>NC_141668.1:2734331-5364331 GCF_028749965.1 Puma concolor | reverse complement strand
CGGGCCGTCCCGGCGGCTCCCGCCCGGGGCCGAGGAGCCGGGACTCCCAGAAGCTCGCTTCAAGAAGTCACGCAACAGAAAACAAACATCTCTTTCTGTCTGCAGAAGTCAAACGGTGCGTCGAATCGCTTCTTCGTGGGGACGAGCCGCCCGCCGAACGGCACGGCGAGGAATGCGTTCAGTTCATCCACTTCCGGCAGTTCACGGCCCCGCAGTGACACGGAATCTTGTGCTGGTCGTCCTCGAAGTCGAACTTGTAGTCGTAGCACAGCTGCCACGGCAGAGACACGGCGTGAGGGGGGACGAAGGGGCTGCGCCTCGGTCCGCCCGGTCCTCGCGCCGGCAGTGCGGCAGGTGGACGGGAGGCTGGGCCGGGTCGCGGGGGACCTGGGGACCCGGGGACCCGGGAACGAGAACCACCCGGGGCCCCGGGAGGCACCGCCCGCAGGCCGAGCCAGCCCGAGGAAGGGAAGGCGGGCTGGGGAGAGGCGCGTTCCACGCGGCCCCCACGCTCCCTCCCCCATCACCCTCGGGCCGGACGACCCCTCCCTGCCGGCGGACCTTGTTTTCCTCTGTCCTCACTTAAAAGAACGTTTACGGAGGGCCTTCCTAGGGTGACCGGATTACCGCCCACGTCTCGGACCGGCCCCGCCGTCAGGTAGGTGGGGGTCCGCACGGCCACCCTGCTGACACACAACCCCAGGTGGCCCAGCCAGAAGGGAGGACCCACACCCTCCGGGGCCCTCCTGACTCAGCACACCCCGAGTACGGCGCCGCTCGCCGAGACCTCTTGGGACACCGAAAGGGGACACCACGGAACTCACGCAGTAGCCTCCCTGAGCAACCGAACTACTTAGCACCTGTCACCGGGGCCTCGAGGGGTCCTTCAAGGAAACCTTCTCCACGGTACACGAAATGAGGCAGGGGCTCAGAGAGGCTGAGCCACCCACTCAAGATTCCTCAGGCGGGAAGGGGAAGGAGGATGGGCCTGGAGCTCACGGGGCCTCCGAGCCAGGTTCTCAGGAACTTCCCCTCGTTTACTCATCAAGATACTTTGAGATGCACAATGGGCCTTGGGTAAACTCTTGATTTGAAAGAGGGGATTCCAAAAAGACCAAAACCCACAAGAACGACCCCAGAGCTCTATTCAAAGGGCCGGGGGTGCCAACAGTGTGAACACACGCAGGCCCCGGAACCCTGGGAGAGGGCTCCGGAAACCCACGGTGCTCGGCGTTCCCAGGTTGAAACGCGTGGTGATCGCGTTTGTGGGACACGGGCTTCGGGAACATGAACGAGTGGTCTAGACTAGAAAAAGCTTAACGGGGGAAAGGCGTCTGTGAGACCAAAGACACAAATGTCCGGTTCGGCATCCAGCATTTTGAAGAAAAGAAAGAACAAGAGAAGAGCCAAGCTGTTTGAAAATCTTGAGAAAAACCTGGAAGCTCGTCTCGGTCCAATGTGCGAATGAATTCAAGCAATCCGGACCCACATGCTGCCCCCAAATTGGCCACCCACAGCCTTACGGTGGCCTCCTGTGAGCCGTAACGTTCCCGGAGGCCACGATCCCACTTGCTCAGACATCAGCTCGATGACAGGCAGGATCTTTAAGGAGAGGGACGTTGCCCAACTGCGACCCGGGGGGTAAGGCACGGGAAAATGATGCCAGGCGGGCGATGCGGGGATGTGGAGTTTGGGGAGCACAGCATGAGGGAGCCGGGAGGAGCTGGCCTCAAACGCTGCAATGCTTCCATGAGGAGGAAGGTGGCGCTCGAACGTCCCTGGGTGGAGTGACAGGGTGGCAGCCTCTGACCTACCACGAGGAGAATTTCTCTAGCAGCAAAGACTGTGGAAGACAACGGGCCAGGCTGACCGTTCAAAGCAGGGAACTCCGTGTGGGGATGAGGACGGAGCAGACACGACCCACACTCTTACCTCCTCTCCCTTCTGGATCCTCCGGTTGGAGCTGATGATAATTTTGTGTCCCCTCTCAAAAGTCACCACTTCTGCCACGCAGTTAGGCGCACACGAATGGTTGATGTATCTGCAAAGCCACCGTTTCAGAAAACTGTTTATTAGGAAGCAGCTGGAGGCAGCGTCAAAAGCTTTCAGTTCTTAGGGAAAACTTGTCCCTGAGACAGTTCTACCTGCCCAGCAACAGAACAGACCGATGAGACAATTTTAGATCAAAATTCTTGCCCGAACTTATCTGCCCTGAACGTTTCATCGCGGAGGCTGTCATGAGCACGGGGGGCCCAGTGAGCCCCACCCCCTGGACCAGACTCCTCGCCTCACCTGGCAGGCCCTCCGGTGAGCGTCGCGTCGATCACGTGGTCGCTATCCATGCGGAACATGTACACGCCGCGGTTCTGCAAGAGAAAAGTCAGAAACTTCTCCACGTGCACGTTCACCGCAGGGAGACGGAGTCGGGGGGAAGAGAAGCGCAGCCCGATCGCGCTCACTGTGCGTTCACACAGCCGGTCAGCTGACATTTGTTTGCGTGCTGTGAATGTGCGTCAACGATCGTGAGGCAACGCCAGGTTCACTAACCTACAGGTCTCCCTACGCAAACAGTACCACCAACCGAGTAAGGGAAGACTGACAGAAAAAAGCAAGGAAAACACAAGAACGTCCAGATGTGCCTTGTGGTCCAAAGTGAACGTGGCAGGACAGATGAGGCCCCGTCTCCAGCTTTTAGCACAGGGACAGGGAAGAGGAGGTCACTTACCTGAGACTCGTACAGCTTCTCCTTTCTGTTGGCAACTTCATTTCGAATGATAGTCCCGATGTACTCGATGACCATGGTGTGCTTCTCGATGTCTCTAGCAGCATACAGGCCCAGCCCCTGCAAAAGGCAGAAAAGGACAAGAAAAGGTATGTACACGCACCTCAGTTACCACTTCAACTTCCTGGACAACAAACGGATCATTTCCTTTCCTACAAAGACCACGTCCTAAGTGCAGTGCTAAAGACTTCGCCTGAACTCAAGCGCTCTTTTCTAGTGAATACACATACTTCCATATGAAACAATCTTGCCACTTAAAGTAATGCCACAACTACCTGTCTCAGTCTCGTGTCCTCACACGAAATTCTTTTTTTTTAATGTTTCATTTTTAGTCTTTGAGAGAGAGAGAGAGAGAGACAAGAGTGTGAGTGGGGGGAGGGGCAGAGAGAGAGAGGGAGACACAGAATCCGAAGCAGGCTCCAGGCTCTGAGCTGTCAGCACAGAGCCGGAACTCACCAGCGGTGAGATCGTGACCCGGGCCAAAGTTGGACACTTGACCGACTGAGCCACCCAGGCGCCCCGTCACACGAAATTCTTAAGACATATTTACAGACTAGCACCGCTGGCTGCCCACAGTCTGCCTGACGTCTTATCTTGCGTGTAATTCGTGCTGAGATCCCACCAACTAAACATGCTAATGGCTTCTGGTATTCATTTTCTCCCGTTACCATTTCCAAAAGGGCACGATAGGACAGTAAACTTAACAAATCAGAAACAGGACTAACCACAGGGGTTATTAATATTGCAGTCAGGTTTCAGATCTGGCGAGGAATTCCTGGGAGCCAGGGCAGAAGGAGAAGCAGGAAAAGGAGGAAAGTTGGAAAGACATAAAGTTCTTCCAAAAGGGAATCTTCTCCCCTCAGGTTTTGAGTCCTGAAAAATGTACAGGAGTCTGAACTGGCTAAAAACACTGAAACAGGTCTCTCGTTTGGCAGTTCAGTGTCTATGCCAGAGGCCTAATAAATCACATTCCATTATGCAGTTTTAGGGTTTCAGCATTACAAATTCTGGAAAAATAACACACTGAAAGAAATGCAGACAATTTCTATGGACATTTGACATTTTCTTGTCCCGATGTGAGTCTGCCTTCTCTGCTCAAACTGGCCGGAAGACAGCAGGAACAGAGTAGGGAAAGAGCATGTGCTAACTGGAAGGGTCCCCAGGGGCAGCGACATCCAGTGGCCACAGTGGGGCACACAGTACCAGGCGCCTTAGACACTTTGGTGTGTGAATTCTCTTTTGGTGAAAAAAAAAAAAAATTACGCAATTTATCTGTTCAATTCCAGGTCTGAGGTGAATGAACCAGAACACAAAAAGTAACACATATACAGATCAATATAATTTCATTTGAGAGCGGACAGGGAGGGGTGCCTGGGGGGGGGCTCAGTTAAGCGTCTGACTTCGGCTCGGGTCATGATCCCGTGGTTCCTAAGTTTGAGTCCCGCACCAGGCTCTGTGCTGGCAGCTCAGAGCCTGGAGCCTACTTCGGATTCTGTGTGTGTGTGTGTCTCTCTCTCTCTCTCTCAAAAATAAATAAATATTAAATAAACTTAAAAAAAAAAGGACAGGGAGATCAATGAAAAAGAACAGAGAATCCCCAGTAGGTCCGTGCATATGTGAAAACTGAATGCATGATAGTTGTGAGCAGTATGGTGGTATCACGATCAGTGTAATGTGGGAGGATTATTTACCAAATGGTGCTTCAACTCGTTATTCAATGGAAGAAAATAAAATTGTCTTAAACATAAAAAATCTCTGAACTACAGATACCTAAGAGCCACATATACAACATAGTCCACTGTCTTCACCAAGACTAGAAGCTATAGAAAAGTATATACGTTTGACTATGTGAAAACTACAACCTTTTTTAAACTTTACTTTCATTTTGAGAGACAGAAAGCAAGGGGGGGAGGGTGGGGAAGGGGGGGAGAGAGAGAGAGACAGACAGAGAGAGAATCCAAGCAGGCTGCCTGCTGTCAACACAGAGCCTGACACAGGGCTCAAACTTATGAACCGTGAGATCACGACCTGAGCTGAAATCAAGAGTCGGACACTCAACTGACTGAGCCACCCACTTGCCCCTCAAAATTAAAACGTTTCTACAGAAAAAAGAAACCCTATTTTCTAACAGGCAAAGGACGTTTTACAGGGCAATTCCTCTGTTAGCACAAGTTCTTAAGGACCAGGAAACACGGGAGTATGTAATTTATAAAAGAGCAAATCCAAATGGCGAACGTGAAAAGCTGCTCGCTCATTCATCAGCTGGAAACTGCAGTTAAGGAAGGGGTATCAGGCTGGCAGAAATGTAAGAAGACAGTGGCACTACAGGTGGGAAGAGAAGAAGAGAGACCGTCTTCCGGGCACTGGAAGAAATGTGCATTTGCAGCCTTTTCAGAAAACCTAAGACGAAAAGTACGTATGCTTTTACACAGTCCTCTCACTTTTGGGAATATTCTCCAAAGAAGTGAATCTACCGATACGCGGGGGTATTCGGTACGAGAGATTGGTGGCACTGCTGTTTTGGGAAAAACTGTAAGCAAAGCAAACGTTTATCGGCTGTGGGACGGTTGAATTAGTTACAGCTCAAGGGCATCATGGAACCTCACAGCCCTTAGAATGAAACACCACTCCCTCAGCCACCCTAGACGTTCCTCAGAGGACTGGCGCGTCAACGATGCTGCAGAAAGTGTAGCTGAATGACCCCACTGGCACATCTGTGCCCAGATGTTTCTGCACTCGTTTAGGACAGTACGTGGTGCAGACTCAACACCGGGGTAAGAAATCACGGAAACGACAGTGAGGGGGTAAGACCGACCGTGAGGAATGGTAAGAGTGGGTGGGCTACTGGGGAACGTTTCAAATGGAAAGGACACACCGCCGGGAGTGGACCACTGGGATCCCCAGGAATTGGAGGCGCTCTGCTCTTGAGGCAACAGCAGGAAGGAAAGACAGCGTATCTGTAATTTGAAAACCAAGTATCAAATAGAAACATCAAGAGCAGAAAGAGATCTCAGGCACAAAATTTTAACACAAAAGAAAGATCAGTAGATAAAGTAGAAGTCACAGAACAAGGACAAGGGAACCAAAACCGGAGGGGGAAGGAGGAGGGCTGGTGGAGACAGAAGTTCTCGACTGCCTTTGCTCGCACTGATCACCCGGGGCCCCACCCCGGGGGCCAGACTGTCAGGTCTCAGAGGTCTCAGGTGACGCTGCTAGTCTGGGGTCCCCACTGTGAGATCTTGGATCTCGTGGGTCCAGTACTCGTCTACAGGTTCAAACAGAAAGAAACAGAGGAACTTGCGAAAGAATTAATGAAGAAACACTTCCAGACTGAAAGCCACAAGTTCCAGGTCAAAAAGGGTCTGGTAAGAAAAACAGCAATAATTTTTTAAAGAAATGACCCAAACCTAACCACATTTTTTGTAAAATGTCCAAATACCAAGAACAACAACAAGATCCTAAAATCTTCCCGAGAGGAGGAAAAAGGTTCCAACAAAGGAACAAGAATCCCACTGAGTCTACACGGCGCAATACAGGTCAGATTTCTATTTTGAGGAGCTCACACTGGGTGTGGGTGGGACGGGGTGGCAGGTGACAGCAGGGTGACAGCCAGAGAGTGGACCTGAGGGAGCTCTTCGGGGGGGACAGGCAACAAAAGCGGACGACGCTCTGGACCTGGGCCAACCGCGGCCAAGGCGCACGAGCCGCGCGCACGAGGACAACGTGCACACGATTGGCTCTAGGGCAACGGGAGCTTCGGAATCCCATCCGGGGACATCGGGAGGGAGACACCGAGCAGGCGGCTCAGGAAGGATGGGCCAGAGATGTCAACTCACACGCTCGGCCTACAGACGGCTCTCTCTGGAGAGGACGCGACAATGTACGCACCGGCACACGCGGGGGCTTTCCTGCCAAGAGGCTTCCGAAAGAGAAGTCCCTGACCTGGAGCACCTTTTGAAAACACTCCTCCGTATCTCTCCTGAGTACCCAGTAGCCCTGGTGAACTCTCCACGAATCCGTATGTGCAAAGCACAGCGCCACCTGCCTCCCACGAGCTTTCACGGAGACGCACAGGCGAGGATCCCAGGGGCCCTTCCTTTTTTGGGGGGGGGGGGAATCGTGCTCCAGGAGACACACGGAGTCCCCCGTGTTACCGACCGACGAGATCTGACGGGGTGGTGGCAATGTGGTTCCACTCCCACAGCCGCGGGACCCGCGTCCTCCCTCCTGCCCCAACGGCACACTACGCCCTCACCTGGATGCGGGACCGGGCCAGGTACACGTTGGACTTCCACTCGGTCTTCATCTTCCGGTACTGCGAGGACTTCGAGTGCACAAACTGCTTGCTGTAGGGCGCGTTCAGCTCGCCGGTGACCGTGCTCTGAAAGGACTTGGAGGTGCTGGTGCTGTTCAGGGTGTGAGGTCTGCACGCAGCGGCACGTCAGCAGGAAGAAATAAAAGGAGAACTGAAGACGTCTCCGAATGACGCCAAGCCCATCGGTTCAAGTTCTTACTGACGAGAACGCACATGGAAAGCCGCCTAGCAGAGCCACACGGCGGGTTCTCTGATGCGGTCGGCACAGACACAGCCAGAGACAGCAGGGTTTATAAGCAGCAGACAAGTCAAGCACAGAAACCACTAATGCGCCTAGAAACCCTGGGCTGTACTATGTGAAGTTAAAAGAAAATACCTTAACACAAACCTCTTGACATGGGCACTCATTTTAGGTTCCGATCGGGCGCAGCCTGTGGGGTTAACGGCAAGAGGAAGCTCCATGAGAGGGTTGCGGCCGTAGCGGAAGGTGTAGTTTTCACACGCCTCAACCCCAGGCAGCTGAAAAGGAGCAGAACAGACGGAGGGTTCGTTTACTGACCGAGACCGCAGGCCACGGCGAGCTGGCCATAGGACGGCTCAGCTTGAACTTCTGCGGAAATAACCGGTCGACATACTCCCGGTTCACAAAACGGTCCTCTAGCTGGTGTTAACACAGCAGCCCGCACTTGGATGTGTTTCGTTGTTCATACACACATTTCAGACCTTAGTAAACCCTGGCGAACGCTCCCTGAAGACAAGCATTAACCCACGGAACAACCACACGCCAGCCAACACACGTGCCCGGTTTTTTGATCTGTTCCGGCCCACGCGTGGGGAGCGGACTACTTCACAACTTCGTTCTTTCAACTTTTAGATCTTCGTTTGGAGTTTTAAAAGTAAATACAGTTAAACAACATTTTGTAAGGTCTACTTTCTTGATTTCTCACTTCTTCCACGAGTTATCACCCTCAATTCCCTGAGAGTGTAGGTGGTACCCTAAGAAATTTACTTGTAAAATAATTTTATGGTAAAAGTCTTTTCTAGAATTTATTACTTGTGAACATACTTCTCTACAGACCTGAAACCCACGCATCGTTTACAGCCCTTGCTTCTACCGAAGCAAGAAAGTGGGCACATAACTCAGCGGCTTTTGGGGTGTCCTCTGCTTCTCCAAAAAACCAAAACTGCAACCAAAACAAAACCCACGAACATCGATGATTTTTTCTTATTCAAAATACTGCCTTATAATCATGCAGTTTCCCAAAAGCATTGTGTAGACTCACTGGCAAACAGGTTTATAATCCTGAAAGATTGCAAAGACATGTCAGAGACGGCCTGGTGCTCCTGCAATCCAACTGCCCTCTGGTGACTGGCCCTGCCATGGGGCAGGAACGTGGCCACCAGCACCCCGGTGTCGGGAACTGGACACACCAACATTGCTAAGTGCAGGGAAACGCGAGGAAGCAGAGGGGACGAGGGTCCCCTCCCCCACCCAGCACTACCTGAATACAAAACAACGCTCCGTCCTTGCCCCTGCCTTGCCTGTGCCCTTGAAGAGACCCTGAAACTTGTGAGCCACCTCGCGGAGTGACCATGAACATTCACTGAGGTTTTCCGATGCGTCGCGGGTGCCTCGAGAGACACGAATAGAGGCGGGAGTGAGTACACAGGCAGAGCACGACCTCAAAGTATCAGGACCGTGACGGCTCATGTTAAAACGGTCCCCCCCAAGGAACACCACGCGCAACCAGAAAGGTGATCTGACGCCCCATCTCGCCCGAGATACTCACGGACTCCGCGATCCGCACCACCGCGGACACCGTTAGGCCAAACAGGTCTTCTCCCTTTAAATATGCTGGAAAGAGCTGGAGCATTTCAGACTGTTTTCTCACACACGCCACGGGCTCCAAAATTTTATCCCAAACACCTACATGTGGCCAAAACAAACAAAAACAAAACAGTTTACAACAAACTTGCTCTCCGCTCAACAGAGAGGAAAACGGGATAAAGTCGAAAACTGGAGCAAAATGAAGACTGAGCCTCCAAGATGTCTCAGTTTCCACGTAAGGCCTTGGAGGCAGTGACCCGACGAACCTGGTATTATCCGCTGGTCAGATGGCAGTTTATGTCAAAGACTTCAGGAAATTTTGGGGGGAAGAATGTGTCACACTTAGGAACTTATTAAACAGTGAAAGTGGAAAGAAAGTTTAATGTAACAAATTCATGCAAGAAGTTCATTCATCTTCATACTAGGCACGTAACTTTAAATTTTTAAATGATTAGCCTAATTAGCAGTGTATAGAAATACGTTTCTTTTTTTCAGATTTAAATTAGAATAGGAAATTGGTATTTCCACTAGAATTACCTTCAGGGCATTTTCATGCATTTTTATAAAAATCGCTGGGAAAAAAAAAAGCAATTCCCAGTACTTTCTGCATCAATAAAATGACCGCTTAGGTTTCACGCTATGGTCAAAATTCAGCGTCTAATTACTCGCTGCTAATATGTGTAACGTCTGACGCTACTCATACAAGGCAACGTACAGAAGATGCTTTGAATACGGTTCCCGCCCTCTGACCCGGAAGGCCCCAGTGCAAACAACAGGCAATCTTCACGTACAAATCACCGGTTTGTCAACTAACTGTGTGTTCAAACACATACTCTGATTTTGAGTAGGTCCGGCAAGTGCCGGGAAAGCAGCGCGGCGAGGACAGCAGGTGCAATACCTCAAAGAAGCGAAGATTTGCACGTGTCCGTGAAAACCCCACATCTGTGCTGAGGTGGTCTGAGGCAAGCACGAGACAGCACACGGGAACCCGGGCGCGACCCGTCTCTGCGGGGCACGCAAGCGCAACGTTACCTTTAGGGGAGGAGTCGCTCAGGACCAGGTCTTCGTGGCCTTGCTCCACGATTCGGATGACGAACACCGGGCGCCCCTCCTTCTCCTCGATGGAGCACAGGTAGCGGCAGCGCCTGTTGGCGTAGCGGGTGCTCCAGTACAAGCGGCTGGCCTCGTAGCCCACGGGGAAGAGCGCCTTGGGGGAATGGAACGCCTGCATCTGCTGTGGGAGCAGCTGGCCGATCGTGTGGAAGATGAGGCTTCCGACGCGGAAGGTGTGGTCCCGCTCTCCGCGCTGCACGATGCTAGCGATCTGTCGCACCTCGTCGCGTTGAACGTAGACCCGTCTGAAGACCGCGAAGTAACTCAGCTCCTGCTCATGAATTCCCTTTGGTTTGTGCACGGGACACAGCATCGTTTTATCCTTAAAAAACATGCATTGTGCTTTAATGGCGCAAGTGAAGTGGTAAATGTTGGCGCACCGAAATCTGTGGCATCCGCTGGTGGCGCCCATTTTATGGCAGAAGACGCACTTCATCTGCAGGCCCCTCCTCAGCGCCAGCTCCACGTTTATCAAGGCCCCGGCCTGGGTCTCATAGACCTCCGTGGACCACAGCGCACAGTTCAGGTGCACCCACACGTCCAAGTCAAGGTTGAGCAGTCTTGCCGGTCCGTCGGTCAATCCATCACCCTCTTCGTGGCAAAAGCAACACTTCCGATAGTCTTTGGGCACAGGGTCAGGCTTAAGGGACGTGCCCAGCTTCTTCAAAAACTCGTCAATTTCATCCTCACAAGGGGGTTTGAATGTCCCCTTGGGGATTACAATGTGGATGCTCCACTTCTTCCATTTCATCCCTCTCCACTTTTTGTTAATCGGCCTACAATCTTCAAACCCACCGTGGACGGTTCTTAGCCGAGGCTTTAACTTGACTGTCACCTTAAGCTCGTCTGGCTTGGCCTCTACTTTGGCTGCTTCAAAAGCCGGAGGGAAAGTGATGGGGGGTGACGCGGGGGGAGAAGCTTCTTCCTGGAGCTGCGGGAGGCAGTGCACGTCCAAGGTGGAGATGTTGTTACTGTACTGATGAAATGCTTTGGAAGGCGTCTCTCTTACAGGCGACTGTGGCAACGGAGGGGCGGATTCCTGCACAGGAAACAAGAGCAGCTCTAGAGCAAGAGGCCGAGCGGCAGGCTTTCACGGGGCCTGGGCCCGGAGGGCAGGGAAAGGCTCTCTGAGGGAGTGTGAGGGGTTCGCGCACAGCAGAAGCAGCCGCCCAACCCCGAGGGCGTTGATGAGGGCAGGACAGTGCTGGGGGTCCCTCCCCTGGCCTGCTGGACAAAGCAGTTATCTCTGGAGAACATTCTGCTCCTACACCTTCTCGGACACTCCTGTCTACCCAGGAGAGACCCAGAAATTTCCACGCTGAAGAGGGGCTAGCTAATTCGTACAATGGAGCAGTGTCTTTTGTTAAACCAAACAAGAACTTGGGAACGTGACCTTCTCTGAGCTTCTCCGCACTCTCTGAACTTCCTGACTGCTAACCTTAGGTTGAACTGATCGGCACAGATGTGAACGAAGGGGCAGCAGTGCCTGCCCTCACATCACACGTCACTCTTCTCCACGGCTGCCTGGCTCCGGCCCCGCTGCCTGAAGAGGTGAGCTCAGAGAGATGCGCCAGGACTTTTTCCCCGGGGACACGGTCTCACCCCCGACCCACTTCGGGGTCCCCTCTTCTCACCTCCCCCCAGCCCCCAGCCAGGTATCTGAAGAGACACACCTCCCGTAACTCCAGAAGCAGGCAGGAACAGCGCACCAAATTAAAAAATTATCTGGTAAAAAACCAACTCCTCTTCTTACAGAGACTGACGTATTTCAATTTCAAGTCTACACCTATTTGACATATAGCTTGATTTCATTATACTGGAGACTACTGCCTGTTACAAAAATAAGAGTCTCCAGAACCTTCTTCCGGCAAAGACAGAACAGTGATCTGCAGGAAGGGCTGTCAGCATCACCTCACGGGAAGGCTTCCTTCAGCATGAATGGTTAAGGACGGTTCCCCGCATCAGCCATACACTCAGATACACTTCAGTCACACAGAGGCAAGTAAAGGAGACCATCTCCACCACGACGTGAACACGACGCTTTCTCCCCAAAATACGCGAGGAGATTTAAACTGTGTTTGTGAACAGGTTTTCCCGTCAGGGTAAGATCAATACGAGTTGTAATTATCGTTGTAATTCAATTAAGATATTTTTAATTAAAGAAGTAAAACTAAAGGCTGTATCACCGTTAGTGTTTTAGTCAATTCTGAACTTTCGAGATAGAATTCAAGCCTACTCCCCTCGTGGAAGCGGGATTTCCCTGAAACAGCACGGGCCTCCCTGCCTCCACCCGCAGCACATCTCCCTCGATTTCCTGCACGCAGAGAGCTATGAACCTGTTCTGTTCATTAACGTAGCCCAAAAGCACGGAAGTCACTCGCTATGCCTTGTTCACTAACAGACACCAGCCTAATTTTACCTTGCTTTCTGAGTTTTTTGCTTGTGTGGATGAGGCATAAAGAACGAAGCAGTTATTACTACAGAAGACAATGTCCTTCTCGACTCTGTGGGAGCTTTCTCGGGAATCCTGAAAAGCAAAGAGAAATGTGTAAGGATCTCAACAAATCAAAATTTCGTAAAAACAAGGTCTGTGCATTGTTGGTTTTTATGCTACGTTAAAAGTGAAAACAGCTCTCTGTCCTAAAAGTAAAAAAAAAAAAAAAAAAAAAAACCACACGCCAATACCTGGCATCTACAAAATTTAGCCAAAGAGAAAATAAATTTACGAAAATAAACTCGATGATCCATATTCACTCCTTTTAGAAATACACTGTTCTCGTAGTATCCAACCGGAGAGTCCACGGTAGCTATTTGGTTTTAACCTAAAGCATGTCCGGCACATGCTGAGGCTACTTCCCAGAATGTGGGTCCCATGGAGCCCCCCACAGGCAGACTCTTGCGGACACAGGAGCGAAAAAGCAGCATGTGGGACCCTTTCGGTAGAGGCGGGTGGTGGGGTCAGAAGGAATGCTGAAGTACCTTGTTCACGAAGGCCAGATCTCTGAAAGACTTTCTCACGCCGCCTCCAAGAATAACCACTTTACAGTGACAGCACCACTGTGGTCTGAGGGCCGCGCCTTCTGCGATACCGGAATCCTTATATCCAGAAAGACCTAAATGCAGGAGTCTTTCATTGGTGATCGCAGGTGACCAATAACACGATGTGGCAAGGTGTAAAACTGCACTGTACCAACCCACAACGCGGCTCACTTAACTTCCCTTCTATCATCCTTTTCGAGCGGTTACAGGACACGTATTACAGGAGCACACGTCCTCTCAAGCAGCTGGGGAACCGCTCGAACGTGCGAGCACGAGAGAAAAGCGACGCGCCATGCTGGGTTAATATCCACCCTAGGTGTGAGGTGGGGGTAGGGGAGGTGGGTACTACTTTTGCTTGAGGGTTAAGACGATGAAGAATGTTCTATGAAGGATGAAGAGGCACAGGTAGGCGGCTAAGTTTGATGTGGGAAGTCACAGAGGGGTGAGCAGAGTCCCAGGGCCCAGATAAAGACGTGGGGATGCAGGCCGGGCACGCTCGGAGCACAGCGTTCATGCAGGGCGTGAAGGCAGAAAGGGAGAACAGGGGACGGGAGTGTGAGAGAAGCAGGTGGAGGCCGGGAGTTCAAAGACCCCACACAGACCACCCTCGGGGTTCCCAGAGGAGGCCCGCGTGGAAGCTGCCAGGTTGTGGGGGCGGGGCGGGGACGGACAAGATTCCGAGGGACCGGGGCAAGGGGGACGGCGCAGGGGAGCTGGGCAGGTCTGAGGAGCCGGCAGGTGCCAGCACGGCCGGCTGCCACGGGAAGAGGCCTCACGGGGGGCGGAAGGAAGAGGGGACACGCTGCCGACGCCAGCCACGTGTGCGACAGGGGAAGCGGCGGTCGGTGCGGCGGGCGCTCGGGGAGCTGGCGTCCCAGCACCTCCTGGGGGACGACGTGACAGGACGTCCATCCCAGAGCGCTGAGGCCAGCACGCCACAGACGACAGAACGCCCGCGGACGGTTAATTTACCCAGGACCACACACCAACACATCACCTGGTAGTTGTTAAAAACTAAAGTGGGATTTTAACGAGAACCAGCTTAACCCGGGACTCAAGGGCGAACTCGAGGTCAACGGGACGCAGAGCAGCTCACCATCGCTCGCTGGACGGAACGGCACGCTGGGCGGCTTCAGCCGGTAAGAGCTGGCTGATCTGGGAGGGTTTGCAGATCCTGGCGGAGGCCCACGAAGAAATATATGCTGTCGACACTCCAAGCCTGGGTTTACTCTGTGGCTACTGACCAAACCCACGGATGGAACATCTGGACCATTACTGACCTCATAGCTGTTAGGAACTCGGACGTGGAGAAGGTCGGAAAACGCAGCCACGACACTGCTAATGTTCTGAAACAGAGGCGTGAACGCTGCGTCACCCCCACCGAGGGCAACGGCGAGCCACGGAAGCCAACTGCATCCTTCCGTGGCTGCCAGCCGTGGGATGCGTACAGTGGTAAAGTGCGAGCAAACCCAAGCACATCTACGTAGGCTTAAGAGTCTCGGGGAAGAAGTCATTTGAATGGAACAGCATCCCAAGAACACCTGTCCAAAGGGAAATCCTCACACGGGGATCCCAGCTAATGTTAAGTATTTGCACGAGCACCGACCTCTTCCAGCTACCTTCCTATGTGACGGGCGGAACGGACGCCACCACCAGGAGGGAGCTAGACCCTGTCGGTTCTCACAGCTGGGCAGAAACTTCCTGGGCAGAAACTTCCTGGGCGTGGTCTCCGCCCGGCTCTGCGACAGCCCACGGGGATGGGCGCTGTCACACCAGCACCAGGTTCTGTTGGTGGCCAACATGGCCTATCACTGGGCTCAGTGTGGCTGCCAACATCCTCACAATTGATGAGAGAGAGAGAGAGAGAGAAAGAGAGAGACATTCTCGGCAATTTAGTAGTATTGGACAGCAGCGGCTGCCAAAACCTCTGTTGTTGATAAAATGCCTTCTCACTGTTTCATCTTATATGTGTGCTCATCAAAAGGTTTCTCTCTCCAGTGCACACGCTTTAATAAAAACACGAGAACGCGAGCTTCGTTCTGCCCTGGCTCCGGCGAGCCTGCCGTGGCGCTCGGAAGCAGCCTAGATGGCTACGGTGACTACTGACCCTACACCTAACTCTGAGCTTCTGTCCTCATGACCCTGCTGCACACGCCTTGTTGTCAGCCACCTGACACACCTTTAAAGACAGAGACACTGGGGCGCCTGGGTGGCGCAGTCAGTTAAGCGTCCGACTTCAGCCAGGTCACGATCTCGCGGTCCCCCACGTCAGGCTCTGGGCTGATGGCTCAGAGCCTGGAGCCTGTTTCCGATTCTGTGTCTCCCTCTCTCTCTGCCCCTCCCCCATTCATGCTCTGTCTCTCTCTGTCCCAAAAATAAATAAACGTTGAAAAAAAAAAAAATTAAAAAAAAAAAAAAAAAAGACAGGGACAGAGTTTCCAACGTGAAAAAGTTGCTTCCTCCTCACCTCAGCAGCTGTAGGATGCAGAGTAATCGCCACAGATATAAGACCCGATCTGGGACCGTTTGGAGAGGAACCAAAAGGCGGTGTGAAAAATAAAGTGCCAGGCTCAGTCTTGATGTCATTCCTTCTAGATTCCAAACCTTAAAGGGGGGGGTGGGGAAGGAAGGAGGAAAAGGGGAGAGAGGGAAAGAAGGGGGGGAGGGAGGAAGGAAGGAAAGGTGGGTTGAGTGTTAATGCTCTTGAGAACCCAAAGGTGGACATCAGTCAACTGCCACACTGGAGGAGAAACAACGTGGCTGAGTACTCCCCTACCTTTGCCAGTACTGCTAGGAAGGATCGGGATGATGGGGGATGGCACAGGCTCCGGGGGCTCCTCTTTGACCGACGACAAATCTGGGTATCTGCTCACGTCCATCCCAACCACACTCTCAGGAGAGGACGACGGAACGAAACTGTCAGGAGTGTCCCGACCACCAGCGTGATCCTGTATCCTGAGAGGAGGACAAACACGACACGCTGACATATGCAAACCCACCACGGCGGGGTGAAGGTGAGGGCTTCTTGCACCTACCCAGCCCCACCCGTGAGCATGACTGTAAGAGTCCTTCGGATAAAGGCAATAATGTAAGAAGGCAACGAACAGGTTCAGGGCCAAGCGAGAAATCTCCCGGAAAAAGATACAAGAAATACATTCAACTTAAATGGTAGGTTTCATCTGACTGAAGCTCCAGAATCTATATTTCAAGACCCGCCAACAAAAGATTTAACGTTCAGGTTACAACGTGGCAGAGAAAGGACGGATACTCCTACCTCCGCCAAGTTCCAGATCCCGGAGACTGTGGGGGCAGTCTGCCGCGGGAAAGGAAAGAGCCAGGCCACACGCCCCACAGGCACACCCGCAGAGCCCGCTGTGCCGATGTGCAGAGCGGGAACATGGGGGAAACTTGGTCACTGTGGTCATAAGCCTTTACTTTTCTTAACCGATCAAGTATGGTGAAAAGAAGAGAATGGTCAAGCCCAGGAAGCTAGAGGTTAACCAGCGCAACTGAGGTCAGAGGGTAAGTGTAGCCTCAAGCTAATGCTGTAGGATACCTCCCAAATCTGGGGTCTCCCACTGGTCCCCCAGGAGAGACGCTGTCGTGTGGAGGGAGGATGTGTGCAGGAGCACTGTGAGGAAACCTGAGAGAGGCTTCCAGACGGAGTCCCTGCAAAATTCAGGAGTGGAGCAGATCCCTCATCCCAGGGCAGCAAACATACACACCTATGAGGCCGCCTCCCACAACTGCTCCCTGGAAATCTGGCAATTTGTAGCAGTAAGATGCAGAAGAAAACGAGGAGACCAGGATTCCAAAACTGGAAGACTTATTACTCCTCTTTGGTCCATAGTTTTAGCACTAATAAAGCAGGGACTTAGTCTGAATGATGTCTCAACAAACAGAGGGTAGTTACCAGATTTTGGAAGGAAGGGAGAATCATTGACAAAGTACATAAGAGCCTTTTTGGATTTAACTTGTTGGGTTAACTACTAAGGGAAGCGGATTCTCCCCAGACAGAATCTCGGGTTCAAAGAACTGAGACAAAGAAGTTACAAAACTCTGGACAAGACGGTTCTTAAATTCTCTTCCACAAAAGCTGTCTCTGATATCTGTGACTGTTGCTCTTTTATTTTGGACAGCCGCAAACATCCATGAATGACAATGATCTCTGAAATACTTTGCATGGAGACTCCCACTGCCTTAATGTCTATTTGATTATTTGTTGAACTTCCTATACCATCTAGGAATTTAACAATGCATAAACTAATTACATTTGATAGTAAGAACGTTTCATAAAGTATGTTTGAGAAAATTTCTCACCAAATTTTACCCCTTAAATGTTGTCACACGCTATCCCTACAGACATGAATGCCAAAAAGGTATATACATATATATATATATACACACACACACACATATATACATATATATATGTATTTTTTTTTTTAATGAAGTAACTAAAGAGTATGTGAGAAGACAGGAACTCTACCTTAATTCTTCCTGATTGTTATGAGGCGGTGTCGGCAGTGAGGCTGGCACATCGACGGTCTTCGGGCCCTGAGCGATAGCTCTGGCTAACAAGTCGTCTTGTGGTCTGAAGGGCAGCTGAAATGCTTTCGGTCCTAGACTTTTGGTAACTGGAAAAGCAAACACACATAAGGAAAAACACGTTCAGTTCAAACGGATACATGGGTGGAACATGACGACTCAACTGCCATTTCACCACACACAGCCGGCAAAAGCACACTCCTCAAAGGCGCCAACGGGCAGACCAAGCGTCATACCTTCGTGGCTCATTAATACGCCAGCTCTTCCAGCAAGTTCTTCAGTTGTCGCAAAACCATTTGCCATCTTCTGACAAGCCATAGGAGGTGGTGTAGGAGGAAGAGAGGCAGGGGGTGTTGGAGGATTACTTAAATTATTCTGCTGCAGAAGACCAAAAAATTTTAAAATTATATGCTACAGAGCAGATATGCCATGACCTTGCTAAAACTTAGTTCTGTGAATTTTTAGCACATGGAAGCAAGGCTACAGAAATGTTATCGAGATGGATCTTCATTCCTAAACGCACAGCAAGAAGAAAGAGTAAACGTACGAGGCCAGGAGGTTTTGTGGTGGAAGAAATACTCATGACGGTATGGACAGATTATCTATTTGCTTACTTTGCCCCGCTTGAGTATTCAAGCCTTGAAATTAAGAAGCAAAGTTACATTATTCTATTCTATACATCCCTTTTTAAATTTCATTGTTATAGCCAGTGAAAGACAGCTTTAAAATTCAAGCAATAAATTGTAAAAAGTTCTCAAAAATTCCTTTATTCAATTTTCATTAAGATACGCCCCAGTTCTATTAAAAAAAAACAAAAAAACAAACTTGAGAATTTGTGGTCTTAATCCTCTAATTACAACTCATAGCCTCAATATTAGCATCTTGACTGTCCAAAACCTCTATAAGAAGCAAAAGTCGTAACAATAACTCTAAATGTCTAAATAATTAACAAATGGATCTCCCTCCAAACACTTCTCTCTGCTTTGCATTTGTCATCAATTTGTCATTTGTTGATTGATTGATCAGTCTCTCAGGGATTGCTGGAATCTACCAATAACACTATGAAAATCAAGGGCAAGGTGAAATTCCAAATCTCGCAAAGATCTGGGATTTCGTGAAGGTAATGAAGTTGTGTTGGAGAACAGCTTGTATTGGAAGAGAAGCATTTATAAGAGGACAGGCTCTGACTGAAGAGAAAGGCCAACAATGATAATAAACGGAGCGTCACAAGAGAATGACTTTAATACTAAAGTAAGAAGAGAAGCCCTCCAGAAAAATGATGATACTCTCAAATATTTCTGCAAAAAGATCATTTTACACAAGTCAGATGTGAAGTAAAGAATGTCTACTGAGGCTATAAAAATGTTGCTAAAATAATTAATACCAAAAGATAAATTTGAGTTAGATATTTTAGTAGTGTAAGAATTAATGTCTACTTGTAATTAGTACCTCATTAGACAAAATACATTTTTAGATTTTTTCATTTTTCAGGGAAAATTGCTAACTGCATTTTTATTGTTTACTATGAATTTGGATTCACCTTAAGAGTTAACAAAGGTTATAGGAAAATAGATATTTTCTCTACCGTGGAAACACATAATGGATTTCTTCACTATTTGAACTCTTACCTACGTAAAATTGCAAATGTTTATGTTAGAGACTCTTCATCCAGTGAAATTTTAACCTTTTAGCTGAACCAAAGTTGAAATGAAACTCGAAGATTAGCCGGAAAACAAGACAAGCTCTACCAATTCTGATATGGTATCCAAAGAGGAAGCAAGGTAAGACCTTGGCGAGGAAACATACCTTGTAGATCAACTGAGAATAGTAATCCGAAACCCCTTCAAGGGTAGCACTGCCAAAAGTTCCTAGAAGTCGGTTCCCACTATTAAATTGGCCACTGCCATAAGGAAGAAAGTGCGCAAAGTTCACTCCAATGATTGGTTCCATTAGAGGGAGCAGAGAGAGCTGCTATTAAAAAACACATTGAAGAGTAATGTACACGGTAAACAAAACAGAGTGCTTCTCAACTTTTCTAAGACCCGAGGCAACTTAGTCAAACAAGGCTTGAGAAAAATGAGACTTAAAAATTTCAAGTATCACAATGTTAGAATAAGTGAGAGAGACCACAGAATCTCTGAGATATATTTAAAAATGAGCTTTATTCTGATCTGCCTTAAAGGGACACTGCCAGGCAGCCGACAAAAAAAGCACATTCCTTATGTCTGCTCGGCAAGAATCGGGGCGTGAAGGGAGGCCGGGGGCCCCCAGGAGCACTCGTAGTGGCTGTCTCCCACCTTCTGTAACAACTACAAAGGTGTAAGAATAGAGTTCACTAGGGGAGCCCAGCAGCCGCGTTTCCTTGCGTTCAGAGTCACAAGTGACACAGACGGTTGTTCTTGGTCCCGAGGCCGCTTCTGAACACAGTTTGGAAAGCTGGACCATCAGCTACCAGTCCACCTATCTCCACCGTAACTTTTGGGCGCGCGCTTTTGCTTCCAACTAGGAAATCTACTAGACTCCTTGGTGACACATCTCTTATCCCTGTCACTACTTTAATTAGGAAATACGGTGATAAGGTTTCAGTTTCACAGGGCTGAACACGCATGTGATGCCTCACTTTTTCACATTTTCCCAAGAAGTGGCTACAAGCGACTCACCTGCTTCAGGTGCGTAAAGGTGTCGGTGGCAGAGGACAAGGCGCGTTTCTCCTCTTCGTCCTTCCGCCTTTTCTTCGAGCGCGGTGCGGCCTTCTCCCCCACCCTCTGAGTCCGTTTGCTTCGCGGTTTCTTGGTCTCACTTCCTCCATCCGTTTTTGGCAAGGGGTTGCTGCCACATCCAAAACCACCTTGCATCTGAGCCCCCAGAGTTTGCTGACGTGACTGGAAAGGTTAAGAGGTAAGTACAACATTCACGTGTTCAACTGAGCAGTTCACACCAACCCGGTTCCACCCTAGGACACACCCTCCTCACAGGGGCACTAAAAGTTGAGGAAAGGCAGTGGCATCAGATGGTCTGTTTTCTGAGATGCCATCCCCGTTTTCAAACGTTATTCTCAAGTATGGCCACTGGCGAGCCACAAAGCTTGAAGAAAAGGCGGGATGCTTAAGGGTGGCTCCTTTCCCTTGCGGAGCCAGCATCCCTCCTCGGCCGGACCCCACGGGTGCCGGCGCCGCCCGGGGCTCCCCGTCCCTGCTCTCTGGCAGCTCTGGGGCAAGGCGCACTCTTAGCCACATGGCTGTGCTGGCCTCTGCGGAGTGGGCTGAGACTTATTTTGGGTTCCCCTTAGGGATGGGGGAAACACAAGGTCTGCAGAAACCACGGACAAGCTCCAGAGCCTGTGCACCCGGGCTGAGACGAATGGCTGGCCTCAGATCAGTAAAAACAAACAACGCTGGTCATCCAAATCAGCTCCCGATCATTAGTGCGACTGACTAGTGACTACCACATGCTTACAGCCAGTGAAAAAGGACCTGTATGATAGCAAATAAACCTTTTTTCTTCTTTTGTCTTTACCTAATGGCTAAGAAGTGAGAATAAACCAGTTCTTGAAGAGGCTTTTATATACCTAAAAATACCTAAAAACCTGTGGGGATTTTTTTAGGGGCCATTATTTCTAAACTTCATAGCTATACTTTGCTATATAGGCAACTACAGTTGCTAGACTTTTCACGCATTCTGCACGGAATCTTCGCGGGTTTGAAAATTCTAGTTTCCAGTTTTACTCCGAATGGCTTAGAGCATGCGTGGCAACGTTTTTCTGCTAAGAGCCAACCAGTAAATATTTCAGGCTCCGCAGTCCATGTAGTGCCTGCTGTAGTTAGTCAACTTTCTGCCTGGGCACTCCAAAGCAGCCACAGAACACTCCGAAATGAACAAGCATGGCCGTGTTCCAATAAAACTTTTTAAATTCATGGAAACTGAACTTAAATTTCGTATAATGGTCACCTGTTGTGAAACAGTTCTCTTCTTTAGATTTTTTTTTTCAACCACTTGAAAATGGAAACATCACTCTAAGCTCAAAAAAGAAAGGGTAAAAGGTCTAAGCAGACTCAGACTACCCATCCCAGGGGGAGATCGATGGTTCTCAAAGAGTACTTCCCAGAGCAGGAAAAGGAGGGCCAGCTGGGGCTGGTTAGAGATGCAGATTCCCCGGTCCCACCACAGACCCACTGCACCAGGAACTCTGGGACTGAGGTCCAGCACCCTGTGTTCCAACAAGCTCTTTAGGGGATGCTAATATAGTCAAGGTTCAAGAACCACAGGCCTAGAATTGGGTCTCTCCATATCCATATGCGTAGGAATCAAGTGGGATCTTATTTAAAAACGTATTCTGGGGGCGCCTGGGTGGCGCAGTCGGTTAAGCGTCCGACTTCAGCCAGGTCACGATCTCGCGGTCCGTGAGTTCGAGCCCCGCGTCGGGCTCTGGGCTGATGGCTCAGAGCCTGGGGCCTGTTTCCGATTCTGTGTCTCCCTCTCTCTCTGCCCCTCCCCCGTTCATGCTCTGTCTCTCTCTGTCCCAAAAATAAATAAACGTTGAAAAAAAAAATTTAAAAAAAAAAAAAAATAAAATAAAAACGTATTCTGATTGGGAAGTCTGTGCTGGAGAGTAAGAAGTTGCATCCCTCACAAGGGCAATGCTACTGGTCCCCAGGGCTGCACTCTGAGTAGCAAGGACCTAAGAATTTCTTACTGGCTCTTAAGACATTAATAACATAGTTGCTTATTAAGTGTGGATTGGTCATGCACTTTAAGTGCTTTGCAGACATTATCTCTAAGCCTCACAATTACCCTTAGAAGCAGGTATCACTACATTTCAAAGAAAACTTCTAATTATAGGAGAGCACAAAAGATTAAAAATCATCCAAATGTCTGCCTGAGATAAAAAGTTAGTATTTTAATATATCTGTGTTCAACCTTTTACCTATGGCTACACACATTGTGTTAAAAACACAATGGACACACATTCTTTTATTTTAGTGGCTTGACATGTTGTTTCCCATGACATTAAGTATTCTTATATAGCATAAATTTTAATGTCTGCAAAAAAACCCCACAAAAATCTCATTCAGATATAGCTTTATAGATACTATTTAAGAGGCACCTGGGTGACTTAGCTGGTCGAGCATCTGACTTCGGCTCAGGTCATGAACTCGTGGTCTTGAGTTCAAGGCCCACATCGGGCTCTGTGCTGACAGTTCAGAGCCTACAGCCTGCTTTGGATTCTGTGCCTCCCTCTTTCTGTCCCTCCCCTGCTGTTCTCTCTCTCTCTCTCACAAAACTAAACATGAAAAAAGTTAACAAAAAAAGGAATAATTATTTAAATTTATTTTCTTTCTCTTAAATTCTTTTTTTTTTTTCTGTATTAGAGACAGGACATTAGCTATTCAGGTGGTTACATCTTTCCAGATTTCAGCATTTTGTCTTCCTTATGCCAGGTTCTTAAACATGGAATTGGCAGGTCAAAGATATGCACTTTTTACTACCAGCACAGTGTGTTTTATCCCCATTAATCCCCTGCTAACCCTACAAAGTAGGGAACAGTATTATTCCTCCTGCGTCCAGGTGACGAAACCACGGTACAGAAGGGCTGAACCCCCCCAGACCACACTCCTGCTAAGTGATGACGCGTGATCTTCATACCGGCTGAGGAGTAACCTCGTACACTCTCCAGGAAGGCTCCAGGGCTGAATAGCAACCAGGCGGGTGCTCTTCTCCCAACCCCAATTTATGTGTGAAGGAACAGACAGCACGGAGGGAAAGCGGGTCCATCCAACTACTGCCGCGACAACTTTGCCTTCCGTGCGACTACAAAGGAGATGGATTTCATCGTTTGTAAAATGGGGATAGTAAGTGTTCCTGCCACGTGACTAAATGTTATCTTCTGGCAAGCGCTCAGCACAGGCTACCTACCTGGGATACGGTAAGGCATCATCAGCCCCGGTAAGGCGGCACCTCTACCCCCTGCCACCCTCCCAAATGGATAGGAAACCGTGCGACACAGACCAAGCATTTATACACACAGGACTGATCCCATTCCTTTTTCTATCCTAACATCCTCTACGGTTTTTAAACCTAGAATCATCAGTATTAGGACTTAGCTTCAATTCAATACACTAAGTACTTACTATGTGCTAAGTACTGAGAATCTAAAGGTGGTCAAGATACACCCTATGCCCTCCAAGAAGTTATTTAAGTGGTAGTATAGAGACTACTGTGTGAGCACATGGCCACTGACACATATTTGAGAATGGCTGAACTGAGAAAGGTCTGGAGAAGATGATTCTAGTACCCAGTTTTAAAAGAAAAGTAGACCCTGACCAGATATAAAAAAAGACAAGCGAGAAGTAGGCAGAAACAGCAGCATATGACCATACAGGGAAGCATGAAGTCAGCAAGACCTTTCGGGGACTCTGCAAGTACCTCAGGGCTCCTAGGGGCACAGGACGCAGCAGAGAAAGTGGCTACACACTAGGCATATTTGGTTTGGGACAAACAGGACTGGAAAAATATTACCACTCACATTTACAAAAATTACCTGAATCTATCAGGCCAACACTCAATCTCGACAAAATTGTCAGACAAGAGAAAACACAAAGCCAACACTTGCAAAAAGAATGGCTTCATTAACAACCTTAAAATTGAAAATCCAAACTAAATATACCACTTCACCCCATTCAATTAAAAAATGAAAACTGTAAAATCCCAACTGAGAAACACTGTAGGGAAAGCTTTATGAATACACCAGTAATGGCAACGCAGCTTCTGAAAGATAAGGAAGCAAGAGCATTCGAAGCTGACCAACTCTTAGGACCCAGAAGCCCCCATTTGGGAAAGAGCTCAAGCAAGTTCACTGAAATGCAAGGGATGGAATCCTGCAAAAGGTACATTCACAAAGAACCTACACACACACACACACACACACACACACACACACACACACACACACACACACACGCAAACTCAATGTTTTGTAGCTTGCAAAGGGCAGAATTTTGATACGTGGGAAACTATAAAGATAAAATATCTCTGTGGAAGATTCCATTTGTGTGACATCAAGTATTAATACACTGCAACACAATGGATATCCAATATGAGTTACCCCTGAGGGCTCCCAAGGGTATTGACAGGGGTGCAGGAGCAATCTTCTGTATTTCAAAGAGGTTAACAGAAACTGCATACCTATTTGCAATAAAGACATTGACATCCACTTTTTGCTTTAGTTCAAAACTCAATGTGGCACTAATGAGACACATGTTACATATGAAGTGCATTAGTATAGGTCTTTGATAAAAAAAAGTAAATTATTACTTAATATAGGTTATGGGCATGAGTCAAACTTGGGCTCCATAGAGGTAGAAACAACAAAACTGAAATTTGTCCTCTTAGAGAAGAAAGTTGCAGAACCACGTTGGAATTAATATAGTGGGTGGCACCAATGTGTCGTGACTGTGATTTAAAACGAGAGGGGAAAACGCAAGCTGGAATTTTCATGGAGCACACTTACCAATCCTTCGACTGGGTTCTGCCTCTCAACCACTTTGTTATCCTTCGTACACGCATCTTCTGAACAAAAGCTGCCTTCAGGTTTTTGACTCAAAAGGGAAGATGACTTTTTATTTTTCAGCAGGTGCTTCAGAAGCTCGTTGCCCGAATCTCCTTTGGCAGCAGGGGCCCCAGCAGGATGGGGAGGGCTCTGTCCTGAGGAGACAGGACCAGCTCCGGCTTTCTCCTCGACCTTATTTCCGGCTTGTTCCTCCAGGTCAGGCCCGTCTTGGCCGGGGCACTGCTGGGGCTCGGCGGTCTCCAGCGTCACCTCTTCCGTGGAGGCAGGGGTTTCCACGGAGTGCTTTTCCGCCTCCGACTCCGCGAAGGTGGGTTGGTTTGGAGCTCCCTGAGCTAACTCACTCTGGGGCAGCCTGCTTTCTAACTCTGCACACAGCTGGCCGGCGGCCGTGTTGGGAGTCGACGGGCAGACGGGTTCCACCAACTCGGGTTCTCCTTGCTGAGGAAGCTCGCTGGGTGTGTTCACGGTGGGTGTGGAGGTAGTTTCTGAGATACTCGGGGTGGGGGGAGCAGTTATATCTGAGTGGGGAGTGGATGGTGCCTTGGTGGATTCCACATCATCGTCTTTCTTCTTCTTTCTTGTTCTTTTCTTTTTCCCCTTTTCTTCTGGGATTATGTCAGAATACAACTGAATGAGCGACTGGGTCGACCCTGGGTGACTCTGTCCGTGGGCTGCGGCAGGGTCTTGGCCACACGGGAGACTGCCACTAGCTACTGCGGGCGCCGCAGGTAAAGCAGGTGCAAAAGGAGGCCTCGCTGGGGACTGCTGGAAGCTGGCCCCAGAAAGACCTCCGTGTACCTGCTTAACAGAATGGAAGCCGGGGCTTCCGCCAGGAACTGACGGCGAGTCCGGAACGAACGAGGGAGGCCCTATCTGCCTTCGCTCATTGGTTTGCATGAACGTTGGGGTGGGAGGGGAATTAAGAGATCCCTGTTGGATGCTCTGCCCCATCTGCTGTTGGTGCTGCGGAGACTGCTGAAGGGGCCGTGGCGGCTGGGTAAAGTCACAAGGCAGGTCGGAGCTGTAGAACGGAAGCTGGGACCGCATGGGGCCATGCGGCGGCACCCCCACCCCCTGCTGCAGAGCCCGTTGTCTGTCCACCTCTTGCATGAGCTGGATTCGCTGTCTTTCCTGCTGTTCTCGTAAACGTTCTTTCCGCTCTCGTTCCTGGAAACTCTCACTGAAGGGGTTGTTGTCGTCAAACTCCACCCGTGGGGGCGGTCCACTCTGGGGATTTGCACTGGACACCGTCCCTGGCGCCGGCGTGCAAGTTCTTATTGGTAACTGGGCAACGGGAGGCTGGATCCTGGCAGGATTGAGGGGGAGGTGGGCAGGAGCACTGGCAGGCTGCCACGCCGGCAAACCGGGCATTCTCGCAGGGCTGGAGTGACCAGAAATCACCGCGTGCTGCTGGTGCTGCAGCTGCTGAGGCACCACGGGGAAGCTGGGCTGGCTCATGGCAGCTGGGGTGGCACCCGGAACCAGGGGCGGCTGGGGCGGGACCCCTGGCATCACGGGAGGCGGCGCCATGGCGCACTGCTGCTGCTGCTGCTGCTGCTTGATCCGATAATCTTCTATCAACTCGGCATGCTCCTTCTGCTGTTTGCGGATCTGGAATGATAAAGCGAGGCTTACTCGTTTATTCCACAGGTATCAAACCAAAGCACTGGCTGATGATTATGGTGGGGGTTATACATAAGGCAGCTAGATCTTACAGAGGCAAGAATCGCAAAAAATTAGACTGATCAGCACCAAGGACGGCCAATCTTTTTAACAACACGATTTTCCTAAAGTCACCTGTGAAACTTTGTTAGATAGGATAGGATGTCCCCAAAACAAATTCAAAATATGTTTCTGGAAAAACGTATTTTAAAACTCTTACTATGAGAGTCATAAACTATCTGAGCCACACATCAAAAGGTAAGATACAAGTCTTATAAGGTACATTAATCCACAAGGTTGGAATGACCAAGATTTAACTGAAGCTGTAACCATTAAAATAAGATTTCATTTCTGAAGTGCATCAAATCACACAGGTGGGAAGACACTGTGAAATGTGTGAAATAACGGCAGGTGCACCACACCCACCCTCCCCTCCAGGTTAAAAAAGACCGGGTGGGTAAAACCCTTTGAATTTAAGGAATAACATATTTCTAAAAAATATCCAAAACGTTGAAGGAATACTTTGAATGGTCCCTAACAGGCTCCTGATATAACGACTGGCTTGTGTCAGTGAACTCATTCCAAGACCCCCGTGCCCCGATGTGCCAGATGCTACAGACCATTTTCAGTTAAAGATGTAACCCAGGCCCCGAGGTGCACCTTGCTTAGGAAGGGCAGGCAGTGATGCCAGGGGCTACACGTGTCCTCTGGAGCCATCCAATTTTAGATGCATATCACACTAGTACACCGAGCCCAGTGGTTCTAAATGTTTTCAACTTATTGTCTTCGGTTTCCCAGACAGACTAGCACGTTCTCTGCCCATAAGGGTTTTGGTGGGTCTCCAGGGCCCGTAGTGCTATCATTTTCTTCTCTCCTGACCAACGACTGGCTAGAACTGGGGAAGTACCACGGGCCTGGTGGGGCAGCAGTACATGGAACGTACCTAGAGCATTAGCTGGAATACAGAAAGGAGGTCATCTGTGCCTTTCCCATGACATTTTAAAATACTCTTCAACACATTATCCTCGATGGCTGATCTTAACGAGATTACACTGGACTGCTGGCAACTCCACAGTAACAGAGGACGTGTTTCATTTCCCAAGTACAGTATTAGTTTCTCAATAGGATTTGGTCATGGATATGCAAAAGCTAGGCCCTCATCATAAGGAATTTATAGGAAGACACCAGAAGGCAATGAAAGTGCTAAAAATACTTCGTAAGAAACACCTATCGTTGTAAGAATTTCACTTGCAATAAACATGGACCCACAGAGTAAATTTTGAGAGAACCCCCCTCCCGCTCTAGAACTGTCCTAATTTTAAACAATACGGATCATGTTACAATCACCTTACTGTTGGCGCATTCTTGTGGTAGCTAAAGCTTGGAGACGAGACATCTGGGCCCCAAATCCCTAACCCAATAATCAGCTAGGAGCCAACATGTCACCTACCTCTGTGACGACTCACCAGACTTTCCCCGTGTAAAACGGTGACAACACTAGCTTCCTCAAAAAGTGGTATACAAGGTTAAAGAAGACAACATATGTGAATGTGTTTACCAGAGTGTTCACTACACTGACAGCGCTCTGATTTTTATTAAGTCAGTCTACTCTTTCTCCTATTAACATCTGGATTACTTTTCAATTTTATTAAAAAAAATTAAATTGATAAAAGTAAAACTGACTTTTCTGGTGTATAATTCTATGAACTTTATCGCACGCAGAGATTATTGTAGCCATCGCCACCATCAAGATACAGAAGAGTTCTGTCACCCTAGAAGATACCCTCATGCCTCCCCTTTGTCGTCAAACTCTCCTTCCCCCACCCTTAAGCCCTGGCACCCCCTAAACTGTCATCCATCCTGTAATTTTGTCATTTCCAGAGTGTTATGTAAATGGAATCTGGACATAATCTCCCTGGATTAGCTTCTTTCACTCAGCACAAGGCTCTTGAGATGCATCCAGGTTCTTCTATATCAAGTTTGTTCTTCTTTACTGCTGTGTAATATTCCAGTGTATGGACATACCACATTTGTCCAACTGTTCATCACTACGGGGTGCTTGAGTGTTCTCAGTTTTTAGTGACTATTAACACAGCTGCTATTAGTATTTGTATATAGGTTTTTACGTAAACCTAAGTTTTTAATTCACTTGGGTAATTACTAGCAGTGGGCTCTTAACCCATTTTGAACACTGTTTTATTTTAAATAAAAATTTTAAATTTTTATTTCTTTTTAAGCATAATTGTTACTTCAGTATGAACATTTTGAGAAACATCTGGTTTACAATGGAAGGTAACAGCAAAACGGTTTCGTTTCTGAGGAATGAGTCTTTCATTTACACGAGATACACCGATGTACTTTAAGACCAAGATATCGAGAAGAAACAAGAAAAACATCCCATGAAAGAATGCTTCAAACTACCTGTTCTAGCTGTTTCTGAACCATGCTCTGCTGTTCCGTAACATGCTTGAGTTGTTCCGCATCCTCTTCTGGAAATTCCCGCCCTGCTTTCTTTGCGGTACGTTGTTTCGCGGAAAGGGCCTTCTTAGACTTTCTGTGCGCACCAATTTGTTCTTCGAGATATTTCTGCTGCATCTGAAGAAGCTGCTGGGTCTCCTGAAGCCATTCTTCATACTGTTTACGTTGTGAATCATCTAAAGGAAAATTGAAAAATTCGTCTGTGTTAATTTTCTAAAGAATCCAACAATATGAAAGTTACACAGATCCATTTTGTAAGGAAATGCAGTTTCACCATGACCGTGTAATAGGTGGTATGAAAACATAATACTAAGTATTAGACCATAATATAACTATTAGATAGGAGACTTTAGAAAAATATTTATTCGAGGAAACCAAAGAATGCAGGTTTTAGGACACGTGTTAATCTCATACTTAGAAATACTGTAACTCCAATCTTTAAAAAGCACAAGACTTTTATCTAACGAAATACTTCTTGCTACTGAAGTACGAAATTCTCTAACCCACATGCCAAACTATCTGTCAAGTTATATATGTTTACTGCATTAACTCAACTTTACAGAATGTTAAGTATTTGTGGGTTTTTTTAAAGACATTTTTTTAAATGTTCCAAAGAAACAAAGTTAGGTATGTACTATTAAGGTCCAGAGCATGGATTAGGTATCATTTCCCATGCTAATTTTCATAAGTTTATAAGGTTTTTCCTATTTCTTAACAGTGAAAAAATACCCTAAACTTTAGGGAAGGGAGCCTGACCTCTTTTAGATGGGACCGACATGAAGCCTACGTTTTATAAAGGAAATCCGTAAGTTAAAAACCACTGGTAACTTTTATGAATTTTGTAGTCTATACTTCTATAAATAAGCAAAGGTATAGAATAATTATCAACCAAATAAACTCTTTTCTACTTTTATGACTGTCATAAATATCTCCCCAAATAGTTAACTCTCTTCATTTTGTATTCCTTCTTTATTCTTTAAGGGCACTTTACGTTACTGATGCCAAATCCCAAAAACACAAAAAAAGTCATCTTATGGTACTAAGATTCAAAATATACCTTTTTGACTCACTATAAGACAAAGAAATGAATAAATACAATTCCAAGAAGGACATTAGCCGAAAAATTACATCAATGATAACAGAATATTGTCATACAATAAGAATCCAACCAAAGCCAATGGGCACAATAAAGCCAGAAAAAGCCAGTTGGTTATAGTTTACTTGATTTTAATGCAAATATGTATTCAAATTATAATTATGATTAATGCAGGGGTAAATTCAAAAGGTCAGACTTTGGGTTTGTTCCTAAACCCAGAAGTTCCAGTACACGTACGAACTTGGTATCTAGTCTACTAAATTTGAAGGGCATTTTTCAAGAACAGGCTTTTTCACAAGATTTCAGAAGTTCTGCTTCTGGTAGAATGAGACCTACCGCAAGGAAAGCCTTTCTGGTTTCTGGAACCAGGAGAGCAGAGGTGAGCAAAATGAAAAATAATGGTGAAAAAAAAGTTAGCTAAACAGTCTGAAGATTTCAGAAAGGTTCAGTTTGGGGAGAACTTTAAATACTATCCTGAACCACCTTGGGACCCCTGAAGATAACTAGAAAGGGTTCCACGGCATCTTGCAACCTTGACCTTCACACCATGCTGCTAACCCAACTTTTTTCTAAGCATATTCCCTTTGTTGTTCCCATTTAGTGTCCTTGTCACTTAGGGAGACAGTCATGAGAACGAGAAGTGGTTTAATTCTACAGATTGTAAAGTGCCCGATCTATATACAAAAACAACAACATTATTGAAGAGAATGGGGAAGATGGTTTTTCTGTATTAAAATACTTATCTCTAGCTATAATTCTTCATGCACAGAGAAAAAAAGCAACGAAAATACATGCCTTCAGGAAAAGATGCCTAACAGGGCAGTGAGGTTTCATTAAAGATGAGGGCACTTAGACTTAAAATAACACACCTAAGCTAATTCCATTTTTTTTTTTTTAAGAAAACACAAAAATAGCGCAAACAAGCAATCCCCAGAGAACACATAACTTATTAGATTTATACTTACTGACAAAGCCTGGACCAAAATTTGGAGGATTAGGCCTAGAAATCTGATGTGTTATACTGCCATCCTAAAATAAGTAAAATTTACAAATAGGTTTATTCCACATTTCAGTTAAAGGGGGAAAAACTTAAAAAAAAAAGATATAGAAAAAGAAAAAGAAAGAAAAAGAAATGGAAGGGGGGGAAAACCCCTTTAGTTTCCCAAGACATCTCTAAAGCTTCAATCTTTATAAAAATTGGATAAATTTTGTGGGGACAACCTAATTTCTGAAAATTTAGAACTATCTCTGAACTATTTTCTAGATTTTAGTTGAAAAACAATTATGCTTGAGGTAAGGGATTATTCATCAGAAATAGAATACTAGGGCACACAAAATATTGTTAGTATTTAGCTAGAGATCCACATAAAATTCCACTTTTTGATGAAATCTACCCAGTTTTTCCTGCAATTAAGACATAAATTCAGGTTCCAGATTTACTCAATTCCACTCTGTAACACAAAGTTATTTACAAACAAAAACCACTGTCTCTAACATGCACAAATAATAAAACAAATATACACTAGTTAAAAACATTAGTCTTATTTTCTAATTAAATGCCTTATTTCTTCCAGGGAGACTGAATAGTTATTAACCTAACGATTCCTTGGCAACAATCTGACAAGTAAGATTAACTCTGAGAAAAACATTTACTCAGTTGTTACAAGTGGTGCTGGACATGAGCTGCAGACAAGGTCACAACTGTCAGTGTTACCAGCAGCCAGAAAACTTCATGAATCCGTGTCATACTGCAAAGCAGGTGGTGAAACATCTGACCGATCCGAAAACTGGGGTTCAAGAACTCGCCCAAGGTGTACCGGACATTCACAGCGGAACTGAGAGTTTTAACTCCGCTATGAAGACTATGCTTTTTCCACTGTATCACATGGTGCCTCTCTCTTCTTCAATAATGAAGAGAATGTATTATCGGCATAGTAAATCTAAAGTACAAATGTCACGGCAAAAAAGAACATTTCAAAAGACATGGATAGTAGGTAGCTTTTCCCTTTCTTTTCCCCCCTAGGCAGATACGTGAAAAACTATCAGTGAAGAAAACACTTCATTTCGTGATGAACAGCTCTACTCCTCTGGACATTGCTTGGCACTAAACGTTTAAATATGACAGTTAAACCTGATTATTACGAATGTAAAGTATCTTAAAAAAACTACATTATTCCAAGGAATAAACAGAATACGACTATCTATAGCTAAGTAGAAGGATTATAATCATTATTTTCTACTTTATAGCAGGTTTACATTTTAAATGTCATGGATGAATTCCAAAACGTAGGACGTGAAAACGGTTTTTTTGTGGAGTTCAAAGTAAACAAAAGCAAGACCCCGAACCCTACGCATTTGGTTTCCCTCCAAATGACATCCTAACTCTTAACTATATAGGTCCTTTTCAGAAACTGTCGATTTTTTAACCTCAACTGGTCTCTGCCTTAAAAAGTAACAAAACGTCTTTAGTGCTGCTGAGCCAGTAATATATTCTGGCAGTGTTTTACGGTTTCTACTACTTTCTAAAAGTGGCCTGACTTAGAGAGTTGGGTTCGGTAAGAAACACAGGGAAACGCGGCGGCTACGGGCACTGGTCGCGAGCGGCAGTACCTGGGCCATCGCCTGCGGGAGGAGACTCTGGCCTTCGCTGGTTTGCGCCCCGGTCACCGACTGGCCCATAAAGGGGAACCTGTGGAAACGAAGTACTGAGTGTCAACATGATGAGCGTTTAGGACGGAAAGCATTTTGCTTCTGATCTGTTTTGAAAACTGCTTTTAAGCACATAACGATGTTTTCTTCCAGGGAGAAAGCGCAACGGCGTCAGAAACACATGCGAAAGCCCCACTGAATCGTCACCCTGCAGTCGTGAGGTGGGGACGCTTTCTGCTCCCACTTCACTCACGGTGAGAGGAAGACACGGAGATCACGTAACCTCCACCACAACCACCAAGAGGCTGCGGAAAGATGCCAGCTGCCAACCGGGCTGCTCCTGGGGTCTCGCTATTACAGGCCTCACTGTGCCTTAAAATAAAATTAATTCACGTCTTCCGGATAAAAAATGTAGCGAAGGCACTTCTGACATAAATTCTTAGAAAATTATTTCTTATTCCGATCATTGCCCGGAGGGGGACAATGCACACAGTAGGTGATGGCGATTAAGAGTTACAATCTTCTAGTTACAAAATAAGGAAGGAAGGAGGAGGTGGAATGTAATGCAGAGGGAATACAGTCAGTAACACTGTGACACTCTGTACAGGGGCAGATGGTAACTAGGCTTTCCGTGGTAGCCATCTCATAATATAAATATCAAATCGCTACGTTGTACACCTAAGACTCATATGATACTGTAAGTCCATAATTATTCTGCAATAAAAAAAAATCCATAGCCTATTTTGTATTCCAAACTAAAAGATGTCTCTCAATTTTAAAGCAAATCAAACTTTGTCATTGACCAAGAACAAGTCTTGTAAGGCTAAAACTGTTGGGCAAAATGTGACTTATGCTAATTAGAGCTATAAAAACTTCACAGAAACATTACTGCTTTAATGAAAACACTTCCTCGAGAGTTACCAAATGCTTTAATACAGCAAGCATAATGTCCAAATTATATATCAAATATTGTACATCAGTACTTATGTACCATTGCAATTTAGAATGTATGCTTTTTTAAGTTTTTTACTCAGGTTTTTGATTTATCTGTCACCTCCCTGCCCCCATTACAGTCCTGATCTGGAATGATCTCCGGATCCAAATAATCACTCACTGTCCGTGTGCCTCAGTCAACAGCACTCTGGTTGACGGAGGGACTACCCTCAGCCCCTCTTCAAAGCACTCAGAACAAGAGCAAACAACACTCGAAATCCTAACTGTGTCTCTCACTGGGAGAGGGACCCATGCTGAGAGATCACTGGTCTAATTCTGAGGCTCCTTTTTTTTTTTTTTTTTTTTTTTAAACTTGAGGTCTCTGTTTTACATTAAGAGCTAAATGAAATTTAGCATTTCCTTCCATTTTGATACAGGCAGCAAACTGCACTTTTTAGCACTACCGTGACTTTGTCACCAACTGAACTCACATTATTTTCATAATCAAAGTTGCTGTGCACACCTCATTGGTCATTTATGTTCATCATTACATACTTGAAAATTATGGTAGTTATCAGATCTGTTGCTAAATTTACTAATGCATTAAGAAGCATATAAACCATAATTTTAAATTTAAGTAACTATATTTCAAATATAATTGATTTCCTTGTAATACTACGTTTTTGGTTCTGCATAGAAAACATCAAGGAAGAATTCAAAGGCTTCACTGGAATGTCAAAAATGGTCGTAACAAAAAGTTAAAAACCTCTGTAATAGAGAAATTGTGGTAACAGATGCTGTGCAATAATGAAAATCATTAGAAACTACTATTCTCCTTTGACCTCAACAATGTGTCGTGACCATATCTAAAGTATCTCAACAATGAAAAAGAACTATACCTTTAAGGATTCCCAATTTACCTGAAACAACATGCTGATCTTAAATTCATGCAGATTTTATATTCAACTCCATAATCACCCATAATCCTTTTTATTAAAAAAGTCCTTCACCATGGTAATTAGGCTAAATTGAGGCTCCATGCCTACTCTGTTGACAGGTTCTCAACCGCAACACACAGAAGAGTAAGCCATGGTGTTCACTAAAAAAGACACACCAGCACCCTCCTCAGATATTCTGATTCAGGAAACCCGCAGGTGAGTAAATGAACCTACGCTTTTTTTAAAAAAAAAACTACTGGGGCGCCTGGGTGGCGCAGTCGGTTAAGCGTCCAACTTCAGCCAGGTCACGATCTCGCGGTCCGTGAGTTCGAGCCCCACGTCAGGCTCTGGGCTGAAAGCTCAGAGCCTGGAGCCTGTTTCCAATTCTGTGTCTCCCTCTCTCTCTGCCCCTCCCCCGTTCGTGCTCTGTCTCTCTCTGTCCCAAAAATAAATAAACATTGGGAAAAAAAAAATTTTTTTTTTTTTTAAATAAAAAAAAAAACTACCACAGGGGCACCTGGGTGGCTCAGTCGGTTAAGCGTCCGACTTCAGCTCAGGTCACGATCTCGCGGTCCGTGGGTTCAAGCCCCGCGTCGGGCTCTGGGCTGACAGCTTGGAGCCTGGAGCCTGCTTCCGATTCTGTGTCTCCCTCTCTCTCTGCCCCTCCCCCATTCATGCTCTCTGTCTCTGTCTCCAAAATAAATAAACGTTAAAAAAATAATAATAATAAAAAAAAAAAACAACTACCACATAATTCTGATAGTAGTCCATAATCAAAACTTAAGAAAGACTGCTCAATGGTTATTTAATCCACCTTGGGGAGCATAAACACACCAATTTCAGAAACCCAGAGTCTAACAACTCTTACGGTCTTCTTTAATGCAGAACTGCCATTTTTCTGCTAACAGTGAAAAGACTAATTCTCTATCTAACCACTAGCTTTCAACTGTCCCCTTGACATTTTTTTTCTGAGTCAAATTCAGTTTGGGGACGTTTTATTTTAGAAACGAATTCACCGTTGCCTTAACCACTCAGGATCTTTTCTGAAATGTCCCACATTTTTCTCTGCATTGTTCGTTGGATGGAATACAAAATAGTCACAGGCTTAAGTAAACTATCTTCTTTTCTCAACAGAACAGCTTTCTCTCTATCATCTTGTGTATCTTCTCATCTTCATCAATTTAGGTTGAAAGACTCTCTGTCCCAAGCAGCTTTTAGTTAGATTAACTACAGGTACTTGAAAGAACACACACTTAAATACACCAGCTTTCCTGATTAAGTCAACCTTCCAACCATCCTCTAGATGTTTTATTACGTCTACCATAAAACTAATGGAAATTAAATCCTCACACTTGTATAGCATTTTGCACTCGATCACACCCAGCTGACCTTACAACCAATGTAAGTATCTAGTGTTCATTCCCGGGACATATAAGTTTTTTTTAGGTACTATATGCTTTTTCTAGGAACTAGTAATAATTCACGTACTTCTTGAAGCACAATAGAAACGAGAAACATCTTCACCTACCTGTTCATAACCATGGGTGGCATGCCCATATTGTTTTGTGCCATTACTTTATTTATGCCTTTTAGGGCCACCATTTTGGCTTTCATTATAGGATCTGTAATTGCATCAAAATCTAAAGAAGAAATATTTCAAAGTTACTTATTTCATAATACTTGGTTCAAGTAACACTAAGAGATAAAGTAACTATCACAAACATCATGTCATCTATAGACTCATAATCCTCATAATAATCACTATTACAGCTTTTCGTACCAGGTAAGGAATTACGAAATGCTAATAACCTTATCCTGAATTTAATCTCATCTCAGCAATCCATAATTGGATAATGCTCCAATACCTGAGTCGTGCAAAAATCAGAACAAGAAGCCTGCCACATTTAAGGGAGACGACGGCAATCATCTAAAGCAAAGCAACTCCCTTCCATCCAAACTTCTGCCAGGCTAATCAGAACGGCTTCCTTAGTAATGCAGCATCATGAACAAGAAACTGCGGTTACTTCCAATACTAAGAATGCCACCAAACTGGTTATCACTTTTAAAAGTAAAACGTGTCTGTTTCTTGAGGGTGCAGCTTGGCAATAAGGACAGACCTACTGAAAAGAAGACCTCTTTGCATGTAAATGAAAACTGGATCCCTTCCCAATAGGACAAGATTGGTAAGGTCTATAGGACAGAACGTCAATCTTACTGTTTAGAACAAAGCGTTCCTTTGACGTGCGTGCCTCCATTACAAATTCTTACTACTGGACGCACTCGGATGTTTTACGGGCTTTGGCTGTTTCCAAATTCATAAGGTATTGGAAATAAGTTAAAGAACTTTATGTGACCAAACTTTGCCAAGCACTTGTCGTACACCAAGGACAGTGGTAAGTCTATTTCTATCGTAATTTCTTGAAATTCATCTTTCAGTGACTCAGAATACATGGGAAGCAAGAGGATGCCTGCCACTTCTGTTAAACCATCCCGTAAGAAAGAGAAGCGAGGTCTGAAACCCAGAGCTTTGAAATCTCTTGATTCCTGGGAGGAACCTAACACTCTTTAACTGCTTTCATCTTAAAGCGGAAGGAGGCACAAACACAGGACTCTCGCTGCTCTGGTCCACGTGTCATTTTAACACCGAAATCCCGGAAGCTTACCGCATGCCACCCTGACGCCCACAGCCATGACTACAAAAGCCAAGGGCATTCCTACCGATGTTAGGGAAAAACGGCTCTGCCCGCTGGCGAATCATAGCTTGCATCTGTCTTTGCTGCTGCTGCTCCTGCCTCTCTTGATCCAGAAGGTCCTGCAGAAGCAGAGGCTGTTCCTCCAGGAGGAGGGGCCTCTCTCTACCCTGCTGGGCTAACGTGGGAGGGATCATCAGCTGCTGGGGTCCAGACTGGCTTGTGAGAGGCACAGTTTGATTCGCAGGTTTTCCGGTCCCAAAACCGTGATTAACTGGTGACTGACCCTGAATGAATCCTGGATTTACCTGCACGCCCTGAGGAAAAGTATGGTTTACCCTAGAGACTACGGGCACGTTAGAATTCATGGTACTGTCCAACATGTGCCCAGGCGGTGTCATTAAAGGAGGCGGCAAACTTGACACGTGACCGGATGGTGAGGCTGGCAGCGTGGGTGGCGGGGACCCCAGGGGCCTGCCGTCCGAGTTATCAGATTTTTCATTAGCAAGCAAACTCGAGAGAACGGGAGTTGATGCGGTTATGCCGCAAGAGTGCATCACGTCTTCCACAGGCAGCTGCGTGGAGCCGCGGACACCTGGGGTGGAGCCAGCGGCTTCTCGGGGGGTTCTCTTCTCCAGTAGATCCGTGTCGCAGGGCTGCGGGACAGCCTTTTCTCCGTCACTGACATCTGTGTGAGCTGAAGCCTGTGAGCTGGGGGTGCCGACGTTGTCTTTACTCTCATTGCTTTTCTCACTTTCACATCTGCCTTCCCCTTTAGAATCCGGAGACAGTACTTCCGTTTTTATCTCACTGGTACCAGTGGATTTTTTCCACGGAGAAGGTTTATCAGAAGGAACCACAGTCTTGTCTTCCTGCTCCTTCGTTTTTGGCTCGACAGACCCACACTGATTATCTATCTTATCATCGATGGGAACATTAAGGTCTAGTTCCTCATTAAACATGCTTTTCTTATCTCCTAGGTCAAGTTCTGGATCTGTGTAGGCAATGATATCAAATTCTCCTGACCTTAAGAGGTCATCCAGGTTGGGGTCATTAGTTTCCAAATTACCTAAAGTGTCCAATTCATCTCCCTTGCCGTCCTCTGTGTCTAGATTTAAATTTTCGAGATCTTCATCATCCAAGTCTTTGACTTCCACTCCCTCGAGGTCTTTAACATCTAGTTCCTTTACAGATGGGTCATCAGTATCAAGTTTTTCTTCAAGACCATCAGAAGACTGGGTGGTTATCTGTAAATTATCAGATGCTGTTTCAGCTGGTGTCGATGTTGACAAAGAGGCCTCTGGGAATTCACCACCTAAGGGATGACTCAGGGACCTCATGACCATAGAAGATGAATGGGCGGGATGGCTTTGGTCTTGCTGCGATGGTGGCACTTGTTCCAAATTTGGATGCAAAGGTAGCTGGGTTGGCAGGCCTTGAGAAGGTCGTCTCAAGGGCTCTGCGTGTCTAGGGCCTGGAAAGTCTGGCCGGGGAATGAAGTTTCCATGTCTTGGATGAGAAGGTGCCTCTAGAACACTGCCGGGAGGAGCAGTGAAGGGCAGCCGCGGCCTTCCGTCGGGCGCCCTGTGCCTCAGTTCAATAAAAGCTTGACCCAGTATGTTATGCTGCTGAACCGGCAGACTCTGTGGTGGAAAATGCTGAGGGAGGCCAACTGGGTTATTCATCTGCGAGTTATTTAAAGGCCTCGGCATGTCTACAGACATCGATCTTCTCAGCTGTGGAGGAGCTCCAGACCCCTGCATTTGCTGAGGAGGTGCAAGGAAGCGCTCCTGACTTGACAGGGTACCATGACTACCTCCTGGAAATCCAAATCTTAAAAAAAAAAAAAAAAAAAAAAAAAGAATTAGAAGAAGTAGAAGTAAATTGTTATTATTAAGTATCATGTTGAATTTACAGTTGGGTTAAAAAGGAAAAACTCTAGATTAAAATCAAATGCAAAATTAATGATACCCAATATAACAACTTAGCAAAACAAAACTGGCACCGTTAGAAAGCACTTACAAAGTATCTATGTGCAAGTAATTCTTGCTAAGTACCCTATAACGTACACCATCTCTGAGCTCTAAAGGCATATGATCTAAGACAACATAACCTGCTACCAAGCAGATGGAATCAATTGTTTAGAAAGAAGCTTAATAGTATTGCAGTGGAGTAAGAGTCTTCTCCTTTTTCTATACCTATGGAGGCTGCAAGGAGCAGGCTGACTGGGGGGGTGCTTGAAGAAGGCTTACAGGCCTTCTGTCCTTGAGAAGACAAAGGCACAGGTATGACGACTGGATAGACTGATCTATGTGCTTGAGAGGAACGACTACAGAGGCATTAAGAGATAAACAATGACAGGTATAATGTGTAAAAATTTAGTAGATGAATAAATTGTAGGATTATTTTTTTTTTAACATTTATTTATTTTTGAAGGAGAGAGAGACAGAGCGTCAACAGGGGAGGGGCAGAGAGAGAGAGAGAGAGAGAGAGAGAGAGAGAGAGAGAGAGGAAGAGGGAGGGAGGGAGACACAGAATCCGAAGCAGGCTCCAGGCTCTGAGCTGTCAGCACAGAGCCAGATGCGGGGCTCGAACTTGCAAACTGTGAGATCATGACCTGAGCTGAAGCTGGACGCTCAACCAACTGAGCTGCCTGGGCGTCCTAGGACTATTTTTTATTATTTACACTGTAGCTCACTCTAGAAAGAACTAAAGGTAAATTATAAGTAAATATAAAGCAGAGCAACAGGTATAACTGAGGAAGAAAAAAAGGAACGTTAAGGATAAGACTGTAACATGGCGGTAGGTATTAGACTAAAAACCACATGTGAGAAAACTAAAAGCACATCGTAAGGAACACTCTATTTTAACATGTTTGGCTCCAACCTTTCTACCAGCCACTTCAAACAAACAAACAAACAGACAAACAAACCCACTAGTTTCACAACCTCTCTCACCGAGAAAAGTTCCTAAAGGAAAACATCCCATCAATTTGGAAATCGCCACAATTATTTACAACGTAAGTTAAAAGGGAAAATTCGGGGACAGGACAATACTCACTCATCACATCACAGGGGGCTTGCACAGAATGTGGTGGTGACATCTTAGAGGTCTGACTGTTGTGATAAACCACATCACTGCGGCCGTAATGTAACCCTAATTCAGCCAATGCTTAATAACCAAGGGAATGTTTTTAGAGTCTATAGAGTTCTCAGAGGTTACGAAAAGAAAAACCCATGACCTCCCATTAGTGGAAAATAACACTGATTATACCTCAAAGGAAATCGCAAAGTGAAAAGGAGTAACAGCCTCTTAAGAGTAACTTCATTTGTCTATTTCCATCTAGTAACTCAAAGCTGGCATGAAACTGAAAGCATTACCTAAATCCGTGAGGTCGCATCCCCATACCAGTAACATCAGGAGGATAGGGTCCACGTGGATCTTTTGGGAAAACGGCGTATCTAGGTCCCAGAGGAGGGACAACAGGAGATCTGATGCTCCCGGGATAGGGGGGCGGAGCCCTAGCAAAAGCCTGGCTGATGCTGTCCGGCTGCCAGTGCTGCAGGGGCGCTGGAAGAGGCCCCGCTACTGCATCCTGGGACCCTTTCTCCTGCCGACCTGCCATCTTCTTCTGCTGTTGCTGCTGGAGAATGATTTCACGTAACTTCTGCCGCTGGATGGAAAGAAACGAAGATCCCTGGGATTTCTGATAATGAACGAATGGCTTAAGTCTTAATACTTCCAAAACGTCCTGCGAAAAGTGCTTAAAATATCTCAACGTTCAAAGTATTGGATAAAACACTAGTCATACTTAACTACCCAACAGATTATAAAAACAAAGTAATAATTTGGATACTTTTTTTTTTCTTGCCACACAAGTATCCCAAAATTGAAAGCTTTCACATTTAAGAGTCATGAAGATCAAAAATTCAAATTTTTGAACAAATTCATGACAACCGAAAATCAGATGCAGAATAAATCAAATTCAATTGTATTATAATTTTACCAATTTCATTTTTCTTCTTTGCAGAACAAATTCCACAGAATAAGAAGATAAACTTTAACATCTGTGTAGAAATTACTCAGCTTAATGAAATGCCTAGCTTTCCGCAAGGACACATTTAAAACATCTACGAAGATACAACGTGTTTTTACCTGTCTCAATTTCTCTGTATCTGCTTGTGACATGTTTACGGTACTCTGCGTCTCAGTGACCCCGGAAGTTGGTACAGGTCCAGGAAGGTGGGAGACGCTGGAAAATTGTTGGCTTTGAGAACTCATTGGAGAGTTTGAAGGCGCACTGAAGCTCCCCTCTGATCCAGGCCTTGACTGACCAACATCATGGGTAACTTGACTTGTTCCAAAAGAGTCAGACTGAGTTCTTGGAGTCATTGGAGGCTGATCATACGCATCCCGAGTAGCAGACGGGGAAACTCGGCTGAAAGTTTCTGAAAGACTAGGTCCAGGTGGCCTAGGACTTGGGGAACATGTATCAGGCGGCCTTATCAATGGACCAGATAAAGCTGCTCCTCGATTTTGTGCTGCTTGCAGGAAAGGATCCTGATTTGGCATGAGGACCGGTCTTGTCATTGAGGACCTAGGAAAACCCTCTGAAATCCTTGGCCTTGGTGCTGCTGGTGGCTGAGAGTAAGGTCTTGGTGTTCCAGGGGGATGCGCATAGGGGTCCGAATGCCTCTGGTTCGCGGCCGGCGGCACAAACAAGTCTGCTTGTGTAGGCGGCCTTGGGGTTGGTGGCTGCTGACTGTAGGGGTCAATCGTGGTGGGCCGGGGAGTTCCAGGAGGTTGAGAGTAGGGGTCTGGGTTGGAGCGAGATGTTCCCGAGGGTTGGGGGTAAGCATCTACAACAGGGCGTGGAGTCCCTGGGGGCTGGGAATACGGGTCCTGAGATGTCGGCCTTGACATGGTTCCAGGCTGGGAAAAAGCCCTTGAGGGATGGGCCAAAGACTCATTTGTTGCCGGATGTGGGGTCAGGGGAGGCTGGCTGTATGGGCCTCCTGACTGGCTGTGAGAAAAGTTATCTCCAGGTCTCGGTGCAAACGCAGGCCTCTCGTAAGGGTCCACAGACAGTCGCCTTGGTGCCTGTGACACCGGCCCATAGGGATCCTGGGAAGGTGGAGGGGGCTGCAGCGGAGCCTTGAAGGGCCCAGGGCCACTGTCGGGAGGTGCGGGTGTCAACAAGGGCCGTGCGTACGGGTCAGGAATCCGCTGTCTCTGAAACACATCTGCCCTGGGAGACGGTTTGCTGAAGTGATCGCTGGTGCCGGCTGCCAGAGGGCCTTTTGCAGTCTGCTCGGCAACCACCGGAGACCGGGGGAGGCCGGAGGGCTTGGGAAACTGGTCGGTCATCGTAGGTCTGGGCGTGTCTGGAGGCTTTGCATAGGGGTCACCATTTGCCGTGGAGGAAGCACAGAAGTCTCTGACTGGGGACGGCCTATTTGCCGTGGCCTCACTCACCGGAGCAGGCCTGGGGACTGGGGGCAGAGGAGCACAGTTTTCCACCAGGGCAGTGGAATTTCTTCTGGAAAACCCGTGGCCCCCAGGAGGTGGTCTCGGAGTCCCAACCATTTTTGCATAAGGATCCACTGGGGAGGGTGGCCGGGAGTGAGCGGACCCAGCTGAAAACACCTGTGGTGAAGGGGGCTGACAGGTCTGAGGCTGTGACAGACTCTCCTGGACGGGGCCTCGGGCCGGGGCTGCAGCCGGGGGAGGAGCCTGCGGTTTCACGAACACGTCGTCTGACGACGCGGCCGAGGGGGCGCTGGGGAGCTGCTTTGGAAACAGGTCCTTATGGAACGCCTGCGCAGGAGACGCGTTCCCGTTGCCAGGCTGGGGGGTCAGGGGGCTCTGTATGCCGCTGCTCGGCGTGTCCGAGCCGGACGGGGCCACGGGGGGCTGCGCGCCAAACTGCTGCTGCTGCTGCTGCTGCTCGTTCTTCACCTGTTCGAGCTTCTGCGTGGCTTCGATTTTGGCTTGCTGCTTGCTCTTCTGGCGCATTTGCTGTGAGACAGGACAGGAAAGAAGAGGCACTCGCGTGGTTAAGGAAGAACGTGACTGTCGCGGGAGGAAAAAAGCCACGGGAAATTAGTGTGTCGGAGGTCACCAGTTGCCAGACCGCGCCCGCATCAGATTATAAGATTATAAACTCCGGAAGAGCAGAGGTGATTATCAACTCCACCACAGAGCACCGTGGCTATGCCCCGGGCAATATGCTACTTGCAACATTTTAATGAGCTTCCCCAGTCGCCTGAAATACAGTTTGCTGAGAAAGGTGGGTATTTTCGCAATGTCTATTTATTTACTTTTGAGAAAGAGACAGAGAAAGAGAAGAAATCAAGAGAGGGGCAGAGAGACAGGGAGACAGAGAATCCCAAGCAGGCTCTGCACGATCACAGGGCAGAGCCCGGCACGGGGCTCGAGCCCGCGAACCGTGAGGTTGTGACCTGAGCCGAAATCCAGAGTCGGATGTTTAACCGACCGAGCCACCCAGACGCCCCAAAGGTAAGTCAACTTTTAACCACGTTTTCAAACTCTGGTAAGAACTATCTTCTGAAATAATGACATGAATTACTTACTTCCTGTCCTCTCGAAAAACAAAAATACAATCTAAAAGCAAATTATTTTAAAAAACCATATACCTGTCTAAATTTCCATTCCTGTTCATGTTCCGATTCTCTTTGCTTTAACGGATCTTTAAAAAGGTCCGAATCAATGCGAGAGCCAGGATCGACGCTGTCTTGCTGTTGCTGCCTCTTCAGGGGATCATTTGACATCTGTACTTTATTAATGCGTAAGGCAGCCCTGTTATCTCTGGCTTTTTGCTTTGAGAAAAGGAGAAGAAAGTTATCTCCCAGCAGACGTTAACATGTTTCGAGAAATAAAACTTATGATGAACTTTCTAAGAAAAAGTTGGGTTAAACGGTTGAAGGGAATTGAAATAGAATCCTTCAGAGCTTCTGGACTCTTGTGCCCAGAAAGCATCCGGACACTACCCCACCCTCTCCCGTTTTTAACCCATGTCGCCTCCACAGAGGACACCTCTCTATCTGAGCCAGGCCGGAGAACCCAGAGGTAATCTGCCATTTTCAACCCTTATCTTCACAGACCCTTCAAAAACGGAAACATCGGCATCCCTCTTAATTTAGAGAAAAGGAAAATATCAAGTCAATCCTCCAAATCTAAACTCTAGAATTTGGAGCTTAGCATTGGAGAACACAACCGAGGAACGCTAAAACTACACTACCACCTTAGTATAATCAAGCTAAAACACAAAGCATTGTCAACACATCAGAAAACGTTTCTGCTTTACCCAATCGTTATCACTGACAACAGGTACCCTGAAGATCAAGTTGGAAGGTAACGGGATATATTTTTTAAAATAATAATGTCCACTTAATATGCTTTACAAGGGAAGCAAGGATTTGGATCCAGCTGACAATCTTAATTTGGCTCTTTGGGAGAAAACAATTCACCACCTGAACTGTGGACCTTATAAAATATCCTAACAATCCCTTGCGAAGTTCATGTTTCAAAAGCTCCTTAAAGGTGTCTAGATATGTCTCTTTCAAGATACAGTCTTGACTAAACCTAACACAAAGAGAGATTATTGTGGAAGAGACTGAGGCACAGTGATGCAGCCTCAAACAGCAGTACTCTTTCAAAGAGATAAAAGAATTTTAAAGTGAAATGAATTAAACATGCCCCTAAAATAACCGATTTCAATCTTCAATATCCTGGTTCTACTAGCTTATGAGAAAACTCCACATCCTATCTCAAGACATAATAGGAAATCACTATAAAAACAAAGCTGTGTATTAGTTGTGCAAGTATTAATATGTGTTTTCTGCAACAGAAAATCTTTATTAACCTACGACAACAAAAGTAAGGTTTGGGTATTGTGTTTAACAACAGGACACATGGGAGGTTTGGTAAATACCACGTAAGGCGCTCTTTCCTGCGAGCTCGCTTTTCTCCACAGCTTGGCAATCTGCTTCACTCTCGTCGTCCAGTCTGCAACAGAAAAGCATGGTCCACACGTTTATGGAGCTGCGGTCAGGACGCATCGCCACGTGGTGTGGACAGTTCAACTTATTCTGGCTGTGTGTTCATGACTGAGTAACTCTTTGTACAGCACAAAGTTCCGGGCATGCAGTAGGCCAAATGAGGATTTGCTGAATGTAGTATGGCCTTATTAAGAATCTCACTTGTAGACTGGGGGAGTTTTTAAATTGAAGGGGCTAACCAGCTGAGAAAATGTTAAGCCAAACATAATAACTTCTCTCAACCATGTAAGATGCTTCAAGAACCAAAGCTAAAAGTTTCGTAAAACATCAGTCCTCCAGAGAAGTCTCTCAATCGGACCAAAAGGAGGTAATCGTAATTATACATAAGCACCTCACCAGCGTTCGTGCACAACAAAGACATGCAAAACCAATCATTCCAAGCCATTGCTATGAAACTTACAGTGTTGGGACAGTAAACAAAATGAAAGATGGGTGAAATCAACAGTGGTAAAAGTAGAAACGATGTTTTTAAAAAGCTTCAAAACCCAAAGAAAATGGAAATCAAGTGACAGGTCAACAGCCTTAACATAGTATTTCATGAGGTTCTAGAATCACACAGTAAAACTATTAAAGCATTGAAGAGAATTACTTAAAAAAACCGTAGCTCTGATCTAAGGATAATTTTTCATTGACACAAAGCAACTCAACAGAACCAGATATGCTCATCTATCAACAGCAAATCAAAGTGTGACCAGTAGTACTTGAAAAAGAGTAGGTATATTCCTTTAACAGACAACCCTGCACTGAGCCACTGATTTTTGTCGTTGTTGGATAAGGTAGCGTTTATTTCTATCAAGATGTTTCTAGACATCTATGGAATCTTCTCACTGTACACAGTCATACAAGATGAAAACTGGTGTTGATCCATGAGCTTCCTACCACAGTCACCGATGGAAACCACCGGCAGGCAGGGCAGCATGACCTACTCAGGGCGGTGGGCAACACAGAGAGCCACACTAGGTGTGAATTACCAGGGAATTCCTCCTTCAGGCTGGGGAAATTGATGTTTGTGTAGAGAACAGGTGCTACTGTTGCCATTTCACCCAGAGCCTCCTCCTTCTCCCATTTCAGCGTGCTTCTCTGGGCATTTGACATTGTATCGTTCTCTCCCTCCACCGTGGGAGCGGATGTCGTCCAAGAGCTGTTAGGATCACTTGCCATCGGATGAAATGCTGGATTTTTATCCCTGGCAGATAATAAATAAGTTTACTTTGTAAATATAAAATTACCTTCTAAAGACTGTGGGCAAGCACAAGTTCATTAAACCCTCTTGTTACAAAAGAGCTACAATGTTAGATCATCTGCAGCAAAGATCCTGATATACGAACGTACCCCTAGTGCACAAGAACTTAAAACAGACTAGCATTTATACAACAAAAATTAATGTTATTTAAGTTTCCATGGAAAATGAAGGCTTCCAATACCTGGTATCAGTGTAAGGGGATTGTGCTACAGTAGAGAAAGTTCCCAATCCACTTCCAGGAGGCAAAGAATTATGTGGGAGGTGAGGATTGGGTCCAATAAGGCCATTCATGAGTGGCATCCGCGAAAACACATCTTCAAAGAAGAAAACACCACTTCAGTTTGCATATTACTCATAAATAATTTTAAAGAGCAGCTTATTTATAAATAACATGTCTAAAAAAAAACTTCTAGCACTATTTAAAAGTAGGATTTGTTTCAATATTAAACTAAAATATTGCGTAAAGAATGACTTTCGGTTATATTTTGCAATATGGTCCCTGTACTTCTGTTTACTTCATCATGGTATACTGAAAATGGCATGTATTTTGGAGTCTGAGAGCTTAACTGTGCTACCCGTTAGAAGCTTAATTTTGCTTCCTGTCGGAAGGGATTCAATCACTATTCCTGTAACGTGAAGGTGTTCCCTACTGTCACAGACACAACGTACGTGGGGTTCTCAGCACAGCGCCTGTACGCAGTTCACTATTCAGTACATATTAGCTCCACAAAAAGGACTCTCCCAGCAAATGCTCCTACATTTTATTAAATAGTCTTTCTCTTCTTCACTCAAAATTTACAAGCAAATGCTTCCTTACATTTTACTCTTGCTCCTGTTGATACAAAAAACCATCTATGATTAAATTGGTACTTGTTCTAAAATTATTTGGAACAAGCAATATTTCATCTACCATTATCAAACAGATGATTATTGCTAAAAATACGTACATTCTGTTTGGGACCTAATTTTCATTACTGGCTTGCCTTTCAGCCCCCAAACACATTTTTAACTCTCATCCCACCCTACGCACAAGCTTCAAATACCTGTCTTCTTTCCAAACAGCCAGTAGGCAAACCATAAGACCCTTCCTCTCCTAAAGCATGTAACTCCAACCTTGACTATGATCTACTGTTCCGAACAATTTAGGAATTAGCCAACTGTCCTTATCCGAGCAGTTTTCTGTACCTTCAAAAACCTCCTCCCAAATTAGAGACATACTCTGAAATAATAAACACAAGGCCTCCGTTGCAACAGCCAGAACACTACGAGATCCACTTCACCCATCACCCATCAATCATACAAATGAAAATACAGTGACAGAGTTGGCTAATACTTGGCCCGGCTGGTATAATGGTAGAGTACTCCTAACAATCACTTTGCCATACCATTAGAAAAAGGAGGGGAGCCTGGGTGGCGCAGTCGGTTAGGCGTCCGACTTCAGCCAGGTCACGATCTCGCGGTCCGTGAGTTCGAGCCCCGCGTCAGGCTCTGGGCTGATGGCTCGGAGCCTGGAGCCCGTTTCCGATTCTGTGTCTCCCTCTCTCTCTGACCCTCCCCCGTTCATGCTCTGTCTCTCCCTGTCCCAAAAATAAACAAACGTTGGGGAAAAAAAAAAAAAGAAAAAAAGAAAAAGGAATAACCAAGAACAGTGTCTCACCCACATGTTTTACACTGCACGATGATGTCCTTTCACCTACCAGACCCTCTGACTAGAACAACACTCTACTCTACAGAGTTCCAGGTCCTATGTGTGAGGATACTGTGGCTGGTCACCTGCAGGATTTCAGGATTTTGTCTCCAGGACTTCCTAAGAGCTATCTGACTTCCCAGTTAGGGCTTGTTCTCCTACATGGCAGAGCTGGGCCCACTGGATCAGAACTCCACAGCGACAAGTGTCCCAGTATATCTATATTCATGCCAAGGATAAGATTAAGGAACAACGTTTCTGTTTTTATTCAAAGGAGAATGCCACCTCTATTTTCAACTTCACTGAAAAGTAGGTTCCATTAAGGGATATGAGATTTCACTGAAAAATGTCAACCATCTTGGGGCGCCTGGGGTGGCTCAGTGGGTTAAGCGTCCGACTTCAGCTCAGGTCACAATCTCACTGTTCATGAGTTCAAGCCCCATGTCGGGCTCTGTGCTGACAGCTCGGAGCCTGGAGCCTGCTTCGGATTCTGTGTCTCCCTCTCTCTCTGCCCCTCACCTGCTCACGCTCCATCTCTCTCTCTCTCCCTCTCTCAAAACTGAATAAATATTTGAAAAAGAAAAATGTCAAAACGTCTTTCATGTAATTAGCATAAACAAAAGTTTCTTTATTGGTAATGAGAATGTGATCCATGTCTGTCATCACTATCTTAAGCACAACATGGCCATATTGAAACTTTTCATAATAATAATAGCTTATCAAGCCCTTCGTTATATGCCAAGCACTGTTCTGAAAGCTTTACACATATTAACTCTTTGATCCTCATAATAACCCTAGGAGCCTAGGGTTATTACAGGTAGCACCAGGGAAGCAAAGACCTAGAAGTTAACTTGTTCGAGGACACATAAATGCAAAGCATTTCTCATTATTGTTATTTTAATTAAGAAGTGTCTCTTTTTCTCTCAAATCTACCATACCCCCCCCCCCCAACCTGATCATCCCAGTTTATAAACGTAACCTCTTTCAAGGAATGAATCATGGTAACAATTGAAAAGCCACTTCAGGGGCGCCTGGGTGGCGCAGTCGGTTAAGCGTCCGACTTCAGCCAGGTCACGATCTCGCGGTCCGTGAGTTCGAGCCCCGTGTCGGGCTCTGGGCTGATGGCTCAGAGCCTGGAGCCTGTTTCCAATTCTGTGTCTCTCTCTCTCTCTGCCCCTCCCCCGTTCATGCTCTGTCTCAGAAATAAATAAATGTTAAAAAAAAAAAAAGTTAAAAAAAAAAAAAAAAAAAGAAAAGCCACTTCACTTAACCTTCAGTGAAAGTGATTTCAAGTTAGTCGATCTCAATCTTCTCGAAATCTCCCTTCTCCATTTTCTGACCTTCTGGATTACTGTCCACACGTTACACTCTGGCACCCTTTCTTACCCTCCCATCGAAGTCACCCCACTGAGGATTACCAACAATCTTAGTGTCCAATGGGACGTCTTTCAGGCACTCATCCTACCTGACATTGTAACTTGTCTCTAACAATCCTCATTTCCAAGATTCTATGCTTCTCACTCAGTCTACGTCACTGTTTTATTTCTTCACTTTCACCTAATCCTTGAAAAGGAAAAGGAAAAGGAACACGTAACTGCACGTGTACCACAAGCCAGGTGAGTTAAGCATGTGACTGGTCACGTTTACTTGAAGAGTTCTTCGAGATTCTGTGTGCTACGGCAGTACATCCTCTTCAGAAACCTCAGCCTTCCCACAACTTCAGCTAGTGTCACTCCACGTGCAATTCCTCGATTTTCACCTATAGCCTCGAACAGCTGCGAGTCAGTCCGCCTAGAAGTCAGAACAACGTGTGTGTCCCATTTCTAACTAACAATGGTCTAAAACTAAATTTGTCACGCCTCCACTGCCACCCTCTGCCACACACACACGCACAGCCGGTCTTCGCTGTTCTGGGCTTCTAGTTTATAGCCTGATTACCTGTAGGCAAACCTGGCTCCCATACAGTCTAATTCGGTTTGCGTTCCACGTTTCCTCGTGCCTCACATCCATTCAGTAGCAGACTCCGACTTATTCTAACATCACTATCACTCACGTCCCTTTCTTCTTTTCAACTAGCGTTGCAGATATATTTCCCTAGAACCCAAGTTTTCACTTAGTTCCAACCACAATAAACTCATCAGTACAACCCTCGTGTCAAATTCATTTCCAATACTGACGTCAGAGCTACCTTGCCAAAACCTGTAACCCATCAGGTCATGTCACTGGTGTGAGACCTCTGAGCAACCTGGAGAAGAAACAGCAAATGGCACAGCCTGTCTCACAGCCGCCTACATACAATCTAGACCCAACATGCATTTTCTGCTTTTGCTCCTTAAATGCCACCCACTTACCGCTTCTCCTCTGCTCTGGAAAATGTTCAAGTTGCCATTACTGAACATCTATGTGTCACTCTGTATGTTACCTGATCATGCTTGAAGTTACAATTCTTATTCTTTGAGACATGACTGCCAAAATCTTAACGACTCTTAAAGCTCTACCTGAATTCTGGTCTACTATGATATAACTCAGCTATATACCTCAAAGTCCATATACTGGGATTAAAAACTCTGGACGGGGCGGGGGGAGGGGGGACCATTAATCTTTGCATTACACATAAGCAACCAACAAAACAAACAAAGGCATCCCCTCAAAACCTTTCAAAAATGAGCCTATACTGTTAAAAGCATTTAAATAATGACGGTAAGATCTTTTCTTTAAAAATGCATCTTTAACTGATTTGATTTCTAAAATATAGACTTTGCATTTCAGAAAACATGGAGATTTTTTTTTTTTTTTAATAAGTTGAGAAGAGAAATATTGAAGTGTTGCATTTCCAATCATTAAGAAAGCACATGGGAACAATTAAGACAAGAAGCGCTTGTGATGAGTCTGTTTTATCCAAATGTAAATCACATGTTTAGTCTAGCAAAAATCAAGGTAAACTTATGTTTAGAGGCTAAACTAGCAGTAACTAAAATATTTTAATTATGTGCATTATGGCATTTTGCATGTATGCACAAAATTGGCGGTAAAAATATTACATTATTTGCACGTTTCAGCACTTATACAAAAACAGTGTAACAGTTTATAAAAGTATCATTAAATTACTCAATTCAGTATATCATCATGAAGCAGTGAAAACAAGATCTAGAGAATTGACCCTATGCTCAAATCACCACAGACACATGCCAACACAGGATTCCAAACTACCCCCCACGGGAGACTCCCACACCTGCCACACCATCTCTTCCCCTCACTCTACAAATTTTAAATCTAGGCTATCCAATTTCAGCTCTCCAGAAACATGGAGAAATTCAACCCTTAAGTCTTATGTGGCAACTAGTTACAAGCAGGTCGAAGAAAACAGATCAAAGTAGGCAGATTTGTACAAAATGAGAAATTTGGGGGCACGTGGGTGGCTCAGTCAGTTAAGTGTCTGACTCTCGACTTCGGCTCAAGTCATGATCTCACAGTTCAGGAGACTGAGCCCCAGGTCAGGCTCTTTGTTCACAGTGCAAAGCCTGCTTGGGATTCTCTTTCTCCTTCCCTGTCTGCCCCTCCTTAACTCTCTCAAAATAAATAAATAAACTTAAAAAAAAAATAATGTGAAGTTGACAGTAGACTGAAAGGTCAAGGATTTACTCTGAACGGATGTGCTGAACACATGTTCTGTGGCGAACTCCACAGAGATGAGGACAGATATGGCCCTAGCCTTCAGACAGTTCACAATCTAAAGGGAAAACCGTAATTACCCAAACAAATATCTATGTTTGTGCCACACACTGCAGTGAAAAGCATGGGGCTGGGTGAGGAGGTGGAGATTTGCTAACCGCTGGGGAAATGGCAGTGAAAGTGGGACCAGGTCAGTGAGCACAAGGCAGCCAGGTGGAGGGTCATTCTCCAAACGTGTGTGCAGGAAGGGCTAGGCAAACAGGAGCCCAGCTGGGGAAGGGAAGCAGGCAGGTACTCCTCCCCCACGGCCCCTACGGTGAGAAAAAGAATTCTGCTCTCAAAGTGGGTCACGGATTGCCAGAGAAGTTCAGGGAGGCAGGGGTGTGGCTGAGATCAATTCAGATTATTTTCCCATCACCACAGAGGAGGGTTTTCTCCTATTGGTTCCTAGCCATTGTTTCTAAGGGTCGAGGCCGATCTGCTTTAGAAACGCACACACGCTGCAGAACCGTACTTACGGAACTTTTCTAGAGGTGACATACCCTGGCTGTGTATGGGCAACAGCTGAGGTGCAGGCGGTGGGGGAGGCTGTGCTAGCGGGGTCGGCTGGGCGGTCGCAGGACTAAGCACAGCGGTGAACAAGTCTTCAACATCCTTCCCTCCAAGCTCTGTGAGACAGAATCGTAGCGGTAATGAGATGAAGAGACTACCAAGCCAAAGCACCTGGAATGCCATTGTCAGAAACTCGAAATACAGAACACAAATACCTGGAATTTTATATAACTTTCCAAGAATTGCTCCTAGGATAAAATAAAGAAATAGAAACATTAACAACTACCATTTCAACATACGGATACAAAATAGCATTTGACACAGAAATGATCAGAACAGAAGTTAAATTATAAAGAAGCATGCAGAAATCTTTGAAAATCATATTTACTCATGTCTTTTAGAAAGCCTAGATGTAGGGCAAATATTTTACCATCTGTGACCATTTTGTCTAGCTCAGGACTGAGGATTCCATCTAGCTGCTCTTCACTTAGCGGTCGTGAACTGGGATTGACACTTGGCTGAGGCAAAGACGATGCATCATCAGCGACAGGACCAATATCTATGCCGGCTGGAGGGGCAGAGTAAGTAGATTAAAAGCAAATCCTGAAGAGTCACGTAAAATGCATGACACTGTTTACTGGCATTAATACACGACAATATGATTAAAACAGAGCAATGAAAAGTTTGCAATTCTAAACTAATCAGGATTCTTGTATCAATCTGAATAGTCACATCAGGAAAAATCAGGCACGATGTATTTGTAAACTTAGGTGCCATTTAAAGTTATATTTTCATCGAAGAAAACACATCTCCTGAGGAACAGAAGAACACTCCTGAGTCTGAACGTCCACAAAAAATAAGCACCACATTATTACTTTGGAATCTACAAGAAGATTGAATATACAGTATTCAATATACAGCCAACTGCTTTAACTTGGAAAATAGTGGTTTCAGATGTATAGCTCAACTATCATATGTAGTGTAGGACACAGGAGAGATAGAATCTCACGTAATGAAATGCTCTAAAATTCTCAATGGTTAGTAAACTTTATCCTTTTGTGAGTAATTTCAACTACAGACCATGTTTTGGAAATATTCTGTAGTCACAAAACAAGACATTGCTTATGTTCCTAAAATAACGGGCTTTGTTTCGTATAAATTGGTTTTTAGGCAAAAGTCACATTTACAAGTGGTCTATCATCTACTTTATCACGCTCTCTCAATACTGCTGCCATTAAAAACTAAAATGTAGTCTGCTCTTCTTTGATCCTACATTAGGAATTAACTCTCTAACATGTGGGTAATATTATAAATTACATATTAACAAGAATAAAATCATCCATTAACAAAACAAAACAAAACAAAACAAAACAAAAGAGGAGCTGCTGGTAAAGTCATCCACAGCACAGCACAGCTGCACCATGCTTCAGCTGCCCGCACAGAGGGAAAGCAAGGATGGGTTAGTGACAAATTAGCACTCTAGCAACACGCATGCACCTACAGGCTGTTTCAGCTGAAATCACTATAAAAAAGAAGACTACTTCTAGTCAGCCGTCATCCATTACTCAGTTTCTTACCAAATGGAAAAGGTGAGCTCTCAACCTGGAAAGTGCATAAATCAAGACCTACAAGACCCAAACCAAATAAAATGGATGATTACCACGGGACCGGGAAGTGAGGGGCAATGCAAACAAAAGAAGAAACAAGATACAGCAAGACTGTAGGGCAACAAGCCTTAAGTTTGATGCAATTAGAAAGACAACAGAAATTAACTTGCTATTTCCTCTCCTAAAGCAGAAAAGCTGAGGTAGATCAAATAAAATGATGAGTTCTTTGACAAAGCCAAAACAAACGTTTTTTCAGAGAAAAGACTAAACTTGTTCCACACATACATATACCTCTCATCGTATCATAAAACAGACACTAGACAAATATAGACATATATACCTGAATGATCAACTGATTTTGCAAGGTCATCTGAAATTATTCCAAGAATGTCATCATCTGTGTTTAAGACTTCAGAAATATCAGCTAAGGGGTCATCAGTCGTACCTAAGCATAGCAAGTATATTTTTAAAGTCTCAATATTGTCCTAGACATTACATTCTAAAACACCCTCACTCATTCAACCACTCACTAAATATCTAGACTACACAGAAGCTAAGTGCTAGAATCATAAAAAGTTAAGATTATTACTTCTAAAATAAGGAATTTTTCAAAGACAGCACACGCCAATGTTTTGAATAACAAAACATTAAAAATTAAGACTTTTTTGTTTTGTGACTAATGTATATCAACAATGAAATAAAACTTAAAGATCAATAAAATAAATAAATGCAATAAAAGTGAAACAGAATGCTATAACAAAGCAAAAAAATGCATTAAGAAAGTAGCATCTCTAAAAGTGACATTAGAAAATAAAACACAGAAGATAAATAAAATATGAAAGTCAAACCCATTACTTAGAAGTTTCTTGTGAAGTATAGTAGGTACGATATAGTTCGATGCCTGCTTCCAACTTTGATCTTAATACTGATTAATCGTTCACTTTTTTATCCAAAAAATGTCAGTACCCACAGAATTATGTCGATGGACTATGTTAAAAGGCATTGTTCCAGCCACCAGGAATTCAGAATAACCAAAACAAAGTGCATGCCTACTTGACTTTCACAGAAGGAGTTAATAAATAAATGGTATCAGTATAAATGCTATGAAGAGAACAAGAAGGAAAAAGGATAAGAATAAGATGTGGAGGTGACAAACTATTAGATAAAGTAGTCAAGGAAGACCTTTGAAAGGACATGACCAAGGGTAAATATAAACGGAATGAGGGAGTGATACGCAGGAAGACAGAGCGAATACTCCAGGCAGAGGGAAAAGCAGATGGAAAGACTGGAGCAGGAAGGGTTTTGCCAAGTGTGGCCAGTGTGGTTGACTGTAGTAATGGAGAGAAGGAGTGATAGGAAATGAAAAAGGCAGCAAAGTGAGATTATGTATGGTTTATAAGTCATGGTGAAGACTGAGCTTTAGTCCACAATATAAAGAACGGGAAGTTGGTCGAAGGCTGATGGCTCGCAGGGCACAGGACTGACTCTTACAGGGAAGGTGCCGGCTGCCTGGGGGCGGGGGGAGCGCCAGCAGCATGGGAAGTCTAGGTGAGAAGTGGTGATGCGGGCACCAGAGCCGCAGGGAGAGGGGAGACAGGACATGGCTGACTTTGGGATACATTTTGAAGGCAGAGACAAGTTTGTGGATGGTATCAGGTGTGTGGTGTGAGATAATGACGAGCGGAGGAGTTCTCCAAAGGCCTCTGGACTCATCAGTAAGACAATCGATTAGCTTTAATGATTACATCAGTCATTTCAGTTAAGGTACATCTGAATGTTTTAATCCAGGTCAGCTATGTTTTTACTTTAAAAAGTGGGGAGGGCCCATAAAAAACGGTAAGATTCTAGAGCAAATATCCCTGTAAGACACAAACAGTCTTGTCCCACTGAACAAACACTTGTCAAATAGAATTCATACATACAGAAGATTATAATCTTTCAAAATGAAAACTTGTGTAAATGAAATGCCCAAATATTTGTTAAGGGTTTAGAGAAATAAGCTTACTTCAATAGTGTATTCTCTAGACATTTGAAGGAAAATTCAAGTGGATAATTCATTTAGGGATCGTGTGTGTGTGTGTGTGTGTGTGTGTGTGTGTGTGTGTGTGTGTGTTAAACCAACGGAATTCTACATAAATTACAAGTAACATTTTTTTAAACCACGTTTTCAAAGTTCACTCCACTTGACAAAAGGGATTTTCTATCCTACTAACACATCATTAGAACTGATGGAATGGACTACAATGAACGAAACCCAACAACAACAAGCCGCTATGACTAGTTAAGTTGCCCATTAGACCGTCAAGAGTCGTCCAACTGCAGAGAATGTCCGTGTCGTCTGGGTTCCAGAGTGGGTTCTACTCCAGCCCTCCACACTTTGGCTTCGTCACCCAACCATTCTCAGCGGCTTCGTGAACTTATCCGTGTTTTCTCCTGCTACAATATGCCTTCTGCCCAGCATCAGTTCTCTTCCTCATAAAAACTCAAGTGCAAGTAACTTCTAGCTAAATGGATTTTCATAGTAAGATACCCTTTGAAGGGTCTACAGGTCTTTCATTATGTACTTTAACAATACATAGACATGGATAAGAGCAGCTAGGTACTGAAAACAACAGAATTAAAATGATCTGCCAAGATTAAACAAATAAAAAGCATGGCCTTCAGGTCACTCCTTTAACTTCACTGTTGCTCACAATAAGGAAGATTGGACATCCTGTATGCGTACAAGGGGGTTGGTAAGATTGCTTCTAATCATTTCAAGAAGTTAAAAGACTGCATGTCAACTAGGGTAATGCCAGGTTAATGGAACTGTAACTACTTAATATATCAAAAGTCATCTTTCAGTAAAAGGTCACCTTAAGATTACTTTCAAAATTGAGTTATAAAATTTACTGAGTAAAAACTCTAATGGCAAAAAGGAAGCTTGTCAGAAAAACATTAATTTATAACTGATAGTGAGATAAAAATCTGGAAGTGGGGGAAAGTTCTATGATCACAACTCCTACATGCTGAACTACTTAAGCTTCTAGATCTTTGTTGACATTAACAGTACTTTATAAATGTTATTTCTCGGGGCGCCTGGGTGGCGCAGTCGGTTAAGCGTCCGACTTCAGCCAGGTCACGATCTCGCAGTCCGTGAGTTCGAGCCCCGCGTCAGGCTCTGGGCTGACGGCTCGGAGCCTGGAGCCTGTTTCGGATTCTGTGTCTCCCTCTCTCTCTGCCCCTCCCCCGTTCATGCTCTGTCTCTCTCTGTCCCAAAAATAAATAAAAAACGTTGGAAAAAAAAAAATTTTATAAATGTTATTTCTCATACCTTTTTCTGCTTCTCAATAGTCCCCATAGTCACTCTACCTAGGGTAGGGGTTGTCAATACAGGGCACATTTGGCAACATTTCTGATCATCACGACATCATAAGGACAGAGGTGCTAAGTGTCCCACAGGGCACCACAGCGCCACCCTCCAACAAGGACTTCTCTGACCCAAACAGTAGTAAGTGTAGTAAGTACTGTGTAGTCAGTAGTAAGAAACTGTGATGTAACACAACATACTCCACCATATTAACACAGTCTGTCAGCCAGTTCCTGACTACAGCATTCTTTTGTTTTCCTCTTTTGAATTTCTTACGGCTATGAAATTAACAAAAATCTACCTCGTTTAAGTCAAAGACTGTTACATTTATTACTCCTCAACTATGGCAAAATCACACACCTCTGTACATTATCCGCAGCATGTTATAAACTGAGTATTTTCCTTTGCAACTCTTGATTTTGGTGGTAGTTACACAGATAAATTTCTTTACCAAATCTTCTAGACCTGTCCACTTAAAATAGTTGCATTTACTGAATGCAAATTATACTTCAATGAGGCTGATTTTTAAAATGCATATGAGGCCAAACTAAAGCATTTCACAGGTTTAATTACGAGGAATACGAATTCCATATGGTGAAGAACACATCTGCAAATTATTCCACATACCGTGGGTTCCAGGTTTTGCTGGAGTTGATGATGAACTAAGCAGTGGATCTAAGGAAGGATCCAAGAAATTTGTGCTCATGTTTGTTTTATATGAAAGTTGAGCCGTATCTTCTGGTAGATTATCTAAACTTAGCCTGTTTTGTCTACTTGTATCTAGAAGATCTTTTCCAAAGAAAGCTTCCTAGGTAAAGATAAGCACATACAAAAATGACTTAGTTGTAAAGTTCTAAGAGGGTTAACAGGTAATTCTGCTGTTTTGACAAGAAGGCAGAACTAACACAAAAACTTGGTATTCAAGAACACAGAAACTGAACATAGAAATATATAAACAATTTAGAAATAACCTGTCAATTCTTTTATATAGATTTCCCCTTATTTTTAAACAAATTTTTATAGTTTTACTAGAGACAAAATTATGCATATAAAACCACACAATTGTACTGAGATACAATAATCCAATAATTCCAGGAGATTCGGCTACAATTAAATTTAAAAATTGATAAATTTATAATACCATTGGCACCTTCATTCATATTATAAGAAAAACTAAAGCTTCATAAATATTATTAATACTTATAGATTACTTGTAGAGAATAGCACAACGGTTTGATCTATAGCTTTAATATTTACATACTTCAGGTAGATTTAGTAACCTCATATTGACTCACATAACCACATTAAAGACTTAACATGCTATAAATCTGAAAGAGGGTTTTTATACTCATTTGAAACATAGTATGTGCACAAATGTACTGCTGTTAAAGGCTTTTGGCTTTTCATTCACTTACTCATATTAACATTTCTCCGTTTCAATGTACTTCCACTAATCTAGAGACTAGTGTTTCAAGCTGTGTTCCTTACAATGCAAGGACCTCTCCAAAACTTCTCAAGGATCAATAAAGAGGACAAAAGGAAGCCCTCGGAACTCCGCCGCCCCCCCCCCGCCCCCCTCCACTTCACTTCAACCCAACAATTCCGCTTTAGTCTATTTTCTGTAAGGTGGTCTGTCTGGAAAAGGGATCCTTTGTAGAGGCCAATTTTGAAGAAAATCAACATTTAACACACTCTTGCAAAAGATACATATACAGGAAAAGGCTCGCTGCAGCATTTTTTTATAGTACCACAGGAGGAAACAGCTTCTATTGGTCTGTCAAAAGGCATAGGACTAAATAAATTACAGACACCCAAACTATAAAACACATCAACATTTTAAAAGGACATAGAGCTATGCTATCAAAGAAAAGCTCTGAAATACAGAATTAAAAGAAAACAAGTTGAATGATATGTCCAGCAAAACATAAAATACAAACTAAGATTACTTTCACTCATAATTTAATAATAAATTAAGAGGTTCTGAAAGGATAAATAACAAACTGTTAACAATGCTAACTTCTGAAAGGGGATGGGGAAGGAGCTATTTGTGAAACCTGATCAAGGTGATGATGTATTTGAAATTTTCACATTTTTTAAATGAACAAGCTGTTTCAGTATGAAAAAGACATTTGAGGGGCGCCTGGGTGGCTCAGTCGGTTAAGACTTCGGCTCAGGTCATGATCTCATGGTTTGTGAGTTTGAGCCCCGCATTGGGCTCTGTGCTGACAGATCAGAGCCTGGAACCTGCTTCGGATTCTGTGTCTCCCCCCCCCCCCCCCCCCCCCGCCCTCCCCTTCCTCCTTGGCTCTCTCTCTCTCTCTCAAAAATAAATAAACATTAAAAAATTTTAAAGGAAAAAAAAAAGAAGTTTGAAAATCAGCAAAGCTGACCACTGGGTAGAGGATGGTTTGTTTCTTATACCAGCGATACTTTTATCATTAGGAAAAATGTTGAAGAGTAGAGCATCTTAAAATTTAGAAACCATTTATTTCATGCCTTCAGTATTCAATCTGACATCATGATTAGCAACAATTTTTTTTAATAACTCATGAAGATTTCAGTGCTAATTATCAAAAACTGTAATATTCCTATTAATTTGATGGTTTTATATTAATTTTATATAAAGGAATGGCTCCACGTGGTTTCTAATTTGACAATGTGACTCCAAGAACCAACCAGAGATTTTAGATCTACTACAGGGGCTCCTAAGGTAGACAGGAGCACTAGGTCTTAGGAGACCACACAAATCTATTTGACAGATTATACAATTATTTATCGTTTATCTAGACACTGTTATGATTAATAAAGAAAAACTGGAAAAATGGCTGAATCCCTGTGGCTTTCATCACTATGTACTCCCCCGGTCAATGGGGGAAATTACAGCTCTACCTCAAGAAACAGTATCACTACAATGGCTTCCTCCATATCGCTCCCCACCCCGCCCCCCGGCCCCCACCTCAAGAAAAAACAAAACCATTAGGTACTACTGATGCACACTGGAGGAAACAGTCCAGTTCAGGAGATCAAGATTACAGCAGTTAATCAGGAAATCAGATCCACTACTTTTAAAGGCTCTTTTTCAATGTATGAAATGGTCAGTTTTCATATGTTCATAAACAGCCAAAGAAGATCACACTCTACAGAAGGATCAAGGAAAGGAGAAGCAGGTATTCTACTCAATATTCTCAAGAAAGGATTATTAAAAGGGACAACACAAGGATTATTAAAAGACAACAAAAAGGATGCAGTTAAAGAGAATCTAAACAATAAAGGTGGGAGTATTTTCTGACCAATACAATCACTATTATATGGTTAAAAAGAAGTTACACAGCTAGGTATTTGACGGGAATATGGGAAAAACAAAACATACTCTTAAAGACTGACGACACGTACGGCACAAGTATTTACACACATAATTCTTAATCTCTCAACATTTCTTGGCACACAGGTGTCGATGGGAATGAGATCACATCGCTAACTGGAAGGAGGGCCATACTCAAGCCCAGGACGCCAACCTTAAAGGCTCAAGCTCTAAAACGGACACTGCCCTCAGGGCCCCTGGGCAGCTCAGTTGGTTTTGTGTCTGATTTTGGCTCAGGTCATGATCTCACAGTTTGTGAGTTCGAGCCCAGCAATGGGCTCTCTGCTGTCAGGGCAGAGCCTGTTGAGGAGATCTTCTGTTCCCCCTTGCCTCGTGCCCACGAGTGCTCGCGTGCGCTCTCTCTCTCTCTCTCTCTCAAATGGACACTGACCTTATGGATCAGTTGTCTAATAAAAACTTACACTCATGTATATTACCACATACTACATATTATGCTTACAAGTTTATTAAACAAAAAGTTTATTAAACAAAAAACTCTATTCAAATGAGTAGGTGATTTTTATACTTCTCATCATTAATTTTTTTTTTTTTAACGTTTATTTATTTTTGAGACAGAGAGAGACAGAGCATGAATGGGAGAGGGTCAGAGAGAGGGAGACACAGAATCTGAAACAGGCTCCAGGCTCTGAGCCGTCAGCACAGAGCCCGACGTGGGGCTCGGACTCCCGGACCGCGAGATCATGACCTGGGCCGAAGTCGGCCGCTTAACCGACTGAGCCACCCAGGAGCCCCTATACTTCTCATCATTAAAAAAGAAAACTGAAGAAGCTGGATATTAGCTGAGAAGAAATGTAACTTTTAAAGCAGTTAAACCATTAAGAGCCAACTGGAAAATTAAGGTAAAAAAATAAATGCAAGCAATAATGAGGCCATTATAATGGCTCATTATAAAGGCTCAATAATGAGCAACATGTAGGCCATTACTGTGTGGGAGGAACAGATCAGAGGAACACTCACCGACACTGACATTAGGACAGACACTCAAGAACAGTCTGTTCCAATTCTACTCTCACACCTGAAGACAGAGAGGCCCAGGAAGGAGGACTCCCCTGCTCGGGAACCTGAATCTCAGTCCTGTATCTCTAATACAGGGCCCTTTCCAGTACAGCACATGGCCTGGAGCTCCTCTGTGACTTAACGCTTACAGGATAAACCAGAAAGATTTCTATTTTCATGGAGCCTACACCTATCAAAGAATGTCTTCACCCTGACGGATGTTTTTCTGATGTATGTTTTAGAAGACAAAAACAATTCTACTTAAAACTTCGGATCACTGGCCTCTGAAAGTGGTAACCAATTATTAAAAGCTGTAACTCTGGCTGCTAAAAACCCAACTTTATTCAGTGACTCTAATTACTCTAACCTGGAGCTGTCCATAGGACGTGGGTTTGGGGAGCACACAAGTGCAACTGCTTTGGAAGAATGAGCTTTTCCCAGTTCAAAATGTCCTTGTATGTCTTATGAAACATTTAGAAGTGAAAAACTGGGATAAAAAAGAACTTTTTGAAAAGTACCAAAACACAAAAAAGTAAATGTTAATTTTTATGGGCTTCTGAAAGGTAAACCTGGCATTTAAAATATGTAATTAAAAACAAAACGAGTAAAACATTAACAAAAATAAAGCTATTTTTCAAAACTTAATACATTACATTTCTTTTGTTAATAAACTATACAATATAATGTAAAGCAAAATATTACTTGTAAATAGGCAGGGAACGTTTCTTCAAGCTTATTTTTCCTTTTTCGGTATCTCTTCTTTATTTTTTCAGTGTTTTCAGTAACAGAAACAGATTCATCAACTAGTGTATCTGGTAAGTGCTCACTCCAGCCTGAAACAATAGTCACATTTATAAATATGTGATGTTGAATATTGTCAGACAAATCCACCCAAAGTAACTTTACAGCTTACCAACATACACAGATCCATATAAACAAACAAGCTTTTTCTTTTTTCTCTCCAGTTTTATTGAGATATAATTGACGTACAATACTATGTCAGTTTAAGGCATACAACATGACTTGACAGACACACTTTTTCACAAAAAAGATGTCAAAGCAAGTTTATTAGTAACTTTTAAGCATCATAAAAAATTCATTGCATGTCTATTTAGTATCAGTATATGTTTACTTTTGTCTCTTAATGAGTATTTCCTTACTCGCAAAGCAGCAAACTGTTTCCTTTAACATCAACATTTTGTTAAAAATTAAAATAATAAAAGTACTCGTGCTTATGAGTATGGGGAAATGGCTACTCCTATACTTCTAAAGGCAACTAAAGGCAGGAACAATCTTTCCGAAGAGTTTACTGGGCATATCCAACAGAAGTCTTTCGGAAAGTGTATTCTTCAATCCAGCAATTCCAAGTTCAAGGATTTATTGCAAATTACGTTTCTGTAGTACATATTATACTAACATATCACCACCTACAAAAACGCTTGTAAATATGCTATGAATGCTCAATCTTAAAATCAATCAGAGAAAAGGAAATAAAACAAAATTTTGATCTATGAAATTAGCAAAGAAGTAAGTCCACTACGTAGAGCAGATAAGTGAGCAATCAAATGACAGTCTCATGTTCCCAAGGCAAACAGTACATCCCTCCTAAAAATCAATGTGGGCACTTCTGTTGCCAGAGTATGTAAGGGAATGACTTCTAAAAACAACTACAAATGGTGGATAAACATTTTTTTTAACTATCTTTTTAAATGTACCAGTAATCTACCAGAAAATAAAGAATCCTTAAAGACCAACAAATTAAGGTAAGACAGGAACCACAGAAAGAATTAAGCAAAGAACCAAGTAAAGCTTTCTGAAGTTCTGCTAAAATGCAGTGACCTTGAGCTCAGGTTTTCAGAGCCTCCTGAGCAATGGGAGACTAGAAGACCAAGTTCAAGGCCTCTCCTTCCTCGGCATAGTGATTAACCAGAGGTGCCTCCCATAAAGGTGATAAAGGTGAGACCCTGAAGGATTCCATGCTGAGAGTTGGCATAACAAGAAATACACCCTCCCAACCCCCTCGTCCCCCATACATCACTCACCTCCCCCTCCCCCTCTCCACCACCAACCGCCAAGAACTTGTCAACTTGTCAGGGAATTTGGTGCTGGGTAGAAAGGCAAAAAGTGAAAATCTTCCCTGAGAGTTCATAAACTCAATATAACCCTAATATGTAAGAAATCCGGATTTATAGAATACAGGTGGACCAAAAAACTTCAAGCTAAGAATTGAAGCTAAATTCTTTAAGCTAAAGAAGTACTGGGGTGGTAGCACCTCATGTTCCTGGTGGTAACAGACGCAGTCTCTGAAAGAAGCCACCTGCAATTCACTCCTCAACAAAGTTCAGAGAATGTTCTAAAGAATATGAACTCACAGTAAAAATAAATACATAAATAAAAAGTAACATGTGTATGTATGTATCTATGTCACACAATAAACACAACGAAATGAGGCACTATGGGAAAGGGCAGGAGAGGCATCTGTAGAATCACACATGTGCACAGGCTTTAATACTTCTGCTCCGTGTTACTTAGACACATAAGGAAGTAACAGAGGACTGAGACTAGGAAGGAGTAAGCTATAGAGAAACGAGAAAGTATCTTAGCACTTAGCAATTCAATTCAGAAAGGGAAACAACGCATAAGAAAATAAAAACTCAATGGATCACTCTCGATACGACACGTGAAGGGATAAAACACTAACCTAACAGAACTAAACTATGACGGCAGAATAGAGAGAGAAGGAAAACACAAAACCAGGCTCATCGAACATGTCACATTTCTTAGGGCTTATTATATTACAATCATACTGTTACAGTCATATTAGGAACTCCTTTAAAACCATCTAGTGCTTCCTTTTAAAAATGCAATTTGTAATTTTCATTAATTCACAGGTTAAAACCCCACCTCTTAATAATGGAAGAACTCCAATCAGAGCACATGCTGAAAACATCTTTTTTTCATATCCTACAGAAAGCATTTAAAATACGTACAGCATACAGACTGTGACCATACCGACATAAAGTGTTCATCAGAACTAATTCTCAAGCTGTGACTTAATGATTTAGTGTTCTTTGAGGATCTAAGTGAGGATGACAGAATATTAATTGGAAGACATATTTCTAAAACATTATACAATTTGGTTTAAAATTGTTGTAGTACCCTGTCACTTTCAACAAAATAAAGTCTCCAATTTTATACCAAGCAGCTAAGACGGGCGAAGAAAGGCCTTTTGTGAGATGATCAGGAAGCACCTGGTTTAACTAAGTGATTCGGTCCCTAACCTGTTTATATTTCACTTAAGACATAAAGAAACTTGTTTTAAAAAAAATCGCAGAGGAATATACTCTGTTGGATTTAAATCTTTTTCTTTATGAAACCTCATTTCTGTATTATAGGTATGAACTCCACAGGCACTCACAACCATGATCAGTAAGAAGCAATAAGGTTGTGACTGCAGCATTATTTAGGACGGTTCTTTTCCATAGAGACAGCAAGAAAAGGGGTTAAACAAAATCAGTACCATACCATCATCTCTGTTAGGTAACTGCTCAGAAATAGAGCCTGAAGAATCTTTTCTAATGACAGATCTTTTCGTTTTTCCTTGCCCGGTTCGACTTCTTTGCCGTACCATAAATCCACCGATACCTAACCAAAAAAGAAATTGGTCAGCCTTGTAAATAACTGATTGCTCTCTGTATTTTCAAAGTAGGGTGATACTGCTTAGATACTGAGGCATTTCCCAAATTCAATATGGGCTACTTTAAATAATCATTTTTATACACAAGAGTTTGAAATAAGCAAATTAAAAGAGGCCAAAACTACTGTTACCTTATCACTAACCAAACAGGTATAAAAAGACATTATTAGAGTATAGAAAGACTGCGTGCATTTCCTCTTCTAAGCAGCATCAGAGTAAATATTACAGTAAATTATACTTATTTAGCAGATATTAAGTAACTCAACTATCATCTTTCAAATTATTTGTACATTAGCTAAAGAGAATAAATACAAGATATAAACAAAACTAGATGATCCAAACAAAGTCAGTATGACTTCAGGGGTAATGTGTCTACTTAAGGCCCTTGGACATGAGACACATTCAGCTCTATAATTAAAACCAGAAATTCTAACTCTGGTTCCTCTGTGACTTTGGGCAAACTATCTAATTTTTAAGTGTTCCTAGTTCCCTCACTGATAAAACAGGGATGGCATCTAACTCCTCCTCATCCATGCATCATAAGGATTAAATAACTTGCCAGACGTAAAGCCCATAGACTAGAGCCTGACACACAGTCAAAAGTAAGTCGAACCCACTTTGTGACCTAATGGCTCCCTCAGTCACAGAGATGACCTTCACGGAAGGCAGAGTCAAAGGAAAAAAACACAATAAATGTTAGCTCCTAGAAGGAGTTTGCAGTGTCTAAAAACGTATCTATAGTAATAAGCCTCCAAATTAGGAAGAAATGAAGTGATTTTCATGCAGTGACTTGGATGAAGCTAATCTAGGTCCTTGTTTCAGATGTGGCCCACCTGTAAGGAAAGTTACCTTCTTGAGGTCTTACAGAATACATACAACAGTGAGAAAAGTCTTCCTTGCACCTCAAAAGGTATTTACAACACTCTTATCAATACAATATAAGCAGTTAGAAGATTAAAGACTGAATTGATTCGACTTAATGTCTCACTGATTGGTAAACAGACATGAATAAAGTGCCTAAAGAAAGCCTAAAAGGTCTGCATTGTGACCATTTCAGTAATTTTTTCCAGTAAGGCAAATAAAATCTTATAAGCAAGCGAGATGTCCCTCCACCTCTGAGGCAGGGAGGAAATCAGAATTTAATCAGTTGTGTATGAACTGGTCTATAAATTCAGGAAGCCTAAGAACTCTGTCATATCGCCCTCACATTATACACTTACTGGCTCCTGCACAAACACTGAAATAAGTTTTAAAAACATAGCAGGGGTGCCTGGGTGGCTCAGTCGGTTAAGCGTCTGACTTCGGCTGAGGTCATGATGTCAGGGTCCATGAGTTCGAGCCCCGCGTCGGGCTCTGTGCTGACAGCTCAGAGCCTGGAGCCTGTTTCGGATTCTCTGTCTCCCTCTCTCTCTGACCCTCCCTCGTTCATGCTCTGTCTCTCTCTGTCTTAAAAATAAACAAACATTAAAAAAAAAAAAAAAAAAAAAAAAACAAATATGGGGCACCTGGTGGCTCAGTCGGTTAAGTGTCCGACTTCGGCTCAGGTCACGATCTCGCGGTCTGTAAGTTCAAGCCCCGCGTCGGGCTCTGTGCTGACAGCTCAGAGCCTGAATGGAGCCTGCTTCAGATTCTGTGTCTCCCTCTCCCTCCGCCCCTCCCCCACCCATGCTCTGTCTCTCAAAAATGAGTAAACGTAAAAAAAAATTTTTTTCAACATAACAAATAGTAAATACGAATGCTGACAATTAAAATAATTGCAGAAGTACGCATCAAAGGAAAAATATACAAACGGCCTTAAAGGTCCCAGTACAAATAAAACATTGGGATAAGGTATTAAAAGAACAATTTTTTGTGAAGTATTCACATACCCGACCTAAGGAATTTGCCACCTAAATGCACATTCAGTTCTTCAATTTCGACATTCAAGTTTTAGTTTGGAGAGTTAAGGAGCTATATTTCATTTTGTTCATTTAATTATACTTGGGAGTCCTCAATATTACATTTTTTCTTAAATTAACTAAGTTTTGATTACATTAAAATGTCCAGCTCAGGATGATACCTGGTCTGTACGGTTTCCTTTTTCTCTTTTTCACACCGTCTGTTCCTTCCACCCCCTTCGTTTCATCGTCCACAGCTTCCCGTTCAGGACTAGATTCTGATTTCCCATCACAGTCCACAAGTTCTCCTTCTGGAAAAAAGAAAAATACACAGATAAAATTGGAAAAAAAATCTACCAAATACCTAATTCCTATGTAATAGGAAATAGAAGGCAAAGTGGCCACTGAGCCATTCTAATTGTGCATCCAGTAGGTGGGGAAAGTGACAAAATGATGGAAAAGGCACCAAATGGTTGTAGAATTCATGTTGCTTAATGTGCTGTTTTCAGGAAATGAAACACAAGCATCAGGGAAGGGGAAACACACACAGAGAATGCTCAGAAAGACAACTACAAGTCAGTTTGCACTTAAAAAATCTTCCCTTTGCCTTCAATTACATCTTCCGGCTCAGGACCACAAGACTGTCTCTGCAGCCTAGAACCCTCTTCGGAGCTCCTACTATAGCTGTAATGGAATATTACCTAGTTACCGAAACCTCTCCATCCAAAAATGAGGACAGGAGAGAGAGGGACACTTTTCACTGCTTACCCTTAATTCTTTTTCAGTTTTAAACCATGTGAATGTATGAGTTGTCCACAAATCAAAAAGTTAAGAGGATTAGCGATAACATTACAGGCAGTAATGACCTAGCCACTTGCTGCTGCTTCTCTCCCTCCACTACTTACTACCATTCCTGGCTCCACTCTATCCCTCCACCCTCCATCCTTTGCCTTCTAGAGCCTAAATACAACCTTAGGCTCACACCCCCAGACATCCATCCTTTCACACTGGGAAGGTCTATACTGGGGCACTGTGTTCCCACTCTTGAGACACAACACAGTGTTTCCGTTTTCTTTGGATTTGGGATGTGTGTGTGCGTGCGTGTGTGTGTGCGCGCGCGCCTGTGAACAAGGTTTCCAGATACTAGTAAGTGAATTAGAAAAAAGTCTGCCTCTGTTGCACAAGGAATTTGTTGTTGATGTGCTAAGATGACCGTTCATGGCTTATTTTTCCTGAAGAACCATTTATCCGAAGAGTAAACAGCTGACAAAAGCTACAAGGAAAAGGTGCTGTTACAACATTCCAGGGGCATCACAAATGCGTGTGGACTTTGTGGGCTCGTGGACCTAGGATGTACTTATGTATGACATCACGTAGAAAATCACTTTCAAGGGGACACGCCTTCAAGGGACCCAATCTGGAAGCTACACGCTGAAGACATGCCCATCATTTCCCTGAACGCTGTCCTATGCAACAGTCGTCAAAGGGAAAAGCTTCTCAGGCCTTTTTGTTGCAGTTCTGCCACGTTTTTAAAAGGCTCTATAATCTCATACTTTGGGAATTAATGTGTACTGTCAAGAAATCTTCCAAATTCTGTGAAATGCAGCATTTCCCAGATTTAAGTAACTGTGGAACCATTTTTCAGGTTTCCCACTGTCCTTAGACACTAGAATTCTTCACTGTGCTCTGGTGGATGGTAATCTGATCAATTCCTCCCAGATACACAGACTATTTCTTCACAAGCCCCGAAACTTTAAAATCAAATTTTCTGCTTAATAGGATTTGAACATCAGTTATACAGAAGCATGAGGAAGTTTTTCTCCCAACCACACACAACCTACTGCACAGAAAATGTGAGGACTAACTGATAAAAGACACACTGATGCTAAGCCACAATTCTCTCTGACCTGCACAAATGTGGCACCTTCCTAACTGATCTAGGTGCCACAACTCTTGGACCCCACAGTCTATTCACATTACAACCGGGTGTTCCATTTAAAACATCAATAAGATTATGGGGTGCCGAGGTGGCTCAGTCGGTTGAGCGTCCGACTTCGGCTCAGGTCATGATCTCGCAGTTCATGAGTTCGAGCCCCGCGTCAGGCGCTGTGCTGACAGCTGGGAGCCTGGAGCCTGCTTTGGATTCTGTGTCTCCCTCTCTCTCTGCCCCTCCCCCGCTCATGCTCTGTCTCACTCTCAAAAATGAATAAATGTTAAAAAAAATTTTTTTAATAAAATAGGAGTGAGATTAAACCACAATTCGCTCAGTAACCTCCGATTACCTCCATCCACAAGCTCAAGCATTGCCTTATGACTCTGTATGACCTACTCAGTCTTGCCTCCTCTCTCCTTTACGACGACGACTTTTTTTTTTTTTTTTTTTTTAAATTGAAGTTAGTTAACATACAGTGTAGTATTGGTTTCCGGAGTAGAACCCAGTGATTCATCACTTCATAGAACACCCAGTACTCATCCCAACAAGTGCCCTCCTAAATACCCATCACCCATTTAACCCATCTCCCCCCCATCCTCATCAACCCTCACGTTCTCTGGATTTAAGAGTCTCTATGGTTTGCCGCCCTCTCTGGTTTTATCTTATTTTTCCTTCTCTTCCCCTATGTTCATGTTTTGTTTCTTAAAGTCCACATATGAGTGAAATCATGCGATATTTGTCTTTCTCTGACTTATTTCACTTAGCATTATACACTCTAGCTCCATTCACGTTGTTGCAAATGGCAAGATTTCATTCTTTTTCATCACCGAGTAATAGTCCATCGTATGTATATACCACATCTTCTTCATCCATTCATCAGTCAACAGACATTTCGGCTCTTTCCGTACTTTGGCTATTGTTGACAGTGCTGCTATAAACATTGGGGTACATGTGTCCCTTCGGACCAGCATTTTTGTATCCTTTAGATAAATACTTAATAGTGCAATTGCTGGGTCATAGGGTAGTTCTACTTTAACTTTCTGAGGAACCGCCATACCATCGTCCAGAATGGCTGCACCAGTTTCAAACATTCCCACCCACAGAGCAAAAGGGTTCCTCTCTTTCCGCATCCTCGCCAACATCTGTTGTGTCCCGAGTTGTTAATTTTAGCCATTCTGACGGGCATGAGGTGGTATCCATTGTGGTTTTGATTTGTATTTTCCTGATGATGAGTGATGTTGAGCATCTTTTCATGTATCTATTAGCCAACTAGATGTCTTCTTTGGAAAAGTGTCTATTCACGTTTTCTGCCCATTTCTTCACTGGATTATTTGTTTTTCTGGGTGTTAAGTTTGATAAGTTCTTTATAGATTTTGGATACTAACTCTTTATCTGTCATTTGCAAATATCTTCTCCCATTGTGTGACTTGTCTTTTAATTTTGCTGATTGTTTCCTTCACTGTGCAGAAGCTTTTTATCTTGATAAGATCCCAGTAGTTCATTTTTGTTTTTGTTTCCCTTGCCTCCGATGATGTGTCAAGTAAGAAGCTGCTGCAGCCAACATCAGAGAGTTGCTGCCTGTTTTCTCCTCGAGGATTCTGATGGCTTCCTGTCTCACATTTAGGTCTTTCATCCATTTTGGATTTATTTTTGTGTCTGGTTTAAGAAAGTGGTCCAGATTCATTCTTTTGCAGGTCTCTGTCCCGTTTCCATTTCTCGGTTCTCTATTCTGTTGCATTGGTCTATGTGTCTGTTTTGTGCCAATGCCATACTGTCCTGATGATTACATCTTTGTAATATAGCTAGACTTCTGATCTCATCACCTCCTACTGTCGCCTTTGTTCACTGCTGGACACACTGGTCTTCACATTCCTCAAACATGCTAGGCACACTCCTACTCTCGGCCTGTGCAATAGCTTTCTCGCCATCTGGGATGCTCTTCCCTCAGGTAATCAAGTAGCCCACTTGCCTCTTTAAAGTGTGCTCAAATACTGCTTTCAGTTCATCTGATGCCTCACGTCACCATATGCACTACCAATTCCTCTTATTCCAATGCTAGCTTTCTACAGCACTTGCCAAACACATTTTAATAACTCGTTTATTATGAGATACACACACACATGCACGCACACACGCATGTATATATTTTTTGAGTAGGCTCCATGACGATCACAGAGCCCAACGCAGAGCTTGAACCACCCCAGGACCCCAAGCATCACGACCCGAGCTGAGGAGCGCCTGAGTGGCTTGTCGGTTAAGCATCTGACTTTAGCTCAGATCATAACCTCGTGGTTTGTGAGTTTGAGCCCCATGTCAGGCTCTATAATGACAACTCGGAGCCTAGAGCCTGCTTCGGATTCTGTGTCTCCCTCCCTCCCTCTCTCTCAAAACTGAACATTAAAAAAATTAAAAAGACCCGAGCTGAGATCAAGAGTCAGACTAACTGAGCCACCCAGGCACTCCTATGTTACGTATTTTAAAATGGTCTTTTCTCCTAATATTAAAAAGTGAGTTTTAGGAGTGGAGAATTCTATCTGCTTTGTTCATTGACATGACTTCCAATATCCAGCACAGAGTAGGCATTCAGTAAATACTGAATAACATGATATGATAGAGCAAAGGTAATTATTTATTTCTCAGTAGAAAAGAGATAACCAATCAAAAAAGAAATAAGCCTGTGGTGATCTTCAGATAAGCAAAAATATAACCCCTATTGAATTGCACACTACTAAAATTATTCTGTCATCTCAAGGATTCAGCTAGAAAATCCTTTATATCTACTGGGATCGAGAAGATGTTCATCAACAGAGAAGTTTATGATGAACATCTGTGAACATAAATTTACACTTGAACATTAATAATGGTTTTTCCAGGTAGAAACCCATGGGTCAAGGCTACTTTAACTTAGCCATGGTATCTGAGCTCACAGCATCTGAGGTTTAAGCTGCTACCTTGCAAACTAGAGTCGCATCCTCTGAATTTTCCCATCTGTGATCCTCAAAAAAAATGGTATTCCTGGAGATTTCTATAATGTAAGACAGTCTGCTCTAGAGGACATGTGAAAGGAAGAGAATCGGAAAAGCCCAAGAAGACAACTCACTTAGAAAGGCCAAGGGTCACATCAAGGGTTACCTAAGTCAGTAGAATTTACCCTGAGATAAAACATATATATTTTGGAAGATATTTTATGTACTTTAATTCTTGTGAACATATTCAATGGAAAATAAGTTAGTATTACCTCGACTATCATCCATTTCTCCATCCCTTGAATGCTCTGATTGGATGTCCGGAGGGGTCTGAAGGACAGCCACACTATTCTGGTTTATAATCTTCAACTTCAACTTTGGTTTGGACCGTTTTCTTCGTGGAACTGTAACTGTGAGGCTCTGTAACTGAGTCATCCCTGATTCAGTCAAACACACACCATCCTGGGTGTATGTCTTGGGTGGATCTAAAATTACAATATCCCAAGGATACAAATCAAAACTCTCATTTTAATTTTCACTGCTAAGTTGATTACTGTTCCAAAATACCCATGTGAAGGGAATGTGACTACTATAAAGCAATTATCTATGAAATGCACAAATAATTAACAGTACTCAATTAAAACGAAAAATAATTGGTTGAACTTCTTTGGATTTTAAGCAGAGAAGTTGTAAGGTTTTAAAAAATGATCTTCCCGGCATTTTTTCTCAATTATCAAAATAAGGATTTAGAAAGAAAGCAATGAAGCTAAAAGCAATGCTTCAGCTATTCAACTATGACCGTTTTCCTGGAATATCTTTTCAGACTGAAAGAGGGAGATCAATTTATATAACAGAAACCCATCTAGAAAGCAAAGTATCAATATAATCACTGTCAGGGAGAGGCAGTAAGTAAGTAGAAATCCTGCACATTTTTAAATGTACAAAATTGCTATTTATTACAATTTCTATACTACTCAAATGTTTTAGCATCCAATATCAAATACTGTTAGAAAAAAGAACAACAGTTTAAAACTATCCTATTAAGATACCTCTCTAGCTGATCCATTTCAGAAAAAAACAGATTGCATTAATTCCAAAAAAAAAAAAAAAAAAAAAAAAAATCCCTGTTTGCTAACTAGAACCTTTCTTCTAATTCATTACTAAGCACAGTAATATATCAATGAAACCAAAGCAAGTACAGAGTTGATGATTACTTTAAGGGTGGTTGTTTCACTGCCAATTGGCTAAGATTTATAGGAACAGTGTCCCACCAAAGCTGGATAAGATGAACACTTTATACATATCAATGACAGGAATGATACCCGACATCGGGGGATTCAGAATGAACACTCATAGGATAAAGGCACGGAACATGTGGAGTCAGATACCTCAGTAACTAAGCATTTACACGCCCTGTGTAAGGAACAGCATTTCGGACTTTACCTAGCTCTTTCACTTTCGTGACAATCTGTGCTACAAGTGAAGATTCGCAGCCGTCTGAGGAAGGCACTGAAATGAAAACAATTCGTGTCATTTTTTCAGAAAAAGCAAAGTATACAAAGACTTACACATAACTAAATTTTCTATTCCTTTACCCATTTTACTGAAATAAACACTTAAACACTAAATCGAGTTAAAGGCTGTCTTTAAAAACAAGGACAAGTAGTAAAGGAAACACACATCATGGAGGGAAAAATGGCCAAGATACGAGGCAACATACTGGATTTCTACACATGCCAGTAACTGCAAGATTGCGAGGCATGAAAGTGAAATGACGTTTTATATCCATAATATATGCTTAGTTCCTTTTCTTTATGCAAGCAAATTGTTTTAATACATTAAGTTGGGAGCATAAGAGTTCATTTATAACTAAAAATAACTTATTTTCCATAAAATACTTGTCCAAATAACTGTTTCACAAAAAGACAGCAAGGTGCCAGTGAGGTGTAGGAGCACAGACCCGCCGTTCACGTTATTTTCTTACCATGTGACGTAGGCATATAGGGTCTGCACATGCTACAATCAAACCCAATGTCGGCTACATTTTCCACTTCCTCTTCAGTATTTAAGTTCTGACAAACCGCATGCATCCATCTAAAAAGACCATATTTGAACATTTAAAAAGAAAGAAAGAAACAGAAATGCACAGAGAATGGCTTCCTTTTAAAAACAACCACAGGAGTGGACAGCTGCCGCATTTAAAGCCCTAAGCCTCACACATTCCTCCGATCCTGCCCACGTTGCCCTTTCTCCTAACCGTGCCCACGGACCCACCAAAACTTCTGGAGCTTTGAAGAAGAAAAAGGAATGAGACCAAATACTGGGAAGGAAGCAAAAGGACAGTGGATGACGAGGACAGCATAACTGTTTTCTGATCATACACTGAACACAGCGGAGAGAGAAGGAAGCTAGTCCGGGCAAGTATGAAGGAATTCAGAAGACTGCGAACAGTGTGGTGTGTACGTGCTCCTGGGACGCATGTTCTGTGGGCAGATACAGCTCTCGTGTTTGAGGCTGGCTATTAACTAGGAACAAAAGGAGTTGTCTTGCCTTTGAACAAATTAGTGGGCAGCGAGTACTGAGAATCCTGTACTACTGATGAAATAATACTAATATCACACGTACAGTGCAACTATTACCAGAGCACAATAATACACCACTGAAAACAAAGAAAGCGTTCTTGATTTTGAAGCTGTACACATACTACTTGGAGAGGGTGGGAACGGGTACCCAATATCTAGACATTTACTATCCAGAGCTTAAAAAAAAAAAAAAAGTAGTTTGAGGAAAATAAAATCTGTCAGATCATTTGTAGAATCCTCAAAGATTCAGAAACCCTCCACAGAAAAATGGATATATGCAGGCAATTAATTCTGCATCTAATTTCAAGGGATTCATAAACCCTTAAAAGCCCCAAGTTAAAAACCTTAGTCTGGAGTTGTGGATACAAAACAGGAAACTTCTGTAGTTTCTAGCTGACAAAAACTCTGGCAAGTAAAAAAAGGTCTTGTTTCTTAAATTTAAGATCGAAGAAAGTTGTTTTCCAACTTCCTTTTGCTACATTTAAAAGAGAAAAGCTTGCAAAAAAGAGTAAAAGTTTTAAAAAGCAGCATGATACCTGTCACATTGTCTACATTGCAGAATAAGATCTTCTTCTCGATAGTTCCGATAGCAGACAGGGCAGGAAGACAAGCTTGCACAGGGAGCACACTGTGTGTAATTGTTTTGCCATTCACATCTCAGGCCTGCAGACGTTGCCCCACAGTGTCTGCACCACACACACCTGCAATCCAATCCCCCCCAACAAGTCTCCGGTTTATTTACTTAGTTACTGTAATTCAAGAAGCTATACAAGAACAGAATGGGGGGAAATCATTTAACGCACATCTGAAAATTTTTCTGAGAAGCGGTGTGCTATCTATCATAGCAAACACGTATTACGCACGTAAGTGCATGTGGCTAATTTTCAAAAACTGATGTGGAAACATTCTGCACTTGCAAGGCCAAGGAGGGAAGGGTAAATCCTAGAGTACCATTTGCACTTCCAGCCTCCTTTGGGCACGGTCTGCAGAGGAGGGTCGAGGCAGTAGGTATGGTAGCTTATGTCACAGTCATCACACAGCAGGAGTCTTCCGGGGTCAGTGGCCTTCCCACACGCCTCGCACACAGTGCACTCGAGGCACCTCCAACCTTTGCTAAGAACCACTTTAGTGATCTATAAAAGACACAACCAATCCTGGTGATTTATACATTAACACACACCTCATTTTGTATGAGCACATGTGCCACATAAACGACTATGTGGTGCTCATGTCCCAAGAAGCAGGTAAGAGGCAAGCAAGTAACACGTATGAGCACCAACAGTGGCCCAATCCCGGGGTGGGCGCATTCATGTGCTTTCACAAGTCTATCTGCTAGACAGAACAACAGAAAACGGTACCTATTTTAATGACTTTTTTTAAGACCACATAACTACCTTGTGCTGTGGATTTATGTCCACTTTATTGATGTAGTGACTAGATACTGAAGAAATCAAGTAAATTGCCCCTTAACTGTTAATTTAGGTTTTGAAAATGTATTGGCATAGTTTCTATCTATGACATTTCATGAATTCATACTTCTGAAACTCATGTACATTGCAAAAGGATTTGTATATTAAAGTCAATATTTAGGGGCGCCTGGGTGGCTCAGTCAGTTAAGTGTACAACTCTTGATTTTGGCTCAGGTCATGGCCTTACAGTCTGTGGGACTGAGCCCCACACATTGGGCTCCATGCTGAGCATGGGGGCTGCTTGAGATTCTCTCCCTCATTCTCTGCCCCTACCGTGCTGGCTTACGTGCCTGTGTACGTGTGTGCATGCATGCTCTCTCTCCCTCTCTCTCTCTCTCAAAATAAATAAACTTAAAACAAACAATGTTTAAAAATCTAACACATTAAACTAAAACATGAGTTCCTAAGAAAATATGTCCCAAGGACATTTCATGATCTTGGAGGAGTTTCAGCTGTGAAGCTAGGACTTCTGAAGTTCATCACTCCTCTGTAGATTCTCCTCTGGCACAGGGTCTAAGTTAGCAGCAAAGTTTGAAAGTCTCTATACATTTTTTTAATGTTTATTTATTTTTGACAGAAAGAGAGAGTGCACGCATGTGCATGAGCAGGGGAGGGGCAAAGGGGGGGGGGGGGGGAACACAGAGGATCAGAAGCAGGCTCCAAGCTGACAGCAGAGAACCCGATGCAGGGCTCGAACTCATGAACAGTGAGATCATGACCTGAGCCGAAGTTGGACACTTAACCGACTGAGCCACCCAGGCGCCCCTAAAATTTCTATATTTCTGATAAACTCCACAAACCAACCACATCATGTAAGATTATGAATCTGGAACCAAATGAAAGGTCTCAAAAAACTAGAATCTATAGATAGGACACAAAGTACTTGTGTTAAAATGAAATGGCAATAAGTCACGATACAGAATAAAAATTCAGATCATGAGGAATAAGGAAGTCTAAAAGCTACCTGAAAGGAAAATAAAAGAGCTAAATAAAGAACAACTACCAAAATGGCATCAAATTGTCCAATTCTGGATACAACAGAGTAATAGCTTCCAATTCTATAGGAATATAATTTTCAAGACACAAGCAAGTAACCGAGCAATTAAGTGTAAAAGTAGACCTGTCAGGGATACAAAGACTCAAACTTCAGCTTCCAAATGTCTCTTCGAACAGAGTTACTTGGACATATGAGGAAAAAGTTAGAGTTATACCAAGAACAAGGAAGACATGGGATGATGGGATGCAGAGAACAATGAACACACAAAGGACTTCAGCTCAGGGAAGTTGAAGAAGGAGAGCTCAGCAACAGACCTAGAAATTACCAGCACAGAGGAGGAGAGAGCAAAGGGGAGTGCCGTAAAGGGGTACAACTTTTTCCAGAAAAAGTTACTTGCCAAAATAATTTGATATAAATCATGTTCCTACAGTAGGTAAAAACAAACAACAAAAACTAAAGCAGAATCATGAATCATTATTTTTTTTGCTATTAAAAACTCCATGAAAGACAAAGCCATAGTACACTTTTTAATGTTTTTACTCATCGTAGAGACAGAGTGCAAGCAGGGGAGGGGCACAGAGAGGAGACACAGAACCTGAAGCAAGCTCCAGGCTCTGAGCTGTCAGCACAGAGCCTGACGTGGGGCTCGAACTCACAGACTGCAAGATAGTGACCTGAGCCAAAGTCGGTATGGTACACTTTCTAGATCTCCACTGAACACGTTTATTAACTAAATGTAGTGAAACAACGAAAACACTGGGAGGGTGTTGGGGAGTATAGGGGGTATATTTTAAGGGCTAAATCAGCATTTATTTATTCACAGCAGAAAGTCAACAAAACCTAGCACAGATACAGCAGAAGCACCAGCACTTAGAGTTATTGACGTAACTAGGAGAAGATGAAAAGTGGCTGCCTGGGGGCAAGGACTCAAGTGTGGAGGCAGAATAGGACAGGGGCCGGCCAGTCATCAAAAGTCTTTGAAAGCTATTTGATCTGCAAGCATGTGTATTTATTACTTCGATTAGCCTACTGATTCTTTTAAATTAGTCACAGATTATTAAGATTATATTATATTAGACTATACAATATATGTAATTATATACATTATAATAATTATATACATTATATTATATTATATATAGATTATATTATATAATAGGTTATCAAGTTATATTATTTACCCAAATGGAGAAAAGAGCTTTGGGCAGGAAGAGCAGGATGGCTTAGAGCAGTTACCGGCAAACTTTTTTTGTAAAGGGTCAGATGTAAATACTCTAAACTTTGTGGGCCGTGTGGCCTGTAAACTACACAACAGTGCCACTGCAGGGCAAAGCCCACAAGAGACGTATGTAAATGAAAGAACACAGCTATATTTCAATAAAATTTCATTTACAAAAAGAAGCAATGGGCCACAGGTGGCCTGTGTGATGTAACTGACCAACCCCTGGCTCAGAAGAACAGTGAGATCAAGTGGGAGACAGATCCAAGCTATTAACAGTAGAAACTTTCAAAATAACGTCTCTTCATTCCTACACGTTTTCCTGTCTCACAGACACCTACCCTGTGGCCCTTTACAGCCAAATTCTCGAGCTGCTCAGCTCTGCTCACTCAAAGCTAAGGTGTGGTTACCACGCCCACCAGCATTCACACCGCTCAGGTCAGGCAGTCCAGACCTCACCCGAACCCAGTTGACGTGCCCGCTGCAGCACTCTGATGCCTCAACTGTCTCTCCCTGTTGAAATTCCACACTTCCCACTCCCTGTATAGACCGCTGAGCTCTAACATCAACTCTCTTTCTCTCCTACTGACATGGCTAGTGTTTATTTTCAAAAGTTCTTTCAAGAAAGGTATTACCAGGGCTCCATTCATGGTACCATGTAGAAAATTGTGAAAGACATTTTAAGAGTCTACAAGAATATTTGAGTCAACTATGATGGAGTAACTGGGACAAGACCCTTCTCCCTTCATAAGATACTAGAAAACGGACACAATGTAGGAAACACTTGTTTCAGATACTGAGCAAAAGGCAGAACAGGACTGTGGTTTCTGAGAAGAGGGAAACAAGTGAGGTCGGTCCTACAATATTCTGTCCACAGACATTTTCCGGAATGCTGCGCCGAGAGGGAGAAACCCACAAGGCATCAGGGTCTCGCTGAGTTGAGGACACATGGTGGAGATCTCGGAGGTTGAGGCAGTTGCAATTTGCAAGACAGGGTCCTGGAAAGGAAGGAGCAATAAAGAAAAAGAGCTCCAGAAATCCACACAGAATTTCCCTCAAGTCTTTGGCTGAACACCAAGCTGCATTTGTAGGAGGTCAAACAAGGACACACAGCCAGGACCAAGAATGGCTACTGGGAATTTGCAAGCTGGACCTTTACAAGAGTTAATACAAGGCTGAAGACATCTGAATCTCAACCAGTCGGAGTAAAGAGACACTGGTGAAGGAGGTCATAGGGAGCCGCCCGGGGGGGGGGGGGCAGGGACATGAGGGGAATTCCGCAGAGATGTCAAAAAGGCCATGTCTCACGTATCAGACTAAACTAGTGCTAGAAAAGCAGTTACTAAAGTGTGACCTAGGAAACCCTCAGGGGTCTGTGAGGTCAAAACTATTTTCATAATAACACTGACATGTTACTTGCTTTTTTCACTTTAATCCACTTATAGTGATGTTTAAAAAAATTTTTTTTAACATTTATTCATTATTAAGAGACAGAGCATGAGCAGGGAAGGGGCAGCGAGAGGGAGCCACAGAATCCGAAGCAGGCTCCAGGCTCTGAGCTGTCAGCACAGAGCCCGACACGGGGCTCGAACCCATGAGCTGCGGGATCATGACCCGAGCCGAAGTCAGATACTCAACCAACTGAGCCATCCAGGCGCCCCAACTTATAGTGATGTTTTACAGAGGCTATGTGATATGTAAAATATAAAACCTCATTACATGACATCGTAACAAACATGCTTGAATATTTTTGTGTTTTAAAGTATTCCTAGTTAACTTCTAAAATGGTAAATATTCAATCATTATTACCCTCATAAACAAAAACTCTATGTGGTCCTTAATAATTTTCAAGACTGTTAATGGTTCTAAGACCAAAAAGTCTAAGAAGAGCCACCTCAAAGTGAAGGTTCTCGAGGCCTATCCCAGAAAGGCTAGAGAAGTTTCAGAAGGTTCGACTGTCCGCAATAACTTCCTGCCAAAACAAAAACTCCTTACTTCTTATAGGAACAAAACCCAAATTCCCAACAATATAAGCAAAATACACAACTGCCATAATCAAAAATTACTAAATTAAAAACAAAACTACATCCTCATAAGGGGAAAGGTAAGCTAATATTGGTCATAATAAGTAATACTAATGAGAAATGTCAGACATGACAGAATTAGCAAACAATCATCTGTATATACGATGACTTGAAAGAAAAAACTCAAGAAAACATTTTAAACTATGAGATAACTTAAACTATAAAATAAAACTAAGATTAAAAAATACAATCATCTCCATGAAAAATCCCTGGATGTGCTTAAAAATAGATTAGAAAGGGAATCTATCCCCAAAAACCAAGAGCACCCTTTACACCCTGTATGTTAGCCAACTTAACAATAAATTATATTTTAAAAAATAGATTAGATACTGCATAATAAAAGTGACTTTGGGGAATAAGCTAAAGGGCAGAAAGAAAAACTGGAAAAATATCAAGAAAGTGAAAGCGATCTGGGACTATATCCTACAATTCTGTGCACACACGACTGAGACTCCAGAAGGGCAAAAGGGGAACAGAAAAAGAAATACCAAGAGATGGCCAAAATTGCTCCAAAACGGATTTAAAAAAACCAACCCACTGATCCAAGAAGCCTAACAGAAAATGTCTTTTCCTATATGGATGAGGGCTAAGAAGGAACATGGGGAGAGACCAGGTGAATGATGGGTTTTCATACAGTTTTCTGCTTGGGGTCAACCTTTATTGTCAGTAGACAGAATGCATCAACCAAACCTCGCACCTGAGCAAACTGCAGGATAAAGTATCTTTGAAAAGCATGCCTTTTTATTTTTATTTTTTCAGGATAACCACTATAATTTCAGACCACAGATTTATTTTTTATAAATCTTTTTTTGATGTTTATTTTTGAGAGAGACAGAGACAGAGTGTGAGCGGCGGAGGGGCAGAGAGAGAGGGAGACACAGAATCTGAAGCAGGGTCCAGGCTCTGAGCTTCCAGCACAGAGCCCAATGCAGGGCTCGAACCCACGGACCGTGAGATCATGACCTGAGCCGAAGTCGGACACTTACCCGACTGAGCCACCCAGGTGCCCCTCAGACCACAGATGTATAGAGGAGTTAACACTTGAAAGGCAATATTTAAAGCACTTAAATATAGTTATTTATGTCTAATAATCCTAGCAAACAACACTTGATTAATTATACAAAATGGAAAGAGCATGATATACTCATCAAATTTCAATACATTTTTAACTGATTTAAATTTAAGTATATTTACCTTAATACTGACACAGTATGGATGGTAACACTGACCACACTGAGAGCAGGCAAGTAATCTTCCCTCTGCTCCTTGGCCAAAGCTGCCACAAACTACACACATATCCTGAAATTAAAAACACATGAACGTAATAATTTAGGTTGGCGACTAAGCTCAGAATATATGAATTTTATTTTTTAAATTACCTTCGTAGCTAATAAAGCTCTACAGCTCAACATTAGACAACTTCAGCATGTACAGGAGAAAGCAGAAGACAGTAAGTGTTCAAACCTGATGCAAGGTGAACTTGTCACTGCTAGAAAACAACACCACTGTATTATGCATAGAGTTTTCTTCTTCATCCTTATTCGACGAAAGATCTGCAGCAGACACCTATAAAAAGCAAAATACACAAAATGCAGTCACATTTATCACTTGTATGTTTAGTGGAAAAGGTTCAGAAGACTCCTTTTCAAAATACGATTTTTGCCAAGGCCTGCGGTAACAATTCCGAGTTAGATTATTATTGCCAAGGTTAAGACTGCAAAAGTGGAAGTCAGGACGCTTTTTAGTCACCTAATGGTCTCTTCAGAGTTACAAGTCCCGTGGATCAGGAAGCAATGAAAAAACATAAACTATCTTTAGTAAGACTTAATTAACCAGAAGTTTTCATCAAGAAACATACAAAAAACCCCTGTATCTTACTTGTGAGCATATACCTATATACGTGTATACATATATGTGCCCCTCTATTTTAGTCACTCTTAAAACCAGCAATTTGGCTAGTCAAAACTGAGATGTGCTGTGAGCAGAAGTATCCAACAAAAAAGAATATAAACACAACTTGTATTTAATTTTGTATATTTTACATATTACATGTTGAAATGGTAACAGATATAAATTCAAAAGATATACATTAAAATTAAATTTCTCCTGCTTTTTTTTTTTCAAGTGTACTTTGAGACAGAGAAAGAGAGAGAACGAGTAGGGGAGAGGTAGAAAGAGAGGGAGAGAGAGAATCCCAAGTAGGGTCTGCATCATCTGCACACAGACCGCCATGGGGCTGGAACTCATGAACCATGAGATCATGACCTGAGCCAAAATCAAGAGTAGGAGGCCTAACGAACTGAGCCACCCAGGCGCTCCCCTCTCTCCTTTTTTAATGTAGCTACTATAAAGTTTTAAATTGCTTATGTAATACATATTTCCTTTGGACAGCACTGCTTTAAAATACTATTATTCTGAATAGCAAAATAAGCAAAATTTCCATCTTAGCCAAAGGATTACCAACCAAAGATATTCATGTCTAAAAACTTGGCTAAATTTCACCAAATCAACTAAGTACAACTGGCTTAAGAATTATTTCCAGAATGCTTATCATGAAAAAAAGCTCTGAATTAGTTGCTTAAGAAAAGAACAGGTTGGCCAATGCCAAAATTTTACAATATGATCCTCTTGCATGGAAGGACATGAAACACATTGGTTAAATTCAACATAAAAAGTAATAGTGTTGTTCTTGAGAAATGTTCTTGAGAGAATGACTAAATAGAGGCATATATTACATAATATTATATTAATATTAAACATTATATTTTTCATTGCAAATTAAGTTTAAAAGCCATTTTAATGGACAGTACTACGGTTTTATTATAGAATCAGTCACAAAAGCAATTTATAGTCTAAACTACACCATAAGGGAAAACTGTAGGCAACCTAAATATAGTCATCACTAGCGAACTACTAAAACCACGGCAAATCCAAACTGGAAAATTATGCAGCATTTAAAAAATAGTGGTAGAAATTTGTTTGAATTTCCATCAAAAAACAAATAAACAAACCACCAGGCACACAGCTGAGTGGAAAAATAAGCTGCAGAATAGTATGTGAGGTAGGGCACCATGCAAAGTAATTGCATGTGGTCCACTGGCACATATACACAGTAGGATGAATCATAAGAAATTGCTGTTTTTCCAGATTGAAAATGGTTGAAGAGGGGCGCCTGGGTGGCGCAGTCGGTTAAGCGTCCGACTTCAGCCAGGTCACGATCTCGCGCTCCGTGAGTTCGAGCCCCGCGTCGGGCTCTGGGCTGATGGCTCAGAGCCTGGAGCCTGTTTCCGATTCTGTGTCTCCCTCTCTCTCTGCCCCTCCCCCGTTCATGCTCTGTCACTCTCTGTCCCAAAAATAAATAATAAAGACGTTGAAAAAAAAATTAAAAAAAAAAAAAAAAAAGAAAATGGTTGAAGATTGGCAATTCCATATGGATCAACCAAATACGTAAATTCACGAAACTGGTAAAAGGAGGAAAATCAAGACCAAAGAGGCAGTGATGGTACAGATAACTTTGATCGATCAGTATGTTTTAATTGTTTTTAATATATTAAACAATATGTATCTCAAAATTAGCAATTTAAGATTTTAGCAAATCAAACAAGAGGGCTCTTAAAGTAAAATAATCATCCCATTAGTAATAATTAAATGTCCACTAAAAGTGAAGTTACCAGTAATTTACCCACAAGACTAACAATACATTGAGAATATTAAAATATATAACTGTGGTAATAGCTAAAATATAGTAAACAAAAGTATACTGAAATTAAAAGTATCCATTTTTACGTCCCCATTTCCAAAACAGAAAACAAAATAGGTTTTATAATTGAATGATACCCAGTGAGTAGGCTCAAAGAAATGATAACATGTTATTATTTTCAAAGGGAAAATTAACCAGAGAATGCTTTTATTTGGAATAAAAAATAAGGATGGACTATAGTATTCCCAGTCTGAAATGAATCAGAAATGAAATCTGTATAGAAAGCTGCAATATCCCTCAGATCCAAAGAGCATATTTAAATGCTAAGTGCTGAAAAATCAGGATTTTTTTAAACAGCAATTGTACATGTAAGAAGGAAAACAGTATCATGCAGCTTAATGACCCACTGTTTTATTTTTATACATTATTTCATGACCTTTAAACTACTAGATATATAAAACCTACCACAAGGCTTAAGAAGGCAATCTTTGAGAGAGTACGTACTGCCTATATACATATTAGTCTGATTTGTCCTAAAGGTGACAGTTTTATTTGCCTGGACCACAGATATAAGCTTAAGAAAAAAGAAAGCTCTAACCTAAACCTCACAAGTGGGTTCTAAGCAGGAACATAAAAAGCAAACCAAAAACAGAGCAAAACAGTCAAAGTGAGAGGAAGAAAACAGTAAAGATCAGAGTAGAAATCAATGGAATGGAAAACAGAAGGAAACAAAAAAAAAAAAAGAGAGAAAAATTAATGAAAGCAAAGGCTGGCTGAGAATCAATAAAATTGATAAACCTGCAGCAAGACCAATCAAGAAAAAAGAGAGAAGACATAAATCACCAATACTGGGAATGAGGAAGGTGACACCACTACAGATTCTACAGATATTAAAAGGATAACTGGTCAATAGATCTGTCAACTTACTTTAAATGGGCAAATTCTTTGAAAGACAAATTCATACAAGAAGAAATAGATAACCTAACTAAATAGCCCTATACCTACCAAAGAAATTGAATATGTAGTTAAAAATCTTCCATGATGACAGAAAAAGGCAACCTCTTCAACAAATCTTATTGGGAAAACTGGATAGCACTATGCAAAAAAATTAAACTGTACCACTTTCTTACACAATACACAAAAATAAATTCAACATGGATATAAATTTAGAACCTGAAACCTTAAAAATCTTAGAAAAGAGCATAGACAGTAGTATCTCTGACATCAACCATAGCAACATTTTTCTAGACAGGCCCTTTGAGGCAAATGAAACAATAAATTAATGGGGCTACATCAAATAAAAAGCTATTTTTAAAAAAAAATGTTTATTCGTTTTTGAGAGACAGAGAGAGCGCGCACGCGCACACGCGTGTGCAAGCATGAGTGGGGGAGGGGCAGAGAGAGAGGGAGACCCAGAATCCGAAGCAGGCTCCAGGCTCTAAGCTGACAGTACAGAGCCTGATGTGGGGCTCAAATTCACAAACTGCGAGATCATGACCTGAGCCAAAATTGGATGCTTATTAACGCACTAATCCACGCAGGCTCCCCCAAAATAAAAAGCTTCTGCACACCAAAGGAAACAATCAACAAAAACTAAAAGGCAACCTATGGAATGGGAAAAGATACATGTATTTGCAAATGACATATTTGATAAATAGTTAGTATCCAAAATAAATAAAAAACTGATACAATTCAACACCTAAAAGACAATCCAATTAAAAAATAGGCAGAAGACACAAACAGCCATTTTTCCAAAGAAGACACCCAGATAGCCAACACAGAACAAAGAAGTCACCCAGATAGACATGTGAAAAGATGCTCATCACCACTTACCATCAGGGAAATGCAAATCTGTCAAAACCAAAAACACAAGAAACAATAGGTGTTGGGGAGAAAAAGGAACCCTTCTGCATGGTTAGTGGGAATGCAAACTGGTGCAGCCACTGTAGTAAACAGTATGGAGGTTCTGCAAAAAGTTAAAAATCGAACTACCCTATGATCCAGCAACCAAACTGCTGGGTATTTGCCCCCAAAATACAAGAATACTAATTCAAAGGGATACACGCACCCCTATGTTTATTGCAGCTTTGACAATAGCCAAGATACGGAAGCAGCCCAAGTGTCCATCGATTGATGAAGATGTGATCGAAGATGCAGTATAGGGGCACCTGTGTGGCTCAGTCGGTTAAGTATCCGACTCTTGATTTTGGCTCAGGTCATGATCTCAAGGTTCATGAATTTGAGTTCTGCCATAAACTCTGCACTGACATTGCAAAGCCTGCTTGGGATTCTCCCTCTCTCTCCCTCCATCTCAAAACCAAAAAAAAAAAAAAAAAAAAAAAAAAAGAAAAGAAAAGATGTAATACACATACACACACACACACACACACACACACACACACACACACACACACACACACACACCAGTATTATTCAGCCATAAAAAAGAATGAAATCCTGCCATTTGCAACAACATGGATGGAGCTAGAGAGTGTAATGCTGAGTGACATAAGTCAGAGAAAGACAAATCCCATATGATTTCACTCATATGTGGAATCTAAGAAATAAAACAAATGAGCAAAGAGGAAAAAACAAAACAGACAAACTAAGAAACAGACTCTTAACTATACAGAACTGATGGTTACCAGAGGGGAGTTTGGTAGGGTATGGGTGACATAGGTGATGTGGATTAAGGAGTGAACTTGTCATTGTAAGCACAGGTGATTCAAAAAAAAAAACTTTAAAAAAAATCTTGTCACAAAGAAAACTCGAGGCCAAAATGGCTTCACTGATGACTCTATGAATAATACAAGAATGTTTCCAATACACAACTTGTCCAGAAAACTGAAGACTCTATTTCGCAATTCACTCAAGGAAGCCAGCTTTATGCCAATACCAAAACCAAAGAAATTATAAGAAAATAAACCAATACTGCCATGAACAGAAGACATAAAAAGTCTAAAAGTTTTAGCCATTTGAATCCAATAATATGAAAAAGATAAAACATCATGACCAAGTGGAATTTATCCCACGAAGACAAGACTTCTTTAGCATACAAAAAAGCCAATCAATATAACTCACCATATCAATAAACAAGCCATAGGATCATTTCCGTAAATGTAGAAAAAATGTTGACAAAACCCAACATCTACACTGTTAAAAGAAAAACATTTCAGCAACTTAGGAATAGAAAAGAGCTTCCTCAAACTGACTTAGGATGTTTATTAAAAAAATAAAACAGGGGCGCCTGGGTGGCGCAGTCGGTTAAGCGACCGACTTCAGCCAGGTCACGATCTCGCGGTCCGTGAGTTCGAGCCCCGCGTCGGGCTCTGGGCTGATGGCTCAGAGCCTGGAGCCTGTTTCCAATTCTGTGTCCCCCTCTCTCTCTGCCCCTCCCCCGTTCATGCTCTGTCTCTCTGTCCCCAAAATAAATAAACGTTGAAAAAAAAAAATTAAAAAAAAAAATAAAACAAAACTAGAGCTAACAGCATACTCAATGATGCAAGACTAAATGCTTTCTCTCCTCAAGTTCAAAAAGAAGACAAGGTTATCTTAACACTTCTACCTAACACTGTATTGAAAGTTACAGCAAATGCAATAAAGAAAAGAAGTGAGGGGCGCCTGGGTGGCGCAGTCGGTTAAGCATCCGACTTCAGCCAGGTCACGATCTCGCGGTCCGTGAGTTCGAGCCCCGCGTCGGGCTCTGGGCTGATGGCTCAGAGCCTGGAGCCTGTTTCCGATTCTGTGTTTCCCTCTCTCTCTGCCCCTCCCCCATTCATGCTCTGTCTCTCTCTGTCCCAAAAATAAATAAACGTTGAAAAAAAAAAATTTAAAACATTTGCTGTTCCAAATAGCTAAGAAAATGAAAAGACAAATCACAAAATAAAGAAAATATTTGCAAATCATATACATGGTAAAGAACTTGTGTACAGAATAAAGAAAACTCAAAACTCAGTAAGTCAAAAAATTTCATATTTTTAAAATGAACTAAAGATCTGAAGAGGGACTGTATCAAAGAAATATATAAATAAGCACCTAAAAAAGAAGACGAACCATACCAAGTACAGGTAAGTATACGGAGGCTCTGGCAGGAATCTCACACACTCTTGCAAACATAAAATGTCACATAAAATTGAAAAGCAGTGTTTTCCCAAAAATCTAAGCATACAGCACCTACCGTATATCTGGCCATCCCATTTGTAGATATTTACTCATGGGAAAATAACACATACACCCACGTGTAGACTTAAGCATAAAAGTTCATAGCAGTTTTGTTTTTTGGGGTTTTTTTTAGTTCTGTTTTTAATAGCCAAAAAAAATGGAAGCAAGCATAACATCCTTTAATAGGTGAACAGAAGTTACGCCAACTGTGGCACAAACCGAACCACCCGCTTGTCTCCTGAACGTAAAAGAACAATCAGAATTTTAAAAATAGGATTCTGGTAAAATAGTAAAGTTACTACATGAAATATTTGCCACTATTTGCCAATTATAAATTTCTTGAATCCACATTTAAATAAAGCCTGATATACATGCCAAGGAGCAAATAATTATAAATCTTAAAATATATCAAAGATACTCATAAAATTTTCAACATTTTTAGAGTTATGTGCTAATCTGCAACACTGCTAGTTTCTTCTGTAAGCCACATTACAATAAAAAACTTAAAACACCAATATAATAAAGTTTTTCAAATAAACTCGGTAATGTAACAGGAGTTTGCTCTTATTAAAAATAAAGGAGCAAATAGCAAATATATTACATACAGGTTTTTAGGAACTGTTGGCATAGAAGGATCAGAGTCAAAGAGGACGGTAAAAAAAGAGAGAAAGGATGGAAAATATTAATGAAAACTTAAAAAGAAAACCTGACCAGAGGTGTTGGAAAAAAAAAGAGTAGGGATAGAGTAAAATAAAAATTTTGGCTTATTCATGTGACTCTTACAAACTAATAATTTTACAAATATTATCATAATCTGTCAACATATGAAGGATGGCACCAAAGGTAATGGGGGGCTCCTGGGTGGCTCAGTCAGTTAAGCATCTGACTTCGGCTTAGGTCATGATCTCGCAGTTCGTGGGTTCGAGCCCCGCGTCGGGCTCTGTGCTGACAGCTTGGAGCCTGGAGCCTGCTTGGGATTCTGTGTCTCCCTCTCTCTCTGCCCCTCCCCAACTCCTGCCCTGTCTCTGTCTAATCAACATTAAAAAAAAAATTTTTTTTTAAAGGTAACGGAAGTGAGACTTACCCCAGGTAACACAACTGCTCCGATTCCACTTTTCAATTTTGACCTGCCTCTGCCGCCTCGTCCTGACAGTCCTGCACCACGAGGTCTCCGCTTCCCCGGAAATCCTGACCCACGGCCCTACACAACAGACAAGGAAAAATCAGCCCTCTGCAAAAGTCCCAAAGAATTTTAAAATCCAACGTGAGATAAAACATTTTATTAAAGGCTACACAAATACTTGCTTTGCTCTTATTCTGATCAGATGATAAATATTAAGAGACCAGGCTTATTATTTTTATCTTTCAACACGTATTATGCAACTTAAAAATATAAGCATCCAACGCCTACAACCTTAGAATCAGACGCTGCGTCTGTCGTGAATGCTCTGTCTGCATCGGCAAACTCTGGCAGTACTTCCCCACCTCCTAACCCTAAGTCCTAGGTGGCTCGACAGCCACAACCCCATCCAATTGGTATTCAATAGAGAGCAAGGATAAGGAAAGACCGTCTTGCTGAAGGTTCTCTCAGTCACTAGAGCTTCGAAGAGCTGCATGTACGGAGTCCTTACTACACATCCGCTCTAAGCACTTTTTGCTCCCCACTGTCTCACAAGGTCAGTGCTGTCTTATTACCCCCATTTTAGAGATAAAAGCACTGAGGGATTAAAAGCAAATTGGTCAAAAGTCCAGAGCTAGCAACTCTGGCTCCAGCGTCCGCAATGTTAACCAGTAGTCTCCACTGCTAAACTGCATCACAGCTGATTTCTGCACACAGAAATCACACAGCAGTCCTTTCCCTGCCATTAAAATTGTCCATTTCACTATTCCGTAGCTGTCTGTATGAACTGAACAGGGGGCCTCACTCTACCACAGTATGTAGAGGACAAAAGCGGATAACAAGGTAAAAAGTTTGTTTTAACTCATCCGGATAATAATCACTTGAAACGTAAATAAAATAACTGATCTGAATTTTTACCTAACACACAAAAATACTCTATGGGAAAACAGGTTAAACCCTTTGATATTTTCACAAATAAATACCAGGGTTGTTTTCGTTATTGTTGTTTTCTTGTTTATTCTACCTGAAAAAGCCTGACATCAACACATACTTACAACATTATATATATTTAAAAGTATTAAAATAGGAACATCCTGATATTTTTTCCATAAAACGTTAAATAATATGTCACATTTTAAATTGATATCGTTTGTACTGTAGTTTGAAATGCTGAACTCATTACCTATTTGGCTGCGTAGTTTCCAAGGTGATAATTTATGGTTATGTTGTAAGCACAAAACAGATACACGTGAACAAAAAGGGGGGTGGTATTTTTTTCCCTTCAGTGTTAATAAATACAGTCAACTTCAAACTGCCTCTCCTTGTTATCTTAAGCTGCTCTGCCTTTAGATCTCTTGCGCTTCTTTGAACAAGGGCTAAGGGAGGGCTGAATTGGATGGTTTTGTTGATAAGCATAAAAGATTTTTTTAAGTCAATTATTAAATCAGGATTATAGCAATCTATTTTTCCCTAGCATCTAAAGATACAGGTGAAAATTTGTGGTATTTGCTACAAAACTGTCAAAATATCTTTCATGGTCTTCAAACAACTATCTCTACTTTCGACACATTACATGATATCAGAGTGGGTTGAAAAATAGTTTTAATGGTGACAGAAATAAGAAAGTGGAATCTAGAACTCCTTTGAATTCCGTGATTAGTCTAAATTAAACAGCCTAATTCCAGAATCACATTAAATATACAAGATGAAGAAAATTATCTTCTCTAGGTGGTATAGTATTTTAACTTTTCACATTAATTTTTTACCCTCTAAAATGCATCCGACTACATAACTTACTTCAAGAACTAGGAGAGTCCTCCATCAATGACATGAAAAAGAGGCCCTATAATTTTGAGGTTATTAACGCAGACAGTGAAATCTGCTCCGATTCTGGTATTTCTTCTCCATTAGCACACAATAGATTAATGTAGTTTGCTTTTGTTCTTTTCTAAGCAACAAAATTTTATGATTATCATGAATGAGCAAGTCCTTAATTACTTTATAGCCTACGTGACAAGCATTTTCCCCCACAGAAACACTGGTAATTACAACATAAAAGGAAGCAACCATAAAAAGCAGTTATTAAAAATTCACACTTAAAACCAGTCACGTCAAATTGCAATTTAATTTCCTCCTAATCCAGATTTTTTTAAGTGCAAGCATGTTGATTCTTTACACTAAAATTTTTAGATTAAAACAGTGGCCCTGTAATCTGAACTATTTATCTAGAAAGGAAAGGTTTAATTCTTAACTTCTACTTGGATGAAACCAGCCAGAAAGAAATGATACATGAATGTAAATGCAATTTTATTTACCACTTTGATGCTCCAAATGGCACTGCCAGGAAGCTGCCTGGGTTTAAAAATTTCCCGACCTTCTGAAATGTCTGGGGACCAGGAAGGTGGGCTCACTGTATTATGGGTACTCCAAGCCCCCTAGGATACGGCAGGTGAGAAAATAGATGTATAAAACTCAGCAACGTAAAAGGTCAAAGCCAGCAACTGAGGAATTTTAGAACAGCAGAAACAAATGCAGACGTATGGAAATTTAGGACAAATTGCTTCAAGGTAGGGAAAATAAGCTTATCACTTACAGTGACTTTTTACTTCAATGTTTGCAGCTACAATTTACATTAAATATTTTATTCTGGTTGAAACATCAGCACAATGAAACCTACTAGAAATTAAGGTTTATATGACATTGACATTGACTCATGAACTTCAACTATAGAACCAAAATATAAATAAAAGTCAGTTAAATTCTAAGAATTAACACTATAAGAAACTATTCAGGGATTATTTTCTTCTAACAACTATCACTCTACTGGGAAAGAGAAATAACCTTAAAGGATGTTATGTACACCTTTGGCTATAAACAACCAAACCAGTAGGCAAAAAAAAAAAAAATCAGAACATGAGAAATGAACAGATACATTCGCTTTAAATTGTGGAAAATTAGGTTGCCATCTTAACACGCAAATACCAGTATAATCCTAGCATCTGACTTCTTCCTGCCAGTGTGACCACTAGTTGTGGTTTTGGCTTTTATTTTTATTTAGAGGGCTATTATCCTTACATTACATCCAAGGGACTAATTTGTACAGTGAAAAATGTTAAAGCAAATTGTCCTAAATTTGCAAATTAAAATGCCTAAGATACTTGATTATTTATACAAGAAACAGTATCTTATTAAAACAGTTAAAATGAAAGTAAGACATTTTACTTTTTAATAACCACATTCAGCAATAACCTGAACTAATCTGATGAAGTCGCTCATTAGCATAAAAAAATGCCTACTCCACAAAGATAACATTTTAAAGAAAAACACAAAACAAATGTCAAACAATAAAGAACCTATTTTGAATTAGGTAATTCGATAATGCGCACTGTAACTTTTACCAATTAAAGGACCCAAACTTAAGTAACACATTACTTACCAGGTTTCTAGAATATTATCAAACAAGCGGTAGCCTATTAATCACATAAAACTACCACCAGGAATTTAAGTAATCAACCAAAGAAGAGCCTGACTACCCTTTGGGGAGCAGATAATTAACGCACTAACAGTATTTTGAGAAAAACCACACAAGGGAGGCACTTGTCTCACTTTTAATTAACCTACCCTCAAGCTCAGTGAATGGCTCTGCTGAGTTTACTGACACGTGAATTACCTCGCTTTCCGCATCAAATCGACTTGCCTCTACACCTCTGTCTCCTTTCCGGCTGCATCAGGGTCTCTGGTAACTGCTACGTCGCCAAAAGTCACGTCTCTATTCTCCTTTTACTCCAACTGTCCACACCTACGTACAGCTCTGCTGGGTTCCGCTCCGCACGTGTGTGAATGCTCCTCTCCGCTCCCTCGCTGACCTTTCTGTCCCCCGTGCATGTTCTTCCTCCCGCTGACCTCCAAAGCCTGTGTTTCCCGAGGGCTAAGGCCGGGACGCCTCTCCTCTCCGTGTCTCTTCCTAAACGGTGTGATCTTTCATGAGGGCTAGAACCACCATTTGGCATGTTGCTGTCTCCCAAACTTCCGTTTCTGATTCCAACGTGCTCTTGAAGACGGCAGCATGGCTCTCAACTTCCTTCTTAGCACTTCCATTCTGTCGCACCAACACTCTCAAGTGGAGCACGTCTCCAGTCTCTCCCGTGCCCCGAACCGTCTCACAATCTTCCCCATCTTCAGAAATGGATGCCAGCCCCCGGGTCAGAAACCTGGGAGTCATCTGATCTGTGCTTCTCCCCCATCACTCTCCCCTGCCACTCCTTCGATCCAAACCATCCGTGACTTCAGCACTTTCTACCTTCCAGTTTTGTCTGCACCCACGCTGCTTCTCTGCCCTCCCACTGCCGGGGCCCGGCCCTGTCTGCCACCACCAGCTCTCACCCAGCCTGCCGCTCTCCACCATTCTCCCTACCCTGCCCCTCCCTCAAGTCCTCCTCTACACAGAGGCCAGAGGGACTTTCCAAAGCTGTCGATCTGACCAAGCAAGTCACCACCGTGTCTTAAACCCTCCCAACAGCTCCCCGGTGCTCTTAAAGTGATGGTCTCTCTCACTGCCTCTCTCCAACCTCATCTTGTGTGTCGTCCCCCCACCCCCACCCCACCCCCCGCCACGATCGGTATGCCCCAGCTTCCCTGGTTTCCTTCAAACACGCCAAGCTCTTCGCCAATAACAGGGCTACCGACTCAGAACAACGGCCAACTCTCCACCGGATGGCTTTTTCTTCGGATTCTTCAGGGATGGCCTCAGATATTTCCTCATCAGAGAGGACTTTCGGCAGCATTTCCATGACATCATCACCTCCCTTACAACACTCTGTGCCTTTCCTCACTGACTGAAATTTGGGGCCATATGTTTTGTTGTTTCTCATTATTTAGTGATAGTGGGGGCAAGAGATATCTAAACTTAGTTCTCTCAATGTTTTCAATGGTTTTTCTCTGACGGTAGTTGCCTACTGTATAAAATTCCTCTCGGCGGATCATCTAATGTCGTATCAGGAGACAGCTCTTAAAACATACCATAAAAAGTCATACTCTCAAATAACATGTTATTCACCATAATTTAAAAGTTAGCTTTGATGCCAACATTGTGTCTCATTTTAAAAACATTTACACTTCATGGAACATGGATGAAGAAAATGAAGGGCTCCATAGATCAAGAATGTTTGGATGCCATTTCAGGAATAATTAGAAAACCATTCAACTGCTATGAAGAACTTATATAATAAAAGCTTGGGTAATTACATTATGAATTTTAATAAGTATATTATCATAAGACTTTGGAAGATAGATTGTGCGCAATTTTATAGCAACTGGAGAAAAATTATGATTATACTTAGATGTTTTGACAAAGAAGAAATTACCTAATATATTCTTTAGACCTTAAACCTAATATACAGCTATAATTATCAACTTTAGTTATAAATTATCCTACACATCTCAGCTTGATGAAAAAGAACTTACACAGACAATTCGGAGGTCAGCTCCCCCGTCTACGGAAACATGGTTTTACACCATCATTATACTTGACTGTACACTTGTTACATTTGTATTTATTTGTTGCCATTGGACTATAAGCTAGATGAGAAGAGACCATTTTTTCTGTACACTGCTATGGTAAGCATTCAGTTCAGTGCTTACTGAACATCCATTTTTTCCATTGCACATTTATTCTTTTTGTATGCATAAATGCATCAATAAGTATTGTACTATGAAACACACTAATTCCTGATTCCCCCCATTAGATGTAGCCTACAACCCTGGATTTCCTCCTTAAAAAAAAAAAAAAAAAAAAAAGGTTACCAATCTATCCACTGCACTGTTACTCTGAAACTACCAACTGAAGGAAAACCAAAAGGGCTCAAAATGTTAGCAGACTTTACATTTTAAAGAGAGCTAAAGATAAGCCATTTGCTACCAAATTCTATAGAAACTTAAAAAAAAATACTACTTGGGTGAGATTGAATTAGAGTCTAACAATAATTATTGGACTCCAAACCTGTTCAAAGTCGGTATCAGGTAAGCTTCTTTGTGCCTCGAGGCCAATTTCTCAGGTAAATGTATCAACCAAGTAAATTACACAACTGTTACAAGGACTGTGGACAGGAAAATGGCAACAAGAACAGCAAGTAGAGAATAGGTTATTAAGGTCAACTTTCTGTTATAAAAAGCCCAATCTTGTTGCTGGCTGTTAAATAGGATCAATGTCCTAATTAGAGCCCAAGAGTATCGTAATCTACTGAAGAAGTTTCAAGAGGGGCCAGAGGTTTGGGGTCTCCTGGGCTGGCTTCACACTTCCAATTCATCCTTGCTCGGGTCCAGCCTCACCCAACACGCCATGCAAAACCAGGACTGCTGTTTAAAGGATGAGAGAAAGTGAACATGATGAAGAGAGAGCAGAAAGGACAACCGGCAAGAGACACAGAAAACCCGGCAAAGCTTGTCATCTTTTTTTGGCACATACATTCACTCGCGTACATTACAGCCACGGCAACAAACAACTCGTTTTTATGACTTACAGAATTCTTTTCACATAAGTTAAGTCTCATACACAAAACTGAGTTCAACATCAAATGGAACAAGGAATTTAGTCCTGATAGTGATTTGATAAGATACGATGAAAGTACAGAAACAGCTGTTACCAGCGTTAGCCTTCAATAATTCAAGAATGTGAATCTGGCTGGTGCTAGTAATGGTTTTGGTAATGGCTTCAGAAATACCACAACAGACACAAGGAAGCCAAGAGAAAAGGGATGCTGACACCCCAGAGGGCTAGACACGCTTTAGGTCTAAAACTACAGTCTTTCAGGGATTCAGAGCAGAGTCTCTGGGATTTTCGCCCGCACAGCACGCAAGCCTGAGTTGAGTTCCCGCACGCCTCCTCTGCTTTTCCACGGTGCCCTGGGCTTCCTCTACGGCAGCACATGTCACACACAGCATAATTAATAGGCTGTTGAGTTCTAAAATCTGGGCAGCCATTATGTGGCTTTGAACTGAAGACACCTACTACATGCCGGATTTACCGTGACCGGCGTTTGACTCACTCAAGGCCTAGAGTTGATTTCACTGCCACAATGCAGTACAAGTAAGCATGAGTCAATCTGATTCGTTTTCCAGAGGTACATTTAATACATGATTATTATATCCTTCTCAAGTCTCCATTTTCACAGAATATCTGCATTACTCTGCCATTCAGGAAAAAAAGCAGGGCAGCACCACCACTTGCCAGGGGCCATACACGTGTTACTGTTAACTTCCAACAACAGCCGTAAGATGCAATTTTATGGATGAAGAAACAAGACAGTTCTCAAGGCAACGTGCTTAGTCTCATACAGACAATGGCAGGAAGGATCTGAATCCAAGTAACTGTACTATGGAAATGCTCATGCTGAATTTATATTAATCAATCTTTCCTAGTATCAGTTACAGTGAAAATTGATGCAAACGATACAAAATACTTCTTCAAAGTCACTTTTTAAAAAGGCAGCACAGTACTTAGAATAGAATGTAGGTGGGAAACCACTCTTGGCATCTATACGGCATCTTCTATTCTCCATGAAGAATGAGTATATACCTATATCTATATCTACTTACTAATGAAACCTTTAATAGGTCCTAAGACAAAGTATCAGAAATACAGGTTTTACTTTATAGGTATCCGAGAACGGACAACTAAAACTATCCAGGGTAACTTATTTTCTTTAAGCAAATGCCACCGTATATATGCTATTATCAAGCGATGCTTCAAAATTCAAATTTATCTTAATTAAAAGCTGGATATGAAATCATTTAACAGGAACCGAACCTCTATTTGGACAATATGACTTACACATCTGCCTTTTCTTAACCTAAAAAAAAAACAAAAACCAGCAATGCTTCTTACTAAAGGATTTGTGTTTACAAAGCAGAAATGGTGTCTGCTATTTTAAAAAAGAGAGAAAAAAATTGCTTCCTTGTAATGAATTGTTGACAAAAGTACAATCCTCTACAGCTCACCACTCCGAAGGTTTGTTTTTCTCTCACAGAGTAGATTATGAAACTGACTTGTTAATTTGAAACACTTCATTTAAATTGCTATTACATTAGACAAGTATGTCATAAAATTCTATGGTTTGTAACAAAATTAGTTAAATTAATAAAAAATTAAATATCCACTTCACAATGTAATGGAAAAGTGGTTATGGCACTACCTTTGGACACCCACTATACCGAAGAAATTTCACTTTCGCGGAGAACCCCTCAATAAATATCAGTCTTAGAACTTAACAGAAATTCCTAAGTTTTCCATATGTATGATGTTAGCAACAAAAAATGGAGAAAATCAAAAAATGAAAAAATTCTTAGACTTTGAAATTTTTCAAATTATAATTGAGTACTTACATTTACTTTTATGAAGGAAAGAAAATACTTCAGTGAAATATTTTTCATAGGTTCAATAACCTCTTTCAATACTATCGCTTAATACCTGAGTGTCTAAGGCAGATCAAGTCATACATATGACTGTATTACCTATGTTTCCATAAAATAAGCTGATACGAATAGGGTAAATGACAGAAGACAGGCTGAGATCACTACTATCTCAGAATTTCTGAATTACAATGGATAAATACAACTGTGGAATAAGAGAAATAAACAGAAAATGAAAAACCCATTACATTATTTGATATGCTGAATAAAAAAAATTTTCCATCCTATTTTCCACCACTTTTTAAGAGCATTTCTTGTGTTTCATGCGTAACAATAACACTGAGGAGCCCATGTCTCTCTCTAATTCAGGACTCTACTTCCAAGGGTAAGGAGAAAGACGCCAGTCAGAGGCCATTTTAACGGGCAGGGTGGGGTCATCACACCGACATGGCTGTAAAGCTCCCCAGGAAATTACAACATGCAGTGAGGCCAGTAACCACTTTTCTAAACCTCAGGCCCAAAGTAGAATATACCTATGAAGACACTGAGAACTGAAACACTAAAATATATGTAAATGAGTAATTTCAATAAAGGATGAAGGAAAGAAAAGCCAACTGGTTCACTGGGACCATTTCTATGAAACCATTTCCAACTGGCTTCCTGTCAGTGTTCCACCAATTTCCTTCTCCTAACTACCTACCATGTCTGTAATTCTTCCTCCTTTGTGAAATCCTGTGTCTTAAGTGAGGAAGAAAACAAAAAAGAAAAAACTTTTTCTACCCACAACCATATAAATATAAAGAATATAAATAAATATAAATAAATATAACGAATAAATATAAAGAATAAAGAATATAAATATAAATAAAATATAAATATATATAAATATAAAGAATATAAATAAAAAAGAATATAAAGAATATAAATCTTCCACATGAAAGCCACAATACAAACTCTAAACTTCAATTAATCTCATCTAAAGGTAAAATAATCCTGTATAGATTCCATGTTCTGTGCCCTGACATCTCAGATTCAGAATAGTGATTTATATATCCATCCATACTCCAGTATCACTACATACATACTCTTACCTATATACTACATATGTGTACATATAGGAGTATATATGTGTACATACATATGGGGTATATATTGTTCATCTAATACATGTTGGGAATACACAGTGATTTGTTGCTACAACAAATGCTTGTTTGTTTTTTACAAATGGTTTTTATAATCTGTTTTAAAATGTGTCCTATGGGCAACTGGAGGATGCAGAATATTTCTTCCGTCCTTAAAATCAGTGAAAGTATAGCACCATTTGTAATTTATCAATCTTAAACTCAGATGGTATTTCTTTTTAAATTTAGCTCCTTCTGGAACTAAAATTTTCCTATTTTTATAAATGCTTTTCCTTGCATTGTCCAATAAGGTGTCCACTAGCCATGAGGCTAGTAAGTAAGCACTTCTAATGTACTTGGTTGGAAACCAGATTTTGAACACTGAGCGAGACAAGTGAACGTAAAATATCCCATTAATAATTTTTATACAGATGAAATGCTAAAATATTTTTAATACGTTAAGTTAAATAAAACATTAAAATTTATTTTATCTGCTTATTTTTAATTCTTAAGTGGACTACTAGAAGTTTTAAAAGTAGATACACGAGGCTTGCATTATATTTCTATTGCATAGCACTGGCTTACCCTTCTACTGACGAACTCCTTTCTCCAGAAAACATTTAATAATCCAATCATTAGCTGTCACATCAAATTTTAAAGCTTTCACATTTTCTGTTTCTAATTATTCATTTAATTTTTCAGGAAATTCTTAGAAAAGCTCACATAAGGTTAGAAAACCGTTAAGATAAACGTAATGGTCTGACCACTGTGACACAGAATTTAACTAATGAAATGTGCAGTTCTTTGGTTAGGATAGCCTCCACTATGCTGGTAAAGACCAGAGTTGATGATACTCAACAAAATATGGAAAAATGCTAGTGATGTTATCAAAACACAGCTGGACACCAAAGAATCTTGCTTGTGTCACCAGCACTGCCATGAACCTGCATCTCACTTCACAGCCAATCCCCACTGCCAACAATATACAAAGTAAACACTAAATGAAACCAAAGATACAACACAGGAATGCTTGACACTAAAGACATTCACGTAACAGTACGATGGGCTTCAGGATTTCCAACACAAGGATACACACCAGAATATTCCCTCGAAGTTAGGATGGCAGTACCTCAGCAATGATAAAAAATTAAAGAGCTATCTTGTTCTAGCCAATGCATCCTCCCGATTCTTAGCAAGCTAAGAATCACCAAGTGAAGGCTGTTTGCTCTACAATGAAAACCAAGCTAATGGGGAAGTTAAACCCTCCCACAAACTGCTTGTGAGATTAGCAGCAAATTAGGAGCAGTCATGAGACAAGGGCAACTCTACAGAAAGCAGAATACCACCAGAACTGGGGACTGAGAGAGAATACGGCAGGAGCAATAGCAAGTATGAACATATGGGTCATATGAAATGGGATAAACCTGGAAGACAGTCTCACACACACACACTACCACACTCAGACTCACATGCACATAGATTGTGGAATACAAGTCAACAGAAAATAAACCTCATGGTTTCTCAGTTGGAACAGAAGTCTACAAAAAAGGAGAAACAGAATAAAATTTGACAGGAATATTTATGATGCGATATCCTTAAAGAACATAAATATTTGAATCAAAGTTCAATTTGAGGCTCAAATCTTCATTGCTCAAGTCTTTTCAGAGCCCAAACTACATAATTATTACATAACAATTATTTAAAAAGAAGAGAGTAAGGAAGAGGAGAACTGGTTTCAGAAGAAAAACCTCTCTTAGCAGAACATGACAGAAAATACTCAGACAAAGCCACATACGGGGTGTCTTAGTTTACTGGGCATATCTTCGCCACAGAGAAACAGTTCAGTCCCACAGGGCAATTACTTTGCCTTGGGTGTGCAAGTTGCTGTCTTTAGAAACTAAAATACATCTGGAATTTGTTTAAGGGAGACTGATTCTCCCATTAAAATAAAATTCTAGGGGCGCCTGGGTGGCGCAGTCGGTTAAGTGTCCGACTTCAGCCAGGTCACGATCTTGCGGTCCGTGAGTTCGAGCCCCGCGTCAGGCTCTGGGCTGATGGCTCAGAGCCTGGAGCCTGTTTCCGATTCTCTGTCTCCCTCTCTCTCTGACCCTCCCCCGTTCATGCTCTGTCTCTCCCTGTCCCAAAAATAAATAAACGTTGAAAAAAAAAATTTAAAAAAATAAAAAAATAAAAAAAATAAAATAAAATAAAATAAAATTCTATTTTTCTACTTGTCTTAGGATTCCAAAACTGGATGATCAAGATGGAGAGGATACTACTCCTACAAAGTCCAGCTGTAACTGTTGGAAGCAATTCAAATCACAAGACTGGAAACTTCAGGCTACCATTGTGACTAAGCACTTTTGCACCGTTTGATATCTTGCCACTTTGCAGCAGCTTCAGAAAAGAGACATTTTGTAGATTAAATAAATCTGAGCTACAGTGTCTTCGCTTTGCCTTGTGGTTAGTGGTTCACTTATATACACTTAAAAAGAACTGGAGTTTACCCTTAAAGGGTAGAATCCACACTGCTTAAAAGTCATGGGAAGAGCTCCCCATACTTCCTAAAGATCAACACTGCACTTCTCCAAGATTTTTCCATGAAAACAACTGAAGTCCTAACTTGGGGCGGGGGTGGGGGGTGAGGAGACCCACAAAAAACACTTAGCAATTAACCGAAAAATCAAAATGAGGAATTCCCACCAGGAAAAATTCCCTCAGTAAATTATGATGCTTAAGCAGTTAGAAATAAGACAAAGAAGAATATCAATGAACAAATACAGTAGAGGGGGAAAAATAAAGGTTATTTAGAGAATACCTAATGTTTTACTGGGTCTTTTTTTTTTAAGACTCTCTCATCACCATGGCACAGAATTTAAGAAGACTTTTAAGTGCTTTCTATTAGAAACTATAATCAAATAGGTTGCATCTGTATGTCCCAACTAAGTGGAAACTCTGAATATGATCACTTCAAGTTTAATAAAGTAGGCTTCATTAACAGCTTCTAAGAAAAAAAAAAAAAAAAAAAAAAAAAATGGCCAGGGCGCCTGGTGGCTCAGTCGGTTGAGCGTCCAACTTCAGGTCCGGTCATGATCTTGCCGTTCATGGGTTCGAGCCCCGCGCCCGGCTCTGTGCTGACAGCTCGGAGCCTGGAGCCTGCTTTGGATTCTATCTCCCTCTCTCTCTGCCCCCCTCGCCCACCATGGCCCTCTGTCTCTCTCTCTCTCTCTCTCTCTCAAAAGTTACAATAATAAAAACATTAAAAAAACTTTTTTTTAATAGCCGAAACACTTCAGGATCAGCATTACATCTAAGTTCTACCTGAAAATAGGAAAAAATTACCCTCCAAACCCAAGCTCCACATACGCTTTATTGTATACAATTGATCCACCATATTTTCCTGTCAGTATCATTAAAATCACCCTACCTGTTTGGACCGAGGTCTACCAGGAGAAAATTTTCTTTTGGTAATAGCTGGTTTACCCATGCCAATTTTTGGAGTGACTGAGATGTAAGTCGTTGGCATAATGTTTCCAACAGAAGCACTGAGGGTTGAAGGGTAGCTATGCAGTGTGTCCTGGGAAGGCAAGTCTGAAGAGAGTGGAGAGGAAGACGCATTTGCCTTGCTTACGCCTGCTGCTGACGAAAATGACAACTCTGTCTCCGATGGTAATTTTACAGATTTGTCTTCTTGGCATAAACCATCTTTCACACAACTCTCAACTACAGGGGCCATTTCAAAGTCCATAAACACAGAGGAAGATTCAGAACTTTCTTTCTGTTCCATCGCTTCTGGTACCCTTTCGACAGCCAAATGTTCCTTAGAACATAAAGAAGTACTTTCCTCACACGGGGACCTTAGGGCCTCTGGGGGACCCGTGGCAGATTCAATGGACAATTTCGGAGGCCGTGATTCTTCTGCGGATGCCAGCATTTTGGGTTCCTCTAGCTGCAGATCCTCGTGCCGCACAGTGATCTGGTGTGTAAGGACGTCAACGTTCTCTGTCACTTCCATTTTGTTTTCATTTTGATTTTCATCACAAATATGCATCACTTTAGAAGACATTTCCATTGTTTCACTATCGGCTTCTTGAGAAATCTGATTTTCCAATGCAGGATTCATTTTGTCTTGGGAGGATTCTATAAAATTTGGAATATTTATGTTAATGTACTTATAAATGTAAAATTTTCTAACTATGAGTAGAAGTCAGACATTAATGTCTATAGCTTTATGGCTTAAAAATAATAGGCATGGGCAGTAAAAGGAGAGAGAGGGGAGACAAAGGGTTTCCAAAGCACACTTATACTTAAACCCTGAATTAAATCAGAAGGTATTTTTCAAGAAAAACAATTATTAAGTTAATTAATTAAGGCCAAAGGACACCAGGATTTATGGATTAGAACTGGTCACAGATCAGGCCAGAAAACTTACAAAAATATCACCTTAATAGGATCCCCAGAGTTTTAGTTAACTTCTGGTAAAAATATTAAAATAGAATTTCTAATATAATTCTATTAAACATAAATGATGTTTTACAAGTTGAACATTTTCAAAAAGATTCACAACTTGGTAGATTAAGTTATACTCATTTCGCAGCCAAATAAATGAGGCACCCAAGTAAATAAGTGCCTACAATACAAAGGTATTTTGCAATACCAGGCCCTCAGATGTAAACAAAGCTTCTGCAGTCTCAAATGAGTAATGATCACAGATAGAAAAGACTTATTTTGCTTATTAGCTGCACCTGCCAACATACACATTTTTAAATATAATCTTTGCTCATCATCGATAATCAAACACTCAAAAGAAAATATACTGTCAAAGCTAAGCAAGTCAATAAACATACTTATATATTGGAAATATCTGAAGTCACTAGCTGATAAATTTTAAATCAGGACGCTAGTGTGCTAACTAAGCCTTTAACCCAAACTTGCCTAAAAATAAAGTCAGAGACCCAATTTACACGAGTCCTAAATGGCTCTATACAGTGAGATCACTGGATAAAAACCACTTATTTCAAATACTATCTAGGTAATTTCTAAGTTACATTAATTGAGATATTAATTTCCTCGTTTACTATTTACTATGGTGACTGTGCTTTATCTTCTGATATCAAAAGGAAATCCTACTCCTTATTTCTACTCCCTGAAAGACTACAGTTCAGGATAAAGGAAAAATCATCAAATAACAGATCTGATCATACCAAATATTTTTACACACAAAAATGCTTCAAAAATACTTAACAATTTAAAAAACGATAAAAAAAAAGATTTTTAAAACAAAATTACATATAAATAATGGGAGAACACTTAGGGGTTTAAGACCATAGTACCATCATTTGAGTGACTCCATGGAAAACCTCATCCTAAATGCTACACGAAGCCTAAACTATGGCTGATGAAAGTCCACCCCAAGTGTCCCTGACAAAGAAGAAAACACGCAACACACATACAGATCCCCACCATATTCTTTCTGTTCTGTCCTAGGCAAGAAATATTAAGATAAAAATGTAAACATTCTTAGGGTGCATGGGTGGCTCAGTCAGTTAAGTGTCTGACTTCAGCTCAGGTCATGATCTCAGGGTTTGTGAGTTTGAGTCCTGCATCAGGCTCTCTGCTGTCAGCGCAAAACCCGCTGCAGATCCTCTGTCCCCCTCTGTCTGTCCCTCCCCAGCTTTTGCTCCCCATGCACATGCTCTCTCTCAAAAATAAACACTTTAAAAAAAAAATTTAAACATGCTCAATATCCCAAGCAATTCTATTATGCTCCACCACTAGTCTTATTTGAGGATTTTAACTTGCTTAATAATGAACATTTGATTTAGAAGCTCTACAGAGAATATAACCTCCTTTAGAAATCTACTGCCAATAAGGGGCACCTGGCTGGTTCAGTTGGTTAAGCATCTGACTCTCATGATTCGTGAGTTCAAGCCCTGTGTCAGGCTCTGTACTATCGCTTCTCGGCCTTTTGGCTAAGATCAAGTGCAGGCTCTGTACTGACAGCTCAGAGCCCGGAGCCTGCTTCGGATTCTGTGTCTCCCTCTCGGATTCTGTGTCTCCCTCTCTCTCGGACCCTCCCCCGCTCACGCTTTCTCTCTCTCTCTCTCTCTCTCTCTCTCTCTCTCTCTCTCTCTCTCAAACATAAATAAACATTAAAAACAAAAATCTACTGCCAATTCTTTTTAATTTTTTTCATGTTTATTTCTGACAGAGAGAGAGAGAGAGAGAGAGAGAGAATGAATATGAGCGGGGGAGGAGCAGGGAGAGAGGGAGACACAGAATCTGAAGCAGGCTCCAGGCTCTGAGCTGTCAGCACAGAGCCCGACGTGGGGCTCGAACTCATGGACTGCGAGATCATGACCTGAGCTTAACCGACTGAGCCACCCAGGCACCCCAACTGCCAATTCTTTTTAAGAAAAGGATCACTTAACTAAAAGATTTCATTACTGTAATGTATATACACCAATAGTAAACAATTCTTTGGGATACTTCATTTGAAAAATTAACTTGATAATGACCCAAATCTGCATAGCAGTCATAAAAATATTATGTTGTAACTCAATCAAAGTAGAAAGTATGCTTACCAGAAATGAGAAGATCATGTGTGTCGAGACTTTCTGGTGAATTACTCTTCAGCTGCTCTTCTGTATGGATGTGAACTGCTGTAATGACACATTTATGGAATCTCTAGCAAGCAGTCAAAATTTGTGTAACATTGCTACCTCGATAGTAATTTCAGGAAGATTTTTATTCCACTGCCAAATGCCAATTATCAGTATAAACACCAAACATACTACTTAGTAGTAAGTAGGGTATGATGATGAAATCAGGAAACTGATGATGCACTATGACAAGATTATTACAGATAGCTTTGTCTTATTTTTTTTTTTACTTTACATCTTATGTAATTATACCTTTTAATGAAAGTTGTTAAACATAAAACTCAATCCCCCCCAAAATCTGAGGCTTTTTATGTACACAATCTATATAACATAAAATTTCACATAAAATCCCAGACTGTCAGATGAGCCCAAGATTAAATTTAATAAGTAGTTTTCCCCCAACCTTGTCTCTCATTAATCTAGATTCTCTAGTAATAGCTATTATCAATCTTGTAAAAAGCTTTATTAAAATATCACGGAAGTAACTGAAATGCCCTCAACAGAACCACTGAGACCATCTGAAACAATAATTTTTCATTATCCCAGCACAAAACATCTCACAATCAGTAATGCTCTGGTTACTAAGTAAGTCCTTTCTCCCATTAATTTCTAATGTTATTTGACTAGAAAACTCCTCTCTAAAACAATTTCCTAAATGACTACACTCGTAGCTCATTTTTATTTAGTAAAGTTTTAGTGTATGTTCACATATTCAACGTACATATACATTTTCTTCAGAAAATAAATTATATCCATTACCGAAAACATTCTTACCATCTGGAACAATTCCAGGTGTGGACTCCTGACCACTGATGTCTTCGTTAACTACTTGCTCCGGAAATACCATATGGTCTTCAGGTCCTTCAACTTCCATTTCATTATTACAATCTTAAGAGAAAATTATTTATTCTTTAGCTTAGAGTAAATTTTCCCTGATTTTTTAACTACATAAATATGACTTTCCTATGTGAGAGTAAATTACCACCCAAAATGCCATAAATTCTTCCCCACGCTTTAAGTTTTTCAACCAAATACATATCTACATTTTACATGTTAATGAAAAAAACATGGAAACTATGAATTAAAAGGTTACTGGCACTTTATTATTTTAAAAGGATATTGCACAACTGTATACTGATGGCATCTTGGCAAAAAAACATTAATAATTAAGCTGCATCTACTTAAACTTCTCATAGATGATAAAATAGGACTTTATAAAAGTCACCATATTGATGAAAGTGAAAAATGGTCTGGTAAGCAGATCTGTTTTCTTTACCACCAAAAAACTCGTTATTATGTTTACAACCAACAACAGTATACTACTAAAATTACCTAAGCAATTATTTTGATCTGGGGATCAAAATATATGAATTAACATTTAAGAAGGACATTACAAAACTAAAACTTGTGGGGTGCCTGGGTGGCTCAATAGGTTAAGTGTCCAACTCTTGATTTCAGCTCAGGTCACGATCTCACAGTTCGTGAGTTCGAGCCCCACATAGGGCTCTGCACTGAAAGCTCGGAGCCTGCTCAGGATTCTGCCTGTCTGTCTGTCTCTCTACCCCTCCCCTCCTTGCTCTGTATCTCTCAAAATAAATATAAACTTAAAAAACAAAAAACAAAAACCACTAAACTAAACCTTGGAGTGAAATAATCCCAGGTTATAAAGTACGAACTAGGTCATATTGCCAAACACTGACAACTTCTGTTGGCTCCAAGAGCACAGCTGGAGTAAGGCACCGGTCCTAGAATTCGACTATTAGGAAAAGGGTGGAAAAGAGCTGGATTTGCTGTCAGCCATCAGATTCAGAGATGACCCAAATCACCTGCACATTTAAATTAAAGGTTGAGAAATTAAGACTAAGATGGGATCTGATACACAGGATTCCCTCATCATTACTAAAATAATGCATCGGTGACTGGTTGGCACAGTATCGTTAAAAAGAAACAAAAATTCTCAAGTTTACCTGTAGTGACTTCGGCCATCTCCACTTCATCACCTGGCTGTAAGGGGTCCATTTCAGCAGCTAAGTGTTTACAATACATGCAGATATACTCTTCTTTGAACTGAGACTCCAGCTCGTGATCTGTTGGTTTGTCACATTCTAAGTGAACCCATCTGCAGTGAGAAATATATTTAAATAAAATTTTCTAATTTAAAGACAAGTTACTACCTTGGAAAAAAAAAGAGGCAATTGCTGAAAACTGGGTACAGGAAGGGTTAAGGGTAATAGAAGAGAGGTTGTAGGGGTTGGCAAGTGGTGAAGGTTCTAGAAAAGGAACTGGCATTTTTAGATGTCATTCAAAGGTGTTCACATGTTTTTACTGCCATATCTTTAAACTATTTCCTCCTTACTTTTCCCTCCCAATGCTCATTTCAGGTCTTTCGCCCATTCCCTTCCTTCTGCCTTCCAGACTCATAAATATGTAATTTCATTTCATCTTTAACAGTACTCAGTACTAAAAGGATTACTGGAGTGATAAAAGCTTGGAGCTCAAAGATACATGACAGCACAAATGATCGCGTGGACAGAAGAACTGACAAAACACTTCAGTGGGAGAACTGTGTCTTCTTACCTCTTGCACATATTACAATGAAGCATGTCTTTCTGCAATTCTGGATGGTAGCACTTCCCACAGAAAGGACATAAGTTATCCTGTTGTTGGTAACAACTGTCACATACCAAGCAATTGTGGTGCCACTGAGAACTAGATCGTGTGCCACACTCTACACATATTCTGCAATTCTAAACACCAGAAAAAAATGAAAACAAAAACAGTTTGTTATGCATTTGTATTGCAGTTCTGGTGCGAACCTTTTTGAAATCAATGAAACATTCGTACATTATACATTAAGCTTTAATTTTCTTGACACTCGTTTAGGATGTATGTTTTTGAAAAGGCAGTGTGTTTTTGAACATCTGAGGAGACATCATTCAATTTGCACTAAAACCTCCAGGAAAACATAAATAGGGGCTAGAGACATCCAAGAAAGCATAAATAGGAAGGAGGAAAACCAAGAACATAGCAACCCAAACTTCAAAAAAAAAAAAAAAACCAAAAAAAAAAAACCTATCCCCGAATCAGGAGGCAGCTTCTGTGAACTAAGTGTTCGACTCCGTGCTGGGAAAACACACCGGTACTTCATCTGCCTGTCGGTGGCTCAGGGACTAAAAACAAGAATTCGCACGAAAGAACTAGCATGACCCACTCCAAATGACCTGGAGTCCGAAAGTGTGAACGTAATCTCTCCACATCAAAATCCAATTACGGCTTCTCACGTTTTCAAACAGGAAGCCCTGTCCTTACCGAAGCAGGACTGGTTACAGAGCGCAAGGCCTGCCAGAACCCTGCCAAACTCTCTCCTGCACCTTTAGCCAACTCGTCTCAAAATCCTGGGCACACGGCTGATAAATTGTGAGTTCTCGTCATCCACCCCAATTTTCAATCTAAGACACCAGGAAAAAAAGGAATTGTACTTTCTGAGCTGCTGAGTATGAAAGATTTGCCGATCAAAAAAAGAGAAACTAGCATGAACCACCAATTCGCTAAAGTCTTACAGTTTTAAAACAAATATGCTCATAGTTTGAGGCAAAAATCCTGAATAAAATATGAGCAAATGGAGATTATACTAGATATGCAAGAATGGTTAAATATTAGAAAATCTATTAATAAAATCTGACATATTATTAGGTCTGAAAAGAAAAAATAAATGACTGCATTTCAACAGATGCTGAAAAAAACCTTTGGAAAAAAAGTAAAGCCTTAAACAAAAAAACAAAAAAAGAGAGAGAGAGAGAGAGAGAGAGAGAAGAAAAAAAACCTCTTCAGAAAAATAAAAGCACATGAGTATTTTCTAAATGTGATATACATACATATCCCGATCCTAAAGCCAGCATTTTATTTAAGTGGAGAACCCTAGAGGCATTCCCACCAAGGTCAGGAAGAAAGCAAGGATGCCACCTACCTCCACTACTATCTAATTAACCTGGTTCTGAAGCCAATGTAAACCATGAAACAAATGAAAACAACAGGAAGAGAAACAAAACTATCCCTGGATGACAAGATAGCACTTGGAAAATCCTAGAGAATCAATCATAAATTCAATAAAAGAACATAACAAAGTAAGATATACAATTTTGGGTTCAAGAGGTAAGAATTAACATATTCACGTGTACATAATTTATAAATAATGAATTTACACCAGTGACTCCAGTTCTGACCCCTCCCACTGAATTCTTGCTTTCTCCCATTCATTTTGTATCTGTATTCTTCTCTCATCCCAACAACACCAACACATTTACTCAACGGCTCAAATAAACAAACCTACCTCGGCTTGCTCTCAGTAACAGATTTTATTCCCTTTTTCTTATTTTTTTAAAAATATATAGGATATTAACATACTTTCAAAAGTCAAAGTTATATAAAAAGTTCTACTCAGAACTGTCATTTATAATTATACATGTGTGAGTACAGACACATTTATTTGTATACATATGTGTGTGTGTTTACACACGATGTATTTCCTGTCCCATCTGCTGAAAAGACAAAGAAACAAACACACCCATAGCAATGAGCACATCTCGCGCCCACTTTCCACCAAAGGAACCGGACCCACTTATGGAAAAGTGGGCTGATTCCCCCGGCAGAGCAGGAAGGTGTACGATGAGCTTGGGACATCTTGTTACGCCAAAATGTAATGGAAATATTCAAATAAATGGTGAGGACATGTCACAAAACCATAGAAGCCAGCCTGAAGGGCCACCAAGGGCAAATATGGGACAATCTGAGTGTAAAATGAATTAGGTAAAGAACTATAAATTACTGAAAATAATGGAAATTTCTCAATGTTGACAATAAGCAAATAATTGTGGCATGTAATAAAAGGGAGAGTTCTTGCTTATAGTAGAGTGCAGAGGGCTGACTGGTAAATGCCAAGAAATGCTAGGGCTACAAAAGCATCCCTTTAAAACCAACAGGTAAAAATGCATCAAACAAGGGTTCCTAAGGTCTTGGAGGAAATATCATAAAAATGCTCTTGGGAGCAAGATATTCACATGGTCTTAACTATCTTCTCATATGTTTTATTACATCGAGAGAAAAAAAAAACAAACAGTGAAGAAGTTTGACAGCAGCTTAACCAAATTGTCAGAATTCACGTCACCTATGAGGGTGAGATAAGCACCACGTGCCTCTAGCAGGGATACCCCGAGAAGGGCACATCGTCACTTATACAGTCAACTGACCAAGAACACGTGACTATCTAATTATGAAGAAGTATTAGACAAAGGCAAAATGAGACAAGTTCTATTTGGAGGAAAAAAACAAAACAAAAACAGGTATATGGGGAAGAACTCTAGTCTTCAAAAATGTCAATATCGGAAAGACAGAGAAGGGCTTAGGAAAACTTCCAGATTAAAAGAGTCAAACAGAGAACTAAACAGAATACCTCACCCTAGACCAGATCTTGGAACCTGCATGGGAGGGGGCGAATGCTATATGGGATGTTAGATCAAGTGACAAAACTGAAATATGGATAAGAGATTAGATGAAAATACTTACACTGATATAAACATATGAAATTGGTAGCCTGTGCTGTGATTCTGTAAGACTATCCCTACTGCGAGGAAATACACACTGAAGTGTTTAAGGGTAAAGGGGGCACGGTATATATAACTTAACCCTCAAACAGTTCAGGGAAAAAAAAGAGTTGGGGGAAGGAGAAGAAAGAAAGAGGGTGCACAATGATACTGAAATCCTAACAACGGTAAATCTTGGGAAATGGCATATGGGTGTTTTTATTTTTCCAACTTCTAAAGTTTGAAATTATTTCAAAATAATTTTTAAAAATGCATGATGTGTCAACACACAAGCATTCCTGACAAAGAAACTAGACAAAGAACCTACCCGACAATGACTGGTATACAATAAAGTTCCTAAAAAGACCACCCCCGTCTTCAGAGCCCCCCATCTTCAGCGTGAGCAGCCTCACTAGTCTGCCCCCTCCCAAAAGGCAGACTTCGAACCTGCAGCACAGTGCCTGACATACAGCAGGCGTCCCAATGTTAAATAAACGAATGAATTATGACAAAAGACTATAGACATCTATGAAAACATTTGGCAGTTGAGAAAGAGGATCATTCTCTCAAGCTGCACAGTGGATAAGACTTCCTGTGGAAAAACTCCACGATGATTATTTGGGTACTTAATTCAGGCATTACATGGCACTTTACAGGCATCACCTCGCTAAATCCAACACCACTGTGAGGGAAGTTCTATTCACATTCTCTAGGGGAGAAAGACTGGCTTAAGGAAGTAAAACACTTTGCCAAAGATCCTGTATTTAGTCACTAGAAGAGTGGGGCTGACTCCCCGGCCTCATCTTTTACCCACGTTCTAATACCTCCACAGAGCAGAATTAAAACAAAACTATGTATTCTCAGCAAGATTATACATGATTCAGTCACTGTGAAAGAGCATGGCAGACTATTATAGACGGCAAATCAGGAAGAGGGCAAGCAAGACAAAGATAAAAGAGAACAGCGGCAAGAAATACACCCAGACTTCTGAAGACGTTTTCCAAGATAATGAAAAGGACAGCAAAGATGATAATGTTTCCTTACTTTAAGAAGGAAACAAAATTATCTAGATGTTACTGAAGATTATTTAAGAGACCGTAAAGATGGCAAATGTAAAGAGAAAAAGAAAAAAAAAAGGCAAAGTTAACCAACACTTCCTTAGACCTTTTCTTTGGCCAGACTAGAGACTGACCGTGGTCAGCGTGTTCCAGTTAACACTAATTAATGTAGAACCGCAATCAGATACAGTCTCAAAACAACTTATTCCAAGTAACTGACAAAAACGAAGATCCCAAAGCTTAGTAAAAAAAGGATTTTAATTAAGTGAATGTCTTAAAAGAAAAAAAAAAAAGGAAAAGTTTTCTTCTGCGATACCACAAACGGGGGGGGGGGGGGGGGGGGGGAGTTTCCACAACATAAAAAAGAAAAAGTTATAAAACAAAGTAATACCAAAACAACTTCTTGTGGTAGTCTAAAGGCAACAACTGTCTCTTTCAGATATGCAGGATTTCAGAAAAATGACTATTCCATAACCAAGAATCCAAACAACTGGGGGCTAAATGAGACTGGAATTTATAAAGAAACGACATTTTTTGCAAGGGAAACGTGACAACGTTTACAGTCTTAATATAAGACAAAGAAAGGAAAGGAAGGAAAATTTCTCACTTCTTCATTTTCAGTGATAAGTGGGAGAAGAAAACATTTATACTTTCAACATCTATAACTCAGCATTCATAAAATAAGATTCTTAATTGCAAATTATTGCAGGAAATAAAAGGAACAGAAAAACAGAAAGGAAATCAAAAGAACCAATTTGTCTTAAAATAGCCAAGCATCTCAATAGCAACCATTAATCTCAATAGTTAAGTCTATTAAACCTTTCAAAGAATACTTTTAAAATGACACAAAATAAAAAGCTGTGAAAAGATACATTCAACTGGCAAACTAAAGCCCTATAAGGCCATATGGCCAGGCAAACAAAAGTAGCTGGTTCCTTGCATTCACCCCCTCCAAAAAAAGGCATTACACAACAGAGTAGCTTTACACTGATAAAAAGCACAACATATCAACACTGACCTGACCCACTCGCTAGAGAACAACGACAAAATATTAGTTTTGTTTATAAAAGAAAAAGTAACTACAAAGAAAAACTAATGAGAAAAACTGCAGCGGTCAATTTTATGTACATCCTGATATGTTGTGGAATCAACTAGTCAAACAACAAAAAGGACTTTGTATGAATTAATAAACACAAATACTACACCTTAAAGTCACTCTTTGTGAAAAAGAAAACTACACCGATTAATTATTGGATCAAATACAATTAGAGCAGAAATTTACATGCTTAAGTATGACTTAAAAATAGATACAGTGATTAGTTCAGATGTACACAGAGACAGTAACAAATACAACAAATTCGAGTGCAGCCAAAGCTATAATCGAAGGTAAATGTATAGTCTTAAATGTACTTTTTCTCCTTAGAAAAGTAAAGAAAACGAATTATGAATTCAACTATCTATTTCGGAAAACAAAAAAGGCAAGTAAAGGTACATAAAGATGAAAGCATAAACATACAAATCTGCCGACAGCAGGTTTTTTTCTGTGGCCCAATAATCAAGACGAGAAAACACGCGAACCCAGGAAAGCGCGGGCCCTGCAGACAGGAAGGAACCGGAATTGCCGAGAGGCCGACTGCAGCCCCACCTGGTCGGCCCCCAGGCCCCGCCTTCCGGGAGCCACACAGGAGGGCAGTTACCGGAGGGCAGTTACCGCAGGATCTCCGTCCCCAGGGAAGAGGCCCCTCTCCTCCTATCCCCACCCTCGGGCGGCGGCCCGGAACTCACCGCCCACCGCCCTGGAACCGGGAGACGGCCGCAAGTTCCAGGTGGCCCAGACCTGCGGTGGGCGGGGCCTAGGCGCAGGTGCTCGGCTCCCTCCGCGCTCCCCCACCCCCTCACCCAATCCTCGGGGTCCTACAGGTGAGCTCGCTCCCCTTTCCAAGGCTTTCCTGAGACTGCAAACAACCTCCCACCCCTGCTGGGCCAGCACACCTTTCCAGCTTCTAGATAAGAGGCAGCCTCAGGCTGCTTGGTTCTACCTCACAGCCTGCAGGCCAGCAGCCCAGGAAGCCTCCACCTGGAGCCTGACCCCTCCCCTCGGATTCCGGGGCCGTTTCAGCCACCCACCCACGCTGCCCCTCTGAACGCCGCTAGGCTGAAGTGGAGACAAACCTGGCGGTCCAGAGAAGGGCCGTGCTCGGGTAACGGGAGCGCGTTTCTGTGCCGAGGGGGCAAGAAAGTGAGGGCGTAGGTAGACCACAGATGCAGTCCTAGAGGGCTGTTTTCTGAAAATTTGAAATTTTTCATAGAAATGCTAACCAAAAAAAAATTGACCTCCTAGGGTCACACAATGCAGAATGCAGATTTTAATACCTGCATTTAGCTTTTGTATTTATCAAGTGCGTCAAAAGTGTGTGAAAGATGCAAGATTTTACACAGTACAATTATGGCAAGAATGAGCTGTGCGGACAGCACAGGGCGCCACAGAGCCAGCAGAGAGGGTTCCTGTCTGCATATACATCGACTGGCTACAGTTAAAGGGCAAACAACACACCAGTAACTTAAAATGAGGAACTTCTGTTCCCTATTTTAGAAATAATTGGATTGATACCCCATTTAGTACAGATTTCAACTGTACCACAACGGTGCACTCATGAACAAAAAGCTATAGTTACACCGACACTTCATTACATCTACTGTTGAAGGGCTGCTTGTTGGCACTTCGAGGTCTGATTATTCTGAGCTAGTAAACATGGTCAGGACATTATCAATACTATTTTTATACAAATACAAAAGGCATTCTCTGTATCAACGTTATTAAAACCAGAGGAAAAGCTTACACACTGAACTGAGCATGAGAAAATATCTTTCTTTTAAACCCAATCCTGGCTATTTAGTTTCAAAGCAAAATTGTATGTCAGATTAAATATTTACTTTATACTAGTTTTTTTATTTTTTTAAAAAAATTTTTTTTTCAACGTTTATTTATTTTTGGGACAGAGAGAGACAGAGCATGAACGGGGGAGGGGCAGAGAGAGAGGGAGACACAGAATCGGAAACAGGCTCCAGGCTCTGAGCCATCAGCCCAGAGCCTGACGCGGGGCTCGAACTCCCGGACCGCGAGATCGTGACCTGGCTGAAGTCGGACGCTTAACCGACTGTGCCACCCAGGCGCCCCTATACTAGTTTTTTTAAAAGGCAGTGTACATATTGAAGATAAAAAGAAAGTTTACGCCTAGCTTCATGTCTGTTCTATAAAATTGAGATAATAATAATAATAATAAAAACTCAACCTGGGGGATGTATAGAGATGGCCTATGGATCTAAAGTCTAGTTTCTTAGCATCTACACACTCATACCAAGTGAAAATTAGATAAGGAATATTTCTTAATTAATCTAGAAAGAAAAGCCCTGCTCCTCAAGGAAGTATAGTCTGACAGCATAGGGAGACAGCATTATATATGGGATAAAACATGGGAAGACAGGAAACCTCAGAGGCACCTGGGTGGCTCAGTCGGTTGAGCATCCGACTCTTGGTTTCGGCTCAGGTCGTCATTTCACGGTTATGGGTTCAAGCCCCACATTGCACTGTCAGTGCAGAGCCTGCTTGGGATTCTCTCTCAGTCTCAAAATGAACATATTAAAAAAACAAAAAAAAAAGACAGGAAACCTGAGTTTTATTCCCTATTCTGCTTCTACAAATAAGTAAACTTGGACAATTAACCACTAGGTCCTCACCAGCTCTCATCTGGAATTTATTAGTTTACCCGTATGAATTTCAAAGGAAGTACATGAACTACTTTTATGACTGAGCCATCCTAGAGAGTATCTAAAGAAAAGTCACAGTAAATACTGTTGGTAAATATCTTCCAAACGGGGGAAAAAAAAAAGATTCAGTCAGTTGAGACTTAAAGATACATTTGATCTATCCTTCTAGTTTCACTTGAAGCATTTAAATATTCTGTGCTTCCGTGGACAAATACTTCTAAAATTTGTTGTTTACCTGGTAGTGTACTAACTCTGCCCAGCAGGCAGAGTTGCCAGCCAACCCACAGGGTTTAGAGATGCAGAGGACAGAGCCTCAGTAAGCTTAAAGAGACCAGCATGGAACACCTCAGGGTCATAAAGATGCAAATAACAAAATAGATGGAAGAAGGGAGAATCACGGACTAAAAGACTACCCGGAAAAAGTGAAAAAAAATTGAAAATGCATCTTAAAGTTGTCATAACCAAGCAGAAAGACTACTATCTTCAGCAATGAAACAATGTCTACAAGACCTCCTCTGACTCTCAAAACCAAGAGAAACGTTAAATATCGTCTAAAAAGTAAAGATCTAATAATCACTTACTAAAACTACCACAGGGGAGGGACAATATATGAATATATACCATATGATTCCAAATATTTAATACAAGTGTACTTACACCCATAAAAATGTGATGTGCATATGAAATCACTACACAATCACCAAAATGTGTGTTTTATCTCTGAATTTTAAGTTACTGAATTTTAAACCTATAGCTTTGTGTTTTCAGTATCTTCATACGGGGCTACTACATTTCAGATAGTTTTCTGGAAAGATTAATCATTCAAAACCAATTTCTAAGCCATGAAGCACCATACATACGTTAACATGTTCATAACAGCATTTTTCATGACAGCTTAAAATTGTAAACAACCCAAAGGTTCACCAAGTGATTTGATAAACAATTTATGATATGTCCACTAACTACCAATAAAAAGGAGTCACTAATGACATGCACAAAAAATGGGGGTGAGTCTCAAACTATTAATCTTGCTGAGTTTAAAAAGCTAGACCCTCCCCCCACCAAGAGTATATACTATACGATATCATTTATATAAAACTCTAGAAAATGCAAATTAACCAACAGTGAGTGACAGCACAGTGCCTGGAAGACAGGGGCGGCGGGGGAGGGTGAACAGCTGGAAAAGAGGGTTTCCCAAGGAGCACCATGAAACTTTTAGGGGTGATGAATCTGGTCATTATGTTGGAAGGTGATGACGGTTTCATAAATGTATACACGTATAATTAAATTACAGACTTTAAATATGTGCAGTTTATTGAATATTAATTATACATCCATAAAGCTGTTGTTGTTCTTTTTTAAGTTGATGATAATGTATAGAGTTGAATAGGTATCCGATTTGTCTGGTCTATATGAAAAGCATACAGATGATGATATTTTTCTTAAAAACATAAACAACTTACTTTGCATTTCCAGCCATTGGTTGGTACTGATTTCATAACTGGTTGAAGACAAAAAGTATGATACCCTTTGTCACACGTATCACACACTAGCATCTTGCTATCTTCTCCCGATTGTCTAAAAAATAAGATAGCATTAATGATGCCTTATCTTTAAACTTATGTTTATAACATAAGTAATCATGAAAAGAATCAGTCCTAGGACCTGCCCAGTTCATAAATACCTCAGTGTCTGTTTCGTCTACGCTCAGAGAATGATAGAGGTAACCCCCTGGAGGATGAAACAGACATCTTCCTAAGGTCCCTACAGGATTATCCTTACTGAGTGCTCACCTGTGGTGAACCTGCTTTAGCCAGGTTAGGGTTCCTGCAGAGAAGGAAGGTTAAGGGAACATGAAGGACTCTGGCCTTTATTTTTTAAACATCTCAGTAAACACCCTTTCTAGGGGAAGGAGCTGTAACTGACAGGTGATGCTGCACGGGAAGGAACAAGCGTTGGCATCAGGAATCGGAAAGACATTGTCATATAATAAAAAGAGGATAGAATTTGGCATCAGACCTATGTTTGTATTCAGACTGCTGTTCCACTAGTTGTGTGACTCCTGGATAAAATTCACTTGAGTCCTCTTGGTTTCAGGTATAAAATGTGAACAAAAGACACTGAGAATTAAATATAAATTCTGGTTGAAGAGCTTAGAATATCCACTGAGCATTGGTACTAAATAAACAGGTGTTAAGAATCATCTCTTCAAAATTATTAAGAATTGTAGTCAAAAAACCTCAACTCTTTTCCCTGAATGCTCTTCTGCCCCAAAGATCGGGCCCCTGCCCTACAGCATGAGCTCTGCCTCGATTCCTGGCTATCAGCCACTCTCAGAGACTAAGAATTTACTTCAAGAGGACGGGAAAAGAAAAACTGGGGAATGCAAGAAGAAGAGTGGAGAGAGGAGCCGCTGAGTAACACCTGGGGACAAACAGAAGTAAACAGGAAGATGGGTTAGTTGGCCTCTAGTTATTTCTTATTCATTTTAACAAATTCTACACATAAAATTGCATGTTTTATCTCTTTAGCTATGTGGAAAGATCTTCGAGGAAAAGCAATCTTTCTTCAAGTTCTCTTATTCCTTCCCAAGAAACTAGGCACAGATAACAAGGTATCAAATACATGTTTGCTGATATTTTAATTTTTAACCAAAATATAAAAGCACATGGTCCTATTCATTCCACATACTTGTTAAGATATTGATGCTGACTGTTATCGAATTAAATTAGAAATAAAACAGACTGATCATGGCAGTGGTGGGCATAATTTCTCCTGTTACAAAAGTCCTTGGCTTGTAAACAATTTGAAGACTGCTATAGATGCAGATAACTTCCCCAAATTATCATGCTAATTAGTAGCAGGAGAAAAAAAAAAATCACAAAAAAGACTGGAGAAATAACCAAAGGATGGAATACAACAAATAGGAAGAGATAATCCCATTCCAAATGTTTACATGCCATACAGCAACTGTGCTTCAATATTATGGTGACCAGGGTCTACTGAAGGTAACTGTCTTCAGATATATACAGGTTTCTTTTTTTCTTTTCTTTTTTTTTTTTTAAGTAGTCTTAGTATAAATAGTTCTTCCTAGGATGGAAATTGAAACACATCACTGATTCTTTCACTCGCTCTCATATAACTTTCTGCAATTAGAAGTTTATTTTCCTATTAAGTCTCCACCCCAGTCTCTCTCAAAATTAGTTGCTTTGTTTCTCTAATGCTTCTTTTAAATTGTTAATATCATTCATTTAAAATGTCTGGCAAATTTAAATGAGTTTTTTAGGCAACCAGAGGAATTTAAAATTATGAAAATTAGTTTTTGTTTAGACTTGTTTCAAAATAATATAAATGTTAATATCTAGTAATTTTTTAAAGACATGATGAAGTCAGTGGGAATGAATATAGCTGCAGTATGAACAATCTTTATCATATTACACAAACCTTTAGCACCTAATAATAGGGTCTCTCTTAAACTCAATACACACCTTTGAGTTGAAATTAAAACTTACTTGCAGTTCTGGCACACTTTGCACTCAGGACATTGCCAACCTGCACGTTTTAATGGAGTAACCGCTATATCCAGGCACATTCCATGATAGTGCTGACCACAAGTAGTACAAAAGAACTGATCTAAGAGGTCTCCCGGGCTGTCGCACACTGCACAGTTTGCATCTTCCTTTGCTATAATTAACAGTAAAACAATGAAATTGTTGTAGAAGAGTTTAATATTTTTCTGACTTTACAGTTTAAAAATCACTTGAAGGGAATTTGCATGGTAAACCTTTCAGACACTCGATGTTATCCACATTGAACTGATATCCAATCAGAATAAGGTCTCAGTAAAAACACTAATGTATTTAGTCTAAAATTAATTACATTAAATTTAATCATATAGTTTTGACGTAGTTTATTTGTGCCTACATCTACCTGAGACCAGAGCAGTTCTTATCTAATTTTATATCCCTGGTACCAATGACGATGCTGGACACCTACTAAATTCTCAACATATGCTTGCTGAAAAGAACCAAACAGGAAAATATCAACTGAGAAAATGCCTTGCAGTGCAAAAAGAACCATTTTATTTGGATGTTAAATGTATTTTAAAATTAACAAGATAAGTCAAGAGACAATTAAGAAATGTTAATATCAACTAAATTAAGTGCTTCTTAAGCATAAACAGACTGATTTTTATTCAGATCAAATATTGGTTTTTTTAATACTAGAAAACATCGTATGAAGGAGAATATTAAAGATGGAAACTACGTATTTGTACACAAATACAAAACTTCATATACTAATTCTATATCCATCTATATTAATTGCCAGTTTGTAAAAAAGTATTAAAGTCTAGGTAATCATGGACATCCTCTACCCCCAGATATGGATTAAAAGAAATAGCACTTTTTAAGCTCTTTTACCATCTTAAACAAAAATGTAACAATGAACTGTCCTGCCAAGTACACAGTTAAACTCATGCATATTACAGTAAGAAAAATCATGTTCTAAAATCATACTAATTTGATGATATATATAAGTATGTCTACATGTGACACATACTAAATGGTTTGATTAGCTGATGATCTGAAGACTTTTAAATTGTATAGATGAACGTTTTTTTTTTCCCTCCCTTTTACTTTTTGAAGGTTTGGTCAGTCCTCTCTGGCTATAAGCCCTTTCCACCTTGTTTTTTTGCCAGTCAAGCATCTTGAAGCAGAGTAATCATCTATTCCTTTTACTTGACAAACTGGTTTTATAAGCCATAGAATCTCTAATATACAGACTTTTGCTCTTTCCTTTGGAGTCCTTTTAAAATGGTAGAAACCATTCGCAGTCCAGAACCAAGTCCTGGAGTGTACCTGGCCCTCCAGCTGGAGCCCTGGCAGCTGCACACCTGCCATGCACCTGGCGCCACCTTCAGGAGGCTACCAATGATCTATGAAATCCAATGGTTACTTTTCAGACCTCTTTTTATCCTTTGCAGCATTTACATTACTATCCACTCCCACAGTAAAGTCCCTTCTCTTGGCTTCTATGATGGCAACTTTCTCCTGAACTCCCCTCAGGTTTCCCATGCCTCCAACTCACCTCCCACGTTGGCTTCTGGACCCCTACGGTCCCTCTAAATGCTGGAGTATTTTAGGGTTTCATCCTGTTCCATGGTTTCCCTTTGCGATCAACTCCCATGATTCCCAAATCTGTACCACTAGCCCCAAACTTCCTTCTAAATTGTAAGATGTTATTCTCAAGTCTCACTGGACCTCAATAGCCAGATGTTCTAAAAATACTCAAAACTTAACACCTCTAAAATAAAACACTTTTAAAATCTAAACCTCTCCTGTTTTCCTCAATCATTCTGGGTAAAGGCAGAAACTTTAGTCTCACTATTCCTCTTCCCTGACCCAACACATCCAAGTAGACACCAATTCCTACTGAATAAACTTCCTATATATCCTTCTTCCTTCAATTTGTATAGTTCAGTCCAGCCCACTTTGCCTTGGTTAATTACAGTATCTTCTAAATGGATCCCTGTTGACGGATCTGACCTTCTCGCTAATCATCTACACATCTCGAATAAGTTTTCAAAATTGTGAATCTAATTGTTACGTCCTGCTTAAATTTTTATCAATACCCACCTTTTCACCTAAGAGGAAAAAAAGTAAAACTTTTCTAGCATAAAGGGGAGAGGGGGGGAGCCCTTACCTCCCTTTCCAGTGAAATCCGAGGACCACGCACTATTCCTGGTGACAACAAGCAGCTTGCTATGCACGTTAACACACATGCTGTTCAGTGCCCGTGTGCTCATATACATCATTGTCACTGCTTGAAATTTTGTCCCTTTACTGTGCCCCTAACCCTTTCCAAAGAGGCCTTCAAAACTCTGCTCACATAGCCCTGAATATCTAATGTTACCACACCTAAATATCCATTTAGTTGTTGAGTATACCTTTTCCCCAAATGCTGAGAATAAATGTTATAAAATCAAGTGATTATAACACAATATTATGAACACTTAAAGGGTAGGGACCTTATCTTTTTCAACTTTGTATCCTCTTTTATTAAATAGGTCTTAAATCACTTTTAAATGACTCTTTGACCGGCATTTAAAATAAGTCATTAATCTAAAAATGGAAATGTCATAAATTAGTTCATTTTTGATAGAAATGACATAATAGGGTCAACTTTTTTTAATACTAAAAGAGAGTGCCAATATTTAGTCATTCAAGCTATGTACATTTAAAAACTAACCTTTTATTTTTTTTGCCTACTCAAAACTTACAGAAATTGAAGCAAATACTACATTCTGAGGATCAGACACTACTCAGTTCATCTTTCTACTGTAAACATGCAGGGAACACTGTGTGAAATGCTTCTGTGAAACATTCCAGAGTTTGCTGTTCTGACACTTAACTTGCCATGGTAGCTACTGGTCACATGTGGCCACTGAGCAACGGAAACGTGATTGTCCAAAGTGACATGTGCTATGCATTTAAACTGCACCCCAGATTCCAAAGACTTACTAGGAAGGAAGTAATGTCAAATATCAAAAATTTTTACTGCTTACATGTTAAAATATCAATATTTTGGACACACTGGATTAAATGTGTTTTTTTCTGAACTGTAATTTAACATTTTTAGCATGAATACTAGAAAAACAGTACTTACATTGCTCACGTCCTATTTCTAGCGCACAGCACTGTGCACCACACTAAGCAAAGCCCATTCTACACTAAGATAACCGTGTGCATCGCTGCGGCAGAAATTACTATGACAGTTGACAGCAGTTCCTTAATGACAACACGATCATGCTGTTTTGATTAGTATGGATCACTGGTAATAAATGAGACAAAGAAACACATCCACATGATACACTCAGTCTAAAAACATTTACCATGCGTTATGTAAAAATAATAACAGAAAAAAGCACTACGTCAAGAAATGAAGTCGGCTTCAACCATTTCCCCATTCAGGGAGAAGACAAGTACAGAAATACTAAAAGAGGCTTTTGGAAGTCATGCAAAAGATGCTATTACTGGACAGCTTAAGTGTCATGTGAGAAATAAGCATATAGACATATACATACATATATGTCCGCAAGCCACAGGGAAACTAAGTTTGAAGCAGTAATTAAACAACTAGGTGAAACGTTTCTTTAAGCAATTGAAAAAGCAGAAGGGATGGAGTGAAAGACTAAAAGCTAAAGCTAACTTGAGAGAAAACAGGAGTTAAATCCAGGTCAATGTGGCTCCCGAGATCAAGCTCTTCACTAATGGATATTTCCTCCCACCGGAAGGACAACCAAGGGGAGGAATGTCTGCGCAGGTACAAAGGGGAGAAGGAAAGTGCCAGCAGAGGCACACAGCGAGGAGACTAACTGATGCAGGAGGAGCGAGAAGAGAGCAGGAGAAACAGAGCTGTGGACAAGGTCATTTCCAGTGACAGCGGTGACAAGAGAAGAGACGGAGGAAAAGATGAGAACACTGGGCCTACGTGAGAAGACCCTGTCCCAGACCGCTTCACTCGGTTAAGCTGGAAGGGGAGACGACCACTCCTGCGTCAGAAGCAACGCCCCGGCGAAGAGCCACAGCAAGTCAAACCACTGCCAGGCAGCGTCCAGCTAAGGGTCCATCAGCACAGCTCTGTGAGCTCCGCCAACGTCCCGGCACCTTCATCTCTGTTCACATTACTGGCAGGACACTGTGGTGGCCTAAATGGAATCACTAGAAAGAAAATGTCAATCACGGATGTTGTCCAGAGAGGCTGGCCCACAGAGTAGGCAGGTAAATAAAAGAAAGGTCAGGAACCGACAGCATTTCAGGTAACAGAAAGGCAGCAAGACTTGGTACCAAGAGACACACAACCAAGAAAGGGAGGTTCGAGTTAAAAGCTTAAAGTAAAATAATCTGAAGCTGAACGATGAAGGTAAATTCACTGGGGGAGGGGAGTGAAGGAAGAGAGACCGTATTCCCCCATTCGAACCCTTCGAAATCTTCTCAGTGTAGACAGAAGAAGTAAACCCTTCCCTTGTCGCAAGGCCTAAGTGAGGGGGTCTGTGCTCACTCCGCTGTTGTCTCCACAGTCATTAGCAGACGCTGTGTTCCAGGCACAGGGACTAGCTGCCACTCCCCAATCCTGCGCCAGGCCCACCACCCCTCAAGACCTGTGCAGCAGTTCACTCTTTCTGGAAGGTTCTTTCCTCTGATCTTACATGTTTGGCTCCTTGCCATTTGGCATTCCCACAGAAGCAAAATGCCACTCAGGAAATAGATCTGGCTACAGCCCTGAAATGGTTATTTAGTGTAAAACTTCCAGACAAGGTTCATATACACTGGCATTGTCATGTGAATGATGATGAGGCTGTGACCAGCATTTCTCCATGACAAAACGCCCTACAACTGTTTTCTGATAAAAATCTCGGCCTTGCTCACAGATGCTCACTTTGCTGGGATTTCTTTCTAATGAGGTCCTCCCCCCCCCCCCCCCCCAGCTTCCATAAAATGACGTCACTCCAACTCCTAACTCAGCTATCAAGCATGTTGCTCTACATTTAGGCAGTAACATGAAGTATTATATTCAATGTATATGCAGAACTTGGGTCTTAGATAAGAGCTGGAATAACTACCATTTTGTAAAGCAATTCATATATACAAGGTAAACTGCTACATGTTTTCATTAATTGTTATTTAACCCTCACAGTAACACTCTGTTTAAGCCCCACAAAAATATTTATGAAAGATTTTATGAAGACTATCTTGTAAATTACTACAATACACTCTATCTGCAATGTTCTCTATATCCTTGGATTAAGACAGATAGTCAGAAAGCTGTGTATACAGATTGCACTGTTTAAGATACTTGAGGAATAGAAGTTATTCACTTGGGCTTTGGTTTCATACCACTGGCTTATTTTGAGGGCTGTTATAAGAAATTGCCCTGTGGGATTTGTTTCGCTGCAGTGTATAATGTACATATAGTCTCAGTATCAAGTGAACTCTTTTGACATTGCCATGAATCAGGTCACTGTTCATATTCCCCTCTTTGTGTTGATGGCTGGAGAGCTCTGGAGCCGAGTTGGTGGCTTAGATCTAGGAAGCATGCATTTATTGCTCAAAATACCAATGTCACTATTACCATCATATTTATACTACCCTTATTTTCCCATGGCCAAATTTCCTTGCGTATTTTTAGTTTTATTTTATCCTACTATTCATGTATTTTTATGAGTCTCCACAAATCTATTTTGGAACAAGGCACAGTGCCAACAATTTCAGTGTATCTCTAAGCTCTGTGTGCCAGCACAGACCTCTCATTGTACACGCACGCTAAGTGACAGCAGCTCAGCTCCCCTGAGTCCTTACACTTCTTTACACGATATTTATGCTCTAACATTAAGTAAGGTATGCCCTATTAGAACACAGTCTGCAGGAGGAAGCAGCAGAGCCATTAACCAACAAAATGTCTAACGTTAGGAATGTGGTCACAGAAAAGTCTGTATGTTGTTTACTGAGGTCTAAAGTATGCCTAAGTACAAAACAATGAATAAAATCCAGATTCTTAAGGACACATACAGTTGTTTTATTTGATTGGCAAAGTGTATTATACCACCCAGAATATAACCAACTCTGATGACGACTTCGCAGCTGGTGCACCTGCTTCGTGAAGCACCTCACTCTGTGGGGTCTTAGAATAAGTAACATCTGTGACAGGTGCTATGATGAATGCTCTTTTTCTCCCAGACTTAAGTATATAATCGCAAACATATTTTAGACTATAAATCCCTTATTCACCTAAACACAATCTGACATTTCGGTTTGCCCTACCTATAATTTATGTCTGTATAGTGATTAGGGATGATATGGTTATACACGTAAACACAAAATAATCTTAGCTGAAGATGAAATTATGGTATGGAGATTACGCAATCTAACTGTATTTGAGACTACTTAAGTTCAAGCCTGAGGTAGCTACATTTATGTTCCAGAGAGCTGGAAAAGATTTAATAAAATAGCTTTCACCAGTATTGCTAAGATATAGATAAAAGCTATCAATAAGGTAACTAACAGGTGACATAAAAAAGACGGAATAAAGTATCACAGGGATTTCACAATGAGACTGGAAATTGAATTTACTAGAGGAAAAAATTCCAAAGCATACATGCTCATTGGAAATCCATATACTAAGAAAGAGGCAAGATTTAACAATAAAGATAGGAAAGAGTTATAATTTTCTGTTAAACAAATTTCAAACATTTAAACATTTTCACATAATTATAAAAATACTGTTTGGAAAAGAAAGGAAACAAGGCAAAACTGAGGATTACAGATAATCAAGGTAGAGAAATCAAGAAGGACTAACAGATTTCTATTACTGATTGTCAGGGCTATACAACTACCAAGAATTTCAAAAGTGTTTGCTGATTCTACTCATGTCCATCCTGAAATAACACCTGAGTGAATCATCTTATAATTCTCTAAGTGGTTTTCTCGTGTAGAAGACACTGAATACTATTTAACTTTTTAAATGACTTACTTTCTAGTACATAATAAAATACTGTATATACTCAGTATTTCTACAGTGGTTTAAAGAAAAAAAAATTTTTTAATAAGAATTTAAAACAAGTAAACTGTCTTTGAAATTTTGAGGAAATACCTTTTGGACTTCAGTGACACTGATGGTAAGAGATTCCCTCCCTCCCCCCCCCCCACCCCCCAAAGATCACTAGGATCTAAAGATCCCTTAGATCATCAAGATTATGTAACTTTTAACACAAGCAGAGTAACATTTAGGGAACTTACAACATTTGTTATTTGAAGTAAATACACTGATAAATGTTTAAAACGTATATCTGTAGTAAACTTACATCTCTCAGGAGCTTGGTCGATGTGCTCTGGACACAGAAGGAAGAAGTTCCTGAAGTCCTGGAAGGTACCAGCTCCAGCGGCACAAGGATAATGGTACATCTGGGTGCACTTGTCTTCACAGCATTTGATAGTGGCTCCAAGGTGCTTACAAAATGCACATCGCTGAAAGGGGCAAAGGGGAAAGAAATCTCTTTTAAAAACCTAGCAAAGGAGCATTCAAATGTGGGGCTAGGAAGGTATAGAAAAGTCTGTACATTACTAGTAAAACAACTTAAACCTCCATGATACTAAGTAAAAGATCTGTTAAAAATAATAAAATCTAACACACTAGTTGTGTGCTTGGTATAATACAGATTCATTCTTCCAGTCAAGTTTAGAAAGTGAGATTTCACTTTTTCCACTGATTTTTGTCAAAAACAACTAACCATTTTTTAAATTAGTAGCATGATTGAAAAGGCAGGTGTCTAGTTGTGGGTTATTTTAACACTGAATCCCACCAACAAGCTAACAAAATGAATCCATACTGTTGGCAAAACCTCTTACTATTTTTTTAAAACCTCTTACTATTTTCACCCTATCTAAAAATCAACATGAAATGAACCACTCAGAGAACAAGTTAATGAGGGGCAACCGGCGGGTTAAAGGTACACATACAAATCTACACACTTCACTGTAGCAATTAGTTTCAAATGTCTTAATAAGAACGGAGATGTGAAGAAAAACAAAGTCGTGTGAGTATCTCCTTCCCCTATTTCTACCTGCCTCTACTCTCTTGCTGGTGGTAAAGCAAAGCAAGTGAGCCCCCCAAAAGGACCACAGGGCAAGTGTAAGGCAACTGAAAGCGTAGGAGGTCAGTACGAACTACCTACAACACGGCAACGGTTCAGTCTTCCCTGAGAATGATTGGTAAACTCTCCTTCCTCCCCCTAAGATCATTCTGGGCACCATTTTCTTTATGGGTCTTTGCTGGGTGGCCTGCACCATACAGTGGAAAATCTCTTTCTGCAGACGCCCAGCCATCTATCCCGTATAGGCTTCCGTTTTAGCATTCACGCCACTGCATGAGAATCATTCACTTGTCTTCTCTTTCTCCCGGTCCAGGATCCTTAAGCAGAGGCACCAGACTACGCTACCTCTGCAGCTGTAGCACTGTGAACGCTGCTGGCCACAGAAAAGGTCCTAATCAACAGGTGCTCCTATGCGCATGCGCTAAATGGGACTCCACCGCTAGTAATCTCATTGGTAAGTGTGGTTCACGAACAGCCCAACAAACAACTGAAGCCGAATGGGGCACCGTGGGGTAAAACTGAGCCTCGTGCAACAGAGGAAGTTGGTACCATTACTAGGATGATCTTCACAGGCCGATACACCTAGTCCACACTCTGCTAGTCTATCAGAGAACACCACAGTTTTGCAATTATGATTAATTTAAGCATTTTATATAAGGTGCCATCAAATTCTTCCTTAAAACCATCAGTCCATGGCATTGTGCCAATATAACAAAGTTCAGTGTCTCTTGATGATGAGTCTTCTACATATTCTGAATACAGTCAACAGATGTCTGTAGCTTCTAAGTCACTCATAAACACTACCTATCTTTGTGGCATTTCAGTTGTATGTCATGTCCACAAGTCCACAGACTAATACCCATTTCAGTTCTCTTTTTATACTTAGAGGTGTTACTTCATTGAAAAGAAGAAATAAAGCCTTAATTCTCTTCAGTGATAAAGTGTAACAACCAGCTTTTTCTAAACTTACTTTTATGTCATAACCTTTCAGGGTATTTGTTTAGTATATTAGCAGAACCCAGAGTTAACAACATGTGTAACATCTAAGTAGTCTGAGTATCCTTGTGTCATACTGGAAAGACCAAGAAAATGTGGAAGGAGGAAAGTGCATTTATATGTCCAACTGATCATTAAAAAGTTTTTATATTAACTCATAAACATAACAAAATAATTTCAGCTAAACTGCTAAAATCCGTTATTTTTATAGCATATGACAAGTTGTACAGAGCCTTTTGCACTAAAAATAATTTTGGCAAATAAAATATAATGACTTTTATTTAAGTGCATAATAAGGAAACAAAATAATTTAAATTGATCCTTTTCCCAATGTCTATATCATTTTAGAAACATCAACATGTTCTCTTAATCACATTTGCAATGGAAAATATTACGTGACATTAGCTAAACTACTATGAGAAGCTCTGGAATGTATCCAACATACTAATTTACAATAACATAAAGATAACAGGGAATAAAGGAAGGGAAATAAAATACTAACTGCATTTAAGTGAACGCTTCAAGCCCATCTGTTATAATTACATAGCTAATGAAAGACATTTGGCATTGAAAGAAAATGTATACTTTATATATAAGCTGGAATAGATCTTTCTAAACCAAATAAAAAGCATTTGTGAAATTGTATAAAATATGAAAGAATAAATTTCCACAGGGAACTTCTCTAACATCAGCATTCTTGTACAATTCATATTAGAAGTGTAACAAATTATAAACTAAGTAACAATTACAAAGCTAATTAACATTTTGGGAGAGGGAGGTAAGAATAAATAGTTAAGTGGTTTATCAACCGAACAATTTATTTGAATCAATATTTAAAACTCCTAAATAGCATTTTGTTTTTTCTACATTTCAATCATTAAAAAAGAAAAAGAGGAGAGGGAGAGAAAAAAAGAAAAGTGTTATAGTATCTTTTGACAATTGTCCAAGAACACATCCAAGAAGAAACTCTCAATTAGAGTTCACATTGCCAACTGTTAAGTCTGAGAAGCTTCCAAAACTTTTATTTCACTAGACTGAAATAAGAAAAGCTCTCTCAAAATAAATCTATAATACAAAACAGAACAGAATCAACAAAATTTCAGAGATTAAGGTTAAACATGAGTTATGAAACAGTAACATAAGACTTGAGGATATTCCAAAGCTTGTTCAATTAATTATCAAGTATTTACTCTGTATCAACTATGGCAATGGGGATGAGTGCTCTAAGAAACATCAAATATTATCAAGTTTTCCATATATCAAACTTTTTGACCTTTACCCAATTTTTCTTCTTATAAGTCAGCTGGGGTCCTCCCAGAATGCAGAGTAAAGAATGAAGACAGAAAGGAAGAAAAACAGGTAAAATGACATGGGAAACTGATCCACAAAGTCCAATGTCTCTTTAGCAAGAGTACCAGAAGAAAATAGGATTATAATCAGAGGAATTACTCTAAAAGAAAATTTATAAAAATACCTAGTAATAAGAGCTAACATTTATTAAGCATAATTTCATTTAACAGGTGAGGGAGCTAAGCGAGTCCTTATCTCTGTTCCACTGATGTCTGTATCACTACAAAAGCACCGTCTCTTAATACCTGTCACATTGCCCTCCTAAATAGATAATACCCACTTTGGATTAAAATGTCTCACACTCAGAAATACTGGCAAAATTTTAAGATGATAAAGATAAAGGAAAAATTCGAATAGCCTCACAAAAGAAAAATCAGGTCATCTACAAAGAAAGGAAAATCAGTCGTTACTTCTCACTAGCAATACTGAATGCAAAAACAAAGAAAAGCAGTATCTTCCAAGGTCTATAAAAAAGTAATTTGAAGCTAAAATTTTAATACGTGCTAAGTTAACATTTAAGTCCATGGATAATAAATGTAAACAGGTTAAATTCCCAATTAAAAAACAGCAACTTTCAAAATATGCAAAACATATTTTGTATGTACACATAAATTTTATTTACGTGTACGGGTGTGTGTACATATATTCACACATATGTATACACATGTTTGTATAGGAACATGTGTGTGTGTGTGTGGCACAGTGACATACACAGGAACATGTGTGTGTATGAGGCACAGTGACACAGAAAATTCAAAAACAAAGAGCTGGAGGGAAAAGCACAAATATTATCAAAAAGAAAGCAGCTATAGCAAAGAAACCTGGATCCAAACCAAAGAGCAAAGGGCAAAGATAAAGTTCACATTAAAATAAGTCGTATGTTAAAAATTCCAACAGAATAACAGTCATTAAAGTTTACATACCTAATATGAATTTCCTTGACATATAAAAGCAAAACTGAAATATGTATATGAATAAATTGGACTTTAATATAGCTCTCAGAAACAAAGCTATACACAGATATGAAATAATGATAAAGAATTCAGTAACAATCAAGTTTGATTCTAATTTACACACAGAAACACAGAGCTCCATAATCCCAAACTAGAGAATGTATATTTAAATGTACATAGAATTCTTTTAAATTCATTAAAATGTCTATAAATTCAAAAAATCAAATATTTCCTATGTCGTATTCAAAAAAGCAGGTGTGTCCTAACCCTAATACATTAGTAATTATGAATTCACAACATAAACTCAAAATCTATCCACCAGAAAATTTTAAATCAAAGGAAAAGAACATATTATTTTTGAAATGATTGAATAAGAAACATGTCAAAATCTTTGAGAAGTGGCAAATTTGGTTAAGAAAAAAAATACAGCTTGAAAAATGCAAACTCGAGACCAAAGAATAAAAATAAATGAAGCTAAATTTAAAAACTGGAGCCAGTAAGAATCAACATATAACGCATACGATTAGACATCTCAGGAAGTTAAACCCACCCTAATATCGCGTTTAGGAAGATGTTATTAATGAGATTCAGGTCTCTACCAAAAGAATTAGTGCTTGCTTTAGAAAAATATGCTTAAAAGAGAACTGACTGAAATAAAAATCAATCTATCAAAACATTTTACATATAAATGGGCTTAAAGTAATGACTATCTTAATTAGTGATCTGTTGTTGTTCTGGCCCAGTTAATTATTCTGGTTTGTACACTATCAAACATACATTTCTGATTGAAACATCTGCTAAAAAAGAAAGGAAGGAAAGGAAAGGAGAGGAGAGGAGAGGAGAGGAGAGGAGAGGAGAGGAGAGGAGAGGAGAGGAGAGAAAAGGAAAAGGAAAAGGAAAAGGAAAAGGAAAAGGAAAAGGAAAAGGAAAAGGAAAAGGAAAGGAGGGAGAGAGAGAGAAGGAAAGAAAGAAATTAAATAACATTACAAAATCAAAATTGTACATTACAAAATGGACGTTGCTATGAATGAGATTTTTCTCCTGCCACTATCTTTCCCTTCTGACCCATCTTCCTCACTGCTGTCACAATGGTCTTTTTAAGGGGGTCCCTGATACCTCTGGATCAGTCCAAAACTCCTCAATATGGAGTGTGTTAGGCACACTCGTAAAAAGCCTGCATTCCCCACTCTCACCCCAAGATGTCTCACCCTAATCCAGAGACTGGTAAAGAAAATATGATGAAATATCATGCCAGCGATTATAGTATTTTACATGGCAAACGGATTTTTGCAGATGTGATTAAGGCTGCTAATCAATTGATGCTGAATTAATCAAGGAAGAGATTAGTCTATTCGAATTACACAATTCCTTTAAAAGCAGAGTTTTCTCCAGCTGGTGGCAGAAAGGAAAGTCAGAGAAACTCAAAGCCAGTGAGGATTTGCTACATCACTGCTGTCTTTGAAGACAAAAGGAGCCACATGCGAGGTGGAGGAGTGGCGGCTGTGAGCTGACGGCAACCCCAGGCCAAATGGCCAATAAAGAAATGGTGACCTCAGTCCTGCAACTGCACATAACTGAATTCTACCTGGACCTAAATGAGTTTAGAAGACTATTCTTCCTCAGGGCCTCTGCATAAGCACCCAGAATGGTAGGCATCTTGTAGGACCCTAAGCAAAGAGCACCGTTGAGCCTGCCTAAGCCTCTGACCTACACAAGTATGACCTCATAAACAAGGGCCGTTTCCAGCCATTAAATTTATGGTGATTTGTTATACAGCAATAGCTCACAAGGCCCTGTGGGTTAGGTCTCTGCCAAATCAGTAGCGTATTTTTAAGAAATTTTTTATAGAACACTTACATTACACAATGGCTTTACTCAAAACTATGAAACCAGAGTAAATATTTTAAACCCGAACCTAGTAATGAAGCTGCAAAACCTAAGATAGACTCTCCTGAGATGAGCATTTCCAAGCCAAGCATTCTGAGTACACAAACATGCCCTCCATCAGTTGGGTCAAGGAAACAGTAAATTCTCTAGTTGATAGCAACATACATAAATCAGAAGCCCTAAACAAATACCCACGATAGCTATAATCTCCAACAGAACCATAAACAAAAACATGAATAACTTTGAGTACATAAAACTTTTAAACTTTTATATGGTGAAAACCATACTTATCTCAGAAAAAAAAAATCAAGTGACCGAAAAAAATTTTTTTAAATAACCTGCAATTTGAATTACAAATGTCTGGTATCCCGGATATATAGAAGTAAAGCTTATAAGTTACAAAAATGAATACAAGCTAAAAATAGACAATGACATGTTACAGAATCACATAATTTAGGGAAGACACAAAGCTGGCCAATGAAACATAACCAGGCCAAGCACTTTATAAGAAATACTTTATTCAAGCCACCATTTTAGGTGGATACCATTATATCGTTTTACAAATGAAGCTCAGTGATGTCAAATTCCTTGCCCACCCTTACAAAGCCAGGAAGTGAAAGAGGAATTGAATCTGAGGAATTCCTAATTAGTTCGATATGGATAATTAATGCAAATTCCATTAAGTGACTGCAGGAACACACTGAATATTTTGTCTCGCTTACATCCTCACTCTCACTTAGGTTATAAGGAAAGAAGGTAGTCACTTTGGGATTTGAATTCCATAAAATATTAATCCTCGCTGACTACCAAAAGAAATACACTGGAATGTACATAAAACACAATTCATAATACTCTCAAATTAAAAAGCCCCAATGCCCAACAGTAAAATGCATAAACTCAGTACTCCGACAACAGAATACTCCTATCCCGCAATGAGAATAAAATGAATGACAATTACAACAATTTGGTTAGTTGCTGGTTTTACATAATGATATGTAAAAAAAGAAAACAGTACTTATTGTATGAGTCCAGTTTTATAAAATGTAAAAACAGGCAAGACTAATTTATAACGTCATTAGTGATATTAATACTTGCCTTTGGGAAGTGGAAAGCAGTGACCAAAAGGAGGCATGAATGGAATTTCTGGGGTGTTACTACTAGTTTCTCGAACTGAGCTCAGTTTACGGGAATTGATCTTAGGGGTGTTTTTAGAAATGTATGCCTATAATAAGTACATTTTGCTGTGTATGTATCATACTTCAGTAAAAAGATTTTGAGAAAATTAAAAGAACTTTAGGCAAAGACTAAATTGTCAAGGGAAAATATTTGCCCTTTTATTTCTCACATGAAATTCTATATACTAGTACCCCACCTGATGGTATGGATAGTTGGATTAAAGTTTATTCTTCTCCACTACCCCGTAGTATATTAAGGTATCGGCTAAGAGAATCCTATGGATGAATGATGCACTGTAAATCTAATTCTAACATATTTGTCCTTAGCATGCCCCCTCCAAAAACAACAACAACAACAACAACAAACAGGAAAAGGGGGAAGGAAAAGGATGCCTATATCTACCACATAAACCGTCTATTATTTGGTTATTACTAAGATCCCAAAGTGAGCAGTACATTATCAATCATGCTATAACAATAAGACTGATTGGAAATTAGGATATGTGAAACATTTTAATTTCAACGTAAGTTTAACATGATTATTAGAGTTAGTAAGATAGCACGGTATATTCTAGAAGAGTTAAAAACTTCAAAAAGAATTTAAAAGCTTTTACGAGTATAAGTAAACACAAACATAGTATGATTAATGTTAACTGGATGCATTTAAATCATGTCCTTTAGGAACATACGAACAGATATATTTGCATGCTCTTTGGTTCAAAGCTTTGATGTTGATTAGTAGATTTAGCCCACATTTAAAACTACCCAATAGAATGAGGGTATCCAAACAGACGTTATATTTATAAAAGTTAAATATATCCACACACAAAGTGAATACAGGTGAACCAGATTCTGGATGAACGAAACTCTTGTACCTGACTTTGGAAACCAAACTGTTTTCCACCTGTCTCACGGAGAAGTGACAGAGGAGACTTTCACTACTGCCCACTGACAACATGCTACTCCCCAAGGATGCACATTGGCAAACATTATTATCACAGAAGTAGCATCAGTAAGAATATTGACATAAACTAAAATGCTTGTAGCAGCTGAATGATGTCTCAACAGTATTTACATCATCACAGCAAATAGGGTCAAAAGATGATGGCAAAAAGCAATGAAAATATTAAATCTCATTACTGATCTACTAGCTTTACATGTTTATTTGAATTTCTTTTATATTACTTATTTATTTATTTTTAGTAATCTCTACACCGAATGTGGGGCTCACACTGGGGCTCAAACCCACAACCCCAAGATCAAGAGTCACCCGTTGCTTCGACTGAGCCAGCCAGGCACCCCCTTTGGATTTCTTTTAAATTGATACACAAAATAAACAATAATTTTCCTTTTTCTTCCAGTAATTTTTTCAGTTAGAGAAAAAATTAACTAAATTTGAAAGAAGATACAATTATAGACTAGATAATGGAATAAACATTTTTTAGGGGTGCCTGGGTAGCTCAGTTGAACGAGTATCTGACTTCGCCTCAGATTATGATCTCACAGTTTGTGGGTTTGAGCCCTGCATCAGGCTTTGCGCTGGAGGTGCAGAGCCTGCTTGGGATTCTCTCTCTCTTCCCCTCTTGTACACTCTCCCACTTGTACACTCATGCTCTCTCTCAAAATAAATAAGCTTAAAAAAATGTTTTAAGATACGTTATAAAAACCTACTGAATTAAACTGAAACATATCAATATGAATGCGTGATTTTGAAAAATATCTTTCCTATGTGCAGTTTATTTTTGACCAGGAATCAAGATAATTCAGAGGAATGACAGTCTTTTAGAATATGTCGCCAGGACAACTGAATACCCACATGGAAAACAAAGAACCTTGCACCTTATATCACACACGTAATTTAAGTATAAGATGAATGAATAACCTTAAGGTACCTTTGGAATATGAAATAATATTTTTATATAAAGCATACCAGGCATAATCCATGAAAGAAAACATTTACAAACTGACAAATGACAAACTTCATCAAAATTAAACCCTCTGCTCTTGAGAAAACAAGTCGCAAATGAGGCAAAAATATTCACAAAATACATCTCTAACAAATGATTTCTATGAAGAATATACAAAGAACTCTTTTAACTCAACAATCAATTGGAAAAAGGGATGCATGCAAAAGATTTGAGCAGACACTTCCCAGAAGATATAAAATGGCAAGTAAGTACATAAGGATGTTCAATTTCAAGCAAAACTAAAAGGCAACCGACAGAATGGGAGAAGGTATTTGCAAAGGACATATCAGATAAAGGGTTAGTGCCCAGAATCTATAAAGAACTTATCGAACTCAACACCCAAAAAACAAATAACCCAGTGAAGAAATGGGCAAAGGACATGAATAGACACTTCTCCAAAAGACATCCAGATAGCCACCTGACACATGAAAAAAATGCTCAATATCACTCATCATCAGGGAAATACAAATCAAAACCACAATGAGATACCACCTCACACTTGTCAGAATGGCTAACATTAACAACTCAGGCAACAACAGATGTTGGCGAGGATGCGGAGAAAGATGATCTCTTTGGCACTGCTGGTGGGAATGCAAACTGGTGCAGCCACTCTGGAAAACAGTATGGAGGTTCCTCAAGAAATTAAAAATAGAACTACCCTACGACCCAGCAATTGCACTACTAGGTATTTATCCAAGGGATACAGGTATGCTGTTTCGAAGGGACATATGCGCCCCAATGTTTATAGCAGCACTATCGACAATAGCCAAAGTATGGAAAGAGCCCAAATGTCAATCGATGGATGAACAAATAAAGAAGATGTGGTGTGTATACACACACACACACACACACACACACACACAACAGAGTATTACTCAGCAATCAAAAGGAATGAAATCTTGCCATTTGCAAATACAAGGATGGAACTAGAGGGTATTATGCTAAGCAAAATGAGTCAGAGAAAGGTAAATATCATATGACTTCACTCATATGAGGACTTTAAGACACAGAACAGATGAACCTAAGGGAAGGGAAGCAAAAATAATATAAAAACAGGGAGGGGACAAAACATAAGAGACTCTTAAATATGGAGGACAAACAGAGGGTTACTGGACGGGTTGTGGGAAGCGGGATGGGATAAATGGGTAAGGGGCATTAAGGAATCTACTCCTGAAGTCATTGTTGCACTTGGATGTAAATTAAAAAAATAAAATTAAATAATAAAAAATAATAATAAATGAAAACACTAAAAAAAAAAAAAAAAAAAAAAGATGTTCAATTTCACTTCTCATCAGGAAATACAAAAATCAAGCCCACAATGAAATATTATTAAACACCAACCAGAATGGCTGAAAGTTAGAAAACACTGACAATAACCAGTCCCAGAAAAATGGAGAGCAAATGAAATTCTCTCACATCTTACTGGTAGTATTAGAAAAGTAGGCAAATACTTTTGAAGAAACTGTCAAACTATCTTCCAAAGTTAAACATACTTTCCAAGAAATCAGCAATTTCAGTTCTAATTATTTCCACAAGAAACCAAAAAGATACATCATATTGCATAAATGTTCATAGCAGCTTTATAAATAATAGCCACACTGAGTAAGAAATCTTTCAGCTGGTGAATGGATGAATCTCAAAACCACTGTGTTAAGGACAAAAGCCAGACAGGAAATATTCCATACTATATGATTCCCTTCATATATTAATCTGGGAAAGGCAAAACTAAGGAAGAGGAGCAAATCAGTCAGTGCTGGAGCTAGAATGATAGGAGGGACCGAACACAAAGGGTCATAAGAGAACATTTTGGGATGAAGGAAATAGTCTGTATCTTGATTCTGATGATAGTTACATATATGACTGTATATACCTCTCAAAACATATTCAACTTGTCGTATGTAAAATATACCTTAAAAGAATGACTCTCACACAGAAAAAGAACCTCCAAATTTATTTGGTAATGAATCACAGACAGACTAGTATCAGAGTTAACTTTCTTAAAAATAAAACTTGTAAAATCTCAATTAAGTATACTGGCAGTCACTTATGAACAACTAAAAGCAAGATGGAATGGAAGGACATTTGATGCCTGGATGAAACGCATCACTGGCTAAGATTTGTGTTTAAACATATTTTTAGCTAAGGGTATTTCCCCACGAGCACAGAAAGGGGGAGAGTGGGACCAGACCTCAAACAGAAAGCTGCAGTCTTACTGAGGCGAGAAGACAGAGGACGTCCTCAATGCTAGAGAGAATGGAAACGGAGGGAAACCCTTGAAAGGAGGGAGCACCCAGATCAGAATAAACTCCTACACTTTTCTTGTACCCCTAAAATGTACCTTCACAGAGAGACTCTGAGCAGCTCAGGGAAAGCACCACCTGAACTGCAAAAAGAACTCAGCAGAGATTTCTGACGCCAAAGGCTGACATGATCTAGTCTGAAGTGTGAGTGCAGCCATAATAAAAGTCTCCCAGAACACACCTTGCCATTGAACAGAACGAGATACGAGAATCCAGTATTGGTAAGCCATCACCTAAAATGTGCAGCCTACAATAAAATTCCTGCACATGTGAAAAGCCAAAAACAAGAAAATGGGACCCATGATGAAGAAAAAAAGAATACTCAAACAGAAAATGCCAAGATGCAGAAAGACCTTAAAGCGGCTACTGGAAGCATGCTCAATAACATACAGAAAAGGCCGGTCACAGCCAGGAGCAGCGTAATCAAAGAGACGTGAGAATTATAAAGTGAAAACCCAATGGAAATTCTACAACTATGAATTAAGGTAAAAATGTCAATGGATGGGTTTAACAAGAGATTGGATATTACAGAAAAAATGGTCAGTGACCTTGAAATTAAATGAATCATTTATCCATTCCGAGGAAGCTAAACTTATCGAAAAAGAAATTAACAGAACCTCCGTAACCAGTGGGACGACACCACTGGTAATAACATGCACGTAATTGAAGTTGCATGTAATTGAAGAGGAGACAGAAAATGGGACAGAAAAATAAGAAATAAAGGTCAAACTTTTTATAAACTTGGTGAAAAAAAATCAACTTACAGTTTTAAGAAGTTCAGTAAACCCCAAGCAGGAAGAATACAAAGAAAATCACACCTAGGCACATCCTAGTCAGACTGCTGAAAACCAAAGATAAAAAGAAAATCCTGAAAGCACCGAGAGAATAATCAGAACATTATATACATGGGAGTAACGCTACTAACGACACCTCATTTCTCATTAGAAACAACAGAAGACAGGAAATAATGCAAGAACCTCTAGTAAATGCTCCAAGGAGAACACATCGACCCAGAACTATGTATTCAGAGGGAAAACGTCTTCAAAACTGAATGCAGGCTTCCACCTCCAGACAAAATGAGGAGATTCACCTACATTTCACACACAGTACAGCCACAGACCTTGAACACAACACAGAAGACAAACACAAGAAGACGTTAAAAGGTAGAGAGACAGAGCACCCGGGTGGCTCAGTCTGTTGAACATCTATCTGACTCTTGATTTTAGCTCAGGTCATGATCCCAGGGTCGTGGGATCGAGCCCTGAATGGGGCTCTGTGCTGAGCACTGAGCCTGCTTATGATTCTTTCTCTCTTCTCCTGCCCACCCCCACCCCTTAAATTAAGGAAAAAAAAAAAAAAAAAAAAGGGTACCCAGAAGGTGGCAGGCCACCTAGGGCCTCAGGCACCGAAGAATGAAAAAGTATAACTTCCCTAGGTTTACTTTCTGATTCGTATACAGAAGAGGAGGTGCTAAAGAAGCCAAGAACCAGAAACACTAACAGATACACAACAGAAAGAACCAAGAAATACCTGCTGTCTCTACCCAAAAGAGTGGGAAAGCAGCAGTCTAGCAAGACAGAAGACTGTTAGATGATGACCAACCTCTTTGAGCCAAAAGGAACCCAAATCCTACATCCATCAGCAAAAGCCAACGAGAACCCAGACACCCCCTCCCCGCATCAGACAGGGCAGTATCAGAGAAGGCTGGATTGAGAACCAGGACATTCATACCCACTGGACAGGAACAAGGCCTCCTCCTTCCATCGTATGAGCGGAGAGAAGGCAGGGAACCTGGAGCTGAACACCCACACAGTGAAAACGAGGTGTCCCTAACCCTATCCCTTCCCACTGGGGTGGTGGCAGGGGACACCCACTGGAGAATTGGAACTTAAAGCACTGCCCACGGCTAACAAGCCCACCCTCCACTCCCACGGGAGTGTCAGTGGGGACCAACTGAAAAGCAAGAAACTTCTAAGCCAGGGTGATATCAGCAAAGCATAGAGGAGGGTCTATAAACTCTCTCCCTTGTGCAGTAGTTACTAGAGGCCCCTCCCCTCACTGGAGGAACTTCCCACACACCTGGGAGTAACAAAGCAGTGTTGCGCCTTTTGTTATTTACCCCCAAAGCACAGTTTTGGCCAAAACCTGCTTCAGATAAAAGGGGGCGGAGTATTAAATATTATACAGAGTTTCATAATAGAATACTATACACATAAAGGGCTTAATCGAAAAATAACTTGTCATACCATAATAGAAACCATTTCAACAGGAATGAGAAAAGGCCATCAGTAAATGTGAACATATATGTGACGACATGTACGTTACAGGTACTTCCCAAATACTTCAAAGTATATGTTATAAAACTGCCTCACCAAAAAATTATGAACAAGCTGGATGCAAATTAAAAAAAACACGAAGTTTCAACAAAGAAACAAAGTCTTGGCCAAGAAGTAGGAGACATCATGAAGAACAAATAACTCTAGAACTGAAAAATACACTTTTGAGCACAAATAAAGAACTGAAAGGGCTTAACAACGGAACGGAGAGATTACCCAACTTGAACGGAGAAAATGGACTGATAATGATTTAAAATGACATCTTTACATAAAGTAACTTTTTATTATGTATTTGGTCTACATCTGGACTTTCCATCCTCTTCTAGCAATCTATTTATGAATCTAATGCCACGGTTGTAATTGTAGCTTTCCAGTATGTTTTTAACATCTGTAAGGGCTGCTACCCCTTTGTTTTTCTTTACTTTAAGGATGTTTACAGCTGTTTTTATTTTTATTTTTCCTACTGAAACTTAAATCTCAAAAAATCACATTAAGGTTACACATTAAGTTAGGAGACGTGCTTCTATTCACACACATAGAGAAGTGTATTTTTATAATGTAAGGAATTATCTTTACATGTATTTTTAACTTTATTTTTGAGAGAGAGAAAGAGAGAGAAGGAGCGTGCATGTGCGCGCACAAGCAGGGGAAGGGCAGAGAGAGAGAGGGAGACAGAGAATTGAAGCAGGCTCCAGACTTCAAGCAATCAGCACAGAGCCCGACGCGGGGCTCCAACTCACAGACTATGAGATCATGACCTGAGCCAAAGTTGGGACACTTAACCGACTGAGCCACCCAGGAGCCCCAATGCAAGGGATTATTAAGAGAGCATCTGTGTATCAACACGTGGGGTAACATTAGGAATCCTGCGGGTAAAACCATTTATAGGATTATTCCTAACCTGTCCCCGTAGGTAAGCACTATTATGAGTTTTGTAGTAATTAATCTCTTGCTTTTCTTCAGATATCTTAATTAGCTACATAATTTCTCTACACAGTATAATTTAGATATGTTTGTTTTGAACTGCATTTAAATGTAAGCATACTATGGGACTTTTTTGTGACTTCGCTTCAACCCAGCGTACCTTTGTGGGATATACACTTGATTTCTGTACCTGTAGTTCATGCATTTTCATTGGACACACACATCACAACCTAATTACCAATAAATTTACACTGCTTCCAGTTTGCAGCTATCATTAAAGTTTTTTAGTCCTATCCTATACATTCTCATACATGTATCCTGACATATATGTGCAAATATTTTTCTAAGGGGGAGTTCTCAAAGTGTGGTCTACAGACCTCTGAGGTGAATACATCCTGATTTTCAAGGGACCCATGAGGCCAACGCTATGTTCATAATAAGACATTAGTTACCATTTTCATTCTGTTGATATTTGCATGTGATACAAAAGCAATGGAGGGATAAAACTCCTGGTGCCTTTGCAGCAACCAAGGCAGTGGCACCAAACTGTACTAGCAGTCATTACATTCCCAACTAGCTCTACAATTGCACTAAAAATAAATAATGGTGGTTTCATTTAAGAATATCACTGATAAAGGGGCGCCTGGGTGGCTCGGTCGATTAAGCGTCCAGCTCTTGATTTCTGTTCAAGTCATGATCTCACAGTTTGTGAGGTTGAGCCCACACTGGGCTCTGTGCTGGCAGCGTGGAGCCTGCTTGGGATTCTCTCTCTCCCTCTCTCTCCCTGCCCTCCCCCTGCATGCAAACACACATGCTCGCACACAAGCTCTCTCTCTCACTCTCTCTCAAATAAACATTAAAAAAAGTTTAAAAAAAGAATTGTCACTAATGAAGCAGTAAAATTATTAAATTTCAAAATTTCAATCCATAAATACACATCCTTTAAATATTTGTGTGAGAAAATGGGAAATAAAGCATTAAGTCATTCTGCTGCACCAAAGTATGAAGGCTTTCCGGAGGAAAAGGCACTTCTGTGGTCATTTGATTGGTAAACTGAAAATACCTGCTTTTTTCATGACACGCAATTTTTACCAGCAAAGAAAACTGACAAACAGTGATCACTGAGGCTTGATTATTTGAAAAATATTCCTTCAAGAATGGATACAGTGAGCCTACCACTCCAAGGAAAACAATTGAGGATATTTATGGCCAATGACAACATTTAAAAAACATATACCCACCATAGCAAGCTTGACTCCTTCCCGATACTTAGACTTTTCTAAGGAAATCAGGGTTACAATAACAAATGTGAATTTTGTTATTAAAATATGGCAGCAAACTTTTTCTGAAAAGCACAAGAAAACAAGTACTTTAGGGACATCTTTGCGGAATAAGAAGCAAAATCAAGGATATTATGTGGATTTAAGATATTGTCAAGGATAATATATCAAGGACAAGGATATTATCAAGGACTTATCTACCAAGAGAGAATACAAACTTTCATAAAATTTTTATAACTATTGTTATTATTCAACTGTGGTAACAATGGAGTATGATTGGCGGGGGGAGGTACAGGCTACTCATGGAAAGAATGGAATTTGATTCTTTCATTTTGTTTAAAATTTTTTTTAATGTTTATTTGTTTTTTCAGAGGTGGGGCAGAGAGAGAGGCAGACACAGAACTGAAGAAGGCTCCAAGCTCTAAGCTGTCAGCACAGAGCCCGATGAGGGGCTTGAACTCATGTACCTTGAGATCATGACCTGAGCCAAAGTTGGATGCTCAACCAACTGAGCCACCCAGGGGCCCCAAGAATAAAATCTGGAGGGAGGATAACGTTTCACTTTACTGGAGTTCAAAGCTACTCTTCCCTATCCTCAAAACTGACAGTAAAATGTTTATGATACACAATGAAATTTTACAAATCCATCTTTTTCTTTAAGTTTTTTTTGAGAAAGAGAGAGAGCATGCAAGCAGGGAAGGGGTGGAGAGAGGAAGAGAAATAGAGAATCCCAAGCAGGCTCCTCACTGTCAGCACAGAGCCTGATGCGGGGCTCAAATGCACAAACCACAAGATCATGACCTGAGCCAAAACCAAGAGTTGGACGCTAAACCGACTGAGTCACCCAGGTGCCCCTATGTATCCATCTTTGGAAAAAGTCTTTTCACACAGAGGTGCTGTCAAATACTGGTATCGACACAGAAGCACATAATTTGTATCTCAGCATATTCATCTTTGAAAGGCACTTATTTAAAAAGCATTTATAAAATTTTATTAAAGTCTCTTGGTCTTTGCTTTTAACATGCCATTATACTGCACAATAATCACTTTCAATAAAAAGGAGAGGCTGAAGCTTCTTAATTACCTAGTTAAATGGATTTTGAAATTTGAATATTTTCTTTGTGCTTACCTTGAGGTCCAAAAACTGCTACTGAACTGTAGTTTGAGTTTGGAAAAATATTTCTGTACCAAAATTATATGCGAATGGAGATGTTTCTGGTTATTTTACATTATGATGGCATGAAAAAGTGTATAAAGTAGCTTGACATTACTTCTGATTCAAACAACACTAACTGTTGTATAAATGACTTTACCACAATTTCAGTTTCACATAAAAGCTGTGCTTTGCCTTATAATTTTAGGTTGAACTCATCAGGAAATACTATTCAATTCTGCAGCAGCAGTTAACTTCCAAATCTATTAAGTATTTGACCACAGGCAAATCTTCTTACTCAGAAACAAATCTCAATCCTAAATTCAAAAATTTGCAATAAAACTTTACCATTGCTGAGTCATCAAGCTGCTGCATGGTGGGGCATTTCCGTATTTTCAGCATCTAATTCTAACAAAAATTCCTAGAATTCAGATGTTGACATCCACAAGAGCAAACGAAACTCACCATTAACACTATTATTTTAATAAACCACAACAGATTAAATGCAAAGTACCTGCTGATGAATAAATATAATGAATATGTGCAGGTTTTAAACACTATTAAGTTTTAACAAGTTGGTAAGTTTGTCCAACTAAACCCTTTTCCTGCTCCATACTTTTTAACCACTGTGAATTGTAACACATCTTAGCAGATTCCACTTCAGGTTGTACTGACATAGTGCTTTCTCAACTTCTTTGAAAATCTTTTCTCTGTAATTGTTTTATGCAGACAATTCATAAAACCTAAATCTTCCATCATTTCAAACAAATTCAGCATCAACCCCCAGGATAAACAACTGAGCAGTACTCTAACGTCTACTGACACACCAAGAGCCTAAGAAAACCACTAGAAATCATCTCATTTTTAAAATGATTATTGGTATTTCTCATAAAACTATTTTTTTCTTTTAAAACTATTTTTGCTGGGGTGCCTGGGTGGCTCAGTTGGTGAAGTAGCCGACTTCGGCTTAGGTCATGGTCTCACAGTCCGTGGATTCAAGCCCCGCGTCGGGCTCTGTGCTGACAGCTCAGAGCCTGGAGCCTGCTTTGGATTCTGTTTCTCCCTCTCTGTCTCTCTGCCCCTCCCCTGCTCTCTCTCTCTCACACACAAATAAATCAACATTTAAAAATGGGGCGCCTGGGTGGCGCAGTCGGTTAAGCGTCCGACTTCAGCCAGGTCACGATCTCGCAGTCCGTGAGTTCGAGCCCCGCATCAGGCTCTGGGCTGATGGCTCAGAGCCTGGAGCCTGTTTCCGATTCTGTGTCTCCCTCTCTCTCTGCTCCTCCCCCGTTCATGCTCTGTCTCTCTCTGTCCCAAAAATAAATAAACGTTGAAAAAAAAAAAAAATTAAAAAAAAAAAAAGCACCTATTTTTGCTGAAAGACTAAGTTTATTTTCCATGCACACAATTCTTTGCTGAAGTCAAAGATGATTTTAATTAACTCACCTCAGATAAATGGTTTTCTGTGCTTGGCTAACAAATGGGCCACTCAGAAACTTCTTTAGTTGAAGCCTCATTTTCATTTTTCACTTTTGTAAAGAATTCCTGCTGTGACGACATAGTCCATTTTAATTCATTGTCTTTTTTCTATCATTACTTTTCTGTGAGTTAGGGACAGTCTGATGAGTGCTCAGTCTGCTAATGTTGACATACACAGTATTCCCTTTGCTCAGCTATAGGGTCCCAGCATAATAAATATAACGCTTTGTTATCTAATCGGTAACAACAGAATTTTTTCCATTGTGCCTCAAAAGCACTACATATGAAGCCCTCTTTTCTCTTTTTGTCTTATCTTAACTTGCTAAGGATGCACCAGTAATAAAAGAAATAAATAAGACTCTGGGACAATACACGTGGCAATCAAACACTGATGAACTATACATAATCGTGACACTGTGATCTGTAGTCGGTCCACAGCAATGCAAAGCCTATGTGGTCTCTGCAGCCACAACTCAACTCAGCCCATGTGGTGCAACAGAAGCCTGGGTAACAGGCAAATTAATAAAACTTTACTTACGAACACAAAAACTTGGAATTTCGTATGTTATAAAAGATATTTTTGTTAACTATTTAAAAATGTAAAAACTATCTCACCTGGTGGGCCATATAAACACAGGCAGTAGATTGGACTGATCCACAGGTCAAAATTTGCTAACCTCTCATGCAGCCTTCAAGCATCCCAAATGAAAGTCCTAAATCCTACGTTTGTCTTCCCAGCTCTAGAGACTGCCAGAATCTCTTCTCAGTTTTCCAGTCGCACACCTGGTCTTTTATGAACTGGATAAACGCCCCAAGGGGAAAGGTAAACATCAGGCTGGCCTCAAGGCTTCATCCTGCCCTCCGGGCTCTCACTCCCTCAAGTTCTCACGTCTCTGACAGTCCTCTCATGTTTTTTAATATTTCTTTGGAAAAATGTTTTATCCAACTCTTCTAGTTGTTTTCAGTGGGAGAAGTTTCTCTGCTCTATATGGAGGTGGAAGTGATATTTGCTCTACCAGATACTGAAACTTATTAGAAAGCTGTAGTAACCATGGCGGTGTGATATTGTCACTAGGATATATTAACATAAAAATCAATTAAAATAGAAAACTTAGAAACAATCTACACATATTGAACACGGACTAGATGACAGAGTTAGATATCAAATGCCTGGAATAAAGAAGAGCAGTTTCAATAGATAACGGAGTAAAAACTTGCTGTCACTGTGTGAGAGAAAGATGTTGGACTCCTCTATTACACAACACATAAAAATCGAAAAACGCTTACATGTTAGGGCAAAACTACAGAAGTGCACTTTTGAAATATATTTTCAAGAACACATTAGAGGGATGCCTGTGTGGCCCAGTCGGTTATGCATCCGACTTCGGCTCGGGTCATTCTCTCACGGTTCACGAGTTCAGGCCCCGCGTCGGGCTCTGTGCAGACAGCTCAGAGCCTGGAGCCTGCTTCAGATTCTGTGTCTCCCTCTCTCTCTCTGCTCCTCCTGCACTCATGCGTGTGCTCTCTCTTAAAAGTAAATAAAAACATTTAAAAAATTTTACAAAAAAAGAACACATTAGAAGCTACTGTAGTGTTTTAATTTTTGAAATAATTAGTGTGGTTGAAAAGTCAAAACTTTCTAAAGGGGTACAAAATGGAAAGTAGCCCTGCATAGAGCCACACAGGAGAAATTCCCTACAGCCAAAGAATTTTACCAGTTTCCTATGTAGCCTTCAAAAGATATTTCTGTATATGTAAGTTCAGGTTATTTTCCACCCCCATCCCCACATTTTACATCAAAGAGACTCTTTATAGTATCAAAGAATACCACTCTCCATCGCAAGGGTAAATTCATTTTCTTTAAATCAAACTTAATTTTAAAAAAAGATTGATTAACTATCTTTTCAAAAACAAGCATATCAAACCCTTAATTTTCTAAAACAGAAATCTCCAGTTTCCTCTCAGCTCCACACAACTTAATTCCTAAATAAAAACTTAAGAATCAAGTTGGCAGGACATAAGGAAACAAATACATCAATTTTTAGTTCTAGACATCCTTAACAGCATTCCAAGGTCAAATCTTGGGTTTTCTTGCTGTATCCATACTTTGCACTTCGTATTCTACCAAAATAATCCATAATTGATCTTTGATGTCTTCCTTATAGCTTTGCATTTTAGACTGAAGAGATAATTTCTCACTGTGCAAAATGAAGAAACTGGGTTGAGAGAGGTAGCATGACTTGTTGAATAAGTCACATGAAATTAGCTAACAATCTCAGATAGAATAAGAAGTCAAGATTCCTGATTCTTGCCCATTAAATATAATAATTACTTTTTTTAATTCTTTTTTTTTTTTTTTTTTTGAGAGCATGAGTGGGGGTAGGGTGAGGGGAAGTGGGAGGGAGAGAGAGGAGGAAAAGGAGAGGGAGAGAGAGGTGGGAAAGAGAGAGAGGCAGACAGACAGACAATCCCAACCATGATCCATGGTCAGCACGGAGCCTGACGCAGGGCTTGATCTCATGACTGTTAGAGCATGACCTGAGCTGAAATACAGCCAGACATTCAACCAACTGAGCCACCCGGGCACCCCCATAATAATTATGTTTTATTTAGAAAATACCTTAGAAAACCTTATGATACAAAAACACCTTCGAAATCGTTGGTCATATGTCCTTAAATCTATTAATCCAGACTCAGTAATTCCTAGTAAACTTCCTATAACTTTTATTCTATATCATATCCATCTTTTCACTGGACTTCTTCCTCCGAACATTGACCAGGTCAATCCTGCACCTTCTTTTCGCCTCTTATTTAGCAGTTTGATTTGTTGTCACTGCTAGTTAGGAAAACTGTCTATGGTTCTAACCTTGACACTCCGTCCCAAAGAATTTTCATGGGGTTTAAGGCTCAGCATCTCCAAAACAAAACTCCTGATCTTCCCATATGCTCAGACTTGAAACTAGAGATATTTGTAACTCCGCTATCATCAAATATAACTCATTCTATCCTTAAAACATTCTGTCTTTAGGGGAGCCTGCATGGCTCAGTTGGTTAAGTGTCCAACTTTGGCTCAGGTCATGATCTCATAGTTCATGAGTTTGAGCCCCGCGTCGGTCTCTGTGCTGACAGCTCAGAGCCTGGAGCCTGCTTAGGATTCTGTATCCCCCTCCCTCTCTCTCTGCCCCTCCACTACTCATGCTCTGTCTTTCTCAAAAATAAATAAAAACATTTAAAAAATAAAAAAAAAATTTCTATCTTTACATTTCACACATAATACCTAAATTCGGAAACTTACATTCATTGACCTTTACTTACAGCAGAAATCCTAAACATTTTTGTCTTCAAGTAAACCTCTCCAATGTAACAACAAAAGGCTGGGAGGGTTAAGATCTGTTAATCCTGCTCTTCTTCTTAAAAAACTTCATTAATAGAATTCATCAGCTTGGCATGCAAAACTAAGGACATTTCACATTCCCCATTAATTTCCCACCCTACTTACTTATTCTCCATTCTCATACATGTGACATTCTTCCAGAATCCACATGCCCCAAAACTGTGTTCAAGATGACCCTTAGTCTAAATTCCCTAGGTTAACCGGCTGGGTAAATTTACCCACCTTCCAAACACTATTTTAATCATTCCTACTTTTAAAATATTTTCAGGTTCGGGGCGCCTGGGTGGCGCAGTCGGTTAAGCGTCTGACTTCAGCCAGGTCACGATCTCGCGGTCCGTGAGTTCGAGCCCCGCATCAGGCTCTGGGCTGATGGCTCGGAGCCTGGAGCCTGTTTCCGATTCTGTGTCTCCCTCTCTCTCTGCCCCTCCCCCGTTCATGCTCTGTCTCTCTCTGTCCCAAAAATAAATAAACGTTGGAAAAAAAAATAAAATATTTTCAGGTTCCCTCAAATTAAGTTTCCAATAACAGACATTGTTCGTTAACAACAAAACCTTCATTCCACCTTCCTCCTTCCTAAAGATCTCAATTTTGTTTAGATATCCACTCTCTCTTAAGCAGCAATGTGCTTCAGGAGAAGTAGGCACCATCCATGGCCCCAGAGGACAATCATAGTCTAATCAAATGGTGGTTGCCCCAACACTTTTGCTGGTTATTGGTTTAAGATATAAACACAGGAGGTAACTCTGATTAATGAGATGTTAGAAGAAATCTGCTAGGGTAGAGAAAAGCATTTGAAAAGGTTTTCTTTAATTAAAATAATAATCAACAAAAGATTTTTTTTCCTGTCTCTGAATATTATCATGAGCGTATGATACTCAAAGCCCCTGCCCACTCTCATTGAACTGTGAGAACAATGGGACCACGGAAGAGCCCAATATTCTGTGGATGCACAACAGAAAGACAGAAAGACAGAAAGAACCTGGCAACTTGGCATCATGATGCCACTAAACTACCCATGACCCTAAGTGCTGACTTCCTACTGTGAAAAACCCAGCAACCAACAAGGTACAATTCACAAAGCGTGGCATCCAAATAAAAACTACCAGGTACACAAAGAAGCAAAAAATCACAGTCTAAACTAATAATCAATCAAAAAGTTGACCCAGTGGGTGCTTGGGTGGCTCAGCCAGTTAAGTGTCTGACTCTTGATTTCGACTCAGGTCATGAGCTCACGGTTCGTGAATTCGAGCCCCACATCGGGCTCTGCGCTGACAGTGCAGAGCCTGCTTGGGATTCCCTCTCTCTTCCTCTCTCTGCCCCTCTCCTGCTTGCTTTCTCTCTCCCTGTCCCTCTCTCTCTCAAAATAGATAAACTTAGGGGCACCTGGGTGGCTCAGTCGGTTAAGCGGCCGACTTCGGCTCAGGTCACAATCTCGCGGTCCGTGAGTTCGAGCCCCACGTCGGGCTCTGTGCTGACAGCTCGGAGCCTGGAGCCTGTTTCAGATTCTGTGTCTCCCTCTCTCTCTGCCCCCCCCCCTGTTCATGCTCTGTCTCTCTCTGTCTCAAAAATAAATAAACGTTAAAAAATAGATAAACTTAAAAAAAAGAAGACCCAGAACTGACACAGATGTTAAAATTATGAAATAAGACATTAAAACAGTTCTTATAAGTGTTTTAAATATGTTCACAAAGCTAAGGAAAGATAAAGAAGATATTAAAAAGACTCAAATCAAATTTCATAAGGCAAAAACATCTGATATGAAAACTACATTAAATATGATTAACAGATTAGAAATTACAGAAGAAAAGATAAGTGAAATTGAAGACATAAAAATAGAAACTAAAATGAAACACAAAGGAAAAAACTTTTTTTTAAATGGGGAAATAAAAGCATTAGTATGCAGTAGGAAAACTTCAAATGGCATAATATTAAGGTTACTGGAGTCCTCAAAAAAAAGGGGAAAGATAGAAGGAACAGAAGAAATAGTTGAAGAAATAACTGGCAAAAACTGTTTTTTTTTTTTTTTTAGTTTTTTAAAGTTTTTATTTATTCTCAAAGAGAGAAAAAGAGTACAGGGGAGGGGCAGAGAGAGAACAGCACTCAGCCCGATAAATGCAGGGCTCCATCCCACGAACCATGAGATCATGACCTGAGCCAAAATCAAGAGCCAGATGGCCAACTGAGCCAGCAACCCAGATGCCCTGGCAAAAACATTCTAATCTTAATAAAAACCATAAACTCACAGATTCAAGAAGTTCAACAAATCCCAACCACAAGAAACATGAAGAAAATCACACCAAGGCATAACATAATCAAATTGTCCAAAATCAGTGACAATATTGAAAGTACACAGGTAAACAGACATGTACAGAGAAACAATGATAAGGATGATGCCAAACAGTTCACCAGAAACAATACAAGCAAGAAGACTGTGGCACAACATCCTTAAAGTAATGGGAGAAGGGGTGCTTGGGTAGCTCAGTTGGTTAAGCACACGACTTAGGCTCACTCAGGTCATGATCTCACAGTTCATGGGTTCCAGGCCCGCATCAGGCTCTGTGATGACAGCTTGGAGCCTGGAGCCTGCTTCGGATTCTGTGTCTCCCTCTCTATGTCCCTTCTCTGCTCCTGCTCTTGTGTGTCTCTCTCTCTCAAAAATAAACATTTAAAAAACAAAGTAATGGGAGGAAAAGTCAACTAGAATTCTGTATCTACCAAACATGTTTCAAAACTGAAGTGCAGACCTGCACTGCAAGAAAAGTTAAAGTATGTCTTCAGACACAAAGAGAATGATAGCAGGTGAAAATCTGGATCTCCACAAAGCAACAAAGAACATCAGAATTGATAACCACAGTGGTAACTACATATTTATTTTATTACTTAGTCTCTTTAAGAGAGAGTTGACTGCTTAATCAAAAATAACAATATCTTGTGGCATTTACAACACATGTAAAAGTCAAATGCATGACAGCAACAGCACAAAGTCCAGGAGAGGACAAATGGAAGGAAATGAAAGCATATTTTTATTATATATAAAACTATACTATCACTGGAAGGTAGACTATAAGTAAATGATATATACTATAAACCCTAAGGCAACCAAGAAAATAGCAAAACAGAGTTATAGGTAATAATCCAAAGAGGAGATAAAATGGAATCAGAGAATATGTTTAATCCAAAAGAATGCAAGAAAAAGGAAACAAAGAACAGACACAAATAAGAAAGGAAAAAAAACAAAGGAAGACTTAATCACATTAAATGTACATGTCCTATAAACACTCCAATTATAAGGGCAGAGATTGTCAGGTTAGATTTTTAAAAAGCAAAACCACTGCCTGCAATAAATATACGTTAAATACAAAGACATAAAGAGGTTAAAATAAAAGGATGGAATAAGATATACCATGCTTACATTAGTCAAAAGAAAACTGGAGTGGTTATACTAGTATAAGACAAAGTAAACTTCAGAGTTAAAGTATTTTTCTGTTACAGTCAAACGTATTCTTACCAATATCTTTCCTCTGGTCAAAGTTACAAAGTTCTTCTATACAACCACTAGAGCACTTATCACAGCCTCCCTATGGTGGGGAACATTCAACGATGTGTACTAAAACGCACCTACTACAGTTCTGAGGACAGAAATGTTAAAATTGATATTCAATACAATTTTAGTACTGCACAGAAAAAGGGTTAACACAGCAATCCTAAGACTACTCTCCTTAGAAAGGCCTGTTTGCATGAACAACTCAGGCAATCACAGATGTTGGCAAGGATGCAGAGAAAGAGAATCTCTTTTGCCCTGCTAGTGGGAATGCAAACTGGTGCAGCCACTCTGGAAGACAGTATGGAGGTTCCTCAAAAAATTAAAAACAGAACTACCCTATGACCCAGTAATTGCACTACTAGGTACTATCCAAGGGATACAGGTGTGCTGTTTTAAAGTGGCACATGCACCCCACCCCAATGTTTATAGCAGCACTATCAACAATAGCCAAAGTATGGAAAGAGCCCAAATGTCCATCGATGGATGAATGGATAAAGAAGATGTGGTGTGTACGTATGTATGTATGTGTGTGTATGTATGTGTGTGTGTGTGTGTGTGTGTATATATATATATTCTTTATACATATATATGTATAAAGAATGAAATCTTGCCATCTGCAACTACATGGATGGAACTAGAGGGTTTTATGCTAAGCGAAATTAGAGAAAGAAACATATCATGACTTGACTCATATGAGGACTTTAAGATACAAAACAGATGAACGTAAGGAAAGGGAAGCAAAAATATAAAAACGAGGGGGACAAAACATAAGAGACTCTTAAATATGGAGAACAAACAGAGGGTTGCTGGAGAGGTTATGGGAGGGGGGATGGGCTAAAGGAGTAAGGGGCATTAAGGAATCTACTCCTGAAATCATTGTTGCACTATATGCTAACTATCTTGGATGTAAATTAAAAAATAAAGAAATTTTTGTTGAAAGAAAGAAAGAAAGAAAGAAAGAAAGAGAGAAAGAAAGAAAGAAAGAAAGAAAGAAAAAAAGAAAGAAAAAAAGAAAGAAAGAAAGAAAAAGAAAGAAAGACCTATTTGCACAGCTGACCCCTGGGAACCTGAATTTCAGGAGGGTTGCCATGGCTCCCTCAGTGATAAGGGCAGTTTACTATGCCTAGACTATCAGTGCAAATAACATGACTTTCCTTCTGGTACATGCTAGGTAAAAAGTGCCTGTATAGCTAGCCCCCTGGGACAGAAGCTTCTCTGCAAAGAGAAGAGGGTGCTCTGTGTGACCCCTCAAAGGATGGTGAACACCTAAGAAAGGCTGTCCATGGATTCTTCCAGACCTTCTCAATGTCTTTTCCCACTGAGATCCTTCCATTATATACCCTCAGCACATCACGGCAGCAAATCTTCGTCATAATTACACCTCTATGGTGAATCCCACGAGTCTTTCTACTGAGTCTCCAACGGGAGGCATTCTCTTGGACCCCAGCACAAACACAGAATTCAGATCTGTGAATGTTTGCCCTTACTCTTAAAAAAAACTATAGGACAAAATGAAGAAAATATAACTTGATTATTTCTTTACACTTACATTACTAGGGTTATATTAAAAATAACAGTATTGGACATTACTGATAAATAGGTACTTGCAAATCACCTTACATAAAGATGCAGACCAATATACAGGAGCGCCTGGGGAGGCTCAGTTGGTTAAGCGTCCGACTCTTGGCTTTGGCTCAGGTCATGATCTCACGGTTCATGAGTTCTAGCCCCATATCGGGCTCTACAATGACAGTGCAGAGCCTGACTGAGATTCTCTCTCTCTCTCTCTCCCCCTCTCTGAGTCCCTCCCCTGCTCGCACTGTCTCTCTCTTAAATAAATGTAAACTTATACATGAATAGATAAATAAATGATCTTATATAAACTTATTCTCAGTAGCTTAGAGGAGGGATGTGGAGAGACTTCCATCATATATGGTTTTTATTTTTTTTTTTACCAACATTACATTTACATTACATTGCTCATCTACGTTCTCAATGTGCGTTGCCACCCGCCTTGTGATAGAAAAGCTATTTTTGTTCTTTTGCAGTCTATAAAAGGAACCTAAAATATAAAAAACTTACAACTCTTCTCACAGAACTAAGTTGGTTTTATATAAGACACCTAGCACAAAATCAGTATAATACAAAGAAATCTCAATGCAGGGTTGTGGCAGCGGGTGGAGAAAACATAAGAAATTATCCACTGTGGGGTGCCTAGGTGGCTCAGTCGGTCAAGCATCCGACTTCGGCTCAGGTCATGATCTCACAGTCCATGAGTTCGAGCCCCACGTCGGGCTCTGTGCTGACAGCTCAGAGCCTGGAGCCTGTTTCAGATTCTGTGTCTCCCTCTCTCTCTGGACCTCCCCCATTCATGCTCTCTCCATCTCAAAAATCAATAAAGGTTAAAAAAATTAAAAAAAAAAAAAAGAAATTATCCATTGTAAGTAGGGAGATAACAGAAGTAACTGAACATTTGATTCAGAGCTAGTGAGATTTACTGGTAAAATCTTTTGGAATGCAATGAGCAGAGTGCAGAAAAAGGGTTTAGGTAAATAAATGATTAAATAGCTATAGTGTTCAGAATTAAGCTATTCCCTTAGTAATATCCAAACTACTCAGATCTCCAAGACGTGGGCAGGACCTCCAGGTCTCCAAAGAGGAATTTAAAAGAAAAACACTATTACCCTTCCTGAAACCCAGGTTCACAAGGCAGCATATTCTTCAATCTAGTAAAAGATGAAGTTCCCCCTGGAAAAACTGAAAACAATTTGAGGGAAATTCCAGAAAAACTAAACAGCTTGATAAAGAATGTCATTGGAAAACCGAGGAAATTATACGAAACATATTAATTTTTAAATAGAAATAATATTAATCAAAGCAGCATCTCTCGGCCTCAGCACTGCTGACACGTTGAGCTGGATTACTCTGCGGTGGGAGGCTGGCCTGCACCCGCGGGGTGTTTCGTGGCAGCCGCTAGGGGCCAGTAGCACTTCCTTCTCCACTCAAGCTAGTTGCCCTTCACTGGCATATTTCATTCATGCATACATTTATCTGATATCCAGGTTCTTTGTTAGGTACTAGAGATAAAATGATAAACCAAAACAGGTATTATTATCCACGTGCTCATGGTGCCTACAGCCTTAGGGCGGGCAACTAAAAGTAATAACAGACTCACACAAACGATATAAGTTTATAAATGTCGGTAAAAGTGACATACAGGAGAGACACATATTCAAGTGAGAATGTATGACAAGGATGTGGGCTCAAATATTTATTGAAAGATGTGCACAATCAAAAAGTTTAGAGAGCACTTCAACCCCTCCATCTGAGCTTTGTACCATGTTCTCTTCCATACGCTTGGGCTGAAAGGCCTGATTCTCAGCTGAGTTTATTTCAATATCTGTTGTAAGTTAAAAACAAATGAATTCTCACAAAAATAAGGAGATCTAAACAGAAGCAGTGCCCCATTTCCAAAACTGTTTTTCAATCCCAACAAAAATTATTAAATTTAGCTAGTAAATTTTCACCTTCCATAATCAAAAAGTAATTTTTTTTTAAGCAAATGGGCTTGAAACATACTAAAACTCTTCAGAATATTTTAAACGGATCAGAAAATTCTGTGTCCCAGATTTTTTGGCAACAAATGTGAGAATTTTTTTAATAAACTTTCATTGTTTTTGGAAATAAAATATCAAATAGAAATAGTTCCAAACATCCATTTCAAACTGCTCAACCCCCAGCACATGTTTCTTTGAAAAGTCGATACATTCTCATTGCTGAAATGTCATCTTTACCTTGAAGAGGCAAACGAAATGTTTATTTTCTTTGAAACGAGAGGTAGGTATCAAAACACATTCAGCCACATGTCATCATAATAAAAGTCAAAAACTTTAGAACATCTATCTTTTGGTAAACATAATATATTCTTAAGTTCAACAGCACATACCTCACCCCTAGAGAACTTCTGAGATAGCAAAGATTTTGTCATTGCCCTCCATCCTGCACCACTTCTGTAGAAATTGTACAGATTTACTCTATTTCAGAGATTTCTTTTTTGATGAGTATAAATTCATAAACTTTTATAAAATTAACTACATTAGGGACCTCCATTAACCCTCTGGCACTCTGGATCTTTCCTGTAACTATGAATGATTCCAAGAGTGATCTCCAGTGCTATTCGTTTAGGCATTAAGTGAATACCGATTAAGGAATGACCACAACAGAAAAAGATCCGTGTCAGAAGAGCACTATCACTCCAGTAAGGAAAGATGAACAACATTAGTAAGTAAATACACACTATGTTAGATGGTGACAAGTGGAAAGGAGAAAACAATAGAGCAGGGAAGCTATCTGAGGACAAGACCCTTGAAACTTTCAATAGGGAGCTCGGCAAGGACCTCGTCGATAAGGCAACACTTGAATAAATTACTCAAGGACATGAGGGAGCAAGCCACGCATGTATCTAAGAAGAATATTCAACAGAGAGGGAACCAAAACTGCCAAGGTCCCATGGGAACATATGTCTGGTGCATCTGAGGCAGGGAGACAGCCAGCATGGGTGAAGGAAGCAAATGAGGTGAAGAATCACAGTGAGGCAATGGTATCTATCGTAGAAGGACTTAGGGGGGTTGGTGAAGGTCATGGACAGTTCTGTCAGGTAGTGAGCACTGGCCTTTTGTATCCCCCCTCTGAGTGAAACGGGAAGTCAGTCTAAGTCTGGTAGGCAGAGGATTGATATGACCTGACTTACGCTATTCATTCATTCATTCATTCATTCATTCATTCACACTATGCTATCAGTATGGACTCGTGTACTTATTCCATTCTGTGGATGAAAACACAACACCGTATTTTTTGTCGTGGCTCAAATTGGTCTAGGTCTTGGAGCCCCCTCAGGCTGGCGCCTGTGTTTTCAAGAAGTCTTCACCTTGTCGAGTACTTCCTTACTTTGTGGCACCTCATGCTGTATTTTCCCTCTGTACCATGAACTACTTCTCAAGGAACCTTACTTCCTTTTACTGGAAAACAGTGGTTAGAAACCACGATCTGGGGGGCACCTGGGGGGCTCAGCCGGTTAAACGTCTGACATCGGCTCAGGTCACAATCTCGCGGTTCGTGGGTTCCAGCCCCGCGTCGGGCTCTGTGCCGACAGCTCAGGGCCTGGAGTCCGCTTCGGATTCCGTGTCTCCCTCTCTCACTCTCTGCCCCTCCCCCGCACATGCTCTGTCTTTCTTTCAAAAAATAAATACACATTTTTAAAACAATGTTTTTTTAATATAAAAAGAAAAGAAACCACGATCTGGGCACGAGGTGTGCTCAATTAGTAGCAGGTGTGCCCACATCCAGCGAGGCCTCTTCACAGAGGAATCACATGTGAGCACACGACCTATCCTGCGCACGCACACATCTTTTTCTTTCTGCATCTGTTTGTATAAATATTAAAAAGCCGTGAGTTTCTACCGATACTTCTGATTCCATTTCAACAACACAAAATTCATCGTAGTCTTTCCTTCTTTGTAGCTCCTTTCTCCAACACCGAGAAACCTAGTTCCAATTATCAACCATGTGTTTACTCATTTGTTCACTCACAGTGTACACATAAAGTAACCCATAACCCCGTGCGAAACACATGCACTCACTGGATCACAGCATGTATCCACAGCGCTTTTGCCTTCAGCCTTACAGGGATCCGGTCAAGATACTGTTTGCCAGTCACCCACATGAGCTCCTTTCTTCCCTATTCCCTGTAGTGGGAATTCTGGTATTCCTTTTTTGTATTCGTCCATATCCTAGGGAGTTGTGATTGCTTATTTAGGGGGTATATGAAAGATTCCTACGGCCTGAGAGGCGGAGCTATACAAAGATACACATCTGAGAGTGTCTGTCACACCTCTTCCACGCTGTATCGGTCCCATTCTTATCTCCTTTCCATCTCTTTCCCACCCACTTGCCACAGTAACCAGTCTCTTCAGTTTCTTGTTTATTCCTCCTGTATTTCTTTTCCAAAACAACTATATGCACACATATTTTCTATTTCATCCTTTCTTACATAAAAGGTTGCACATCATGAATTGGTCTTTTGGACTGTTTTTGTTGTTTTTTTTTTTTTCACTTAAAAATACACATTGGAAACAACTTCACATCATTTCATAGAGATACTCCTCACTCTATTTTTACACATACCATATTTCACTGTACGAACCATACCATAGCTTATTCAACAATTATGCACGGCCAGTTAGGTTGTTATCAATATTTTGAAAGTTAAATGATGCTGTGATTATTAAGCTTTAATAGCACAAGTATTTTGTATTACTAGAGATATATTTTCAGGATAGAATCTCTCTAGAAGGCATAGTTTGTTAGAGACATAGGTAGTTTGCTAGGTATCACCAAATTCCCCTCCAGAAAACTTGTACCAATTTGCATCCCACAAATGTGTTGTTATAGTTTTGAATTTTTGTCAATGAGATAAACTCTTCTTTCCTTAGGAACAAGCAAACAAAAAAAGTTCTAGCTAGCTGGTCGTCCTGTGCCTTTTTGATAATGGAGAAAACCGACAAAAAAAAAAAAAAAAAAAAGAAACCTGTAGAAATGGCCACAGAAGACTCGCACTACCGTAAGTCTGGACTTCTTTAACCTGGTGGAGATGGAAAGGCCTGACCACGTGCCACCAGTACCCCGCATCCCTCGGCTTTCACTACTCCTGCCCCATGGGCATTCCACAGCTTCAGCTACTCCATGCTAATGCCTCGATAAAGAGAGAAGGAATGCAGGTCTCCTGCGGCCCTTGATTCCTCTGCCAGTGGTAGGCCATAACCTTCATCTCTAAATCCATTTAAATATTTATCAGTAAGTATTTAAAACACAAAGATGATATCTTTGGCCCAAAAAGAACAGTGTGAGGCCAGCTTTCTTTCAACTACCCTCTTAGTAAACAGAGCTAGGAAATATATGTATAGATACTAACACACATATAGACACATCTGTATTTCTTTATTTGTATAAACACTAAAAACTGTGCATTTATATTGATTCTTCCGATTCCAATAGAACACCACAAAGTTCATCTTAGCCTTTGTTCATCACCTTTCCTAGAATACCTTTCACTTTCACAAAAGAATCCAAAAGTACCTCTGCAGTAGTTCATGACAGAAAGAGTGCTCACTGACCTATCACAGTCCTGATGTGGCCATCCAAGTATGTCCAGACTGCAGAATCTGCTATTATGCATTATACTGTTCACAATTTGATGACATAAGCATTTGAATGTAATGTCACATTTCCAAAACAAGCACTCTAATTTGACTAAGCTTGAGGCAAGAATTACTCATGCATGTAATTTAGGTCATTTTGATAATCTGAGTAAAGCTAATGTTATACTAATTGAATAATTACTTGAATCTAAGTCCCTGTGTCGACAACACTTTTTAAAGTTTTACCTATACTCTCCATCTGCTAAAGCCCATATAATTTCTGTGGTCAAAAATTCCATTTTTAACGTTCCTTTGGAAGGGCTGTTTCACTTCTCCCAAACACAATCGTCAAAAACCAAAGGGGATTTGTAGGCAGCAAAGTACTTTCACTTCCTGGGGTTTGTGTCCTTCATAGACAGAAGGTAAATGTTACTTTTATTTCTGCACTCATTTCAAATACAGGTGAAAATCGCAGTGAAAACTTTAAAAGACAGCAGACTGTGTGAACCTATTACTTTGGGATGAACCTGAAGTGCCAACTTGACCATAAAGAAATATCTGAATCCATTTTTATAATATCAAACAGAACTGGTCCACATCGTGGACTAAAGACGTGTCAGATATTGTTCATTTTAAATCTTAATCAAATAGTTCTGTCTTAAAGAATAAGCACATGGATATGTAAATATAGTAATTCTCATTTTTAAAATTTTTAATTTTTTGATTTAAATGTGAAATATTTGTTTTTAAGATTTCTATTTATTGCACAGCATAAAAAAGATACATATATTCCACTTGTTTGCAGAAACTACTCTTGGATCTAACATTAAAAACTCCTATCTTAGGGGTTTTTATATCCTACTAATCGTTCAACAAATAATTCTTGCAAGTGAACCTTTATGCTGCCTGGAGTAAACCTCACAAAGCTGTGCCTTCAATACTTGCTGCTTCCACTTACCTCTGTGCTCCCTGAGACGACAGCTTTGTCCACGCTCACCGGTGACGGCTCTTCCAACTGGCGCACTCCCAGCGACCACTCCACGCAACGGTGATGGGCCCAGCAGGTGCCTGAAGCAGTTGAAGCGAACGGAAGCAAATGAAGAACAACCACGAAGCAAAGTAACGCCAGGAAGACGGAGACCCCCAAGTCAACTCTCAAGTGTCAACACACAATGCTACCCTGCATCTGTGACAACACGAAAGCCGTCAGCCCTTCTCCAATGTGTCATCTGGGAACGTGCTGGAAATGCAAACTCCCATGTCACAACTGAGACCTACGGAATCAACGACTCTTGCAGTACGGCCCAGAAATCTACGTTTTCACGAGAGCCCTGCAGGCGATTCTGACACACCCAAGTTTGAGAATTACTGCAGGAGTCATTATTTCTTCAGCAACAAAAAATGAATTTTTAGTCATTTTATTTAAATATTACTATATTTTATTTGGTATCTTTACATAAAATATAAAGAACATCACACAATACTTTATGACAAAGAGAATGGCAAACAAGCTCTACTCTGCCTCATCCGACACCAAGAGCCGATATCAATCAATAAGAACAGCTCAGTCTTCGAATTCTCTATCACATAACACTTGAACCACTTTCAATCAATATGCAGTTCAACTGAAATTAACTCAAAATCCCAAAAGCACCATATCAAGAGTATGAGTTACTATATGTTATAATAAGACACCCACATGGCTAAGACCTACTGTCTTTCACCCTGCATTAAATAGACCCAGATGGCCAAGTTCCCCAACTCCTCACAGATCCTTTTAAACTTTTCTCTTTCCTCAATTATCCTATTTCCATGGCACTGCTGTCTACATAAGAATAAATGCAAAGATTTATAAAAGCATCCGGCCCACTGCTGGCCCTGTGCAGAGGCTAAATAACTTACTTAGGTACGCACAATCAGACAATTTATTTTACCTAAGCAAGCGTACTTAAACAATGACATTATTTTTTTACAATGTGATCATAATCATTTCTGGATGAAAGGTATTTACTATTCAGTTGATAATTCACTAAAATTAAAATGTCTACAGAAACAAGAGGTAATCATCACTGAAGACGAGCTCATACCTGTAGGATCAAATAAGGCTTGGATATCAATGGCGTCTGGAAGGCCAACCAGACTGAGTTCATCCCATAATTTACCAGCCTGGTCATCCGAAGCAGTCTGCGTGCTCACACTTACACAAGATACTATATTCTGTAGAGGAGATCGTTCTCTGGAAAAATAAAACAAAACAAAAAAGATGTGAAATTGGTAACAAGTAGATAATTATTTTGTTTATAACAACTTAAATATAATGTATTGCCATATCAATTTTAATTTATTAGACATAAACTGTCATAAAATAACTTTTAGAACACATCTGTTACTATTCATAGTGTAATATAAAACTGGGTTGCTATATTACAGCACATAAGCCAACAACTAAAGTCTCCAAATCCACAAGGAAGTGTTAAAAATTAGTTAAAAATTTATTTTGCCATTCTATATTTTTTAAAATAACACTCTAATATTCTAATCAGGAACTAGAGTTTAGCCCATAAAATATTCCCTTTGGCCTTCCTTAAATGCTTACAAAACATAACTCAATCAGAAGTTTTAATCTGCTTTATCATGAGGACTACCACAATAGATCTGGCAGTTAATTTTATGTAAAGACAGGTTATTTCCCAGGGGAAATGAAAACCCACTACAAAGTGTGCAGGGGGAGGTAGTGGGAGCAGAATGTGTCAGCTGGGGCTTTCTTACGGTCCCTCAACAAATCTCGACAGCTGGTCTGTGGCATGATGTTGCAAGTACTCTCTAGTAAGTTAAGACTTGACCTCACAAGTCAGAAGTAAAATGCAAACACAGAATAGCTACCAGTGGCTCGAGGCATAGAGAAGGTAATGTAACAGCGAAAATTACAGATAAAAAGGAACACTAAATAAAGCATACAACACATGGGGATTTCAGACTTTCAAAGCCCTCAAACTTCAGATACTAACTGAGATCAGTAAGTAAACAATGACGACTATTTTGTTTTAACATTAAATATGGGGAATCAGATGACTGGCACTAAAACTTTCATCTTCTCCTGATATCATAGTATTTAACCTGATCATAATTCTGGATTAAATCACTATTGAATATAGATCATAACTCACTGCACTTCTGTATGCTGGATATTTATCATGATTCCTATTAAGAGAAAATCAGCACAATGACCAGGGTACTAAACTTTTTTATACCTGGAATCATTGAAAGAAAAAAAGTATTAACATATTTCAATAAGTACATTTAAATATCAAACCATATAAAAATAACCAGTATTTTTTATGTTCAGCATTAGAAATGCATAGACTCACTTTTTAAGAAAAATTTAGCATGCTATGCTAACTTTAAATTCTCGTTTTTATAAATGCCCACAGTATTATGAGAACAAACTCTTTCCTATAAATATAACTCATTCCTACAAATAAATTCTTTACTACTAATCATTGTTATTTTATTGGGAGGGGGAAAAAAAGACCAACAGTTCATTTATAAAGACTAATACATTGTTCTAAGATATTTTCTTTGCACAAGTATTTGACAGGGGAAACGGATATAAAACCAACGAAATGACTTAACAGTCTATTACTAACCAATTCTTAACCAGTTTAATCAAATTTCTCCTTTAGTTTTTGCAACTAGTTTGTATGTTATAGACAGTAGCAGTAGGATGTTACTGTCTACCCTAAGGATGCCAGCGGCCCGACTTAGGCAAGAACATCAGGAGAAGTCAGCTGAAATACCCCCCAAATTTTAAGTCTACAACAAAAGGAAAGAGAAAAAGAATCCCCAGTTATATATTCTTACAATTTAGTGCCACAAGAGGGAAAAACTATTTTTAAAACCTCCTTTTCAAAAATAAAATAACAACCAAAAAAACAAGCCGTTTATCTGGTTACTATTCATCAGTAACGTATTTTGTAACTATTTACAAGCATCACCAAATTAAATCTGTCTACCTCTAAATGAATTCCAAATTTAATAAATGTGCTTTATTCCTAAAGTCCATTAACTGTCTTATTATCATTACTTAATAACTGGGTAAACACTAAGTGTATATAAAGACTAAACCAAGGCTATTTTTTTACATAATTATCTTAGCCCATAAAAGTTTTCACTAAAAATCAACCTAGCTTATAAAATAAGTAAGTAAACAAAGCCCAACTCTATTTCCCAGGGCAAGTATTTATACACTCGCCATTATTCAAAGGCAGAACAAGACGATGTAAGATATAAGCTGATCCAGTCCATTAAATTTGCTAATTACTGACAGACATTACAAGTTTTGCTAGATTCCTGATACATTTTATTAGGATGTGAGCACTCGATTGACTACGAAAGGGAAAGCTCTTCTACAGGTTCCAGCTCTGGCCTTTCAAACAACAAGATGCTGAACATGGTACTTCTAAACCTCCTTAAGCTGTTCCACCTTAAATTTTTTTTAAAAAGACTCTCTTTCTTGTTATTGTTTCATTTCCTACTTCAGGTCTTCAAGGCATTGGCAGCAGTCCAAAAGAGAGAGCCAATCAAATAAGTACAACACAACAATGCCTGAGTACTTAAATTTGGATGAAAGCCAGATAAGCACTTGGATGATTACATCATCGCCCTCAAGGGGCAGGGCTGGTCAGCCTTCCAAGCTAAATTAATTTTTACACTTTCTCATCGACTACAGAAACTTCCACTCCCTCAACTACCAGAGCCAAGTCCACATATTAAGATGGCCTTTAAACAAAACTCGGCAATGTATTAAAAAAACTTTAACTCCAGAATTAAACATACTAGAGAAAGCTTTACATAACTATAATGTTCATAAATACAGACACACATGTATAGTTACACAAACATCTTAGTAAATTCTTACTTCATTAAAAAAAAAAAAAACAGAGCTGCTTTTTTAACTTCTAACTTCAGAAAAGGCATTCTGAGCGTACAATTACTCCGAAAGCTAACCCTGTATTTTAACGGTTTATAGGACAGCTCCACGTTCTGTGAAACGTAAAATAACTCAGTGACAAACTAAGAACATGGGTAGTGAAAACCACCTTGATTTGGTCATTCTGTTAGATTATATCCATACAATTAAAAGTTTAATCAGAGGAAGGAAAGAAAGACTTCACTGTTTTACTTGCTTTCTTCTTCCCATTTATAAATTCCATAAACTCCCTGTAGTTTTATGTTATGCTCTTTAAAGGCTTCTTCTAAAGGTTAACTTTTATGATCACACTGACTTTAGTACTTTAATGAAGATAAACTTTTTTTTAAATAAGAAATTTTGAGGAAAAGAGTGTGTGTTAGGACTAATGAGGCACAAAGCATCCTATTTATGTTGAGAACCATGAGAAATGATTCAGTAACAATCCCATCTACGTATTCACTGGCTGAGATGGAAATAAATTACATATAGCCTTGCATTCCAACCATTTATTCAAAATTGCTTACTTTCTCTGTCCTCTTTGTTTTCGTGATGCTGAGTTTTGTATTTTGTCACAGGTTCCATTGCTGCTGTCATCAATGTCCTTCTTGTTAAAAGGCTGGCTTTTCCAAGGCAAGATAAACCCAGGCGTTACTCTAAATTGTTTTAAGTCTCCTTGTCCTAAGGAACTTTTTTCACCACAGTAACAAAAAGCGCAGAGCTGTTCACTGGTAGAAATGAAAAGAAAGAGAAAGAGAAAGTAGTTTTATTCAACTATTTTTCTAAATGACAGACTGTAGATACTTCTGCTTCAAAATTAAATATTATGACTGTAGTGCATGCTAAGCTTTTCAGTATGTATATGCCATAAGAACAATTAAGTTTAATAAACAATTAAACACCTGTAATTCATAACATGACTTTTTAGAGTAGTAAACATACCAAATCAAAAAGTTCTAGTTTCGGCGCACCTGGGTGGCTCAGTTGGTTAAGCATCTGACTCTTTATTTCAGCTCAGGTCAGTGATCTCACAACACTTTGTGGGTTCAAACCCCACATCGAGCTCCATGCTGACAGCATGCAGCCTGCTTGGGATTCTCTCTCTCTCCCTCCCTCCTTCCCTCCCTCTCCTTCTCCCTCTCCCTCCAACTCTTCCCACTTGTGTGCGCGCTCTAAATAAATAAACTTAAAAAAAACATTCTAGTTTATACTTAGAAAAATTAATTTCTTTTTAATTGATTCAAGAAAATCGAAATATTAAAAAGAATAAAGAAAGTAAAGCTAAGGTTGGGAAAGGAGGTAGGGTTTAATGGCCACTCTATTACACACTAGCTCTGTAAAATATGTGATGACAAAGTTTTATTTAACCACTTGATGGACCATTCTTTGTGCATGACATACATACAAAGCACATTTGACCAAACATGGAGACATAAAAATATAAATTTAGGTGGTCAGTAATGAGGGGTGTGTGTGAAAGAGTTAAAGAGCAATGGAAAAGGGATAAATAGGCAGAGCACAGGAGATTTTAGGGCAATAAAACTATTTCCCATGATACGCTGTAATGGCACATGCAGGACATTATGCATTTGTCAAAACTCCTAGAAGTGTAGAACACAAAGAATGAACCCTACTGTAAACTGTCGTTTAGTTAATAATAGCATATCAATACTAGTTTATCAGTTGTAACAAATGCGCCACAGTAATGCACGATGCTAATAATAAGGGAAACTCAGGGAGGGAGGGGAGGCTGGGAATAGAAACTCACTGTACCATCTGCTCAATTTTTCTGTAAACCTAAATTTGTTCTAAACAATACTTATCTATTAACTACAATAAAATTAAAAAGCTAAGGGGCGCCTGGGTGGCGCAGTCGGTTAAGCGTCCGACTTCAGCCAGGTCACGATCTCGCAGTCCGTGAGTTCGAGCCCCGCGTCGGGCTCTGGGCTGATGGCTCAGAGCCTGGAGCCTGTTTCAGATTCTGTGTCTCCCTCTCTCTCTGCCCCTCCCCCATTCATGCTCTGTCTCTCTCTGTCCCAAAAATAAATAAACGTTGAAAAAAAAAAATTAAAAAAAAAAAAAAAAGCTAAAAGGCAAAAAACAATATACGCTTACGGAATAGATGCTTATTAATAAGGAACCTTAGAAAGAACAGAATTAGAAGAATTGCTCCTTGAAAGGGGAACCCACTTACACTGTTGGTAAGAATGCAAACTGGTGTAGCCGCTCTGGAAAACAGTGTCAGGATTCCTCAAAAAGTTAAAAATAGAAGTACCCTACTATCCAGCAATCACACTACTGGATACTTACCCAAAGAACACGAAAACACTAAGTCAAAGGGGTACATGCACTTCAATGTTTATTGCAGCATTATTGACAATAGCCAAGACATGGAAGCCACCCAAGTGTTCACCAATAGATGAATGGATAAAGAAGATGCGGTATCTACATACAATGGAATATTGCTGAGCCCTAAGAAAGAATGAAATCTTGCCATTTGCAATAACACAAATGGAGCTAGAGTATTATGGCTAAGCGAAGTCAGTCAGAGAAAGACAAATACCATGCGATTTCACTCATATATAGAATTTGTTTATTGTTGGGCTTGTGTGTTTGTTTGTTTTTTTAAGATCACATACATCTTTGACTCTACTATGGAAAATTTTGAACATAGACACTAAAGTAGAACAACAGTTAATAAATGCTCATGAACCCATCCATCAGCTTAACTTGTTAACAATATTTTGTGTTTCTCATTTTATCCATCCCCCCCTTATTTTATTTTCATTTATGCTGGAGTATTATTATGTTTTTTAAGTTTTTATTTAAATTCCAGTTAGTTAACAAACAATGCAATATGGGTTTCAGGTGTAAAACTTAGTGATGCATCACTTTCCTACAACACCCTGTGCTCATCACAACAATTGCCCTCCTTAGTACCCATCACCTATTTCCCCACCTCCAACCTCCTCCCCTCCTATAACCCTCAGTCTAATCTCTCAAATTAAGGAAGTCTGTTTCTTAGCTCATGTCTCTCTCCTTTTCTTTTCCCTTTGCTCATCTGTTGTGTTTCTTAAATTCCACATATGAGGTATGTGGAATTTAAGAAACAAAACAGATGAACATAGAAGGGGGGGACAAACCAGAAAACATACTCTTAACTCTAGAGAACAGACTGAGAGTTATGGGGGGGGGGTGATAAATAGGTGAAGGGGATTAAGGATGTACTTGTCTCGATGAGCACCAGGTGGTGTGTGGAAATGTTGAATCACTATACTGTACACCTGAAACTAATATTACACTGTACATTACCTGGAATTTAATTTTTTTTATTTTTATTTATTTGAGAGAGAGAGAGAGAGCGCACAAGCAGGGGAGGGTCAGAGAGAGAGGGAGACACAGAATTCAAAGCAGGATCTAGGCTCCGAGCTGTCAGCAAAGAGCCTGACTGGGGAGGGGGGCAGGGGGGGCTCGAACCCACAGACCACAAGATCATGACCTGAGCCTACATCAGACGCTTAGCCGACTGAACCACCCAGGCGCCCCTAGAATTTAAATAAAAACTTTTTAAAAATACCAGAATAGGGGCACCTGGGTGGCTCAGTCAGTTAAGTGATCGACTCTTGGTTTCAGCTCAGTTCATGATCTCACGGTTCATGGGTTCAAGCCCCACGTCAAATACCACAGCTAGCAGCATGGAGCCTGCTTGGGATTCCCCCCCCCCCCCCCCAGATTCCCCATTTCATCTGCCCCTCCCCCGCTTGCACTGTGTCTCTCTCTCTCTCTCTCTCAAAATAAATAAACTTAAAAAAAAAAGAATAAAGGAAATTAGTATTTCTTAGTTTTAAAAAAACATTATGGGGGGACTTGGGTGGCTCAGTGGGTTAAGCATCCGACTTTGGCTCAGGTCACGAGCTCACAGTTCTTGAGTTCAAGCCCTCTGTCGGGCTCTCTGCTGGCAGCTCAGAGCCTGGAGCCTGCTTTTCGGATTCTGTCTCCCCCTCTCTCTCTGCACCTCCCCCACTTGCACTCTGTCTCTCTCTCTCTCAAAAATAAACATTAAAAAAAAAAACAAAAAAAAAAAATAAACCAACTTTAAAGAAGTACCCAAATCACTAAAGAATTAGGTGCCAAGAGATGGAAGAAGTAAGGCAGTCCTCTAAACCTCTCAGAGTAATTTATTAACTCTAAAGGTGTGAAAAAGGAAATTTCTGGCTTCTGCTTTGGGTGTAGAAAGCTGCAGAAAGCACTACTCCCACAGTCAAAGAATCATCTCACCAGGCAATCTAAAAATTCACTCTTCGTAAACACATCAGATCACAGAAGTCACCGGGCAACCAATTCACCTCCAACTGAATGAAAGGCACTTCCGAAGAGGGGCGGGACACAAGCATTCGCTTAATCTAGAGAAGAGGCCATTTCGTGTCAGACAAGCAGCCTAAGAAGAACTCAGTTGAAACCTTTTAACAAACTGCTGATGTCCAAGTGTGAGACAGTGTGAGGACACAGAACACCTGGGACCCAGAGACACAGGTAAGCTGCAACCCACTCAAAGCGTCTCTCTGCCCCCCCTCTCTGGGCGCTCGCGCACAATGCTTGGGGCCGTGGCGACGAGTCTGGAGAATGTGCCAGTCGCGGCCCGAAGCCCGGGAAGCAGAACAGCAGCAATATGGGGAAGGCACAAAGACCCACCCGGATCTCTCTCGCTCATTTTCCCTGGTGGGCTGGTGAGGGCGGGACGGCAAGAAGGCACCTGCAGGGAAGACCAGCTGGTCATGGAGGAAGAGAAGGCGGGGAAAGGAGGCCTGGCCCTGGAGGAGGAGCAGGGCTGTGTTCCGGACGAGGACCACAACGGGCCTCCCCGGCCCGGCATGATGGCGGGATCCCCGAGAACACACAACCCGGAGACCAGAGCGCGTGGGGTCTGCCAAAGAGTAAAGCGGAAACAGAACAGAAAAGTTCTGCCAATCCATGCTCTCACCGCAACTCTCACTCATCACTCGTGAGGATACAAAACAGTAGAGCCACACACTGGAACACACTGTGAAATTCTCTTTAAACAAACTTACCTTTCTCCTCTCCCACGTATTTACAGAAGTGAAATGAAAATCCTACGTTCACACCAAAACCTAAGAGTGAATATTTATGCCAACTGTATTCACAATTGCCAAAAACTGGACCCAAATACTCCCTAACAGGAAGTGGACGTACTGTGGTGGGTGCCTCCGGAAGACAGAATCCTGCTCAGCGATAAAAAGGGAACAGCTACATATATAAATGTACAGGTGATATATACAATGGCACAGGTGAGTAAAAAGGCCAGGAAAAGAAGTTAAAAAGGCCAGAATCAAAAGAATACATACCCTACAGGTCCATTTCTATGTTACTGCAAAGGCACAAAACTACAAGGACCTAAAGCAGGTAAGCGGCTGCCACAGCCAAACAGGAATCAGGGACTTTTCAGTGAGATGGACTGTTCTGGATTTTGTTGTGGTAGTGGTCATGCCCCGGTGCACAACCGTCAAAACCCACTAAATGGGTGAATTTCATTGTATATAAATTAAACCTCAATTTTTAAAACTGGGGGGGAAGTTGGGGGCCCAAGACAAAGGAAACACGAATAGGAAGCATATGGCTAAAATAACTAGGGGCACCTGGGTGACTCAGTCAGTTAAGTGTCGGACTGTGGGCTCAAGTCATGATCTCATGGTTCGTGCTTCTGAGCCCCACATCAGGCTCTATGCTGACAGCTTAGAGCCTGGAGCCTGCTTCTCTGTCTCCCTCTCTCTCTCTGCCCCTCCCCCACTTGGGCTCTGTCTCTCTCAAAAATAAATAAATGTTAAAAAAAATTGTTAACTAAAGCAAGAGAATGCTAGATGAAAGATGCAAAGAGGTATAAAAATATGACAAAGCATCTATACTATTAAGACTAAGAAACCAACTGGAATGCTTAGTTCGAATTCTTTCAAAAATATATTCAGTACAGCAAAGAGATATGAGGTCTGAATCTTAAGGAAAACGATCTTAAAAACAAAATATAGGGGCGCCTGGGTGGCTCAGTCGGTTAAGCGGCCGACGTCAGCTCAGGTCATGGTCTCACAGCTTGTGGGTTCGAGCCCCGCATCGAGCTCTGTGCTGACAGCTCAGAGCCTGGAGCCTGCTTCCGATTCTGTGTCTCCCTCTCTCTGCCCCTCCCCCACGTGTGCTCTGTCTCTCTGTCTCTCAAAAATAAATAAAAATCTAAAAAAAAAAAAAAAAATTAAAAACAAAATATAATACATGATCAATGGGAAAAAATTATCAATCCAACAGAAAAAGTACTGCCTTCAGAGAGCTCATATGATAATCACACAATCAAATGAACTGTTGAGAAATAACAAGTGCTACTAAGAAAAAACAAAGCAGGATTAATGTGTAAAGTGTCACAGGGACTGTTTGCTTTGTTTTTCAGCCTACACTTTTATTGTGAAAAATGTCAAGCCTCCCCCAAAATGGGGAACAAGCCACGTATGGGTGAGGTGTCTACTCTACTTCCAAGTGGAGATGCCAAGCAAACGACGGAGAGGAAAGTCTGCGCCTCAGAGAAAGGGGAGCCCTGGAAATATAAGCGTGGAAACAGAAGGGTTCGTTGGCACGCAGACAGGACTTGGCCATCACACTGGTAATGACCATTCCCAGCCAATGAGTACAGATGGCAGTTCACAGGCCGAGGACCCCAACTATAGAGGTACGGAGTGTCCGCAGAAGCCAGCAAAACGTGAGGAGGCATGGGTGCCCAAAGCAAGAGTGAAAACATCTCAAGAAGATGGCAGTGGTCAACTGGTAAATGCTTTCATGCTTTTATTCATGTCTTTCACATGAGGTCTAAAAAACTCCAAGAATCAAAGCTGAATTGTACACAGACAGGTTTGAAAGAATGAAGAGAAGGAACGAGAGTATAAACTTACGTTTACAGGTAACTATCAAAAAGATCAATCGTTACGCTAGAAGCTCGGCGTTATTTCTTCAGCTAGGAAGAGCGAGCTGGGGATACTGTGTCCTGCTCGGAGGAGACGAGGGCCACGTGACCGTCTACTGCTCTGTTGTACGATCACCTAAGCCCACAGACATGCTTTACCCCAATCACACACAGAGACATCAGTCACAAACCTAAAAGTACTAAAAAAAAAAATTCCATCCGTATTTACATACCAAGCTTGTACTCTGAATTCTCTCTCTAGCCAACTCCCCGCCTGTCACTAATGCCCACGCCAGCTGCTTTCCTTCTCTGACCTGATTTTGACTTCTACACCAACAGAGACCAGGGAGCTCGCAGAGTCCTCAGACACCGAGCGCTCGAGGACTGGGACTGGCCGTTTGCTGATGTCCACTTCCGCTTCAGCATCCTCTTCTGCAGACTGTTCTTTGATTTCTGCTGTAAACAAGAGAATATAAAAAGTCACTCGTGCACCGAAACAATCTTTGACGAATTCATCTATAAAGCGTACACTGCAAAAGAAGAATGAAAGAGCAACAGCAATACTTTATGAACACAGGGAAAGTTTCTGTAAGTAATTGATGGCATGGCTTAGATTTACGCTCTACTGCAAAATGATCATCAAAACAATGTAAAACATGGCACACTGTTCTTTGTGCCAACTGACTCAGCCAAGTGTCATCTAGTAAAAACTGTTAACCTTATTTTTAGGATTATAGTGGTTCATCTATAGAACAAATGCATTTCAATGTAACTCACTTAAAAGGTTGGGGGTGCCCGGTGGCTCAGTCGGTTAAGCACGTGACTCTTGATTTCAGCTCAGGTCATGATCTCACAAGATCAAGCCCCATATAGGGCTCTGTGCTGACAGTATGGGGTCTGCTTAGGATTCTCTCTTTTCCTCTCTCTGCCCCTCCCTCGTTTGCATGCAAGTGTGCGCGTGCTCTCTCTCTCTCTCTCTCAAATTTTAAAAAATGGTTCTTTACAAATAAAATCATTAATTTAAAAAAATCATTACAGTCTTAATTATCAGAGATTCTAAAAGTAAATGCTTAAACAGTGCCTGGGTGGCTCAGTTGGTTAAGCATCCAACTTCCAACTTCGGCGCAGGTCATGATCCCGTGGTCTGTGGGTGTGAGCCCCGCATCAGGCTCTGTGCGGACAGCTCAGAGCCCAGAACCTGCTTCGGATTCTGTGTCTCCCTTCTCTGCCCTTCCTCCACTTGCACTCTTTCTTTCTCTCCCTCTCTCTCTCAAAAATAAATGAAAATGTTAAAAAAAAAATTAAAGTAAATAATTGAAATTCAGAGCACATCTGGACTCCGTTGCCTTTTTCATTTATCCTCAAGACTCCAACCCCAGACACCTCACACATACTCTATCATATCAGGAGGCAACCGACCAAACACCGCGGCCTCTAGTATCATGCTTCTCTCTGAATAAAAGTGACCCACCCCCTCTCTTAGACCGCATCACTGGACATTCACAGGTACTGCCCTTCCACCGGCGCTCCAGACGCAACTCCACGCTCCAGTCGGTCCTTCTTTTCTAACTCGAAATTTACTGAGACCTTTCCCCACCACGACTCCAAACAAAAGAAACAAACAAAACGCACTTACAGTCCTTCAAGCTTCTCTTCTCCGTCTCTGCTTTCTCTTCCCAGTAAAATTCATGAAATGGGACTTTGGAGGGACTGCACCTTCTCTAACGGACAGCCTCCCACCGCAGTGCTGTTCTCTCCACCGCCACTGCCAGCAACAGAACTAACAGTCCAGGCGCTACCCGCAAACCTTCAAACTCTGTGGAAACTCATCTGGCACTAAGGACAGCCGCCTCCTCAGGGAAATGTTCCTTCCCCTTTTCTAAGCGGGAGGTGTAACGGTTACTCCAGGCTTCAGAGGCATAAAGACTGGCTCTCGAGTACCAGCTCTACCAGCTCCCATCTGTACAATTCATGGAGCCCCCTCTCGAAGTCTGCAGACCGACAACACGACCATATATCTCACGAGGTGGCGAAGGAAAATTAAATGACCTAGTATCTGTCTCTTCAGCTGTTTTCTTTCAGACCTCTAAATGTGGAAACAGCCCCCGGGACGTCTTTTATGTGCTCTCTCTTCTTGAAGAACTTAATTGTCATCCAGGTTTTCACAGTCTCCTCCGGACTTCATGGTCTTCAACTGCCATCTGTGGCCCCGGCCCCTCCCCTGAGTTGCAGCCCTTACTTTAACTGCACTCTAGACATTTCTAGCAGCTTCAACACTAAATTCCACACCACATCTGATCTCGTATCTCTTCAGTCTGACTTTCCTCTGTGACTATCAAAATCTTCTAAATTCGTAACGAATTTGAGGTAAGTATTTTGACAATTAATTTTGAGAACTATTAATTGTTCAGTTACAAAAACTACAAATAATCGTAAGCCTTGTCAAATCATAAAATGAATGATGAAATAAAGCATCGACCAGGCAGTCTGGGTTCTCCTATTTAAAACAGCATTGTTCTGGAGGGTCTGGCCGGCTTAGTCGGTGGAGCGTGCAACTCTTGATCTCAGGGTTGTGAGTTCGAGTCCTACACTGGGCTCAATTAAATTACTTAAAAATAAAATGTTTAAAATAAGTAAAAATAAAAATAAAATAGCATTCTTTCGTAAACCCGAAATAGAACAGTTAGCCATAAACCAAGTGCTTGTGGGCCTATCAATCAGATTGCCTATCTGATCTACCCCCAGCCACAAAACTGACACAGAGTGCCTAGAATCAAATCTACAAATATAAAATATATTTATAGCAAAGGATGATAAAAAGATTTGCAAACTTTACTAACATATTAAATTTCTTTATGACAAAAGACACCATGAACAAAATGAAAAAGGACATCAGAGATTAAAAGAAAATACATGTGATTTGTATACACCGATAGGTATTCAAATCCAGAATATGTAATGTAAAGAACTTCACCGGTGCACCAGGCATGGACAGAGGATAAAATCCATACTCTCTTTTACATGCAAATTGCAGTATGGCACCAACTTCTTAGCTACTGACTTTATTTCTCAACCTTCTTGGTAGCTAATCACGGCAAGTTATCACCAGCAGAGGATGACCAAAAGTCCCCGAGCATCCTCTATGTCCCCTAACAGGAAGGGATTTGCCCTGGACTAAATGATGCTCCCTCTTTCCTGTGGGAAACAGGAACACAGACACATCAGCAACCCAGATGCAATGTTGCAGATGAGAACAACATTCTCGTGAAGGGCAGAGAAACAAGATGAAAGGAACGTGGGTCCAGAAACAACCACAGGGAGCAAAGATGACCCATCAGCCTGAACCTCTCACTTTCAGAAATTCTACATGAAAGAACAATTCATGTGTTTTATTTACACCACTGAGATGCCCTGAGCACATGTTTGAGGCCTCTGTTATAGCATTTTAACCCAAGCCCCAATTAACACAGAAGCCAGTAGGAGTGGGGAACTGCCAAAGCAAACACTTCAAATGCGGGTTGGCGATCAGGCAATGAGAAGTGATACTGGAGTCTGGAAATCACCTGACCCTTTTTATGCCGTATTTGGTAGATCTGTGATCCGCAATACGTTGGAAAGCAGATCGGTGCCTCCAGAGCCTAAAGCCCTAGGGGAAGCATCTGGAAAGATCCAAAAGTTATTTTGTGTTGCCTGTCCTCTGCTGCTTTTATGACCGAAAAGAGGAAGTAATATGATTCTACCAGACACATGGATTCCCTCTATTATATTCAAAGCACTATAAAATGACCATATTTAAAATGCCTTTGAGGAAGCATTTCCTTTCCACCCAGAGATGCCCTGAGCACATGTGGACATGCTCTTTTTGCACCATCCCCCTTCCTCGGCAAGGGTAAGAGTCAAGATAAGGAGAATAAGAGTACCTCAAAAGGTCACAAATCATGAGCCACATGGGCCAGGGTCATGCGCCATTACATCTCCCGGCAGCATTCTTCTCCTCAGGGCCCACTCTGTTGAGCCTCCACCCCCAAACTGAACTCCATCCGACGGGGTGCAGCCTGTCTGCTCTCCGGTGTGTGCTGCTATCTACCACTTACAGCCTCTCGTCGAAATTTTTCTCCAAACTGTAGCACGATCCCAACTATTTCCTTATTTTCATCTCCTTCACGAAGAAAATGCACAACACTTTTAACATGTTTAGCAGCTCTTTTTGCTTATAACTAAGAGGAAACCAGTAGGCAGACTGTCTCTCCACGTGTGTCTGTCTCCCTGTCTCCCTCTCGTTCTCAAATTAGACCAGATGGAGGTGGCAGGGTTAAACACGAATGTCAATGGTAGGTTCGCAGGTTTTCAGGTAGGCAGTCCTTAGCAACTAGGCTCCCTGCATTTCAGAGGGGAAAAAACAGACTCAGACTACAGGGAGTTTGTGCTTCTTGTTTGGCTTGGTTTGTTTGTTTTAAGTGGGATCTGGGACGGGTCTGACCCACAAAGAAGGGAACAGTAAGGCAGGCTTCAGGAGTTCATGCTATTCTCCTTCTGCTTCTAGCTCTTACTGCCACTGAGTCAGCCCAGGATCCTACCCTGGATCTGCTGAAGGCACAGTAGGGATTGATGGATTTTTGGTTTGGACTTTGTTGTTCTGGTCATTTGTCTTCAAAGGAATAAGGAGAAATAAAGAGGAATCTCATGACCACTATCTGGGGGGCCAGACCCAGCCACAAAATAGAAACTGAAAAAAGTATCCCTAAATATGTGAAATGACACATAAAACTCTTCATTTAGCAGGATAAATTAGATCTTACTATCTGTCAAAGTCAAGGCAGGACAATTAAACTAATGTTTATGTCTCTCTTCTCCTGGCCCGAGTCTTCGAAAAGTTGCCAAAGTTTCCATCAAAAAGAATGAAATCTTGCCATTTGCAACTATGCAAATGGAACTGGAGGGGATTATGCTAAGTGAAATTAGAGAAAGACAAATATCATATGACTTCACTCCTATGTGGAATTTAAGATACAAAACAGATGAAATAGGGGAAGGGAAGAAGCAAAAATAATATAAAAACAGGGAGGGGGACAAAAACATAAGAGACTGTTAAATACAGAAAACAAACTGAGAGTTGCTAGAGGGGTTATGGGTGGGGGGTGGCTAAACGGGCAAGGGGCATTGAGGAAGACACTCGTTGGAATGAGCACTGGGTGTTATACGTAGGGGATGAATCACTGGAATCTACTCCTGAAATCATTATTGCACTATATGCTAACTTGGATGTGAGATAGATAGATAGATAGATAGATAGATAGATAGATAGATAGATAAAATAAAAAAATCAAAAAAAAATTGCCAGAGTTTCACAGCAGAATGTGAAGCAGATTGCTCTGGTTGAAAATGATGTCATCCAGGGGTGCCTGGGTGGCTCAGTCGGTTAAGCGTCCGACTTCAGCTTAGGTCATGATCCCGCAGTCTGTGAGTTGGAGCCCCGCGTCGGGCTCTGTGCTGACAGCTCCGAGGCTGGAGCCTGCTTCAGATTCAGTCTTGGTCTCTGTCGTTTGTCTGTCTGTCTGTCGTCTGTCTGTCTGTCTCTCTCTCTCTGTCCCTCCCCAGCTCACACTCTGTTTCTCAGAAATAAATAAAAAATGTTTTAAAAAAATTTTTTAAAGAAAAGAAAAAGAAAATGATGCCATCTAAATATCTAACCAGAGATGATCTGGTGAAATGACAATAAACTCAGTGACAACTGACAGAATAGTTCTGATGCCAGTACTTGGTTATCCACAGTTCACTACTAAAAATGCACTCTACAACACCACCCTGTGCCTGTGTCTAAACCATAAAACGGCCCAGGCTCAGGCTTGGCTACTCTGCCAGCTTGCAGTTTTTGCATTTCAGAGCATTCTTTTCGTTCAAATGGCTAACAGCCCAAAACCATGAAATGGGAGTGCTTTTTACATTTTAAAACTTCCAGTGTTCTATTTTTCTTTGATATAAAATATTCCATGTATCTTTCTCCTTATTTTGAACTTGATCTAAAATAAAGGCAACGCTGGTTGGTCAGAAAATGCTTTAAAGCCACAAAAGTCCACCGTGACCACGGGGATGACAGAGAGGGGATTTTATCCGGGGTCCTTACCTGTGTTTCCTATTGAACCACTAGGTGGCACATGTGCAGAGGTAACTACACTGAAGAACCTAATCACGTGTGAGTGAGGAAGTTCCTAAGAGAACATGTACAGCCTGTGCGTCTCATTCAACGGCATTGCCTAAGAGCTGTGTGAATCTATGGGGTTACAATGGCAAATTAGATCTAACTCCTGCCCTTACACAATGCCATTCCTCGCATGACTCTTACTTAACCCCAAATGGTTGCTTTTGTGAATGAACAGCAAAGGCTGTTTTAGTCTGCTGTATTAGTTAAAATCAAAGGCTTGGAGTCAAATGGTCCAGAATCTGCATTTCCAAGCAATGTGACCTTGGCAAGTCAGCTCAGCTCAATTTCAGTTTGTTAATCATTTAAAAGATAGCTAACACCACCTGGTATAAAATTGTCTTTAGGATTAGAAAAGACAATACGTGAAAAACATTCAGCCCAACGCCTTAAGTATATGGCAAATGTAGGTATGTGGTTGCTATTCTGATTATCTACATTCACACACTACATTCTATCTATTTACTTTCCCATCTAGTTGGGTATTACCCACTAAGATATCAAACTGTTCTTGATGTCAGATCACACATTATTAAATTATACTGTGGGAAGTGATAAGGATTAAGAGAATATTATCAGCTCCTGGTTCTGTGCTAGGAGGTAACAAATCATTATTTTAATTTTTTTCAATTTATTTTAGAGAGAGTGAGAGCAAAACAGTGTGGGAGAGAGGGGCGGACAGAGAGAGGCAGAATCTCAAGCAGTCTCCATGCTCAGAGCAGAGCTTGACATTGGGCTTGATCCCACAACCCTGGGATCATGACCTGAGACCAAACCAAGAGTGAGGCGCTCAAGCGACCGACCCACCCAGGTGCCCCAATAAATCATGACTATATAATGATTTGTACCGAACAAAATTTGGAGTAACTATTGTGTACCACACCTTCTACTCAAATGGCAGCCTGTATAAAAATAGAGGCAGGGTTCCCATCCTCGATAGATCTAGTCAGTAGCTAGTGGAAGATAACAATAGGACAGCATACTTGTCAGGACGGATGTACAGGTGTAACGAGAATCAAGGGAAAAGGGGGGAGTACAGCTTAGAAGGCTTCAAAAAGGCATTCAAAGCCCAGCAAAAACTGAAAGGACAGGGGCGCCCGGGGGAGCTCAGTCAGTTGAGTGACTAGATTTCGGCTCAGGTCACGATCTCACGGTTCATTGGTTTGAGCCCCGCATTGGGCAGCACAAAGCCTGCGTGGGATTCTATCCATCTCTCTCTCTCAAAATATATAAAAATTTAAAAATAAAAAATAAAAATAAATAAAATTGAAAGGACAAATAGAGGTATGCCCAATAGTTCTCTCACTTAATTCTTCTCTTCTAAAAAAGAATAGTAATAGCTGATATATTATCCTCATTTAAAAGACAAGGAAACTAAAGTCGGACAGTGAAACCAGCCTGAGACAACACATCTAATGGGGAGCAGAACTGGGGTGTAAAATGAGGCTTGTGGGGACTCCACGGGGCAGGGCACCTTGCTACACCCACTGCCCAGCACAGTCTCTCCCCGAGTACGGAGTTTCCTGGAAAGATTAATTTAAGGAGAAAGGTTAATATTTTACTAGCACCATGTTACGGAAGGAATCATTTGAAGATTCCTTCATGGAATATGAAGAATATGAAACGAAACCTGAAAATACGGTTTTTCTCTTTCTTTTTCAAGCACTGCTGAATAAAATTATGAAGATAGCATTTACCTCACAACCAAGTCGTAGAAATAATACGTTTTTATTTTGGACAATTAGGAAATTATTTCCTTCAAAGGTTAAATAATTCTTTGTATATACCCTAAAACTATATTCAGTAAACTCATCACCATAACCGCATAACAGACTATAAGATGTCAAAAATATTCCAGAGTCTTAAAAAAAAAAAAAAAAAATTAAAGTTCCAGAGTGTACTTATGGCCTCCCTTAACAATACATAGCACATTCTTTCAAAGCACCCTCTTTGAATGAATTTTTAAACTGTATTCAATCTAGGGTTCTAGGATGTTGGGAGGGAAAATTCATTTTTATTTTACTAATCACTGAAATTTAGAATTCTAAAAACTCATTTCATTATGAATATATGCTCGAGCAGAGTGACACAGCGGTACCTGTGGCCCTGTCACCAACAGAAAGCAGGTACTTCTTACCACATTCAGTGTTTGCAGATATATCATTTACCCTCATCATTACTTGAACATTACAGTAATTATTAAATAGAAGTTACAATTTAAGTGTAAATCTTTTAAAAACACGTTATACAGTTACAAATTTGGCTTTTATACTTTTCATAAAATTTCAATCTAATCATTTATCTATACAACCTTAAATATTTTACTTTATTGGGGCGCCTGGGTGGCGCAGTCGGTTAAGCGTCCGACTTCAGCCAGGTCACGATCTCGCGGTCCGTGAGTTCGAGCCCCGCGTCAGGCTCTGGGCTGATGGCTCAGAGCCTGGAGCCTGTTTCCGATTCTGTGTCTCCCTCTCTCTCTGCCCCTCCCCCGTTCATGCTCTGTCTCTCTCTGTCCCAAAAATAAATAAAACGTTGAAAAAAAAAAATTAAAAAAAAAAAATATTTTACTTTATTTATTTAAAAACTATATTTGGAAAAGAGCCTGGGGTCAATGGCACTCCACTAGACCATGCGCTCTACAAAAACAGGCATCGCATCTGTTTTACAAACCATTCGGAGCAAAATCTGGATGATGTCCAGTAACTGTTTGATTAATTATATATGATGCAATATCAAGGAAACAGACAAATCTCATTGTCTACATATACATAAAGAATCACAAAAAACACAGAGAAAAATACACACAGTATTTTACATGGACTAGTGTTTACTAATTACGTTAGCAAACACCAGCATCCATTTTCTACCTGTTACCCAAATAATATGCCTTCTTTTATGCTTTAGTCAAACATTAAATAGAGAAAAAAATTATTTCTCTCTCCTAACCTCCTTTACCTCCACAAAATGGTGATACCATTCATGCTTCCCTTATACTAAGACTACAGAACAAAACACTCCTAAGAAAATGTGTAATCACACCCTTTCCGTCTTTTGAACAGCAGTGGTCAAAATAAGCCTGCGTTCTGACAGTTGTATTTTCCGTTGTGTTTGTATCTCACTGAACCTAGTGTATCCCCTACATCCAAAATGTGTTGTAAAGCGGAAGAATCAGCACTATATAACAGTCATCCCATCTTTATTCGCGAAAATACTTAAAATACTGACACTGATCGATAATATGAAGATAGTCACTACCGTCATAGAGCCAGGTAAAGATTTCAAACATAAGCAACCAAAAATAAATACACAAAAATGTAAAATACTGGTTTTCTCTTGGAGTTAACACTTTTACAGCTAACTTAGTCTCTTTATACTTATCCATAATTCTATAAATTTTCACAAATATGCATTATTGTTATCATTTTAATGTGATTTTTTAAAATGCAAACACAAAAGGATTAAGAATAAGAGTCCAACAATTATCAAGAACCAAAGAACACAGTAACATTAATTAAAACAGTAATCGTTAGGGGCGCCTGGGTGGCGCAGTCGGTTAAGCGTCCGACTTCAGCCAGGTCACGATCTCGCGGTCCGTGAGTTCGAGCCCCGCGTCAGGCCCTGGGCTGATGGCTCGGAGCCTGGAGCCTGTTTCCGATTCTGTGTCTCCCTCTCTCTCTGCCCCTCCCCCGTTCATGCTCTCTCTCTTTCCCAAAAATAAAAAAAAATTAAAAAAAAAAAAGTTGGAAAAAAAAAACAGTAATCGTTAAAAGTTATCTATCTGCTCTCTGGATATTTTATTTAGTTGTTAAAACTATGTCATTTAGTTTTCTACATAATTTTTTTAAAGTGTGTGGTTTTATTTTTAAGTTTATTTACTTATTTTGAGAGAGACTGAGACAGCACAAGTACGGGAGGAACAGAGAGAGGAGGAGAGAGAGAATCCCAAGCAGGCTCCAGACTGCCAGCATAGAGCTCAATGTAGGGCTCGAACCCACACAGCCATGAGATCACGACCTGAGCCAAAACCAAGAGTCAAAAGCTTAACTGACTGAGCCACCCAGGGGCCCCTAAAAGTGTGTTCTTAATGGTTATTAATTGTTTGCAATTAATACAAGAAACTAAAAACCAACAAGTTAAAGATACATCTTCACCATATAATAGTTGTGTATAGCAATCTTAATCTTCTGAGTCTTTATTTGGCGTAAAAATTCAATGCAGATAATACAAAAAGAATACTTAAAGAAATATCTTGACAGTTAATGTTCAATAAATGCTTACCATATCCTAGGCGATGGTGTAAGTGATTAACATGTGTTAACTTACTGAAGCATTACAATGATCATATGAAGATAGCTTCTAAGCCTGGGATTTTACACAAGCTACTAAGTTGGTCTGTTACTGTTTCATAGATGCTAGCAGAAGATACAGCCCTGGATCAAAGACAAAGGACTTTGGGGTGCCTGGGTGGCTCAGTCGGTTGAGCATCCAACTCCTGGTTTCAGCTCAAGTCATGATCTCATGGTTTGTGAGTTCAAGCCCCCCCCATCAGGCTCTGTACTGACAGTGTGGAGCCTGCTTGGGATTCTCTCCCACCCTCTCTCTCTCTGCCCCTCCCATGGTCTCTCTAAAAAATGAATAAACTTAAAAAAAAAAAAAAAAAAAAAAAAAGACCAAAGGACTTTATTACTCAATGCACAGCAAGCAGCACAAGCAGGAGGATACCGCGGTCAGTTCCCTTTTGGCCCCTACATCTTATGGAGGCCACACCATGGGCCCAAATGACTGCCTGTGCTCACAGTGAACTGCATTACAAGGAAGGAACAAAGAGTGTGGGGAACCCACTGCTTTTATAGTAAGCATTAAACATGCCCACTCTGTCCCCGAGGGAGGACAATGACTCATTCTTCAAGGCTAGGTGCTTTAAGCACAAACCCTGAGAAATGGCCCGGATAAGGAACAGTCAAGGCCTTACATTCTTGGCACACACAAGATATGTCAAGTGCAAGAGACCCAGGGAGGAATATCTCCCAACAGCAGCTACTATCAACATTTCCATTTTACAGATAAGAAAGCAAGATAAGAGATTAAGGAACTTTGCTCAAGAATACAATGGGGGGGGGGGGGGCATGGAGCTGGCTTAGTTGGTACAGCATGTGACTCTTGATCTCAGGGTTGTGAGTTCGAACCCCAGACTGGGTGTAGAGATTACTTAAGAATAAAATAAAAAAGAAAAAAAAAAAAAAAAGAAAAAAAGGAATACAATTAGAAGAGGAGCCTGGATTCCAACACAGGCAGTCTGACTCCAGAGCTGAACCTGCTAACCACTTCTCAGTGTGGTTAGTATGAGTTGAAGTGAAGAAATTAAAGAAAACAAAATAACTGCACAACTGCAAACAAGAGGGCATACATAAAGCAACAACTCTGAAAACTGTGTTAGCATGTGGAGGACCAACCTCAGAAAAATCTACAAACAGAAGAAGTGATGAAGGAAGATGAGTAACACATACAATGTGCATACTTACTACTGCTTGACAAAGAAAACGAAATGGAAAAAATATTCAAAGATTCTGTGGAGGAGAACATTCTCCAAACAAAGGCAGGATCAAACCTGTGGACTTAATCTGCAGATCAAAGCAGCAGAAAAGAATGAGCTGCCCACCAGTCAGTTGCAGCCCTTCACAGGAGAAGCAGACAAAAGGTTAAGAAACAGATGGAGGGTTTCCACAACATGACCTATAAGTGTAACCTATGTAGTTAGAGACAGACATATGATCTAGACCGGTCCTAGAATTCTGTTTAGCTGATACACATGCATGCTCCCTCTGCTTTGATATGGATGAGAAATAACGTAGCACTCAAGACAGCGTGTAGCCATCTTCTATCAAGAGAGGCTAGCCACAGAATGAAGCTAAATCAAAAAAAGAAAGAAAAGAAAAAAACAAAAAGCCCAAAGAAAGAAGGATGGAAAGGAAAGAAAAAGGCAGAGAGATGCATTGAACCAGGACTTGATGACTAGAATAAGCCTGAATAGGGTCACCTTAAACCCATGTCACCTCTGAGCATGACAGTATGTTGACCCATAGATTTCCTCCTTTCTTGTCGTTTGAATTCTATTATTTTAATAACAATATCTTAGCTGACCAAATATAATAAATGGATATCAAGTTTCATATACGATGCAAGAGGACAAAAGGGACTATACATTCTATTCAGTGCCCAGAAAAATTTACATAAGCCACATATTAGGATTCAAAGAAAACTCCCAGAGAATCTATTTCCTCTAACAGGAGACTAGGTAATTTGAAACAAGCCAACCACTAAAGACAAATAAGAAAGTTGACAGAAATACCTTAAAAACAAACAAGTCTTAAAAGCAACAACAACAAACATGAACAAGGCAGTGAGGAATTACCAGATGAAGCTCCTGGAGAGAAGCAGTGAGGAAGGTGGGCCTCACACACCGGGCTGCATTTCCCACGGGCCAGTCGGCCCTCAGAAAGAGGCAACCGAGAGACTGCACTTCTGACTTACCACAGACTTGGGCATGGTCCTAGAAGTCTACAACCATCAGGGAATGTGGGTTCGAGGATGGCAGGAGCCCCAGAAGGCTGGATGTTAAAGACTAAGAGTGAACCAGAAATAAACCAATACTTGCAAGGATTGCTACAAGCTGAGTCACATGCTCGGAACAGAAAATACACCCATGAAATCCAACTGAGGCGTCCCAGATTACTAGTGTCATTAAAGTACCTGGGGGGAAAAATCAGAGAAAAACTATCTGTGTAAAGAAAAACAGAACAAAGCAAAACAACAACAACAAAAAACCAACCCACAATTTTCTTCTATATATAATCTGTCGAATACACTGTCTGGTATACAAGCACATATAATCAGGTATGTGAGGAGACAAGACAGCAAGAACAAGAGTGAGCAGAAACAATGGAAACAGAGGCTCCAGACACTGAAATAATCAAACAAAAACTCTAAGCCAACTGTATTTACTATGCTGAAGATAATAAGCCCAGGCATTAAAATTCTCAGGAATGGTTCTACCATAAAAAGTGATGCTGAAATATGAAAGATGTTAAGAGATTTTAAAATAATAAATGGACTCGGTTCAAATGTTTACCAGCAGATTAGACCATGTCAAAGGGGGACATGTAAACTGGAACACCTGTTTAGAATGATCTGTCTAAAATAAAGAACAGAGGAACAAGTGCATTAAAAAAAATACAAAAAAAAGGGGGGGCGATAAATGACAACAAATATAGTGACACAGTCTAATAAACATTTAATTAGAATAAAGAAAAATGTGGCAAAAGCAGTACTAGAATATATATCAGGCTCAGAATTTTCCAAAACCAACGAAGATTTCAAGAAATCTCAAATTCCAAAATGTACAAAGTGTATAAAACCAACATAACATTAAGAAAATTTAAAACTCGTAACAAAAATAAGGAGAAAACCTACACAGATACTGGAAATTTTATATGCGTTCTCAGACACCTCACAAGTCAAAGAAAAGATCCAAACTACAATTGAAAACAATTTAGAAAATAAGGAATAAGAGACGGAGTCAAGGTGGTAGAGTGGTATGGGGACCCTGAGCCTGTCTCCTCCCTAAATGCAGCTAGATCTGTCTAACCATTTTTGAACACCTAGGAAATTGATCTGAGGATTAATGCAATAATCTGCATAATTTGAACCAGAGAACTTGGGAGGTAACCAATGCAAAGAGGTGTAATGGGGGCAGAAAACCCATGTAGGCGTGGAGGGCAGGAAGCCATTTTCGCCCAGAGAGGACAAAGAGAGAAAGAGAAACGGGGAGTGTGTGGCGCCTCGGGACCACACAAGAAAAGCACTCCCCTGGAAAGCAGCTGGAGAGAACACAGAAAGAGTGAAAACATTTGCAGGGGACTAGACAAGAAATCTGTTCCCCCTAAACCACTGCCAGGGAGAAAGGAGAGGGTTTCAGTACCACCAGGATTCTATAAACAGTGGGTGCAGTATGAAGTTCTGGGGCTCAGGGCCCGGTGGTGTTCCAGTGAGGAAGCAGGGAAAATCCCCAGGAGCAGGCAGCAGGGTCTGAGGGGTCTGTGTGCCACACGGAGAAGCAGTTCCCCTGCTTAGAGTGCATTAGGTAGAGGCTTTATGGCTTCCCCATGGGCAAAAGTCCCTGGCGGACCCTGGAGAGCAGCCACGTTTACTGATACTGGAACAAAGAGGCCAGACTGCAGCAAAACCTGTCTATGGCTGTGTTGTGATCTGCCATCAACTCTGAGCATCTGCCGCTACACAACTGCTCAAACGTCATCTGGGACAAGTCAACACCTGGAAACTGCTCTGCGAGACTCTCCTGCAGGACCTGCGAGACCCTCCTGAGTGTGGGTCCAAGCGGGAGGGTTGTCTCTGAAGTATGGGGTTTTGAAAGTCCCATCTGAGATAAAACTCTGGAGGGAAGGGCCAGCTGGCAGTCAGACAGCTTGAAGACAGACAGGGTAAAGGCAGGGAACAGAATGAATCATGAGACAAAGGAGGACTGCCTCACACAAAGGAGGATGTGTGAAGGCACAAATTCCCATGCCAAAAACTACTGAGCTGGGTGAAGCCATTTTCAAGGATGCACAAGGATGCACACATGCACATACACACGCACATACACAGATCCACCACAGTGGGTTAAGCAGCCACCAAATGGAGAAGGAACTATTACACCAAGCCCCACCCACCTGGGCCCTCCAAGCACATCCCCTAGAAGACCAGCACAAATCCCTTCCACAGGCTTAGCCTATGGACTATATTGTGCTACAAAATTTCAGTTCTAGGGGAAATTACATGTAACTTCTTTCGGGTTTCATTCTGTTTGTTCGTTTCTTCGTTTTCTTTGCTTCTACCTTTGTTTATGTTGTTTTCCTTTTTCTTTCTTTTCTTTCTCTTTCTGGGATACAGAAAGAACTATTTTTTTATTTATTTTTTTTATTCTTATTATATAAAATTTTTTTTAATTTTAAATTTAATTTTTTTCCTTTCTCTTTTTTCTCTTTTCTATCAAGTACACCAAAACACACCTAGGATCTAGCTTCTTTTATTTAATTGTTTTATTTTTAATTTAAACATTTTTTTATTTCTTTAATTTTCTTTCTCCCTCCAAAATGACAAGAGGGATAAATTCACCCCAAAAGAAAGAACAGGAAGAAATGACAGCCATGGACTTAACACAGATAAGTAAGATGTCTGAACCTTTAAAACCATGATTATAAAAATACTAAGTGGGGTTGAAAGAAGCATAGAAGACACCAGAAAATCCCTTTTGCAGAGATAAAAGAACTAAAATCTAACCAGGCTAAAATTAAAAATTCTATAACTGAGATACAATCTCAAATGGATGCCACAATGACAAAGATGGACAAAGCAGAATAGCAAATCACTAATAGAGGAACTAAAATTATGGAAAATAATAAAGCAGGAAAAAAAAGGGAAAGAAAGGCAAAAAGATCACGATGCAAGATTTAAAAGAGATAGTGACTTATTAAAGAGAAATAACATTTCTATCACAGGAGTCCCAGAAGATGAACAAAGAGAAAAAGGGGCAAAAGGTTTATGTGAGCAAATTATAGCTGAAAACTTTCCTGATCAGGGGAAGGACACAGACATCAAAATCCAAAAAGCACAGAAAACTCCCATTGGGCCCAACAAAAACCAAATATCACTAAGGCATATCATAGTCAAATTCACAAAATACAAAGAGAAAGAAAGAATTATGAAAGCAGCAAGTGAAAAAAGTCCTTTACCTATAAGAGAAGAAAGATCAGGCTCAAAGCAGATCTGTCCACAGAAACTTGGCAGGCCGGAAGCTGTAGCAGGATATTTTCAACGTGCTGAATCAGAAAAATATGCAGCCAAGAATTCGTTATCCAGCAAGGCTGTCATTCAGAATAGAAGGAGAGATAAAGAGTTTCCCACACAAACAAAAACTAAAGGAGTTCATAACCACTAAACCAGACCCACAAGAAATTTTAAGTGGGACTCTTTGAAGACAAAAAAAAAAAATGACCAAAAGCAATAAAGACTAGGAAGGACCAGAGACCATCACCAGAAACACCAACTCTACAGGCAACACAATGGCACTAAACTCGTATCTTTCAATAATCACTCTGAGTGTAAATGGACTAAATGTTCCAATCAAAAGACATAGGGTATTAGAATGGATACAAAAACAAGATCCATCTATATGCTACCTATAAGAGACTCATTTTAGAAAGAAAGACACCTACAGATTGAAATTAAGGGGATGCAGAACTATCTATCATGCTAATGGTTTTCAAAAGAGAGCCCGAATAGCCATACTTACATGAAACAAACAAGATTTTAAAACAAAGACTGTAACAAGAAATGAAGAAGAGCATTATATTATAATTACATGGTCTATCCACCAAGAAGATCTAACGTTTGTAAATATTTATGCTCTCAACATGGAGGCACCCAAATAGATAAATCAATTATTCACAAACATGAAAAAGGAAATTGATAATAATACCATAATGGTAGGGGACTTTAAAACCCTACTTACAGAATGGATAGATCATCTAAGTAGGAAATCAACAAGGATACAATGGCTTTGAATGACATACTGGACTGGATGGACTTAACACTTATATTCAGAACATTTCACCCTAAAGCAGCAGAATACACATTCTTCTCAAGTGCACACAGAACATTTCCCAGAACAGATCACATATTGAGTCACAAATCAGCCCTCAACACAAATTAATCGATATCATACCATGTATATTTTCAGACCACAACACTAAGAAACATGCAATCAACCACAAACAAAAAAACCTGGAAAAACCACAAATACTTGGAGATCAAAGAACATTCAACTGAAGAATGAATGACTTAAACAAGCAGTTAAAGATGAAATTAAAAAGTACATGGAAGCCAAGGACAATGAAAACATGAAGGTCCAAAACTTGTGAGATGGAGCAAAGGTGGTCATAGGAGGGAAGTATATAGTAATCCAGGCCTTCCCAAAGAAGGAAGAAATGTCTCAAATACACAAGCTAACTTTATACCTAAAAGAGCTGGAAAAAGAACAGCAAATATAGCCCAAAACCATCAGAAGAAGGGAAATAATAAAGATTACAGCAGAAATCAATGATAATGAAATAAAAACAAACAAACAGTAGAACAGATCAATGAAACTAGAAGCTGGTTCTTTGAAATGATTAACAATGTTGATAAACCCCAGGCAGATTTATCAAAAAGAAAAAGGATCTCTCTCTGTCCCAAAAATAAATAAACGTTGAAAAAAAAAATTAAAAAAAAAAAAAAAAAAAAGAAAAGAAAAAGGAAATGACCCAAATAATCACATATGAAAGAGGAGAGATCACAAGCAACACCACAGAAATACAAACAATTGTAAGAGAATACAATGAAAAACTATGTGCCAACAAACTGGGCAATCTGAAAGAAATGGAGAAATTCCTAGAAACTCACAAACTACCAAAACGGAAACAGGAAGAAAAAGACAATTTGAACAGACCCATCACCAGTAAAGAAATTGAATCGGTGATCAAAAATCTCCCAACAAACAAGAGTCCAGGGCTGTATAGATTCCCAGGGGGAATTCTACCAGACATTTAAAGAATTAATACCTATTCCTTCATAGCAATTCAAAAATAGAAATGAAAGGAAAACTTCCAAACTCATTCTATGAGGTCAGCATTACCTTGATTTCAAAACCAGACAAAGACCCCACTAAAAAGGAGAATTACAGACCAATTTCCATGATGGACATCGATGCAAAAATTCTCAACAAGATACTAGCAAACTAAATTCAACAATATATTAAAAGAATTATTCACCATGATCAAGTGGGATTTATTCATCAGCTGCAGGGGTGGTTCAATATCCATAAATCAATCAATGCTGACATCACATTAATAAAAGAAATCACATTAATAAAAGACGTGATACATCTTTCTTTTAATAAAAGAAATCTGCATCCATCTCTCAAAGGATGCAGAAAAAGCATTTGACAAAATACGGCATTCATTCTGGATAAAAAACCTCAAGAAGGTAGGTATAAAAGGAACATGTCTCAACATCATTCAGGCTATATACAAAAAAAGACGCACAGCTAGTATCATACTCAATGGGGGAAAAACTGAGAACTTTCCCCCCCAAGGTCAGGAACATGACAGGGATGTCCACTCTCACCACTGTTGTTCAAGACAGTAAGTCCTAGCCTAAGCAGTCTGATAACAAAAAGAAATAAAAGGCATCCAAATTGGCAAGGAAGAAATCAAACTTTCACTCTTCACAGACAACATGATACTCTATATGGAAAACCCAAAAGACTCCACCAAAAGTTAGAAATGATCCATGAATTCAGCAGCCACAGGATAAAAAATAATGTACAAAAATCAGTTGCATTTCTATACACCAATGATGAAGGAGCAGAAAGAGAAATCAAGGAATCAACTCCACATACGATTGCACCAAAAACCATAAAATACCTAGGAATAAACCTAACCAAAGAGGTAAAAGATCTGTATGCTGAAAACTATAGACAGCTTACGAAAGAAATTAAAGAAGACACACACAAAAAAACAGAAAAATATTCCATGCTCATGGACTGGAACAACAGATATCATTAAAATGTCTATACTACCCAAAGCAATTTACACATTCAATGCAATCCCTATCAAAATAACACCAACATTCTTCACAGAGCTAGAACAAACAATTCTAAAATTTGTATCAACCAGAAAAGACCTCGAATAGCCAAAGTAATGTTGAAAAAGAAAAGCAAAGCCAGAGGCATCACAATTCTGGACTTCAAGTTCTATTACAAAGCTGTAGTCATCAAGATAATATGGTACTGGCACAAAAACAGACACATAGATCAATGGAAAAGAATAGAAGGCCCAGAAATAAATTCACAATTATATCAACTAATCCTCAACAGCACAAGAAAGAAAATCCAATGGGAAAAAGACAGTCTCTTCAGCAAATGGGGTTGAGAAAACTTGACAGCAACATGCAGAAGAATGAACCTGGACCACTTTCTTACACCATACACAAAAATGAACTCAAAATGGATTAAAGACTTAAATGTAAGACAGGAAACCACCAAAATCCTAGAGAAGAAAACAGGCAACAACCTCTTTGACCTCTGCTGCAGCAACTTCTTTCAAGACATATCACTAGAGACAAGGGAAACAAAAGCAAAAATGGACTGTTGGAACCTCATCAAGATGAAAAGCTCCTGCACAGTGAAGGAAAACTATCAACAAAATGAAAAGGCAACTGACTGAATGAGAGAAGATATTGGCAAATGACATATCAGATAAAGGGTTATTCTCCAAAATCTATAAAGAACTTATCAATCTCAATACCCATAAAACAATCCAGTGAAGAAATGGGCAAAAGACATGAAAAGAACCTATCCAAAGAAGACATCTAGATGGCTAACACATGAAAAGATACTCGACATCATCATCAGGGAAATACAAATCAACACCACAATGAGATACCACCTCACACCTGTAAGAATGGCTAAAATTAACAACTAAGAAAACAACAGATGTTGGCGAGGATGTGGAGAAAGGGGAACCCTTTTGCACTGTTGGTGGGAATGAAACTGGTGCAGTTACTCTGAAGAACAGTATGAAGGTTTCTGAAAAAATTAAAAATAGAACTACCTCAAGACCCAGCAATTGCACTACTAGGCATTTATCCAAAGGATATAGGAGTGCTATTTCGAAGGGGCACATGCACCCCAATGTTTATAGCAGCACTATCAACAATAGCCAAAGTATAGAAAGAGCTCAAATGTCTATTGACTGATGAATGGATTACAAAGATGCGGTATAAATATACAATGGAATATTACTCCATGATGAAAAAGAATGGAATCTTGCCATTTGCAACAATGTGGATGAAACTAGAATGTATAATGCTAAGCGAAATTAGTCAGAGAAAGACAGTATCATGACTTCACTCATAGGGAAAGGGAAGGAAAAATAAGATAAAAGCAGAGAGGGAGACAATCTATAAGAGATTCTTAAATACAAAGAACAAACTGTGTGTTGCTGGAGGGGTATTAGGAGGGGATATGGGCTAAATGGGTGATGGATATTAAGAAGCACACATGTTGGGATGAGCACTGTGTGTCATAGGTAAGCGATAAATCACTAAATTCTACTCCTGAAACCATTAAAAAGAAGAAAAAGAAATAATAAAAATAACTAGTATTCAAACCTAGGGAACGCTAGAAATCATGTTAAAAGACACACCAGCTTTAATCACTTTTTTGCATTAGTAATTAATGAAAACTAATTAAGTAAACATTTACTGCATAAGTTAGAAAGGATATCCACAAAAATTCCTAAAGCTAACCTGACACAAATAAGTAAATTCAGCAAGATTGCAGAATACAAGGCAACCATATAAAAATAAGTCATATTTTTACATATTAGCAATTACAAGTGGAAACCATTTTTTTAATGTATCATTTACCATAGCTCCCCAAGAAATGAAATAATTAGTATAACTCGAACAAAACATAAAGAGAATCTATATAAGAAATTTACAAAATGCCAATGAAATAAATCAAAAAACCCCATATGGAGAGACACGGCCAAGTTCATGTAATGGAAGACTACAGGCTTAACACAATTTCAGTTAAAATCCCAGCAGGATTATTTGTTTAAAAACAATTTTTTAATATGTGGAAAGATGAAAGAAAAAATGGCTACAACAGTTTTGAAAAAGAATAAAGTTAGTAGAATAAAGTTCTAACACTTACAAAACTTATTTCTAGACAAAAGCCTATACATGACTGTTCAGAGTTTTTCAGATAGCTAAAAAATGTAAACTGTCCAAATATCTTTCAAGGTGGGTTATATTACAAATTGTGGTACATCTAAACAAAGTACTATCACCCAGCAATAAAAAGAACAATCTATATTGATACATATAATAACAACCTGGATGAATCTCAGAGATATTAAACTAAATGAAAGAAGCCAGCGTCAGAAGATTACATTTTGTATGATTTCATCTAGAATTTTTTAAAGATTTTTTTAAAGCAATCTCTACATCCAAAATGGGGCTTAAACCCACAATCTCAAGATCAAGAGTTGCATAATCCACCAACTGAGCCAGCCAGGCACCCTGATTTTATTTATAGGGCGTTCTCGGAGACAAAATTATAATGAAAGAGAACAAATCAGCGGATGCCAGGGTTTGAAAGAAGGGGATGAGATGTGACTTTAAAGAGACAGCACAAAGGAGTTGGGAGGTAATAGTAAAGGCAAAACAAAACCAACAATAACTTCTCAGGGTTTTCAGCAGTAAGCTTTGCTTCCAGATCTACCAGGCTTGTTCAAAAATCAAGATTAAATATCATGTCTCAAATAAACTACTGGGACCTCATCAAAATAAAAAGCTTCTGCACAGCGAAGGAAACAATCAGCAAAACTAAAAGGCAACCAACAGAATGGGAGAAGATATTTGCAAATGACATATCAGATAAAGGGTTAGTATCCAAAATCCAAAAAGAACTTAGCAAACTCAATACCCAAAAAAACAAATAATCCAGTGAAGAAATGGGCAAAAGACATGAATAGACACTTCTCCAAAGAAGACATCCAGATGGCCAACCGACACACGAAAAAATGCTCAACATCACTCATCATCAGGGAAATACAAATCAAAACCACGATGAGATACCACCTCACACCTGTCAGAATGGCTAACATTAACAACTCAGGCAACAACAGATGTTGGCGAGGATGCAGAGAAAAAGGATCTCTTTTGCATTGCTGGTGGCAATGCAAGCTGGTGCAGCCACTCTGGAAAACAGTAGGGAGGATCCTCAAAAAACTAAAAATAGAACTACCCTATGACCCAGCAATTGCACTACTAGGCATTTAGCCACGGGATACAGGTGTGCTGTTTCGAAAGGACACACGCACCCCCATGTTTCTAGCAGCACTATCGACAATAGCCAAAGTATGGAAAGAGCCCAAATGTCCATCGATGGATGAATGGATAAAGAAGATGTGGTATATATATACAATGGAGTATTACTCGGCAATCAAAAAGAAGGAAATCTTGCCATTTGCAACTACGTGGATGGAACTAGAGGGTATTATGCTAAGTGAAATTAGTCAGAGAAAGACAAAAGTCATATGACTTCACTCATATGAGGACTTTAAGAGACAAAACAGATGAACATAAGGGAAGGGAAACAAAAATAATATAAAAACAGGGAGGGGGACAAAACAGAAGAGACTCAAATATGGAGAACAAACTGAGGGTTACTGGAGAGGTTGTGGGAGGGGGGATGGGCTAAATGGGTAAGGGGCATTAAGGAATCTACTCCTGAAATCATTGTTGCACTATATGCTAATTTGGATGTAAATTTTTAAAAAATAAATAAAAATAAATAAATAACCCCTCCCCCCAAAAAAATCATGTCTAGACTACAGGTAAAATGTAATACCCACTAAAAATCTCTCCCCATAGAAGGTACAAACTGGCTATGTAAGAGAAATAGGCTTAACAATGTCTAATGACCAAGGCAAATTTCTGAAAAGGGGGAGTGCAGTAGGAATCCATAGAAAGAAAACAAGGGGTGATTCTTAGAAAAAGACTTGGGTAACTGAGATCAGTCTATCCAAAGTGAAAGCCAACACACAAGCTTGCACCCAGTTTGAATATGTTCTTCCTTTGTGAGAAATGAGATCCCCTAGGCAAGCCTCCAGTCTAGAATGAAGTAAGAGCTCTGGATAAAACTGTTAACAATGCAGTGTGAAGGTGTCATTTAACATAATATTAATTAAAAACATGGAAGGAAGGGGGTGCCTGGGTGGCTCAGCCGGTTAAGTGTCCAACTCCTGATTTCAGCACAGGTCATGATCTCACAGTTCGTGAGATCGAGCCACACATCAGGCTCTGTGCTGACAGCATGGAGCCTGCTTGGGATTCTCTCTCTCCCTCTCTCTCTGCAACCCCCCCACCCACCCACCAACTCACGCATACACACATGTTCACTCTCTCTCTCAAAGTAAATAAACTTAAAAAATGTTTTAATTAAAAAATAAATAATAAACAAACATGGAGAGAAGGATTCAAGCAAATGCTCACTGAGTCTAAGTTCCTGAGAATGGAACTGATATATCAGGGATAATTTGAAAAAGTTCCCTCCAAACTCTAAATACTCTGTACAGCCTAGAGAGACTAACAAATCAAGTCAAAGTTCTACTAAAAAATGTAAAATTGGGGGCGCCTGGGTGGCGCAGTCGGTTAAGCGTCCGACTTCAGCCAGGTCACGATCTCGCGGTCCGTGAGTTCGAGCCCCGCGTCGGGCTCTGGGCTGATGGCTCGGAGCCTGGAGCCTGTTTCCGATTCTGTGTCTCCCTCTCTCTCTGCCCCTCCCCCGTTCATGCTCTGTCTCTCTCTGTCCCAAAAATAAATAAACGTTGAAAAAAAAAAAATTAAAAAAAAAAAAATGTAAAATTGGGCAGAGTACGACGATACCTATACCAGGAGGCTGATGGGGACCTATTGGTCAAAAGGTACAAAGTTGCAGTTCTATATAGGATCAGGAAGTCTAGAGATCTAATGTACCAACCTCATTCCCATATAGTTAATAATACTGAGCTGAATACTAGAAATTTACTGAGAGTAGATTTCAGATCAAAAGAAAGTAGGAGACATTATATTAACTTCAGACACAGCAGACTTCATAGCAAGTAAAGTTATCAGGGACAAAGAGTATCATTACATAATGATAAAAGGGTCAATTCTCCAAGAAGACATAGTGATCCTTTACACATATGCACCTAACAACAGTGTCAAAATCTATGAAGCAAAAATTGATAGAACTAGAGACAAATATACAAATCCACTGTTATATATGAGGATGTTAACACCCAACTATCAAAAATAGCTCCAGCAAGTCGATAATCACTAAAGACATGATTCAACCCAACACCACTATCAATCAACTGGATAAAACGGACATCTATAGACTACTTCATCCAATAACAGCAGACTACACGTCCTTCTCCAGATTACATGGATAACACACCAAGAGACCACATTCTGGGACATAAAACACATTTAAAATAACAAAAATCATACAATGTCTGCCCTCAGACCACAGAGGGAATTAAACTGGAAAGACAGTTGGAAAATTCCAAAATATTTAAAGGTTAAAGAACATACTTCTACATAACACATGAATCAAATAAGAAATTTCAAGAGAATTTTAAATATTTTGAACTAAACAGTAATGAAAACACAACTTATTAAAATTTGTGAGATGCATTTAGTGCATCAAAGCAGTGCTTTGAGAGAAATTTATAGCATGGAATGTATATATTACAAAAGATTTATAAGCAACCAATCAAACTAGAAAAAGGAAAGCAAATTAAATCCAAGTAAGCAGAAGATAGCAAATAATAATGAGAGCAGAAATGAATAAAACTTGAAACAGGAAATCAATGGAGAAAAATAATGAAACCAAAGAGCTGCTTCTTTGAAAAGATCAATAAAATCAGTAAGCCTCCAGCCAGGCTTATTGAAAGAAAAAAGGGGAGAGGACATAAATTATTAATATTAGAAATTAAAGAAAGAACCTCACTACAGGTCCTAAGGACATTAAAAGGACAATAAAGGAATAAATTAACAATTCTGTGCCCACAAAATTGATAACCTAGATGAACTTCTTTGAAAGACACAATTTGCCAGCACCACAAGAAGAAACAATCTGAATATATCTATACCTGTTAAAGAAGTTGAATCAATAATTAATAACCTTATAAAACTGAGAGCACCCAGCCCTGATGGCTTCACTGGTGAATTCTACCAAACACTTAAGGAAGATATTATACTAAATCTCTACAATGTCTTCTGGAATACAAAAGCAAAGGAAACAATTCCTAACTCACTCTATTAGAACAGCATTACCTTAATGCCAAAAACAAAAACAAAGACATTGCAAGGAAACAAAACACAATAACAAAATCTACAGACCAGTATCCCTTAAGAACATAAATGCAAAAATCCTCAACAAAATATTAGCAAAGTGAATCCAAAGACATACAAAAAGAATTATACACCACAACCAAGCAGAATTTATCCCAAGTAGGCAAAACTTGTTCAACATTGGAAAATAAATTAATGTAAAAAAAAGAAAATTAATGTAATTCATTGCATCTATAGGCTAAAAAAGAAAAATCACATAATCATATCAGTAGATGCAGAGAAAGCATCAGACAAATCCAACACCCACTCATGATAAAAACTACTCTCAGTATACTAGAACTTCTTCAACTTAATAAAGAATATCTACAGGGGTGCCTGGGTGGCTCAGTTGGTAGAGCACTGGACTCTTGATTGCAGCTCAGGTCATGATCTCATGGTTCATGGAATCGAGCCCCACATCAGGCTGTGTGCTGACAATGCAGGGCCTGCTTAGGATACTCTCTCTCTCCCTCTCTGCCCCTCCCCCATTATCATGCGCACTCTTAAAATAAGTAAACGTTAAAAAATTAGTATCTACAAAAAAACAAAAAAAACCATATAGCAACACCATATTTAATGGTGAGAAACTAGAAACTTTCCCACTAAGATCAAAAATAAACCAAGGATGTCACCCTCTCACTACTCCTTTTCAACTTCTTATAAGAAGTTCTTATAGCTATTTGTACAAAGACCAGAACAGAAAATAAAAGGTATACTGATTGGGAAGGAAGAAAAAAAATGGTTTTTGTTCAAAGATGTCATGATCATTTATGTACAAAATCCAAAAGGATATGCAAAAACAAAAACCTTGGAACTAATAGGCAATTATAGCAAGGTTGCAAGATAACAAGGTTACCTGTACAAAGTCAATCACTTTTATATACACTTTATATATATATATATATATATATATATATATATATATATATACACACACACACACATTTATATATATATATACATATATAGTAATGAACAAGTAGAATGCAAATTTTTTTTAATATCATTTATGTTAGCATCTCCCCAAAATCAAATACTTCTGTATAAGTCTAACAAAATACATGTAAGATCTACATGATGAAAACTACAAAACTCTGATGAAGGAAAATAAAGAAGAACTAACAAATGGAGCTATTTCATATTCATGGATTGGAAGACTCAATATTGCTAAGATGTTTGTTCTTCCCCATTTTATCTATGGATTCAAGGCAGTCTTAATCAAAACCCCAGTAAGTTATTTTGTAGATATTGACAAACTGATTCTAAAATGTTTACAGAAAAGCAAAAGACTCAGATTAGCCAACAACATACTGATGAAGAACAAAGTTGGAGAACTGACTTCAAGACTTACTAGATAGCTACAGTAATCGAGAATGTATAATTTTGGCAAAAAAGTGAATACATTAGTAGTGGTACAGAGAAGCCAGAAATAGACACAAATAAATACTTATCTGGTCATTAAGACAAGACGCAAAGACAATACAATGGAGAAGAAAAGTCTTTTTGAACAAATGATGCTGGAAAAACTTAACGCCTGGGCACACGCATGCACGTGCACACACACACACACACACACACACACACAATCTCAACACAGACTATATACATCCTTCACAAACGTAAACATAAAAGGGATCACAGACCTCAATGTTAAATGCAAAACTATAAAATTCTTAGAACATAGGAGACAATCTAGATGACCTTGGGTTTAGCAATGATTTTTTAGATACAAACCAAAGTCATGATACATGAAAGAAACAATTGATAAAAAGGACTTCGTTAAAATTAAAAGTTTCTACTCTGCTTAACACATTGACAAGAGAATAAGAACTTAAGCCACAGACTGGGAAAAGACACATCTGATAAAGGACTCTTACCCAAAATATACAAAGAACTCCTAAAACGCAACAATAAGAAAATTAACAACCTGATTAAAAAATGAGCTAATAAATTTAACAGACATCTCACCAAAGATATACAAATGGCAAATAACCATACTAAAAGATGTTCCACATGATATGTTATCGGGGAAATGTAAATTGAAATGGGAAACTATTACACACTTATTAGGATGGCCAAGAACAGACACATGAAAAGATGTTCGATGTCACTCATCATCAGGGAAATACAAATCAAAGCCACACTGAGATATCACCTCACACTGGTCAGAGTGGTCAAAAAATGAACAAATCAGGAGACTACAGATGCCGGCGCAGATGTGGAGAAATGGGAACCCTCTTGCACTGTTGGTGGAATGCAAACTGGTGCAGCCGCTCTGGAAAACAGTGTGGAGGTTCCTCAAAAAATTAAACATAGAACCACCCTATGACCCAGTAATAGCACTAATAGGAATTTATCCAAGGGATACAGGAGTGCTGAGGCATAGGGGCACATGTACCCCTATGCTAATAGCAGTGCTTTCAACAACAGCCAAATTATGGAAAGAGCCTAAATGTCCATCAACTGATGAATGGGTAAAGAACATGTGGTTTATATATACAATGGAATACTACTTGGCCATGAGAGAGAATGAAATCCTGCCATTTGCAGCAATGCGGATGGAACTGAAAGGTATTAGGCTGAGTGAAATAAGTCAGTCAGAGAAAGACATATCATAGGTTTTCGCTCATACGTGGATGTTGAGAAACTTAACAGAAGACCATGGGGGAGGGGAAGGGGAAAAAATAGTTACAGGGAGGGAGGGAGGGAGGGAGGGAGGGAGGGAGGGAGGGAGGCAAACCATAAGAGACCCTTAAATACAGAGAACAGAGGGTTGATGGGGGTGGGGGAGAGGGGAAAATGAGTGATGGGCATTGAGGAGGGCACTTGTTGGGATGAGCGCTGGATGTTGTATGGAAGCCAATTTGATAATAAATGTAAAAAAAGAAGTTGGAGGAAGAGGAGGAGGAGGAGAATCAGCAACACTGACAACACCAAACGCTGGAGAGGACAGTGAGCAAAAGGAACTCTCATTCACGGCTGGTGGGAGTGCAAAATGGTACAGCCACTTTGGAAGACAGTTTGGCAGGGTCTTACAAAACTAAACATACTCTTACCACATGATCCAGCAATCATGCTCCTTGGAATTTACCCAAACAAAGGAGCTGAATACTTACTCACATTCACACAAAACCTGCATGTGGATGTTTCCAGTAGCTTTACTCATAATTGCCAAAACTTGGAAGCAACCACGATGTCCTTCAGCAGATGAATGGATAAACAAACTGTAGTACATCCCAACAGCAAATATTATTTACTGCTAAAAAGAAACGAGTTCTCAAGTTATGAAAAGATGCAGAAAAATTAAATGCATAATGCTCAGTGAAAGAGGTCAATCTGAAAAGGCTACATACTGTATGATTCCAACTGTATGACATTCTAGAAAAAGCAGAACTATGTAGACAGTAAAAAGATCAGTGGTTGCGATGGGTTAAAGGGGAGGGAGGGATGAACAGGTGGAGCACAGAGGGGCTTTAGGGGCGTGAAAATACTATATAACTCTATAATGACAGATACACAGCATTACACACTTGTCCAAACTCACAGAACATACAGCACGAAGAGGAAACTATGGGTGATAATGATGTATTAATGCAGCTCCATCACTTATAACAAATACACCATGCTGGTGGGGGGGTGTTGATAACGACAAAAGCTATGCATGTGCAAGGGCAGGAGGCATACAGGAAATACCCGTGCCTTCCACCCAATTTTGCTGTGAACCTGTAACTGCTCTAAAACTAACGTCTGCCGATAAAAATTATGCTAGAGGGAAACTGAAAGCATCGATGTGAACAAGGACTTATTTATAAGCACATGCGTACACTCTCACATCTGTGTAGTAACTAATATCACTAAAATGGACTAACATAACTAATTCTCGATAAAAAACAATATGCATCCTTAGAGATAAAAATCTCTAATCCTACTCTCCACTAAAAAGAACTACGAGTCCTTGGGGAACAGTCGATTTCATATCCTGGGACAGAGAAAATTAAAGACAGACCTGAAAAACACTGCTGCCAAAGAGCAATGAGCTTTGAAACATTTTGAGATGATACTGAAAAGGGCTTAGAAGCCAGCTGCAAAGGGGCTCCCACTAGCCAAACTACGACAACTTAAATAGTCAAAAGAAATTTTTAATTATAATTAGCTAAATCATAATTAACCAATTATAATTAACTAAAACAAGTTTGCAAAGCCCTGATTATGTAATGATTCTCCAAGAAAAGCGGAATTTCTCTTAAGTACCTTACACTTCATTCAGGTTGATTTTATTTACACAGGAAAAAGCAGACTAGTAACAAAAAACAGGATTTTCTTAACATAAAAATGTAGCAAACTGATCTGTGAAATTTCTTGCAACTTCCCCAACGGCCACTGGTAGGATACTCATTCCTACCACCTTACCCCACCCACACACAAACCCCCATACTCATTTTAATAAACACTCTTACATTACTATACATCATTAAACAGATGTACCAAGGCACAAAAGTCACAGATATAAGGGACTTTACAATAAACCTTGGGCCTTGAGACATGCACAGAGATAGTGAAGCCTTGCAGCCAACCTGAGTGTGGTTTTAAACTTATCAGAAATGCATGGAACCCTTCTCTTTGCTTGGGTTTATTTGTAGCTTAGTAGTTTTTGTTTTTTTAAGTTTTATTTATTTAAGTAATCTCTACACCCAACATGGGGCTCAAAACTCGTGACCCCAAGACCAAGAGTCACATGCTCCTCTGACTGAGCCAGCCAGGCACCCCTGTAGCTTGGTAGTTTTAACAACTATTCTCTATTCTTCGCTTTACTAGTCTCCTTACCTTGTGTGTTCACTAAAGCAAGTGGACAAAGGTCTTTCCAAGGACAAAGACAGCAAAAACTAACTCACTTGATTTTATTTAACTTTAGTATAAAGGCCAGAATAAGAAAAATACCCCGCTCCTGTTAAAACATTTTACTAAATTTTATTTGCCTTGATGTCTCATAAGAGATAGCATAAGAAGACAGTCTATTTGTGGGGCTTACTACTCTAAACATAAGAAAACATTAAATGTTAGAATTTTAGCTTCGTGGTGATGTTCTAAGTATAGCACTAGCTTAGAAATACAAGAGAAACTGTAAGAATGCAACACTCGTTCTATTAGTGAACTAAAGCCTACTATGTGTCTGGGAGTATTCTAGGCACTGGGAATAAATCCATGAACAAGCCAAATCCCTAACCTTGGGAAGCTTACAGTCGAGTGTGGAAGACACACAATAAACTACTATCTAATACTATGTCCTATCTGTTTAAATACTAAGAAGAAAAGTAAAGGAGAAAAGGACAGAGTGACAAGCGTTAGACAAGTTGGCCAAGAAACGCCTGTCTGAGAAGAGAGCAAATGAGCGGAGACCTGAAGGAAGCCAGACAATAATCAGTATGAATATCTAGGAAAGGGGGGGGGGGGGGGTTCTAAGCGGATGTAAAGTGTAAAAGCCTGTTAAAGGAATTGGCTAGTGGCCTCTGGGAATAGCAAAAAGGCCAGTACGGCTGGAGCCCAATGAGCAAGGGGGAAAGTAGAAGATGTCATTGGACAGGTAGCCAAAGTCACGCTAGTACAGGGTGAAAACCATGATATAGGAGCTTTGGATTTTATTCTAAGTTTCACTGGAGGCTCTGTATGGTTGACAGAGGGAAGTAAAAGACCCTGAGTTTGGCCTGAAAAGATCCCTGGCTGTTCTGTGGACAAGAAGACTACAATGAAGAGCAAAAGCAAGGAGACAGGAAGCTCCTGGAGCCACCCACACAAGCAGTCCTGGCGGACAGTAGAGACAGAGGTGGAAAGCATCTGAAATAGGATCTATCGTGAAGGTGCAGACCAAAGACTTTCGGATGGGCTCCGTATTTTTTAGCCTGAAAGATGCATGATGTCATTTAAGGAGATGGAAACACCGGAAGAGAAGGTTTCAGGATAACAAAAAAACAGCACTGCACAGGACACCTTAAGTTTAAGATCCTCTTTAGACATCTAAGAACGGATGTTAAGAAGAAAGCTAAAGATACAGGCTGTGCTCAAAGCAAGAAAAGAGCCGATAATATAATTTTTGGAATGAAGAGCACATAGATAATATGTAAAGCAACTAAACTGAAGGTGAGCAAAAGACAATGAAGAGAGACCAGCGATGCAGGAAAATAGCCAAAGAATGTGGTGTCCTGAAAGTGAAGCGAGAAAACAGTCACTACTGAAAGCCGTTAGCTGTGTGAAACGACACTGAATAGGACACCGTGTGAAGGCAGACAAAGACTAAAAGCTGGCTGCGGCAGTATGAGATCACGGGCAACACCGACAAGAACAATCTCCAACAAGTGGGGGGGGAAGAAAGCCCGCCTCGGAGGAGGGTCATGAGAAAGTGGTCAAAAATGAGCAGCAGCCAGAAGTATACACAACTCCTTCACGGACTTTTCCTATAAAGGTGAGTAAAAAATCAGTGGGGGTGCCTGGGTGGCTCGGTTGGTCGAGCGTCTGACTTCGGCTCAGGTCATGATCTCACGGTTCGTGGGTTCGAGCCCTGCATTGGGCTCTGTGCCGACAGCTCGGGGCCTGGAGCCTGCTTCGGATTCTGTCTCCCTCTCTCTCTGCTCCTCCCCGGCTCACACTCTGTGTGTCTCTCTCTCAAAAATAAACAAACATTAAAAAGTTTAAAAAAAAAAAAAAAAGCAACATAGTACCTGGAAAGGGACCTCTGATCAAAGGAGGGTGTTTGTGTTCAGGAAAGGCAATACTGCAGCACGTTCAAATGCTAATGGAAATGATTCACTGAGACAGGAAATGCATGATGCAAGAAGCCAAGGAAAAGGAGGGTGCAAGGTCCCTATGAGAGGAAGACAGAGAATCCAGGACATGCAGCAGAGCTGACCTTTGATAACCAGACGTTTCACCCCTAAATTTTAACAGTAGTGAAGGTAAAATACATGGAAGGGACTGGAAGCGGGAAAGAAGGTGCGATGGCGGGTAAGTAGAGCATCTCTTCCCTGGTTACCTCTATTTTTTTTTTCCATTGAAATAAGCAAGATCATCAATAATTTAAGAATGAAAAATGGGAAGAGGTGTTAGAAGTTTGAAAAGAGAAGAGAAGGTGATGAAAGATTCATCACCGATACTGGGAGAGGAAATTTCTTTTTTTTTTTCTTTTTTTTTAATTTTTTTTTCAACGTTTTTTATTTATTTTTTGGGGGGACAGAGAGAGACAGAGCATGAACGGGGGAGGGGCAGAGAGAGAGGGAGACACAGAATCGGAAACAGGCTCCAGGCTCTGAGCCATCAGCCCAGAGCCCGACGCGGGGCTCGAACTCACGGACCGCGAGATCGTGACCTGGCTGAAGTCGGACGCTTAACCGACTGCGCCACCCAGGCGCCCCAAGAGGAAATTTCTAAGTACACGTGGAATGAGTGTAGGGTAGCAATCATACGCACTTGACATTTGAAGTCATAAATTTAAAATGAAACCAGTGACCAAGTTTATGTTTTTCTCCAGCCATTTTCAGCTGCTACATTGCAGAATTTAGGTTTTGTAATAAAAGGAAACCGATCGGAGGGTGGTAAAAAAAAGTTAAAGTTGAGACGATGACTCCAACAATGGGTCACAAACTCGGAGCTAGTGGAGGAGGGTAACAACCCATCGCTAAGATCAGTGGATTGGAGGACTCGACATGGTTGAAGAATTATGATGTGAGAATACTGGGAGAAAACGAGCTGGAAAAAGAAGGGGTAGCAGAGGGTAGGACAGTTGATGCCGAGATTCTGGAAGTGAAACAGCAATCCTGATAACAAGCGAGACGACAAAGGCTAATAATGTAGGACCTTCTTATGGCCCTACATTAAGAGGACTGAGGTGGGTTGCAGAATAGGAACTTTAAGGAAATCCAGGAGCCAAGAGGTCTGGGTACCGAATAGATTATTAAAATCACAATGGGAGAAGCAGGGGAAAGGAGAAAGGCAGATGCTAAATTTTTAGAGAATGAGGGAAAGTACTCGGGAAGACTGCTGTTAAATGCCCAAAATGGGGCCTGTGGCACAGTCTGGTAGCACTGGTTTAAAGCAACTCATAAGCAATCGCTATGTTGAAAAAGGTCACTTAAGACTTCAAAAAGACCTTCCGCTAGAAAGTAACAGTATACAGTACAGAAAAAATTTTAGGAAAAAAATCCTGATAAGTAACTAGTGGGGCACTCATATAAATTCAAGTTTAAACCAATGTGGTAACAAATCCGCAGCAAAATGGCAAAATGTGGAACTGTGCATTCCAAGCTACAGCCGGAACTCTACCTACTGAGACCCTACTGGAAAAGAAAGAGGGATGAGAACTGGAGAACACGTGAAGGCCTTCCAAGAATTACAGCTGAAGAGCACCAACACACTGGAAGTATCTTACGGAAAATTGTGTTTCAAGATACAGCAATTTCTAACTTTTCTCTAAAAACTGTATGACATTCTGTGAGCAACAGGAAGACAACATTCAACTTCAGAGAAAAAGCCGATCACTGTGTCTAAACTCTATCAAACAATGGTTAAAAACCACTGCCAACGAGAGACCATCTCACATAGATGCCTTCTGAATACAATATGAAACCTCGTCCTTTTGACATTTTAAATCACTAACTCTATAAATTTTGGAAGTATCTTCCCTTTGCAGATCCACAATACACATTAGCTTCTTTAAGGCACCCAAACGTCCAAAAGACCAGAAAGCATTTGGTCTGGTTTAACCCAGCATTTCACAATACCATTAGTTAATGGGGCATATTTTTCCCCTCACACATATATTAACACAATAAGCTTCAAACAAACGCTGGGTGGTTCATAAAAGAAATATACTACAAACTATCAAACTGATGACCTGGAACTACTGCTTAACCCAGTTTTAATTTTGCTTCAATAGAAACATTTCTCTATAGATATTAAATACTTTCCACTAAATCAGCACTGTCAGGAAAAAAAGAGAACTCAGTTTTTTCACTGCCATAACCTATCAAACTACTTCAGCAGATGTAAATTTTAGAACTCAGTATACAAATGCTAATTGTGCAAATTATGATGTACGTTTTTAAAACTCTGTTAAGTTTGATACCTGTTTCCACAATATTTTCTGTTTCTGTTGTCTCCAGTCCATCCATGCTGTCCTCATCTTCCACTGTAATTTTTCCTCTACTTCGAGGCCTATATAGAAATAAATACACAGAATTATAAATGTTAAGGCTTATAATTATATTTAACATACATAAAAAGTTGAAGGTATACAAAATCAAACAATTTAGGCAATTTTAACTACATTATACCATATCAAATGGCAAATATAACACTTTAGAGTCATTTCTCCTTCAAACCCAGCCCTTCCTTACACAAATGTGAATACAGCCCAGAATGATATATTTTGTCATCACAACTCACTTTTTAAAGTATTCTTTATTTTAGGCCCTGTTCCTCTCTTGAGCTGACCGTGAGACGACCCTCTGTGTATACCAGGAGTTTTTTAACCACCTAATGAACCTGAACTTCTTTTCAAAGTTCATATGCCAGGTTACATACCTCTCTACCTAGTGAAATTGAGTAGTGATGCCCAGAGAAGCGTATTTTTTTAAAAAAATTTTTTTTTTCAACGTTTATTTATTTTTGGGACAGAGAGAGACAGAGCATGAACGGGGGAGGGGCAGAGAGAGAGGGAGACACAGAATCGGAAACAGGCTCCAGGCTCTGAGCCATCAGCCCAGAGCCCGACGCGGGGCTCGAACTCACGGACCGCGAGATCGTGACCTGGCTGAAGTCAGACGCTTAACCAACTGCGCCACCCAGGCGCCCCGAGAAGCGTATTTTTAAGATGCTTCCGTACATAAAAGTGATGCAGACCCTTGCAAACCACTCAAAAAAATAAATAAATTCTGTAAATGTTGAACATAATCTAATCACACACCTTACAAATGTGGTGCAACTTAATTTACAAAATTCACTTCAGTAAAGTAAAATAAACACAAGAGTCATGAAAAAGTGAGTCTTTGACTTAATGCAATTTAAAAAAATGCCTTTAAATTTTGTGAAGTCTCAGAAATTAAGGATAGAAATTAGTCCAAAAAAATCCACTTTTTTAACACATAAAATAAGAAAAACAAGAAATTATATATTTTTAAAACTTAGAAATTAACAGCAGTATTCAATTTCAGAGCTTTAAATTATTTAATTACTCAAAAAGTCACAAAACTATTTAAGATGAAAAACACTCAAAAGAGTAGAAAACAATAAAGGATTAATAATAAGAAAAAACTAAACAAAAGCTTTTTTTAAACAATAGAAAAATTAAAACAATAGAAAATAGAAAATTTAAATAGGAAATCTACTTTAATCTTTCTTTTAAATGATATTAATCAAAAACAATAAAAGAGATGTAACATGAGAATTTTTTTAAGGTAAAGCAATCAAAGTCTAAATGATTTTCGATATGAACTATTGCAAATTGTCAAAAGGTCACTCCTACCCACAAAAGACTTTAAAAGAAAACACTTGGAACCAAAATCCTAACAAATATATCTACAAACTATGGTTGGGGAAGAAAAAAAAAAAACAAACTAAGTAAAATAATAGTAAATATCACCAAAATGAAAGTATGACTTAATATTAGAAAAAAAGTATGATTTAATATTAGAAATTAGCTAATACAACAGATCAAGCAGCCAAAACAGCATCGTTTCAAACTTCATGAGGGAAGGGGAAAGAAACAGAACTAAGTAAGAAACCACATGGACTGGGTAAGAAGGTGACTGGGGCTAAAGGATTCCAAGGTTCATTTTAGGGCTCATGGAAAAAGGAAAAGGATATTTAGCTTTAGAATTTATTAAGTAGTTATGTTTAAATTTAAAAGAAAACTTTACAACAAAGGGGAAAGAAGAGATGAGGAACATTTGACCAAACCAAAATGGGCCAAAGGAAAAATAAAACAATATGTAATAGAAAATAAAGTAACAAGATAAAAATTAAATACAAATGTAAGTTTTCACAGTAAATGTAAGTGGCTTAAACTTGGCTGCCATTATTTAATAATAAAAAGATTAATTTACCAAGATACCTCAACAGAACTTCTCACATTTTATAAAGCAAACATTTACACATCAAAGAGAAACTGATAGATTCACAATCATTATGAAAAATGTTCACATCCCACTCTCAGAAATGGAGATGAAGTATAGCTAGAAACATCTTTAAACAATTACTCGGACAACATATTTAACAAGCATCATTAGATGATTCGATCAATCCTCCTGTGTCTGGCTCTGTTAAAATACAGGATACAGGGTTAAACAACAAAATCTCTGTCTTCACTAAACCACATTCTAGTGAGAAGAAATATGTTACTCTTCTAAACAAACAAACAAAAAATACATATAACATCAAGATAATATGAAGGAAAACTATAAAGCAAAAAATGAGGGACTAACTACAATTTTAATTAAGATAGAGGCGCCCGGACGCGCAATTAGCGTCCCACTTCTGCTCAGATAATGATCTTGCAGTTCGTGAGTTCAAGGCCCGAGTCGGGCTCTGTGCTGACAGCTCAGACCCTGGAGCTTGCTTGGGATTCTGTGTGTGTGTCTCTTTCTCTCTCTCTCTCTCTTTCTGCCCCTCCCCTGCTCACTCGCTCTCTCTCTCTCTCTCTCAAAAATAAACATTTAAAAATTTTTTAAAAAGAATTATAAAGATATTCATAAAATAAACTTTACAAAATAAAATTTTCTGTAAAGAGACAGCTCACTAGAGACCTGAGGTACAACAGGAAGCAAACCACGCAGATATCTGGAAAAAGAGCACTACAGTAGAAGGAAGAGGCAAATGCAAACCTACTGACATTAAGAGTATGTGAGGGTTGGAAGAAGAGCAAAAATACACTGTGGCTGGAACAGAGTAAGTGAGAAGCGCAGTAAGGAGATAGAAGGTCAAAGAATTTTCTTAATAAAAGGAAACTGCTTTTGTAGAAACCTATAGACAAATATAAGGACTATGTACAGAGACATTGGAAATTCTTGAAATTATCCCAACATAACTGCTACAATGGAATAGACAATAAGAAACTAGTTCAAGAGATACTATGGAGGCAGAATTTTAATCTTTCCTTTATGATTCCTCATGATTATGAATACTCATTGTTAAAGAAACTGAAACATGATGACTTAGCTGGTTTTGTCATTTAACCTTCCAAACCAGTGTTTTGCTCTGTTTTATGTTTCTTTCTCCACTTTCCTGATCATTGCTATTTTTTGTTTTCTGGCACAATTGGCTTTATTTCAAATTTGTTTTATCTAGAAGTGGGGGGGGGGGGTGTGGAGGGAGTGTGTGTGCATGCATGAGTGTGTGTGTGTGTGTGTGTGTGTGTGTGTGTGTGTGTGTGTGTGTGAGCTTTCTATATTGTGGTATTCCTCAAATAGAAATTTTTAATTTTTGCCTTGCTTTCTTTTCCTTACTTCTCTTAATTCTTGGTTTTGGCACCAATAAGGCATGCTTTTTACATTCACCAATCCATCACAATTCTTTTCCTTCTGTTCAATGGACCAACTTATCAACATTATGTAATTTTTAAATTTCCCATATTTCCTTTATATTTCTCTTTATTATTATTTTTTTTTTAATGTTTATTCAGTTTTGAAAAAGAGCAAGCAGGGGTGGGGCAGAGAGAGAGGGAAACACAGAATCGGAAGCAGGCTCCAGGCTCAGAGCTGTCAGCACAGAACCTGACTGGGGCTCCAACTCATGGACTATGAGATCATGACCTGAGCTGAAGTTGGACGCCCAACCCACTGAGCCACCGAGGCACCCCTCCTTTATGTTTTTCTATTGCTGCTCACTGGCTTCTGGTATGATTTTTCTGACTAATCAAATGCTAAATTTATTTTTTTCTGAATGCAAAAGATAATGGCCGTACTTTGTCAAAGCCGTATCACTGAAAAATAGATGCCTACATTTTATGTTTCCATATTGCTTTCAGATGTTCCCAGTTTTGGTTTTTAACAGAACTTTGAAGTCTAATTACATATGGTAACATAAAAGTTATTTATTTTAATTTTTCTTTGGCTTTTCTTCCCTCTTCTCTTTTTCTTTTGTATCTATTAGCCCTTTTATTGTAGTTTTGATTCACTCTGTTGCAAAGAAATTTGAAGTAAATAACAGCACTAAAGAAAAATTTCCACCAAAAATCCAATGTTCCATATTAATACTATGAATTAAAACTCATTTAAGTTCCTAAAATAATACAACAGACTTCTATTTAAAGCCACATGGGAGTAAGAAGGTTCAAATTACCCTCCAGCCATAAACAGCTAGAAAACCAGACAGACCATAGGAAACAACCATGACTAGACATTAAACAAAAGGGAGGGACAGAACTGTAATCCCTGGACAACAGGGAAGAAACAAGGTGAACCCTACTATCACAAAGCCTTTCTTTTCTTTTTTACTTTTCTAAAACTTTGTTTGTTTGTTTGTTTAATCTCACCCAATGTGGGGCTCAAACTCACAACTTTGAGATCAAGACTAACATGCTTTTCACACTGAGCCAGGCAGGCACCCCACATCACAAAGGCTTTCTGCATGGAGTTAATGTACAAACTACAGCACAGAGAGGGAAACTCAGAGACTGGCAATTTTGCGGAAATGGGGACACAGAAATCACCTGTTCTGGAGGCTAGAAATAGTGGAACAGAGTACACAAGAGGAAGGAGTTGTACAGGGAAAAAGATCCAGACATCTGCATAAGGGTACCCTTAAGTTTTTATCTGAATACCAATCTGTTTAAAAGTGGAGTAAAACCCCAAAAGGCTGAACATTAACAAGTTCCAAGGAAAGATGAGAGCACAGCTGCAACACAAGGCCCAGAGCTCCCAGAGCCAGGAATCAGTCGTATTCCCTCCAGCCAGAGTGCCAAGACCTCACTGACTATATTAACACATTCAAAACATGCCTTTAAAATTAGGGCTGGGGTGCCTGGGTGGCTCATCCGGTAAAGTGTCCAACTCTTGATCTCAGCTCAGGTCTTAATCTCAGGGTCCTGAGTTCAAGCCCCACATTGGGCTCTGCACGGAGCATGAAGCCTACTTAAAAATAAGTAACAAAAACAAACAAATAAAAGTAATGCTAAATGAAGCCTACAACACATTATCTTCTAGACCATCCCTAAAAGAGCTAACAAATAAGTCTCAATAATCAAAAATTTCCAAAACTAACTTTAAAACAAAGCTCAACATTTGTTTTACAACAAATCTAGCTCAACAACAACAACAAATAAAAACAATAGCAACAACAAAAATCACAAAGTATGGCATCCAATGAAAATGTACCAAGTATACAGAGAAGCAGGAAAATGTGAGTCTCAACCAGGAGAAAATATAAAAATAAAAACAGAAAACAATGGAGTTAATAGAAGGGACAACCACAGATATTAAATCAGCTATTATCAATATGCGTCATATGCTTAAGAATGAAATAGAAAATGAGGGGCCCTGGGGTGGCTCAGTGGGTTAAGCATCCCACTCTTGATATTAGCTCAGGTCGTAATTTCCCAGTCATGGGATGGAGCCCCATGCCAGGCTCTGCACTGAGCCTCGAGCCTGCTTGGGATTCTCTCTCTCCCTTTCTGCCCCTCTCCCCACCAAATAAATAAACATTTTATTAAAAAAGAATGTAAAAGATGGGGCCCTGGGTGGCTCAGTCAGTTGAACATCTGACTTCGGCTCAGTTCATGATCTCGTGGTTTGTGAGTTCAAGCCCCACATCAGGCTCTGTGCTGACAGCTCGGAGCCTGGAGCCTGCTTTGGATTCTGTGTCTCCCTCGCTCTCTGCCCTCCGCGCCCCCCCCCCCCCCCGCTTACGCTCTGTCTCTCTAAAATGAATAAATGCTAAATAAATAAATAAATGTATGTATGTATGTATGTAAAGGAAAATGAATGAGAAAAATGACAGTAAAAAAAATTTTTTAATGGAATTCACAGAGGTAACATCAAAAACTAACAAAATTTTCACTTTGAATAATTAACATCTGATCAGAAATGGCAAAAGAAAAGATGAATGACCTTAAAGATACAGCAAACAATACCTACCCAAAGTAAAAGATGAAATGAAAAAAGACAAACAGCTACAGGGCCCTGTGGGGCAATAGCAACCAATCTAACATGTGAGGTTGGGAGTGGGAAGGGAATAAGAATATGTATTTGGTGAAATACTAGCTGTAAATCTTGCAAACTAAGGAACTGTAAATCCACAGATCCAAGAACCACAATAAAATGGCAAACCACACACACACACACACACACACTGTAAGACACTTTATAGAAACTTGCTGAAACCGAGAAATAAAAGAAAAATCTTAAAAAGCAGCCTAAGACATATTACTTAGAGTAAGAAAAACAAGAGTGACTACAAATTTCTCATCTGAAATTATGTAAGCCAGAAGACAGTGAAACAACATAATTAAAGGGGTTGGAGAAACATTAAGGAAAAAAAAACTAATAAACCTTGAACAAAACATGTAGCAAAGAGCATCCTTCAAAACTAAAAGTAACATAAAAAGTCAGATGCTTAACTGACTGAGCCACCCTGGAGCCCTGTTAAAGAAATCTTCAGACAAAAGGAAAATGATAATAAAATCCTGGATCAGGGAGCTTGGCTGGCTCAGTCAGTTGAGTATCCGACTTTGGCTCAGGTCATGATCTCACAGCTCATGAGTTCGAGCCCCACATGGGGCTCTGGGCTGACAGCTCGGAGCCTGGAGCCTGCTTCCGATTCTGTGTGTCCCTCTCACTTTTCCCCTTACCCACTCATGTTCTGTCTCTCTCTCTCTCTCCCTCTCATAAGTATAACTAAACATTAAAAAATATAATAAAAAAAAAAAAAACCTGGATCAAGATATCTGTATGCAAAACAATAAAAAGTGATGGAAATGCTAAGTATGTGAATATATAAAAGATATTTTCCGGGGCGCCTGGGTGGCGCAGTCGGTTGGGCGTCCGACTTCAGCCAGGTCACGATCTCGCGGTCCGTGAGTTCGAGCCCCGCGTCGGGCTCTGGGCTGATGGCTCGGAGCCTGGAGCCTGTTTCTGATTCTGTGTCTCCCTCTCTCTCTGACCCTCCCCCGTTCATGCTCTGTCTCTCTCTGTCCCAAAAATAAATAAACGTTGAAAGATATTTTCCTCATTTTTAATCTTTTTAAAAGTTAATTGTTTAAAGCAAAAATTAAAATTTATTGTGGGGTTCATAATACATCTAAAATCAAACAGTTTGGCAACAATATTTCAAAACCTAGGAGGGCAAAACTGAAAATATACTGGTACACAGTCTTATACTGCATCTGCAGTGATAAAATGTTACCTGAAGGCAGATGCTGATAAGTTAAAAATGTATAATGTAAACTCTAGAGCAACTCCTCTATGAAAACACACAGATGCACAGCTTGTTAGTCAAAGAGATAGAATAGAATCCTCTAAAAAAAAAAGGGTCATGAGGGGCGCCTGGGTGGAGCAGTCGGTTAAGCGTCCGACTTCAGCCAGGTCACAATCTCACGGTCCGGGAGTTCGAGCCCCGTGTCAGGCTCTGGGCTGATGGCTCGGAGCCTGGAGCCTGTTTCCGATTCTGTGTCTCCCTCTCTCTCTGCCCCTCCCCCGTTCATGCTCTGTCTCTCTCAGTCCCAAAAATAAATAAACGTTGAAAAAAAAATTTTTTTTTAAATAAATAAATAAATAAAAATTAAAAAAAGGGTCATGATCTCATGGTTTGTGGGTTCGAGCCCCGTATCAGGCTCTGTGCTGACAGCTCAAACCCTGGAGCCTGCTTCAGATTCTGTGTCTGCATCGCTCTCTGCCCTTCCCCCGCTCATGCACATGTGCTCTCTCTTTCTCTCCCTCTCAAGAATAAACAAACATTTGTTTAAGAAGTTTTTTAAAAAAGTTAAAACTAGAACTACTCTATGATCCAGGAATCACATTACTGGGTATTTATACCTCCCAAAATACAAAACACTACTTTTAAGAAATACATGCACCCTTACATTTATTGCATTATTTACAACAGTCAAACTACAAAAGCAGCCCAAGTGTCCATCAATAGATGAAAGGATAAAGAAGATGTGGTGTATATAAATAATGGAATACTACTCGGGCATAAAAAAGAATGTAATCTTTGCCATTTGCAACAACATGGATAGAGGTAGAGAATATAACGCTAAGTAAAATAACTCAGAGAAAGATAAATCCCATATGATTTCAAGCATATGTGGAATTTAAGAAACAAAACCAATGAACAAAGAAAACAAAGAGACAAACCAAGAAAAAGACTCTTAACTATAGAGAGCAAACTGATGGTTACCAGAAGGGAGATGGATGGGAGGGATGGCCAAAATAGGTGATGAGGATTAAAGAGTACACTTATGATGAAAAAAATTAAGTTAAAACGCAGAAATTATCAGTTTAAATTTAAAAAGCAGTCTATAATGTCTAAGACACATACTTTAACTATTAAAGATACTTACAGGATAAAAGAACAAAGAGACACAAAGATATAATGTGACAATACTAATCAAAAGAAAGCTATGACTATATTATTAAAAAAGCATACTTCAGGAGCGCCTGGGTGGCTCAGTCGGTTAAACATGTGACTTCGGCTCAGGTCATGATCTCAGGGTCCATGAGTTCAAGCCCCATGTCGGGCTCTGTGCAGACAGCTCAGAGCCTGGAGCCTCCTTGAGATTCTTTGTCTCCCTCTCTCTCTGCCCCTCCCCTGCTCATGCTCATGCTCTGTCTCTCTCTTTCTCAAAAAATAAACATTAAAAAAAATTTTTTATGCAACTACATGGATGGAACTGGAAGGCATCATGCTAAGCCAAATTCATCAGAGAAAGACAAATATCATATGACTTCACTGATATGAGGAATTTAAGATACAAAACGGATGAACATAAGGGAAGGGAAGCAAAAATAATATAAAAACAGGGAAGGGGACAAAACATAAAAGACTTAAATATAGAGAACAGAGGGTTGCTGGAGGGGTTTTGGGAGGGGGGATGGTCTAAATAGGTAAAGGACATTAAAGAAACTACTCCTGAAATCATTGTTGCACCATCTGCTAACTAACTTAGATGTAAATTAAACAAATTTTAAAAAATAGAAAATGATGAATCACTAAATTCTACTCCTGAAACCCATATTATGTTAACTAACTAGAATTTAAATAAAAACTTGAAATACACACACACACATTTTTTTAAAGCATACTTCAAACACGGAATATTGTAAGAACTAGCAGTGGACATTACATAACGATAAAAGTGTCAATTCATCAAGGAGACAATAATCCTGAAATGCACCCACCCAATGCTTCAAAATTCACAACTGAAAATAGAAATATTTAGATACACAATTATATTTATATACTTGTTTACAACACTGCTCAATAATTGATATATGTAGACATAAAACTCAATAAAGACACAAAATACTTAAAGGTACTATCAACCAAGTAGGTCTAAATTGACCATTCTAGAACACTCGACTTAATAACAACAGAATATACCTTCTCTTTTCAAGCACACAACCCCAGAATAAGCCAAATTGTAGGCCTTAACACAAAGTTCAACAAATTTTAAAAGACTGAAATTATATCAAACACGTTCTAGGGTTACAGTGGAACTAAACTGAAAACAAAAAAGATTATAAGCAATATCCTCAAATATCTGATAACACACACACACACACACACACACACACACAAATTCTAAATAACCCACTAGTCAAGAAGGAAATGATAAGGAAATTTGAAAACAGCTTGAACTAAATGAAAATGAAAATACAGCATTTTGAAATTGTAAGATTCAGGTAAGTAGTGAAAAAATGGAAATTCAGTTATAGCAGAAAATAAGAAAGATCTCAACTCTAATAATAAAAGAAGCCTCTCCTTTAAGAATCTAGAAAAGGAAAAAAATAATAATAATAATAAATAAAAAATAAAGAAAGAAACTAGAAATGGAACATCAAATCAAAATTATAATAAGAAATAACAGTCAAGGGGTGCCTGGGTGGCTCATTCAGTTAAGCGTCCGACTTCAGCTCAGGTCATGATCTCACACTCCGTTGAGTTCGAGCCCCACTTCGGGCTCTGTGCTGACAGCTCAGAGCCTGGAGCCTGTGAGCTGGAGTCTGGAGCTTCAGATTCTGTGTCTCCCCCCTCTCTGCCCCTCCCCTGCTCATGCCCTGTCTCTGTCTCAAAAATAAATAAAAACATTAAAAAAGACAAAAAAAGAAATAACAGTCAAAATCAGTGACATAAAAACACAATAAGAGAATTTTTAAAAATCAATGAAACCTAAAGATGGTTCTTTGAAAAAATTAATAGATGACCTTCCAGAAAAAAATGACAGCAAAGAGAGATAAATACATAAACTACCAACAGAAAAATTAAAAACAGGGGTCATCACTAGAAAAATACCCATTAAAAAGAAAATGAGGAAATATTATAAATAATTCAACAACTTAGATGAAATGATCACAATCCAAATTACCGAAAACAGACTCAAGACGAGAAAGAAAATTTGATTAACCCAATGCCTATTTTTAAAAATAAGTTTATAAGTATAAACCTTCCCACAGAAATTCCAATCCCAGGTATCTTTATTGACAAATCTAGCAAAGGTTTGAGAAACAGTACTAATCCTACACTATCTCCAGGAAATAATGAAGGAAGGAACACTTCCCAACTCATTCTATGAGATTGGCATGACAATGACAGCAAAATCAAAGATATTATATAAAGCCAATATCCATATAAAGACCTGTTCCATAAGGAAAAATTAAAAAAGACACAACATTCCACTATCCATTTTTTACATATATTATGCCTGTCCTACCAACTCAAAGATAATACAAGAAAATAAAACTATAGCCTGTTTTTTCACTTTAAAAACGTAAAAATCACAAACAGAAGATAATCAAGGGGCTCCAGTTCTATGGAGGAATATATGCCAAACTTTTACTGCCACTGAATGGAACCATAACACATGGAACAATTATTTGAGTTTCCTTAAAAATACAGAACAGCTGGGAGTGCCTGGGTGGCTCAGTCAGCTAAGGGTCTGACTTCAGCTCTCGTCAAGATTTCATGATTCATGGGTCTGGGCTCTGCATCAGGCTCCTCACTGTTAGTGCTTAGGATTCTCTCTCTCTTCCTCTCTCTCTCTCTCTCTCCCCCCCCCCCCCACTCGTACTTTTTCTCTCTCTCTCTCAAAATAAATAAATAAACAACATCAATAACAAAAAAACACAGAATAGCAGGATGATCGGGGACAGACACCAGAATTCAAAGTACTGCCAATGTCACCGAGTTGACTATTTTACCTCTCCAGTATCCCCTGGCCTGAACTCAACAGTCTAACACCCAGGAACGATTGCCGAGATTCAGGAAGAGAGAGCCTGACTGAGCTGACCCACAATCTGCCCACGTGTGGACCTGATCCTATAAAGTATAACAAAGACTTCCAGGACTGAGCTGACAGATACCTGGCCAGGTTGCAGGCTGCCCACTTGGTACTGCACACAGAGTACAGATACTAACAGCACTGCAAAGGCTTTGAAAACTAAACTAAACTTACCACAGCCCAAAAAAGGCTCATTGAAACCTGTATCCTTACATACCCAGGCCAAGGGCCTGCCAAATCAAAAATCTCAACATTTCTCCATAAGATGGTGGTAAAACCCACATTCTTGTAACAAAAGAGCTAAAATGTTCAGAAAACAATCCAAAATTACTTGATACACAAAGAACTACAAAAATGTCAAATCATATGAGAAAATACAATGAAAATAGGCCAATGACAAAATGACACAGAGGATGGAATTATTCGACGCGCACTTTAAGGTAGCTATCATAAAATATTCAAATGAACAATTTTGAAAATTCCTAAGAAAAAAATTAAAACAGAATATATCTGCTATAGAAGATATACAGAAGAACCAAGTGGAAATTTTAGACATAAAAATTACCAAAACCAAAATAAATAATTATTATTAGAAAAAAATAATAAATGATAGGTCTAAGTTGAAACCAATTAAGAATTACACTAAATGTAAGTGAACTAAATCAATGAAAATACAGAGATTGTCAGAATCAATTAAAACAACATGACCCAGGGCACCTGGTTAAGTGCGGCTCAGTTGGTTAAGTGTCCAACTCTTGATTTTGGCTGAGGTCATGATCTCACAAGTGTGAGATCGAGCCCCATGTCAGGCTCCATGCTGGGCGTAGAGCCTGGTTAAGATTCTCTCCCCCCCCCCAACTCTGCCCCTCCACTTCTCATTCCCCTACCCCCCCAAAATAAAATTTTTTAAATGTTTAACAAAAAAAGACCCAACTATATGCTATCTACTTGAAAGTCAGTCCAAATATGACATATTTAAGGAAACAAATATATCATGCAACACTAATCAAAATTGAGGAGTGGCTATTCTAATATCATACAAAGCAAACTACAAAACAAAATAACAAAAAATTACCAATGTGTCAACTATACTCAAATTTAAAAAAATAATTTTTTAGGGGCACCTGCGTGGCTCAGTCGGTTAAGTGTCTGACTTCGGCTCAGGTCGTGATCTCGAGGTTCGTGGATTTGAGCCCCGTGTCAGGCTCTATGCTGACAGCTCGGAGCCTGGAGCCCGCTTCGGATTCTGTGTCTCCCTCGCTCTCTGCCCCTCCCCCACTCACATTCTTTCTTTACTTCAAAAATAAACATTAAAAAAATTTTTTAAACAAAAATAAATTTTTTAGATACCAGGGACAAAGAGGGACATTACATACTAATAAAAGGGTCAATTCATCTACAACACATAGTTGTATATGAACCTAACAACAGAATTTACTTCAAAACACATAAAGGAAAAAAAATAAAGAACTACTGGGGCACCTGGCTGGCTCAGCTGGTAGAGCATGTGCCTCTTGATCTCTGGGTCATGAGTTCTAGCTGCATGTTGGGGGTAGAGCTTGCTTACACACACACATACACACACACACACACACACACACACACACACACACACACACACCACTATTCTCACTGAATCCTCTTTACTATCCTGTTGAAATAGGTATTACTGTTCCCATTTTACAGATAAGCAAATTCAAACTAAGAAAGCTTAAATAAGTTACTCAAAGTGACAGAACCGGCTAGAGCTAAACTGCAGTGAGAGTGACATACTGAGGAGATCCATGAACTCCTGCTGAGGTCTATGAAGCTACTGGTTCCTCCAAAACTTCAATTAAAAACAATCTGTTGGAAGTGGGGTGGCTAGCTACCTAGGGCCAGTGCCCTATATTTACTACCAAAAACCACGGCTTTGAATCAGAATTCCACTACTCAGGCTCTCGCATATCGAATGAGCAAGGGAAAAACCTTATAAGCTCGGAGTCCACCTCTCTCTAAGTGTTTTAGGATTTCACTGTGCTGGCCGGAGACACATTAACCCACACACGCTCAACAAACGAGAAGTTAAAAGCAGGGACCTGAACAGATCGTTGTACACCCATGTTCACAGCGGTATTATTCCTTCTAGAACCTCACTCCAATAACTCTTCAACCTTAAAGGATCTGCCAGTTCATCGACCTTACCAGCTTCTCATTTTCCAACTTAGAGGCAGCTGTAATGTAGCAGTTACAAAGCATGGACTCTGGAGCTTGGCTGCCTGGATTAAAAAGCTAATTATCAGCTATATGACCCTGTGCAAGCTGCTTAAAATCTGTGCCTCAATTTCCTCATCCTTAAAATGGAAGTAATAGCACTACCCCCACAGGATTACTTTGAGGATTAAATGTAAAGCACTTACAGGGGAATGGGCAAAATGGGAGAAGGGGATTAAGAGGTACAAACTTCCAGTTAAAAAACAAATAAGTCACAGAGATGAAAAGTACAGCACAGGAAATAGAGTCAATAATATTGAAATAACACCGCACAGTGACAGTAACGACAATTACGGTGGTGAGCACTGCATTAACGTGTAGAACTGTTGAATCACTACACTGTGCACTCATCACTGTAACCCTCTCCTGTTCCCCTTGTCTTTATTACCTCCTTCTCCATCTTGGATCCCATGTCAGTAATTATAATCACTGTTACATACAGCCTCAATGATTTCTGCTTCCATTTCATTCCATTATATTTGCCTGGCAAAACATCAATCCTGACTAAATATAACCCTGCCCTTACTCTGGCCCTGAATTCAAGCTGAGGAACAAAGACAGACACAACTGAGGCTACTGATTTAGCTTTGTAGCTCTAACCCCACACCTCAAGCAGCCACTCACTGCCCAGCAATCTTTCCACTTTGGTCAGTTTACTCTCAATGACCTTACAGAACTGTCTCAATTCCTTTCTGTCCTCACTTAAGAAGACACTCTCCATTTCTTGACCCTTCAGTTGATAGAATTTGTTTGTTACTTCAGTGGGAAAACAGAGGTAGTCAGAAGAGAGTTTCCATATTGTCCTCTTAGCAAATCCTCCAATTTTCCTGAATTCTTTCGCATATCCCCTACCTTCTCTATCTATGCTCCTAGCTAACACCAATCCCTCTACATGTGTTCTGGATCACATCCTCATTCCTTTTCATGAACTTTCCATCTATAGCTACTCTCTTCCTCTTCTGCTTTATCAGTTTTTACTACTCTGAAAATGAGTCCCATCAATATACAGGGTTACTGCAATAACAATGGTCTTCCAAAAAAAGAAAAGCCTCTCAGGACTACACATCCTCTCCTACCTACCGTTCCATCTTTACAGCAAAAGTCCTTGGGAAAAGTTCTGTATCCTGTTTTCCACTCCAGGGTCATGCCTTTCCAACTGAGCGTCCCTTCTCCACATTCCCCTGAACTATCTGTAATCAGGGTCACTAATGAACACAGTGACCATACAACTGGGTTTGCCCAGACAGTACCAGTTTAGGTCTGTCCTGTGGCATAACGACTGTGCTCCCGTCACATTCAAAGATGTCTTGGTTTGGCCAATAAGTTATCTGAGGACTCTACCAAGGACTTCCAGCTTGCCAACTGCAATGGGCAATTCTCAATCTGTCAGATGCTCCCACGAGTGAACATTCTCTCCTCAGGGTCGCGGACAAAACACTCCCCTGATTGTTCTACCACACTGGCTGCTCCTTCTCACTTTCTTTTCTGGTTCTTCTAACTAGGAATACCAGAGTGTCCAGGGCTCAGGCATTTCGTCTCTTCTCTATATACAGTAGACGCATGCCCTCGGTAGTTTCACCCAGTCCCTTTACACAGCTAATAGCCCCCAAATTACTCCATCCCTACCTCTCCACTGAAACTCAGCTCACATTTAACGGTCTACTCAACATCCTCACTTGGAGTCAAACAAGCACCTCAGAGTTGACATGTACAAAACCAAATGTGACACCACGGCCCAGATCCGAAATCCGGTCTCTTCCCAGGGTTTGCCGCCTCACCACTCGGCCTCGTAGCAACAGCCCCATGGCTCCAGATCATCCTCTCACACCCCGCCTGCCGGATGGCAAAGCGGTCAGCCCCGCCTTCAGCACACAGCCCAAATGTAAAACTTCTCACAGGACACTGCTGAGAGCCTAAAGTCATCACCGTTTGTTCCTGTCTAACTGGGCATTACACAATTAACCTTTATTGAGCATTTACTGTGTAAGACGCACCACTCTATTCCCATCTCTATTCTATGCACGAATCATATGAGGCTCAGAGAAGACAAGGAATAAGCCCAAATCCGGCAGGCCAAGTTCCACAGCCGACATTCTTAACCACCGGCCTCGCTGCAGTTAATGGCCTCCCCGTTTTCTGAGTGGCCTACAGGCTCTCCAGACAATTCTGAGTGAGCTTTTTAAACCTTAAGTCAAATCAGATCACTCTCTTCCTCTCAACCCTCCAATGGTTTCTCATCATACCTAGAATAAAACCCAAAGCCCGTATGTCCTACGAGGCCTTACGTGATGTGCCTGTCCTTGCCACCTCACAGACGAACATTCTCCTCCATAAATGTCATCCTGCGATACTGGCCACCTTGCTTTTTCATGAACTCACCAAAGAGGTTCCACTTCAGGGCCTTTGCATTTATAGATTCCTCCGCATAGAACACTTTTCTCCCAGATACTCACATAGTATTCTTCCATCAATCAGGATTCCACTGAAATGTCACATTCTCAGAGAGGACTGTCCTTCCTAGCAAATCCACAGAATAGGGCCTGTCACTCGCCGTTCATTTCCCTGCTTCATTCTTGTTCATGACCCATATTACACTTACTTGTCATTTTATTAATCTGTGCCTTAAACTAGAATATAACCTCCATAAGGGCCGGGCATCTGCTCCGGTCACTACAGCTCTCTTAACCCGAGAGCACCAGCCAGAGCTCGGGCACTCAGAACACGCTTTGCCGAATAACGACTTAGGTTCTGCAGCTCAAGAGGAAAATAAGGATTTAATAACTAAAACTGAGACAACTACCCAAGCATTCTGAATAGGCAAGGTATAGTTCTGTTTCCTGCTGAACAGAAAAGTTTCAGAGGGAGTCAAACTTTAAAAGAAAGCTGTGTAACATAATCCTGAACGTTGTTGTCGTTAAGGTAAATAAAAAGAAAATAAGTTTTAATACTACTCAGGAATAGACAAAACTGTCATTGTTGGCAGATAACATCGCCAGCATCTGCTTAGAAAATACAAGCTACAAACAAAAATCAGACTGAGACCTATAAATACCGAGAACAAACTGCCGGTTGCCAGAGGGGAGGCAGATGAAGAGATGGGCCCAATAGGTGCAGGGGACAGAGAGACACAGCCTCCAGTCATGGAAGGAGTAAGTCACAGGAATGAAAGGCACAGCCTAAGGAGTACAGCCAACGATACTATAATAGCAATAGCACCGGACAGACAGTAGCCACACACTTGTGGTGAACACAGCATATAACGCATAAACTTGTTGACTCACTAAGTTGTAATCTAACATTGTGTGTCAACTATACTAAAAAAGACAGACAGACAGAGCAGGGGCGGGGGCATACAAGTTAATCAACCGAGAAGCTAAGCATTCTAGAAGACTGTCAGATCGATACAGAACATATAAACACCAATAACCTTCCTACACATCATGCTGAACGAACAGCAGCAATAATCAAGTCAAATGCAAACAACTGACTTGAAAACAGATGCAACAATAATCAATTTCTGAGAATAATCTTAATGAGAAAGAGTGTAACTTTACTCAAGAACATAAAAGAACCAAGCAGAGAGAGAAACAAACCTAACAGAAAAAGAGGCAGTAGAAACAAGCAATTCAGAGAAAAAATGAAAGGACCTATGAAATAGGACAGTGTTCAATCTCTGACCAAGTAATCAGAGAAATCATACGATGAAATGAGAAACGAGAAGCACTGATAATATTCAATCAGAGTGGGAACAGAGGAGAGACAAGACTCACACACATCAGCTGGCAAGGATGTAAGTGCAACAGCATATACTGGAAGACAATTTAACAATATCTATCAAAATATAAAACATGAACACCATTTCACACCTAGAAATCCATATTACCTCATGTGCATACACTGAGAAAGACGGTTGGCACAGATACACATAAGGATGTTCACTCTAGTACAAACAGCATGAAAGCTGATCAAAGGGAACAAAGTATGCTCTATCCATTCAATGGTTTTCCATCCCTAAACGGTCATTAAGAACAATGAGAACGATCTATTTGTACTAATTTAGAAAGATCTCTAAGACAGAGTCAGTCTCATGAGAAAAAGTACATTACAGAATAATACAATTCCATGAGTGGTTTATAAATGTATACAAATGTATAAACATGCATATGTTTTATAACTACATTAGTATGTGCATGCACATAGAAATACACAGCAAAATATCTAGGACACGCACCTGGTAACAATAATTTCCTCTGGAGGTATGGAGTAAAACTGGAGGCCAAGGAAGAAGGGCCTTTCATTTTTTCTCTTCAAGAGTTTTTACAAAGAGCATACACTTATCTGTATCTTAATAAATGGGGGTGGAATTAAAAGATGAGCTTTTTCCTTAGGAACCACTGCGAAAGCGTTTTATTTCTTTATGCTCTAGTAGTTAAGGGGTCATTTCTTCTCCCACTCTAAACAAACAGCAAACCTCCCAAAATCAGACCGCTAGTGCATCTGATACTTCTTACAAGGCATCGTATGCAAAAATAAATGAACAGTTTATGGTGTTTGGGTTGTTCATAATAATAATTAAAAATGCCTCTGTGACCAAAGCCTACAGCCTAATTTTCAACCTCTAATACTTCCAATCATTCCTGAGTCCATATAATGCCAAAACTACCTGGAAACTGAAAATACATGCCCGTTATTATTTGGATTTAAGATGCAAAAAAATCCTTGTGACTGTTTTGTTCAATAAACTTACTTATATCTATGTAGGAGTATATGCATATACACACAATAAAAATCAAGTCACAGCATTACCATTCTATAGTGAAAGTATAATTTGACCTTTATGCCACCTAAAATATGTCACTTATGGGATATTAAATAGCTTTTCTTAAAAATATTATGAATACACTAATTTTTTTTATTTATTTATTTTGAGAGAGACAGAGAGAGTGCAAGCGGGAGAGGGGCAGAGAGAGAGAATCCCAAGCAGGCTCTGCACTGCCAACATAGAGCCCGATGCAGGGCTCGATGTCATGAAACCATGGGGGTCATGACCTGAGATGAAATCAAGAGTCAGATGCTTACTTAACTGCCTGAGTCACCCAGGTGTTCTCAATAGGAAAACAAAGATATTCAATATGGGGCACCTGGGTGGCTCAGTCGGTTAAGCGTCCGACTTCCACTCGGGTCATGATCTTGCAGCTCGTGGGTTCGAGCCCCGCGTCGGGCTCTATGCTGACAGCTCGGAGCCTGGAGCTGCTTCGGATTCTGTGTCTCCCCCTCTCTCTACACACCCCCCCCCCCCCCGCTCGCAGTCTGTCTCTTTCTCTCAAAAATAAACATTAAAAAAAAAAGAAAGAAAAACAAAGAATATGACCAGCAATTGGAAAAGAGAACACATGAGACATTGGACCTCACAATTTTAAGAATGAAAATTCAAGCAAGGAGATATCATTTTATATATCAAATTAGCAAAGAATGACAACACCCGCAGTGGGCAGGTCACAGAAAAAGACATTATTAGGAGTATAAATTGGACAATCACACCAAAAGTAACCTAAATAAATAGAATACTGCTCTTACTTAGTCTCTTGTGTCAAAAAGGTTTTAGAAAAAAATCTTCTGGTAACGATAAAGACTAAAACACTATACAAGTAACTGTCAGGGCAAATTTATGTAGCAAAAGGGGCATTACGGCTGAAGCAAAGAAGAATCAAGAGGAACCATATTTGCATTAGTCAGCAATCATCACAGCAGCTCAAATGGGCATAATCAGTTCAACTGGCATCATCCTTCCTACACGATCAATGTGAATCTTACAGCAGGTGTACTGAGAGCTGATAATTACAGACAACAGTGTCTACACACGTGAGTGTTTTAGCTAGGTTTAAGTTTCACAAAGACTAGAACATTTGGAGTGAAGGGGAAATATATGTCATAATTGTCATAAGTAAAAATAAAACTTCCCGGACCGCCTGGGTGGCTGAGTCAGATAAGCGTCTGACTTCAGCTCGGGTCACAATCTTGCGGTCCGTGAGTTCGAGCCCTGCGTCAGGCTCTGTGCTGACAGCCTGGAGCCTGCTTCGGATTCTGTGTGTGTCTCTCTCTGCCCCTCCTCTGCTCAATCTCTCTCTCTTCTGTCTCTCAAAAAATAAACAATAAATTAAAAAAAAAAAAAAAGAAGTAAAAATAAAACCTCCCAAGAAATATCTAAAAGATAATCATTTTTTGTTCTTGTTTTATTTTACCACTTTACAATGAAAGAGTTTACAGTAATATACATAAAACTTTCCAAATACAGACACTTGTGAAGTTTGAGCATTTAAGAATGACAGTTCAAAAACTAAAAAACAAAACAGGGGCGCCTGGGTGGCGCAGTCGGTTAAGCGTCCGACTTCAGCCAGGTCACGATCTCGCGGTCCGTGAGTTCGAGCCCCGCGTCGGGCTCTGGGCTGATGGCTCGGAGCCTGGAGCCTGTTTCCGAATCTGTGTCTCCCTCTCTCTCTGCCCCTCCCCTGTTCATGCTCTGTCTCTCTCTGTCCCAAAAATAAATAAAAAACGTTGAAAAAAAAAAAAAAAAAAAAAACATAAAACACCACAAGAAAGAGATCTGTACAAAGTGTTTTCCAAAAGGCCCTTGAATTAAAAATAATGACAAACTTTAAAATTAACATCTATTTTGTTCGCCTGAAATTTCCTTTTAAATAAATCTTCTTGGTGGGGGGGGGAGGATAACATGAAAACTGTACATTCTGTGCAGCTCTATAAATCTAAAACTAAAAAATTAAAGTCCGTTTTTTAAGAAGTATTAACCCATTTTTGAGCTATGAAGACATCTATAAAGGCAAAGAACTGAAAATAAAGAGAAAAAGATGGAAAGGGTATTGAATCTCACAGATAGTAAGAAAAATGAAATCTAAAATGTTTTACATCTGATAATACCAAGGGCTGGTAAGAAACTAAAGCAACGGGGACTTTCAGACTCTAACTGGCGGGCACGTGAACTGGTACAATCATTTTGAAAAACATTCAGTATTACCCAGTAAAGTTGAGGCAAGTACATACCTTAAATGCACTGACACGGTTTTTAGCCATGACTGAGAGTAAGACATGTATTTTAAATGGTGACCAAGAATGTACATAAAATACAATACAGAAGTAAAACTATCTGTCAAAGAGGGCGGCAAATTCTTAGACAACAGGAGATTTTTGGACCCTCAAAAGACACTAACCAATTAACTCAAGTTTCAGGAAGAAGAAAAACTTTCCCAGAAGGAAAATTTGAGATGAAAGAGGGAATGGTAAGGAAAGAAAAGCGTGAACTTGTTTCTATTTCTAAGCAAAGCTGAGTTCATGAAAGATGATCATGAGGTCTGATATATGGGGTCACAAAAAGGACTTGGATGATGAACAAGAAGGATGTCTAAGTCAGGAGGCAGCGTGATCACAGGTAAAACATTTTCAAGTTGTTGCTGCTCAGGAGTAAGGTGTGTTACTGATTCACGTTACACTTTCGATAAATATTTATGCTAATATTTCTAGGGTAGACACAGAGACAGCACACACAGAATGTGTAACTACCGAAAGGGAAATGTGAACATGAGATGAAACCCAGGGAATAAATTTCAATCCAGAAGCGAAAATGAACAAACCACAGTTAGGTACAGAAAACACTGACAAATCACACAAAAAGAAGAAAAACAAGTTGCACAAGACTGTGTACAGTAAATACAGTATACAACTCCATTAAGATACAGGGTAAAAGCAGGCAAATCTAAACATACGTTACATAGAGATACACACATGGTTTTTAGAAACTATAAAAAGAACCAAGGAAATGTTAAATACAAACTTCAGAGTTATTACTCTGGAGAGAAAGGAGTGGTATGATCATGGAAAGGCATTTTGGGGAACTTCAAAGAATATTCTATTTCTTAAACCATAAGGTAGATACACAAATGTGTGTTATTCTTTAAACTATGTATAATTATATGGAGAATTACATATACAGGAAAGGAATATGAAATTTCACAATTTAAAAAGTTAACTTAAAAAGCAATCTCCTCCACTCCAAATATCTCGGATTCTTCCAATCCTTAATTACAGACTTCTAAAATATCCTTGCCTACACGTATCTTCTTCTTCTCTCAAGGCCTATTCAACTTAGTACTACTAATTATGTCCTATCTTGACATCTTTTACAGACGCCTTTCGTTATTATTTAACTGTGATTTGTTAATTAACTATTTAAACAATGCATTTTCTCTTTTCTTTTACTTTTTGTTTCCTCTCCAGACTGTAAGGTCTCCAAGGCAGACTTACCTCTCCTGGGTTTCCCACCCTGCCCAGGAACCGTGAGAACCTTTCTTCATACAAAGTACACATTCAGGTATTTATTCATATCCAGACCCAATTCTGGACTTACGTATGCATACACCTAGATATGTACCTGCCACACATACATGTTCCTTAACTGGTTAATATGAAACAATTATGAACCATGTAACCCAATTAAAACACTCAAGTTCCAGTATTTTCTTCACTCTGAAATATTTTCTTAGTACATGAAGTCAGAAGTTCCAGGTTTTGCAGGGACTACATCTACTTTTTCTGTGCTCTATTTTCAACTTCAGTGAAAGAAGGATACAAACTCTCTGATCATCTAAGGAATCAAATAAAACGAAATATGTACAAGTTGTTCAGTTTTGGGGCACCTGGGTGGCTTAGTCAGTTGAGCGTCTTCTTGGTTTCGGCTCAGGTCATGATCTCACAGTTCATGAGATCAAGCCCCATCTCTGTGCTGGTGGCGTGGAGCCTGCTTGGGATTCTCTCTCTGCCCCTCCCCTGCTGTCTCTCTCAAAATCAAACTTAAAAAAAAAAAAAAAGTTGTTTAGTTCCCCCCCTCTTCCAAGAAAACTCTCCTGAACTCTCTCTTTCGCAGCCTACCTCCCAAAAAGAATCCACTTCTGTGGCTCCCATTCACCCCCAGTCCAAGGCCCTCACAACACCAATGAGACTTTGTTCAAGGCCATTTTTTGAGCAGTCTCTAACCTCCATCTTCCCTTTCTTGGAGTTGAACCAGTTTTCTCAAAACATTTTGCAGAAATCATGTAAAAAAAAAAAAAAAAAAAAAAGCCTAGATACATACTGAGATATTTACTGATAACTTGAAATCTAGAACTTGTTTCAAAATAACCAGGGAGGAGACAGCACAGACGAAACACGACAAATTGACCAGAGGGGATAATTAGTAAAACCAGGTGATGCGAACACGGGAGGTTCAATATAAAAACGCTCTACTCTTACATATGTTGAAAATACCACAATAAAAAGTTTTAGAAATACTTATTTACTACTTGATCCTAACTGTGGAAAAGTATATCTGAAGTAATGTCATAAAATCTTCATGTTAGCAGTCTTGTTCAACTCGTTCCCCAAGGAATGAATGAACCACTACAACATCCCAGGCAAGACATCTCGCTTCTGCCTGTATCAGTCCACAGCACAGAACAATCACCGCTGCTGGAGATAACAGATCTGCATGAGAGACATTCGCTGAACCCAAGGAATGTGTACACGGGAGATAAACAAGAACGTGTCGCAAGTGTAGAAAAAGCAAACAGACCAGTTGAGAGAAGAGAGACCACTATTCGGTTAGTAAAGACCTCACCAAGAAGGACGCCGAGGACTTCAGACCAGAAAACAGGAAGGAAGGAAAAGGGGGAAGGGAGGAGAGCAAAGTGACTGAGCTAGCAAGAAGAGCTCGGGCAGGCAGGCAGAGGGAAGGGTAAAACTTAGCCATAGTCAGAAGAGAACAAGTGTTGTCAAGTAGAACAGACCCAGGGTATGAAAAGGACTTGAACTCCGAACTAAGAAGCTTGAATAAAACTCAGCAGGCAGCCTCCGAAGGTTTTACAGCAAAAAAAGTATCAGAATCAAGTATACATTGGGAAAAATAACCTCATCAGTTTAATAATCCAGAGCAGAAAATGAGATCTGAAAGAACTATCAACGGACATCCCAATTCTGCCGTAAAGCAGCTTGAACACTCACTCACCAAGTTTTGTTCTGTTTTTTATTCAAAGTCAAAATCTGGTTATTCATTTATTCAACAAATATTTGAGTTCTGGTTACATGCTAGGCACGTTCTAGACATGCCAAAAACTTTTATCTCGCAGTCCTAGTTGCAGAACACTAGAGTCGTGGTCTCAACTTGGGGAGGGGGAAGGGCAAATTTCTGCCCCCCACCACAACTGGCAACATGTCTAAAGACATCTAATGAGTCCAGGGATGCTGGGGAACATCTCTCAATGCATAGCACAGCCACCACAATAAGGAATTAGCCCCAAAGGTCAGCAGTACCAAGGGAGAGAAACCCTGCCGTAGAGCAGCACATTCTATCCCCTCTTTTTACACAACTGTTTAATGCACGTTACTTCTTCTATTACAATTCTAAAATAAAGGTCTTACGATACCTTCAGAAACACACAACACCATTTTAATAATTTCGAAAGCAGCAACAAATATACTAAGAATCTTGAGATTTGGCTTAAGACGTTTATAAGGGGGCGCCTGGGTGGCGCAGTCGGTTAAGCGTCCGACTTCAGCCAAGTCACGATCTCGCGGTCCGTGAGTTCGAGCCCCGCGTCAGGCTCTGGGCTGATGGCTCGGAGCCTGGAGCCTGGAGCCTGTTTCCGATTCTGTGTCTCCCTCTCTCTCTGCCCCTCCCCCGTTCATGCTCTGTCTCTCTCTGTCCCAAAAATAAATTAAAAAACGTTGAAAAAAAAAAAAAGAAGTTTATAAGCTACACTTATCTTACATTAACTTCTAGAAATAAAATTGTCTTCTTCTCCTGTCACCTACTGTTCTCAAAAACTTAAGCTAAAAGCTCTGTGTAACGTTTATTACTTTTCCTTTTGCGTCCCTACAGCAGCTAATCACCACAATCTGCCACTTCTTTCCATGTAATGCCTCACATCTCAACTTTCTATTCCTAGTGCCATCAGCAGAAATAACTTCACTATTTGCCCTGGAGCTCTTGGTGTGTCTGTCTCCCTCCCGTTCTCCCTCCCTCCCTCCCAGGCTATCCGACTCACGAGCACTGCATTTTTCACCTGCTCAAAATTCCATAAGGTTGCTTACAACACACCAAGTAAGAGCCTAATTCCCGCTGCTCGGCATTCAAGCTGAGCCACAGTCCACCTTTCCAACTCTTTTTCCCACTGCTCTCCTCAGGAATACCCTCTCTCTCAGCAAAACGAGTTCTTCTGGGGCAGTTGACCAACCTCTCCAGCTCAGAGAAATCAAAAGCCTCATTCAAATAAAAGATATGTTTTTGGGGCACCTGGGGTGGCTCAGTTGGTAAAGCGTCTGACTTCAGCCCAGGTCATGATCTCACGGTTCGTGAGTCCGAGGCCCGCGTCAGACTGTGTGCTGACAGCTCGGAGCCTGGAACCTGGTTCGGATTCTGTGTCTCCCTCTCTCTCTGCCCCTCCCCCACTCACGTTCTCTCCCTCTCTCCCTCTCTCTCCCCCCTCCCTAAAATAAACTAACTTTAAAAAAAAAAAGGTATGTTTTTAACTCAGGGTACCAATACTCAGGGTACCAATAAGAGATCAACTTACAAGGAATCCCGACCTGCCCACAGATCTTTTTTAATGAGAGACAACCCCAACCCCCTTGGCTCACTGTCCTTATTTAGAACATCCCCCATTTGCCTCTCTACCTCTCTGAACTCATCTTACCCTTCAAATCTCCACAATTCTCACAGCCCAGTCATGTGTATCACCACCACCTGCCCACTCACCCACCCCATCCCATACCTGTGGCTCTTAGGCCATTTCACTTATTTGGTAACGAAGTGTCATCTCATTTTTACTAGCTCTCTTTTATATTCAGACAGCTAAAATTATGACTGATTCGTTCAAAACCTGAATAGGGGATAAATGGAGTATTTACATTTCCAAATCAATCTCCAACATTCTTTAGATTTTTTTTTTTTTAAATCACAATACTCCTGGGAACAGATCGACAGGTATATTCATTTATTATTAGTAAGAATATAAATTGGTACCATTATGCTATAATGGTATTTGTCAATTCAAAGTCTTTAAAATCTGGGGCGCCTGGGTGGCTCAGTCGGTTAAGCATCCGACTTCAGCTCAGGTCATGATCTCGCAGTCCATGAGTTCGAGCCCCGCGTCAGGCTCTGTGCTGACCGCTCAGAGCCTGGAGCCTGCTTTGGATTCTGTGTCTCCCTCTCTCTGACCCTCCCCCATTCATGCTCTGTCTCTCTCTGTCTCAAAAATAAATAAACGTTAAAAAAAAAAAAAAAGTCTTTAAAATCTGTATACCCTTTGACCCAGGAATCTCACTTGGGAATTCATTGTGAGGAAATAATAAAGTGCACAAAGGGTTTGCTCTAAAGATACTTATCATGTTTTCTAACTCTCAGAGATTGAAAACACAAAACTTCCATGTCCAACAAGAAAAGACTATTCAGATGAATCATTTATTTAAGCAATGTAATATTCTGCAGCTACTAAAAGCCTATAGCACTGTGGTTACTGAGATAGAATCTTATGATTATTCTCTTAAGTGAAAAAAATCTGAATGATATGACCCCATATGCCTGATTTTGTAACATTTTTATATATTATGTGTTCTATTTTTTCTAAATATTTTCTACATATATACACAGTCTGTACACAAAAAACATATACTGATAAGTATACGTAAATCTTAAAATAGAGCAAAATCTTTATTTTCTTTTGTTAATGAATATTTATATTTTAGCTATATTAAATTTTATGGACACCACAAACATTTTTAAGGCCTATTCAGAGTTGAACCATAATCTCACAAAGCCTACGACACCTAGATTCAATGTATCTGTAGGAAAAATATTTCCAGGAAGAATGCTTAAACACATGCTTACAGTTCAATACCCACGTGGCATCAGCAGCGACAGCAGGCATCCCCACTCTGACGCAGGCCAGGTGGCTCGTCGGCCAGAAACCCCAGGAAGGGTTCTGGTGGTGCCAGACCAAGGGGAGGAAGGCCGGCCTGGAGAGCCTGGGAGGGAGGGACTGCAGGGCACACGCTCCGCGGACTGGTGTGTGTGTTGGGCACAAAGCATAAACGAAGATGACGAGACCGTCACCAGACCAGGAAGGCAATGCAGTGGAATGCTGTGGGCATGAGTTCCAGAGGCTGAACACTTAGGCTCAGTGTCACCCCTGCCTCTCCCTGCGGTGCAAATCACCGCAGAATAACGGGGACAACGGTCTGCCCAGAGCAGCGCCTGCCACTGCAGTTAGGTGCCCCTCGCCATCTACAATTACTGCCACCGTCACCCCTGCGCCAACGACAGGTGGCAGTTGCGGGGACGGCAGTGCCTCTCCCCCACCGGTCACCTCCTTGGTCTGCTCTCACCTTGCCGGGGGCCCGCTCAGTAAAGAACAGGAGCCGGGACTCCAGGTGGTCGGAGACCAGTGTGAGGGAGCAGGCAGTAACATCGAGAAAGAAAAGTAAATCTGTATAAGCGGTTCACAAGAAGGGCACCGTAAGTCACTCCCCTCATGCTGCCACCGCGATCTTCACACAACGTGTTTCCTGCGTCATTCACCCGGATAAAACCTTTCACTGTCTCTCTGTGGACTTTGGGAGTTAAATCAGAACTATTCCTGAAACTGACTTAAAACCCATACTGCCTCTGGGGCGCCTGGGTGGCTCAGTCGGTTAAGCATCTGACTTCGGCTCAGGTCATGATCTCATGGTTCATGGGTTCAAGCCTCGCATCATCGGGCTCTGTGCTGACAGCTGGGAGCCTGGAGCCTGCTTCGGATTCTGTGTCTCCCTCTCTCTCTCTCTCTCTCTCAAATAAACATTAAAAAAAATTTTTTTTTTAAACAACAAAAACCCATACTACCTCTGCAGTCTCATCTCTGGACACTCTTCCACGAGCACACTCAGCGTCTAGCCCTACCAAACTTCCTCAGTTACAAACTCACTCGTCAGCCTTTGCATGCACTGTCTCCCCTGCCTGGAAAGCAGTCTCTACCTCCTCCAATAGAAGCAAACTGCCATTCAACCTGCAAAACCCAGCTCAAGATCGATCATCTCCACAGCCCCTTCCTGACCTTCAAAAGCTAAGTCCCTCTGTGTGCCCCCCACTATGTGCAGAGCCCTATTTCCGTCTCTTTGAAGGCTCCCCTGACCCAATCCCACACACGCACACCCACACACACGTAACAGCAAGCATTTCTCAGATGCCGGCAGAGTGTTCCTCCACCCCTCACTCCAGACAGTTAACAAGCCCCCAGCCAGGCTGTTATCTATGCTTCTGGCCAACTGACTACAGGTTTGAAGTTCCAGTGATCTCCTCCTCAGGTTTGATTAATTTGCTGGAGCAGCTCGCAGAACTTGGAGGGAAACTTACTTACGTTTACTACTTTATTAAAGTATATGATAAACAATACGATAGGGCAAGGTCCTGGAGAAAGAAGCGTCCACCCTTGTGGGGCCTGGTTCAGTGGCACGTAAAGGTATTCTTTTATTTTCCCCAAACATGGAACAGGGAGGGAGGGAGGGAGGGAGGAAGGAAGGGCCAAAAAAGCTAACCTCTTAGGTTTTCATGGAGGCTACATAATCATGATTGACCAAGTCATTGACCATTGGCTGATTCAACTCCAGCCCCCCTAGTGAAGGTCAGGGGGACAGAAAGTTCCAAGTCTCTATTCACATGGTCCTTCTGGCACCCAGCCCCCACCCTTGGGTGGGATCCAAAATTCACTGTCATTAATAATAAGACAACCAATTCATTTTCGTATCTTTGAAATATTTTCAGGAACTGTGAATAAAGATACAAAATAAATCCAAACAATATATTTTGGTCATATGAATGACTATATATATATATATATATATATATATATATATATATATACACACACACACATACACACACACACACATACACACATATATGTATACATGTGTATACGTATATATGTGTATATATGTATTTTTTTATGCTTATTTATTTTGAGGGGGGCGGGGACCATGAATGGGGTAGGGGTAGAGGAAGAGAGGGAGAGAGAGAATTCTAAGCAGGCTCCTCACTCAGCACCGAGCCCTACACGAGGCTCGATCCCACAACTGTGAGATCACAACCTGAGCCTAAATCAAGAGCCAGATGCCCAACCAACTGAGCCACTCATATGCCCCAAATATGTATTTCTTAGAAATCATATTGCACTGTCACACTGTATTGTCCCACCAGTAGCCAGTGACTCCATGGAGGGATCTTGCTTTTATCTGTTAGTTTCCAGATACTTTCCTGCACAGTGACTAATATTAAGAATAGGAAAAACTGGGGGCGCCTGGGTGGCGCAGTCGGTTAAGCGTCCGACTTCAGCCAGGTCACGATCTCGCGGTCCGTGAGTTCGAGCCCCGCGTCAGGCTCTGGGCTGATGGCTCGGAGCCTGGAGCCTGTTTCCGATTCTGTGTCTCCCTCTCTCTCTGCCCCTCCCCCATTCATGCTCTGTCTCTCTCTGTCCCAAAAATAAATAAACGTTGAAAAAAAAAAAAAAAAGAATAAGAAAAACTGGGGCACCTGGGTGGCTCAGTCGGTTGAGCGTCCAACTTCGGCTCAGGTCATGATCTCACAGTCTGTGGGTTCGAGCCCCGTGTCAGGCTCTGTGCTGACAGCTCAGAGCCTGGAGCCTGCTTCAGATTCTGTGTCTCCCTCTCTCTCTGACCACCCCCCCCCCCCCCCCCGCCTGTTCATGCTCTGTCTCTGTCTCAAAATAAATAAACACTAAAAAAAACTGTTTTTTTAACAAGAAGAAAAACTTACTAATCACAGTTGGGAAATATTCAGGACCAACTAATTAGACTGCAGACTGGTGAAGAAAGTGAAAGAGGGGCACCTGGATGGCTCCATCAGTTAAGCGTCCAACTCTTGATTTTGGCTCAGGTCATGATCTCACAGTCATTAGACTGAGCCCCGTGTCAGGTTCCGCACTTGGCATGGAGCCTACTTGAGATACTCATTCATTCTCTCTTTGTCTCTCTCTCTCTCTCCCCCCCCCCCCCTCAAAAAAGGGAAGGGGAGGGGAGGGGAAGGGAAGGGTGGGTCAAACCTTTGTCCTGCCTTTCCCATATAAACTTTTGTGCCAGGCAGCCAAACAGTGAGGGGGATTCTTCTCTTTATAAAAGTATTCCAGCAAATAAAATGAAGGAATAACACAATTAGAACATCATCATTTTACGATCCCTGATGAACCAACAGATCTGGGCACTGGTGACAACCAGACATTATGTGCCTCCCGGTGAGGAATGTACAACCACCTAAGAGGCAATCATGAAAAATGAAACTGAACCAGAATCTGATCAAGGTCCACCCACTCATTTGGAAATACAGAGAACAGAAACATGTTAAACCTCAGGGGTGTGATCAACAAAATCCAGATGGTGGGAAACTCTATGGGGCAAATAACTTGTTCCTTCAACAAATAAACTGAAAGAAACGGAGGCTAGTAGCCTATAGATTAAGAGAGACTAAATCACAATGTGTGAGCCTATGGAGATCCTGATTCAAACCAACTATTAAAAAAGAGACAGACACCTATTTAATTTGAATACTGAGTATTTGATGATATTATGGATTCAACCATTAATTATTTTAGGAATGATGGTGGTATTAGGTTCTTTTTTACTTTTTAGAAATCTTTACTTTTAGAAATACATTCTCAGACATTCGTAAATGAAATTATATTATGCCTGAAATTTGTTTCAAAATAACATAAGAAGTGGTTAACAGTATAAATAAAATAAGATTAGCCATGTGTGATGATTTGTTTAAAAGAGGTGACAAGTACTTAGGGGTTCATTATACACATTTGTATATGGGCAAATTTTCTGAAATAAAGTTTAAAAAAAAAAAAAAACAGGTGGAAAGGGAAAAGGAGTGACTCAAAGTCTACTGAATACCAGGGCAAGTACAGAGAAGGGAAAATGATCACAGGTGGGGGTGGCAGCAATTGGAAAGAAATTATTTTATCACAAAGACCTCTGTTAAAGAAAAGACACCAAGGGAAGAAAGATTCAGGACACAGCAGAGTGCAGAGGTTAACTGAAACATGTGTGCACAGGACTTTCAGCAGAGCATTAAAAGCACAGACCCTGCAGTGAACACTGCCTGAGTTCAAATCCTGGTTCCACAACTCACCCTGTGCCTTCATTTCCTCAGATGTTAAAAAAAAAAGGACAAGAGTAGTCTTTACTTCTGAGGACTTTCGTAGAATTTTATGAATTAATACAGTTCTCCTAAAACAATATTTTACAGAAGCTCTCCATAAATGTTAACTGTTCCCTGCCTGATCACCACCCTCCCCACTACAGAGATGGAAACACAGACCCCTAAGAGGTGAAGTGTCTTGCTTAACAACAACCTTAGAACCATCTCTTACGCTGAGAACTTACGGTAGATTCGCTGGCTATTCACCAAACACATTTCCCTTTCCTGCTGGACGTGTGGCTAGGCTACATTTACCAACTTCCCTTCTGTGTGTCTGACTTCCGGACAATGAAATGTGGACTAAGTGATTGGATACCTCTTCACCCATCACAGGCCCTGTCCCCAAATCCCCCACACCCATCTCTCTCCCCCATATGCCAGGTGGACATCAATGCCCAGGACAATCCTGGAAGTCAAGAGATTAAGTTTAGCGTCCCAGAAGAATAAACTGTTAATGCCTTAAGCCCCTGAGATTTCAGGGTTTATCTGTTATAGCCGCTGACATAACTTCAGTTAACATACTTTTCATGGACCCATCACAACAATCATTACTCCTCATTTTACAGACAGGAAAACTGAACCTTGGAAAGGGTCATGGTCACACAATTATTAAGTGGTGCATCCAGGATTTGAACCAGCACTGGCTTAATACAGAGCTCAGGCTCTTAAGTGTCAAAAGACCAGTAAGTGGAACCAGGATTTCTAATTTACAACAGTTACATTTAACATAGAATTGTGTTACGTGTTCCTGAAACACTCACTTTAATCTCTCAGAAGAGTAACTAGATAAGCGTTACTACAAGCACAAAGATATAAATATTCCCCCAAAAGTTTAACTGAGGTTTTTACAAGAAATACATTAGAATATGACATTAAAAAAGAGAGAGAGAGATGTACATTAAAGAGACCACACTTCGTTATCCTTGCAAGTAGCCCATAACAGAAGTTTCAATATTTCTTAATGTTGATTTCTTTTGAGAGAGAGAAAGAGAGCACATGCAGGCAGGGGCAGAGAGAGGGGGAGAGAGAGAATCCCAAACAGGCTCCACGCTGTCAGTGCAGAGCCCAACACAGGGCTCGAACCCATGAACCGTGAGATCATGACCTGAGCCGAAATCAAGAGTCAGATGCTTAATCGATTGAGCCACCCAGGTGCTCCTATAAGTTTTAGTATTTTAATCCAACTTTTCCCACTCAATCTTACCTGAGCCATCCCTATTTATTGGAAATTATATAACATGATCTTATAACATCAGTAATTTTTTTTTTTTTTAACGTTTATTTTTGAGACAGAGAGAGACAGAGCATGAACGGGGGGAAGGTCAGAGAGAGGGAGACACAGAATCTGAAGCAGGCTCCAGGCTCTGAGCTGTCAGCACAGAGCCCGATGCGGGGCTCAAACTCACAAACCGTGGTATCGTGACCTGAGCCGAAGTCGGACGCTTAACTGATTGAGCCACCCAGGTGACCCTAGTAATTTTTAAATAGGATTTAATAAATGGAAAAATCCTTTTATTTCAATCATCACTGAACTGGATCTCCATCATTAATCAATGTGCACCTACAAAAGATGTACAAACGAAGTTATAAAACTGTGTGTACAGCATAATTCTACCTACAACTATTTTCTTCTATACATGTACATCTCTTGTCTACAAATGAAAAATATCTGGAAAGTAATGCAAGAAAGTTTCCAGTGATTACTTCTGGGGAGTAGAACTGAGCTTGTGATTTATAACTTTTGATTGACTGAATTTATGATGAATACAATACTTTCAGAATAAGAAATACTTAAAAATATATATTATCTATGGTTTATAGTATGGTAAAATTATCAAATTCCCAAAATCCCAAATTACATGATGGATAGTGAAACATGTAGGTTGGGGGGAAAAAATTATAACTCTTTATAATGAACATATCATTTGATCAATTTCACCCATCTATATGGATACATGTGTTTACACATCTATAAATAAATCTATTTTTAAACATTTAACTAGTTAGAAAAAAAATATAGCTCTTCATAATGAATATATCATTTGATCAATGTCACTTATATGGAAATATGGATATAAATGTCTTATATATGGTTCTATAAGTAAATCTATTTTACGATTTTATTAATTAAGTTTTTTTAAGTAAGCTCTATGCCCAACATGGGGCTTGAACTCATGACCCTGAGATCAGGAGTCACGTGCTCTACCATCTGAGACAGCCAGGTGCCCCAAGTAAATTTATTTTAAAACTCTTAAATACACACAAACAAATAATAAGTGTATTCTAATCAGGGGGTTTTGATAACATTTAACCAAGCACATTCATTTTTATGAAATTCTGTTGTAACCTGGAGAATATCTGGGATTGTATCAGGAAAAACAATATATTAGAATTATAAAACAGTTCTCTTTGGGGGCCCAAACTTGATAATGTTTTGGAGACTATTTTAGGGTTCAGGCTTTCTTCAAATGTTTCAGACCCTTCACAGAAAAGAGCAATTCAGAATTAAACCTCATTTGTGAAGGAACTCACTGTGTCCTAAACACTGTTCTAGATTAATGTAAAATTCTATCACATTCATCAAAATAGTATTTGTGAAGGGCCCAGGGGTTATTATTATTGTAATTAAATATGCTAAGATACATGTTCCTTAATCTAGAATTTTACACAACTGTATAATTCTGAGACAGGAGACAATTTATTATTATTATTCAGGTTAATTGAATGGGGGTGGCAGGCAGACCATTATAAAGATAATCCAAAATAGTAAGCTTTCAAAATAAATTATATTTGGCTTTAAAATGTCTTTTTAACCCACTTATTTCAGTATAAGAAACTTTGATAGTTTGAAAATTCTAAATCAAGGAGCACCTAGGAGGTTCAATTGGTTAAGCATCCAACTCTTGATTTCAGCTCAGGTCATGATCTCATGGTTGTGAGATCAAGCCCTGGGACAGGCTCTGCACTAACACAGCAGAGCCTGTTGGGATTAATTCTGTCTCTCTCTCTGCCACCCCCCAACTCATACACACACACACACACACACACACACACACACACACACACACTCTCTCTCTCTCTCTCTCTCTCTCTCTCTCTCTCTCTCTCTCTCTCAAAAATAAAAAAAAAAATAAACTTAAAACAAATTCTAAATCAAAACACGTCCAAAAGTAAAACCACACTATGAAAAATGATGATTCAGCAAAAGTATAAATTATATGTTTATCCTTTTTTTGTTCCCCAAACAAAAGGTCTCACATAGTTATTACTGAGCCAACCCACCAGTGCAGAAGGACAGTAGAAAAATCATTCCTCCAATAAAGCATGTCTATTGTTCAGGTAGCAGTCGTGTTCACAGAGTGACCGGGGTACAAGCATGTGACCTCCATGCAGCACAAACGTGTACCACCTCACGTGCCATCCCTTACAGGCCCAGCCTGGTTCTACTCCAATGCCTTTTCTTGGGAGCTGTACCTGACTTTATTACCAGTTTCCATCCAAATCCACTGGGAAACGGGACAGTTCTGCCATTGTTTCTTGGCCAGGAATTACTTGACGCTGAAAGTCCATGAGAAGATACGGCAGGAAGCAGTGAAGCTCACAAACCATGATGGCGGAGAAAAGGAGACAGGGTTATGTTGATCCTTAACCTCTCCCCACCACCATTCCTGCCACTGTCCTCCTGTAAATCTAGAAATAAGCCCCAGCCCTACCTCCAAATGTCCTTAATTCCTGAACTTGCTTCCTTCCTCTCTAGACACCATGCAGTTTAGGTTCAGAGCCAAAGTTCTCTAGAAAGTCCGGTTAGTTGGGGCGCCTGGATGGCTCAGTCGGTTAAGTGTCTGACTCTTGATTTCGGCCCAGGTCTTGACTGTGTAGAGCCTGCTTGGGATTCTCTCTCCCCGCCCCTCCCCCACTTGTGCTCTTTCTCTCTCTCTCTCTCTCTCTCTCTCTCAATAAACTTACAAAAAAAAAAAAAGCAGTAGAAAGTCTGATCAGTCACTTATGCCTATACCTCCTCTTTAATTCACCAGCGGACTTCCTGCAAGCTGGTTAACAAACCCACTGTTTCACTGATACTAGACTGGCCGTCAAATCTATCAGACACTCGATAATCTGTCTTTACCTTCCCCCACACTCATCTCTAGAACAACGGACCCTGGACATTACACACGTTCACGCCAGAAATCTCCATTTCTTGGCTTCTCTGGCTGTCCCCTCGGCCTCTACAATGTTTCCTTCTGACCCTCTGTGAAACTACTACTGCTCCCTGGAATACAGTTCCAACCCCCCTCTCCTCTAGACAGGTTCTTCTTCCGTCCGTGTCCACCTGTACACAGTCTCCCAGCTCTCCAGTCCACACCCACCACCCACACATCCAAACCCCCCGAGACCATCTTCACCTGAATGGAATACAGGCTTGCTAAATTCAACAGACCCCAAGCTGAATCTGTCCTCACCGTGTGTACCCAGTTTGTTCCATCCACCTAGAAATTTAAATCAGTTCAGCTTTCTCCTCCTCCTAAACAACCTATTTATCCTACCTCTGAAACCTCTTTTCAACCAGTTACCTCTTCTTCATCCACAAAACTATCTCAGGTACTCGCTCCTCTCACACCTGCCGACACTCAACAACTTCTAAGCTCCCTCCATTTATCCCTCATACTAACGCCAGATATTTTTTTCTTGCAAATATGACAGCATTATCCTTTTTTCATCTCTCAATGGTCACATACTCTGAGTCTTACAGAAAGACAAACCTCTTACTAGAGCATAAAAGACCCTCCACGATGCAACTTACGCCAACCAGTTTAGCCTCATTTGCTGTCACTCCTCTACATGTTACACTTTCATCATATTTAACCTTTTAATTAATTTTTTAATGTTTATTTTTGAAAGAGAGAGAGAGAGAGAGAGAGAGAGAGAGAGAACAAGAGAGCACAAGCAGGGGAGGGGCAGAGAGAGAGGCAGACACAGAATCCGAAGCAGGCTCCAGGCTCCAAGCTGTCAGCAGAGAGCCCAACATGGGGCTCAAACTCACAGACCGGAGATCATGACCTGAGCCAAAGTCGGATGCTTAACCGACTGAGCCACTCAGACAGCCCCATCATATTTAACCTTTTATCTCCTCCCTCAAAATTCTGTGCCTTTACATGTGCTTTTTTCCCTCTGCCTAAAATAGGTTAGGACAGTCCTTGCAAGCTTCAGTTGAAGTGTTACCTTCCTTTCTCCCAGGAAAGCTTCACGTAAGCCTCGGAGGGCAGTGGGCTCCTTCTCCGGCTCAGCACTCAGACACATCTCCAAATGGATCTCTACTTCTGCCCCTTCACCCAACTTTAGAATTTTTGGCAAGGATCTTCTCTTATTCTGCATTCAAATCTTCTCTAACTAGCAGGTTACACACCATGAGTTGAAAATACTGTAAGTCAAAAAATGTGTTTAATACAACTAACCTATCGAACATCGTAGCTTAGCCTGGCCTACCTTAAACATACTCAAAGCACTTACGTTAGCTTACAACTGGGCAACATCATCTAACACAAAGCCCATTGTACAATAAAATGCCGAACAGCTCGTATCGTTTCTTAAACACTGCACTGAAAGTGAAAACCAGAAGGAAAGATGGTACAGGTACAGTTACTGACGGTTCCTGACCCTCCTGGTCACGGGGCAGGCCGGCTGCTGTGGCCTGGGTACTGCTGCTGAAAGCGTCACCAGACTCTACCGAGAGTGTCACACCACAACTACCAGCCTAGGGAAAGACCCAAATTCAAAATTCAAAGTATGGCTTCTACTGCACGCATATTGCTTTCGTGCCACCAGAAAGTCAAGCAATCCTACGTGGAACTATTGTAAATGGAACCATCTTAAGTCAAACCATCAAAGTCAGGAACCACCTGTGCTTCCAATGCCAACATACATACAACCTCACAAAACAGTCAATCATAATAAGTACCAAATAAATAAATTCAGGGACTGTCAGACAACACAGAAAAGGTTTTAGTGCATCAGGGACCCAAGACAAATACAAAATTTATACTGAGGAGGCTTTAATACATTGGTATGTACATACAAACACACACATGCTACCCACGCACTCATAACAGATCATGTCTGCTTCCATAACAAGCTCATTTCTCCAACCTAATACAACCCTACGGTAATTCTTTGCTGCCGTGTACTGTTCACATTGACTTCAAAGAAACTAATTTAATAACCCATAATCATATAAATTCACATGCCCACAGATATAAAGACAGGAAATTTTTCTGGAAATGTATAAATAAAACAGGCATTAGTGGTTTCAGGGTAGAGCAGTGTTATAGGCTGAATTGCCCTCCACCTCCAAATTCTTACATTGGAGTCTTAACTCCCAGTACCTCAGAACGTGACTGTATTTGGAAAGAGGGCCTTTAAAGAGGTAGTTAAGTTAAAATGGGATGGTTAGGTTGGACCCTAATCCCAAACGGCTGGTGCCTTTGAAGACTGGGACACAGGCACACACAGAGGGAGGAGCATGTGAGGACGCAGTGAGATGGCAGCCATCTGCAAGCCACGGAGAGAGGTCTCAGAAGAAACGAGACCTGCTGGTACCTTCACCTTGGACTTGCACAGCCTCCAGAATGGTGAGGAAGTAGAAAGGTTCTGTTGTGTAGGCCCCCCAGGCTGTGATATTTTGTTATGAGAGCCTGAACTAACAGAAGCGGCTTCTGGTGTATAATATTTAAATTGCCTTTACTTTTTTTTTTTAATTTTTTTTTTCAACGTTTATTTATTTTTGGGACAGAGAGAGACAGAGCATGAACGGGGGAGGGGCAAAGAGAGAGGGAGACACAGAATCGGAAACAGGCTCCAGGCTCTGAGCCATCAGCCCAGAGCCTGACGCGGGGCTCAAACTCACAGACCGCGAGATCGTGACCTGGCTGAAGTCGGACGCTTAACCGACTGCGCCACCCAGGCACCCCTACATTTTTTTAAATAAATAAGTTTCCTAGACATGTACATGGTATTTTTTTTATGCCAGAAAGAATTATGTAAAAATAGTGGGATTATAGATATGTCCACCTTCTTCGTGTTGGTCTGTATTTAAAAACCTAACAAAATGCTATCAAATTAAATGACGTAACTGAATATCCTAGACATGAGAGCTGAACATACTCTGACCACAAATGCCACATTTTATCTTACTATTTTTCATTTGAAACAAAACAATATACAATGTTGTTAAAATAAGATTTTTAATTTTTACCAGCTCCCCAAAGGAACGGGAAGAGGTAGACACTGGAGGGGAGCACTGTTGTGAATTACACACATCCCTGGAGCTGAGAGAACTAACAGTTACAAAGCATAGAACGAGCTGATGTACAGAATTCTCTTATTGGGGTAAAAAGTCATTGTAGCAACTGAGGGGCCAATTATCAGACCCTGTGAGTTAGGCACCCTATATACATTGCCACTTAATTCTCAGAACAACCCAGAGATGAAAATCCCCCCCCCCCCTTTTAACTAAGGAAACTTGGGTGCAGAGAGATTAAGTCACTGGCCAGAGTCATACAATTAGGAAGCAGAAGAGCTAAGACTCAAATCCAAGTTTCTAAGGTCTTAAAATCCCATGCTGCTTGATACTAAGAGCCCCTGAATGCTTAACAAATATTTATTAAACACCTGCTATATGTGTTTTGCCAGGTGTACAAGACCGAGCCACAGCTCAAGTAACATAGTCACTATTCTCAGGAACTAAGAATCTCCTTCACATTCTGTGGCATGTATGTTTTTCCTACCTCTGTAACTAGGTTTTAAAGCTCTTCACAAGAGCTGTAACATAAAGGGAAAAACAAAGAGCTTTGAGTTAGAAACCTGAAAAAGTTCTGGCTTTTTCACTTATATAAATCAACAAACTGGATTCTTCATCAGTAAATAGTTGTGGAATAAGTAATATAGGCGAAAATGCTTAGAAGAGTACCCGGCACACTGTGGATACTAGAGAAATGTTAGTCAATATGAATATTCATGTATAACCTTCACAGACAAGCAGACCCAGATTTCAAACTTTATTTCATCAGTGCTAAGATTTCTCCAATGGCCTCTTCAGTATTCAAAGATCCCACTCACCTATCATTCTATCCAATTCTCTATAGGACATACTACACTTAACACTCAAAGGAGGAAAATTAATACTATGAAGCTTCTTTATAACATAGTCTTCTAGACTAATGGTCTCCAAAGTGGAATAAACACAAAACACTTACATGTCCTAATCAGAGGCCTAAAAATGCTAGAACTTATAGGGAATATAAAATTTAGCTCTCCTACTACTTAATGTATGGACTGATTGTAATAGATGTACACAACTTATTTCAAAAAAGAAAAATGGGGTGGCCTGGATGGCTCAGTGAGTAGAGCACTCAACTCTTGATCTCAGGGTCTGAGTTCAAGCCCCATGTTAGGTGTAGAGCCTACTTTAAAAAAAAAAAAAAAAAAAGGATACAAATGCTGAGGCTATAGATTCAATGTTTTGTTTTTTTTAATAATTTGAAAGGGAGATTTTATTTCATTTCATTTCATTTTATGAGAGAGCACAAGCAGGGGCGAGGGGGAGACAGGAGGGAGGGGGGGAGGAGAGGAGAGGATCCCAAGCAGGCTCCACACTCAGCATGGAGCCTGACACGGGCCCCTAGGATCAGATCTGAGCCAAAATCAAGAGTCAGATGTTCAACCAACTGAGCCACCCAGGCACCCCTAAAATTCTTAATAATAGGGAGAGTAATTCAAATATAAGCTTGGAGACAACTGCTTTAGAGCCACAATTATACCATTAGTTATGGTTTAGTTCCATGTGGAAGCTGTAACATACAGTATATTGTATTTTTATTAACACTAAACACGACAAATAGGCCTAGCAATTTCCCAGTTCTGTGCCACCTATCCTTAAGCTGTTCCTTCTGTCTGGGCACCTGCTAACACCTAACTCCTACACTTCGCAGCAAATATATTCATCTTACCATGTAGTCTTTCCACATGTGCATAGTGAGAGGTAGTTAGTAACCACCCTACAAATCTAAAACTAGGAGTTTATAAGTCAAATTATAATACAGAGCTAATATAAGGAATGATGTAGGTAACTTTCTCTTGCTCTAAGACATAATTTCCTTAAAAAGAAAACGATCTTGCTTATCATTATATTCCCCTCTGTACCTCCTGAAGAAATATTCCTCTAGACAAATCTTTCTTTTCTAATTTTTTTTTTACATATTTATTTATTTTTGAGAGACACAGAGAGACACAGCACAAGTGGGGGAGGGGCAGAGAGCGAGAATAAGACACAGAATCCAAAGCAGGCTCCAGGCTCTGAGCTGTCAGCACAGAGCCTGATGCAGGGCTGGAACTCACAAACTGTGAGATCATGACCTCCTGAGCTGAAGTCAGATGCTTAACCGACTGAGCCATCCAGACGCCCCTCCTCTAGGCAAATCCTGATAAGAATACACTGTATACAATGCATACTAAACTGATTTTCCTTGTAAATCTCCACTTAAACCTTCCAATAAGAAGTATTCCTCACAAAAAAAAAGACATAGTAAATGTGTACTTACGTTGAGACCTAACACAGTAGACACCCAACAACTGCTTTGACAGTGTGGCAATTCTATTTGCATTATGGTACAGAAACTAAACAGGGTGACTGACTTCCTTAGAGAATCTGCTGCTTTCAAATACAGAACCTGGAATTGAGAAATTCTTCTAATATCCTACAAAAGTATATTAAAGTGAACACTTTGTAAACAGAGAACTAAATATATATTTTACTGGCCTCCACTGAATTCTCTATCAACTATGCCTAAATTACCCTGCAAAAAAAATGTAAATGTATGTCACCTATCTGTGCTCCCACAATCCTATCTGTATCTTCAATACGACTGAAAATTGGGAAGGTCTCAGAACACCTGCATAACTGTGGAAATGGCCCAAACTCATATACCCACAATTTTGTCTTGGACAATGAAGTGTGTAGTTGGAGGGGGGGAAATACAGCGTTGTTTTTTTTTTTTTAATTTTTTTTTTTTAACATTTATTCATTTTTGAAAGGCAGAGAGAGACAGAGTGCGAACGGGGGAGGGGCAGAGAGAGAGGGAGACACAGAAACAGAAGCGGGCTCCAGGCTCTGAGCTGTCAGCACAGAGCCCGACGCGGGGCTCGAACTCACGGACGGAGAGATCATGATCTGAGCCGAAGTCGACCGCTTAACCGACTGAGCCACCCAGGCACCCCAATACAGCGTTTTAAAATATACCTTCTCCGATAGCTCCCAGCTACTTCACAAGGATCCTACTTCCCCACTTGCAACTCACTAGCCAATTACTGGTAATCCACCCTTCATCAATGGTAAAATGAGCGCTTAAAGGCACCATGTGTAGCATTCTGGCCTTATCTCACCGAAAGCTGAGGGTTTAACTCACTTGCCTAAAGTCAATCAGAACCACCAAACTGTGCAAGTCCAAGAAGCAGCATCTGTGCTGTATTTTATGTGAGCGGTGTCCCCAGCACCACATGAGAGGGGGCTGTGCGCCTAAGTGCTCCGGGCCTCCAGCTGATAAGCAGGGGAGTTAGAGCTCAAAAACTGCCAGGTCTGATGAGAAAGAACACATTCACAAATTTAAAGCTACAATGCCTCCGATCTTGAAATTGAAGGATGAACAATTAATCATACAATAAAACAGACATTTCTTGTTACAAATAACCGAGTAATCAGTCTCGTTGGTGAAGAAAGAGAGGGAGGAAGAGCCAGAAGTCAATAGTTACTAGCTACTAAAGAGACAAGAAGAAACAGAAAAGGAAACCCTACTGAAGAATGTGCCTCTGATAAACTGCACATCTGTGGGGGCACAGAGAGATCTAGGGGTACAGAGGAGTTGGGGTGCTTTGGGTTTTCCCACCCCCCCCCCCGCTGTCCCTTACAATACCACTATGATAGTTTTATAAAGACCAACCAGCCAGCATTTGGATTAAAATGACACACCCAGAGTCGGAAAAACTATAAATTATGCACAAGATTCTGCATCCACCTGCCCCTACTTGTAACTTTGAAGGGCTCCATTTATTTCAAAATTAGAAAACTGATCTCAGATTAAAAATCTCATTAAAATATATGGCTTCGAAAGGTTTAGAATCTAAGGGTACCTGGGTGGCTCAGTCGGTTAAGCAACCGACTCTTGATTTGGGTTCAGATCATAGTCACAACACGGTTCATGGGTTCCAGCCCCAGATCTGTCAGCGCAGAGCCTTGCTTGGGATTCTCTCTCTCCCTCTCTGTGCCCCTTCCCTGCTCATGTTCTCCCTCTCAAAATAAATAAATAAGATTTTCTTACAAAGAGAAATATGTAGAATCTATTGTAACAAGTGTGTATTTTCTTAACACGAAGAGTATTACAAAACAAACAAAGGATGAGCACCTCAACAGAAAAATGGGCAACGACAAGTCACTAATGGTTACCCAACAGCCACTCCCCCTCACCAGTGGTTCTTGCTGTCAGAGACCATCTCCCTTTACAAGGCCTTGAAAGGAAAAGGGTTTTGCTTTCCTGGACTCACCCATACCTTTGACAGGAGTACATGACCAGTCACAGCCACAGAATCTGAGGAAAATTCTGCTGAGGGCTTCCAGGTAGATTTTTGTTCTAAATAAAAGAGCGGTGCATGAACAGACAGACTTCGTCTTCACTGGCTGTGGCCATGGGACTACTGGATGTGTGAACTCTGACTCCCCTCTTCCTCTCACATCCACATCTAACTCCTCAACAGACCCTTTCAGCTCTACCTTCAAAACATGCAGAATCACTTTTCTGTCTCCTATCGTTTTCCAAATCATCTCTCACCCAGCTGCTGCAGTGCTCTCGTGACGGCCATGCCTGCTTCAACCTTTATCCCCTTCATTCTCTTCGCAACACAGCAGCCAGCATGAACCTCCTAGAGTCACAGATAAGGTCAGTCCTCTGCCCCAAACCCCCAAAGGTATCTTATCTCAGGCAGAATAAAAGCCAAACAGATCTCACAATGGTCTACAAGGCCCCGTACCATCTGACTCACTCCTTCTCTCTCCCTCTGTGGCTCGGTTCCTCCTCTGGCTCTCCTCCCCCTTCCTGGACCGTGCCAGCACCCTCCTGCCTCAGGGCCTGTGCACTCACTACTCCCTCTGACGTGCTTTTCCCCCACACACCTGCCCTTGCGCTCTGACCATCTGAGATGAGCACACACACCTCACTGAAGCCCCCCCTGCTCAGTCCATTTAAAGTAACCCAACTCAGCCTAGCCCACTTATTACTTGAGTTACCTTTATTGCTTCGTTTATTACTCCATTATTCTCCTGAACACTTACCATCTTGTAACACACTATTCATTTTACCTACTTGTTTATCCCCTCCTTTGCCCCCACCAAAAGGTAAGCCCCCTGAGGGCCATAAACATGGTGTTTTGTTCGCTGCTATACTTCCCATACTTTTTCATTAGGTGTTTTAAGTCCAGTACAGCTAACATGCGGTGTTATGTTAGTTTCAAGGGTACAACATAGTAATTCAACAATTCATCACTCAGTATTCATCATGATAAGTATACTTCCTTTAGATATACTTACTTTAGATTACTGTCTGGTACACTATAGATGCTAAATAATTATTTAAATGAATTACTCTAGCAGCCATCAATAACAAGCTGAAGATTAAAAAACAGGAAAATGGAGGGGTACTGGGGTGGCTCTGTGGGTTAGGCATCTGACTCTTGATTTTGGCTCAGGTCAGGATCTCACGGTTCATGAGATGGAGCCCAGTGTCAGGTTCTTTTTTTTTTTTCTTCAATATGAAATTCATTGTCAAATTGGTTTCCATACAACACCCAGTGCTCATCCCAACAGGTGCCCTCCTCAACACCCATCACCCACCCTCCCCTCCCTCCCACCCCCACCCCCCCATCAACCCTCAGTTTATTCTCAGTTTTTAAGAGTCTCTTATGTTTTGGCTCCCTCCCTCCCTTTTTTTTTTCCTTCCCCTCCCCCATGGTCTTCTGTTAAGTTCTCAGGATGCACATAAGAGTGAAAACATACGGCATCTGTCTTTCTCTGTATGACTTATTTCACTTAGCATAACACCAGTGTCAGGTTCTGCACGGACAGCACGGAGCCTGCTTGGGATTCAACCTACCCCGCCCCGGCCCCCCCACCCTCCCCTGCTCACACTGTCTCTCAAAAAAATAAATAAGCTTAGGGGCGCCTGGGTGGCGCAGTCGGTTAAGCGTCCGACTTCAGCCAGGTCACGATCTCGCGGTCCGTGAGTTCGAGCCCCGCGTCAGGCTCTGGGCTGATGGCTCAGAGCCTGGAGCCTGTTTCCGATTCTGTGTCTCCCTCTCTCTCTGCCCCTCGCCCGTTCATGCTCTGTCTCTCTCTGTCCCAAAAATAAATAAACGTTGAAAAAAAAAAATTTTTAAAAATAAATAAATAAATAAATAAATAAATAAATAAATAAGCTTAAAAAAATAATAAAACAACAGGAAAAGGGAAAGCATCTGGGTCCTTGATAATTTCACTGAGCTACTTAATTACATTTGGACTCGTGGTCCTGTAAGGTAAAATTTTACTCATTGTTTAAGTCATTTTAAATTAAGATTTTTGTTGGGGCGCCTGGGTGGCGCAGTCGGTTAAGCGTCCGACTTCAGCCAGGTCACGATCTCGCGGTCCGTGAGTTCGAGCCCCGCGTCGGGCTCTGGGCTGATGGCTCAGAGCCTGGGGCCTGTTTCCGATTCTGTGTCTCCCTCTCTCTCTGCCCCTCCCCCGTTCATGCTCTGTCTCTCTCTGTCCCAAAAATAAATAAACGTTGAAAAAAAAAATTTAAATTAAGATTTTTGTTATCTGAAGCCAAAAGGTACTGATACAGAATACAGGTGGACAGTTGCAAAAGAAGAAATGCTAGTGGCAATATATACTCAATTTAATTCAATCGTAAGACATACACATTTAAATAGCCACAAAGTAATGTCAGGCAGCAAAAACATAAAAGCTTGATACATACATATCCCACTCGACATGACTCACTAAAACACTAGTGAGGTTTAGGACTTTTAAAATTTTATACATAGGGGTGCCTGGGTGGCTCAGCTGGTTAAACACCTGACTTCGGGTCAAGTCATGATCTCACAGTTCCTGAGTTTGAGCCCTGTGTCAGGCTCTGTGCTGTGCTGACAGCTCAGAGCCTGGATCCTGCTTTGGATTCCGTGTCTCCCTCTCTCTGCCCCTCCCTCGCTTGTTCTCTCTCGTTCGTTCTCTCTCTCTCCCTCCCTCTCAAAAATAAACAAACACCAAAAAATATATTTAAAGTTGATGAGACTGAGCTACAAAAAGATCAATGATCAGCCACACTCAAGCAGCTACTAAGTCAGAAGTGTAGAGTCTGAACCCAGGCAGTTCTGTCTACCAAAATCCAACACTCTGCAAACAACATCAGCCAGTGAGCAGAGCACTCACCCACACTGAATGCGATCGGCAACACACTCCACCGGTGCCTCTTCCTTCTTATTTTACATTTGGGTTCTGACTCATAAGAACTGACAAAAGATGTCCAAGCGAGAGTGCCAAACTTACCAGAAAGAAATCCTCTGACGGAAAAAGATCAAACGAAAAGACAATTTTCAGTTTTCTCAACTGAAAAAAAATGGAGATAATAATAGTATTTACTTTATAGACTGTTGTGAGGATTAAATAAATTAACACAGCTCACGCGAAGCACTTCAGAAAGTGCCTGGCACACATTAAACGAGCAACAGGCTTTATGGTCTATCATCACCACAACGATGACGAAGGGCTTCCTAAAGCTGGAAGGGCGAGGAGACTACGGCTAGAAGCGTGTTAGGGGCTTCAGGGACCACCGAAAGAGACAGGACAAGTGCTGGTTTTCATTCTGGGAACAGACTGCTGAACTGACATAATAAAGAAACAATTCTACTAGAACTCTCTCTTGCACTTTCGGGAAACACATGCCCTGCTCTGCGTATGCGGTTGGAGAAAACACCTGCTCTGCCCTGGGACTGTAAGTCAATACCTCATTTTTGGAGTGCATTTGGTCAGTATCTACTTGAAACATATGCACTTTTTTTTTTTTTTTGAGAGGGAGGTAGGGACGGAGAGAACTGCAAGCATGCACGCCCGTGCACCCACTGCGGAGAGTCAGAGGGAAAAGGAGAGAGAATCACAAGCAGGATCCAAGCTCAGCACAGAGCCCCACATGGGGATCCATCTCAGCACCGTGAGATCATGACCTGAGCTGAAATGAAGAGTCAGATGCCTAACCCAGGCGCCCCAAAACATATGCACTCTTCGATCAGAGAACTTTACCTCTAGGAATTTATCTTCTAGATTATACCCACAAGTATAAATATACAAGGATGTCCACTACAAGTACAAAGATAGTAGTAAAACTAGAGATCAACAAAATGACCCTCAATAAAGGAATGGTTAAATAAATTAGGGTACCTCCAATCTAGTTTAAAACCTGTTTCTCCACAAGGCTCTCTAATTAAATGACAATACTGTGTGCCCAAGCTGCAGAAGCCAAAAACCTAGAAGACAACTTAAATTCTTTTTCTCACTCTCTCTCATCAAATCCTTTAGCAGATCTTATCCAAGTAGCTTTCAAAACACACAAAAAAACCTAATCACTCTTGTCCTCGACCACCAGCAGACTCTAAGCCCTTCCTGCCAAGATTACTCCAACAGCCTTAATGCCACCCCCCCCCCCCCCCCATTTAAAATCCTCCCGTAGCTTCCACTGCACTGAGAACAAAACCCTGCTCCTCACCACGGCATGCAGGGCACTGTACGACCAGACCCCTGCTTACCTATCAGACGTGATCTCCTCTAAGTTCACTTCTCACTGTCCCATAACATCAGCCTTTTACTTCAGGAGGCAGGAGGGTCCCTTGAGTATGATGCACTCTCCTCGTCTAAGAGCCTTCACAATGAACCCTATTCTTCCTAAATTTTCGCCCAACTGCCTCCGTATCATTTGGGTCTATTTCAGTGTCCTTACTGCAGGGAGACCTTCCTGACTACCCCCGGCAACACACCTCATGTTCTCCCAGCAACATCAGCAGATACTGTCAATACCATCACTATAATGTATTCTCTTTATAGCATTCTCCACTGTCTGAAGTTAATGACAAGGAATGCATTTATTTTGTACCTCTCACCATTGAATTTTGGTCCATGAAGGCCAGGGCTTGGTCTCTCTTGTTTACTACTGAATCCCCAGAATCTAGAATATGCCTTGCAATAAAGCAACCACTTGATTCATAATGGCTGATGAATATTATGCAGCCTTTGAAGAGAGAGAGAGAGAGAGAGAGAGAGAGAGATGTGTACATGCTAAAACAGAAAAATGTCCAAAACTACACTGTTTGGTGACCAAAGCAAATCACAAAGCAATACATGCCGAATGATCCAACTGTGTAAAACTGAACGTGAGCACATTATGGACAAAGAGAAACATATTTGCACAGAAGTCAAGGAGGACACAAAAGAGACTTACCAGTAATTATCTCTGAAATATGGGGCTGAAGAAGAGGGGAAGGGGGCCTTTCACTTAAGTCATGCTCTCCCAGCTGATTATTTTTACCAGCGTGTATCAAATGCGTGAGTTTTTTGTGACACCTTTCCTAATCCTCCAAATGTTGTAAAAAGCCCACACACAGTGGGTACTCTCTTTCCTAAAGAGCCTCGCATGCAACTTCAAGCTCCTAGAATACTTCTACAACCTAGCACATTCTGAAACACTGTATAAGTAAGTATCTGAATACCTGTTCGTTTCTGGTCTAGTCCAGTTTAAGAGCTAAAGAAAAATCTCTGGTTCAAATAGCAGATCAACCATACACACTCATCTCCCTTTCATACAAGATTATTTAAATAGCAGTTGAGGGGCGCCTGGGTGGCGCAGTCGGTTAAGCGTCCGACTTCAACCAGGTCACGATCTCACGGTCCATGAGTTCGAGCCCCGCGTCGGGCTCTGGGCTGATGGCTCAGAGCCTGGAGCCTGTTTCCGATTCTGTGTCTCCCTCTCTCTCTGCCCCTCGCCCGTTCATGCTCTGTCTCTCTCTGTCCCAAAAATAAATAAACGTTGAAAAAAAAAATTTAAAAAAAAAAAAAAATAAAAAAAAAAATAAATAAATAGCAGTTGAAAACACTTCGAGCAAAAGAAATATTATTGCTTAAAAAAAGGAGACGTCTTTTCAAAAGAAAAGAAATCATGGGCTGGGGAGAAGTGACTAGTGATCTAGTATGGGGGTTGGCACTTGGGGGTAAAACAGTGGACTCCTAAATGTCAGAACACAGAAGCAGAATTACCAGCTTCACCCTGAAGTAAAGCCTGTCATTAATTAACGACGACAAGGTCTCATAGCAAGCTCTTGCACTAACTCTTAAATCGCAGTGATACCAGGAATCGGCAGCTATTTGAGAAAAAGCCTACAATATAAGAGAGATCAAGATAAAAACAAAAGTCACCCTAGGGGCGCCTGGGTGGCTCAGGCACTTAGGTGTCCAAGTCTTGCCTTTGGCTCAGGTCCAGATCTCACAGTTCATGGGATCAAGCCCCTAGTCGGGCTCTGTGCTGACAGGGCTGAGCCTGCTACGGATTCCCTCTCCCTCTCTCTGCCCCTCCCCTGCTTGTGTGTGTTCTCTCTCTCTGTCTCTCTCTCTCTCAAGATAAACAAACATTTAAAAACAAAAGAATTCTTGGGCACCTGAGTGGCTCAATCAGTTGAGTATCTGACTTGGGCTCAGGTCATGATCTCACGGTTGGTGGGTTCAGGCCCCACAATGGGCTCTGTGCTGGCAGCTCAGAGCCTGGAGCCTGTTTCAGATTCTGTGTCTCCGTCTCTCTCTGCCCCTCCCCTGCTCATGCTATGTCTCTCTCTCTCTGTCTCAAATATAAGTAAATGTTAAAAAAAAAATTTTAAAAAGAATTCCCCCTTAAAAAAAACAAAAATTAAAAATAAAAACATTTCAAAGAGATCCAAGATTATGAACCCATAAAATGAGAAAAGAATGGCTGGTATTGGGGTACAGGGAGAGAGAATTCCTGAAGGTTTAAGATATGACTGCCAAACTAAAATTGAAGTCTAAGAACGGAGGAAATACCCACAAGGACAGAACAAAGAGACAACAGGATGGGGGAAGGGGGCAGGAGCTAATTCAGGAAGTCCAACAACCAACTAAAAGGAGTTATAGAAAGAAATTAAAGGTATCCAAATTGGTACGGAAGAAGTAAAACTTTCACTATTTGCACACAGCATGACACTATATACACATATCCCTAAAGATCCCAGCAAAAAACTACTAGAACTGATAAACGGATTCAGTAAAGTCACAGGACACAAAGTCAACATACAGGAATCTGTTGCGTTTCTACACTCTAATAATCAATCAGCAGAAAGCGAAATTATAAAAAGAATCCCATTGGGGCGCCTGGGTGGCGCAGGCGGTTAAGCGTCCGACTTCAGCCAGGTCACGATCTCGCGGTCCAGGAGTTCGAGCCCCGCGTCAGGCTCTGGGCTGATGGCTCAGAGCCTGGAGCCTGTTTCCGATTCTGTGTCTCCCTCTCTCTCTGCCCCTCCCCCGTTCATGCTCTGTCTCTCTCTGTCCCAAAAATAAATAAATGTTGAAAAAAAATTTATAAAAAAAAATAAATAAATAAATAAATAAATAAATAAATAAAAAGAATCCCATTACAACTGCACCAAAAATAATAAAATAGCTAGGAATAAACTTGACCAAGAAGGCAAAAGACCTGTACACCAAAAACTGTAGAACACTAATGAAAGAAATTAAAGATGACACAAATGGAAAGATATTCTATGCTGGCTGACGGACTGGAAGAACAAATACTGTTAAAATGTCCATACCACCCAAAGCAAACTATGGTGTTAATGCAATAAATCCCTATCAAATTAACAATAGCAGTTTTCACAGAACTGGAACAAATAATCCTAAAATTCATATGGAACCACAAAAGACCCCAAAGAGCCAAAACAATACTGAAAAAGAACAAGACTGGGGATATCATAATCTCAGATTTCAAGATACACTACAAAGCTGTAGTAATCAAAACAGTATGGTACTGGCACAAAAACAGACACAGTGGTCAACAGAACAGAATAGAAAACCCAGAAGTAAACCCACAACTATATGGTCAACCAATCCATGTAAGGAGGCAAGAATATACAATGGAAAACAGTCTCCTCAACAAATGCTATTGGGAAAACTGGACAGCTACATGCAAAAGAATGAAACTAGACCACTTTCTTATACCATATACAGAAATAAACTCAAAATGGATGAGACCTAAATGTGAGACCTAAAACCATAAAATTCCTAGAAGATAACATAGGCAATAATTTATTTGATATTAGCCATAGAAAAATTTTCTAGACATGTCTCCCAAAGCAAGGGAAACCAAAGCAAAAGAAACAATTGGGACTACACCAAAATATGAAGAGTTTACACAGTGAAAAAGCCATTAATAAAACAAAAAGACAACCCACAAAATGGGAGAAGGTATTCACAAATGATATATTTGATAAAGGGTTAATGTCCAAAATATATAAAGAACTTACACAACTCAAGACCAAAATAAACACAAATAGATCCAATTTAACAATGGGCAGAAGATACGAATAGATATTTTTCCAAAGAAGACATACAGATGGCCGACAGACACATGAAAAGATACTCAACATCACTCATCATCAGAGAACTGCAAATCAAAACCACAAAGACGTATCACTCCACACCTGTCAGAATGTCTAAAATCAAAACCAGAAAAGTCAACAAATGTTGAGGAACCCTCAAGCACTGTTGGTGGGCATGGAATGCAAACTGGTGCAGCCACTGGGGAAAACAGTACAGAGATTCCTCAAAATAATTAAAAATGAAATTACCATATGATTCCATAATTCCATTATTGGATATTTACCCAAAGAAAACAAAAAAACACTAATTTGAAATGATATATGCTCAATGTTTATTGCAGCATTACTGACAATTAGCCATGATATGAAAACAATCCCAGTGTCCACCCATCAAAAAACAGATAAGATGTGGCACATAAATACAAGAGAACATTATTAGTCCATTAAAAAAAAAAAAAAATGAACTCTTGCCATTTGCAACATGGATGGATCTACAGGATATTATGCTAAATGAAATAAACCAGAGAAAGACAAATACCATACAATTTCACTTATATGTGGAATTTAAGAAACGAAACAAAAAAGAGACAAACAAACAAACAACAACAACAAAAGCACACTCTTAAATATTGAGAACAAACCCCTAGAGTGGAAGCATGTGAGAGGCACGGGTGAAATAGGGGATTAAGAGCACACTTATCATGATGAGCACTGAGTAATGTACATAACTGTTGAATTATTACACAGAACACCTGAAACTAACATAACACTGCACACTAATTATACCGGAATTAAAAAATAAATAAAATTTAAAAGAAGTTACAGAAGGAAAATGAAAAGATAATTAAAGTTCTTATTACTTATTCCAAGAACTACAAAACATTAGTCATTATAGTTTAATAATAATGTAAAGAAACACATGTAGACATCTTTTACAGATTTCAACTTATTTTTTAAAGATTTTGTTTATTTCTTTATCCTTTTTTAATTTTTTTTTGTTTGTTTTTTTGTTTATTCACTTTTGAAAGAGAGCCACAGAGCACAAGCAGGGGTGGGGCGGAGAGGGAGGGGGACACAGAATCTGAAGCAGGCTCCAGGCTCCGAGCTGTAGGCATAGAGCCCAACGTGGGGCTCGAACTCACAAACCACGAGATCATGACCTGAGCCTAAGTCAGATGCTCAACCAACTGAGCCACCCAGGTACCCCTAAAGATTTTATTTTTTAAGTTATCACTACATCCAACATGGGGGTCAAACTCACAACCCCAAGACCAAGAGCTGCACACTCCACTAGCTGAGCCAGCCAGGTATCCCTGAGCAATTTCAATTTAGAAAGGACAAAAAGAGCTCTAAGCAGTTTCCATGGAGAATGACAAAACACATTACTCAGAAAGGAACAAGAATCACAATGTATCAGACTTCTCCTCAGCAGCAACAACGGATACTAGAATATCTCTGAGCAATGTCTTCAAAAGCTCTGAGGGGAAATAGTTTGCAACTTATTTTGGCTTGAATAAAATACCACTCAACTATAAGGGTTAATAAGGAGTTTTTCAGATATGCCAGGATTAAAAAAAAAAATATCTCCTACATATTCTTTCCTAGAAATTTCCTAGAAATTTATGTGATGGATTCACTGCATTAAAACAAGGAAGTCACTCAAGAAAGAATAAAGGTCCAGTGAACAGAATAATCAAAGGGCAAAAGCAGTGAGGCCAAGTCCAGCGCTGAGCAACATGCAACATGTCTAGATGACGTCTAGTCCAAAATGAAGAAAGAGGACTAGGAAAACCTTTCCTCAGGGAGAAAAGTACTCTCATCTATAAAATAAGAGTGATTAAAAATAAACAGCTGGTAAAGCTGAAAACATGGCAGAAAAAATAGTGACAGATTAAGAAAAAAGGCCAGAATCAACTCAAAAACCAAGAAACGATACAAAAAATGTATATCATATTCTTGCCTCTACTAGGAATGATATTTAAATCATCACAATTACAGACACTATTCATTGATTTTCAACTATTAAAAACAAATCATAGGCAAAGTATAAAGGAATACAGAATATAGATGTTCTCAACCTTGACAATGCCAAAGTAGAAATCACAGATACAGGGGCTTAAAGGGGGAGAAAAAGGTGAAAAGTGAAAGTAGTAATAGCCTCAATTTTACTACTTGGGAAAGTAAGATGGTCAACCCATCTTAACACGAAGAAAAGTCTATTATATCACAGACATTGCAAAGAGTATGTATTGAGGAAGTAGATACAAAGGAGCCAAATCTGCATTTATCAAAGCAGAAATCAATCTGAAATTGATATATCATAAAATAAGCTTCTCAGACACAATACTACCACACAAAGAAACCATTTAAAATTTTCCTTTGGGGAGTGACACTAAGGATGAGAAAGGGTTTTTGACCTTTATTATAAGCATTCTGGTCTGACTTCTTCCCTTTTTTTTTTTTTTTTTAGTACTTACCAAATTTTTTTTAGAGAGTGGGAGAGAGAGAGAATAAGAGGGAGACAGAGAATCCCAAGCAGGCTGTGTGCTGTCAGCACAGAGCCAGATGCCGGGCTCGAACTCATGAACCCTGAGATCACAACCTGAGCTGAAACTAAGAGGTGAACATTTAACCAAGTGAGCCACCCAGGCCCTCCTGACTTCTTTCAACTATACACTTATATTACTTTGTAAAAAATTTTAATGGATGTAAGAAAAACTCTCAAAGAATACTGATCTTCTCATGAAAAACACAATGAGTAACACATCCTGCCTAAATTTTTCCTCATAATATATAAAACTTCCTTTTTTCCCTAATACTCCTGAGTGCCAGGTTAAATAATTTCTGAGCCTTTAAAACTATCTTTAGGGCCACCTGGGTGGCTCAGTCAGTTAAGCATCCAACTTTGGCTCAAGTCATGATCTCATGGTTCATGGGTTCAAGCCCTGCGTCAGGCTCTGTGCTGACAGCTCAGAGCCTGGAGCCTGCTTTGGATTCTGTGTCTCCCTCTCTCTCTCTCTGCCCCTCCCTCACTCGCACTCTCTCTCTCTCTCTCAAACATAAAAACACTTTTTAAAAATAAAAAAAAATCTTTATAGGTATTAAAAGATAAATAAGTCAAGCTCCAGGATGTACATATTACTATCATCAAAATTATTGGACCATCACTCCATATCTAAGTAAAATGTAACTTAAATTTAATTCGCAGTACTTTAAACCAAGCCAAAATCTTCCATATATGCAGTTTCTCAATTTTAGTATTTATTTTACCAAAAATACAGAAATGTGCCTTTAACACCTTTTTTCTAGATTGCTTTAGATTTTATTGCTGTTAGCAGCACACCCAAGAGCATTTCAAATTCACCAGACCTAAATTTACTTCAGTTTTCATTGCCTTTTCCTATGTGCCCTTCATAAGAAATATTTAAGTACTACAAAATTTATCTCATTTAGTTTTCTGATCTGTCAGAGACCTGAAACGGAAAAGACATTTCTTAATGTTCATATATATAACACAAGATACAAAATGGAACAACTTATTTATTACTATTCAAAACAGATAATTTATTTAAAACAAAAAATGTTGGTGCAAAGCGAAAAAATAATAGATTGGTGGCAGGACCAAATACAGAGGTAAGACCAAATTCTAGGAGAAACATGCCCAATTTTAACCTATGAAGGGAGATTCAAGTGATATCAAAAATCGCAATAGGAAAACCTTAAATAAAGATTTAAAGATTAAAAAAGGTGGTTTTTTTTCCTGTTTATGTAGGTGGTGGCGTCTTTCTATAGGGAGAAGGCAGCTGAAAGGGAGGCCTGCAGCGTTATGGTTTACAGTGTTTTGTTGCAAGAAACACAAGTTTTTCCTCGATAGAAAGCATCTAAAAACTAACTGGGAATTACTCCTCCAAATACAAATTACACTGTGTGGAAGCCTCACATAATGACCACATCTTCTTTAACATCGTAGTGTGTCAGCAGCACAAGTTAAACACCACGAATTTGTGCAGCTGTTCTCAGGAAAAACAGGTTTGGGTCCACTTCTCCATTAGGAGCCAAATGGCCACAGTGGCCCACAAGATGCACATGTCACATTTCAGTCAAGTCACAGACCCATTTTTCCATTATCCAAGCAATGTAAGGCTAAGAAACATTAAAAAATAATTTACCAAACTCCTCCCAACCCAAAATATAAGAAGCTATCGCATATTTTGACATCTTAAAGAAATTACATTTTTCTTGTCATTAAAATGAATCAAAGAAAAAATGGTTCAGTGCTCTTCACTAAGGCATTAGGTAGCTTAGAAAGAACACATTATATCGCGTTGGCCTTTTATTTTACACTTTTCATAGGTCTAAATGTTAAAAACATGCATAAAGAAACTCTGCAACAAGAATAATGATTTTTTAACAAGGATGACACCTTACATTAGAAGCAGTAACTGTTTATTCTAAAGTATACAATATCAAAAAGTTAAAATTCAAATTTATCTTGTTAGAATACAGTGTTTCCAAATCAACTGTCCTTACAGAAAATAAAACACTTATTTCATTATTATTTAACCTTTAGAAAAATGGCCAAGCAGGACTTCCCGCCCTTGGTTTAAAAAAAAAAAAAAAGAAAAAAAGATTTCTATTTGTAAATTAGAAACTGCTGCTTCAATATATAATAAAAATTATTCTAGAAGTAGTTTATCCCACTTAACATATACTACAAGGTTCTGTAAGAAAAAACATAACTAATGCCACCTGAGATTAAATGTTAAATACGTTAAATGCTATATTTAAATATTAAGTATCTTAGAATAAGATAATATAAGTAATAGGTAATATGAGTTTAGTTGTGAACATAATGAAGTTAACCCTATACTATCACAGTTTTACTGAAAAAAAAGAGAATATGTATTTAATTCATCAAACCGGTTTTCTCCCAGCTTAAAACAAGTTCCCTAAAACACTTTAGCTACGTAATAGTTTGGCTCTCTTTAAAATTTCTTGTAATTAAATTCCAGCAGAGTACCAAAAGAGAGATGTTAAAATGCTAGTTACAAAAGTAAGGATTTTACTACTTTTTTTTTTTTCCTTTTCTAACTGGGAATTAAACACACATGAAGAAATACATTGAAAATCCTCAAACTAGGAATGAAATACTTGAGTCAAAATGTTTTCTCATAGCATTTTCAAATTATATAAATATCTCAAAATGTGTTAAATTCATATTACCATTTAAAAATGTTAGAGCTTTGTCTAGTCTTACGTACACACACACACAATTTATACAGAATTGGAATCAAAAGGCTTAATTATTCTAGAGTAACTAACAAACCGACTTAAGAAACTAAGTGAACAATCTTGAGAACCAAGAAGGCAAAGCTATTGCCATTACTCTTCCATCAATTAGAATATAGAACTTTTATGTTTTGTGGGTTCTGTCCTGATTTACAAACCTAAACTGGATTCCGCGATGAAAATATTCATCTCAATGTCCAGTGCCATCACATTTAATGCTTTGATACAGTTAAACACAAAACAGAATTACACCACTTCTTTTAGCTTTTGTCTTTGTTTATTTTCACGCGTAAGAAGCCAAGCCAAGCCAAGCCCTCCTCCGGAATCAGAGGCAAAACTACGATCCTCTCCGAAAAGAAACGAAAAGTTTCCACCCTTAGGGCATTGGGGGTTCTGGCCCTTTTTACTGTCATTTTACATTTCTGTCCCTCCACCGTCTTCCGAAAGCTGCTGCCAGGCCCCGATCAGCCATATTACCCTGCCAGGTCCAATGCCACTCGATAGGAAGCCTAGGAGCGGCCCCATCCCCCTCCGACAGCTCGACCCAGCAGGCAGGCCCCGCGGCCCCCGCCGGGCCGCGCCGACCGACCCCGCCACAGCGCGTTCAGGACGCAACAATCGAGCGTCACACTCTTTCCTGCAACTTGTCCTGCGGCCACACACACCCACCACCACACACAGGCACAGACCCACGCTCCGAGCCGAGCCCAGCCGAGCCGAGCCTACGGGAGAGAGGAGGGGAAGGAGGTGGAGGAAACAGCGCGAGCAGAGAAAGTAGATCCGTGCGTAGCAGGCGCCGCAAAAAGGTGGGATGGATTTCTCCAAGGCCCAGATCGGGAACCTGGCTACAGACGCCCAACAGAAAGCCCTCCAAGTTAACTCTCTGCTCGCCGTTTACAGGAACTCTCCCCTGGGCCGCTTGATTTCGAGCAAACCGAGTCCATTTTATTACTTTGTATTATTTAATGAATTTTGTGGGGAGGAAGAATATAAAACAAAGGGAAACAAACACGTCTTGTGTCATCTTGCGTCAAAACGGTTAAGACCTTATATTAACCCTATCCGTAAGTCTCCAAATCCTTTCTCATCTAGCATCTCTAGAATGAGGCCAAAACGGAAATATTAACCACCTAAAATGGTCTTCAGTGTCTACCAAAAATTTCCCACTCAGGTCTCACTCTCAACTCACAGCCTTTTTTCCCCATTTAACAAAGGAATTTTTGCTAAAACAATTCTACTTAAGATGGTGCAACCATTTTTGCCAAATTTTTTCTTTTTATTTATAGAGGTTTATCATTTTTTTTTAAATATATGTGTGGCTTTTTTTTTTTTTTTTTTTTTTTTTAAACCACCCTTTCCAAACCTCAAAACAAGCATCTGTAATTACGGACAATTACCCTCCTGCTTGATAAACAAACGATTCCACTTTTCCTTCTCAAACTTTCGAATCCTCTATGAAGCCGGCCAAGTGTTTACTAGTCCTGGCACCGAACAAATAAAAAGAAACATTATGTAACTGTAGTCCACTTCGGTTGTTCTAATAAACTAATAAACTAGCTTCAATGATGATTTAACAGTAGTCTTGGTTACCAAAAAACCCTTATTTTCAAATAAACAAATATTATAAACACTGTCAATGGGAGTGAGGGGTTAGCAGGGTGAATGGCAGCCAAGTATGTGACTTTGTTTCCACATAGGCCAGGCCAACAAATTTATTTTTTCAGGTCTAGTATCCTGTAAAATCTTACCAACTCAGATTATAGATCATCATCTTTCATATACTATTCTCCAAGTCTAAAATGTTACATAATTCTGCTAAAATTCAGAATAAAATTGACAGAGTTAAGATTTAAACCATAACCAAGAAAACAGCCCTTCTACAAAGATGCTGACTGCATGACCAATACTTGTGTGCAGACAGACAGACTGCAGAGAAACAAGTTTTTTGGTCAGAAGCAAACAACTGAAAAATATGTCTATTCTTTTATTATAACAAAGTCCAACAATGTCATTCCAATAAATCATCTATAATGAACTGTGAAATTATTTTAAATGCTTTTAGAAGACACAATGCAAAACAGTTTCTAGGTTTTATTTCCACTGTAAAATAGGTTTCAAACATGAATAGAATTCTACCCATTTCAATTCTAAGATTTTTATTCTTTTTTGAATGTTTTTTTTTTTTATTTTTGAGAGAACTATGTGAGGGCAGGGGAGGGGCGGGGGGGGGGGGGGGGAGGCAGGATCCCAAATGGGCTCCGTGCTGACAGCAGTGAGCCCAACATGGGATTCGAACTCAGGAATCAGGAGATCATGTCCCGAGCCCAAGTCAGATGCTTCACCTACTGCATCACCTAGGCTCCCCTCCAAGATTTTTATTCTAATTAAATTTATAAAAGTCTTTTAGAAAATGTATGGACACACAAAACTTTGTCAAAAGTCAAAACTACTAAAATAAAAAAAAGTTAAAACTACTAAGATTTGACAAAAATAACTATATTTGGAGAAATCATTTCTATTATCATCAATTAACAGACTTCCTTCACTTAATCGTTTTGGTTTTGAAGTGAAAACAAAGATGATACAGGATGGCTTATTCTATGTAATGGAATCTTGCCAGCAGCAGAAAGACTAATCAAGTACCACTGGCTTTAATTAACTTATCACTCCCCCTCATCCCCCTCATGGTTCCCTTCACTTCCCCCACAACTTCCCCTACAATCCTAACTATCACCTACAAAAGCAAGCTACAGAAAATAGAAGCACAGTGCAGTCAGGTACTTCGTAGAAGCAGGGAGCTGCTCTTCGGTAGCTGCCAATATAAATATTAAGGGAGCAGGGTGCTTGGGTGGCTCAGTCGGCTGAGCATCAGACTCTCAATTTCAGCTCAGGTCGTGATCTCACAGTTCTTGAGACTGAGCCCCAGGTAGGGTTCTGTGCTTACAGCGCAGGGCCTGCTTTGGATTCTCTCTACCCCCCTCCCTGGCTTGCACATGTGCTTGTCTCTATCAATAAATAAATAAACATTTTTTTAAATATTAAGGAAGAAAAGCAGTAAAAGTTAAATAAAGATATGAAAGGTGTGATGGTAAAGAAATAGAACCACTTTGAATTTATGTAACATGTTTATCTGTGACTCTCAAAATCTTCAACCATTTTTCATTAACACTATGAAATAAGTTAACTCCTTGATATTTTTTTAAAAAAAGATAAAAGAGAAGGTTCATTACTAGTCTTAGGTTATTTTAAAAAAGGGGAAAAAAAGGAACAATACCATGATTAAAACTTGAAGGAGTTTCTCCTCCCAGAACTATTGTACCCTACTAACTGAAAATGGGATTGAACAAAAAGTTCGCTAAATGAAATGCTTTAGGGGTGCCTGGTTGGGGTGGCTCTATCGGTAAAACATCCAACTTCCACTCAGGTCATGATCTCACAGTTCACACGTTCAAGCCCCACACTGGGCTCTGCGCTGACATCTAGGAGCCTGGAGCCTGTTTCAGATTCTGTGTCTCCTTCTCTCTCTGCCCTTCCCCCGCTCAAGCGCTCTCTCTCTCTCTCTCTCTCTCTCTCTCTCTCTCTCTCTCTCAAAAATAAACATTTTAAAAAAAAGTGTTTTGACTTTCCAAAAAGTCTAAAATCCTAATAGCGTTCTTATTCTAATCTATAATTATTTTTCTTAATTCTCTTAAGAACTGAATAAAACTGAATAACTTACACAAAAGATAATTTTCTACATAGCGAAAGGAGGCAAACTACTTACATCAAATATCTTAAAATGTTATATAAAGAACTTAAATTAATAATAAGAAAATATTAAGAATGCCCCTCCTCCAATAAACTATGGGCAAAAGATGACTGGGCAATTCACAAGAAATATTAGTAAATTTCAAGAATTTTCAATATCCTACTATTCAACTAAGTAAAAAATTAAAGCTGAAGTACAGATTTTCAATTACTAAACTAAGAAGACAAAGGTTTTAATATACTATACATGACAAAGGTTCAGTAAAACTGGTCCTAACACACATTACTGGTGACATTAAAATTTGATACAGCCCCTTTGGGGAGCATTTAAAATTTTTAATAAAAATAGTTCCTCTTTAGTAGGAACTTCACTGAGTAATAGGCACTGTTCTAAAGGTACTCTCCTCAATTCCCTCAATAACCTGAGACAGGGATTTTATCATCATCCCCATTTTTTTTTTTAACATTTATTTATTTTTGAGAGACAGAGAGAGAGCACAAGTGGAGGAGGCGCAGAAAGACAGAATCCTAAGCAGGCTCCAGGCTCTGTGCTGTCAGCACAGAGCCAGATGTGGGGCTTGAACCCATGAACTGTGACATCATGACCTGAGTCGAAGTCGGATGCTTAACCAACTGAGCCACCCAGGCGCCCCTCACCATCCCCATTTTATAGGTGAGTAACAAATACAGAGAGATTAAATAGTTCATACAAAGTCCCACAAAGAGAAAGTAACAGTCAGAATTTGACTCATCTCCGTGGATCAAGATTCATAAGCTGTTTCTTTCCTTTAAGCTAGTGATCCTGGGGCACCTACGTGGCTCAAGTCAGTTAAGAATCTGACTTGATTTTGGCTCAAGTCCATGATCTCACAGTTCGTGAGACTGGGCCCCACATTGGGCTCTATGCTGACAGTTTGGAGCCTGCTTGGGATTCTCTCTTTCCCTCTCTGCCCCTCCCCTGTTTGTGTGCTGTCTCTCTCTCTCTCTCTCTCAAAATAAACTTAAAAAAAAATTAAGCTAGTGATCCTGCCTATGGAAATCTGTCCTGTAAAAATAATCCAAAAATATGAAAAGAACTTTATCTACAAAAATGTCTGCCAAAGCACTTTATAATACAAAAAATAATAATAATAATAATATTAGGTAGAGAAATACAGGTGACTGAGGGGTGTTTACATCAGTCAACTCAATGGAAAATTAAGCAGCTTTCACAAATGTTATGAAGACTGACAACATGGAAATATTCTTTCACATGCTAAGGCAGAAAGTAGGTTACAAAAATTCTGTATATACCATCATTAATACAATGAAAACAAAATATGCACATGAAAAAAGTCAGAGACAAAACAGATCAAAATAATATTGCTTTTGTTAGAGTGGCACGAAATTGGGTGAATTTTTATTTCTTTTTCTCCATGTTCCACATTTTCTGTAACAAAAATATATCTTTATACTGGAAATACCTGAAATAACAGATTTCTAGGATTAGAAATCCACAGGTTCTATGATGATGGAAGAAATTCAGACTCAAACTGAAAAAGACAACAGCGTTTTAACATGTTTTAGTAAACATAAAGATAACATAGTTATATTTCAAATATTTTAGAAAAGAATTATAATCTCAATCATGGTAATTATTTTTTTAATATTTATTTTTGAGAGACAGACAGAGCATGAGCGGAGGAGGGGCAGAGAGAGAGAGGGAGACACAGAATCCAAAGTAGGCTCCAGGCTCTAGGCTCTAGGCTCTGAGCTGTCAGCACAGAGCCCAACATGAGGCTCAAACTCATGAACTGGGAGATCATGACCTGAGCCGAAGTCAGACACTTAACCAAATGAGCCACCCAGGCGCCCTTCAATCATGGTAATTTTTAACTAAACAAATTCTGTTTTAGCCAAAGTTCAAATTAATGCCAACCTTTCACTATTATCCCAAAGACCCTGAAAGAAAAAGCCTACATTTGACAGCAGCCTCTTACTAACACAGGTAGGTTAAGTTACCATGAACTGGATAAGGATTCAAAAATACTAGGACTGGGGGCGGGAGGGGGGTGCCTGGGTGGCTCAGTCGCTTGAGCGTCTGGCTTCAGCTCAGCTCATGATCTCACAGTTTGGGAGCTGACCCCCACACTGGGCTCTCTGCTGTCAGCATGGAGCCTGCTTCCAATCCTCCTCCCCCTCTCTTTGCCCCCCCCCACTCATGCTCTCTCAAAAATAAATAAACATTAAAAATTTTTTAAAAAAGGACTTGGACTCGGAAGTATAATAAGATCTCCTAAGGAGAGATCTGATATATAATTCTGGTGATAAACCCAATCTAAAAATAATTTTTAAAATTTGAAATGATCATTAAGTTCTTTATGCAGCATCATTTTCCAATGGCAGCCCTGGCAAATATCAATAATCTCAGGACACCTGTCACCAATGCTATGCCACTGCAGCGCTCCCACGGTCCAGCTACTTTGCACAGAACAGTTCCTCCCTGCCCCAGGGAGAATAAACCAAAAGATAAAGGAGCTTGACAAGAAGGGTTAGTTGGAGGAGGAAATCGTCACTAAAGAGGACAGACAGTAAGTGGACTGTATAGCAAAGACAAAGGAAAAATAAAAGCAGAGAAGTTAGGCCAGCAATAGAAAGGGAAAATAATTCCTGATTTAATCAGTTACTTTAAGAGAGAAAAAAAAAATCTGTATTTTGGTGTATTCCCAACCTTCATCACCCTTACAAAAACCAAATCCAACAAAAACGTAAACATAAGGATATCAACAACTTTGCACTGTTTCCTGGGGACACAATGCTGAAAGTCACAGTCTGATCCATCACCTCCTTCAGCTGCGTCCTGGCTTACCTGCAAAACTCTTGAGGCTCAGAATAGCCATGGTCAGTCTCAATACTGCAACACAGGGTTTGTCACAAATACTTCCTTATTCTACCTAAAAAACTGAGGTCTGTGAAACTTTACTTGACAACAAATTACAACAGTTAGGGTTATCCCTGTAACAAACTCACTTCCACTCACTTGCATTTCAACATGCTTTCGTGGGTAGAATCACAATACACACTCTGAAATGCACATGACCCATCCATCAAATCTGTTAATACTCATGCATTAATTAATACTCACTTTAACATCACCTGTCAAGTGATCTCCTAATAAGGAAAAAAGCACTGATGCTGTGTTTACTTCCTAAACTGTTCCTTTCAAGGACTCAATTTTGAGGAGATAAAAACCTCCATCTCCTTCTGCATCCAAGAAACTTTCCTTCAGAAGGTCCTCTGTTTTTAAGAAAAAGTTGTCTCTTCGTTTGTTTGTTTAATTTCAGTAGGCTCCACACCCAACATGGGGCTCAAACTCAGGACCCTGAGATCAAGAGTCGCACACACTACCATCTGAGCCAGTCAGGCGCCCCAGAAGACAGTTTTTTATTTGGGGGCCTATTAACCTCTACAAAGCTTTTGGATAAGCTTCAGAGGGCCACTAAAACCTTCCCTTAAATTGTACAAAATTTGTATATCTATATTCGTGTATGCTTTCTTCAGAGGAACGTGAGGATGTATCCAAAGGGATCTGTAACCCCAAAAAAGATTAAAAACCACCCAACACTTAACTGACCCCACACTATGATCATCTGATTCTGATCAGTTAGGCAGTTTTCCTCTCTTAAAATTCCTGCTTAATTCCTGCCTATTTAATGTTAATAAAATTAATAAATTGAATAAAGCACTTACAGTACATCAGACACCATTCTAAGTGCTTTGCACACATTAATTTATTTAATTTTCACAACAACCCTATGAAGTAGGTGCTATTATTGTCCCACTTAGACAAAGCAACTGAAGCACTAAGAAGTCATTTGCCAATAGTCACACAGCTGTCCTGTTTGAACACTAAAAACTTCTCAAAATGAAAAATGGCTATTTGCTGTGTGCACATTTCCTACTTCTTAGCTAATATGTCTTTCTGTTTAACCCTCACCTGAGTCATACAGAAAATTAAATGATTTTATTGTCAAAGACTCATCTCTGCTAGGCTGCCAATTACACAGATCACTCAATTCAAGAAAGACCTTAAAAGTAGTACCACAAGTGATGAAAAGAGGAACCTGAAATACATTTTTTTCTGGGACAAAATTTGGTTTGGATTTTTAAATTAAGCATGTGATCAGTTGTAAGTTATCTAGATGCAGAAAATTCTAAGAACCTACCAAAAAGAAAAAAAAAAAAAGCACACACACACTAAAATTCCTAAAGAATCTACTAAAAAACACTAAAACTAGTAAGTGAGCAACACAACAGAAAATAAGACCAATATACAAAAACCAATTATACTTCAGGTGTTGAGCCCAATCTCTCTCCACTACCACAAACCCCACTGTAGAAACCCTGAATAAAGTTGGCCTTACGATCTTTAAAAAAAAAAAAAAAAAAAAATCAATTGTATTTCTATATACTAGTAACAATTTATAAATAAAATTAAGAAAACAATTCCATTGGTGGGGCACCTGTGTGGCTCAGTTGGTTAAGTGTCCGACTTCAGCTCAGGTCATGATCTCACAATGAGTTTGAGCCCTGCATCTGGCTCTGTGCTGATAGCTCAGACCCTGGAGCCTGCTTCAGATTCTGTGTCTCCCTCTCTCTGCCCCTCCCCTGCTCACACTCTGTCTCTGTCTCTCAAAAATAAATAAACATTAAAAAATTTAAAAAAAAAAAAAAAAAAAAACTCCATTGGGGCACCTGGGTGGCTCAATCAGTTGAGCACCCAAGTATTGATTTCAGCTCAGATTATGATCCTGGGGTCCAGGGAATCAAGCCCTGCATCAGGCTCCACACTGAGCATGAGGCCTACTTAAGATTCTCTCTTTCTCCCTCTCTCTGCCCCTCACCCCCAACTTGTGCTCTAAAAGAAAAAATAAAGAAAGTAATTCCATTTACAACAGCATCAAAAACAATCAAATACTTCGAAATAAATTTAACAAAAAAAAAAAAACCCACAAAACCAGCACACTAAAAATACAGTTTTTTGTTTTTTGTTTTTTGTTTTAATTTTTTTTTCAACGTTTATTTATTTTTGGGACAGAGACAGAGCATGAACGGGCGAGGGGCAGAGAGAGAGGGAGACACAGAATCGGAAACAGGCTCCAGGCTCTGAGCCATCAGCCCAGAGCCCGACGCGGGGCTTGAACTCACGGACCGCGAGATGGCGACCTGGCTGAAGTCGGACGCTTAACTGACTGCGCCACCCAGGCGCCCCTAAAAATACAGTTTTATAAATATAAAATATTGCTGAAAGAAATTAAAGACCAAAATGAAGAGATACATGATCTCATGTACCAAAACAGTAAAGTATCCATTCTCTCAAGATTGATCTACAGATTCAACATAATCCCTATCAAAATCCCAGTACGTTTTTTGTAGAAACTGACAAGCTGACCATAAAATTTATATAAAAATGCAAAACACCTATCACAGGCAAAACAATTTTGGAGAAGAACAAAGTTGGGGGAATTAGACTACCTGATTTCAAAATCTACAATAAGGCTACAGTAATCAAGGTAATGTAATATTGGCATAAGGACAGGCATATAAATCAATGGAAGAGTCCTGAAATAAACCCATACATTTATGATCAAGTGATTTTCAACAAAGTTGCCAAGACAATTTGATGAGGAAAGAACAGTCTTCAACAAATGGGCTGGAATGACTGTACATCCATATGCAAAATAAACAGACCTTACCTCACACCATACACAAAAATTGACTCAACATATCACTGACCTTAATGTGAAACCTAAAACTATAAAAGCTTCTAAAAGTAAACATATCTTTTCAATCTTAGGCTTCACAAAGAGTACTTAGATAGGACACCTAAAGCATAACCCCTTAAGGGGAAAAAACTGATAAACTGGACTTCAAAGTTATAACCCTTAGCATTTCAAAAGACATCATGAACAAAAAGAAAATAATAAGCCACAGACTGGAAGAAAATACACGTAAATCATATAATTTATAAAGGACTTGTATAAAAAATATATAAAGAAGGCAAACTATGGGGGCACTTGGGGGCTCAGTCAGTTAAGCATCTGACTGTTGATTTTGGTTCAGGTCATGATCTCACAGCCCTGAGATGGGGCCCCACATCGAGCTCAGTGTGGATGATGCAACCTGCTTGGGATTCTCTCTCTCTGCCCCTTCCCTGCACATGCTCTCACGTGCTCTCTCAAAATAAATAAACTTAAAAAAAAGAAGGCAAACTATGGATATAGTTAAAAAAAAAAAAAAAAAAAGGCAGTAGTTACCAGGGGAAGGACGGGAAGGGATGAATGGGCAGAACAGACGATTTTTATGGCAGTGAAACTATTCTGTATATCATAATGGTAGATACACGTCATTATACATTTGTCAAAACCCACAGAATGTACAACCCCAAGAGTGAACCCTAATGTAAACTATGGATTCTAGATGATAATGATGGTAAGGTAGGTTCATCAATTATAATAAAGGTACTACTCTGGATAGAGGATGTTGATAATGGGGTAAGCTATGTATGTGTGGGAGGAAGGATGGTATACGAGAAATCTCTGTATCTTCCTCTCAATTTTGCTATGAACCTAAGACTGCTCTAAAAAAATAAAGTCTGACATGTATACATACATAAAGAACTCTTATGACTCAAAAATAAGACACACACACCCAAAACTGGAGAAGGATTTAAATTGAGACTTCACTTGGGGCGCCTGGGTGGCTCAGTCGGTTAGGCGTCTGACTTGGGCTCAGGTCATGATCTCAATGGCTCGTGAGTTCGAGCCCCGTGTCAGGTTCTGTGCTGACAGCTCAGAGCCCGGAGCCTGTTTCAGATTCTGTGTCTCCCTCTCTCTCTGACCCTCCCCCATTCAAGCTCTGTCTCTTCTCTGTCTCAAAAATAAATAAACGTTGGGACTCCCGGGTGGCTCAGTCCATTAAGCGTCCGACTTCGGCTCAGGTCGTGATCTCACAGTCTGTGAGTTCGAGCCCCACATCAGGCTCTGTGCTGACAGCTCGACAGCCTGGAATCTGCTTCAGATTCTGTGTCTCCCTCTCTCTGACCCTCCCCCATTCATGCTCTTTCTCTGTCTCAAAAATAAAAATTTAAAAATACATAAATGTTAAAAAAATTGATACTTCACCAACAGAACTGATACTTTGCCATAGAAATGGCAAATAAGCCTTTGAAAAGATGCTCAACATTATATATCATTAGAGAAATGCAAATGAAAACCACAATGAGATACCACTACATACCCACTAGAACAGCTTAAATCAAAAAGGTTTACAATTCCAAGCATTAGCAAGGATATGAACCTTCATACAATGTTAATGAGAATGTAAAATAGTACAGGAACTTTGGAAAAGTCTGGAAGTTTCTTAAAAAAAAAAAAAAGGAAAATAAAAGACAAATATACACTAACCACATAACCAAGCAATTTCTGTTCCTAGGTATCTACCCCAGAGAAATGAAAGCATTTGTCCAAAACCTTTATCCAAATGTTCATAGCATTATTCATAGTAGACAAAATACTGGAAACCATCCAAAAGCCCATCAATTGTGAATTGATAGGCAAAATGTGGTTTTGGAATACTACTAAAGAAACTACTAATAAATGCAACAGCATGGATGGACCCCAAAGACATCTTTCCAGGCATAGGTCTACATTTGGTTATTAGCTAATGAAACCTAGGATAAGTACCAGTTATTGGCAAAAGAAAAAAAAAAAAAAAGACTCCTCATCTTTAAAGTATAATCTCAAATGTCAAACCTGCCTGTTGGTGCTTCATTTCCTAATCCATAAACTGAAGACACTGGAACTGATGACTGCAAAGTTCTTTCTAGTTCTGAGGCTGGATAATTTGAAATAAAAGTTACCAAGTATTATTTCTTGATGAAAAAGAGAATGGAAAATCACTTAGGGTTCTCATTGTGGTCCGTGTAACATGACAGATAGGATATGTACTCCCTCCAGACCATCATCTGCCTGCCAAGGATATTTTCTAGCTAAGATACACTGTTTACTCTTCTGTTTAAAATCTTCAATGGCTCCCTACTGCCTACAGTAAAAATTCAAAATTCCCAATTTACTTTCCTTTCCTCATTTTCTCACATACTAAACTGTGGGAGGGGTTCTTGTTATGTTTTATTTGTTTGGTTTCATGAGTTTTTAAAAAAACTTGATTGAGGTAGAACAGCAAAACTGTAAGATATTTTGAGTGTATATCATCATCTGATATATACGTATATATGTGAAAGGACTGCTGTCATCTAGTTAATTAACACATCCATCAACTCCCATATTTCTCTTCTGTGTGTGTGTGTGTGTGTGTGTGTGTGTGTGTGTGTGTGTGTGTGTGTAAAAACATTCAAGTTCTACTCTCTCAGCAAATTCCAACTATAGAGCGCACTGTTATCCACTCTGGTCACCATGTTATATACTGGATCCCCAAACTTCATTCATCTCGTGGCTAAAAGCTGGACTAGAGTTTCGTAAAAATCAAGAGACCAGAGCTGGACAGACCTGGATCCAAAACCTGACTCCATCACTTACCAACTGTGTGGTCTTCCTGAAACAGTTCCTTCATCTGTCAACTGCAACTGAGGATTCCACTGCACGTGACGGTTAGTAGGACCTTCGGGTAAAGTCCTGAAAGCACCTAACCCACAACGGCCACAGACCAGTTGTTCCTCACTCCCTTGTTCTCTTCGGTCAAGTCTGTTTTCATTCTTCAAGACTCAACTCAATATTTTCTTTTCTTCGATTCCCCTGCCTTAAGTTCTTCCTTCTCTAAGCTGCCTGGCACTTTTCACCATCTTCCATTACAGGCTATGTCATTTTCCACGACAGTGTGCGCTGAATCCACAGAAACTGAGGGTGGGGACCGTCTTATTCTGGTTTCTTCTCCAGTATATGGTGCACAGTACACGCTCTTTAAAGTTAACAGAAAACAGACAAAGGAACCCTGACTGAAAAAGAAGCATATGCTGTAAAAACTTCCTTTGGGGAAAGAAACAAACAAACAGATTTCAAGTCACCTATAATCTCACTAATATTACATACCAATTTTAACATTTGCTGCCTTTCCTCCTCTCAGGTGGGTAGAAGAAAGGAAACAAGCATGAAGCACAGTGCAGAAAGAATCAAGAGCCCAAGTCCTATGCCTCCTATAGTATTTCTACCTCTGGAAAATGTTTTGTATTTTTAATAGTATTATTAAACACATCCCCTTAATTGATACACTGTAGTATAGGAGGCTACGGAGGGTCATTTTCAAGTATAGGCAACTAAACAAACTCCAAAGTGACATATGAAATTTGGGTGAAAACATATGTTGCCCTGTGTGGTGTTTATTAGTGCTCTTCACCAAATATTTCCGGTTCTCCCTCCAGAAATACGATAGGATTTCGTTTCTGGGCCCTCTTGAAGTTAGGTGCTACCATGTGATTTTGTCCAGCCACTGAGACGTACACAGAACTGGCACGTGCCACGTCTTCAAGTCTTTAAGAGCCGGAGCACAACCTACTAGGTTCTCTTTCTCCTGCACTGGCAGCAGTGAGAAGACAGAGATGCTGCCTCCCTCAGCCTGGGGGTCCACGTTGTAGGGCAAAGCTTCCAAGCCACCGGGGACGCACACGGAGTGCGAGCGAGAAATCAACTGTTACTGCCTGAGGCATCGAAGACTTGAGGCTGTATGTCACCCCCACATATTCTAGATATTCTGACAGACACTGTATAATGAGGTTTAATATTTCTCTACATGATGCCAATGTCCAGATTTGAGAAGGTTCTGCACAAAGTGGGGGCTCAGGCTTATTAGCAGACTGTTTAAATATGGAGTGAATTTTAGAGGCGCTCAGGTGGCTCAGTTGGTTAAGTGTCCGACTTCTGCTCAGGAAGTTCGTGAGTTTGAGCCCCACGTGGGGCTCAGCGCTGAGAGCTCCGAGCCTGGATCCTGCTTTGGATTCTGTGTCTCCCTCTCTCTCTGTTCCTCCCCCACTCGTACTCTGTCTTGCTGTCTCTCTCTCTCTCTCAAAAATAACGAAAGAATTGGGGCGCCTGGGTGGTGCAGTCGGTTAAGCGTCCGACTTCAGCCAGGTCACGATCTCGCGGACCGTGAGTTCGAGCCCCGCGTCAGGCTCTGGGCTGATGGCTCGGAGCCTGGAGCCTGTTTCCGATTCTGTGTCTCCCTCTCTCTCTGCCCCTCCCCCGTTCATGCTCTGTCTCTCTCTGTCCAAAAATAAATAAACTTTAAAAAAAAAAATAAATAAATAACGAAAGAATTAAAAAAAAAATGTTTTTAGATAAAAAAATATGGAATGAATTTTAGGTTATTTTTAAGAGGAAAAACAGATAGTCCAAAGGTTAGCAAAATCAGCAAATATTTTCAACGAAAAGATTTTTAAAGTTAAAGTAACGACACGTGAAAAAAAGACTATATAGGAGCACAGAAACGACAACACGCTATTACCTCCCCTATTCGCCCAAAATAAATACTTCAACGACTTCCTCACCCTGCTGAGGTCAAAACCTAGGGACGAGGATTCAACAGAACACTGCAAGCAGCCACCGCCCATCAGCGGAGGCTGGCCCTCAATACAAAATCTACCTGCCATCTCAAGCGGTTCAGTAGCATCATTCTCGCACAGGAGAAAACCGAAGCCTCTGGAGACAAACTCATGGCCCACAGTGGTGGAGACTACTGGCTGCGTCTGCAATGTCCGTCCCCTCCCTTAGCAACAACACTCAATCTATTCTAGGCAGCAATGCACTCCGCTACAGGACATTCCCAGCCTCCTTTGCAGCCACTTACGGCCACACGACTGGGTGGCATTCGGCACTTCTCAGATCGGTGGTTTAAAGACAGGAATTGCGCCCTGGGTCTACTCTTCCTCCATTCTACCACCACGGACACGGATGTAATGACTAGGCCTCTAGGAGCCACCGTGGAATCTGGGGGCAAAGGACAGATCCTAGAAATGTCTGAGCAGTGAGATAAAAGGAACCAAGTCCCCGATGATTCTGCAGTGCAGAGGGACCCTACCAGCGCCAGCACCTACCCTCCAGACTTGGACGTGAGAGAAATAAACGTTCCTATTTAAGTCACTGCTACTTAGGGGTTTTCTATCACATAAAAACAAACTCAATCCACACCCAGGTATTTTCAAAATACCTTCCTGAAACGAGGGGCAGAGAGTAGAGGGCGGCCTCATTTAACTATCTCAGTAAAAGAAGGTGGGGAACAAAGACTGCTATCATTTGTATCTCAGATACTTCTTGTTCTTACAGTCCCTTAATTTGTAAAACCATCTGCTTCCATTTTATATCGATATATAACAAACCACCACAACACCTAACAGATTAAAACAATCGCCATCTTCTTTAGTCACAATTTTGCAACACGGGCTGCGCTCGCAGGTTCCCCGACAGTCCCCTTTGCAGCTGCATTCAGCAAGGAACCGGACTACGGGCTGAACTCAGCTGGGATGCTGGGAGAGCCGCACTTCTCTCTTTCGGTGTACTCTCAGAATCCCTTCCTCGCCACATGGTCTGTCCAGCAGGGTATGACCTAGCTTCTTACATGGTGACTCAGGCTCCCAAGTGTGCAAAAGTGGAAGTTCCTGGTCTTCTTAAAGCTCAGGCCCCAAACCAGCACAGGGTCGTTTCTGCTGCATTCTGCTGGTTAGTCACTCACAGGGCTACGCAAGATACGTGGGGAGGCGACCATACAGTAACATGACTTCCAGTGGGCATGGTTCACTGGGGGCAACCAGTGTGACAGACCACCTTCCCTCCCTTCATTTCCTGTGCAGGTTAAGATCTTGATGTATGACCTGTAGCATGCTATCACCTCCCTGAGGCTCAGCTGTCTGTGAAGTGAGGGGTCAGACTGGATGTCCTCAGAATGCTCATCTAGCTTTAACCTCCTATGACTCTAAGTACCTGCACCTGACATGAAAAACACTCGACCGTGCTGACCAAACACTTCAACCTTGGTAGAACAATCAGATGATGAGAGCGTGGAGGTAAAAAATAGTTAATTCTTCAATACGTTCCATATTGTTATTTTATACGCGACGGGGGGCTACTGCGGACACGTGGTACCTGCCATTAGCATCCCAAAGATCAGGAAGTCAAGGAAGTTGGCGGTTTGGTTTCTGCTATGCTTCACTACAAGACAGAATTAACATCACAGACTTCAGACTTCCACTATGAACATTCACTACTGAAGACACAGCAAATCATTTTAAAACCACCCGATAGGAAGTCTCATTTAGGAAGACCTACTAATATAAACAGAGTCGGCAGAGTTCTAACATAAAAAGAGCACTGCGACCACATTCACAAGTCCTGGATAATGAAAAATTTTTAATGGTTTTGTAGTAACAGTGCTATATATACAGATTTTGCTGGTCTTCACGTGTTACTCATAATAAGAAACATTCTATAGAGATTTCTGCTGACCTAGCTTTTTTATCTTTCTTCTTTTTGTCTTTATTAGGGACAGCTGTACAGAAAGGAAATCTTTATCGTCCCCACCCCCAATAACTACTACATTATTTTATGCCATGACATTTTTAGAGCGAGTTTGGCATCTCATCATAGGCGTATCACTAACAAGTTCTATGATATCAGGCAGACTGATGATAATTGATGATAGTGGCAATAACAAATACTAGCAAATTCTTATAATAGCACTTCTTAACAGCACTTAGTTTGTGCCAGATGTTGTTCTAAGTTCTACACATATATAAATTCACAGCAATCCTAAACTAAGTGTGCTAGTGTGTCTACTTTGCAGACGAGGCAACCGAGGCAGAAAAACTTCAGTTAACTTCCCAACATCAAACAGTTAGTAAGTAGGGGAACCGAATCTGAATTCCAACAATCTTGGTGCCAGAATCTGTGAAGTCCCCGGAACTTGGTTTTCTCATTTGTAAAACAAGATCATGGTTTCAAGGGGCGCCTGGGTGGCTCAGTTGGTTAACTGTCCGACTTCGGCTCAGGTCATGATCTCACAGCTCTCGAGTTTGAGCCTTAGAGCCTGCTTCAGGTTCTGTCTCCCTCTCTCTGCCCCTCCCCACTCATGCTAGCGCTCTCCCCCTCTCAAAAAAATAAACTTAAAAAAAAAAAAAGAGTATGGTTTCAAATGACTGGCTTTTTAAAAACTGCATAATGTACATACAAAAGTATACACTCCCCAGAGGTATTAATGTTACATATTCTTCCAAATAATTTTCTATACACAAAATACATGCACATTTTGGGATTGCATGCTTTTTACAAAGCAGAGTTAATAGTACACTTACTGCTTTGCAACTTTTAGAAAAATTTTCCTTAGGTCAATATATGTATCGTAGACATTCTCCCAGCTTGGTACCCATAGGCCCAGTTCTCTGTCCTGATAAAAACTACATGGTGGTCCACCGATGAGTATTTGTCTGTAGCCAATTTCTACTAGTTTTCTACTTTTCTCTGCTGCCATGAGCATCTTTGCACATACATACTTGCCCATTTGTAGGAATATCTTCTGATTTCCTTTCTCATTTTTATGGGCTTTCTTGGTCCCTTCCCACCCCCCCAACTCCTAGGATAAGTAAGCACCCTAATTCTTTTACTATACTGCACACACTGTCCATATTCTCAGTGATTTCAAGGAAGTCACATCTTTAATCACCTATCCTAATCGAGCTAAGCTCTAATGCTACACCCCCAAACACTCCCAGACATTTCTATCCCCTAGACACGTAATGCCAGAAACTTCAAAATTCCCCTCTGCACTGACTAAAATCTCTCTTCCTTTCTATCCATATTACCAACAGTAGACCGTCTGTCTTGACCACCTCACACCATGACTATTGCAAAAGCCTGTTAATCTCTGCCGCCAGGTAAGTCCTCTCTTCATACTATTACCAAGGTGGCTTTCGTAAAATAGTTGCCATCAAATCACCAAGTAGTAGAGTACCTACCTACATTGAACCGTAGAACACACACACAGAATACAAAGTAATTTAATAATACTCCTATCCTCCAGAAGACTAGAAATATCTGCTTTTAAAACTTTAATTAAAAAAATAAAACAACCTGGGCATAAAGCAGAGGCTGAAGACCTGTAACCCACAGGTAGTCCACAGATTAAACCTAACCCACAAGATGTAGTCCCAAATAGTGTTGGAGATCTTAATTGAAGATACTTAAAAATCCAGAGATTTCACATAAAATTCCAAGTTTGCAGTCTCTGTTGAAACCAGAGTATCTAGAAACGACACGCCAAAGTCTCACATGGCAACCATCAGCCAGAATTGTCTATCAGTTGCACCCAACCAAGGTATAGACTCCTAGAAGCCTTCAAGCTATTTTTACTCACCATTTTTTCCCCAACTCAAGACCTTAAGTTATGTCAGCTGTCATTCAGGATCTTACAAGCTGCATGCAATCATTTAAATTACCTACCTGATCCCTGTAAACAGTTTATAACCCCCGGACTACAAAGCCCAAACTCATTAGCCTGGCATTCAAGGACCATAGTGGCATGGCCCCAACTCCCATGTTAAACCTCTGTTGTAGTCACACTCCACCAAGAAAACACATTTTACGCTTCCTGCCTCAACAGTTTTACTCAGGGTGCTACCCCAGAACATTCTCTAACTTTCTTACTGTGCTTGGCTAAACCCTATCGATCTTTCAAGGTCTAACTCAAGTATTGCTTCCTCCAAATCTTCGCAGACTCCTCTTGGCTACAGCGAGCCTTCTTCCAAAGTTGACTGTGTATCCCAACGTACATTTAACACTTAACGTGCTCGTTGAATAACATGTGCCAAAATGAAAGATCTAAGAAGTTACAGAAGAGGATTTTCTGAACTTCTTAGACAATTTCAGCATTTGTGTATCACAGTTACTGCTATCACAAAATTAACAGCAAAACCAAAGTCAATTTTCCCATCTTTTACAAAATGAGGTTTTTTTCTAGAGAAAATTCAAAAAGAGCTGTGTCATTCCTGTCTCTCTTATGTTCTTAAGACTTTCAAACTCTGCAAATAGAGAGAATGACACTTCCAATTATAAATTCAGTATTGGTCTTTCCAGTAATTTTTCACACTAACCACAAGCATATATTTATATGCAGGCCATCACAAAAAAAAAAAAAAAAAAAAAAAAAAAAAAAAAAGAGAGAGAGACAGAAAAGAAAAAGAAATCGTCCCTATTTCACTCCATAACTTTTGCAACTCATACTGCCAAGAAGTTCTGAAAATAGACATTGTGGCACAAACATGATAAAGACAATTTTTAAAAAGAGAAAGAAGAGACTAATCAGCTTATTGAAATTAAAAGATGGCCAGAACAACAAAGAAAAAAAGAAAGGGAAATATACACATACTGTGTAAGTTTATTCTATATCAGCTGGTAAGTTTATTCTATATCAGCTAAAAATTACATTCAATCCAAACATCTCATGGATTAAAAACTGTTACCAAATCTTACCCAAGATATCTCACACTCCCCCACCAGGGAAGTGCACACAGAGCATTTAATATTATCTATAACTGGGGCGCCTGGGTGGCTCAGTCCATTAAGCACCCGACTTCAGCTCAGGTCATGATCTCACCGGTGGTTCAAGAGTTCAAGCCCCGCGTTGGGCTCTGCGCTATCAGCACAGAGCCTGGAACCTGCTTCGGGATTCCGTGTCTCCCTCTCTCTGCCCTTCCCCCACTCGTGCTCTGTGTCGTTCTCAAAAATAAATTAAAAAAAAAAAAAGGGGGGGTGGGGGAGAGGGGAAAATGGGTGATGGGCACTGAGGAGGGCACTTGTTGGGATGAGCACTGGGTGGTGTATGTAAGGCAATTTGACAATAAATTGTATTAAAAATAATAAGTAAATTTAAAAAACATTGCAGAATTTTTTTTTTAATTATCTGTAAGTAAAAACTGACCATTTTCATTTTGGAAAGGAGGTTTCATGGAACTCCTCAGTCATATCTGCAAGTGGCTTAAGGATACAAGACTGGACAATCAATATCTGCTCAAAGGAAATCTGATCGCGGCCTGGGGAATACCATGAAGTTTTGCAAAAAGGTGGGGGAGAGGCCAAGGGTAGAGCGGTGTGTCTGGTCACCCGGCAAACTGACTACAAATCTGGCATGGTAGAATTAACTGAGATAGTAAAAAAATGTATTAAATCACTATTTTCAGAATGGGAAAATTAACTATCGTGACACTTTAAATTTACATGGAAATCCATGTTTATCAAGGTTACATGTTAGTAACAAACCTACTGAACGTAAAATTGTATCTGAGACTCAACATCTTCTTAAACACTAGAGATTCCACGAATAAGACCATCAGGACAAGAGCAAACTACAGTGAGGTCAGGCTGGAGAGCAACCACCTAACAGGTGAGGAGAGGCTGCCATTCCTGGAACAGCTTTTCAAGTACAATGACTATCAAGTGCCAGAAACCAGTAATTGCCAAACTTTCCATGTATCTACTTGCTTGAAAAATAAGAAAAAGAATTTCTACCATACAAATTACCAATGTGCATTATCTCACAAAGCATGAAAAGAAGACGCAGTATCTTTCGACTCTACAGAGTTGTTTTATGAAACTGCACATACTACAATGCACTACACCTTTTTTTTTTTTATTACTTATTTCAAGTTCACAGCTATGGAAATGAGAAATTTTGTTGGGGAGGGGCCTCTCAAATATGAAACAGCAACAGTCATCTGCAGCACAATCATTTTTTTGCTATCTCTTGTACAGCATCACTGGTTGTGCCCAATTTTCTACAAGAATAAGGCTCAAGGTGGCTTTCTAATAACAGTAATTGCCCTCTGAAAAGAAAGTGGTTCGGAATATAAAGAGTTTTTTCAAAAAGGGTCAAGGATAGTTCCTCAGAAATCCTATCCCCACCACCTGCTTCCGCACCACCCCCACACCCACACCATCCCTAACGTTAACTTTGTTGACTTCATAAAAAACATATATATGGTAGAATGATTCCTTGTCTTCCCGATTTAGAAATGTCAACATATATGCCAAAGAAGAAAAAATAAAATCAAACCTTTGGGAGAAGTTTCCTAAACATTCATACAAAAACAATTAGACCTCGAGTAGATGCTTCCTCTATAGCAGGAGCTTGTTCACTGGTGGAAAGACCTGGACCTCCTACAAAGATCACACGCTACTCCAAATAACCGATTAAACAGTCCTTACTGCTAAGGAGAACTTTTAATAAATGTAAATTTCACTGTTCCACTTCACATTCATACAACAGGAAATCCTTATTTATGTATCTACTTTTCAAACTCTGCCCTAAGATCAATAGCTTCAGTTCAAAATTCTTGATTTTAGTAAATAATTTTAAGATAACAATAGCTAATTAAAATTTCCCACTACATAGCCTTTGCTTTTTAAATACGATAAAGCAAAACTCATCTAACAGTACAAAACAAGAAAATGTTTAAGTTCACTTATCTAATTATCAAAAATTCAAAAATCCAAACTCAAAGTGTAATTAGCAGTGCCTGGTTACCCTCTTTTTTTGAAATCCAAAGACAAATATGCAAATCCACTTTTAATAAATAGTGTCATAAGACATCTTCTCTAGCATAAAACAACCCACTTAGCAACCATACAGACCGATAACGTGGACAATTTAAAAACTTTTATCTCCTTTGCATCCCCCCCAAAAAAATTTTTTCATGACTTAGATAATTATTTGCAATTCCAGGTAATTTTAGCATTTACAAACCTAACTTAGATTTGTCATACCTCAGTTTCACTTTCAGGATCTTCAATACCCAACTGACTACAGGGTCTTTTCTGCATGCACCCAAATACGTACAGAGACCCACAACTGAAAACCCTCCTCTTTGCTTTCCAGTTCACACAGTAGTTTCCACTTACAGGTTTCTCAAACAACTGTAGATTCCATTCCCTTCCAAAAACACACCTAATTTTTTAAAAATTCACTGAAAAGCTTGGAACCATCAAAGTTACCACTAAATTTCATACAAGGAATGCTGCCCCAGTGTTCAAATCCAAAAGAGAAAGCTAAAACTCTCTTAAGACTCAGAGTTGTATTAAACGTCTTCCAAAATGTTGATATTTTCATACTGTTATATTAGCACCGTTCTGTAGAAATTTTTAGGTTTTTCCAAGGGCTACCTTTTTTTTTTCATTCATAAGATGAGATTTTAAAACGAGATAAAAACTAAAATAATAAAGTGGTAATACCCTAAACCAACCTTTCTTCCGGTGCACACAGGGGCTGCCCTAACACAGATGAACTCATTTCCATCTCAGGGGAACTGCATGTGCATGTGTGTGTTTGTGTGTGTTTGTGCCCGTGCACACACTCGCGTGTGCATGGTGAGGGGCGTGACAGCACAGATAGGTCTACTGTAACTAGAAGAGGAACCTGAAAGCAAAGAGAAAACATAAAATAATCCCAAATTAATATTTGGAAAGGAACCAAGAAATAGTCAAAATGGGAAGCTATTAAGTTAAAACCCTAGCATGGCTTTACATGCATTGCTTTAAAGGATACAAAAAAGCGACAAAGTGTGAAGTTCCTTGGAAGTCCACTCCCTCTCCGAATTCCAGCTGATGGGGGAACGGCCCTGGCCATTTCCAGCAGACATTTCACTGCAATGCCGGTGGCCCCGCAAACCCCAACTTTGTAGCACAAAGACGCTAACGCCACCACGTATGCATCCTGTACTCGCGCGTCTCGGGATGTGTCACAGCTAGGTAAGAGCTGGAAATAAAACATGGAGGCACGCTAAAGGGCCTGAACCATCCTCACAGTCCAAGGACAGCACAGCACGGAGGAAGAAGGGGCAGCCTGGGCTCCGGGGCTCTGCCACACGCCGGCCCCGCTCCGCCCCGGTGCACACCGCCGTCTTCACCGCCTATCACCCAACGTGCCCCTGCTCCGACCAGGCGAACGCGCCCCAACAACAACAACAACATCAACAACAACAACAGAAACCCCCGGCTGTCCCCGCGCCCCAGCGCGCCCTTCCCCTACCAACAGCTCCCCGACACGGTCCTCCAACGACATGAGTAAGCACTCCACGCCACTCCCCAACTTCGGACGGCCGCCGCCGGTCCTGCACCCTCGGGAGCCACCGCAGCCGCGCGACTCGCTGCCACGGGTTTCCCGGTTTCCAGGCGAAAGTTGCCGAATGGCCATTCTGTGAAAGGACGAGTCTAGCGCTGCCAACGTGCTCCGCGACTGGCGACAGCCGTGCCCAACCCCGCAGGGGCTCGGGGGGAAGTGGGGCCCCCGCGCGGGGCGGGCTCCCGCCGAGTCAGCGGGCTCCCCGGTCTCGGCCCCGAGCGCCCGGCCCGGCTCGGTTTCCAAACTTGCGGCCGCCGCGCCTGCCTGCCGCGGCCGTGCGGGTCGGGGTGGGGGAGGGGAGAGGAAGAAGTCCCCCGACTTCCGAACAGACCCCTCGGGCTCCAAACCCGGCACCGGGAGCCAGAAAAGTTCCGGGGGCGGCCGGCTCACAAAGGCCGGCGGCTCCTCCCCACCCCCCCACCCCCCACCCCCCACCGCGTCCCCGTCCCCCCACCTTCCCCCCCCACACACACACCCCGGGCGGGCGGCGAGACCACCTGGCCGCGGCGTTTTGACAGCTCCGCGAGTGTCCCGCGGCGGGACCGCTTTGTAGTTGACAAGGCGCCGGTGCGCGGACGACCTGCGTGCGCCTCGCCGTGCGTCTGTCCGACGACCCGGCTAGGCCGGGAAGAATCTACGAGAAATTTCTCCAGAAACAGCAGCCCCGCGAACAGCCGGCGCGAGGGCCAAACTCCAAAGTAAAGTGCGGCGGCGGCGGCGGCGGCGCGAGCCGTCGGGGCCCCGCTGGGCGGAGTGCGGTGCGGGGCGCCCGCGGGAGGCCCGGCCCGGAGGCCGCCGAGGGGGCGCGGGGCGCGGGGCGGGCGGGCGCCCCGGGGGCCGGGAGCCGCGCGGCCGGCGGGCCCCACCCCCACCCCGCGGGGGCGGCCGGGGGCGCGCGGGGGCAGGGGGGCCGGGCGCGCCGGTGACAGCTCCGGCCCGGCGCCGCGGCTGGCTCCCGGCCTGGCTCCCTCACACTCAACTTACTTCTTTCTGGCTCTCTGGAAAGGGGAAGCGCCATCTTTGCGAGGCCGGCCCCGAGGTCTTTTGTCTGCGGCTGCGGGGCTCGGGGCCGGGGCTCCGGGCTCCTCGGGGGGTGGTGGCGGCGGCTGCGGCTGCTCCGCGCTCTTGTCCTCCTCCGACGACATCCTAGTCACCAGGAAAGACACATGGATCCCGGTCCTCCTCCTGGGGGGCTCCTCCCGCCGCCGCCGCCGCGGCCGCCGCCGCCGCTGCTGCTCGGGTTCCTCCTCCCCGGCTCAGCCTCTCGCATTTCCCGCAGCCCCGGGAGCAGCAGCAGGTACCGGGAGAGGCGGCAACATGGAGCGAGCAGGACACGCACTCACACACATACGCGCGGGCGCGCGCACCTCGGCGCGCAGGGGCCGGGCGGGGGGCGGGGGGCGGCGGGCGGCGGGCGGGGCGCGGGCGGGAGGGAGGGAGGGGCCGGCCGGCCGGGAGGTGCGGGCGGCGGCGGCGGCGGCGGCGGGCGGGGCGCGGGCGGGGGCCGGGCGGTGCGGGCGGGCGGGTGCGGGGCGGGCGCCGGCCGGGGCGGGGCGACTGAGGGGGCGCGGGGGGCGCCGGCCGGGGCTGCGCCCGCGCCCCTCCCCCAGCGCCCGCGGCGGGAGGAGAAAGGGGCCGCGGCGCGGGGAGCGGCGGGCCCGCGGGCAGCGGCGGGCGGGGGGTCGCGGCCCCGCCGGCCGCCCCTCCCCCGCGCGGGCCGCGTCAGGCCGGGCGGCGGCGGCGGCGGCGGCGGTGGCGGTGGCGGCGGCGAAGTTTTGACAGCTGCTCCAGTTGTTGTTGTGGGTTCCGGGCTGCGCGAGCGCCGGCCCCTCAGCGCCCGCCCTCCCGGGCCGGGGAGGAGGAAGTTTTGCGGGTGTGCGTGTACCACACACAGACACACACACACGACCGTGGCCGTCGCGCGAGGGCCGCGCCGGGTCTCCCCCGGGCGCCCCGCACCACAGACCTCTCAAACTCGCCGCCGTCTCGCCCACACACGGCCGCCGCGACGCCCCCGCCCCCTCCCCCTCCCCCACTCCTCGGCCCCGCCGCCCCCCGCGCGCCGCCGCTGCCACTCACAGGGCTCGCTCCGCGCATGCGCTGCCCGCGGACGCGCCGCCGCCGCTGACCTCACCGCCCCTCCCCCGTCTCCCCCCCTCCCCCTGCCGGGCTCTCCTCCCTCCTCCCTCCTCTCCGTCTTCTCCCCCCACCCCCCCCCACCCTCCCCCTTCTCCCGCCCCGCCTCCTCTGACGCGGCGGCCGGGGCTGCGCCGCGACTCCGGCTCCGGCTCCGGCTCCGGCTCGGGGAGAGCGCCAAGCTGCGGAGGCGGCGATCCGGGATCGGGGTCCAGGGAATGCGCGGCCCGAGGCGGCGCTCCGACTGCGCCCGAGCCCGGCCGCGAGCCGGCGGCCGCTAAGCCCGCACGGCCCCCCGGCGCGCCGCCCCGCCGCCCACCCGCCCCGCGGCCGGAGGGACGGAGCCCGCCGGCGCTGCCCCGGCTCCCGCGGGCCGGGGAGGCAGTGCGACTTCGCTGTGATCCAATTCCAGGGAGAGTTTCGTTATTATAACGCCATGTAAGAAATGGGCCAGAAAGGGCTTACCGAGCTGTCAGACAAAAAGAACGCTGACATTTTGAGGCACAAGACGCGCAAAAAGGCACCACAACCCACCAGTAAAAACCCCACAACTTGATTGTAACGTGCAGCGTGTTGCGATGCGCGCAAATCGGAGGGTTTCTGGGCCAGCTCCCGATGCGTTTACAGGGTCAAGGGGAAACGGGGCCAGAATCAGCAACGGCAGACGAGCGCTTTCTCGGGAAGCAGAGTGGCAGATGCGGGCTTCGGGACTTCTCCTTCCGATGGGGCGGCAACTCCTCTGTGCTCTCCTTTCCATTCACCGCCGATCAGCACACGTGAACTGGGGGACAATTCAGGACCCGTGAAGCCTTGGCAGACGGCTCGGGACGAGCGATCACTTCGGGAGCGTCGCCTCTAGGCCGGACACACTGGGCACTTTCCCGTCAGGGTTCCCCTCCGTCCTCCCGACACGGTGGAAGCCCAACGCTGCGTGTTCTGGCTTCCCAGCTCTCGTTCGCTTCCATTTCTCCCAATAGCCAGAGCACAAACTTTGAACTGTGCTTCCTGTTTGGGCAAAGTATACGCGGTTCGATTTCCAAAGGCTATTCTGACTACAGGCAGGTGTTTTGTTTTGTTTCGAAATGGCTGAAATGAGGACTATAATAAGACAGTCATTTGAATGCCTGCAGGGTTTAATCCTTGCCGGTTTGTTCAAGTTTACTAAATTTACAGCCACGGGAATTCTGAGACTGGGGAGAAGCTGAGTGGGTAAATGCAGACTATAAATTAAAAGCGTCTGACTATTATGAATAGAAACACAACACGTATATGCCTAATGATGAATTTATGAAGTGGAACATTTAAAGTTTTTTCAGTGCTCATTCTTTCTCTGGCATTTTTTTTCCCCCTGCACATTACACTTTAAGGAAAGTACACTTTTGAAAATTGGATTATCGATCCACATGTTTACCTGTGTTCATTACGGAAATTAGAGCCGTCACTTCCAACTGTCTCATACGCACAAAATTATATGTCAGGATAATTTAAGTGTCAGTGTGCAGAGGACAAGTCACTCCTGCTGGAGAGAAGTTTTAAAAGGAAACAGGGGACTGAGAACAGAAAAGGGAGTAGAATGAATGAAAACGGAAGAAACAGAGGTCTGTGCAGTGATGCTTCTAGAAAGAAAAGATGAAGGATACTAAGCCCAGCCTTAAATCTCCATTCCTTCAGCCATTGTGAGGCAAGCACTTGGAATCTGTTTTAAAAGGACAGCAGGCTGTTGGCCCGAAGTTATCATGGGCAGACCAAATAAAATATAACTCAGGATGCACAGGAAGGATACAAAAAAATACCTGTTTCACATAAAGTTTTTCCAAAGGTGTTTCCATGTCTCCGATCCAAATTTTGGAGCTCTGAGACCGCAGTGGCAAAAAAACCCAGGAGTCACATAGCTGAAGTTACTCAAAATTATAAAGTCAGAAAGGCACAGGGTGTCTGAAAGCACCAAAGCAAACAAACAAACAAAATCTACTTTTAATAAGTACACATGTAGCCATTTCTAAAAACATGGTCAATGTGCACCAAAGTGTTAGCAGCGATCATCTCTGAAGGGGTAGATTACGAGGGACTTTCACTTTCTATATTACATTTTTCTATGATAGTTGAATCTTTTAGAGCACATGCAGTATAATGAGAAATGTGTATTAAATATTTAGCATGTGGTTTGGGGGGGTGAGGATTGCTATCTACACCAAAGAAAAAGCAACATCTCAGGAAACAGAGCAAGATAAGAGCCTCAAAGGGTCTAGCAAACAAGTGATGGTAAATAAAAATTCACAGTACAGTAGCCATTCTTACTAATTGGAGTCCTATAAATGTCATTGATATGGTCTTTATTTAGAGTTTGTCTGTTTTTGCTTGTTTTGGTGAGTGTAAAATATTTATAAGACTCTCCCGTAGGCTCACTACTAATTAATGGACTCTCTCCTTTTGTTTTCCTGTAAAGTCTTAAATTCCTCAGGGTTTTTTAGGAACCAAACTTTTTTTTTTTTTTTAATTTTTTTTTTCAACGTTTATTTATTTTTGGGACAGAGAGAGACAGAGCATGAACGGGGGAGGAGCAGAGAGAGAGGGAGACACAGAATCGGAAACAGGCTCCAGGCTCTGAGCCATCAGCCCAGAGCCTGATGCAGGGCTCGAACTCACGGACCGCGAGATCGTGACCTGGCTGAAGTCGGACGCTTAACCGACTGCGCCACCCAGGCGCCCCAGGAACCAAACTTTTATAGTTGTAGAAGGAACACTGAAAACTTCAATTCTAGATCTTACAATCTTTGTCTTCATATGTTTGCTGTTAAACTTATACTTTAAAAAGGTGCAGTCATAGGCTGGCATTTTGTGTCCTTTTTCAGTAAAAAAAAAAAAAAAGGTTTTTAAAAGAACTTCAGGGGCACATGGCTGGCTCAGTGGGTCAAGCATGCAACTCTTAATCTAGGGGTTGTGAGTGGAGCCCCATGTTGGGTGTAGAGATTACTTTAAAAATTAAAAATAAATTAAGAATTTCAATTCCTGAAAATTAGGACATAGTTAGTCCATAGTGTGTTTTTAGCTTTGAAAATTCTAATTGCCTTACACGAGTTATTTCAGTAATGCCTACCATGTACCTAGTAGACAGAAAAATTAAGGAAGAAACCGAGAAGTAATTAAACAGAACACTCACCGTCAAAAATAATTTGTGCAGAAGAGTATGAGGCATGAGTGTATGTTCTGCAGCACACTCCATATAGATATCAATCTTGCCCTCTAGGGGTCTATATTTTAAGCCTGTCAGTACTTAACAAGATAAACACAAAAAGGGCAGGCAGGCAACTGAAAAATAAACATGGGAAAACATACAAACAGGAAGATTAAATATTTACATCCATTGTGTACGAGACCATATTTTTAATAGAAATGCATCTGGGGATTTGGGGGGTGGGCAGAGGTGGAGGAGGCAGCAGACAGCTATGTCTATTTAGGATACAAAAGCATTCTGCCAGCAAGTGTTATAAACTCCTAGAGACCCTACCCCAGCCCCTACACACGCACCCCCCCCCCCCCGCCCACACACACACACACACTCTTAGGTTCCTCTCCTTTACTGATAATACAAGACTACACGAGTAGTTTGCATTAATTTCCTAACGTTGCCACAACAAATGCTGAAAATGACAGAAATTTATTTTCTCACAGCCCTGGTAGCTCGAAGACCAAAGTCAAGGTGTTGGCGGGGCTGGCTCCTTGCGGTAGGCTTTAGGGAAGAATTTGATCGTTCCCTGCCTCTCAGCTTCCAGTGGTTGTCCATGATCCTTGGGGACCTTGGCTGTAGGTACATGACTACAATGGCCATCTTTTCTGCATCTCTGTGCCCTCACATAGTGTTCTCTGTGTATGTGTCTCTTCTTGTAAGGATACCAGTCGTGTTGGAGTAAGAGTCCAGCCTACAACAGTATGACCTCCCGTTAATTGACCGCATCTGCAACAATCTTATTCCAGATAAGGTCACATTCTGAGGTTTGGGGAAGGATATGAGTGTTGGGGGGACGATATTTAACCCAACTGAACTACCAAGCAGCCTATATTGGTGTCTCCCCGTTTAGCAGATTCATGTATATATGGTTAGAAAAGTTTATATAGGGGCACCTGGGTGGCTCAGTCCGATAAGCATCCAACTTTGGCCCAGGTCATGATCTCTGAGTTCATGAGTTGGAGTCCGGCCTCAGGCTGTCGGCTGTTAGCGTGGAGTCCACTTTGGATCCTCTGTCTCCCTTTGTCTGCCTCTCCCCTGTTCGTCCTATCTCTGTCTCTCCTCTCTCTCTCTCTCTCTCTCTCTCAAAAATAAACATTAAGAAAAAAGAAAAAAGTTTACATAATAGGTTAACTGCATGCAAACTTTTCTTGGCACAAAACATTCACGTTTATTTTACATCGAATCAATCTATTTGTAGGATAAATAAAATCAAAGTGAATTTAACAATAACAGTGCCTACAAAGTAAACAGTAAAATTATGACTTAGTAGTTCCTTGGTTAGTTTGATCAGTGTAAACATAGGCCAAAAAATGTCAGCCCAACATGTACCATTTGGGGCCTGTTTTAAAGGCCAAAGACTATGGTGGCACCTGGGAGTCTCAGTCGGTTAGGCGTCGAACTCTTGCACTGACAGCTAGGGGCCTGCTTGGGATTCTCTCTCTCTCCCTCTCTCTCTCTGCCCCTCCCCCCCTCAAAATAAATACACATTTTTGAGAAGTAAAATAAATCAAGATCGAAGACAATGATGAGATCCTCACTTTCTAGTGGAAATGGAACTCAAGAGTCCCACCCATCACCCTTCAGGATGAAGTCTAAATTTCTCGGTGTGGCCCCCTAAGCCTGCCACCCTCCAGCCATCCCCTCCCCCCCCACTCCTCCCCCTTCCTCCTTACTGGGTGCTCCAGCCTTCAGAGCCACCTTTGTCAGACGTCATTAGATTGTCCCAAGCCCCTTCCTCTGTCATGTGGCCAATTCCTGCTTCTTTAGACTTCACTTCCATCCCTGACGACCACCCTCCCCCTGACAATGACTGTGTGTCCCCATGGATGTTTCTACAACACCTGTGCTTCCCCCCCTCCCCCCACCACCCCCCCTCTCCCCACCCTCCCCACTCCACCCCACCCCCCCACAAGGATCTCTGGAATGTATCCCACCCTGGCTGTTTTGTAACCCACCCTTCGCCAGGTGCGGATGGCTACAATTGTCTGCCTTATACATCTTTTATCTCTATGATTTCGCAGCAGCTCAATAAACAGTTGTGGAATAAGTGAAATAAATGGGAAAATATATGTTAAGTGTCAGAAAAAGAGCTAAGATGATCCTTTACAAGCGTGTTTATTCCCCACCCCCACACACACCAGGAGGGTTTACTTTTCAAAAAGAAACTGTATCTTTATAAACAATGTAAATATGCCTACCTTGCTACAGTTTATGCTGATGGTTACATTTTACATTTCTATAAAGAAACAGGCGGTCATCTTTGCCCCTCTTTGCCCCTCTGTCCAACATTTGTTAGTGTCATTCTTCTCAGTGTTCTTGGCTTTCTGAAGCCTGGGCATGGAGGTTCACACCTGTTTCTAAAAGAGCCTCCAAAATCAAAAGAGGTCAAAATAGTTGTCCACAGTCTTCAGAAAACATATCTGCTTAGAAACATTTCTACCAGTGAAGATAATGTTGAGGGAGAAATGATCACAGAATAACATATATAATATGTGCCATACAATCCATTTACGGAAAACTGTATAAATCCACAACAATCTATATATAAATATATGTGCAAAGTAATAATGTTCATCAAAATGCAAACAATGGGGGTGCCTGGGTGGCTCAGACGATCGAGCATCCAACTCTTGATCTTGGCTTAGGTCATGATCCCAGGGTGGTGGGATCGAGCTCCGAGTCGAGCTCTGCGTGGAGCCTACTTAAGATTCTCTCTCTCCCTCTGCCCCTCTCCTCAGCTCACGCTCTCTCAATAAACTAAACTAAACTAAAATAAAATAACATAAAATAATAAAATAAAAGCAATCTCTGGGCTGGAATTGACACTTTCTTTGTATTTTTTCTTTTTAACTTTTATTTATTTTTTTTTTCAACGTTTATTTATTTTTGGGACAGAGAGAGACAGAGCATGAAAGGGCGAGGGGCAGAGAGAGAGGGAGACACAGAATCGGAAACAGGCTCCAGGCTCTGAGCCATCAGCCCAGAGCCCCACACGGGGCTCGAACTCACGGACCGTGAGATCGTGACCTGGTTGAAGTCGGACGCTTAACCGACTGCGCCACCCAGGCGCCCCTCTTTTTAACTTTTATAATGAATAGCTATTATTTTTACAAAACCAAGCAAGTTGTTTTTCAAAGAAAAAGGTTTTTTTCTCCAAAATTATCTCTATCTTAGCCTTAATTACATTTCACTTTCGCTGATATTTTTTTTTCCTTTTCTTTCTTGCTATCATCTTGTCTGTGGAAACATATTAAAACAGTGCCTACCATACAATCATGACTCCTGACTGGTATAATCAGGTTCAGAGTTCTATTTTTCCTCCCCTTGGGGGGAGTTGCTATTAAATAAACTTAAAAGGGGTTTTCCCAGTGAAAGTGAATGGAATGATTCTCTTTCCCCTAATCTTAATAATCTTCATCGTCATCACTTCCAGCTGCTGCTCCGCCTAATGCCTATGGAAGTTGTGTTCCTTTGGTGCAAATCTCTTCCCCTCCCTGGGTGTCCATGATCCTGTCCCTTAGAGTTCACATTCCATGGAACACACTGGGTGCTCACTAAACATTTATTTTTTAATGATTATTTATTTTGAGAGAGAGACAGAGACAGAAAGCGGGGTGGGCAGAGAGAGAGAGAGAGAGAGAGAGAGAATTCCAAGCAGACTCCCTGCTCAGCACACAGCCGGATGTGGGGATCTCACAACCCTGGGATCCTGACCTGAGCCAATATCAAGAGTCGGACGCTCAACCGACTGAGCCACCCAGGTGCCCCTCGATAAATATTTACTAAACCGAAAAGGGTGCAAGCATTACCCCAGCAGGCTCCATTTGAGGAAAGGAGGGAGTGAGGGGGCAAGGGAAAGAGAGGAGGAACTGCAATTCTAAGGGCTGAGGGTCGGGGTGGGGTGGGGCACCTTACATTCGCCCCCTGCAATATTCTACCTTCCTCGCCTCTGGGAGGCTGGTCACGTTCACTCGCTGCAAACATTTCCCCAGTTTGCCTGTAGGTTGTCAGCGTCTTTGCCTCCCTTGTGTTGACCCGCCTTTGCCAGCTCGGTGACATCATTATCATGGGAAGGAGGACATCACACACCTGCCACCTGAAAGACAGACCGTAGACACCGTTAGGAACCTGCCGGACGGCACAGAGGGATAAGGTGGCCGCAGAGGCAGAGGCGGACAGTAAAACCGAGCTAGTGTTACACGGTCCCGCACAAGGAAGCGAAGCGAAGCGAAACACTGTTTCCCTCTCGAAGCCTGCAACAAACCTCACAGGAGCTCCAGCTCCGTCTGGAATTGGAAGTGGGTGGGGATTTTGACCAGCTCTCCCCTCCGCCGCCTCCAAAGTTCCAACGAAGCCCTGGGCCCTGGCGCATCCGGGAGTCCCTCCTCTGCCGGGTGGGTGACCTGGTCTGACTCCCGCCTAACCCCCGGGGCCTCCCAAACTCGAGGCATCCTTCTGTGACCTCATTCTCTGCCCCGGGTGCCCCGTGCCACTCTGTGACTCCATCAGGGTAACACCCGCTTCGGCTGCCACGCGTCAGACGTGGGGAGCCGCCTCGCAGATCAAGCTGGGGGAGTGGTTGAGGGCTGAGCTCTGCGCCGACCGTCGCGGCACCTGACCGTGGCGCGCCTGCTTCCCCGCGCACCGGAGGACGGGCCTCCGGCTCCTTCCTCCCCCACCCCCCACCCCCACCCCCTCGAGAGGTGTCCGAGATCGGCTTCCCGGACGCCCCCGCCGCCGCGCCTGGAGCGTCCCAGCGGCCCGGCTCGGCGGCCGATGGCCAGCAGGACCGCAGCGGGGGCCCGGCTGCCGGAGCGGCCGGGGCCGAGGCGGCGCGCCGGGAGCCCGCGGGCGCAGGGGAGGCACCTGCTCTGCAGCTTGCCGGCGGCGCAGACCCTGGCCAGGGTCATCCGGCCTTGCTACGGCCCCCACGGCCGGCAGAAGCTCCTGGTCACCGCCAGAGGAACCACCGTGCTGACGGGCTACGCCGCGGCCATCCTGCGCGCGCTGGAGCTGGAGCACCCCGCGGCGCGGCTCCTGCGCGAGGCGGCCCACACGCAGGCGGAGAGCAGCGGCGACGGCGCGGCCTTCGTGGTCCTGCTGGCGGAAGCGCTGCTCCTGCAGGCCGAGCACCTGCTGCGCGCCGGCCTGCCCCGCTCCCAGCTGCGCGAGGCCTACGCCGCGGCCACCGCGGAGACCCTGGCCCTGCTGCCCTCCCTGGCCATCCGCTCCCTGGGGCCTCTGGAGGATCCGTTTGGGGCCCTCTACTCGGTGGTGAACACCCACGCCGTGTCCCGGGCCGACTGCTTGACCAAGCTGGTGGCCCACGCGTGCTGGGCCACCAAGGAGCTGGACGGCGGCTTCCGACGCGAGCGCGTGGGCGTGTGCACCCTGCGAGGGGGGAGGCTGGAGGACTCGTGCCTGCTCCCGGGGCTGGCCTTGTGCGCCGAGCCCTGCGGGCAGGTGACCGCGGTGCCCGGCGGCGCCAGAGTGGCTCTCTTCGTTTGCGGCTTTGGTCCCACCAGTCCAAATGCACCGGCCACGGCCCGGCTCTCCGGCCCCGCTGACCTGGCCACGTTCAGGAAAGGAAGTGAGCGGTTGATAGAAAAGCAGGTGGCCCAGCTGGCCAGCGCGTGCATTAACGTGGCGGTGGCATGGGGGGACATCGATGAGAATGCCCTGACGCAGGCTGACAAGCACAACATCATGGTGATTCGAGCCAGGTCCCGGAGGGATATGGTTTACTTGAGTGAGGTGCTGGGCACACCTTTGATGTGTCACCTGCTTCCTCCCCCGAAGCCAGGGAAGTGCCGGAGGTGGGAATGTCCGGGCACCCCTGCCGTTCCCTTGGTCCTCAAGGGGCCACAGCCCAGGGGCTGCAGGGCACGGAGCAGGCCGCCTACGTGGCATCGATGCCTGCTTCCAGCTGTGCCAAGATCCCAGGCTGCTTCCGGGAGCAGGGGCCACGGAGATGGCTCTGGCGAAAACGCTCTCAGAAAAAGGAAGCAAACTGGAAGGGCCTAACGGTCCTGCCTCCCTGGCATTTGCACAGGCCCTTCGGTCTCTTCCTGAAACCTTGGCAGAGAACGCAGGCTTAGCCGTCTCCCAAGTGATGGCAGAGATGAACAGAGCTCACCAGGCTGGCAACTTCCTAGTAGGAGTGGGGGTCGAAGGGATAATAAACGTGGCCCAGGAAGAGGTGTGGGACACCCTGACAGCCAAAGCCCGAGGACTCCGGGCCGTAGCTGATGTGACACTGCAGCTCGTGAGCGTAGACGAAATTGTAGTGGCCAGGCAAAGCGCCACGTATCAACGGGACTCGAATCCTGTCCCCAAGAAGGCCAAGGGATGCCTGTTTCCTGTAAAAGATCAGCTCCTTGGAACGACTGAGTAGTAACATCCTCAATAAAATGGGGATTGCCAAGGAAGGCACAGTCACCCCCGAAATGGGTGTTTGCCGTGTTTTATTCCCTCCGTGTTTTGTACTGTTAGAGTCCGTTTCTTCAGACAAAAACAACAGAAAGGACCATAAGATAAAAGTCCTTTTCATTGATTTATGTCCTTTCAGACTCTTGGCTTTTTTCATTTCCTGTTTCTCTCCATCATATTCTGTTCCTTTCCTCCAATAAGAGCAGGATTTACTTGTATTAAAAATTTTTTTCAATGGAGTACCTTGGCTTTGGGGATGCAAAAAAAAAAAAAAAAAAAGTGCAGGAATCTCTTCCCAACTGTTGGAGTTATCCCCCCACAATATCCTCATATATGTCAATTTCTGTCTAGATGTCACGTTAGCCATCTAGACCGCAGTTCGAGCGGCTGCGCATTCCCGTTGTGATTATTTGGGAAGAGAAGGGGGTGTTCTGTTAAGGCCAAGGGGAGGAGGAGGAGGAGGGGGAGGGAAAATGAACCGGCAGGCAGAAATAAAGTAAAATAAATTCTTGGCACAGATAACAAAGGAACACGTCCCTCAGAACTGCACTGAGGCTGTGAGGAGGGGAGACCTGGGGAACACCTGCCGGCAGCATGTTCCCAGGAGGGCTAGGACTAGGGTGGGATACCCCTGGGCGCTGAAGAGGGAGTTTGAGCAGAGCTGCGAGCAGAGCAGCACACGTCACCCAAAGCCTTTTCGACTTCAACCATCCAAGTTATTCTGCGTCTGGGAGAAAAGCAGAACCTAGGGACAAAGGGTAGGTCATGGGAAGCTGCAATCTCTTACCATCATGGGGGGGGGGGGGGGGCGGAGCTTGAAACATCTGGAAAAAGATCCAGACTCAAGAACTCAAGAAACAAATGTCTTCTACTGGGCATATTAGCCTCAACGAAGCAAAACAAATGTGCAAACTTTCCTTAAGACTTAGAAGAAGTGAGGGGCGCCTGGGTGGCGCAGTCGGTTGAGCGTCCGACTTCAGCCAGGTCACGATCTCGCGGTCCGTGAGTTCAAGCCCTGCGTCGGGCTCTGGGCTGATGGCTCAGAGCCTGGAGCCTGTTTCTGATTCTGTGTCTCCCTCTCTCTCTGCCCCTCCCCCGTTCATGCTCTGTTTCTCTCTGTCCCACAAATAAATAAACGTTGAAAAAAAATTAAAAAAAAAAATTAAAAAAAAAAAAAAAAGACTTAGAAGAAGTGAAATCCTGAAAAGCTGTGAGCGCACGAAATGGAACATGGGCATGGACAGAACTATCCTCGTTATCTCTCATTTAAGATACACAAAACATCCTCGATGTGTCTTCCCTTGTTTTGTCTCCGTCGCTATATTTTAGTGAATGTAACTAAGTGCTTTCATATTTCTCCCCGGCCCTTGTCAAGTTCCATGTTGTTCTCACAGCCTCAAATCCCGTAACAGGGACGATGATAGAAATAGCAAATTTTTTAAAGCAGTTCGAACACACTTTGTATACATTTTATTTAATCATCAAAACAAACTCATAAGAAAGGAGCTTGATTATCTCTCAGCTGCAGGAGACACAACTGAACTTCAGAAAAAAGTCATTGGCCAGAGTTACGCAGTAAATAGAAGAGGAAGTTCCATTCTCTTGTTTGCTGTTTTGTTGCCTCAATCATACATCCCTCTACTGTGATGTTTTCAGAGATAGAACCCCTATGATTACAAAGAAAGTATATCTGAAAAGACCTTTTGAAAATTTACAATGTGTTTTTCTTCAATGTTTATTTTTGAGAGAGAGAGAGAGCAAGCATGGGAGGGGGAGGGGGAAGGGGGAGAGGGAGACACAGAATTCGAAGCAGGCTCCAGGCTCCGAGCTGTCAGCCCAGAGCCCGACGCGGGGCTCGAATCCACGGACTGTGAGACCATGACCTGAGCTGAAATCGGACGCTTAACCGACTGAGCCCCTTCAGGTGCTCCTACAGTGTGTTCTTAAAATTAGACAAAAAGTCTTATTTTATTAAAATAAATTTTAAAAATGGCTCCTGCTCATAGAGAACATTTCAGTTATATATCCAAGACTTGTGTAGTCCAAACAATGTAAGACCATGTATTTTAAAAGTCCCAAGTTTGGTATACAATGGATTTTTTGATAATTTGGGGAGAAATCATATTACAACATTACCGGCTCCTTTGCCCCTGGACACACACACACACACACACAATTATATATATGTAAATGCAACTTAAAACTATCAAGGATGGGCGTCTGGGTGGCTCAGTCAGTTAAGCGTTCTGACTTAGGCTTGGGTCATGATCTCATGGTTTGTGAGTTCGAGCCCTGCATCAGGCTCCATGCTGATGGTGCAGACAGAGCCCGCTTGGGACTCTCTCCCTCCCTCTCTGCCCCTCACCCACGTGCACTCTCTCTCTCTTTCCAAATAAATAAAAAGTTTATTTTTTTTTAATGTTTATTTTTGAGATAGAGCATGCGAGCAGGGGAGGGGCAGAGAGAGAGGGAGACAGAGGATCTGAATCAGGCTCCAGGTTGACAGCAGAGAGCCTGATGTGGGGCATGAACGCATGAACCTCAAGACCATGACCTGAGCCAAAGCTGGATGCTTAACCGACTGAGCCACCCAGGTGCCCCAGTTAAAAAAAAAAAAAAAATCAAGGATACCCTTACAAGGGACAAAGAAAGGTATGGCAGACAAATTCAACTAGCATACACTGAGAACTTTGAAGGCAAAAACGCCTGCTCCAGACTTGGAAGTTGAGGAAAAGAGAATTCGGGCATCTTATGGGATGTGAAAGAGGGTCCTGGAGCTTGTGAGCTGAGGCCTCCGAATCACATCTATCTATTCCCATCTATCCCAAGACTGGCTAGGAGGCTCTTCAATGCTGTGAACTGCCAAGTGACCCTCAGATCAATCTCCTTGAGGGAGCCAAAGTAGCTCTCCCCTTCTCGTACTCGAAAAAGCATTAGCAGCCCCGGAAGGGAGGCGAATGTCGTGTGACAGTGAAGGTGACCGGTGTGGGCAGATAGCAGACTGGGCTCAGGAAGAGGGCCAGCATGAGGAGTTCACTACAAGCCCAAAGTGCTTGGGGACAGAGCTTCTCGTAGCTTCCGTTGAGGACATCTCCTTCCCTCCAGCCTGCCTTCTAGGCTCTTGCTACTCAAAGCGTGACCCCTGAACCAGCGATGGCATCACCACTCAGAAGCGTGTCACCAATTCACGGATGTGGGACCTCAGCCCTACCCCCCAGACCTACTATGACAGAATCTGCACCTTAACATGATCCCCAAGTGATGGGGTACATATTAAAGTTTGGGGAGCACCGATTTAGGCAATAATCCCAATTAGCCCTAGTTTGACTAAGCTTAGCGTAACCTCTTAATATCATCAAGCGTTCTGTTGAAGTGTTAAAATATATGACTCAGACAGTAGTTGTTTCTTTTCTCCTGCTGACTGTGGAGAAGTTCACCAGCACTTGACCTCAGTTTTACCGGGTCCAGATCCTGCTTCCAAGGTTACAGGATGGAAGGTCTTAAGTTCTCCAAAGGCCCACAGAGTGGGCTACGTGTTTCTCTTCCAAGATGTGCTTCTCCGAAATTCCAGGAGCAGCTGGGTTTCAGAAACAACACTTCCTACAGCACATGCTTTATGGACCTTGCTGCTGGTGGACTTCACTGTTCTGTCCCCAATCCCTTCCAGCTTAGCGACGCTATTTAATGGGGCTCTGAGATGATCTGGCCAACGGAGAGCAAAGAAACAAGATCCAGAGAACATAGGGAAGCAAATGAGAACTTCGGAGTCCCGGGGAATGAGAGAGAGAAGTGTCTGGCTCAGGGGATAGAGGCTGGGGCTGAGCCATGGGACGGGTTCCATCCGTTTGGGCACTAGACCCAAGATTGGGACCCACGGAAATATTGGAGTCCCAAAGGGGGGTGGGGGGAGTCATTGATTCCAAACTGTGAAAAGAAGATGAAAACAAGAAAGCATCGTCAATAGTTTGTTTCCATCCTTTGTCTGTGTGAACCTTTCCCCAAGAGTCCCGTCTGAAGAGACCTCCTTATGACAGGAGCTCTACTTTCTAGGCCTACACGTTTCAGGTCCCTTTAGTGCAGAGGCCGAGAGAGAGAGAGAGAGAGAGAGAGAGAGAGAGAGAGAAAGCTAAGATAAAAAAGAAAAAGAACCCCCAAACTGGGGACATCTGAATGGGAAGAAAAGAGGATATGAAGGCTCAGGGACCCAACAGTTTCATTCGTAAATAAGCAAAACTAGTTTTGAGGAGATTTGCTGGGATGCTGTCAGCTGGGCTGATGTAAATATTCCCACCCCAGGCCACTCCCATCTCTGCTGGAGCCCTTCTGGAACCGGGACCTACTGTTGGTGATGCTTCCCCGGGAACAGGAGGGCTGTGAGTGACATTAAGTGCTAACTGCTGGGCTACTTCCTGCCGAGACGTACTGAAAACTCCTGGGTGGCTCAGTTGGCTCATGGCATGATCTCACAGGCTGTGAGTTCAAGCCCCGTGTCGGGCTCTGTGCTGACAGCTCGGAGTCCAGAGCCTGCTTCGGATTCTGGGTCTCCCTCTCTTTCTGCCCCTCCCCCACTCGCAGTCTGTCTCTCTCTCTCTCTCTCTCTCTCTCTCTCTCTCCAAAATAAATAAACATTAAAAAAATAAAAGAATAAAAAAGAAAGAAAGAAAACTCCCCCTCAATAGCAGTTACCTCGTTAAGGTAACTACTCTGGGGCAAGGTGTCCCTCTAGCACTAAAATGCCGAAACCTGCAGTAGACACATACCTTAGAATCTCTGCGGTTCCAAGAGTAGCTGAGCTAACTTTTCTCCCACAACATCAACCCTCTTCTCCCCCCCACTCCACACACACTAAAGATCCCTTCCTAAATGGGGAGGGACAAGAAGAGGCTTGGTGGGAATGAGGGAAATACTGGCAAGATGTCTGAGGGGCTCACCTCCCAGGGGTTCTTTTCTTTTTTTAAAGTTTATTTATTTATTTTGAGAGAGAGGGAGAGAGAGAACCCCAGCAGGTTCTGCACTCAGCGCAGAGCCCGGCGTGGGGCTTGATCCCACAAACCATGAGATCATGACCTCTAGAGATCATGAGGTCTGTACACAGAGTTCAGGGCTTGAAAATTCAAACTGTACAGATGCAGACTGCGTAAGGAATTCAGACACTGTCCTGCTCGCATCACCGAGGGAGTGTGACGTCGGTTATTACAGAGCTAAGACAGGCTAGATGCTGATCGGCAAAACAACGGTAATCTTTCTCTAAGACAGCGCAAATTCAAGATGCGGTTTTATTCATGACCCTAGTTGTTTTAAAAAATGGCTCTCTACGGGGCGCCTGGGTGGCGCAGTCGGTTAAGCGTCCGACTTCAGCCAGGTCACGATCTCGCGGTCCGTGAGTTCGAGCCCCGCGTCGGGCTCTGGGCTGATGGCTCAGAGCCTGGAGCCTGTTTCCGATTCTGTGTCTCCCTCTCTCTCTGCCCCTCCCGCGTTCATGCTCTGTCTCTCTCTGTCCCAAAAAATAAATAAATGTTGAAAAAAAAATTTAAAAAAAATAAAAAGAAAAATGGCTCTCTACAAGTTTTCTTTGAACTCACTGAAGGCATCAGAGAGGAAAAATGACCCCGGGGTGCCTGGGCGGCTCAGTCGATTGGGTGTCCAACTCTTGATATTGGCTCATGTCGTGGTCTCGTGGTCGTGAAATCGAGCCCCAAGTCAGGCTCCGTGCTGAGTGTGGAGCCTGCTTAGGATTCTTTCTCTCACTCTCTCTGCTCCTCCCTGGCTTGCTCACTCTCTCTTCCTCTCAAAATAAATAAATAAACATCAAAAAAAGAAAGGAAAAGTAGATCCCAGTGAGTTTAGGGAAGATAGCCCTTCTATACTGTACGGAACTCACAATGAAACACGTTTTCATATCCAGATCATCATTAATCTTTTTAAACATCTTAACACCTGCGTGTTCTGACTTCTGTGCCCAGACTTCAGAACCTCAGCATTCCCGAGGCCCCCAGTCTGGCTGCTTCCTGGAACTTACCCCCTTGGGAGGCAACTAAGCTCTGGACAAGTTTTCCCCTCCAGAAGAGATGCGATCTGTCCCGCCAATCTCAGTCTTCTCTGCGTAGATGCGAAATATTACAAGCGTCACACTTCATTCCTGCATGTGTTTTGACTAAACACTTATTTCAGTTTTACTAATGGATTTGGTTATAGAAGGTATAATAATCTATTGCAATATTGTTTCAAAATCGTTTCCAAAATTGCTTGTGATTTGTTTGTTTGTTTGTTTGTTGTAAGTAGGCTTCATGCTTAGCGTGGAGCCCAATGCGGGGCTTGAACTCATGACCCTCAGATTAAGACCTGAGCTGAGATCAAGAGTGGGACGCTCAACTGTCTGAGCTTGTGATGTTTTTTTTTTTTTTTTTTTTTACATCAGATTTTAATTTGAGAAGAATCTGCACATGCCTTTTCTAAATAGAAACATTTCAAAATATACCCAGTTATTACTGAAATTTAAAGGTTTTTTGTTGTTGTTAATGCAGATGTAGTTGACATATAACATTGTAGTTGACATATAACATGTAGTTGACATATAACATTTAGGTACACAACACAAAATTACAAGTCTATATCTAGCTATCTATGTATGATAGAAATGCTTACTGCAATAAGTTTAGTTAACACGCATCACCTCACAGTGACAAGTTTTTTCTTATGACCAGAACTTTTAAGATCTACTCTCTCAGCAACTTTCTTTTTTAAAAATTTTTTTTTTCAACGTTTATTTATTTTTGGGACAGAGAGAGACAGAGCATGAACGGGGGAGGGGCAGAGAGAGAGGGAGACACAGAATCCGAAACAGGCTCCAGGCTCTGGGCCATCAGCCCAGAGCCCGACGCGGGGCTCGAACTCACGGACCGCGAGATCGTGACCTGGCTGAAGTCGGACGCTTAACCGACTGCGCCACCCAGGCGCCCCTCAGCAACTTTCAAAAACACGGTAGTATTTTATAGTATTACTAACTGGACATGCTGTACACTACACCCCCAGGATGTATTTCTAACTGGAAATTTGTAACCTTCGACCCCCTTCACTCATCCCTCCATCCCCTGCCTCTGGCAACCACCAGTCTGTTCTCTGTATCTATGAGTTCATGTTTGTTTTGGTTTTGGTTTATTTATTTATTTTGAGACAGAGGGCACACACGTGCGTGTGTGCAAGCAAGGGAGGGGCAGAGAGAGAGAGAGAGAGAGGGAGGGAGAGGATCCCAAGCAGGCTCAGTGTTGTCAGCGTGGACCCTGAAGCCAGGTTCGATCCCAAGAACCATAAGATCATGACTTGAGCTGAAATCGAGACGCCTAACTGACTGAGCCACCCAGGCGCCCCTGTTCTTTGTTTTTTGGAATCCACATATAAGTGAGATCACGCGGTATTTGTCTTCCTGTTTGACTTACTTCATTTAGCATAAGGCTCTCAGGGTACATCAAATGGCTGGAAATGGTAGAATTTCCTTTTTTATGGCTGAATAATATCCCATTCTATATATTTTTATTACTTTTTTAAGACTATACATATTACATATTCTTTATCCATTCATCCATCAATGGACTTAGGTTGTTTTTAGATCTCAGTCACTGTATATAATGCGGCAATGAACATGGGGGTGTAGGTAGCTTTTTGAGAGGGTGACTTGATTTCCTTCTGGTGTATGCTCAGAAGTGGTATTGCTGAACCACATGGTAGTTCCATTTTGAATTTTTTGAGAAATCTTCATTCTGTTTTCCGGAGTGGTTGCACCAGCTTGCATTCCCACCAACAACGCACAAAGCTTTCCTTTCCTCCGCATCCTCGTCAACACTTGTTATTGTCTCTCTGATCATAGCCAATCTAACAGCTGTGAGGTGATATCTCATTGTGGTTTTTTTTTTTTCAATGTTTTTATTTATTTTTGAGACACAGAGAGAGCATGAGCAGGGGAGGGGCAGAGAGAGAAGGAGACACAGAATCCGAAGCAGGCTCCAGGCTCCGAGCTGTCAGTGCAGAGCCCGACGTGGGGCTCGAACTCACGAACTGTGAGATCATGATCTGAGCTGAAGTCGGAAGTTTAACCAACTGGGCCACCAGGCCCCCCATCATTATGGTTTTGCATTCCCCTGATGATTAGTGATATTGCAGACCTTTGTATGTACTTATCGCAAAAACGTCTATTCAGGCCTGCTCACTTTTTAATCCAATTTTTCCGGGCGCTATTGAGTTGTAGGAGTTCTTTATGGAAATTTAAAGTCCTGATTCAGATGTCCAGCATCACAGCATAAAGGTAACATCCATGGAGATTGGTGTGCTTACGCTCTCCTCACAAGCTTTTGTTTTTGCACACATTTGTTATGTTGCCCTATGACGTGATAGACCCTACGAATGAGAATATCGTTAACAATTTACAATATGGAAATGCTAATGTAATAAACACAGTCTGAGAAAATATTCTTTTCCTTTTTATTACAATGTACTTCATTTTCTGTTATATGACAAACTCACTTGGTATAACCGCTTTGCTGCCCTTTATTTTCTGTGCGCTGGTTTTTTCTATGGTTAATTTCATGTACCCCCTCACCCACTTCTTTATTTCTATGTGGGTGGTTTCTACTTTTCCATCGACATCTCTTGGTTCTCATTACAGTGAGTGATTAATCTTCCTTGCCTTTTATTCCATGTATTCTTCCCCTTCCTCCTCCTCTTCCTCTTCTTGAGGAGGAAATCAGGACAGTTTCATTTACCGGCGACCCTCCGGACCGAGCTTGGGTGGGGACGCCTGGGGCAAAGTGTTCCTGCAGCTTCTTCCACACGCCTCTCGCCATTTCCTCAAACGCGCCCCCCCGGTGACTGTGGCCCCGGTCAACTCCCACGTTCCACGAACAGGCCACGGAAGCCCGCGTGTCCGGGGCGAGGCTGCTTGTGCAGGAGTTTGCGTGGAGTCAGGCCAAGCTTTCACACGGCCGCCCGCAGGCCTCAGGCTCCGCAGCCCGGGGCCCTCTCCCTCCTCGAGGCCCGAGCCGCCCGCCACACAAGTCAGCACGCGAGGCCGCCACCAGTCTCGCGCATGCGCCGTCCGCGCAGAACGGAAGGAAACACCGGAAATGGCCGGCCGCCATCTTGAGGCCCACTGCCTGTCTGTGGGTCCTTGGAGTGCCTGTACTGCCTCCTCCCTTTACCTCTTGGACGCGTTCATTTTACCTGGCCGGTTCACGAAAATAATTCCCTATTTTGTGCCCCAAATCTGTATTACCTTTTCATAAATTAAATTTCTTTCATTTTTTTTCACTTTGTGAAAGAGTGAGATCTTTTCACAGATCTCTTCAGCTTTTTACTTTCACGAACTTTCCCCTCTTCTTTTGTCTACTGAACCCTCACAAACTCGTATTTTGGGCTCACCCCAACAATGGGTTTCTGCAAATGCTGCTAGTTAGACATTTCTCTCATTCTGCATAGTAGACTGTGGAGAGTCCTGGAAGTAAATTATTTGTTTCAAGTCATAGTGGGGGTACAGTTGGATTTCCTATTGCAATATGAACATTTATATTAAACACCAACCCAGTATTAAGAGTTACCCAGGGGTGCCTGGCTGGCTCAGTCCTGGCGCATGTGACCCTTGATCATGGGGTTGTGAGTTCCAACTGAACCATTGGGTATAGACATTACTTAAAAATGTCTTAAAAAAAAAAAAAAAAAGTAAAGAAAAGAAGAGAACTACCCAGAAACAAGATTTCCGCTTGGTCAACAGGCGAGGAATCTCAAGCAGGCAATCTTGGCTAGTATGGGACTGTAAAAATACCCCACTCATCTGCTCCAGGGAGGGTAAATGGCGGAGCCCCTCAGTCACTGGTCTTGGAATCCAGCACCGCAATCTTGGGAAGGGAAGGTGGGCTCCAGCACTCTGGTCAGCCCGGCCAAAACCATCTCTGAGCTACACTGCTGAGAACTTCCTACCCACCCGGCCCCCTCTATCTCCCTGCCCAGGGGCCAGATCTCCCTGCCTACTCCAACTCTCTCCCCTTTCTTCCTCCTATAAATCTCTTGCATGACAATCCTGTCTTTGGCATCTACTTTGCAGAGGATCTGAACTAACAGGATGGTAGGTCATAAACACAAGATTACTCGGAGACGGACTGCCTCTTCCTTGCACTAGACTTGTCCTCCCAAACGAGGGGACTCTCCTCTTCTCAAAAGTCACTCAAGGAAGAACTTTAATTTATAACCAGCTACCACACCCTCCACCTAAGAGCCGCTCCCCACACCACTCCCTAATGGGCACAGCTCAGGCCACACCTGAACTGCAGCCCGACACCTTCCCAACTACCAAACAAGCGGGTGCAAGCACCCCCGCCCCACTTTCCTCCTTCCCAAGTGTTATTCTTCATTTCCGGGAGTCAGTGAAGCTTATCCTAGAGACCTTTCTCTTTTTAGTAAGGCTTTATTACTGCATTCATAATAATTAAAGCAAAATGCCTTGCAGAAGAATAGCATTTTTTGTTACTTTCTCAAACCTTTTCTAAAAACATTGCCTCATTTGATCCACATGATGACCGTGACTGTAGACGGGACTAGCATCATCTTCACGAAGAAGAAACTGAGACACAGACCGGTCTCTGTGGGCGTCGATTTCCAAGTCTGTCCAATGAAGACTCGAACCCTATGACCTGTGAGTCCTCTTCTCCTTTGAAAATGGTAGGATTTTCATTATTTGTCTGATATTGCACAGTTAGTGGGTGTGAGATGGATGCCCTTCGGTGCCGGGCTAATTCTCCCATGCTGTGTTCTCTTTGCTGACGACAGAGCTGGCCGACGTTTACTAGCTGTCCCCGTCTGCCATGCCCTGTGCTGATGACCTGCAGGAGCACTGGGAAATACCTGCTCAGCTCCCTCTCCTGCCCGCCTGGAAGTATTTAGGTTTGGCTTCCACACACACTTATCAGGAGCGGACACTACCCCTGCTCTGAGAATGTACTCCTGATTGGCTTAATCTGATCAACATTTTCTGTGCTCCAGATGACAGTCCCTGGTCTAGGGCCGGGCCCGGGCCCAGGCCCAAAAGGTCCAACCGGGGTGAACTGGTGGAATCTGGCCTGGATCAGGGATGTAGGTGTACTCTCTCCTACCGGATATAAATCAGGAAGCACTGTCTTTATTGCTCCTGGCAGCCTCTCTGTGGCCCCAAGGGGGAAAAGCCACAGGATTCTTGTTTGGGCCAATAGTTTTTAGCAGCTAAAATCCATGAAACGTCTAGGTCCCTAACAATGAACAATCAACATAGCCAAAGACAGATGAGGTCATTGAGACTCAGAGTTACTAGACTTTGCCAGGCTCACACTGCCTGTTTGGGGAGGTGAGGATTAGATGTCAACTTTCCACCAACTGACCCAGGGTTCTCCTGGCCTCAGCAAGTAGAGAATGTGCCCCGGTGCAAAGATTCTTGAGAAAAATCAGAGTTCTAGCTGCTGAGCTGACCCCAGAAGTGTTTGAAGGGGAGGAAGGGGAAACTAGAAGACGCTTCCTTCTTTCGTCTTTCCAGCCTAAGACAGAAAGATGACAGGGCCCGAGCTGAGCATGAAGGTTAACACAGAACCAGAAACCTTTCCCTTCCCCCACCCTACCCTTCCATCAAGCAAAGAGCCTCTGAGACTGCCCTGAAGGAAGAAGGCGTTGCCTGCCAAGTTCCTGCCTACCTGGGGTCAGGGTGAGGACAAGGCAGGGAGGACTTGTTTGAACCGCTGGAAAAGAGGTGGGCAAAAGGGTGGCCTTGGGGCAACTCAGTCTTCTTGTGAAACAATAGCCAGAAATAAAGCACACAAATTAACAAAACATTTACAAACAGAATAGCTATTTTGGCAGAATCAGACACTGACGGTTCGGTTAGCCCATTGGATCACAGAAAACATACCATTCATTTATTCATCAAGGATTTATGGATGAATACCTTCTGCCCGGAAGGTGTGCTCACATCTTAATGGGGGAGGGGAGATGAAGGGAAACAGACCGTAACAAGTAAACAAACAAGATGAGTTCAAACTGTGCTCCTGCTCTGAAGGAATTAACAGGGTGATATGATAAAACGCACTTGGTCAGGCAGGAGGAGTCCTACTTTAGATACTGTCAGAAATGCCTGCCCAAGGTGACACATGAGCTAAGCCATAGAAATCTCAAGAAAAGCTGATCCAGACAGGTCAGGAAACAAGTGCAAAGGCCCTGTGGCAAAAAGTGCTTGGCAGAAAAGGTGGTCAGTGTGCCTGGAGTGTGGTGAGCTGACACTGGAGAGGAGGCCAGGATCCCATGAGGCAAGGCCTCGGAAGGCATGATGGGGGCTTTGTAAGGTGCCAATGCAGCTGGAAATACCAGTCTGCCGCCATTCTTCTGCATATATTAATGAGCCATGGTGGATTCGCCCAATGGACCTCTGGGGTTTGACCCCAGATTGAGTTTGAAATCTCCCAATTTAATAACCTCGGGAAAGCTACTGGAGTTTCCTCATTTGAATAATCAAGGGTTTGAAGCCGAAAGACTTGCGTGGCGATTAGCTCCAAATCTCAGCATTATCAATTTATCCTTACAATCAAAAGCAGCCATTTACAAGACTTGCACAAATTTTGGAGGAAACCCAGAATTTAAACTGTCAGAAGACCACTGCATGAACGATCGATGTAGCCCTCCCCGCCCGGAAAAACCAATTACGCTGTCGGGCCAAGCAACTCTTGTCGCTGCAGCCTCACTCTGCCCTTTATAAGAACTCAATCTCGAGCCTGGGTCTGGGTCGATCTGGGGGTTCCAGCTCATTTTCCGTCTCACAAACTCAGAGCAATAACCATCTTCGTGCTGATATTTACCGCGTTTGCGCCAGCCCTCCGCCCAGCAGCGCGGGGAGGTGGGTCCCCGCGGCCGAGTCCGGGGGCGGGCGGAATGGAGGCGTGGGGCGGGGAGAGGGACGCGCGCGGACGACCCGACAGATGGGCCCCGGGAGGAAACCCGGGAAGGCGTTTTCGGCCTCCTACTCGGGGAGAAAGGAAAAGCGAGTGACGCAAAAAGGAGGAAAGGGGCAGGAGGAGAGCGTGCGGGCAGCGCAGGGCGCCGAGCGCTGGGGGCAGGCGCAGGAGGGCAGCGAGCGCGCCGCGGAGCTCGGCTCCCGGGACGGCGGGCGACGCGGAGGGGAGACGGGGAATGCTGGCAGCGAAGTGGCGAGGGACCGGAACAGAACTCGGGAGGACGCCGGCCACGAAGGACCCGGCAGAGACCTAGCGCTGAGCCGCCAGCCGGGCGGAGCTGCGCAGGAGGGGCCGCGGAGAGGGTGGGCACCGGGCCGGAGGCCAATGGGAGGGCGAGTCGGGACGGGGCGGGGCGCCAGGCAGCTCGAGGCCAATGGGGGAGGGGAGTCAAAGGCAGGGGCGGGGCGCCGGGAGGCTCGAGGCCAATGGGAGGGGAGTCAGAGGTAAGGGCGGGGCGCCGGGAGGCTCGAGGCCAATGGGAGTACGAGCTGGACCGGGGGCGGGGCGCCAGGCTGCGAAAGGGCCAATAGGAGGCTGAGCCGGGGAGCGCGGGCGGCCGTCGTGGCTGCCGCCTGGGGAGAGGGACCCGGAAGGCGGTGGGGGCGGGGAGCCTGGCTGACAACCTGTCAAATCCACTTTGGGGCGAACTAGGTCACGCGCCTCCCCGAGCCAGGGCGCCCCCGCCCTGCGCGGCCCAGCGGGTGGCCCGCGGGCCGGCCCGGCTGCTTCCTCTTCCTGCCGGCGGTGGGGGCGGGGCGGGCTCCGGGACACCTGCCTCCCCGGCCCTGCGGCGGCCGCTCGTTTTCCCTCTGCTCCCAGGCGCTCGTCCGCACCGGCTCTCCCTGAGACAGTCGGGCCCACCGCGGCTCCGCAGTTGAAAACAGGGCCCTCCCGAGCAGCCATGCAAAGTTGCGAACTCCCCACGGCGCCGCTCGTTCGTGGGGAACGGTGGCCCAGTCCCCGCGTTCGCGGAAGCCGGCTGCCGGCGCACTACTTGGCGCGGAAGGAGCCGCGGGCGGCGGAGGGATCCCGTGGCCGCAGCACGGGGCGGTCGGGGCCGAGGCCCGGCCCCGCGGCGGCGAGGTGCGCGGAGCAGAGCCGGGCGGCCAGCCGCGCCGGTGCGTCCCAGTCACCTGCCCCCGCGGGAGAGCAGGCGGCTCGCGGGCCCCGGGCGGCGGGGCGGCGCTTTGTGTCTCTGGTGTAGCGGGTGGAGGGGGAGGCTCTGCCGGCCGGCCCTTGTCGTCACTCAGACGCTTCTCCCTGCTTGAGCTCCGACACGTAGTTCTCGAATTGTTTCCAGGCGAATGAAATGAAATAAAAGCCTCAATTAGAAGTCAGCACTATACAAGTCCCGGGGATTATAAATCTGCTCCAACATCATCACGTGGGATTTATGCCCTTGCACTTCTGCTTAGGCCATACGTCCATTTCTCTTCAATATGGATCCTTAATAGAGCTGTATCCGCCTTTTTAAGGTCTTCAAAATGGATGTTGATGCACACTCTCTAATTAGCAATACTTATGTTAATGTATCGATCCTGTTCTCCATTATTTCTCGATGCAAATGTGCTTAGAACTTTTGCATTGAATGGACAGTAAATGTAATGCTTTGTTTAATTTTTACTACTTGGCCATTCAAATTATGCTAATTTCCCCCCAGAACTAGGTGATGCATTGTTTTAGGTAACAATGACCCAACTCCCCTCCTCTACTCCCAGATTGTATAAAATCGAAGGGTAAAATGTAGATTGAAAACCCTGAAGTTGGAACGCAAAATTTAAATTATTGCCATTGTAATTATGTGAAGTGTGTCCTTGCAGCATTACAATGGAATGGAACAAATAAAAACATTGCCTTTTCGTTCAAATATTTCTTTAAACAAACGCCGTATTTCTTAAATACATGCAAGCATTGTGCTTAAACATTTGCATATGTCTAAACGGAAAACATTGTGCTCATTTTTATTACTTTACCAAAGGCATATTTCATCAGTAAAATACGTTTATTTCCTTTTAAAGTCTAGCCTTTAAATGCGTTTTAGCTACCACTTGGAGAAGAAAACAATATACTAGATCGTCTATGTATAGAGTGTAGAGATGTAATTTTTTTACATTTACGAGTAACATGGTCATCAAGAAAAAACTGGATAAAATGAAAAAGTAAACTGTTCTCTAAATTCAACATAGATATGAACTTACTCGTTCATTAGCTGTAGGATTATAATTGTTGGAAGTACCATAGTTTTTACTCTGTAATATAGTATTATCAACAAAACTTTGGGATAGATGTCCAACTTTTTGATATAAATTTAAATTGAACAAAACAACAAAAGACCGTTGATAGGTTTTGTTATACCTAATTCCTCACTCCTAGCTAATTTTCCAAAGGGCATAGTTCTCTATTTTGACCAGTTGGCAACCTAACAGGGTTAAAAGATTCTAGCCCTTTTTGGGGATATAAAAAAAAGTTATCTTCCCTCATTTCCAAAGTTTTGTTGTCACTTCCCACTGAAAGGTGTGGGTTTTTTTTTTTGTTGTTATCCTTTTAATGTTAATTAATAGTCACTAAAAAGACAATAAAACCACAAATGTTTTTCTGCAATTAATAAACCACAAGATTGTTAATAACAGAAAGTCAACTTTCAGAACATAAGCTTGAATTGCATATCCTCAAACAAAAATTGCATGCTGGAAGTTAGCCATTAATAAGTAAAAATGGAGATTTTTAAAGTCAAAGTGCAATACTAAAAAAATCATCTTGCTACTTTGGGGTATATTTTCACTCATTTAACAAAGGGCTCAAAAATGTTTCTTAACATGAGTGTTTTGATACAAGGCTTCACATCGCTTTTTAACTTCTGATTTCATAAAAAAGCTAAATCCTGCCATTTCTCTTCTCTTCAAATATGAAAATTAGAAACATTCTGCCTTAATTATCTCTTCTGTTGTATCCCTTGCTAGCAAATTCTTTTGGAATAGATTTGGGAAATTCATTAGCTTTATAAGTGGAGTTACTGTTTTCCCTAAACACTTCATGGATAATTCCTTACAGGAGGATTTTTCTAATTCTCTACCAACATGTGTTGGCACAATTTTATTTCTCAGTTGGTACTGCATTTCCTGGACGAGAAGAAAACAGCAGGGAACCTCTTTACTTCCTTTGGGGAGGAGGGTGGGTGGCTTTACCCCAGGGTAAAGACATTGTCATGGCAGCTTAGCCTGGGCTGTATGATTGGAAATTCAGCTTGAACCAAAAGGGGTAAAAGATCCTGTGAATGGGAAATAAATATGCCTTGAGTTAGAGGTTGCAAACTAGTGGTCTGCAGATGTGTTTGTTTGCCTCTGACAATGTTAAGGAAGTTTTTAGTTTCCAAGATTTCAAAAATGGGAGACTTGAGATTATGGCTAGTTTCTTGTCTGGTTATGTGCTGAGATAGCTGACTAGTTGCTGCCCCCTTTACACAGGGTATACATTGGCTCCCCTGGGCTCAATGCAATCATTTATTCTAGACATCTGGCCACTGGAGGAATCTGTGTTTGGGATACCTGCTCCAGGTTCTATAAAATTGTGAAAGACATCGTCACAGAGTGAAGGTAGACTTAGGAAGAAGACATGATCCTAAGTTTCTAAGTAAATACGATGAGCTCAGAAATGAAAAGTCACTGGAATTATATATGGCAACTGGATGTATCCCATTATTTCTGATATCAGTCCCCTGGCACAAGGCAAAGTCAGGTTGTATCAAAGAGGAAAAAAAAAATTTTTTTTTAAAGAAAATGATGCTTTTGTGTTGTACTTTCCACTTGGAAAGGCACTGCCTTGATTCAAATGAAAATCACTGGAAATCTTGGCTAATGGAACCTAGGAACAGTAGCCAAATGCGAAAGACTGTGCAAGAAGAAGAGATTCCCCAAAGGGCTACAGAGTAACAGTGATGGTGATGATGATGGTGGCAACAATGTCTTGACATTTTTGAGCGATAACTGTGTGCTGGACATTGTTCCAAGTGCCTTATCTGAACTATGTCATATTGTTATATTTTACTTTCCAATTTGCTACCCCAGCTTCTTTTTCTTCTTGCAGCTACCTTGAGCTCTCTAAAACTCTAGATGAGGTAAATGCTATAATTTTGCTGAGCCTTAAGATGGCACTAACCTTTGGCCTTGACTGGTTCTGAGTGCCTGGATGTTCTTTTTTTGCAGCCTTTCCTTGACTGTGCCCCAAGTTTGTCCTCCCTTAGGCCTCTTCCTGTCACGGTCTATGTGTCTATTCCTACTGGCACCAGACTTCTCACCTCAGCAAGAAATATTCTTGGGCAGAGGGTAGAGAGAATCAGCTAAGGCTGCGGCAACAAATGTGGTAGGAAGGAAAAGAGGGATGAAAGAGAGAAATAAGACAGACAGCACTAAGGACAGGGAAGGGGGGATGGACACAGAAACAGCCACCTCACATCCTCTCTTCCCCAGCAACATCGTCATCAAAATCAACATCAAGACCCAATGAAAACAGCTGCATCCTAGAAAAGTGTCCAAGTTTGTGTCCAGATAGATTGTGTTTGATGATTGTTGGGAGTATGAGCAGACTGACTCTGTTGTTACATTCAGGTGAAACCCAGATACGTCTATGAGGGAAGTTTAAATAATATATGTAATCAACATATGTAGATATATAATGTACCTTACATATTATCTAATTAGTATATAATTATCTAATTAATATATATAAATATATAATATCTATTATATTTTCATATAATAGAGTGTTTATGAGAGTTTTAATAAGATGGCTCAAATACCATATTAGATGAAGAAAAGGCAAAAAAAGTTGTATATAAAAACATTTAGGGGGCACCTGGCGGCTCAGTTGGTTAAGCATCTGACTTTAGCTCAGGTCACGATCTGATGGTTTATGAGTTAGAGCCCTGTGTCGGGCTCTCTGCTGGATCCCCTGTCACCCTGTCTCTTTCTGCCCCTCCCCAGCTCATGTTCTCTCTCTCTCTCAAACTGAATAAACAAACTTTAAATAAAACAAACATTTCCTTTAAAAAATTAGGAGTTAAAACACTGTTTTAATTTTTTTTATTGTTTGAATGTTTATTTTTGAGAGAGAGAGAGAGAGAGAGAGAGAGCGCGTGAGCAAGGAAGGGGCAGAGAGAGAGAGAGAAACACAGAATCTGAAGCAGGCTCCAGGCTCCGAGCTGTCAGCACAGAGCCTGATGTGGGTCTCGAACCCACGAACCATGAGATTGCGACCTGAGCCAAAGTTGGATGCTTAACCAACTGAGCACCAGGTGCCAGGTGCCTCATATATTGCTTTAATTTTTAATTGATTAAAGTATTACATGAATATGTTTAAAAGGCTAGAAAAAATGGCAAAATAACGGTGGTTCTGGATGTCCAAAAGTTTTCTAGTGACTATAAAGTCCTTATATAATCAAAAGAAGATGAAATAATTAAGAACCGGGGGGGAAACTAAAAATCAAGCAGAGAATGTATTTAACTGACTTTTAGTTCTAGGAAAGAAACTAAAAACTACACTATTGCTACAGATGTTTCTCTCTCCAGATTTCAAAAATGGTTTCCAACTCTCTCAAGGGGACTGAGCAAGAGAGGACAGATGGCTGAGCAGAAGCCACTCCCAGTGTATAAAAGTAACTCAGAGTACATGTCACGCTGATGCCACATCTGTGATATCTGCTTTGAGCCGAGAAGTATGGCACATACCGTTTCCCCCTCCTAGCGACTTGGAGCATATCAGTCCCCATGTGCGTTGCGGAAGGATAAGTATATAGTCCAGAGCATCTAAGAAGGTGTATTAGTTTCCTAGGGCTGCCACAACAAAGTACCACAAACGGAGTGGCTTAAACAACAAAAAATGTATTTTCTCAAAACTCTAGTGGCTGGAAGTCTGAGATCAAGGTGTGTACAGGGTTGGCTTTTTCTGGAACCTCTCTCCTTGGCTTGTGATGGCTGCCTTTTTGTCGTGTCCTCACATGGTCTCCCTTCTGTGTCTCTGTGTCCTAATCTTTTCTTATAAGGATACCACTCATATTGGATCTGGATTCACCCTACTGACTTCATTTTAACTTAATTACTTCTTGGGGCGCCTGGGTGGCTCAGTCGGTTAAGCCTCCGACTTCAGCTCAGGTCACGATCTCGCGGTCCGTGAGTTCGAGCCCCGCGTCAGGCTCTGGACTGATGGCTCGGAGCCTGGAGCCTGTTTCCGATTCTGTGTCTCCCTCTCTCTCTGCCCCTCCCCCGTTCATGCTCTGTCTCTCTCTGTCCCCAAAAAAATAAATAAACGTTGAAAAAAAAAAAAGAATTAAAAAAAAAAATAACTTAATTACTTCTTTAAAGACCCTATATCCAAATCGAGTCAAATGCTGAGGCTCTGAGGGTTAGGACTTCGAGAGGAATTTGGGGGATGTAGCCCGTAACAGAAGGCGAGGAGCTGATCGGAGAAGGTGGTTCTTTGAGTGTGACACGTGGGTGATTGTTCTTGAATCAGAAGGCTGGACGTTGAGTTGCTGGGGTACTCATGAGACATGTGGTGTGGCTGGACAGGCAGACAGCTTTCCAGAGGAAGGGGCAACGGCTTGGGGACAGTAGAAGTAGTAAAAGTGTAGTTAGCTACGTTTTCAGAAACTTTTGGCCAGTTGGCTCTCCTTAAATTCTGTAACGAACGAAGAAAACCATCTTAGGGTCTATTTCTAGACAGGACTTTCCAGCAGTGTCATGAAAATTTACCTAAAAGGTTATTAGAAGGAAAGGAGGTTAAGAGAATAGCAGACCTGTTGAACATCCTCCATGAGCTTTTTGATACTCTCTTTTATTTAAGATATATGAATGATATCATGCCTGCTTGAGGGGATCTACTAGAAAGTGAATTTATATTGCCGGCCAACAATTTCATGTGAAGAACCAATGTCCCTCTGCCTGATGGTAACGAAACAGTGTGCACGCTCGAACATTTCTTGCATTGTCCATATGGGAAGATGAAGTAGCCTTGGGAAGGCGAAAGAAAAAATGAGGACGAGTAGAGCAATAGCAAACAACGACGACAAAACAAATCCCAACCCGCCTTGCCTTTTTCTGCAGTAAGAGAATTCTGAGTTTGAGTCGGAGAACTCGATTTCATTTCGTGGCAGCCTCTGGTCCCTTTTGGAAAAGGTGAGGGTACATATGATGAATAAATAATATCATCATATTTCGCCTCCGTAGAAAAAACCTGCATGTGCAAGCAACAATCTCTTCCTTGTCTCGATATTAAATTGCTTAGCTGGACTAAAGCAAACCTTTAAAAATAAATTAAAAAAAACTGCTTGGCATCCATACCGGTGAGTATAAACACAAAGGAAATCAATCAGCATGCAAAAATGACATTGAGTCAACTTTGACTTTCTTTTTCGCTGGACTTCTTTTTACTTAGGCTTCATGGGGATTGTATTTTGGGGAAGCCCTGAGACACAGAAAGCTTAAGGGATGCCACAGACCGAATTATGTACCCACCCCCCCCACCGTCCCCACCGCCAGCCACCCACCCCGCCGCCAAATTCATAGGTTGAAGCCGTGACCTCCCATGAGACTGTATCTGGAGCTGGGGCCTTTGGGACAAAACTAAAGTTGAATGAGGTCACAGGGTGGAGCCCTGGTCCGATGGAATTATGTCCTTTATAAGAGACCCCAGAGAGTCTGCTCTCGCCCTGCCATGTGAGGGAGGACCCAGCAAGAAGCCAGAAAGCAAGCCGTCACCTGTAACCTAATCAGTTGACACGTGGGTTGGACTCCCCAGACTCCACAGCTGTGAGAGAATAAAGGCCTGGCGTTGAACTCCCAGTATATCGTATGGCAGCCCAGGCCGACTGGTTCCAGTGACCTGTCTAAACACTGGTCTCCTTTTCATCCTCGGGGGACTTCACCTTAATTGCTTCTCATTACCTTTTTTCCTGAAGAAATGATGCCCAGTTCCAGGCTATAGTAAGGCTATAGTAAGCTGCCCCTCTCTGTCAGAGCACTTTTTGATCGACTGATCGATCGATCGATCGATCGATTGATTTAAGAGAGGGACAGAAGAAGAGAGAGGGCGTGTGTGCAAGTGGAGGAGAGGAGAGAGGGAGAGAGAGAATCCTAAGCAGGTTCCATACTCAGCACGAATCCCGATGTGGAATTCGATCCCACAACCTTGGGATCATGACCTGAGCCGAAATGGAGCATCAGAAGCTCAACCGATTGAGTCACCGGATCCCCACTGCAAAGCAGAAGCCTGGCACGCTGTGGGCAGGACAGGTAAAGGCCCATTGATGAGCAAAGGGGCCTGAGGACAGTTTTGCTTTTCTAGTCACAACGAAGGGCATTATTAAGCAAGGACAGTAGCAAGTATGTATAATGTAAGTTAGGCAATTACCCTATTCATTCAGGAAGCCCAGGCTATCTCAGCATGATTTGGTTCAAATTCGAAATTTGAATTGGTTCCCTCACTCATTAAAAATAGGCCCAGGGCCGCCTGGGTGGCTCAGTCAGTTAAGCATCTGACTGCGGCTCAGATGGTGATCTCATGGTTCATGGGTTCAAGCTCCACATCAGGCTCCCTGCTGTCAGCGCAGAGCCTGCTTCAGATCCTCTGTCTTCCTCTCTCTCTGCCCCTCCCCCTCTCATGCTCACGCGCTCTCTCTCTCTCTCTCTCTCTCTCAAAAATAAACATTAAAAAGATATTTTAAAAAACAGGCTCAGACTGGATAGAAAAGAGATTCTGCTCAAAGTCTGCTCACAGGTTCCACTTGTTAGTAGATGATGGTGGTTAACAAGCAAGGTGGATGACAATTTCATCGTGAAAAGGGTTTGGAGCTTGGATCTAGCAAGTTTGTTCTCCAATTTGGATCTCGCTATAACTAGATGTGCCATTGGCTAATCACTTACCGCTTTCTTTTTTTGTTTTTTTAACGTTTATTTCTTTTTGAGAGACAGAGAAAGAGAACAAGCTGGGGAGGGACACAGAGAGAGGGAGACACAGAATCTGAAGAGCTCCAGGCTCTTAGCTGTTAGCACAGAGCCTGATGCGGGGCTTGAGCCCACAAACCAGGCGATCATGACCTGAGCTGAAGTCAGTTGCTTAACCGACTGAGCCACCCAGGCACCCCAATCACTTACCACTTTCCACAGGGCCTGCCCTACATTCTTCTCTCAGGTGGGGTCGGGGATGCTGAAACAAGATAATAGAGTTTTCAAAACTCTTGTAACAATTAAAAAAAAAAAAAGCTTTAAAGAGGTATAGTAGATGTACAAAATTTTGTATGTATTTAATGTATATCATTTGAGTTCGGACACATGCATGCACCTGTGAAACCATCACCACGATCAAGGTATCCATCAGCTCCAGAAGCTTCCTTGTGCCTCTGAGTGTGTGTGTTAAAAACATTTAACATGAGGGACACCTGGGTGGCTCAGTTGGTTAAGCGTCTGACTTTGGCTCAGGTCACGATCTCATGGCTTGTGAGTTCAAGCCCCGCATTAAGTTCTCTACTGTCAGCGCAAAGCCCACTTGGGACTCTCTCTCTCTCTCTCTCTCTCTCTCTCTCTCTCTCTCTTTCTCTCTCCCACCCTCCCCTACCCCCCCCCCTCAAAAATAAATAAATGGTAAAAAAACAACCAACCAACCATAAAAACAATTAACATGTCGGGTGCCTGGCTGGCTCAGTCAGAAGAGCATGAAACTCTTGATTGTGGGGTCATGAGTTTAAGCCCCACGTTGGGTGTAGATTACTTAAATAAGTAAAACTTAAAAAAAAAAATTAACACGATCTCTACCCTTTCAACAATTTTTTTTTAATTGAAGTATAGTTGACATACATCTCATAACAAATTTAATCCAGATGGATTAAAAATCTATGTCAATACGGGCCACCGCTGAAACCTTGACTTTGTGACCTGGGTCCCAGAGAAAGGGCACAAACGTCCCTTTGGATGACAGAAATGGATGCCATCCTGTCATCCTTCGTGGTGCTTTTCATGGCTGCACCCAGGTCAGCCTTTGGCAAAACTGAACGGTCTCTTTTCATCCGTGGTCGGCTTCACTCACAATCATTACGTAGGCAGAGGTGGCTCTTAGTACCTCAACGTGCCAAAAGGTGCTTCCTCACCCCGTTGGAGGGCGAAGAGCCTCCCTGTAGACCTCCCTGTCCTCTAGCCAAAGACGGCACCCTCCCTTCAGAACCTGCTGCCTTCAGAAACTCCTGCACCAGAAAATTAATAAAGGTGTTTGCCCATGAAGAAATCACTTTGGAAAAGTAACGACAGCATGAGTTGGAGGCCAAGTGTGGCCACATCCTGCAGCATAGTGACGGGAAAGAGCAGAAAAGAGCAAAGGGAGGAGGCTAGCTCAACTAGGGGCTGGTGAACCGACTGCATAGCCAACAGACAACTTATGGGCCAGCGTCTTCTCAAATAGAAGTAAGTTCTTTTTTATTTTGAAGTGTGTTTATTTATTTTGCGGGGTGCCTGGGTAAGCGTCTGACTTCAGCTCCAGTTATGATCTCACAGTTTGTGAGTTCAAGCCCCACATCCAGGCTCTGCATTTTAAGTGCAGAACTCAGTGCAGAGCCTGCTTTGGGTCCTCTGTCTCCCTCTCTCTCTGCCCCTCCCCTGCTCACGCTCTCTCTCACTCTCAAAAAAAAAAAAAAAGTGTATTTATTTCTTTTCAGAGGAGGATAGGGGCAGAGAAAGAAGGAGAGAGAATCCCAAGCAGGCTCTGAGCTGTCAGCACAGAGCCCAACACAGGTCTCAAACTCATGAACCATGAGATCATGGCTTGACCCGAAATCAAGAGTCAGATGCTTAACCGACTAAGCCACTCAGGTGCTCCCCAAACAGAAGTAAATTCTGATCTGCAGGATCAAACCTACCAACCTGTTGGATTTCTTTCTTACTATTTTTTCTGAGAGGTTAATTAATTACAGCTCTCCTAGCCTTTCCCGGTCAAGGTACCTGGCAATCCCCAGAGTCAATTCTGCACCTACAGCAAAGAGTGTTTTCCTGAGGGATGGGGTAATGTTTTGGTAAAGCCAACCCAGGATAGAGGCCAAAGAGGTCCAACTAGGGAATTTAATTATATAAGTGCATAACTTATATAATTCCCCACTCCCCATCCTCTATTTTTCCTAACTTGCATATGCAAATTCTCAGAATGAGAGAGAATTAAGGAAGGACGGAGGCTTGAAGGAGGAAGGACTTTCAAGTATTCAACAATAAATGGCCTACTTTCTTGAGTCCCTACTTGTGGATCCTGTGCAGGTTCTAGCATTGGCCCATCTTTGTCTGTGTTCCCTAATAATTTTGTAAATTACGTACTGTTTGCCAAATACCCAACCTACTTTCAAACACTATTCAGAGCAGCCATTTTCTTTCTTTCTCTCTCTCTCTTTTTTTTTTTTTAACGTTTATTTATTTTTGAAAGGGAGAGAGAGTGTGAGCAGGGGAGGGGAACAGAGAGAGAAAGAAACAGAATCGGAAGCAGGCTCCGAGCTGTCCGCACAGAGCCCAATGTGGGGCTCGAACTCACGAACCACGAGATCATGATCTGAGCTGAAGTCGGACGCTTAACCGACTGAGCCACCCAGGTGCCCCAGAGAGCAGCCATTTTCAACTGTCAGCTCTACCTGGTGAATTCTTCAATCTACATTTCTTTGTTTAAAACCTTTTTTATGTTCGTTTATTTTTGAGAGACAGAGCACACAAGTGGGGGACAGGCAGAGAGAGGGAGACAGAGGATCCGAAGCAGGCTTTGCGCTGACAGCAGCGAGTCCAAAGTGGGGCTCGAATTTGCAAACCGCGCGATCATGACCTGAGCCAATCATGACCTGAACCGAAGTCGGACGTTCAGCCGACTAAGCCATGCAGGTGCCCCTACATTTCTAATTTTAACCTTCTCAACAACTCTTAGTCTGCATCTCCAGTATTTACTGGGCACACCCACCTGGAGGTTCCACCAAGTCCTTGGACCTGTTGGGCCCAGAAGGACTTTCTGTTTCCTTGCAAACCATCTTCTCCTGTGTTCCCTATTTCCGTTCATGCCTGGACCTCGGACGCTCTGGTCACCTACGCTCTCGGTAGGTGGGTCTCAACTCAGCCACACGCTGGAAGGGCCTGGGGGGAAATCTTACCAAAAAATCCATGGGCCTCACCTCAGATCAATTATATTGGAATCTGTAGGGGTGAGATCCAGCCTTCAGCATTTTTAAAAGCTCCTTAGGTGGTTCAGATGTACAGCCAACGTTGAGAACTATTCATCTGGGCCTTGAGCGTCTCTGACTCTGGAGGTCACGAGTGCAGTCTGCGACTTACCCCTACAGTCTCTCAGGGATCTCTCTCCCCCGTTCTGGTCCTGGTCTCCTCCCTTGAGCTTAAGCGTCACGAAAGCACCTCTTGACCTCTTGTTCTCTCCCCTTCTACTCATGCCAGACAAATTCTCCCTGATATATGGTTCTGATCATATCAAACCTCATTTCAAAGCCCTCCAGCTGGCATGAGCCTCAGTCATGGTCACGCAGACCTCTGCCAGGCTTATGCTCACCACTCCCTGTAAGGAACTCTTTCTGACAGTCAAAGCAAACTGCTTGCCCTTCTCTGTCTCTGACCCCATGTTTCCTGCCTCTGTGCCTTTGCTCATGCAGTTCCTGCTCCCTGGAACACCCTTCCCTCCATTCTGCACTTGTCTCCGTCCTTGGCATTCGTCAAGAGCCTTCCCTGATCTTTCCAGCCAGGAACAGTTTCTTTCTTCTCTGAATTGTCTTTGAACTTCTATGTCCCTAATGAATTATTATTCTGCTTTTACTTTAATAGTCAAAACTAATTACTTGCTTTCCTAGGACAGTGGCTCTCAAAATTGAATATGCATGGGGACCACCTGGGGAACTTGTTTAAAATGCATATTCCATGGGGCGCCTGGGTGGCTCAGTCGGTTAAGCGTCCGACTTCGGCTCAGGTCACGATCTCGCGGTCCGTGAGTTCGAGCCCCGCGTCAGGCTCTGGGCTGATGGCTCAGAGCCTGGAGCCTGCTTCCGATTCTGTGTTTCCCTCTCTCTCTGCCCCTCCCCCGTTCATGCTGTGTCTCTCTCTGTCTCAAAAATAAATAAACGTTAAAAAAAAAATTTTTAAATGCATATTCCTGGGGGCGCCTGGGTGGCTCCATCGGTTAAGCCTCGGACTTCGGCTCAGGTCATAATCTCCCCATTCGTGGGTTCAAGCCCCACATCGGGCTCTGTGCTGATGGCTCAGGGCCTGGAGCCTGCTTCCAATTCTGTGTCTCCCTCTCTCTCTCTGCCCCTCCCCTGCTCATGCTCTGTCTCTATCTCAAGAATAAATAAACAATAACATTTTTTAAATGCATATTCCTAGGCTAATTTCTAGAGATCCTCAAAATTTGAGAACTAATGCTCTAGCAGAAACACACCAACCAGCAAGTGGTCTCCAAATGGTGTTCCTACGACCATACTCTGAGGAAAACTGGGACAAGAGGGTCTTTCTGATTTCAGGTCACTTGGATCCCTGACTACAATGACTCATTGGAATTTTGTAATATACATCCAAGTTATTTACTTTTGAGAGAGAGCGAGTGTGTGAAATGGGGAGGGGCAGAGAGAGAGGGAGACACAGAATCCGAAGCAGGCTCCGGGCTCCGAGCCGTCGGCACAGAGCCCAACACGGGGCTCGAACTCACAGACCGCGAGATCATGACCTGAGCCAAAGTCGGATGCTCAACTGACTGAGCCACTCGGGCGCCCTGAAGCCGACTGTTTTTAAATTCACTGAGTTTCAACTAATTTGTAGATCAATTTGGTCAGGTATTTTAACTTGCTGAGGTAGTTTCCTTATCTGCTCAAAAATGTTGCCCTATTTGATCTTTAAGATCCTGTTAGTTCTATAATTGTATTAGTTTTGTGATTCAGTTCATAGACTTTAACAATACATGTTTAAATGGTGAATCACGGTTTTTATGTGTCTGAATATGCCTTACCTACCAATTTAGAGATTGAAAAAAATATATATACATTTATTCACAGTTTTAATACTCAGATAATCAGTTTCTCTCTCCATGAAAGACCAGCAACTATATTTTAAATTATAAATTTAGCTCTCTATTGTGTTTTATTATTTAAGATATTTAAGTTATACTTGCATGCTGTGCTGGGACAGTTATTTTACGTTAATGCAGAATTTTCCGAGTAGATCTGTTTCACCCCCCACTGCGGCCCATCTTCCTTAGGATGTGCCCTGCTCCAGCCCAGCGTTTCTCAGTGTGTGGTCGGTCAGGGGAGCCCGGGGATCCTGGGGACCCTTTCAGAGGGTCTGTGAGATCCTCCCTTTTCCAACTATGGATATGCGTGAGGCCAGACTGTCTTCGTATAAGTCAACCCAAAACATCGTGCTGCAGAGTAGATTGAATGCAGATATGAGAATCCAGCTGTCTTCCATTAAACCATATAGCAAAGAGATTTGCAAAACAGACCACTCTTCTCAATGTTTTTGTCTTGGAAACTCTATTTTTCATAGAGATGTGTTATTTAAAGTCACATTCGATAGGTTTATTATTGTCCTTTTAAAATGAATTAATAGGGGCGCCTGGGTGGCTCAGTTGGTTGAGCATCCGACTTCAGCTTGGGTCATGATCTTGCGGTCTGTGAGTTCGAGCCCCATGTCGGGCTCCGTGCTGACCGCTCGGAACCTGGAGCCTGCCTCAGATTCTGTGTCTCCCTCTCTCTCTGCCCCTCCCCTGTTCATGCTTTGTCTCTCTCTGTCTCAAAAATAAATAAACGTTAAAAAAAATAAAAAAAATAAAATGAATTAATAAAAACAAACGTCAGAAAATTGTCACCACTTTAACTTCTAATACGGTAAATATTGATAAATATAACCTACCTCCTTGGATCTCCTCGGGGGCTCTGAGTAACTTTCAGGAGCGTAAGTGTCCCGAGACCGAAACACTTGAAAACATTGCCGAGAACTTTTGGCTCCGGAAGAAACATACACCGCGTTGAAATTCTTTTTATACAGAATGGAAAGAAATAAAAATTGCAAAATCAAGAGTTTTCCTCGGGCCCCGACCTTCATCCTGCTGTGGTTAGAACATGGCTGGTCTAGGCCAGTGGTTCACCTGGAGCCTAAGTCAGAATCACCTGGAGGGCTCGTTCTGGGAGGGGTCTCCCACCCAGAAGATGTGGGTGAGTCTGAGCCCACGGGCTCCCAGGGGGGTGCTGACACCACAGGTTCGGAGCCCATCCTGTGGGCACCACTGATCCAGGCTACTGCTTCCAGGATTCTTCTCCAAACTATTTTGCCAGCTCTATGAAGGAAACGAATTTTTGTCCGGAACACCAGTCAGAAACACACATTTAATGGACGTTTTAGTCGGAGTCTAAATCAGTCGTAGACCCACGGCAGTGGGGGTTATAAACGGAATGGTAAGCGAAGGGGGTAGTTCTGTCCATTCAGATGGATCGGAGCTGTCTGGCAAGCAGTCGGGCGTCCGCGCGTGCAGTCAAGTCTCACTCACGTCCAGCAAGAATGTTCTGCTGGGAGATTCGGGTTTCTGTAACATTCTTTTAACTTCAGTTGTAAAATACCACCAATTGGTTACTGAACACAAAAACCTACTGTACTGTGTTAAATAGTGCTCCCCACCCCCGCATTCATGTCCTTCCCAGAACCTCGGGATGTGACCATCCTTGCAAACACGGTCATTGCATATGGGACCGATCCAATTCAGATGAGGTCATGATGGAATAGGGCGGGGCCTTAACCCAATATGACTGACTCCCTTTTAAAAAGAGGAGAGACCCAGAGACAGACACATACAAAGAGAATGTCCCGTGAAGACAGTGGCAGGGGAGAAGACGGCCGTGTGACGACAGAACACAGATGGGAGAGAGGTAGCTGCAGCTGCCAGAGGCTGGGAGAGCCGCATGGAACAGACTCGGCCCCTGACATGGAACCAACCCTGCTGATTCCTCGCCTGTGCGCGTCTGGCTTCCTGGCCTCTGAGAAAATAAATTCCTGCTGTTTTCCACCTGGTTTGTGGTCATTTGTTAGGGCAGGCTTGGGAAACACATACATGGAGAAGACAATTAAAGAAGATTCTGGGGACGTCTGCATGGCTCAGTCAGTTAAGCATCCGGCTTTGGCTCAGGTCATGATCTCACGGTCTGTGGGTTCGAGCCCCACATCGGGCTCTGTGCTGACAGCTCGGAGCCTGGAGCCCGCTTCAGAGTCTGTGTCTCCCTCTCTCTCTGCCCCTCCCCTGCTCGTGCCCTGTCTCTCTTTGTCTCTCAAAAAATAAATATTAAAACAAAATTAGAGAAGACTCTGGAAGGTACAGTAGACACTTGTGCACCTCCTGACCTACTGCTTCCCGTTCTGGGTCCCGTTTCTGCAGCCCGGTCTGTGGGGGCTCCGATCACTTCAGACCCTCACCGGCTACCTCCCAGCTTCTGCCCTGGGGGCTCCTTGTCCATGCCGCCCAGTAGCCCTGCTCGCCACCAAATGCACACACAGCCCCGAGGGTGGGACGGTTAATGTCTCTTGGGACAAACCTTTGAATAATGAAATACTGGACTCACTGAATAAATCCTTCCCTCTTTCCGCCATGGAAAGGTTTTCCTGAAATGCAGATTACAAAGCTTTTAAGAAAACGTTCTGTCAGCTTGAACAATCCATGCCTCTTCACGGTCAGCGTGCTAACACACGTTGACGTTGGCCCCCCTCCTTCCCTGCCCCCTTCCTCTGCTCCTCACCCCGCTTTCTTTACTAAAGCATGAGCATGTAAACCTCTGCTTCAGACTCTACTTTCTGGGGAACCCAGGGGAAAACAGAACTTAAACAGCCCTGTTGACATTTCAATAACATAATAATCAGAAATAGTAACACAGTAAAGTAGTAACACAAACATGGTAAGAAAATTTACGATCTTCAGAAATGTTAAAAAAAAGAAAAAGGTAGCCCCAGTTTGCTTATACTTTCTGAAAGGATTTATATGGATATATGTTTTTAGTTTTTGCCAAGTATTCCAAGGAATGCTACGCCATATTTAATTTAACCAGTCCCCTGACTGATGGACATTTGGGCTGCTTTCCATATTTTGCCATTACGAACAATACTGCAGTGCCCACCCTTGTAAACGTTCCTTGGTGTACTTTTTGCAACTGTATAACATCGTCATCGCTTCTCGGCCTTTTGGCCAAGAGCAAGTGCAAGTGTATAACATCGTAAACACGTAGGAGTAGAATTTCTGGGCCAAGTCCAACCAGAAGCCAGAGGGCCCGTGAGCCTGTTGCTATAGTCCAGACAAGTCAGCCTCCTGGGGTCCTGAGCGGTAGACGGGGATGGAACGTGGACCTGAAAAGGCAAATAGGAAGCACTAGGATTACGGGAACGTGTTTGGCTGCAAGGAACAGACAACCGGGCCAATGTGTCTTCAACAGAGAGAGGTCTATTCTTCCCAGGCAATGAAGGATTCTGGAGGTGAGCTGTCCAGGCCTGGAGCGCATTGTGCAGAACATCACCAAACCCGAACTGCTTCCATCTCCTCCTCCGCCGTCTTTGGCACTGGGCTTTTGTCTTCAGGACTGTAACTGGGCCTCTGGACTTCGAGGCCGGGTACCCATGTGTCAAGGCAGAGAAAGGGTGAAGGGTAACAACGAGGGGGGCGAAGGCTACAGGCGCGGGCAAGCATCACTCTCTTCTCAATTCAGATAGATGTTTCTCGAGCCCATCTTGGTGCAACACAGCCCAGGAATGTCCCTCTCACCCTCTCACCCGGTGGAAAGGTCAACCACCCTCCACCCTTTCCGGTACAGATGCCTCATTGAAAAGTGGGAATCATATTCTGTACTATTTTACCGATTTTCTGAAAAAATCAACTCGATTCTGTAGACAGAGGGTTCCGAAGCTCAGAATCTTCGTGGAAAGGAGCGGGTAGCAAGCTAGGGGCCTTAGCTAATGGAGGGGTTGCTTCATTTCAAGGATGACGGGCAGGGACACTGATGTCTCCCTGGAGATGCTGGTCTCTGGCGCTCTGGTCATTGGCTCTCGCACGTAAACCACACCACAATCTGCACTGCAATGTTCTCTGAACAAATGCTACCACATTCGCTGGGGGGCCCTGTGGCAGACTCATCCAAGGTCAGAGCCATGGCTCTGTGGCAGCATAGAATCCAATTGTCTTTTCACTCTTCCCCAGGGGTTCTGACGTGGTTGTAATCCAGATCAGCATGGGAAGTCACGATGGGAGCAAAGGTCTGGCGTCTTTCACGAACAGGCTCATTGGAGAATGTGGGGAAGTGCCTGAGCCGAGGTCAACTGAATTCCCTTCTAAATAGCTTTCCCAGAAACTTTTCCTTACTGCCCAAGGGTAGAACATTCCCAGAATGATGAGGCCAACCTAGCTCTAGGTTGATCCTAAAGACCTGAGCCTTGCTGCTTCCCCTCCTGCACTGGAAAGGAAGGCAGTGGGACAGGGCTTATGAATGACACCAGAGAACCAACAGCAGTGTCTGCTACGATTAAAAAAACAGAGCAAATAGAGGTGATTCCCTATAGAATAAACACTAACAGCATCTTCTTTTTTTATTAAAAATTTTTTTAATGTTTATTTATTTTTTGAAATAGAGAGAAACAGTGTGAGCAGGGGAGGGGCAGAGAGAGGGGGAGACAAAGAATCTGAAGTGGGCTCCAGGCTCCAAGCCGTCAGCCCAGAGCCCGATGCGGGGCTCGAACCCATGAAACGCGAGATCATGACCTGAGCCGAAGTCGGACGCTTAACGGACTGAGCCACCCAGGCACCCCACTTACGGCATTATCTCAATGATTCCTTCTAGAATAAAAACCCAAATAACCTTAAGGATATATTGTTACATATGAATTTCGATGATGTTTTAAAAACTTATACAAAAGAGATCATGCTAAACATACTGTTTTGTATTTTGTGATATTCACTCAATAACGTATCTTTACGAATTTCCAAACTGGCATAGACAGACCCACCCTACAGTACAGAGGAACCACACAGAAGTTATCGAACCGGGTTCACACGGACAGATACTTGCTAGTGTCCAGGGTTTCACTGTTCCGGGGGACGCCCTGGTGGAACTCTGATAATTGCCACACAACGGGTCTTCAGTGCCACCAACCATGTGTGGGAGTGCCTGTCTCACCACACTGTCACCAGTTAGATATTGTAGGCTCACATTTCAGCCAAGCTACTGAGTGTAAATACGTGACTTATCAGTACCTGTTCAATACTGGTTAAAGCTAAGCATTCTCTAATTACTGCACTTTAAGCACCCGTGTCCATTTATATTTGAATGACTACAAGGACACCTGGGAGGCTCAGGCAGGTAAGCATCCGACTTCAGTTTGGGTCATGATCTCACAATCTGTGGGTTCAAGCCCCGCGTCGGGCTCTGTGCTGACAGCTTGGAGCCTGGAGCCTGCTTCGGATTCTGTCTCTCTCTCTCTCTCTCTCTCTCTCTCTGCCCCTCCCCCGGCTCACACTGTCTCTCTCAAAATAAAATAAAGACAAAAAAAAATTTTTTTTTTTTTATATTTGAACGACTAGAACACGTCTATTTCCATCTCAAACTTCTTCTGAGCTCCCAAATAGTGGACTATTTATTTGATGGGCAAATGTCAACTATACACAATAACTCAAAAGGGCTTCAACAGTAATGGGGTTTAGAATTTCAAAACAGGAAACTGCAAGCTGCCATGGCCACAGGGTGGTCCATGCAGTGACTCAACAGCGTCACCAAGAACCTGGACGCTGTCCTCATTCTTCAGCGTCTTCTTGCCTGGCTCTCTCCCCCGGCCCCCAACCAGTTGCCACATCCTGACACCCTCCTCTGGAGGAAGAGAAAGGACCACTGTTTCTCAGCGTCTCTTTTCAAAGATGAGAAATTTTCTCCAGATATACCTTCAGGAGACTGACCTCTCACAGGACTGAGGCATGTGACTTTTCTTAATCCCACCACAGGGAATAGGAATGTAATTGTCGCGGTTTGCTGAGGCTAATTAGGACTTAACTTTTAGGAGGTGAATGGCACCAGAGTTTAGTGAGGCACAGGCCCGCAAAGAGAGAAGGGACACCTGAACCCAGTGAAGTTATGTTAACAAACGAGGAGGGCTGCTGGGCAGGAGACACGTAGGTAGGGTCTCCTGCCATCCCATGTCCATCCAACCCAATGACCATGTTTTAGGGAATTTTTATGTCTCCTGAAATGTGTACTTCTTTCCATTTCCACAACTGCCTGTTCTGATTATCTTTTGAAGTATAACAAGCCACCTCGAAACTTGGTAGCTTAAAACGGTTATTTATTATTCTTATTGGTTCAGTCGTGTCCCCCTCAAATTCATAGGTCCAAGTCTTAACCCACCAGTACCTGAGAATGTGACCTTATCTGGAAATAAGGTATTTTTTTAATGTTTGTTTATTTTTGAGAGAGAGAGAGAGAGAGCGCGCGCGTGCGCGCAAGTGGGGGAGGGGCAGAGAGAGGGGGAGACACAGAATTTGAAGCAGACTCCAGGCTCTGAGCTGTCAGCACATAGCCCGATGTGGGACTCGGACCCACAAACTGCGAGCTGAAGTTGCAAACTGAGCTGAAGTTGGGATGCTCAACCGACTGAGCCACCCAGGCGCCCCAGAAATAAGGTCTTAATAGATGGAAGCGAGTCCAGCTGAGGTCACTGGGGGTAAGCCTTAATCCAATAATGACTGGTGTCCTATTAAAAAGGGGAAGTGTGGACACAGAAGCATGCATAAAAGGAGGAGGATATGAAGAATGGAGAAGACGGCTGTCTACCAGCCAGGGAGAAAAGCCTGGAACTGCCTTTCTTCGGGGCCCTCAGAAGGAGTCAATGCTGCCGCCATCTTGGTTTTGAGTTCTAGTCCCCAGAACTGTAAGAAAATTAATTCCTGTTGTGTAAGCCTCCCCGTCTGTGGTAGTTCGCGATGGCAGCCCTTGGAAACGAAGAAAGTTAGTACCTCTCATGGCCCATGGGGGCACTGACTCAGCAGGGCAGCTCTTGCTTGGTATTGCTTATACTGCTCACACAGTTGTGGGCAGCAGCTTGGGCTGCAGTTACCCGATGTCTTGGCTGGGTTGGTCTAGGATGGCACACTCCCATGGCTGTGGGCGGGGAGCTGTTGGTTCGAGTCCCCACGCCTGCCTCTTCATGGGACTCGGGCTTCTCACCGTGTGGCAGCTGACTTCCGAGAATGAGCATTCCAAAAGGCAGAGAGTGGAAGGCGTAAGACCAGTTAAAATTGCTGCCCATAACCGACACAACGTCCCTCTTGCCCTATTGTACTAGTCCAGGCAACCTGCCTGCCCACCTAGGTTCAAGGGGCTGGACTGCTGTCCACGTAGGTTCAAGGGGCTGGAGAAATGAAGACAAGTGAACAGGGCAGAAGGACATACAGATGCTATACTTATCACGGTGAGCATTACATAACGTATAGAACTGTTCATTCCCTACGTCGTATACCCGAAAGTTATATAATCTTGTTTATCAATCGTACTTCAATTAAAAAATAAAACCAGAACATACAAGATGAGAGATACTATTGGAGCTCATCTTGGGAAAATATGGTCTGTACCCTCAAGTCCGAGCTTCCATCTCCCTTTCTGTGACTGCCGTGAGGCTGTTCCATTTATTCTTCCAGTCTCTTCTCGGCACTGCCGTCAGAATGATCTCTTCTAAATGCAAATGCACCCGTCTCCCCTCTACTTTAAACAGTTCAATGGCTCCGCATTGTGTTTGGGATAAAAATAAAATTTTTAGCATAGACTGTGTGTCGATCTCGGGGATCCTAATGGGAAAAACACAGTGCACTCAGAACGAGCGATTATGGGGCAAGTTTAAGGCTTGTTTAAGGCAAGTTTGAGGCTATTTGGAAAGGTATCAGCAGGATTTAGGAACATTACCCTTCAATCGCACATCTTCATATTCAAGCATGATCTCTTTCGAGTCTCACAACCACTCAGTGATCTGGTCAGGAATTTTCACTCCAATTTTACCGAGGCTCGGAGAGGTTCCTGTCTGACTTGTCTAAGATCATCTGGTTAGTAAACAAGTAAGTCAGGACTGAAAACGAATCTGGCGGCTCCCCCACCACAACTTGGAAATCTTTCAAACATGCTCCTATATTTTTGGCTTCCCTTCCAAGTATTTTTCTGTCCTCTTTTTAACAAGACATGAAGGGGACTGGGTAATGGAGACTAGTGGCAAAATAGAGCACACTTTCTACACCCTCTGCCTCGTCCCCTGCTTACAGCTACTCTCATTCCGTCATTAATTAGAGGTTACGGAGCAAAGGCCCTTGGGCTGTCGTTTGCCACCGCTGCTATTGTTTCACATTTATCTGAGTGTTTGCAATGGGTTTGATACGACTCAGAACACTGGCTGACAAATCTTGGCTTCTATCTCCCTGCAGTGTTTACTGCAGCATGCGGAGACCCAAAGTGTCAGCCAGTCCGACAATTATTTCTCGTTGGCTTGTCTTCTCTGTCATTACACAAGAATCTGGGTCTGTCTAAGGTTTGGGGGCATCATGATGCTTTAAATACAATCACGAACTCCTACAGGAGGACTTTGAGTACTGTTACATTTCCCCCAAGTTTACTCCCGTGCTCAGTTCCTCTCTGCTTCCCATCTGTGCCCAGGAAAGCCATCACTTTTCATACCAACGCAAGATACCGCTCTATTCTCTCACATGAAAATTACTTTCTTTCAGGTATCCCTGGGGCTGAATAAGATAATTAAGATTTTTTGCAGGAGGAGGAAATCTCAAACTCCTATTTTCCTCTGGGCTACCGCTATCACATAGAAATAAGAATTCAACAGGACAATACCTTAACATTTTTTTTTTTAAGGGATTACTATGTGGAGTTTTCCTTACCTTTTTTCAAATATACGCTCTTTGCTATAATATATGTTTGGTTTTTAGAAACTTGATGGGGAGTGTTGTCAAAGTGGGTGAGTAAAAATGGTTTTCCCAAGCTCCAGATCTCAAACCAGCCCTCTGTAGCAGAAATGGGGAAGAAACAGGAGTTGGAGACTTTCCATTTTTGCTTTGCACCTTGAAAACTGCCTTCATTTTTTGCACAATAGGCATGTCGTGTTTTTGTAATTAAAACTTTTTAATTACATTTTAATTAAAATAGAAAAGAAAATTCTCCCTATTGTTCAGTATCTGGAAAAAATAATCTTAACTTCGAAGCATTAGCTATTATACGATTGCTGTTATGGTAGAGACATTTTTGAAATAAAAACTATTGCCAGCTGATATTTTACAACCAAGAATCAGACCTTAAAGCAGGTGCAGACATTAAATGAAATCTTTATTGGAGTAGGTCAACACTCAGTAGATTCTATAGCTATGAGTTGTAAGATAGTATTGTTTTTTACTGTTTATTTATTTTTGAGAGAGGGAGAGACAGAGACAGAGTGCAAGCAGGGAAGGGGCAGAGAGAGAGGGAGACACAGAATCTGAAGTCGGCTCCAGGCTCTGAGCTGTCAGCACAGAGCCCAACGCAGGGCTCGAACTTCATGGACTGCGAGATCATGACCTGAGCCAAGGCTGGATGCTTAACCTTGTTGGATGCACCCAGGTGCCCCTATAAGACAGTATTTTATTTTATTTTTTGTTATTTTTTTTTTTCAACGTTTATTTATTTTTGGGACAGAGAGAGACAGAGCATGAACGGGGGAGGGGCAGAGAGAGAGGGAGACACAGAATCGGAAACAGGCTCCAGGCTCCGAGCCATCAGCCCAGAGCCCGACGCGGGGCTCGAACTCACGGACCGCGAGATCGCGAGATCCCGCGAGATCGCGAGATCCCGCGAGATCGCGAGATCCCGCGAGATCGTGACCTGGCTGAAGTCGGCCGCTCAACCGACTGCGCCACCCAGGCGCCCCAATAAGACAGTATTTTAAAATATTAACTATAATCTGCTCCACAGTTTATTGTACTCCTTGTACATTCCCACTTAGGGGAGTGTCTATTAATAAATGTGCAGTAGTTTAAAGGAGAAAAACCTCAGGATTATCTCAAAAACTTCAGAAAAAATATGTGAAAAAAATTAAACACCCATTTGCGATTAAAAAATATATATATATTAGAAAATTAGGAGTAGAAAGACATTTCCTTGACCTGGTACCAGAAATCTATAGCAGATACCATAGGTGCTAGAGAAATTTTAGATAAAATCCTTTAAGAAAGGGAACCAACCTTTAACAAGGGCCCAAGCTGTCCAGCAACACCAACACTGGGCACAGTGCTGGAGGCCGAGCTAGATAGAAGGGACATCAAAATAGGACGAGGAGTATCAAAACTGCTGTAATCATATCTATTAAAAAGCCCACAAGGGGCGCCTGGGTGGCTCAGTTGGTTATGCATCCGACACTTGGTTTTGGCTCATGATCCCACATGATCCCTGTGCTGGTGTGTGGATCCTGCTTGGGATTCTCTCTCTCTCTCTCTCTCTCTCTCTCTCTCTGTCTCTCTCTCTCCCTCTCTCTCTCCCCCTCCCCCAAATAAATAAATACCAAATTTTAAAAAAAGTCAACAAAATCAGCAAGGTGGCTGGAACTAATGAGAGATTCAGCAATGATGCCAGGTTCGAGATGGACTTGTGAAAATTATTAGTGTTTTCATCAATCCAGGTGCAACCAGGAGACAGAAACCACCTAGTCATAAGCAGAAAACATTTAATGTAAAGGATTACTAAATTATCATAGGAGAGTAAACTGGGAAGACAGAAAGACACCTCTAAAGGGTAGCCTAAGGGACCACCTTGGAAGCTGGCTTCACACCTTGTTGAAGAGGTATGGTTGTAGCCCACCGAATGGTGGAGAATTCCTGGGTGCCCGGGCCAGAGCTGGTCACTGTCTCCCGGCGAGCAGAAGAAACCCTGGGGGGGGGGGGGCACAGGTGAGCATGGAGGGAGTAGGCGTGCCTGGCGAACTAGGGTGCTGCTGATAGCATGGTGGCTGTTGTGCCTGGCCTCATGTCAGGAGGGCCCCGGGAGATAATGTCTAGGATGCGGGCCAGCAGAGGCCGGTGGGCAGACGTCCGGAAGGGCAGACAATGTGTGGAGATGTGTGGACGATGATGTGTAGACAACCTGCCCTGAGCACTGTTGGAACAGGGAGCTGGAGAATTCAGAAGTCTCCCTAGACTGAGAAGATAAAGCTAGAAGTCCGGAGAAGCCAAGACAGAGCTTCAACAGAGTGCCGGAGAGGAGATACTGCACAGAACAAGAGGTCCGGGGATCTGCAGAGAGTCCCCTAGGCCGACCAGTCATGTGGGAGAGACACCTGCCTCTGGGCAGGGGGAGAACCACCTGAAAGGAGCAGGGCAGAAGGATCCGCACTCACTCGGGGCTGGGAAGAGCTGTTATTCCCTCAGCCAGTGAGAAAAACATCATAATACAAGGGGCATCAGATAGAGAACCCAGGGATTGCCTCAGTGAAGGAGAAATCAGGCCAAGGCTAAAGGCTGCTCTGGTCTTATTTGATAAAGTTTCAGAAGGATCAAACTGTTCCCAAGTAACCTATCTGTGTTCCAGAACAAAGCTCCAGAATATTTTTTTTAAATTTTTTTTTCAACGTTCTTTATTTATTTTTGGGACAGAGAGAGACAGAGCATGAACGGGGGAGGGGCAGAGAGAGAGGGAGACACAGAATCGGAAACAGGCTCCAGGCTCCGAGCCGTCAGCCCAGAGCCTGACGCGGGGCTCGAACTCACGGACCGCGAGATCGTGACCTGGCTGAAGTCGGACGCTTAACCGACTGCGCCACCCAGGCGCCCCAAAGCTCCAGAATATTTAAAAAAACTTTTTTTTTTTTTTTACAGTTTATTTATTTATTTTGAGGGGGAGAGGGGCAGGGAGAGAGAATCCCAAGAATATTTATTTTTTATTTTTTTATTTAAAAAAAATTTTTTTTATGTTTATTCATTTCTGAAAGACAGCGAGAGAAGGAGCATAAGCAGGGGTGGGGTGGAGAGAGAGGGGGACACACAATCTGAACCAGCCTCCAGGCTCTGAGCTGTCAGCACAGAGCCCAACACGGGGCTCAAATTCACAAACCATGAGATCATGACCTGAGCTGAAGTCGGACACTCAACCGACTGTGCCACCCAGGCGCCCCCCAAGAATAGTTTTAAAAATATAAAAATCTCCAGCACCAAGAAGGTAAAATCCACAATATTTAGCATGTAATAAATAAATACAAGGCAGGGCACCTGGGTGGCTCAGTCGGTTGAGCATGAGACTTCGGCTCAGGTCATGATCTCACATTTCGAGAGTTTGAGTCCCACATCGGGCTCTCTGCTGTCAGGACAGAGCCCACTTGAGATCCTCTGTCCCCCCCTCTCTCTGCCCCTCCCCTGCTTTCTCTCTCCCTCAAAAATAAATAAACATTAAAAAGGAAAAAAAAAAAGAATTACGAAGCATGCAAAGAACAGGACAAAATGGCTGACAGGGTAATTTTACCAATAATGATGACACAGATGTGGTAGACAAGCACATTCATATAGTTACTGTAACAGTATTCTACATGCTTAAGGACATTGAGAAAAACAAAAGCATATTAGGCAGAAGGGCGCCTGGCTGTTTCAGTCGGTTAAGCGACTGACTCTTGATTTTGCCTCAGGTCCTGATCCCAAGGTCATGCAATGGAGCCCTCCACTGGGCTCTGTGTTGACTGTGGAGCCTGCTTGGGATTTTCTCTCTCTCCCTCTGCCCCTCCCCTGCTTGCACTCTCTCTCTTTGTCCCTCTAAAATTAAAAAAACAAAACAAAACAATATTAGGGAGAGACATGAAAGGAATAAGAAAGGCCTGTGTTGAACGTAGAGTGAAGAAAAGTGCAATGTTTGAGAAGAAACACACATTGGGATGAGATAGATAAACTAGATGCAGCAGAAGAAAAGATAAGTGAACTTGAAGACATAGCAATAGAAACAATCCAAAATGAAGCACACGGTGGCAGAAGGTGGGGGGGAGCCTTAAAAAAAGGGATAAGACATTAGTAAGTGGGACAAATTCAAGTGGCCCTAATATGCAGGGGAGAGAGGAGGGGACAAAAGTATTTGAAGAAATAATGGCTAAATTTTTCTGACTTCGATGAAAACTGTAAACCCACAGACCCACAAAGCTCAATGAAGTCCATGCAAAAGGAACAAAAAAGCCTAGACTAATGCACGTTATAATAAAAATACATAAAACCAGTGTTAGAAAATCTCGGATGCAGTGAAAGAATGATATCGTTTGTCCAAAGGAACAAAAATGACAGCTGACTTCCTGTCAAAGTGTTGTTATATGGGACTATGAGTTGTGAGCACTTTTTTTTTAAAGCTAAATATTCTATTTCTCAGAGCAGAAAGCACCCTAATGGTGGAATAGTATTTTGTATACCTCTGGCATATAATCTGATAAGTTATGCCGAGTACCTATTTTATTTCTTTTCTTTCTTTGCCCCTATTGCATAGGAGGAAAGGAATGATATGTTTACTGTCAATCATTTAGGAGAAATTCTTGCTTATGGAAATAATAAATGGGGCAGTGGTCCTTCCAAGGGCAACAGAAATATATATAGTGGTGATAATCATCAGTGCTTCATGACTGCCTTTGCACTGGAGCCAGTGTTTTACAGATATAATCAAAATGGGTTCTCCCCTGAAATCTCTGCCTCTTTTCTAGCAACAGAACCCCTGATTTTTTTGCGAGACACACGGCTGTGAAGCCATCATGCTCCGCTCTCTCTTGGCTAGTGTGCGATACTTCTGGAAACTGGCCTTTTTGCTCCTTTCTTCTAGCCAACGCGCAGATGAGAAAGCAGCGGCAGAAGCAGGTGGCTTGGACCTTTGAGGCCAACTTGGTAATGCTCAAGAGAGAGCCTGCTCGAAGGAGTCAGTGTCCCAGACACCACGGAGCACCGCACCTGCCTTGAGCCACTTACCTGCGGCTTCACCTGAACTTGCGTCCGTTCAAGCCACAGTTTGGGGCATTGGCTCACTTGCAGCTGAACCTAATCTCTCCTACCCCAAGCACGTGTCATTCTCTCTACTTTCCCGAGACGGCAAGCAAGTCCCTAACATGTGGCAAACTTGGACTTGAACCAGGTCTGCCTTTTTCTAAAACCCGTGTTCTTTTCAGTAAATTACTCTTCTTACCATTAGTGTTTAGAAAAATGGCAGGTATACTATTAAAGGACTTGCGGAGGTTACTAAATCAAAATATCCATAGCCACTAAGAGCTTTAACTAAAGCTCTCAGATAAATAAATATTTAAGAACATCTGACGACTTAGGGCTTTTATAGGGAATATTTCCACTGGAATAGTGACATAAACGGAATTTTTTAAAAGCCATAAAACCTAGAAGCAAGCACTCCCAATATTTTAATTTCTGGAGTGTTTTTGTCCTTTGCCGCCTCCTACTTTACCTGACTCTCCCCCTACCCCCCCCCCCCCCCCAGTTTAGTGACAAGAATTGGGGGAAAATGTCTCTCAAAATAAATAAAATAAAAGCTTTAATTTAAAAGAAAGAAAGAAAGAAAGAAAGAAAAGAAAAGAAAGTGAAACCTTTACCACTGTTTCTCAACCCACAGGATTACGCTGAACCCCACCTGAAGTTTCTTCTCTACCGTTTGGAGGAGATCTGGCCGTGCCACCCGGAATATGCCCCTTTGGCATACTGTTTTGCCCTGAAGCCTTTAAGAGCTCGCAGATGCAGGAAGGGCCCCCTGACTCCCCCTTTTTACCCAAGAACAGGTTGTGAGATTTCCCTCCAGGAAGGGCCCTCCCTGCTCCAGAAAGGGGACAGTCTTATCGCCAGAGACTGGAGGGAACCTGCATAGACCATCCTAAAATAACCCTCATGTTCCCTCAGGTCCCCCTGGATTTCCCAGTCCCTGTCCCACAATTCACTGCCCCTAATCGGAGCCTGTCTTGTCGCATCCCCACGAAATATCATTCTTTGTGTAAAAAGGGAGGGGAGCTTTGAGGTTCCTGGCCCCCTCAGGCCTTAACCCTCCTTCGCAGACCCCTGTGTGTACGCAGACCTTAAATAAATGTGTGCGCTTTTCTCGTTAGTCTGTTTTATGTCAGCTTAATTCTCAGGCCGGCCACAGATCCCGAGAGGGTAGAAGGAAGTTTTTTCTCCCCTCCATTTTAATAACAGTAGGTATTAGTGGGACATTTATTTTACCCAGGTAGACATTGTATTATTTTAAAGCGCTGTGTCGTGTATAATCGTAAGAATGAAATACGAGGACGTCCCCTGGGATGTTTATCTTCTGCTGTCCGGGGCTCAGACCTGCTCTGAGCTACAAGAAAGGGGGCTATGCAGCCCCACTGAGGGTCCGGTCCAATATCCTGCCTTTTGGGACAGACTTTGTAAAGTTTGCAGATTTCCTTGCTATTGTACATGTGAAGAGAGTATCTTAGCAGGAGGCATTTCACCCTTTGTCTCCCACAAACGCACACAGCGCTCTCCTGGGTTTGTGCCTTTGGTTATTCATTCCGTTTGTAATTGCTTTCTTCCCCACCAATTATCCGTCTCAGTGTTCTCCTCCGGGAAGCCTTCCAGATTACTCTAGTTAAAACCTGTTGCTTTCAAAGAGGGAACAGCAGTAGCAGCACCCCCGCCCCCCCCCCCCCCCCGGGACTGGGAACACGTCAGGCGCCCCTCCCCCCCAAGCTGCCGGTGGGCCCAGCAATTGGCCTTTGGGGGCTCTGCGAGCTGCGGCTGCACACCCCAGTCTGCTAGGGTGCGCTCCAGGGCCGGGGTGATGTCTCCTGCTTCTGGGCTCTCGCCCCGTCCCCCCTCCCCCGGGCAGTGGGGGTGCGGCCCCCTCCAGATGCAGGTAGCCGGCTCCCCCGCCGCCTTACGTACTGAGTCAAGTCACACTTGCCAGAAAGTGGTCGTTGAACGGCTCAGACTGGACGATGCCTGTCATCTCCACGACTGAATTGGTCTTCGGTCACCGTGAGCGCCCCTATTAAGCCGGAGGGAGCCTTATAAGGCCCGGGAGCACCCGAAATAGAGAAGGCCTTTCACCTTCATATGCCAAGCTGTGAAAAGGCCGGCCAGACGCGCGACGCCACGTGGCCCACATGCGTTAGACAACAATGACAAGAGCTAACTTTTCTCGCGCTCCGATTACGAGCCGGCTCCGTCCTCCGCAGGTCTGGTGACGAATCTTGCAGGGCCCAATGCAAATGGGCATATGGGGCCCCTGATGAAAAAGCAGGGAAAGGGGGCTGAAATATTAAGTATTCTCCTTTCTTCTGTGGCCTATCTCTGGGCTCATCCTGGTGCTTTTACTTTCTATTTGATGCCACTCTCCCCGGGGCACAGGGACACTCGCGGGGGGCGTGCAGACCCTGCCAGGTGCCGCCAGTCAGGGGTCGGGGTGCACACCCACCCCCCCAGCTGCTGACTTCCCGGCACCCCCACACTCCAAACAGAGGCACCGCGGCGGCGGGGGGCGGGGAGGCCCACCACCCAACCTGCGGCAGACCTGTGGCCCCAGGGCCCCAGGGCATTTCTCGCTCTGCACCCGCACGCGCTGGGGGCCCGGAAGGGGTGGGCCCTGCCAGCCCAGGGGGACACACGCTGCCCCGCCCCCATCGATCGGAAACGCCGCGGCGCACCCGGGGACCCAGACCCTCCGGCGCCCACCCCCAGCCCCCCTAGGAGCCGAGCGCGGCCGCGGGCGCCGGGTGGGGGCGGGGCGGGGCGGGGGCTGGGAACCCTGCGGCCTGGAACCCGCTCCCGCTCCCGGGAGGCAGGAGGCGGACCCCTCCGGAGCGCAGCCTCCGAGCCTGGTGCGGGCTGCGAGGTCCCTTGGGAATTCATTTCCAAAAGCAGAAATTCAAAAGGCAAAATTAAGGATTGCTAGGCAGTGACCCCAGAGCATTCACTCCCAAGCGGGGACCCTTGCGGACGCCGGGCCCAGTCACTGTCCTCGCTGCCTTGCCCCTGCAGCCAGCCTTCTGTAGGATTGACTGCTGTAATTCTCACCACGACAGGTCTGTAAGACGAGGTATTCCTGTTGTCTCCTGTTACAGATGGGGAAGTTGAGGCACAGAGGGAGGAGGCAGCCCGCCTGAGATTGCTCGGCCGCAGGAGGAGGCGGAGTGGGGTCCTGGCCCAGGCAGTCTGGCCCGCAGCCTGCTGTCACACACAGCGGTGTGTGCACAGCAGATGTAAAATCAGAAGCTGTAGCCAAACGCTGATGGCTCTCGGAGCCCCGCAGGCCTAGAGCCCTGTCCTCACTGCTGTTGCTCTGGTTTTCCTACCCCCTCCACCCCCCCCCGCAAAACTTTTCATCTTCTCCCAAAGCAGAAGTGGGAACATTGCTACAAGGTAAGGTCTCCTTTTAGGACACTGAGCGCCAGGGGCAGGCCTGTGGAGGTGGGCCGTTCAGGCCCAGCCCTCCCCCAGGATGCTTGGGGAAGCCCACCGGCTTCCTTCTGTGGGTTTCATGGTCGGGTGGGGGTTGGGGGATGGGCGAGTAGGGGAGGAAGACCCTGCTCATCTGTGTTACCAGAGGAATTGGTAAGCAAGTGGGAATGTCTGCCAGGGCTCCTGGGAAACTTCTAGAACTTTGCAGTTCTTTTCAGTGCCCACCTTCCTAGGTTGCTTCTAGTTTATTTTACTGAGAGTGGGTAGGATCTCTGAAAACATAGTCTCAAAAGAATTACAGACTGCCCCCATCCGTGCGGTGGTTATCACTGGGCAGCGAGGAGAAAGTTGCCTTGGCAGTGTAGACCCGACCAGTCAGTTAGAAAGTTGCCTCGGCAGTGTAGACATGACCAGTAAGTGCTTAGAAAGTTGCCTCGGCAGTGTAGACGTGACCAGTGCTGTGCTGCACATTGTTAGCCAACAGCTCTCTGGAATGTATTTTGAAAAGGTCCACGGGGCGCCTGGGTGGCTCAGTCTGTTAAGCATCTGACTTTGGCTCGGCTCATGATCTCCCGGTTCGTGGGTTCGAGCCCCGCGTCGGGCTCTGGGCTGACAGCTCGGAGCCTGGAGCTGCTTGGGATTCTGTGTCTCCCTCTCTCTGACCCTCCCCCATTCATGCTCTGTCTCTCCCTGTCTCAAAAATAAATAAAACGTTAAAAAAATTTTTTTTTTATTTTTTTAAAAGAAAAGAAAAAGTCCTAATGGTACCCTTTGTCCGTTGCTTGGCATAAACACTACATTCATACCGATTTCAGGCTGCCAGGGTGATAGCCAACTGCTTGCAAAATACCTGGAATTTTAACGGCCTGCTCTCGCCGCCTTGTAAGAGCCGGCTGGTAAGGTCCAGCTCCAGCACGCCTGTGGACATAGCCTTCCTTTCAGGTGCCCTGCCGTCTGTGGGAGTGTCCGAATTGTCATGACGACCAGGGGGCGAGGAAAAGGAGCTACAGTGAAGCAGCATCTACCCTGCAGTCGAACGGGTGAAGATTCCAACATAGGATATTTTGCTGCAGGCCCCCAGCAGAGACCCAGACTTTAGACAAGAAAGACGTGAGAAGCGTCCAGCCCCAGTCGTGCTAGACGACTTTGGCTTGGAGGTGGCTGAGGTCTGCCTCCCGGAGGGCCACAGTCTGGTCAGGAAGGAAGGACTCTGAGAACAAGACGTAGTAGTGACTGGATGCCTGCGTGGTGGTCTGAGAGGTTCTGAGAATTTCCAGAGCTTGGGCAGCTCGCAGGGGGCCTCTGAGCACACGCAGAACAAGTAACTGTGGGAAGGATGGCAAAAAGAATCAAGTGACTAAACTGATGTTTTTAATGTTTATTTATCTACTTTGAGAAAGAGAGTGTAAGCAGGGGAGGGGCAGAGAGAGGGAGAGAGAGAGAGAGAGAGAGAGAGAGAGAGAGAGAGAGAGAGAGAATCCCAAGCAGGCTTCAGGCTGTCGGCGCAGAGCCCGAGGTGGGGCTTGATCCCATGACCATGGGATCATGACCTGAGCTGAAATCAAGAGTCCGGTGCTTAACCGACTGAGCCACCCAGGCGCCCCAAAATGATTTAATTTAGTAAAATAAAGTATAATAACGAAAGAACGCATTTGTCCCTCCTTTGTGTTAAAATCCCGTCCAAATGCTGAACTGGATTTCTTGAACCTTCCTCCCACCATCCACCCACCTCAGCATCATCACCACTGTCCTCATCTTGTCTGTACTGTGTTCATCCTCAGAGGACAGAGCTTGGTGAAACAGACTTGGCCCTACTCACTCTTGGAAGGAGTTCCCGTTAGACAACATCTCTACCAAATATCTCTTCCTAGAGACGCATTTCATCGGCGTGTCCCTCTCTGCAGAATTCTCTCATATAGTAGACTCCATTCCTTCTTCTGAACTAGCTAGTGTGGGGGACGGGGCAAAGTTCTTGTGAAACTTCTAATGGCAAGGAGCGTATTGACACTAGAAAGGGCAGACAAGTATGAAAAAAATATATAAAATGTACATAAATAAAAGCTTCATTAAGTAACATGCACTGATTTTAAACGTGCACAACATTCTTGTTACTACTTAAAAATAGAATGATGAAGGATGATTTGGTGGGAGTAATTGTTTAGTGAAAAAAATCAATTTAACATCACTTTGCTTTCAATTTCTGCTGCCAAGAAAACTCATGCTGTATCTTCTAATTCAAACATAAGTGTCTCCAGAAACCTTTGGATCCCGTATTACAAAGCCCCATCTGTTTCACCCTTTCCAAATTAGCATTTTAGCTTAATTCACTGATGAATTTTCTGACATTCGCTTGATTCCCTCCCCAACCCCCCCCACCCCGCCTTGTTATCTAAAGTTACAACTGGCATCTTTTAGATTTGGATTCCACTTAGAAAATAATTTTTAGCTTTTTAAAATCCTTTTTAGGAATGAGCAGGGTATAAATAAATAAAATTTAAAACACGATGCAAATAAGCACAAGGATGTTTACTGTTGCATCGTTTGCACAAGCAACAATTGGAAAGAAATGTCTGTGAATCGAAGGGTGGTTAAAGCAATTGCTAAAAAAGCGATTGTTCAATCTGTTGAGAGGAACGTTCTGATATGGAAGGCTAGATACAGTAGAGAAAGTAGAATAAAGCAAACTGAAAACTCAGTATAGGGGTCCCTGGTTGGCCCAGTCGGTTGGACATTTGACTCTTGATCTCAGCTCAGGTCCCGATCTCAGGGTTTGTGGGTTCGAGCCCCACATCGGGCTCCGCGTTGATGGCGTGAAGCCTGCTTGGAGTTCGGTCTCTCCTCTCTGCCGCTCACCCGCCTGTCCTCTCTCTCTCTCTCTCTCTCCAAATAAATAAATAAACTTAAAAAAATTAAGAGAAAAAAAATCAGTAGACAGTCTTATGTATAGAAAAAAAGGAAAGTGGGCCAGAAAGCAGACTGAAAGTCCTTCCAAGGACAGAAGGCGACTAGCTCTGGGGTGGAGACGGGGAAAGTGGAATAGGTGTTTGGGTCTTCTGCACTAAGGATGTGTGGATTCGTACCATCTTGTAATTAAAAAATCCAAACCAAAGCAAAAACTCTTGAATTGTCCAGCATATATAATAAAATAGCAAATGACATATAAGGGTCATCAGAAACGTTGAAGAGTTCCTTCCTACTTCTATTTTGAATGATTTCATACCTATACTCAAGGCAAAATAAAAAGGAAAGAAACTTAAAACGCACACGAGAGGAAATGATCGGAGCCAAAGAAAACAACCCGGGTACAACTGTCTAGGAAGGCATAAAGAGATTACGGTTTTAGGTAGAATACGGGACAAACATATTTGTGTATGTAGAAGTGTGTTTTGGTTTGGGGGAGCACATTTTTCTCTTTTCTCTCTCCCTTTTTTTTGAAGTTTATTTACTTATTTTAAGGCGTGGGGAGGGACAGAGAGAGAGAGAGAGAGAGAGAGAGAGAGAGGAACAGACAGAATCCCAAGCATTGCCAGTGCGGAGCCCAACGTGGGGCTTGAACTCACGAACGGAACTGCGAGATGGTGACCTGAGCCGAAGTCGAGAGTCAGAATTTTAACTGACTGAGCCACCAGGTGCCCCGGGGAGGTCATTTTTCCCGTAATAATAACGATGACACTAGTAATAAGTTGCCGTTACTGTATGGCAGGCAACATCTTAAGTAATCTTACTTTCATTAACTCATGTAATCTCAACAACCCAGTTAGGAAGAGTCTACAGTTGCTCCCATTTTACAGATGAGAAATGGAAGCAGAGAGAGGTTAAGGCCGAGGTCATGTAGCTTGAAAGCGATGCAGCTGGGATTCACACCCACGCGGTATGAATCCAGAGTCTATACACCTAATCACTCCCCTGAAATTGTCCGGCCAAAAAGGTACATGCCGTTCGTTAGGCACGCACGTCTATGTGATGGAGAGTGAGCGTCGCCCCAGAGGAGCCGGTCCAACAGCATCAGCCTTCCTCTGAGCTCCCCACACACACCCAGACTGCTCTTGGCAAGTTCTCCCCATACATGCAGCCAACTGTTTCTTTGGATGCTTATTTTCTGGTATTTTTGTGTAACTGCACTTAGTTGAGGGGGCTAGTTTGCCTTGGGAGGCAATTATAGAAGGACAGGGCACCAGAGAAGCTGGGGTTACTCTGAGTTGGGGTGGTTGTTGGGGGCAGGGAATAGAAAATAGGTCAGAGCAAAGAGGGTGCTGAGAGAGGTGGAGGGAAATTAAATGGGAAAGCTATGATTTATTCATGAATCAGCAGCCAGGACAGGAGTGTTCCTCGGACTTCCTCCCACCTGCCTTGTTGACCTAGCTATAGGTGAAGGACTTTGTGGCTAATTTTTTGTAGTTAAAAATTTTTTTTTAATGTTATTTATTTTTGAGAGAGACTGAGAGAGAGAGAGCGAGCCAGTGGTGGAAGGACAGAGAGAGAGGGAGACACAGAATCCGAAGCAGGCTCCAGGTTCCGAGCTGTCAGCACAGAGCCCAACGTGGGTCTCGAACTCACAAACCTTGAGATCATGACCTGAGCCGAAGTTGGACGCTTAACCCACCCAGGCGCCCCATTTTTTTTTTGTAGTTAAAAAGAAGTAGGGGGCACCTGGGTGGCTCAGTCGGTTAAGCGTCTGACTTCGGCTCAGGTCATGATCTCAAGGTTCGTGAGTTCGAGCCCCGCGTGGGGCTCTGTGCTGACAGCTCGGAGCCTGGAGCCTGCTTCGGATTCTGTGTCTCCCTCTCTCTATCTGACCCTCCTCTGCTCTCTCTCCCTTTCTCTCAAATATAAATAAACATTAAAAATAATAATAAAAATAAATTTAAAAACGGAAGTAGAAGTCAGAACCCAAACTTGAGGAATTTATAAACTATGCTAACGTGAGAAGGACATCCGCAGATGAACACAGAGGACAGAAGTAACTACTGAGCTGGGATCTGGGCTTTGGATCCCATGCTGGTTCCAGCTGAGGTATGTGATCACAGATAGATGACGTCACATCTGAGAACCTCTGTCTTCCCAGCTTAATCTGGGGGGTTCCCCCTCGTCACTGGGTTGTAGTGAGGATCAAAGGACGTCATGGACACCGGAGTTGCTCAACCTAGTGAGCTCGCTTCCTACCCGAAGGAGGTAGGTACAGAAAAGAGATTCTTTCCCCGCCCCTGCCTGTGGCTGTCAGACCCGTATCATCTCTGAAGACTGGCCCAGCCGCCTCGGGCTCCCTCTCTCTCCTTTATCTTTCACAGACTCGTCCCCATAAGTCTCCAGACTTCAAATTCCATCAGGAAGCCTGGGGCTGGCACGGGGGCCGGAGAAGTCGCAACCTAATGGGAAACAGGCCTTGAGAAGGGGTTGAGGCGGACTGAAGAGGCAGAGCCCCTGTAGTTAAGGGTTGGCCTGCGGGGAAGGGTCACCACAATATGGCGCACGGCCTGTATCCGCGAGAGACCAAGTTCCCACGCGTGACAGAAAGTGGTGCTTCCGCTCGGGGACAGAAGGTGCGGGTAGGGAAAAAGAAAGCTGGGGGATGCACATCACCCGGGATATGCTGCCCTCAGAGGGACCTCAGGATCTGCCTCGCCCTCGAGACCAGCCAAGGGTGTAGGTCCTTTGGATGTACCCCTCCCCGCCTCTGTTGTTTACATCTGCAAGCCGCACTCTCGCCTCAGAATTTTCCAGTCTTCTTTCAAGAGGAGTTTATTCTCTCAGTCTGCCGCCCCACCCAGATTCCCCCTCCTGGGCCAGTGCACCTGCTCCGGCTGCTGTGACAAAGGTGATTGCCAGGAGCTCATAACTGTCCCTCCCTCTGTGGAATTGTCCCAGCTGGGGGGAGCCAGCTGGCTGGAGTGTTTGCTGTCACGCACCCCCGATCCAAGGGAACCCCCGGCCAGGGACTACTGGCTGGTGCGGAGGTATAGAGAGCTGGTCCTTTGCCTCAAGACTGGGCTTCCAGAAAGCTCACCCCTGCCCAGGCCATTCTCTTTCCCGGCCCTCCTTACAGGCCCTCCGTGCCTCACGGGCCCTGGAAGCCCCATCTCAGCCTACAGAGGAGACTCCAAGGACGGGATTCTGGGGTTGGGTCACCCACCCAGCCACAAGGACCCGACCTAAAACTGTGGGTATATCCCAAAGTGTGACCGCGGAACCCCCGCTTCACAAGCGGAATACTTGTTTGAGGTGCAGATCCCTGAGCCCAGCCCTGGTTCCACCGAACCAGGGTCGGCTGGTGGGCCATGAGAACTTGCATCTTCTTTCTTTCTTTTTTTAAGTTTATTTATTTATTTTCAGAGAGAGAGGTGTGAGCGCGGAGATGCAGAGAGAAGACAGGGTGAGAGAATCCCAAGCAGGCTCTGGGCTAGAACCCACGAACTGAGAGATGGAGAGTCAGCTGCTTAACTGACTGAGCCACCCAGGCGCCCCCAAAATTTGCATTTTCAACAGCCTTCCAACTGTGCTCGGGAACACCCCGGGGGGGGGGGGGGGTGGGCAGCACTGCACCTACAGCCCCTCCCCCCTCCTAGAGGTTTTTCTCGTAGAGCCGCCCTCTTCCTCCTGTGAACGTGGCCCTGGGTCCTCCCCCTGCTGCCGCTGGCCTAGTGCTCACAGCCAGCTGGGGAAGCCCTCAATCCTTCTCCTTCACCTCCCAAAGGGCACGGCTACCTGCACTGTGAACTTGACGCTTTGGTATGTTATTTTTCTCTACGTTGTTAGGAGCGTGTTTCTTTCCCACAACACTTGCCCTGATCTGTATGTACTGTAATCTGCTTGAGGACCTCGAATGTGGCTTCAACTTCTTTGTAGCCCCTGCCCTCCCAGCATTATGCCAGCATTTACTAGCGTTTCATTCATTCAATAAACACTTATTGAATATTATGTGCAAGGCACAGTATCAGACTCTGGCGATCCAAAGATCAAATAAATTGTTCCTTGGTGGGCCACATAATCCAGCTGATTAAATCCTTTCAAGAGTGAATTTATTGTAAAGGTATCTCCAAAGACAGCAAAAGGCTTTCATTCATTTATTCACTCAATATGTATGTATTAAGCACTGATTATGTGCCCGGCACATAGGTACCAGGAATATGATGGTGAGCAAAACAGACATAGGATCCTTCCTCTGGAAGCTTATGGTTTAGTGGACGAGGCATACTGAATACTTGATTACACCAATCTATAATTACAAAATATGGCAAATGCTCTTACGGAAAAGGGCAGGGTGTTAAAGCACCTGGCTTTACCAAAGATTAGGTAAAGATTTAATTAGGTAACTTGGGGAGAAGGGAGGAGGAAACTTAACAAGGTGCAGGGGACAGCATGTGCAAAGCCCCTGTGGAGAGAGGGGCTTATTGATTTAAAACAATTTTAAATTTTTTTTTTTTTTAACGTTTATTTATCTTTGAGACAGAGAGAGACAGAGCATGAACAGGGGAGGGGCAGAGGGAGAGGGAGACATAGAATCCGAAACAGGCTCCAGGCTCTGAGCTGTCAGCACAGAGCCCGACGCGGGGCTTGAACTCACGGACCGTGAGATCATGACCTGAGCCGAAGTCGGCCGCCCAACCGACCAAGCCACCCAGGCGCCCCGATTTAAAACAATTTTAAAAACATTTATTTATTTTTGAGAGAGAGAGAAAGAGAGACAGAGTGTGAGCAGGGGAGGAACAGAGAGAGAGGGAGACCCAGAATCCGAAGCAGGCTCCAGGCTCCGAGCTGTCAGCACAGAGCCTGATGAGGGGCTCGAACCCACAAACCACAAGATCATGACCTGAGCCGAAGTTGGACTGAGCCACCCAGGCGCCCCTATTCATTGATTTTAGACGTAAAATAATAAACCCATTATGCAGCGAGATAATGTTTAAGAAAAATGACTGTTTTCCTGAACAACAAAATCTAGATAGACAAGGGGGATTTCTTCACATTTTTCCAGATTTTTTTAAACGTGTGGCTTATTGTACTGGGACTCTCGTGTCTGCTTCTACGTGTAATCTGTGGCAGTGTCTCGTGCCACGTAGCCCTGGGAAGGCTTTTCTGTACACGTGGGGGCCGGAGGGAGTGAAAAGGGCAAACAGTGTCTCAGCATGAAGAGTTTAGGGCAGTGGATGCCTCGAGAAGAATCAGGACCCCCCCACTCACCCCCCCCCCCCCGCTTCCTGCAAGGGACCCGGGCAGCCCGTGAGAGTGGCTTATGAAGGAGGCAATACTGACCGGCCTTGGTCATATTACTGTTATTACTGCTAATAGCAACTGCGTGCTTAGGCTATGCCAGGCAGGTTTTAATCTTCTTAAAAATATTTTGTAATATTTCATTTATTTTTGAGAGCAAGAGAGACAGGGCACGAGCAGGGGAGGGGCAGAGAGAGACAGGGAGACACAGAATTGGAAGCAGGCTCCAGGCTCTAAGCGGTCAGCACAGAGCCGGACGCGGGGCTCGAACCCATGAACTGCGAGATCTGAGCTGAATTCAGACGCTTAACCAACTGAGCCACCCAGGTGTCCCCCCCATCCCCCAATTTTTTTTTAATTTTTAAATGTCTATTTATTTTTGAAAGAGACAGAGAGTGGTTTTAATCTTCTTAACTCTCTGTAGAAGGAACCCTCTTACATGTATGAAACGCTGATGATGTGGGGGTGTTAACCAGCACAAATTCTGCATGTGTATACCTCCTTCACCATGAAATTGGACATTTTGATTTTTGAGAAAGTGACCAAAACGGCTGAGGACGAATTTCCAGTTTGGGAGGTGATGAGGCAAAGTCCGGCACTGAACCACGGGCCTCGTACAGGCAGGCACCCTCTGTCACCTTCCACAATTCAATTACTTTGGGAATCTGACTTTGATTTAAATGTATTTTTGAGCCATTTCATTTTTAAGAGCCCATTTGGGGATCTTAAAAAATTAATTAAATCTTTTGTCTTTGAGGCTTAATTCCTCCACTTCTGGCATATTATCTATGGCTGTGAGAAAAAACTGCCAATCACTTGGGTAATTTGCACCTAAAATAAAGGTGCAGGAAAGTTGAAATTAGAAGCAGCTAGAATAGCAGTTCCTTGGGTTTTTTCCTGTTGAGGTTTTGGACCAAAATTCACAGAACCTTCCTGCGTTTTCCCAGCTTCCTTTTTCAGGTGCTGCGCTCAGTGGTTGCTCATGTTCACCACGTAGCATTCAAGTGTATTTCTACCTCCTTCCCTGTCTGTGCCTCTCTGCTCTGCCTGTGCTCCGTTCTCCTGGTGATATGGACCCCACTTCGCATCTCCCTGCCGCACATCCACCCTGATCCTTACCCAGGGGGGCAATCTTGTTTCTAGCAGACGTCTCCTGTGCTAGTGCTCCCCCGGACCTGATGGAGCACAGACCCTGCATCAGGTGCGGTAGAGGGCACTTTACATGTATGACCTCATCTCGTGCTCACAAAAGCCCCATGAGGTGGGGAGTTACCCATTCCGGGGTGGGAAAAAGACTTCGAGGGCGCTAAGTAACTTGTCAGCCCGGAGAGCCTCGGCCGGCACGACTCCCGGAGCCCAGGTCTGTCGGATTCGAAAGCTGTGTTCTCCACCACTGAGTTCTTTCACCTCGGAGCCTTTTAAAATGCTGTATCTGCCTGTTTGCTTAAGCTTCAGTTCAAGTGTGTTCTCCAAGGAAAGTTCCCTGGACCCAGCCCCAGGTGCCCCCCTCTGCTTGAGCCGCCTCTGCTCACCCCGCACACTGCACTCGATCTGTGTATTCTCCCCAGTAGACGGTGGGTGCCCTCGGTGTAAAGATACCTCTTCACCTCTGAGTCTCCATCATCTAGGCTAGTCCTTGGCCAACAATGGGTGTTTCCTATTAATGACTGATACAATCTTCCCCCCTCCCCCCCCCCCCAAATTAATTAACAAATAAATGAAGTCCATTTGTAAGCTTGCTGTTGGGAGTCTGGACTAAAAATAGTGATTATGTGTTGCTGAAAAAGTGCACGTTCAAGGTACAGGGGTTGACTGTTGTGTCTCCCACAGTTTTAATACATTGTTTCTTCAGGAAAATATAGTCCAAATTTAGGAAATGGTCTTAGACCATCGCTGACCGTTTGTGGACTGTCCTTGAAGCTGACTACTTTTTTTTTTTTTTAAGTTTATTTATTTTTGACAGAGAGAGAGGCAGAGAATGAGCAGGGAAGAGGCAGAGAGAGATGGAGACACAGACTCGGAAGCAGGCTCCAGGCTCTGAGTTGTCAGCACAGAGCCTGACGCGGGGCTCGAACTCACAAACTGCGAGATCATGACCTGAGCTGAAGTCAGATGCTCAACCAACTGAGCCACCCAGGTGCCCTGAAGCTGACTACTTTTTACTGTCTGTTTAGAATTTGCTTCAAGGATAACTGGCTGTCTACCTGTACATTTTTCTCCCTTCCTTCCTCCCTCCCTTCCTCCCTTCCTCCCTCCCTCCCTCCCTTTCTTCATCCTGTGTTCCTTGTTAAGGGCTTATTACTTGCCGGCCACTATTCCAGGCACCAGGGCCACAGGTAGACAACAGTGTCCCTGAAATCAGAGGTCCAGTGTAATGGAGAGCAGTAGTTACAGCCGCGTGGTAAGGGGAGTATGACAAGGTATTGAAGCTCGGAGGGGAGGACACTGAATTCTGCTCAGACTGGGCAGGAGAAGCTTCCAAGGGGTACCTGCGCTGAGTCTTGCTAAAGGTCCCGGTTTCTCAGCTGCCTGTTGCTTCAACTTAATATGGATGTTTAAGGATATTTATGGGTATTAGATAGTTTATAGTAACAGGTGTCTCTAGAGGGGCCTAGGGTTGCATATTAGGAAAAATGGCCACCCAGGTAGAGACTATTGCCTGGACAGTATTGATAAATTGTCCGGTTGGCCCTAAATGGTAGGCACACGCCTGTTTACAACATCTTAAGAGAAAGATAAAATCCATTTGGGTGGCTGTGTTGTGAACATCTCATTGCCTTGACAGTGCAGGATCGGGACGGTTCTGGCTTCTGCTTGGCCTCACAGCTAAACGCATTAAAAAAGTAAATAAGTGAGGGAGTCAATCAACACACAAATAAATGCTTCTGGTGATCAGTGTCGGTCCCTCAGGTCAGCTGGGACAAAGCAGTTTAAAAAAGGGCTAAAAGAATCCATGTTAATTTTGATAAACCTTGGCTCCTACTCCAAAACCTAATTAAAAGGAGGTTTTCGCTGGGTTCCAGAACTCGGCCCCTGGAGGACAGACATGAACACTCGTTCCTGGTGTGGCCTGACACATGGGAAGTGTTCAGCAAGGCGGTTACAGGACGGCTTTGATCCCTAACACCTGTGGTCACAGAGTTGTACACATAGTCGGAGGGATTTCATCTGGGGACTTATTTACTGCAGGGAAGGACCCTGACACACCTGTTGAGTCTAGAAATATATTTGATTGTCTGCCGGGCCCTGAGTGACCATGGGAGCGTAGGGATGTCTTGCGTGTGTTGGCTGAAGGTCTGTAATTGCTGTGACGGATGAGATGTCTGGCACCAAGCCCAGAACAGCCCACCCTTGGCTCATCTTCTGAAGGGGGGGCCAAGCAGGATGGTAGAAAAAGCCTAAGACACAGACTCCGGAAATCTGGGTTCGCGTCTTTTCTGGCCATAGTTATCTATTGCTGCAAAACAAATTCTACCAAAACTTAGTAGCTTAAAACTACGGACAAAGACTCTCCTTGACCAAACTCGAGTCAGGCTCCTCGAGCCCTCTTCTCAATGAGGCCTCAATCTTGGCCCATGAGAACTGCAAAATCTTGGCACCAACGATTTTACCCCCCCCCCCCCCCCGCCCCACGCTTCCGGAAACAAGCCAGTGGTTGTTCAAGTCTCTCAGTGTGAGGGGTGGATAGACCTATTTCTGTCCCTGGCATGACCCAGCCCCCTCTGAGTTCCTGCCTCGGGGAGCTCAGGCTGCCCAAAGAATTTTGTTTCAGATTCACCCTGACCCAACACCTGCCTTGGGTCCCAACCTGCTCTGTGTGATTTCCCACTTCTCTGACTCTTCAGGGCCTCAGTGGTTCCTCCTCCTTTCCCTCTCTCTGTCTTCCCTTGAGACACCCAGTCTCTCTGCACAGAATGGAGCTGAGTTCCAGTTAGGCTCTGACGTCTCCCTCCCCGACTGCAGTAGTCTGAATAAAATCCGTCTTGCCACCTTTAGCAAATGTCTGGCTCTGTTTCCCTTTGATGTTGCAATGAACTCTGACTAACTCATGCAGTTTCAGCGGCAAGAGTTCAGGAGAGCCTCAGCTAGGTAGTTCTGGCTCAGTGCTTCTCAAGATGCAGACTGGGGGGTGGGGGGGGCAGCACTCACCCAAAGGCTGGACTGGGGCTGCAGGGCCTTTCAAGGGGGCTCCCCCGCACGGCTGACAGGCAGGTGCTGGCTGCAGGCCGGAGCCCTCAGCCTTCACCACGTGGACCTCGCCACAGGGCTGCTCGGGCATCCTTGAGACGTGATGGCAAGGGGGGAGCTGCACTGTCTTTTATGATCCACCTTGGAAGCTGAACACAACCACCTCTGCAGCATTTCACAGGGGGGCCCTATTCACTGCAGATACTGGGAGATGGGAGTCACTGGGGGCCCCCTTGGAGGCCGGCTGCCTGCCTCGACTAGGCTAGCAGTCTTCGTCAGGACCTTGGGCAGGTCACCAGAGTTCTCTGGGCTGGAAACAGTGAGAGGAGGGCTAGGCTTAATCTCTGAGGCCCCTCCTGGCCCTGACTTTGTCTTCTGTTAAATGAAAGAGTCAGTCAGCGAATGAAAGAGTTAATGTGCTTACAAAAGCATTTCTCACAGAGAGTAGCTCGTTTGCCAGGGTCTGGCCCAATTCCTAGAATTGGGTAGCTTGTTTTGTGGGGGAGGGAGAGGGGGTCGCAGCAGCTGTCCGGGTTTCCCATCATCCCCCCTCTCACTTCCGAGGTCAGGGAGGTGGGAGGGGGCGTGAACAGGTGGCTCCTGACTCGGCTGGCTTGGATCGGTCCTGACACAAAGACACTAAGGATTTGGAAATGAACTTGTAAGTGGGGGAGCTGGCAGGCTGCCCTTGGAAGGACCTGGTCCTCCTTTTAGGAGTTTTGCACCTGATTAATGATTCTGCTCAAGACAGATTAAGCTGCTGGAACCCTTCTCCATTTAGCAATGCCAGCTCTTTCCTCCTCTTAACACTCTTTTTTGGCTCATCTCGTCTCCCCCACCCCCGACTTGTTCTTGGGGCAAACCGCCGGTCCGGGATGAACTGGGTTTTCTCCCGGAAGGGAGGAGAGGCTGAGCGGCAGCCCCACGGAGGCTCCCTGAGGTAAGACACGAGGAGCCGTTACAAGCCAGAGGGGCTCAGGTTCAAAGCCTGGCTGGACCCTTGACTCTGAGATTCTCTTGACTTCCTCAGTGAATTTCACTCTGAAGTGCTGTCACTTTCAGAGGACAGTTCCTGGCTGTATCACGCCTTCCCCAGAAAGGAGCAGGAGGAAGACAGGGGCAGGCACCCAAACCAGGAAGTTGAAAGAAGTGACTGTTATTTAAGAGGTAAATAAATCCCTACATCCGACATCCCTCCCTGTCCTGTCCTCTCCCCCCCCACCTCCCCGCTCCCTGCCTGGTCTCACACAAAGGAACGTGAAGCGTCAGCATCATGGCCCCGTGATGGACATGACGAGAGCCCACTTTTAGCGCTGGCCGACCAGTCACCTGGCAAATGGCTCTTCCTGCAGACAGCTGTCAAGATGACAGGCCCTGGGTGACTGTGGGCGGTGAGGGAGCCATAGACAGACGAGGGGAGGTGTCTGCAGCCTTCACTCCAGCCCTGCCCACCCCCGCTCTTTTTCGGGGACTTTCTCTGCCCTCCTCCACGCCGCTCTTTATTCAGCAGGAACCCAAGGATCCCCCTCCGGAGAAAGTGGATTGTCGTGGGCTCGGCGTGCCAAGTTCGCTGCGGCCAAGGAGCCCTGCACAAAGCTCCTTTATGCCTCGCTGTGTGCTCTCCTTCCTGGCCCGCCTGCCCCGCGCACGGTTTTCCTCGGCCTTTCTTCACCATTTCTTTTCCAGTTGACTTAGTTATCACAGTACATGGATGGCCGGGCCTGGCACCAGAGGCTGCGTGCGAGTGGGGCTCCCAGGCCCTAACGTGATTTCCCCTGGGTTGGGATTGGGGGGTCTGGCACTTGCCCACCAACAGGGCCGTGGACCCACCCACCGTCCTGGGCCTGCCTCCCGGTCACGGCTTCCCCGTCACGGTCGGGGTCCCTGCCAGCCAGTGATGTCTTCAGGGCATCACTGAAGAGCACGGAGTATGGAGTGGGGGGTGAGGGAGGCCCTCGGTGCTCGGCTCCAGACGAGGTGTGAAGTTGACTGACGCGCTTAAAAAAGAAAAGCGCCCCAATTAAAGGCGAAGGATGGGCGTTGAGGGGTTCAGGGACTCGGGGCGCTTTGTCTGTGGACAAAATCTGGGTGCAGCTGGCCGTGCCTCTGCTGCCCTCGCCCTGAAGTCTGGCCAGCGGGGGGGGGGGGGGGGTGGGGGGGGCGTTCCTGCTCGCAGATGTGACCTCCTCCTCGGGTCACAGTTTCAAGGGGTGACGAGGGCTTCTGAGACGCACACAACGCGGCACTGAGGCTCCATCCGCTTTGCATTAAAACACCTTTTTCTAAATTAAACTCTTCTAATTTGTAATCAGGTAACGGGAGGTTCGCTTTTGAGGTCACGCGTTTCGCGGGGGGGAAAGACGAAAGTTCACACGCAGCACGAAGCGCAGCCCGAGTCCCCGGCCACCTGGGCCTCCCCCCGCGTTTACACCAACCTCAGACAAGTGAACACTCGCCGGGTGCATCGGCGTGGGGACCGGGAGTAGATGACCTACTCGCACTGCCGCTGGCGAGACGCAAAAGGGGTGGAGAGGAAGCGGGGCCGGCCCTTCGGGGGTGACTCCATTCACGAACCCGTCCGGAGCGGCGGACGTGACTGCGCGTGACTGTAGGGCGACTCTGGTCTGGGTGAGGACACAGCCGCGGCTGCTGTAGGCAGGGGCGAGCGAGGCACGCGCCTTGCACGTTGAAACCCTCAAATACATCCCTACCAGTCGTGAAACGGACGCCGCTCCCCGTTTCCCCAGGCCCGCCCCCAAATCTGTCTCCTCCGGCCCCCCTCTACTCCGGCACCTCCCGGGGCTTCTCAGAATCCAGCCGGTAAAGGGTTAAGTTCGGCCGAGCTGGAGGCCAGGACCCCGTTTCAGCGGTACAGCGAGTCTCCCTCGTCAAACATTTCGAGCATCACCCCCGGCTACACGGATGACTGTAATATGTGTTGGCAGAGTTATCTGGAAGGAGCTTTGCTGTGGCAATGCTTGAAGGTCTGATTCACTGCATCTGAGAGTGAGTTCTGGTACATGGGGGGGCCCATGGCATTAAACCCGTTCCTAGACACCGAAATTTGATTTATTAACATTGGCAACAGTCACAGGCCATCTTGCCAACAAACTTTCTGAAATTGAAATCACATGAAACTTTCCTAGTTCCTGCGAGTGCCACATACGCCCTTTCCTTTCTAAAGCAGCAAATTCACTTAAAAATAATTAAGAAAAGATTGATGGGATTTTGGAATTGTAATGAAAAATATGATCTCATTAGTAAGTCATGAGTCAGGGCCAGGCACTCTGTCAGATGCATGCGTTTCTGCATAATTAGAAGAAGCTGATACAAGGAGAGCTAATAGTGGCAGGAATTAAAAAATTAAAATGGTTTCCCGTTATACTTTTTGGCTGTGCTGAGACTCTTCCCCTTGCAAAAATTCAGAAAGAGATCCCTTTCAAAATGAACCCTATCGAATGTAACAGTTGGTGGAAAAGAAGACGGCAGTAAAAGAATTAAAAACACTAACTCAAAGGCTTTCTCCCCCACTGAATCTGCTACAAGTGTCATTTAGGTTATGGTCCAACATCAGAAATGCTCTCAGCCACTTATCTTCAAGAGGATAAATACGCCCCTGAGGTGCGTGTGTTTTGAAAAGAGCCACTACATTAATCATATAAACTCCATATAATCTCCGGCTCGAACCATACAACACACGAAGCGATCCTCCTCCAGAAGAGACGGATAAGCTCTGGAAAGGCCACAAAGAGCCTGGAGGGAGACAAGAATGACAACGCAGCCTCATTTCTGCCACCTCCAGCTGGCGGACCCTGGACCCACCCGGTCGAAACCTTGATTTACTCGTTTATAAAATGGGGACAGGAAGACCGGCCTGTCCGTTTGATTGTGAGAGCCAAATGGCATAACACTCACAAAGCAGGCACTCATTCAAAATTATCGATCTCCCCCATTTTCCTTCGCAACCTTTCTTAGTTGACATTCGGAAGTTAACAGTTTCCCTTTCATAATCTTGTTGCACACCACTTACACACAGAGCAGAATGGGTTGGACGCTGCGGACGTTCAAGAACCCCGGAAGCTGCCAGAAAAGAATGACTGTGCGAGCGTGTACAAGGCACCGATGCTCCGCTGGTATACCCTACTATGCCCATTGTTAAAATATTGAAACCCTTCTGCCCTGAGCCCCCCACACTCCCATGCCTGGGCTCCCTCCTCTACCTCCCCCAGTCCAGCAACAATGGGTTGATGCCCATCATGGCAGGGACATAGAGGCCCCCCACTCTATCTATGGCCAGAGCTTTGTTGCGATTGGATGGGGCCTATGATGTGGTGGTGGTTGAATATTTTCAATATCACCCCTGGGTGTGTGAGGGATAAGGGTGAATGGAGTGACCCTGACAGGAAGAACGGGATTTTGGCCAGCAAATCGGAGACAGGGCATGGAACAGCATGCATGGAACTAGGGAAGAAACAAAATAAGACACTGACTTGAAAACCAGGGGGTGGGAATTGGCAAGCTGGTAGGAGGCAAAGATAAAAACGTTATCAGGATATGGTAGAAGGTCTTGACCTTTAAGTGAGGAGATTTAACTTTATTGAGTTGTGAGGCAGTGAAGACTTTTGAGCAGGAAAGTGATGGAATATTACCTTTGAAGAAGTATATATAAAATCACTAGAAGGCAGGAAAAAAACCACTTTGAAGATTCTGTAGCCAGGAAAGAGGCATGGGAGCCCGAATCAGGATGTGCTTAATGGAAATTAAAGAAAAAAAATGCACGTAAGAGGTAAACAGACACTCGAGAACCTATCAACCAACTAAACATACAGGTCCTCAAAAGCTCCTCAGAGAGACAAGATCTGACCCGGTGTCACTCTTCCAGACACGATTTCAGAAGTGTTTGAACCTTCTAGGAAGATAATTGCACAGTGCTTCACATCCTTGACATCCTTACCTCCCAGAATGGATGCCTCCACCCAACTGTATTCTCATTCTCCCACCGCTGAGGGCCTACCCGTCCTCCACGTTTGCAGTGTGACCCTCCTCCCTTTCCATATTGGGTCTTAGCGAACACTCACTGACCATCTCCTGTGCCCCAGACAGTGGAGGGCGGCCTTTGTATACGTTATCTGGTGCAAAGACTTTTACCTCCACATTCAGTGAAAGACTTCCTCTAGAGCTGTGGTAGGTGGACGCGGTCTGCTAATGCAAACCCCACGTAACAAGGACTTGAGACCAGTGTTCTCTTGATTCTTGGTTAACCAACAGCTTTTCCAACTCGTTATGCCTCTACCCTAGTGTAAACCTCTCGGGCTTATCTGCAGATTTGCTGTTCGAATAGTATTATTTTTTTACCCCTCCTCCTCTATGGCATCTACTCAAAACCCTGGCCATGCTGCCATGGTCACTGAAGGCTAAGGCACAGGTTTGATCTCCCATCCCAACGCCCTGAGTGACAGAAGTGCCCATTTGGACAGTGCACGTTAAACTAGCCCAGGATTCCTTCACTCCCACACTCCCACAGTCTCCTTTATCTTTCAGCCACCTGTTCCATCGGTGTGCCCAAACCTCGCCATCTCTGGACTACAGACCCTTGTCAGAAATAGCACTCTCAAACTCTAACTTCTTGTCTTTCCAGTTTCCTTACATCACCATCCACCTCCAGTATAATGTTAAATACAAACAGTGATTAGGCGCATCTTTCTTCATTTTGAATTTCAAAGTGAAATCACTCAACATTTTTCTATTAAGTATATTTGCATAGCTGAATTTTACCAAACATAAAAAAAAATTTTTTTAATGTTTTTTATTTTTGAGAGAGAGAGAGCATGGGTGCAAGCAAGTGGGGGAGGGGCAGAGGGAGACAAAGAATCTGAAGCAGGTTCCAGGCTCTGAGCTTTCCAGGCTCAGAGAGCCCCACCCAGGGCTCAAACTCAGGAATGGCAAGATCATGATCTGAGCTGAAGTCGGATGCTCAGCCAACTGAGCCACTCAGGGGCCTCTTTTATCAACCATTAAAAAAAATTTTTTTTTTCTAACGTTTATTTATTTTTGAGACAGAGAGAGACAGAGCATGATCAGGGGAGGGTCAGAGAGAAAGGCAGACACAGAATCCGAAACAGGCTCCAGGCTCTGAGCTGTCAGCACAGAGCCCGAAGCAGGGATCGAACTCACAGACTGTGAGATCATGACCTGAGCTGAAGTCGGATACTCAACCGACTGAGCCACCCAGGCACCCCATATCAAACATTTTAATGCATCTATTAAAATGATTTTTCTCCTGGGACGCCTGGGTGACTCAGTTGGTTAGGTGTCCGACTCTTGATTTGGGCTCAGGTTATGATCTCATGGTTCATGGGATCAAGCCCCGTGTCAGGCTCTGTGCTTACAGAGGAGACCCCGCTTGGGATTCTCTCTCTCCCTCTCTTTCTTCCCCTTTCCCCTCCATGCTCTCTCTCTCTCTCTCTCAAAATAAGGTAATGAATTAAAATGATTTTTCTCCTTTATTTTGTTAGTGTGCTAAATTACATTCCATTTTAGTGAACCAATTTTACATTCATGTTATATACTCAAATTGGTCATGATGCCTTAGATTTTTATACATTTTCAGAATCAGTTTGGAAATATTTGACATTTTTGTATTTATATTTATAAATGATATTGGCCTGAAATTTTTTATTTTTTTTCATGTAATATCCTTGACAGGTTTTGATACAAAGTTATAATATCCCTGTATAATGAATTGAGGGAAGTCCTTTTTTCATATATCTGGGAAACTTTGTGTGAGGTTGGTTTTATTTCTTTCTTACACATTGATAGAATGCACAGGAAAAGCCATCTGGGCTTGGCGTTTTCTTTGGGTAGCAGGGAAGTTTTAAAATAGTTATAGGACTATCCAGGCTTTCTATATCTTTTTGTGTCAGTTTTTTCATCAAAAAATTTTCAAATTTTTGCATAAAGTTATTTATAGTGTACTCTTATTATTTTTGGATGTCTGCAAGATCTATAGTGATATCTCTTCATTTCAAATTTACTTTGTGGTTCCTTCTCTCTTTTCTCCTTGAGCAGTCTCATCAGAGATTTATCTATCTATTTATTTATTTATTTTATTTTGAGAGAGAGAGAGAGAGAGAGAGCGTGCGCGCGCATGAGTGGGGGAGGGGTGGAGAGAGGGAGACACAGAATCAGAATCAGGCTCCAGGCTGTCAATACACAGCCTGATCTGGGGCTCAAACTCACAAGCTGTGAGATCATGACCCGAGCTGAAGTCAGAAGCTTAACCGACTGAGCCACCCAGGCACCCCGAGATTTATCTATTTAACAAACCTCTTAGAAGAACCAATTTTTGGCTTTACTGATTTTTCTATTTTCTGTTTGTTTACTATGCTATTAATGTACATTCTTATCTCTTTTATTTTCTTCCTTCTACTTTTAATTTGGTGTTTTCTGCTATTCCAGTTCTAACTTTTGAGATACATGGTTAACTCATTAACTTTCAGCCTCCTCTGTGTTGTTGTTATTTTAGGATTCCAATTTCTAAGTAATCTCTGTACCCAACGAAGGGCTCGAACTCACATTCCCAAGATCAAGAGTTGTGTGCTTTACTGACTGAGCCAGCCAGGTGCCCCTCAGCCTTCTTTGTTAAAACAGCATTTAAGGCTACAGATTTTCCCCCAAATAATGCTTTAGCTGCATCTCACTAGGTTTGTACAAAATATTTTTATTATCATTCAATTTGAAATATTTTATAATTTCTACTTTTTTCTTTTTGCTAATCCATGAGTTATTTTCTATTTGTTAATCCATGAGAGAGAGAGGGAAAGAGAGAATCCCAAGCAGGCTCCATGCTGTCAGCGCAGAGCCCGATGTGGGGCTCAAACTCACAAACTGTGAGATCATGACCTGAGCCGAAATGAAGAGTCTGATGCTTAACCGACTGAGCCACTCAGGTGCCCCTAACCCATGAGTTATTTAGAATTATGTTTCTTACTTTCCACCAATATAGAGATTTTAAACTTCTGTTAATGATTTCTAACATAATTACATTTTGGCCAGGGAAAGCATTGTTTATTTCAATCATCAGAAAGTTGTTAGGACCTCCTTCATGATGTAGGATGTGATTAACTGTATGTAAATGTCTCCTATGCACTTGAAAAAAGTATGTATGCTGCAACTTTGGGGTGGAGTGTTCTATTTATATACCCTAGGTCAGTTTCTTAATCTTGCTATTCAAATTACAGACATTCTTGCTGATTTTTTTTTATTCTAATAATTACTGAAGAGGGATATGTTAGAATGTCCTAGGATAATTCTGTCGCATTATTTACTTAATTATAGGACATGGGTCTATTTTATTAGTTTCACGTTTAGGATTCTTAGAATGTGTGCCTCTCACCTTTGAAATTTGCAGATATCTGGAACATAAGGACACTCTTCCAAACCTCTGTCCATCTTCTCTAACTGCTCCCACCAGGCTTTTTGTCTGATCAACTGCTGTTCATCCTTTAGAACTCAGTTTAACCTGCCTCATTCTCCAGGTTTGGGTTAGGTGATCCTCCTCTGCATTACTAGAGCATTGTGTGTGATCTTGAATCAAAACACTTACCATATTGCATTATAACTTCCTAATTTTTTAGTCTGAATCCTCCAGTGTTAAAGAGAATCCTCCAATCATCCAAGTCCTGTGATGACAGGAAAAATATAGATCTCAAAGGGCACCTGCGTAGCTCAGTTGGTTAAGCGCTCAACTTTGGCTCAGGTCATGATCTCATGGCTTGTGAGTTTGAGCCCTGCGTCGGGCTCTGTGCTGACAGCTCAGAGCCTGGAGCCTGCTTCGGATTCTGTATTTCCCTCTCTCTCTGCACCACCCACACTTGCACTCTGTCTCTCTCTGTCTCTCAAAAATGAATAAATGTCAAAAAAAAAAATTAAAACAAAGAAATATAGGTCTCCTTCTCTTTAAATAAATAAATAAATAAAAATAAAATCTATGTATGTATGTATGTATGTATGTATGTATGTATGTGCCTGCCAGGCATATCTAGGTCTCTTTTGTCATTGGATTAATTATGCCTTGTATATATAAGAGGCTCAGTAAATATTTATAGTATGAATAAATAAATTAATGCTCCTAAAGTTAGGTGTTCAAACTTTTTTCTTTTAAGTTTTATTTATTTAAGTAATCTCTATGCCTCACGTGGGGCTCAAACTCACGACTCCAAGGTCAAGAGTCACACGCTCCTCCAACTGAGCCAGCAGGCACCCCTCAATTTCAACTTTTTTTTTTTTAATTTTTTTTAACGTTTATTTATTTTTGAGACAGAGAGAGACAGAGAATGAACAGGGGAGGGGCAGAGAGAGAGGGAGACACAGAATCCGAAGCAGACTCCGGGCTCTGAGCTGTCAGCACAGAGCCCGACGCGGGGCTCGAACTCACGGACTGTGAGATCATGACCTGAGCTGAAGTCGGACGCTTAACCGACCAAGCCACCCAGGCGCCCCTCAACTTTTATCTCTATAGCTTCTAACCCATTTCTGGCTCTTGACTCTGTTTTCAGCTGGCATTCCTCTGGGTCTGTTGTTTTCCAAAAGGCTGTTCAGCCTCCAGGTTCTTTTTGCTGTAGGGCTGCTCATTCCAAGTAATCTCACCAGATGTCTCACCCTTGATCTATGGAATGTTGAAGGTCTGCCCCAATTTTGCAGTCCACATACTTTCTACACCTAGATGCCATTGTGTTACTGCCTTTAATCATAGTCCTGAGGCTGGCTGAGACTTTAGATTGACCCTGACATGGCAGGAAGACTATAAGAATCATCTAGATGGGCCTGCAATGTCCTTCGGAATCAAAATTTCTTTGGAGTTATTGTTTCTCCTTTGTTCCCACTTTAGCCTGCTTTGTTGATGGCTGACAATGCCTGTTTTCTTGTTTATCGGTTTTGCTCATACATGGCAATTCATCCTTCTGTATCTGCTACAATGTTCCTATGACTTCATGGATTTTGAGCCATCACCCAGTCAACCATAACTTCAGTCCTGGCTCTCTTTTGGCCACAGCCTCCAGGCTGCTACCTGGGTTTGACTCGCTCCCATAATCTCCTTCCTAGAGGTGCACCTCGCCTTCCTACTGCTCACCTTGGTCCCTTGCCAAGTCTGTGATCCAGAGAAGCACTTGATGACTGAAGACCCCAACAAATCCATTCACCAGCATCACTTACAACTTGTCAAAAGCCAAGGTGATAAGGAGCACCTGGCTGGCTCAGTCAGAAGAACTTATAACTTTTTTTTTTAAGTTTATTTATTTATTTTGAAGGAGAGAGAGAGAGAGAGAGAGAGAGAGAGAGAGAGAGAGAGAACTATCAGGGGAAGGGCAGAAAGAGGGAGAGAGAATCCCAAACAGGTTCTGCACTGTCAGCACAGAGCCCCAACGTATGGCTTGAACCCATGAACTGTGAGATCATGACCCAAGCCAAAATCAACAGTTGGATTCTCAACCGACTGAGCCACCCAGGTGTCCCAGAACATGTGACTCTTAATCTTGGGGTTGTGGGTTTGAGCCCTACATTGGGTATACAGATTACTTAAAAAAAATAAATAAACTTAAAAAAAAGTCAACGTAATAAGTTCATGTACTGAAAAGTTAGTTACGAGTAATCTGTGTAAAGTCCTAGAAATCAAGTAGTAATTTACCATTCCAGATTTTGTTTTTTTCTTTTCTTTTTTTCCCTCCTGGTTTTTCTCTTAGAATTAAAAAAAAAATTTTTTTAGTGTTTATTTATTTTGGGGACAGAGAGAGACAGAGCGTGAGCAGGTGAGGGGCAGAGAGAGGGGGACACAGAATCTGAGGCAGGCTCCAGGCTCCAAGCTGTCAGCACAGAGGCCGACACGGGGTGCGAACTCACCAGCGGTGAGATCCTGACCTGAGCTGAAGTCGGACGCTTAACCGACTGGGCCACCCAGGTGCCCCCTTCTCTTAGAATTTATATTAAACTTCTCTAATCCATAAATTTTGGGTTTACCTTACCTCTATAGTCACAGATATAGTCAGTAATAATAGAAGCATAAAAAGCTTGACAAAGCATTCATGAGAAGATAGTACAACTTTCTCATTTTATAGATGAAGAAACTGAGACTTAGAGAGGTCAAATAAGATTTGCCTGAGGCCGTTTACTTCTTTTCTTGTAGAAGAATGGGTTTATGGGCAACATTACAATACAAAATGCTAGGTTGTTTTTGAGTATAAGTACCTATTATATAAATGTTACCAGTGCTAGTGAAGGAAACAATCAACAAAACTGAAAGGTACCCTGTTGAACAGGGTAAGATATTTGCAAATGATAAAGGGTCAGTATCTAAAACATATAAAGAACTTATACAACTCAACACCCAAAAAACCCCAAATAATCCAATTACAACATGAGAGGAAGAAATGAACAGACATTTCTCCAAAGAAGACATCCAGATGGCTGACAGACACATAAAAAGATGCTCAACATCACTCATCATCAGGAAAACGCAAATAAAAACTGCAACGAGATATCACCTCGCACCTGTCAGAATGGCCAAAAAAAAACCAGAACATAAGAAACAACGAGCATTGGCGAGGATGTAGAGACCATGGAACCCTCTTGCACTGTTGGTGGGAATGCAAACTGGTGCAGCCACTGTGGAAAACAGTACGGAGGTTCATCAAAAAAATTAAAAACAGAACTACCTTATGACCCAGCAATTGCACTACTGGGTATATACCCAAAGAATACAAGAACACTGGGGTGCCGGGGTGGCTCAGTCTGGTAAGCGTCTGACTTTGGCTCGGGTCATGATCTCACATTTCGTGGGTTCGAGCCCCGTGTTGGGCTCTGTGCTGACAGCTCGGAGCCTGGAGCCTGCCTCAGATTCTGTGTCTTCCTCTCTCTCTGCCCCTTCTGTGTTTGCACTGTCTCTCTCACTCTCTCTCTCAAAAATGAACATTAAAAAAAAAAAAAGGAATACAAGAACACTAATTCAAAGGTATACATGCATCTCAACGTTTACTGCAGCATTATTTACAATAGGCAAGATACGGAAGCAGCCCAAGTGTCTTTCAATTGATGCATGAATACAGAATATCTACATAATGGAATACTACTCAGCCATAAAAAGAATGGAATCTTGCCATTTGCAATGACACGGATGGATCTAGAGAGTATAATGCTAAGTGAAATAAGTCAATCAGAGAAAGACAAACACCATATGAGTTCACTCATATGTGGAATTTAAGTAACAAAACAAACAAGCAAAAGGAAAAAAAGAGAGCGAGACAAATCAAGAAAGAGACTCTTAACTACAGAGAACAAACTGATGTTTACCAGAGGGAGGTGGGTGGGGGGATGGGTTAAATAGGTGGCGGGGATTAAGGAGTGCACTTGTGATGAGCACAGGGTGATATATGGAAGTGTTGAGTTACTATATTGCACACATGTGAAACTAACGTAACACTGCATTTTAACTAACTGGAATTAAAATAGGAACTTAAAACAAAAACAAAATAAATGTTACTGGGTGCTGCCTGGTGAAGCAGGACTTGCGAACTACTTAGACTAGTAAACAAAGTTGTTTTCGTTGTTGCTGTTTGTTGTCGTTTTGTTTTGTTTACTTATTTAACTGTTACTTTTATTTGTTCCAACTACTGCTGGGCTGGATTCAGACTGCATCGTATGCTCACTTGTGGATGATAATGGTTTCCATTTGTAAGGATCTTCCGTAGAGGCGCTACTCTGAGCACTTTATATCTCATAAAATACCCCATGAGGTAGACCCTTTATCGTTCCTGTTTTGCAGATGAAGAAGCCGACGCATGATGACACATAGTAATTTGTCTAAGGTCACACCGCGACTTAGTGTCACAGCTGAGCAAGCCGGTGCCAGGGCATGGGTCTTCAGCATGGCTACCCAGCCTGTTCTGAGGGCCCTTCTTCCCTCTCTTCCAATAATGACTCTCCTCTGTCTTCACTGGGACCAGCTTCTGATTCACCTAGATGCTCCCAGGAGTCATCTGTCTCCGCCAAGCGCTCAGGAAAAGACGGGACCTCTCTTCTTCCCTTTCGCTACACTTCTTTGCTCCTGTCCCCCTTACAGTGCACACGCACCCTGTCACATTGCGGTGACTTGTTCGTGGATCGGTCTCATCCTTGGTGTGACCCTGTGAGGGCACAGTCATGGCTTGTTCGTTTGGTGTTCCCGGAAAGCAGCACAGTGTCTGGTATGCAGTCGACATAGTAAATGTGCTCTGGTCCCATTTAATCAATAGTAATTGAAGGAATCTGAAAGATAAGCAGTCTCTACAGGCATAAACTCGGTGCCATAGATCTATTGATTTTTGACGTTAATAACGGGTAATGGATTGTCTTCACTGACCCTTGATGGGCTCGAACGATTAGAAAATAGTCATATATCGAGGTAGCCCGAGCAGACCCTCAGCAAAATTGGAGGGTTGGTGACGTCTGTCTTTCGTTCTTGAAATGTGTCTTGAGGACTTGCTACCCCTGCTCTCTGTGGCCCTCTCACTCGTCCTGGCACCCTGCACACCCTTTCACAGTTGAGTCTCACATTTTGACCAAGATCAAAAGATCCTGGTTCTCTGCTTGTCCTCGAGGTTGGCAAACATGAAAATGGGTGGAGTTGGGAGTTTTGAACGCTGTTTCCCTTTCTCCATTTGGCAAAATAAGGTGACAGAAAGAGACAATGATTCATATTACAGTCACTGCTACTTACAGAGCCAGGCACACGTTAATCATTTTACACGCATTTCTGTATTTGTAGGTCTTCACAATATTCATTTGAGGTGGATACTGTCTCATTCCCGTTTCTTACAAGCTAGGAAATAAAGGCTCACATCATGTGTTTAGAGCTCTGCATCTAACAAATGGCAAAGCTGGAACACCAACTCTTTAAAAAAAAATGTTTTAACATTTTATTTATTTTCGAGAGACAGAGTGCGAGTGGGGGAGGGGCAGAGAGAGAGGGAGACCCAGAATCCGAAGCAGCTCCAGGCCCCGAGCTGTCGGCACAGAGCCCGACGTGGGGCTCGAACCCACGGACATGAAATTGTGACCTGAGCTGAAGTTGGGTGCTTAACCAACTGGGCCACCTGGGCGCCCCCCAACCCTTAACTGTCTAGCTCAAACCTTGTTCTGTTAATCGCTATTATAAACGTTCACACACCATGATATTTTGTGAACTGGAAGGTGTGGCCAAAACTTTCATCCGAATTATTAAAATCCTATTGTACAATTTAGTAACTGAGGGAAATAGTGAGGAAATATTTTTGGACATAATGGCCAATTTGTTGCTCCTAAAATTACATCACCTGGTCTCTTATTTATTTGGATTTGGCAAGTGTGAAGGTAAGAAAACTGGGATAGACAGGTTAGAGAGAGTCCCTTAGGCCTTCTGTAGACCAGCTCAATACTCCACTGGCCAAACCAATTATCCAGCTTCAGCTTTCACCAGGAAAAGGCCAGAAGTTTGTCAAGAATCATTCATCCTTCTGGTAGCAAAACAAACCTCCCACCATTCCCTGAAGAATAAGTACATTTCCGAAGGGAATAGATGTGAGTTCTTCTGAGCTTTCAAAGGATTTAAAGGGGAGTTAAAAAAAAAAAAAAAAGCTTCTATAAAATGTAAGAAATATTGAAGGGAAAAACTCCCCGGATAATCTGATTATTACAGTGATTGTACCAAAGTTAAACGTCTCTCAGATATTTGAACATTTCTGTTCTTGGAGCTAACAGTATTAAAAAAATTTTTTTTATGTTTGTTTATTTTGGAGAGAGAGAGAAAGAAAGAGAAAGACAGAGCATGAGGGGGAGGGGCAGAGAGAGAGAGAGAGGGAGACACAGAATCCGAAGCAGGCTCCAGGCTCTGAGCCATCAGCAGAGAGCCTGATGAGGGTCCTGAACTCACAATCCACAAGATCATGACCTGGGCGGAAGTCAGACGCTTAACTGACTGAACCACCCAGGTGCCCCTTGGAGCTAATAATATTAAACGTATTTGTAATAGAATTGTTGGTATTTTCGCGGTAAGTTAACAATGGTGCCTGCATGTGGTATTTGCTTAATTGAAGAAGTTGGCTAACTATAAGGAGGATAGTATCAGCATATAGTCTAAAACAACCCAAGCTGGTTGGATTACTGGTGCAGCATTAGGTATTATTTTCAAAAGAGTAATCATAATGCACATTTATGACTATTTCAGTGTGTGATCTCGGACAAATCACTGAATTCTCTATTGGCCTCAGCTCCTTCAACTATAGATTAAGGGCTGGACGAGGTGACTTCTAAGAATTCCTCAGAACTCCTTTCTTAGGTGGGAGAGTCTCACACTAATGGTGATATTTATTTGTTAATTTATTCATCCTCGAAACATTAATTACTTATTAATTCCCTCCAGCATTTATTAAGCGTGCCTACTAGGCACCGGGCACTCTGCTCCATGCTAGGAATAGATAAAAGGATGAAAAGACACAATCTCGTCCCTCAAGGAGTTGACACTCATGGAACCAAGGCCACCTCAAAGCAGGGTTGGCTACGGGTACACATAGTAAGGGTCACCTATCCAAAAATATATCTCCTCAATTCTAAATTTAATATTCCCGTACTACGTAGCCTTTGGTTTAAAGCAGCATCTCTCAGTGTGTTATTCTTTGGAAAATTCTGTTATTCATTTGACAGATGTTTACTGAGTGTCTACTCTGTACCTGGCTAAGTGCTGCCTTCACAAAAGGTTTCCCCATTGAGTAAGTTTGGGAAATACTGGATTAAACGAAGCTGAGGCTCCTTCACGTGTAAAACTTCTTGCCATGGGGAACTTATTTTGGGGGAAGAGCTCACAGGACCCGTGTTGTGCAGTTCACACTTTGATAAAGCACTGAAGGTCCCTCTGTCTCCCCAACAATGGTGTAAGCATTGGGGGGGGGGGGATGCTCATAAAATGGAAGGCTATCCATGCATATATCATTCAACACCTTAACTAGAATTAGAATGTGATAGCTCTATCAAAATATTCTTCCCAGAAACTCGATTTAAGGTAATCTCTTTCTTGAGATGGCATTCCTTTCAGGATAGAACCAGAATCTTAGATGAACCAAAGTTTGAAGGTCTTGGGAAAATGCAGCTGGAGCTCACCCTAAATAGCTGTGTCACCTGATTTATTAGAAATCAGGCTGTTATTTCTGTGGGTGATGTCTCTGTTCTCAGCCTGCTGGAAGAGAATGGGCCAAAATATACTAATTGGATGAAATGGAAATTACAGGAATTTGGAGATGGAGCGGATGAAAACACAACCAGCACTAATCAAAGGCTAATTATTCTCAACTGGCAAGATGGCCGCCTGGGGGTGTGAGTGACACAGGCCAGCAGAGGAGGAGCCCAGGCCCGGCCTGGATGCCACTGGCTGAGGGTGAAGTTTTCCAAGAGATTCTTGTCCTTGACTGTTTCTGGTTAGTCAAGAAACATTTCTGGGTTTGTATCCTCTTGTTTACGGAGGAAGGGCCACCCTGGGGGGCTGGGGGCTCTGGGCTGTAGTGCTGATTGTGGTTAAGAGGATGACAATTTACATTTGTACGATGCTCCCTGAGGACCCCGAGCTCTGGGAGGAGTGTTGTTTGCTTCGTCCCTTCCTAACTACATTTTACTGTTAGATGATCAGATTAAAATAAAGGAAAAAGAAACTTACAGAAGGGACTTGACAATATGAATGTGAAGCGGAGGAGGGGCTGCCTGGCCAGGACCTCGTGGTGGCTGTGTGTGGGAAGGTCATGAGGGCCAACGATTTTCCACCATTGCCTCCCCCACGGGCTCCTTTCCAATTCTGCATCCAGCCGCCTCACCATCTGCCTCACTGTGGCTTCCAATCGAATCACCCCATTTCTTAAGCAGTTGGGATAAAAGGTCTTCCCAGGACTTGATTTTAAGGCAATCCATTCCTTGAGTTGGTGTCCATTCTTAGGGGTTTTATTTTTTTACTTTATTTTTAAAGATTTATTTATTTTGTTTTAAAGTAATCTCTACACCCAACGTGGACCTCGAACTCACAACGCTGAGATCAAGCAAGAGTCGATGGGGCGCCTGGGTGGCTCAGTCGGTTAAGCGTCCGACTTTGGGCTCAGGTCATGATCTCACAGTTCGTGAGTTTGAGCCCCGCATCGGGCTCTGTGCTGACAGCTGGGAGCCTGGAGCCTACTTTGGATTCTGTGTCTCCCTCTCTCTCTCTGCCCCTCCCCTGCTTGCTCCCTGTCTCTCTCTCAATAAACAAACAAACAAACAATTAAAAAAAAAAAGAGTTGCACACTCCACCAACTGAGCCAGCCAAGCGCCCCCATTTTTCGGGGTTACAGATAATTGAAGAAATAGCAAGCTACAGTTATCATGGTGTAGGCCCTGAAAGTCAGGGTGGGTTACAGTAGAACATGACCCCACCTGGAACTCACAATCGTGAGGTTTTAGAAGTGACTCCACATTTACTCTCAGGTTATCCTAATTCCACATATGTAGAGAACACTATCTAGGGCCTGGGATTTCTATCAACACCTACATGGAATGTGACATGTGACCTACATGGGATGGAACTACTCCAATGAATCTTTCCGAACATTCCTGCAAATAAATTACTGGGCTTGTTATTTCTGGGCATTTTTTTTTTCAGGCAGATACTGAAATCACCGAGCTTCAACAGTGATAGGAAAGGAGCTCTTTGGGATAATGGGGAAAACTTTGACTTAGGGAGACCAGACTTGGATCAATGTGGCCAGGTACAAAGGGGTAAAGGAAAATCACTGCTCCCCACTTCTCTTGGACATCCCCACTCCCTGGGAAGTTGGTGGGGAGTCTGGCAGTCTGGTGGAAAGGGGAGACCAGAGAGGGCTAATACAGCTTCTGATCAGGCATTTAAGAGCCAGGAATATTGGTGCACAGATTGAATTGTGGGGGAAATAAGTCTTAAATTACGAGAAGACCTCTCGTTCATCTAATCCAGGCTTTTGCCTCTGCTCCGTGTTCAGTCTGTGCTTGAATTCATCTATTCAGGTGGATCACTGCCTCCCAGGCAGCCCACGTTGGTGGTTAAAAAGTTCTTTCTTAGATTAAGCCTAAACTTACATCCTGGTAACTTTTACCCTTTGGAATGGTAAAAGCAACTACAGTTGACCATGAACAACATGATTTTGAACTGCATGGGTCCACTTACATGCAGATTTTTTTCCTTATAAACACTATAAAATCCAGCACTATAACTGTACTTTATCTTCCTCATGATTTTCTTACAAACATTTCTTCCTCTAGCTTACTTTCTAGTAAGAAGACAGTATATAATACAAATAACATATAAGATATTTATGCATTATGTTATCAGTAAGGCTTTCGGTCAACAGTAGGCTATTAGTAGTTCCATTCTGGTGGCCTCAAAAGCTCCACATGGATTTTCAACTGTGCGGGGTCGGGGGGTGGACCCAAACCCCTGCGTTCAGAGTCAACTTCCTTTTTCCTTCCACACCATTGTTGAAGATAGATACCAGTCCCTGTAAGCGTTCTCTGCTCTGATGAAGGAACGTCATAGGAAAAGAGTAAGTGCTGTACTGAGTCTGCTTAGGGTCAGGAACATCGCTCCCACCCCCAACTAGGAAAAAAATTCCAGATGTAAATCTTGATTTCTCCTGCCCAAATCCTTTAGGAGACACAAATATTAAACTAACAGTGATGACATTTGAAAAAAAAAAAAAGGTGTCATTTTAAAGACCTTCTTCCCTATTCCTGTCAAACCTCTCAAAAAAAGACTTTATTATGAAAAATTCTAAAAAAAATGAAGGAAAAATACTTGCAAAGTATATGATAAAGGTGTAGTATTGTCTTTTAATTTTTATTTTAAGTAGTCCCCATGCCCGATGTGGGGCTTGAACTCATGATCCTGAGATCAAGAGCCACGTGCCCTGCTGATCGAGCCAGCCAGGCACCGCAAAGGTATATTCTTTTTTATTTTTATTTTCAAAGTGTATTTATTTATTATGAGAGAGAAACAGAGAGAAGAGAGAGCGGGGGGGTGGGGCAGAGAGACGGGGAGAGAGAATGTCCCAAGCAGGCTCTGCACTGTCAGCCAGGAGCCCGATGCGGGGCTCAATGCGGAGCTTGAACTCACAAACCGCAAGATCGTGACGTGAGCCGAAATCAAGAGTCTGACGCTTAACCCGCTGAGCCACCTGGGGGTCCCTCGTATATTACTCTTCTACATCTGTTTATTTCATGGGCAAACAACAGCTAACAGAAGTGCTTATCATGAGCTGGGGGGATTTGCATTAAACTCACTGAATTCTTGCAGTGCCTCTCTGAGCTCCATGCTATCCCGTTTTGCGGACACAGAAACTGAGGTGCAGTTTCCTCGTTCGAGATCGGACAGCTGCTGAGTGAGACAGAAGTGGAGCCAGGCGGTCCCTGACTGCTCCGTGGTGCCGCCTCTTGTGAGCAGTGATTCGCAAAAGAAGAGAAACAGACAGAAACCAGCAGCGAGGGGCATGCAGAGCGAGGCACTGAGCTGCTATGTCTCCAGAACCTTCAAACTAAAACAGCTGGTGTTTGCGAAGTCGCAGAGAAATAACGCGTGTTTGTGCTGCTGGTGTTTGGCAGCCTTTCTGAAGACAAAGAGGAGTGTCGGGCGCCCCCCAATGTGCATGTCTTTTGATTCAAAAGGGCTGTTTGTAAGAAATTATCCTGAAGAAATAAATAGGAATGTATAAAAAGAGGGGCGCCTGGGTGGCTCAGTTGGTCATGCGGCCAACTCTTGGTTCCGGCTCAGGGAATGCGTGTTATGGTTCCGTAGGTTTGAGCCCCGCATGGGGTTCTGTGTGGAGCCTGCTTAGGGCTCTTTCTGCCCCTCCCGCACTTTCTCTCTCTCTCTCTCTCTCTCTCTGTCTGCCTCTCAAAATAATAAATAAACTTAAAAAAAAAGAATGTATGCAAAGGTCTACTGACAAAGATATTCCAAGTGGTTATGGTGGAGTCACTGTGACATAGAAAAGTTAGAAAAAAATACTAATTTTCAACCCTGGGAGATGGATTAAATGGGGCAGGACACCAAGCAACCAATAGAAAAATGTGCAGAAGGATTTTTTAATACGTGGCAATCTATAGATAATGCGAGTGAAAAAAAAAAAAAACAACCCTAGGTTTCAATATGAGAATAAACCACTATTTTCTTCTTTTCTCCTTTACAAACAAATGTTTATAGACGCGGTGAGAAGTGAGAGTAAAAATACACCCCACGTTGTAAATAACGATTATCTCGTAAGTAATGGCAATTCTCATTCTCTTCGTGGTGTCTATTGTATTTACACTTCTTTCTAAGTTGAACACATAAAAATCTAATCATAGAATGAAGTAATAGGCAAATAAAGCTATTTTTAATTAAAAATGGGAAGGCAGGAGTAAGCAGAAAATTCCAACATGAAGAACCCACTGGGACTGCCCCATCCCCTGTGATTCCTTGTTTGCAGTGTCCACAGGGGTCTCTGGAAAATGAAGGTTACGGTTTCGTCTCACCATTAAAACAAAAATCCCATCAGAACACAGTAATTTCCTTGTAAAGGAGAGAGGTGCTGGTGAGGGAATCACAAGTAGAATCAGTTTTTCATTTTCCTTAAATGTGTCCTTGAGGGTTTCATACCCGAGTATGAAATCCCTCGAGGGTGTGTCTAGTTTCTGTCTCGGCCAACATTTCTAAAGGGGTTGAGACACCTACCTGGAAGTTAACGTCCCTGTCGCCCCTCAGACAGCCCCCTTCAACTGCTGAGGGTCTCCAGGCAAAGTCCACCTTGTAATGCGACGTGAGTTCCTTTATCCGATGTCCTTTATCCAATGTCCTTTGTGTGGAGGTCCACACAAAGGCTGGGCTCCTCTCTGGCGCTCCACACCCTGGAGTGGGAGAAACGGTAAGTCAGAACTCTCCTCCTTGCCTAGGCATCCTCCTCTTTCCTCCCTGGGGCATTAACATTTGAGAGAGAGAGAGAGAACGAGAGAGAGAGAGAGAGAGAGAGAGAGAGAGAGAGAGAGAGAGAGAGAGAGAGAAGGAGGGTGTTTTAAACCCAAATGTGGTAATTGAATGGCATTCTTCAAATGGACCTGATCTTTTTACAAGTCTCAGGACTATCTCAAGTCACAATACTATCTGAATAGCCTAGAGGAGGAGAGTCCAGTCCATAGAGTATACAGTCTTCTTGGCAGATGATGTGAATGGTTCTCTTGTCTGGAGTCGCATGAGCAGAAAGGGACTTGGGGTTTGGGTTTCCCCATGGCTCCCCCAACCATCTGGTGCGGTCTCGCTTCCCTTGCTTATTCCCCCATTTCCACCGTGGGTATCATCATCCGCACAGCCCCACAGACTAAAAACCTGGCCTCACTCCTCAACAACGCCAGCCTCCACCCCAGCGACCCAGCCTGACGATTCTACTTCCAGTGTCCTTGGACACCTCACCTCTGACATTGCCCTGGTTCAGGCTTGCTTTCTGTGTCTTATCCACCCATAAAATACACATTTAAAGGCCATCTTAGAAAACAAAGAAACTGCTTCTAGTTCATCTTTGGTACGAGAGGGGGTCTGTCCTTCGAGTAGTGTGCGGGCAGAAGAGACTTCCTCTGATTACAAAGTAGCAGGGAGGGAGGGCAGTCTTGCAAGCAGATGGGTAACTGGGGATCAAGTAATCACTGGCGGACGGCAGTAAGAGATAAAGCAAAGCCTGGCCGCATCATTCAAAACGGACCAAACCGATGTGCTGTGTAACCCACAGGTATTTGTCTCACTGTGGCAGGGCACAGAGACAGAGACAGACACCGGGGGACCACCTGGAAAGGGTGGCTGGGGGAGGCCTTCACGAAGAGATGACATTTAAGCCAAGACCTAGAGTGTGAGGAGGGTCCCTGGTGTGAAGAGCTGGGTTGGCCAGGGTGGGAGTGGAGGCAGGGAAGTGTTCATGTAGAGGAAGTGGTATATTTGAAGGAAAAGAGTCAGCCTTTTGGGGGGAATGAAACAAGAAGGGTAAGCGGCGGTCAGATGGTACGAGGCTTGAGAAAACTAGAGGAGCTTGGACTTTGCTTGGAAGGTCGTGGAACACAGTGAATACACGGGGAGGAATAAAATGGACATCGCTCCTTATTCCCACTGAGCTTACATTCTAGGATCCTCCAAGAATCTTCCAAGTTATAAAGGATCAAACTTGGAGCTTTGAGGCTGAGCTCCTGCAGGAATATGGGTATGTTCTTGGGAGTGTGAAAAAGCTCCATGAGAATTTTATAATTTTTTATTTTTGTTTGGAAAAACAATACATTTTCTTTCCCCTCCTTCCTTCTTTCCATCTTTCCTTCCCCCTTCCCTTCCCGTCCCGTCCCGTCCCGTCCCTTCCCTTCCCTTCCCTTCCCTTCCCTTCCCTTTCCTTTCCGCATGGAGCCTGATGTGGGGCTCAAACTCGGGAACTGTGAGATCATCACCTGAGCCAAGATCAAGAGTCAGCTGCTTATCTGACTGAACCACCCAGGTGCTCCGCCTCTGACATTTTCTGAGTCATCAGATGATCACTTCAAAACTGAGTGTCGTTACACAACACTCGGGCATACGTGTCATGCTATCAAATATCTTCTAGTTGCCCTTCTCCCTCCCTAGCACCCAGCGTCTGCTCCTTGCCCTGGAGACCTTGACCTGCATGGACTGTATCAAGAGGCTCCCTTGTGTCTTGGCTGTCTGGTCTGGTTCGGCCAATGGGGAGCCCTGGCAGAAGAGGAAGAGGACAGGGGCTGGGTTACCTCTCTCCCCTCAAGCTTGTTACCTCTCTCCCCTCAAGCTTGTCCCTGGCCATCTGTGCCCGGAGACCAAAGGCCACATCTCCTCTCAAGGCGACTTCTCTACTTGACTCCCTCCTTCTGTCCTGGTCACTGTCCCCATCCCTGGATTGAAATCCCTGCCCCAGCTTCTCTTGACCCCAGCAGCTCCTCCGTCACTCTACCCACCACCCCCCAGGTCCCCAGGCACCCTGCCCACACCTTTAAATAGCCTCCTTGTAATAAATCCTCCTCAGATTACCCAGGTTGAGTGTGCGCTCTACCTCCTAGGGAGATCCTGACTATCAAGGCACAGAGGGGGCTTGGACGTTTCCAGGCTAATTCAAAGAGAGAGGTGTACTGAACCTAGGAATGACTCATTCACAGTATGTGAAGGCTAACGTCAAGGGACCCTGGGCCTCACCCTGTTCAAATAAAGACACCGAGCAGCTGGACCAGAGCAGCAGTGGGAGAACGACTCACAGCAGCAGCCAGGACGTGCCAGGCAGCGGCGATCTGTACCGTGTTCTCGTGTGAAGAGTGATTTTGTTTCAGCAAAACAACATCAGCTGTGACAATTAAAGCTGTTCGTCTGACTTACATGCTTTGTGATTGTGTTTGTGAATTATTCGCGATTTTCGTGTAGCATAAGATTTACGATCATCAGAGTTTGTGTTCATGGTTGACATTTTTAAGTAATACTATGATGACATGATGCACTTACGTTGGTGATTTGTGAGACTCGCAAAAGGCCAGTCTGGGCCTCCATTTCACCCACCGCAGAAATGCATCTGGGGTACAAGCAGCTCAGTCTCCATTCGCCAAAAGGGTCTGACATCAAAGTGAAATTAAAAATTGTTCATCGCTCTTCCCAGTTTTACACTCTACGCGGACACTTGTGAAAAGTCCAAGCCCTTTTCTGTGCAAGCTTTTCATACCCTCGCTCCATCCGTGCTCCCCTTCAGGGCTCAGCACAAACATACTCCGCCATGGAGTCCATCCCGGTGTCCCTTCCTGACCAAAGGTGGACTCTCCCTTTGAACCTCCCAAGCGCGTCACATCCTGCTGTGTATTCTCGTGGGTGTACGTCTCTCTTCCTCCTGTTAGCTTTTGCTTTTTTTTTTTTTTTTTTAAATGTTTATTTATTTTTGAGAGAGAGAGAGAGACAGAGCATGAACAGGGGAGGGGCAGAGAAAGAGGGAGACGCAGGATCTGAAACAGGCTCCAGGCTCTGAGCTGTCAGCACAGAGCCCGACGTGGGGCTCGAACCCACGGACCGTGAGATCATGACCTGAGCCGAAGTCGGACGCTCAACCAACCAAGCCACCCAGGCGCCCCTAGCTTTTGCTTTTTGAAAGCAGGATCTGTATTCCATTGTTTTGTATTCTCCTTAGCCTTTCCCAAGGTGTCTTAACGTGTTATAGATGTTTAATAAATATCTAGTGAATGAATCCGTGGAAGATACGAGAGTGTATGAATTCTACACATGTTGTATGATACGTGCATACATACACAGTAACACTGGAAAATAGAAGAGTTCTGTTTAATTGTATAACACACACTTGCCTGGTGTTCTGAGTACTTGTTCCCTCTGCATCCGGGGCACAGTCCGGGCAGCCCTCCAGCAGCTCCATCAAACACTGTCTCTTAATCTGCAACCTTAAGCTTCTCCTGTGCCAAGGCTTCTGGCTTGAGATACCCTCCATTTGTATAACCCAGCATCCCCTGGGCCCCTGCCCCTTCTAGCAATTCTTCTCCTAATGGGTTCTGGCGTAATCAGCCTCTCTTTACTGAGTGTCAGTCGTCAGAGTGGCTCTGTCCTCGTGATCTTGGGGGAAGAGGGATGCAAAGAGTTCAAGCGCAGCCTGTGCCCTTCAGGACTTTGGATGATCGAGGGGGAAAATGAAGTGTATCCATGCTAAGTCAAAGTGAAAACACAAGTAAGCTCACCGGAGCCTAGAATGCCTGAGAAAACATTTAAAAAGTGTGCCCACATACGACCACGTGACCAGAGTTTGCAGCCTTGCATTGCAGACTTGAAATCTGCTAATTAGCTTCACTGTGGTGACAGTTTCACAAGGTGCACATGAAATTGTCACGTTGTGCATCTTAAATCTATACAATTTTTCGTTGTCAATTATACACCAGTAAAGCGGGGGAAGTGTACCCATAAGCATAACTGGATATTCTATCAAGAAAACCGTGTAAAACTCAAAACTTCAAGGCAATACATAGGGAACCATGGATTACTCATTTAACAAAAGATTTTTTTTTTAAACCCAGCTTCCTGAGTATATTGGAATTGTCACAGATTTTTTTTTTTTTTTTAAAGCTGGAGGGACCCTGAAGGTTATCTACTTTCACACTTGCATTTTGCAAATGAAGAAATTAGGAACCATCTGTTTTTTTTTTTTTTTTTTTTTTTTCCACTCTTATTCCAGGACCCCTGAGCCCTGTGAAAGAAAAATCACACAGCAGGGTGGGTGGGTGTCATTGCCAAGCGGAGGGCCCAACTTCAGTTCCTTAGCACTACTGGATGGTTTAGCAACCTTTTAATTTTCCTTTACTCACTGCCTACCTCGTTGCCCTTCAAATGCTACCCAAATCCTTCTCGTGTTTCTTTCCTTTTCCACCCCTTTCCGACTCACTCAAAACAGATGATCTTGTCTTCATTCAACAAATATTTAGGAAGTACCTACTATGTCCCAGATTCATTTCCAGATGCTGTGGTTACAGTAGTGCATTAGGCTAAGGTTTCTGATCTTAATGAAGCTTCTATTCTTGTTGGATGCTCTTGCCAGACAACAAACAGGCAAACAGACACACATTGAAAAAACTGACAGTGAAAAGTAATCAAGGAGAGTGATGGGCGGCCATTTTACATCGGGTGGTCTTAGAAGGCCTCTGGGAGAAGGTAACGTTTAATCTCAGCTCTGAATGCACAAAAGGTCCACTTCTTCACAGTTCAAGGGGAGGGCGTTCTAGGCGGAGGGGTGAGGGGAAAGTAGCAAGAATTAGGTCTGGAAAAGTAGGCAGGGGCTAGGTCATGTTGTTTTGTAACCCATGGTATGAAGTCTAGATTTTATTCCAAGTGGGACTGGGAGAAGCCCCTAGAATTTTTTTACAGATAGATTTTATTTACCTATTTATATTTTAAAATTTATTATGGGGCACCTGGGTGGCTCAGTCGGTTAAGCGTCCGACTTCAGCCAGGTCACGATCTCGTGGTCCGTGAGTTCGAGCCCCGCGTCAGGCTCTGGGCGGATGGCTCGGAGCCTGGAGCCTGTTTCCGATTCTGTGTCTCCCTCTCTCTCTGCCCCTCCCCCATTCATGCTCTGTCTCTCTCTGTCCCAAAAATAAATAAACGTTGAAAAAAAAAATTAAAAAAAAAATAAAATTTATTTTGAGAGACAGAGAGAGAAGCAAAGAGAGAGAACCCCAAGCAGGCTCTGTGCAGTCAGCACAGAGCCCATGTGGGGCTCAAACCCACAAACTGTGACATCATGACCTGAGCCGAAATCAAGAGTTGGACCCTCAACCGACTGAGCCACTCAGGCGCCCTTGATTCATACTTCAAAAGGTAAGGTACTGCCATGTAGCCAGTGGGTTGCAGAAAGGACAGAGAGAAAGCACAGAGGAGTTAGGATGCTGCTGTAGTAGTCTAGGCAAGAGATGGGGGCTTGGCCCAGGGACATGTCAGAAGAGATGGAGAAGAGATCCATTAGGAATACATCCTCAAGTTGCACTGATAGGATATGTGGATGGACTGAATGTGGGAAAGACAGGAAATGAGGGGTCATGGACAAGTAGGGGAAGACCGGTTGTGAGGGAACGGGAAATCGGGAATTCTTCCTTGGCTGTACTATGCTTGAACTATTCACTAGACATCCAACAGCTAGATGTGTGAGTCTGGAGTAAGGGGGACAGTCAGGGCTCGAGCTGGATCTGACGGTCATGCACATCTGGGCTGCTTTAGTGCCGTGGCAATCCCACAGGAAGTGATCGCAGGGCAGAGGGAAACAGCCGAGGGGGAGTCGACCTTGGCTGGGTGCAGGGGTGGCTCATCCAGCAGGAGGAAAGAACCAGCTTTGGAAGAGCTGGGCGTTTTGAAGGAGCAGGGAGAAGTGGTTGGGAGAGATGGTGGGAAGCATGGAGGTCCGGCCTCTCCTCACAGAGGAGCCCGAGAGAGTGGGGTGTTGCTGCTCGGCGGTCCTCCCACCATCGACTCATGCGCATTAATTCTCCCGACTTCATCGCGGATGGAGAGCTGTCCCTTTCTCTTCCCAAGGCGAATTCCTAGACCTTCACTCACAGCTGCATCTCCACAACCTCCCGGGTGCCCTGCTCCATTTTTCCTCATATCTCTTAGATCTTCACCCCACCTTCCCAGAAGCCTAGAAACATGCTCTAGTCCCTCCCCCCCGCCACCCCCCCCCCCCCCCAGCCCTGTCTTCTCCCTCTGGCCTTCTAGCTCCATCTCTCTTTTCTCTTCATATCCAGATGCTGGGAAGAGGATCTTTCCTTTGTTTTCTCTGGTTTCACCTTCCATTGCCTACTTAACTCACTGAAAGTCGGTTTTACTTCCCAAAATGCACTATGACTGCTTGTTAAGGGTGCCGATGGCTTGTAGCTGCCCAACGCGATACTTCTTTTCAGTCCTTATCAGGCATGTTCTATCTGCATCGCTGATGTGTTGGTCACTCCCTCCTGAACCCCCTCCTTCCTTGAATTCTTCAGCGTCACATTCTGGTCTTTGAGCCAAGCCTTTCCGCCTTCTTCCTTGAATCCCCAACCGAGCGGTGGTGTGTGACCCGAGTTTGTCTCCTGTGTCCTCCTGTCACTACACATTCTCCCTGGTTGACTGACTCCATATTGAGGATTTCGATTATTATCTGTGTACCAGTGGTTCCTAAATTCCCCTCTGCCTCAGGCCCTTCTTCCCAACTGCCAGTTAGACCTTCACAGATGGGCGTCCCGTAGACACCTCAAACTCAACCTTGGTAAGTCGCAAACAGAGCTCAGCTCTCAACGTTGTTTTTCCTTCTGTTTTTTCTCAGAGAATGGCATCACCATTTGTCTTTCTGGCTGAGTCTGAAACCTGACATTTGTCATACGATCCCCCTCCCCACTGCCTTCCCAACCAGGCTCCCAGTTCGGTTATTTGTAGTTTTTGGTCTGTTCAGTTTTGGGCTGTCTCTCCAGCCCCACAGGCACAGCCTTCATTCAGGCCACTGTCATTTTTTTACTTAGGCCACTGCCACAACTTCCCACTTTAGGACTTGGTGACTATCTCAAGTCCATCACCAATACCTACCAGCTGGACACTTTTCTACAAACACATAGCTGATGACTCCCTCCTCAGCTTGAAATCCTATGATGAAAAGACCCCCCAAACCTTTGATGGACTTTGTTTCAAAAAGATGGGGTGCACTCACACTGAAATCTCCCCTTCTTGCTTCAATACATAGAAATGATGGAAAAGATACAGATCATCAAGTATGTACACAGTCACTCTTGAAGAGAAGGGAGTATTGTGTGACAGAAAACGACGATGACCGCTGTGAAACCGAAGTGCCCACTGGCACAGGTGGTGGGGGGGGGGGTGCTGCAGCCTGGAGGAACCCCTCCCATCACCAAACCCCTGAAAAACACCAACACTATGAAAGAGAAACAAGAAATAGAAGACAGCGAGCTCTGGGAAACAGAGTTAGCACGGTAAAAAGAGGACTTTAGAACAAGCACATTTAATATTGTCAGTATCTGAAAGGGTGGGATCACATCCAATAAACAAAAACAGTAAGTTATTTTAAAAACTGTTATTAAAGGGGAGCCTGGGTGGCTCGGTCAGTTGAGCGTCCAACTTAGGCTCAGGTCACAATCTCGTGGTTCCTGAGTTCGAGCCCCGCATCGGGCTCCCTGCTGTCAGTGCAGAGCCCGCTTCAGATCCTCTGTCCCCCTCTCTCTGCCCCTCCCCTGCTTGCTCTCTCTCTCTCTGTCTCAAAAATAAACATTAAGAAAAATTTAAAAATCTGTTATTGAAAAGAGAACCAATTTTTAAAAATCTCTGAAGTAAAAAAACGCAAGTTTCATATGAAAAAGTCAGTAGTCAGGCTAAATATAAGATTGTGCAGGGCTGAAGAGGGAATTCAGGTCCTAGAAGATTTTACTGAAGCATCCTCTCACACGGCAGCCTAAGGGAAAAGCATAAGGGGACTCCAGTACACGGAAGTTAAGAGTCACAGAGGAAGGATACAGAAGTTCTACCGTTCCCTTGACAGGATTTCCAGGAAGGAATGGAGAGGGGGAGATTACAGACATAAGGACCAAAGAACGTCCCACCATAGGAATGTCCTACCAAAGAACGTCCACCGAACGTCCTACCGAAGCTTCCGGTCAGTCTCGAGAAGAATAAAACCAAACAAAAAACTCTAGACATGTCGTAGTTCAGATTAAAGAGAAACTCTGAAAGCCACCAAAGGAAAACAGACAGATCACCTACAAAGGAACGGGAATTGGGCTGATGGCTATCAGCCACCCTGGCCTGTGAGGAGATAATGCGATGACATCACCAAGGTGATGAAGAAATCCTCTTTGATCTCAGAAATTTATTTTCGGTCCACCTCCCAGTTGATGTTAAGAGTAACATAGACATGTTGGGACTTGCCCAGCTACAACAGTTTATGACCCTACAACCTGTCCGAAAGAATGAAGGAAGGCCATCCAGGGAGAGGAGATATGGATCCTGAGAGAGGTCGGGGGCTGCAGGAAGCCAGTGTGTGCGAAGAAATCGGCGAAAGGGATTTTGTGTAATGAGCATCGCCTCTGAATTGGGCTGAGGTTTCAGAAACAGAGTCTAACAAGAAGGAAAGGGGCTTAGCGAGGGAGGGTAGTCCACTCGGTGTCCAAGTTTCTAACCACTTCTCTGCAGACTCCGTTCCCCAGTGTCCCGCAAGGGCCGGACACAAATATGCTGAATGACTGCTTTGCCGCAGGAATGGGAGAAGGGATCGATGAACGGTTCCGTCCAGAATATCTGCATTTTCACAGAGCGAGACGTAGCGCCTCCCCGAGTCCGCTCAGGCCACCCCAGCCATGAGTCGGGGTCTGGGCAGCCAGGGAGGGGTTGCTGCCTGACTGTTCTAGAGACAAGCTTGGATTGTGCTCCTTCCAAGGGCTTCTGGGAAAAACGCCTCTGCTGGCAGCTCTGCCCTTAGGCCTGAGGCCAAGAACCTCTGAACAAATACTGTGCTGCTTTGCAAGCCTAGGAGAGTTGGGCAGGCTTCCTGTCTGCAGGGCACCCGCCGGGAGGCTCCTTCCCCCTGATGCGGGATCCAGATCCCATCCAGAGCAGACCAGGCCTCTGTGCGGCCCTCACTTCCAGCCTCATGCAAAGAAAATGTAAGAAACGGGAAGTCTCCTGCAGGACCTCCTCACCTCCCGTGGTTCTGACGCTCCGAGCCTGAGGCCTCGTAAAGAAATAATTACCTGGGACGTGGAAAGTCTGTCCCAAAACAGCATCTATTTCAGGTGACCAGAAGCTTTTTGAGGCAAAAGGCACAACATGAGCAGTGGCTCACAGTCCTCGCTCTCGGGGTGCGGTAAGGCGGGGGCTCTTTCCCGGAAAGAGACCGTCGTGATCGTTCAGAAGAGCGGAGAGAAGTCCTGAATATCTCCACCGACTTCTGAGACAGCTGCTGAGTTTCCCGGAGAGTTCCAATCCAAGGCAAGACAGATAAAAGCTGTGACCGGCTGGGTCGCTGGCAGTGTGGACGGGCCCCCGGCATCTTCCAGACAAAGACTCTGTTTTTAATCTAGTTATTGAGACCGTTGCAACTCCATCTTGAAGGTCTTTCCGATTCTAAAATGGTGTGATTTGCCGTGTTTTGGCTGCAGTCTCTCCCTGGTTTCCCACCGCTGCTCCTGTTCGTTTACTCACTTTTAAGTACACAAGTGATACAACGTCCCTTCTTGTAAGAATTCTGCACGCTCCACGGCTACTTTCCGAGTAGCAGGGACACACGGTACAAAAAGGCCGTGGAGTGCTCCTGAAGAAAATCGTGGGATTATTCCCCACCTCGACCACATTCTCAGTTAGTACCAGCACTTCCGCTCTTGTGCCTGCTGAGGACCTTCTTCCCGAAAGCCTACTGTGCTGCCTCTTCCCTGCAGGTGCCCAGGCAGCGTCTAGGGAGACAAGAGAGGGAGCCACACCGCGTGGTCTCCCCTCATCTCTGGCCCCACGAGTTGTCCACATTTTTGTTCCCTATTCTGGGCTCAGAAGAAGCGGCTTAACTCTTCCTCCTCACTCTAGGACCCTTCCTGCCTTGGAGCTGTGACATGTCCCCATCCCCTGCAGGTGCCACCCTCCCTATTCTGCAGGAGTCACCCCCTCCTCTACAGGTGCCATCCTCCTCCCCCTGCAGGAGCCACCCCTCTCTCTTCTGTAGGTACCACCCTTCACTCCCTGCTTCCTTCACCTCATCTTAGGAACCTGCCCCAGTTTCTCCCAAATCAAGTCACCAACAACCACTTCCGGGGGCTGTGCCCTTCCGAGCGTGCGCTCTTTCCTTCTCTCTGCACCAGCCCTCCTGAAAGCGGATCTGTCTCTCTCACCTCTCACTGGGGCTTGGTTGCATTTCTGAGGCCTTGCTTGCTATTGATCAGCAGCAACCGCCGAACAACTAGACCTGTGGGGCTCACTTCCGCTTCCGGTCTCGCCTCACTTCAGCCTTGACCGGTGAACCGCGACCCTGCATGCATCTGGAGGCCCTGGAGCCCCTCGGGCTGTTGCCGCACAGCAGATCCTTCCCCTCCCTGGTGCGTCCGGGGTTCTGGCCCCGGTCCCTTGGTCCTCATTCCCCGGGGTCTCTGCAAGCCAGGGCTGCCCCACGGCTGAGAGTTCAAAGCTGCCCACCTCCGTCTCAGATCTCCCTCCCTGGCGCCCACTGTCCACCGCTCACCCTTTCTGTAAACATCGGCTGCCCGGTAGACCTCCTGACCTAGAACAGCCGGACATACCCCAACGTGGTCGCAAGCCCAATTAATCGTCTTTCTTTCAAAACTGGGCCTCCTCAGCTGGGTCTGAAAAGCCGTGCTGGCCTCTTGTGAGCCCTGGTCTCACTGCTGGTCCTGACCCATCTCTTGCCCCCTTTCCCACGGTTACCGTTCTATTTCCTACCTGGATCACCAGGGCAGCTGCCTCATTGACCTCACTGTCCACAATTGTTAATTCCCCCAGTTCATCTTCCATCAGAGTATATATTACCACCAGAGTAATATTTTAACAGTAAAATGCCACCCCATTTCGCTTTTAAAATCCTTCCATGTCTGCACACTGATAGAGAAATTTCTAGATTTCTTTTCTATTTTTTTTAAAATCTTTATTTATTGTTGAGAGAGAGACAGAGTATGAGCAGGGGAGGAGCCGAGAGAGAGGGAGACACAGAATCTGAAGCAGGCTCCAGGCTCTGAGCCGTCAGCACAGAGCCTGACGCAGGGCTCGAACCCACGATCCGTGAGATCGTGACCTGAGCCGAAGTCAGACGCTCAACCGACTGAGCCACCCAGGTGCCCCAAGAAATTCCTAAATTTCTTAGCTTGAATATTAGATCCTTCACACGGCCCCTCTTTACTCTTTTAAGCTCGTCCCCCAACATTGTCCTCCAGCCTGCAAGTGCCACCAACTGTGAATTCTTTGAAAATTGCCATGCTTCTTCTCTAGACTGGTCCCCTAATTTTCCAGGCCCAGTGTAGACTGAAAATGCAGAGCCTCTTGCTAAAACATCATTAAGGAGGTCAAGGCAGTGACAGCCAACCTTTAAACCGAGCGCAAGACCCTTCTGAGCACGGCACTCTGGGGGACGGCACGAGCCGTGTGTCCGTGAAGGCATGTGGCTTCTACCCCGTGTTTGCATTTCTTGGTAAACGGCTTGCTCAGTCTGAAATGCTCTTCCTGGCAAACTTCTGGTTTTGCTACAGACAAGCGTAGGTGGTTCTTAACAATTGAGATGGTCAGTAATCCTTTTGAAACTATACTGAACACTGTGGATCCTCATCCTTCAAACCTACATCTATCTGCGTACAACATGGAGTTTGGGATACAATTTTAGACGCTTCACACGCTCTCCGAGGCCTCTAACCTGAACTCCACAGAAGCCCATGCACTTGAGATTAAAAATCTTATTTGGCTCAGTCGGTTGAACGTCCGACTCTTGATCTCAGCTCAGGTCATGATCTCAAGGGTCATGGGTTTGAGCCCCGCATCAGGCTCCACGCTGCAGCACTGAGACTGCTTGGGATTCTCTCTCTCCTTCTTCCTCTGCCCCTCTCCTGCTTGCATGCTCTCTCTCTCTCTCTCTCAAAATAAATAACCAAACTTGAAAAAAAAAAAAACAACAACAAAAAACAAAACCTGATTTGAGAGTCAGTTCAAAGGTCACCTTCTCTACTAAGACTCTCTGGCCCCTGCAGGCACTCCTTCCCTATAAGGCCTCCTCCATTCCCTCTATCATAATAATCACTGTGAGTCACAAATTTATACCTATAATTTCTTGAAAGCCCACCGTATTCGAGACACATTTCAGAAATCATTGTGACTTGGGGCGCCTGAGTGGCTCAGTCGGTTAAGCGTCCGACTTCAGCTCAGGTCATGATCTCGCGGTTGGTGAGTTCGAGCCCCGTGTGGGGCTCTGTGCTGGCAGCTCGGAGCCTGGAGCCTGCTTCGGATTCTGTGTCTCCCTCTCTCTCTGTCCCACCCCTGCTTGTGCTCTCTCTCTGTCTCAAAAATAAATAAAACGTTGGGGAAAAAAAACAACTCACTGTGAGTTGGACAGTTAGGTATTTCAGTACCACTTTCACAGATGAGGAACCTGAAAGTTCAAAGAACTTCACTACTGAGCTTCAACAAAGAGGGGGAGGGGAGGAAATCTGGCTTCCGGTCTGTATCCCGAGACTGGTCCTGGAGCCTCTCCTGTCACTGACCCTCTGCTGTAGTTATTTCCCTTCCCCTTTACAGGCTGGCCTAGGACGGAGCACAGATGGTGACCTGTGCTCCCGCAGTGTCTGAGCCTCGCCCCCAGCAGGCCTCGCTGTGTAAATGGTGGCTGAGAGAACGCCTGGCCCCATCCTGCGGCTTCTGTTTGCAGGTACATCCCCTGGACGCCTAGCACCACCAATGATAACCTGGGAGAGCCGGCACATTACTCCACAAAAAAGCCACATCCCCGTCTCCGAATGGACATGGGACACCCCCCCCCCCCCAAATATCTGTGAAACCTACAATTTTATCCTTCTGCCCCAGGCGAAAACCAGGAGTCCCTGAGTTTTCTAGCCAGCGCGGCTGGCACACGGCTTCTCCTAGGGGGCGGGGGGCCGGGGCCTAACCCCTGGTTTGGGACCCTGCTCTTCAGTAGGGGCTGCTCGGCCTCTGTCTCCATGTCTTCCAGGACACCCTTGCAGAGTCAGGTGGACCGAGCCATTGGCAGTAGAAGGTTCCATGCTTAACCCGAGGAAGCCATGTTAGCAGTAACCAGGGCTGGACAGGCACAACCTGTGCGAGTTTCTCTCTGACTGCGAGCTGATGGGAAAAAGTAGATTGGAGGCGGGTGCATTTGAGGGACATTTTTACTATTGTTACCAATATTAAGAGATCATGCTAAGGTCTCATCTAATGTCACAAACGACACAGTAACAGTAACAGTAACGAAAAGCTCGGTTTATCGGAGGATGTGTGACATTTCAGGGACCGCACACCAGGCCCTTAGCGTGCTTACTGCCGTTCTCGCGGTGCGCCCCGGAGAGATTTGGGGTTTTCTCTGTGTTGATGAACGAGGAAGCCAAAGCACTAGGCTAAGTAATCTACTCAAGGTCACGTGATATTAGCAAAGGGAACAGCCTGGATTTGAATGAGGCTTTACTTGGTTTCCAAACCTGTCCTCCTCACTCCAAGCTGTGGTCTGCTCAATCACCCTCACTCACGCGTGGCCTCTGGACCACACCTCCTGCTTCGGACGTTGCCTCTTCTCCCACTTAACCCATTCGACAGCCTGCGGAAGGTGACATCTTCCTGGGATACTGCTTCACCCGGTTCCCTGCCTGCTCAAAACACTCCTGGTTGCCTGTAGGAGAGGGATAATGTTCAAACTCCCTCTGACACTTGAGATTTCCTGTCAGTTATGTCCTCATTTCTACCCAGAACATCCCTTCTTCTGATCCTACCACCTGCAGACGAGGAACAGTAGACTCTGGAACAACAGGGAGAGGGGGCTGTAAACTTTGCAGGGACCTGCATAAAACCTGTGACCATTTTCTACCTTCATTAATATGAAACGCCAAAGGAAGCATTTCGTTTCTAGGGAGCATTTGTAAAAAAAGAGAACATCATGACAAAGGAGACAAAAATATACAATGGGGGAAACGACAGTTTCTTCAACAAATGGTACTGGGAAAACTAGACCCCAACATGCAAAAGAATTAAATTGGACCACTTTCTTACACCACACACAAAAGTCAACTCAAAATGGATTACAGACCTAACTGTGAGACCTGAAAGCAAAAAACTCCTACAAGAAAACACGGGCAGTAATCTCTTTGAGATCAGCCTTGGCCACATTCTTCTGGATATGTCTCCTAAGGCAAGGAAAACAAAAGCAAAAACAAACTATTGGGACTACACCAACATAAAAAACTTCTGCACAGCGAAGGAAACCATCAACAAAGTGAAAAGACAACGTACTGAATGGGGGAAGATATCTGCAAATGATATATCTGATAAGCTTTTTTAATGTTTATTTATTTTTGAGAGGGAGAGACAGAGTGTGAGCAGGCGAAGGGCAGAGAGAGAGGGAGACACAGAATCCGAAGCAGGCTCCAGGCTCCGAGCTGTCAGCACAGAGCCCGACACGGAGCTCAATCCCATGAACCGTGAGATCATGACCTGAGCCGAAGTCGGACGCTTAACCAGCTGAGCCACCCAGGCGCCCCTGGTAAATTTTAACATCCAAAATATATAAAGAACTTTCACAACCCAACACCAAAAAACCCACAAATAATCCAATTAAAAAGTGGTCAGAGAATAGACATTGTTCCAAAGACATCCAGATGGCCAAGAGACACATGAAAAGATGCTCAACATCATTGTCATCAGGGAAATGCAAATCAAAATCACAATGAGGTATCACCTTACACCTGTCAGAATGGCTAAGATAAAAAAACGCAAGAAACAAGTGTTGGTGAGGGTGTGGAAAGGGAACCCTTGTGCACTGTTGGTGGAAATGTAAATTGGAGAAGCCACCGTAGAAAACAGTGTATTTACCCAAAGGAAACAAAAATACTAATTCAAAAAGATGCATGTTTATTGCAGCATTATTTACAATAGCCAAGATATGGAAGCAGCCTAAGTGTCCATCGATAGATGAATGGATGAAGAAGTACAATGAAATATTACTGAGCCATAGAAAAGAATGAGATCTTGTATTTGCAACGACACGAATGGTCCTAGAGGGTGTTAGGCTAAGTGAAACAAGTCAGACAGAGAAAGACAAATACCATGGGATTTCACGTATGCGTGGAATCTAAAAAAAAGCAGATGAACGAACAAACAGAAGCAAAACTAGACCCATAAGTACAGAGAACAAACTGGTGGTTGCCAGAGGGGAGGGGTGTGGAAGGGTGGGCCAAACGGGTGATGGGGGATGGGAAGCACAGGCTTCCAGTCTGGGAGTGGATGAGTCATGGGGATGTAGGGTACGGCACAGGGAGTATGTCAGTGGTACTGTAGTAGTGACGTGTGGTGACAGATGGCAGCTACATGTGTGGAGAGCATGGCACGAGACTTTGTCCGGTCACTATGTTGCACACCTAAAACTAATGTTAACATTGTGTTCAGCACCCCAACTATACTTCAATAAAAAAATATAAAATAAGGGCGCCTGGGCGGCTTAGTTGGTTGAGCGTCTGACTTCGGCTCAGGTCATGATCTCACGGTTCATGAGTTCGAGCCCTGCATCAGGCTGGCTGCTGTCAGCGCAGAACCTGTTTTGGATCCCCCGCTCATGCTCTCTATCTCAAAAGAAACAAAACAAAACAAAACAAAACAAAACGAAATGAAATGAAATAAATTATAAAAGGAGAACTAAAAAAAAGAGAGACAGAGGGAGAGACAGAATATCAGTGACATTTTCCCCAACATCAATTACCAACAGAGGCTAATGTACAATTAAATTCTCCTTCCCATCTGTTGCTTGCTGAAAACTCTAGTGTCTCTGTCCAAGGAAATTTTAGTGAAGGGCTTATAAAAAAAAAAAAAACAAGTTTCCCTCCCAGACATGTATACTAAAATCTTTCCTGTTGGATTCTCCATCCAATTGTTTAGTGCTGCTTTGAAGGTACGTTTATCAGGACAGTCTCACCGTGCTATTTGCTTTAAGTTTCCTTCCTGCTGAACGAAGGTACGAGGAGGGAAGTTTGCATTTGCTGTGTTATGGCTCCACCAGTTTTCTCTGGCAGGAAATGCTCTTCCCAATGATCTATTGATTGGCTGGTGCTTACAAAGGGTCGTTTTTACGAAGCTACAGAAAAATTATGTTGAGAATAAATGCCAGGGCATATCTTAGGGTGTGGGGGTGGGAGTGGGGGTAAGAGTGTTAGTTTTTGCACTAAAAAATTTTTTTTTTTTTTTTTTAAATTTTTTTTTTTTTTTTTCAACGTTTATTTTTTATTTTTGGGACAGAGAGAGACAGAGCATGAATGGGGGAGGGGCAGAGAGAGAGGGAGACACAGAATCGGAAACAGGCTCCAGGCTCTGAGCCATCAGCCCAGAGCCCGACGCGGGGCTCGAACTCACGGACCGCAAGATCGTGACCTGGCTGAAGTCGGACGCTTAACCGACTGCGCCACCCAGGCGCCCCTAAAAAAATTTTTTTTAATGGTTATTTAGTTTTGAGAGAAAGAGAGAGACACACACGGAGCATGAGTGGGGGAGGGGCAGAGAGAGAGGGAGACACAATCCCAAGCAGGCTCCAGGCTCCGAGCTGTCAGCACAGAGCCCGACACGGGGCTAGAACCCATGAACCGTGAGATCATGACCTGAGCCCAAGTTGGACGCTTAACTGACTCAGCCACCCAGATGCCCCTAGTTTTTGCATTTTAAAATTTTGCCTTAGAGTGACGTGAACATAATGGTTCCCCCTGACGGGATGCACCCGGATACACCTGCCTGGTGTCCTGGCTGTGACAGGCCAACGCTCACAACGAAAGCAGCCTGCTAGGTCCCTGCTGTGGCGGGGCATCCCTGCTTCGAGGGAAGAGGCCAATCTGAGGTTTCTCCTCACTCCGAGGTTCTGTGACGCTGGCCCTTGCCGGCCACTGTGGGCAAAAAGGACCTGGCCAGGCCACTCCCTTAGTCTCTTAGGCCTCAGTTTCCTCTCCCGGAAGCTGAGGGTCAGGCCCCGGTTATGCCAGGCTTTCCCAGATCTCAAAGCACACGGCCATGGAAAAACACTGAGATGCCGACACCACAGCCACCTCTGGATGTGCAGAGGTCTCCTCTGTCCCTCAGGCATTCCTGCTTCAGGTGTCTTCCAGATTGGCCCTCACTTGCGCAGTGGAAAACAGCTGCGGGGCGTCCTGTTCCGCCAGGAATGACCTGGAACACTGGGGTATTCTACCCAGGGACAGCTGTGCTCAGAGTCCCTCAATCTTGGCTTTGTCCCCTCTCTGTAAACGTGCAGTGGGGTGGGTTTTGCCAGATTCACAGAATACAGTGCGCACAGGTTCTCCCTCATTGCTTCTGTTACCCAGAGCGGCTCTCACTATTCAGAAAGCTTGTCTCCCGGCCCATCAAAAGTCTGTGCAATGCTGAACTGGGGTCTAGGCTTCCGTCCCTTGCTAACTAGCTTTGGGACCTGGGGCTAGCCCACCTCCAGGTCTCATTTCCCCCTCTGTGGAAAAAAAAAAATCAAGAAAACAGAGGGTGACACTATCAGAGGATCTAAAATTCAGCGGTTACACGATTAACCTGAGGCCAAACAAAACCAGTCTAAGATACCTCCTCACGGCCCTGACCCAAGGACCGTCCTTCAGACCCGGAGGCCCACCTCTGCCCTGGAGGGTTCAAACCCAGGCTCACTGGCTCTGGGGGCTTGACGGCTGAGCAGAGGCTGCCCCAAGCAAGTCTATCTTGTTCCAGACAATAGAGAGAGTAAATCCCTGCCCGCAGGCCCAGGGCAAGCCCCCTTCTGCAACCACAGAGAACCCCATAAATGTTTAATTCCTCACAATCACCTGACACAGCGCCCCCCCCCCCCATCTCCCTGCACAACTGCACTCTGGCAGGAACGGGGGTAAAACCACTTACTTTCAGCTGCAATTTACTCAGCAGAGTGATTAATCAATTAATTATTCCATCCACCAAGCTATTCAAAAGCAGTTCAGACTGTTTACCACGTACCTCGACCGGAGGGGAGGCAGGAGGCCTACCACGAGGGAGGGCCCCCGATGCATCTGCAAGTGGCCTGGTGCCCCCCTCGGCACGGAGGAGTCGTCTGGGGGTCCTGCCTCTCTTGCCCCCAAACACCCCGAAGCTAAACGGTCCTTGAGTCTCCGTCCCCGCTCCGCGATCAAGGACAGATGGGTCCCTCTGCCCATCATCAGGCCACCTCATTTCCTTCCGCCATCGACCAGGCGGTGGCCGGTTCATTTTTCTCGCCACTACACAGAGTGTCATTTTAATTAAAAAAAATTTTTTTTAATGTTTATTTTTGAGAGAGACAGAGAGAGCACGAGTGGGGGAGGGGCAGAGAGAGAGAGAGAGAGGGAGACACAGAATCTGATGCATCAGAGCCCGACACGGGGCTCGAACCCACGAGCTGTGAGATCGTGACCTGAGCCCAAGTGGGACGCTTAACCTACTGAGCCACCCAGACGCCCCCGAGGGCCACTTTAAAGTGAAAATCTGCCTAAAGCCCTTCCTTGCTTACGTTCTCCAGGTTTCCCCTGCCCTTAAGGAAAAAGCTTCTTCACAAGCACAGAAGGCTCCCACGAGCAGATCTTCCCTTCTGGAGTAAGACCCCTGCTAGCCGTTCTCTGGAACCGAAAGGCTGTTTCAGCTCTCGACCCCGGCTGCCCCTTGCCAACACAGACTGAACCAACCACCGCCCCCCAACAACAAGGCCTTCCCTGTCTGGGTTGCCTGGACCTTCAGAAAGTTTGTCTGACCCCCCTGCCTCTTTACTCAGCCATGGTTTCGCAAGTCTTTGCTGACTCTTGTCTTCTCCAGTCACTGAAAGCCCAGGGAGTGGTCCTTATCTGTAGGCCTGGTGCCTGGTTCCCGGTATAGGGTCTGAAAGCCAGCCCTCCAGGCGTGTTGGCTAATACATTTGGGATGTGTGGATCGCACCTCGGTGGTTATGTTGGCTTTCAGTTTGGAGAAGAGAGGGCGAAGTCTACACTTCTGTATCCAGGAGGTAAGCAGAGAGCAGATTTTAGAGCAGCGAGCAGCTCAAAAAGCTGAACCACCCAGCACCGATGGGCTTTGCATCTCACTGGGCTTTACTGTGTCAGAGTCTGAACATTTCCGTTTGCCTTTTTAAGCGCCTGCGACTTTCTCTCTCTCAAAAAGAAAAAAAAAAAGTAATATTATTGTATGTCCAGGCCAGGCTTTTCTCTGAGATCAGAGTTATAAAACTGATCCTAATCCTTCTTGTGTTTCTTGTTCTCCACGTAGAGGCTGAGCTGGAGACTCGCTTTCCGTTGATGACCACTCCACGGGGTGTTACTAGTAAAGAAAAGAATGCATTTGGAGCATTTAGCAAGCAGTGAGCGCTGAGTCAATGTGACCTTTTTGTTACTGTCCTTGTTCATCCACTGTCCTAGCAATTTTGTTGCGACTCTTCTCCAGGACAGTGCGGCCCTGAACTTGGGGATTTGCAGTTTTATAAGAAGGGACCCTGGTCATCGCTGGGATATGAAGCCTGCCAGCCATGAGAGCCAGCTTGCCTGATCCCCAAAGTTCTCCATTTCTGGTGGGATCCCTGTCCCAATGGCTTCATGATGTGCCTGTACGTGCTGGGAAGCAGCTGCATGAACTCAGACTGGTTTGCGGCTAATAAGAGGAAAGCGTTTCTTTGACAGTCGAATCCCCACTCTTTCTGGTGATGCCAGTTTTCAGTCTTTAAGTAACAATACTTTCTCTCTTCATTTTTACTGCATTTGGACGTTGAACTTTATCCTTGCAGATTTCTTTAAAATCTCAACTTAGACACTTGGATATGTGTTTTCCGTGTTCTCCTGTTCATGAATGTTACAGACAAACGGAAGTGTGATTAGGCTGGTCTCTGCCTAACTTCCCAAATCCTGCATGGATGGGAGAGGGAAGAAACATAACTTCGGGGACAGATTGTGTGGTTATCCCATCATTTCCCATCTTTTCTTTTTAAAAAAATTGTTTTAATGTTTATTTATTTTTGAGAGAGCGAGAGAGAGCACAAGCAGGGGAGGGGCAGAGAGAGAGAGGGAGACACAGAATCCGAAGCAGGCTCCAGGCTCCGAGCCATCAGCACAGAGCCCGATGCGGGGCTGGAACTCACAGATTGCGGGATCACGACCCAAGCCGAAGTTGGACACTCAACCGACTGAGCTACCCAGGCACCCTCCCATCTTTTCGTTAGAGGGAAACATGGTTAAAATGTACACGAAAGGGGACATAATTTAAACGTGGAAAGGAAGTAGGGCTAGTGTTACCGTTTTATCTTGGTGACAGTGCAAATATTATAGGCTGATTTTGTATCAAAGAGGCTCAAGTTTAAGAAACAAAAATCCAGCTGAGCTCACTCTTCTGCTTTGCCAACTGGTAGCATTAGCCACCGCCTAACTTCCAAAAGCATGGGAAGGAAATAAGGAAAGTTTCTCAAGCTTGGGACCTGGGCCTCATGCCGATTCCCCAACCCAAGCCCCTCTCTTCAACAATCTCCATTTGGACAATGGCGGTGGCTGCCTTGGGGAAGTCTCTGGAATTAAATGATCTCCTTGGCTAGAAAACTGTTCTCCTCTATCAGGGAAGATTGTTTTCTTTGGATGAATACTTATGAGAGTTACTGCCTGAGCAGCTAGAGCAGCTAAAAATACCTGGGGGAACAGGGTGGGAGCGGAGTTTGTGCTGAGACCATTCCTACATAGGAGCCAAAGAACTTGAGTTGTTCTGGATGATGACTCCAAGAATATTTCATGCTTTGGGGTGGGGGGGGGGGAGCGCGACAGCATGAACCCAGTCTCAAAGGTGAGGAAATGGACATGGTGTTGGGATTTGGGGAATTTAATTCAGGTGAGAATTCCAAACTGCCATGGGTTGCAATGGTAACCTAAATTGCATGACAAAGCAACAAAGCATTTCAAGGGTAGGTTTTATTTTAAAATAGCTTTATTAAAGTATCATCGACATACAAGAAACTATGCACGAAAGGGTACAATTTGATGTTTTGATATATACGTACACTCGTGAAACTGCCAACACAGTGAAGATAATGATCATATCCATCGCCCTGAAAGTGTTTTCATGTTCTTCCGTAACCATCCCTCTTGCCTCTCCACACCCCTCACCCCATAACACATTCCCAGTCATGTCCCAAGGTAACAACTGCTCCGTTCCTATAGATCTGTATTTTCTAGAAGTTTATATAAATGTGATCATAACACTATGGATTCTCTTACATCTGGCTTCCTTCACTCAAAATCGTTACTCTGAGATTCATCCACGATATCGCCTGGATTTCCTTGTACAAATGTACTAGTTTGTATCCATCCCTGTTGAAGGACATTTAGGTTATTTCTAAGTTTTTGCCATTTTGAAGAGAGTGGCTATGACTATTGGCATACAACTCTTCGTACGGGTAAATGCTTTCATTTCTCTTGAGTCAACGGGTAAGAGTGGAGTGGGCGGCATGGAGTCAGCATGTGTTTAACTGTTTAAAAAGCCACCACACGAATTTCCGATGCGGTTGGAATTCCAATGCCATTCCAATGGAAATTCCAATGCCATTTTACCTCCTGCACAGTGTATGAGACCTCCAGCTCTTCCATATCTTCACCGGTACCTGGGATAGTCAGTCTGAAAATTTAAGCCGTTCTAATCAGTGTGCAGTGCTATCTCATTGTGCTTTTACATGGCACATCCCTAATGGCCAATGATTTGTCTTTTCACGCACTTATCTGTCATCCATATACTGGTGCAGTATCTGTTCACACTTTTGCTTTTTTTTTTTTTTATGTTTATTTATTTCTTGAGAGAGAGACAGAGACAGAGAGAGAGGGAAAGAGAGAGAAGGCTCCAAGCAGGCTCTGTACTGTCAGTGTAGAGCCCGATGCATGGTTCGAGATCATGACCTGAGCAGAAATCAAGAGTCAGATGCTCAACTGACTGAACCACCCAGGTGCCCCTCTTTTTTTTTTTTTTAATTGGGTACTTTACTTTCTTATTATTGAATTTTGAGAGTTAAAATATATGTGTGTGTGTGTGTGTGTATATATACGTGTGTGTACATATATATACACACACACATATACGTCTACACACACACATATTTTCTAGATATAAGTCCTTTTTGAGATATATGCCTTACAAATATTTTCTCCCAGGCTGTGATTTGTCTTTTCATTTTCTTAATATGTCTTTTGAAGGGAAGAAATTCATCATTTTGATGAAGTCCAACTTACTCATTTTTCTTCATTTACGGATTGTGTCTTGTTTTTCCATCAAAGAAATCTTTAAGTCAAAGTTAACAGATCTCTTTATCTGAAAACACAGGTCTCCTATGTTTTCTTTTAGAAGTTTTATAGTTCCAGTATTACTTTTAGAGTTAATTTTTGTATGGTGTGAGATAAGGTTCTAAATCACGGTTTTTGCATGTGGATATCCGAATGTTCTAGCACCTGTTTGTTGAAGAGACTATCCTTTCTTTAAATTGCCTTTGCATATTTGTTGAAAATCAATGGATGTCGTTAATGTCTCTCTCTATATGTATGGGTCTATTTCTGGACTTTCATTCTGTTCTATTGATCTGTTTATCTCTTATTTTTTTATTAAAAAAATTTTTTAATGTTTATTTTTGACAGAGAGAGACAGAGCACGAGTGGGGGAGGGGCAGAGAGAGAGGGAGACACAGAATCCGAAGCAGGCTCCAGGCTCTGAGCCATCAGCACAGAGCCTGATGCGGGGCTGGAACTCACAAACTGCAAGATCATGACCCGAACCCAAGTCGGACGCTTAACCGACTGAGCCACCCAGGCGCCCATTTATCTCTTTTTATACCAACATAACACTACCTTGATTATTGTAGCTTCATAGTAAGTGTTGAAGTCAGGTAAGGCCATTCCTCAAACTTCTTCTTTAAAATTTTTTTTTTTCAACGTTTATTTATTTTTGCGACAGAGAGAGACAGAGCATGAACGGGGGAGGGGCAGAGAGAGAGGGAGACACAGAATCGGAAACAGGCTCCGGGCTCTGAGCCATCAGCCCAGAGCCTGACGCGGGGCTCGAACTCGCGGACCGCGAGATCGTGACCTGGCTGAAGTCGGACGCTTAACCGACTGCGCCACCCAGGCGCCCCTCAAACTTCTTCTTTAAAGTTGTCTCAGCTATTCTGGGTCCTTTGCATTTACGTACGGATTTTAAAATGAGCTTGTCAATCTCCACGAAAAAGCCTGCAGTGATTCTGATTGGGGTTGTGTTGACTTTAACAATATTAAGTCTCCAACTGACAAATACATTTCCTCATTTTTTAGTTTCTTTTTTTAAGGTTTTATTATTTTTTAAATATCTATATCCAACGTGGACCTCAAACTCAGGACCCCAAGATCAAGAGCCCCTCATTTTTTTACATCTTCTTTGATTTCTCTCAGCAGTGTTTTGTTATTTTAAACTGTGGAGTCTCTACATAACTTTCGGATATATCCCTAAGTGTTCCATCTGTTTTGATGCTTTGATGTGTAAATATTTTTCACATTTCAAATCCCAATTGTTTATTGGTTGAACATAGAAATATGATTGATTTTCATATACTGATATTATATCCTACAATCTTGCTAAATTCTTATTAGTTCTATTAGCATTTTTGTAGATTCCATCAAATTTTCTACATAGACGATCATGTCATCTATAAATACAGTCTTATTTTTACTTTCCTTTACCACTTCCTTTCTTTTATTTATTTATTTTTTAGGCCTTGGCTGGAACATCTAGTACACTGCTGGATGGAAGTGACAAGAGTAGGGGCGCCTGGGTGGCTCAGTCAGTTGAGTGTCCAACCCTTGATTTTGGCTCAGGTCATGATCCCAGGGACATGGGATCACACCCTGCATGCGTTGGGCACCATGCTGAATGTGGAGCATGCTTAAGATTCTCTCTCTCTTCCTATGCCCCTCTCCCCCACTCACATTATTTCTCTCTCTCAAAAGAAGAAGAAGAAGAAGAAGAAGAAGAAGAAGAAGAAGAAGAAGAAGAAGAAGTAGTAGTAGTAGTGACAAGAGTAGACATCCTTGCCTTCTTACTGATTTAGAGGGAAAGTGTTCCATCTTTCACCACAATATTAATAGTATGTTTTCATAGAAGTCTTCTTTCAGGTTAGAGAAGTATCCTTCTAATAGGTTGCTGAGAGTTTTTATTAAGAATGGGTGATGCATTTTGTCAACTGCTTTTTCTGCATCTATTGAGGAGATATTTTTTTCTTGAGTCTGCTAATATGGTAAATTACATTGATCGATTCTTGAATGTTAAGCCAGGCTTGTATTCATGGGATAAACCCCACTTGGTCATGATACATTATCTTTTTTTATATATTGGTACATTCGATTAGTTAATATTTTTGCAATAATGTTCATGAGGAATACTGGTCAATAGTTTTTCTTCTGTAATGTCTTTGATTTTAGTTAAGAGTCATGCTGGCCTCATGGAATGAATTGGGAAGTATTCCTTTTTGATTCTCTAGAAGAGTTTGTGTAGAATTACTATTGCTTATTCCTCAATATTTGGCAGTATTCAAGTGTGAATTCTTGCAAGTGTAGAGGAAAAGTTATGAAAGACTGAAATGGACCCAGAAGATTACTAGGTATATCCTGTGTCCGTCATGCTTCTAGGTTATCTCCGCCTTTCTTTGTCTTTGAGCTGTCGACAACTCTGTAAACTGTAGAACACTGAAAAGAATACATAAGATCCTTGTCTATAAAAACTCAAGTTACTTGTACCTGGTGGAATACAATTTATTATTGCGCTGAAAACAGACCTATTTTGCGTGTACTGTAAAATCATTTCACATCATTGCCTATTCTTTGAATGGTCTTTTGAACCAGCTGTAACATCTAATGGTTCCCTCATTAGTTAATGAATTAAATAAAATCTTTGGCATGTGTTCATCTTATACTTGCACAAGAAGAGCATTTTACCTTTAACATTATCTTTTATGCCAGGCGATGAGAATTCATGGTACAGACTTTGTTCAATCCAAGTATTACCAGGTTGGTTACTTGCTAGGATGATGATATCCAGAGAAGAGCTCTTTTAAGATGAAAGAGAGGATTGGCATTTGTTTCCTCATCTGTAAAAAAGAGGCTCTGGGATGGACAATTTCTCAAGTCCTTTCTCATTGCAACTGTCCAACTCGGACTTGGCGATTTCATGATAAACCTACTTCGATTTGCAGAGTTCAGTTTCATCAACTGTTCAAATGGAAGAGTGACACTTTCTGTACCCATCTTGGATCATCACACGAGAGAATAGATGTGAAATGTTGAAAGTGCAGTATAAATCTAGGGGGCTATTATCTGTGCCTAGGGAAAAGCAAAGATAAATGATCCCAAGTCTCATTCTCTCATTTTGGCTAATTCTTTAAAATTTGAAATCTTTGTAATCTTCTAGGAAACCTGAATGAGTTGAAATGAGTTGATCTGAACTTAACCTTTTTTTTTTTCCTCACTGAAGAAGAGTCATCATCTTAAATTAATTTCATCATGGGCTTTAAATAATCTAGAATGATTAAATTCTAAAACTAGACATTCTGAAATAGATCAAATGCCTCTAGGTTTGGTCTCAAATACTGGGGCAGTTGCCCAGACAGTGTTGAGAAGGGGTCAATTCTCATTTCTATGCTGTAATTAAAATGCTCCTAGAATTATTTTTAAAAAAGCTGTGAATCTCATTTCCTCGTGGCCAGTGCTGCCCATGAGCCAGGGTGCTCCTCGTGAATGGTCTTCCCACACCCCGAAGCCCTGAAGCCCCTTCCGTATTCTAGTCATCTTCTAGTTGCCTCCTGTAGAGATCTTGGCGTTTCCAGTTTGGGAAGGCGCAGGATCCATGCAGAATTGTGTAGGGGCCCAGGTAGGTAGGCCCTGCACTTTTCTCCAGTGTAAAAACGCTGACTTGATGATGGTCTAGTTTATGTTCTGAGGTCATGTATATATTCTCTTCACTTGTTTTCTTATCCTTAAAATGAAATTAACTTGGGTGATGCTAAGTTTCCTTCCAATCTAAGCTTAAAAGAAAAAAAAACCAAAAAGCTTTTTAGGCTCAGTGGGTTGAGCATCCGACTCTTGATTTTGGTTCAGGTCATGATCTCACAGTTTGTGGGTTTGAGCCCTGCATGGAGCTCTGCGCTGAGAGTGTACAGCCTGCTTGAGATTCTCTCTCTCTCTTCCCTTCCCTCTCTTGTGCTCTCTCAAAAACAAACATTAAAAAAAAAAAAAAAAAGCTTTGATGATGAGAGAAAAACAAGAAATATAGCCTATATTTTTATGTGTCTCTATCCATTCATCCATGCATCTGTCCATTTATTTGAACAAGTGGTATGTGTGTACAAAGCACTATACCAAAAGAAATGTCTAGTATGTAACCCTGCTTTGAAGGAGGTTGTGAAAATCCTCCTCCCCCCTGGGGAGTGTGAGGGGAAGAGGGGAGAGCACCCTGAGGAGGTCTTTACTAGCCAGTGCTAGAGGAACTGCTATTTAATTAATTAATTAATTAATTAACAATCAGCAAACAGTGGGGAAGTGTGGGTCAGCTTCCAAATGCTAATTGTCGGTCCCTTTATGGTGCTGGGACGGGCGAGGGCAACCTCGCAGGATGCCAGATGAGCTCGCATACAGGCATCGCAAAGAGGCTACGATTCTGTTTTGTAGCAGCACGCGTGCCAGTTTTTACCCGGTGAGATTAATTACAACTTTTACAAGTGTAACTTAGAGCCATAAAATATTAACACCCATGTCACTGGTAATCTGCAAGTGTGCTGAAATAGCCCGGGGCCATTTTAGGGCATGTTGCTCCCACTGGTATTTGGCGGTGGACTTCTCCACCGCCTTCCGGTAAAGGGTCCTCAGTTGTGCTCAGTGACTCTGGACAGTCACCAACCTGACCTTTGCCCTTTAACTGGCCTTGCCTCTGCTTGCTCTTGCATTCATCTCCCCAACCCCCTTCGCGCTTCTCAGAAAATGTAATGTTACCCCGACTTGTTTGTCACACGCCTACAGCTCGAATTCTAGCTGTGACATCTCCAGGAAAACTTCTGGCTCAGTGTTCTAGGTTGTACCTCCACCATTAACGGGACCTAGGATGGCTGCTCCACTAACTGGAAAAAAACAAGGATTTATTTCCCCTCAGCACGCAACCCCCAATCGCTACACGCTCCCTCAAGGTTATGGTGATGATGAACTGGTCAGTATCCTTGCGTCTCTACACGATGCATTCCCAACCGTTCCTGTCCAGTAATTACTGTCGATTCTTTCACACAAATTTCCAGAGAGAAAGGCCCATGTCTGCATTGAACAAACTGTGCGGTTTGGGGGATGGTGACAAGTGCCGATAAAGGCTTGATTTCCACCCCGGACACAATCACTGTATCACAGGTTTACATTAAGAGAAGTGTACGTTGTTAGAACTTGGGCTCTGTGGAGATGCTCTCATCCAGACTTACGTACCAACAGGCAGGTCATTACCTGCCTTAGAGTCCACTGTCCGTGAGAAGCAGGCCCCCGAGGCACCTGTCACCAGCACACTGTCTTCTAAAGGACAACACACCCCGGGCATAACGAGAGTCCAACAGTGCTGATCTGGCCTATCCTGGCTCTGTCCTGACACTGGACATTTGCCATATCTGGGGCTTCCTATCATTCTTTGTCTTTCTACAGTTGGATAAATTCCTACACTGTGAAATCTACCTCTCCCGCCCCAGCTAGAACTCGGAATCCCTAACCTCCAGGAGGGAAACATGGACCGACTTCCTAGGCTGCACCCACCAGATGCCCCTGCACTGGCCTTCGGCTGGACAGCGACCGTTTGACGGACCGGGCTCTGTGGGCCTTCCACTTTGCCGATGCAGGTGGCAGCCGTGGTTGGTGACAGTGAGTCCCGGACACCCAAGTGACCCTGTGCCAGCAGCAGTTACCCTGGGGAGGTCGAGTTTCCACAATTTGGTTCTCAGTGGAGGCTGTGGCTCTGGGCTGGCTTCAAGAGCTGCTTCTGGAAGCCCAGCGTCAAATTGGTTCCTGCGGCCCTCGCGGGAGTCTGCTACCTGACGTCTGCAGTAAACCCTTCTCTGCTTCAATTAGCCGTGGTGGATTCTGTTTTATTTTTGATTTTGGTCATTAGAACCCTGACCCTTACAGTATTGGTAGCAGGAGAGGTGCCAGGCCTTTAAGGAAATGGGGATCTTAGATTTGAGAGCATGGCTACTGTCACAGGGTGGTTACAGGGTCCCTGGCCCAGGGCCCGCCTCCGTAGTCTCCTTTGCCTGTCCCGTCTCCTCTGCACCTGCAGCTACACATGGGCATTCCTTGCTTCCTCGGCAGAAACGGGGTGTTTTCTAGGCTCCTGACATAGGGCTGCCTGCAAACACCTGGGAGGGGTTTACTTCTCTTCCCCTGAACACGCGAGTGTGTCCCTGCACCGTTTCCAGACCAGTCTGTGGAGACATCAGGGAAGGCAGACGAGAACCTCTCAACACAGACATGAAGCCCGGGGGGCCGTGACTGTGATGGGGATGGGGACTCTCCCAGGCCCAGGCTCAGAGGCCCGCGGGTCTGCAGGATGCCCCCAGATCAGGATCTGCTTTCAAAGCCGGCTTTCAAGATGTTTCTTGGTCTTTAATGTACATCTGAACGTTCACATAAATTCTTGCCTGAGTATTGTTTAAAATGGGAAAAATACTTGAAACCTAAATGTCGCCAACAGGAGACAGGCTGAATTTATTATGGTACATTCAGAGGAGGGGGTCCAGCTGTTAGGCAGATGGCAGAAACTCGGGGAACCATCAAAACCAAACAGCTAAAAGACATCATTTTAAATGGCTGCATGATGCTTGGTGGTAGGGATGTATTGTAACTTATTCATCCGATTTCTTATTCTTAAATTGTAAAGTTGTTTTCAATTGTATCTGCTATTACAAATAATAACCCATTGATCATTTTTTAAAGTTTTTACTTATTTATTTATTTAGAGAAAGAGAGAGAGAGAGAGAGAGAGAGAGAGAGAGAGAGAGCGGGGAAGGGACAGAGAGAGAGGGAGAGAGCGACAATCCCAAGCAGGCTCCACACAGAGCCACACAAACTGTGAGATCATGACCTGAGCTGAAATCAAAAGGTGGACGCTTAACCCAGCGAGCCACCAGGGTGCCTCCATTGATCGTTTTTATATACAATTTTCTATAATTTAAAATACTTTCCTCAAAATAGATTCCTAGGAGAGGAATTTGCACATCAAAGGACACGGATGTTAAAAATCTTGACATGGATTTCCAGAGTGCTTTCCACACTGTTTGCACTGACTTCTCATGGTCTATAGTATGTGCAAATTTAATTCTAGTCTTCCCAACATTGATTATTATCTCTCATTGGCCAAAAATAATGTTTCATGCTGTTTAAAAAAATTTTTTTTAATGTTTTTATTTTATTATTTTTGAGACAGAGACAGAGCATGAGCAAGGGAGGGGCAGAGAGAGAGGGAGACACAGAATCCAAAGCAGGCTCCGGGCTCCGAGCTGTCCGCACAGAGCCCGACGTGGGGCTTCAACCCACGGACCGTGAGATCGTGACCTGAGCCAGAGTCGAACGCGTAACTGACTGAGCCACCCAGGCGCCCCTATACTGTTTTAATTTGCATATCCAGATTACAGGTTAGGCTAACAATTTGTAATGATTTTCTAGGTTATTTATGTACTTTCTGAGAATTACCTATTTATATATCGGGCCCATTTTCCTACTGAGTTGTAGTGTTTTTCCTATTGAATTATATGAAGTTTTAACTAGGGCAATTTGTGCTATTGCACACTGCCCAGCTTGCCCATTTGGAAACCATTTCGTCCATTCCTAGCAAGTGATCTGCCTTATCCCAAAGAACTCTATTGCTAACCCCAAACTAAAGACCTCACACCTTGTACACGCACAAAGACCTCATGCAGACTGTGTGTAATGAGAATGTATTTTTCAAACGGTGTGAATAATCCAAATTATGACTCATGTAAAGTATGTCCCACTCGCATGGCTTGGTGTGTTGAGCCTAGAGGAATCAATAAAATAAATGCATTTTCTATGCACTGGTGTCACAAATCTGTTTTATTGACACCATGGAATTTTAAGTGATTTCTTGCTCTTGAAAAAGGAGAGTCCCAAAGCAACGGTACCTATAATTTTGAGAGATGTGACAAAACCAACAGGGCATTTTGGGGCTGTTTGTTTGTGATAAACCATCGAAAAGCAGGGCAAGAGCCGGGACTGAATATCATGGGTGATCACTGAATGGGAATGATGGCACTTCAACATAAATGGTAGGAGAGCTCTTTGACTATCTTAGCAGCTACTCCAAGGCCCTGGGATAGCACACGTTAATTATAAATGAAGGTGCTGACCTTCATGAAAAATCTTCATTACTAAGAGATGACTTTCAGAACGGAAAAAATAATGTGGCATTGTTGAGGTAAGGATTTGAAGATCTGTAGAAGGACCCATTTAAACAGGAGTTGAGGGAGGGGGATGGGCAAAATAAGTGAAGGGGATTAAGAGGTATAAACATCCAGTTATCAAATAAATAAATCACATAGATGGAAAGCACGGCACAGGGAATCTAGTCAATAATATTGTAATTATGGGCAACGGAAACAAAAGCAAAAGTGAACTACTGGGACCTCATCAAGATAAAAAGCTTCTGCACAGTGAAGGAAACAATCAACAAAACTAAGAGGCAACCCATGGAATGGGAGAAGATATTTGCAAATGACATTGCAGATAAAGTGTTAGTATCCAAAATCTATAAAGAACTTAGCAAACTCAGCACCCAGAAAACAAATAATCCAGTGAAGAAATGGGCAGGAGACATAAACAGACACTTTTCCAAAGAAGACATCCAGATGGCCAACAGACACATGAAAAGATGCTCAACATCACTCATCATCAGGGACACAAATCAAAACCACAATAAGACACCACCTTACACCAGTCACAATGGCTAAAATGAACAACCCAGGCAACAACAGATGTTGGTGAGGATGCAGAGAAAGAGGAACCCTTTTGCGCTGCTGGTGGGAATGCAAACTGGTGCAGCCGCTGTGGAAAACAGTATGGAGCTTCCTCAGAAAGGTAAAAATAGAACTGCCCTACGACTCATTAATTGCACTACTCGGTATTTATCCAAAGGATACAGGTGTGCTGTTTTGAAGGGGCACATGCACCCTAATGTTTATAGCAGCGTTGTCGACAATTGCCAAAATATGGAAAGAGGCCAAATGTCCTTCGACTGACAAATGGATAAAGAAAATGTGATATATAGATACAGATATAGGTATAGATATAGATATAGATATAGATATGTATATAGTGGAATATTACTCAGTGATCAAAAGGAATGAAATCTTGCCGTGTGCAACAACATGGATAGAACTAGAGTATTATGCTAAGTGTAATAAGTCAGGGAAATATGATATCATATGATCATATGATTTTACTCATATGTGGAATTTCAGAAACAACAGATGAACATAGGGGAAGGGAAGGAAAAATAAGATTGAGAGTGAGGCAAACCATACAGACTCTTAAGTACAGAGAACAAACTGAGGGTTGTTGAAGGGGAGGGAGGTGAGGGGATGATCTAAATGGGTGATGGGCTTGTGTTGGGATGAGCACTGGGGGTTATATGTAAGTGATGAATCACTAAATTCTATTCCTGAATTCATTATTACACTATATGTTAACTAACTTGGATTTAAATAAAATTTTAAACACTAAAAAAATAATACTGAAAAAAATAATATTGTGAGGCACCTGTATGGCTCAGTCTGGTTCTTGAGTTCAAACTCCACATTGGGCTCCCTGCTGTCAGCCCAAAGCGTGCTTTGGATCCTCTGTCCCCTTCTCTCTTTGCCCTTCCCCCTCTCAAAAATAAACATTAAAAAAACTTTGAAGAATTTTTTATATGTTTATTTATTTGTGAGAGAGAGAAAGAGAGAGACAGATCATGAGTGGGGGAGGGACAGAGAGAGGGAGACAGAATCTGAAGCAGACTTCAGGCTCTGAGTTGTCAGCACAGAGCCTGGTGTGGGGCTCGAACTCACACACCATGAGATCATGACCTGAGCTGAAGTCAGTCACTTAACCAACTGAGCCACCCAGGTGTCCCAACATTAAAATTTTTTTTTTCAATCTTGTACTTATGTCGTTAATGTAATTATGTCGATGGCAACTACACTCATTGTGGTGAGCAATGCCTAGAATTGTCCAATCACTAGGTTGTGCACCTAAAACTAATATAACATTGCATGTCAACTATCCTTCAATAAAAACTTTTAGAACTAATAATCAAAAGTAAAAAGTAAAATGGAGTCAGGAGGCCAGAGGGGGAGCTGTCACGTGATACCACTAGGTGCAGCCCTTTGCAGACCCAGGAGGAGGAGGTGGACTTTGCACTCTCCAACAGGAAGAAGCTCCCTTCACTACCCTGGCAGGAGGAAGATTTTCTCCTGGCCCAGCAACAGCCCCAGCCAATGAGGAGCCGTCACTACTCAGCCAATGAGAGGCCACCACTGTGGTCTCCGCCTACAGACTCTGGTCCAAAGCAGCCCTCCCAACTTCCCCTTTCCTCTGTATGAGCAAGCTCCTCTCCTTTGTTCTTCACACTTGCCTGTGGTTCACCATAGTCTGTTTGCCCCACATTGCAGTTCCTCTGCTATTCCTGAATAAACCCATTTTGCTGGTAAAATAACCAGATGTGTTATTTCCAAGGTCTACAGAACTAAAACTGATCTTTAAGAGTCTAGGGGATAAACCACAAAGTTAGACTTGAGTAATGGCACCTCCTTTTACTGGTCAGCTCTCAGGAAGTACAACGAGCTGCCTGGGGTAGGTTCTCCAGTGTTCTCCGCGTTTACCTGAGTGAGCTTGCTTTTGCTGGTTGTGCACCTAACAGAAACGCAGAATACCTCTTGCTCCCTTTTCTGGATACTCTTTTCATCATCCTGTTTGGGCAGATGCATGCCATAATCATGAAAAGTTGCTTTTCATGCAGCCAACTTTTTCTTACCACTTCTTTTCCTAAGTAAACACCACCATCATTTTACTCAGGCCAAAAAGTTTGGAGTCATTTATGACTGATGTCTTCATTTTCTCCCACATTCTATATCCGGATGCTGTGCTGATGGGAACAACAGTGCAACTACCTGTTGGATCATATCACCTGTCATTTTCTGCCCTGCTGTCACCTGGCTAAGCCATCACCACCACTTATCTTGTCCGTTGAATGTGCTTCCTAACTGCTCCTGTGTCCACGCATGCCTCCGGCAATCGATTATAGGCAGGGAAGCTGGACTTGACCTTCTCAAATGTGAGTCACATAATGTCATTTCCCAGGACAAAACTCTCCAGTGACTTCCGATCAGAGCTAATATAAAACCCAACATCTATACCATGGCCTGCAAGACCTTCCATGCCCTAGCCCTGACTCCTCACTGAATCTGCCTTTGACCGCCTTCCCTTCCGTTCACACAGTTCCTGCTGTAATTCTTTTTTTTTAATTATTTTTAATGTTTATTTATTTTTGAGAGACAGCAAGAGACAGAGTGCGAGTGGGGGAGGGGCAGAGAGGGAAGGAGACACAGAATCTGAAGCAGGCTCCAGGCTCCGGGCTGTCAGCACAGAGCCGGACGCGGGGCTCAAACCCATGAACCGCAAGATCGTGACCTGAGCCGAAGTTGGAGGCTCAGCTGACTGAGCCACCCAGGTACCTCCCTGCTGTAATTCTTCACACACCAGTTCACCTCCCACTGGAGGGCCTCTGCATTTGCTACTTCCTCTCCTTAGAATGTTCTTTCCTCAGATATTTGCAAGACTCGCCTCCACTGCGTTTAGAACTCTGCCAAGACATCACCTCCTCAGAGATGCCTTCCCTCACCACCTCTGCTAAAACAGCAACTTCTTCATTACCAGCTCCTCTCCTTTACTTTTCCTCTTAGCACTTGTCACCGTCTGACATCCTATTATGTAATTATTTGTTTATGTATTTGCTATATCTGTGTACCAATCCCCCTCCCCATCTTGTTCACTGTTGTACCTACACTCCTACAACAGCATCTGGCCATATCATATGCTCAATAAGTTCAGTATTAGTTGAATGAGTGCATTTTTTAAAAGTTTATTTTTGGGGCGCCTGGGTGGCGCAGTCGGTTAAGCATCCGACTTCAGCCAGGTCACGATCTCGCGGTCCGTGAGTTCGAGCCCCACGTCAGGCTCTGGGCTGATGGCTCGGAGCCTGGAGCCTGTTTCCGATTCTGTGTCTCCCTCTCTCTCTGCCCCTCCCCCGTTCATGCTCTGTCTCTCTCTGTCCCAAAAATAAATAAACGTTGAAAAAAAAAAAATTAAAAAAAAAAAGTTTATTTATTTTGAGAAGGACAGAGAGCGAGCGTGCGCGCAAGAGTGTGCATGAGTGGGGAAGGGCAGAGAGAGAAGGAGAGAGAGAATCTCAAGCAGGCTCTGTGCTGTCAGCGTAGAGCCCGGCTCGGGGTGGGGGAAGTGTGTGACGCTCGATCCCACAAACTGCAAGATCATGACCTGAGCCGAAATCAAGAGTTGGATGCTCAACCGACTGAGCCACCCAGGTGGTCCAGACGAATGCATCTTTGAAATTACTTGCGCTTATCACTTTTAAGTCTGTGTGAATTGAGACTGTGTAAGCAGTGGAGTGACCTAGGTGATAAGGTAGAAGAGAGAGTTTCATTTCAAAGAGCAGCCTCCAAATGTGAAGCACCATGGGAAGTGTGTGGAAAGAGGCCTCAAGCGAGATACCAGGGTTCACGTGAGTGGGCAGACAGAGAACCAGAAGGGGAAGGTCCATTTGAAGAACTTTGAAGTTATGAGCTTTTTTTTTTAATTTTTTTTTTATTTTTATTTTTTTTTTTATTTTTTTTTTTTAAATTTTTTTTTTTCAACGTTTATTTATTTTTGGGACAGAGAGAGACAGAGCATGAACGGGGGAGGGGCAGAGAGAGAGGGAGACATAGAATCGGAAACAGGCTCCAGGCTCTGAGCCATCAGCCCAGAGCCCGACGCGGGGCTCGAACTCACTGACCGCGAGATCGTGACCTGGCTGAAGTCGGACGCTTAACCGACTGCGCCACCCAGGCGCCCCTTAAATTTTTTTTTTAACGTTTATTTATTTTTGAGACAGAGAGAGACAGAGCATGAAGGGGGGAGGGGCAGAGAGAAAAGGAGACACAGAATCGGAAGCAGGCTCCAGGCTCTGAGCCATCAGCCCAGAGCCTGATGCGGGGCTCGAACTCACGGACGGCAAGATCATGACCTGAGCTGAAGTCGGACGCTCAACCGACCGCGCCACCTAGGCGCCCCATGAGCTTACTTTTTTTTTTTTTTTTAATTAATTTATTTTTTTTTTTTTAAGTTTTTTTTTTTTTTTCAACGTTTATTCATCTTTGGGACAGAGAGAGACAGAGCATGAACGGGAGAGGGTCAGAGAGAGAGGGAGACTCAGAATCGGAAACAGGCTCCAGGCTCTGAGCCATCAGCCCAGAGCCTGACATGGGGCTTGAACTCACGGACCACGAGATCGTGACCTGGCTGAAGTCGGACGCCTAACCGACTGCGCCACCCAGGCGCCCCTTACTTTTTAATTCTACTTAGAAGATGCCAGAGAAGTGAAGCAGATTTAGAAGATTTGCATCATTTTGTTATTGTCATTGTCGCTATCATTTTGCTCAAGAGAGTTTGCCAAGCACTTGTTGGTATACAATGTTTTCCGTTTCGTGACAAAACACAAGCCAAAGCAGTGTTAAGTCGGTAGGACAGAAAAATTAAATGGAATTACTGAATCAGGGGGCAAGGGAATAAAGAAAATTAGATCAATGCAGCAACACGCAGGAGGGGGAAAAGCAAAACTATAAAAAGCAAGATAAATGGAAAACATGAAGATATTAAAAATTAGACCAGCCATATCAAGGATCATTAAAAATTTTAATAGATGAAATTCTATTAAAATACAGAGAATCTCAGATTGCACTTAAAAAGTTGTAAGTTTTTATAAGACGTACATCTAAATAGAAAACGTGAAGATATTAAAAATCAGACCAGCCATATCAAGGATCATTAAAAATTTAAATAGACTAAGAAAAAAAATTAAATGGACTAAATCCTATTAAGATACAAAGAATCTTGCATTGCCTTTTAAAACGTTATACGCTTTATACAAGAAGTATATCCAAAACAAAATTCCACACGAGGGCTGAGAACACAGGGATGGATACAGACAAGGAAAAATAAAAAGCAAGACTTGGCAATAGTCAAGGAAAAAAGCATTACTGGGACTAAAATAGGTGTGTATATTAGTAAAAAAGACATGTAAAGAAGTTACAATAATAATGATTCTTTGTGAATTGGGCAACATAGATTTAAAATTGTAAGGCAAAAATTGTTGGAAGTGCTAAGATGTGAGGGGTGCCTGGCTGACTCAGTTGGTGGAATGTGTGACTCCTGGTCCAGGGTCATGAGTTCAAGCCCCACGTTGGGTGTAGAGATTACTTAAAAATAAAATCTTAAAAAAAAAAAAAGAAGAAGAAGAAATACTAAAATTTGACAAGGCAATGATAAATACATACTTTAAATAGTTTTAAAAATTAAAAGATCAAGTAAATAAGGAAAGGAAATTTATTGCAACTTCGTCTCAATAAATTTGAAAACATAGACATGATTGGAAATGTCTTTTTAGAAAAACCTAAAACAGATTTTAGGAAAATCTGTTGCAGATAATAGGAAAAAAAAAAAAGAAAGAAAAAAAAAGGAAGAATTTCAATTCATTCTAGAAGGCTAGCATAACCTTGATCACAAAATTGGGCAGAACCAGAAAGGAAAACTATAAACATAGATGCAAAAATGCCAAATAAAACATGAGCAAATTGAATCCAGCAATCAATTAAAAGCTTAGTATACAAGGAGACATAAAATGGTGAAATCTATCACCAATGAAGTTCACAACACTAAGAGATGAACAGAAACACAGAAGTATTTCAACAGCAGCACCAGTGGGTCCTGAAACACAGCTGGTAACCTGAGAGCAAAGGTCCCCACACTGGGGGTCATGCTAAAACACTCGTTCTTTTGAACTCAGGAACCAGACCAGAGCGACGGCCTCATGACTGCTGGTCACTGTCCTGGGGGCCATAGCCAGTGCAATCAACACAGGACAACAAACGACATCTATAAAAGGAAGTGGTAACTCACCATCATTTACAGATGGCATGACGGCTACTGACAAAATCTACAAGAAGGAACTGAAAAACTAAGACTTTTCGATAAAAAGAGCAGACTGGGATAACCAGTTATAAGTAAAACACAAACATTAAAAACACTGACAATAATGATACTAAATTAGAAAATTCAGGGGCGCCTGGGTAGTTCAGTCAGTTAAGTGTCTGACTTTGGCTTAGGTCATGACCACATGGGCAGTTTATTCGAGCCCCACGTCAGGCTCTGTGCTGACAGCTCGGAGCCTGGAGCCTGCTTCAGATTCCGTGTCTTCCTCTCTCTCTGCCCCTCTCCTGCTCATTTTGTCTCTCTCAAAAAATAAACATAAAAAAAAAAAAAAGAAGAAAATTTAATGGAAAAGAAGAATTCTGATTCAATAGCAAAAAAACTCCAAAAACACAAAAATTCAAAACACAAAGTATTTAGGAATAAACACAACAATAAATGTTATTTGTTATCTGTAAAGGAACTTTCCAAAACTTACTCAAGAACATGATGGATACTGAATAAATGGATATTGATGTTGGTTCCTGACAGAAGGACTCATTATTAAAATTCCAAATTGATCCAGAAATTCAATGCAATTTTAAATAAAATCCTAAAGGATCTTTAATTGTATATAGTATAAGCTGATTCTAAAGTTTATTTGGAACAGTGGAGTGTGGGAGAACAGCCAAATATATCTTAAAAAAGAAAAATGATGACAGGGGAAACCTGCCCTCTGAAATATCAACATTTACTAGAATAAAAGTACAGTAATTAAACTGGCATAGGAAGAAATAGAGTCAAACAGAAAAAATCAGAAACAAGTCAGCTCATGGTGCACTTGATAAGGATTAAGTTTCAAGTTAGTGGGGAAAAGAAGGCAAAACAAAGATTTTCTCCCACCTCTTTGTTTTTGTTTTTGTTTTTTTTTGTCAAGGTATAATTGACATATAATATTAGTTTCATGAAGTAAAGATTTAAATATGAAAAATAAAACTGTGGCCGCAGCAACTTTTTATTCAACACGTCTCTGGAGGCAAGGGAAACAAAAGCAAAAATGAACTACTGGGACCTCATCAAAATAAAAAGCTTCTGCACAGCGAAGGAAACCATCAGCAAAACTAAAACGCAACTGATGGAATGACAGAAGATATTTGCAAATGACATTGCAGATAAAGTGTTAGTATCCAAAATCTGTAAAGAACTTATCAAACTCAACACCCAAAAAACAAATAATCCAGTGAAGAAATGGGCAAAAGACATGAATAGACACTTCTCCAAAGAAGACATCCAGATGGCCAACTGACACATGAAAAAATGCTCAATATCACTCATCATCAGGGAAACACAAATCAAAACCACAATAAGACACCACCTCACACCTGTCAGAATGGCTAACATTAACAACTCAGGCAACAACAGATGTTGACGAGGATGCAGAAAGGGGGAACACTTTTGCACTGCTAGTGGGAATGCAAACTGGTGCAGCCACTCTGGAAAACAGTATGGAGGTTCCTCAAAAAACTAAAAATAGAACTACCCTATGACCCAGCAATTGCACTATTAGATTTTTATCCAAGGGATACAGGTGTGCTGTTTCAAAGGGGCACATGCACCCCCATGTTTATAGCAGCACTATCAACAGCAGCCAAAGTATGGAAAGAGCCCAAATGTCCATCGACGGATGAATGGGTAAAGAAGATGTGGTATATAGATATGATGGAGTATTACTCGGCAATCAAAAAGAATGAAATCTTGCCATTTGCAATGACGTGGATGGAACTGGAGGGTATCATGCTAAGCGAAATTAGTCAGAGAAAGACAAATATCATATGACTTCACTCATATGAGGACTTAAAGATCAAAACAGATGAACATAAGGAAAAGGAAGCAAAAATAGTATGAAAACAAGGAGGGAGACGAAACATAGCAGACTCTTAAATATGGAGGACAAACAGAGGGTTACTAGACGGGTTGTGGGAGGCAGGATGGGCTAAATGGATAAAGGGCATTAAGGAATCTTCTCCTGAAATCACTGTTGCACTATATGCTAACTAAGATACAAATTAAACAATAAATAAACTTAAAAAAAGGAAGAAAACTGAAAAACACCATAAGGAAATGTAAGAGGACATTTTTGTAATTTGGGTCTATGGAGAAGGCTCCTCTCAACACCATCCAGAAGCCATAAAAAGTTTCAGGTTTGCCTACAGAAAAAAATTTACATTTCTCTTCAATAGGAGAGATCATAAATAAAGGTTAAAAGTGACCATCTAGAAAAAGCATAGAACGATAAAAATAACAGCCAACATAATATAGGTGTTATTATTTGCCAGGAATTATGCTAAGCATTTTACAGAAATTATCTAAGTGATAGGTATTATTATTACCAATATTATGCCATTTTAGAGAAGGGAAAACTGAGGCTAAGCAAGGTCACATAAATACTAACTAGGTTAATATCCATAATTGGCATTTGTTGCTTTGTGATGTTCAAGACTTCCCATTCTCTGGTCTCGTTACTCCTTGGACATGTGAACAAAGTCAGCTAGAATCTTTCTGGCTTTGGTTTTAGAGGAGAATGGACCTTACCTTTGGGTTCAGAAAGCTTGAAGGATGTGAATTTGAAGTTTTCAGTGGCCATCGATGTTTCTAGCTACATAAAGAACATCTAACTCCAGAAGGTTTGGATCACAAAAGAGATGAGCAGAGGTGAAAAGTGAATGGAAGAAAGTTTTGACCTAATTATTTGGGTCTCTCAACCCACCTGTGCCTGAATTATGGGAATCAGTAAACTCCCTCTGGAGCTAATTTGGATGGGTTATCTGACCCTTAGAGTGCAATATCCACAGTATATAAAGACTCCACCTACTACTTAAGCAGAAAAAGGACAAACAAATTGATGGTACAATGTACAAAGGATATGATTAGAAACTCAATGAAGCAATAGCAGCAGGGGTTAATTCTGGAACTCTTATCTGGGGAATCCAAGCCTCTCTGCGGTGGAGGACCGCACACAATTTTTATCTGCGCCTCCCAGGGTCTCCCCAGTGCTAAAATTCCACATAGTTAATGTCCAGTTGGATGTGCAGACAGTTTATCTTAGGACCACTTCTGCCTTATTATATGGACCTCTTGTTTGGCTCTACGATTATAAGAAATACTATGCCTTGGATATGTAGTTAGAAAAGATGAGAAATCATTAATGGTTTATTGTTTCTGCAGTATTTAAGAACTGAGAAAAGACTTCCCCCATCCTGGCTTCTGTGAGCATCATGGAGGTGTGGGGCCTTAAGTGTGCTACGGAAGGGGTGTTGGTAATTAACTGGCTCTTTCTTGCAAGGTCTTTGACTGCCCTCCCCGGTGGCTTGCTACAGAGCCTATAATGAAGCTGATAGCGACTGGAGGCACGATGTTTCTCCCTTAATGCATGGCTTCTTTGGAATCAAATCAATTACAGAGTTTTATTTTATTGCATCTCTCCAAATTGGCTGTGGGATGATGCTTCTTTGGTGTTGGGGAAAAAAAAAAAGTCCCTGGATATGAGATTGATGTAGAGCAGAGAAAGGAATGTCACCAGCTGAGTATTGTGACACAAATTGGGCACTGAGACAACTGAATGCAAAAGTTTATTGAAAACCTACTCTGTGCACAGCGTGGAGGGCTCAAAATGAGTAGAGAACAATCTTGCTCTCAAAAAGCTTTCAGTCTAGTCTGGGAGAGAAGAAAGGGGACGGGGAAGAAATGGCAGTTGCTTCTGATTCATCAACAGAGAGGGTGAGGACAAAGCCGGAAGAGTGTGTGTGAGCAGGGAACCGAGAGAGCTCGTCCTAGAAGGGGAGATATCGAAAGCCTATTTTTTTTTAATTTATTTATTTACTTTGAGAGAGACAGAGCACAAGCAGGGGAGGGGCAGAGAGAGGGAGAGGGAATCCGTAGCAGGCTCAGCCCTGTCAGCACAGAGCCCGACTAGGGGCTTGATCCCATGAACTGTGAGATCTGGACCTGAGCCAAAGGCAAGACTTGGACGCTTAAGTGCCTGAGCCACCCAGGCGCCCCTAGGGTGACTTTTGTTTTTATCTTGATCTCTCTTATATTGTAGGCTTTTTCTCAAATAGCTGCCGATTCCTGGTATCTTAAATTCCTGCGATTTAAGAGTTAGTGCAAGAGCTTGCTATGAGACCTTGTCGTCATTAATTAATGACAGGCTTTACTTCAGGGTGAAGCTGGTAATTCTGCTTCTGTGTTCTGACATTTAGGAGTCCACTGTTTTACCCCCAAGTGCCAACCCCCATACTAGATCACTAGTCACTTCTCCCCAGCCCATGATTTCTTTTCTTTTGAAAAGATGTCTCCTTTTTTTAAGCAATAATATTTCTTTTGCTCGAAGTGTTTTCAACTGCTATTTAAATAATCTTGTATGAAAGGGAGATGAGTGTGTATGGTTGATCTGCTATTTGAACCAGAGATTTTTCTTTAGCTCTTAAACTGGACTAGACCAGAAACGAACAGGTATTCAGATACTTACTTATACAGTGTTTCAGAATGTGCTAGGTTGTAGAAGTATTCTAGGAGCTTGAAGTTGCATGCGAGGCTCTTTAGGAAAGAGAGTACCCACTGTGTGTGGGCTTTTTACAACATTTGGAGGATTAGGAAAGGTGTCACAAAAAACTCACGCATTTGATACACGCTGGTAAAAATAATCAGCTGGGAGAGCATGACTTAAGTGAAAGGCCCCCTTCCCCTCTTCTTCAGCCCCATATTTCAGAGATAATTACTGGTAAGTCTCTTTTGTGTCCTCCTTGACTTCTGTGCAAATATGTTTCTCTTTGTCCATAATGTGCTCATGTTCAGTTTTACACAGTTGGATCATTCGGCGTGTATTGTTTTGTGATTTGCTTTGGTCACCAAACAGTGTAGTTTTGGACATTTTTCTGTTTTAGCATGTACACATCTCTCTCTCTCTCTCTCTCTCTCTTCAAAGGCTGCATAATATTCATCAGCCATTATGAATCAAGTGGTTGCTTTATTGCAAGGCATATTCTAGATTCTGGGGATTCAGTAGTAAACAAGAGAGACCAAGCCCTGGCCTTCATGGACCAAAATTCAATGGTGAGAGATACAAAATAAATGCATTCCTTGTCATTAACTTCAGACAGTGGAGAATGCTATAAAGAGAATACATTATAGTGATGGTATTGACAGTATCTGTTGATGTTGCTGGGAGAACATGAGGTGTGTTGCCGGGGGTAGTCAGGAAGGTCTCCCTGCAGTAAGGACACTGAAATAGACCCAAATGATACGGAGGCAGTTGGGCGAAAATTTAGGAAGAATAGGGTTCATTGTGAAGGCTCTTAGACGAGGAGAGTGCGTCATACTCAAGGGACCCTCCTGCCTCCTGAAGTAAAAGGCTGATGTTATGGGACAGTGAGAAGTGAACTTAGAGGAGATCACGTCTGATAGGTAAGCAGGGGTCTGGTCGTACAGTGCCCTGCATGCCGCGGTGAGGAGCAGGGTTTTGTTCTCAGTGCAGTGGAAGCCAGTGGGGGACTCTGAATGGGGGGGACCAACAAGGCTGGAGCCCTACATCTGTGCTGACAGGGCGGAGCCTGCTTGGGGTTCTGTCTCCCTCCCTCTCTGCCCTTCCCCTGCCTGTGTTCTCTCTCTCTCTCTCTCAGAATAAATAAACTTAAAAAAAAGAGAGGCTTTGATATCTCCCCTTCTAGAACGAGCTCTCCCAGTTCCTGCTCACACACACTCTTTTTTTTTTTTTTAATGTTTATTTATTTTTGAGACAGAGAGAGATAGAGCATGAGCAGGGAAGGGGCAGAGAGAGAGGGAGACACAGAATGTGAACCAGGCTCCAGGCTCTGAGCTGTCAGCACAGAGCCCGACATGGGGCTCGAACTCACGAGCTGTGAGATCATGACCTGAGCCCAAGTCGGACGCCCAACCGACTGAGCCACCCAGGCACCTCTCACACACACTCTTTCATCTTTGTCCTCACCCTCTGTGTTGATGAATCAGAAGCGACCACCATACAGTTTTCCATTGAACCCACAAACTGCGAGATCATGACCTGAGCTGAAGTCAGGAGTCAGCTGCTTAACCAACTGAGCCACCCAGATGCCCCAAAAGCCTATTTTGGACATGTGTTTCTTTGGGACAGGAAGGAAGAAGTTGAAGATCAGTACAGATGTATATACACCTATGTGATACTAACACCAAGCTGAATTTAATTCAGGTCCATTTTGTCTCTTTAAACATGATGCAATGGCCTGAAAGCAATGATGATCTATTAGCTTGGAACCCTATGATTCCTGGTTCTACTAAAAGGAAACTGAGCTCCTTGGAAAACCATTATTCCAGGCACGGGGCAGAAAAATTTCAAAGACTAATAAAGACAAGTCAAAATAGTATAGGACAAATCTGCAAAGGCATCACTGATTAAATCTGGGATAATTTTAGCATCAAAAAAACTAGGAATGCAATGAATTAAAACACACCAAACATACAACAATCTACAAGTTCACACTCAGAATATTTTTTTTCATAGTTACAGTAGGAGGTGGCTTAGGGAAGTCATTCATTAATCTGGTAGCAGGAAGGAATCAAGTATTTACCCTGCCTTTCCAAGCATGAGGGGAAATTCTTCTCTATATAAGAATCGTAGCCTGGGTGGCTCAGTTGATTGAGTGTGTGTCTGACTCCTGGGTTCGTCTCAGGTCACGGTCTCAGGATCGTGAGATTGAATCCCTATTGGGCCTCACTGGGTGTGGAGCCTGCTTGGGATTCTCTCTCTCTCTCTCTCTCTCTCTCTCTCTCTGTCTCTCTCTCTGTGTCCCTCCCCAGCTTGCATGCTCTCTATCTCTCTCTCTCTCTCTCTCTCTCTCTCTCTCAAATAAGTAAACATTAAAAAAAAAAAAAAGAGGAATCATGTCACAGTAATGAAAACATTAAAATACCACCATTAGGAACCCCTAATGAAATAATCATTCTAGGCCATGATCAGTCGTGTCTGCTGAAACCGTAAGGTGAAATGATGTCTGAGAGTTGGCCCAGTGAAATGTAGAGAACGCATCATGGATGTGTGGGGCCTCCTACACTCTTCTACTTTTGTGAATTGTTGAGAATTTCCGTGATAGAATTAAAAAAAAAAAAAAAATCCTGCTTCTGATTTCTCCTCTATGAAATATTTCCTGCCTACAGGGCAGGGTTACGCAGCTCACTCTTTATCTCTGAGGATCTTTGGAAATAAAGAGACCCACGCCTCTCGGCAGAGTTTTCCGAAATAGAGACGAGCCACCTATGCCACACGAGGAGGAATTCTGCTAGGTCGAGCATTTTCGGGGAGCCCGGGACACCGTGGGTTAACGGCTGGTCCCTGGCGGCTGAGCGGGGGCCCCACAGCTGCCAGCAATTAGGCTAGCTGGCAGTCCCCTTGGGAAACTCCTGCTGCCTGATTAGGACTAATTGCTAACCAGCATCTAAGTCCCCGATCGATAGAAAAGGAAATGCATTAGGGGGAGGCTGGGCAGGGAGGGCCTGCCCTCTGGTCAGTCTGCCTGTGTGAGGATATACAGTCGTGTTCGAGAGCCTTGCCCGCGTGCTCCAAATGCACCCCACCCTACCAGTGTCACTGGAAAAATTACACTGTGAAACCCTCTCCTGGTGTCCTTTGGACCCTGATTTTGGTCTGCAGCTGGAAGATGCCTGTTTCTGTGGAGAACGGCATTTTGACCATTGTTTCTTGGAGATATGAACGTGTCACGGGAGTGTGGCCGAGGGCATGTCCGCCTGGGGAGCCCAGGAGAGGAAGGCTTTGTGCAGGTGTGGGCTGTTAGCCGAGTATCTGAGTTGGGGCGGTTTTTCTTTATTAAGTAGGCTCAGTTTAGACACTCCCCAGCAGCCACAGAAAAAACTTCAGATCCGTGCTGGTCTGAGATTTGTGACTGGACACCAGACAGGAGGGCAGTGTTCATGGGAACCATTTCAACCAACCGTGCGGGGTCCTGAGAGCACAAAGATGGAGAAGACCCGGTCCTTACCCTCAAGGAGCCTACGCCCTACTCCAAGTTCAAAACCAGAAGGCCCACCGAAAGTGCTAATACAGCAGAACGAGGAGCACGTCTACTCCACCACCACCAAATTAAATGTTCTCATTTTGATGAATTTCTCATTACAATGAAACACACACACACTTTTCAGTTTTAACCTATTTTGAAATTCAAGGTGTTTTTTTTTTTAAATTCTTTTTTCTTTTTTTTGAGAGAGAGAGCGAGTACAAGCACACCTGTGAGCAGGAAGGGGGGAGAGCTAGAGAATCCCAAGCAGGCCCCACACTAAGGGCAGAGCCTGATGCAGGGCTCGATCTCACGACCCTGAGATCATGACCCCAGCTGAAATCAAGGGTTGGACTCCACTGACTGAACCACCTAGACGCCCCAAATTCAAGGGTCTTATAATCAAGTATGGATTGTACTAGTTGAGAGAATACATCGTGAGCTAACTTTATTTTCTATTTATTTTAAGATTTGATTTTTAAGGGGTGCCTGGCTGCCTCACTCAGAAGAGTCCACAGCTCTTAATCTCAGGGTTGTGAGTTCGAGCCCCACGTTACGTGTAGAGATTACTCAAATAAATAAATTAAAAAAAAAAAGATTTTATTTTTAACTAATCTACACCCAATGTGGGGCGGCTGGGACTCACAATCCCGAGATCAAGAGTCACATGCTCTACTGAGCCAGCCAGGTGCTCCCATGAGCTTCCTTTAGGTAAGTTTCACAAATAAATCAGGAGTCCCATAAAGTAAAAGTACCTCCGTAGATTATACAAAGACTAAATTCAAGCTATGAACTTGTTCCTCCAGAAATAACATGCCTTGGAAGACAAGACAAGGGAAGAACCATACCATTATTTGCAACTTTTTGCAGAGGCAAATTCTTGGTCCCTCTTGCACTAGAAGCATAAGAAGTCTGAAAGGCATTAAAGTAAAACTATTGTAAAGAAAAAAAAAAAAAACATGACAATATGTTCCTAACTTGTTATTTACCTCAAATGTAAGAGTTTTAAAATCAAGTTCATTACAAATAATTCATTTAATTAAAGAAAGCCAGCTATCAGCAACTTATTAAAGCCCCAGGGCACATAGGAAATAATTAAACTGCATTTCTGTCAAAATAGTCTAAGATTCAGATTTTCCCAAAGTTCTAGCGTATTGCTGTTCAGTTTAGACTTAAGATGATTGTGGATCGCGATCACGTTGCAGAGCGATCCTTAAACACCCAAGAGGCTTTCTTTTCAGGCAAGTGCTGCAGAAGGGATAGAAGGAAACTCAGTGGGGATGATCTGGGTTGTGTCACACAGTTTTGTCTGTAAGGTTATTGGTTATCAAATATTCAAAAGACTGTTGGGCAGAAGTAAATTCTTACTATTATTTTGTGTTGCTGAATTGGGACGAGGTCACGCAGGCACCCGAAAGTGGCAGATGAATTTCAGTGACTTGGCTCAGGAAACCAGCAAGAGAAGAGAACTTGTCGGTGAATAGCAAACTCACTTTAAATAAAAAAGTATTTATTTTGAGAGAGTGCATGCATGTGTGTGCACATGTGCAGGGGAGGGGCAGAGAGAGAGGGAGAGGCAGAATCCCAAGCAGGCTCCCTGCTGTCAGCCCAGAGCCCAGTGCGGAGCTCAATGTCACGAATCGTGAGATGACGGCCTGAGCTGAAATCAAGAGTCCCGACGCTTAACCGACGGAGCGAGGTGCCCCAAACTTACTTTTTTAAAGTTTTTTTTTTTTCAGAGCGTTTTTTTAAAATTCCAATTATAGAGTAAGGACACTGGTTTTATAAACTACAAAGGAAAACAAACCTCGTTTTATGCTCACAACTCACTCTCTGTTATTTGATACCCCCCCAAAACAAAAACAAAAACAAAAACAAAAACAAGTGTCTCTTGTTACATTGGCCAGTTCAGCAGGAGGCAGGGAAAGAACATGATTTGCCCAGGATCATATGACTTATTGGAGCAAAGCTGGGCCTGGAATCTGATTCTCTCGTTTCTACTCCAATGCTTGTCCCTTACTCTTCTTTTGACCTTGCTATTTTTCCCCCCAATGTGGTCTTTTTATTCTTCATTTCTTTTTCTTTTATTTCCTACTTAATTCCGTTTCTCAGAGGCTTTTGATTTCTTTTTTTTTTTAATTTTTTTTTTTAACGTTTTATTTATTTTTGAGACAGAGAGAGACAGAGCATGAACGGGGAGGGGCAGAGAGAGAGGGAGACACAGAATCGGAAACAGGTACCAGGCTCTGAGCCATCAGCCCAGAGCCCGATGCAGGGCTCGAACTCCCGGACCGAGAGATCATGACCTGAGCTGAAGTCGGCCGCTTAACCAACTGAACCACCCAGGCGCCCCAAGGCTTTTGATTTCTTCCCTCTACTGAGTTCTTCCCTTTCCAATTACATGAATTTCCTGTACTCTAGGAGTGGTTGAGCAGCCCAGAAATCTGGGTGTGAGAGGGCCTGGACAGAGCCTTCAACAAAGGTGTCAGGTATTAGAGATGGGCTATGTCACATCAGAAGGACAAACGTGCTGTTTGGTAACTAGAATACCAAACTTTGCACGTGTGATCAGAGACTTCAGTTGAGTGCAGTTATTAAGAACTCTAAAGTAAAAATCCACATCCTCCAAGGTCTTGATTTTTCACATTCTGTTTTTACAAACTTTTAATTTTTTTAATGTTTATTTATTTTTGAGAGACAGCAAGCGAGCATGAGTGGGGGAGGGGAAGAGAGACAGGGAGACACAGAATCTGAAGCAGGCTCCAGGCTCCAAGCTGTCAGCATAGATCCTGATGTGGGGCTCGAATCCATGAACGGTGAGATCATGACCTGAGCCAAAGTCAGATGCTCAACCAAGTGAGCTCCCCAGGCGCCTGTTTTTACAAACTTTTATTTTATTTATTATTTTATTTTATTTTATTTTTTTTCAACGTTTATTTATTTTTGGGACAGAGAGAGACAGAGCATGAATGGGGGAGGGGCAGAGAGAGAGGGAGACACAGAATCGGAAACAGGCTCCAGGCTCTGAGCCATCAGCCCAGAGCCTGACGCAGGGCTCGAACTCACGGACCGCGAGATCGTGACCTGGCTGAAGTCGGACGCTCAACCGACTGCGCCACCCAGGCGCCCCGCGTTTTTACAAACTTTTAAAGGAAGCACTGACGATCTCAGTTTAAAGTGGAGAATCTGGAGTACAGGTGATGTTTAAACTGCTCTCCCTCGGGGCGCCTGGGGAGCTCAGTCGGTTAAGCACATCTGACTTCAGCTCAGGTTATGATCTCACAGGTGGTGAGTTCGAGCCCCACGTCAGTCTCTGTGCTGACAGCTCAGAGCCCAGAGCTGCTTCGGATTCTGTGTCTCCCTCTCTCTCTGCCCCTCCCCTGCTCATGCTCTGTTTCTGTCTCAAAAATAAATAAAAACATTAAAAAAAAATAAACTGCTCTCCCTCTCCGTTCATCTTCCTCAGTGGAGCAGGGCTTGCTGGCCACGTAGTACTCTGCTTTGATTCCACCGTCCTTGTTCGAACTCCTGTCATTCTAAGAATTCTGAAAGTGATGGTTTAGCTTCACGGTGCACAGAACGCTTACACGTAGAAACATTCAACACACTGCATGAGGTTAAGTGATGGCAATAGATTCAAGAGTTAACGGAAAACAAGGGATTCAAGAAGGGGACTGAAGCAGCCAAGCAGAGACCTTGAGGAAGCCCCGAGGACTGGACTCTGGCCCAGGAAAGGACGCTTCAAGATTCAAAGTCTGAAATCTTGGCAAAACACTCATATTCCACAGTTGGGTGAAGCAGAATACTGTCAAAAATTAGGTAACTACCTTCCCAATCTTTTAAAACATTCTCACGGGATATATGTATTTTATTTTAATTTTATTTCTTTCGTAACAGCTTGATCGAGTGGCCTTATTCCTGATCTCAGAGGGAGAGCTTTCTTTCAGCCTTTCACCACTGGGGATGCTGGTCGCTGTGGGCTTGTCATGTGGCCTTGATTATGCTGAGGTATGTCCTCTCTATAGCCATTTGTTGAGAGTTTGTTAGAAATGGACGTTGAATTTGGTCAAATGCTTTTTATGCATCTATTGAGATAACTGCACGACTTTATCCTCCATTCTGTAAATGTGGTTGTCACAGTGACTGATGTGCACACAGCCACCCCTGCACCCCTGGGATAAAACCCACTGGATCACCGTGTGTGATCCTTTTAGTGCACGGTACCTTCACTTAGCTCATACTTTGTTGAGGGTTCTTGCACCCATTTTCGTCAGGAACACTGACCTATGGTTTTCTTTTCTTGTGGTGTCCTCTTCTGGTTTTGATATCAGTTTTTGATATTTGCTGGCCTTCTAAAGTGAGTTTAGAAGGGTTCCCTCTTCTGGTTTTGTTTTTTTTATTTTGAAAGGATTGGTACTGGTTCTTCTTTAATTCCCCTTTAAAACTATTTGATTATTGTCTTAATTTGGTTATTATTATTATTATTATTATTATTATTTTTTTTTTTTTAATGATTTCTACTTCCTTGGGGTGCCTGGGTGGCTCAGTTGATTAGGTATCTGACTTCAGCTCAGGTCATGATCTCACTGCTCATGAGTTCGAGCCCCACGTCGGGCTCTGTGCTGACAGCTCGGAGCCTGGAGCCTGCTTCGGATTCTGTGTCTGCCTCTCTCTCTCCGTCCCTAACCCACTCACGATCTGTCTCTTTCTCTCAAAAACAAATGTTAAAAAAAAAAAGATTTCTACTTCCTTATCGATATTCTCCATTTGATTAGACAGTGTCATTATGACTTCCTTAATTCTTTAAGCATTTTTTCAGTTCTTTGAATACATTTGTAGCCGACTTTTGCCTACTCGTGCAGCATCCGGCTCCTGTCATAGACAGTTTGCTACCTGCCCTTTCTCATGTGTATGGGCCACACTGTCCTGTTTCTTTGCAAAAGTGGTCAACTTTCTTGGCATAAGTGATACTTCAAAAAAATTTTTTTTTCAACGTTTATTTATTTTTAGGACAGAGAGAGACAGAGCATGAACGGGGGAGGGGCAGAGAGAGAGGGAGACACAGAATCGGAAACAGGCTCCAGGCTCCGAGCCATCAGCCCAGAGCCCAACGCGGGGCTCGAACTCCCGGACCGCGAGATCGTGACCTGGCTGAAGTTGGACGCCTAACCGACTGCGCCACCCAGGTGCCCCAAGTGATACTTCAGATAACACAGTAGCTCCAGTGCTGATCTCCCCTCCCCCACCCCTCAAGGCCTGTTATTTCTGCTTATTTTCTTAGTGGTTTGGCTGGACTGTCTTCCTAAAATCTATTGTTCCCCTCTGCAGTGCGGGACCTCTGAAGGCGCCCATCAGAAGGCACAGCCCCAGGCGTGTGGTCACCTCTCCTGATGTCTCAGTTAAGCCTGCCTGTCACTTCTGGTATCACACCCAGCTGTTAGTTTTCACTAATTGCTGGCAAATCCTGGGGTGTTTTCAGTGAGATCCTGGGGCATACATTTCCCCACAATGGGATCCAATTAAATTCAGGCCCCTTTGCAGGAAGTAGAGTTTGAGGCCAGACTCGGAGTTTTGTTCTCATGCCAGCAGGGGCTCTTCTCAGCTGCCTCATTCCCTGGTTCCCTCTGGTAAACTTCTAGCTGATTCAGAATTTAGCTTTTCCCTCTGCCGAATCTACCAGTCTCCTTTTTTTTTTTTTTTTTTTTTTGTTAAGTTCATTTATTTTGACAGACAGAGAGAGAGTGAACAGAAAGGGGCAGAGAGAGAGGGAGACAGAATCCCACGCAGGCTCCACACTGTCAGCGCAGAGCCTAATGCAGGGCTCGAACTCACGGACTATGAGATCATGACCTGAGCCAAAGTCAGATGCTCAACCAACCGAGCCACGCGGGTGCCTCCTGGACAGCTGCTCTCTTCAAAGCAATGTTTACCAGTTACAGAGAGTTCACTCAGGAGGTCTGCACAGAGCCGTAAAACCACTATTCCAGAAGTCATCTCAATGGATTAGATTTTTTTTTTTTAAAGCCTCATATTCTATTTAAGACAAATTGTATCCTAAGGCTTGGAAGGGACCTCTAGTATCAGTAAGATCAACCCGTCAATTAATGAAGACATATCTAAACATTCTTGATATTCGTAGTCCCTTTATCTCTGCCTGGTGACAAGTTATTCATGACTTCCTACACCGGCAACTGGTTTGCTGCTGGACAGCTTAAATAAATAAGAAGTTCACTGTGACCTGAAATATGCTTGTAATTGATAATATTTGGAAAGCATATAAATTGTCTAATCCTTGTATTACACAATCCTTCATATATTTGAGGCCAAGCATCAAATTTTCCTTTACTCTTTTTTTTTTTAAGTTTATTTTATTTATTTTTGAGAGAGAGAGGGAGAGAACATGGGGGGTGGTGTGGAGAAGAGGGAGAGAGAGAGAATCCCAAGCAGGCCCAGTGCTGTCAGCACGAAGCCTGATGCGGGGCTTGAACCCACGAACCATGAGATCACGACCTGACCCGAAATTAAGAGTCTGATGCTTAACCAACTGAGCCACCCAGGCACCCTACTCTTTTCTTAATTAAATACAAAAACCTAAACGAGATCGGAGTAATTCAGTGCATGAGACTATTATTTTCGATACAGACGGGTAGGAAGTAGATAGATATATGCATAGGTTAATATAGACAGATGATTAGAAGAAGGCCTTCCAAAAGACTTGCAGAATTGAAAGATTCCATTTAACCAGCTAACATTTGGGCACTTTGTTCCATAGTGCACTCCTACGCCTGGTGGTTCCCCAGTACCAGTGGAAACCAAAGTAGGGGGCAGGTGAGGGGTTTCCTAGGGGAGATTCCCAATCCTCATTCGGACGCATCACCCTTCCAGTCAGTGTAGGTGCCCTCACAGCCTTTTCTTTTCTCCCTCAATAAAGACAAAAAGAAAGACTGTGGTGCAAACTACTCACAACACTTTCTAGGTCTTAGGTGACCAGAGCCGCTCAAAAGGGGACATTAAATTAAGCCTGCATCTAAGCCAGAAAGTATTTAGCTGAAGACTTTGTGTTTTTCCTCACTATGTCACGTTAAAACATATTTGAAATTTACATTTGGAGCCAGAATTTTAAAGGGCATCAGGAGGTTTTCCATTGGTACTGTGCCGTAGTAAGTTGGTATCCTCCTCCAAGTTCCATTTTTCCAAAGAATAAAACCTTATAACGGGATAGAATTTCAGCCTGGAGTTTCATCTCTATAACTACTATTGAGTTCCACTATGGGTTACAGGCAAATCCTTGCTTCTAACGTAAAAGAGCCAACATTTTTTGGTTTGAATACTCTCAAATGCAGTGGATTCACATGTGATACTTGACTTCCTAGTCTTGCCCCTTTTTCCCATCACAAATAGCTTCTTATTGGGAAAAAAGGAGGCTGAGTCTTATTTTGTGTTGAAATAACAGGGATACCTGGTAGAGAGAAGGCACAATGGCTCTATGGGCTAGAAAATGGAGATAAAGAAAAAAAGTTTCAGGAATAGCGTAGATTTTAGGGTAGCACAGAGAAGTCTGAAAATCCCAAATTCTCTAAGGCAATGATTATCAAAGTGCAATCCCAGACCAACATCAAAAGGACTACCTGGGGGCTTGTTAGAAATACAGAATCTCAGACCCTACCCCAGACTCATAGAATTAAAACATATATTTTTAAAAAAAAATTGGTAATTTGTATGCACATAAAAGCTTGAGAAACACTGGTAAAAACATCAAGAGTTTTATTTTTCTATGCCACATGGTCTTGCTTTATGTAGGACTCTTAAAAATATCTCTTACTTAATTTTTTTTAACGTTTATTATCAAGAGACAGAGCATGAGCAGGGGAGGGGCACAGAGTGGGGAGACAGAATCAGAAGCAGGCTCCAGGCTCTGAGCTGTCAGCACAGAGCCGGACGTGGGGCTCGAACTCACAAACCGTGAGAGATCATGACCTGAGCCAAAGTTGGCTACTTAACCGACTGAGCCATCCACACACCCCTATCTAGGACTCTCTGTCTCTCTTTTTAAAAAATGTTTTATTTATTTTTGAGAGAGAGAGAGAGAACCATTAGGGGAGGGTCAGAAAGAGAGGGAGACACAGAATCTGAAGCAGGCTCCAGGCTCTGAGCTGTCAGCACAGAGCCAGACGTGGGGCTCGAACTCACAAACCGTGAGAGATCATGACCTGAGCCAAAGTTGGCTACTTAACTGACTGAGCCATCCACACACCCCTATCTAGGACTGTCTCTCTTTTTAAAAAATGTTTTATTTATTTTTGAGAGAGAGAGAGAGAGAACCATTAGGGGAGGGTCAGAAAGAGAGGGAGACACAGAATCTGAAGCAGGCTCCAGGCTCTGAGCTGTCAGCACAGAGCCTGACGCAGGGCTCAGACTCACAAATCAGGAGATCATGACCTCAGCCAAAGTCAACACTTAACCAACTGAGCCACCCAGGTGCCCCTAGGGCTCTCTTAATAGACATCTTAAAGTGTAGTTGGACTTAGAAGTATTTGGAACAGGACTTATGATCACATAGGATAAGGTGGTGATATATGCTGTTCCTTTTTTAGTTTACAGCTTATCCTAATGACTCAGTCAAGGAATGTTTAATAAACTCCTATGAGCAAGGTACCAAGACATGTGTTAGGTAAGACACGTGTATATTTTTACAAAACCTTAATTTTGCGATTGGGAGATAGGGTATTCTCAACATAGGAGGCAATCCCAACAACATCCTGTTAGACTCTAATATTCTAAACATTTTTAGACTCCAACTAGCTGTCATGAAAAAGGGACATGTTGCTTTAATAAATGTTTCATTCAACCAAATGTAAAACACACGTTATTATATGGAATTAGATTTGTTCTTTCCCTGTGCACATCTTGCTCTTCATTAGATGAAGCAAATTTAAATGCCACATTGCAAATTCAAGAGTAATTTCAGAAGCTTTCTGTTACACAAACACTTTAAGTTTTAATCATCGTGTTGTATAAGGAAAACAATAATGGGTGTAGATAGCTGAAAACAGGCTGTACAGAAGCTGCAGTCACTACTTAGACGTCAATTCCATTATGTGCCAATGAAGCTGATTATCTTTTTTAAAAAGTCAGGCAATCCTACCTTTTTTTTTTTTTTTAATGTTTATTTATTTTTGAAAGAGAGAGAGAGACAGAGGTCAAGAGGGGAAGGGCCAGAGAGAGAGGGAGACCCAGAATCTGAAACAGGCTCCAGGCTCCGAGCTGTCAGCACAGAGCCCGATGTGGGGCTCGAACTCACAAACCGCGAGATCGTGCCCTGAGCCGAAGTCAGACACTTAGCCGACTGAGCCACCCAGGCGCCCCTATACTAACTTTTCTACCGATACCGGCCACGAGTAATCTGCTCCCCTATGAACCAACCGACAGTTACTGATTACTGAATAGCTATTATATAATAAACACTGAGATATAACAGTATAGGACACAAAACTTGTTCCCCAGGAATTAGAGTCCAGACCCAAAGAAAAAGAGACGCACGTAAAACTAATGGCCAAGATGGTAGAGAAGTCTCAACCGAGGGACACAGACGTGTGTGCAGAAGTTGACTTTGGCCTTAAAGGATCGGGGGAGCTTCACAGCGGGTAAGATTTGAGCTGGATGTTGAAGCTCAAAATAAGCTGAACAAAATGATAGAATGAATTACCATCCTGAGTGAAAGACTCTCCCTCATCCAATGCTCTCATGGTGCTTTTCCCAAAAGAAACATTTGCGTGGGACTCTCGTATCAGAGATCCGATTCCAAGGTCCAGCTCCGTCAATCTCACTAGACTAGCCTTACTAACCATCCAGTCAAGCAAACATTCATTTGTGGATGATTACTTAGCTAAGCTGCAATGGAGTCTGTTTATCTGGCAAAATGCTAATGTATTAGCTTCATTTCATTATCCTTGTGAATTTCTTCCACCCTTCTTGGGCCAAGCAGAGTTCCAGTTGAAAACAGTAACATGAGGGGCCCCTGGGTGGCTCAGTCGGTTGAGCATCCGACTTCGGCTCAGGTCACGATCTCACGGTCCGTGAGTTCGAGCCCCTCGTCGGGCTCTGGGCTGATGGCTCAGAGCCTGGAGCCTGCTTCCGATTCCGTGTCTCCCTGTCTCTCTGCCCCTCCCCCATTCATGCTCTGTCTCTCTCTGTCTCAAAAATAAACATTAAAAAAAAAAATTTTTTTTTTTTTAAAAAGAAAACAGTAACATGAAACCAGGCATCGACATCCCCCTTTTACTGTCTGCTCGCAGTGTCCCCCCAGGGCCATGTTCTTCACAAACAGGGCTGTAAAAACGCAGTTGGCAGATGGATTAACGAAATGAACAATTCTCTCTAGCTCCTCTTCTCCAGGTTACAAGCAGAGAAAAGTATCCAACAGTGCAAGAAAGAAGGGAGGCTGGGATTTGAGTCCCGGTTGCGTTATTTTCATTACTAGCAATATATTTTTTTGTTTGCCAATCAACCTAATTTGCTTGGAGGCCAAAAGAGAAGGGGCCTCTAACACTATGCCAAAAACTAACTTTCAAAATATTAAAAACATGACCTCATGCAAATATAAAATGAACATTCTGGTGCCTGGGTGGCTCAGGTTGGTTACGCAACCAACTTTGGCTCAGGCCATGATCTCATAGTTCGTGGGTTTGAGCCCCATGTCGGGCTCACATGTAAGTATGCAAACGAACATGTGCCCAAAGATTTTATTCAGCTCATTAGTTAATGAGGGAAATGGCAAGAGTGGGTCCAAGTGAGAATGTGAGGAGTTAGGTACTTATAACAATTTAACAGAGGAGCGTTAGGATAAGAGTATTAGGTTATATTTAAAACTAGTTAATGTCCCACGGGGCCATAAGCCACAATCTCTGGAGTTATCTTTCCCACTAGACGGAAATTATTTGCAAAATTTCGGACAAGAATCTACAAGCTGACCTCTGGTCCTACACAGCTGTCAAACAACCCGGTCAATAGACAGTCAAAGGTGCAAGCTCGGTGGCACACCTTCAGAGCACCCAGTAACCTCTTGGGTCTGTTCCAAATTGAGTAATTCTTCTGATACTCAGAAGAGGCTCTCCAAAGGTAACGGCAGACGCCCAACATCAGAAGACAGTAGTATGCAGATCTTTTTAATGTAGATGACATTGGACCAATTATAAAAGAACATGGACGTGGGTGGCGCCTGGGTGGCTCAGTCGGTTGAGCCTCTGTCTCGGTTTCAGCTCAGGTCATGATCTCATGGTCCGTGGGTTCGAGCCCCGCATCGGGCTCTGTGCCGACAGCTCAGAGCCCGGAGCCCGCTTTGGATTCTGTGTCTCCCTCTCTCTTTGCCCCTCCCCTGCTCGTGCTCTCTCAACAATAAATAAATATTTAAAAACATTTTTTTAAATGGGTACTATCAAATTGCTATGATATGCTTATTTCATTGCATATATTTCATAAATTTTTATTTTAAAATATTAATGTCAAAAATCAAACCTTTGGCCAATATTTTAAACTTATGAATTAAAGTTCTGAATGTCAATTCAAAAATCTCCAAATTTCGTGCAGGGAGCACATGAGCGAGTTACAAAGAAGCCCAGTGATCCTAATTTGGTCGTTCTGTTTCATACATAAGCGATTAAATGATTTGCATACAGCCACAGACCCACTTGACTATAGGGCATCAGAAAGATTCTAAGACTCCTGATACCTAAGGGCTCCTTCCAATCACAGATTCCATTGTCTATAACTTTTATACATTTACTTCCATTTTAAACGCACTATTCGCATAATCCTTTGTATGAATATTCTTTTCTTTTTAAGTAGGCTTCATGCCCAGCACGGAGCCCAAGGTGGAGTTCGAACTCACAACCCTGAGACCAAGACCTGAGCTGAGAGCAAGGGTCAGATGCTTAACCAACTGAGCTACCTAGTTATGTGGCTTTTTAAAAAATGAATATTTATTTAAATGAATATTTAATTTAATTCAAATGAATATTCTTGTATAGTCAAGAATCCTCTGTAATAAAAAAAAATACCTGGCTCTCTGGCATCAGTTAGATTTTTCTACAATGAACTTGAATAGACAAACCTCTATTTGATAATGCAGTTAGAATTTTAAGTGAGACGAAGCATATCACCCTATAAGTAATTCGTACACTAACATAGACTTATAGAGGTAGGAGAGACCTCAGAGGTCATCTGGTCAGAAAAAACACAAAAGAATAAACTAAGTCACGGTGGGGAAGACTTCAGGAAATTCTGGGCCATATTTGAAATGTAAAGATATGAATTATGTGACCATCCATAAGTATTTCTTAATCTTTTAAAAGAGATCCTTTAAGAAACTTTAAAATAAATGAATGGAATCTAATAATTTAAAGCTCAAGTGCTGTTATTTCTACAAGATCTTGGATTATATGTTCATTTGTTCACTGGAAGAAAAATCACATTTTCATTTCTTATATTTTATTTATATTAGAGAGAGCACTTCAATATTAATTCAAATATCTATCCATTAAATGCAAAAATATTAATGCAATATTAAAAATGAAATTTAAATGGAAGCAAGGGACTATCACATTAACGTTCCCATGGCAACTCTCACTACACTTCTCAGCTTCTGAATTGTAATATGGTCATTTATTATAGGCTCATATAAAATATAATTTTGCAAATACTTAAATATGTATAGGTTAATTCATGTCAATTCAAGACTTTAGATACAATGGAATACAATACACCAGGCAAAGGACACTATAAATATTAACCCATATTCTTAATTTAGACATACCTACATCAAACAGATGCAAACTTCCTAATGTTTAATGATTTGTTACACTCACACAGAGGGCAGAGCATTTTGCTGTCCCCATCACAGTTGAAATTTTATCTCTATGTTACTTAACTACTCATATACGTGTGGTCAGTGCCTTCCTCTTTAGCTTAGCAAGAATTTGAAATTATAGATTACAAATTTTGCCATACTAAGGCAAAATGTTAATTCATCGGTGCACACACATTAGAAGTCCGGGAACTGAATTACGCGGGAGAGCAAGATACTGCCAAAGCCTCACCTTTGTCATCGGCTCTGCTGCTTTCCCCAGCCTTCGGCATACATGTTAACATATTGAGAACTCAAAAAAGTAACTATGCTTTAACCGAGCAGTATCTTTTTATTCATCTAAAGGAAAGAATTGGACTACTACAAAGCTGTATGTATAAGGATTTAGAAAAATATATAAACAATAAAAATGTCCCTCGATAGGAGTGGGTTCAGCAAACTATGATGCACAGGGCTTTGAAGGTGATTAGATCAATATACTGATGTGGAAAGGTGTCCACAGCACATCGTGACCAAGTATAAAACACTATAAAACACTATATAAAACAAAAGCCAAAACACTATCTCAAAAACAATGTGGATACATGTATAGAGAATGGTCCAGAATGATATGCTCCCAGATTCTGGATGGTGGGATTATGACCGATTTATTTCTTGTTCAAATGAATATAATTAGAAAATAAAGTATAAGATGTAAATAAGTTAAGTATCCTGTTGTTACGGAGGTGGAGATGCTAAGACCCTCTTCCACTGAAGGGATTAAATTAGTATAAACCTTCTTGAGAAATCTGATACCCTGAAAAAGTGGCAGCAAATGTATTTCTATGTTCTATTTTTGAAAAGTAATTGGGAAACTGGAAACCACTGAAACATGCAGGAATGATTAATAAATATCTATAAAAGGGAAGGCTGTATAGCCATTAAATCTCATACTGTAGACTATTTCTATGGGAAAATATTTTTTTTAATTATTTGAGATTTATTTATTTTTGAGAGAGAGAGAGAGAGAGAAACTCCGAGCCGGGGGGGGGGGGGGGGGGGGGGCAGAGTGAGGGAGACACAGAATCTGAAGCAGGCTCCAGGCTCCAAGCTGTCAACACAGAGCCCAATGCAGGGCTGGAACCCACGAACCATGAGATCATGATCTGAGCCAAAGTCAGAAGCTTAACTGACTGAGCACCCCCATGCACCCCTCTATGGGAAAGTATTATTGATAGCACGTCAGATCAGGATGGTCCTAGCTACAAGGAACAGGAAACCTCGACTCAGTTTAAAGTATAAAATTTCTGGATAACCCCAGCAGCTGATTTACCCATTTACCTCTTAATTCTCCTGAAATCTGACTCCACTGTCAGGAAAGGGGGCTGGCTGGGTTGATAAAAACCCATACAAAGGAAGGAGGAGAGAAGACAACAGCAACACAATTTTTGAGGCTAGAAAGCTGGTGGGAGGGGGTAGGTCTGTGCACCTAGTAAACAGGTGACGTGGAAGCCGAAGCAGGCAGCCCACAAACATGCCGATTTACCCACCAGAACCCAAAACACGCTCAAGAGCTGAACACATCTGAAAGTGTGAGCACAGTGGGAAGCGTTCACGTGAAAAACAAGAACCCAGGGCTCCCTAAGAAATCAAAACCTACTTGCAGATTTCAGAGGCCAGCGGCCCTCCCACATTCCATCATCCAACTTTTACAAAATGTGGAGGCCAAAGCACCTGTGTCTGTGTGTCTGTGTTACGATTACCGTCACGTATGTTAGGATTACCGTAACACACAATAATGAGTTGAGCTATATTAGAAATGAACCTTCATGAACGGATTAGAACATCCCCAAATCTCATTCGGCCGTCTCCTGCCTTTCTTTCTTTCTATTTGTGGATTGACTGATTGATTTCATCCAAGTTAGTTAGCATGTAGTGCAATGACGATTTCAGTAGATTCCAGGGATTCATCCCCTATGTATAACATCCCGTACGCATCCCAAGTGTCTTTCTTAATGCCCCTTACCCATTTAGCCCATCCCTCCAGGAACCCACAACCCCTCCAGGAACGCGGTTTGTTCTCTATGTTTAAGAGACTCCTATGTTTTGTCCCCCTCCTTGTTTTTATATTATTTTTGCTTCCCTTTCCTGCCTTCTCTAATTTTAGCACACAGTTTATGCTTATCTTTGAACCTTATTTTATTAAAAATTTTTTTCAATGTTTATTTTTTTCTGAAAGAAAGAGACAGAGTGAGAGAGGGGAAGGGGAAGAAAGTGGGGGGACACAGAATCCGAAGCAGGCTCCAGGCTCCGAGCTGTCCAGACAGAGCCCAACGCGAGGCCCGAACCCACGAACCGTGAGACCGTGACCTGAGCCGGAGTCGGACGCTTAACTGACTGAGCAGCTGCCCAGGCACCCTTGAACCTCATTCTAGAAAGGAAGTCCACGTTAAAACTTATGAGTGTCCACAGCAGCATCATTCATAATAGCCCCAAATTGGAAACAATCCAAATGTCCATAAATGATAAAGATTTCTTTAAGTAGTATATTCTCACAATGGAATATTATACAGTAATACAAAGAGACTAAGTACTGACATGTTGCAACATGCACGAGTCTTGAAAACATGATGCTAAGTGAAAGAAGTCTCACGAAAGGCCACATATTGTGATTCCACTTATGTGAGACACCCAGAACAGGGAAATGTGTGGAGACACAAAGTAGATTGGTGGTCACTAGGGGCTGAGGAGAGAGGAGTATGGGGTTTTTTGGGGGGTGATGAAAATTTTCTAAAAGTAAATAGCTGCACAACTCTGAACATACTAAAACCACAAAAATGTACACCTTAAATGGGTGAATTTTACGGTATGTGAATTATATTTCAAGCTATCAAACAACAGGTATTATACTGAATGTATTCGCTGGCAATATTTTAAGAAAGTTCAACATTATGTTTAAAGATTTATCTCGTTTGTGCACTCCACAGTAGTGCATTCAATTTGAACTATGCTGAGTGCTTTTTTTTTTTTTTTTTTTTAATTTTTAATGTTTATTTGCTTTGAGAGAGACAGAGTATGAGCAGGGGAGGGGCAGAGAGACAGAGAGGGAGACACAAACTCCAAAGCAGGCTCCAGGCTCTGAGCTGTCAGCACAGAGCTCAACGCGGGGCTCAAACTCACGAACTGGGAGATCATGACCTGAGCTGAAGTCGGATGCTTAACCGACTAAGCCACCGAGGCGCCCCACTGAGTGCTTCTTAGTAGGAGTATCGTCTGTTTTATCCATGCTATGGTGAGTGGATGTTTTAGCGGGTTCTGGCTTCTGCTGTTACGCACAATGCTAAGATATTTAGACATCTCTCCCGATGCACAGAAACCACAACTTCTGCAGGACATATACCAGAGCAATGGGGTGTGTGTGCTTAACTTGGTAAAAATAATGGTAAGTTGGTTCCCAAGGGCTGTACCACCAGGATTTCACATCTCCACCAGCACTGAACTGCACCACGCCATCACTGCGTGGCACTGTTGGCCTTTATGTTTCTGCCCTCCAACTATGTACGAAATGACATCTCACTGAGTTCTTAATTTGTGTTTCAAATTACCAAGGAGATTGAACCTCATTTTATGTTTTTTGGTCACTCCTGTTTCTTCTATGAAATGCCTCCAAAGTTTTGCCCATTTTCCTATTCATTAATTTTTCCTCATTGCTTTGTGTATATATCATATGTTCACACAGTGTTATGTACATAAAATGAATGAGAAAAGTTAAATTATTGGGGCACCTGGGTGGCTCAGTCAGTTAAGTGTCTGACTCTTGATTTCAGCTTGAGTCATGGTTTCACAGTTCACGAGACCGGGCCCCACATCCAGCTCTGCTCTGAAAGCACAGAGCCTGCTTGGGATTCTCTCTCAAAAACAAAAACAAAAACTTAAAAAAAAAAAAAAAAGCTAATGAATAGAAAAAATATATACATGTATATATGTATATTCATATGCGTGTGTATATAATTTGTTTTGGATATTGAGTGTGCTCACATGAACTGCAAATATACTGTTTGTAGCTTTTCACTTTATCTTTTGTCAGAGAAAAATTGAAAGTCAATGTCAATTTATCTCCTTTACAATTAGTTTTTATGTGTGAAGTACTTCTGTACAATATCACAAATATATTCCCATATACAGTCTCTGGTTTTTAATTTTTTGCCTTTACATTTACGTCTTTAATCATTGGAATGAATTTTTTTCAAATTTTATATAAGGATCCAGCTTTTTTTCCCATGTGTATCATCTATTCTTGCTACAACTTGACCAGTCTATTTTTTCCACAATGGTTTGCTACTTTTGACATTTATCAAACTCCACAGAGGGGTGGATTTGCTCCCGAGCTCTTTCTGGTTTACTTGTTTATCCTCGTACACAACTTTAATTACTTTAGCTACAGAAGCGCCTGAGTGGCTCAGTTAGTTGAGTGTCCAATTGTTGACTTCAGCTCAGGTCATGATCTCAGTTCGGGAGTTCAAGCACATCGGGCTCTGTGCTGACCGTGTGGAGCCTGCTTCAGACTCTCTCTCTCAAAATAAATAAACTTTAAAGTATGATTACTTTAGTTATTTAACATCTTTCCGTACAATAGGGTAAATCTTGCTACCTCTGTCTTCTTTGAGAACACAGTCTCAGAAGTGACCGCTCAGACCTCCCTTGGAGAGGGGATATGCAGAGTGAGCTGACAGCCTCAGCTAAAGCACCTTCTGGGTCTGCAGCAGCATTTGAGCTGAGATCATGCTCTTCCAAGGCAAGTAGCCACGGCGGGGCCATTTCTGCCTGACGTGGGACTCTGCACCGGAACTCTGCGTCGGTCGGGCCAAGACGTTCTCGGAGCTGTGCTGCCGGTCTGAGGTTCATTCTGCCCATCTTCTTCCTCTGCTCACCTGTCAGACCTGCATCTCTACCTGGAGGCCTCTCCTCTTCCACATTTTACACTTCCAACCACATCTCGGCCTCTTGCCTCCCAGAAGACCTGATCTGAGGGTCTTGGCTATTTTTGACGCCTTGCTGTGTTAAATTTAAGAATCAGATTGCCAAATTCCAAAATGAAAACAAAACCAAATACTTTGTTGGGGATTTTGACAGAAATAACGCTGGATGGATTTATCCATCGCAGAACTGACATCTGTAAATTACTCAGTCTCTCAATCTATGAACACACTCTCCCCATTTATTTAGGTTTTCTTTAAAGGTTCTTCTGGGGCACCTGGGTGGCTCAGTCGGTTGAGATTCCAACTCTTGGTTTCAGCTCCAGTCATGACCCCAGGGTTGTAGGATGGAGCCCCGTGTCAGGCAAGGAGTCTACTTAAGATCCTCTGTGCCCCCCCGCACCCCTCCCCATAATGAGCACATGTGTGCACTCTCTTAAATAAAAAAAAAATAAATAAATAATGTTCAGTAGCAAAGAAAGAACCAATTTAAAAACAAAAAACACTTTTTTTTAAATTTATTTTTATTTTTTACTTTAGAGAGAGACAGAGAGAGTGTGTGAGCAGGAGAGAGGGACAGAGAGACGGGAAGAGAACCTTAATCAGGCTCCATGGCCAGCAAGGAGCCTGATGTGAGACTCGATCCCACAACCCAGGGATCATGACCTAAGCTAAAATCAAGAGTTGGATGCTCGACGCAGCCACCCAGGCACCCACCAAAAATCTTTCAATACAGCACTATAATTTTACCCAGTGTCTTGCAGATTTTTGTGAGATTTCTAGGAATCTCATATTTCTAGTTATGGTTGAAATTGTATATTTTTTAAACTCTATTTTTCTAGTTCTGCTGGTATTTAGAAAAATTTAAATGTTGATCCTTTAGCAAATTTGCTAATAGGTTTATAGACGATTTTAAGTTTCCATGTTGTACAATTGTACCATCTTGTGAGTTTTGTTTCTTACGTCTTTTATTCATTTTCCTTGCCTTACTGTGCAGACGCTTTCAGTGCAATGTTGAACACGTGACAGATTCTAAACATTTTTTAATGTTTGTTTTTGACGGAGAGACAGCATGCAAGTGTGAGCAGGGGCGGGTCCAAGAGACGACAGAGAGAAAATCCCAAGCAGGCTCTATGCTGTCAGCACAGAGCCTGACTTGGGGCTCGAACTCAGGAACCCCGTGAGATCATGACCTGAGCAGTAATCAAGCTGACTGAGCCCCTTGTTTTGTTGATTTTAAAGGGAATGCTTTTATTTCACTATTAGTAATGTTCACTGTGGGATTTCTTGTAGACACCTTTATCAGCTCAATGAAAATTATCTTCTATGGTATCAATATGATGAAAAGATACGTTAAAAGTTTTTCTGTGTCTACTGATATACTATTTTTTATATCTGTGTGAAATTGACATTTATTATCACGAAGATACTGAATCCTATCAAATACTTCTTCTACATTGTTTGATATGATCTTATTTTTTCCCTTTAATCCAGTTTGTATGGTGAATTATATTGATTTTCAAATGCTAAACCCATCTTGTGTTCTTGGGATAAATCCAACTTGGTCATGTAGTATCCTATTTATATCTCATTGGATTGTTGATTGTGTTCAGTATTTTTGCATATATGTCCATCAGTAAGAAGGGCTTGTAATTTCCCTCTCATACGTCTCTGCCCAGTTTTGCATCAAAGTGTTGGTAGCCTGATTAAATGAACTGGAATCTGACCCTCTTTTTTCTATTATTCTCTGTAAGAGTTCAAAGAAAATTGACACCATTCTTCCTTCAAATGCTTGATAAAACTCATTGGAGAAACTATCAAAGCCTGGAGTTTCCTTACATCTTAAATTTCTGATCCAATTGTTTAATAGTGATAGACTCTTGAGGCTTTTAAAATGTCTCCTTATGCAGACTTTAATAAGCTGTATTTTTCTACTAATTTGCCCATTTTACCACTTTTCGAAAAGCTTGAGCATGAAATAATTCCTAATAACTTATCTTTTGAAGGTCAGTAGAATCTGCAGGAGTGTCCCGTTTTCATAAAAGGTAATTAGTTGAGGGACACAATGTGAATTTAACTTAAGTTGAAAACAAAATCCCTTAGGGGCTCCTGGGTGGCTCAGTCCGTTGAGTGTGAAAGTCTTAGTTTCAGCTCAGGTCATGACCTCACGGTGCAAATGAACCTTGCATGGAGCTCCACACTGGGCCTGGAGACTGCTTGGGATTCTCTCCCTGTGCCCCTCCCCTGCTCAAGCTCTCACCCTTGAAAAAAAAGAAAAAGAAAAAAAAATCCTCAAAACATAAAATAATACCAGGTATTTAGACTGATACAATTTCAATTACCTACTTTACATTCATTACACTAAACAGGAAACCCCGACATTTGACTTTACATAGTTCCCTTCCCCCCACAAATGACATTGTTTACACTATCAGTATTTATTTAGATTTGCTCAAGTGCTTGCTATGTTCTCTGCTGTTACTCTTTACATCTCAGACCTGTGATAATATTTCCCTTCCTTAAAGTTTATCTTTTAGAAATTCCTTTAGGGGGCAGGTGGGTGACTAAGTCGGTAAAGCGCCCGACTTTGGTTCAAGTCATGATCTCGTGGTTCGTGAATTCAAGCCCCAAGTCAGGCTCCGTGCTGACAGCTCAGAGCCCGGAGCCTGCTTCAGATTCTGTGTCTCCCTCTCTCTCTATCCCTCCCCTGCTCACATTCTGTCTCTCTCAGTCTCTCAAAAATAAATAAATGTTAAAAAAATTTTTTTTTAATTCCTTTAGTGAATTCCTTTAGTGTAGTGGTAAATTCTCAGTTTTTGTTTTACATCTGAAAGTGTCTATTTCACTTCATTCTTGGATAATCCATACAGCAGAGTAGTCTGCCTAAAATGTTTTGGAATGGTATTAATAATACAACATTTAATACCTGAAAGCTGAAAACCTTACACAAGGGAAGCGTGAAGGTAAACACTACCTTAATTTTGTGTAGCATTTATCAGATGAAAGTCTGCAATACCTTTCATATGCAGTTTTCTTTTACTGGAGTCTCACAAAGATCCTGAGAAGTTCACCCTTGTTTTTACCGGCAAATGGAATAAATACTCTAGGATTTGTCATCCTTCACTCCCATTATTCTTCTGGTTCTGACCAGCACCCCAGTATCTGCTATCTGTGTACCTTCTTCCCCTTGTCAGCCTCATTCTTTTTATAAGTATTAAATTTTCTGTACTGTTCAAGAAATCCCATTGGTATAACTTTTAGTTTAAAAGAATTTTTTATTAACCAGGGTTCTTAATTCCTTCCAACATGTCAGATAACAAATCTTTTTAAGATAACTAAGTCTTTGGTCTGACACATTAATATATAATTGATAATTTAAGTTAATATAAAAGTTCATTATTTTTTAATCATGTTCCTGAAGAATAAGTTATACATCTGTGAATAACAGTCCATTAAGTTAATACTTCATTTATATAAAGGAGAAATGGAAACTATCATATTCTAAGGATAGAATTCTGCTAAGAATTGCTAAGTTTTTTGTATACGCATGTAACACATACACCCAGAGCTTGACAGGGAAGGTAACAGAATTTTCCTATCTTTTCCTAACACCTAAAAAGAGAAGTACTATAGAGCAAGAGATCTTCAATCCTACTGATCACACACTTATCTGAGGGAAAAGTAAGCATATTCCTCCAACATACCAATATTTATAAATTACTTACGTGTAACATGTATTGCTTGTAATAAAAAACACAAAAATATGAAGTGAAAAAGGATGAAACTAGGGATCAAATATGTCATATTTTAAAACGTTTGGAAGTTCATTAGTGGTCAAATAATATTGCAGGCGTATGGGTGTGGGGGTGTGAATGGCAGGAATGGGGCCCAGTGTAATTAACCAGATTACCAATTAGACTGCCATCGCTTTAAATTTCACCGTGTGGCTGGAGAGCAAATACTGGGCCTAGACGTGCTGTTGGTCTGACAACTTTTTATTGTCTGCTGACGGCTTGGTTTCCCCTCAACCCACAATAGAAGTAGCTCCCGGACCAGGATTTGTCGTTGATTAGGGAGACCATCCCAGGAGGCCCCATGAGAGTGCAGTGCCAGGGAGCACGCACGGATGGCTGCTGTAGGCAACTGGGAACCAATCCTGCTGGGGCCACTCTCAGAAAGCCTTCGTGTGCTCTCAGCTGAAGGCCAAGGAAGTTGGGCATTCACTGGTTCAGGACTGCCCGGTCCAGCCCGCACGCAGCCCAGCAGGCTCTGGTAGCCAGGAGACACCTCCAGAGCCCCTTGGGTTCCAGAAAGTGCAGGTACACCAGCGGAAGCCCGGGCACACGGGCAGGGCTCAGGCAGCGTATGCTAATGTCTGCCACCCCTGTTAGGAAGAATGCGCACTCTAATCTGCTTCTTTGCAAGGTTCTTTTTAAACCCTTAAAAAGGGGGCGCCTGGGTGGCGCTGTCGGTTAAGCGTCCGACTTCAGCCAGGTCACGATCTCGCGGTCCGTGAGTTCGAGCCCCGCGTCGGGCTCTGGGCTGATGGCTCAGAGCCTGGAGCCTGTTTCCAATTCTGTGTCTCCCTCTCTCTCTGCCCCTCCCCCGTTCATGCTCTGTCTCTCTCTGTCCCAAAAATAAATAAACGTTAAACCCTTAAAAAGAATCTTTGTTAGGTAAGTTAATTCACACTTAGTTTCTAACTAAGGAGGTAACACCTAAATGAATACACACACAAAAACACCACCGTCAATTCTTCCCACTCTTCCCACAGGATTCCTCAGAGACGTATACGACAGACAACCTGACATACAGACCGATGAGTCGGAGTATAAACTATTGATATAATTTAATCGTTTCTTAGTTTAAACTGCAGAAGTAGAGGTTCTAAGATTGTCTTCCTCTCCACAATACACTGTGTACCCCTGAGACGCAGGCCCCCCCATTCTGGCCCCATTCTGGCCATTCCTTGATCAAAGTATAGACAGCCCTGTCCAGCTCTCCGCTGGAAATAGCTAGACTATCCTAAATGGGTAAGAACATACTCGTAACACACAGCTCTAAAATCATCTTAGCATTTGTCAATCTCTTAACAAGGAGGAGATGAAAATTTCAAAACCACCTTTACACAGAATTCCTTGAATGGGTAGATTATTTCCCTGGAGTTAAAAAACTAGACAGGGGCGCCTACGTGGCTCAGTCAGTCATCTGCGCATCCGACTCGATTTCGGCTCAGGTCATGGTCTCACCGTTCCTGGGGTGGAGCCCCGAGTCAGACTCTGCGCTGACAGGGTGGAGCCTGCTTGGGACACACTCTCGCTCTCAAAATAAATAAAGCTTAGGGAATAAAATTTTTAAAAATTATATAAAAACCTGGGGCGCCTGGGTGGCGCAGTCGGTTAAGCGTCCGGCTTCAGCCAGGTCACGATCTCGCGGTCCGTGAGTTCGAGCCCCGCGTCAGGCTCTGGGCTGATGGCTCAGAGCCTGGAGCCTGTTTCCGATTCTGTGTCTCCCTCTCTCTGCCCCTCCCCCGTTCATGCTCTGTCTCTCTCTGTCCCAAAAATAAATAAAAACGTTGAAAAAAAAAAAAAAAAAAAATTATATAAAAACCCAAGCAGAATGCCACTCCATCTTGGACTCAGTCTAAGTCAGATGAAAACGCTCTGACTTTCCAGTTGTTGGTGTGACGGGCAGGTGTGCAGGCTCCTGTGGCTCCTTGCCCCCATCCCCTTTGCAGAAATAGCAGCTCTACAGAAACATTTTCCAAAGTCACAGCTTCCTAAAGGAGTTACGTAGGAGAAATCAGAAATGCAGTTAAACCTTCCTAAACAAATTAAGTACTTAACTAAGTTCCAGAAAGTGTTGACACAAACGTATGGAGGTTCATTTTATTTAGGCTGCAATGCGTAGACTACTTATTTAGTTTTAAAACAAGTTTAATATACACTTGATTTTTCTTCAACAACCTAAGAACGGAATAGTGTAAGGTTTTACCGTACTAGTTTAAGAAATCCATTCTGGGGGCACCTGGGTGGCTCAGTCGGTTGAGCACCCGACTTTTGGTTTTGTCTCAGGTCATGATCTCACGGTCGTGGGACCGAGCCCTGTGTAGGGCTCCATGCTGATGGTGCAGAGCCTGCTTGGGATTCTCCCTCTCCTCTCTCTCTCTCTCTCAAAATAAGTAAATAAAGCATTAAAAAAAGAAAAGAAAGAAATCTATTCTGGAACAAAAAAATCCATTCTGTATAGAAACATTTATATTGGGGCGCCTGGGTGGCGCAGTCGGTTGAGCGTCCGACTTCAGCCAGGTCACGATCTCGCGGTCCGTGAGTTCGAGCCCCGCGTCAGGCTCTGGGCTGATGGCTCAGAGCCTGGAGCCTGTTTCCGATTCTGTGTCTCCCTCTCTCTCTGCCCCTCCCCCGTTCATGCTCTGTCTCTCTCAGTCCCAAAAATAAATAAACGTTGAAAAAAAAAAAAATTAAAAAAAAAAAAAAAGAAACATTTATATTAATTCTCCCAGAGTTTTATACCTTATAATCAAATCATTTTAGCCCATTAAGACTTTTTCAATTTTGTATAATATCCCGGAAAACACCATTTTGTGATACGTATCAACAAAACTCAATGCCACTTTCTCCAATAATAAAAACATGCTTTTTAAAACTGTTACTTTTTAAATTATGTGAAACTAAAGAAAACCGGTTGCTGGTTTTCAAATCCTCTGGTCTGGAGAAAAACAGTCTGTGCTTTACCACCCGCTGCCACGCCTTACAGAGATAGGGCCTGTAGTCCGCTTCGGCCGAGGAAGGCCCTTCGGTCCAGGCGGAGGCTTTCTGCATTAGGCTTTGTGTGGTTGCAAAAACAACTAAGCGATACTCGTGTGCAAGTTTCTCTAAGAACTGAGAACACTTCTTCAGAGCAGACTCCTGGGAGTTAACGCTCTCCCCTCCGTTGGCGCGGTCTATCCAGTAAAAGGCGGACAGGCTATCCAAGATCAGAAGGCAGAGGGAAGGGTGGCCACAGACGGTGCTTTCTAGGGAGTGCAGGGTGAGGAGCAGGTGCGTGCTGCTGCCACAGCTGACCACAAAGAGCCTTCCGAGGCACCGCTTCACCGCGTCTTCAGACCCGCCGGACAGTCTGCGCTCCAGAATCGTAACGAGCCGGAGCATGTCAAAGCGATAATCTGTATCAATAAACAAGACTTCTACTTCCAGCCCGCCTTCCGATTTTGGAAGCACACACCGCGCTGTCAAGTGATAAAGCATTTCTGTTTTTCCGGTTCCCTCTGGACCATGAAATTCAAGAATGTCACCTGTGTAAAATTTAAAAATGCCAGTCAAAAAAAAGGCAGCAGCACAAAAGGCTACAAGATGAAAATCTGCACCAACGTTTAAAAAGACGTTTGCCGGAATGTGAAAGAAAATCTAAATCCACGTGCCCAAATGGATCCATATGAACAAACACACATCAGTAAGGAAATTAATCATTACATTTCGCCTCTGAGAAAGCAGCTGGCTATTAATTAGCATCAAGGAAACGTGAAGACCAGAAAGACAAGGCTGACGGGTGCCGAAGGAGACCTCCTGGGCATGGGTCCCCATTCACGCGCCCTGGAATTGGTGACACCATGGAGTGAAGGATAAAGTGCCACAGACCTGGGGTCTTTCAAAAATCTATTGATCACTACGGCACACGCCATTTCCGGTAGCTGATTACCCAATATCCGTGGGCTCCTCTCCTGTAAGCATAAAACCTCGGTTTACGGGGCGGAGAAAGGCAGCATGCCCAATTTAGAAACGACTTTTCTCAGCATCGCCGGCAAAGGGGTCAGCAGGTATCGCGGTTGTGGCCGCTGAGACCCGAGTAGATTTCTGTTGGGTTCCTAAGCTCCGCTTGGCTCGTGCAGGTGCCTGCCACCTCTGCCCTGCTGCTCCCTCCGCTGGAGGCGAGGCAGTGAGGGTGAAGGGGATACCCCGAGCTCGGCAGGCAGGAGGACAGGAGGTGCCCAGAGCCCTGAGGACAATACGGAGCCCACGCCGGCTACGCGGGGCCTGCCTCCATACCACTTGTGATGTGAGGACACTGAGTCTCCATCAGGTCATGTGCAGCTGGAACAGTCCCGGCGTCACGGGAGAACAGTTCCCGCGTGCGGTTCTGTGCATGTGGAGCTAGAAGGGTCCACGGCCCTCAGGCCTAAATAGCCTCCCTCAACTGAAAACGCCCCTCCACATTCCCAAATGCCATCAGTTATTCTTTGCTACGTGAATTTCTTGAAACGGTATCGGCTGGCATGACATCTGCACTGTAAATTATTTTCCTAGCATTCTGAATTAAGTAAACCACTCTGGACTTTAAAGATTCCAAATCCTTTTCTATATAGGTTCCAATAACTCTCTTTCAGTGAGGAAATTAAACACTCAGGGAAACGGTCCTGCCCTCCAGGGCTTTTCGAAATCCACTCTGAACAATGGCCTTCCAATTCTGGCTAGTTTGTTTCCGTGTAATTTACGGTTGAACCACATAATTGGAAACACTGTGTTAAAAATGTAGATTCCTGGGGCATCTGGGTGGCTCAGTCGGTTAAGCGTCCGACTTGGGCTTCGGTCATGATCTCGCGGTTTGTGAGTTCCAGCCCCGCATTGGGCTCTGTGCTGATGGCTCAGAGCCTGGAGTCTGCTTTGGATTCTGTGTCTCCCTCTCTCTCTGCCCCTTCCCTGCTCATGCTCTGTCTCTTTCTGTCAAAAATAAATAAACATTAAAAAAAAAAAAAAGCTTAAAGTGTAGTCAGAGGTGCCTGGGTGGCTCAATCTTTAAGCAGAACCTGGAGCCTGCTTTGGATTCTGGTCTCCCTCGCTCTCTGCCCCTCACCCGCTCATGCTCTATCTCTGTCTCTCACAGATGAATAAACATTAAAAAAAATAAAAAATAAATAAAAAGTAGATTCTTAAGCCCCAAGCAAACTACACAGTCGAGAATCTGGTTACTTTATTTCCTATTATTACTACCAACTATTGTAAATTGGAACATTCACAAAAAGTGTGTAAAAAAATCTAGCATGTTACCAGTATACCATATTTAAGGTAGCATAAAACTTCAGCCAGTTTGTACTATAAACTTACATGCAACTTGCAATTCAAAATTTAAATTAAAAAGATTCCTCCTCACCCATCCACCCTGCCAAGATTCCAGACTCAAGGAACACAACTATTTTCACAACAACAATCGTTCACCAATGCTCTTGCTGAATGTTAACACAGTGACTAAAATCCTATTCAATACTCTCTCCTACTATATGACTTAGGAGCTAAGCTGAAATCCTGCCCTTACTCCCAAATAAAGCTTTTTACTGCCCTACATTACAGACAGAGAACAGACTACAGCCACTAGACGAAACATTAACACGGAATAGATCTCAACGGTAGTGAAGGAACGTCGAGAACACAGTTAAGCAAGATTCACCCGAAACGGCTTGTAGGATACAACGAACCACAGAGAAACACGGTGGGGAAACCAAGCACCAGACTGCGCTGAACCTTCCCTTGTCCTTTCCCCAGAAGAGAAGGCGGAAGAGGCCGCCCGCCGGCCACCAACCTTTCTGCCGCACTTCACAGATAAAAAGGGACAATTCGTGATATTTCGTTTGATCCTAACAGCAATTCTGTGAGGTAAGAAAGGGAACTTTATAACCCTCCATCACCACGGTTATCACGCTATCTAAGTTTTGACTATTTACGTCACCGTATTTCCTGTACGCTACTTTAAGGTTGGGACTTGTCTATTCTATCTCCGGCACAAAACACAGTACCTTTTAAATGCATTTCATCACATTACTTTCTTTTGGAGAACTTCTTGAGAGACACCTAAAAAATGAAAATGGAAGTCCCGATCTGGTGAGGGTTAAAGGCCCAAATGTCAACCTTGGAAGATGGCATTTGGAAAGGAAGCAAGTCTGGTAGGGAGACACTGGTCACCAGAACCCGGCAGGTGTAAAGGCCCAGGCCCAAGGCTCGACACAAGAGACGAACGCAGGAGACAAGCAAGAACAGGAACAGAGCGTCCAGTGCTACTCCAGCCTCCTGCCGACTGTCCCTGGCCCAGGCACGGCTGCCCCTCAGCCTCCTTCACTTATTCAGAAGGCAAGAGCAAGGCCAAAGTAGCGATTTACAGGTTCTTCTCAGAGACAGGCCTGGAAGCACCCACATAAGCAAAGCAGGGTTTTTAATTCACGCAATCACATAAATATCCTAACAGAATTCAGCTTTCAAAATGCTACGTTCACTAGGTGTCACAAAATAAAAAGGTCTTACAACCAGTAGGATTTAAGATTTAAGACAGTAATAAGAGGCTGACATACCAATCTGAGTAAGCCACAGAGACACAGAGAACAAAAAGCTCTCTCTCCTTGTAGATGAGAGTGAACCAAAAGAAAAGAGGCCAAAAACCCAATTACTGGGATACATCCACGGTTAGAGGAGTTGCCATGAAGACATATAAAACAGAAAGTTAATAGAAAAATTAGGAGGAGAATGACACAGAGCACAAAAGGTTTCAAGAAAACGAAACAGTTCTAAATCCTAGTAAATGCAGCACAAAAGTTCTAAAAGTAAAAAAATGGCAGAGGGGAGTTCAGGAACAGGTCGCTGAATTGGTCCTGGACAATTACCTGACAGCAGTAAAGGTGTAGTTTGCAAAAGCACGTTTAATATAAACGTTACATTATGAACCAAACTTCAAAACCAGACAGTTGCAAGACAGATAGAAGGCTGCTCCAGGAGTGCAGCAAGGACAAGGAATCAGGCTGCAGGAAGGCAGGGACATGCGAGGAATTAGGGGGAAAATACGACAGTTTACATTCATTTAAGAAGTAAAAATATTTGGGGCACCTGGGTGGCTCAGTCGGTGAAGTGTCCGACTTCAGCACAGGTCGTGATCTCACAATCTGTGGGTTCGAGCCCCAGGTCAGGCTCTGCGCTGACAGCTCAGAGCCTGGAGCCCGCTTTGGATTCTGTGTCTCCCTCTCTCTCTCTGCCCCTCCCCTGCTCACGCTGTGTCTCTCAAAAATGAATAAACATTAAAAAAATTTTTTTTTCTTTAAAAAGTAAAAATATTCAGTAGCAGTTTCATGAGACCGGAGAGTCAAATGAAAACAACGGAAGTTAAGAGAGAAAGGCAACATATTCCGAAGCAAAAGGAAAGAGACCCCGGGGCGCTTAGTCAGTTAAGCATCCCTGACTTTGGCTCAGGTCTGATCTCACTGTTTGTGAGCTCGAGCCCTGCGTCGGGCTCAGAGCCTGGAGTCTGCTTCAGATTCTGTGTCTCCCTCTCTCTACCCCTCCCCTACGCACACTGTGTGTGTGTGTCTCTCTCTCTCAAAAATAAATAAACATTTAAAAAAAATTTTTTTAAAAGGTGGGGGAAAGAGACCCCACAGGGGATAGGAATACAGGACACTGGCAGAGGGTAACTGTGAACTGTCTCTGCATAGTTCTGGAATTCTCAGAATAGAAAACCTTGCCAAATATTTTCTTGGACAGCAGCTGGTGCTCAGAAACCTCTTTCAGCATAACTCAAAGGAGTAAGTCTTTGAGGACACTTACTTACACGGTTTAACAAGGTTTGCTAAATGCACACATTACTAGGAAATACAAGACGTGGAATACGGACTCCTTAGATCCTTGGTTCGGCATGACTGAAATGAGACAAAGCTTAAGGCGAAATCCTTGCTTAGGAGATTATTAACAGGTATATAAAAACACTCTTCTCCTTTTACAGATTAATAGCAAAGCAAATAAAAAGGTCATTTATAACAACTAAGGAAATAAAACTTGCAAACTTGCAAATTACACATAAATATTATCATTAAGGTTGTAGATTCCCTACAAATATATTTAATGATCAACTGATGTCAATTTCCCTGGTTTTATAAACATTTACTGTCTAATCACATCAAAAATAATATTCAAGCATTATCTTTTTTTTTTAACAATGCCAAACTTTTTTTTAATATTCATTTTTATTTTTCAGAGGGAAAGACGGAGAGATGGAGAGGGAGGGAGGGAGAGAGAGAGCACACAAGTGGCGGAGAGGCAAAGAGAGAGGAGGACAGAGGATCCAAAGTGGGCTCTGTACTGACAGCAGAGAGCCCGAGGTGGGGTTTCAACTCATAAACCATGAGATCATGACCTGAGCCAAAGTAAGATTCTTAACCAACTGCGCCACGCAGGCACCCCTCATCATCCCCAGGTGCTCCCCAAAATTATGTTCTACACAGGGGACATAGTCCTTTTAGCTATATTTGAAGTCACTATCTCAAATATTCCTGAGAGCTGTTACAAAAGAAATCATAACCTTGTCCACTCCAAGTATTGGGAATGACAACTTGCAGTAAAACACCAAAAAACCAAAACCCCCCAAAACACATACACACACCAAAAAACATCTCTACCATTTGGCACTTGACAAATTAAACGAAATCAGAAAATCTGGATGGTTTGGCCTTGATAGTTGCTCTCACAAATAGAACGCTGTAAAGGACCTCGGTAACAGATTGTCGGAGTGAGTTGATGAATCTAAAGATCCTTCAAAATAAGGATAAAAAAGAAAAGCCAAAAAAATACATCGTCTTGGTACCAATCTACTAATTGTATAACAAATATGTTGAATTTGCAGATTACAATCATTACAGTACTGAAGAGGTAATGAGTTGGTATATAGTACTAAGTTACTACAAAAAAACATTTAAAAATGTTTCCAACAGCATTGGAGATTTCTATAATCCCTAAATCTCTTACTGCTTCGACTTGAGCTTCCCTGTACAGTTTCTGATAAACTACTGTTATTGATAAATAACCCTTATGATACCAGGCCTGAGTGTGCCAATGCTCCAGGGAGTGTTCATCTAACTAGTTTACAGCTATCACATCCATGGCGGTTTTAAGTAAGCTCTTCTGTCAGTGACTGAACATGACAGGGTTTCTAAAGTTTCTACAAACCTAGGGGCGCCTGCGTGGCTCAACTGGTTGAGCATCTGACTCTTAGTTGCAGCTCAGGTCATGATTCCAGGGTCATGAGATAGAGCTCCACATCGGGCTCTGCACCGGCTGTGGAGCCTGCTTAAGATTCTATCATCTCTCCCTCTGCCCTTCTCCCCTGCTCACGCTCTCTAAAATAAAACAAAAATTTTTTTAATTTAAAAATTGAAAAAAAAAGTTTCTACAAATGTAATATTCAAATGTGTAAGTGGTGCTGAGAACCCATGTTTTAATGTCAATTTCGTGAGGTCCAACTTAATAACATCTTTCCTGATAGAAGAGAAAGTCCCATTTTCTAACATGTTTGATCAAAATTTGTCTTTTATTATTGATAGTTTAGCAAATTGTTTGCTAACAGATCTGTTCTACAAGGAACAGTAAAGGGAGCCTTCTAGTCTGAACGAAAGGACAGTAGACAACTTAAATCCAGATGGATTAATTCAAAACAGGTCAATGCACCTACATAGGTAAATATGGAAGACTGTATAAATATGTTTTAGAATTGTAACTTATCTTCTCTTATCTAAGAAACAATTACATTAAGTAATAAATTTACTTATTTATTTGTTATAATGCATTTTAATTTCTTTGCTGTAATGGTTTTTTAATTTATTGCAATAACTAATAATTTTATTTTAATTAAATAAGTTTAGATGTGTTTATGGACATACAATGTATAAATATGTAATTTGTAACAGCACAAAGGAAGGGGAGGAAATGGAGCTATACATCAAAGTATTTATAAAATACTGAAATTAAGGTGGTATTAATTTAAATTAAATTATTTTAAATTAAGATATTAAGGATTAATGGTAATCCTCAGAGCAGCCATTAGGAAAATAACTCAAAAAAATAAAAGTAATGACTGGGAATAACAATGGTATGCTAGAAAATACTTTTTTTATTTTTAATTTTTTAATGTTTATTTATTTTTGAGAGAGAGAGAGAAAGACAGAGGGCGAGCAGGGGAGGGGCAGAAAAAGGAGGAGACACAGAATCCAAAGCAGGGTCCAGGCTCCGAGCTGTCAGTACAGAACGGGATGCGGGGCTTGAACTCACAAACCGTGAGAGCATGACCTGAGCTGAAGTTGGACGCTTAACTGACTGAGCCACCCAGGTGCCCCTAGAAAATATTTAACACAAAAGAAGACAGTAAAGGTGGAAGAGAAGCAAAAAAGACACACTTTACCAAGTCACAAATAGACAATAAAAGGATAGAAAAAGATATACCATATAAACAGTTAACTAGTAGCTAATGTGGCTATACTACTATCAGACAAAACACACTTTAATAATTGTTATTAGAGACAAGCATTTTTGTTTTCCATTGTGTTAAAAGACAGCATAAAATTTACTCTCTTAACCATTTTTTTAACGTTTACTTTTGACAGAGAGAGAGAGAGAGAGAGAGAGAGAGAGAGAGAGAGAGAGAGATCGAGTGGGGTAAGGACAGAGAGAGAGGGAGACACAGAATCCGAAGTAGGTTCCAGGCTCTGAGCTGTCCACACAGAGCCTGATGCTGGGCTCGAACCCACAAACCATGAGATCATGACCTGAGCCAAAGTCAGATGCTTAACCGACTGAGTCACCCAGGCGCCCCGAGCATCTCAACAGTTTTTAGGTGTTTCACACTGTTGTGAAACATCTCCAGAACTCTTCCATGGTGCAAAACTGAAACTATGTACCCATTAAACAACTCCCCTTTTCCTCCTTTCTCCCCAGCCCCCCGTACCTACCATTCTACTTTTTGTGTCTATGGATTTGCCTGCTTTAGATACCTCATACACGTGAAGTCACGCAGGGTTTTTCTTTTTGTGATTGGTTTATTTGACTTGGCACGTCCTCCTGGTTTCTCCATGCAGTAGCACGTGACAGGATGTCCCTCCTTTTTCAGGCTGAATAATATTCTGTGATTTGCGCAGACCACATTGTGCTTATCCGTTCATCTGTCAGTGAGCACCTGGGTCTCTTCTACCTCTTAGCCACTGGGAACGGTATTGCTACGAGCACAGGTATGCAAATATCTTCGACACTCGGCTTTCAATTCTCTTGGAGATATACCCACAAGTGGAATCGGCGGATCGTATGGCAGTTCCATTTTTGATCTTTTGAGCAAACTCCATACTGTTTTCCACAGTGGTTGCACCATTTTACAATTTCATCAATGGTGCACAAGGGTTCTAATTTCTCCACATCCTCATCAACACTTATTTATTTATTTACGTACTTACTTATTTACTTATTTTTTACAGTAGCCACCCCAATGGGTGTGAGGTGACAAAGAACATTTTATAATGATAAATGAATCAATCCATCAATAGGGTATAATAACAAACATACAAGTGCCCAAGAGTACATGAAGCCCCCAAATATATGAAGCAACACTGAGAAATAAAGGCAGAAATAAACAGGTCAACAGTAATAGTTCGAAACGTCAATACACACTTTCAGTAATGGATAGAAAATTAGGCAGAAGATCAGCAAGGAAACAGAAGACTTAAACAGCACTAAAAACCAACCAGCACTCCAAAACATCATGAAAACAATCCAACTACATCAAAACATACACAAGTGCACATCTAACATTCTTCAAGATAAACCAAATTTCTTCTGCAATAAAACAAATCTCAAATCAATTAAAAAACTGAATCACAGAAGCATGTTCTCCGATCAGAAAAGAATGAAAACAGAAATAAGTAACAAAAAAGCTGTAAATCTTCTTGACCTTGGATTAGCCAATGACCTCCTAGCTACGGTACCAAAAGCATGAGCAAGAAAAGATAAAATAAATAAACTGGACTTCACCAAAATTAATAACTTTGTGCTTCAATGGACACCATCAAGATCAACTTTTTATGTAAGTCAATAATAAAAACACAACCCATTGTTTTAATGGGCAAAAGATATGACATTTCTCCAAATTACACATACAAATTGCCAATTAGCACACGCAAAGAGGCTTAATGTCACTAGCTGTCAGGGAATGTAAATCAAAACCACAACGAGATATCATTTCATACTCACTAGGAGGGTTATAACTAAAAACACAGAGAATAATAACCTTTGTTTGCAGGATGTGGGAAAACTGGAACTATTCTAAACTTCACCACCGGTGGCAAGTAAAACGTACAGCTGCTTTGGGAGACAGCCTGGCAGTTCCACAAAAAGTTGCCACATGAGCCTAACAATCCTTCCGGTAGGTATTATCCATGAGAACTGAAAACATATATCCACAGAAAAACCTGTACACAAACAATCACAGCAGCATTATGCATAAGAGCAAAAAGCAGAAACAACCCAAATGTCCATCAGCTGATGAAAAGATACACAAAATGTGGCATACCCCACACAACAGGATATTACTCAACAGTAAACAGAACTACTGACACATGCCACACTATGACACAACCTGGAAAGATGATGCCAAGTGACAGAGCCATTCACAAAAGAACACATAACTGTATAATTCCATTATATGAAATATACAGAAAGGGCTAACCTAGAGTCCAAAAGGAGTCCAAAAATGTTGCCTAGGGCTGAGGGACATGGGAGGAGGTGGGCAGTGACTACTCAATAGGCATGGGTTTCTTTCTGGGGTGATGAAAATAATCTAAAATCAAGTGTGGTCACAGGTACATAATTGAATACTAGAATACAACAAATCATTAAGTTCTATACTTAAACGGGTGAATTATAGCTCTACAAAGCTCGTACATTAAAAGAGAAAAACGACCCAAGCACAGAACCTTTTTTCTAAGTGTCCCTAGTGTAGACGTGCTGTGGGAAGAGTGGGTACGTCTTTTCCCTTCTGTAGAAATATCACCAGACATTGGGGTACCAAAGGACCTTCCTGTGATTCTCAAAGTTCTAAAGAATTAAAAAATACAATAATAACAAAACTCCCACAAATAATGTGTGTCGGGATAAGAGAGCTCAATACTGATTCTCAAGATTTACCAAAGATGAGTCAAACTCTATCTCTGACACAGATAACAAAGACTTGAAAGTGTTCTGTCGTGATCTAATTCTCACTTTTTAATTTTACGGTTTAATCCATATATCCACTTGCTAGGGGTATGTATGCACAAATGAATATATGTGGGGAAAATACACGTTTTAGAAGACAATTTATGCCACTATTTTGGTTTGAGATTGTTTTTACCATGGACAGATGAATCTTCATCAGCAAATAGATACGGTTCTATTTCTTTCAAGGAACTTCTACCTTCAAGTCGGGCAAGGAGCTTGCAAAAGAAAAAAAAGAGAAAGAAAACTCATTATCTAAAAATATAAAATCCTAGAAATCTACATTATAAAATTTTCCAAAAGTCTATAAAAAAACTCACTTAATTTTGAGGATTTAAAGGAAATTATGAAATAGCAAATACAGGGGCGCCTGGGTGGCTCAGTCGGTTAAGTGGCCGACTTTGGCTCAGGTCATGATCTCACGGTCCGTGAGTTCGAGCCCTGCGTCGGGCTCTGTGCTGACAGCTCAGAGCCTGGAGCCTGTTTCGGATTCTGTGTCTCCCTCTCTCTGACCCTCCCCCCGTTCATGCTCTGTCTCTCTCTGTCTCAAAAATAAATAAACGTTAAAAAAAAAAAAAAAAAAGAAAGAAAGAAATAGCAAATACAATTTAGGAGAAAAATTGTGTCATTTACTCAGAAAATAATTCATTTTTTAACTTTATTTATTTACTTATTTTGGGAAAGAGAGAGCAAGCGTGCGTGCACAAGTAAGGGGCGGGGGTGGTGTGTGCGTGCACAAGTAAGGGAGAGACGGGGGAGACAGAAAATCCCAAGGAGGCTCAGGGCTCCATCCCAGGAACCGTGAGATCATGACCTGGGCCGAAATCAAGAGCTGGACACTTAACTGACTGGACCACCCAGGTGCTCCGAAAACACTTCATTTTTTATGTACCAAATATCGGATGGTATAAAACGAGGCCCTGTCTTCAAAGGAGCCGCCAGTGTAGTTTGGGATATAGGACCAACTGCTAACTGCCAAGTATTTACCTTTCTTACGTGTCATAATTTCCTTTCTCAGTAAACTTACCACACGCGTTAGACAGATACCAGCTTTTAATGTGTCTGCCCAAGATACTGCCAATTCCTCGTCTAGTGGAGGAGGGGGCAAAGGCGAAAGTGAGAAAAAACGCACTTGAGGAGCTCCCGCCTGAATTCATTAGGTGAACAGAGCTCGGGCAGGTACTGAGCACAAGTGCATCAGCCAGGGTGCAGAGGCGCGGAGGCGATAAAGAACACTCTGCTGGTAGGTGAACTGTACACAGATGTGGGACCGCTACAGTGTAGCTGGTAACATGAAACAGACAGGAGATTAGTAAAGTCCTAAAGGAGCAAAAGTCAGATCACAGAAGGCCGCAGATGCCATGTTTAGGAGCCTGTTCTCTGGTTTTGAGACAAGAGCAAGGGATTTTAAGCTGTGAAGTGAGAAGCATTCTAGAACAGTTGGGACTTCAGAACCAGACCTGTTAGCCCCTTTCTCTGGGCCGGGGCCTTCTCATCAGGAAAGTGGTAACAGCTACCTCCCAGCCAAGGTTGTTGAGGAGTCAGGGTGTTACAAAAAAAAAAAAAAAAAGTGCTTGGCAGAGAGGAAGCACCGTGTGAGTCCCAGCTATCATCTGCTTATCATATCATCAGATTATCCTGGTGGCTACAAGGGATGGATTTGAGAGTAAAAGCAGCTCTGGAGAAGGCTGGAGTCTGTCACACTCATCTGGAGGAGGTGTACCCACACCAAGTAGTTAGGAAGACGGCAAGCAGAACTGTGACTGGGTTAAATGCCAAAGAGGGAAATGTAATCAAAGTGGATTCTCAAGTTTCTAAGGAATCAGCACAGATTTGACAAATCTTCCATACAACAAAAGACAAAAAAGAGCTATCACAAATGGGAACAAAAGCATTCACTCTTCACCAAGCAAAGGGTTCTCTATGTTAATTTAGCAACTACTTCCTGAGTTTCTCTTACATACCATGCACCATAGCAGGTAAGAAGATGCAGACTGCAGGGATGGAGAAGACAGCCTGACCGCAGAGACTTTGCTGTCCAACCACTCACAGGAAAAACCCTCAAAACAAGCAACACTAGTTTTACATGAGAATGCCTTTGATGAGGCGGCAAAAAGTGTTAGTTCCATTAAATCACGACCCCTGGGTACTTTAAAAATTATTGTGATGACAGGGGCGGCACACTAGCAGTAAAGAACTTAATCTTGACCAAAGAGAGGTCTGGCCTTTGCCCTTGGCTCCTGGGAGGTCATCCCTAAGCCTCTAGGAATATCCTTCCAGATAGAAGCGTCTTTACCTCGGGCCTTATGCCCCATCAGATAGTCTCAAAGTGTGATTTAGGGTGGGGCTTTGGGTCAACTTGACTCTGGTATCAGAGGGGCTGGAGAGTGAGGTCAGCTGCTCACCTGCATCTGGGGAGAGAGCCCCAGACCGTCACACATGTTGCTGGGAGGACTAGGCACTGGCCGCAAGCGCACGAGGAGAGGACAACCGGGAGGGTGTGCATCAGGAATTCCCCTAGACTTTGATCCGTGACATCTCCCTGGGCTGCTTTCAAATCTGCATCCTTTCCCTGCAGTGATCCATAACCATGAATGTAACAGCTCTCAGTGAGTTCTGAGTCCTTCCAGCGAGCTGCTACACCTAAAGGTGGTCTTGGGGAACCCCAAACCTGCAAGTCATGTCAGGGCGGGCGCAGTCTCAGGGGCCCGAGACTTTGTGGTTTGTGTCTGCAGCAAAGGCCCAGCTTCACACACAGATAAAGGACTTCTGCTCCAAACTGAAATACAATCGTTTTTTTCTCTAGAAAAATCACTTACTTGTGTGGATTATTTGAGTTGGATGCTTTTTTCATAGACTACCCTTGTATTTGAAAGGAAGAAAAGACAAACTATGATTATACAGACTTCGGTACTTGGCAGACATTAGAAAGGAAGCCAGTCGCCTTAAGAAAGCTGACAGTATTTGTTGCCAATGACAAAATTTAAATTTTGGAAAACTTATCCACCACCATGACCGTGACAGCTGGCTTCCCAACACTTATGGTCCTTTTTGAAGTCACCAGTGTTTCAATGTGGTTTTTAAAACAATCATTCAACACATCAGTCCTTGAAAGGTCCGTGTAATCCACTGAAGCGGTTATTTCCAAATGACCAGGGCATGATGTCAAATCATTTCTGGGTAAAAGATTCACTCCGAGTATAAGGCCAATCAATGGTTTTAATGTATGAAGAATTCCCTAATACACATTTTATATTCTATCTTGCAGTGAACTTTTAGGAAACTACTACTGGTCAAGTTTTGGTACTTTGGCATCAAAGAAGAAAATCCATAATTAGCTGGAAAAGACCTTCAAATACTCCTCCTTTTTCCAACTATGAACCTGTGAGAGCCTAGTCATCATGTACTTTAGCCGAACACACAGTAATAGACTGGATGCAGAAAAGATGAAAACCCGTTTAACTTTCATTAAGCCGGACATTAAAGAGATTTACAGACACATAAAATACCATCACTCCTCACCACATTTCAGGCTCCTTGCTGACAGCAGAGACAGACTCAGGACTTGAACTCATGAACCGTGAGATCATGACCTGGGTGGAAGTCAGACATGTTAACTGAGCAACCCAGGCACCTCAATCCTTGGTGATTTTTAAATGTGCAATGCACTCCTAAAATCAAAAAGTACGAGAACCACTGAGTTAGAAAACTGAGAGTCCTGCCTGAAGAGTAAGACAGAAATGGGGCAACTGGGTGGCTCGGTGGGTTAAGCATCCGACTTCGGCTCAGATCGTGATCTCGCAGTTCTTGAGTTGGAGCCCTGCATCAGGCTCTGTGCTCACAGCTCAGAGCCTGGAACCTGCTTGGGTTTCTGGGTCTCCCTCTGTCTCTCTGTCCCTGCCCTGCTCACGCTTTCTCTCAAGAATAAACATTAAAAAAAAAATAGAATAAGAGAAACTTTCATGGACAATATGGAACACATAAAACAACTATGTATGCAAATGACTAACATGCTCATCAGAACGATTAACTTAGGAAGTTATGCAGAGAATATTTACTTATTGTCATTGCTTAAAATATTTCAGAGTTCTCCCCTCTGAGAATTCCTTGTAAGAAAGTATTCAAGAAAGCTTTATATTGGCATGACTCATGGGCAAAGATGGTATTACCCCTCTTACCAAATTGGCTACATTAGCCAGTTTGCATCTGATTTCCACTGTTATTAAAAAATCAAATTCATTTTTTCGGGGCGCCCGGGTGGCTCAGTCGGTTAAGTGGCTGACTCCAGCTCAGGTCATGATCTCACCGGTTTGTGAGTTCAAGCCCCGCCTCGGGCTCTTTGCTGCTCAATCGGGAGCCCGGAACCTGCTTCTGATTCTGTGTCTCCCTTTCTCTCTGCCTCTCTCTCTGCCTCTCTCTCTCTCTCTCTCCCTCTCTCTCAAAAATAAATAGACATTAAAAAATTTTTAAAAATCAAATTCATGTTCAAAGATGAAAACTTTCCACTATCGAAAATATTCAAAATAATGTTTTACAATGCCAAAGCAGAGTATAGGGAAATTACCGCTCAGAACTTGGAAATAGATTTACCCTTATAAATGCAATACAAATACAAATAATATTAACAATTTATAGAAGCCATTTTATGGGACGAGACATCATCCAAACCTAGGCAGAAAACACCCTACAAACTGACATAAATCCATTATAAAATCAAAATTAACGATGTCCAGAGTTAAGGAGTTAGAAAGAAGCAAGGTATTCAGAAGGGCAAAAAAGAGTGTAAGTGTCCAGGGTAAAGGGAACGCAAGTAAGTTCTGCTAGAAATGACACTTCAATCCTTTCAGGGAAGATTAACACACTGGGCAATCAGAGCGTGGTGATGGGAGCCATGAAGATAATTCAACTATTTCTCTTGATTCCCTCAGCAATCTTACTGAGGCCTAATTTCCTATTTGGGAAAGAATGCACGGTGGACACAACAATTTGAATCTATCTGGCAGTTTGACTAATATTGTTAATTGACAGATTTGACATTTGGTTTGTAAATCAATATACGCCAGGTTTTATTATCATAACAAGTTAACCAATAATAGCTACTATCTGTGCTTACTGTGGTATCAGTAGTACATAATTTATATACATTATCTCCTTTGTTACATTACCTCTGTTTGTTATCATTCTATTTTTCAGATGAGAAAACTAGTATTTGCCAGAGCCAAGATTTAAGAGACTTTTTGGCTCCCAAAGCCTGGAATTGTGTGCTACAGCGCCTCAGAGTCAGTATCGCGGAGTCTAATAAAATCTGGGTACAGAGATGAAATACTTTTTGGACCTACTAGGCAGATCAAACCAGTCGGAGACGCCGTCTAGGCAATCACCTGGCCTCTTTAAGCCATCTCCGTTCCGTACTCCCTCTCCGATGCTAACAAGGAGCCCTAAATGCTTTCAACAGCAGCATTATTACCATAACAAGTATCGAGCCTGCAAGGGGCACAGTACTCAATTGTACCCATTGGTAAACATCTCAGCCAAGTCAAGTGTGTCCCAGGAACTGAGTAAGGTGTTGGGGACACAAAGCCGTAGCAGACACAGTTCCTGTCTTCAAAGAACTTAATAGGAGAAATCAAAAGGTTACAAAAGTGCCATAAAGTACTGTAGGTGCTACAAGAGAAATGCAGGGCGCCGCGAAGGTGTTTGAACCGGACTAACCAGCCATCTTGGAGAAATCACCCTGAGGACCAGTCAGCGACCTGGAACCTCCCGGAGCACACCAGGACCACCCTCCCAACATTCTTTCCTTTTGTTTAACCACACCCTTAAGTACACCCTTGGGGCATAACTTCCTCCATCTGCCCTGGAGATCTGTAACACATACATTAAACATTCTCCTCTTGGGTGGTCCCTCAGCAGGACTCCCAACCTCCAGGGCTAGAAAAGCAAGTCTTAAGGGAGGTGACTTTGCCGGAGATTCACTCCTCTTGTGCCTGAGAAGGGCGTCGTCAGTAAGTCCCCTAAACAAGCCATTTCACAACAAGCTGGACTTGTCAGCCTTTTTCTTCAGTCTTCTGGCCAGTTTTCTTGTGTGGGAGGCAACTTTAATGTTGAATGAGAGATTTATTTATAGTTCTCTTAAATGCAAAATGTACATGCAAATTTATTTATAGTTCTCTTAAATGCAAAATGATACAGAAATTTTTTTTTTTTGTCTTTCTGCATGGAATGTCCTTGCCCTATTCTCCCAATTAAATTTCTAAAGCCTAGACTACTGAACAGGCGAAAATAATACACATTCTTCAAGGCCGCTTCCTTCTATGAAACATTACCAGCCTGTCTCCCTCATCTGGATATAAAAGCTCAAGAGGAAAAGAATCTATTTCGGCTCACCACGTAGTCCAAATGCTTTATGTTCGGCAGAAACTCAGTAGTTGCCTATTAAATTAAAGGTGAAAAAGGTATAGGTAGGCAGGCTTGAGAAGGACGGAGTGTAAATAACCTCAAACTATTTTTTTTTAATTGTTTAATGTTTATTTTTAAAGACACAGAGAGAACACGAGAGCACATGCTGGAAGGCCCAAGAGAGAGAGGGAGAGAGAATCCTAAGCCCAGTGAAGCCCTACGTGGGGCTTCTGTGATCATGACCTGAGCCAAAGAAATCTAGAGTCAGATGCTTAACTGACCGAGACACCCAAGGCGCCCCGTAAGCCTCATAAACTATTTCCATTTTTGTATTAGGACTGTCTATAAACTTCTGCCAAAGTCCATGAGTATTCTATGCCTATCATCGAAGCTCTTCATACCAACCAAAGTCCATTTCAGACACACTCATCGGAACCCAGAATCTTCAATACCTGATAAGCAGAATACCTACCATATAGATGTTTTTATTTTATTTCTCTAAAGTTTTTATTTATTTTAGACAGAGAGAGAGCGAGCAGGGAGGGGCAGAGAGGGAGGGACAGTGAGAGAATCCCAAGCAGGCTCTGCACTGTCAGCGCAGGGCCCAATGCGGGGCTCAAACTCAGGAGCCGTGAGATCATGATCTGAGCTGAAACTAAGAGCTGGATGCTTAACCAACTGAGTCACCCAGGTGCCCCCCATACAGATGTGTTTAAAGAGCAGAAAGAATTGGGGTGCCTGGGTGCCTCAGTTGGCTGAGTGGGTTTGGCTCCTTCAGGTCATGACCTCACGGTTCCCGACTTTGAGCCCAGCATCAGGCTCTGTGCTAACCGCTCAGAGCCTGGAACCTGCTTCGAATTCTGTCTCCCTCTCTGACCGTTCCTTGCTTGCACTCTTAGCTCTCTCTTTAAAATAAACAAACATTAAAAAAATAATAAAGAGCTGAAAGAACAACTTAAGATCAAAGTAACCAGAAATGAATGACATTAAGGTAAATCCATACATGTAAGAAGCATTTGGATAAAGGTTCATTTCCCCCGACCTTTTCTAACTAAATGTCTGCAGTAGGGTTTCAAACCAGTTAAGTATAAAAGGCTACCGAAAGGGCGCCTGGGTGGCTCAGTTAAGCGTCCTTGGCAGGTCATGATCTCACAGTTCCTGGATTCGAGCCCTGCGCTGACAGCTCGGAGCCCGGAGCCTGCTTCAGATTCTGTCTCCCTCTCTCTCTGCCCCTCCCCCACTCATGTTCCGTGTGTCTCTCTCTCTCTAAAAATGAATAAACATCAGAAAAATTAAAAAAAAAAAAAAGGCTACCTAAAGAAGTAATCATTCTAAACCAAATATTCCAAGTATTTGGTTGCAAATATTCCCACCCCTGCTCCATAACAGGCCTAGACTTCTACCTAAAAACTGAATACAATCCTTAGTTTTACTACTTACACGTAGAGGAAATTCAGGCAAAAATGTTTATAACATAGCGAAAGTAAGAGAGAAGTTGGAATAAGGAAGCAACGGAAAGCAGGAACGTGAACATACATGTGATGGATGCAAAACTGGGCCATTACGCCATCCCACAAATTAGAGGACCAATTTCTTTTCCCAGGTGAAACGAGACTCCGTCGCCACTTTGAAAATTCAACGGTCCTTCAGGGCAGAGTACGAGGCCTGGCTCTTTAATCAAGCTTTTGTCTAAATTATACGGCAAAGACAACTGCTGAATAATTTACTATATTGTTAAGTCCCATCATTTCTAAGTATATTCCATGAAGAGCTGGTGCTGTTCTAACTGATATTTTTTAAAAGCAATTATCCTATAAGAAAAGGAAAAATAAAGTCAAGCAAGATTTTCTATATATACACCTGAGAATTTAAGCTTTTTTTTTCTTTTTAAATATATATATTTTTTAATGTTTCTTTTGGGGCGGAGCAGAGAGTGCAGGGACAGAGGATCCGAAAGGGGCTCTATGCTGACAGCTCAAACTCATGAACCACAAGATCATGACCTGAGCCAGTCAAACGCTTAACCGACTGAGCCACCCAAGCGCCCTCTTTTTTCTTCCTAAGTTTTTAATTCCAGTTAGTTAACACACAGCATGATACTAGTTTTCAGGTGTACAATATAGTAATTCCACACTTCCATACATCACCCTGTGCTCACCAGGACAAGTGTACTCCCTGATCCCCCCATCACCTGTGTCACCCACCTCCCCCCCACCTCCTCTCTGGTAACCGGAAATTTGTTGTCTGCAGTTAAGAGTCTGTTTCTTGGTTTGTCTCTCGTTTTCCTTTGCTCATTTGTTTTGTTTCTTAAATTGCACATGCGAGTGAAATCACACAGTATTTCTTTCTCTTATTTAGCTTAGCGTTATACTCTCAAGCTCCATCCGTGTTGTTGCAAATGGCAAGATTTCATTCTTTACGGCTGAATAACATGCCATTGTGTGCACACACACATTCTTTATCCACTCATCAGTCAGCGCACACCTGGGCTGCTTCCGTCTTGGGTATCGTAAACAATGCTGCTGTAAACATAGGGGTGCATGTATCTCTTTGAATTAGCGTTCTTGTATTCTTTGGGAAAATACCCAGTAGTGCTACTGCTAGATCATAAGGTAGTTATATTTTTAAGTTTTTGAGGAACCTCCATACTGTTTCCCACAGTTTGCATTCCCCATCCACAGTGCACGAGGGTCCCCCTTTCTCTACACCCTCGCCAGCCCCCTTTATTTCCTGTGTTGTTGACTTTAGCCATTCTGACAGTTGTGTAAGCAGCATTAACCTCTAGCTGATTTGTAAGAACTAAAACTTAAATTTATGACATTCCACAAATTAGTAATTCCATTAAGTGCATTCTTCAGACCTCATCAGGAAGTTATGCCAAACTGCTTCAAATTGTCATTTAGATAAAAAAAATCAAATATATGCAAGGTCCCAGAAAGAAAACAGAATCAAAATTATGAGAGCTTAATGTTGGCAGAATACTATCCTCACCTTGCATGTGAGGAACTCTGCTGGAGAAACGCTTCTGGCATATTCTCCCACCTCCTCGTTCTCTTCCCCAAGGAAGGAGAGATTTCCTAATGGGTTAAGAGCAGGTACTAGAAAGGCATGGATCATCTCCTTCATCCCTCCCGACAGTTTGTCGATTGGTAGTACCCATTCTGCCGTGTTCCTATACTTCAGTCTAAAAGGAGAGAGCACTCAGAAATGAGATTTGCCAAAACAGTTGGCCTGATAACCTTCAGTGGTACACTGGGAGACAGAAGCCTGATCGGTGGGCTAAAGAGTGGATGAGAGATAAGGAAGTACAGACACAGAGCACAAACTCTTTGCTGTGCTGAGGGGGCTGGGGCGGGATGGGGCTGGCTGGGGCTGGCCGGGGCATGAACATCTAGGGAGGTTTTCTGCTTTGTTGTTAACGTTTTATGTTAGGATGCTGATGGAAATGATTGGTGGAGAAGAAGATTAAAAATCCAGAAGACAGAAAAACCACCACAAGAGTGGGAACCTCTGCAGCAGTGAGGTCCCTGAGGAGGAATGGGATGGAAGGAATCTGTAACCTAAGTGCAGAAGTTGCACTTTCTTAGAAGCAGAAATATTTTTTATTTTAAGGAGGGAATTCAGAGAAATAGTACATAGATTATCAAGACAGACTTCATGAATAAGCAGGGATTGCTACATTAATAACTGATAAATAGACTTCAGAATGAAGAAAATTATTAGAGATAGAGATAAATTGCAGGATGAATACAAGGCCTGATCGCCCAGGAAGACATATGATCCTAAATGTGTACATGTCTACCAGAATCTCAAAATACACGAAACAAAACTAATGCAGATGAAAAGAGAAACTGACAAACCCACAATTACAGTTGGGGCTTCAACAGTCCCCTCTCAGCAACTGATAAACTTAGAAAATCAGCACAGATAGAAGATCTGAACAATACAAGATCTAACTCATATAAATAGAACGTTCCACCCAACAATAGCAGAACATACATTTTTTTTTTTCAAGGGCCCATGGAACATTCACCAAGACAGATCACAGCCTGGAGCATAAAACAAACCTCAACCAATTTAAAAGAACTGAAATCACACAGAGTATGTTCGCTGACAATGATGGAAGGAAACTAGAAATCCGTAACAAAAAGACAACAGGAAAGAATAAGGGAGCTCCTGTGAAATTTTTATTCTCAATGACACATGAAGAAGCAAGTCAGAAAGAGGGGAGAGGGAAGAGGAGAAAGATAGGAAATATATCCACCGAAGCAACAATTGCTGAGTGCCTACTCTGGGCTAAATATTGTTTCAAACACTGGGACTAAAGGAGTACACTCAACAGACAACAAAGTCTGTTCTCATGACCCTTAAATCAATATAAAATGTCAGGTGTGTAAGTGTTAAGAAGAATAAACAGGGTAGGGGGCGCCTGGGTGGCTCAGTCGGTTGACCCTTGATTGAGTCGGTTGAGACTCTTGATTCCGGCTCAGGTCATGACCTCAAGGTTGCTCGCTCACATATGCGCACTCTTTCTCTCCAAAAAAAAACAAAAAACAAAAAAACCCCCAACCATTAAAAAAAAAAAAAAAAGAATAAACAGGGTAAAAGAATAAAGACTAACAGTAGGCAAGGTAAAAAATGAATTATTTTCTTTTACATTGTAGTCAAATGCTTTGTCCTTAAATCAAGGGTTCAGTGGGGCGCCTGGTTGGCTCATTCAGAAGAGCATGCAACTGTTGATCTCAGGTGCTTGAATATGAGCCCCACGTTAGGTGCAGAGATTACTTAAATAAATAAAACCGAACAAAAAATAAATCAAGGGTTCATTATAAGTTTTCCATTCACACCATCTGGCCCACTATTAATTCCATCTCTAGAATCTGTTAAAATATTTTTTGCAACTTTATTTTCTTGGAAGACCCTGTATGAAACGTCTTTTCCCTACTACTCACAAAATGTGGGAATGGTTGGCTATTTTTTAAAGTTGTAATTGTAGTGAATTAAAATTTTAAAGTATGGGACACCCGGTGGCTCAGTCAGTCAGTTGGTGGCTCAGTCCGACTCTTGATTTTGGCTCAGGTCATGATTTCACAGTTTGAGATCGAGCCCCACGTTGGGCTCCGTGCTGACAACGTGGAGCCTGCTTGGGATTCTCCCTCTCCCTCTCTCTCTGTCCTTCCCCCGCTCGTGTGCGCGCTCTCTCAAAGTAAATCAATAAACATCTTAAGCAAAAAAATAAATGAATAAATAAATAAATAAAATTTTAAAGTAGTGCTTCAGTTTCTTGGGATGGCTTGTGACTTCAGAGATCTTCCTCAACGCAACGCCTGTGAGTAGAATCCATAAAGTACCGCAGACTAAAGTGCAAAGGGAGAAAACAGTGCTCAAATAAATTAAGCACTGGCCACAGAGTGCCCAAAAACGCTTAAAGGAAAAGAGACTCACTTAGCTGGTGTTGTGAACAAAAAGGAAAAAGAATCAAGTAGCACCTGCTGCCTAGCTCCCCACTCTCCCCTCTACCCCTTCCTACTCCACAAAGTAACAGGTGCCAGACAACCTGGCTCACGACCTCCATACAGACATGGCAGGCCTCCCATTTTTTGGATACTAGGCTTGTTCTCATGGCAAAAGTCATCTGAGTTCAACCCTGGTTTCAAATGATCATTTAAAATAAGTAAGGTTTGGGGGCACCTGGGTGGCTGGGTCAGTTAAGCGTCTGACTCTTGATTTCGGTTCAGGTCATGATCTCAGTTCCTGAGATGGAACCCCATTTCGGGTTCTGTGCTGGCAGCACGGAGTCTGCTTGGGAGTCTCTCTCTTCCTGCCCCTCCTCTGCTCAGGCTTGCTGTCTCTCTCTCTCTCTCTCTCTCAAATAGATAACATTTTTTTTTAATTTCTTTTTTTTAACGTTTATTTATTTTTGAGACAGGGAGAGACAGCATGAAGGGGGGAGGGTCAGAGAGAGAGGGAGACACAGAATCCGAAACAGGCTCCAGGCTCTGAGCTGTCAGCACGGAGCCCGACGCGGGGCTCGAACTCACGGACCGCGAGATCATGACCTGAGCCGAAGTCGGCTGCCCAACCGACTGAGCCACCCAGGCGCCCCAACATTTTTAAAAAATAGGCTCTAACGGTAGTGGTTCTTATACAAGCAGCGGCTCCACTCTTACGCAGCGGGGATCAGCAAAGTAGGGCCCAGCAGGCCAATCCGAAAGTTTACAAGTAAGTTTTATTGGAACACAGCCAAGCAAATGTGTGTACGTCTCCATGGAAACCTTCACATTAGAACCGCAGGGCGGAGTAGTTGCGACTGCGAGCCCCCACTGGCCTGAAAAGCCTAAATACTATGGGGCCCTTCACCTGAGGGTACTGCTTCTCTCCCTAACCTGTGATCCACCTGTCTCCGTCTCAGGGCTTACTTTCCAACCCTGTTCTCCCGCAGCAGCGATACAACCACACGCCACTACCCGCAGTCCCCGCAAATGAGCCGTGCGCTTGCTTAACTTAACTAAGCACAACCCACGTCACAGCTAGTCTCTGCTTTGAATGCCACCCCCTCTTGCCAAACCAACTTCACATGGCTCATAAAATCCCAGTCATCTCCTCCTCCTGGACTGGTCTTCGCGATGCCTGCCCTTCTATTAGCACGCTTTACTGCACATGCTGCAATTGTTTTTTTTTTTTTTAAGTCGGCCTCTCTCGCTAGTTCAACGGCAGAAGTGGTTTCTTTTGTTTCTTACTCGGATGCCCTGACCAGCGGTTGACACACAGTAAGCCCTGATACTTCTCGGTGCAATTCCTGAGGCCATTCTTGCAGGGCATCAAATGGCTGGCGCGGGTGCGGAGGTACTCAGGCTGGAACTGCAAAATGGGGCAGCGAGGGATGGAAGCCAGAGGCAGAGACGCAGAGACTAGGGGGCGAGGTGAAGCAACCTCCAGAAAAAGCCGCCTGTCCTAGAGAAACTTCCATAACTGCTCCAGGCGGCAAGCCCTCCAAGCCTCCCCCGCCCGGCTCGCCACCTCCAAGCGCAGCGAACGTGCGACAGGAGCGGACCGTCAAGCTGCCGGGCGGAGACCAAGCATTCACACCTATCCGTGCACGCGGGGCGGGGGTGTCCTCCTCCGGGTCCGCTCGCGGGACTCCCAGGCCCTGGGGCCCGGCTCCAAGGGCAAGGGTGGGCGGGGGCGGCCCCAGGGCCGGAGTCTAGCGCGGCTCTCCCTCCCCGCCCCCCCCCCCCCCCACCCCGGGCCAGGACGCCCGCGCCGCCTCCCTCGCCCGCCCGCGGCCCTGGTTCACGGCTCTCTCGTTTCCCATCCCGGTGCCTCTCACCTGCGTCCCAGACTCAGCCCTGTGGAAGTCGCTACACATCGCCCCGAAAGCTCTGCGCACCCGACACTCAACTTTCGCGCCACCAGCGCCATTTACCGCGAGTCCCCGCGGCCCCGCAGCCAGTCAGACGCGCTGACCCGCTGACCCGGACACGGGCATGCGCACTACACCCGCCCTCCACCGGGAAGGCGGTGGGCATGCGCAGTAAGGCTTACGGGCGTCCCCCGCTCAGGTGGTTTCAGACCGCGTCTCCAAGGAGACCGGGAGGCGGCTGGCGGTTTTTTCTTCTCATCAACTTCAGTTCGTCTTTAGTAGGTAAAACTGGCAGCATGTTCTTTCTTTCTCTTTCTTTTCTTTCTTTCTTTCTCTCTTTCCTTCTTTCTTTCGTTCTTTCTTTCTTTCTCCTTTCCTTCCTTCCTTTCTTTCCTTTTTTCTTTCTCTACTTTCTTCTTCCATCCTTCTCTCTCTCTCTCTCTCTCTCTTTCCCATAAACAAAGCAGTAACTGAGCAGGCAGGGCTTTTTGTCCATTTGTGGGTTAAAAGCCTCTGGCTGGCTGTACATGTGATTCATGGTTAATTCTGAAAAAAAAGTACACTAACTTTGAGAGAATCTTTGTAATTAAATAATTATAATAATAGTAATTACAGTTAACAGTTAACAATGCTTAGTATGTGTCCTAAGTGCTTTATATTTAATAATTAGTTAAATCCACACAGTCCAATGAGGTAGTTACTATTATCCCCGTGTATTACAGATGAGGAAACTGAGGCACAATTTTGGCCCACATTACTTTGGTGAACAAATTGTGCTGAGTCAACAAATTAATGAGAACTAGGAAAGGAAGAGCATGAATGCAAACTGTTCTTCAAAGAAACTTGGTTGCGGGGCACCTGGGTGGCTCAGGTGGTTAAGTGTTTGACTTCCGCTCAGGTCATGATCTCCTAGTCCATGAGTTCGAGCCCTAGTCAGGTTCTGTGCTGACAGCTCAGAGCCTAGAGCCTGGAGCCCGCTTCGGATTCTGTGTCTCCCCCTCTCCGCCCCTCCCCTGCTTGCACTCTGTCTCTCAAAAATAAAATAAAAACACTAAAAAAAATATTTTTAAATAAATAAGACTGGGGCACCTGAGTGGCTCAGTCGACTGGGCATCCGACTTCGGCTCAGTCCATGATCTCACGGTCTGTGAGTTCGAGCCCTGCATCAGGCTCTGTGCTGACAACTTCGAGCCTGGAGCCTGCTTTGGATTCTCTCTCTCTCTCTCTCTCTCTCTCTCTCTCTCTCCACCCCTCCCCTGCTTATGCTCTGTTTCTGTCTCTCTCTATCTCAAAAATAAATAAAAATTTTTTAAAAAAATGAATAAAAAACTTGGTTGTGAAGGAAGGAGATACATAGTAACAAGAAGAAATCGAGGAAGAGTCGTTAAGAAGGCAAAGCCTGGGGCACATTTAAATGCTGACAGATGGGGCGCCTGGGTGACGCAGTCGGTTAAGCGTCCGACTTCAGCCAGGTCACGATCTCGCGGTCCGTGAGTTCGAGCCCCGCGTCAGGCGCTGGGCTGATGGCTCAGAGCCTGGAGCCTGTTTCCGATTCTGTGTCTCCCTCTCTCTCTGCCCCCTCCCCCATTCATGCTCTGTCTCTCTCTCTGTCCCAAAAATAAATAAACGTTGAAAAAAAAATTTTTTTTAAATGCTGACAGGAAATGGGGTGTCTGCGTGGCTCAGTTGGTTAAGTGCCAGACTCTAGACTCCAGCTCAGGTCATTATCCCAGGGTGGTGGGATTGACCCCCACATCAGGCTCTGTGCTAAGCAAGGAGCCTGCTTGGGATTCTCTCCTTCTCTCTCTCTCTCTCTGCCCCTTTTCCATTCTCTCTCTAAAATAAAAATTAAAAATAAAAAAAAAATGTATGTGACAGGAAAGAGCTGTAGAAACATACTGGTTAAAGACGCCATCGGAGAAAGAATGTTCTTTCACTGTGAGCAGAGACTAGGCTCAAAAATGGGTGCAGATGCAGCTATATTCTGGGGTAGGAAGCTCAAAGAGGTTGAGGAAGGTCAAGGCTGAGGGGTTTTGTTTTTCTCTGAAGTAGAAAGCAAGGTAGTACGAATCCCGCCTCCACTTGAATTCCTCTTGTGAAAAGCAAAGTGTGCACCTAAGTTGACTGCCTGAATTAATGTTACCACCAACAGGCTCTCCCAAAAGCCTTCCAACAAAACCCATTCTCAGTTCATGCCGAACACAGAGCACTGGTGATTGACCAAAGTACAATACCACCGTGGACTATGGTGGTAATTACCTTAACCGGGAGAATTTTCCAGTGACACTTACTGTCTATAGTCACATTTAATGCACGACCTATATTAGTATGATTCTTTTGTTGCACAGAGCTTTTCTCCCTGAGTTACAATTTTCTTGAATTCCAAGATAAATTTTCTAAAATCATCATGGATTTTGATATCAGGTACACCTAGAGTTTTAAATCCGGTTTTGTCACTCATTACCATGATACGCACTACTTATCACTCTGGACCGTAGTTATCGCTGTGTTGTGATGATGAAAAACTGTGCTGAAAACGGCTAGTACAGCATCTAACACAAAATAGCGATTCCCTTCCTACCTCCCTATCTTTCTTAGATCATCACTTAACACAGTGCCAAAGATAGGATACTCAATATACATCCCTTGTTTACCGTGATGGTGGTGGTTAGGGCCAGATTAAGAGATGAGCCTGTCCGGCAGACGTCCAGAGTGGCACATCGTGAAGGCTGCTGAAACTTCTCTATGTACTAAAATATCACAAGAATACGAGATGGAAGAAAAACCATTTTTAACTGCAATCTTTTCAACTGGGATCCTGTATGTGGTTGGGAAGAAAAAACACTTGGAAAGACAGTGAAACAGGCTCCATAAAAGACACGCTTGGGTAACAGAAGAGTTACCATGTGTAGGTTTAGTTAATGTGATAACTGCCTTCTCCCCACCCACTCCCACACAAAGAAACAAGATAGTGAATTTCTAAAAATACGTAGACATATATTGAAAATGCATCCTTTTAGAAGATGTGCCGACTTATTTGCTCCCCAGGGCAAGTCCGCAAATCTTCATACAATTCCGATCATATTGATGATAGTGATGCCTTAAGCTATAATCCCTTTTGAACTGGGGTCCTGGATTTCCTGTCTTAGAAATGCAAAGTCTAATTTTTCTAAGTCTGCAAGATATCCAAGGCATCCGTGTAATGAACAGCTACAGAAGATAGATACAATGTCTCCCTCAAGAGCAAAGTGCTGCTTACTGCCCATTATAAAATATTTGGGTTCCCTGAGCTGAAATTTCCTCTCCTATAAGGCAACCTACTCCATGTGTACATGTTGCCCTACCCTCTTCACAATTCCTGTGCTTTACTGGGGCTTCTGTAACCAGTGTAAAGAGACGCTGGCATTCTGGCTGCTGGCTTGGACTCTTCCGTCTTTTATCAGCATCCACGAAATTGTGGCGAGCCAACTCATGAGCTGGCTGGAAGAGTAAAATCCCAGGCTCTTTGCAGTTCTCGGGACCCACACTCAACAATCTGTAACAGGATATATGAAAGGTTTTGAGCGATAAAGCAAAAGCTCAGAAAAGCAGGAATATAATTGTAATCGAGAAAGGCAGGAAGACGGTAAATTCAAAATAGAGGCATGATTCAGCCAAAATAGATGAACATAGCTTTCATTCTGACCGACAAGTTTTTATGCCTTGTTTTTTAAATTTTTTTTTTTTCCAACGTTTATTTATTTTTGGGACAGAGAGAGACAGAGCATGAACGGGGGAGGGGCAGAGAGAGAGGAGACACAGAATCGGAAACAGGCTCCAGGCTCCGAGCCATCAGCCCAGAGCCTGACGCGGGGCTCGAACTCACGGACCGCGAGATCGTGACCTGGCTGAAGTCGGTCGCTTAACCGACTGCGCCACCCAGGCGCCCCAGTGCCTTGTTAAACTTTCTTGATAAAAGTTTTGGACCTAACCTCTAGGACGTGAGGAACTAGAAATTTAGTCCTGATAATAGTAACGCCCACTTTTGCGTTCCGAGAGGCAAGGATCTAGACCTAGTAACATTGGGCATTAACATCAAGATGAAAAACTGTTTCCTGGAATGAAAAAGTGTCATGCAAAGATATTTTTTTCACCCATCTCTTCTTTGAAAAGCCTAGGGAATATATTCTTATGAGATATTTCTTGGGATAATAATAATAAAGTTGCTCGTGGTATAAATTAGAATGTTTTTGGTTGCAAGTCACAGAACACCCAACTCTTAATTGATTTAAATAATGAATGAGATCTCTTGGGTCACACAGACCATGAAATCTCCTCAGTTTTTGTTTTTGTTTTTATTTTGGAGATCGAGCACATGCACACACACAAGCTGGTGAGGAGCAGAGGGACAGAAGGAGAGAATCCCAAGCAGGCTCCACACTCCACACTCCTGATGCAGGGCTCAATCCCACGACCGTGACATCCTGACGTGAGTCAAAAGCAGGAGTCAGACGCCCAACCAACTAAGCCACCCAGGTGCCCAAAATTACCTCAGTTCTAATGTTCTAGAGATATCACTTCTCTTTTAAAAGAATGTTCAAGATGCTCTCATAACTTACTGTTAGAAATGCAAATATGTACAGCCTTTTTGGAGGGGGATTTTCCAGTATGTAACAAAACTTTTTATTAACTTTTTCACACAGCAATCCTTCTTCTAGGAATTTTTCCTAAAGTCATAACTCCAGTTCCACTCCTAGGTATATACCCCTTATAGCCATTCGAATAGATTTTAAATATGGAGATTCAAGATCCATAATCAACTCTGCCCTATGTCTGTGATTCTGGGGTATGCCTCTAACTTCGATGAGATGGTACCCTCTACTTCTTTCCCTGGAAGGTGAGGGATTTGGATCAGATGATAGCTCCCACTTATCAAAAGTCAGCTCTGTTGCAGACACTATGTTTATTATTCTACTGTATGATTCCCAATCCTTTCTTGCAAGGTATGTATGTATGTATGTATGTATGTATGTATGTATGTATGTAATTTTTGAGGTAAGGTTCACACCCAGCACAGAGCCCAAGGCAGAGCTTGAACTCATGACCCTGAGATCAAGACCTGAGCTGAGATCAAGAGTTGGATGCTTAACTGAGCCACCCCGGCACCCCGCAAGGTATTTATTATACCCCCATTTCATAGGCAAGGACGTTGAGGCTCAGAGAAGTTTAACCATCATACAGTCCTCCGGTCAGTAAACCCAGGTTTACCTGACTATAAAGCCTACAGTCTTCCTAACGCATTAAGTTGCTTCAGAAGATGCAAAGGATTTAAGGCCTTTCACAACTCCATGTTCTGTGATTCTCTACAATTAAGGGAATCAACACGTCCACCAAAGTGCTAATAGTCCATAACCTAAGCATTCATTCCTTTCTCCATGGGAATTAACCAGCAGTCAACCGAGTATCATGTTCACTTACCCTAAAGTCATCGTCACCTCAACCTCTTCTTGCCTTGTGTACCTCAAGGTAGTTCATTGTCCTTGCTTCTTCCTCTTTATCTCACCCCTGCCTAGGCAGTTACTCCGTGCTCTATCTGTGTACTTGAGTTTGTAGGCTCCTTACCAGATAAGTGGTTTTGATGGAGCGTGGATGTACTTGTAATTCACATAGATAACTGTGCTCATTCTTTGTCCTGGCTGGGATCTGAGATTCTCAAATCCATCTCTGTTTTTCCCCGCTCTGTTTTGCAAAGTAAAAGCACCGGGGGGAGATAGGAGGATGGAAGAGAGGAGAAGGGAGAAACTGGTGGTGCGCCTTCTCTGTCTTTTTTAGGATCTCCTACAGCAAGTGTGTCTTCTCCAGAGCTCCAGTCTCCGCTGAACAACCCTGCTGTAGTTCCAGCTTCTGCAGAGTGACCTCAGCCCCTGGACTTAGGTCACATCACTTTCTCCCCTTGTCCCTCTCACCTCCTGGGGTGGAGACGACTTCCTGTCATTAAAATGCCTGAGCCTCACCTATCCCGTTTGTTTTCTTAACTGTTTCATCACCTGTGTAACGAATTCCTCATATTAAATTCTCTCGGGGCGCCTGGGTGGTCCATTTGGTAAAGCGTCCAACTCTTGGCTTTGGCTCAGGTCATGATCCCAGGGTCATGGGATTGAGCCCGGAGCTGGGCTCTGCTCTAACAGCGTGGAGCCTGCTTAAGACTCTCTCTCCCTCTGCCTCTCTCCCCCGTTCGTGCTCTTTCTCTCTAAAATAAATTTTTAAAAAATCTCTCTGTTTTAAACTACTTAATGTGTTATCTCTTTTCCTAGTCAATTCTCAGCAGATATACTCAGTTTTTCCCTTTTTTAAAGGTCTGTCTCTATTCCTATTTGTCTGTGATACTAACTGCTGCAAGGTGGTCTACACTGTGTACCCAACACCTTGTGCTTGTCCGTGTCCTCCATAAGTGTCTCCAATTCTTGCCCCCACACACAGCACTTTGACGAATATTCTCTGTGTATGTCCCCTCATAGATCTTTTATGAGAGTTTTTCTGCAATATATCCTTGGAATGGGGTGACTGGGTCACGAACACATTAACTCGCCTAAATTCTGTTAGGTTGGTAGACGAAATTTCTTTTTCCATTTCCTCAACTCTTCACATCATTCAACTTTCCAAGTTTTGCCTTACCTTATTAAATTTCACAACAGTATCATTCAACAGAAGGATTGACTAACAATTGTTGAATGTTATACTATATGCCAGCCACTTTACATAGTTTCTCCTTTAGTCCTTACTCCAGTTCTATGGGTAAGTGCCAGGTGAAGGAACAAAGGATCAGAGAGGTTAAGCAACTTGCCCAAGGCCACGTAGCTAAGAAATTGCAGGGCTGGATCACAATCCAGGCCGATCTGCTCTAAAGCTTGTGTCTCTGACCCTTATGGCATATTGCTTTTACATCAATGGGGACATCCCTGCTTTATACTTGAACAACTGAGACTGGAGCGATGACATCAATTACATAATAGTGTTTGCATAACTGGGAAGAATTGGGGATCATTTTGACCTTGGATCTCACCTAAAGCCAGTGCTCTTGACTTTGCACAGCACCACCCAACAGACACCACGTCTGGGACAACAGAGAGCCCAGGGCGGTGACCTTGTGACTGCCAGTGACGTCTGTGAATTCTCTAAGCCACGCCGACAGATAATCGGGTTCACCAGAAGACCTACGGAAATAAAAATGCCCTAAATTTAATTGCTTTAGGAGAAAAGATTGAGGGCGGCATCCACGTTAGAATAAGCACTTTGAGGAGTCTGGCCATCTAAAGCCCAAGGTACTAGAACTCACCAGTTGACAACATTCATTTCCCAATTAAAAGACTTCCCGCAAATCAAACCATAATGAGATGCCACTTCACACCCACCAGGATGGCTAGAAAAATTTAAACAAATAAATAAATAACAAGCGTTGGTAAAGACATAGAGAAATTGGATTATTCGTGTATAGCTGAGGGAATGTAAAATGTCTCAGCCCCCGTGGAAAACATTCTGGCCATCCTCAAAATCTTAAATGGAGAGTTACCCTATGACCCAGCACACCCACTCCTGGGTCTATACCCCCGAGAAGTAAAAACCATAGTACACACAAACGCTTGTACATGTTCATAGCAACATTTTTCATGACAGTCATGAAATAGAAACCATCCAAATACCCATCGACTGATGGATGAATAACTAAAATGTGGTATACCCACATAACGAAATGTTATTTGGCAAGAAAAAGAAATGAAGTGCTGACTTGTGCTACGACCTGTACAAACCTCAAAAACATTATGTTAAGTGGAAGGAGCCAGTCACGAAGGACACATACTGTATGATTCCACGTGCATGAAACATTCAGAATAGGAGAACGTAGAGACAGAAAGCAGATTCGTGGTCGCCTAGGGCTGGAGGGTGTGTGTGTGGGGGGAGTGTTGGCTGGGGAGGGCTTATGGGTACAGGGTTTCTTTTAGGAACAATGAAAATCTCTAAAACCGATGGTGTGATGGACGCACAACTCGTGAATAAGCTAAAAGCTGTTTAATGGCCCACTTTAATAGATGACCTGTATGCATGTTGAGTTTTTCAGGAAAGCTGTAGAAAAAGGCTATGAGGTTAAGACTTTTGGAGAAATGGATGCTGGGAATGGACAAGGATGACATTATCTTCTTTATTTTATTATTTTTACACACAGTTATAATTGTGTAATTATACACAATTACACTCAGCTTGTGCCAGAAGAAATTTTTACTTCTCAGAGACTGCGTTTTTTTTTAGCCATCTGTATGTTTCTTTTGGGTCTTATGAGATAGGGTTTCCAATTCCTTTTTTCTTTTTCCTTTTTATTTATATTTATAGACATATATGAAGAGAGTTGTTAGAATAAAAACCTGCTATATAGTTGAGGATGGAAATAGTAGATAGAATTCTCCCACCGTTTCAGGTAAAAAAAAAAAAAAAAATTCAAAGGAAGTTCCAAGAAAACTATGCAGACTGAATTTAAATAATCATTTTTGAGCAGCAACTCTCAGAATTTTGGGACTCAGGAGCACTTTCCACTCTTAAAAATTACTAAGGACCCCAAAGAACTTTTGTTTATGTAGGTTATATCGAATATTATTTACTATGTTACAAATTAAATTGAGGAATTAAAAACATATATCTTTATTCAATCTATTACATGTCAACATATTTCAAAAAGGATTTTCTAAAATAAAAAATTGGTGGGGTGCCTGGGTGGTGCAGTCAGTGAAGTGTCTGACTCTTGATCTCAGCTCAGGTCATAATCTCACATTATGTTTGAGCCCTACATCAGGCTCTATGCTGATGGTGTGAACCTACTTGGGATTCTGTCTCTTCTTCTCTCTTCCTCTTCCCTGCTTGTGCTGTCTCTCAAAATAAATGAATAAACTTAAAATATAAAAAAGATGGAACTGGAGGGTATTATGCTAAGTGAAATTAGTCAGTCAGAGAAAGACAATTATCATATGACTTCACTCATATGAGGACATTAAGAGACAAAACAGATGAACATAAGGGAAGGGAAACAAAAATAATATAAAAACAGGGAGGGGGACAAAGCATAAGAGACTCATAAATATGGAGAACAAACAGAGGGTTTGTGGGGGGGATGGGCTAAAGGGGTAAGGGGCATTAAGGAATCTACATCGTTGCACTATTTGCTAACTAATTTGGATGTAAATTAAAAATAAAATTTAAGAAAACTAAAATAAATAAAGAAAAAAGGAATAAAAGAAATAAAAGAAATAAAAAATTGGTGAGGGGCTCCTGGCTGGTTCAGTTGGTAGAGCATGAGACTCTTAGCCTCAGAGTTCTGAGTTCGAACCTCAAGTTGGGTGTGGAGATTACTGAAAAAAATAAAATCTTTAATTAAATTAAAACTTGGTGAAAGGAATAGCATTGTTTTACTTTTTTTTCGCAAATTTCTTTAATGGTTGCCTTAATCAAATGACTGCTAGGATCTCCTATCCACTTCTGAATTTAATCTGTTGTAATGTGAGCACGGTGCGAATACCAACATAAAGAGAAAGGAAAATAACATCTTAGTATTTTTTACGAACATAGTTTTGATTTCATGAACCCCCTGAAAGGTCTTGGGAATCCCCAGGACTCTTAGATCGCGGTGTGCCAACCACTGGTTTAGTGTTTGCTAAAATTCCTGATAAGAGTTCCGTTGATTACATTTCACATTTCATTTTAATTCAATCATTATTTAATAATTACATTTCAAAATATGTGCACGTGGGGCACCTGGGTGGCTCAGTCGGTTAAGCGTCCGACTCTTAGTTGCGGCTTGGGTCATGAGCTCACGCTTCCGGAGATGAGCCCCCCTGTCAGAGGCGCCTGCTTCGGATTCTCTCTCTCTCTGAAAATAAATAAATAAATACTTTAAACAACAACAACAACACAATATGTGCACAGATGTCTAGGTATATGTACAAAAATTGCATAACATAGCGTGTGCCTCAACAACTAAACATTTACTTTTGCTCCATGAAAACATGGAAACCATCTTAATACCGGAAGAGGAATGGCGAGCAGTAAAAGGAAATCCCTCACAGTGAAGTAATGGGGCCATGGTTGATGATGTCAAACGCAGAGTGTGTTGCTCTTCTCTTCAACTTTAGGTGCACTTTTTGGTAATCACAATTACTGGAAAGCCCAAAAGGAAGCTAAGAAGGTGTCACCAGTGGTTTTGAAGCCTTGTGTGAGGAACTGACAGGACAGCAGAAAAGAAGCAAGTTTCAGGCCCGCCCAGCTCAGATGTCGATAATACAGGAGCAACAACAGCGGTAACAGGGGTCCCAGTAATCGTGGGGGTGATACAACAGGGTCTAAACAAATCCGTTTTGCTACAATAGTTCCCATGACCACGAACAGAGCCTGGACACTAAACAAAATGAATTCTGAAATGGGGGACATGGAGGTTGACCTTATTATAAAAGCCACTGAGAATCAGGGAAATAAAACTGGGGATACGAATAAGGAAATACAGGCATACGCTCTGCTTCAAGGACCCACATACGGTAAAACCTTGGTTTGTAAGCATAAATCATCCCCGAAACATGTTTGTAATCCAAAGCACTTGTATATCAAAGCTCGAATTTCCCCATAAGAAATAATGGAAATTCAGACGATTTGTTCCACAACCCCAAACATTCATATAAGCATGATCACAATCCTGTAATATAATATAAAATAAAAAGCAAATACAAAATATAAAGAACAATAAACAAATTAACCTGCACTTACCTTTGAAAGCCTTTGTGGCTGGTGTGAGGGAGACGAAAGAGGGGAGGGTTATTGTGTAGGACGACTTTCAGCATCACTAAAAGATGTTGACTACCGTGCAGTGTTAATAAACTCTTGTCAGAGACTGTATTTAATGTAACTGGCAATAAGGCAGCAGAGGAAAGGGTCTACATCTGCAGTCGGCCTGACCTAGAATGAAGCAAAGGACCGTCCATAGGTGCTTGGAAGTGACAAAAAATACTCTAGTGCCAGTTGTGGGCACCTTCCAACGTTCTGAAAAATCACTGATTTCTGCCAAACACCACGGCCTGAGACTAAGCATCCGAGCATGGGAGACGATCACCCACAATCCTGCAGGGAGCGAGAACGAGAATGAGAGCGAGAGCCAAGAGCAAGAGAGAGAGAGAGGGAGGGAGGGAGGGAGAGAAGAACCATTGGTTCAGTTGTGATCATGTGGCTTTTGGAATCAGGTACTACTCGTATTGCAAGACATCGCTCGTTTTATCAAGCTAAAATTTATTAGCAATGCTTGCTCGTCTTGCGGAACACTCGCAGAACAAGTCACTTGCCATCCAAGGTTGTACTGCCTAAAAACAGAGAAGTGAACTGGAACTCTCTCCAAAACGTGCACGCCTACTGTGGAAATACCCACAGCAGCGGGGGGAAGACGGTGGGAAGCATTCGGCAAAGCAGAAACGGGGGAAGGGCGATGGAGGTTTGTTGGAGGGACGGCAGACCACAGACCGCCAGGCCACACTGAGAAAATGAGTCATGTTTTCCCAAAACGAGATGCAAACCCGCACAGGAAACCTAGAGAGGTTTGGACTGTCTGTTCGCTGATGGAAGCCTCATTCTGTTGAAAGCAGAGCTTCAGATATGTCCTTTACCTCCTTTGGTGGAGATTAAAGTGCTCAAATTTAGATATTTAACGAGAGGAACTGCTGCATAAAATTTAACTCTGACCATGTGAAAAGGCAGTAGCAGAAAATGACCGCGTTATCTTAGAGGAAACATGGGTGCAGTCCAGATATGTCTTAGACCTAAGAATAGTAGAATTTCAGAGCAGGAAAAAAAAAAAAAAAAAGATATAACCCTGTGGGTAGACAATTTAAAAGTGAACAGGGCTGAAGGAGGGTGTCTATAAAAATGATTAAGTCTCTTAAAGCATGGAATTATCATAAATATGACACATATTTTTAAAAATTTGTTTAATGTTTATTTATTTTTGAGAGAGAGAGAGAGAGAGAGAGAGAGAGAAAGCGGGGGAGGGCCAGAAAGAGAAGGAAACAGACGATCTGCACAGAGCCCAACATGGGGCTTGAACTCAACAAACTGCGAGATCATGACCTGAGCTGAAGTTGGATGCTTAACCGGCTGAGCCACCCGGGCGCCCCATAAATATGATATCTTTTGATTAAGCCAAGCGTTTAATAGTTTGTGAATAAGATGGGAAAACGAGTGGACCGATAAAACACTCACTACTGTGAAATCCTGATTTCTAAAAGGTCTAGAAGGGCACAGCCCATACCCTTGGACCCACCGATTCCCCTCTGAGGATCCATCCCTCGGAAATACCAGCCCAGGTACAGAAAGAAGTATGTGGCAAGATTAAGTACTGCAGCTTTGTTTGGAGAATAATACAAACGACTGGGATTGGCTTAATAAGTACGGTACTCCACGTCATGGGATATCTCACAGCATTCCTCGCAGGAGGGAGCTGCCTACAGGGTTATGGAGGAGACGGAGCCCAGCGTTGTTTGGGTGAAAAGCAAGAGGTGTGGTCAGAGGCTCCGGCAAGCACAGAGTGCCACGGGGAGGGCCACGGGTGTGGAGCCCGAGGCAGAACCCGGCACCACTGAAGGCAGAGAGAGGAGGGTAAGAAAGCAAATGACAAATCGAAAACAAACAAGAGGCGAGTGATAATATTGGCTAGTTAAGTGTAACAAATACACCATAGCAATGGAAGATGCTAATCATTGCTAAACCTGGGGCCAGGTACCTTTAGCTTGTCAATTTTCCTGTAAATGTGACAGCATTTTCAAAAAAATAAAGCCTATTTAAAACTGTACATGCACAAGGATGAGACGTTTCCGGACAAAAAGATGGCAATTTAGTGTGTGTGTGTTTTTTTTAATCACCTTTTGTAGTAAAACCAAAATGAAGGGTAAAGGGTGACAAATATCACAATATGTTTACTAGTTACATCAGAAAAATCCCAGTGACTGGAAGACTGCAACATTTCGTGTAAATTACAAGTTCCTCAGAATTTACGAATTAATTTTTAACTACTGGCAACAAAGGAATATTCTTTGCCTTGTTGTAGACAAAGTATAACTGAATCGGGAAACTCATTTTTACCCACTGTGGACTCAAAAGTGTTTTGTCCCTGCCGGTCTCCCAAAACCTCCTGTCAAGCTTGGGTACATAACTTTTCTTCATATTTGATCTTAGCATTTGTAAGGGATAAATAATTGATCAGCACAGGAATTCTGGGAATATATTCAGCTTACGCTCAGCACTAAACTCTTTCTAAATGTCCTTAGGCGGCAACCCAAAATGTGCATCACCGAGATGTCAGTCGGAACGGGAAGCGCAGTGACACCATGGATTAGAGTCAAGAAATGTGAAATGCAAACAGGGGACTAGGAGACGTCAGTTTCACTGCTGGTTAAGTAGTCGGTGTACCTGGCTACTTAAAAAAAAAAAAAAGCCCTTTAATATCTCTCGAGTAAGACTATAACCTCTTTGAGGTTAGAATCTCCGCCCTTCTAATTTTAATAAAATACGGTTGCAAGTGGAAACTTCAAAATGCGCCGAAGAAAAAGTATAATTTAAACGTTTTTTATTGTATTACGATAACACAACATGAGGTCTACTCTCTGAAATGGCTAAGTGTACAATGTTGTGCAGCCTAGCTCTAGAATTTACCCATCTTGCATAACTGACCCCTGATGCCATTAACAACTCACCTTTCCCCCCTCCCTCTAGCCTCTGGCAACCCCCGTTCTCTCTGCTTTTATGAGTTTGGCTATTTTAGGTACCTCCTATAAATGGAATCATGCAGTATTTGCTTTTCTGTGACTGGCTTTTTTCACTCAGCATAATATATCCTCAAGTTTCACCCATGTTGTCACGTATGCAGAATTTCCTTCTTTTTTAAGGCAGAATAATAAAAATCCCGTTGTGTGGGGGCGCCTGGCTGGCTCAGTCAGTAGAGCATGCGACTCTTTTATTTTTTTAAGTTTATTTTTTTAGTAATCTCTATACCCAACATGGGGCTCGAACTCACAACCTCAAGACCAAGAGTCACATGCATGCAGCTCTTGATCTCACAGTTGTGAATTTGAGCCCCACTTGGGTGTAGAAATTACTTAAAAATAAAGTCCTAAAAAAAATATTCCACCGTGTGTACGTACCACATTTCTTTATCCATTCACTCATCTCTGGGCATTTGGGTTGTTTCCACATCTTGACTATTGTGAATAATGCTTCAGTGAACATTGGAGGCCTAATACCTGTTTGAATTCCTGATTTCATTTCTTTCATACAAATACCCAGAAGTGGGGGCACCTGGTGGCTCAGTCGGTTAAGCATCTGACTTGGGCTCAGGTCAGGATCTTGCAGTTCGTGAGTTCACGCCCCGCATTGGGCTCTGTTGACAGGTCAGAGCCTGGAGCCTGCTTTGGATTCTGTGTCTCCTCTCTCTGCCCCTCCTCTGCTCATGCTCTGTCTGTCTCTCTCTTTCAAAAATAAATAAACATTAAAAACCATTAGAAACCCAGAAGTGGGATTGCCGGATCAGATGGTGGTTCCATTTCTAATTTTTTTAAGGAATCTCCATGCTGTTTTCCATAGTGGCTGCACTGTTTTGCATTCCCACCACCAGTGTATAAGAGTTCCCTTTCCCCACATCCCTGCCAACATTTATTATCTTTTGGGTTTGGTTGTTGCTGTGCTTTTTTTTCTTTTTTAAGTTTATTTATTTTGAGAGAGAGCTTGAGCATGGGGGTGGGAAGGAGCAGAGAGAGCAGAGAGAGAGAATCCTAAGCTGACTCTGTGCTGTGAGTGCAGAGCCTGATGCCGGGGCTCAATGAACCGTGAGATCACGACCTGAGTGGAAATCAAGAGTGGGACACTTAACCAACTGAGCCACCAAGGCACCCTTATTTTTTTTTATTTTTTTTATTTTTTGATAATAGATGCTCTGACAGGTGTGAGGTAATGTCTCATTGTGATTTTGATTTGCATTTCCCTGATGATTAGTGATGCTGATCTTTTTGTGAACCTATTGGCCTTTTGTGTGTCTTTGAAGAAATGTCTATTCAAGTCTTTAGCCCATTGTTTTATTTATTTTTTTATTTTTTTTCAATATATGAAATTTATTGTCAAATTGGTTTCCATACAACACCCAGTGCTCATCCCAAAAGGTGCCCTCCTCAATACCCATCACCCACCCTCCCCTCCCTCCCACCCCCCATCAACCCTCAGTTTGTTCTCAGTTTAGCCCATTGTTTTAAAAGCTTCATGACATTGGTCTTGGCAGTGATTTCTTGGATATGACACCAAAAACATAGGAAACAAAACCAAAAATAGACAAGTGGGATCACCTCAATCTAAAAATTTTCTGCACAACAAAGAACACAATGAAAAGTCAACCTAAAGAATGGAAGAAAATATTTGCAAACCATCAAGCAACTGGTAAATTTCCCAAATATATTTCAAAAACTCATAAAATCAAGAGCAAAAAAGTTAATAACCCAATTTAAAAGGGATACTATTTTTATTTTTTTTTTTATTTTTTCTTTTTTATTTAAAAAAAATTTTTTTTTTTTCCAACGTTTATTTATTTTTGGGACAGAGAGAGACAGAGCATGAATGGGGGAGGGGCAGAGAGAGAGGGAGACACAGAATCGGAAACAGGCTCCAGGCTCTGAGCCATCAGCCCAGAGCCCGACGCGGGGCTCGAACTCACGGACCGCGAGATCGTGACCTGGCTGAAGTCGGACGCTTAACCGACTGCGCCACCCAGGCGCCCCAGGGATACTTTTTTTACACTTGATGTCGTATATGTGTGTAAAAGAGTAACCTTTGTCTGAAACATTTTCATTCCAAAAAAGTATTATTTTTAATGTCGTGCCAAAGTTCCCAGGCTCCACTCAGGGTGTAACTGAGGAACACTATGAATGCCATAATAGGATGAGCTTCCATTTTCACATGCTTATAAAATCCCTGCCCCCCTTTTACCCCTCCCCCCCACCGCTTTTCCCCAAGGCATTTCTGGGATCTACTAGTGTGTGTCATATCGTCAGAAATGGGTCCAGTTAGGCTCTTCCCGCCCAGATTTCTTGTGGAGGATCTTGCCCTGGCCTGCTACTTGTGCCCTCATTGCATGACAACGTGACTGGATCCACCTGTCCTCTGCAGGGGGCCACACTGAACCCTCGCAGGGCAAAAGTGCAGACTGGTGGATGGACCTCTCACAGTATTGTGTTGTAGTCTCTCACCTGGCCCTCAGAGCCCCATAGCTGTCAGCCAGACTTCCACCAGCCAGAGCCTTTGGGGAGTACATCTCTGCCACGTTGAGACCTTACTCCTCAGTCAACAGCAGCTAAGAACGTATGCCTGGCCATCCTCCTTCTGTATCTCATTTCACCCATTCTCTCCAGGTATCTGTGCACGTTGCACCGTATCCCCCTACCAGCCCCAAGACCTCTGTTCATACCAATTCATGCCTATAGGGCATCTGGAGGGATTCTCCAGACGACCAGCCCCCATACTTTAAATTCTAGTTTGAGCTTATCGGAGGTCTGTTATGTACTCCTAAAGCGAAGTCTTACTTTCCAGATGTGCTGGGGAAAGGGAAGCTTGACTAGTTCATATCATTGACCTGCATTCATCCATTACTAAGAATATGCTAAGCCTACCATAGGCAGGATTTAATTGAAGGCATAGGAAAGAACATGAAAAAGACTATATTATTATTTTTATCCAATCATGTTTCTATTACCTGGCTTCATCTCTTGCCCCAAATGAATCATGTCATACATGAGTGTCTGTCTCAATCAGGAATTTTAGAAGTAGCATCTGTAAGACTGTCACTTAGTCCCTGTGTATGGCTGGACCACAAACCATACATTCAGGAACTAAGGGGCAGCCACAGTTGGCCTTGTTATTGGAAAAAAGAAATCCAGGCTTTAGAAGGATAGCTGAATGAATGAGGAATGTAGAGAGAAAAGAGGAGAGATAGTGAGTATTTTGTGAGTTTCTAACAATTTTCTTCATTCCATTTGGGTCCTTTACTGCGGTCTTATTGTCCTTAAGTTCCTTGATACATGCCTGTGTCTTTATAAAAAATCCCGACTTTTTTTTGCTAATTGACATAAATTTGGGTTCTGGCCCTTTTAATCAAATAGCCAACATTTATTAGACAGTTACTCAATATGCCAACCACTGTATGGTACTAAACGTTTTCCATATATTTCCTTTATCTTTACAGCAAGATTGTGAGACAGAGAGGGGTTATACAGTCTGATTTCAGAGATCACACTCCCTCTATTCTGCCTCCCAAAGAATATTAAACAATAAACACTGTATTGTAATTACTGATTTCTCTTGGCTGTCTCTCCCATTGACTACAAGCATCTTGAGGTCAAGAAATAGGGGACTTACTTATCTTTGTACTCATAGCACGATGTTAAACAAATGGGTAAGTCGGTTGATTATGGCTTTACTATATTACAGTGCAGATGTTTGCACCTTGTCTCCAATGCATCAGTAATTCTTGAGCCCTTCGGGGGATTAGGGGAGGAAGTATATCATTTGGGAGCTTCTTTTAAAATGACACAACCTTCAAGTTCTGATGTGTACCCTTGAATCCCACCTTCTTCAGGTTACTCCATAAGGAAACCACTCTTACTGATGGGAGTATGTCATACAGCTTGAATCAGGTAGGCCTTTGAGTAAAGGGTTGAGTACCATTATTGATTTTCTTGAGGCAACCACTGTACCTTTACATTGCTGTACGCCCACGGTCTAACAGTGCCTGGCACACAATCCATGCACAATACGTACCTGCTGAGTGAATTAATAAATGTTGATTTTTATCAGGTGGTTTCTAATTCTTTTTTTTTTTTTTTTTTTACCACCTCAAAGGTCTTTCATGTCTTCTGGATTCCATTGTTTCTGTTGAGAATTCTGCTGCCAGTCTTAGTGCTGTCTTTTCGAAAGTTTTTTTCCTCTGACTGTGCTTAATATTTTTCCCTTTGGTTTTGGTTTCCAGATGTTCTACTGTGATGGACCTAAGCGGGAAGGTTTCTTTGTATTCATCTTGCTTGGGGCTCACGAGGATGGTTCTATCTGTAGCTTGATATCTTTCATCAGTTTTGGGAAATTCTCTACCATTATCTCTTCAAACATTGCTTCATCTTCATTCCCATTCCCTATTTTCTCTCCCTCATCCTCCAATTAACATATATTCTAGTCCCTCTGCCTCTACCTCTTACTTTCTCTTCTATGGTTTCTATCCTTTTGTCCTTCAGTGCTTCACGCTAGACACTTTTTCCTGACCTAACTTCTGATTTATTAATTCTCTCATTAGCTGTGTCTAATATGAGGTTACACCTATATATTGAGGTATTAACTTTGGTTACTGATTTTTAAATGTTTATTTATTTATCTTGAGAGAGAGAGAGAGAGAGAGAGAGAGAGGAGAGTGAGAGAAAGCAGGGGAGGGCAGAGAGAGAGAGAGAATCCCAAGCAGACTCCGTGTTCTCTGTGAAGAACCCGATGCAGGACTTGATGTCACAAACCGTGAGATTATGACCTGACCCGAAACCAAGTCAGATGCTCAACCAACTGAACCACCCAGGTGCCCGGTTACTATTTTTTTAATCCTATAATTTTCATTTGGTTCTGACTTACAGTTTCCAATTATCTTCTGAGCTGTCTTTTAATCAGAACGTATTCAGCATAGTTATGTTAACACCTTAGAGTAAGAAGAACTCCATTGTTTTGATCCCTTATGGGTATCTTTCTATTGCCTTTTGTTTCCTTAGGTTTCAACTGACCTGACTCCTCCTAAACCTATTTACTTTTTATTGTGTGCAAGACACTGTATATTAATTATCACAGAAATAATTTGAACCTAATCTAACATTATCTTTTGATAGAGAAGATTTGTATTTGCTTTTGGCAGGTGGGTAGGGACACTAGCAATTCCAGATCAGATGAATCCAATAAAGGCCTTAGATAATTGGAGCTGAGCTTCAGTTCATCCTTATTCCTAGGGTCTAACCCTTGCATTTCCCAACGCAGAGTGTGTGTGTGTGTGTGTGTGTGTGTGGTGGTTTCTCTACAGGTCTCCCTCACAGTCTCAAAAAATATATGCTCAGCTTTTCAATCTTTCGGTTACTTCTCAAGGAATTGACAGATGCCCTGGGAGAATAGTAGACCTAATGCTGGATGTCACTGCTTGCATTTAATTCTTCTCTAGATCCCAGCCCTGTAATTTTTTACTGTGCTGTTAGTTCCTCTAGTGACTTCAAACAATTTTTTTCTCCGTTTGAGCAGCTTTTCTAATAGCTCTCAGTGAAAGAGTTGTTCCCCATTATCCAGTCTGCCATTTTCAGAAGATACCTAATTCGATCTTTGTTCAGATTTTATCCTTACCAGATAAGCTAATAGTAAAAACAAAACAAAAGCTTTTATTTTTTAAAATGTCATTTACTGCTTCTTTACTCATTGCTATTAAAGCACTTTCTAAATAACTGGGAAACAAGGGAGGTGCGAAACAGGATAAAGGAAAAGATCTGGTTGATTCCCAAACTGTATAGTTAGTCTAAACGATGCAGATAAAAGAAACATTCCCCAAATTAGGTTGAGCAGACATTCTCCTTTGTAAAAGGCAATCTCGTTCTCAGCATTTACGTGTTATGCGTTACCTGAAGCGCACTTCTCTTTACGCAAACCCTAAAGTGATCAGGTATTGCGTCAAATAAGACCAAACTTGTTTTTTTCTTCCCCGATGACCTGGGGTTGTACACAACCATATGTCCCACCAGAGGTACAGGAAGCACTGATTTAAAGGTGCAGGCAAGGTGGTGACCTCTCAAGTCAGGGATCAATACTAACTATGTCAGTGGAAGCCTGGGCCAGCATGAACGCCAGCAGAGGAGGCAAAATGGCGGTGGCCGTCAGTAGGCCACAGTGCCCCAGGGAGGTCAGCAGAACTGGATAAGCAGTGGCAGCTGGAAAGATCTGGGGAGACATCATAGCTGGGGCAATCTGCTTTCCTTTCCTTGTTGTTGAGAGCCAGACTCGTTCTCAACGGGACTAGCCCAGAGGAATGCTGGGGAAGAGAATTTCACTCCGGTTTCTGCGGCAGAGGGAAGTGGAACGCTATACCTCTCCCGACAGAGGTAATTACGGCCTCTAGGAGCAAAGCCCAGGTGGTATTTCCCCAGAGTTGATTCTATTTCTCTCCTGGGTTGACAACTACCTCAGGACAGGGATAATGGTTGTTGATGCTATCTGCCACTGTGGTGATTTCAAACTAAAAGAGAGATTAAATATGCAAGCAGAAAAGCATGAGGAAAAGAAAAATCAAGACTGGGTTGCAAGCTTCCCTCTGCTTCTGACAACCATTGCGGGTTCTGCATTGCTGGGCACCTGAGAGGCCAGCACCCCTTCTATCCTGGAACCTGGAAGGAAATACAGTGGATGAAGACCACCCGCCCCCCCCCCCCTCCCCACTTTCTCTGGCTCTCCTGCCTCATCTGCCTCTACCACACGAACCTGTTCCTACATCTCTAAGTCAGAAGGGAATTTAGGATTCTGTCACGAACTGGTCTTCACCCAAAGCAGGAATTCTTTTTTAAAGCATTCTTGTCAACTGGTTGACAAGATTCTGCTCAGGCTCTATCGAGATCAGAAAAATGACTAAGGCGTTTTCCTTATTTTCATTGTGGTGTATATGAAAACACAGGCAGAACAAAAAACGTATGCTGAGTGGGTTAATTCTCCATCTATTCAGTTCCCCTCCCTGTGATGACGGTTACGAAGTTTCTAGGTATTGTACCTGAAGGGTTTTGTGTACATGCATATTTTTTAAGTTCATGTATTTATTTTGAGAGAAAGGGAGAGAGAGAGTGGGGGGGGGGCAGAGAGAGAGAGAGAGAGAGAGAGAGAGGCAGGGAGAGGATCCCAAGCAGGCTCAGCACTGTCAGCACAGAGCCCAACACGGTGCTCGAACCCACAAACCGTGAGACAGTGATGAAACCAAGAGTCAGACGCTTCAACCGCCGGAGCCATCGAAGGCGCCCCATGTACACATATTCATACGATTGTAGTACACTTCCTTCAACCAGGACCACACACATGCTTTTTATTTAATACAAATGACAACATAATTTCATATCAAATCCATTTTGAGCACTCTAATTGACAGAAAGTTGTACCTAAAATTGAACAGGAATTTCTGCCATTTCAGAAGTGGTTAAGTCTTGGTTTTGGCTTCTAGAACTTCACAGAATGCGCAGAACTCTTCCCTGCAGGGACGGTTCTGTGAAGGTTTAAAACAGCGGTCTTTCGGGGCGCCTGGGTGGCGCAGTCGGTTAAGCGGCCGACTTCAGCCAGGTCACGATCTCACGGTCCGTGAATTTGAGCCCCGTGTCGGGCTCTGGGCTGATGGCTCAGAGCCTGGAGCCTGTTTCCGATTCTGTGTCTCCCTCTCTCTCTGCCCCTCCCCCGTTCAAGCTCTGTCTCTCTCTGTCCCAAAAAAAAATAAATCAACGTTAAAAAAAAAAATTAAAAAAAAAACAACAAAAAACAGCGGTCTTTCTACTTATTTTCTTCCACCCTCTCTGTCCCCCACCACCCGTCCCTCTGCCCAAGGTGCATTCCCAGACAAAATGTTTTGAGTTTCTTTATTCCTCCTGTGGTGTTGTAGAGCCAAAAGAATTATACGTATTTCTTGCCAAAGAAAAATATTCAGGGTCGTAAGCTTGCTTTGAGTTAAATGAAACAAGTTCATCACTGCTGGTGGAAGGTTGGTTGGTTTGCTCTTGCCCTCCTAGCATTATTATGCCATTATATAGCATGTATTATTGCCATTATAGCATTGGCTTATACATGGTTACCTCCTGAAGACTTTATGTAACTCGATTATCTGAATTTCACTTGCGTAAATAAGATCTTTGTGTGATTTTTTTTGTAGCTGCCAAAGTAAACTTTAAAAATCAAGATAGCTTTAAATATATATATATATATATAGACTGTGTCTCCCAAAATGGAAAAAAATTTAAATACATTTTATTGTGTTGCATGTGTACAGATACTATCAAATTTACTTATTGAAATGAAAATAATGGGTTCAACTGAAAGGCAGTTGAAATCCCAGCTAAATAAAATCTTTTAAAAAAATTTTATTATAATTGTTTTAATGTTTATTCATTTTGAGAGAGAGAGAGAGAGAGAGGCAGGGGCAGAGGGAGAGAAGGAGAGAGAGAATCCCAAGCAGGCAGCATTCTGTCAGCGGGGAGCCTGACGCAGGGCTCCATCCCAGGAACCATGAGATCACGACCTGAGCCGCAACCAAGAGTCAGTCACTTAACCACCTGAGCCACTCAGGTGCCCCTAAAATCTTTATTAATTGGAAATTGGTTAACTATTTTCATGACTCTGAAAACGGAGTTACTATATTTACGAACGAACTCGTGCTTTAACATAAAGTTCAAAATACAAAGATTGCAGGAAATATTTTAGGACTTCAAATGTTTACAGGGTATGTGCAAGAGGGAAGAACCCCAGGTCGGAGCCAGGAGACCACGCGGCTCATTCAGAGTGGCCCCTGGTTAGTTTTTGATCTGCGTGGGCTACCATTTCTTCACAACGCCCTCACCTTCACCGGTGACTGGTAAGTAGTTCGGCCCCCGTACAAGTGCCTTCTAGAGATGATCTGTGTAATCTGTATATTAACCCTGTGTTACAGATGAACAACAGGCTCCCCAGGGTTAACTAGCTGGTCCAAGGTCACACAGCCCAGAGCGAGGGAGGGGGAATTCACAGGCAAACAGCACTTCGTCTTCTGTATTTCTGGGCTACTTTCTCACAAAGTGCTTCCTTGCGTCTATTTTGTTCATTCTCTTCTACAGACCTTCCCACAAGACACTTCTCAGTTCTTTTAGAAACATCGTGACTGGCTTGCCACCTGGCACGTTAACCTCCACATCTCGTAACCCACTCATCTTTCTAGACGCTTCCTCTAGACACGCACCCACTGCTCTTGAGCCCGAACTGCACTTTTCTCTCCCTGTTCTGAGAAAGGCCTCTCCCAAGTGCCACCCTTTTGTGAAGCCAGATTGCCCCTGTCTGAAGGCATCTCTCCCTGCCCCAGCTGGAAAGCCTTTGTCATGGACTGTCCTGTGCATATCATTTCCTCGAATACAGCATCACACGTAGTTATTTCTGCATAGGAGTTATCTTCTTCAAGAGGCTATAAGAAGAGAGAAACTAACATAGAGCTCTAAGCCCACCCTGGGGACTCAATGAGCATTTCTAGAAGATTTGGACTGTGGGCTTCTTCTGGAAGTAGGATTGGAGGGATCTGTAGCCTTGGAGAGGGTGGAATCGTCCAAGGCCTGTGTCAAGTGTCTGTGAACCGCTGGGCCATTGCTGGCTTCTGTGGTATCGCTTCGACTTTGTTTTGCCAACCGAGGAAAGCTGGTGAGCCTCGGGCCATAGGAATCAAATGGAAAATTCCCTCGGGTCAAACCCAGTGCCTGGGGCTTTACTGCATAGCAAGCTTACCTGGAGAAAAACATCCGAGCTCCTCTCTAGTTCCAGGACGGTTATTCACCATCATCTCTTTCAGATTCTCTCTCTTTCAGATTCTCGAAACCAGAATTTGACCCGGTGGTGGGTTGACATTGAACGGTTTCTGTAATCCAGGTAAAAACGGCACCCTGCTGTGAAAACAACCTTTTCTTTTTTCTTTTGCGGTCCCCCTCCCCCCCAAAACTAATACATTTCAATTGCTGTGAAGTAGACAATTAAGGGCATCCCTTCACTTCTGGAAGATAAAAGTTCAAAGTCCTCCGGCAAGTGAACTGAGATAGGGGGAAAAAAAAAAAAGTCCTCGTATTGTGGCCTCACGAACAGCCAACTAGACAACGCTGCCTCCTAGTGGCGAATATAGACACTGCCCAGCGTGTGGACACGGGGTCGGTCATGGTCAGTTTGGAGAGGGGGCTTTCCGAGTAGGAGTGTGTGTTTACTGTTCAGCATAAACACTGTGGATGTAAAAGCTTAGTCACAAAACGGATCCCGAGCAGGGGACTTTTGGCTTTTCACGATCAGGATTCAAATCAAGTCCACAAACTCACGCTCCGTCCTGAGCCCGGCAGGTAAGACTCGTGATCACAGCAGCCGTGGCCAAGGCACGTCCCTTATAAAGGAATTCTCTGTCCTTGATTTTTAACACGTCGTGGGAGCCCCCGGACACTCCTGAGGACCCCTTCAGGCTCCAAGTCACCAGTTTGCATTTACAGGATTCTAACCGGGGCGTCCCTGGGACGTTGCCAGAGCTGTGAACTGAGCTGCAAAGTCTGCAAATACAGGCCGCTTGTTTTCCCAGGGTGAGGCTACCAGGGTGCGACGGTGCTAACCCGGCTGGCTCCACGGGTGGGTGACCTGGGCAAACAGGGCCCCGTGACGACGGTGGGCCCACTCTCCGAGCGTCACTGCTGACACCCGCTTGACGTTCTTCATACATTTCCATTTTGCACAGGGACCTGCAAATTCTGTTAGCTGGTCCTGCCTCTGAGAGAACTGACTGCCTTTGCCTCTTTTTCTCTTCCCCCCATTTCCTGCCCATGCTGTGCTCCTGGGGCCAGGCGGTGCCCCACAGCTTGCCCGAAAAACAGGGAAGGGTCTCTGGACCCATCTTTTGTCTCCCAGCCCCAGCCTCTGAGGCCAGGAGCCTGCGTCTTCTGAGGAGGGTCTGTAGTGGTCACGATGGCCCAGGACCCGGATGGCAAGGCTCATGCATCACCGGGGTTCGTTTGATCACCACGCGCTGGATCCCGTCCAGCGACTATGTTTATTCTCACTCCTCGGCTGTCTCTTGAGACAGTTACCTGCTGGCAAAGCGAGGCACCAGGTACAAAAGCACCTGTTTGCTGGTCACTCTTCGGACTGGGGAACTACTCTGCCCCATCTTCTTTGGATCGCAACTTTCCTCGTGCTCCTTGTCATTTCTTCTCTCCCTGCCCACGTCTGGCAGGTTTCTGCTCGCCCACGTGACCGCCTATCCGCCTGCCTGTCATCCTACTGACCCACCGTCCAGTCGTCTTCCTACCGACCCGACTGCGGGATCCTACACTGAACACCAGCTACGTGCCAGACACTCTTAGGAGACTCGGTACACACATGCCCTTTACTCTCCCAGATAAGCAGTTTTTTCCTTCATTTTCCACTCGAGAAAACTGAAGCTTTCAGAGATGCTAGGGGATGTGACTGAGCTGGAAACTGGTCTCATGTCTTTTTTTAAATTTTTTTTTTAACGTTTATTTATTTTTGAGACAGAGAGAGACAGAGCATGAACAGGGGAGGGGCAGAGAGAGAGGGAGACACAGAATCTGAAGCAGGCTCCAGGCTCTGAGCTGTCAGCACAGAGCCCGACGCAGGGCTCGAACTCACAGACCGCGAGATCATGACCTGAGCCGAAGTCGGACGCTTAACCGACCAAGCCACCCAGGCGCCCCTTTTTTTTTTTTTTTAATGTTTATTCATTTTTGAGAGACAGAGTGTGTGTGCATGTGTGAGTGGTGGAGGGGCAGAGAGAGAGAGAGAGAGGGACAGAGGATCCGAAGTCGGCTCTGTGCTGACAGCAGTGAGCCTGATGTGGGGTTTGAACCCATGAGCTGTGAGATCACGACCTGAGCCGAAACTGGACTCTCAACCAACTGAGCCACCCAGGCACCCCTGGTCTCGTGTCTTTCTGGATCCAAAACCTACGCTGCCTCCTATACACCAGTGGTTTTCAAAGTGTGGGCCCCAGGCCAGCACGTTAGAACCGATTAGAAGTGCAACTTTTAGGCCCGGGTCCAGACCCACGGAATCAGAGATTCTGAGGCGGAGCCCAGTCCTCTCTGCAGATCAGCCCTTCCTGGGACATGCTCCTGCTTGGGTGAGACCTGCTGTTCCATACCGCCGTCACCCCATCCCGGGCCACCTTCCCCGCTCTCTACATCCTGAAATTGGCAACCCAGACTTGGGACCCTCCCACGGTCCCTTGTTGAATCATGGGCTCTTTACTCCTCCCCCGTCGGGATGTGCCCAGTGGTCCAGGTCAAGGTCCCTGCCTTTTCGTCTTCTCTCTACCTGGGAACTGTGCCACTTCAGGGGGACACATCCCAAACCCCAGTCATCTTTTCCCACCTCAGACATGCCCTTCTCCTCACTCCTTCATTTGGGCGAATTATTTCCCTTCTCTCCTGCACACTCAAACTGGGAGCCAAAGTTTTAAGTCCCTTTGCTGTGCAGAAGCTCTCTTTCATCCATCCCTGCTCTCCCGGCTCCAACACCAGCCTTCTCAGATTCTCACCACTTCCAGCCCTCAACCCCCTTCCCTTCTCGTCTCCTTCGAGCTGCCCTCCAAGTGGCTGGAAGAGTCATCTTTCCAAAGAGCGGTTCCTTGAGCCCACCAATCAGGTATACAAAATGTCCTTTTGTCTTCCCCTCCCCCACAGCCCTTTATGCTCCTCTTATGGTCCCTTCTTTGAATTGTAATAATTCGCGTGCTTGTCTGACGTGATGGCCCAGTTAAGAGAAGGAGACTGGTTTCCAGAAGCCATTCAATATAATCAGCTTTAGTTTAGTTTTTTTTTTTTTTATAGTCACATCAACCGGCCGAGCAGACACCTGCCATTGGAAGAGAATTTGATGGGCATTACCATCATGTTTGCAGACCAATAATGAACATTCCCAATGACCCAGAACACACTCTCAGTAACCCAGAAACCACTTTTCAGTGACTGCTATAAGAAGAGCTCTACAAGTTGAAAGCAGAAAGCCTTTTAATGACCATAGGATCACCTTTGGAAAAGCTGCCTTCGGGCCAACATAAGAAGTAGACAGATTCTCGGTATTAAGGCCTTAATGACACAATTACCACCGCTCTCCTTGTTTAGTCTGATTCATTAAGCCTTTGGTTTCCATTAACTAAACCCAGTCCTTTTGTTTCTGGTTGAGGTCATAAATAGTGAATGGCACCTTTCTGCAGCCACCCATTTGATTACTTACAATGACCTCATACTAGTTTTACATACTAGCATGACTCAGACTGATGTCATATAATCCCGCTAAATGACTGTTGATTCCCCACGGCAATCAGCACCTTCCCAAAAGCTTCCATGGAGAAGATTCTTAAAAGCCTGCTGTTCCAACTTTTGTTTTTTGGATGTTGTACAATAGGCTTTAGCCTTGAGTTAATTGTCTCTGTTGACATATTAAGTCTTCAATTTATGGTGTCTTACGTGCAAACAACTTGTTGAGAATGAGCCACCCCTCCACTTCCAGTTTTAGTAAAAACTATGGCCTCATACGAATAAATGGAATAAAAACAAATTCCAAGAACCAATTTGCTCTCTGGTTAGGGAGTCTATAAGTCAGCGTTCCAGTTCGTGAATTATTAATAATAACACCTGTTGTTTCTATCGCTGTGCTCAATTCACCAGAGCACTTTCACGTCTATTATCTCACCTGCCCTTCCAATAATCCTTTTAGGTGGAGAAGAGAGGCATTGCTAGCTAGCTACTCCTGTTGACAGCAAGGATGTGTGAGTTGATCAGGGTCCATCAGCTAATGAGTGGCAGAAAAACCCTAGTCTTCGGGTCTGCTTAACAAAGAAGTGGACGCTAAGAAGTCTTGCTGATTATCAGTATGTTTTAACACGTTAAAACCTTTTGTAAGTGGACTGGTGACTGCAGGAAACAGAAGAGGTAAGAGGACGATGGGTGAGGGAAGGAGAGAACAATTTCTATTAACGGGCATCAAATATCAGCTGTGCAAACCTGTGCAAAGCGAAATATATTAGTTTTACAAAAGCAATGGGCATCCGTGTTTCAAATTTATACCCTCCTCTTATGATAGCTTCTAGATTTTTTTGAATTTTATTAAAAAATTTTTTTTTCAGGGGCGCCTGGGTGGCGCAGTCGGTTAAGCGTCCGACTTCAGCCAGGTCACGATCTCGCGGTCCGTGGGTTCGAGCCCCGCGTCAGGCTCTGGGCTGATGGCTCGGAGCCTGCAGCCTGTTTCCGATTCTGTGTCTCCCTCTCTCTCTGCCCCTCCCCCGTTCATGCTCTGTCTCTCTCTGTCCCAAAAATAAATAAAAAACGTTGAAAAAAAATTAAAAAAAAATAAATAAAATTTTTTTTCAGATATATTTATTTTGAGAGCGAGAGTGTGTGAGTGGGAGAGAGGGGCAGAGAGAGAGACAGAAAATCTTTTTGTTTTTTTTTTTTGAGAGAGAGAGAGAGGGCACAAGTGAGCAATGGGTGGAGAGAGAGGGAGAGAGGGACAATCCCTTGAGAGGTAGAGAGGGAGAGAGAAGAGAAGCAGGGGCTCACCCAAAGCAAGTTCACCCCTTTGGGGCTCAAATTCATGAACCTTGAGATCATGACCTGAGCTGAAGTCCAGTGTTTAACCAACTGAGCCACCCAGGTGCCCGAGAGAGAGAGAGAGAGAGAGAGAGAGGGAATCTTAAGCAGACTCCATGCTCAGTGGAGGTCAGCGTGGATTCTGATGCAGGGCTAGATCCCGTGGTCCTGGGATCATGTCCTCAGTTGAAATCAAGAGTTGGAAGCTTAACTGACTGAGCCACCCAGGTGCCCCTAAGATTCTTTAATTTTTAAGTAATCTCTGCACCCAACATGGGGCTTGAACTCACAACCCTGAAATCAAGAGTTGCATGCTCTTTCTTCACAGAGCTAGAACAAACAATCCTAAAATGTGTATGGAACCAGAAAAGACCCCAAATAGCCAAAGAAATCCTGAAAAAGAAAACCATAGCTGGAGGCATCACAATTCCAGATTTCAAGCTGTATTACAAAGCTGTAATCATCAACAATATGGTATGGCACAAAAACAGACAGATAGATCAATGGAACAGAATAGAGAATCCAGAAGTGGACACACAAATGTATGGCCAACGAATCTTTGACAAAGCAGGAAAGAATATCCAGTGGAATAAAGACAGTCTCTTCAGCAAATGGTGTTGGGAAAACTGGACAGCAACATACAGAAGAATGAACCTGGACCACTTTCTTACACCACACACTAAAATAAACTCAAATGGATGAAAGACCTAAACATAAGACAGGAAGCCATCAAAATCCTAGAGGAGAAAGCAGGCAAAAACCTCTTTGACCTCTGCCGCAGCAACTTCTTACTCAACACGTCTCCGGAGGCAAGGGACACAAAAGCAAAAATGAACTACTGGGGCCTCATTAAGATAAAAATCTGCACGGCGAAGGTAACATCAGCAAAACTAAAAGGCAACAGACAGAATGGGAGAAGATATTTGCAAATGACATATCAGATAAAGGGTTAGGATCCAAAATCTATAGAGAACTTATCAGACTCAACACCTCCCCCCCAAAACCCCAAATAATCCAGTGAAGAAATGGGCAAAAGACACTTTTCCAAAGAAGACACCCAGATGGTGAACAGACACATGAGAAAATGCTCAGCATCACTCATCATCAGGGAAATACAAATTAAAACCACAATGAGATACCACCTCATATCCTTCAGAATGGCTAACATTAACAACTCAGGCAACAGATGTTGGCGAGGATGCAGAAAGGGGAACCCTCTTGCACTGCTGGTGGGAATGCAAACAGGAGCAACCGCTCTGGAAAACAGTGTGGAGGTTCCTCAAAAAACTAAAAATAGAACTACCCTACGACCCAGCAACTGCACTACTAGGTATTTATCCAAGGGATACAGGTGTGCTGTTTCAAAGGGGCACCCGCATCCCAATGTTAATAGCAGTGCTATCGACAATAGCCAAAGTATGGAAAGAGCCCAAATGTCCATTGACTGATGAATGGATAAAGAAGATGCGGTATTACATAGATAGATGTGTTACACACACACACACACACACACACACACACAAAATGGAATATTACTTGGCAATCAAAAAGAACGAAATCTTGCCATTTGCAACAACATGGGTAGAACTAGAGGGTATTATGCTAAGAGAAATTAGTCAGAGAGAGACAAATATATGACTTCACTCATATGTGGAATTTAAGATACAAAACAAATGAACATAGGGAAGGGAAGCAAAAATAATATAAAAACAAGGAGGGAGACAAACCATAAGAGACTCTTAAATACAGAGAATGACTTGAGGGTTACCAGAGGGGTTTGGCGTGGGGAGATTGGCTAATTGGGCAAGGGGCATTAAGGAGGACCCTTGTTGGGATGAGCACTGGGTGTTACACGTAGGGGATGAATCACTGGAGTCTACTCCTGAGATCATTACTGCACTATATGCTAAATTAAAAAAAAAATTAATGAAAGAGTTGTATGCTCTTCCAACTGAGCCAGCTAGGTGCCCCTCAACCTCTAGATTTTTTAATATTACCATAGAGAACAACTAGAATTTCAATGGTGGGGGTATTTTCGACATTAAGAACTGTGACCTCAAAGAGACAAAAGCATGCACGTGGGAAAAGAGTATCTCTGTGCAGCAGCCAAAGTTGAGCCAACTTTAAGGGAGAGGACCCATCTACTCTATGAGGCTCATCAGAGCCCTCTGCGGTACCCCCGGGGGCCTCCATTTTCTCCTCCAGGCTATCAACCTGCTGTGAGGCGGTGAGAATTGCCTTCCACCCACACCCACATAACTGCTCAGTTATTTCTCTGACTTCACCCTGCCCACCCTGGCCCATTACCCACTTGAATAGATCAGTCGTGTGTTCGACTGTCATGTGAAAACTCTTTCTAAGGTTGATTTGGAAACATAGCAAGATGGACAATATGGTACTGGTGTTGACAATGAAATGTTTTAAAATAATTTGCGGTTGCTATGTGTCTTTATGGGGATTTCTGAAGCTTCCTGGCTGGCTGGTGAATTCAACTATGTAGTGAGCTTTTATTTTGTGCCCTAGACTCTGATAGACTCTAATAGACTTACATGAGGCAAGTGCATCACTGGTTTCTAAAGCAGGTTCTTAATCATTTCTTAGTTAATTGCATGACCCCTGAGATGGGCCGACGTCATGGTTATTATATTCTCTCCTTTTGGCACATGAGGATGAAGGGACTTGGCTAAAGCCTCCATTTGTTAGTTAATGACCAAGATGTGCCAAGATGTGACCATTTCTATTGACTTCCACTGTCTGGGTCCTTCATTTAGAAAGGTCATTTTGGTTTTGGTTTTAATTTGATCCTCATGGACTCTCTACCCAAGCAGGGTAGGGAGGAGACTGCAGACTTGTTTAGAGTAAAAGATAAGGCAAAATGTAACCAAACTTTAACCCAAGTTGCAGACAAATCTGTAGGGTAAATATGATATGCTAATAAAGAAATGAGTAAGAATACCTTAGCGTGGTAAGAATTGGAAATGTGTTTATCATTAAAAAAAAATTTTTTTTAATGTTTATTTTTGAGACAGAGAGAGAGAGAGAGAGAGAGAGAGAGAGAGCACAAGAGGGGGAGGGGCAGAGAGAGAGGGAGACACAGAATCCGAAGCGGGCTCCAGGCTCTGTGCTGACAGCTCGGAGCCCGACACGAGGCTCGAACTCACGAACCAAGAGATCATGACCTGAGCCGAAGTCGGACGCTTCACCGACTGAAACCTAGCAACCTAAGCAACCTAGCAACCTAGACTGAAACCCAGGTGCCCCTAAGTCTTTTTTTTATTGATAACTTTCTTATCGGGGCATAACATACTTTCAGTATATACGTTTCAATGAATTTGTGCATACGTACAGCGACATAATCGCCACTCAGAACAAGATCTCGACTATTTCCAGCACTTGAGAATGTTCTCCTGTGTTCCTCCCCTGTCCATACCCACCCTCCCCCAGCCAGAGCTAGGAGGTATTCTGAATTCTATAACCGTTGGTTCTGCCTACGGAAGCCCACAGTTTGTACTTCTGTGTTCGGCTTCTTTTGCTCAGCAAGTCTGTGAGATTCATCTATGTTCTTGTGCGGTAATTAGTGAGTTGAATAAAATATTTGACAGGCGTTCGTGTTACAGTTACACACCAGTCGCGATTTCATCTTTTGGAAAATCGCACTTTAGTCGACTTACACGCGTGACTGGGTAAGTGGCTCTGGTGACGAGGTAGAGAATGATACTTTCCCACAGAGAAAAGACTATGTTTGTTGGTGAAGACAGTGTTTCATCTCTTTGTGTGTGCTTGAACTGGAGGTGCCCCTGGGACATCCAGACAGGAGAGGAGGGAACTTAGGGAGTGAGGCTGCGACAGTTTTGGAAACTTGGGGGCTCTTCCAGGTAATTTTAAAATCAAATTACACAGCAGAATAATTGCTTTTCACCTACAGATATTTGGGGGGTTGCACTTAACCAAATGAATACAACTTCTCTGCTGCAACCGTGTAATCATCAGCCTAAAGGGGACCAGGCTTTGCTTCTTATCCAAAAATAACCTGCAGGGTTTGTCTTCACAAGGGCAGGGAGACTATTTAAAAAATTATCCCAAATTTGGAAATAGCGTCAAAAGGTGAGTGGTACGGCCTTGCAAAGGTGCAGGGGGGTGAGAGTTCACCCAGGGTCTATCGGGGGAAATGCAGTCGGGCTCAGGCTTCTCTACTGGGTACGCTCAAGGGTAAGGCACTAGAATCATGCTGGCACTTTTCAGGAATAGGCACTGTAAATTTTTCTTTAAGTATACAGGTTTTTTTTTTTCCCGTTCATTCAATTTCCTAAACACTACTTAAGGCAGTTTCCCGCTCCCCCCCCCATAAAAAGCTGTTGTCAATTGAGGGTGCACCTTGTGATTAAGGAAATATTGTACTATTTCAGTGGAATTTTACTTATATTCTTGTAAGTAATCATATTAACTAATTCCATGTTGTAATTTTCCATTTATCCATCTAAGACATTGACCGACAGTAGAGTGATATCAATGGCTGACAGCAATCAATCAATCAATTATAAAGCGCAATTATGAGAACAAGACTTGTCAGTGGATTTTAATTTTCTTTTTCAATGGAGTGACTGTTTTGATTGCTAGATATCACGAAGCAACAGATACATAATAATCGATTTTGATGGAGTGTTTAAATTTCATATATTTTTAAGTTTATTTATTTTGAGAGAGAGCAAGAGAGAGAGAGAGCACACACACGAGTGGGGGAGGAGCAGAGAGAGAGAGAGAGAGAGAGAGAATCCTAAGCAGGCTCTGCACTGTCAGCTCGGAGCCTCACGCGGGGCTTGAACTCACAAACTGCGAGATGGAACCAGAAACTACGGGAAGGCTTCCTTCATCAGAAGAGGATAGGACACTTCTTGAATATTTTTGTCCACATTTTCTCCCGACTGATTTCATTCCATCGGCGTGAGGTGCCCGTATCTCCTGTTGACATGTTGAATGTCTGGTGGCACCTCTGGATTAACTCCCTGCGAGGAACCTGAGGGATATAAGATCACGAAGGGCATCAGTTGTTGGGAATCCAAAGGGGGCAGAGCTGGTGCCCGTAGACAAATGCAGCGCCTGAATTTAGAAAAGGAGGAGAGAGGGGAGCCTGGGGGGCTCAGCTGGTTCAACTCAGTTGACCTGGTCCGACTGCGGCTCAGGTCACGGATCTCACGGTTCACGAGTTCAAGCCCCGAATCAGGCTCTCTGCTGTCAATGCCGAGCCCATTTCGGAGCCACTGTCCCCCTCTCTCTCCGCCCCTCCCCCTGCTCTCTCGAAAATAAATAAAATAAACATTAAAAAGAGAAAAAAAGGAGGAGAGTACAACCACAGATTACAGTCCAGTCCATTTAATTTCGGTTCTGAAAATGTTCCTAAAGCCACTTGCAAAAATCTCAAATGTTGCAGGATGACAAATGTGGGCGAGGGTGTGGAGGAGAAGGAACCCTTGTGCACTGTTGGTGGGAATAAAAATTGGTGCAGCCACCGTGGAGGACAGTATGGAGGTTCCTTCAAAAATCACCAGTAATTCCTGGACTGGGCATTTACCCAAACAATATGAAAACACGAGTTCAAAAAGATACACGCATCTTTTTATGTTTATCACAGCGTTATTTACAATAGCCAAATTATGGAAGCAGCCCAAGTGTCCATTGATAGATGAATGGATAAAGGACATGCGGTGTATGTGTATACAATGGAATGTTATTCAGCCATTAAAAAAAAAAAAGAATGAAATCTTGCCATTTGCAACAACATGGATGGAGCTAGAGAGTATTATGCTGAGTGAAATAAGTCAGTCAGAGAAAAGAAAATACCACATGATTTCACTCATAGGTGGAATTTAAGAAGCACAACAAATGAACAAAGGAAAAAAAGACAAACCAAAAAAAAGGACTCTTTTTGAAACTCATCTCTACACCCAATGTGGGGCTTGAGCTTATGACTCTGAGATCAGGAGTCATATGCTCTGAAGACTGAGCCAGCCAGGTGTCCCAACAGACTCTTTAAAAAAACATTTTTTTGGGGGGGCGCCTGGGTGGCGCAGTGGTTAAGCGTCCGACTTCAGCCAGGTCACGATCTCGCAGTCCGTGAGTTCGAGCCCCGCGTCAGGCTCTGGGCTGATGGCTCAGAGCCTGGAGACTGTTTCCGATTCTGTGTCTCCCTCTCTCTCTGCCCCTCCCCCGTTCATGCTCTGTCTCTCTCTGTCCCAAAAATAAATAAACGTTGAAAAAAAAATTAAAAAAAAAAATAAAAATTAAAAAAAAAATTTTTTTTTCAATGTTTATTTATTTTTGAGACAGAGAAAGAGAGACAGAGTGTGAGCAGGGGAGGGGCAGAGAGGGAGGGAGACACAGAATCTGAAGCAGGCCCCAGGCTCTGAGCTGTCAGCACAGAGCCCAGCATGGGGCTGGAACTCACAAACCATGAGATCATGACCTGAGCCGAACTTGGACGCTCAGACAACTGAGCCACCCAGGCACCCCCCCAACAGACTCTTAACTATGGAGAACAAATCGAAGGTAACCAGAGGGGAGGGGGGTAGGGCAAAGGGTGAAATAGATCATGGGAATTAAGACTATGTATATCATGATGAGCACTGAGTAATGCAGAGAATTGTTGAATCGCTCTGTCATACACCTGAAACTAATAAAACACTGTGTATTAACTGTATGGGGATTAGACAACATTTTCAAATGTTGGTTTTGTAAAGGACCTAGTTCCTCATACCAGTTGTAATTTTCTACTACGATGGTGATTGCTAGAAGGACTTGGAACAGGTAGGAGACATTTCATTACGGTGAAGTTTTGCCTTTAAACTCCGAATAATACAAGTAGTGGCAGGTTGTGAAGTATTTGGAAGTTATTAACTATTAGGCTGATTTACACCACGAAAAAGGTTTACCTAGGTGTTAGCATGAGTCGGGACATGCCTTGGGTCTGCAATCCACTGCAGCAAATCTGAAGGCCACGGTGGGTCTGAAAACAGGTGGTTTTTTGTTAAATATGTGGGAAAGTTTTTGGCTGTAAAATTTGACCAGAACTGATGTGAGACTACTTTTAGTCTGTATCCTAGTTAGTGTGGAAACCCCTCTATTTCAGTGCAGAAACGTTAGTGTGGGGGCGCCTGGGTGGCTCAGTCGGTTAAGCGTCCGACTTCGGCTCAGGTCATGATCTTGCGGTCCGTGAGTTCGAGCCCCGCGTCAGGCTCTGTGCTGACAGCTCAGAGCCTGGAGCCTGTTTCGGATTCTGTGTCTCCCTCTCTCTCTGACCCTCCCCCGTTCATGCTCTGTCTCTCTCTGTCTCAAAAATAAATAAACGTTAAAAAAAATTAAAAAAAAAAAAAAGAAACGTTAGTGTGATTGATGACAGGGTCCTGCTTCAGGCCCGAGTGCTCTATCTGGTCTATCTCTCTCTCATGGTCTATGTGTACATCATTTCCTTTCTAAAGTGCAAACAGTTCTGAATCCGGAACGCACCTAGAACTACAGGGTGTGGACAAAGGATTGTAGAAAAGAATTCGATTTTCCTCTTTGCTTTGTTTTGAACAAAGGGTTACAAAGGTACAGATAACATTTATGAGTGGATCTAAATTTCTAGAGGTACTTAGCATGGGCTATCTTTTTATTTTGTAGAATTAAAGGGATTTGAGAAGGGTCACATCTTCCAACTCCATATATATATTTAACGTTTATTTATTTTTGAGAGACAGAGAGACAGAGCACGAGCAGGGGAGGGGCAGACAGAGAAGGAGACAGAATCCAAAGCAGGCTCCAGGCTCTGAGCTGTCAGCACAGAGCCCGACGGGGGTGGGGCTCGAACCCACAGACTGGGAGATCATGACCTGAGCTGAGGTCGGATACGTAACCAACTGAGCCACCCAGGCGCCCCCTCTGACCCTTTTACTTTACAAACAAGGAAGCTAAGACCAGGGGAGGCTACGTGCTTTGCTTAAGGTCCCATATTTTGAGTCTGATAAAGGACGTTCAAAATGATTTTCTCAGTGACTGAGTATTATAAGTCCCTGCTTATAAACAGCTCTGTCCAACTGCAGAATTGAACATCTGTAGGCATTAAGTTTGGTCCCGCCTAATCCCTGAGTTAATGAGAAAAAAAAAAAACCCTAAAAAACTATTAGGGTTCCATTCCTCTCTGGTGGTTGAGGGAAGCATTTTTTCAGTTGCCCTCACTCCTGGGACCTGGCGTGCTGCCTTTCCTGCTCTAGGTTTGTCAGCCTGCCAGGCAACTTCTCGGAGTGACCCTTACGGCTACCATATTGGGTGACAGGCCTGAGGCTTGGTGCACGAAGCCTTTGCAACCTGTTGAGCTCTTGAGCCCTTCCTTTGCCTGGAGCGCTGGTGTCCAACTGGGGTATATGTAAGTCAATCATGAGGTTGCAGGGAACCTAGTTGTACCTAGTTTACATAAGCAGACACAAAACACAGTTTTGCTAATTTCTAATAGCTTGGTGGACACAGGTCCGAGTCTTAGCTGGTCGCGGGTCCCGGAGGGAAGTGAAGAAGTCCCTCCCAGGGGCTGACAGGGGCCCCATCTTGCTTCCTGGTTTTTAGCACGTCGTCGTGAAGTCCGCTGTTTACGTGCACGGGGTTTATGGATTGTACTATCTTTTATTTTTTTATTAAAAAAATGTTTTTAATGTTTGTTTTTGAGAGAGACAGAGTGTGAACAGGGGAGGGGCAGAGAGGGGGAGACACAGAATCCGACAGGCTCCAGGCTCTGAGCTGTCAGCCTAGAGCCTGACACGGGGCTCGAACTCACAAGCCGTGAGATCATGACCTGAGCTGAAGTCAGACGCTCAACCGACTGAGCCACCCAGGCAGCCCGATGGATTGTGCTATCTTAAATTGTGTGATCCTCACAAAAGTTTTGAAATGCCATGGGGAAAGATCCTGAAAGTATTTTGTACCGCACCTAGGTCCCGTGGTTATTTCATTGCAGAGTACTTCAAAGAATCTTAGAGGTGAAAGACAAGCCGTTTTTGTGAAATATCTTTTTCAGCAACGCAGGCAAGTTTCAGTAATGAAAACAAGCACAGAAGGAAACCGAATTTGACACCAGACTTCGAATAATTGTCGTGGTGTTAAATAAAGATCTTGTGAAGTGAAATCACACAGTGAAGCATAATCGATGACAAAGTAAAATGCTTTTTGTTCCATTAATACATGAAATTAAATGAGAATTATTTAAAAATATTATTTCATTCTTTTACATTAAAATTTGTTTTAATGTTTATTTAATTTTGAGAGAGAGCAAGAGACAGTGGGGGAGGGGCAGAGAGAGAGGGAGACACAGAATCTGAAGCAGGCTCCGGGCTCCGAGCCGTCAGCACAGAGCCTGACGTGGGGCTCAATCCTATGACCCTGGGATCACGACCTGAGCCACAATCAAGAGTCAGGCGCTCAATCGACTGAGCCACCCAGACACCTATACATTTTTGTTTTTTGTATATGTTTTACAATAATAGTAACACAGTAGCTTATGTAGCTGTACATGTAGGGCATAAACACACACAAAATATATAGTGTAAATTCAAAAATTTTTTTTGTTAAATTTTTTTTTTTGTTTATTTATTTTTGAGACAGAGAGAGACAGAACAGAAACAGGGGAGGGTCAGAGAAAGAGGGAAACACAGAATCCAAAACAGGCTCCAGGCTCTGAGCCGTCAGCACAGAGCCCGACACGGGGCTCAAACTCACAGACCGTGAGATCATGGCCTGAGCCGAAGTCGGACGCTTAACCGACTGAGCCACCCAGGCACCCCTCAAAAATTTTTAATAGCAGTGTGCAGCCAAAGCTTTGGAGACTGTGCCCCAGCTCTGTCCCCTTCGCTGGTGTCCCTGGTTCTTACTCATCTTGCCTTGCAATGATGATATCTGACCCCGAGTCCCTACAGGTGGATTCAACATTTGGTTACTGATGCCAAAATACCAGGCTGGGAGGCAGAAAAAAAAAAAAAAAAGAGCAAAGATATTCCTTGAGGTATTCCTTCCTGACAGTTTAAACAACTTACATTTGCCCCATGCGTTAGTGTTCGGAAGCGTGGAATAGGAGGGACCTTGTCAAATTCCTGTTCTGTTGCTTAGCGAGCCTCGTGCTCTGGGGCGATATCGTAACCTCTCTGGCACTTGGGTCCATCGTGTATAAAATGATGACAATGCCACCCTCAGAGGGTTCTAGAGTCAAACAAGACAGACTTCATGAAGCGGAAACATGAGTGTCACCGGCACCCTCGGTACCCTCACACCCTTCACGGATCCCACTTCCAGGAAAGGTCCTTCCCAACTTTTCATGCATGCGTGCAACCCTCCCAGGCACACCCAGAGAGGCAAAACAGAGCTTGCGGGGGTAGAGCCCGATCTGGAAACCCAGCTTCGGGGGCGCCTGGGTGGCTCAGTCGGTTGAGCGTCCTACTTGGGCTCAGGTCATGATCTCGCAGTCTGTGAGTTTGAGCTCCGCGTCGGGCTCTGGGCTGACAGCTCAGAGCCTCGAGCCTGTTTCAGATTCTGTGTCTCCCTCTCTCTCTGATCCTCCCCCCCCCCCCATGCTCTGTCTCTCTCTGTCTCAAAAATAAAGAAATGTTAAAAAAACACAAAAAGAAACCCAGCTTCAAATCACTAGTGTGGGTGACCGCGAAACCTGTATTCTTCTGAAGATGTAACACCAGTTTTCTGGAATAGTTTTTAGGCTTGTGTATTTTTGCCTCTGTAGCCCAGTACCTTCCATTCCTTGAACAAAATAGCAAAACCAAATAAAAGGAGAAGCTGTTTTGTTTTGTTTTGTTTTGTTTTTACCTAGTCATTGATCCTGGCAACCCACCAGTTGAGCTGGAGCACTGGGGCTGTGTTTGCCCTTGGTCAGCTGTGGGTAATCCCAGCGAAGGCTGTAAATGCAACTGCATTACCGTGACCGTGGCTGTTGCTGTCGGCTGGGTGAATTGTGTCAGCCTGCGCACTGCTGGTGGGGAAATCCTACGTAACATCTCACGACAAGGTTCCCGAGAATCGAGGGAAGAACGAGAAGGCGTTTTCTGACTGGGGTTTTGGTGGAATCTTTGGTCCTCAACTCAGAGCTCACACTCTGCGGAGCCAGATGCTCTAATGTCCTCCTTACCTTCCTATCTTGTTTATACGGTTGGCATCGTCCCCCTGTTTTACAGGCGAGTGTATTCAATTTCAGAGACCACGAGAAACTTGTCCAGGGTAACTTGGCCGATCAGTGACAGAGTCAGAACTTGAACCCGCGTCCGTTTGGTTCAAGGTCCCTATCCTACTCACTTCTCACACCACCTCCTGTGAAGACAGCGTCCAGAGTTGCCTTGCGGGTTGACAATCTTTTCCCCTTCCTGGAATGAAACACGTGACTGTAACTGAACACAAGGGGCGCATGCGAGGAACGTGCTGTTTGGAGTCTGACCACTGCATTTGAGTCCGGGATCCCCCACTTGCTTTCTACCCCCACCTCCGTGTCTATAAAATGAGTGTAGCAGAAATGCGCCAATCTCACAGAGCTGTGGTGGCGATGAAATGGAACTACCCATGTAGGGCTTTTAGCACAGTGATTAGTAAGTGTTTAAAAACTTAGCCGTTTTTATTGCTAGACATCTCCCGACTTACACATGGATGGCGTTCCAAAGATTCACTTTACATTCAGGGGCGGCTCAGTCGGTTCAGCCTCCAACTCTTGGTTTCTGTTTTGGTCATGATCTCACAGTTTGTGAGTTCAAGCCCCATGTCAGGCTCTGAGCTGACACCCTGGAGCCTGCTTGGGATTCTCTCTCCTTTCTCTCCGCCCCTCCCCTGCTTGTACTCTCTCTCTCTCTCACTCAAAAACAAACAAACAGCAACAAAAAACCCAAAAAACCAGGGGCACCTGGGCGGCTCGGTCTGTTGAGCATCCAACTTTGGCTCTGGTCACGATCTCGAGGTTTGTGAGTTCAAGCCCTGCGTCGGGCTCTGTGCTGACAGCTCAGAGCCCGGAGCCTGCTTTGGATTCTGTGTCTCCCTCTCTCTCTGCCTCTCCCCCACTCTGCTCTGTCTCTCTCTTTCAAAACTAAACACTAAAAAAAATTTTTTTTTTAATTTAAAAAGTATTAAAGAAAGTTCATTTTACATTCTGTTGTTTGAACTAAGAACATATTTGCCCATGTAAATAATATTCGACATTCGGAGCGCTTGGGTGGCTCCGAATCAAGCATCCGATCCTTGATTGCCTCTCAGGTCATGGTCTTGAGGTTCGGTTTGTGAGATGGAACCCCACGTTGGGCTTCGTGGTGACTCTCCTCTCTCTGTCCCTCCCCCACTCATCCTCCCCCCCAAAATAAATAAAATAAACATTAAAAACAAAGACTACTCGACATTCTCATTGATTAGCCATAAATACCACCTGGTGTCACTGACGGGAGCGTGGCCTGGATTTGCATCCCAGAAGGGGGGGAGGGGGGGAGAGGGGGGCTCTGAAGTGTAGCAGGGGGGGGCAGGGCCCCCTCTATTGCACCTCAGGGATGTTCTCCTTAGGGTGCTGAGCCCAAGAGCCCGCAAACTGCCTTCAGCCGGCCTCTTGCTTTAGTTATTCTCTTCCTGCAGCACTGATTAAATATTCAGTGCCTCCGTCAGTTGTCCAAACCTTAAAAAAATAAACAGCCCTCTTCTCCCTCTCTCCTTTGCCCTCTGCGCCCTGCATCAAATATCCCCTTTCCTCGGTAGCTGGCTCGGGAAAGCGACCATTAATTTATGATGATATGTGAATGCCCCAGTCCCTTAACCTTCCCAAAGTTGTTTACGTTTTTAAAGAAATGGAATCTAGAATTACAGGCGGTGACATAGAGAGCGAGCCCAGTATCTGCAGCCCCGGGATATTGATGGTGCCCTTTCTACAACACGGTTTTGAGAGCCTGGCGCTCCTCAGACGGGGTTAGCTGTCCACGCCTCTGTTTTCTGACACAACCCCTTTGCTGGAGGTATTTGGAAGCAGACCAGCTGTGCCCAGAAGTTTCACTGGGGGTTCTCTCCGGGGGCCGGACTCGCCCTCTCCATCACCTCCTCCCTTCTCTGAATCCCTAAAGCAGTTCTTGGAGAGCCCGGGGAGGTTTCCAGATGGTTGCAAGGTGGAGGGACCCGGGAAAAATCGGGCCCTTTTGAGGGGGAGTGTGTGTTTGTTCAGTGGCTACGCCAGGGATCGCCCATGACATGTGGGACCGCGGAATGTATTCCAGCCAGTGACAGGACGTGCAGGTTAGGATAACTGATGACTAGGGTTCTCGTACTGTTCAGGCCAAAAATCGGGACACCTAATCTGACAAGTACAGATAAATTTACGGGGAAAGTGGGACCGAATAACTGGACCTGGGATCCATGCCAGAGATCTGGCGGCTAAAAAGCCGGGCAGGTGCCTGGCGGGGGGAGACGGGCAGGGCTGAGATCATGACCTGAGCCAAAATCAAGAGTCTGATGCTCGATTGTTTGAGCCACCCAGGCGCCCCGCATCTTTTTTTTTTTTTTTTAATGTTTATTTATTTTGAGAGAGTGAGAGAGAGCACAGGGGAGGGACAGAGAGAGAGAGGGAGAGAGAGACTCTTAAGCAGGCTCCATGCTGTCAGCACAGAGCCCAACGTGGGGCTTGATCCCACAACCACGAGATCACGACCCGAGCCGAAATCAAGAGTCGGTCGCTTAACCGACTGAGCCGCCCGGGCACCCCTCATTATTTTATTTTTGAATGTTTCTCCCTCGGTGGAACTCGTCCAAGCTCTCCTACTCGGAATTAATTGTTCTCTCCCTGGCGCTCCCTAAAATGCCCCCACTCTGTCCAGCCTGTTCACGTACTGACGTGGGCACACCTCCTTCTCCCCACACACTTGCCGGTGTTCATTCTTGGACCCCAACCCCTCAGCTGGCTGCCAGCATCTCAAAGGGACTTGATAAAAGTTTATAAAATGTGTTGAAAATCTTTTATTTTGGCGGAGGGCGGCTGTGTGTTGGGGGAATCTTCGTTCATATCTCTGACGTTGGACCGGAATCTACCACCCCAGGAGACGCCCCTCTGGCATGGGATTATTTTCAGCCGAAGCCAATGGCGACACGGCAGATGCGGGAGGAACTCTCTGCCCCCTCTCTTTCTGCTTCAAAGCAGGGCATAACCTCCCTTTTGCGCAGGTGCATCCCCTCCCTTGCCCCGTGCCCTCTCCTGAGCCTGGAGGAAGGAAAAAACTATCCCGAGAGACAGAGAGTTAGCGCCGAAGGTGCCGGTGGCTCAGTCGGTTCACCATGTGACTTCGGCTCAGGTCATGATCTCTCGGTTCGTGAGTTCGAGCCCCTCGTCAGGCTCTGTGCTGAGAGCTCGGAACCCGGAGCTTGCTTCGGATTCTGTGTCTCCCTCTCTCTCTGCCCTCCCCCCCCCATTTGCACTCTGTCTCTGTCTCTCTCTCAAAAAATAAACAAACATTAAAAAACAAAAGTCAGCGCCGAGATGAGTCTGCATAAACAAACCTTACCGAATAAGCCTGCTTTTCCATTAATTTCCCCCATTTATTTACCTTCCCATCAGTTACTGCCCACAGAAGCGCAAACCTCTTTTCGTTGTCTTGTCACGTTTCTACCGTCTCTTGCCCTCTGTTGAAATGATATACAAACTCCCGGGCCTAACTGCTTTTTAGGGTTTCTTCCCTCTTTTCCATGAGGCCCCCTGTGTGAATATGAGGCTCTCTCCTGTCGACCTGTCTTTTGCCGGTTTAATGTGCCTGTGCTGCCGCTAACCTAAGAGGACTGAGGAACGTTTTCATCTTCTCCTCCGCCTCCAACCGGGCAAAGGTTGATGTTCACGGCTCTCATGTCCCTCAGTGTCAATCCTCCCTTCTAGACACATGGCCCTTTGTGCTGCCTCATGGGCAACTCCTCGCCTGCCCCAAGCTCCCAGCGTGGGGCCCAGCCTTGTCCCCCCCCCCCCCCCCCCCCCACCGCTGTGCTGCCTCCACTTGCTCTCCAAAGGGAGTCTGGGGCACCTGGGTGGCTCTTGGTGACTCTTGGTTTCAGCCCAAGTCTTGTGAATCTCACGGCTTGTGAATCCGAGGCCTGAGTCGGGCTCTGGGCTGATGGCTTGGAGCCTGCTTGGGATTTTGTCTCTCCTTCTCTCTGCCCCTCCCCTGCTTGTTCTCTCTCTCTCTCTCTCAAAATAAATCAATACAAAAATGAGGAGAAAGTGATGCACTTCATTCTAATTCCTACTCAATAGTCAGGGTGGATAACAGGTTAATGTGACAGCCGTCTCAAGATAACCGACAGCAGTTGGGGGCTCCGGGCTACACCTGAAGGGAACGGTGACAAGTTAGCCCCGGGGCCAGGCCACGTTAGCACTCTGGCTGCGGCAGAGGAGACAGAAGGGTCAGCACAGAGGCCGGAGAGCTGAGGGGCGGAATGCCGGCCCTCCCGGAGGCCGCGGGCCGGGAAAGCAGCCACCGCTCGACCAACGGCAGAGGGAGCCCCGGTGGCCTGGAGAGCCGAGAGGCCAGTGACGTCAGGGCAGGGCCGGAGGAGGGGCAGGGAGAGGTCGGGAAGCTTCCGCAAGTGAGTCTGGAAGGCGGGAGCTGGGGAGGGACATTCGGAGCGAAGCTCAGGGGGCTCTGGGTGGCCGGAGAGGGCACTTTCCATCGAGCAGGTGCGTGTGGCCTGTGCGGACCACGGCCGGCCTGCAGGGGGCCCGTCCCCGACGTGTGCCGCGGCCTTCATACCAGTTGCTACAAAAATCCACTCAGTGGCCAAATACCCGCCACTTACACGGACTTGTTAAGGGAGGATTCACCTCGCACGGCTGAGGGGGTGACTGGAAGCTGAGTGTGCGCTCTCAGGGGTAGGTGGTGCTTCTCCTCCCCTCACTCCACAGAGGGGCTCAGGAAGCGGGAAGCATAAGTAATTCTTTTCATTTAGGGAGGGTTCAGTGGAAATGGTGCTTGAGTGAATCCCTATAGCCCTTTTCTTCTCTCCCCTCCCCTCCCCTCTGCTGTCCCTCTCTTCCCCTCTCCCTGTCCCCCCTCCCCTCCCCTCTGCCCCTCTCCTTTCCCTCTCCTCCTCTCCCTTCCCTCTCCTCCCCTCCCCTCTCCCTTTCCTCCCCCCACTCCCTTCCCCTCTCCCTGTCCTCACCTTCTCTCTCCCTCCCCTCCCCTCCCCTTCCCTCCACAGCGTGCCAGGCCCCTGCTGGGTGCTGGGGATTGATTTGGGGATGGGCAGGGTAGGATCCCCGCGTCCAGGAGCCTGATCTCCTACTTCTCCCATGCCAACTAGGGGTGTAAATCAGGATGACCATCCTGGAAGGTCACCTCCCTAGACCAGGTGTTAGGACCAGCTATGTAACTGGCAGCGCCCGGTGCAGCATGGAAATGCCAGGCCCCTTGTTAAAAAGATGATGAAGAATTTCAGGATGGGGGCGCCTGGGTGGCTCAGTCAGTTAAGCATCCGATTTGGGCTCAGGTCGAGATCTCAGGTCCATGGGTTCAAGCCCTGTGTCGGGCTCTGTGCTGACAGCTCAGAGCCTGGAGCCTGCTTCAGATTCTGTGTCTCCCTCTCTCTCTCTGCCCCTCCCCTGCCCACTCTCTGTCTTTCTCTCTCAAAAATAAATAAACACTAAAAAAAAAAAAAAAAAAAAAAAAAAGAATTGCAGGGTGGCTGCAGCAGTGGGGCATTAAACCAGGCACGGGGCTGTCTTGGGCAGCCAGCAAAGCCAGCCCTGCCATGCACTAGGTTCCTGCCCAGTGACCCAGGGGCAGAACAAGTGGGGAAGGCAGAGGGAGGCTGTAACAAAAGGAAGGGGAGAAGACGAGAGAGAAACTGAGGTTTACGTTCACACTAGTCACCCACAAAAGGCCCATTGTCGGTTTTCCTATAGGAAGTCTCCTGATCCCTTGATTCGAGCTGCAGAATCACATCTCAAAGGGACTTCTGTCATCCTTGCAGGGTTTTATCATTCTCTACAGGGGAGAACACGATCTTCTGATTTCTGCGCACCAAAGCTGGGTCAGGAGAGGGGTTGGGAGGAAGAAGCCTGGGGGGGGGGGTGTGGAGAAAGGAGAGAAAGTTCTGATGCTTGAATGAAGATGCCGTTTTCCAGAACCGGCCAGCAAGAATCCCATTGCCCATGATTCTGTGAGCCAGCCGAGTTCCGAATGCAGCTGTACATGTGAGTGTGAGACGTTCGTGCATCGGCAACGGGGTCACGGTTACTAAATCACAGGTGACCGGCTCCAGGCAGGTTTGTGGGCACCAGGACCTCTTGTGAAATTAAATATCCTGCCATTTCCAAAGTGTGAAAGTTCACTTATACTAACTGCTGAGTGCTAGAGAGACCTGTATCATGGTGGCATAAATATTCGTGTTTGCAAATGAACTGTGGGGCGGAGGAAACATTGGCAACCTCCTCTTTGCCCCACAAGGGGAGCGTTGGGAACACAATACTGCTGTCACCAACCATTTCCTTCTAGGCGCGATGGGAACAGAAAAGACAAAGCTCTTGTTGCAGTCTCTGTCTTCAAGTCTCTTTCGTCTGGGGTGCCTGGCTGGCTCAGTCCGAAGTGCATGGGACTCTACTCTAGATCATGGGGGTCTTGAGTTCAAGCCCCACGTTGGGTGCAGAGCCTACTAATAAAGTAGTCCATTTTGTCCAATTAAGTATTGCTGCCCCGACTTTCTTGTGACACCCACGTTCATGAGAAGCGTTTTTCCATCTCCTCACTTCCAATCTGCAGGTGTCTTTAGGTCTAAAATGAGTCTCTTGTATGCAGCATATAGATGGGTCTTATTATTATTATTTTTTAATTTTTCTAGTCACCCTATGTCTTTGTATTGGAATGTTAGGTCTGTGCACATTCAAAGTCATTATTGATGGGTATGTACTTGTTGCCATTTCATTACTTGTTATGTGGAGAAAAGACAAAACTCAAGAGCTAGATGGGTATTTTTTGCAAGGGTTTTGAAAGACATGGGTAATGGTAGGAGGAATGGGTCTGTGTGGGCTGAATTGGAGTTTTGGGCCGTCAGACTGAGAAAGTGAGCCAGTAGAAGGGGTTTTGGGTCAGTCTGCAGGGTGGGGTCATGCAAGGCACTTCCCCCCCCCCCCCCCCGCCCAGTCCCCTCTTCCATGTGTGCTTGGAAGACTGCTGAATGATTTAGTGTTTACATGATTTTAAAGTTTATTTATTTATTTTTGAGAGAGAGGGAGACAGACAGACACACAGACCACAAGCCAGGGAGGAACAGAGAGAGGAGACACAGAATCCAAAGCAGGCTCCAGGCTCTAGGCTCTGAGCTGTCAGTGCAGAGCCCGATGTGGGGCTAGACACGGGGCTCGAACCCACGAACCGTGAGATCATGATCCGAATTGAAGTTAGACGCTTAACCGACTGAGCCACCCAGACACCAAAGTACTAAGTACTTTTAAATAGACCTTACTTTGTTCTTTAAGGCAGAGATGAGGTATTCAGCTTAGAACGACCGGAAAATTTCCCAGTGGTAGTTTTCCTGTAGCTGGATGGGTTAAAAACTAAGTCCTACTGAGGCCCACCTGGAATATCTTGATTCCCATACAGCAATAATAATTAAAAAATTATAATGATAGTAACTATCATTTACTTAATACTTCCTAGGTATCAGGCACCATTGGAAGGGTTTCTACATAAATCATCTCTTCATTCTTCGCACCAGCCCTCATGAAGCAGGTCATATTATTTCCTTAATTTTACTGAGATGGAGATTGAGGAATAGGGAGGTTCAATAAGTCGCCTAAGGTCACAAACTCGTAAAGTCAGCACTGAAATTCATACTCAGTCCATTTGGCTTTAAAGCCTACACCTTTTACCAGTCTAGACTATTTAGCTCTGAATTAGAAAAGCTTTATCATCATGAGAATTAAGTGTCCCTGGGGCCACAGCTGGTGAGAGAGCAGGGATGATTCAACACAGGTCACCTCCACGGATGGAAAAATGTCTCAAATCTTTAGTAATAGTGAGGATCAGTCTATTTCAACCCTTTTTTATACCTTAGTTATCATCCAAATAGCCAGATTAGAGCTGCGTGATTGTGGCCACACAAATCTGAGTATATGAGAATTACCAACCAGAAGGAGAAGCAGGTGCCGGGAACTAGGGCAGTGAGGACATTGAACGCTTTCCATGTTACAGTGCCTGGCATTTTTATAAACTGACTGTACAGCTCAGAAAAACCCTTCCTCACGGATAAGGAAACTAAAGCTCATAAATATGTAGAAACATATTTAAGTTTCTGAAATGGCATTTGAACACATTCGGAAAGACTTCAAAATTTGGGCTCCTTCCATACTCTAATAAAGTCAAATTAATTTTATACATTTTTTTTTATTGGTATAAACTGACACAACTGAAAATGTCTCGATTAAGAGCACAGCGTGATTTTCACGTTGACTGATAAGCTATTTGTTATCGGCTATATTTATCAGGAACCCGGTGACTCCGGGTTTTGTTTTTTGTTTTTTGTTTTTTTTTTGCACACCGCTCTTGCTTAGAATTCATCTTGCACCTTGGTAAGTAAGGTAAGCACAAGAAAAAGTAAGTGACTGGTTCAGATACACATGGTTGTAAGCAGAGTTCCGGCTGGATGAAAAGTCTCAAACTCTGGGGCACCTGGGTGGCTCAGTCAGTCGAGCGTCTGACTCTTGGTTTCCGCTCAGGTCATGATCCCAGGCTCGTGGGATGGATCCCCAGGTCGGGCTCCGTGCTCAGCGAGGAGCCTGCTTAAGATTCTTTCTCTCTCTCTCTCTCCTCTGTCCCTCCCCTGCCCTCTCTGTGTCTCTCTCAGCCTCTCTCTCTAAAATAAAAGAGAAAAGAAGCTGGCCTGGCTTCTCACTCCGTGCCTTTCCACCCACCACCGTTCGGTTTCTCCACGTCATTCGCTATGAACTCTCATTTGGCCCACACCCCTTCTCGGGCCCAGAGGGACCGGGTCAACACCCGGGGAGGATGTTTTGAAGCGGCACAGTCTTGCTTCGCTCATTCTAGTTCCATAAGAGTTCCTGTCGTGTTGCTTCCAAAAAACGTTCTAGAGCGAGCATCAGTAGGGAAAGGGGAGGCCCCTGGGAAGCCAACTCCTCCGAAACCTGTTGCTTGTGAGATTGCACAATGGCAAGAGACGTTTGCACCTCGCTGCTGGCAGTACACTCTGTCCAGAGTGCTTGGCATCCAAGTCTGCCACTCAGCAGTTTCCTTCCTTTCGGTAAAAGAATTAGAGTTTTATTGGATGCTACTCAGTCCCTAGGACATATAGTGATTGCCTAATGGAAGTTCGTGGGCATTTGTTGCTGGAAATAGAAAACATTCCGGGTGAAGAGCTCACCATTTTCAAAGTGTGGGACCGGGTCAGTCTGAAGGGCAGGCTGTCGGGATCCCTCCTGGCTCCGACTGGGACACACATGATCTCCGTGCTTCCCACATACTGGTGTTGTGACAAGTTAGCATTTCCCTGTTTTCTTAAGAGGGCCTAAAGAAGGTACCCAAACAAAGGTGAATTTTTAATATATCCTAATTGGAAAAGTATGAGCCCCAGTTTTCTTATTTGATTAAAGGAGGTATTTATAATATCTACCTTGTGGGATGTTATGGAGAGTAAATGTGATGATGTACTGAATATGCTTTATAAACTAAGATATTCTTGTAGTTCAGTTCTCTGTAAGAGTTGGCTAGGACAGCGTTACGAATAAAGTTATAGTGCTCTTCGGTAGTACGGGGAACCTAATTAATATGCGCACCTGTAGATTTAACTCTGGATTCTGACTGGGAGACCCAGAACTAGTGATTGATCTCAGGGGCGTCCGGGCGGCTCAGTCGGTTAAGCGTCAGACTCTTGATTTCTGCTCAGGTCAGGATCTCACGGTTTGTGAAATCCAGCCCTGCATCAGGCTCTGAGCTGACAGCATGGAGCCTGCTTGGGATTCTCTCTCTCTGTCTCACTCTGCCCCTCACCCTCCTCTCTCTCAAAAATAAATAAATAGGGGCACTTGGGTGGCTCAGTCGGTTGAGCCTCCGACTTTGGCTCAGGTCACGATCTCACGGTTTGTGGGTTTGAGACCCGCATCAGGCTCTGTGCTGATGGCTCAGAGCCTGGAGCCTGTTTCCGATTCTGTGTCTCCCTCTCTCTGCCCCTCCCCCACTCATGCTCTGTCTGTCTGTCTGTCTCTCTCTCTCTCTCTGTCAAAAATAAATAAACATTTAAAAAAATAAATAAACATTAAAAAAAACAACTAGTGATTGATCTGATTAGAGACATAAAGGAGCATTCGCCCTATTTTGTCCAACAAATAAAGGAAGTGCTTTTGAATTGAACTCGAAGGATGAGTGGAATGGAATCTTGAAGGAGGAAGAGGATGGGGGTAGGTGAAGAAGAATGTTCTAGGCTGACCTGACAATGCAGAGCGTCTGGCATGTGGTCGGCGTGCCCTGATGTGTAAAGGGCGTAATGTGAGATGAGATTAGAAAGGTAATTCAGGAGTAGCTTGTGGAGGACCCTGAATGCCACAGTCAGGGTTTGGATCAAATTCCATAGTCATTCCTAGGGATTTGTTGAAGGCTGTGGGGAAGGAAGCTGGCATGACGTACAAACCCTCTGCGTTTTGCCACGACGCCTCTCACAGCGGTGCCGCTTGGCCCAAAGAGGTCTTGGACAGGCAAAGCATGGAGACAGGCTGGCTAGTGTGAAGGCACCGGGTAGTTCAGCAAGAGGGACAGTGGGATCAAAAGCCGGGCTACAGACGCAGGCTGAGTGAGCGGACTGAACGAGCAGGCCCTGGAAAAGGAGCAGCACGGGAGAGCAGCCGAGGACCGAGGACGGTTGCCGGGCTGAGCGGGTGGGGTGCCTGGGCAGACGCAGAAGCACAGCAGAGTTGATCTGAACATGTTCACGTTCTCGGTGATTTCCTTACCGGGCCTGTGGTTTGGGGTCCGTTACCGACTCTCTGACATGCTCAACACGCTCTGGCCGATCAGCTCTGGTTTGGACCATTTTCTCCAGCTGTTGCCAAGACCTCCGGGAAGTCCATTGAGTGTGGTGACAGGCCCTTCCTCTTGAGGGAGAATGCCAGCTAATTTCAAAGGAATGGGCACTAATTTTTTGGTACTCTTCTCTATTTGCGATCTCATGGCAACGGAGAACACACAGATCGCTCCTGCCTACAGCTCTACATTTAAGATTCACAGCGCGGCTGGATGGGCATTTTTGAAGACAGCCCTTTTTTTGTGTTCTTTTTCCTTCTTGGCCCAGCATAACTAGTTAAACACAGGAAATTAAGGTCCCATTGTCTGGGTGCTCACTGACTAAATTGCATTAGATCGACACCCTCTAAGCCCTGACTATTTTGTTTTAAAGTTGTCTCCATATGCATAAATATGCATCATTCCCAGCCTCAAAAGATGTTTGTTAAAAGTTCTTTTGAAGGTGGTCTTGAGTTATTCAGGACTCAGGATAGCAGCCGTGAACAGTCACATCGTGGGCCATGGAAGAAATGCTGAACTCTATACAGGAAGTGTTCTGCCTTCCCCATTTCTGGGGAGAAGCGCAAAAAAGAGATATCTCTTCCTGCTTAGGAAAGCCAACTACAAATAGAAGCATATCGGAGGAGACAAGCCTCTTTGGCAGTATGATCAATAGAGATTGTACTTGAAGAGCTTCTCACAGAACATGAAATTTATTTCTCCGTGGGCGTTTTGTCCTAAAACCGTCAAAAGCGATGCCGTCAGTCTCTGATGTATGGTTTACGGTCTGAGAAGAATAACATGGGACATGTTGTGATATATGGAAAAAATGGAGACCGCGCGGACACAGAAACTATGCCTCATTGTTGGCTTTCATTTGCTTCTGACGACAACAAAAAAGTAAACACAAACCAATGTTATGTGCACTTGAGAGCTTTAAGCATTTTCTGATGACTTCTATCTATTCAACGCTCATTCATTGAAAGTGGCTACAAGATGCTAGGTAGGGTCCAATGAGCTGGAGATGGAAATATAAAGAAGACATAATTCTACTGTCAGGGAACTCCTGGTATATGGGCCTGAGGGAAGCATCACCATTACCGTGCCATCAAATAAGTGCAAAGGTGGGAGGGAGCATGGAGGAGAGAATGATGGAGCGGAAGGAGGGCTTCACAGAGGGGGTGTCGCTCCAGCCGGGTCAACAAAAATAACTTGCTTCAGCGCCAGTTCCAAGCAGAGGCCGAGGAGTGGAAAGGCATAGAATGAGGGAGCAAATCTGGTTTAATGAGAAAAATTATGAGCAGGGCAGCCACTATTGGTTGCCTTTCTCCTTCTTGTTGCTCAAACCCAACTTCAGCCAGGAATTGGCAGCCACATGCTTCAGAGGACACAGGGTCCCTTTCCAGCCCAAGGGGTTCATCTTTAATCGTGGAGGCCAATCAGAGTGCATCAGTTCCCCTTGCCAATGACTGCTTTCAGCGCGGGCTGGTGTCATGAGTTGAATTGTGTTTCCTAAAAGGACATGTTGAAGTCCTAACCCCTGGGACCTGTGAATATGATCTTATTTGGAAAGAGGGCCTTGGCAGCTGTCATCAAGTTAAGATGAGATCATTAGAGTGGGCCTTAATCCAATATGACTGGTGTCCTTATAGGAAGAGGGGAATGCTGTGTGGTGATGTAGATGTGCATGGGGAGAACACCGTGTGACAGTAGACAGAGGCAGAGATTGGAGTGATGCATCTATAAGCTGAGGAATGCCAAGAATTTCTGGCAACACCAGAAGCTGAGAGAGATGCACGGAACAGATTGTCCTCTGGAGTCTTCAGAGAGGACACAGTGTTGCCAACACCTGATTTTGGCCCTCTTTTCTCCAGAACTGTGAGATAATAAACGTTCGTTGCTTTGAGCACCCCAGTTTGCGGGCTTTGTTACGGTAGCCCTAGGAAACAAATTGAGTCAGGTTAATGAAACATGAGGGGAAGCTGCTAGGGACTTCTGGGAAAGTGCTTCCTTCCTCTCGCTCTTAGAAAGGAATGAAGATGGGGACATTTCCCCCTGTCCCTGTCCATTACCGTTATGTGGAGTGGCTGTAGCCATCTTGTAACGGTAAGGTGGTAAGTCTGAAGACAAAGCCCAGTGTGCACAGCCTGGTAGAATGGGATGTACAGGCCTCCGATATGTCATCGAGTGGTTGAATTATCCTGGAGTTTCTGGATTTCTTTTCTTTTTGTAATTTTTAAAAATATTTTTTAGTGTTTATTTTTGAGACAGAGAAAGACAGAGCATGAACGAGGGAGGGTCAGAGAGAGGGAGACACAGAATCCGAAGCAGGCTCCAGGCTCTGAGCTGTCAGCACAGAGCCCGACGTGGGGCTCGAACTCATGGAGTGTGAGATCATGACCTGAGCCGAAGTCAGACGCTTAACCGACTGAGCCACCCAGGCGCCCCTGGAGTTTCTGGATTTCTTATCATAAGAAATAAAATTTGCTCATTCTTTGTGCCACCTTAAGTTTTCTGTTATCTGCATATGAAAACATCTTAGCTGATACACCAAGGGGTATCAAGAGGGAATATCGAGGTCAGGAAATCTTTTATTTCCTACCAGCTGCTGATCATGGCCACCATTCCCAACTAGTCTTATGCAGAGGGGACACCCCCACAAAGGCACATGCTTTATCATTAGCTAGTCCCAATTCCATTAAGGCGTCTTCTCTGGTGAAGCAAACTGGGCCATATGTGACATAAAACCTCACAGTAGGCACTTGGTAAATATATACTAAGTGAATGAAAATAAGAGACATGGCAGTGACAAATTGCAATCTGTAGTTTACCTACAACATTCTGACGAGGGCCTTGAAAAAGTGGGAGCTGGGCTGGCCCTTGGCAAAACGCAAAGTGGGCAAGTCAGTCTTTGTCCCTGGCTTTGGGGTCCTATACTGGGCTTCTTCCATTCTCCTGACCTTTCATTTTGCTCTCATCTTCTATTTCTCTCTCTAGTTCCCTTGGTGGGGGTGAGGGTAGGGTGGGGGTAGGGGATGATCATGGGTTACCTAGAATGACCCACTAATCTATTACTTCTTCTAGGGAAAAAAGCACATTGCTTTAAAACTAAACAGGGGCGCCTGGGTGGCGCAGTCGGTTAAGCGTCCGACTTCAGCCAGGTCACGATCTCGCGGTCCGTGAGTTCGAGCCCCGCGTCAGGCTCTGGGCTGATGGCTCGGAGCCTGGAGCCTGTTTCCGATTCTGTGTCTCCCTCTCTCTCTGCCCCTCCCCCGTTCATGCTCTGTCTCTCTCTGTCCCAAAAATAAATAAAAAACGTTGAAAAAAAAAAAATTAAAAAAAAAAAAAACTAAACTGTATGGAACCATGTCTCCAGAAAGCTCCTAAAAATTAATGTCACAAATTTATGATAGGGCAGGAGCCGGAAGCAAATGGGACTTTCAGCACCTTCATAACACAGTAGGTAGGTGCTTGCCTGCTTTGGTCCCCCCCACTTTTTAGAAAATGTTTTATTTATTTATTTATTTATTTATTTTAGTAATCTCTACATGCTCTACCCGCTGAGCCAGCCAGGCACCCCCCACCCCTCCCCGCCCGTCCCTAGTTTCAGTAAGAACTTTGGGGGTCATCTCATGTTTGATGCTTAAAAACATTTTCCCATGAGGATCTTGCTGTAGCGTTAACTCCATCTAGGGTCATTGATTGTTTTGTCTTTATGGTGAAGGTTATACACTCACTCAACAAAGAGTTGGGTGCTTCCCATGTACGCACAAATACCGTGCTAAGCACCAGGTCATCAATGGTAAGACAGACTCGAGCCCTATCCTAGTGAACCCTACAGTCCGATGGGGTGGGGCTGGGGGGGGAAACTACAAATAAATTAACGTTAAAAATTTACTCCAAGCTTTGTCAATGAGAGCAGTAGGCTGTTGAGATAGAGTAAGGCGCAGGGAGGAGACCTAGTTAGGATGATTAGGGACAACTTCCTGAGAAGGTGACATTCCAGCCGAGATTTACGGGATGAGAAGGAGACAGGCCCCGGCAACGAGGTCATGTTCACCGTAAGTCAGATAAAAATAGCTCCCAATCTCTCCAGCAGCGGCATCTGACGTCCGCGCGAGCAGGCCTCGCCGCCAGCACTAAAGATGGCGGGCAGGCGGCAGGGCGGGGCGGGGCGTGCCCGCGGCCTGATTGGCCGGCCGGGCAGCGTCACGTGGGCGGCCGCCGAGCATCCGGGCCCCCTGGAGGCGGCGGCGGCGGCGGCGGCGGCGCTGCGGAGGCTCCCGGGAGCGGGCGGCGCGGCGAGCGGACGGCGGCGGCGCCTCCCGGGCCGCCCGCGTGGGCCGAGCGGCACGCGTGCCGAGCATGGCGGGCTCCCTGCCTCCCTGCGTGGTGGACTGCGGCACCGGGTAAGAGCCGCCGGCGCCCGCCCCGCTCCCGCGCGGCCCGCCCCCGCCCCGGCGCCGAGCACCTGCTCCGCGGCCCGCCCTGTCTCACCTGGCGGCCGCACGGCGCCCCGCCGCGGGGCCCGGGCCCGGCTCCCGGCCGCCCACCTGTGCGCCCCGCCCCCTCCTCCCGGCCCGCGGAGGCCGCGCGCCGGTCACCTGCTCACCTTGCCGGGCGCCGCCCGCCTCGCCTCCCACTCCTCCCGGGCGCCGGGCCGCTGCAGCCCGTCCTGACGTTACCTGCCCCCTCCACCCGCCGGCCCGTGCCCCTGCCCGAGACCGGCCCTGGTCCTGTGCCCCCCAAGTGCATGTCCCTTCTTGTTAATAATCCTTTAGCACTTACTTGTGGAGGTTTTTACGTCGCTCTGCCAACTTGACACCTTTTGTGCAGCCCGCTTTGCTCCCTCCTGGTGTCGAACGGTTCACTCAGCCTCAGCTCTTGCTTCGCTTGGCCGGTTCACTTGCCTTTTCGCTTAAAAAAAAAAAAAAAAAAAAAAAAAAAAGAATGATGTTAAAAAGCCTCCATTTTGGAAAACAATGTCTAAATTGGGGAAAGCCTTTTTTTTTGTGGTCTAGTTTTTTTCTTTTTTCTTTCTTTTTTTTTCCTTTACTTTTCGGTTGAGATAGTTTCTTCTGATGTTGTTAGCGACGTGCGAGAGAGACCTTAGGAAATTTCCCGTACTTTCAGTGTCCCAAGCTTCGCTGAGTTTAGTTAGGAAGGTGAATCCATCCAGCTGGTGCTTTGGAAATTCGAGCATGCCTGCTTGCGTTACAGAGGATGTACTTGGTAAAATAGCCTGGAACTAAAATTGAGTCTCGTAAAGATTTTTCGACACGGGATTTTAAGGATTTTTGCCACAAAATCTTCTGGTGGCATGTTCACCTTAACCTTGATTCTTTTCTGTAGGAAACTGCACTTGGTTTGGTTTCCTTGACAACCTTGTGGGGGTGTCTTTAATTTGTTACAGTCCATCTCCTACTGATCGTGTTTTCCTTTTCCTGCTGAAGCCACTAGCATTGGTTACAGGCTGGGAAAAAGTGCCTCTTGGCTTGTGCTAATTCCTTTTGAAATAAGCATTTGTATCAGAAGTCATGTGGCCTTTTATTTTAGAAGTTGTTTTGCTACTCCAAACAGAAGCCAAAATCAAAATTGGTGTGAACACCTGCCCCTCAATTGTTGGCGTCTGACGCATTCGTTCCCCCTGCAACATCTGTATGCATCCCATGCCCAGCCGAGCTGTGGTCGTGTCAAAGAGTGAAGGCCACAGGGAGATGTATTTTTCATTCCCACACGTGCATGTGAAACCCTTGCTTTTGTATTTTTGGTCTTGTAAACCTAGTGAAATCTAAAGCAGTGCTTGGTAGCTGGCGCTAAGATAATGCCCACGGAGTTCGTCATACCTTTATGTTAGTGAGACGGGAACCTTACTCATCGTTCTTGCTATAAATGCCTACAACATGGTGCTCAGTTTTGACCTTTGGAGGTAAGTGATAAATGTAACTTAGCTTGCTTGGAGATAAAACTTCAGTTATGTCACTGTTTTGTGACCCCACTTCCTTGCAGTTGTTTTTTTTTTTTTTTTAATTTTTGTCTGTCGTAGGCTTTGGCAGTCTGTTGTAGACAGTGGCAGGGAATCTTCCCAGTGGGTTCCGCACAGACATATTCTGTTACGGAAGTGACTGATTTATCAGGAATTCCCAGGGCCCAGTATGTGGTCAGAAGGAGCAGCCTGGGAAGGCTTAAGTTCACTTAAGTGTATCAGTAGTTCTTGTATTTCCCAGAGAGTGAAAACTATTTTTGGATTGACTTTAGCCTCAAAACGGGATTAAATAAAAATGCACCTAAAATGAACCAGGACCAAGGGGAGTCCTCCTACGCTATAGACAAGCGGCTGTTGTAGTTGGGCCTCGCATTTGGCCTTAGTCTCCCTGCCTGACAGTTACGAGAGAGTCATTGCCAATTATGTAATTGTTGTCATTAGGAAGGCAGAGGCATACCTGCTCCTCAGGTGAAAAAGCCTTTTTTCTTTAAAAAAATGTTTTTTTTTTTAATGTTTATACTTACAGCGCGAGAGAGTGCGCACCAGCGGGGGAGGGGCAGAGGGAGAAAGAAACACGGAATCCGAAGCAGGCTCCAGTCTCTGAGCTATAAGCACAGAGACAGACATGGGGCTCGCACTCCCAAACCGCGAGATCATAACCAGAGCCGAAGTCCAACACTCAACCTACTGAGTCACCCAGGTGCCCCTGAAAAAGCTTTTTATCTAGTATTAAATTCTAAAAGAAAAATTCACGTTGAACTGTACATAGTGAACAGTAGTGATTTAGCAGTGTACCGAATAGTGTATATGTACATATTTTTTTCTTTTCATAGCAAATAAATTTCATCTCTGTAACTGCACATCCTCCTCTAATAGTCCCTGAGATCACCTTAGTGAGCACAAGTGTGCTGGGGGCCAGGAGAATATGGACCAAGGTACCCGTTTGATCTGAAGATAAAGCTTTGTTTATTTAAAGGGACTAGTGGGTTACAGAGTTTTAAGAGAATATTCCACAAATTCCAGTCTTGCTTCTCTTAACTTTTTTTGCATTAAAAAAAAAAAAAAAACAAAACCTTAAGTAATGACTACACCCAGCATGGGGCGCTTGAAACCACAACCCTGAGATCAAGAGTTGCACACTCCACTGACTGAGCCAGCCAGGTGTCCCTTTCTTGCATTTCTAAACTTATTTGGAAAAAAAAATTCAGAAATATTGGAAAGCTACAAGAAGAGTACGAAACTACTATGTATCCTTCACCTCGCTTCACCAGCTGTTAACATCACTTCCATCATTCTGGGTATTAACTGTACATAGTATTTTTCTGAACCATTTGAGAGTAAGTTGCAGATCTTGTGCCCTTTTATACCAAAATACTTCAATGCATACAGGGACTGTCTCTTCTGTAATCACAGACCAATGACTAATGTGAAAGAGTCTAAGATGCATGCAGTGGTGTTGTCCACACAGCCTGGATCCCCAGGGCCTGTCCCATGATGACTTGTGGCCTCTTCTTCCGTCCCTTGTCCAGCTCCGCACCTTGTGTTTTGTCGCCAGCCTGCCTTTCAGATCTCGTCCAACCAGACGAGTCCTGGAGCCGTTTTCTGTTTTTCAGGACATTGACATTTTTGGGAGCCAGTTGCTGTGTATATGGTCCCTCGGTGTAGGCTTGTCTGGTGTCTCCGCAGGATAGATTCAGGACACGCGTGCATTTTGGTCAGGAATACCACACGAGGCGCCATTCTATCCAAGTGCATCCTACCAGAATCTCCCCACCCCCAGCGTGATTGAGATACAGTTGACAGAGACCCTTGTAGAAGTTCAAGTTGTGCAACATTTCGATTCATTTTATCTGTTGCAAAATGATTACCACCATAGCTTCAGCCAACACCTCCCTCACATCACATAGTTGCCATTTCTTCTTTGTGGTGAGAACATTTAAGGTCTCTTCTCTTAGCAACTTGCGAGTACATGATACAGTATCATCGACTGTAATCACCACGCTGTACGTTGGATCCTCAGAACCTCTGCCTCTAGTCAGAAGGCTTAAAATAGTGAGTGATCTGTCTCCTCTTGGATGAAGCTCGCTTGGGTTATTTGGATAGAGTGATGTCCGCCAGATTTCTCCACTGCAGTTTTCCCCTTTGTAATTAATATCATTTATAGAGAGAGATTTGAGATTATGCAAATAAATACCTGTTCTTTCCTTAAACTTTCACCCATTAGTTTTAGTGTCCACTGGTGATTTTTGCCTTAATTGATGATTGCAGTGGGGTTGCCGAATTGTGATTTAAGTTTAAACTCTAGCATCATTTCTACTTTTATTAATGTTTTCGTCTAAGAGCACACTTTTCCATCGTTGTCATCTGTTTATCAGATTCAGTGTGTAGGGGCTGTTGTTTTATTCAAAAGGTAGTAATCTGTTATAATCAAAAGGTTTTTATCTGTTATTGCCATTATTTGTTTTGATGCTTAAATTGTTCCAGATTTGGCCAATGAAGGCCCATGCAAACTGTTTCTGGTGTTCTTTGGACCTGTCCCCATCTTTTTTTGAGCGTGTTGCTGTTATCTGAAGACTTCAGCAATAGCCTTGTGCATGCATACATCTTTTTGTGTGTTTTCCTGGGTTTCCCTGGGATAGATTTCTAGAAGTGGGATTTCTGGGTCAGAGGGTAACTGCATACGGAGGTTTGCCCATCAGTGCGAAATCCCGCTCAGCAGTATGTATCCTTACCAGCAATGTGTGAAAGGGCTTGTGTCTTCTTATAGACCCACCAACAGAGTACATTGTCAAAGATTTTGATTTTTATCAGTCTAGAAGGTAATCAGTGATATTATAGGTTTTTTTAAAGCTTATTTATTTATTTTGAGAGAGAGAGAGAGAGAGAGAGCGAGGGGAGGGGCAGAGAGAGGGAGAGAGAGAATCCCAAGCAGGCTCCATGCTGTCAGTGCAGAGCCCGATGTGGGGCTCGAGCTCACAAACCGTGAGATCATGAACTGAGCCGAGATCAAGTGTCAGAATCCTAACTGACTGAGTCACCTAGGCACCGCAGTGACATTAGAGTTTTGAGTTTCTTCTCATGTGGGAAGACGAGTATCTCTTCATGTGGTTAAGAGGCGTTACATTTCTGTCTCATCATTTCTCTAGCCCATTTTTCTGTGTGTTTTTGGTCTCGTGCTTCTTTGATTTGGGAAGCTCTTTGTGTGTTAGGATGTGTTGGACGTCACACAGACTGCTCCTGGCTTCAGTGATTTTCTAGGAGCAATTACAGGACTGTAGTGAAAAAGTACAAAGCAAAAACAGCCAAGGGAAGAGGCGGGAGGAAACCAGGAGCAAGTTTCCAGAGTCGTCAGTGGAGTGACACGGACGTGCTTAGTCAGCACCCAGTTCTGACAGCACACCAAGGAAGCTCATTAAAGACGGTGCCCGGTGTTACTGGGCCTGGCCATTTCACCCCTGCCTAGCACATGCCGAAGTTCCAGAACCCCCTAAGGGAAGCAGATGTTCAGCATCAACTACTGTTTGCACGACTTAGGCACAGTGAATACCGGTTAGGGAATGGGGGGAACCCTCCTGAAACCCGAATTCCCAGATGCCAGTCAGAGGCCTGGCTGGCAAGCAGGACTTGTCTCAAGAGAGCCATCTTGAGCCTGTTGACTCTTTTCTGCACGTGAGGGTGTTAGCTCTTCATGGTATCAGTTGCAAAGGCATTTTCTTCCCTATGTATCATTTGTCTTTTGCTCTGCAAAGATTTTTTTTAAGCAATCACATTTATCTTTTCCTTATTGTTTATAGAGTTTGAGTCAAAGTTTTTTTCCCCCTGTTCCCAGGTTATTTGGTGTTTTGTTTTCTAATGGTTTCATTCCTCTCTTCTCCCCCCAGCCCCCATTTAAATCCTTAATCTATTTGGAATGTATCCTGGGAATAGTATGAGGAAAGGACCCAGTTGGAACGATTCCTGTCTTTTTTTCCTTTTGGCTATGTCATTTATCTCAACATCATTTATGAAGAAACCCCTGTGCTTAGAGATGCTGTCTTTATCACGTACTAAATTTGTGCAGTTGTTTTTGTTTGTAGATTTTGTTTTGAGTTGCATTAATTGGTCTATTCATACACCACCGCCACAGGGTTTTAATTACTGAGGCTTTAGGATGATTTAATACCTGGGGAGGCCGGCCTCTCCTACACATCCCATTCTTTTTTTAGGGCTTTCTGATAGATTTTTGCTTGTTGTTCCTCCAAATGAGCTTATAATCAGCTTCTCTAGTTGGGCGGGGGGTGGGGGGGAGAATGCATCCTGGCATTTTTATTTGGATTCTATTAAATTTATAACTTAATTTAATGAGGACCAACGTCTTTTTTTTTAATTTAGTTTTTTATTTTTAAAAATTTACATCCAAATTACTTAGCACATAGTGCAACAATGATTTCAGGAGTAGATTCCTTAGTGCCCCTCACCCGTTTAGCCCATCCCCCCTCCAACAACCCCTCTACTAACCCTGTTTGTTCTCCGTATTTAAAAGTCTCTTGTTTTGTCCCCCTCCCTGTTTTTTATATTATTTTTGTTTCCCTTCCCTTATGTTCATCTGTTTTGTCTCTTAAAGTTCTCATGAGTGAAGTCATATGATATTTGTCTTTCACTGACTAATTTCACTTAGCATAAGACCCTCCAGTTCCATCCACGTCGTTGCAAATGGCAAGATTTCATTCTTTCTGATTGCCGAGTGATACTCCATTGTATATGTATATACACCACATCTTCTTTATCCATTCATCCATTGATGGACATTTGGCTTCTTTCCATACTTTGGCTATTGTGGATAGTGCTGCTAGAAACATGGGGGTGCATGTGTCCCTTCGAAACAGCACACCTGTATCCTGTGGATAAATGCCTAGTAGTGCAGTTGCTGGGTCCTAGGATAGTTCTATTTTTAGTTTTTTGAGGAACCTCCATACCGTTTTCCGGAGTGGCTACACCAGCTTGCATTCCCAATGAGGGCCAACATCTTTATGATGGTGACTCCTCCTATGGAAGAACATGGCGTAGCTTTCCATTAGTTGAAGTCTGTTTGTGTCTTTTAGGAATAGTGTTTCCCTTAGGTAGATTTCTTGTTAAGTTTACACATAGGTATGGAATTTCTGTTTTGCTGTCATAAATGGTGGCCGGCCGGCCTGCCTGCCTGCCTGCCTTCCTTCCTTCCTTCCTTCCTTCCTTCCTTCCTTCCTTCCTTTCGCAGGACTTGAACTCACAACCTTGAGATCAAGATCTGAGCTGAGTTCAAAAGTCTGACACTTAACCAACTGAGCCACCCAGGCACCCCAATGTGTTTTCTTTTTCATTATGTTTTCTGTTTTTCTTGAACACATTAAGGGTATTAGTTTTCAGTGCGTGTTAATTTTGTAACTTGTTACTTTAAAAGATACTGTTTGTTTGAGTTTTTTCCTTGATCTTGAGGGTTTTCCAGATACAAAATCTTTGGCAAATAGAGTGTTTTTCCCTTTTCTTTCCATTGGTAAGGACTGTATTTTTTTTGACACTTCAATGACCATTGCCTCTAAAATGTTAAATAGGAATGGAGTTAGTGGGCATTATTCTTTTGTTCTTTACTTTAGTGGGGCAGCTTCTGGTGTTTCTAAAATAATATGCTGGCTTTTGGGCTACTTTGTGTGTGTGTGTGTATGTGTCTACATACACACATGCATATGCAAGTATACAAATGTATGCACGCACACGCACGCACAAGCATACAAGTACATGCGTGTACATGCACGCACATATACGAACATACGCATGCATGCGCATGCACACACAAGCACACAAACACGCATGTATGCGCATGATACAGATACACGCGTGTGCATGCACGGATGCACACATAAGTATAGACACACGTGTACGCACATCCATGCACATGCATACGGAGACACACGTGTATGAGCATGCACGCAAAGCACGTAGAGACCCGCGTGTACGCGCATGCACGCAAAGCACGCAGAGACACATGTGCACGCGCATGCACACAGACCCGCGTGTACGCGCATGCACGCAAAGCACGCAGAGACACGTGTGTACGCGCATGCACCCACAAGTATACAGATACACGCATGTACGCACATGCACGCATATGTATACAAATACACGTATGTACACATATGCATACACATATCATGTTAATCAGTTTCTGTTTTTTGGAATGTTTACAACAGGAATGGGTGTTGGATGTTGTCAGGTATCTTTATCGTAAATGGAACAGGTAGTTTTCTTCCTTAGCCAGTTAGTATGATGGGTTATATTAGCAGATTCCCTAATATTGAACCCCTTTTGCATTCTGGGATAACCCCCATTTGATCATGATGCGTTATTTTTTGATGTGTAGGTAGATTGTTAACATTTTATTTAGATTTTTGCTTCAATGTAAGTGTGACTGATTAATGGCTTGGTGTTTTTGGTGCAATCATTGTCAGATTTTGGAGTCAGCATTACGCTGTCTTCATAAAACAAATTAAGAGCTTTTCCTTCTCCTTCTATGCTCTGGGACGGTCTGGGATGGTATTGGGATTACCTGAGTTTTAAGGTTTTGGTAGAATTCCCCCGTGAAACTGTCTGAGCCTAGTGCTTTCTTGTGGGGAGAGTTTTGTTGCTCACCCTATTAGAAGCCTGTGGGACTTTCCATCTAGCGGAATCAGTTTTGCTGTGTTGTGTTTGTCTAAAAACAATTCTTTTCATCCAGATTTTTCAAATGTATGTATATAGTAGCCTCATGATTTAAAAAAGTGTCCTCTGCTTTTATGGTTATTTTTCCTTTTGTCACTCAAATTTATGTGTTTTGTTTTCATCCTTTTTTTCTTGGCTTACCTAGTGACTTGTCTTGTGGATCTTTTTTCAAACAATGAGCTTTGGGGTTTACTTCTTAGTTGTTAGTTTTGTGTATTTTGACTCATTTATTCTGCTTTTGTCTTTCCTTTTTTTTTTTTTTTTTTGCTTTCCTTTATTTTATCTTTTAATTTTTGAGCTGGTTGTTAAACTTATTATTTTTTCCTTTACTTGAAAAGGCATTTATTACCACAAAATTTTGACTGATATATTTTAGGCTGTATGTATCCCTTAGACTTGGATTTATTTTTTGCATTATAATTTTCAAGAAATTTCTGTATTTTTGTTTTGAGTTTCCCCCATAACTCAGTATTTCTCTACTAGCATGTTTAAAAATTTTCAGGTATAAAGGCCTGTTTGGTTTTTTATTTTGCTTTTAATTTCTGGTGTTGTTGCAGTATGTCCACAGAGAGTGCTGTTTGCTTTACTTCTGTTCTTTGGACTTCATGGGGTCTAAGACCCGGTCAGTTTTGTGAATGTTCTGCACGGATGTGCAGATGTGTTTTCTGCTAGTGTGTCCAGAGTTTGAAGCGTACCTGCCTGTGTGAGCTACTTACATGATGTTCCCCGGGCCTTCGGGTCTCCCCCGCTTACTCTGTGTCGGCCCGAGAATGGTGTGTTACGTCTTGCGCCCTTATTTCCCTGGCCTTCTGGAAGGGGGTGCCTTCTGGAATCGGGTACCCCGATGGGGTACCTCTGTGTCAGCAGTTTGTGTCTCCCCGAGCCGCGACTGTAGTGCTGTGAGGGTGTCCTGTTTTTAGGGGGGCTTTGCAGTCCCCTGGGAGTCCCAGTTCTACTTTGTCAGACAGTAAAAAGGATGGTCAAAAACATGCTAGACTAACAGCAGGAGTGTTATTTAAGCTTTAAAGGAAGCAAGCGGTTCATTTAATCATTTATTTTTGGGCTTATGTAAAAAATTTTCATTTTATCAGAGTAATATGCATACTGATTAAAGGTCAGATAGAGCTCAGGGGCTTATGTGAAGACACATGGGTGCTGTCCTGCCTGCTTTTCTCTTTCTTTAGAAACAGCTGCTTTCAGCTCTTAATTGTGTATCTTTCAGCATTTATGGATTTCAGTGTTTCTAAATAATATGCACATCAGTCTGTCTTTTGATTATCAAAATTTTCACATTATCTCTTTAATTCTCTCATCCTGGGGCACCTGGGGGGCTCAGTGGATTAAAGGACAGACTCTTGATTTCGGCTCAGGTTACGATCTCATGGTTCGTGAGTTCGAGCCCTGCGTCGGGCTACACGCTGACAGTGCGGAGCCTGCTGGGGATTCTCTCTCTCTGTGTCTCTCTCTGCCTCTCCCCCACTTGTGCTCTCTCTGTCTCTCTCAAAACAAATAAATAAACTGAAAACAAGAAAAGGGTTAACTTCTCTCATTTTGCCTTTGCCCTCTGTTTCTCCTTCCCTCTTCTCCCACAAGGGGTTATTACATTTTCCAGCTAGTTTGTGACGCGTGTTTGTGTTACCATGCATGTGCAGATGTACTTGCTCATTGAGTAAAAGTGTGCCATGATTATTTTTTCTCTTAAATTTGGTTTTTATGGAAGCTCATGATTGCCGCCTTTATTTGGGTTTCTTTGTATCCACTGCTAATGACTTTCCGTATTTTCGAGTAGCCAGCTTCTCACTACAGTTTTCCACAAGGTTAATTACGTTATAGATCCCACCAGTCAGTTTGTTTTTGGAGATGTTCCTTCTGCAGACTTTGGCCCTTCTCTCTGGGGTGGTTGCTTCCCAGGCCTGCCCGCCACACAGCCTGGGACTTTGCTTATAACCTTCTAGGCATTTCTTTGCCTTTCTCCTGGATTGAGTCCATTTCCTGAATCCTGCCTTCTGGCTGCTTGCTTTCCTTTCTGCTGGTGGCCGTCCAGTAGCCAGCTTTGTGAGGCTGGGAGGCACCTGTGGGTGCAGGGATTCACAGTGAGTGCTTTTGACATGCCCGTGTCCCTCGTCCTGTCCCTCCTCTCCAGTGGGTGCACCTTTGTCATCCTGGCGTCTCCTGCCATCATTCTGGGGCACACGAACCTCTCTCCCGTGTATTCTCTGTTCCATGTCGTCGTCTTTTTTGGTTTTCTCCTTTGTGTTGGCAGAGGGCGTCCTCCAGTAGCTTTCTGAGCAAGGGTGTGCGGGAGGGAGATGTTTACCTTTCCTGCTCGTCCAAAACGTCTTCGTTCTAACCCTTCACTTGGTTGATCGTTGGGTGTAGTATTCAGTGTTGGGGAAGTAATTTTCCCTCAGTTTTTCAGACATTGATTCTTTGTGTGCTTCTGCTTTGCTGCTAAGAAGTCTGAAGACTTCGTAAATGACTTTGATTCCCCTACTCCGCTTCCTGGAAGCTTTTAGGGTTTCCTTTTTGTCTCTGGTTTCTGAAGTTTCACAACAACGTGCCTTGAAGTGAGTGTGTTTTCCTCTGTTGTGCTGGGCTTTGTGTGAGCTCCTGCAGTCTGAAGACTGGCATCTTTGAATTCTGGGTAGAACTTCAAAAATGTTTCTTCCTTTGCTGTGTGTTTGTGTGTGTGTGTGTGTGTGTGTGTGTGTGTGTGTGTCAGTGCACGTGCTCATGTGCACGCTCTTTCTGGAACACCTGTTCACGTGTTGAATTCTTAGGCTGTTTCTCTGATTTTCTTACTCTTTCTCTCTTGTTCTCCATCATTCTGTCTCTTTTCCTTCTAGGATATGCCTTGCCTTATTTTCTAGTCCTTCTCTTCAGTTTTTTCCATTTTTGCTCTTATTTAAATTTCCAAGAATTCTTTTTGTTCTCTAAATGTTCTTTTACTAATAGTATCTCGTTTTATTTTTTGAATGTAGTATCTTCTTGTACGGTATTGATGATGGTGTTTTTATGGTGGTGTTGGTGCTGTATCTCCCTATATAGGTTTTGTTTTTTCTCCTTTTTAAAACATTTTTTAATGTTTTATTTATTTTTTGAGAGAGAGCATAAGCAGGGGAGGGGCAGAAAGAGAGGGGGACAGAGGATCCAAAGTGGGATCTGCACTGACAGGCTGACAGCAGCGAGTCCGATGTGGGGCTCCAAGTCACGAACTGTGAGATCATGACCTGAGCTCAAGTCGGATGCTCAACCGACCGAGCCACCCAGGTGCCCCTGTCTTGTTTCTTCTGAGTTTTCATCTTTTTCTGCGGTAGAAAGGGTTTCCTCAGATGTTGGTAATTTCTGGCTGCCTGCTTATGATGAAAAGTCAGAAAATGGAAAAGCTCATTGGACTTTCTGAATGTGTAGATTTGCGTATTGATTTTGAACGTCACCAGGGGTGATGTAGGCAGGTTGTTTGTTGGGGAATGTTCTGGCGTCTGCGTCTTCAGATTCTTCCTTTTGGACTGGTCAGTTTCCCCAGAGGCTACACTTCGGGTCCTCTGCGTGGAGGCCGGGCCTGGGTGCTGGGCTTCTGAGAGCGGAGCGGGGAGAAAGCAGTGGTGGGACAGGGTGTCTGAGCCGTCAGCTTTTGCCCTGTACATGGTCAGGCCACCCTTTGTTTTCTGATTGGTGCTGGTGTCCCCCATGCCGAGGGACTGCCGGTGGAGGCCCTTTGCCTTACAGTCTCCAGAGAGTCCACATGCAGAGTGCGCTGGGGTCACGGGGGAGCCGTGGCCCAGCTGTGGACGGAGGGGAGTCTCGCTCGGACCCCCTGGTTTGGGCCCTCGGGTCTCAGTTCCCCAGAGCCCGTGCAGCTCCCAGGTCTGGAGCCTTTCAGGACGCGCGCGTGCGTGCCGGGCTGGTCCTCGGCTCTTGCCTCTGCTGGTTTTCTTCTCCCCAGGCCGGTCACCACTGGTCCTCAGCTCTCCGGAGCCAGACTCTCGCTGTTGTGTCCCCTTCTTTTCTTCCCGTCACTGGGGATCGACATACCTTTAAAAGGTCATTTTGCTTTGAGTTCTGTGGGGCTTTGGGACCAAGTGAAATAATGAAATCATACGTTCAGTCCACCATTTTAATCTGGAAGTTAAAGTTCCCTTTAGAGAGATCAAAATCCACAGAGAGACCGTACCTCGTGATGTTCTGTTTCCCCAAACTAGGGCAAAAAATGCCGCCGGTAGAAGGACAAGTGGACAAGTGTATGTGGTCAAGTTCACAGGTCAGCAGACAAAAGAAGGGTATTGGATTTAGATGAAACAATTAATACATTTGAACCTGTCTATTGAACTCTTTGTCCTGTAAACAGAGACTCCCCTTTTCTATTCAGTAGCCCAAGGAGTGTTTGAAGACCTTAGACCTTGATCGTGTGCCAATTTACAGTATCGAGAGGGTGGGTATTGCTTAGAAACTGTAATTAAGACATGAGGATAATTTTAGGGTCCTGAGAGCCATATTCTAAGGCAGTTATGGTCCCTCCCCCCTTTTTTTTAAACTGAAGACCTTACGAAGGAGGGGAGCTATTTTGGCTGAAGTTTGGGGTTTGAGACTGGACCTCATAAGGGGTCTTAATCAAAAGAACCTCCCTATAGGATACGGTTTGAAAAACACTGTTCTAGGATGTGACATTTCCACTTTTAAACATAGATTAATTGAGCTTAAATTGTCACCTTCTGCTCTAGACACATGGTTGTAGGAGGAATTTTAACTATATATAAATATGTTGAGTTGACAGATTAATTCTCTTGACTGCAGAATTGAAAAGTCTGTGTTACTGCCGTGGAAAAATAGTGGCGCTTAACGGAAGAGTGAAAGAGGCTCTGCCCAAGAGCTGTTTAAAATGTTTGGGGCAAATGAGGATATTTTGTATTGACAGAAAGAGACTGTGGAAGGATACGTAAGAATGGGAGGTGGTAGGAGGCAGGGGTGGGGTGGACGGTGTCGGCCTGGGCGTGAGATTTGGTGTTTGGAAGTTTGAGCTAAGAGAACATATTTGTTTAAAAGGCAGAGTGGTATTGGTATTGCTTCATGCAGCTTTTCATTCTGTTTCCATGTGAGAAAGGGTCTCTGGTCAGGGGATGCATGGATGTGGCATTGAGTTTGAGAATGTGGCACAGTTTATGCGTTTTTGGAAGCAATGCCTACCTCAACTATGCTGGCTGTCCTTTCGGAAGATCGTGTTCAAACAGAAAACCAAGGGCTTTTAATGTAAAAGTTGTTGGTCTTGATTCCTTATGTACACATATTTGGGACAAGTTGATTGACATAGCTCTCTCCATTTGGATGAAAAGACGTACATAGCACTGGAAGAGGAGTAATATGAAATTTTAGTAAAGTGAGGGACTTTTCAAAGTAGAAACTACACAGGAAGTTGTTCAGGAAGATAAATGGTAGATTTGATCATCTAAACTGTCAACAGTTATATTCCAGGAAATGTATAGCTGGGGAAAATTGGTGACGTATATGAGCAAGCATTCATATCCTCAATATGTAAGGGCTCGCACAAATTGATCAGGTAGTAAAGCTGTAGCAGAAAATTATTGAAGGGTCATATGTGGAAAAACATAGAGGGCTACTGTGCCTCAAAAAACATTTAATAGTAACAAAGTTATCAAATAATGGGATCCTTTTACGTTTTGAATTAGGAAATATTTTCTGGAAATGGTAATATTTAACATTAAGGGGGATTATTATCATTTGCCTCTTACGGATGAAGAAATTAAAGTATGGAGGGGTTAACTTACTTGCCTGAAGTAACATAGTGCTGTGTTTTGAGCCCAGCATTGTGAGTCCAATTAAACTCCCTTACATCACAAACATATACTGTTTTGCAGTTTCTTTCAAACCGCATTGCCTATCTGTGTATGGCAGTAACATAAATCTTCATTTTTGATGGCTGTGTAGCATTTTATGGAATTATTATAATTTACGTCATACATGAAATTGATGGCATTTGAGTGTTTCCAGCGTTTTGTTGTTTTGCTATTATGCTGTAGTGAACATTTTTTTGTTCCTGTCTTTTTTTGCATACATCTAAAAGTGCTTCATTGGGGTAAATTCCCAGAAATGTGCCATTTGGACAGTAGGGTATATGCATTTAGAGTTCTGATAGATAATGTGAAACGTGTGTGTGATGACTCTTCAACCTTTAACTGTCACCCGTGTATAACTTACTACCACTGTCTTCAGTATTGGCCCAGATTTTGAATGGTCTTGCAGTCAGTTTGTAGCTGGATTTAATATTTGATGTTTCTTTCTTTCTTTGTTTTTTTTTTTTTTAATCTTTACTTATTTTTGAGAGAGAGAGAGAGACAGACAGACAGACAGACAGACAGAATCTGAAGCAGGCTCCAGGCTCTCAGCTGTCAGCACAGAGCCTGACCCAGGGCTCGAACTCACGGACTGTGAGATCATGACCTGAGCTGAAGTCGGACGCTTAACCGACTGAATCACCCAGGCGCCCCAATGATATTTGATGTTTCTTAAAAGAATATTACTCTTCCCATGTAAGAGTAAGACTTTTCTCAAATGTATTTGCCTGCTTGTATATTGAGAGTTCTTCACACACATTTACCTATCTCTGTATCTCTATCCATTTATCTGTATAGTTTAGTCCTAAAGGTAATATTATTGCCTTTAGTAATAGCAAAGGTAAATTGTTGCCATTGCAACTAGGATCTCTTCATACAGCATAGATTCTCACTTGTTCTCGTTAGGTAGGAAAGTTGTTGATTTTTGTCTGTTTATTTAATACCTGGCCATCCTACCGAATTTCCTATTTCCTTTAATTTTCTACTTAATTTCTTTAGATATTCCAGGTCTGCAATTACCGTTTACAAGTAAATTTTTGTCTTCTCCTTCCCAGCGTCATTCCTTTTCTTTAGTTCTTTGTGATTTGTATTATCTAGTGATTTCTAAGCATGTTGACCATCCGAACCATGGGGTTGGGACAAGGAATGTTCAAAATATAGGTGTCCAGGCTCCTTCTCTGCAGATTCCCGTTAATGGTTCTGGGACAGGCACTGGGAATTTGTATTTTAGAAATTTCTCCGCGATCTGTTCAGCGGGTTTCTTACGTTTTTTCTGGAAGCCTACCCAGATGATGTTAAACTGGCCTGCCGGAGAAAGTAGGCCATGGTGCGACAAAAAACTCAATTTGAAATCCTGTTTCTAAAAGGTAAACATTTTGAGGAGGTCTTTGAGGGTGGGCCCATGCTTTCTGCCTCCCTCTTCATTATCCTTAGAGTATGGCTGCTACATGCATGGTTTCTGGCTAGTAAACTGATGGGAATAAAGTAATGCTGCTTTGTTTTCATAAATGGTGTCTGGGACGTGGTCCGTATTTAAGAGTTGTGTTTTACTTGCTGATCTTTTTTTTTTTTTTTGGTCCTGCTGTTTATATAGTTGAGCTGTTCTAACTAACATCATCTCTAATGGGGCATACCAGTCCAGCACTGGATTGTCCTAGGAGGGAGTTTTAGAATGAGCACTTGCTAGTTTACACGTACTGGGTTCTAGATAATAGGTTCTCGCTGAAGTTTGGTATGAGCCCGGCTTGATGAAAATTTTATTAACATTTGAAATTTGAATGTTTCTTTAAAAAAATCTTGGTAGACATTGGTTACATTGTGGTTATTCAAAGAAACTAAACCTCAAGTGTGTTTGATGCTGTATAAGGGGTAGCACAGAAAAACTAAAGGCATTAAGTTACCATAAGTGATCTGAATGGTTTGTACTTTTGCCTTTGTTTTTAATGGTTTCGGTTTTGGTAGGAGGGTAAGGGAGGATCTCATAGTAATTTATTTATACATAAGAATATTAATATGTGTTAAAATTTTTTTTTGATGTTTATTTGAGAGAGAGAGAGAGAGAGAGACGAGTGGGGAGGGCCAGAGAGAGAGGGAGGCACGGAATCGAAAGCAGGCTCCAGGCTCTGAGCTGTCAGCACAGAGCTCGATGCAGGCCTCAAACCCACGAACCGTGAGATCATGATCTGAGCTGAAGTCGGACGCTCAACCAACTGAGCCACCCAGGCGCCCCTGATTATTAGTATATCTTAATGTTAGTTTGCCTCAGTCATGAAAATCGTCATTCGCTTACTGTTACCGATGCTGCGTTACCTGCGTGACTCCATGACAGAGGCCTCCCTTGAGGGCCGTGCTGTCTGAGAGACCACGGTGGCCTCAGGGTCTCCGCATACCCGCAGCTGCTGTCGAGGGGCACGTGCTGGTGGCATCATCAGTATTCAGTTGAATTTTGGTCTAAACGTGCACCAGCCCATCTCTGCAGCCTGACCTTTTGCTTCTCGGGGCCATGGCTCACGATTTCAGGGTACAAGACACAATTGTGGAAGGATGTCTTCTATCTGCTGGGTTTACCATTTGTGCATTTTATTTCCACCACAACGCAAAGTGGGGTGTCTGTGTTGTAGAGTTACGTACGGCAGAGGGACTGAACGAGGCCACAGAACATGCTGTGTGCGTTTTCTGAACTTTTCAAAACTTTCAAGTTAGCAAATATTTCAAACACACAGAAAAATAACAGTCAAAAAACTTACTATTATTTTTTAATGTTTACTTGTTTTTGAGAGGGAGCGAGAGAGAGAGAGAAGCTGAGTGAGCAGGGGAGGGGCAGAGAGAGAGGGAGACACAATCTGAAGCAGGCTCCAGGATCCAAGCTGTTCGTACCATGCAGGCACTCCCCCACCCCCCTCAAAAATATAACTTCTATAGGTAGCACTGTTCTAGGGCTTTCTCTGCTTCCTTATTTCTATATAAAACTCACTAAGCCTAGGAAACAGGTTGTATTACTATGCCCATTTTACAGATGGAGAAACTGAGATACAGATAGGTAGAGCAACGTGCCCAAAGTCACACATTTGGCAAATAACAGAGCTGGGACTTGAATCCAAGCAGTCTGGTGCCAGAGTGCATGGTCTTGACCAATACAATGCACTCTGTTGACTTTCAGAAATACAAAATATAATGGAACAGATAGAAATGATACTTTCACCTCATTTTAATAAAGGTTAACATTTCACTGTGTATGTTGTTTGTTTGTTTGTCTTAACTTCATCACACAAACAAGTGTTTTCTCACGTGTAGATGACAGATTGTGCTTAGACCATGGCCCTGGTCTTTATGTGGCCCATCACATTGTGTTTCTGACCTTCAGCACCCCCCTTTCTAACACTGCCCCTTTCCCCCGCAGTTTGGCAGTAAATCCCTTTCCTTACAAGGGTAAGAACTCATTCAGCAGATATTTATGGGGTGCCTGCCACATGCTAGGCACTGTGCTGGGGGTGGAGGTACAGTCAAGAAAAAGAACTGCGTTCTGTCATCATACAAGCTATAATCTCACCACGCGGGCAGGCAGATAATCTGAGTGCAAGCTGCATAATTTTGGGGGGATGGGTGAGTGATGTGGCCTTTAAAAAAAACCACAGTCTTAAATTTGAGGGTTTTAGTGATTTCTGACCTGCTTGTTAGGTTTCTTTAGCCTTGGGTCAGCAATTCAGTTCATTTGTATTTATTGTCTGGAATATACTTCCAGAATGATGGTCGAATTGGGAATTTTGAAGTTCAGTATATGTTGCTTTCCTTCTGGAAAGTCCCCAGGTCTGGGTCAGCTTTGAAACCTTGCTCTGGGTCTGGTGAGCCCTACAGTGGGGTCCACTTGGTTTGTGCGTCTGGTAATTTGTGGAACCTGGAGGGCCCACAGATGGCTCCCAGAAACTTCTGGCATGGCCTGATGGTTTTCAGAGCCCAGCCTCACCCAAGTTCCTGTGGCACCAAGAACTTGGAGACTGAGCAGTAAGGCGTGATTTAAATGGAGCGAACTTGCCGTTTTGGGCTCCCCACGCCTTATTCATTCACTATGTGTTCAAAAATAGTGAAATTAGCATATGGTAAAAATACATTTACAAATCATAAAATTAATTTATTAGAATTTGGAATGTAGTACCACATCAAAAAATTTTAGTATCAAGCATCTTGAAATAATTTATAAAAATGGAATGAATTAACAAAGTGACTTTCAACACTGCTGGGAAGTGTTTTTCTTCATTATGAGCGTTACTGCGGGATGATGGCTCAGTTGTCCAGACTTTACTGTTCATTACAGTCGGCTAATAAGGAAGGAAGGGCTCATGAGTCTTTTCGATTTTCAGTTTTTTATTTCCAGCAGATGGTTCTCCGTGGTGGTCCCCCCCTGCCACTTTTTTAAAAAAAATTTTTTTTTTTTTATTTAAGGGATTAGCAAATGCTTTTGGAACAGATAGTAGTATTTTGGCATTTGTTTTAGTTAAGACTTTTGGAACCCATCACACAGAGTATCTTGACAGAAAATGGGCTCGTTCTGAAATGAGATGAAAAAGAGATGCTCCTGTCAGATATTCTCAGGAGGTGGCAGTGGCTGTTTCTAGACATATGCCATGACATTTTAAGAAAATTATATAATCATTTTTTAAGTGCGCCCTCCCCCCCCCCTCAAAAGTTCATGAAGTTTGAGAAGTAAGTGTGCTTCTCTGAGAGCCAGCTCTGGAGTTTAGCCTGCTCATTCAGATTCGGGTTCTTTCTCTGTTCACCAGCTGCTTGGCTCGGGGCAGCCGAACGAACATCCCAATGCCTCAGTTTTCTCATCTGCAAAATAGGGACAAGGGCTACTCCCTTTGCAGGACTTTTGTGAAAAGGAAAAGAGTGTAAAAGCACGTTTAAAGCCGTGAGGGACACACAAATGTATGTGTTAATGCATGTGTGCAAAATTTTTTGCCAGTAGAAAGAAGCTTCACATTTTATGTTTTAATAACAGCTCGCTTATCTGAAATTAGTGTTTGATTCTCAGTCATCATAAGCTTTTTTTTTTTTTTTTTTCCAAGTGAATATTTTGAGGCTTGATGTTGTAGGACTTGGAGAGCTTATGATAAAAGACACTAATGGGATCCAGAGGACAGTATTATTATCTAAACCTGTGTTGATGACTTTGTGCTTTTAGGTATACCAAGCTTGGCTACGCAGGCAACACTGAGCCACAGTTCATTATTCCTTCATGTAAGTACAGCCCCACCCTCAACGTGTGTGAAGGACCGGGGTTCTCGGCATTGTGATTCTGTTTTCCAAAGCATATTCATTGACTTGCCATCTGCTTTTAGAAGATTGTCCTGGTTACTGGGGAGGGTTATTGATTTTGAAACCGAGTCCTGAATATTGCTATAGACCGTAGCTGTGGCCTAAAATCCCCCAACTTTCTGGCCCTTTGGTCCTCTTCTGAGAAAGCCCCTTGTCACCATCGTTGGAGTTTCAGCCTGGGTGGTTGGCTGGGGCTTTTCCTTCAGTCATAAATGTCTGAGCTGCCTTGAAGAAATCTGGTCCTTTAAGGTTCATTTGTAATTTTAAGTAAGTACAGTTTTATTAACTTAGCGACTCCGTGGACTGAGCCTCCATTGTGCTGCACTGTTCGCTCTATTGAATGCCCTTTAAAAAAAACCCCAAAAACACGAGAGGCCTGATGACTGTTTTATTGTGTTCAGAGTGTCTGCTTTTGTTTAAATTTTGGTCAGTAGAGAGTGATGGACATAAAAGAAGAAATGTTCTCATATCTTGGCAAGAGTACGTCCTACCCACTCTTTGTTTCCCACAGGAGCCTCCAAGGTCAGGTCAGTTGTTTTTAGGGTAGAATTTTTCTCTGAAATTGTTTAAATTCCGGGTTATTATTTGGAGACCGTTTACCAGACTAACTTGTATCAGTCCAGGGGGAAGGGAAACACTGCCTCCTAAGTGTAGATCTTGTGCGATGAATTGTGATCTTAGAAGTTGTAAGGTGGTGCGGGGCCAGGGACCCAGTGAGGGTAGGCCCTTGTCAGCAGTATGGAACATTATGGAACATGGACAGCTTAGGAGGCCTGGGGAGAGGAGGCTTAGCGTTTATTCCAGGGAAGGCGCAGGCCTTTTTGGTGTATAGGGGTACTCACCTCACTAGGAAGTGTACCCCAGATTCCTCGAGCACATGTTATTTACCTCATTCTCCTTCCTTCCTTGCTTGCTGTATAATCACGAATCTGATTTCTAGGTCTGAACACCCTGGTACCATGGCGGGGTGTCCTTAATAACAGGCACAACTTGTCTGCTGTGTTCTTTATTTAGGATTCATAATTTGGTGTATTAGTTTGCTGGGGGCTGCCGTTATAAAATACCACAGAGTGATGTCTTAAATAACAGAAATGTATTTGATCCCAGAATGGAGGCTCGGAGTCCCAGATCAAGGGGCCATAAGGACTGGTTCACAGTGAGGCCTCCTTCCCTGGTTTTCAGACAGCACCTCCTCACTGTGTCCCCACATGGCCTTTTCTCTGCACACAACCGAAAGAGAGATCTGCTCTGTGGTCTCTTCCTCTTCTTATGAGGACAACAGTTCTCTTCGATTAAGTCCCACCTTACGACCTCATTTAACTTTTATTACCTCCTTACGGTCCCCACGTCCGAACGCAGTCACACAGGGGGCAAGGGCTTCAACATATGAATTTTTAGGAGACGTAATCAGGTCCATCACGTCTGGCGCTTTGTAGGCTAGGTCAGTCCTTTGAGAATTTTATTATTGCGAATGCCCCGGAACTTGATCGTTCCATGTTGGATTGATAAATCGGACGTTCTGACTTTTCAGTGCAGATTGGATTTTAACCTTGCTAAGTGCCACGGCTCTGAAAGGCTGACCTTGCACCTCCTGCTTTAATGTGTTGCCGTTTCAAACTGCCAGCAGCGTTCAGCCGGCCGGCCCGTTCAACCCGTCATCATCAACAGGGAGGAGAACTGAAGTCAGTTATTAGCGGGATTTCATTCGCCGCCGACAGCAAGGCGGCTCTCAGATTGGTGCTTTCAGACCCTTCACAGTAGCAGAAGCTAGAAAGAGCATAGAAAGTCGGAGAAGCGGGAGGAAAGCCACAGCTATATCGTCTGCTGAGTCCGTTGCAAGGGATGGAGAAGCCCCGGGAGGCGGGGTGACAAGATTTGGGGTCCCGGTGAAGATGCTGGGTTGGGTGGAGGGCCTCGGTCGCCCGGGCTGTCGGCTTTCCTGCTCGTCTTCGTTCCGGTAGCCGAATCATTATTCCGGCTCTAGAGGCTCCGCCCACAAGGTGAAGTTCGAGACGCACGTGCGCCGAAGTGGCACCCGCAGAGAAGAGGTGGGGCTCGTGCGGATGTGCGTCAGCTCGTCGACGACGCTGGCGGACACGGGCGGGGCCCGCTGGGTGGGCGAGGCGCGTGCGGGCCCTCGTCGTGCCGGAGGTCACGGCCCTCGGCAGACAGTGGCCGGGAACGTGGCCGGGAACGTGGGGGAGGGCCAGATGGCGACGGACTCTGTTCTCTCGAGGGATTTTACTTTTATCTCGCACCCGGGAATTTCCACGTTGTTCCCGGAAGGGCTCCCTCAGGCCTGAGCCAGCGGACGGGCGAGGTGCCGCGCGCCCCGTCCGGCTCTTCCCGGCTCTGCCCGGGCGGCTCTGCCCGTGTCCGGCGTGCGCTTCTGGGCGGCGTGTTCAGGATTGTTCGAGTGGAGGGTTTCCCGGCCTTTTTTTGGTCTTTAAGTTGTCGGAGTATATTGAGAGTCATTGAAAAGTTTCCGGCAGAGGAGTGAGGACGTGTGTGGTGATCGTGTCCGTGGAAGGCGCACGAGGGAGGTGCGGGGAGGGGTCGGGAGAAAGTTAGGACGTGTCAGACCTTCGGCGTCGGAGGAGTTCGGTGTGAAGGTCCCGTTGGCATCAGGTGAAAGGCTTCATGCTCGGAGGAGCGTCTCCACGGGAGGTGGGGACTGAGCCCAGAGGTGTTTTTGGGTTTTCTTTTAATGGAATAGTTACAAGAAAGTTTTTGGAGGTTTATTTATTTTTGAGAGAGAGAGAGAGACAGAGAGAGTGAGCTGGGGAGGGGCAGAGAGAGAGAGGGAGAGAGAGAGAATCCCCAGCAGGCTCCGTGTTGTGAGCGCAGAGTTGGATGTGGGCCTCGAACTCACGAACCGTGAGAGAATGACCTGAGCCGAAATCAAGAGTCGGATGGACGCGTAACCGACTGAGCCACCCAGGCGCCCCTATTGCATAGAGTTTTTAAAAAATTTTTATTTCAGCTAAAAACGGTTGCAGAAGATAATGTAGCACAGACCTGTGTACCCACCCACCACTCAGAATGAACACACGCTGACATGATGTCATCCTGTAAATCTGTAAACCCGTGCATCAGAGTGGGCAAGGTCCTCCCTTTTCCTCCAGCCCATTCCCCTCTCTTGCTCTCCCTCCTCTGCTGGGAACTTCCTGTGGCCAGTGTGTTCTCTCCTGACCTTATGGGAACAGGGTTCCTTAACTGTATGTGGCCTTGTTCTGCCGGTTTAGACCTTTCTAAATGATACCATACTGTAAATCACTTTCAGCATTGTCCTTTTATAAAGAACCCGCCCCCCCCCCCCCCCCCGGAAATAGGTTTTTAAGATTTAGCAATGTTGATACATACAGTTCTTGATCAGAGTTCTAGCATTTGAATCTCAATTTTTTTTTCATTTGGGCATTTTCCAGTTTTCTCTGTTGTACAAAATGGTGCAGTAAACCTCTCCTTACGCACACGCGCTAGTTTCCCAAGAGAAAATGAGGAGAAATGGGGTTGTTTCATCGTGCAGGTGTGCACCTCTTCAGCTTCTCAGCTGTTGTCAGGCTGCTCTTCTGAGTGCTTGTGCTGAGTTAAGCTCCCGTAGGTGCTGGTAAAGGGTTTTTGTTTCCACACAGCCTTGACAAAAGTTGATGTCGGTAGACTTAAATTTTCGCCAGTCTGACGAATGTGAAACGATGCATCATTTTATAAATTTGCATTTCTCTGATGACTAGTAAGGTTGGGCACCTTTCATTGCCTGTTCGTATCTTTGCCCATTTTTTCTATTGCATATTTTTTTAAATCTTTTTTACGGAGTTTTATGGAGTTGTCTTTGTATACTCTGAATATTAATATGTTGCAAATATTGTCTTCTATTTTATGGCATCTTTTTAAATGATTTTTTAAATCTAGACACGTAAAATTTTGATATAGTTAAAATATTCAGTATGCATTTTCCATTTATAATTTGTTTCTATCTTGAAAAATGCATTTCTACTCCAAAGTCATAAGGACTTTCTGCATTTTCTTCTGTGACAATTTTGAGTTTACTTTTTGAATATGGTGTGAGATAGTTATTTTACTTATTTTCTGAGTGGAAGGACACTTGTCCCAGCACCATTTATTGAAGAGTACATTCCAATTTGTTATGCCTTTTAAATCATATTGAGGTACCATATATGCTTGGGAATATTTCTGGTGTTTTTATTTGGTTTCATTTATGCATTTGTTTATCTTCACTCCAAATTCATGCTGTCTTAAATGTTATTACTTCAGCCAGTGTCTTGATATCTGGTAGGTGTGGTTCCTCTTCCCTTTTTTCTCAGAATAACCTCAGCTATTCTTAGGCCTTACTTTTTATTACAGATTTTATTTTATTTTATTAAAAAAATGTTTATTTATTTATTTTGAGAGAGAGAGAGAGAGATTGTGACCTGAGCTGAAATCAAGAGTAGGACGCTTAACTGACGGAGCCACCCAGGTGCCCCTTTGCTACAGATTTTAAAATTAGTTAAGGTCTGTGAAAAATTGTAATGGGGTTTTGATTAGAGACACGTTCAGTTTATAGATTAATTGGGGAAGAATTTGACATCTTTATGAATTGAGTTTTTCTATCCATGAATATGGTATATATGATCTTTATTAATGGCTTTTGTGTTTTTCAGTAATGTTTTTGTAATAGACTTCATAAAGCTCATACACCTTTTACTAGATTTAACTGTAGGTACCCTTATGTGTTTGTTGCTTTTGTGAATTTTCTGAAATTACATTTTCTAACTAGTAATTGCTAGCATGTAGAAATGCTATTGAGTTTTTTGTTTTTTAATCCAGCAACCTTACTTGCTTCTCTTATTTGTTCTATTAGCTTGCAGATTCTTGTAAGTTTTCTATTCAGACTATTAACTGCAAGTAATGGTTGTCCCTTTCAATCTCAATATTATATATATATTTTTTTTGGTCTTTTGTACCGGCTAGAACTTCTCCTGCCGGAGTGACTAGAGCTGGAGGTAGTGGGTGCTTTTGTTAGTCTGATTTTAAAGACAGTGATTTTAGTGTGCCACTAGTCATTGGTCTTGGTTTTTGTGGAAATGCTTTTTTCAGGTTAATACAGTGCCCTTTCTATTTCTAGTTTACTGAGAGCTGATCATATGGTTTTGGACAGTTAAGGTCCTATAATACGATGAATTACATTAATATATTTTCAAGTATTAAACAGTCATTTATTTCATTCTTGAGATAAACCCTCCTTGGTTATGAAATACCAACTACATGTTGAATTGTATTTGCAAATATTTATTTGGGTTTTTGCATCAGTGTTTAAAAGTGCGATTACTCTATAATTTATCTTTCGTGTACATTTTTGTCTGGTTTGAATATCAAAATTAGACTGGCTTTTGGAGATGAGTTTTTCAGCTTTCTTTTCTGTTCTTTAGAACAGTAAGTAAGATAGGAATTATTATTTCTTGAAGGTTTCATCAAATATATGACATTCTTTTGGGAAATATACTGGATGTATTAATTAAGAAATTACTGTTGTCTGGTAATTACTGTAGTAAATGTTCCTAAGATCTAGAATTTATATGTAAGTTTTGAGCACCTTTCTGATAATCTTCCCTAGATTACCCTCAGATGACCTTTTAACATTTGGAAAATAATCTGTTTCTTCTGGTTACCCACATTCTATACTCGTACAGTTTTTTTAATCTGCAGAACTTTTACATTTTTCTTTACTAAATTTAATCTTATGAGTTTTGGTTCGTCATTAAGCTAACTGAGGGGTTTTATTTTTTAATTTGTTTAAATAATTTACAAACTATATTTGTCTTCAAATATGTTATTTTGAGATAATTGTAGATTCATAGGCAGTGTAAGAGAGAGCTTGGAGAGACCTGTGTACCCTTCTCCCTGTTTCATCCAGGGCTACATCTTACATGGTTATACTATAGCATTAAAGCCAGGAAATGGAAATTGGTGCAGTGTGTGTGTGTGTGTGTGTGTAGTTCTGTGTCCTTTTATTCCATGTGTAGATTCCTGTGATTACCACTACAGTCAAGATGTGGAACCATCATATCACCACAACAGTCTCTCCTGAGCTGTTTCTTTATAACTACACTTGACTCTCCTCCCCACCATTCCTAACCTTTGGCAACTACTAATCTGTTTCTATCTCCATTATTTTTTGGGTTTTTTTTTGAGAATGTTTTATAACTGGAACCATCCAGGCTATGTCCTTTGTGATTGGCTTTTTCACTTGGCATAATGCCCTTCAGATCCATCTGAGTTGTTGTATGTAGTATTGACAGATAGTTTCTTTTTTTTTTTTTTTTTAACGTTTATTTATTTTTGAGACAGAGACAGAGCATGAACAGGGGAGGAGCAGAGAGAGAGGGAGACACGGAATCGGAAGCAGGCTCCAGGCTCTGGGCCATCAGCCCAGAGCCCGACGTGGGGCTCGAACTCACGGACCGTGAGATTGTGACCTGAGCTGAAGTCGGATGCTTAACCGACCGAGCCACCCAGGCGCCCCGATAGTTTCTTTTTTTATTTTAAAAAAAAATTTTTTTTTTTCAACGTTTTTTTATTTTTGGGACAGAGAGAGACAGAGCATGAACGGGGGAGGGGCAGAGAGAGAGGGAGACACAGAATCGGAAACAGGCTCCAGGCTCCGAGCCATCAGCCCAGAGCCTGATGCGGGGCTCGAACTCGCGGACCGCGAGATCGTGACCTGGCTGAAGTCGGACGCTTAACCGACTGCGCCACCCAGGCGCCCCGATAGTTTCTTTTTTTATTTGAGTCGTATTTCAATGTATGCATGTACCGGTTTGTTTAAACATTCATGTACTGAAGGACTTCTTGATTATTTCCGCTTTGTAGCTATTATAAATAGAGCTGCTATGAAAATTGTGTACAGGTTGTTGTGCGGACATAATTTTTCATTTCTCTAGATAAATACTGTGTAGTGCAATTGCTGTATTGTATGGCAAGTTTATGTTTAGTATTATTAAGAAATTGCCAAAGTATTTCCCATAGTGGCTGTACCATTTTACATTTCTACCAGCTGTGTATGAGAGAGCCGGTGTCACTGCATCCTTGCCAGCATTTGGTGTTGTCACAGTTTTTTTATTTTAGCTCTTCTCATAAGTGTGTAGTTGTATCTCATCATGGTCTGAATCTTCATTTCTGTAATGGCCAGTGGTGTTGAACATCTTTTCATGTGCTTATTTTCCATCTGAGAATCCTCTTCTGTTAAATGTCTCTTTATGTATTTTGCTCATTTTCTAATTGTTACATTTTTACTGTGAGGTTTTGAGAGTTCTTTATATATACTAAGTAACGAGTCCTTTGTCAAATATATGGTTTGCAAACAATTTATCCCATTGTGAGCTTCTCTTTCCATCTTCTTCATGGGGTCTTCTGCAGAGCAAAAGGTTTAACTTTTGTTACACCAGCTTTTAGATTCATTGGTTTTCTCTGTTTTTCTGTTTTAAATTTCATTGATTTCTGCTCTCATCCTTCTTTCTTGCTTTGGGTTTTGTTTTGCTCTTCTTTTTCTAGGTTCTTAAGGTGGGAACATAGATTATTGATTTGAGACTCTCTCTTTTTTTTAATTAAAAATTTTTTTCTAATGTTTATTTTTGGGAGAGAGAGACAGACAGACAGACAGACATGGAGTGTGAATGGGGGAGGGGCAGAGAGAGAGGGAGGCTGAACCGACTGAGCCACCCAAGGCATCCCAGAGAGTTTTTCTGTTTTCTAATGTAAACTTTTAGTGTTAAAATTTTCCCAGTTATCACTGCTTTTGCAGTGTCCAACACATTTTGATATTTTGTATTTTTGTTTCCATTCCATTCATGTATTTTAAAAACTTCCCTGAGATTTCCTCTTTGACACATTTAGAACTGCATTGTTCAACTTCCAGATGTTTGTGGGATTTTCCTGGTAACCTTTCTGTCATTGATTTTTGGGTTTATTCTATTGTAGTCAAAAAGCATACTCTGTATGAGTTTAACTCTTATAAAATTATTTATTCTTTACAGTTTATTTTGAGAGAGTGAGAGGGTGCATGTGTACAAGTGGGTGAGCGGCAGAGAGAGAGAGAGAGAGAGAGAGAGAGAGAGAGAGAGAGAGAGAGAATCCCAAGCAGGCTCCTTGCTCAGTGTGGACCCCGATGTGGGGCTCGATCTCAATGACTGTGTGATCATGACCTGAGCAGAAATGAAGAGTCGGACACTTAACCGACTGAGCCACTGACTGAGCCAGCCCGTACAACCAACCGACTGTATGGTTTTACAGTGATTATAAAATTATTAAGGTTTCTTTTATGGCCCCGTATAAGGTTTATTTTGGTTCCACGGGCACTTGTAAACAGTATATACTCTGTTCTCTTTGGGTATTCTGTATATGTTGGTTGGCTCCCGTAGGTTGATGGTATTGTTGAGCTCTTTTGTCCTTCTATCAGTTGTTGAGAGAGGCATTGAGGTCTGCAGCTCTAATTGTGGGTTCGTCTGTTTTTCTCATCAGTTTTTGTCTCCAGACTTTGCACTTCCATTTTTTGTTATGTGCACATTTAGGATTGCGGTGTCTTCTTGATGGACTGACCCTTTATCTTTTTTAATGTTCTTTTCAATTTTTTCTTTCTTTGTTATAAAATTTACTTTTTCTGATGGCAATATAGCCAATCATGCTTTCTTTTTTTTTTTTTTTTTAAATTTTTTTTTCAACGTTTATTTATTTTTGGGACAGAGAGAGACAGAGCATGAACGGGGGAGGGGCAGAGAGAGAGGGAGACACAGAATCGGAAACAGGCTCCAGGCTCTGAGCCATCAGCCCAGAGCCTGACGCGGGGCTCGAACTCACAGACCGCGAGATCGTGACCTGGCTGAAGTCGGACGCTTAACCGACTGCGCCACCCAGGCGCCCCAATCATGCTTTCTTTGATTAACATTTGTGTGGATATCTTTTTCCATCTTTTTACTTTCAACCTACATATATCCTTATATTTGAAGAATCAGGTTCTTTTTCTTTTTCTTTTTTTTTTTTTTTAACGTTTTTATTCACTTTTGAGAGAGGGAGAGAGACAGTGCAAGCAGGGGAAGGGCAGAGAGAGAGGGAGACACAGAATCTGAAGCAGACTGTAAGCTCTGATCTGTCAGCACAGAGCCCGATGTGGGGCTCAAACTCACAAGCTCTGAGATCATGACCTGAGCCGAAGTCAGACGCTTGATGGACGGAGCCACCCAGGTGCCCTGTGAAGAGTCAGGTTCTTTTAATCCACTCTGCCAATCTCTGTCTTTTCATTAATGTATTTAGATCACATAATTTATTGTAATTATTGATTAGTGCTTTTTCTGCTTGTTCTTTTTTTTATTCCTTTGTTTTGTTTTACCTGAGTTCCTGGGGATTATTTGAGCATTTTTTTAGGATTTTATTTTGATTTATATATTGTGTTTTTGAGTGCATCTCTTTTTATTTTTTATTTTTTAACATTTATTCATTTTTGTGAGTGAGAGAGACAGAGCACAAGCAGGGGAGGGGCAGAGAGAGAGGGACACACAGTATCCGAAGCAGGCCCCAGGCTCCAAGCTGTCAGCACAGGGCCTGACGCGGGGCTTGAACTCACGGACTGTGAGATCATGACCTGAGCCGAAGTCAGACACTCAACCGACTGAGCCATCCAGGTGCCCCAAGTGCATATCTTTATGTAGCATCTCAGTGGTTGGTCTATTACATTTCCTGTACATAACTTTTCTTAGTCTCCTGTGTTAACACCTTACCAGTCTGAGTGAAAGGCTCCACATTTCTGATACAATTGTCTTGAATATTTCTATGTACATTGAGAAGGATATCAGTGTTACAATTTTTGCTATAACTGCCAAACATAATTTAGAAAACTCAAGAGGAGAAGGAAAGTAATTATGCTTATTTTTGCTCTTGCTGTGTTTCTTCCCTCCTGATGTTCCAAGATTCCTTCTTCTTTTTTGTCTTTAGTTTTTTTAATGTTTTTTTATTTTTGAGAGAGGGAGAGACAGAGCACAGGTGGGGGAGAGGCAGAGAGAGAGAGAGGGAGACAGAATCTGAAACAGGCTCCAGGCTCTGAGCTGTCAGCACAGAGCCCGATGCGGGACTCGAACTTGGGAACGGCAAGATCATGACCTGAGCCGAAGTCAGAGGCTTAACTGGCTGAGCCACCCAGGCGCCTCCCAAGGTTCCTACTTTTATAATTTCCTCTCCATTTAGAAAACTTTCCGAGCCATTTTTTAAGAGTTGGTATGCTGATGACAAATTCTGTTAGCTTTTGTTTACGAATGTCTTGATTTGCTCTGCATTTTTGGGGATATTTGGGCTGAATTTAGAATTCCGAGTGGACAGTTCTCAACACTTGAAAAATGTACCATTTCTTTCTGGGTGCCCTGATTTCTGATGAGAAATTTGTTGGAGGCTTTTAGAATTTTTTCTCTGGTCTTCAGTTTTTAGAAGTTTGGCTGTAATGTATCTTGGCATGGATTTCTTTGGGTTTATCCTGTTTGGGGTTTGTTCAGTGTTGAATCTGTAGGCTTATTTCTTTTTTAGTCAAATTTGGCAGATTTTTAGCCATTATTTCTTTGAATACTTTTTCCTTTTTCCTCTCCTTCTGGGACTTGGAATGCATGAATGTTAGCGCTTTTATTATATATCCTACATGTCCCTGAGGCCCAGTTCATTTGCTTTTCAATCTGTTTTCTTTGTTGTTCAGGCTGGGTAACTTCTATTGTTATATCTTCAAGATCAGTGATTCTTTTCTCTGTCCTTTCCTGCTGTTGAACTAATCCACCGAGATTTTTATTTCAGGTATTGTATATTTTTAGTTCCAAAATTTCCATGCAGTTTTGTCTCTGTCTTCTATCCTTGCTTTCACTTTGTGCTTCTTTGCTGAGACTTTCTTGTATTTTCCATTGTTTCAAGTGTGTTTGTAGATTGACGCATCGTATGATTGCTCCTAAAATCTTGCTTAATAATTCTGTTATCTGTGTCGTCTTGGGGTGCGCATCTGTTGATTGTCTTTTCTCATTTCGGTTGAGATATTTCTGGTTCTTGCTGTGGTGAGGGATTGTTTTTATTGAAACCTGGAAATTTAAAAAATTTTTTAAAAAATGTTTATTTTTTTGGTGGGGGGAGGGGCAGAGAGATTAGAAGGAGACACAGAATCCGAAGCAGTCTCCATGCTTTGAGCTGTCAGCACAGAGCCCGACGTGGGGCTCGAACTCATGAACCATATGAACCGTGAGATCATGACCTGAGCTGAAGTCGGAAGCTTAACCAACTGAGTCACCCAGGCGCCCCTAAACCTGGACATTTTAGATAGTCTTAGATTCTGGATCTTGTTTAAATCTGATGTTTCAGCAGGTTATTTCTGATACAGCTCCAGTAAGGAAAGGGGGATGCCCCTTGTTAATGCCAGTTTGGGGTTGAAGTTCAAGGTCTCCTCTTGGCCTTTGTTGACACTGGGTGGGGGAAGGCTCCATGTTACTGCTCGTTGTGGGTGGGAGTTCAGCCTCCGCATTAGGCCTAAGCAAGTAGCCTTCTGGCCGGGAGGGACAGGGGTGCCTTGTTACTGCTGGTGATGGTGGCAGTCCTGACTTGCTACTCGGCCTCCTGTGACGAAAGCCCAGTGTGAGAGCAGAGGGGACAGATTGATCCCGCTGGGTGGGGTGGACGTTCAGCTTTCGCACTGAGGAGGAGGGGTGGTTTTCCTGAGGTGTTTGACTGGAGTTAAGCAGGTATTGTTTAGACTGCCCCCTTTATCTTCTTTGGTTGCAGGTAGCAGGCTTTTGGGGGTACACCCTTTTTGTTTTGAGCTCATCGGTGTTTCTAGGGTAACCAGTATGGGCTACAGGAGACAGAAAGAAGACCCAGGAGACTCACGGCTGTGTTGTTCCCGGAGTCCTGTGGTCCCCAGCCAGTCTGTCCGCTCTTTACCTTCTGGCCTCTGTGTTTCTTTCTTCTAGAAAGTCCCCGGGTTGTGGCTGTACTTAGAGCAGCAGGAAAACTAGGTTAACTCTGTCCTTGCAGAAGCGGAAGCCCAAATTTAATTAACTCTGAGTAGAAAATATATTCGTCTGCCATAGAAGTTAAATGGTATAATAGGACGCAGTGAAAATTAACTCTTTCCCACCCACTTCCCCTCTCCCTGGTTCCTTGTGTTTCCTTCCTGAGATGCTCCGCAAATCCCAGCAGATACACACAGGCATCTGTTTTCACACAGTGGTGGCATCTCACGTACACTGCTCCGCACCTTGTGTTTTTGTCAAGGCGCTACACCTTAGTCATCCTTCTAGATTGGTATATGAACACCCGCTGGCTTCTTTCTCGTGGCCTCCTGATATTCCATCGCGTGGAGATGCCACCTGTGTGTAACCAGTTGGAATGTTTTGCCGCTGACTCCATTATCTGTTCTATTCTTTGTCCTTCCCATCTCAGTGTCACCTGTGTTGACACCTGTTACTGTATGTGGCGGTGGGTTGGAGATCGCTGCTGGGGTGGCACGGACCCTTTCTCTGTGAGGAGTCCTGTAGTCTGTGAAAGCTCATAGATGGTCTTTGATAGTTGCTCTCTTAGGCGCATTTCTCCATCATCTTCATAAGGACCGTGTGGACCACTTCTTGCTTTTCGTAGGCTTACGCAAAAGAGTTTGAAGATAAGCTCTATGTGCCTTTACTCTGTTTCGTGGATTCAGTTGCTTCATGTATAATAGGTAGTAATAGTTAAAAGAAGTATACTTTGTTTTGTTTTTTGTTTTGTTTTGTGTTTTTCTTATTTTTCATGGCCACTAAAACATACATCTACCATGATTTGGGGCCAGAGTACTTTGATTACCTTTTTGGGAGGGATAGGATTAACTTGGTTTTCATTTGTGTTTCTGAGTGTGGTAGTGTCACCTCACTAAGTTTAGTATTTTTTCTTCAAGGTGGTGATTTTTCTTTTCTTTCTTTCTTTTTTTTTTTTTTTTTGAATTAAGTTTATTTGTTTTGAGAGAGTGCATGCATGCAAGTGAGTGGGGGGGAGCAGAGAGACAGAGACAGAGATTCCACACAGGCTCTGTACTAACAGTGCAGAGCCTGATGCAGGGACTCGAGCACACAAACCGTGCAATCATGACCTGAGCCAAAGTTGGATGCTTAACTGACCAAGACACCTAGGCACCCCAGGGTGATGATTTTTCTTCTGGTTAATATGTTGCCCCCAAATTCTTGGCAAAGTTGAATGATGGAATGAATCGTAGAATATTTTTGCCCTGTGTCTTCACAATCTTTTATTTTGACTTGGCAGTTTAATTATAAATTCATGCATAATTAAGTTTGATCTTGCCCAGAGGATAGAATCTGTCACTCACACTGGCACCCTGTGCGAGGACCTTGCGGTCTGCTGCGAGCCGTGCTGCCAGGGGCCCTCTGCGTGCATGACGTGTGCGTCAGATGATCCTGTGTGATGCTTGTCAGTGTGCCATTGAGTGGCCTGCTCAGTTTTTAGAGGTGGTTTTGTTTCTGTAGATTGCTTCAGTTGTTTAGGGCCCAGCAGACTTTTCTGCCCTGTGACCAGCTTCAGGGCTCTGGACATGCTCACCACCTCTGACTGCTTGCTGGGCTTTGTCTCCAGCATTTCCACGCCATACCTGCTCCTTGAATTCTGCAGAAATCCCGTCCCCTAGATTTGTGCCACCTTTTGTAACTGGAAGGCTTTGAGTCTAAGTGTGGCAGTGAGCTGGATGGAGTGAGAAGAGGTGGACTGAGTGACTTCTACTCCGGACTCCTCCTTTTTACCTCTTGCCCCTGTCGCTGCAAGACACCTTTCTCACAAACAGGGTTCACATTCACCCGTGTGACTGTTGCGACCCTTCATTCGTAATGATTTGGGGGTTTCAGATGATCTGCTCTAAAAAATACGTTCATGTGTCTGCTAATTTGTTTTGGGATAAATTTGTTGAAGGTGAGTTTATGGGAGCTCGGAGTATGACCAAGGGTTAGGAGTGTAAATGGAAAATTTTATCTTTGTGAAGCTTCCACATTTCATTAAATATTAAATTCTGTAGTGAAGTTTTATGTGATTTTTACTAAGTATATTCTCAAACGTCATGGTTAACCCCTTATTAAAATGATGTATCAGAAAGCCATTGGCATTTTTACATAATACAGTTGTTTGATTATTATACTTTTCATTTTTGTGATGGATATTAGCCATCAGCCTCCTAGTTGTTTCTTTGAGTGAAGTCAGTTTTTTTCCTATAACAAGATTAAAAGAATATATTTTAAATCTATCTGATGCAGAGTTTTATTTAAAAAAGGACTGGAGAGTGTATAGGTGTTATTTTTCAGTTTACTCTTCTTTTTTGTATTATATGTTTAATTTGTCTCCTATATCGTATTTTCAAATTTGGAACCTATTGATACATACCCCAAGGGCGTTTCATTTGTTGTCTTGTGGGATTTTTCCAGATGAAATTGAGAAATACAGTGATATAGCTTCTGTCAGCATTGAAAGCAGATCAGCTAAGTTCCTTTGTACTATTCTGAAAATAATACTGCAACATAAAAGCTGTTTCTGTATTTTATGTACTCGTTGATAGTGTCTTTTCTATGAACACCCCACCCCATATAAAACCCTGACATTGAAAATACTTGTACATACATGGGGATTATATGATCCTTTCTTGATCATTCAAATAAATATGAATAGTGATGGAAATCTTTGTGCTTTTTTTTTTTTTTTTTTTTTTTTTAAAGGTATTGCCATCAGGGAGTCGGCAAAGGTAGTTGACCAAGCCCAGAGGAGGGTGTTGAGAGGAGTCGATGACCTGGACTTTTTCATAGGGGACGAGGCCATAGATAAGCCCACGTATGCCACAAAGGTGAGCTCCCCTTAGGGATTTGCTGCTTTAGTGTGGAGCCGAGAACAGAACAGTAGAAGGGAGAGTGCAGAATGGCAGATGGTCTAGAAACTGTACTTAGGAGTTAAGGGATGTATTTTTATTTTTATGTTTAAAAAGTTTCTTTCTTAACTTTATTTAAAAAAAATTTGTTTTAAAGTTTATTTTTGAGAGAGTACTCATGTGTGTGCACATGCACGCGCGCAAGTGTTGGGGAGGGACAGAGAGTGAGGGAGAGAATTCCAAGCAGGCTCTGTGCTGACGGAGCCTGGTGTGGGGCTTGAACTCACAAAATGTGAGATCGTGACCTGATCAGAAACCAAGAGTCAGACACTTAACTGACTGAGACACCTAGGTGCCCCAGTTTTGTTGTTTTTGAAGGGGGTATTTAAAATTTTTGTTTACATTTTATTTATTTTTGAGAGAGAGAGAGAGAGAGACAGAGCACAAGTGGGGGAGGGGCAGAGAGCGAGGGAGACACAGAATCCGAAGCAGGCTCCAGGCTCTGAGCTGTCAGCACAGAGCCCAATGTGGGGCTTGAACCCATGAACCGTGAGACCTGAGCCGAAGTCGGGCTCTCAACCGACTGAGCCCCCTCAGGTGCCCCATCTGTTACGCATTGTTAACGCACTTCCTTGTACCTGGGAGTAAGGGCTGCAGAGTGGAAACAGGAGCATGGCTTAATCTTTCTGCCCGTGTGCCTGTTTCCTTTGGTGAGTGAGGTCCGTCCCTGTGCTGGTAGCCTTCCCCTCTAACCCAGTCCGTCCTGGGCTGGCGTTGTTGGACTCTTACTCTTACTGTTGTGACCTGAAGTCTGACGTATTTTGGTTTCTCTTGCTGTAGTGGCCAATAAGACATGGAATAATTGAAGACTGGGATCTAATGGAAAGGTTCATGGAACAAGTGATTTTTAAATACCTTCGAGCTGAACCTGAGGATCATTACTTTTTAATGGTGAGTAACTAGACCTGAGAGGAATATATCCTCAAAATCCCGAATTACTTAGAGTTTTCTTTTTCCAGATTACTTAGACTAAAAAAATTTTTTTTCTAAATGTTTGTTTATTTTTGAGAGAAAGAGAGACAGAGTGTGAGTGGGAGAGGGGCAGAGAGAGAGGGAGACACAGAATCCGAAGCACGCTCCAGGCTCCCAGCTGTCAGCACAGAGCCTGATGCGGGTCTTGAACCCACGAACCGTGAGATCATGACCTGAGCCGAAGTCGGACGCTCGACCGACTGAGCCACCCAGGTGTCCCCAGATTACTTAGATTGTAAACTCAAGATATTCTTCCCTGGAGAGTTTTAAATTCCTGCTAAAGCCATTTGTATGAATCCGGTGCTTTTTTGGCACATAACAGAAGGCTCATCAAAAATGTCTGAAGTCAACAGGGGATCGTCAGCCGTCAGAACAGCAAGGCCAGAGCTGGGCGGTTGCAGGGCTCACCACTCGAGGGCACTAGAGCGGCCTTGGTTCCCCACAGGCCCCAGGATGGCACCACCTCGTGCTTTAGACGCTGTTAGAGGTAGAAACGCTTTGTAAGAATGGAGAGTCCCTTTCCCGGGAATGTTCCCAGCCTGTGTGTCCCATCTGTCCCTGCCTGGCCTGGTCACTAGCAGGGGGAATGAAATTACATTGATGGGTTTAGACTAATCCGATTTCTTCCTGGGGGCTGGGGAGGGGACGGTGTCTGATGGCCTGGCCCCAGGAGGGTGAGTACCTAAACAGACTCCGTCATCGAGGAAGATTGGGGCGGGGGGACTGTGTGTGGGTAGCGATGCCCTCCTGATGGAGCTGGAGGGCTAGGATTTTTGCTTTGTAGCAGAGGAAACCAGTGAAGCTACTATTTTGCCCGGCTTTAAGTCTTATTATAAAATAAGACTGAGGTTAGTTATGGGTCCTGATTATGGTACTTAATTGATCTTGTTCAAATAGAATAAAACATTACAGAGAAATGAGGAGAAATGTCTCTTGGTTATGGAATCTTTTCTAGTTGTTCTACTCAACATTATGTATTTCCTTCCATGAAATGTTCTTTTTAAGTTAAAATTAATTACATGTTCAAAACGCTTGCTTTATAGAGAGCAATTGCATGTAACATAAGCTGCATATTAAAACGTACATAATTTAGCTTTGGATTTTCTCCATGCAAGGATATTGTCAAATGGTCCCAGATCCAATTATATAATTCTTTCTAATGTTAAATATGGAGTGTGCTTTAGAATTATCTGACTTAAAATATGTTAACTGCAAGGCTATTGTGGCAGTTTGTGGAATCTATATATTTGATATCTATTAAGGCAAGTCCTTGAAAGTGCTCTGATCGTTTTTCTGGCTGTATCTTTGCAACTGGGAATTGCCAAGTATGGGTAATGTGTTTTACAGGCCACTGTGTATTTTCTATCCTGTGTACCTACAGTGGTTTATGTAAAATAAATGAAGCCAGGAAACTGACAGTGTGTCTGAGTGGCTTTGTCTTTATAGCCAAAACAAATCACAGGCTCCCACCTGTCACATTTGGCGTGTTTCCTTCTCTAGCACATCACATAACTACCTGTTGGATGGGGTTGTAGGACCAGGCACCGTGCCCAGCTGCTTCCTTCTGTCTGCCTCAGCTCTCTGCGCCAGGATTCCTCCCTTTCACTCCACACAGAGCAGGCCTGTGGAGCAAACGCTACCACCAGGACGCAGCCTGCAGGAAGTTTTCCCTAAAATCATTTTTTTTTGGCATGTTTAGAGGCTAGTGAGGTAAAGCCACTTGCCAGGAAGGAATCGGAGGTGTTTGCTTTGACTATGGAAAAGCTGAAGTCCATTTGCCAAAAACAAGTATCTGTAATGAATGTTAAAGTTTATTAAAGATAGGAAAATATATTATTTATTAAATCAAGTTTATTAAAGATAGGAAAATATATTATGTACATTGTGCTTTGAATTCTGTAAGTCACTTCATTGCAGGCGGTGACTGAGAAAGTGATGAGAATGGTAAGTTTCCTTCAGGTTTATACCCTTAATCATCAGTTAATGGAATAGTTAAAGCGGAGGAAAGCAAGTGTAGAGATTTACGGCCAAGTCATAGAAGTTAATTGAAGACATTTGCTCAACTGCTACATCACATGAGAGCTTCTTGGTGTTAGAGAGTCTCAGAGGTCTAAATTATAGGTCCCTTGGTAGCTCACAGAATTGTTCTTTCTTTCTGCTGCGAGCAGACATCTGAACATACAGGGTGAGAATGGGCTCGTGACAGCTCCTGTTTTTCAAGAAGTTTCAGAGACTCAAGTCGTATTGGTCATGTGGACCGAGCAGACAGTAAATGAGAATTGTCCTCTGTTCAGTACCGAGTTGCCCGGGGTTCAAAATAGAGTCATGTGTTTTAGAGGGTTGCAGTGCCCTTGAGTGGAAGTGGAGTTATAACTTCAGGAGAGATGTGCACACATTTTGAACATGAATCAAGCCAGAACAAGCAAGCAGCACGTGCTGCTCACAAAGGCCTGAGAGCGGAGAGCTGCGGTGTCCAGGAGCAGGGATGACGGACACCCCGGCTCGAGTGGGGCGGGGCAGGGAAGAGAGGAGGATATGCCGCCCGTCCTCTGCCTTTCCCACGCACGTGCACGTCGGTGAGGGCAGATCTCTTTACTTGGTCTACCGGATGCTAATCTCCTGCAGAAACAGCCTCGCGACACGCCCGGAAATAATGCTCAGCCAGCTCTCTGGGCATCCCTGAGAATTAGTCGTCACACGCAGTATGTCCTGTCTCGCTGCCGTAGTTTCCTTCCTATTCTTGAGAATGACTCGGACCCGCTCTGCCCAGTACGGTGGCTGGCGGCCAGTGCACAGGTTGGCTTCCTTGGGTTCGCCGAGCTATAGTTACCACTGGCCGTGCGCTTTCCAGTTTCCGGTATCTTGTCATCTGCTGTCCCGCTCTCCCTGCCTTGAGGATTTGTGTTTTTGAGGTTTCTCTACTGCAGGTACAGAGGCATGTGGGAGTGGAGCGATGTAGGTACGTGTGTTCATTTTGCTGTCTTTTTCCAGAAATAGGGATTGATTTTTGTGGTACTGATTAATTATTCATCTCTGAATCCGTACCAGATGATATTTTAGCATTGTTATGAATAAGCATGTTTACGTTGCTTGCATTTATGTGCTGTTTCAGTCATATGCTTCAGTATTTAAAAAAAGTAAGAAAAACTCAATACTGCCATTTTAGATATTGTCATATGTACTGGTTCGGGAAGGTTGTATTTCAGTTGATCTGTGTTTGTCACGCACACACTAACATCGGAACGATACGGAGAAGATCAGCACGGCCCCCGCGTGAGGGTGACACGCAGACTCGTGAAGTGTTCCTTGTTGGAAAAAAAGATAAATTGCTCTCCCAAAGGAACAACTATGGCTAGGAAGCACAGAAGAAATGAAGGACGGAGGAGGACGGATTTATGTTACGTTTCTCCGAATCCTTGAGGATGTTGCCCTTAATGCTGAACCAGATTCAAGAGCCGGGAGAGCCTAATTATACCATAAACATTCCCTTAAATGGAAATACATAGATTTTAGTGTAAATTCTTCACAGATGGTGAATTGTTTGGCAGTGAATAATAAAAGTGTAAAAAACAGTCATTTAAACAAATTAGGGGTTTTATCTTTCTTTAATAGAAGTAGTGGGGGGGGGCAACGCTGGTGTGCTGGTTCTCTAGTGTCATTAGGGACCTCTGGGCTCCACTATGTTTAGCATATGACTTCCATTCTAAGGATACCTCAGGAGCACAAGTTGGCTACTGCCGCTCCAGTCATCATGTCTGTGTTCCAGGAGAGGAGGGGATAAGGGCAAGAGGGAGACTACTACTTAAGTCCTAACCTTGTACAGAGCTTTTCTAGAAGCCATGCTCACCAGCTTTTGCTTCTGATTGGCCGGAATGTACCCACTTGGTGAGCCCTGTCCACAAGGTGAAGTCCGGGAAATGCTTTTCCTCTGGCCTGTTGCCACCTCCTGTGACTGATCAGTGCTCTGTCAGCGTGGCAGAGGGCAGAGTGGATGCTGGGTATGACGTGACCGCAGGCATGAGGACAGTGGCAGAACGAGAACTGAGCCGATTTCAGAACCGTGGCCGGGTCCTGCCTGTGCGGAGCGTGTCATCCTCCGGGGAGCCAGCAGGCAGGGCAGAGCCCTGTCACGGGGTGCCGTTCCCCCTCCTGTGCTGTGTGTCTGCGGATGCGTTAAGTCAGGAGGCTGTGATAGCAGTTCCTGTGGCGCTTTCCCTACAGGCCGTGACCCGGGGCTTCAGGCCTCTGGTGGTGATGTTTTTCCATCCCAGAACTGCAAGTATGGCAGAACATTGGGAGGACATCTCTGGGACTCTTCACAGTCCGGTCGTAGCAACTTAATTATTCACATTGGGCATAGTGTCATCTGCTCTTTCCATTCCTGTTTCTCGATGGTTTGCACTCACTGTTGCGTGCCCCACCCCCTGCCTCATTTTCTCGCACAGCTGCCATCACTTGTTTCAGTGGCCGTGTGGTCCTCTATCCAGTGGGTACTTCCTGTCTGCTTAGCAGTTCGGCTCTTTTTAGACGTTGACTGTGTTTCCAGTTTCTTGATTTTATAAGAAACAATACAGTCTTTGCTCATACGGTTTCGCCCTCTATTTAGAGCATTTTTTTCTATAAAAAGAACTACCAGGGGCACCTGGGTGGCTCAGTCGGTTGAGTGTCCCACTCTTGACTTTGGCTCCGGTCGTGATCTCACAGTTCATGAGTTCGAGCCCTGTGTCCGACTGCACTGGCAGCGTGGACCCTGCTTCGGATTCTCTCTCCCTCTCTCTCTGCGTCTCCCCCCTCAAAATAAGTAAACCCTATAAAAAGAACTAGCAGCGTTTGATTTTGGGGTGCAGAAGTATGACTCGCCTTCTGAACCTTTAGCCCCTTGTTCGTGCTCTGTCCGCAGTTGTACAGACGCCACCGTGTGGACTCCCGTCAGCATTCGTTGAGGCCCTTTTTGATTAGTTGATGGAATAAAAAATCACCTTGTTTTTATTTGCGTTTCTTGACAACTTTGACCTTAAACATTTTTTCACACGTGTCTTAGTTTTCTTTCCTGTTGTGAATTTCCTGTTCATGTCCCGTGCTCTTGTGGATATCAGTGTTTTATTGCTTGTATTTTTGCTGGGATTCCTTCCTTCCTTCTTTCCTTCCTTCCTTCCTTCCTTCCTTCCTTCCTTCCTTCCTTCCTTTTCTTTTTTGCCCAAATAGACTCCTTTATTGAACTTATCAGGTGGTCTTGAGAAGCCACTGAAGAATCTTGTGGTTTTTTATTTTTATTTTTAATTTTTTTAAAATTTACATCCAAATTAGCGTGTAGTGCAACAATGATTTCAGGAGTAGATTCCTTAATGCCCCTCCCCCATTTAGCCCATTCCCCCCTCCCACACCCCCTCTGGTAACCCTCTGTTTGTTCTCCATATTTATGAGTCTCCTCTGTTTTGTCCCCCTATTGCTGGGATTTCTATGAACTTTTTTCTGAATTAGAATTTTTTTCTGATAGAATTTATCATTGTAACCATTTTTGAATGTACAGTTTGGTGGCATTAACAGTAAGTACATTCACCTTGTTGTGCAGCCGCGAACCCCATCGTCTCCAGAACTGAAGCTCTGTCCCCGTTAAACACTTAACCCCCAGCCCCTCCCCTGGCCCCTGGCACCCCCCTCTGCCACTTTCTGTGTGTGTGAATCTGACCCTTCCCGGGACCTCGTACACGTGGAATCACCCAGTATTTGTCCTTTTGTGACCGGCTTCCTTCACTCAGCATGGTGTGGCAGCTGTCAGAGCGTCCTTCCTTCTTGGGGCTGAGGAGACCGTGTTTTATACACGTACTGCATTCTGTCTATATAGTGATCTCTTTCACGTAATTGGGAGGAGACTTTTGTCAGCAGCACATGTTGTTTTTTCTGTTGGTTTTTTTTTGCCTGTTTTTTGAACATCTATAGCTTGAAATTTTTATGTAGTGACTCTCTTTCCATTTGATGTTTATACTTAATCTTCATCCATTTAGGGTTTATTTGGAACATATTTGACACTGAACTTAAACTCCAGAAAAGTCCAGGGAGCCAGGGTTACTGTAATTTTTTTTCTGTAAGATTTATTTATTTTTGAGAGAGAGAGAGAGAGCACAAGCTGGGAAGGGGCAGATGAGAGAGGGGGACAGAAGATCTGAAGTGGGCTCTGTGCCGACAGCAGCGAGCCCGACGGAGGGCTTGAACTCAAGAGAACCACGAGATTGTGACCTGAGCCGAAGTTGGACACTTCACCGACTGAGCCACCCAGGCGCCCTGGGATTACAGTAATTCCTGTTGGTGATGTCTTCCTATAGGCTTGGTGTTTGCTCCGGACCAAACACTGCCCGACTATGCTCGTGCTTTCCAGACCCTCTACACCTTTCTCTCTTGATGCCGACCCACTTCTATGCAGCGTAAATACTTTATTATTATTTGTTTTTATAAATTTAAGTTATTATTCAAGTACGTGGGTTCCCGTTCAAGGTGAGAGAGAACTATAGCTCCCTTTAGTTAACGTATGTGATTTCTGCTGCTTTGCAGTGCATGTATTGATAATTACTTGCTCTGTGCCCAGGCTCCCCCCACCCTCCCCGAGTGTTTACCTATATTTCTTTAATTCTGCCAACAACCTTGAGGTGGGTGCTTATTAGGCCCATTTTTCAGGTTGATCGGATTGATAGGTTCTCTGAGAGAGAGAGATTGTGGCCAATCCTGTTGGCATCTGCAGGCCTTGTTTGTGTGCTTTAACCAGAAGAAGTCTTTAACGGTAATCAGCCACATTTATAGCATTAACTATAGGCTGGGCGCTTTGCAGGTATTAGCAAATTTAACCTCAACCCTTTGAGGTAGGGACTTTAAAATATGTAATATGTTGTTGAGTGACTTTTAGATCCCTTATTTATGATCTGCTTTTGTGTATGACTTCATTATTTTTCTCCTGTGTTTTAAGATTGCTTGCTGTCTCTCCCATCCAGGGAATATATTGATTCTGATTGTGGTGATTAAAACTTTCTCGTGGCCCTGTTTGAGCTTTGCGTCAGTTGCTGCCCAAGAGTTTAAACCAAAGCTTGCAGCTGGTTGATAGCTAGATTGTTTGTGTGTTTGACGAGGTAATATACACAGACAGCACAGGATTCAGAAGGTGCCGAAGGGCTTCCAGGGCTAAGTGTGTTTCCTTCTCACCTCTGTTCCGGTTCCCAGACCTTCTAAGGGGGAGGGAGAGGAAACCACCTTTATCAGTTCTTAACCAGTTAATGGTGTATCTTTCCAGAGGTAATTGTGTGCAGACATGTGGATTATACATAAACTTTTGTGTAAGTGGCATCAAAATACCCACCTTGTTTTCTTTTTATTATATTAAAGAAAATAAAAATGTTGTGATCAAAATGTAATATGAAATTTACCCTCCTAGTTGTTATTTTAAACACATAGTTCAGCAGGGTTAACTGTGTTCATATTGTTGTCAGAGCTCTGGTCATTGCCCCTGGAACAATTCTTCGTTTGCTAAAAAGTTTTTGTTAGAAGTTACTGACACAGAGGAATATTTAAGAACGTAGATGGTGGGGGCATCTGGGTGGCTCAGTCGGTTAAGCATCTGACTTCAGCTCAGGTCATGATTTCACGGTTCGTGATTTCGAGCGCCACATCGGGCTCTGTGCTGATGGCTCGGAGCTTGGAGCCTGCTTTGGATTCTGTGTCTACTTTTCTCTCTGCCCCTCCCCTGCTTGCACTCTGTCTTTCTCTGTCTCTCAAAAATAAATATTGAAACAAAAAACAGAATGTAGAGGTTCTGGAGACCCCTTTCCCTTTTCATGTAACAGTTTGTCGTGATGGTTTCATGGCAGCACATATGGATCTCATTCTTTGTCATTGGGGCAGGTGCTCTCCTTTATGGATATGGCGTCATTCACTTAATCGTGTCCTTCATGATGGCATTTAGGTGGTTTCTCCTCTTCTGATACAGACAGTGCTGACATTTGACCTGTCTGGAGCATCTTGCTCTAGATGGGTCTCTTGTCTCTCCACAATGTAATTTTATTTTGTTTCATGGTTTTCGCTGAGAGACATTTTTTTTTTTTTTTTTTTAGTAAGTGAGTTTCTCACTTGTGTTTGCTGAAGATTTTAGTTGTAATAATTCACTCTCATCAAGCACATTCCGCGTGCTAGGTGCTGCTACTGTAAGCACTTCCACTCCGTCCATCTTTCCACCTCTGTGAGGTCAGCACTCATTTCCCAGAGAGAGAAAATCACTTTCCATCCACAGTAGAGTCAAAGGCTGGGATCTAACCCAACCGCTGGGACTTCAGAACTTTCCTTTGGACTATGCTGGTCTAGTATGTTGCTACGGGACAGGCACGTTTGCTCTTCGGTGAGCTATTTTGCACTATGTTATGCTTTCTGGTTTTAATGTGTTTTATTTATGTGTTAATTTTTTAAATCTCAGGCTTAGTTTTCTCTTTGCTTTGTAGTGAGTGTGTATTCTTTCTAATTTGGTATTTCTTAAAACATAATTTAATACAACTAATTGCATATATTTACTCTGTGTTTGTTTGGAGGTGATTGACTATTTCCTGCTGTGATTAGTGAGCAAGTTGGTACATTTCCACATTTTCTTACTTCCTTTTCCTTTCTTTTGCCTTTTGCTTTTGATTGATTGTTACTGAACTTGTTCTGATGTCAGCATTCATAACATTGTATGTACTAATGCCTCTAATACCTGATCAGTTTAAAGCAATGTATTTGAGTCCATGGTAAGAGGATATCATTGTCTTTGTATTCTCTCCTTTTCCTTTATACCTTTCAGCTTGATGTTATTTCTGCTGTTTTAATTTATGACATTTACATTCTGTTCTATAAATCCCAGAAAAGAGCAATCTTCGGTGCTGCGTCGTGAAAGGATTAAGTGCTCACTGTAAGGCTTTGGCTGAACGTTACCTTCTAATAGAGTTCATCCACAAAGGGCTTCTCTGCGTTCTTGTATGTTAAAGAAATTTTGTTTTCGCAACATGCTCGACTGGCAGTGTGACCAGATGTAGAATTCTTGGGCCACACCTTCCTGCCTGGAAGACTGTAAGGCCCAGGTGTCCCTGCGTGTCCCAGTGTTAAATGGAGCTATGTTGATGGCTGGGGCTGGCTGAACTTTTCCCACTGGAAAGGTAACGAGGTCTGCACCAAGTGCTGTAACGAAAGACCACAGGCTGGGCGTCTTCAACCACGGGCCTCTGTGTTCTCACAGTTCTGGAGGCTTCAAGTCCAAGATCCCGGTGGGGTAAGGCGTGTTTCTGGTGAGGGCCCTCTTCCTGGCTTGTAGGTGGCCCCTTCTCACTGTGTCCTCGCATGGCCTTTCCTCTGTGGTCACATGTGGAGAGACAGGGAGAGCTCTCAGGTGTCGGTTCCTTTTCTTACAGAGACATTAGTGCTGTTGAATTAGGGCCCAGTCCTATGCTACTGCACCTGAATTACCTCCCGGAGGCCCCATCTCCAAAGGCGGTGACTTTGGGGGTTGGGCTTCAACATACGAATTTTGGGGACACAGTTCAGTCTATAACAAAGGGTATTGTGGGCTCTTTTTTTGCCGAAAGGCCCAGAGAATTTTTATTTATTCTTTTTTTTTTCTTTTTGCAGCTTTAAATATGTGATGTATGACCATATTTATTGGCATGGAAAAATGTTCACAACATATTGCTGAATGACCAAGAGCAGGTTTATTTATTCTTTTTATCTTTCTCTAATCTTCCAATTTGATAATGGTGATGATTTTAAAATAGACATTTGAGTTTTTTGAGATGATTTTGGTCTTGATTTGTATCTGCGTTTGTTTTTCTATTTTTCTGGGCATGTGTTTTCCTGTTCTCTCTCCCCTCTCCTCTTGTTCTTCTCTTAGTATTTTTATATGGTCTCTGGCTGGTTTCTGTGCACTTTTCCCTCGTCTTTTGAATGGAGGGTGTTCTTCCTGGACCTGTGTGAGCGTGGGCTGGGGGTGGGGGCAGGGCAGTGTCTGGGGGAAGCCGCTTCTTCTCCCCTGGATTTTTCTCCCTCGCGGCTGATGGCAGAGATGCTGCTTCTGACCTTGTGTCCTGTGCTCTGGCGGCAGGTGGGGCTTGGGCGGCTCCTCGGCTCATCTGCTCAGACCGATACTCTTGTTTCAAACAAGGGCTCCCTGCTTCTGTTCTCCTGGGGAGAGCTCTGTACTTCGCCTGGGGTCCAAAGTCGCTGCTGTCCTCTTTCAGAGTCTTCGCTTGAGTTTTTACTGCCCTTGGCAACTAACTTGCGGCAGACCCGTTCAGTTTCAGGTGTTACGTTATTGAAGAAAGAATCTTATTTGCTGTAACTTGTTCCTGTTTTGGGGGTGGTGGTAATAAGAACAGAAATGTTTTGAGAAGTCTTTGCCATCTTTTTTTTTTTTAATTTTAAATGTTTTTATTTATTTCTGAGACAGAGAGAGACAGAGCATGAGTGGGGGAGGGGCAGAGAGAGGGGGAGACACAGAATCCCAAGCAGGCTCTAGGCTCCGAGCTGTGAGCACAGAGCCCGACGCGGGGCTCGAACTCACGGACTGTGAGATCATGACCTGAGCCAAAGTCGGATGTTCAACCAACTGAGCCACCTAGGCTCCCCAAGTCTTTGCCATCTTAAAGCTTTTACAACTCACAGCCAGATTTCTTTAATTAATCGCTGTAAATGTACTCTATCTGTAAAATTAGGGAGTTATACAGCATCCTAATTAACATGCTTTTAGGTTAATTTTTTTATGGTTCTGATGTAATTACAGGAAATTTGGGTGATCACTAAATATAGCAAATGTTTTCCTACAGACAGAGCCTCCACTGAATACACCAGAAAATAGAGAATATCTTGCAGAAATTATGTTTGAATCATTTAACGTGCCAGGACTCTACATTGCAGTTCAGGTAAGGGCAAAGTTATTTTTATAATTCCCAACAGACCTTAGCTGCGTAACCGTGGAGGAAATGGTGAATCCAAAGGCTCTCTGCTGTAGGAGTGTGCTGTGTGTTCTCATTTTCCCACTCCCTGAACACAACCCCCCCACCCCATTCAGACACTGTAAAGAACGTGTTCCATGATTTATGTTTTTATATGTACACTGTTGATCTGGAACGTATCTGGCTCTTTTTACATGCCTTACAATCTAATGTGTTTTCTTTGGGTGACAAGATTGAGATACAGATATGGTTCTCTTTTTGGCCTTTCTCCCTTTTGATCATAGTAGAGGAAAGATACTATGGAGTCTGTTAAAAAAGAAAACAAACACCTTTAGAGGGTCACCCCTATGGATCTGGGCTCCTCTGTTTCCACAAACTTCCAGAACTTCTCTTGAAACTTCTTGTTCACGGTGTGGGGAGTTTTGTTGGTTTTGGTAGTTGTTTGTCTGTGATCCTGTATAAAGAACTTGGCTGAAATTTGGGGGAATATTGAGATAGGTGTTTCCCAAAATGTTTTCTGCATGATACCTGGTCCCTTATTTTTAAGGAAAAGGAAGAGGAGTTGCATAGGAGAATAATTTGGGAGATCCTGTGTGCTGTAGCCTGCATGTGGTGACTTACAGTGGGTAGCAGAGTAAAGGCCCTGAGAATGCCTGCGTTGAAGAGGTCTGTTCATCCCAACATTTCCACATCTATTCAACCAGAAATCTGCTCTTCTCATAGGTTATTTACGTTGCATGGATTAGGGAGACTTTTTAGAAAACCCTGAACCACAGCCAAGTGCATCAAGGCTGCCTGGAGGGCATTTTATATAAGATTCTCAGGCTTCATCTCAGACCAAGGTTTTCAGCCCCGGAGCTTTGGAACGGGCCGTTCTCTGTGGTGGGGGCCGCCCTGTGTGTTGCAGGATGTTTGGCAGCCTTTGTGGCCTCTACCCACTAGAAGCAGCACCACCACCTGTCTCTCCTTCCCTGAGTGACAACCCCAAGTGGTTCTCAACGTTGCCAGAGATTCATTCTCTGGGGGCGACATTGCCCCTGGTTGAGAGCCACTGCCCTGGTCCTGCCAGCTGAGAGTTCCCGGGTGTGAGGCTTGGTAACCGGTGTTTTCTTCTTTTATAAACTCCACAAGTGGGGCGCCTGGGTGGCTCAGTCGGTTGCGCATCCGACTTCGGCTCAGGTCATGATCTCACAGTTCATGAGTTCGAGCCCTGCGTCGGGCTCTGTGCTGACGGCTCAGAGCCTGGAGCCTGCTTCGGATTCTGTGTCTCCCTCTCTGCCCCTCCCCTGCTCATGCGCGCTCTCTCTCGCTCTCTCTCTCTGTCAAAAATAAATAAACGTTAAAAAAATTTTTATAAACTCCACAAGTGATCCCTTACTGCAGCCCATTGGGAACTAGTGGCTTAGAGATGAAAATCTTCTTACTCCTTTATAAAGTTCCTTTCTCATGGGCTTTCCTTTGTACAGATTTGATTTATTTTATTGGAAACTTGGCTCATTCAGTTTAAGTGTGTTCAATACCTCATACTCAATCCTTAAGTTCAATTTGGAATTTGGATGTTCGGGGAGGGTGGCGGACAGGGGAGGTGGAGAGTTACGTGGACTAAGTAAGAAAGAGCGTATTGATAGGCCTGACGGCAAGCAACTTGAGAAACATTCCTGTGTGCTGACGATTCCGCATCTCTTATCCAGGCGGTGCTGGCCTTGGCTGCATCTTGGACGTCTCGGCAAGTTGGCGAACGCACGCTAACGGGGATCGTCATCGACAGCGGGGACGGGGTCACTCATGCCATCCCAGTGGTAAGCAGGATGTTCAGTGCTTCACTCTCTGTAGGCCTTACCTGATTTCGAGGTAAGGGAAGAAATGAAAGAAGACACGCTTTCTGTAATTAAAACACCACTTTAAAAGTCACGGCTGTGTTTAGGAAAGGTAGCAAGAGCTTTTACACCCGGTAGATGAGAAAGGACAGCGCCCCTGGGCCGTGGTGTCAGCACTTGTGAGCTGGTCCTTGTGAGCACTTGTGAGTGGCAAGGTCCTGCAGTGGGGACGACAGCCGTGGTCTGGTCCCGTGGCCTCCGCTTGCTTCTCCAGGCGTTTGCATCACCAGGGAGGTTTTCCTGGCCCACGTGAGGGGCTGCTGGGACAGACGTCATCTTGGATTCCAGACTGTAGGCGTGGTGCCTGGCCACCGGAGGGGTTATCGCTGTTCCGTGACAGGGTTGTATTCCTCTGAGCGGCTCATGCTTTAGAGGAATGACTGCCTGTCTTCAAATGTATTCAGGAGTGAGCAGCAGAGAAGGCACATTCTGACTTGCAGAATGCTCTGTGATGTCACTTGTTGGTTTTAATTTTCAAAACGTTAGAGAAGTGATTCCTAGTTCAGGCTTCAGGAGACACCTGCAGTCAGGAAGCAGCAAAGCCGGATCTGCCCCGTGCTGTCTCCTCGGGCCCCTGCGGGTCGGGGTAGGGGGGCTGGGGCCGGGGCAGCTGGTCCCTGCAGGTCCGGTGCGGGTTGCACCCTTGGGCCGGTCTCCGCACACTCACTCCTCTTGTGGGTCCCCGAGGAGGCCTGGTGTGTGACGCTGACTGGCAGGTTCCAGCGCCGGCTTCTCCCTGAGGTTATGCCCTTGACCTTGAGTACAGACTGAGCCCCGGGGAGAGACGGCAGAGGACCTTGTGGCCTGGCCTGGCGCGTGTCTCAGGTGAGGAGAAGAGGAGGAAACATTTCATGCCGAGTGCAGGCCCACAGAGAAAGTGGTCGTAGAAGTTTTTTCCTGTCTTTTTATCCTTTTTTTTTCTGATTATAAAAATTCCATTTGTTGTACGAGTTGTACTAAACTAACAGAAATGTGGAGAAGAAAATAACATGACCCAGAAACATGCCCAGAGAACTGCATTATGCTTTTTGTCTGGAGAGCTTTCCACGTTCTTTTGCTTAGGTGCACACATATGTATGTTTTAAGCAAAACTGGAATATTTTATGTCTGGTTCTGTATTCTAACTGTATCATAAGATTCTAAACTTACGTTTTACATGTTGATCTCTGCCTAGTATTTTTTCTTGTGTTTAAATATTCTGTGAAGAAATAGTTAATAATTGCCTAGTAGCCCATCACGTGGGTTTGGGATAATTCATTCATTGACTTTCCTGTTGTTGGACGTCTAGGTTTTTTTTATTTTTTATTTTTTAAAGTCTTTAATGCTACGATGGAGCTGATACTTAATACTGGTTGACTTTCTGGTAGAAAACGTTACGAGTGAGGCATGCAATATGATAATTATGAGTGGTTTGTGTCAGCTAGTATTCTTATGAGTTTAGACTGATCTTTAATTTATACATGACTTTTATTTCCATACTAAGATATTTTATAAATAGCTTGGACTCTGTGGAGGGGCCAAATCTTTTCTTTCTTCTAGAGTTCAGGTACATGAGAAAAACCACGCGAGGAACTCAGTCACGTGCCCTTACAGCTTAGTGCTGACTGTGCAGTGCTGGTAACCACTAGCCCTGATCAACTGTAGACGAGGTGGACTGTCCCCTCCACCCCATCTCACACGGGCATGTGGCGCAGACGCTCCTCTTTTCCTGCAGGGACCATGGCGGGAAGCCATCCCCTCTGGCCGCCAGCCCCCAGAGAGTGAGCGGGGCGCGTGTGTCCCGGGAAGGCTGGCGAGGGACCTGGGCCACGCTGCACGCTGTGGGCGTGTGAGCTCTGGGCACGGCCACAGTTGCTCTCTGGGCACGGGTGGGCAGGCTTCACCTGCTGGGAAAGCAGCTGAGTGAGAGGGGTCCCTGTCCTGACCAGCACTGGCCTCCAAATGCACAGGCTGGGGGGTAACTCGCCAGAATTACTCCCAGCGAGTATAGCTCTTCGTGCAATAAATGGGGTTATTTACTGAGTCCTGAGTACATGCCAGAAACAGTGCTATGTGCTTGCCTTCCTCAAGTCTCTATTGTAAACCCCCGTGGGGTCTTGTTCACCCCATACTGTGGGGCTGAAACGTGGTGACCGACTGGTCCGTGGTGACCCAGCTGACAAATGTGGAACCAGGATTTGAATGCAGGTTGTCTGAGTCCCCTGTATTTAAATTGTTGACTCTTAAATATAAGTAGGTTTATAGTTGGTTTAATAGTTTGTAGGTAAAACTTTTTCCTTTTTGTTAGACGAACACAAAACAGTTCCCTCTTCAGACAGCATGACTTATTGGAAATGAACCGGCTTTTCCTTTCACATTCCTGACACAGTCATCATTTTGCTTGCTTACACAAGCAGGTTATATTCATGGAACTGTGCATGCAGTCACTGTAAAAGACCTCCAGTCTTGGGCTTTGTGCACAGTGGGGACTCAGTAAATGCTTGGTGTGCCGCGAGGGGGTGGGACACGGGGTCCGGGGAGCTCTGCCCTACTGGAGTTACTCATTCTGGTCCTTCTGCCTCTTTTCTTCCTTAGGCAGAAGGTTATGTAATTGGAAGCTGCATCAAACACATCCCGATTGCAGGTAGAGATATCACCTATTTCATTCAGCAGCTGCTAAGGGAGAGGGAGGTGGGAATCCCTCCCGAGCAGTCATTGGAGACCGCAAAAGCCATCAAGGTAAAAACAGATGGGAAATGGGCTGGTTTGGGCGGAGGGGGGTGGGGGGGAATGGGAGGGGGAGAAATGGTGTTTTGACCCTTCCCCTTGCTACCATCCCCCTGCTCCTGCTTTCCTTCCTCTCCCCGAGGACGTGGGTCTCTCGTTCTGTTTACCACTTGAGTTGCGGGGCAGAAAGCCTCAAAGCTTAGCCTTTTCCTCTGAGCATAAATGCTGTGGAAGCTCCAACTGTAAATGAGAACAGCTTGATAACGGGTATTGAGCACAGGCGCACGTAGTACAGCATCATTTAATTGGAGCCTAATTAGATGGAACCCTCAATTAACTGCATGTGCTTCACGTCCGGAATGAGCAGCAAACAGCAGCCACAGCGGTGTTAGGAAGTCTGCGAAGCCAGCCAGGGCTCGGACTCCTGCCGGGTACTGCCGTGCGAGGTTCCTTGCCCTGAGAATAACCGTGGAGACTGAGGCCTTTCTAGGGTCCAGAATCGTTAAAACCCATCTGTATTTTCTGGCCTCTAGTTACCACGCTGGAGAAGTTACGGGGGGTTTTAAAGATTGGAAGAAACATGGCTCATCGGTCCTCACTTAAGGTGTCCGCTGGGCTCAACCCTTCGGTTCGTCTGTGTTCCTTCTAAACGAAGATCCTTTTAGAAGGAACTTCCCTTATTACGTTTCAGAATCAGGACAAATTATTGTTTGAGTCAAATGCAAGAGATTTCAGTGATGCAAGGATAGTTATTACATGGATTAAGAGGGAAGGGTTTGTTTTTGGAGAGGAGCAAGGTTGTGAGGTGGGATGTGTGACCTTGAGCATCTCCTTCCTCACGGGACACACACTTTCTGAGCCACAGAGGCGTTTGAGGGGAACGAGCCTAAACCCCACCCTCCCATCTAATAGCAGGTAACAGGCTGGTGGAGGAAACGTCAGACATGACTGCAGATTGGCACGTCTCTCCGGGCGGGACCAGGGGTATTTCTGGGACAGGGTGTGCTTGTAGAGGTTGGGCTCCTGCCGGTGGGATGGCCAGCTGCCCGGTGCCCCTGGGCCTGGAGCGTCCGGGATTCGGTGCTCTTGGTGCCAGAACAGGACAGCTCTGGGCAGACCTGGGGGCAGAATTGACAAGTCTCACAAGACTCTTTTTTAGGCTAAAGTATTTTCCAAGGCTTTCCCTCTTTCCCTGCCTGTCTTCAATGAAGGAAATTTGGATATTTGATTCATGCTTCCTCGCCATCCCAAGTCTGTTGCTAATGTGAATCAGAATCGAACTTCTTGTCCCTGACACTTAGGGGTCCCTCTGGGGAGTGTGAGTGTTCCATTTCTCGTAAAGATTATTGAGTGTGGTGACTGGTGCCTTCTCGGTCCTTGTGGTGGTGTTTGCTTTACTCACAGGCTACGTGGGGTCCAGACCCTGAGATTGGAGCGGGCCATTCAGGTTATGATGATGTCCTGCTCAGCTGTGAGGGCCGGAGTAGGAGACTCCTCCCTGACCCTCCAGATGAGCCGTGCTGGCCCTGCGTGTGGGTTACCTGCTGCCTGTTGCCTCCTCTCTGCTTCTGTAGAGGAAGAGATCCTGGAAAGATCCTGGTTGAGAGGTACCCCAAGAGATCCTGGTTGAGAGGTGCCCCAGTGTCGTGGTGCTACTGTGGCCATCTCCCGTGGCCATGAGCAGGCCTGAGGCTGCATAGATCGTGGCACACATCGTCCTTGCAGCCTGGGTCCAGAATTTAAGGTGAAGACTGCTGCACTCCGCCCAGCTTTAGGAGGCATTTCACGCCATCGGTTAAGCCAGGGCAGATGCCGCGAGAAACGGACCAGGCTCTGAGGACACCTCGGTGTCGCTGTCCGCAGCCCGGTGGATTTAAAGTCGTGTTGCCTGACTCCCCCTCCCTCTGTCATCAGGGAACAGGGATGTGTAGCAGATCTTGCCGTCCGTCTTAAAATTCCGCTAGGGTAGATCAAGGATGGCATTAGAATACGCTTCAGGGATTCTGAGAAACTTTGATCTTAATGTCATGGAAACACCTGCACAGGTCCTTCCGGAATCCGTGATGAGCGCCTGCTGCGTGCCTGACGCAGCGCCCACTTGGCTCTTGCCCACAGAAAGCTTCCTTTCGGCAGCTGGTACCCAAGTGCCACCTGCTGGTGTGCTGAGGTTAGCTCCGAGGACCGATGGTCGACCCGGCGGTTCGACCTTATCAGATGCTGAGGGGACGACTGCTGTGCGCATCTCCGGTTGGCTGCCGATGCCGGGTGAAGGCCGCTCGCGGTTCTCTCTTGCGGCGGCGCATAGGACCCCCGTCCCCCTATCCGCGTCTGCCTTTTTTTCGGTGGCACCTGCCACCACACAACATACTGTGTCATTGATCTCTTTGTTGTGGTCGTGGCGAACTGTGCGGCGCTCAGCCAGCGCATGTGCTCTGGCGGCCAGGGATCCCTTGCACATCCTGCACGCCTCGGCACGCGGGAAATACTCATCCCGGGGCCCGCGACTGGGCCGTGTCCGACTGCACGGCAGGTCAATGACCAACAGATCGATCATGGCAGGCGTCAGGATCAGTCTCCTGCACTCGGCGCGGGCCTGCTGGTCCAGAGGCCGACGGCAGGAGCGCCCGGGCCAGAGCCATGTGGGGGCCTCAGAGGCGTAAGGGAGGAGGAGACGGGAGACAGGGAGCATAGTAGACACGTGTAGACGTGGTTCCAGACAGAACGGCAACAAAATCTGTCGGAGTGAGACTGGTTCATAGCTGAGTTGCAAAGAGAGCGGATTTACACGTCCGACATAAGAGCGTAGTCGTGTCTGCGGTGAAAGGTGACCGAGCGTGAGGCCCGACGGCACGTCCACACTGGCGTCCTGCTGTGTTCAGTGCTTGGGCTCACTGGGCGTTTGCTGGAGGGACGAGACTGCGCGGCTAATGCCTCGTGACGTCTTTGTGCTCGTGTCTCCAGGAGAAATACTGTTACATTTGCCCGGACATAGTCAAGGAATTTGCCAAGTATGACGTGGATCCCCGGAAGTGGATCAAGCAGTACACGGGCATTAATGCGATCAACCAGAAGAAGTTCGTTATAGACGTTGGCTACGAAAGATTCCTGGGGCCTGAAATTTTCTTTCACCCAGAGGTAAGAGGTTTGCTCCCGGAGAGTGCACAAGTGAGGCGTGCGTGGCAGGACTGACACGTCGTGTGCGTGGGGGCCGCCCCGTCTGCATGGCTGCTGCCCTCTGCCTCCGCACAGATCTCGTGGTCGAAAAGCCGGTGACCGATTGGCCTGCAGGCGGTTGGGGAGAGCAGAGAAGGTGATGGAATTCAAAGCGAGCTCACACTGCTGCGGAAACTAGTTTCTCTCAGGGACCAAGTGAAAGTTGCCTCTTTTTAAAAGTGGGGTGACACGTGGCCTTTCCCTCTTTCGTGACCATCCTTCCTAATCCCGGGGTTTAGCCCAGGACAGTCCATCCTGCAGGGTGGGTTAAGCTTCTGCCCGAGGGCTGGCCTTGTCCACCGTTATGTAGTGCTTGAGAATTACACACGTCATCAGTTTAACTGTTAGTCACAAAGAATTATTAGTTTTGCGGGAGCAGTGATTATGAGGCAGCATTTTAAGGTTTAAATGAAAGGCATTTTACTCATATTTTGGTCTGTTTTTCTGCCTAATTCAGCTTATGTTCCCTATGTTACAAACTGCTGCCTGTTTTTAGTTGTGTATATGACTGTCGTGTAGGGGGATGTCACACACATACGAGTTCCTACAATCTAGTCACATCGTGCTCATTCCCTCCTGCCTTTGACGACACCAACTTACAACAGCCATAAAGGTGACAGTGTCGGGTGAGCCGCTGAGCACCTGGGTCCCTGAGACTGTTGTACATTTGGGCTTTCATTGATCCTAAAATATGCTTAAAATGCAATGTAACCGACTTATTTATACTTCACCTTATGTAAGTTGTAGAATTAAATCTAAGGCTGTTCACTGAGCTTGCTTGTTACCGTGTCAATTGTGTCATTTTAAAGCCACCATCATCACAGATGTACCCCTCCCCCCATCTTCTAGCCCGCTGCAGTGATCTTTCGTTGACTGTCCTCTTTTTTTTTTTTTTTTTGTTATATCTTGGCTGATTTTTTCATACTATGAATATTCGTAAGTGTTACTATGTACTCACCGTGTCCCTTGTTCCATATCCCACACAATCATGCGTGTGCTCCTAATGCAAAGCTGGTCTCTTTGTCAGCCTGATCACTTTCCCTCACTAAACCCACGTGTCTCATCTCTTTTTTTTTTTTTTTTTTTTAATGTTTATTTATTTTTGAGACAGAGAGAGACAGACCATGTACGGGGGAGGGTCAGAGAGAGAGGGAGACACGGAGAATCCGAAACAGGCTCCAGGCTCTGAGCTGTCGGCACAGACCCCGACGTGGGTCTCGAACTCACAGACCGTGAGCTCATGACCCGAGCTGAAGTCGGATGCTCAACCGACTGCGTCACCCAGGCGCCCCATCACACGTCTCATCTCTTAAGGGGACATATGTCATCATCACTACACACAGTCACATGGGATTCATTTGACACATTTGAACATTCCAAAGTGAAGTTTTTAAAGGAATGGTGAATTCTGTATTTGTTAAAGTTACTTTTTGAGAAGAGTTTTTCTTTTGTCCTATTGACAGAAATGTATAATGTTTCTTTTACATTTGTATGAAATTTAGTTTGCCAACCCAGACTTTATGGAGTCCATCTCGGATGTCGTTGATGAAGTAATACAGAATTGCCCCATCGACGTGCGCCGCCCGCTGTATAAGGTATAAGCCGCTTGGGTAAGGTGCTTTGACCTCGTTTCAGCACACATCCCCATTTCACTCTTGTTCGATAGGCTTTGTTCAAGGCCACTGTGGCAGTAAAATATTTTTCTTAGAGGAGTGGGGATGACCTAAATGTCTGGAAATAGTCTCATTAACCAGAAATATTTAATGTGAATATTCTTGTATCTTCCTATCTGGCAAGCTGTGTTAAGTTGGACAGTCTTTTTTTTTTTTTTTTTAATTTTTTTTTTTTCAATGTTTATTTATTTTTGGGACAGAGAGAGACAGAGCATGAACGGGGGAGGGGCAGAGAGAGAGAGGGAGACACAGGATCGGAAACAGGCTCCAGGCTCTGAGCCATCAGCCCAGAGCCTGACGCGGGGCTCGAACTCCCGGACCGCGAGATCGTGACCTGGCTGAAGTCGGACGCTTAACCGACTGTGCCACCCAGGCGCCCCTAAGTTGGACAGTCTTAACCACATGTACTGATGGGAAGATAAAAGTGATACTTCCCCTCATGCTTTTTGTGAATTCCACTCGTCTTGTTTCATGCATATTTAGTTTGGTGTCAAATGAGGTGTTGTTGGGAGAAGGTAGAGCCTGAGACGAAACAAAGAGAAAATGCCCATGTAATATTTTCTCCAAAGTTCTGTTTTATAAGGAGTTTTGAAACTTGAAATGAGAAAAAGCTAGCCCATGTGATTACAGGGTAAAGAAATATGGCTGACAGCCATGTGCTGGGAGCATTAGGTGGTGGTCAGGTGGCCTTCAGTGTCAGTTAGCGTCTGCCTGAGTGTGTCACCCCATCGGCTGTCTGCCTCACACTTTATCCCGCCTTCCTCAGACTCCAGTACTTCACGCGAGAGAGGAGGGAATCAGGCTCAGCACTGCACGTGAGAGGAGGGAATCAGGCTCAGTACTGCACACAAGAGAGGAAGAAATCAGGCTCAGTACTGCATGCGAGAGAGGAGGGAATCAGGCTCAGTTGAGGGGGCTCATTGCTAAATTTTATTTCATCTGCAGTCTTTGAAGAGAGTGAGGTAAATCAATGTCAGTTCAAATGAAAAGATGTCAACAGTGTGTATTGTTTAGTGAGAAAGCAAGTTATAAAATTTACATATAGTATTATGTCATTTTATGTAAAAATGGAGTTCTTAGTTGCATATGAGAAAAGGATTTGAATGATTCCACAATATTGGGGGTGAGGAATGGATTTTACTTTCTACTTTTTGTGTTTAAAATTATTTGAAATTTTATGGTTAACAAATTTTTTTAAGTTTATTTATTTTGAGAGAGCACACAGTGGAGGAGGGGCAGAGAGAGAGAATCCCAAGCAGGCTCTGTGCTATCAGCACGGAGCACGACATGGGGCTCAAATTCATGAACCGTGAGATCAGGACCTGAGCCAAAGTCGGACGCATAATCAACTGAGCCACCAAGGTGGCCCAACAGATGTTATCTTTATTATTTGGAAAAATTCACTGTATAGACAACTTTTATGGGTAAAAACAAGTTATAATTCTATTTTTATTTGTTGCATATTCTTTATATCTCTCTCCTCCAGTAAAGTGTGCAAGAAAAGGGAAACAAGACAGATGGCAGTGTTGAGGCTTCATCTTTTTATTGTTGAAATAGCACGCGGCGTTCTTCCCACTTGTTACTCTCCCCCCACACTAGCTGTGTCTTCTCGTCCGTGAAAGTGAGGAGCAGGTGTCCACTGTTTAGTCTTCATTGCACCGTAACGGGAATGCAACTCGTGCGGCAGTTACGGGGCGAGATTTTTCTCTGCACAGTTTAGTTCACATTCGGTGGATTGAGAGGATTCTCGAAGAAGAAATGGCCTTTGGAGAGTGTGTGGACTGAGCCCCAGACGTGGGAGAAGGAGGTACCTGGGCGAACTGGAGCAAATCGGTCTCAGGCTTTCTTTGGTCCTGCTTTGTGTGTCTTGTCCCAGGACAGGTTCCTTAACCTCTGTGACTTGAACTGATGAGGTTGGGCAGGGGTGACAGAAAAGATGAGATGGTCTTTCCTTTTACCACGCTAACCTGCCCGGGGTCACCTGAAGGGGTTGGCCTCTTGTCTCTTCCCTTGTAGGATGCCTGGTCCTTCCCTTCTGACCAGTAATTGCACTGGGATGCCACTTCCAGGCGTGGAAGTTTTAAGTGGCTAATAACAGAGTCATCGGAGCGAAGGAGGATTAGACGTGGGAGAGGATATCACTTCCAAAGTGGAGGAGGGAAAACAGGTTTTGGGGGCTGGGAAACGAGAGAGTCTGCAGAGGTGGCTCAGCTCCCGGCACTTTGCCTCCTCGCCACTAGGGGGATCTAGCCTCCACTTCCGATGCTTTCTGGATGCTTCCAGGTGACATTCCTGTAGCCATCACAGTAGCTACACATGCAAGTCCCTGCTTACGTTTTGTCTCCTAAATTGAGTGTCCTTCTGCTGTCACCAGTAGCTGCGGGCCGGTCGGGCCTGGGAACACAGAGTGAGAGGAGGTACTGGCTAGTTTCATCGCTTCAGGGGCATCCTGGTGGGTGAGGGCCATGGGGAGAACATCCCTTGGTGCTGGTGGCCGTGCACACCCCCACTCGCTGGGCCGCAGGCTGGAGGAGGTGAGCACAGAGCCCGGTGTCGAGGGGCGGGCCGGTGATGGGATGTGGAGGGTGCAGTGCGGCCCGGGGAGGGTCAGGACCGGCAGCGGGACAAACGCAGGGCGTTAGCCCAGTTACTTGCGTTTTCCAACATTTGTTTTAAAATAAAATTTTTTTTATTGATGTTTATTTATTTTTGAGAGAGACAGAGACAGAATGCGAGTGGGTTAGGGGCAGAGAGAGAGGGAGACACAGAATCCGAAACAGGCTCCAGGCTCTGAGCTGTCAGTACAGAGCCCAACACGGGGCTCAAACCCACAAACCGTGAGGTCAGGACCTGAGCCGAAGTCAGACACTTAACAGACCGAGCCACCCGGGCGCCCCTCCCAACATAGTTTTAAAATCTTAGATTTCTGTCAGCACTGTACTCGGGAAGTTGGAGAAAGTGATTGAGCTTCTCAATGTAATTTTTTAAATGATAGGAAATCTCAGATTTCCTTTTTTTGGTTAATTTGTTCTCCAGGTGCCCCTTACCTTGTTCAGAAACAGCCTGGGGCGTCTCCATCTCCGAACAGGTTTCTCTTGAAGAAATCGTGTTATTTGCAGACTTTAAATGATCATTTAATAAGTAGCCACGACTCCTTCGTTGAGCGCTGATACGCATTGAGAACTGGGTTAAGCATGTTCCTCACAGCCGTGGCCTGGGGCGGCTGCGGTTTCTCTCCCCATTCCGCAGACGGACCTGAGGCGGCTGCTGGCTCCAGGCAGCCCTGCTGTGTCCGGTGGGGCCCGTCACGCGCAGGCTGTTGGTCTTTCCCTCCTCACACACATCCCTGGAGGACGATGATATCCCCCTTTACAGATCAGAAGACTGAGCTCTGAGAGCAGTTGGGGGCACGTGAGGTCACCGAGCTGCTGAGTGGTGCAGGTGGGTTTGGAGTGCAGGCCGTGTCCCACATCTTGGAAAACTCACGCGTGTTTCATCCCGTGATGCAGGATGATCCTCCAAAGAGAAATTGCGTCCCTGACCACGTCACCTTTGGGCTTGTCGTTTCTCCCCTGCGGTCTTGGGAAGGGTTTAGTCGGCCGTGGTTGTCGCATCTGTGCCGAGTGCGTCTCGCGTTCTATCAGCCACACGAGTTTTTCCGTGGCCTCTGCAGTGTCATCACGGCCTCGCAGTTGGCTTAGGATTCGGTTAGGGTTGAGAGGGGGAGGCTCCGTGCCCTGTGGGGAAAAGAGGGACACAGATGGGACCGCACCCCTGTGTCCCTTTGTAAGATATCAGGGTGGACTAGAATATGTTACCGGAAAACTTAACCCTGATACCTATGTCTGCTCAGGGGACACGTCCGGTGGGGGATGGCAGGCCACGGGCAGCACTGTGACGCGGCCAGCTGTACCGCCAGGCACTGGGGGTGGGCTGGGCGATGGAGGGTCTGTGGGCACCAGTGCCTCTGCCACGGCCACCGTGAAAGGAACTTGTTTCTAGAACACGGGGCTCGATGGGCATTGAAGCTCCGTGTAGAGGCCTGGGGGTACCTGCCAGGCACTGGCTGTCGTAGCGCTTCTCCCTCATGGGGACTTTTCTGCAAAGGGCCAGACGGTGAACGCTTGTGGCTTTTCAGGCCATTCGGTCTGTGTTGCGTTTCCTCGGTCCTGCCCCAGCAGCCATAGGCGACGCGAGCGACTGGAGGTGCTGTGTCCTGGGAGCTGGGTCCGTTGCAGGCACGAGAGAGCCCGGAGCCCGGCCCCGACAGCGTCCCGATGGGCCCTCCGGCCTGCGTGTTTGCTTACCGGTGGCCGCTGCTGCCCTCGGGAAGCTGACTGTCAGGCCCTTTTCACTTCCGGGCTGCTTGGCCGGTGCTTGCTGAGCTTTCCCCCGCTGTCACCCCTTGTGGGGCCGTGACGGGCTCTCCTGGGGCTTTGTGGTTCAGATTCACCCTGTTCTTTTGGTCCCCCTCCACTGCCCCTCCTCCTTGTCAGGGTGGCCGTGGCCTTGTCACGGAGAGAGCCGCCAGCCGGCGTCTGTGTTGGGGAAGCTTGCACACGTGTGGGCTTGTAGGTTTACGAAAGTTGCCTGAAGTCTCTCAGTTGGAAGATACGCTGCGAAAACTTGAGGGGAGCACGCGGTGGCCTCGCTACAGGGAGCTGCCGGGTCAATGTCTGGGGCCGCGTGCGCTTCCCTCCTCTCTTGCTCCTCTGCCTCCCCGCCCGGCCGGCTCCCGCGGCCCCTGCACCTGCCTCGGCTCCAGCAGGACGGAGAGACCCAGACCCAAGTAGGAGACACGGTCCGGACCGCGGAACTCAGGACTGGGAAGGAGGTGGTGTGTGTGCCGAGCCCTGGAGGATTAGCCGTGTGGGTGCGCTGCCTCTCCGGGGTGTGGGCGCTGGGCCCCTGAGCCGTGGCCGCCGTGCACCGTCTCTGCAGACCCCACAGCCTCACACGGCGGGCGGCTGTGGGACCCTGGAGACCCAGCAGGACTCTGGGTGCCCTGAGGGTCTGCCCTCGGCTTCAGGGGAGGCCGTCTTCCCCTCACCCAGCTCGCTCCTCGCGGGGCCGTCTAGACCGGCCAGGCCAGGACTGATGTTTACCAGGCCCAGCCTCGGTCACCGCCGGTGGTTTCTGGGGAGGAGGAGAGCAGGAAGAGGCTTACTTTGGGCTCTGTTGGAAGCGCCTGAGACCGTGCTGGCCATTGAGCTAGCACCTTGCTTGGGCTAGTAGACAAGAAAGCAGAGATGGTGGGAGAATGAGAATGATAGGTGGCTTTGACAATTGAGAATCTTTAAAAAGGCAAAACAGTTTTTTAGACAAAAGTAGTCATAATCTAAGTTTTTATTTCATTCTGGCCTGTAGAGTAGAAGGGTAGGTATTTACGTGCCTCCCTTTTTAGTTCAGCTGCTACGTTATGGAGGCGGGAGCCTGGAGGGGTGCGTGTGGGGGTCCAGTCTTGGTAGTCCCGTGGTTTCCCCCAAAGACCAGGTTATGACAAGGAGCAGGTGCTTCTGGAAGCAAGTTTTCATCCCTGGCCACCACGCCAACACCTCCAGAGCGTTACAGCATACACATGCCTGGGTCTCTGTCCGGAGATTCTGATATAATTGGCCTGGGCATCTGGATTGTAAAAGCTTCCCAGATGATTCTAAGGCTCAGTGAAATGAGAACCACTGTTAGCAACTAGTTCTCTTCTGGATTAGTCAGTGTTTTGTGACTTTTATGCTTTACTTGAGGGCAAAGCCACTTTGAGTTGCTTTGTAGTGCAATTAAATGTCTTCTACGTCTGAATTCTGTGTATCTGGTATCTGGGTACCTGCTAACTGCAGGACTGCATTGTCGTTCAGTTAGAGGATGTGGGTGTGTATGAGAGGTGGTTCTTGTCTTCAAGAGCTTCCAGAAGCCACAAATAATACCGAGACAATTCGAATGGAACCCATGGAACCCCTGCAAGCTAAATGTCATTCAAGTGAGTCATGCAAATTCTGGTAATTGAGGGAAGGGGCAGATTGCATTTAATGAGAGGGGATCATGAAAGGCTTCAGAGGTGGCGGTTGAGCAGAGTCTGAGGTTCGGCCTGTGGAGATGAGCGGGGAGGCCGGCGGGGGAGGGCACTTCACAGGTAGCGGTGGGAGAGCAGGGCACGTAGTTCAGAAATCCGTTTTGCGGGGCACCTGGGTGGCTCAGTCGGTTAAGCATCTGACTTCGGCTCAGGTCATAATCTCACGGGGTTTGAGTTCGAGCCCTGTATTGGGCTTTGTGCTGATAGTGTGGAGTTGGCCTGGGATTCTCTCTCTCTCTCCCTCTCTCTGTCCCTCCCTCACTCATGGGTGCATACGCTGACGCACTCTCTCTCCCCCCCCCCCCAAATAAATAAATAAACTTAAAAAAAGAAATCTGTTTTGGGTGGATTCTCAGGTGGTATTGAAGGCAGTCAGAAACAAATCTAGGAGGGAGGGCAGGCAGGGCTAGTGACAAGATATTGTTAAACATGCCTTAGCGGTGGGTTGGGAGTTGGTAAGAAGTCTTATTACGTTTGTCAGGCAGGTGCGAATACATCTTGAAATGGTTCAAGGAATGATTTTTCTGTAACAAACTGTTTGAATTGGGTATACGTATTTTAATTATGGTACGGCCTTTTAAATCAGGAGGCACGTTGCAGAGTAAATGAATTATATTTATTATATTCGTTCTTAATGTTGAATCAGTTCAAATATCTTTAGTATTTGAGAGAGAGAAAAATACATATTTTAGGATACTGTTTTTTTTCCCAGCCCTTTTCAAAATAGACCTCTTATTCAGATGAAGTCCTGATTCAAGTCTGACATGTGAACAGAGAAAAGGCAGCTGCTGTGTTTGGGGCAGGGCAGTGGGCAGAGAAGTTTCCAGAGCTCTGCTGGTTCAGCCCTGACTCTGTGCCTGTATCCCCCATAACCCTCAGCGGTGTCTCCTGCGGACGTCTCCGGAAGTGCACGGTTGTGGTGTCACCCGGGAGAGACAGCGACGCCCACCCCTGGACTTTGAGTAGCTCACTGTGACCGGAGTGGGGGAGAAATCAGTGGCGGTGTCCCCCGGACCGCGCTGAGTGCGTGTTCACCCAGCACCCGCACAAGGCCAGGCCACTGGCGACACAGATGGGCAGACCGCCATCGCGGGGTGCGGTGGGCTGTGAGGGCACAAGGGGCGCTCCCTCCGACGGGGTGCGAGGGAGGCTCCTGGTGGGCAGCGTCTGAGCCCGTGTTCTCGGCACACTTTTCTGCCGTGGTGGACACGTTCTGTATCTGTGCCCGTTAGCGCAGCTGCCACTGGCTGTAGTGACTGCTGAGCCCTTGGAACGTGACTGGTGCGACCGAGGAACAGCATCTAGAATTTGTTCACTTAAAATTTAAGCACAAACGGCCACGCGTGGCTGCTGGCTGCTGGGACTCCCTCTGTGTCCCGAAGGCTGGTATGGCGTCCTGGTCAGCAGGCGGGAAGGATGTTCGGCTGGTGGACGTAGTCTGTTCGCGGGGCCAGGGGAGAAGGACAGCAGGGCATTTGTGTGTCCGGAGGGCCTCCTGCATCTCGACCTGACACTGGAGGGTAGGGGCTGCGCGCGCGGGGCCCACAGGAGGGGGCGCTGCGGGCGGCTGGTACTGAGCGCGGGGTTGGAGGGTGGTGTGGTGGGTCTGGAGGGAGGGGCCTCGTGTGGAGTCAGCTTACCCTAAGGGCATTGACGGTTTTACGAGGGGGGAGACACAATCCAGTTCAGGTTTTAGAAGTGCTGAAGAAGTGATGGGGCCAGAAAGGCTGAGGGCCGGGTGGGACGGCACCCAGGCTGGGGAAGCAAGCGGTGGCAGACAGGGCAGAGGGCGGGCGGGTGGAGAGAGAGGAGACGGGCTCCACGGTGTCTGATGATGTTCCGATGAGGCCGGTTTCTTGCACATCTGGGACGACGGGGATGTCACTACCAGGGTAGCAAATGCAGGAGAAGGGGAGACCACTGAGGGGTCACAAGACGAGTTCCAGCTTCCAGTGACGTGGACTTGGATCATGGGCTGTGGAGGATCAAGAAGACCTGAGATTTTCGGGGATCATCAGTGTCACCAAGGGAGAGCGTGCCGGTGACGAGACAGGAAGGTCAGGCTGTAAGGGGCGGGCAGAGGAGGAGGGCCAGTGAGGCCATCAGTCAGGGTCTCCTGAGGGACAGTCAACAGGATATCCCCCCTCCGTCTCTACCTGTATGTCTGTCTGTATATATCTCTATATCTGTGTCTATACCTGTCTGTGTGTCTAGACGTGTTTACATCTATCTGTATTTATATCTATGTATCTATTTTTGTATATCTATATATATCTGTGTATCTATAGCTATATATGTATGTTTCTATATCTATAACTATGCCTCTATATCTCTATATATTTCTGTATCTGTAATCTATATATCTCAATATCTCTACCTCTAGATTTCTAATCATCTATATATGTATATGTCTGTATTTATATATCTCTATATATCTATATTTCCGTATGTCTATATCTCTGTGTCTGTGTATCTATATCTCTATCCCTGTATGTCTATATCTATATCTACCTAATCATCTATCTAATCTTGCTTTAGTTCTCTATAAGATTTATTGTCAAGAACCGTCCTGCTTTCAGACCGGCAGGTCCGGCATCCACAGGGCAGGCCAGCAGGCTGGAAACCCAGGCAAGAGTTGACGCTGTAGCCTTAGTGACAGGCTTCCGTCCACTCCAGCAACCTCAGTGTTTGCTCTTAAGGCGGGTCTTCATCCGTGCGAGTGAGGCCCATGCACGTCACCGAGGGTGCTCGTTACGTTAACCGCATCGACGAAATACCTTCACAGCGGCACTTGGGCTAGTGCTGATGAAGTCACCAGTGCTGTAGCCAGGCCGGGCCGACTCATAAAATTAACCATCACAGAAGCGTAGAGGGAGTAGCTGAAGAAAGAAGAACGGAAACTCTGGGGGTGCCTGAGCGGCTCAGGTCATGATCTCACGGTTGGTGGGATCCAGCCCCGTGTCGGGCTGTGTGCTGCCAGTGTGGAGCCTTCTGGGGATTCCCTCTCTTTCTCTGTCTCTCTCTCTCTGTGCGTGCACATGTGCGTTCTCTCTCTCTTAAAAAAGAAAACTGCGGAAGGCAAGGGAAGACAGCTGTTATCAGCCTGGTCAGGTGATGCCGATGAAGGTGGAGAGGTGGCCATTGGGCTCTCAGAGAAGAGGCCGGGAGGAGCTGGGCAGAGGCCAGATGACAGCACCTACAGGGAATAGAGGGCTCACAAGGGGGAGAGAGGATGTGCACTCTTATGAGACATTTGTCATTAGTTGTTTCGTCCCCCAGATCAGGCAGCTGTTTAGAGCCAACCCCAGAGAGGCACTTGGATTTTCTCGAGGACACTGGGGGGCATCCTGCAGCCCTTATTTCCATATTTCACAAACAGGCTTGTTCAGACTTTGCTGGGATTGCAGTCTCTGGGTTCCATCTGAGTCCAGAAGCTCTTGTCCCTAAAGAGGGCCAGCCTTTCAAGAGTACAGTGTATGGGTCATTCCCAGGAGCTTCTGACGGAGTTTTCTCACTTGCAGTGAGTGGCCGGGCGGAGACTCCCCTGGGAGCATTTTACTTTGTGCTGCAGCAAACCCAATGAACCAGGAACGTGGGTTAAAGTTACACAGGATGGTGGGTAGGTGGCAGTGTATGTCTGTCAAACTGAGTTAAGATGAGATTAGCGTCTCTAGCACGGAATCTGCTAGCATGACAGAAATGGGAGTTTTTGTCATGCTTTATTTATTTTTTTATTTTATTTTATTTTATTTTATTTTATTTTATTTTATTTTATTTTATTTTATTTTATTTTATCTTATTTTATTTTTTTATTTATTTTTTAATTTTTTTTTTAACGTTTATTTATTTTTGAGACAGAGAGAGACAGAGCATGAACGGGGGAGGGGCAGAGAGAGAGGGAGACACAAAATCGGAAGCAGGCTCCAGGCTCTGAGCCATCAGCCCAGAGCCCGACGCGGGGCTCGAACTCACGGACCGCGAGATCGTGACCTGAGCTGAAGTCGGACGTTCAACTGACTGAGCCACCCAGGCGCCCCAATTTTATTATTTTTTTAAACATTCGTTTTTGACAGACACAGAGTGTGAGAGGGGAGGGGCAGAGGGAGAGAGGGAGACAGAGACTGTGAAGCAGGCTCCAGGCTCTGAGCTGTCAGCACAAAGCCCAACGTGGGGCTCAAACCCTGAACCACGAGATCATGACCTGAGCCAGAGTCGGATGTTCAACCGACTGAGCCTCCCAGGAGCCCCATAACTTTGTCATTGTTAATGCCATATTAGGTATTAATTAATGGAACTTACTGGTAATACATACCGTATTTCCGTCTTTCTGACTGAGGCTTCAGGTGGCTAACCGGTTACGTGCAGTGTTACAATGGCATGTGCTGCAGTGGCCTTTCCTAGCATAAAGACAGGGCCTTTCTGTTTTTAGAGGTATTGTGTAATCGAGACTTCTATTTGACATCATGAAACAAACATTTGTGCGGCCAGGTAAGGCATTATTATGATTGCTGAGGGCTCCTGAAAAACCCAGGCAACACAGTGAGCTGAATAAATGGATCGTGCGGTCACCTTGAGTGAGAGGCATGCTGTGCAGCTAGGATTCGTGGCCATTTAGCAAGTCGAGCCTGCGTCGTGCATACAACTTCAGTCTAGAAAATTTACACTCTGTAGATGAGCAGAGATTATGATTTCCAACTTAACATGCATTTAGAAAGTTTGAAAAATACCAAAATCTTCAATAAGGAAAACAAGTCAACACAATAGGGATGCCCACTGTCACCACTGTTGTTTACCATAGTTTTGGAAATCCTAGCATCAGCAATCACACGATAAAATGAAAGAAAAGGCATCAAAATTGGCAAAGAAGTCAAACTTCCACTTTTCGCAGATGACATTATACTCTGCGTGGAAAACCCAACAGACTCCACCAAAAGTCTTCTAGAACTGATACGTGAATTCAGCAAAGTTGCAGGGTACAAAATCAATGTACAGAAATCGGTTGCATTTTTATATACCAATAATGAAGCAACAGAAAGAGAAATAAAGAAACTGATCTCATTTACGGTAGTACCACGAATTGTAAAATACCTAGGAGTGAACCTAACCAAAGGTGTAAAAGATCTGTGTGCTGAAAACTATAGAAACCTTATGAAGGAAATTGAAGAAGATACAAAGAAATGGAAAAACATTCCGTGCTCATGGATTGGAAGAATAAATATTGTTAAAATGTCAATACTACCCAAAGCTATCTACACATTCAATGCAATCCCAATCAAAATTGCACCAGCATTCTTCTCGAAGCTAGAACAAGCAATCCTAAAATTTGTATGGAACCACAAAAGGCCCCGAATAGCCAAAGTAATTTTGAAGAAGAAAACCAAAGCAGGAGGCATCACAATCCCAGACTTTAGCCTCTACTACAAAGCTGTAATCATCAAGACAGTATGGTATTGGCACGAAAACAGACACATAGACCAATGGAACAGAGACTCCAGAATTGGACCCACAAATGTACAGCCATCTAATCTTTGACAAAGCAGGAAAGAGGATCCAATGGAAAAAAGACAGCCTCTTTAACACACGGTGCTGGGAGAACTGGACAGCAACCTGCAGAAGAATGAAACTAGACCACTTTCTTACATTATACACAAACATAAACTCAAAATGGATAAAGGACCTGAATGTGAGATAGGAAACCATTAAAACCCTAGAGGAGAAAGCAGGAAAAAACCTCTCTGACCTCGGCTGCAGCAATTTCTTACTCCACACATCTCCAAAGGCAAGGGAATTAAAAGCAAAAATGAACTATTGGGACCTCATGAAGATAAAAAGCTTCTGCACCACAAAGGAAACAATTAGCAAAACTAAGAGGCAACTGACAGAATGGGAAACGATATTTGCAAATGACATAACGGATAAAGGACTAGTATCCAAAATCTATAAAGAACTCACCAAACTCCACAACCGAAAAACAAATAATCCAGAAAGAATTGGGCAGAAGACATGATTAGACACTTTTCCAGAGAAGACATCTAGATGACCAACAGGTACATGAAAAGATGCTCAACGTCACTCCTCATCAGGGAAATGCAAATCAAAACCACACTGAGATACCACCTCACGCCGGTCAGAGTGGCTAAAATGAACAAATTGGGAGACTAGAGATGCTGGCGAGGATGTGGAGAAACGGGAACCCTCTTGCACTGTTGGTGGGAATGCAAACCAGTGCAGCTGCCGTGGAAAACAGTGTGGAGGTTCCTCAAAAAATTAAAAATAGATCTACCCTATGACCCAGCAATAGCACTGCTAGGAATTTACCCAAGGGATACAGGAGTACTGATGCATAGGGGCACTTGTACCCCAATGTTTATAGCAGCACTCTCAACAATAGCCAAATGATGGAAAGAGCCTAAATGTCCATCAACTGATGAATGGATAAAGAAATTGTGGTTTATATATATAATGGAATACTACTTGGCAAGGAGAAAGAATGAAATCTGGCCATTTGTAGCAACGTGGATGGAACTGGAGGGTATTAATGCTAAGTGAAATAAGTCAGAGAAAGACAGATGTCCTATGTTTTCACTCATACGTGGATCTTGAGAAACTTAAGACCATGGGAGAGGGGAAGGGAAAAAAAGTTACAAACAGAGAGGGAGGGAGGCAAACCGTAAGAGGCTTTTAAATACAGAGAACAAACTGAGGGTTGATGGGGGGTGAGGGAGAGGGGAAAATGGGTGATGGGCATTGAGGAGGGCACCTGTTGGGATGAGCACTGGGTGTTGTATGGAAACCAATGTGACAACAAATTATATTAAAAAAATAAAATGAGTCAGTTCTCTGTAATTATTGCTTATTGCTTTGACTACCTTTCCTTTTTATGTCTTTGAAATGTGAATAGGTAGATATATCATGCTGCCTTTGTATTTTGTATCCTGTGCATTATGTTGTGAACATTTTCTTAAGTTAACATTCTTTAAAAACATTATTATTATTATTATTTATTTTTTTTAGAGAGAGCACGCGTGAGTGAGGGAGGGGCAGAGAGAGAAGGAGAGAGAGAATCCCAAGCCCAGACACGGGGCTTGATCCCACAACCGTGAGATCATGACCTGAGCTGAAAGCAAGAGTCTGACATTCAATGACAGAGCCACCCCGGCGCTCCCCAAAACATTATTTTTAATGTGACCTAATGCTCCATCCTTTGTTTTTGTCAGTATCCGACTCATTTCTTGCATTAAGCTTTTGATACTTTTGTGGCTTAGGTCAAGATCTTTCTTCCCAGGACGTAGTCTGACATTCCGGGTGGTGGGTCGCTGGTGAACCTTTCTGAGCAGGCCGGTTCTGACGGGAGGGTTTGTGCTGCCTGGCGGCAGTGCCCGTCTGGGTCACCGGGTCTGGGATCGCTCCTGGATTTCCAGTTGAAATCCTGCGTGGGCCTGCAGGAGGCCCTGGTTGGGAAGGTGTCCCCAGAGCGGAGCTGACGGTGGGGGCTCCGACCCAGGACCCATTCGTTGAGCAGTACTTACCGGCAGCTGCTATGTGCCGGTCATTGTTCCGGGCGCTGTGGGGTCAGCTGTGACCGAAACAGGAAGAAATTCCCTGCCGTCATGCTGGTTACACTCTCGTGGGGCATTCGACAAAAATAAATGGGTAAAATGCATACGTGCTAAGGAGGAAGGCCTGGCAATAGTTGGGGAATGAGGATTTAGTCTCCACTAGAGGGTGGGTGCCGTGGGGCCCTGACTTGTGATTTCCATGTGTTGTGAAGTATTGCTCTTTTGTTTTCTTCCCCCCAACCTTTTAGGGATGTGAAGGCGATTCTCCGCTCATAGGTTGTACCAGAAGAGTCGGTGGCCCAGTCTTGGCCCCCGGAAGGAGTTGCCAACCCCCGGTCTCAGTCAGTGGCCGCCCTGGAATTATGCAGCGCACAACCTGCGTAGCAGCCTGGGTCTTGCGAAGTGTTGGGAGGGCTTTGTCTTAGGCCCTGAGAGAGCTGAGAAGCCATCGGAGGGGTTTGGGCATGGCAGTGACATGACAAGACATGTTGTAACTTGATGGTCATGACTGCCATGTTGGAAGCGGGGACAGGGGTCAGGACTGAAGTCAGGAACCAGCTGGGAGGTTCCCTCGGCACCCAGCAGGACACAGTCATGGGGGTCGTGGGGAGTGGTCGGGTTTCGGCCGTACTTCGGGGCTGGAGCCATCGGGGTTTTGGGAAGTAGAAGTGCAGTGTGAGAGGAAGAGCAGTGAAGGCGTGACTCAGCAACCAGAAGGAGACGCTGTCATGAACTAGGCAGAGTGCCCGTGGCGTCATCGCCAGTCAGATCCAGGAGGGCTTCCTGCCACGTTCCAGTGGTGGTGGCCGGTTCCGTGACCTGCTGTTTTATGCGCACCTTCCAAAGACCTGCGGCCCTGGTTGCGCAGCGGGAGACAGGAGTTACTGCCACACGTTGCAGAGTTCTCTTCATAGTTTTGAGTTTTGATAATTGTGTTTCAGCCCAATTGGTTTCCTTTGTAATCCTGCACATTTTATGCCTTTAAGAATATTATCATGGGGCGGGGCGCCTGGGTGGCGCAGTCGGTTAAGCGTCTGACTTCAGCCAGGTCACGATCTCACGGTCCGTGAGTTCGAGCCCCGCGTCAGGCTCTGGGCTGATGGCTCAGAGCCTGGAGCCTGTTTCCGATTCTGTGTCTCCCTCTCTCTCTCTGCCCCTCCCCCGTTCATGCTCTGTCTCTCTCTGTCCCCAAAATAAATAAATGTTGAAAAAAAAATTAAAAAAAAAAAAAAAAAAAAGAATATTATCATGGGGGCGCCTGGGTGGCTCAGTCGGTTGAGCGTGTGACTCTTGGTTTCGGCTCAGGTCATGATCCCAGGGTCGTGGGATCAAACCCTGTGTTGGACCCCGAGCTGAGTGTGGAACCTGCTGGGGATTCTCCGTCTCCCTTTGCCCCTCTCCCCTGCTCACGCTCTCTCTTACTCTCCCTCTAAAGAACAAACGACACAACAACATTATTGTGGGGAGGGGTGCGTGGCTCACCGAGGTCCAGACCTCCTGCCCTAGCAGCCCCTCCCACTCTTGCCTGCAGCCGCCCTCCCTGGACACCTGAGGACGCCTCCGCCTGAACGTCACTCTTGCGGGCCCCCCTCGCTATGGCGTCCAGTAACAGTCAGCCTAGAACAGGCCGTTACTTCTCAAAGCTGTCTTAAGAGGCCCTCTGCACCCCGCTTCTGTCCGCCCACCCTTCCTTTCTCTGCTCTCCTTGACAGAGTCCTGTGCAGCTTTTCTGTGCACTTGTCCTCACCTTCTCACTTTGGTACCTCCAGACAGAACCTCACCCTCGTGGCTTTCCCCGTGCTGACCCTGTGCAGGGGGCGGGGGGCTGGGGTCCTGGACCCTCCCCTTCTGTGGCCCACCCCCTTCTGCCTCGCCACCCACTGCTTCCTGTGCGGGGTAGGATGGGGGGCTGGGGTCCTGGACCCTCCCCTTCTGTGGCCCACCCCCTTCTGCCTCGCCACCCACTGCTTCCTGTGCGGGGTAGGATGGGGGGCTGGGGTCCTGGACCCTCCCCTTCTGTGGCCCACCCCCTTCTGCCTCGCCACCCACTGCTTCCTGTGCGGGGTAGGATGGGGGGGCGGTCCTGGACCCTCCCCTTCTGTGTCTGTCGGCTGCCTTCGCCACTGCTTATTCTCCGATGACTCCACGCTCGGTGCCTGCAGCCCAGACCAGGTCCTCTCCCATGTCCACGGGCGTCTGGCAGACCCTCGGACTCCAGGTGCCCTGAGCAGAGCGCCCCATCTGGCCCCGCAGACCTGTTCCACCGTAGTTAGCGGCAGCTCCAGCCTTTCAGTTAGTTTTTAGGCCAGAAACTCTGGAAATCGGCTTCTTGGTTCCTTTTTTCTCTCAACTGCACATTCACCCCGTCATCAGGTTCCGCTGGTTTTGTTCTCAAAAGGTACGTGGAAGCGTCTCACTGCCGCGTCCGCTGCTGCCCCAGGTCAGGCCACCGTCGTTTCTCGCCAGTGCAACTAGAATAGTATCCTTAACTGGTCTCCCTTCTGACTTCAGTGTCAACGCAGTGGCCAGAGCGATACTGTTGACATCTCAGATCAGGCCCTGCGAGAAAAACCCTCCAGAGCCTTCCCAGCTCACTCGGGGTCCAAGCTGCTGGCCCTGGAAGGACTGCACGGCTCCAGGTGACCTGGCCCGTTAATTTAGGAGCTCACATCACGCTCCTCCTGTCTGCCTTGCCTCACTCTGGACTCCTCCTTTCCTTCCTTGCTGTTTCACAAACACGCCAAGCACACTTCTACCACAGGGCCTTTGTACCTGCTGCCCCTTCTGCCTGGGAAATTATTCCAGGTATCTACTTGACTCACTTCTTTGGTGCCTTCAAGTCCTCTCTTAAATGTTCTCTTCTAATGAGACTTCCTGACCAGCCTGCTAAAAATCACGTCTCCGCCCTGTCCCTTAAACCCCATTTCACACTCCCTTCCCTTGTGTGTCCTGTGCACCACCTCCCTCTGCCACGCCTGTTACTTTCCTCTGTGTGTATGGCCGGTGTCTTCTCCGTTTTGACCTGTCAGGTTCAGCACTGACCACGGCGGGCTCTCAGTAAATGTTGCCGGGCGAATGCACAAGAGTACGTCGAGTTTGGGGAGCTCTGAGGCAGGGAAGGGGGTGCTGCCGGACCCGGAGGGAGGCGCGTTGGGGTTCTGGCACAGGTCCCACTGTGTGGAGGCACGGAAGATCACAGAACGGCGGAGGCCGTGCGGTCGTGACCACGAGGAGGCAGGGCAGACACTGGGGTGAGATCAGAGGGGTTTGGTGTGCGCCCCTAAGGAGTTTGGGCTCAATTAAGACCAAATCTAGAATCTTAGTGAAAAAAGTACTCAGAGAAGTAGGCTCAGTAAATATTTAACTGTTAAAGGAAACATTAAGTTCAAAATCGTATTTGTGGCTCAGTCAGTTGAGCGTCCGGCTTCGGCTCAGGTCATGATCTCACGGTTCATGGGTTTGAGCCCCGCGTCGGGCTCTGTGCTGGCAGCTCGGAGCCTGGAGCCTGCTTGGGATTCTGTGTCTCCCTCTCGCTCTGCCCCTCCCCTGCTCGCACTCTGTCTCTGTCTCTGTCTCCCTCTCAAAAATAAATAAACATTAAGAAAACGCTTATACTAAATTCAAAATTGTATTTTAAGAGGTCCTGTTGACTGCTTTACAGTGAGAGTAGTGGTCTACACTGTTTCTTTTGTAACTTCGAATACGGTATTAGATAATTAGGGCACATTAAGATGCTTTCTCTGTGTTTGGTGCTCGGCTGTGAGCCTTCTGTCCCCGCTCGTGTGTTACAATAATTTGTTCCATGGGTCTGTTTCCTTTCTGTAAGGGGTTTGACTTTAGAATATTAAAGTTTTATTATTTTTGGTGCCCTCAGAACAACGTTTACTCACTCTTCCAAGTGGGAATTGGTTTCTGATCCTTGAGGTAAATGTTGGTGTTTCTGAGGCACAGATTCATTGTAATGGGTGCTGTTGCTTCACTCTGAAATGAGATGGCGAGAATATCGGTCATTTCAGCGATTTCTCTTTTTCTGTCTCTGTTTTTCTCTCGCTCTGAAAGCGAAAGAAGCACTAAACCAAACAGATGATGCCTGTGAGCGAGACATAAATGTCAGGATGGCTCTCTGGGCACTCACTTGGGTTGAAAATAGTAAGTCTGGGTAACACTGTACCTCTCTCGTAACGCCAGTTAGGAGACGGGTCCTGTTTGCACCTGGCCGGGCGGCGGCTCCCCGCCTCCCCCGGCCAGCATCTCGCGTCTGGCCTGTCCGTCAGGAGTCCTGCCCGACACGTGTCGGGAGCCATTTCTCAGAGCAGAGTGGGTGATATGTCGGTAAGAAGGATGCAGTCCTGCGGAGGAATGGTGTGGCGCGGAGGAATGGTGTGGCGCGGGGGGCCTGGCCGAGGGGCTGAGGACCAGCCTTGCGGTGGCACCTTGTGGCTCCTCGTGTGGTTCACCTCTGGCATCTTCGGGGCGACACAGGCCCTGCCTGTGGACAGTGCGGACGGCCCAGGGGCTGCTGGTGCGGCGGGGTGGGCCTTCTGGTCTCTTATTTATAAAAGAGCTTTTTCCATTCGAATTGTGCCTGGGGTGATGGGAAGGGTGTATTTTTGTAGTTGAATGTTGAGAAAGGTTTTCCTGGGTTAGTTAGGGAAATACTGAATTTTTGATTTCCTCTTTGTAACGTACAACCTGGTTGGTGATTGTAAGAATCTGCCAACCCCCGAGGGGCCGGGAAAGTGCCAGAGCTTTCCTCTAGTTCCTGCTGCCGTGGGTGTGGTGCTTTCCTGCCACCGTTGTTCTCTGCTGTTAGGAGATGCTGTTGGTTGACCTTGGTTGCCCGCCCCTCCCGCCCCTCCCGCCACGCCCCGGGCAGGACTCCATTTCCCCTTCAGAGTTTCTTTACCCTGCGTCGATGGGGTGGTCCTCTGCTGTGTGTGGTGGGCACGTTGTTAGAGGCTCGATATCAAATCTTGCGGCCTCTCCGGAGCAGGGTCGCCGGGTCCTGGGGAGCCCCGTGTGCAGGAAGGCTGGGGCAGTGGCGCCGTGTGACCTGAGAAGGAAGACCCAGTAGGGAGCTCTGTTCGCGCTTTTGTGCAGATGGGTGCCAGGGCTGGAGCAGGCCCAGTGGGGGGCGTGGGGCACTGGGGACCGTCCCACAGGGCCCGGGAGGGAGGGATGGCCCGTGCGCTCTCTGGGTCCGAGCCCTCCCCACGGGGGCTGCTCCACCTCTGGGGGCCTCAGGGTCCTCTCGGGCTGGGCCAGCGGGGCGGTAGCGTCCCCGAGTGACGCTGCTGCAGGCCAGGTGCAGGGCCTGCAACTCGGCGGACGCCCCTCCCGTGACTGCCGGCAGTGTTCCAGGTGCTGCTCCGCGTCAGGCCCCGTGGACAGCGCCTCGTGCCCCTGTGGGCTCCCGCTGATGGCCCATAGTTATCTCATCTTCAAGTTAAAGTTCCCAGGGGTCTTTCCCAGTTTTCTCTGCTTTCTCGTTGCAGCGGCTGCTGTTTTGGGGGTCGAGAGGGGCACACGTCTCTCTGGGTTTCTTAACACGGGAGTGGGGCTCTTAGTCTTGGTGCTGGGGATGCTGGGCCAGAGAATCCCATCCTGCGGGGACCGTGGGAGTCTACCGCTGGGTGCCGGGGGCATCCCACCCTCCCGTTCCTGACCCTGGCAGACGTCTCCGGACAGTCCCGGGTGCCCCCTGCGTGCGCATCGTCCCTGGTCGAGAACCTGTGCGCTGGGGGGACGTGAGAGGACTGCCGCGCAGGAACTCCGTGGAAGTGGTCACTCCTGTTTGTGGCTCCTGAATTACTTGCTGGAGTCTTTTCCTCCCCTTTCCCCCTTTGTTCCAGAGCCGAGGAAAGCGACATCCTTCACTGTTGCCCCCACGGCCCCAGATGTTTGCCGGGGAGCCACCGCTGGCCGTGCGCTGTGCCAGTGACGCTACGCAGAGTGTGGGCGGGACTGCCCTGCTCAGTCCCCAGTGTGTGTGTCGGGGCGGGGGGGGCGGTGGGGACGGTCCCACCGGCGTCGTGAGGCCTCCGCGAGAGAGCGCCCGTGCCTGGGTCCGGTCCCGGGCCACGTGCTGCCCGTGTGTTACCTTCCTCGATTTCCGTACAGACCTCAGGAGAAGATGATTTGCCTGTTGGTCTCAAAACCAGAGAAGAGTGTGAGCCCCACTGGGGCTGTCGCTCTGGCTCCAGTGGAGGGGGCACGGGCCAGCGCTCAGACCGGGAAGGGCCTGGACTGCCTGCTCCAGAAGCAGGGTCGCTCACACGAGTGTGTGTTTACCTTTAGGATGCTGTTTTCCTGCTCTTGCCTCCTGTTCCTGTGGGGCGGGGGGGTCATGCAGAGCCCGGCTTTCTGCGTTGTGTAGTGTAAACGGCTGGTGTGTCTTCCTTTGAAAGCTGTGCCCTCCGTCCCACCCGGCAGCAGGCAGTGTGGCCGGGGAAGGCGTCACAGCGGGGTCAGCATGGGGGGACTGTGGGTGGGTGTTAGGCTGCGGCCATCTAGGGGCGGCGGAGGCTGCATCAGTGGGACGCCCCTGCCGGGCAGCTCTGTTCTCAGCAGCCTTCGCATGTCTACACGGCAGCTTTCCCAGGTCCACACGGGGCCTTTGCATGTCTACACGGCAGCCTTCCCAGGTCCACACGGGGCCTTCGCATGTCTACACGGCAGCCTTCCCAGGTCCACACGGGGTCTTTGCATGTCTACACGGCAGCCTTCCCAGGTCCACACGGGGCCTTCCCATGTCTACATGGCAGCCTTCCCATGTCCATGTGGAGGCCTTCCCATGACCACTCGGCAGCCTTCCTATGTCCATTTGGGGCCTTCCCGTGTCCACTTGGAGCCTTCCTGTGTCCACGCAGCGCCTTCCCATGTCCACGCGGCACCTTCCCGTGTCCACGCGACGCCTCTCTAGCCTGGAGGTAGAGTTCATGTCCCAGGGAAACCCGTATCATAGGCAGAAGTGCAGCCTGCTAGAATGAGGGAGTCGAGGACAGCAGCCTAGAAGTGTCGCCAGGCAGAGTAAAGGCTCCAGTTTGGGCCTGCAGCTTCTGGTTAGGGGTGTGCAGTGTTACCGACCCCAAGTCGTTGCTGGGCTCCGGGACCCGCTGATCCCGTCACGCGTGTGTGGAGCATACGTGTGGACGTGCCCCCGGTAGCTCGGTGCTCAGAAGCCTAGGCAGGAGCCGAACACGAGACAGAGACCAGTGCCCTGGCCGGGGCACTGCACACTTACCCCTGCGGCCCGGCCCCTTGGTCGTGGGTCTCCATGAAGGAAGGTGCTTGCTAGTGGGGGGCATCCAGGCGGGGGTTGAGGACGACAGGTGTGTGTTCAGAGGCAGAAGGACAGGGTGGGCAGTTACTTGTAGGCGAGCGGGTTGAGATCCAGGGTTGGTCCTCTGTAAGTCTCTTGAGATTACTGGGTCACATTAGAATTTCTCGATTCCGAGCACGGCGTGGAACTGGGGTGAGGCCTGGAGCTTGCTCGGGGCCTGGGCCACACAGCCCGTGTTTCTGCCGTCCACAGCGGCGCCTGGGAGTTACATGTTTAATAAACTTGGATTTGGCTCTACGCCTCTTTCCTCATGTGGGCGGAGTACATTAGGGCAGTGAAGGGTTAGAGACACCCGGCCTCCTGAGTGGCATCGCCCCCCTCTGGCTTCCTTGCTCCATGCATCTAGGGGGCTGCCCGTTCAGCGGGTCCTCAGTTCACCGCGGCCTTCCTCTGTCACGTGCTGCTTGCCCTGTTTTTAAAAATTCAACTTGGAGATCTAATTTACTTACAGTAAAATAAACCCATTTTAAGTATGGTTTGAAGAGATTCGACAGGTTTACCTACCCGTATAATCAACACCACAGTTAAAATACAGAACATGACCGTCACCTGTACAAGGTCCCCTGTCCTCTCCCCGGCCGTCCCTGTCCCTCCCCAGCTGCTGGAGAGCACGGACCTTTCTGTCACTGCGGATCCGATTGGACTTCCCAGGGACGAGTGTGAGTGGAATCCTACCAGCATGTCCTCTGTTTCTGGCTCCTTTTACTGGGTTCGTGCTTTCAAGTTGCAGGTTAATGTAGTTCATAACTTTTGTCCCAATTAGCACCTGCTGTATGATACACTACAATGTGTCTTCCCCCCCCCAGATATAATTTGGGTTGTTTCTAGTTTCTGGCTGCCACAAAACCTTCTGCACATTTGGGTACAAGTCTGTGTGGATAGATGTTTTCTTTCCCTTGGGTAACCACCCAGGAGTGTGATTGCTTTATCATATGATAAATGTATGTTTAACTTTATTTATTTATTTATTGAGAGGGGGGCAAGTGAGCGAGGGGCAGAGAGAGAGGGAGAGAGAGAGAGAGAAGTGGGGCTCACCTGGGCTCGTGCTCACCCGCAGCCGGACTCGAGCCCACCTGCTGTGGGACTCGAACTCATGAACTGTGAGATCATGACCTGAGCCGAAGTCAGATGCTTAACAACTGAGCCACCCAGGCACTGTGTTTAACTTTATAAAGACTACCAGATGGTCCCCAAAGTGGTTGTGCCGTCGTTTACACTTCCACTGACAATGTAGAAGTTTCATTCGTTCATATCTTAATCTGAACTTGGTGTGTAATGTATTTAAGTATGATTTCGTATGATTCTAGTACAAGTGCTGTTGATTATCTTTTCATGGACTTATTGGTCATTTGTAGATCTTCTTTTGTGAAATGTGTGAATTTTTTGACTTTTTTTTTATTGGTTTATCTTATTGAGTTGTAAGAGTTCTTTTTATATGCTAGATACAAGTCCTTTGTCAGATATATGTATTGCAAATATTTTTTCCTACTCTGTGGCTTGTCTTTTTATTTTCTTAGTTGTATTTATTAATTTAATTTATTTTTTTTAAGTAATCTGTACCCCTGTGTGGGGCTCAAATTCACGACCCCAAGATCAGGAGTTGTACGCTCCACCGACTGAGGCGGCCACGTGCCTCTCTTAGTGGTATCCTTGAAGAACAAAAGTTTTTCATTTTATGAAGTCCAGCCCATTTTTATCATGCTTTTTTTATGTGCTACAAAAGAAATTTTTGCCTACCTCAAAGCCATGAATATTGAAAAAGCCAGAATTCTTCTGGAGGTTCTACATAGTTCTAGCTCTTACGTTTAAGTCTGATCCATTGTGAGTTCTGTGCACGTGAAGTTCGGTAATGAGCAAGTGCTCACGTCCTCCTATGGGCATCAGTTTTTCTAACATCATTTCTTGCTTGAAAAAGACCATTCTCTCCCTATTAAAGTCCTTGGCAACTTGGTCTAAAATCATTTGACCGCGTATATTCAGTGCCATTTTTATTATTGTGTGAATGAAAAATGGATCTTACGTATTATTTCTCTGAAGGCAACTCAAGACCTTGCAGTGCTTCTAAAGTATCATAATGAACATTCGTGTTCAAACTCTGGTGAATTATTTTTTAATTAAATCCATTACAGAGATATGACAGATAATCGCAGTAACCCTAGACCAGGTCTGGGACTGGAGGGATAGAAATGCTATAAAGACTACTAATAGGTCAAGTGACAAAATTGGAATAGGAATAATAGATTAGATAGAAGTTTTGCATTCATGTAAGTTTATGAAGTTGACAGTAGTACTGTGGTAACGTAAGAGAATATTCCGGTTTTTAATAGACACATTCCTAAGTATTTAGGAGTAAAGGACCATGGTATACGTAATTTACTCTCAAATGATTAAAAAGTGTGTGTGTGTGTGTAGAGAGAGAGTTTTTGAGTGCAAATGATAGAGCAGATGTGGTAAAGTGTTAGGTGAATCGGAATGAAGGTGCACCACTTTTGCCACCTTGAAATTACTTATTTTCAGATAAGTTTTTTCTTTTCAAATAAAAAATCCATTATGTCAACTTGTTGAATTAATATTTGCCTTTTCTAAAAAAGTAGGATTAAATGTATTAAAATAGCCATTAACTGATTTTTAAAAATTTTTTTAAAAAAAGCTAGGTTACTGTGCTTATCTTGGTTGAAATGTAAATAGAAATGTATTTGAAAAATAAATGGTCATTCTAGATGTAATCTACCAAATTTTTTATGTATTTAAAAAAATTTTTTTAATATTGATTTATTTTTGAGAGAGAGACAGTGTGAGTGGGAAAGGGGCAGAGAGAGGGAGACACAGAGTCTGAAACAGGCTCCAGGCTCTGAGCTGTCAGCACAGAGCCTGACATGGGGCCCGAACTCACGGACCATGAGATCATGACCTGAGCCGAAGTCGGCCGCTTAACCGACTGAGCCACCCAGGCGCCCCATAAATTTTTTATGTATTTTATGATGATGGCTTATGTTACAAATTCTGTTTCTGAAATCCAGCTTCGAGTTCTGTTGTGTAAACTGGCCTATTTGAAATTTTCTGATGATAGTTTCTATTTCCTTACAATACCTTTAAGTACCTGGTTTGATTGACATGTTTTAACATTATTACAGAGCCTTGTGCACCAGATCCCTTTGTATGTCTTAGTCAGGAAGGCGGAATCACTGTTAAGTTCAGGCATCACTCCAGGGATTTAATGTCAATCCAACTTTGTTTTACCAAGTACTGTTTTGTATTTAATCTCTTTTCTGCCACAACAAAATCAACAGAAGAAGCCTTATAATCTGCAAGATAGAGATGATCTGTTCCAGGGAAGAAATGGGAAAGGATTCAGGGCGAAATCAGTATAGCCAGTACATTCTCACAAAGTGATGCTTAGTTCACCTTATCAATGAGAGCCATCCTGTCCGTTGACTGTGGTCTTTGAGACCCATTTTGTCCACTTGCAATGGACAGTGAGAGCTATCTTGTCCACTCAGTGATGGTCAGTACGAACCATCTTGTCCACTTACCATCATCAATGAGAACCGTCTTGTCCACTTGGCTTGGTCAATGTGAACCATCTTGTCTGTTTGCCATGGTCAACGAGAGCCACCTTGTCCACTTAACTGCGGTCAGTGAGAGCCATCTATCCATTTGCCATGGTCAACGAGAGCCATCTTGTCCACTTAACTGCGGTCAGTGAGAGCCATCTATCCATTTGCCATGGTCAACGAGAGCCACCTTGTCCACTTAACTGCGGTCAGTGAGAGCCATCTATCCATTTGCCATGGTCAACGAGAGCCACCTTGTCCACTTAACTGCGGTCAGTGAGAGCCATCTATCCATTTGCCATGGTCAACGAGAGCCATCTTGTCCACTTACCTGTGGTCAGTGAGAGCCACATCGTGTCCATTTACTGTTGTCAGTGAGAGCCATGTCGTCCACTTGCCATGGTCAGTGAGAGCCATCTTGTCCACAGGGGGGACCCATTGGTGGTTTATGTAATCACTTGTCACTTTTAGTGTCTTAATTGACTTAGTTCAGGGACTTGCTTTTCTTCATTTCTAGTTCTACAGTGAAGTTAAATACACATTTACACACAGTATATTCTACTTCAGTAAATCTCATTACAACCTGGATCCAGACCACCCCTAATTTAGTCTTTTCGGTTCTGCTTTTTTATTATCTTTCTTGTTGCACATTGCTGTCATTTGCTGATTACTTTTGAGCTTATGCATTTGAAAATACGAATTTTCTGACTTCTCCAGAATGTTCTTGATGGATAGAACTATCTTAAATCTTGCCATTATGCGTGCGATATTTTCTTCAGGATTCCCTCTGTAGCATAGTTTTAATTTTTTTTTTTTTTTTAACGTTTATTTTATTTTTGGGACAGAGAGAGACAGAGCATGAACGGGGGAGGGGCAGAGAGAGAGGGAGACACAGAATCGGAAACAGGCTCCAGGCTCCGAGCCATCAGCCCAGAGCCCGACGCGGGGCTCGAACTCACGGACCGCGAGATCGTGACCTGGCTGAAGTCGGACGCTTAACCGACTGCGCCACCCAGGCGCCCCTGTAGCATAGTTTTAAAGTTCACTGTTCTTGGGGCGCCTGGGTGGCGCAGTCGGTTAAGCGTCAGACTTCAGCCAGGTCACGATCTCGCGGTCCGTGAGTTCGAGCCCCGCGTCGGGCTCTGGGCTGATGGCTCAGAGCCTGGAGCCTGTTTCCAATTCTGTGTCTCCCTCTCTCTCTGCCCCTCCCCCGTTCATGCTCTGTCTCTCTCTGTCCCAAAAATAAATAAACGTTGAAAAAAAAAATTAAAAAAAATAAAAATAAAAAAATAAAGTTCATTGTTCTTGACCATATTAACTGTGGTTGATCTAGACAGAACATAATGACTATGTGGATGGAGCTCCAAACCGTGATTTTGAGCTCATGTTTATTTCCCAATGAGGACATCCTAATTCCAGATAATAAGCAAAGCAGTAGAAAAGAAGGTTGTCTTGTCTTTTACCTGTCATTGGGTTGTGACCTTGCCTCATAGATTCTCCTGATATGGACGCATGCTCCTGAAAGGACTCAACTCTTTTTCAGGGGCCTGTTACATAGCTCTCATTAACGGTGGTGAGTGGGCACCTTGGAGGTGGGGGGTCCACCAGTGGTCCAGGGACCCTGCTTCCAGAGCCAAATCACTGCCACTTCAGTGCACCTTCAGCTTCCCTGTGCAGTGACCTTCCTGGGCATCTCTCAATGATCACAAAGTTTCAGTCACAGAATGTTTTGTTTTGTTTTTTAATGGAAGAAACAAACAGCTCCTGTTGGAGAAAAATATGAAATTAACAACTTTAAAATGCTTTTGGAAGGTTCAAAACATTAACTTCTTAAAATGTCAGTCTCCACAATAATGACAGAAAGTTGCATTTTAAAGTTTCACTTTTTTGCATTTCCTAACTTTTTTTGAGATCACAGGCCCCTTTGAGAATCTCTGGATTCTTGGGATTCAGACATCTTCTTCAAGCCTGTGAATGAACTTCCAGCACCCAGGTTACGATTTCTGCTCTTTGGTGCTCCGCAAGGTCTTTGCGTTAGCGCCTGTCACAACAAGTACACGAAACGGAGTAGGAAGTTGACTGTTGGTTACAGCAGACTTCAGGCTGTCGAGGTCTGCTGTGCGACGAAGGAAGGAGTGAAGGAAGGAAGGAAGTCCAAAGTAAGACGAAGCATTCTTTCATAAGCTCCAGTCTCATTGAGCTATTTTGTCTGAAGCTGGTTCTTACGTGTTCAGCTTTCCTGTTTGTCGGCTCCTAGAAACTTCCGCCCTCTACCTGCCCACCCTTAGCGTGCGGAGTTTGAGGCGGTTGGGAAAATACGTCTAATGTAAAAGGCGTCTGGGCAGGGAAAACAGGGTAGCAGACTAACATGGCAGGGCAGGACGAGGACAGAGCAGGGCCCGCCATTCACGAAAGGCCCATTAGCCAGAGGAACGAGGGAGGCCTCAATCTGTCGTGGAAGTCACAGGGCCTCTGAGACGTGCGATCACAACCAGTGAGTTTTCCTGAGAGGTGCAGCCTTTCCTGACACAGAGACCTAAGAGAAGCTGCCGCTTCAGACCTTCGCCGAGAGTACGTTCTCCAGCCGCCTCTACGAGAGCGGCCTGTGCCGAGAGTGTGGAGCCCAGATGCACAGTCCCTTGGGTGGATCCCAGGAGAACACCGAGCACACAGGTAGCCTTCCGACCATCTGTTGTGACGTAGTAATAAAATTTAGATCACTCAGAAGCATGAATATACACTATATACCCGTTAGGTTATCTTTCAAAATAACAAGCACCCAGTTTTGAGATTCGGCAGCGGAAGATTCTTGGTCGTGTTGGGTGTTCAATTAAAAGCAGTTCATATCTTTTGACAGCCATTTAAGGGGAGAATAGGCTCACAGGGGCTTCTTGGGACTTTCAAGGAGCTGGCCACTGTAACATGTTGGCCACACTGAGGTGGGCCGAGGGGAGCCATGGACAGACCCGGGCTTCCTCAGGAGCCCTCAGGGCACACCATGACACGGCCGTGGAGCAAGGCTGTGTGGTAGTCTTAGCCTGGAAGGGTTTTAAAAGAGTTGTGTGTGGTGGGATTTAAGAAATAAAAGTAAGTGAAAAACAATAGCAAAAAACAAAGCACCTCGTTAAAAGCACACTTCAAAATGCCAGATTTCACACAGGCGTGGTCCTTGTCCGTCCCCCAGCTCCTGCTTAATTCTTCCTCAGTATAAGCTGAGTTCTTTCCAGGAAATAGTTGGTTGGTCTGACCCGCATTTATATTTATTTTTTTAATTTAAATTCAAATTAGTTTACATACAGTGTGGTCTTGGCTTCAGGAGTAGAACCCAGGGATTCATCGCTTCCATATAACACCCAGGGCTCATGCCAACAAGTGTCCTTCCTCATGCCCGACACCCATCTTCCCCACCTCCCAACCCCCTACCCCCAGCAGCCCTCAGTTTGTTCTCTGTATTGGAGAGTCTCTTACGGTCTGCCTCTCTCTCTGTATCTTATTTTTCCTTCCCTTGCCCTATGTTCATCTGTTGGCTTTCTCAAGTTCCACATATGATATCTGTCTTTCTCTGACCGACTTACTTCGCTTGGCATAATACCCTCCAATTCCATCCACATTGTTGCAAGTGGCAAGGTTTCGTTCTTTTTGATTGCCGAGTAATACTCCATTCACATCTTCTTTATGCATTCATTTGTTGACGGACAGTTGGGCTCTCTCCATACTTTGGCTGTTGTCAATAGCGCTGCTGTAAACATTGGGGTGCATGTGCCTCTTTGAGTCAGCATTTTTGTATCCTTTCTGACCAGCATTTAGAAAGTGGGATCAGTTGCCATTTGAGGCTTGTTCTAGGATACGATGACCAAAATCTCAAGAATACTTTTGAGTCATAATTCATCCATTCATTCATTCATTCATTCATTCATTCAGAGACAGCATGAGCAGGGGAAGAGGGGAGAGAGAATCCCCAAGCAGGCCTCACACTGTCAACACAGACCCTGATGTGGGGCTTGAACTCAAGAACCATGAGATCATGACCTGAGCCAAAATCAGGAGTCAGCCGCTTAACCAAGACTGAGCCACCCAGGGGCCCCATTGAGTTGTGATTTTTTTTCTAAATGTTTATTTTTGAGAGAGACAGAGTGTGAGCAGGGGAGGGGCAGAGAGAGGGAGACACAGAATCCGAAGCAGGCTCCAGGCTCTGAGCTGTCAGCACAGAGCCCGATGTGGGGCTCGAACTCGCCACCTGCGAGATCGTGACCTGAGCTAAAGTCAGCGCTTACCTGACTGAGCCGCCCAGGCCTCCTGTGCTGTGATCTTTAACAGCAAACAGATATGCAGTTTGTGTGTGTCACCAGCTGATGACACCTCTCTGAAAGGACATGGAGTCAGAACCCCTCGTTTTACTTCATTTAGGATTTCCCTGTGGTCTGTCCAGGACTGGTTCCTGCAGGTCTCACCCTTGGGTGTTGTCGTGCATGAGCGTCAGACCCAGGGCGACCCCGAGCTCTGTGTTTCCGAAGCTGCAGCTGTGGGGGATGCCCCTCCTCTGTGCCTCTGACAGGAACCAGACTCTTCTTGTTGTTTCTGGGAGATTTCTCCCCAAGGTGATGGAGCATAACAGTGATTATTCATGACGCTGGTTCTGGGACAAGATGTTGCTTGAAAGATCTAGGTTTGCAGCTTGCCCCACAGGCTCCGTGTGTGGGCAGGGGTGCCCCCAGAAGGTTCTCTGTGTGTGGGCAAGGGTGCCCCCAGAAGGTTCTCTGTGTGTGGGCAGGGGGCCCCTAGAAGGTTCACCGTGTGGGCAGGGGTGCCCCAAGAAGGTTCTCTGTGTGTGGTGAGGGGCGTTCCTAGAAGGTTCTCTGTGTGTGGGCAGGGGCGCCCCCAGAAGGTTCACCATGTGGGCAGGGGCGCCCCTAGAAGGTTCTCTGTGTGTGGGCAGGGGTGCCCCCAGAAGGTTCTCTGTGTGTGGGCAGGGGCACCCCTAGAATTTCTCTGTGGGCAGGGAGGCCCCTAGAAGGTTCACCACGTGGGCAGGGGTGCCCCAAGAAGGTTCTGTGTGTGGGCAGGGGCGCCCCGAGAAGGTTCTGTGTGTGGGCAGGGGCGCCCCGAGAAGGTTCTCTGTGTGTGGGCAGGGGTGCCCCCAGAAGGTTCTCTGTGTGTGGGCAGGGGCGCCCCTAGAATTTCTCTGTGTGTGGGCAGGGAGGCCCCTAGAAGGTTCACCATGTGGGCAGGGGTGCCCCGAGAAGGTTCTGTGTGTGGGCAGGGACGCCCCGAGAAGGTTCTGTGTGTGGGCAGGGGCGCCCCGAGAAGGTTCTCTGTGTGTGGGCAGGGGCGCCCCGAAAAAGTTCTCGCGGGGGCGTCCGTAGAGGCGGAAGAGGCCGCGGTCTGGGCTCCCTGGGGACCGTGCCACAGTGCTCAGGGAACACTGAAGCGCACAGGTGAGGACCGGCCGTGAGGGGTGCTTCTGGCGGCAGAAGGCCTTCCGGTTCCTTGTGTCTGGTGTGTATTTGCAGATTCTGGCCGAGGGGGGTCCCCCCGGGGTCTGCAGTGCGCAGCGTTGCTTTCCTTTCAGCAGAAAGGGGCCGCCGCAGGGCGGGGGGCAGCCCCGCGGTTGCTCAGGGCTCTGGGCTGCACGGCGCTTCTCCCCCCAGGGAGGCCGTGGGCGTCTCAGCCCAGAGTCAGCCCCGGTTCCCGGCCTCGCTAGCCCCAATCGGCCGGTGTCGATGGGCCGGACGGAGACTTCTGACAGTGACGGAAACGTTAGCTCGACTGCTGGCTGCTTACCGACGCTTCCTCCCCTCCTCGCCCCGGCCACGGTCTGCTCAGAGACCCCCCTCTGGCAGTCTGTCCAGCCCGGCAACCCCAGGCCGCGTTGGGGTGGTGGGCAGTCCGCGGACAGGTCGCGAAGGCGGCATTTCCCTCTGCGGACTCTTGGGTGGAGATGGCGTACATCCCCAGGAAGGGGACAGGATCACTGGTGGCCTCTCGTGCACCTGCTCCTTCTCCTCCAGTCTCTGAGCTCACCTGTGTGTCTCTTCCCGAGGCTAAGCGGGTGCTGGTGGCTGTTGTGGGCATTGGCGAGAAGGGGCGGTCTCTCTGTTCAGCACGAGGACGGCAGGTGTCAGGAAGGGCATGTTCTACCGTCATGTCAGCTCACCTGTAACCCGGGTCACCGGCGACAGGAAGGTCTGCTTCCCCGTTCTGTTCCGTGTGGTGAGGGATTTACGTTCAGACAGGACTTGGGTGGGGGTGGGGGGTTCCTGCAGTTACTCAGGGCGTTCGGGGAGAGCGGGGTTAGGTCTAATGTTTAGTGTCGCCAGATGGTCTTGAAGCGGGGCTTCTGGCTCCGGGAAGGATTACTTTATTTTCTTGCACACAGTGTTCTCAAGTGATACTTTCTGTAAAAAAGTTGTCAGGCTATCCTGATTCTTGCTTCATTGTCGTAAATATCCTGTGTCCCGAAAGAACACAGTATTTGTCTTTCATCAACATCCAATAAGAGATTTAATACAGCTCCCCTCCCTCCCCACCCTCCCCCTCCCTCCCCTCCCTCCCCCACCCTCCCGCTCCCTCCCTCTCCCTCCCTCTCCCACACAGGCTTCTGTCTGGCCCCTTAGGGGCATCTGAGAGTGATGGGGGGAGTGGGCAGCAGGGTGTCATTTCTCCGCATGATCCCCTAGGGAACCCTTTCTCCCCAGCCTCACCCTTCCAGGAAGCTTCAAGTATTAATCGAAAGACTCCCCCACCCCAGTAATTATTAAGGCAAGATAGCTAAAGATCCAGTGTTAATTTGGCTTTAGATTATTCTAGCAAGTCAGTGTGGGGGTTTATAGATTGTTTGAGCCTCTTGGTCCTTGTGAAGCTCTCTCGTTGTCGAGGGAGCTTGTGGAGCAGAATTGCTTTACGGCTTTGCTTGGTTATGATTAAGGGAAAGTGCGGAGAGAAGGAGTTTATGACACGGGAGCCAAATGCCACGAATGTACGCTGTGGGGTAGCACGGGCTCTGCTTCGGTTCTTACCTTCTTAGATAGGTCGAAGGGTGTTACTCACAGAAGCGGCGAAGCGGGTTACGGAACAGTGTGGGCGGGTGATTTCATCAAAGGAAACCCTCTGCTTTTGTGTCTTCTAGAATGTCGTTCTCTCAGGAGGCTCCACAATGTTCAGGGACTTCGGACGTCGACTGCAGAGAGATTTGAAACGAGTGGTTGATGCCAGGCTGAGACTCAGCGAAGAGCTCAGCGGTGGCCGGATCAAGGTAGGAGGCATCTCCGGGCCCCGAGCATGCCTGGCTGTGCCCCCTCCCACAGAGCCCGAGGAGCCGGCTGGCTGGCTGGGGAGCCCGCACCAGGGTTCAAGTCCCTTCCCCAGCCGCACCGTGAGATCACACTCGAGGGTCGCTGCTGCCGAACTCATCCCAAGAGTGTCGTTAAGGCTGGTGTCCCTACTGGGGTGGCACCAACCACTTCGTGACCCACCCCTGCCGGCGCTTTCTCTGTGATGACCAGGATCTACGGGGTTGGGACCAGTTGACAGCGAGGGTCTTTTATGTTTTTTTGGAGGTGTTCTCACGAAACTAAAGTAAGCACCCTTAGCGGGGAGTCTCGGTGTGTTACCCAAAGGTAATCATCGACGAGCTGCTGAGTTTCCCTGGGCTTCCGGGCAGGGCAGGGCCTCGGTGTAGACGGGACCAAATGCACACCCTCTGGCCTGGTGGAGTGACTGGTGGCAGATCTCTCACGGTGTTTTCGGGACGCTTGGCATTAGTTCTGTGATGCTGAAACATCTAATTTGTTTAGTAAAAAAAAAATCAACTGGGTTAGTTGCTTGGATTTCTTACTGTTTCAAACGCCTTTAGTTTTGTGAAAGATAACCCTTCCTTGATGTGGGCGCTTTGTTCTCTGCACCATCCCCGCTGGGGGCTGGGGCTGGGGGCTGGGTGCGTTTGGCCGAGACCCTTCCTGTCAGAGGCTGTGCGTGGCCGATGCCACCACCGAGGCACTAGAACATCGGGGATGGGCCTCGAGCTGTCAGCTGGGAGGAGGCCCCTCAACAGTCAGCACTCAGGGTGGAGCTGTCCTCTTGCCTGCTGAGCGGTTGCTGGGTGACCAGTCGACCGCCCTGGCGACTCAACGTCCCTTACTCTCTTTCGCAGCCTAAGCCCGTGGAGGTGCAGGTGATAACGCATCATATGCAGCGCTATGCGGTGTGGTTTGGAGGCTCGATGCTGGCCTCAACTGTAAGTCCTTTTCTAGATTGTTGTCTGTTTTCATTTCTGCGTTCTCTGTCGAGTTGGGATGCACGTTGCCCTGTGAAGGTTAAATAGTGCGTGGCTCTCAACAGTTGCACTTTTAATTCTGTGACGTATAAGAACCGTCTTAATGGTAACGTCCATCGCACGGCTAATCCTTCCTAATTAGGGCTTGCAGACAGTGTGGGTAAGCGGGATCCCAAAATAACCTCGATTCCCATGACTGCCCCAAGTAGTTTTTACTCTCCTCCTCACTCTGTGACGAGCCAGTGAGTCGCCAGTGTAGGGTGGCCCGCGGTTGGTTCGAGAGGAGGGTGAACACGTTCAAGAACCGAAGTGACCTCCGTCCGTAGTCGGGCCTCAGAGGGCGAGAACCTCACCACCGGGGTCTCCTTTGCGTGACGGTTTACTAGTCCTGTTTCTTTCCGGAAGGTGTCTGTACCGCTCCTAACTGCTGCCTCCCCTAGCCCGAGTTCTTTCAGGTGTGCCACACCAAGAAGGACTACGAGGAGTATGGCCCCAGCATCTGCCGCCACAACCCCGTCTTCGGAGTCATGTCCTAGTGTTCGCGTCGACGGCGTCTTCCGGTCACGCGGCGCCGGGCTGAGACCGCAGCTCCTGTACATACTGGCGTCCAGTGTCGATGTGGAGAAGCGTGCTTGCGTCGCCGAATGCATGAGGCGGTTCCGTGCACGCCCCCCGTGTGCCCGCCGTCCGACGGCCGCCCTCCCTCCCTGCGCCCTCCCCGCCTCCCCGCCTCCGAGCTTCTAGTCCGCGGAGAATTCTGAAGGAATTCACCTGCGACTTTAAAAATGGTGAGGAAATCCCCCCAGAAGATGGCGCAAACTGGTCCCCGCGGGAAAGAATATGGGGCTGCACCCCCTTTTCCTCCCGGCCTATTTTTGTAAATAAAACGTTATAAACTTGAAATACAAATTGATGTTTATATTTCCTATTATTTTGTATTTCCTGGTATTTGGTACAACTGGCCGAGCCTAAGCACGAATAGATTTTGGTGTCTTGGAGTTGCTGTAAAAACGTTTCTACTTGTGAGGCATGTTCTGATGTGTCTGTAGGCAAACAAAACAAAGCAGCAAACTTTTTTGCCACATGTTTGCTAGAAAACGATCACGCTTTATTGGCGTCACATGAAGTTTCAACACTAAACGCTGTTGTACGAGAATCATTACAGATAATGTATCTCTTCATTTTCCTGTTTGACCTTTCTGGAACTGTTTTATAGAAGACGCTGGTTTGCCGTTGGAGTGTTGGATGAAATGCTACCGTGCACCGTTGTAATAAAAGCGGTTAGACTCTTTATACAGATTTCCTGTCGTGCTGTGCTGGTCTTTCCGTTTCCCCTTTGGGCTCATGCTTCTTCCAAAGGGTGTTGCGGTTTGTCTCCCATCACCGGAGGATTTGGTGATCGGTACCAAGTCCGCGGAAGGACGTTTCCCAAAATGACGGGGACCGCCTGCCATCAGTGGCCACTCCGTCACCAGCGGCGCTCCGGATGCTCACGTGAGGGGCTCTGGATGCGGGGCGGGGAGGGTGCTTCTGCGGATTTCCAGCATCCCTTCCTTGGAACCCAGGACTCACCGCTGAGCTTTGAGTGGTTGCTCTGACGTTTGCTGAGTAGGTTGCTGGCTTAAAAGGTACTTGGCAAAAGTAAGAGATGTAGTGTTGCCCCGTTCTTCATGTAATACGTTCCGTGTGACACCCTTACGGTACTTCTTCTAAGTCACGAAGTAGGTTTTATTCTCTGAAACTTAGCCTTCATAAAGAAACATTTAGTTTTATTATTTAAGTTTAGAAACGAGGTTGAGAACAGCAGTAAGTTCCCAGCGTGGTGAAATCTGAGTTTCCTCTGCCCGAGGCCGTCCCTGCCTGGTTCCTCCCATCCAAGTACTAACCAGGCCCGACCCTGCTTAGCTTCCGAGATCGGACGAGATCGGGCGCGTTCAGGGTGGTATGGCCGTAGACCGTCCCTGCCTGGTTCCTGATTAATTGTCAGCGACCCCAGACCCTCGTCTCCTCACTGGGGACTTTCAGACCACTCAGTTCTTACTTTGTCCAAACAAACAGCTTCTCTGCTTTCCCTCTGGGGCCTGCTGCTTCTCAGGACCACCGGTCTCTTCTGGTTTCTTGTTTCTCCAGCCACTCTATCGCACTGAGTCCCGGGCCTCTCTGTCTGCCTTCACGCACACCCATGCGTCCGACACGTGGCAGCAGGAGCGCCACAAGTCCTTCCACGTGGAACTTTGCTAAGCGGGGACCGTGCGTGAACTTCCTTAATCTTAACAACAGCTCTTTGAAATTGGCATCACTGTTATCCCCATTTTCCAGATGGGAAACCGTGGCTGAAAAGAATTCAGTGCGTGCTTACCAGCAGGTAGGAAGCAGAGAAGGCATTACTGATGTAAAGTGTGCTTTCCTGATTCTTGTAAAAGGAGGAGGAGAACTGCGACCAGCCGGGGGAGCGGGGGGTCCAACCCGATGGCGTGAGCCTGTGCAGTGATTTCATGAGATGCTGGAATAAAAAGAGTTTGGAAACAGCCGCAGGAGCTAGAAAACATTCCCCCTCTCATCCACATCCCTTGGTATGGAATGTGTTCTAGGAAGCTACTGACACAGGATTTATAGCATGTTTTGATGTTGCATTATTTTCATTTTTGTCCGTAACGTTTTGCTCATGTTTCTTTTTTTTTTTTTTTAATGTTTATTTATTTTTGAGACAGAGACAGAGCATGGATGGGGGAGGGGCAGAGAGAGAGACACACACAGAATCCGAAGCAGGCTCCAGGCTCCGAGCTGTGAGCACAGAGCCCGACGCGGGGCTCAAACTCACGGACTGTGAGATCACGACCTGAGCTGAAGCCCGACGCCCAATCGACGGAGCCACCCAGGCGCCCCGCTAATACTGTTTCATCATGTGCGTGGACTTTGTTGTATTTCACAAGGCAAGTAAAAGAGTTTGAGCATTTAGAGCCATAATGGGCCCACAGTAAGTGTTCAATAAGTTTTAGCCATTGTTATTCTGTTCATAAAGCAATTATCGTAGGGGCGCCTGGGTGGCTCCGTCGGTTAAGCATCCGAATTCAGCTCAGGTCATGATCTTGCAGTTTGTGAGGTCGAGCCCCGCGTCGGGGCTGACAGGTCAGAGCCTGGAGCCTGCTTCGGATTCTGTGTCTCTCCCTCTGTCTGCCCTTTCCATGCTCTGTCTCTCTCTGTCTCTCAATCATAAATTTTAAAAAAACATTAAAAAAATTTAAAGCAGTTATTGTGTCCTGAGAGCCCTACTCGTCACAATTGCATTAAGAAATAGTTTTGGTGGGGGAAGGGAATTTTCAGTTCATGCATTCAATGGCCAGAACTTTCAGTAAGAAGATATATATATTTTTTAACGTTTATTTATTTTTGAGACAGAGAGAGACAGAGCATGAACGGGGGAGGGGCAGAGAGAGAGGGAGACACAGAATCTGAAACAGGCTCCAGGCTCTGAGCTGTCAGCACAGAGCCCGACGCGGGGCTTGAACCCACGGACCGTGAGATCATGACCTGAGCCGAAGTCGGACGCTTAACTGACTGAGCCACCCAGGCGCCCCAAGAAGATATTTTTAAAAAAAGATCTCCGTGTAGAGTTGTAGGATCTAAACGTCACCTGGCCTCTTCTTAGCATCGCACTGCTGATACAATCGAATCACTTTAACATCCATACAAAAGCCACCGCTGCCTGCACTGCTGCTGTCCCCCTGCCCAGCTCTGTGCTCTGAGCCGCTCTTTCATAACCAGCACGAGGACATCTTTGGTTTGGGTTATGCTTGTTCCACAGGCACGCCTCAGGTGAATGCACCGAGACTGGCTGTCACTGGGTGGTCGCAGCGGCAGGTGTGGGCGCCCTGGAGTGAGCGACCCCCAGAAGGGCTCCCTTCCTTCGGAGGGCTCCGGCATCCCCTCTGGACGAAGCCTCTTCCCCCGTCGGGCCAGCCTCTCCATGCTCCAGTGATGCCCTGTGGCCCTCCCTGGACTGAGGTCCTTGAAAATAGGGGACTGATCTTTGTACCCCCGGGGACCTTCCAACGCCTGGCACACGGTATGTGCCCAGTACCTTTTGAGATAAATTCCCGTTCACACGGAGACTCCCTCCCTGGTTTTTCCAGGCTGTGCGTGCTCTGCACTGACAAGTGTTCTGTGTTTGGGTGATCTTATATGAATACTGGTTTTCGAGCGTCTGGGACATTCACTATCATTACCTTAAGACTTCTTTTTTTTTTCCCTTTGATTTCATTTAATTCATTTATTTTGAGAGAGACAGAGAGCAGGGGAGGGGCAGAGAGAGAGAGAGAGAGGGAGAGAGAGAATCCCAAGCAGGCTCTGCACTGTCCGTACAGAGCCCGACACGGGGCCGGAAGTCATGAACCGTGAAATCATGACCTGAGCCAAAACCAAGAGTCGGACGCTTGACCTACTGAGCCATCCAGGCCCCCCTTGACCTTAGGACTTGTAACGATAGAAAATCTCGTTCCGGACAGAGACTCTGGTAGATGTGCCGTGTGCCGGAAGGTGGGTATGTCATGTTGTCACATGTCTCAGAAGGTGGGCTTCCCTGAACGGTGGTTACCGCCTGCACTGGAATCGACAAGGGTCCAGTGGAGGAAATTGCCCCGCACAGATCTTGAAGACCTCTGTATATTGTACGGTAGTAATAGTTCCTTCTCCAACTTAACCAATGTGAATAACGAGCTCTTGTGTGACCGAACTCCTGATCGTTTCGTGATTAATTCATTCTTTACGATCCCTCCATTCTATCTCATTTGTAAAAATTACACTAGTGCAGACAAGCTTGTGAGGTTTAATCAGGTGCACAGCTCATTTACAACCACGAGAGAGCCTCATTAAGAATATTTATCTGTTAAATAATTCTTTACTTAATTGGAGAATATTTCATAACGTTTTGTTTAAAAGTAGCTGTCAGGCTTGTTAAGGAGAAATGTAAATTGATTGGCAAAATAATTGTGTGGGGCTCTAATTGGCAATTACGTCAGTTTCACACGGTCAGATGGAAATAAATCTTTTTAAAAAGGAGAAAAGATACTATAGCTTGATATTGGTATCATGGAAGATTTTTCTAATGTTAAGATGTTAGTTCCTTCTGCCCTGTGTTACGTCTCAAAAGTAAGCAGCTATTTATTCCCTGGTTGACTTTTACCCTTTTTTTAGCTTGGCGGGAGGTGCCATGGATGATTTCTAATTACGTGTGTATGCACAAATATATATTAGTTTAATGGTATTTGCTACTGAAAACTTCAGAACTTTTTAATTGGTAAAAATGAATATAACTTTAAATTATGAAAAAATTAATAAAAACCTAAGGGGTTTATGGTGTCAAAATAGAAAGGACATGTCCTGGCTGTATTTTTAGTATTAAGGGGTCAGATCAGCTGTCACAGTTGATCAGAGCTCCATTTAATTCCCTCTTGGCCACGTTAACACTTACTGCAGATGTATTCTGAGTAGTTTCCCACCAGATACGCTTTGGCCTTGAGTGATCTTTCTTCGTGCTTCTGGTGTGCGCTTGGCAGTGACACCAGATGATGGAGTGTTTCGGCGAGGTGCCCTTTGTGTCATTTGCTCATCGTAGTGCGGCGGGGCTGAGAGTAAGGTGGAGAGCAGGTCGTCTGAGATCCCCAGTTCACGCCCTGGCACGGCGCCTGGCTGGTGGCTGGGCCACTTGGGACATGCTCACCTCCCTCTCTGCCTCCATGAGCTGTGAGCCAATGGCAACGCAGCCAGGAGCCCGTTGGGGTGCCCTGCGGTGCGGAACATCCCAGAAGAGATGCTTGCTGGAAAGAGGAGAAGTGAGAGACGGCCGTGGGGGACACTGTCATGTGAAGGAAGTGACACGAGAGTGTGGGGCTGCTCTCTCACAACTCCAGGGGGCCCCTTCAGGCTGCCGGCTATAGAAACCGCAGCACCCTCTCTTTGTGTGGCCCATCCTTTGTGCCTCAAGTTTTTATGTTTTTTAAGTTTATATATTTATTTTGAAAGAGAGAGCAAGCAGGGGAGGGGCAGAGAGGGAGAGAGAGAATCCCAAGCAGGCTCTGCACTGTAAGTGAGGAGTCTGACAAGGGGCTTGAACTCATGAACCACGAGACCATGACCTGAGCTGAAGTCGGACACTTAACCGACTGAGCCACCCAGACGCCCCCTCAAGGTGTTTTTAAACCGGGAAAAGCCATCATCTGTTGATGGTTGCTGGGTTCCGGGTGCTCCGCTAAGGTCCCCATTTTGTGACTGCACATTGTCTAGGGGCCTGTGAGCCATGGTGAGAAGGGGTCCGGGAACAAGTCACAAGGGCAGTTTTCAGTGCAGCACTAACGCCTGGTGTGGAAGGCAGGGGGGACGTAAGGGTGTCCAGGATGGGGCTGGGGTGAGAGTTTTGCTCTTTCTCTTAACATATTTCAGTATATGTGCTGCCGAAGCGAGCACAGGTCTTTCTCTTAAGAATAAAGCCCTTAAGCAAGTGAAGAGGGATGATGAGATTCGCACAGACACGCCTGGGAGGTCGTGCCCAGAGCTGTAGCTTTTCTGGAGTCACTGAGCGAACCTGGAACAGGAGAGGTGAAGTCGGCTGGACGTGAACGCTGGTCTGGAGCTGGCTAACGTATGCATGAAGGTCAGAGTCTGATGTCTTACTCTGTAAAACAGCGGGCAAAGTCGATGAGGTGTGTCAGAGGGGAATCAGAAATCAGAACAATCGGAAACTGATCTCTGGATGAAGGTAGGGAATAGACTTTTTGAAATTTAGGATGCAGTTTTCAGCGTAAAAACTGAAAGATAATTTCTCTCGCTGTATTTAGAAATAGTCGGTCTTTTGCATTCCTAGCACGGTGCTTTATTTCTTTTGCAGAAAAAGAGCGACTGTGATTTGCCCGTTACCAATGATACTTGAGAACTGTCAAAGAATTTAGGATAACAGCATGGTGTACAGTACTCCTCATAATAATTAGAAATAAGCCATCTAGGGAAATAAGTAGTGAGCTGTAAAAGTACAAACGACTAAGTGATATTTTCCACTGATGTTTCCCATCTCAGCCGGGCTAGTCTATGTGCTTGCATTTCTGATTATGTAGCCATTTTCTTGAACGAAATTAGTAGGTTTTCACATGTATTCATTAGGTCTTATGTCCGCAGTAAATTAAACTTTATAGGTAATCGAAACATCATTGCGTGATATAATTACAGCTCTCAGAATTAGAGTTTAAGAATGTTATTGCAGTAGGACGTACAACTTAAATGTCCCCTAATGGCAAAGATTAACAGCATTATAAACTTTCTAGAAATACGCGGCTCGTGGTCCTGGTTGACTGTTGAGTAACTTTTTTTAATTAAGTCTTTTTTTAAGATTCTTTATTTTTTATTTATTTATTTTTTTGTTTATTTATTTTTGAGACAGAGAGAGACAGAGCATGAACGGGGGAGGGTCAGAGAGCGGGAGACACAGAATCTGAAACAGGCTCCAGGCTCTGAGCCGTCAGCACAGGGCCCGACGCAGGGCTTGAACTCACAAAGCGGGAGATCAAGACCTGAGCTAAAGTTGGACGCCTAATCGATTGAGCCACCCAGGCGCCCCCAGATCATTAACTTCTAAAAGGGCCGACAAGCTCTTGCGTGCAGACTCAACGGACAGCCTTGTTTCCAGGTGGGAGCGTGCTCTGGAACATAGCGTGGTCACCCAATCCCGCGTGGTGACCTGTGTAATGAATTTGGGTGCCAGCGTCCTGAAAAGTTACATTCACAACGCGGTTAAGCGTGGGTGCCTGATCTTGCGGTGACACCTTAGGAAATTCGCTTCATGACGTGGGGTAACAATATTGATAGGGCTTAATAACCACAACCCACAACAGTTTTTCAGGGTTTTTGTTTTTTGCTTTTCCTTAAAAAAAAAAAAAAAAAAAAGAAAGTCACTGATACACTCACACAAAAGGCTATCCGTTTTTAAGCGTATAGTTTTCTCTTGAAATCTTAAACTCCTCTGTTCACCATAGATGGTTCTGGAAAGCCTCCAGCTGTGAATCCTGGAATTCTGTCTATTCAGTTCCTGCCCAGAAGTGAATGCTCGTGGCCGGGTTGAACAGAGCAGGAAAGGGGCTCTGTGTTCGCACCCCGATGCCAGAGATGGTTTGTGGGACGCCGGTGACCTCGTCCCCTTGAGGACCTGCGCTGCCTGTCTGTGCGTGGGACAGTGGCAGGCGTGCTGGGCCACACGGGAATCCCACCCGCGACCCCTGGAGGAGACCAGCGACTTACGCAGTGCTGCTCGCAGTGAGCCGTGCATGGTGTGCTAGGAAACGATTGCTTCTGAGCGTGTTCGGTGCAGCAGAGGAAGGAGCAAGTTCCAGGGCCAGACATGTTCGGGAAGCTCGTGCGAAGGTGCAGGGTGTCTCTTTACTCAAGGGCCGAGAGCTCTTAATCACTTGGGAAGCCTACAGGGGTGATGGCTCTCGGCCCCAGGCTCCGGAGGCCAGAGCTGGGGACACCCGTCTATGTGGGGTCCCCCCGGGAGAGAGGGAGCACCAAATCCTAACCACTAGACCACCGGGGAACTTGGGGTCCCCCCGGAAGAGCTGCCTTCACGAGGGGGTGTCGGTGGAGGGACGCCTGTGTTTCCGCCCCTGGTAGACTGTTCTGTGAGAGAGAAGATGAGGTTTCTAAAAAGGACTTTGTTTAGGAAAAAAAAAAAAAAAGTCTCTCTTCCCCTCCCCCGCTCTGTCTCACTCTCAAAATAAATAAAGTTAAAAAAATTAAAAACTTTTTTCTTCGGAATATTACTTGTATTGTGAGCTGAAGAGAACTCCTAATGGTGCTTCCGGTGGTCACTGGTGGTAAGTGAGGGACATTAAGTTCCAGCGGCTATTTTGGTGCTTTGCAGAAAGACGGACAGATGGCTGTCTCGCGTTTCTTTTCGTGGTCGCTCATTTCTTAGGCTCATACTCATCCGAGGTAACGCAGATGTTCAGTCTGTTACTCTCCTCGGACCGCATTTAGGCAGACATTTGTTCCTTAAGGGCACAATTTTCATTTACTGGAATTTCAAATATAAACGAAATGCCCCAAAGGGAAGGGATTTGGGGGGGGGGGCCCGGTGATTCCTACAGTGTTATCCGCGTGGCAGTTGACGGTGTGGTCATCGCTGTGATGTCTAATTTCTAGTTTTTAGTGAAAACAACCCCTTTTGATGAGTAGGATAAAAATAAAAATGATGTGATGCTATGTCGATTCATCTTTTGTTTCAAGTGAGAACGCCCAGTGTTCTATAAGTTCTGTGCTTTGGGGAATATTCTTTTTTTTTTTTTTAATGTTTTATTTATTTTTGAGAGAGAGACAGAGTGTGAGAGGGGGAGGCACAGACACTGAGGGAGACACAGAATCGGAAGCAGGCTTCGGGCTCTGAGCTGCCAGCACAGAGCCCGACGTGGGGCTTGAACTCACGGACCGCAAGATCATGACCTGAGCCGAAGTCGGACGCTTAACCGACTGAGCCACCCAGGTGTCCCATGATTTTTATTTACTTTTTATATTTATGTTAAAAAGTTTTTAAGACATTTAAAAAATGTTTACTTTTTGAGAGAGAGACAGGGTGTGAGTGGGGGAGGGGCTGAGAGAGGGAGACACAGAATCGGAAACAGGCTCCAGGAGCCCCTGATTTTTAAGCTAAATAAAGCCACTGCCTCTGTGAGCGGCCCCTACGTGCAAATATAACTGGCAAACAGTTGTCTCTTCACTTCCCACACACATCCTGGGTTTCCTTTTGCCCCTAGCTGGACTTAGACCTTGGTACGCACACATCAGGGGCGACGTCAGCCCTCAGCAATGACTTCGCTTCTCTCAGGATTTGCTTTTTTTTTTTTTTTAATTTTTTTTTAATGTTTATTTTATTTTTGAGACAGGGAGAGACAGCATGAGCAGGGGAGAGTCAGAGAGAGAGGGAGACACAGAATCCGAAGCAGGCTCCAGGCTCTGAGCTGTCAGCACAGAGCCTGACGCGGGGCTCAAACTCGCACACCACGAGATCATGAGCTTAGCCGAAGTCAGATGCTTAACCGACTGAGCCGCCCAGGCGCCCCTGTCAGGATTTGCTTTTGATGCAGGGGGCCAGGAGGCATGTCACGGCTTCCTTTTTTGTCAAATGCAAATTATCACCGCCTGCGGGTGACTCTTTCTGGAATCATTCATTTAGGACAACATATTTAGTGTTTGTTCATGATGGGCAAATTCCCGTGGCCTCTGGAGAGGTGGATGGCACGTAGTCCCTGTTCTCTGGAATCAGCATCTTTTTTTTCAAGTTTTTATCTAAATTCCAGTTAGTTAACATACAGTGTAATATTAGTTCTGGGTGTATATTAGGGTGATTCAACACCTCTCTATAGCACCCTGTGCTCATCACCCAATCCCCGTCTCCTGTTTCTACCCCCCCTCCCCACCTCCCCTCTGGTAACCATCACTGTGTTTTCTGTGGTTAAGAGTCCGCTAGAATCATTCTCAGCCAGGGTGGAGATTAAAGGGGAGGGCAGACCACGCAGCTTATGGACCAGTCAATGGCGTTGAACTGAGGGGCAGAGGCCGCATCGGGCATGGAGCCACTCCCGGCAATGGATGGACCCAACCGGTTCTTCACTCAAGTACATTTTCCTTTTGGTCAAGTACAAGTCGGTTACCCGGCGGAAACCTGCAGTTGTATCAGACGAGTCAGAAAGTGCAGAATTTGAAAAACTCCGTGAAAATGAGTATACAAAAATGGCATTGGCAGTGCACCCCGTGGTCATGGAACGTGGCTCTCGTTTACAAGGGGAGACTTGTCTCCATAAAACGAAGCAAGGACAGGATTTCAACAACTGTGTCCACAGATTTCAGGCAAGAGTTTGTGCAAACATCGATCAATTCAGACAACATTTACGGACCTTTTACTTCCACAGGGTTGTCTTTTTATCCCCAGAGAGCCTTCTGTTAATTAATTCATGTTGGAGTTGTGCCACAGTGCATTGGTACACGCTGAGGTTGTCCTCCAGAGCCGATCATTTCTAACTTTTGATTGGCCACAGATAGAATACACTGAAAACACAAAGTCCGTTCAACAGAGCGAGGCTGGAAGGGGATTTTTTTTTTTTTTTAATTTTTTCAACGTTTTTTATTTATTTTTGGGACAGAGAGAGACAGAGCATGAATGGGGGAGGGGCAGAGAGAGAGGGAGACACAGAATCGGAAACAGGCTCCAGGCTCTGAGCCATCAGCCCAGAGCCCGACGCGGGGCTCGAACTCACGGACCGCGAGATCGTGACCTGGCTGAAGTCGGACGCTTAACCGACTGCGCCACCCAGGCACCCCATGGAAGGGGATTTTAAGAAATACCTGCCCCGAGGCTTTCTTCTGCTGTCGATACTTTCAGGTTTAAGTAAGATCCAACTGCAGAAAGGTTTAGCGTGGAGTTCCTGAAGGAGCTGGGCAGAGATTTGCATACAAGACCCAGCATTCCGAGCGCCGCTTTCCCGCGTATCGGGGGTTCCAAGTCAGCTTTTTTTTTTTTTTTTTTTTCAACTTTTTTAATTTATTTTTGGGACAGAGAGAGACAGAGCATGAACGGGGGAGGGGCAGAGAGAGAGGGAGACACAGGATCGGAAACAGGCTCCAGGCTCCGAGCCATCAGCCCAGAGCCCGACGCGGGGCTCGAACTCACGGACCGCGAGATCGTGACCTGGCTGAATTCGGACGCTTAACCGACTGCGCCACCCAGGCGCCCCCCAAGTCAGCTTTTTAAAGGAGCAAGTGTTAGGTGGCTTCACAATCCCAGGACAGCTGGGGACGTGCTTGCCGGGAGCAGGGTCAGGGATCCAGCCGGAAACGCCCGGCCCCCTCCCCCACGTGGCGCTCGGGCCAAAACCCACAGCTGCCATCCGAGAGCTGCCTGGGGCCAGATTTCCTGGTGTGAGCCTTGCCCACCGCTGACTCCTGCCCGGATGGACCCTGGTCCCCACCGCAAGGCCAGCTGGGAAATGGGCTTTAGCTTTCCCATCCCGATTGTGCGGGACACACACAGAGATGTGCTTGGCACGGAGTCGAGTGTGTCCCCTGCGGTGATTTCCACAAGCACACCTCTGAAGTCTCTCCTCTCTGTCACACGCCCCCCCATTCTGCCTCCCCCCCCCCCCACTACCACATGTATGTGTTCAACAGTGGTCCTACGTGCTGTCGCTTACCTCCTGGAGGTGCAGCCCCAGTGCCCACACCATCTTTCGGTTATGGGGAGACGCTCCCTGCCATTCTGGGGAATAAAACTTTCCGTCTCTACGTATCTCTATTGTTGCCAAAAATATTTGGTTGTGTCCTGGACTTGAGACTTCAGTGTCAGCCTGGGTGATGAAGTGTGTCAGGAAGAAGCTTCCTCTACCTGCCCTCCTGGGTAGGTGGTGTCCCCTGGGTAGGTGGTATCTCCTGGGCGGTGATGTCCCTTGTGTGGTGATGTCTCCTGGGTGGGTGATGTCTCCTGGGTAGGTGATGTCCCCTGGGTGGTGATGTCCCTCGGGTGGTGATGTCTCCTGGGTGGTGATGTCTCCTGGGTGGGTAGTGTCTCTTGGGTGGGTGGTGTCTCTTGGGCGGGTGATGTCTCCTGGGTGGTGATGTCTCCTGGGTAGGTGATGTCCCCTGGGTGGTGATGTCCCCTGGGTGGTGATGTCCCCCATGTGGTGATGTCTTCTGGGTAGGTAGTGTCTCCAGGTGGGAGGTGTCTCCTGGGTGGTGATGTCTCCTGGGTAGGTGCTGTCTCTTGGGTGGGTGATGTCTCCTGGGTGGTGATGTCTCCTGGGTAGGCCGTGTCTCTTGGGTGGGTGGTGTCTCTTGGGTGGGTGGTGTCCCCTGGGTGGTGATGTCCCCCGCGTGGTGGTATCTCCTGGGTAGGTTGCTACTTCCCCCTTTGAAGAAGGCATCTGAAATGCCCACTGTGCTTCAGGCTTTCTCAGACCCTTGCTATTTTTTTGTTAACCTTCAGTTGTCACCGGTCTAATTCCAGACATGTTGCTTACTTTCCTGTGTGAGTGCATCTGAACTCTGAAGCAGTGAAAAGCAAATCGAGTTCCTCCAGGAAGGAGCACATGAGGGCAGGGCCTAAAGGCAGGGACGAGAGAACTGGAAGGACAAGAGACAGGTAGTGGCCGGCCCACCTGTCCCCTTCGTCAGGAGCGACACACGGATGAACGCTACTTCCGACGTTAGTTAAACTGTATTTTTTGTAGGATCAAATTCTTCGAATACTTTTGGACATCAAAATGTTATCCAGTGACTACGAGTTTGGAGGGGAGACTACCTAGGTCAGCGGAAGACAGAGTCCCAAGTTCACTGTCAGATTGAAGCATAAGTCGCATCCAAGGATCAGAGCAGTAAAAAGACAAAAAAGAAATAATTTAAACAGTTCTTGTTATGGAAACTCTGTACCCTCTCGTTGAGGGTGAGTAATGTTTCCTGTCAGGCAAGTAGGAAAATATTCCCATTTAATGAAGCTAATTATTTTCAAAGAAGCTTTCCATGGATAGAGGATAGTTAATTGGCCTAAATTCTTCCCCTCCGTGTATTTATTGGGCTGATGTAAGAGTGGAGTTTTTATTTGTGAATAAAAGAAGCTGCTTTGCACATGACAGAAAACCGTCGACAGTAGTTTTTTTTTTTTTTTTAATTTTTTTTTTCAACGTTTATTTATTTTTGGGACAGAGAGAGACAGAGCATGAACGGGGGAGGGGCAGAGAGAGAGGGAGACACAGAATCGGAAACAGGCTCCAGGCTCTGAGCCATCAGCCCAGAGCCCGACGCGGGGCTCGAACCCACGGACCGCGAGATTGTGACCTGGCTGAAGTCGGACGCTCAACCAACTGCGCCACCCAGGCGCCCCGACAGTAGTTTTAATACACAGGGGTTTTGGTCTTTTTTCTTTTTTCATGCGGCTGTCCGTGGCTGCGCTCACAGTTTCAGTGAAGACATCGGGGGCCCGTGTTTCCTCCAGTGTCCCGGCCTTCCAGCCCGAGACTGTGGCCCCCGTTCTCATGGCCCAAAGTAGTGGCTGGAGCTCCAGCTGACACCCCTGCATTCCGGCCAGCTGGTGAAGGAAGTGGCAAACAGAGCAGGCTTCTCCCTTTTCAGGTTACCTCACAGACACACCCTCTAGCACCTTCTGGAACTTGGTCACATGGGATGGTGGTAAGTGTAGTCATTTAGCCCGGTGGCCCTGGGCCCAGCTAAGAACCCATGTCTTATTATTAAGGAATACGAGAGTGGACGTCGGACAATAATGAGTGGTCTCTGGCCACAGCTCGGTTGAAGGATCAATGTGTATAGGTTTCCTTCTAAAAAGGGTGGGCCGAGCCTCCTTCCCGGGCCTTGCGCTTCAGGCCGTCCGCCCTGCGCTCTCACAGGTGCTGACATTGGAGCCCATTACCCAGGAGTCGGTCCAGGCAGCCTCGAGGTGCACGGATGCGTTTCCATGGCGCCTTCCTTTGACCTTAAGGAAATAGAACACTTAGATGGTTCTCACGGCTGGCTTTTCGTTCCCTGAGAACACAGCCAGTTCTGTCTTCCTCGGCGCACCGAGGGTAGGCACGAGGCCATAGAAAGAAAGAAAGAAAGGAGGGGAAGAACCCTTCATTTCAACCTCATAGTTTCAGTCTCCTTCCTTAGCCCCCCTCTCCCTCTGACTGCTGTTTAAGGCAAACCAAACAAAATAATGCACCTGTAGCATTTCCCGGGCTGCTGGCGCAACCTGGCACGTCGGGGAGGGGACGTGGCGGGGAGGGTCTAAACAGCAGGAGTGGAGGCTGGAAGTCTGAATCAAGGGTCTGCAGGGCCACACTCCCTGTGCCAGCGTCTGCGGGGGCTGGCGGTCCTTGGGGTGCCCTGGGGTGCGGCTGTGTCCTGCAGTCCCGCCGTTTTCCCTCTGTGTGTCTGCACGTTCTCCTGTCTGCGTCTCTTCTCGTGAAGACACCTGTCATATTGGGTTAGGGGCTCACCCCACTGCAGTGTGACCTCATCCTAACTTACATCTCAACGTCATCAGCAAAGACCCCATTTCCAAATGAGGTCCTGTTCTTAGGTTCTGGGAGGTAAGGCTTCCGGCACAGCTTCTTGGGGAACACAGTTCGGCCAGTAACGGCCAAGTCCACTCTGGAGGCAGGGGTTCAGTGCCCTCGCTAGTCCGCACGGTGGCTGGTGGACAGCTTCCGTTCCGACTGACCCAGTTGCTGCGCTAGCTAGGTCAATATCATTCCCGTAGGCCCCCGAGCTTTTAAATTCTCCGCTGGTTCCAGTAGCTCAGGGATCTTGAAAAATGGGAAGGAGAAGAAAGGGATAGGTTGTGAGGCCCGGAAGAAGAAAAGAGTCGGCCCTCAGCGTGATTGTCCAGAGAAGACTGGGTCCTTGCTACTGGCAGGGTGCTCCGTGGCCCGGAGGGTCGACGTGTCCCAGAGATGTGGGGTCGCAGGTCCTGCCCCAGACCCGCTGAGTCTGAGCCTGCATTGCACAGGCTCCCGCGTGATTTGTGCGCACAGTCAAGCGTGGGAGACAGGCCTGGAGGGGTAGAGCGGAGGAGGCAGGAAGGGAGAGCCTGAATCGAAGATGCTGTGATAATTCTAGCAAAGTCCAGTCCCTGGTTAAACCAGGAAAGGCTGTTGGTTCACTGGCTGAGAAGTTCTCATGGTGACTGACAGGAAGAAGGCTGCATCGGGGCAGTGCGGTGAGGGACAGGGCAGGGTGCTTCCTTCCTCCTGATTCGAGGGTGTCAGCCAAAGAGGAGCAGAGCGGTCGTGATGTCTGGTGGCGCTTTCAGGGCCCTCCAGCCTGGGGAAGAGCGAGGGACAGGTGTGGGGGGCTGAGGGTCCAGGAGGGGCCCGGGAGGTGCCCCACCATTCCGTACCCCCACAGACTGGCACCCCGCAAATCGACTCCTTATTTGTTGTTGTTTCTCCCCCGGGGTTACTGAGCATAATTGACATAACGCTCTGCGTAAGCTTAAGGGGCACACAGTACCCACTTCTGGATGAACGTCTAACAGACCAAAGTTTTAGATTTTACGATTAGAAACAACTGACGTAAAGTGCAAACGTTTTGGTGAAGCAGTCAGCTTGAGGTTATGGACTCAGGTGACAAATGACGAACGCCCTCCCTCCAGGCGGACGGGGACAGTGAGGTGCCTGTGGCGAGAGGGGCCGAGGAAGCCGGGGGCGCATCTTGGCCAGCTTCCGGTCACTTGTGGTTGTGCCGCGTGGGGGTTTTGTGCTCGCCCCTCCCCACCCACTCAGGAGCTGGAAGGGAACCACGCTCCCGCGGCTTCCTGTGCAAGAGCGGAGCTCGGATTCTGCAGGTTGAAGCCCCACGCGGGCGTTCGCAGTCTGTGTGACTGATGGCCTGATCTCCGTCCCCCGGTCGACGGCACGAGACTCTGGCAGCTTCCCTCGCAGGGAGGTTGGAGAATCAGCCAGGACGACGTGTGAGAGGCCTTCGTCGGCCATCTGCAAAGTCGCATTGTCCCAGTGGTGCTTCCGTTTGGCAGACGTCTGCGTAAGGGAAGGGAGGCCCACTCTTGGAGCGTGTGTTGGCCGTGAGGACGGGACGTGTGGCGGAGTCTTCTAAACGTCTGCCGTTCTGACTCGGAGACAGGACGCCCACGCCCCATGCCAGACCCGGAAGCGCCGAATGATGCCACGGGCCGGGGGCCCCGGGGGTCAACACGGCGCGCGGTTGCGTGGGCTCCGTGGCTGAGGAAGGGGGAAGGGACTTCAAGCAGCCTCTGTCACTTGGAGCCACAGAGCCACGCAAACGGAGCTGCGCCCGGGCCGGGTCCTCACTGCCAGTCGGTCAGAGCCGAGAATCTGCGGTTACTTCCCTGGTGGAGGGGTGTGCTGGGGAGGCCGCGGGGAGGCCGCGGGGAGCCTCAGTGCATAAACTGGATCCAGAAGATTGCGAAGTGACCGGGGAAGAGGGTCATCTGTTTTCACAATGGAGCTTTCCGAAAGTCTCATTAGCGTCAGCAGTTGGGTTGGGTGATTTCTTTCTTCCGCGCAGTCTCGACGAAACCAATTAAGTCTTGCTGCATCTATATGTTACCGCGTGCGCCGGCCGTAAGCAAGGGAAGGCCTATTTAGCCTGACTGTTGCCTCTTGGCTTATAATGGAGAATCAATTTATTTCAGCTTATTAAACTATTAGTGCCTATTGGATATTAACTCCGCTTTTTCTTGAGGCCCCCCCTCCCCCCTCCCCTTTCCCAGGCGTCGGGGAGGAGATTCTAGGACTTCAGAAATGGTGAGCGGGACCTTCCAGGAGGCAGGGGAGCGAGCCGGGTGCCTCCTGGGCCCTCAGGGAAACTTACGATGGAATTAGGAAGTTCCTCGGGGCTTCTATGTTCTGTGACCGCGCTTCAACTTTAAAACCCGTGTTCTGCTAGGAAGTGATGCTGTTGAGAACCTGTTCGGTGCGTGGCCTCCGTGCCTTGTTTCAGGGGTTCCGCGGAGGTATTGGAGGTCCGGGTGGTGTTGGATTGGCCCGTCTGGGCTGTGGTGCCCAGCTGTTGGCCAAGCACGCGTCTAGATGCTATCTGGAAGCTGTTTGGCAGATGCGATTAGCGTTTACAACATCAGTTACTTTGGGTTTTTCTATTTATTTGTTTATTTAAAAAAAAATTTTTTTTTTTTAATTTTTTTTTTTCAACGTTTATTTATTTTTGGGACAGAGAGAGACAGAGCATGAGCAGGGGAGGGGCAGAGAGAGACGGAGACACAGAATCGGAAACAGGCTCCAGGCTCCGAGCCATCAGCCCAGAGCCTGAAGCGGGGCTCGAACTCCTGGACCGCGAGATCGTGACCTGGCTGAAGTCGGACGCTCAACCGACTGCGCCACCCAGGCGCCCCTAAAAAATTTTTTAAATGTGACTATAGCTGACACACAGTTACATTCGTCTCAGACGTACGGCACGGTGATTCCACACGGTCGATACGACGCCATCGACTGTATTCTCTGTGTTGTGACTGCTGTGCCCGTGACCCATTCATTCCACAGCTGGGAGCCCGTGCCTCCCCGTCCCCTCCCCCATCTTGCCCATCCCCCCACATCTCCCGTCTGGCAGCCACCAGTTTTTCTCTGTATGTATAGGACTGTACAATTTAAGTGGAGGAGATCACCCTCCATAATGAGGGTGGGCCTCATCGGATCAGCCGGTGGCTTTAAGAAAAGACTGAGAGGTTCCTAAAGAAGAAATCCTGTCTTAAGAACTCCTGCCCGCGTTTCCAGCCTGCATCCTGCCGCCATATGTATTTCAGATTCAACATTGCAGCATCAAGTTTATCTGGGTTTTGAGACTGCTGGCCAGCCCCACGGGCTCCACACCTGCCAGTCCAGTTCCTACACCTGTGAGGGCCGTTTTCCTAAAATAAGTCTGGCCCCTGCCCCCCCCCCCCCCCACGTGTGTATGTCCTGTTCAGTCTGTTCTCTCCTGGACACGCCTGAACTACCCACCCTCTCTCTCCAGCCCGGGTGTCCCGGGCGACTGCTGCAGTGGTCTTTCCTCCATTCCTAAATGCAGTCTCAGAATCTTCTGGAAGAGTCCATGAACACAGTTGTTCGGAGCTGGCACCAGAGAGAAAATCTGTTTGCTGTTCTAATTTTAGGGGATACTCTTGGTGGCTGTTGGCTGATAAAACCATTGATTGTTCTCATATTAAGTACCATCTAATTAATTTTTCAGCTAACATTTGTGGGTCTCTGATGCCAAAGTACCAAGCATTTCTTGGCACACGTCTGGCCGGGAGCTCACTGCCGGCAGAGCCGAGGAAGGGGCCGAGGAGGGGATGGCTTCACTGGTGCCCGTGGCCTCCACCACTCGCTGCATTTGGTAAGCTGCGCTGATGGGGGCTGGACGGCATCGCCGATGGGCCAGTGGGAGGGGGCCACACAGGCCCCCGTGAGCTCGGAGCCCGGGCAGCCTGGGTTCACCATGTAAGAGCACTGCCCACTCCATCAGTTGTTAATGCTAGCATTTAGCAAGCGGCCCCTTCAAGCCCCCCAGATATAACGGAGACAAAGTTTCACCGGGCGGATGGAAAAATCAAGTTTTTATTTTATTAAAAAATTATTTTTAATGCTTATTTATTTTGGGGGGGGAGGGGCAGAGAGAGAGAGAGAGAGAGAGACATAGAGACACAGAATCCCAAGCAGGCTCCAGGCTCTTAGCTGTCAACACAGAGCCCAACATGGGACTCGAACCCATGAACCGTGAGATCATCACCTGAGTCAAAGTCAGAAACTTAACCGCTGGAGCTACCCAGGTGCCCCGAAAATTGAGTTTGTAAATTTTTTATTTGAGAGAGAGAGAGAGAGAGAGAGAGAGAGAATATGAATCTCTCCCCAATGTGGGGCTCAATCCCATGACCCTGGGATCATGACCTGAACCGCAATCAAGAGTCAGATGCTCGACTGACTGAGCCACCCAGGCGCCCTGGAAAATCGAGTGTTTCACCAGAAACGGGAGACAGCGAAGGAAGGACTTGGAGTCACCAGGACGTGTGCTCACATGTGCTGCCGTGTGGGGGCGATGGTGGTTGTGGGATATGATCGAAGTGACGGACGATGCCATTAATAAATGAGGAGGAGCTTTTAATTTAACAGCAGCCCCAGATTGGAGATTAATTTTTTAAATGTTTCCTAACAAGAAAAATGAAGCAAATAAATCCCGACGATGAGGAAGTAATGAAGCCCTTGCGAGAATAGCTTGTTGCCCCAGGCAGATGAGGGAATTCGTGGGACGTCTGAGGCCAGTGCAAACCAGCAGGCTCGGGTCCCCGCATCTCAGGCCCTAGGGGACTTGGCGGGCTTGCCCTTCGAGCCCAACTGGTCATCTTTGACTAGAGAGCTTAGAGAGCATGCGGAGAAAGACAATGGCCGTGAGCAGGCTGGATCCCCGTCCCCCACCGCCCTCACCCGCGTCACCCTCTGGCTGCCGCTGATGGGGCACCCGGGGGCCGTGGCGGCCAGCTGGCTCTGCGTGGACGTGCTGGCCTCCTGGACGGCGGCCGGCGACCGCTGGGGACGTGAGCGGGGACACTGCCAGCTTGTGCAGGCCGCAAAGGGCTCAGGAGCCTGGACGTGGGGCAGTTCCTGGCCCTGGAAAAAGGGGCCGGGGGTCTTGGATGCGTCATCCCTCACAGATCAGGACCATTCTGGATTGTGGGCTGTCAGCGTCTGTGGTCTTTTGTACCTAAAGCACAGACTCCTGAAGATGTCTGTCTTCATCTTAATTTGCTCAGGCATGCCGTTTATTTATTTTATTAAAAAAAATTTTTTTTACGTTCATTTATTTTTGAGACAGAGAGAGACAGAGCATGAACAGGGGTGGGTCAGAGAGAGGGAGACACAGAATCTGAAACAGGCTCCAGGCTCTGAGCTGTCAGCACAGAGCCGGACGCGGGGCTCTAACTCATAGACCGCGAGATCATGACCTGAGCCGAAGTCGGCCGCTTAACCGACTGAGCCACCCAGGCGCCCCTCGGGCATGCCGTTTAAACAGTGGCAACTGACCATGGCTTCTAGCATCCTGACGTCCTCAGACGCCTTTGTCTTCAGCGTGATCCTGCCTGGGCTGCTGGACGCCCAGGGCTGGTTATGGAACCTCTCTGAGCTCAGTCTTCTGCTCTCTGAGGATTCCACCTGCCTGACCTTTCCTACAGCCCCCCCACCCCTCCCTGCTGCATTACACGCCGTGACGGTCGCAATGGTGTTGAACTCTCCTTTGTGAGAGCCAACAACAGCGGCAGCGATAGTCGTGGGTGACACTTAACACAGCATTCACAGTGAACCGGGTCCACACACGTCCATTCGTCCTCTTGACAAGTGGAGGACAGGCCTGCGCCCAGCGGGTGTGAGGCGCACCAGGCACTGCGCCCGCCGATTCGCGGGCCGGGGGCGGGTGAGCGCCTTGTTCTCAGATCCACCCAGGGCCTCGCGCTCTCGCTCTCGTGTAGACGGGGGAACCGAGGGGCTGACTGGCCCATCATCAAGTGGGCGAAGGAGGAGGTGTGAACGCAGCAGGCCCCTGTGTGCAGGGCCACAGGCACCCCCACCCACCCCACCCCTCCCCACCCCACCCCACGTGCGTGGCGGGGCTGCAAATGCCAGCGCCTGGGGGGTCGAAGGGTGTGAGCGGTGGGCGTCTGGGAGGAGGGGTGCGGTGGCCTGTAAAAGCATCCGTTAGGGGCTACATTGTGTCCCCCCAAGTCACGTGTAGGGGGGCCCGAACACCCGTCCTTCGGAATGTGACTTTATTTGGAAATCGGGTTCGCGTGTCACTGGCAGATGTGCTTAGTCAGGCCCAGAGCGAGATGGGCCGCGCTCCGATGTGACCGTGTCCCGATGAGCAGGGGGGGCCCACTCAGGACACGCACACGGCGGGGAGGGGAGCGCCTCGCGAAGACGAGGGCGGGTGGCCCTTCCACGCACCTGGGGACGAGGGGCGCTGCGGGTTGGCCGCCCGCGGAAGGAGCCGGCCCCGTCCACACCTGGATCCGTGACATGGGAGGTTTCCGTCCTTCAGCTGCCGGCCTGAGTACTTTGTCGACAGACCTAGCAAACTAGTACAGTGTTCGTGTTTGAAGTCCTCGGAAGGGCCAGCGCCCGCCAAACCACATCTCTACAGCGGCCCGTGACGCGCATCGGCCATGACCTTTCTCCCTGAATTGACCTCCGCTCGGTCTTTGGCCAGCCAGCTTGGAAGAGAGGGGCCTTCGAGCAAGCATCTTGCCTGGGGTGTCCTCCAGCACATGTGACATGACGATAATGACGCTGGCTGGCTGAAGTGCAAACAACGCCAGGCCAGGTTCTAATGCCTCCGTGAATCAGTGCCTCCGATTCCCCCAAACTCCGTCAATCGCTATCGCCCTGCCCTGCTCTCGACTTGGAAACGGAGGCGCGGAATGGTACTTGCTGACCGGCGGATACTTCATCAACAGTGTCGATTTTATTTTCTGTCCCCCCAAAGCCCTGAGGATTAGCATTTTGTTTGTTTTTGTTGGTCCCCCCCCCCCACTATTCAAATAAAATAATTCCAGCTCTCCTCTCCAATATTGGTGGGGGGCCTGGCATCTCGTTGAGATTTTGATGATTTTGTGGTGAGGGGGAGATCTCATATTCTTCCCTGCATGAAAGTTGGGAACTCCCACTTATTATTTTATTTTATTATTTATTTATTTATTAATTTATTTTTGAGAGAGAGAGAGCGAGCAAGCGTGGGGGTGGGGGCAGAGAGAGAGGGAGACACAGAATCCAAAGCAGCTCCAGGCTCCAAGCTGTTAGCACAGAGCCCCACGCGGGGCTCGAACCCACGAACCTCGAGACCATGACCTGAGGCGAAGTTGGATGCTTAACCGACTGCCACCCAGGTGCCCCTCCCACTTGTTTTTAAATTAGGGAAGGTGACAGAAAGGAAAGTGGGTGGAGACACGGCGGCAGAGAAACTGGAAAGCCAGCTCCAGCCGTGTGCCATGTTTATATTCTTCCACACCTTGCCCAGCAAAGATGGGAGCCATGCTGCCCGAATGAGGTGCCGTTCACATCTGGGTTAAGGGCTGGGTTTGCCAGGCAGCTGCCTGAGGCACTGATCGGTCATACGTATTTAGACAACATTTGAATAACCCAGAAACACGGTACCAGTCTTCTCCATGTCCGACATGACGGACGAGGTGTATGTTTTTAGCCCCATTGATGCAAAAGTAGATCCATAAGAATTTCATCACCACCAATTCCAAATGGGGCAAAATAGGATATGCCGTTCAGGGCCTTTAATGAATGCCTTATTTTGAATATAAAGAGGTATAAAATATTTATGAATAGAAAAGTCATTTCTTCCCACCTCCACTGAAAATATGGTAGTCACATATGAAAGGCTATATTGCTCAGAAGGGAGCCCATAGGAGTAATTTTCCCGGCATAACTTCATTTGTCCGTATAGCTGTTTCACTCACGAACCAGGCTGGCCCCGAGGTATGTGTGTGTTGATGTTTCCTCTTGCCTCTTTTTCTGCACACCTCCTGTGTTCTGGGACCCCCACCCATCTCTCTGCCTCACATCCCCCGCCCCAGCCAGCTCTCAGATAAGACTGCCAGATAAAATACAGGATGTCAAGTTAAGCAGAAATTTCTGTTAAATAGCAAATAATTTTTAAGCATAAGTATGTCCCGTGCAGTATTTATGACACATTCCAAACATTACATGGGACATACTTATGCTAAACATTATTCATTTTTATGTGAAATTCAAACTTGCCTGGATGTCCTGTATTTTTATTTGCTAAGTCTGGCAACCATACTCGCTAGTGGTTTGGGGTCGTTTCTTAGAAGACACGTGTGCGGTGTATGTGTGTGTGTGTATGTGTGTGTGGGGGGGTTGTGGAATTGTCTGAACTATCAGTTGATTGGGTAGGTTAATCTTTGGTTTATAATTTAACATTAAAACCATCACGGGGCACTCGGGTGGCTCAGTTGGCTGAGTATCTGACTTTGGCTCAGGTTATGATCTCACAGTTCAAGGGTTTGAGCCCCGCGTCGAGCTCTGTGCTGACAGCTCGGAGCCTGGAGCTGCTTCGGATTCTGTGTCTCCCTCTCTCTCTGCCCCTCCCCTGCTCACACTCTGTCTCCGTCTCTCTCAAAAATAAATAAAATATTAAAAACAATCTTAAAACCATCTATTTCACTAGTGAAAACAGAAATATGACCAGTTATTCCACTGTATGGAATGCCTTCCTCGTGCACGACATCATCTAATACTTTGGCTGTGCTTATGAGGTGGTGTATTCCTTTCCTTTGGTTAGTGAGCACCCTGCGAGGTCCAGTGCCTGCTCCGGCACATTCTGCGTCTCCAAACCACTGGGATCTTACTTTTGGGTCAACCCCTAAGGACTTCCATCCTGTCTCCTCCACTCATTAGTACATAATGATGTTTATAAGCCCTGGCCCGAGAATCTGGAGGCCAGGGTTTTACTCCTGGGTCCTACTTATTAATTGTGTGAACCTCTGTGTATTTCTTCACCTCTTTGACCCTCAGTTTCCTGGTGTCCAAATCAGAGGATGTAAATGGGGCTCTCTGGGGTGCTGGGAGGGGAAAGGTGGCAGGGATGCAGGGACGCAAAAGGACCGGGATGGGCCGATGCTGGGAATGAGCGCTTTGCTCTCCCTCCTCCCTTGGTTCTCCGACTCCTGAGATTCCAGGGAGGGGAGCCGCACCTGTCACAGTGCGCGGTTCCTGGCCCCATCAGGGCTCACGGTGGGGCTGGCCCTTGAAGGGATTTGCGGGCCGGCTATTTTGGAGGAGGACACCAGAGGGCGCCCCGCACCGCCGCCCGCCTGCTTGGCTGCGTGTGCGGAGGAGCAGTTACCGCCGGACAGCGCGGCACCCACGCCCAGTTGAGGTCGGTTCTGAGTTGAAATCAGGAGTTCCGTGTGCTTGAAAGTCTCTCACCGCTTGGGGCGGTAAAGAACCGAGCAGGACTTAGGTGGCAGGGCAAATTGTCTGCCTTCAGAGCGCGTGTGCCTGTAAGACCCTCTAGCTCCTTGGAAACAAGAACCCAGAGGCAAGTGCAGACGCTGGGTCCGCGGCCCCTGTTCCTCCCTGCTGCTCCCGTACCCGAAGCCCCAGCCGTGTGGGGCGCGCCTGGGAAGTGGGCCCTGAACCCAGGAGGGCCGGCGTGTCTCAGGCACAAACTGCCCGGCTCTGGCCTCTTAGCACACGGGAGGCCACACATCGGAAGGGACGAGAGGGCTGCCTTCCAGCTGTGGCCACGACCTTGCCAATACAGAGGAGGAAGCCAGCTCAGCACCGCAGTCCGTATGCACAGGGATGGTTCCCAGGGATGGGCAGGAGCGCGGTCGCGGCTCCCGGCCGAAGAAGGCGTGAAGACACGGCGTAAATTTGGGAAAGCTTTTTAGGTTAACGTGGCTACCATAAGGCGTCGGTCAATGAACAGGCGGGCCTGACCGGGTCATCTAGAAATGTCACTTAAGCAGCATCTTACTCACTGATGACGCCCGGAACCCTGAGAACGTGTTGGTTTGTGATGACAAGGGTCGCGTGAAGGTCTTCTGTGCCTTACAGGCTTTAATGGGTGATCATGGTTTTTAAACACTCCCCCAACGCCTCCTGGTTGTTGGTGAGTGTTGGGATGGGGACGGGGAGGGGATGCTGCAGTGAAGCCTGGTGTGTGCGGGGGCCACAGCTGTGACCGTTCACACTCGTGGGCGCGTGGTGATGGAGGTCACGGCTGCGGCCACCAGACCTTCCTGAGATTCCCCCCCGGGAGGAAAGGAGGCAGATGGGACACCTGGGAGCCTCTTGTGGCTGCTCGGTTTTTCCAAACCCCGGAGGAAGAGTCCGACCGGTGTAGGATGGCCTGGCGAGGGGCGAACCGTGGCTCTTCCTGGACGCGCTCCCTCTTGGCCGCATTTCTGATTTCTCCCCACAGCTCTGGGCTCCCCCACGCTTAGCCACACCTCTGTGTCACACAAGAACAGAGGTGGGAGAGCCAGCATCTGGGGACTCCAAGGGGACTGCCTCCGGGCCACGTGACAGGCACAGCGTGCCGGAAGCCAAGCGTGGCAGGTGGAACAGCAGACAGACCGTCGAATGCTGACGATGGCGGGACTCCCCCAGCTGCCAGGCCCAGCCCCTTACCTCACAGAGGCATTCATTGCTTTGCAGCCTCCGTGTCTGCACGCTTACGCTCTGCAGGGTGCCCACGACGAGGTATTGCTCCCAGATCCCACCCCGTCTCTGTCGCTTTGCCTTCACGCGAGGCTGAGATTGACCAGCAGCTTGAACCGCAGCTGTTTGAAGGAACATGCAATCTGCACCAGGTTTGAAATACGAAACCCAGCAAACTTGCCGGGAGATGTTCTTGGGACTCGTATGTCATGCGTGCATCTTAGGCACGGAGCTGTGGCTTTTGAAATAGATGCAGTAATGCCTGATTTGTGCCCCTGGGTGGCGCAGTCTTACCCTTGGAGGTCTGAATAGATTTGACTGTTCGCTGCCCACAGGCTCCAAAGCGGGGGGCTGTGGGCAGCTCGGCGTTTGGAGATTAGAAGTCTGCAGAACTCATCGCCAGCCCCGGGGGACACACAGCGTGGCAGAGGAACGTTCTGTTTTCCTAAAGATAATGGGAGATGAGGAGATCCTTTAATAGTAGGATATTTCATTCAAGGCGATGAAAATTTATTTGTTAGGTGCCATTTTTTATTGCTATTTTGACGAGTGATGGGTGGGTGTCGGGACATGCCCTCAGGGTTGTGCCACCTGCATCACCCCCAGTGACAGTCAACCCTAGGCTGAAGCCCCCACAGGGATGCCTGTGCTGCAGAGAGCCCCCCCCCCCCCAAAAGGCCACCCCTGCTTCCTGGACCTCCTGTCTCACCCTTGCTCCTCCTCCAATGCCTTGTCCCTGCCTCAGACCCTCACCCAGGGTCAGCCGAGGCCTCTGTTCAGATTGCACCCCAGCCCAACTTCTCCTTTGGCTTCATGCCTTCCTTCCCTCCCTGCCCTTCCCCACCTGTGCATCCCCAGAAACCCCTGTGTGCTAGTCACCATCTGAGTCGGCTTCCCCGGAGCTCTCCTGACAAGGAGCTTATGACGTCACAAAGAGACAGACCCGAGATCAGGTGAGGGCCTCGTGGCCCCTGGTGCACAGGTGTGCACTCCAGAGAGCAGGGTGGAGGGAGCAATCTCCTTGGCCTTGGAAGGATCACTGGGAGGGGGTCACATTGACTTGAAGCTTTAGGGACTTTTAAGGACGTAGGAGTTTCCCAGATGGACTCGTATGAACAGGCAAGGTCACAGAGATTGTGCAAAGGGAAGTGGGCCCTGTAGCCAGAGACTGGCAGTGACTCGGCACGAGGGAGGGAGTGAGGAGACCGGGCCCGGCATGTGGAGGTGTTGAGATTTTACCCTGTAGCCAGCGGAGGCCACGAGCATATTCTTCTGTAAGAAAGACCATTATCGTGAGCACAGTGCAGAACGGGGGGCATGGGAGGCAAGCTATCCACCAGCTGGGCGTCCCACGTCTTCCCCTCTGTCGAGTCAAATGCCTCCCCTTTATGATACAACCGGGATCCCATCTCCTTTGAGGGGATTTCTCTCCCTTAATGCCACCAGCCCCCGTGGTGTGTCCCACAACTCTGCTCGGTACTTGTGGGCAGGTTTGTAAATCCCCCGGGGCTGTCTCTGCTCTCTGGACCAGATCATACTTCGACTTTTTTTTTTAAATTTTTATTTATTTTTTAAATTTACATCCAAGTTAGTTAGCACATAGTGCAACAATGATTTGGGGAGGAGATTCCTTACCCCTTTAGCCCATCCCCCCCTCCCACAACCCCTCCACTAACCCTCTGTTTGTTCTCCATATTTATTTTTTTTTTTTAATTTTTTTTTTCAACGTTTATTTATTTTTGGGACAGAGAGAGACAGAGCATGAACGGGGGAGGGGCAGAGAGAGAGGGAGACACAGAATCGGAAACAGGCTCCAGGCTCTGAGCCATCAGCCCAGAGCCCGACGCGGGGCTCGAACTCACGGACCGCGAGATCGTGACCTGGTTGAAGTCGGACACTCAACCGACTGCGCCACCCAGGCGCCCCTGTTCTCCATATTTAAAAGTCTCTTATGTTTTGTTCCCTCCCTATTGTTATATTATTTTTGCTTCTCTTTCCTTGTGTTCATATGTCCTGTGTTTTAAAAGTCCTTATATGAGTGAAGTCATATGATGTTTGTCTTTCTCTAATTTCATTTAGCATAATACCCTCTAGTTCCATCCACATGGTTGCAAATGGCAAGATTTCATTCTTTTTGATTGCCGAGTGATACTCCATTGTATATATATCTCACATCTTCTTTATCCATTCATCCATCGATGGACATTTGGGCTCTTTCCATACTTTGGCTCTTGTCGATAGTGCTGCTATAAACATGGGGGTGCCTGTGTCCCTTCGAAACAGCACACCTGTATCCTGTGGATAAATGCCTAGTAGTGCAATTGCTGGGTTGTAGGGTCGTTCTATTTTTACCTTTTTGAGGAACCTCCATACTGTTTTCCAGAGTGGCTGCACCAGTTTGCATTCCCACCAGCAGCACAAAAGAGATCCTCCCTCTCCACATCCTCACCACCATCTGTTGTTTCCTGAGCTATTAATGTTAGCCATTCTGAGGTGTGAGGTGGTGTCTCATTGTGGTTTTAATTTGTATTTCCATGATGGTGAGTGACGTGGAGCATTTTTTCATGTGTCGGTTGGCCGCCTGGATGTCTCCCTTGGAGAAGTGTCTATTCATGTCTTTCGCCCATTTCCTCACTGGATTATTTGGTTTTTGGGTGTTGAGTTCGATAAGTTCTTTATAGATTTTGGATACTAACCCCTTATCTGATATGTCATTTGCAAATATCTTCTCCCATTCTGTTGGTTGCCTTTTAGTTTTGCTTATTGTTTCCTTCGCTGTGCAGAAGCCTTTTATTTTGATGAGGTCCCAATAGTTCATTTTTGCTTTAGTTTCCCTTGTGTTGAGTAAGAGATGTGTTGAGTAAGAAGTTGCTGTGGCCAACATCAGAGAGGTTTTGGCCTGCTTTCTCCTTGAGGATTCTGATGGCTTCCTGTCTTACATTTGGGTCTTTCATCCATTTTGAGTTTATTTTAGTGTGTGGTGTAAGAAAGTGGTCCAGGTTCATTCTTTTGCATGTCACTGTCTAGTTTTCCCAGCACTACTTGCTGAAGAGACTGTCTTTATTCCACTGGATATTCTTTCCTGCTTTGTCAAAGATGAGTTGGCCATATGTTTGTGGGTCCATTTCTGGGTTCTCTGTTCTGTTCCATTGAGCTGAGTGTCTGTTTTTGTGCCAGTACCATACTGTCTTGATGATTACAGCTTTGTAATACAGCTTGAAGTCCGGGATTGTGATGCTTCCTTCTTTGGTTTTCTTTTTCAAGATTGCTTTTTTTATTTGGGGTCCTTTCTGGTTCTGTAGAAATTTTAGGATTGTTTGTTCTAGCTCTATGAAGAATGCTGGTGTTGTTTTGATAGGGATTGCACTGAATATGCAGATTGCTTTGGGTAATATTAACATTTTCACAATATTTGTTCTTCCTATCCAGGAGCATAGAATCTTTTTACATTTTTTTTTGTGTGTCTTTTTCAGTTTCTTTCATAAGCTTTCTATAGTTTTCAGTGTGTAGATTTTTCATCTCTTTGGTTAGATTTATTCCTAGGTATTTTATGGTTTTTGGTGCAATTGTACATGGGATCAATTCCTTGATTTCTCTTTCTGTTGCTTCATTGTTGGTGTATAGGAATGCAACTGATTTCTGTGCATTGATATTATATCCTGCAACTTTGCTGACTTCATATATCAGTTCTAGCAGTTTTTTTTTTTTTGGTGGAATCTTTTGGGTTTTCCATATAAAGTATCATGTCATCTGCAAAGAGTGAATGTTTGACCTCCTCCTAGCTGATTTGGATGCCTTTTATTTCTTTGTGTTGTCTGATTGCTGAGGCTAAGACTTCCAATACTATGTTGAATAACAGTGGCGAGAGTGGCCATCCTTGTCTTGTTCCTGACCTTAGGGGGAAAGCTCTCAGTTTTTCCCCATTGAGGATGATATTAGTGTTGGGACTTTCATATATGGCTTTTATGATCTTGAAGTATGATCTTCTATCCCTACTTTCTTGAGGGTTTTTATCAAGAAAGGATGCTGTATTTTGTCAAATGCTTTCTCTGCAGCTATTGAGAAGACGATATGGTTCTTGTCCTTTCTTTTATTGATGTGATGAATCACATTGATTGTTTTGCAGATATTGAACCAGCCCTTTATCCCAGGTATAAATCCCACTTGGTCATGGTGAATTTTTTTAAATGTATTGTTGGATCCGGTTGGCTAATATCTTGTTGAGGAATTTTGCATCCATATTCATCAGGGAAATTGGTCTGTAGTTCTCCTTTTTAGTGGGGTCTTTGTCTGGTTTTGGAATCAAGGTAATGCTGGCTTCATAGAAAGAATTTGGAAGTTTTCCTTTCATTTATATTTTTTGGAACAGCTTCAAGAGAATAGGTGTTAAAAGCCATCTGGCCCTGGACTCTTGTTTTTGGGGAGATTTTTGATTACTAATTCAATTTCTTTAGTGGATATGGGTCTGTTCAAATTTTCTATTTCTTCCCGTTTCAGTTTTGGTAGTGTATATGTCTCTAGGAATTTGTCCATTTCTTCCAGATTGCCCATTTTATTGGTGTATAATTGCTCATAATAGTCTCTTATTATTGTTTTAATTTCTGCTGTGTTGGTTGTGATCTCTCCTCTTTCATTTTTGATTTTATTTATTTGGGTCCTTTCCTTTTTCTTCTTGATCAAACTGGCTAGTGGTTTATCAATTTTGTTAATTCTTTCAAAGAACCAGCTTCTGGTTTCATTGATCTGTTCTGCTGTTCTGTTTTTGTTTTTTTGGTTTTGATAGCATTAATTTCTGCTCTAATCTTTATTATTTCCTGTCTTCTGCTGGTTTGGGGTTTTATTTGCTGTTCTTTTTCTGGCTCCTTAAGGTGTTAGGTTAGGTTGTGTATGTGAGATCTTTCTTCCTTCTTTAGGAAGGCCTGGATTGCTATATACTCTCCTCTTATGACCGCCTTTGCTGCGTTCCAGAGGTTTTGGGTTGTGGTGTTATCATTTTCATTGGCTTTCACATACTTTTTAATTTCCTCTTTAACTTCTTGGTTAGCCCGTTCATTCTTTAGTAGGATGTTCTTCAGTCTCCAAGTATTTGTTACCTTTCCAAATATTTTCTCGTGGTTGATTTTGAGTTTTATAGTGTTGTGGTCTGAATATATGCACGGTATGATCTCGACTTTTTTGTACTTACTTAGGGCTGATTTGTGTCCCAGTATATGGTCTATTCTGGAGAACGTTCCATGTGCACTGGAGAAGAATGTATATTCTGCTGTTTTAGGATGAAATGTTCTGAATATATCTGTTAAGTCCATCTGGTCCAGTGTGTCATTCAAAGCCATTGTTTCCTTGTTGATTTTTTGATTAGATGATCTGTCCATTACTGTGAGTGGGATGTTGAAGTTTCCTACTATAATGGTATTACTATCGATGAGTTTATGTTTGTGATTGATTGATTTATATATTTGGGTGCTCTCACATTTGGCATGTAAATGTTTACAATTGTTAGGTCTTCTTGGTGGATAGACCCCTATGATATAATACCCTTCTGCATCTCTTGATACAGTCTTCATTTTAAAGTCTAGATTGTCTGATATAAGTATGGCTACTTCGGCTTTCTTTTGTTGACCGTTAGCATGATAGATGGTTCTCCATCCCCTTACTTTCAATCTGAAGGTGCCTTTAGGTCTAAAGTGGGTCTCTTGTAAACAGCATATGGTTGGATCTTGTTTTTGTATCCATTCTGTTCCCCTATGTCTTTTGATTGGAGCATTTAGTCCATTGATGTTTAGAGTGAGTACTGAAAGATATGAATTTATTGCCATTATGTTGCTTGTAGAGTTGGAGCTTCTGGTGGTGTTCTCTGTTCCTTTGTTGTCTTTGTTGCTTTTGGTTTTATTTATTTATTTATTTATTTATTTATTTATTTATTTAATCTTTTCTCCCCTCAGAGAGTCCCCCTTAAAATTTCTTGCAGGGCTGGTTTAGTTTTTGTTTGCCTGGGAAACTTTTTTTAAAATTTTTTTTTTTCAAACGTTTTTTATTTATTTTTGGGACAGAGAGAGACAGAGCATGAACGGGCGAGGGGCAGAGAGAGAGGGAGACACAGAATCGGAAACAGGCTCCAGGCTCTGAGCCATCAGCCCAGAGCCCGACGCGGGGCTCGAACTCACGGACCGCGAGATCGTGACCTGGCTGAAGTCGGACGCTTAACCGACTGCGCCACCCAGGCGCCCCTGCCTGGGAAACTTTTTATCTCTCCTTCTATTTTGAATGACAGCCTTGCTGGATAAAGAATTCTTGGCTGCATATTTTTCTGATTCAACACATTGAATATATCCTGCCACTCCTTTCTGGCCTGCCAAGTTTCTGTGGATAGATCTGCTGCAAACATGATCTGTCTTCCCTTGTAGGTTAAGGACTTTTTTCCCTTTGCTGGTTTCACAATTCTTTCCTTGCCTGAGTATTTTGTGAATTTGACTATGGTATGTCTTGTTGATGGGTGGTTTTTGTTGAATGGGAGTCCTCTGTGCTTCCTGGATATTGATGTTGGTGTCTTTCCCCAGGTTAGGAAAGTTTTCTGCTATGATTTGCTCACATAACCCTTCTACCCCTTTTTCTCTCTATCTTCTGGGACCCCTATGATTCTGATTTTTTCCCCCTTTTTAATGAGCCACTGATTTCTCTAATTCCTAAATTGTGCTCTTTTGCCTTGGTCTCCCTCTTTTCTTCTGCTTCATTATTCTCCATAGGTTTGTCCTCTGTATCACTGATTCTCTGCTGTGCCTCACCCATCCTTGCCACCGTGGCATCCAGTGAAGATTGCAGCTCAGTTACAGCATTTTTAATTTCATCCTGACTAGCTTTTACTTCTTTTATCTCCACAGGAAGGGATTCTAATCTATTTTCAGCTCCAGCTAGTATTCTTATTATTGTGATTCTAAATTCTGGCTCAGACATCTTGTTTGTATCTGTGTTAGTTAAGCCCCTGGCTGTCGTTTCTTCCTGCTCTTTCTTTTGGGGTGAATTCCTTTGTTTCATCATTTTGAAGGGAGAAAAGGAATTAATGAGGTAAAAAAATTAAAAAAATTAAAATTAAAAAATTAAAAACAACAAACATACACAAAAAAATAAAATAAATGATGCTAGATCTTGGTGTGTTTTGGTCTGGCTGTTGAAAGGGGCTTGATGGATTAGAGAAAAAAGGGGAAAGGGAAAAAAAGGAAAAAAAATCATTTGAAAATTTGAAAAAATGAATACACTGAAATAGAATAAAATGAAATAATGGAAGTAAAATAGAATTTGAAAAGTTGACACAAACGTAAAAAATATAATAGAAAAAAATTAAAAATATTTTTAATAAAAATTGAAAATAAAAACAATTTTTTTCTCTTTCTGTATTCAAGAAAAAGAAACAAAAAAGAGAAAAAAAGAAAAGAAAAAAAAAGAAAATTGAATAGATGGAGCAGCGAACAATCTGAAATATGATAGAAATTACCTCGTTTTCCCCTAGAAGTCAAACTGTGAAGAGCTTTACAGTTTGTAAACTAAGCCTGCGCAGAGACTTGTGTTCCTGAGGAGGGAGGTTTGTCCAGCTGGGCGGGGCTTAGTGGAATGGCTCCATTTTCCACTAGATGGCGCTGCTAGCCTACTGCGGTAGAGTATTGCGGCGCTCGTAGGTGCATATGCGCATGCGCGGGAGCGGTACAAATGGCGTCACCCCGCCGCCCGATCTCTGTTATGGGAATTCTGGTCTCTCAGACCAGCAGTCGCGCACCTGTCCTTCGTCTCCGCCTTCCGTCCGCCCCCGGCTTTTACAGTGCCCGTGACCGAGCCCCAGGCAGCGCCTCCCTCCTGAGTTTTATCTCCGACGCGGCTGTGGTTCCCGACCCCTCACTTCTGAGGGACTGAGCTCTGACCCGCTCACATCCTCTGCGAGGGTCTCACCGAGCCAAGGCCGGTGCCCGCCGCCCCCCGGAGCGGTCGCGGGACCGTGCTGCTGCCGACGCCCGGGGACTGCGGCCGGGTGCCAGCCCGCCCGAGAAAAAGTTCAGGCGGTCGTGCGGCAGCAGCGTTTCGGGGATGGTGGCAAATCGCAAGGCGCACCTGGCCCCGGGCTTCACCCCCAAGGACCCCGTCCCAGCACCAGCAAGCGTGGCCGCTCTCTGGGGGCTGCTGGCACCTTTGCCCGTGGGGGGCCGCGCCGCCTCTGCCAGATGTCCTCCCGGCAGGGGAACCGCCTCTCCCGTGGGGCCCGAAGACCCACCGGACTTGACTCTGCTCCCGAGGACCCGCCCTTCCCGCCAGAGCCCCGCCAGGTACCGAGCCGCTCCCGTTTATAGAGTCTTGATGGCATTGAAACCCTGTCCTTTCTCCCTTTTCAGTTCGGACCCTGCGGCTGTTCCCACTTTTCCTCTTTCTCTCCAGCTGCTTTTGGGGGGCTGCTTTTCCCGTGTTCAGCCCCCCGCCTCTCCATCCTCTCTCCGCCTGCAAAAACGGCTCCCTGCCCTCCGCCGCTTTCTGTCCCCCGTTCACCTCTCCCTGCCGCGTACCTGCTGAATTCTGTGGTTCGGGTTGTGCGGATGGTCGTGTTAATCCTCAGATCAGTGTTCTAGCTGTGCGGGATGGTTCACTGTTGATCGGGCTGCATTTCACGGACGCGAGACACAAAAAAGCTCCCGTGCTGTTCCGCCATCTTGGCTCCTCCCCTGACTTTGACTTCTTTTAATCACAAGAGCAAAAATTGTAAGACACCCCAGGTGCGGAAACCGGCTAACGGGTTTGGAGTGCCCCCTATGCGCTGTCATGGGTAGCGCTCACAATTTCTGGCTCCTGCCTCTTGGCCCTGCATCCAGGCGGAGACCTACGGCGATCGGAACAGCAGTGTCCCCCGGAGGGTGCACGCAGAAACACGTGGAGCAGAAATAGAAGGCTTTGTCGCAGGCTGTGGGCAGACAGAAGCCCAGCCACCTCCCGGCAACAGCACATGGGGGTCCCCTCCATTTCTGTGTTATTTCAGGCAGTGGAAGACTTTAGTGAGAACCGGTGACGACTCCCGTTTGCTCATTCAGAATACAAGGTGTTTTCCTGCCCAGTCTCAGGGCAGAGATTGTCCATCCCCGAGAAGTTCAGCTGCAGGCCTTGCCTCTCTCGTATCTGTGCATTGTCAGAAAGAACACGCGTGGTTTCTCAGAGAGTGATCAGGAGATAAGCTGGTGTTCCGTACTTCTCGTTGGGCCCGCCCTACAGGAATATGGTTGACTTTTGGTGCGCCTCGCTTAAGAACACTGATCACTCTGTTAGTCTCACTTGTTCCTGGAGGAAGAAAAAAGGATGACAGAGAAGTCTGCGGGCTTCTGTTCATTTTGGGGGTTTTCAAAGGAGCTTCTGTTATTTATACTCAATCTTCAGATTTTATTTTATTTATTTAAAAAATTTTTTTTTAAATGTTTATTTTTGAGAGAGAGAGAGAGAGAGAGAGAGAGAGAGAGAGAGAGAGAGACAGCGACCAGGCAGGAAAGGGGCAGAGAGAGAGGGAGGCACAGAATCGGAAGCGGGCTCCAGGCTCCGAGCTGTCCGCGCAGAGCCTGATGCAGGACTCGAACTCACGGACCACGAGATCATTACCTGAGCCGTAGTCGGCCGCCTGACCGACTGAGCCACCCAGGTGCCCCAAATCTTCAGATTTTATTGGGGACCTACTATATGCCAGTGCATTAGTTTTCTAGGGTTGCCACACAAATCTGCCACAGGCTGGGTGGTTTGCACGGCAGAGATTTACTGGCTGGTGGTTCTGCAGGCGGAAGTCTGAGATCAAGGTGCCGGCCAGCCTGGTTCCTCACGAGGCCTCTCTCTGTGGCCTCTAGATGGCCATTTCACCTTCCCGTGAATGCACGTCATCATGCCCTACATGCACGTCTATCTCTGTGTCCAACTTTTCCCCCTTTGTAAGGACACCAGTCAGGGCCACCCTACTGACTCTGTTTTAACGCGATTAGTTCTGCAGAGCTGGTGAGATCACATTGCGAGGTAGTGGGGTTAGGCCTCCGGCATTTTGGGGACGACGCAGGTCAACCCATAACAACTGCCAAGGGGGCGTTGTCCTTTTTCCTTTTCCCCCGTCTGTGTGTGTGCGTATGTGTCTATGGTTACATCTATGGCTCTCTCTGTACTTCGCAACAGGTGCACAATGCTTCCTGAGACCCTGTAGCTGAGGTGTGGTATTTCATTAATGTAACCAGGTTGGTGCAGTGAAGCCCAATGTTTGGAAAGAGACCCTGAGCCAGCACTCCCGGGCGCCCCTCCGTCCGCACTCTGGGGTGCCCCTCTGTCCACGGACGCACACTTGCCTGCAGCTTCCCTCACAAGAACGGCCTTTCTTTGGACCTCGGTTTCTCTTGGTGCTGGAGACCCTGTGCTCAACGACTCTGTTCCTGGTCCTTCCGCACGATTCAGGCCACTCTTTTGTGTGCTTTCCTCAATAAAAAAAAAAAACCTTCTCGGTCGTGCCCAAGTTAATGGTATCCCTTCTGGTGGCAAAAAGTAAAACATTCCAGAAATTTGCAATCGTTACGACGCTCCCTGGGTGCAAGCCAGCCCCAGCGCATCTCCTGCAGGGTGCCAGGGTCGAGGCTGCTGGACTGGCACTGTCCTGGGCGACTTCTCCACAGGGGGCTGGGCTGCTGGTGCCAGAGGGAGGGGACCACCTGACTTTAGGAATGTGTTTGCAGGGCACCTGGGTGGCTCCGTCGGTTAAGTGTCCACTTCAGCTCAGGCCATGATCTCATGGTTTGTGAGTTTGAGCCCCAAATCAGGCTCTGTGTTGACACTGCAGAGCCTGCCTGGGATTCTCTCTCCCTCTCTCTCTACCCCACCTCCCCCTCTCTCAAAATAAATAAATAAACTTTAAAAAAAGGAATATGTTTGCAAATTTTCTCTCGTCATTTTGGAAACCATCTGGCAGTGTTTTCTATGCTGTTTTTAAAAATTGAATTACCCGTCCACATTTTCTGGTGTAGGGCCACAGTTTCAAGCTGTTTTTCAGGATGATTTATTTAGGACTGGGTCTGTAAGAACCAGCCCGGGTGCCCCTGGAGAGCTCCGAGCCACGCACGGGACTAAACCGTGTTCTTGGCTCTCCCCTCCAGACTCCCTGCCGCTGCCCTGGGACTCTGGGGATCCTCTGCACCATCAGAGAAGATCCTGGTGTCTGAGTTTCTGACCAGACCATGCATCTTCTTGGCAAGCTCTCAAACAAGACAACTTGGCAGCTCCCTCGTAGAATACATGCTTCTAGAGTTTTCTGTTGGGAATCTCTGAAGAGATTCTGAGAACTAAGTTTCCCAGAGCAAAGATTCTCATCAGACTGTATTTTCCCTCTCCAATGGTGAAGTGTGTTGAAATAAAATGAAGGATAATCCTATGACTGGCTATAGCCACCCGGTGTAGACACCGTGTCATTGGGTGGCATCTCAGAAGGTGGCTTCAGAGGCTGCCCTAAAGCCACGTCTTCTCCACTGTTCCGTCTCCTGTGTTTGTTATTTACGTCCTGAAAAATGGCCACCAGGCTCTGTGACTCTTGATATCTGTGTTCACTCATCTTGGGGAGTGAGAGAGAGGGACATATGTGACTGTGGGAGTAGAGGTTGGGGGGGGTGGGGAGCAGGGGACCTGAACACGTGGGGGCAGGGATTGGAGAAGGTGTGAGTGACTCCTGGTGGCTGGGGGTTAGTCCTAGGCAGCTGAGTGAGGCTACAGGTGCAGGCTAGGGGAGGGGAGAGCAGGCGCTCCGAGGAGGCCGATGCAAAGCCCAGGTGTGTCCCTCCCCCCCCCCCCCAGGATGGCAGGGAGACCCTGGGAGAGCCGCGCCCACCCTCTTGGTGGGTCTCGGAAAGCCTGTGAGCTGATCAAGGGGATGGCAGGACAGTCGAGGGGACCGTGGCAGTGTGGTAAGGAAGGGCAAGAGCTTCCCAAGCCCCTGGAATCGGTGTGGGGGGCAGGGCATGGCCGGTGCTCCCTCAGCTCGGAATAGGCTGCGGGGCACATCGGTGTGTCTCACACGGGGTCCGGGACCTGCCTTCAGGGGCCTGTATGCCAGGAGAACCCGTTCACGGGAGGCGTGGACCTCCCTTCCGAGAATATAGCTCACGGGTACCCTCACCTTTGGGGAGCAGTTGCGCCCTGAAGAGTGAGTTTCTGGCCTGTTTTGCTCGTAGCTACTGTGACGTGTCCACAGCGGGCCCCACGTTGGCTCCCCAGCCCCGGCGTGGCCTGGCTCCCATTCCTTTCCTTGCTGTTGCTTTTTCTCCAAAACCCACCGTCACCTGTTCCCGTCAGGATGTTGCTGGCCGGGTGCTGAGCCCGTCTGACACACTGTGAGCAGCACTGACCTTATGAGGCTGGCATGACGACACGCAGGGCGGGTGACCTTTGAACTTTGAACATCAGCCCCACCGTGACTTTGCCTTGGTTACTCTGTTTCCATGGCCACGTGCTGTGCCAGCAGACATGAGGCTGTTCGGACAACCCCGTGTTGCTACGGCCTGTCGCCGTAACAAGAAATCCAACGTCGTGGAGACCTCTGGCTGGTCCCGTCCTGCAGCTTGGTGGTAGGACAAACACAGTTCCTGCTTCCCGTGGCAGGTGTGTTCCTGGAAACCCACACGTTACAGTAGAGTTTCCCATGGAAAGTCATGGCAGATGAGGCAGCCATCCATGTGTCCCTCTATATCTTTTTACCGTTATAGAGTTTTCTTTTGAAGCAAGTTTTTATGTAAATTCCAGTTAGTTAACATACAGTGTAGTATTAGTTTCAGGTGTACAATATAGTGGTTCAACAGTTTCACACATCACCTGGTGCTCATCACACGTGCATCCTTAATCCCCCCACCCACCTCCCTTCTGGTAAGTTCTCTATAGTTAAGGTTCCGTTCTCTAGTTTGCCTCTTTCCCTCTCTCTTTTCTTCCCTCTGCTCATGTGTTTGGTTTCTGAAATTCCACATATGAAATCATATGGTATTTGTCTTTCTCTGACTGACTTATTTCACTCAGCATTATACTCTCTAGCTCCATCCATGTTGCAAATGGCAAGATTTCATTGTTTTTTATGGCTGAGTAATAGTCCATTGTATGTATACCCCACATCTTCCTCATCCATTCATCTGTGGGTGGACGCTTGGGCGGCTTCCACATCTTGGCTATTGCAAATAATGCTGCAATAAACATAGGGGTGCCTGTACCCCTTTGAATGAATGTTTTCATATTTTTTGGGTAAATAGCTCATAGTGCGATTGCTAGCTGATAGTGTAGTTCCGTTTTTAACTTCTTGAGGAACCTCCGTACTGTTTTTCAGTGGCACCGGTTCGGTTCCCACCAGCAGTGCAAGAAAGTTTCTTTTTGTCCACATCCTCGCCAACGGCCAACACCTGTTGTTGCTTGTGTTTTTGATTTTAGCCATTCTGACAGATGTAAGATGATATGTCATGGTGGTTTTGATTTGTATTTCCCTGATCATCAGGGATGTTGAGCATGTTTTCATGGGTCTGTTGGCCATCTGGATGTCTTCTTTGGAGAAATGTCTGTTCATGTCTTCTGTCCATTTGTTAATTGGATTATTTGTTTCCCCGTGTTGAGTTGTATCAGTTCTTTAGATATTTTGGATACTAGCCCTTTATCAGATATGTCATTTGTAAATATCTTCTCCCATTCCATAGGCTGTCCTTTAGTTTTGTTGGTTGTTTCCTTCACTGTGCAGAAAGTTTTTATTTTGATGTAGTCCCAATAGTTTATTTTTGCTTTTATTTCCCTTGCCTCCGGAGACATATTTAGAAAAAGTTGCCACGGCCAATGTCAGAGAAATTACTGCCTGTGCTCTCCTCAAGGATTTTTATGATTTCCTGTCTCACATTTAGGTCTTTAGTCCGTTTTGAGTTTATTTTTGTGTATAGTGTAAGAATGTGGTCTATAACATAGTATTTTCAACAACTATGTATAATGATAACATATACTAAATGACTGAAAATATATAATCCACAGTGTAGGGACTAAGAGTGCAGGTTCTGGAACAGGACCAGGATCTGGTTCCAGGTCTTTTCTTACTACTCAAGAGATCTCTGGCAAGTTACTTCACCTCCTCTGTGCCTGTTTCTTCACCTGTCATGTCAGGTAATAATAGCATCTACTTATTTGAGAACTAAATGAGTTGGCACACCCAACAGTGCCTGGCTCTTTGGAAATGCTCGATGACTTCCGGTTTCTGATGCTCCCTAAAAATGAAAGGTGTAGAGAAATACACGTACAGCTTCCTTTAGATTTATAGTCTGTGGGCTTTGCTGGGAAGACACGTATGATGCTGGTGCTGAAGACTGGTGGTGGGTGAAGGAGAAAGGCCCAGAGAAAGGAAGGAGGAATAGGAGAGAAGGTTCGTGTGACAGCACGAACACGTGGTGATGACGTCATCAAGACGGTGGTGTTGGAGAAGGAGGTGGCGCTGTGCCTTCTCAAAGCTCAAATGTGCCCACAGAGCACAGATGAGGGCAAGTCTGTCTCTCCTGTGACCCCCTTGCCCTCTTGGGGCTAGCAAAGCCTGCCTGATCTCCTATTGCCCGTAGCTCTTGATAACATCAAATTTCACGGCAAAGAGAAAGCCTTTTGTGGTTTCTTGGCACCAAAGCTTCTCAAAGAAGATTTTCAGTCTTCTCATCAGGCAAGCAGCGTGATAGGAGCCCCCGGGTGCAGCATGGAGAATTCCAGCAGAGCCTGGACACCAAGAGAACAGGAGGGCCTTGGCAGGGGTGCTGGGCACGCGGGGAGGGGTGCTACCACAGCCAAAGCATTGTGCCCCCCTGCCCGTGCACACGCATGGACCTCAGAGGATTCTGAAGCTGAATCGAAACCACCTAAGGAGCGGAGGACTGATGTCACCATCTGATTGAGACATTTTCCTGGGTGCCTGTTTGCGAGGTACATGCCGTCAGGAATGAGATTTCCCATTCTGTTCTGGAACGAGCGCTCAAACTTCCACTTTAAGGTTAAATTCGGTTGGCTGAAGAAAGATCTAGATGTGTAGTCTGAGATATTTTGCAAGCTAGCAAGACAATTTATTCTGTGTATTCAGAGGCAATTTTGCTCGTAAGAGAATGGCCAGGTCAGAGTTACCGCGTTAATTGTAACGGGCTGGTAACTGCATTCAGTTTTCTGTGGCAAACATTGTTCACGACTTGAAGAGAGTAAGCACGGTTTTCTGTGACAAACATATTCTTTTTTTAAAAAAAATTTTTTTTTCAACGTTTATTTATTTTTTTGGGACAGAGAGAGACAGAGCATGAATGGGGGAGGGGGCAGAGAGAGAGGGAGACACAGAATCGGAAACAGGCTCCAGGCTCTGAGCCATCAGCCCAGAGCCTGACGCGGGGCTCGAACTCACGGACCGCGAGATCGTGACCTGGCTGAAGTCAGACGCTTAACCGACTGCGCCACCCAGGCGCCCCTGTGACAAACATATTCTAACATAGGGTTTCCTGTAGCACACATTTAAGAGGATCTGCAGGTAATCTAGATTTAAGGTGGAGGCCGCGTGGGGTAGAGTTCAGACCTGTTCCATTTGATCTTAAAGCAGACTTCGTTACCCTGCAGGGTGGGGTTATTCATTCTGCTGTGGTACACATTGCGGTGACATGAACGAACCCTGTGCAAGCAGCAAACAGGGCAGTGTTTTCGGTGTAAGGAAGAGTCACATTTTCATCAGTGGTCTTCCCTCGCACACGAACTAGCGAACAAAGAGCAAATGAAACTTGGATTAAGCAGAAGAAAGAGGACAATAAAGATAAGAACAGAAATCAATGAACTGGATGGTAGATAAACAATAGAAAAAACCGATGACACCAAAAGTTGGTTCTCAGGGAAGATCAACCACACCGATAAGTCGCTAACAAGACCGGTGGGAAATGACAAGGTGAGGTCCAGCATGCTGACATCAGGAGTGAGACAAAAATCCAACAGGTTCGGCACACGTTAAAGGGATAAGAGCATATTATGAACAATTTATGCCAAAAAATTCTACCACTTAGATAAAAGGAACAAATTCCTTGAAAGCCAGCCTGTCGAGCCCATGCAGGAGGGAGCAGGTGTGTTTCATGTTCCTACATCTATGAAAAAAATGGATTTGTATAATTAAAAGCCTTCACATAAAGAAAACTATAGCTGTATTAGTGAAATCTACCCAAATTTAAGGAAGACATAATACCAGTTCTACAGAAACTTCCAGAAAACTGAAGAGGAGAGAATACTTTCCAATTCATTCTCTAAGGCCAGTGTTGCAGTGATACCTGCACTAGAAAGACAATACAAGACAATAAAACCACAGGCCAATATGTATCAAGAACTTGGATGCACATATTCTTTTTTTGTTTCAAATATTTATTTATTTTGAGAGAGGGACAGAGAGCAGGAATGGGGGAGGGAAAGAGAGAGAAAGAGAGGGGGGGGAGAGAGGGAGAGAGAGAATCCCCAGCAAGCTCCATGGTGTCAGTGCAGGGCTTGACATGGGGCTCAAACCCACGAACCGTGAGATCCTGACCTGAGCTGAGATCAAGAGTCAGATGCTTAACTGACTGAGTTGCCCAGGTGCCCTATGGATGCACATATTCTTAACAAAATTTTAGCAACTTGAAATATATATATTTATAAATATATAAATAAGTATATAATGCATTGTGGCCAAGAGGGATTTATCCCAGGAACGTGAGGTTGATCTGACATTCAAAACTTGGCATAATCCATCATATTTACAAATTACAAACAAAAAGCCATATGATGATCTCAACAGATGCAGAAAGAACATTTGACAAAATCCAGCACCTGTTTCTGACAAGAACTTCCAGTGACTATTAATAGAAGGGTTTCTACAACCTGATAAAGAGAATGTACAAAGTATAGCTAATGTTCTACTTAACAGTGAAAGAAACTTAACGCCAACACACTTGAATACAGATTCATGAAACAAACGAGTTCCCAGAATAACTCACCAAAACTGACAAAAGGGATAAACAGAAACCAACACATCTCTACTATGAAAGAAGTGAAAGTTAATGTTAAGCCTTTCCAGCACAGACCCAGGTGGTGCCACATTGAAATCCACAAAACATTTAGTGAAGAAATAACTCCAACCTACACTTTTGATTTCCCTGAATTAATTGTCTTTTCATTAAACTCTTCTTCAATCATGCCCTTTGAGTATGCTATTCATTTCCTCCTGGTACTCTAACTGATATAGTTTATCTTGAGACAACTCATAAAATCAGAAATATATACAGCCTTTGGGAATGTATATAGTGCATCTGTATTTTATAAATCATAATAGCATCACATTTTCCCCAAATTGTATGCACAATCAGTACTATTTATTCGGTGTTCAACCAGTGCTTGGTTAGTACAGATTTGTGGGTCCCTTGTAATAATTTCCCACGTTCTCAGCAAGGTCCCAAAGCCCTGAGTTTGGGAACCCCTGTCACAGATCATTGCAAATCAGGAGCATCAGTCACCATTGCCTTGAGAATAACCTGTGACGTAAGCCACGAACCCCAACCTGGCTGGTTAACAGAATCACCTGAACCTTTCAAAATGCTGATTCCTATGCCCCACCCACTACCTTCTGTGTTTCACTCCCGGGGCCTCTGATGATCAGCTGTGTTTGAGATCAACGATTTAAGTAACTGAGAGCGCCTACAGGGCCTGGGGACTTTGACTCTTAGAAGTCTGGCTTTTAAAAGAAAGGTCAGCCATGAGGGTGAACAATTCACTTTCGGTAAATCCAATATACGTTACCTACTGTCAGGGCTCACGGTATTTCCTGTGAGCTTCCTCCCTTCCTGGATACACGGAAAATGTTTATCAGCCCCATGGCAGTGACTGACTGCCATTGGTCTGGGAGCAGAAGTGGCACGTGTCACTCGGGGAGCAGGTAAAAGCCGCCATGTGGTTCTCCACATGCTCTCGCCCTTCTGCAGTGGCCCCAGCATCACACTCGGGGCAGGGGAGGGCACACTGCGCCTGAGTGAGCCGTCCATCGGGGCCAGCTGCCTGCACGGACTCCAGACCCTCAGTGGGATTTGAGTGAGCACAAAATAAACGTCGTCGAGATGGTTTGGAATTGATTGTAATCCCAGCACCATCTAGCTTATCTGATTTAGCATGGTTGAGACATTGTTCAGCTCTTATAGATTATAATTCTAAAAGTACATAGGGACGCCTGGGCGCCTCAGTTGGTTGAGCATCTAACTCTTGGTTTCGGCTTAGTTCATAATCTCAGAGTTTGTGGGCTCGAGCCCTGTGTTGGGCTCTGTGCTGACAGAGTGGAGCCTGCTTGGGATTCTCTCTCTCTTCCTCTGCCCCTCTTCTGTTCTCTCTCTCTCTCCCTCTTTAAATAAATACATAAATAAACAAACAACTAAATAAACATTAAAAAAAAGCTACATGGCATCATGGGAAAATGCTCAGGCAGGGGAGGAGGGGTGCTTAAACCTGCCTCACCCACCACGAGTCTGCTTGACCTTGACCTAAATCCTACCCCCTAGGAGAGTATTCGTAGCATTCTTTATAGACGATGAAGGTCCAAGAAGTGGGACTGCTGGAGAAGTTCCTGGAGAGAGCCTCCTCAGAAGGACAGATGGCATGTGTTCTGTGTACTTTGTAGGGGGGCATGGAGATGGCCACCCCATCCCCCTTCAAGGAGGGGACCAGCTGCCCCAGATGCTGGCAGGCCCCCCAGGACTTGTCTTGGGGGCAGAGTTGTCTGGCCGCCCAGGCTCACATTCTTCCTAGATGGCACACCTCCGACCACCAGGGTGTGGGGGCCTGGCCCGTGGGCCCCCCGTCTGATGGCTGTGCAGCACTGCGGTGTTCTGGGACCCCTGTGGGGCTGCCCCGGCCCCTGTGGAGCTCTGGTACCCACCTGCACAGGTGTGTGTGCCTCGCAGGTGCCCCTGGCCTAGATGCCCCTGCAGCATCGGCTTCTGGGGACCCGGCCTGTGATGGGCGAGGGGTGTATGTTGGACGTCCCAGCACCACGAGAGCTCCAGGCCTCCCAGAGGGGCTGGGGCGTGAGGCATACCAACAGAAAGAAGCCACCCAGGAATGAAAACGTCAAAGCCATTTGACACAAAGGTGCAGAAACTGCTGAGATGGCGTTTGGTTAGGGCTCCTTCCTGCGGCGGTTACGCACATCAGGCAGTATATTTTCCCAGCCGCGCTGCCCCCGACAAGATGGAGTGCGTTCCTGACACACAGAATTTTCCAATAAAGATTTCATTGTCTCGTTCCCCTGTGAGGAGTGAGAAGTGAACTTGATATCTCTCTGTTCAACCTTCATCAATAAAAAATTTTTCTGGTTGGGTTATTCCTGTTGATTCTTAATGAAGTGGCGTTTTATGAGGTGCCATTCAGTTCCAAACTTCAGAAAGAGTCAAGGATATATGGCCTGGCAGAGTGGATGCATTAAACATTGAAATGTATATTAATGGCTGTGTGCATACATAACGCGGTGAAATAAATACACAGTTATCGGGGATTTAATACACCTCATCCAGAAAAGGATATATCACACATTAAAGCATAATTACTGGCTGGAAATGGAAATAGATCACCTGCTAAACCAGATTCATCAAGCTGACTCCCATATATCACCCGCCGAACCAGATATAGCACCTATTGAGTCTGACATATCACCGCCTCGCCCAGACACGCAGCAACTGATTTAGATCCATAGCACTAATATACTAAATCGGTGACCACCCCTTGACTGAAATATATTGTCACTTAGTGAAAAATATCTTTGTGACGGAGCACGTTGACTGAAAATTGCATCCACTATACGGTCTGGTAAACTCAGCCGGGCTGCCTGGCACAGGCAGTAACTGAGGGTGGGCCTGGGGCCCCGGGGGGGAGGCTGGTCTTGCTGGGGGAGGGGGCAGTTCGCCATCTGTGAGTCAGCCAGTGATGGAAGCCAGCACGAGCCGAGGGCCCCGCCCCGAGCAGGGGTCTCTGGGGACGAAGGAGGAGGCAGCTCCAGAGCCAGGCTCGCTCCCTGCCGGCAGGAGGCTGGCCGAAGTGGGGGAGCGAGTGTCACTGTGGATTTTCTTTATCAGTTCAGCTTATTGGGGGCCCTTGGGTGGCTCAGTCGGTTAAGCGTCTGACTTCGGCTCAGGTCATGATCTCATAGTTCATGAGTTCGAGCCCCGCGTCAGGCTCTGTGTTTGGAACCTGCTTCGAATTCTGTGCCTCCCTCTCTCTCTGCCCCTCCCCAACTCGCACTCTGTCTCTCGAAAATAAATAAACATTAAAAAAATGTAACTTCAGCTTATGTTACCCCCTTTTCTTAATCTCCAAACACCATTTTGTGTGTGGGGTGTATGTGTGTGTGTGTGGGGGGGGGGGTGGTGGAAAAGCCTTTCTAGGCACTTTTTACATTTATTTAAATTCAGGTTAGTTAACATACAGCATAATACTGGTTTCAGGAGTAGAAGCCAGAGATTCATCCCTTATATATGACACCCAGTGCTCATCCCAACATGTGTCCTCCTCAGTGCTCGTCACCCGTTTAGCCCATCCCCCAACCCCATCCCCTGCAGCAACCCTCAGTCTGTTCTCTGTATTTAAGGGTCTCTTATGGTTTGCCTCCCTCTCTGTTTTTATCTTCTTTTATTTTTCCTTCTCTTCTCCTGTGTTCATCTGTTTTTGTTTCTTAAATTCCATATAAGTGAAATCATGTATCTGTCTTTCTCTGACTGATTTCACTTAGCATAATACATTCTAGTTCCATCCACGTTGTGGCAAATGGTAAGATTTCATTCTTCTTGATCACTGAGTAGTATTCCATCGTATGTACACACATCTTCTCTATCCATTCATCATCCATTGATGGACATTTGGGCTCTTTCCATACTTTGGCTCTTGTCGATAGTGCTGCTAGAAACATGGGGGTGCGTGTGTCCTTTGAAACAGCACACCTGTATCCTGTGGATAAATGCCTAGTAGTGCAATTGCTGGGTCGTAGGGTCGTTCTATTTTTAATCTTTTGAGGAACCTCATACTAGGCATTTCCTTAGAATATCTCCTTAAAGATCTTCCTTCTCCTAGACCACTTCTGGTGTTCACCTCTTAGGCAGTTTAACTCCCAGAGGGGTCCGCATGCGCGTGCGCGTCCCCCGGGTGGGATCCTGGGTGGGGTCCGCTCCAGGCTGCAGACCTGTGCACCCCTGCTCAGCCTGGCTGGGGGCTGGAGATCCTGGAGGCGACAGGGAGAGGGGACTGTGGAAATCAGCTGGCCGGGCCTGTGTTTTAGGTGAGGACCCCGCTCTGCAGGCAGCAGTGACACAGCCTTGGTCCCACTCTCTGTGAGGCCAGGCTGTCTGAGTCTCAGGCTGTGGAGGGCTCACGTCTCCACAGGCATCAGCTGAGCCTCAGGCAGCGGCGGTGACCCAACATGGTGCGGAGCGTGATTCCGGGACTGCGTGATGAGCACCTTTGGGTTTGTGGGAAACCACTGAACTGTCATGTGTCGCACCCCCACCAACACAGAATGGCCGCGATCGCCGTTGCCCTGCATGCTCCCAGCGTCTGGTGCCTCACTGTTCCGGATTGTGCCATTCTACTAGGTGCCTGGTGGGATTCTGTAATTGCCAAGGGCAGTTTTTAAAACCTCTAGATGAGGCTCTCCTTCTGATCCTTCCCCCTCTTTCCTTGCACCCCATCCCACCCCCCAGGCCACGTTCCTTCTACCCACACAGTCCACTGGCCCCGAGATTCTGCATCAGACTGGCCGCCGTGAGAAGTGCCTTGTGCTCCAGGCAGCCACCCCCACCCCCGGACCCTCCGACCATGCAGTCGCTTCAGGCCTGTTAGACCAGAGGTGCTCAGTTTACTCAACTCACAAAACATGTAATTGACTAAGAGTCCTGGAATTCTCTATGTATTTCCATTCTGGAAATACCCCTCTCGTATTTGTTCAGCCTGAATTTTGTTGCCGAAGACCCAAATTTATTTTATTTTTATTAAAAAATTTTTAAAAGTTTATTCATTCTGAGAGTGAGAACGAGAGAGAGAGAGAGAGAGAGAGAGAGAATCCCAAGCAGGTTCTGCTCTATCAGCATAGAGTCCGACGCGGGCTTGAACCCACGAACCACAAGATCATGACCTGAGCCGAGATCGAGAGACACTTAACCAACTGAGCCACCCAGGAGCCCCCCAAATTAATTTTAAACTAGAATTCCTAGATCTCTCCGTCTGTTTCCTCACCTGTACAAAGGGCCTATTGGACCCTGTTCATCCTATAGGATGAATTTCTACAGTCTGACCAAAATGATTAAAAGAAAAAATTGAGGACGTCTGGCAGAGTCTTGGCAGTCATAGGGTGATGGGTGTCTGCACGAGGCAGGCTGGAGGTGCCTTCTGCTGTCTGGGAGCTGGCTCTCTAAACTGCTCTTGCTTTTTTATTTCTTCCCATGTTTCTCTTCTGAAACTACAAGGTCTCTAAAACCTCCTGGTGACTTACTCTCAAGCCCACAGAGGCTCCCCCTGCAGCAGCCGAGGAGGCCCAGGTTAGAAGAGGGGACAGAGAAGATGCCCCATCATACACCTGCTGCTGGTACACTGGGGTCTTACAAGGGACCCTTCAGCAATTCAGTCCTCACAAAGGGCTCCCCTGCCATCGGAGGGGACAAGGCAGTCCCAGCCCACCTACAACGTGCCCAGCCGTTCTGAAAATGAAACTGTGCATGTGGTGACCTGGCAGGGACGCGAAGGGGGGTCAGGTGGAGAAAACTTGTTAAAAATTCACCTTCTGGCGTTCCACCTCCAGGGGCTTGGATTCTGTAGGCCCGGGATGGGGCCCCGCAATCTCTATTTTTAATAAGTGCTTGCTGTGGATTGAATTGTGTTCCTTCCAAATTCGTATGTTGAAGCCCTAACCCCCCAGGTTGTGACTGTTTGCAGATGGGGCCTTTACAGAAGCAGTCAAGGATAAATGAGATAAAAAGGTGGAGCCCTGATCTGATAGGATTAGTGTCCACAGGAGGCCACAGGGTGGCTGTCTATACACCAGGAGGAGAGCTCTCCCCAGAAACCAAATCAGCCGGCACCTTGATCTGGGACTCTGAGCCTCCAGGACTGTGAGAAAATCAATTACTGCTTTTCTTTAAACAGGCTTTAATTTACTTTATTTTTCTTGTACAAAACTGTGTGGTGGCTGGAGTCTGGTGTGGGTCTTACAAGACAGTGAATTCCTGATAGGGAGACTTGGGGAACTTGGTCTCTCCCCAGAGGTCGGAGGTGAGATAGCCATACACCTTGGAAATGGCATCAAAGTGGCCTTGGTGAAGTTGCCCCAGGTGGGGTGCAGTCCCTGGCCGAGGGGCAGCTGTCGTCAGCACCGGCCATTGTCAGTAGCTTCTTGGGCACAGGGGCTGAGATGATGCCAGTGCCTCTGGGGGCAGGGATGAGGCACACCAGTGCAGAGTCACAGTGGCCGGTCACCTTTGGTGGCACAATGTGAGGCTTGCTGGTCCGGTTACCCCAGTAGCCTCACCATACTGGACAGTGGGCAGCTTAGTCAGGGTGATGGCCCCACGGACGGCAGTGGCTACCTCCTCGGAGCACTTAACACCCAGACCGACATATCCAACATATCCATGGTCATCTCTGATGGCAACAAGTGCCCTGAACCTGGTCCTGTGGCCAGCCTGGGTCTGCTTTTGCACAGGCGTAATCTCTGAAACCTCGTCTTTGAGGGACAGATCAATGATCTCAGATTCCCTGATGGGCAGGGAGAAGAGAAGATCTCCTCCAGGGACTTGATCTTCCTGTCCTTGACCAGGTGGCCCCGCTTGGTGGCGGGGATCCCCTTCTTGCCCTCCGCCTTGCCTCTGTGAGCTGTGTGGCCTTGGCCTTGGCTACAACCATCACCGTGAGCATGACCACAGCCCCAGATGCTGCCGCCAAAGCCTCTCGGAAGCTCCTGCAGCACCAGCATCGTCTGCTGTTTGCTCTTTTCTTGGAGAAGAGGCCAGTTTCTGACATTTAAACCACCTTGTTTGTGGTATTCTTTTATGGCAGCCAGAGCAGACTAATGCCGCTCTACAAGTGATTCTGATGCAGGGTCGTTTCACAGACAAAGAAACAAAGACGTCACAGTTGGGTATGTTGTCAGAATCCATATTTGAACCTTGGTCTGTGGGGTTCTATTGCCACTGAGTCATCCTGCCCTTTGTTGAACTGGCACTGGACTTGCCTTTATAACTAGAGGTCACAGGAAGTGAGGGACGTGCCCTGTGCCCACAGGTGCATGGGGCCATGTACATCTTCTGCACCTGCTGTTTCACATCAGCCTCGCGTCATTTTCCACGGTTGTCTTGTGCAGTAGGTCCTATTACTTCTAACAGGTTAGCACACTGAGGGGCAGAGAAGGAAGGGTCGCCCAACTAGAAAATGGCGGAGTCAGGATGATTTGGACCCAAGACAGTCTTACCCTTTTCATCACATTGGGAGATTCCGTAACGGCTCTTCCCCTGTGATTTTGTGGTAGGAGCCCGGGGCACGTGTGGGCACACAGTGGCTTGTCTTTTCTGAAGCTCCCAGGCTCATCCGGAGGTGACATCCCTGAATTTACTGGATCCCTTTCCTGGGTCTCCTTCCTCATTTCCTTCCGGCTTCAGAGACCAGAAAGTAGTGTCATCCCAGGGCCTTGGGTTTGGTCATATTTTACCAAGGCTGCTCCTTGGATCTTCCTCTCTGCCTGTTAGATTGTTCTTTTACCTTAAGATGGAGAGCCCATTCCGGGAAGGTCCATATATTTTTTTCCAATTGATTTCTTGTCAAGACTAACAAGATCAATCAAATCATATGGCCAATAAAACTGATTTAGCACTCATAAAGCCCCATGACATCTCATATGCGCTGAGAATGAATGACGTGGAGGCAAAGCTGCTCGGTGCCTCTTCCCTCTGGGTCACAGGAGGATGGCATATCCACGTGCCCACCTTCCAGGACTCTCTTCCCTCACAGCACACAGGTGCCAGGGATGGCCCAGGGCGGGAGGCCCTTACTGTGCTGGTAGGAAGCAAAGCTATGAAGAGGGCAGCAGGGTAGATTTTACCCATAAACTAACAGGAGGTGGTGTTAGAGGAAATATCTGAAATGTTTGGGAGAAAAGATAATTGGGAAAATCAATAGTTTCCGTTTTGACCTTGTGCTGGGACTTCTGTGGCTTACTCCCTTCCACTGTCTCACAAAGAGCACTGCTTACAGAGCCGTGATTGAACCACGTGACCCCGTCCTTCTTGGCCGTGGCTGCTTGGTCAAGGCTGGGTACTGTTTTGAGAGAGGTCCAAAGAATCCTCCCTTCAGAATTTGAAAGCGGGCACTTAGAGACTGAGCGAAGAGTCGAGGGACAGACAGGAAGCCAACACTTGTAAGGTCGCTCATCCCAGAGGTGGTGAGGCATGACGCTGGAGGTTCACGGAACCCTTTTCCTGAGGTCTCTGGAGGGGCCTCGGCCCCATGTCTTCCGCTTCTTTTGGGATCCCTGAAGCCTAGTACCCTGTAATAAATCCTCCTTTCCTGGAGACAGCTGTGTGGATTTATATTTCGGACAACCAGAGGATATCCCGATTGGAACCTGTCTTTGTGGAATAATCTACCCTGCCTCATCCAGATCTTAGAGAAATTTTACATATGGTGAACCTCTGCGACCATAAGGCTCTGGGATGGCTGATGTGGATAGCCTGCAGGAGTGTTGCTTGTGGAGTGCATTAACATTTACAAAAAGTGTTTTGAGATGCTCACGTAGGCTCTCCTGTTTACCCCAGGCCCCTCCATTCCTTTTTGTCTTACACTTTGCCTTCTTCGCACGGTATCATTCCTTTCCAGCCCCTGAGGACATTCAGCTTGTGACTCCTACTCCAGCCCAATCCTTGAACTTTGCAGAGAGGTGAAGCAACTTTCCTAAGGCCATACAGTTAGGTGTTATCATGACTGGGGCCAGGATCAAGTGGTTTCGGACTTCCAAGAAAAATGGAGATGGAATGCTAGCCGTCATGTCTAATTTTCCCCCCTCAACTTTATTGAGGTGAAATTGGCACAAACAGTGCAAGTTTAAGGTGTATGATGTGATGATTTGATGCACGTATATATTGTAACTTGATCGTCACGATAAGGTTAGTTAGCACGTTGTGATGGTTAATGTTGTGTGTCAACCTGACTTGGTTGTGGATGCCCACACAGCTGGTAGAATAGAATTTCTGGGTGTGTCTGGGAGGATGTTTCCAGAAGAGATTAGCATTTGATTCAGTAGGACTGACTTCAGAGATCCACCCTCACTGACGTGGAAGAGTATCAAAATGGAGCAAACCGGCGAAGGAAGAGTAAATTCTCTCTCTGTTCCTGAGCTGGGATAGCCATCTTCTCTGGCCCTTGGATATGGCAGCTCCTGGGTCTTGGGTCTTCAGACTCAGACTGAATCATCCCAACCACTGGCTTTGCTTGTTCTTAGGCAGATTGTGGGACTTCTCAGCCTCTCTAACCCGCGTGAGCCAATTCCTAGAATACATTTCCCCTTCCCTCTCTCTCCCCTTCCCTCTCCCTCTCTGTCTCATTGGTTCTGTTTTTCTGGAGAATACTGACTGCTAACTAGCCCCATGAAAGAAACAAGTGTATGTTTTTGAGTCCCTCACGCGTGCATTGGTATCTACCATTGGTTTTGTTTTGTTTTGTTTTATTTTATTTTGTTTTATTTTGTTTTATTTTACTTTATTTCATTTCATTTCATTTTATGTTATTTTATTTTATTTATTTATTTTTGATAGAGACAGAGAACAAGTCGGGGAGGGGCAGAGAGAGGAGACACAGAATCCAAAGCAGGCTCCAGGCTCCGAGCTGTCAGCTCAGAGCCCGGCACGGGGCTCAAACTCATGAACCATGAGATCATGACCTGAGCCGAAGTTGGACGCTCAACTGACTGAGCCACCCAGGCGCCCCTCTACTGTCGGTTAATTTGGGTCCGGGTGGTCTTCCTCTTACTGTGACCCTGGCCCCACGCCTCCTGGGCAGCACTATCCAGAGAACCTCATGAGGTGGAGAGCCATTCATTTCCCCTTCCTCCAATAGTTGGCTTGTAAACTATCCTAGGATACCCTATGTGGACGTCCAAGTTTCACGGATGTTTTCTGGTGTCTGTGACGTTTTCTCACTGCGGCACCACACTGGGCACGATTAGCGGTTCTGGTTTTAGCGCTTTGGGGCCAACAAAGTCAGAGCAGTTCCTGGTGCCCTAAGGACATGGGGGAGACTTGGTTCTAACACCTATGGAGGCAGAAGGCAGCTAAAGTGTTTTCAGGGCACCCGTGATGTTCTGAGGCTTCAGGGGAGCTGGCATTGAGTCCCTCCTGCTGTCCCTGGGTAGGTACCTGCTTTTCACCAGCAGCCTTAGGTCAAAGCCTACGTTCACAGGCTTTGACAAAAGGATCCCACCAGGCACCCGGGAAAGTATGCCCAGTGCCTGTCTCCTCCACTTTGCTGGTGTTCCTGGAAGGGATTTCCCCTTCTGGGTCTCAGCTCCCTCTTTGCAGTGTCCCACCATTGACAGTCTCCATCTTGTGTGCCCGGCTTATTCTGAACCTCCACCTGTTCCTGGAAGTGGGCATTTGGTGGGTAACGAATCGTGTCCTTCTGTTGTGGCTACCTCCCCTCGATCCCATGGCTGGGGGTGAGTCCAGCGACCTGTCACAGAAACTTGTCCACAGAGTGCCGCATCTGGACAATGTGTTGTGGCCGTTCCTTAGGGGGTGCCACCCGGAGCTAGTGTTCCATTAAGCCCGAGCGCGCATGTGTGTATTTTCACTCCCCTTTGCCCAAGGCTCAGCCAAAATTCAGAGGTGGTCAGGAGGGAATGTGCCCCACACCTGGGCCCAGGGTTACAGAATCATGAATCCGTGGAAGCGGGAGAAGTCTCAGAAACTTGAAAGCTGTCCTCCCCTCACCATGACAAATGAGAGCAACACACACGGGCAAGTGATTTTGATTGATGAATGACCCCGATGCGTTTTTGAGGACCGACAGTGCAAATTATGTATTGCAACACTTCCCAAGCAACCCCTGTAAACAAACAGCTATTTTCTTGGTGCATCCACAAAGTAGTAACTGTGTGATCTCCATCCTGGGTTCAGCTCTCTGTCTTCAGCTGGCCCCGTGCAGGCAGCATCTGCTTCCATGGGGCACCTCCAGGTGCCAGCACCCACCCCCAACGGGGTTTCCATCCTGGGGTGGGTGAGCCCCTCCCCCAGACAAGGACTCTCCCTTCTGCTCCATGACTGTCTAGGGTCAAGTCAAGACGTTCTCCCCTGCGCATAACCCTGGGCAGGGCACGTGGAACTTGGGAGACGGTGGTACCCCTCAGGGCACACACCCATCTGTGGTGTTGTTAGATCTGCCACATTAAAGCAAAGCCCAGAGGAAAGATGACCACAGGGCAGAGGGCGGGGCTCATACACGCACACTGGGTGCGACTCAGACGCTGGGGACCTTAGCTTTTCAGCACACAGATATGCCGCACACGAGGTCCTAACGTTTAATTTCCGAGAGGGCTAGAGGTGAGATTAAATTCCAGGCGAGCGTTTTCCAGAGTGAGAGTCTGGGTGCCCCCAACCCTGAGATGACGGCCGTTCAGAGCACGAGGGAAGCAGAAGAACTGTCATGAGGGTCCCACGACCCCGGGGCTGGGTGTCCTGGCAGGGTCTGCACCGGAGGGACTGGTGGGGGGGGGGGTTGTTTCCTCTCCAGCACGAGTGCCCAGGGGTGCCAGGTACATCTGGGGCCAGACATCTTAGTTCCCACTGCCTCTTGCGACGTGAGGTCCCCAGCGAGTGGGGGTCCGGAACCTGTCCACACATCTGGTGCGCTGTTGAGGGCAGCCGACTTGCCCACTGCTTTTCACGGAAGACGCCTCGTCCTGGCCCAGCGGAGGACAGGGGCTGTGTCTCATTTTGTGCAAGATGATATGTTGATGTTGAACATGCTGCTGCTTTAAGCAGTTTTAGAGGGTTATTTGGCAATTGGGGATTTTCTTTAAAAAAATTTTTTTTTAATGTTTATTTTTGAGAGAGAGAGAGCACAGGAGAGAGGGCAGAGTGAGCAGACAGAGGATCCGAAGCAGGCTCTGCACTGACAGCAGAGAGCCTGCTGCGGGGCTCGAATTCTGAGATCAGACCCGAACCAGTCTGAGATCAGGACCCGAACCAGTCGGACGCTTAACCAACTGAGCCACCCAGGCGCCTGGCAGTTGGGGTTTTCCATAAACTGTGCTTGCTGTGCAAACTGACTCTAATGAACTTCTGCTGTACAAGACCCAGTCCCCTCCCTGTCTGGCTGGTAGGCAGACACTTTTGGCCAAAGACATCCCACTGTCCTGTTTTCCACTTCTCTTGTTCTGGGGGCGGGGGAAAGGGGGGTCTGGGGGCAGGGGACGTGGGAGAAGCTGGGCCAGCTCTCTCTACCCCCTGGATGCCTGGATCCTCTCCCTGTAGTGAGAGGTGAGGAGCCTCCGTGTCTCAGGGAGAGGGGACAAGGTGGCTTCCATTCTGAGAAGAAAATGATGGGATCGGGGTGTTTTCCCGAAAGCAGGTTGTGTTGAGGGGAGACCATGACGGCACTGAACACCCTACAGAGGAGTAAGGTGGGTGCTCCTGACAATGATTGTGTCCCCTCCCCCCAAATAAGTATGTTGAAATCTAATCCCTAAGGTGATGGTGTTTGGAGGTAGGGCTTTGGGGGTGATTAGGTCATGAGAGTGGGGCCCCCTGAAGGGAGGGCTCGGTGCCCTTATGAAAGAGACCCCCGAGCGCTCTCTGCCTCTTCTGCTCCATGAAGACGCAGCGAGAAGACGCCATCCATCTTGGTGGTGCCTCGGTCTTGAATTTCCAGTCTCCAGGGGCGAGAAATGAACGTCTCTGCTTCATAAACCACCCAGACCGCGGTGTTTTGTTGCAGTGGCTCTGGACAGACTGAGCCCGGGGTGGGGGGCAGGGCCTGCCGGGGAAGACACAGCAAAGGCCGGGGTGGGGAGCGCTGGAAAGGCAGGCAGGTGTCTCTGGAAACTGGGGAGGGGGCTGGCCGCTCTGCACACACAGAGGAGGAGCCTGTAAATGCTTCCCGTTTGCCTGAATGGTTTCACGGCCTTCTGGCCCCCTCGGTGAAGTGTTATGAAACAGGGCGACGCGGAGACGTTGGAGGCGCTGGTGGTAAAGGCTCCGGGGAGATTCACCGGGAAGGCGAGGGTGGTTAGCAATGCAAAGTGCAAGCAGAGCAGAGAAGAGCAGGCTGATAGATGAGGAATAAAAATAAAGTACAGGAATGGGTGTGATTTCAGCGGAACAGGAGGTTTATGAGGAGTTATTGCCCGGAGCCAAAGGCTCAGAGGCGCGCCCGGGAAGCCCCCCAGCAAGCCTGCAGCCGAGCCCCGGTTTATGATCTGGGGAGGGGAGAGCGGAAGAGAGCTCCGGAGCCGAAAGGGGCAGCCCTCTCCTTCCTGGGCTCGGTGGTGGTAAGATCTCGGCCAGATCGTAAGCAGTTCAGGGAGGGGGTCACATCACATCTCTTGTATTGCCTCTCGTCCCAACGCCGTTCTCCCTGCAGCCCCCGTACATGGTGGTTTTCACGTAATTATCACAAATCCAGAAACACTGAGGCCAGGGGACAGAGCCTGGCCTCCTGCCTCTTCCTCAGCAGCTGGGTCGGGCCAGAATCGTGTGAGTGACCCGACAGCTGCTGGCAGAGACCGCAAAGGGCCAGCGGTACGGGGAGCAGAGCAGCACTGAGACCAGGCTGCACGTGGGCCCCGGGCCAGGACGACTCAGGGGGAAGGAAGGATGAGGCGGAGGGGCAGTGCTGTCCACATGGGGCCGGTCTTCCATGATGACAGTCACTGGGAGGAGGGGGAGGAGCCAGGGCAGCCTTTTTGGCCCGGCTTCCGGCCACCCTGCCATCCTGATTTCTTTACATTTATAGTATTTTCATGGTGTCAGGAGACTCAGAGCTAGGGTTTGCATTTAATGTTACTAGAATTCCGAGGCCTCAGTTAATCTGGTAAAATGATTTTCCTCTTCCATGTTCACTGGGTAGATTTTGTCTTCTTATCCTATTTTCATCTTACCCAATTTTCATTGTGTTCACATCTTTTGTTAAAAGGCAACTCGAGGGGCGCCTGGGTGGCGCAGTCGGTTGAGCGTCCGACTTCAGCCAGGTCACGATCTCGCGGTCCGTGAGTTCGAGCCCCGCGTCAGGCTCTGGACTGATGGCTCAGAGCCTGGAGCCTGTTTCCGATTCTGTGTCTCCCTCTCTCTCTGCCCCTCGCCCGTTCATGCTCTGTCTCTCTCTGTCCCAAAAATAAATAAACATTGAAAAAAAAAAATTTAAAAAAGGCAACTCGAAAATTGTTTTGGGTGAAGGTGATGTTGCATGAATACTCGATCCAGCCGATTTCTTTGTCCCATCACTGCCCCGAAGATGCCTTCTTTATCTTCTCCCCTGTTGGTTTACCTCCCCTTCTCTCACATCGAAGCCCCCCCATTTTCCTGAAACTCTTTGTGCAAAGGTTGCTCCTTGTATGGTGGACTCGAGTGACTGGTCCAGTCTCTGAAACCAGAAGCACTTACCCTCTGACCCTCTCGTTTGCTCCATGGCCGCACACAGCTGTGTGGTAGCTTTGGTTCCCTGAACCAGTAAATGTTCTCAACTTGTCCTAAGTGCTTGCGCATCTGAGCTAAGTTAATAGTTCCCGGAGGAGCATCATCCTTTAGATAGATGCATTTGTAAATGTGGCTGAGACCCATTAGTCAACAGATTGGAGTGAGGCCAGAAGGCACCTTGCAGTCTGAGTTACAATATTCCGTTGAAACGGTTGTACTGTACCACATTCAAGTGTATACAACTGGTGAGATGTGCAAAGTATGGGCTGTTCCTCGTGCAAACGCCAAGGCTCTGTTTTAATAGATGAATGAGTCATTAACGGTGAGTTGCATTTGATTTTGGCCTATTGTACATTAACTGGCTCTTCTCTGCATTCAAAAATAATTTGTTCTATGAAATTAGATGAATATGCATCCTGCAAGCTTGTTCACTCTCTTAGCAAACATTTCTTTTGCATTAATTTATATTATCCTGAAAAGTTCCAGAAAGCACAAAGCCAAGTTTTACATTTAATTTAAAAATTAATGTTAGTGGGGCACCTGGGTGGCTCAGTCGGCTGAGCGTCAGACATGATCTCGTGGTTCTTGAGTTCAAGCCCCACGTGAGGCTCGCTGCTTGCTGTCAGCCTGTCAGCTCAGAGCTTGCTTTAGGTCCTCTGTTTCCCTCTCTCTGCCCCTCCCCTTCTTGTGCTCTCCCCCCTCCAAAAAAACATTAAGAAAAATCAATGTTACTATTTTTGTAGCCCAGACCAAGGTCAATGGACACAAATTCTGAGTGAGGAGTGTCTGAGAAATAATAGCTTCATTTCCAGCTTGAGCTTGAGGAAAAAGGGCCTGTTTAGCTCCTGTTTGTGTCCTGACATCACTGTGCTGGGCGGATTCCTCCTTCCTACACTGAGCAGGTCTGATGACCATGAAGCTGCCTCCAGGCTTAGGAGTTCAAGTGGGAATGGGTCAAACAGACCTTCCAGGAAACAGGCACCCAACCCGAGTGGTGCCTGTGGATTGCATGTGGTAAGCCTGGCGTCGTGGCTTGTTCCGCCCCCACGGATACCCTCAGTTTGGGCGTCCTAACTGTGGCCCGCCGAGGAAAATCATCAGCGGTCTTCATGAAACACCTTTGTTGTTCTCCCTGGTCTTTTCCGCCATGCTGCGGAGATAACAGAAGCTGCTGACGTGAGCGTGTGATTGGGAGGCAACGACGAGTGTCTGCTGCTAACACGTGGGAGACACAGGGCCCAAGTGACTCCCTCGGAAGCCGGCCGGCTGGGCCATTTCCGAACAGCTATGCTCACCTCGCCCCTCCTCCCGAAGACTGTTCCGTGGTCGAGATGAGATAGAAGCAGTTAAACAATATATACGAATTACTAGCTCTTCTGGAGATCCCCGGGTGTCGATTCGAGTCCCACAAGAATAAATTGTCATCCTCCTTGACTTATCTGGGATTGTATTTCACCGCTAATTAAAGTTCACCCAGGGAATGTTCCCTGGAACACGCAGACTCTGGAAGCAGTCGCTTTGCTGGAAGGGAGTGAGGACGTACGTCTTGCAGCTGAAGCCCTCTGGGCCGCGTGTCGCCAGCACGCTGCGGGTCGGAAGCAGTGCGCTAGACGTGGCCCTTTGCTGCTTGATTTAGAATTCTCCCCGCCCCCCAGAATACATCATCTCACAACATGGGCGCAGGGTCCTTAAGGCAAAGGGAGTTTCCTTGGCCCACTGTTGCTGGAGGCTGACTGCACTGTTGATAGGAAGCCGTACTGCTGGATGTATTTTCGTCAGTGGTGTTCCTGTCCTATCTAAAGGGCAAATACAATAAAGTCAGCTATAATATGTGTTGGCCACAGACTGTCTCGTTATTTGGAGGATAGATGGCTTCAGAAACCCTGAGATAGACTTGCCCTCGGTTTTGTAATATCAGGGATGGCGCCTTGATGAATTTTAATACCGTTTGGTTTAAATGCAAATGGTAAAATAAATAATTGCTCTGCCGTGGGCCGTAGCCGAACAGGCTGAGCGTGTCTCACCAATAAGCACATGGGCAAGATGAATGTTTTAAAGGGGAAGCTTGACGTGTGATCAATTATTTCATGTAGAAGAATTAACAGAAAAAAATGCTTGTTGTAGCAATTTCCTCTTCTCCGATCACGCACTAAGAGGCCATTGTTCATCCGACTGGCAAAGCACTGTGACCTCTCATATGGATGGTGTTAATAGCGTTCTCATATTTAATACAGTTTCTTCGGCAAAATATTAGTCCTAGGCTCAGTACGTGTTAGCTGATGAGCAAAGACCTTCCCTTATGTAGAAGTGTGTGTGTGTGTGTGTGTGTGTGTGTTCTTCTTACGTTACGCCACCTTCTAGGCAAATCTAATTTCTGTTTTCCTGGTGTGTCTTTGACCTATGGGCTACATATTCCCACAGACAAGGGGGTGAGGCCCCTGAGCCTGTCCCGTGGGGGTGGGACAGAACACTCCAGATGGAGAAGTAGCAGAGTCTTGCAACAACGGGGCTCAGTAGGGAGAAGACTGGGCACCCCTTGCTTGTCCCCTGTCCTTGGGGTTCCCCACATCTCTCCAGCCTCCTGTTTGCTTTGCCACACTCAGCCTCAGCACGTTTTCCCCTGTCCCTGTGGAGGTTATCAATCCCCGCTGAGTCAGATACCTGCTGTGAGCGACCCCATCCTCCTCCAGGCCAGGTCTGCAGGTCTGGCCCACCAGGGCAGATGGCTGGGGCCCCGCAGGATTTTGGGCTCCCCTGAAGTGTCAGCTGCACCCTAGCTTCCTGCCTGGGGAGGGTGCTCTCACTGTCCAGAGTGGAAGCGCTCAGTTCTGCACGAATGGGGGAAGGGAGTGATGCCCCTGGCACCCAGAGCCCAGGGTGGGGGGGCTCCAGATGGATGCTTCCCTCTCGCCTCTCAGGTGGAGAACCCTGTGATGTGTGTCCCTTTCCGGAAGAATAGTCATGAGAAGTAATGAGGGGAGGGAAAAGAACAGCTTAAATTCAGAGCAGAGCAAAAACGGTCAGCAGGAATCGCAGTTGGGAGTGTGCCTGTGAGGAAGGCACTAACGTGGGGGGAATGGCCGCTTCCCAATCTTCCGGGAATGGAGGCAGACCGCAGGGAAAATGGGCCAGGAAAGACCCCTGGGCGGGGGGTGGGGGGGAGGGGAAGCACCTGCTGGCTCCCAAACCCTTTCTCACGACACCGGCTGTGCTGGCAAATATGAGATCAGATCGACAAAGACTGGGGTGCCCAGCAGTCACCCTCACCCTCTGCCCTGTCCTCCTGGGGGTCGGGGGTCTCGTGGGGAAAGCATGGGAGACTCTGCCTCTCAGACAGCTCCCCCTGCTTGCTGGCCCCGCCTGCCTCTTCCTAGAGCACTGATGAGACACTTATAAATGCTTTCTCTGCCCATCTGAGACAAAGATCTTTTCAAAGCCTTTCGCTGGTTTTACAACCCAGACCCGTCTTTCTCAGGGACCTGCAGCCACGCGGTTGAACTGTAACCGTCCAGCGAGAAGGCACCCCATCTTTGGTTCCCAGGGGAGCGCAGAGCCTGATGGCTTTGGGTGCTTTGCTCCACGTTGTAGACCTAACTTCTGCCCTGAAATGACAAGTCTCCTTTCCTTTTGGGTCAAGGCAATTAGGGATCAGACAGACAATGACATCCTTCTTACTGCTAAAAACCCTCCTGCCCTTTATTCCAGCTGAGTGGAGCTCAGACTCAGTTCTGGCCTCTCTCCCCTGTTGCAATAGTTGTGAATAAAGTCTTCCCCTCCTGTTTGACTTCCGTATGATTTTTGCTTTGACAGAAGGGTGGGCAACACCTGAGGGAAGACAGCAGATCACTTCCTTTTGGGAAACGGAGAGACGGAAGCTGAGTCCCTGTGTCCCCAGTATTTTTGTGGCTCATTTTCTTTTTCTTTCTTTCTTTCTTTCTTTCTTTCTTTCTTTCTTTCTTTCTTCTTTCCTTTTTTCCTTTCTTCTTTCCTTCCTTCCTTCCTTCCTTCCTTCCTTCCTTCCTTCCTTCCTTCTTTCCTTCTTCTCCCCCTCCCCCCCTTTTTTTTGTGGCTCATTTTCTACAGATTGGGCAGTGAAAATGCAAAGGTTGTTGGAATTATTGCTGCCGTTCTGGAAAAAGTGCCTGCTAGCTACAGGAACCAAGACCATTCCTATTGATATGTAGTCCAAAAGGACAATGGTTACTACATGATGCCCAATTGTAGCTGGGGACAAGACCCGTTTGGACCCCATGGCTTTATCTCCACCTCCTGGGACATTTCTACAGGCTTCCCGCACAAATTTCATCATCCTATGTTTGGTGTCATTGGATATCCTCAGTGAGCTACTGAATTTAGCCTCTCCTGACTTTCTCTCTGTGTCTGGGGTGAGGACACTTTCAGAGCCAACATGGTGGGAACGGGGTGCCGATACCGACCAGCCATCACAGGGTGGTGCTGTGGGACATTTCTCTCAAGAACAAGAAACACTGGATGACTTTGGCTTTGATTTGGAACCGAAGCCCAAGACTCAACTCAGCAGAGGCAGTTAAATGGCTGTCCAACAAAATCATTATGTTTTTTCTGTTTCAATGGCCTTTTGTGGTGTCATATGCATGTAGCCTATTTAAAATAAATCTTTTTCCCTCTGTGCGTGATAGCCTCTTAGCACCCTATTAAATGCATACCCTTTTCACTTCAAAAAATATTTCCACTGGGATTTGAAATTAAGCCTAGGTTTTTTCTGTTTTTCTTCCCAGTCTACCTGCGTTTCAGGGAGCATTCAGCACTCCTGCTGAGTGGCATTCATTAGCAAATGGGAGGCAGAAAGTCCAGAGAACCCAGAGAATTCAGTACGATTTCATTCCCTTATTGGTGTTTGCCCGTGGGTACAGTTGTGTGCATTTTTATCCCATGCGTAGATTTGTGTAACTTCTGTCAAAATCAATATTCCATCCATACAAAGGACGCCCCTGGTAGATCCTTATGTGCAGCCCCCTCCACACGCCCTGCCCTCCCCCTGCCCTTGAGACCAGTAATCTACTCCTTGTCTTCTGAATTTTGGCGTTTTGAGAGTTGAACCAATGGAATTGTATCGGTGTGTAACCTGTGGAGATAGACTTTCCCACTAAACCCTTGAGATCTGTCCAGGCTGTTGTGCAAACAAGTTTGCTCCTGTTTATTGTTGAGTGGGTGACCCAGCTTGTCTCATGTCTCACCGTTCATGCGTTGACAGACATTTCATTTTTTTGCTGTTGTGAATATAACTGCTCTGAATATGTGTGTACGTGTGTGTGTGTGTGTGTGTGTGTGTGTGTGTGTGGGAACGTGTTTTCATTTCTCTGGGATAAATGACCCAGACTAATTGTTGGGTTATATGGTAAGTGCATGTTTCTTTTCGTAAGCAATGGCCCAACTGGTTTCCAGAGGGGAGTGGGTTTTCTGCTTCCACAGGATGGGAAGAAGATTCCATCCCCCTCCCCCAATTTCTAGAGATGGAGGCTAGAGAGAAAGGGTTAAAAAGCTCATCTGCAAGTACAGTTAACAAAATTCAAACAGTATTGAAATAACTATATTTTGTACATAAAGTACGTTACTGTTTTCCTTAATCATGGTGGTGGTGGGGAGTGTTGTCTATACCGCTGAGTGAACACTACTTCTCACCTTCTCTGCACACTTTCCACCAACTTGAGGGCTGGCCTTTGCTAAAGGGCTCACCTTAACCTTGTGGGGGCGATGGAAGGGTCTCAGGGGAGTTACTACCCTCTCTCCTCCCCACCATGAGCACTGCTTCCGTTACCCCATCACTACCATTGCCACTGCCCCCCACCCCCACCATCACCCCTTGTACCGCCATAGCCACCACCAGCTCTTACCATGAGTCAAGCACTCTGGAAACATTCAAGATATATCACTGCATGTACTCCTCATCACAAACCCCGTTGTAAGTTACTGTTTCCTTGTGGACACTGAAGAATCCTGGGTCTCCAGAATTGCTCTTGTGCTCAGCAGCAAATGGACTGTGGTCGCCCCCTGGACCCTGACATGCAGTAAGCTGGCTTCTCGTCTTACTTGCTTGGCCGGTTTCTTTCACACCTTGGTTTGCAGACTCATTTCTGCATCCATCCACTGCCCCGTCCTTCACCCTTCATCTGCCACGTGCAGGCTGTTGACACGTGTCAGCTCCTGACGCACCTCCGTCTGCAGGGAAAGTCTAGCGGGAAGAACGAGTCAGGACGATGACCGTGGGGCATGACAAGTAACAGCAAAACACAAACAAGTCTGTCCACCCTGCTCCCTGGTGACCGCCTGCCCTGCCTTGTACTCTGGTCTTTTGGGGAAACTGATTTGTCTAAATGCCCAACCTTGCAATCAGCTTTAGGATTTCTGAATCCTTACTGACTTTCTGTCTTTGTCTCTGCCGTTGCCTTGCTGGTTGAACCATCTCTTAGCTCTGCAGCTGGAACAGAATACACATTAACAAGTGTAATTTCTTTTTTTTTTTTTTTTAATTTTTTTTTTCAACGTTTATTTATTTTTGGGACAGAGAGAGACAGAGCATGAACGGGGGAGGGGCAGAGAGAGAGGGAGACACAGAATCGGAAACAGGCTCCAGGCTCTGAGCCATCAGCCCAGAGCCTGACGCGGGGCTCGAACTCACGGACCGCGAGATCGTGACCTGGCTGAAGTCGGACGCTTAACCGACTGCGCCACCCAGGCGCCCCAACAAGTGTAATTTCTAACGAATGAGTGAAGCTGTCCTGAGCACTTGTTCCCATCTGGTTGTTAGAGACACTCTGCACATTACACTGGGGGCTTGGACTAAGGGTCCTTGGTTCCTGCCTGTCCTTCCTCTCAACCTGCTCCTCTTGTACTGCATGCTCCCCATGTCCCTGGCCCCTTGGCTCCCCATGTTGTTTTCCTGGACAGATCTATCCTTAGGATGTCTGTGTGTGAATCCCAAGAACAATCAATGTGCGGCCTTTCGCGTGTGCTCCCGAAATGTCCTTCTGTCCAATTCTTCATGACGCCTGACCTGGACATTGGGTATCTGGACACCCTGTCCCTATTCTGATTTAGCATGGCCATGGAAGAGAATGCTTTTCTGGAATACGTAGATGGAAGAAACACTGCTCTTGTAATGCAGTTAGATTCACAACAGTGAGACATTTGAAATGATTTTCTTGTAGGTCTTTGGTTGTTTTCCTTTGAACAGATTGAAAAATAACGGGACAAGTGAGGACACTTTTAAGTTTTGCCACAGTCTGGAGGGAATTAATTTCTTCCTTTGTAATTGAAGATTAGATACAAAGATTATTTTTAGCTGGAGGCTTTCTCAAGCCATGTAGAGTTCTTGGCAATCAAACATTTTAAGTGTTTTCCCCTTCTTTTGAATTTCTTTTTGTTATTTCCTGACTGGATTGAGGCACAAACAGATGGAGTGTTTTCTAACGGTCTGGCTGATGCCTGAAAATAATAAGCTGTTTTCCCCCCTCCTGAGTCATAAAAACAAAATCAAAATGTCTTCTGTGTGCAGGCTAACTTAGCAATCAGATCAGTTGAAGCAAATGACAGAAATCGCTGAAAAAGTTGAGGAGACAGTAGTTAAGAGCAGATTGTGGCCAGACTGTGTGGGTTTTCATCTTAGTTACTTACTTGCTGTGTGACCTTGAGGAAATTATTTAATTTCTCTGTTCTCAGCTTTCTTCGTCTGTAAAATGAGGGTAACAGTGAGACTTATCTCTTATGGTTGTTTTGAAGATTAAAAATAATATTTGTAACTCACTTAAGATAGCGTCCGGGTACATTAGAAACATAACATTTATTTCGAGCATGGTGTTTCTTTTCAAGAAATCGTGGGATTACTTGGAGGAAGAGTCAACCCTGATGCCTGAGGTCACGTGGGAGAGCAGCTGGCTCGCCCCAAAACTTGCCCCTTGCAGATAGGAGCTGACATGCATTCAGAATTTTCTGCGTGCCTCCCTTGTACAGTGCGTACCGTCCTCACACCTGCCTGGCGAGTTTACTTTCTGCGGATGGGGAAACTGAGGCCTAATGATCTTTTTTTAAAACTCTGATGTATTTATTTATTTATTTAAATTTAAAAAATTTAAATTTAAATGCAAGTTAGTTCACCGATGGTGCAACAGTGATTTCAGGAATAGAATTCAGTGATTCATCGCTTACATATAACACCCTGTGCTCATCACAGTAGGTGGCTTCCCTAATGCCCCTTGCCCGTTTAGCCCACCCCCCACCCAACACCCCTCCAGCTTGTTCTTTATATCTAAGAGTCTCTTATGGTTTATCTCTCTCTCTGTTTTCATCTTATTTTTCCTTCCCTTCCCCTATGTTCATCTGTTGTGTTTCTTAAATTCCACATAGGAGTGAAGTCATACAATATTTGTCTTTCTCTGACTGACTTATTTTGCTTAGCATAATACCCTCTAGTTCCATCCGTGTTGTTGCAGATGGCAAGATTTCATTCCTTTTGATCGCTGAGTAATATTCCATTGTGTGTGTGTGTGTGTGTGTGTGTGTGTGTGTGTATATACACACACGCGTATATATATACACATGTGTGTATATATATATACACACACATATATATACACATTGTGTGTATATATACACATACATATACACATGTGTATATATATATACACACACACATATATATACACATTGTGTGTATACACACACACACACACACACACACACACCCCACATCTTCTTTATCCACTCATCAGCCGATGGACATTTGGGCTCTTTCCATACTTTGGTTATTGTCGATAATACATTAGGGTGCATGTGCCCCTTCGAATCAGCTCTCCTGTATCCTTTGGGTAAATACCTAGTAGTGCAATTGCTGGGTCGTAGGGTAGTGCTATTTTTTCATTTTTTGAGGAAACTCCACTCCTTTTTCCAGAGCAGCTGCACAAGTTTGCCTTCCCATGAGGCCTTATGATTTAAGTGAATCTCCCAAGGTTTACAGATAGAGCTGAGGTCAAACTGGGACTGGACCTGACTCACCCTCCAAGCTATGCCCTGTTGAATTTAGGCTTAATTAAGGAAACCATAACAAGGGGACCACATTATTTTTCATTAGACTACCGAGTAGTACAATCTGTGAGAAAACGGTGGCATATTTTGGAGCATTCATTTGCTCCCGTATTTGGTAAACATTTACTCCACACCTGTGGCCTGTGAGCTCTGGCCTGGGGTCTGTGGGAGCAGGCAGAGGGGATGGGAATCGTCCATCATGGGAACTGTCACACGTACAAACGCATCTGTGGCAGGGGCCAGATTCTGCTGCACTTGAGAAACTTCTGAGGAACCACAGCCAAAGCCAAGTTTCCCCAGAACTGCGCTCCATGTAGCGAGCTAACCTGTTTCCTAACGGGCCTGTGAGTACTGAGTTTCCTTTCTTGAGAGTTTTACGTTTGGGACTGAACCGCATTTCCCGAGGTTGGTTGTGCTCCTTAAAGCAGAACCGTTTAAGGCTGGCTGAGGTCACTTACGCTTAAATACGCCACACAAGAACCTTTTCCTCCTCTGAGAGAAGGTGTCACTCTAGGCCCCTAAGTCCGTAAGCCAAGACTGTAGAGAAAGATTCCCTCGTGCTTTCACTGTGGGGTTTAGGGCAGAACATCAGCTTCTTGAAGCACTAGAGGTCCTCGCCGGCTCCCGCCTCAGGGCAGGAAAACCGGGGTGTCTGATCGCCCTGAGAAATGCTCCACACTTTTCTCCTAAGTGAGGGCTGGCCACATGTGTCATATTTCACACCAAGCCAGAGTTAACCTTCAGCCCTCAGGCTTCCTTTAAAAATATTCTGTTTAGAGTTTTCTTACCAAGGCTAATCATTTCATAAAGTGTTAGGAAGGATCTTGGATCATCCGTTTGGGAAAATGTCAGGACCGAGCTCCCGGAGGAAACCTGTCTTGTAAAATTCATGTAAATTCCATGAACGCAAGATGTGACTCAGACATCTTCAAGTTAATAAAAAGATGTTTTGATTTGACGGCAAGGGTAAAGGTGACCCTAAGTCATGGATTTGCCGAGTTGCCCCGAGTGAAGGGACCCCAGCTTGATTCCGACGTGGGAGAGCCTCCTGTATCTGATACTCTGTATCAGAGATTCTGGAAAGTAAACACACAGAAGAAGATCCCAAGCCTGCAGCATGAAAACATCCCCATCAGATCTCATTTCCTTTCTCTCCTCCCTACGTTCTTCCTAATCCCACCCAAACATACTCCTCTGGGATTTCAGTCTGGTTCTCGTTCATTCAGCAGCAGGAGGGCAGATTTTATTTTCTGGGTTGGTTCTGACTGAGTCCTGGATTCCATCTCGGGCGATGTTAACGGATGCGACATCAGAAAGGGACCTGTGGTCATATAGGCTTCAGAACCTGCAGGTTAATTACAGTTGGACATGTTTCTGTGTTGGAGAACTTTCCCGAGCCTCTAACGTGCGGATGGGTGATGTCGGTGTCTAAGAGGAGGGTCTCAAACACCATATTTCAAACCCATACAGAGTTTCCCAGAGTCACAGAGCTGACATGATACACGCCCTGGGGGCACCAGCCACACTGCAGTCTGCATGGTCCATGTTTTCTGGAGGTTCTGCTCCGTTGTCCCTTATTTCTCAGCTTTTTTGGGGCTTGTGTGTTATTTGGCCCATATAACATGGACCTTGTATGATAAAAAGTGAGCCATCTGTTCACCCCACACCTCCAGTTCATTCCCACAATCCATACAGTCAGTGCTGCTGCACTGGGACATGTGCACCCCTGGAAATTACCGTGCTACGCAGAGTCATGCGATAAAAGCCAAGGTTAATATGGAAAAGGGGTTAAAGAAATAACACCCCAAGTTTCATCAGTGACACACCAACACAAATATCAGCATCTAAAAAACAGTGGTTCATTTGTACCCATGTGAAGTGGTTAATAAATACATAAATAGCTCAATAACTATGGCATTTGAAAAGCTCTGGGTCTTACTTGTAGACGTATGTGTCAGAAGGACTGCAGCTGGGGAATTGTTGCGCAGGAGGCTTCATCAAGTGTGGATGGCGGAGCTCACGACACGGGGTGAACTGGAGTGGATTATCGAAGGGTGTGGGCATGTGTGTGTGCATGTTCTACGTGTTCCTACAGTGCTCTGCTAAGCTGGGGTCAGATTTCTGCATTCACTTGGGGTTTCTCGTGGGCAAAATTACAAATAAATGCAAAATTCTCATGATGCTCAAATTGTTCCCTCATCTATGAAATACATTGGAGCAAGTACGGTTTTTTCTTTTTAAACATTTTTTAAAAGTTTATTTATTTTGGGGCGCCTGGGTGGCGCAGTCGGTTAAGCGTCCGACTTCAGCCAGGTCACCATCTTGCGGTCCGTGAGTTCGAGCCCCGCGTCAGGCTCTGGGCTGATGGCTCAGAGCCTGGAGCCTGTTTCCGATTCTGTGTCTCCCTCTCTCTCTGCCCCTCCCCCGTTCATGCTCTGTCTCTCTCTGTCCCAAAAATAAATAAACGTTGAAAAAAAAAAAAGTTTATTTATTTTGATGTATATAGAGAGCCAGCAGGGGAGGAGCAGAGAGAGAGACAGACAGACAAAAAATCCAGAGTGAATTCTGTGCTGGCAGCAGAGAGCCTGAAGCAGGGCTCAAACTCTCGAACTGTGAGATTATGACTTGAACTGAAGTCAGATGCTTAGCCCACGCCACCCCCCCCCCCCCCCCGGGCCTCCCAGACCTGATTTCTTAAAGAGGTCCTTATGGACGGAATGTTTGTGTCTCCCACAAATTCATGTGCTGCAGTCCTAACCCCCAATGTGATGGTGTTGGGAGGTGAGGCCTGAGGGAGAGGACTGGGTCATGAGAATGGGGCCCTCGGGAACAGGCCCTCTGAGAAGAGACAGGAGAGGGTTTGCCTCCCCTCTCTGCTCTGTGCCACCTGAGGACACGGTAAGAAGACAGCCGTCTGCAACACAGAAGAGGGACCTCACCAAACCTGTCCACACTGGTCCCCGATCTCAGACGTTCAGCCTCTGGAACTGTGAGAAGGACGTTTCTGTCACTGAAGGCACCGGGTGTGTGGCGTTTTGTTATAGCAGCCTGAACGGAGCAAGACAGAGGTGGAATACTGATGCCAAAGTTTTATCAACCTCACAGACTCCAGGCCCTGTGGGGATAACGACAATCATGATTTTTTTCTTAATTTATTTATGAATTCAATTTTTCTTGGGGCGCCTGGGTGGCTCCGTTGGTTAGGTGTCTGCCTCTTGGTTTTGGCTCAGGTCATGATCTCTCAGTTTGTGAGTTCAAGCCCCATATGGAGCTCACTGCTGTCATCAAGGAGCCTGCTTTGGATCCTCTGTCCCCCCTCTCTCTGCCCCTCCCCTGCTCCTGCTCTGTCTCTCTCTCTCTCAAAAATAAACATTTAGAAGAGAATTTAATTTTTCTTAATTTGTTCATGATTTTTATTATTAAAGTGGAGTGGGCATACAGTATTACGCTAGTTTTAGGTGTACAACATAGAGATCCAACAATTCTATATGTTACTTGGTGCTTATCACAATAACAGTGATGATTTTATTGCCCTGAGGAATCTTCTTTCTGAAAAGACGTTGGCTCATTTTTCCATTGTGGACAGTGTCCAGAACTGAGGGAGGGAAGGGCCAAGGCTGACATCCCTTCTTTCACATTGAGAAGCAAAAGCCCAGTGAGGGCAAGAGTTTTCCTACAAGGCCGACAAGGTCTGGGAAGTTTTGATCCCATTGGACCAGGAGCAGTCAGCCCGGTCAGAGGGTGAATGGAATGAAAAAGACAATGCATCTGTTCCTTATGTAATTTTTTTTTAAGGTTTATTTATTCTGAGAGAGACAGAGACAACATGAGTTGGGGAGGCGCAGAGAAGAGAGAGAGGGAGAGAGAGAGAATCCCAAGCAGGCTCCACACTGTCAGCACAGAGCTTGATGAGGGGCTTGAACCCATGAAACTGTGAGATCAGGACCTGAGCTGATCAGGACCTGTTGGGCACTTAACATACAGAGCCACCCAGGTGCCCCTTATTTATGTATGTATGTATTTATTTAATTATTATGTATTTATTAATACTGCCTTTGAAAAATTTTTTTAATGTTTATTTTTATTTTTGAGAGAGAGAGAGAGAGAGAGCGAGCGAGCACCGGTGGGGGAGGGGCAGAGAGAGAGGGAGACAGAATCCGAAGGACACTTATTCCCGGTGACTCCCGAAATGTGACAAAGGGAACAGTTGCACAGGTTGGTGCAATTGGCTGGTAGTGGCCCTGACAACTCAGTAGTGTCTTCTGCAGTGAGAGTCCCTGGCCCCCTTTCCTGCCACTGTCCCCATTTGGTAAATGATGCTCATCGATGCTGACATGTGGGCCCTCATCACCCTGTCCACGGCTCTCCCTGCCATGTGGAAGAGCCACTCCAAAGAAGTGCAGACTCAGAGCACGAGCCCCCGTGGGACAACCTCTGTGAACTTGCATAAAGGGAGCCGTTTTTGTTATGCTTGAAAAGATGGAAGGCAAGTAAAATCTCAGCCTCTGAAGACCGCTGGGGAGTTTGGAGGAATGTTTTGTTGTCTGAAAGAGGCTCGAGACAGGAAAGGTTTCTGAGGAGTCATTTTGTTTCCCTCCTGCTCCCATTTCGATTCTGTTCGACGTCATCAGCCACGAAGTAGGCTTTGCTGTGACGACAGTTGCTGCTTTGGCATTACGGGGGTGAGCGAGCTCCTTCTCAGTACTCTCGTTGCTGTGTATGAGGCCACCAGGAGCCATATAATTGGATCTTGTGTTTTCTTAATGCATCCAGCCAATCTGTGTCTTTTGATTAGAGAATTAATCCATTTACATTTAAAGTAATTATCTATAGGTAAGGCCTTGCTGTTGCCCTTTTGTTAATTGTTTTCTGATTGCCGTATAGCTCCTTATTCCTTTCTTTCTGTCTTGCTGTCTACCTTTGTGATTGGATGATGGCTTTTTTTTGTAGTGGTGTGCTGTGATTCTTTTTCCTTTAACTGTTGTGTCTGCTAATTTTGTGATTACCATGGGGCTTATGGAGAACATCTTATAGTTGTGACAGTTGCAGAGGTAAGAAATTGAGCTCATCCTTATGCACTGAATTTAAGGTACCTGTGGGTCAAGCAACTGGAGATCTCATCTGGAGCTTAGGAGCAGGAACTGTGGTACACGGATGGCCTAATATTGTAACCCTGGCTGGGGCGCCTGGGTGGCTCCGTCGGTTGAGCGTCCGACTTCGGCTCAGGTCACGATCTCATGGCTTGTGAGTTCGAGCCCCACGTTGGGCTCTGTGCTGATGGCTCAGAGCCTGGAGCCTCTTCAGATTCTGTGTCTTTCTCTCTCTCTCTGCCCCTCTGCCACTCACACTCTGTCTCTCAAAAATAAATAAACATTAAAAAAAATATATTGTAATCCTGGCCTTAGGAATAACCTGTTTAATACTTTTTAAATTTTTTTTTTTTTTCAACGTTTATTTATTTTTTGGGACAGAGAGAGACAGAGCATGAATGGGGGAAGGGCAGAGAGAGAGGGAGACACAGAATCGGAAACAGGCTCCAGGCTCCGAGCCATCAGCCCAGAGCCTGACGCGGGGCTCGAACTCACGGACCGTGAGATCGTGACCTGGCTGAAGTCGGACGCTTAACCGACTGAGCCACCCAGGCGCCCCTGTTTAATACTTTTTAAAGTAAGAACTTAAGTTTGGAGACTCACACTATTCTTTAAGACAATTTTTTTTATGTTTATTTATTTTAGAGAGAGAGAGAGAGAGAGAGAGAGAGAAAGCAAGCAGGGGAGGGGCAGAGAGAGAGGGAGACACAGAATCTGAAGAGGCTCCAGGCTCTGAGCTGTCAGCACACAGCCGGACGCGGGGCTTGAACCCATGAACTGTGGGATCATGACCTGAGCTGAAGTCGGATGCTCAACCGACTGAGCCACCCAGGCACCCCAATATTCTTAATCACAGTAGAGGCAGCCATTGATTGTGAACACAGATTTCTAACATGAAAATGATTTTTCCTACAGCTGGAGAAATACAAGAATGTCCTTGAGCTAATGACCTTTCAGAATTGGTGTTGGTTGGCTATAGCACTCTGCTTCCCAGCTGTTTTGCCTGCCAGCTTGTTCTCTGGGGTCCCTTGGTCCTGCCCTCTGTGTAATTTTGAGCAGTCTTGGTCTCCAGCCTCCATATTGTTTCATTTACTCTGGCCATCTAACAAACTGCTGCAAAACTTGGTGGCTTAAAAGAAATGAACGTATATTTTGTTGTGGATCTGTAATAGGTGCAGGGTTTGGTTTACTCCATTCAGTATCAGCTGAAGTGACTTGGAGACTAGGAGCTGGAATCTTCTGAAGTCTCACTCAGTCACTCAGTTACTCAGTCACTCAGTCATGTGTCTGGTGGTTGATGCTGGATTTTGGCTGAAACCCTGACTGGGACTCTGGGCTGGAACACTCTCCATGTGGCCTCTCCATGTGGTCTAGGCTTCCCAAAAATATGGTGGCTGGGTTCCAAGGGCAAGGAGAGAGAGAGAGAGAGAGAGAGAGAGAGATGGAAGAAGGGAAACGGTGGAAGGTGATGGAGGGAGGGAGAGAAAGAGAGAAAGAAAGAGAGGGATAGAGGGAGGGAGAGAAAGAGAGAAAGAAAGAGAGGGATAGAGGGAGGGAGAGAAAGAGGAGCAGAGTGATGGAGGGAAGAAGGGAGGGAGAGAATTGTCCTATGACCTAGCCCTGGAAAGCCCATAGCTTGACCTCCCCTGGGTTCTATTCATTGAGGTGGTCCCAGACTCCCTCCCAGGCTCAGTGTAAATAGACCTCCCCTCTTGTTGGGGGAGGCAAGGTTCAGAAGGATCCTGTGGGACCGAAGTATTGCTATGGGTAGCATTAGAGGATGCAGTCTGCCACACGTGTCCTGGTGGTCCACACCATTCCCTCAGCCTCCTCCCGATACTTTATTTCACCTCTCCAGGCTCTGGCTGTGCGCTTTCCGGCTGGCTGAGGCCCAGACTCCCCGGATGGATGGGGCATAGGTTATCTTTTTCACATTCTCATGTCCCAACAAACAAAGTGATCAAGGGTGACAACATCAGCTTGACAGCCACTGGTGGAGAATGCCAAAGCCGAGAAAAATGTCTGTAAAGTCTGGGCCTTCCAGATTTTCTTCTCTTGTCAGCAAAAACAGTTAGATTTAGGGACTTGTAGTTAGCAGTGAGATTTAAGATGTTTGGTCACACAAATCAAAAACTACAGGTCTTCTTGGGTTAACCAGGACAAATTTATGATGGAGAAATTATGTTAAAAAAAAAGAGAGAGAGAGAGAGAGAGAGGGAGACTGCGAGGTGAGCTAGGATTCTTCTGCCTGCAGGGCAATTTTTCCTTCTGAAATTCTGAATTTCTCATCAAGGTGAAAGGTGCGGTTGGTGACCTTGTTTATGACTGAGAAAGCAGTAAATTTGCAAAATGAAGTTCTTCCCAGGAAGTTAGTCTGTCCCTGACTTTTGTTGTAGAGCTTTGATTTATCCACAAGCCAAACTTTCCCGACAGAGGCGATGATTAAACCGGCTAGCAGGTGAAATATGACAGGGTAATCCTGGTGGGGCGGAGCCGCACCCATATTTTCCACCGGCGCCTGGCTAACGTGGGGCAGGTGTTCCGAGAAAACAAAGCAGAGTGATGGAGATGGAAAAAAGGAAATTCGCATTGTGAAATCCGTGAAAGCCAGAGTTTGAAGGAAGTGGATGAAAATGAGGGCTTCACCAACATTTTTTGCGGGATTTGCAAAACATGCTTTAAAGCGGGTAATACATATGTATAAAAACATGATCAAGCACTAGTCATGGAAGCTGAGAGCCAAGGTCATTCATTCAGTGAGCACATTTTGCTGGGCTTGTTTACATTGCTAGTCACTGCACAAGGCTCGTGAAAACACAGAGTCCAAGAGGCATTTCTGGGGTGCCTGCGTGGCTAAGTCGGTTGGGCATCTGACTCTTGCTTTCGGCTCAGGTCACCATCTCATGGTTTGTGAGTCTGAGCCCTGAGTTGGGCTTTGCGCTGACAGTGTGGAGCCTGCTTGGGATTCTCTTTCTCTTCCTCTCTCTCAAAATAAATAAACAATAAAACAAAACAAAATAAAATAAAAGACACTTCTTGCCCCTGAGAAGTTCATAGTCTTATAGGGGAGACTGGTTAGCTGAATAAGGGACCCAAATATCCTGATCCTGAACATGTTACCTTATGTCGCAAAGAGGCTTTGCAGATGTGATTAGGTTAAGGATGTAGAGTTGGGGAGATTATCCCGGGTTATCTGGATGGGCTGTCACTGTGATCAGTGTCCTTATAATTTTTTTTTTAACGTTTATTTATTTTTGAGACAGAGAGAGACAGAGCATGAACGGGGGGGAGGGTCAGAGAGAGAGGGAGACACAGAACCTGAAACAGCCTCCAGGCATCTGAGCTGTCGGCAAAGAGCCCGACACGGGGCTGGAACCCACGGAGCGCGAGATCATGACCTGAGCTGAAGTTGGATGCTTAACCGACTGAGCCACCCAGGCACCCCTGTGTCCTTGTAAAACGGAGGCAGCGAGAGATGTGGCCGGAGAAGAACACGGCCATGGGAACCTAAGCCACACGCGAGGTTGCTGGCTCTGCAGATGGACGGAGGGGCCGGGAGCTGGACAGTGCACGTCTGGAAGCCAGAAAAGAGAGCGTGGCCTTGCCGGCACTTTGGTTTGGTCCAGTGAAACCTAGTTTACATTTCTTACATCCAGAACCATCAGAGAAGAAATCTGTGTCGTTTTAAGCCTCTACCTTTGTGATAATCAGAGCAGCCACGGGAAGCTCATCCAGGGAATGACAGGGTCTCTATCTACACATTATCATCTTAAGGAATGTCCTGCTTTTCAGAAAGTGTTTATCATCTAACTGATGATAAATACAACGTTTCCACTGTTTATGTCTTTGGCTTTAGTTAACAATTATTAGCCAACAATCCAAATGCCCTCAGCTGGGGATGGGGAGGGTAGGGATTACGATTACAGATAACAGCCCCCTGGTCAGTGCTTTTGTTAGAAGATTTTAGTAAAGGAGTGAGGAGGGGGAAAGGGTGGGAGACTCATCAGGACAGGCCTCCATTCTGGGAGATGTATGACATCACCAGACTGGTTTTTAAAGAAACAAACAGGGCGGGGGCACACGGGTGGCTCAGTCTGACTTTGGCTTAGGTCATGATCTCACAGTTCATGGGTTCGAGCCCCATGTTGGGCTTTGTGCTGACAGCTTGGAGCCTGGAGCCTGCTTGGGATTCTGTGTCTCCCTTTCTCTCTGCCCTCCCCCACTTGTGCTCTCTCTCTCTCTCTCTAAGAATAAATAAACATTAAAAAAGTTAAATCTTAAAAAAAAAAGTAAAGAAACAAATAGATGGAAACTTATGCATGCCATCAAATTCTGTCCCTATCAGATGTCCACTTGGGGTGTTATATAGTAACTCTCCCAGTATTGCCATTGCTTAGAAATGAGTTACTTCTTTACCCCTCACAACCTTCCAACCTCAATGGCAACAACTCTGTCACCCAATGGAGAATCTGACTTTTGGTGGTAACTCCAAATGGTCTCTGAAGTTCAGTGATTAGGTGGGGGTACAAAGCTATCTATTACTATTTGCGTTAAAATTTGGGTAAAGACAAACTCGTTCTGTATGCAGACAGACCCCACCTAGAGCATGACTCCAATGAAATACCGAGTCTCACTTCTGCGTGTGTATCTGTGTTTGCCTGTGACATTTTGTTGAACTCAAGTCCCCGTCCACTGTGTGAAGCCTGTTATTTTCTGCCTCGCCAAGAAAGAAAGTTACCTGCCAATTAAACAGTAACACAATTACTTTCTAGAATTTTTACCTTATGTTTAGTTGTTGAAAGAGATATTTTAGCCTATATGGACAGATTGTTGTTGTTTTTGTTTTTTTTTTCCACTTCTCACTCTGTGCCTGTCTGGAAAAGGAAATCTAGGTAGATTTGGTGGAGATGGTCCTGGAGCATGTTCTCACTCAGAGTCTGACTCCTGTGAGTCCTTTGTGGCTCAAAGTCACAACAGCCCAGAGTGCCGTGGGCCTTCGAGGCCGTTCATGAAGGCGCGTTCTGGAAAAGAGTCCTCCCGCGGGCTTTTCTTCAAGCCTTGAACACTCTATGCATGTTTTGATGCTGGTGATCCTTCCTCTGATGATGAATCTTTGTTCTGCTGACATCACACGTACTTTGGCTCTTCTGTTTCCATGCCTTTCTGTGTCTCCAATAATGTTCTGTTTTATGCAGAATCATAATGTCATGAATGGACTTAACATTTTTTTTTAATGTTTAATTAGTTTTGAAAGAGAGACAGAGCGTGAGCAAGGATGGGGCAGAGAGACGGGGAGACCCAGAATCCGAAGCAGGCTCCAGGCTCTGAGCTGTCAGCACAGAGCCCAAAGTGGGTCTCAATCTCACGAACCGCAAGATCATGACCTGAGCCAAAGTCGGATGCTCAACCGACTGAGCCACCCAGGCGCCCCAAAAGGACTTTTTTTTTTTTAAAGAGACATGTTTCCAGGTTTGCAGAAAAATTGGGCCAAAGGTACAGAGTTCCCATGAATTCCCTGTCCTCCTGCATGTTATCTTTTTGAAGACATTTAAACTAGTATCTTTTTGAGGACATTTAAGTGACGTCTGTAAGACACAGATGGTGCTACTTAGAGGAAGAAAGCACAGACGGACAGTGTGGACGGGTTCTGCACGTGGCAGGCAGTGGTAACCGCGTTGTGACCAGAGCTTGGCTGATTGTAGGATGATAAGAAATCGCAATTTCAGGGGGGTTAAGATGTGAAAAAATGGTGCCTGTTGGAATCGCTAGGATTTATTACCTGTGCTTACAATTGTATGATTTTAAATCTGTGGATAGCATCTCTGTGAGCTTACCACAGCTCTTACTATTTACCAAGTTATGAATAGATGACAGCTTAGAAAGGAAAGGGATTTGTTCAAGGTCAGGCACATTCAAGGATATTGACCTGCGGCCAGAGTCAGTAGGGCCATCACTCTAATTTTTTTCTTCTTCTCATGGAGACAGGATGCTTCCCAGTAAGCTATTTACAACAGTTTTAAATTTGCACACAAATTTAGTATAGGAAGACACACCCTCTTCCTCTCCATGTCGACTCCTGGATGGTTGGTGATGGAGAAAGTGTTCACCTAAAAAAGTTCAGTGGGATAGAAAAGGGTCTTTATATATTCAGGTTAGCATTTTCAAATGGTAATTGACTTTTCAGACCACTGAGGATGGCTCTGTTTCCCTCCTCTACTCTCTTCTACTTGCTAATTTGTCCTCAAATGTTATCCCCAGTAGAAAGGAATCTGAGTTTTTTTTTTTAAAGGTCTTTAAAACACTTTCATTTAAAAACCTAATTTGCAAGGACTATTGATTTAATTAGCCTGAGGTCATTTGTGGGATTACTAATGTCTCTGTGCTCTCTCCTGGAAGCAGACAAGAGGGAATTATGGCGGAAGGAGGGCTTTATTAGCTTAGCTCCTGTGAACGGTTCAGCTAAGGTCTCCCAGTGACATCTACCCAGCTTTTCTGTCTGTACTCAACTACTATGGACCTTGATTTGCCTGACTCCTACAGAAAGCCTAGAAGTTATTGGCAAACAATGAGATATATGAAGTACAGAAGAGATGGTGTCATAGGATCGTGTTTAGTCAGTGAGTTGATTATTTTCAGCTTCCATAGTTAAAATGGAGAAGTCACAATGATGTGATTTTCATGGTGGCATATACCTTGGTGGGGTTCTCCATGATCACATATATGTGGCATGATTGGTTTTGCTGATCTGGCTCATTTATTATTAAGCACTAACCAAAAATCAAGGCTGAAATCTTTTTCTTATTGACTTAACTCCCTGTGGCACTGATGGTGTGGTGTCTTTCAAGTGCATTCATTTATGATTTAATCCCTGCTTTGGATTCTGTGACACTACTCTTAGCTGAATCTTACCCTAGGCTCTCTATTTTTAAAATCAGTTTCTTTTCCTTAGTGAGGATCCCTGTGGTCCTTCCTTATTCTTACTGATCCTTTCTCTGTATGACTGTGTCCTTTTCATGACTCCATCTAATATTTTTATCTTGATCACACACACACACACACACACACACACACACACACAGAGAGAGAGAGAGAGAGAGAGAGAGAGAGAGGGAAATCTATATACTCCCACTCAGTCTATTTCCTGATCTCTAAACCTGCATATATAACCTCTCTTGAACGTTGCAGAAACTCAACCTGTTGAACTGAGCTCATCATCATCCCCCTGCCCCCTCAAGATGTAGGCTTTATTATAGTACAATTAGGAGTATTCAAAGTTACAAACATACTGAAGAAGTATTATTTAATGGATCTGTACCAGTACAGAGGGCTGTCCCCAAAGATATGCAGTAGAGTTCTTCCTTTATCTTGTCTTTTATTGGTAATTTAGGTAGAGATATTGATGGCCGATTGACCAAATATTTTGGGTGATCCGAAGTTTCTTGGGGGGCAGTGAATATGGTAGGTCCCAGAATTAAGACCCCAAGTGACCTCATTTGGCTTTAGTGATTGGCCAGTCTTAACAAAATAAAGTTTAATGGGGACAAATATAAAGTTTTGTTTTTGTGTCCAAAAAATCCAACTGTACAAGTAGAGAATAGGAGAGATATGACTGAACCAATGCCAGATATGAAAAACACGTAGTTTTTGTGTTTTGTTGGCTATGAGTTCAACATGAGTTGGTAGAGTGATGTGTCTGCTTTTAGAGCTAATCTGTTCTGGGGTTGCATCCCATCTATCACTTAAAAGGAAAATTGACACAGTGGGTTATTATCAGGAAGAAGGGATTTGACAACATGTCCCATGAGGCCTGGCTAAAAGAACAGAAGCTACTGAGCTTCTCAGAGAGACTTTCTTGAATCAAAAAGAATGGCAGAGGTAATACCTTGTTATTCATGTGTCTGGGCTCGGAGGCTGCGGTGGGGGGTGGGGGGCAGGTAGGGGTGTTGAGAAGGTGTCACTGCTCAGCCCATCATTGTTTTGCAAAGAGCCTTTTCATTGGCTAAGTGGCTGGTTGATCCCTGCCAACTACCTTCCTCCCTCACCTCTGAGCACCATACTGATTTAAATACAATTGGCTTTTACAACTGATTAAATATAATAAGTCCCCAAAGGGAGGAAACACCTGGGTGGATGCTTCAGCAGAGGAAGGAAGCAAGAGGTGGAATCAAAACACAGGTATGGGCTGAAAATCACTTTCTTCGTTAGGGAACAGATCCATGATTTATCTGGGATCATCTCTGATTGCACTTCTTTCCCACCTTCTAGAACCTTCTAGAATAGATATTTGTAAGTCAAATAACTAATGCCTGTAAAAATAGCACTACCATTTGATTTTTATAACAAGTCTATATGTAGACAGGCTACAGTCGAGGAAACCCAGGAGAGAAGTTAAAAAATGTGTCCAAGGCTACTAGTTGGTGACAAAATGTGGATCATTTAACCCTCAACTCCAGGAGTGTAGCCTATTTTGGTTTGTCAAGATGGCAGTGGAGCAGGATGAGGTTGAGGGGATTGGAGAGAATAACCATCAGCTGGGTCTCTGCATCGTGAAGCTCCTTTCCTATGAATTATTGCTCTTAAACTAAGAAGATTGATTTCCTGATCAGGCAGGTATTTTCCAGATGGACGTAGCAGGACTATGCAGTCTGGATGCCTCTTCTTGGCCTCCAGGGTGGCTTGGCACTCGGACAGCTGTTGGTGCCGCTGCTCTTTCTGCTCACAGTGCACTTGACGTTGGAGCCCTTCATGCTGAATTTGCTGCAGCTGGAACAGCTTAAGGGGACTTGCATTCTCTCAAGCTTCCAATTGGTTGAGTGCATGAATTTCCCAGGGCGGCCATAACAAAGTACCACTCACGGGGTTGGTTTAAAACAACAGACACTTATTTTCTCACAGTTCTGGAGGCCAGAAGTCTGAGATGAAGGTGTTGGCAGGGCCATGCTCTAAGGACTTCCTGTCTTCGCCCAGCTTCTGGTGGTGCCATCAGTTGTTGGTGTTCCTTGGCTGGCAGCTGCTTCACCCCAATCTCTGACTCTGGTGTCACACGGCTGTCTCCCCTGTGTGTGTCTCTGTCTCCAAATCTCTCCTTCCTTATGAGGTCACCAATCATTGGATTGAGGGCCCACCCTAATCTCGTGTGATTTCCCCTTGATTACATCTGCAAAGCCCCTTGGCCACACAAGGTGACCTATTCGCAGGCTCTGGGGATTAGGATGTGGACACCTGTGTGGGGACTTTTATTCTGCTTGCTGCACCATCTAACATCAGAGTAGAGGGTGTCCATCATGGTGCCTTTCCCACAATGGACCTTGGATATATATATATTTGAATTGAATGAGAATGTACGTAGATCTGTTGCTCCCAGGTTCCCCTCAGGAGGAGGAAAGCTTGGTAGGAACACGTTGACCTTCCAGCCTTGGGAACAGCTGGGTGCTGGGCCACTGGGTCTACCCCACGGGCTGTGAGGTGGGAGCTAAGATGCCCAACGGAACAAGGATGGAGGGTTTTGGGGAGAAAACCCAAGTGTGGGTATAAAACAGAGGGACAACAGCTAAGGCAGCAACATAGGATAAGAGAGGGCCAGAAGCCAGAGAAAGGTGGAGTCTGGAGGGATTAATTACCACAGTGGTGGTGCCAAGAATAGAATGCATCATATAAAGAGTCATTCTGTGCAAGCACCGTGTTACCTGCTGTAGTTGTACTGAGCTCTTACAAGAGCCTTGTGTGAGGTTGGCACTGTTAATATCCTCCTTATACAGAGGAGGAAACTGAGGCAGATAGCAAAGCAATAACTTGCCAAAGTTTTGGAGCTAGCAAGTGGCAGAGTCGGGATCAGAACTGAGGTCAGTTCAACTCCAGAGTCCATAAGATCAACCTGTGTTCATAAGCCTCAGTCACTCTTCTGATGTCCTGAGTCTGTGTGTGTGGTACCTGCCACTTTCCCTGTGGGGCAGCCTCAGCACAGCGAGCCTCAGGGGACTGGATCCACCATGCTGGTTTTGTTTGAACTAAATTCTACACAGCTGAGCTGCCTACAGTCAGATCGTTGAGAATAATTGGGTGAGCATCATAACAATCCATGCTTTTATTACTATTTTTGTTGTTCTTTTCCATTGGCAAAACATCTCCTATAGTGTTTCTTTTTCTTCCAGCTTCATTGAGATATAATTGACATACGTATAATTAAGGTATGCAGCATAATGACTTGGTGTACGTATATTGCAAAATGATCATCTGTGTTAGCACTGATCCCATAGAGTTCCAGAAAACTCTATTTCTGTAATGTGATTTGCATCTCTGATCAATCAACGGCTTCTGAATTAAGTCCAGGCTTGGTCTGCCTCATAACAATCCGTTCTTTTATAATTATTATTATTTTTCTTGTTGTTGTCATTTTGCACTGGCGCGACTTCTCTTCTAGTGTTATCTGCAGCTCTGATAAATTGATGGCTTCTAAATTAAGTCCAGTTCAGGCTGGCTGTTATGAATTCTTCTGGAACTGCCCATTGCATTTTGGCAAGAGCACCCAACTGGGGTGAGCCCTGTATTAGCATTTTAATTGCTGGCTGATTGCTTTCCTGTTGCAAGACTCAGCCCACAAAGGTATAGCAAGCAAGTTTCAATTAGTTCTTATCCTGTGATTTACTGGCCCTATAAAGAACATCTCCCTGTAGCACTTCGAAAGTAATATCCTTAATGTACTGAAAGCCTTACAGAACATTAAAGAAAAAGAATTGCCTTTACCAAAGTATGGGCATCCAGGGTCTCAAGAAAAAGTCCTGTCTGATTGATAATAAATTTTCTTGGGTGGGTTCTCGCTGGAACGAAACAAAATGAGCTAACCCACCAAGGCTCCTTGAAATCCTGGGCTGGGTAATACCTCCTTAAGCCCAACATGGAGATGCCAACTGCTGAGTTCTCCACCTTGACCTGCCTGGTTTTGTAGGAGAGCTAGTTCATCAAAATGGCATTTGTTAAGCTCAGCAAATTTATACACCAGGTTATTAGTTACTTGCATTGTTAGATCTAAGCACTGGGAGGCCGGCACCTTCTGGAAACGTTTGGATTGCTTATCGCTTGTTAAAACAGATTCCAGGGCCCCATCTTCTGCTCAGATCTGAGTCAGGAGGCTGGAGTAGCAACCAAGACTAAACTTCAGCGAAGTTTCCTCCTTACGATGGGCCCCTGACTTCCCTTTTCTTGGCATATTTACTCGAGAAAACTTGTAATTGTAAATTCTTTCCCTGCCCCTTGAGATGAAATCTTCTTCCAGCCTCTGCCAGTTTTAAAACCCAGACATTTCTTTCTCGAGGACTTGGGAGGCGTCCCTTTGGAATGTCAGCATCAAGAAACATAGTGGCCTCCATAAGTGCCCCTCAGCAAACGTGCGGGGCCCAATCGCACTGACCAGCCTCGCCTAACATCCTCCTGTACTTTTTGCTTCAGCGGAATGAGGTCTGCCTCCCCTATTGCATTCGCCTTGACCCGTCCTCTAATAGTCTGGAACAAAGCCTTCCTTGCTCATCTAGCATCTAGTGCGATTTTTCTCTGACAGTTTAGTGGGAGTGTCTGCAGTGGTGGTGATGTCGGTCAATGGGCAGCACTTTAGGCAGCAGGAGGGCAGCGGCAACCCGAATGGGAGGTTGTACTGCATATGCGTCCTGGATCGAAGGCCTCAGTGCACTGGTCCTGCCTTCTGTGCTTGGGTCTGGGGACAACCGCTTCAGCCACTGCGGTTACAGAGAGGATCCGTAGCCTGTGCCGTGATCTCACTGTCGGCACATCTCGGAGCCCATACCGACCATCCTGGAGATCGCTCAGCACAGCTACGGTGCCTCGTTGGCTAGCTGCCCTTTGCACATCTACCTCTTTGGGCCCTCAGTTTCTTACTCTTGTTGGGGAGGCTATAACCGCAGGAGCAACCAGCTCCTTTCTTTATTTTTAAGACTGTGAAGAAACCAATGTTCCAGGGACTCCTTTCTGCAAACTTCTTAAATCTCAGCATTTCCTGCCACAACCAGACTGTGTCCTAATGGCGTGGCTTTTTCTTTTTTTTAAAAAATTTTTTTTTTCTACGTTTATTTATTTATTTTTTTTGGGACAGAGAGAGACAGAGCATGAACGGGGGAGGGGCAGAGAGAGAGGGAGACACAGAATCGGAAACAGGCTCCAGGCTCCGAGCCATCAGCCGAGACTAATGGCGTGGCTTTAATGTAAACTTGCATTGCTGCCCTCAGCGTATCTACTGGAGCCTAAAGACCCTATCTTCAGTGCTAGTCCATGGCTTGATGTTCATGCTAAATGGAAATGGAGAGGGAAGAGAAGATTCTGTATATTCTGGGTTAAACAATGTTTAGATAAATTAATAAGGAATGGTGCTTGAAATGATGTACATAATCAGTTTTGTTGTTGTTCTAGTTCCTACGTGTGTTTGAAGCCACTGAGAGGCTAAGGGACATGGTAAAAAAATGGTGATAGTGATATTGGATGAGTCAATCTTTTAAACAGAATTTTCTTCAAGTTAATAGCAAATTTATAAGGTACTATTGGTGCTTGTGGGTGTTAGGTGACAGATTGGGCACCACACTCACTCTTGCTTTCCATCGCCGATGGTTAAATTGAAGCTATGCGATTTTGTAAGGTCTTTCCTTCCAAGATCACCAAGAACCCATTAACTCTTGCCATGGCCATGGGACCAGGGGGATAAGGAGTGGGGGTTGGAGTCTGTTTGCGAGAAAAGAAATCATCCTGTTTGAAACTCTTTCTTTCTTTCTTTCTTTCTTTCTTTCTTTCTTTCTTTCTTTCTTTCTTTCTTTCTATCATCTATCTATATCTATCAATCATTTATCTGGTGGGAGAGGGAAGAGACACAAAGGGGAAGAAAACTGTGCACTCAGCAGAATTTGCTACAGATTTGTGCATCTGTGGTTGTGGTCAGTGGGCCTCCATGACCTGGACGATTGTAATCTGTACCTAAGTTATTGCTAAATCATCTTCTCCATAATGGATCTCTGGATTGGTGGTTGAAGATAGCCATAAGCAGTTGACTGAGAGTGAGTCAGAAGAGCAAACACTATTAAACTTGCTGGAGAAGTGTAGGAGATGATTTTGTTACATTGAGTCAGGCAAAGATTTCTTCTTTTTTTTTTTTTTTAAGTTTATTTGTTTATTTTTGAGAGAGAGAGGGATGGGGAGGGACAGAGGGAGAGGGAGAGAGAGAATCCCAAGCAGGCTCCGTGTAGTGGGCACAGAGCCCCATGCAGGGCTTGAACTCACAAACTGCAAGATCATGAACTGAGTCAAAATCAAGAATTGGGCACTTAACCGACTGAGCCACCCAGGTGCCCTAAAGATTTCTTAAAGAGGACGAAGAAGACTGTAAACCATGAAAGACATTTAATAAGATCCACTACATTAAAAGGCACAGTTAAAAAAATGAAAAGGTAATTGAAAGTCTGGAAGAAAACATTTATAAAATATACATTCAATAGGGCTTTTGTGCAGAATATATATAAAAAAAACTCATACAACCCAATAATTTAAAACTCAATACCATAAACTAGGCAAAAGATTTTTACAGACTATATACCAAGGAAAATGTGGGAATGACCGACGCGCATATGAAAAGAGGTTCCACATTACTGGTAATCGGGGTGGGTATACAATTTAAAAACGCACTGACGTGTACCTAGAATGGCAAAAATAAGAAGACTGACCATAACGAGTGTGGGTGAAAATGCACAGTGGCTGGAACTGTCACACGCCGCCGTGCGAATGGGCAATGGTGGAGCCACTTAGGAAAACCGTCTGGCAGTTTCTTCTCAAGTTAGAAACACACTTAGCATATGACCCAACCGTCCCATCTGAAAAACACATGTCCACACAAAGACCTGTATGTGAGTGTTCATTGTAGCTTTATTGATAATGGCTTGAACGGGGAATAGCCCAAACATGTATCAACAGTAGAACACACAAACAAATTTTAATATAGCTGCACTACAGAATGCGCCCCAGCAATAAAGGGAGTGTGCTACTGACCCACACAACAACACGGGTGTATCTATCTCAAAGACATTATGAGTGAAAGAAGGGGGATGGAAGTATTCCACATCTTGAGGGACATGGTGGTCACAGGACTCTATATTGCCTAAGCTAATAAAACTGAATACTCAGGGGGTGCCTGGGTGGCTCAGTCGGTTAAGCATTCAACTTCGGCTCAGGTCACGATCTCACGGTTCACGGGTTATGTCGGGCTCTTTGCTGACAGCTCGAAACCTGGAATCTGCTTCAGATTCTGTGTCTCCCTCTCTCTCTCTGCCCCTCCCCCATTAGCGCTCTGTATCTTTCTCTCAAAAATGAATACAAACATTAAAAAAAAGTTAAAAAAAAAAACCCCAACGGAATACTCAGAATGGGTAAATCAGACTTTATATAAATAACATCTGTACAAACATAGGAAAAAAGGGGAGTCTTTGCCTCCTCAATACCAACAAAGGCTGTCAGAAGAATCTCAGCAGTTGGAGCCCAGGCCTGGAAGCCAAACTCTGAGGTCGAGTTCCAGCCCTGCAGCTCCGTGTACATGTGACTCTGGGCAAGTTAGATTCCTAATCTGCAAAACGAAGATAATAGTATATGTCTAGTATATATCTATAGTACATAGCCTCTAGGGTTCCCTTGAGGATTAACTGGAATTATGCACGTAGAGCACTTAGGATACCGCTTGGTTCCTCTGTGCTACATGAGGTATTACCTCTGCTGTTACGTCTTGTGGGCTGCTGGCCAGTCTCTCGAGTCTAGAGGTGAAGGACGGCCTCTGTGGGAGACGAGGAGAGGGATACACAGTTGAATGGATGTCCTGTCTTAAAAGGATGTCCTGTCGAGTCTAAAAGCAGATTCCCAGCCTAGAGATGAGGGAGAAGCTGCCTGAAATTTCTGGAGAGAGGTGCAGCTTTCGTAATATGCCAATGAGGCTCTCTTTTCTTGAGAATCTTTACCGCTTATGTGGGATGCAGATGCCCAGGGACGCTGGGGTTTATAAAACCTTGGCCATACTCAGTCTCAAGCAGAGTTTCCCCCTCCTCTTCATCACCGCCTCACGGGGCCCTTTGAGAAAGGATTTATTGTTCAGAAAAATTTGGAGGTCATTAGAGCAAATGCCATTTAGAAAGGTTTCCTTATTGCTGAATTCTGCTGTCCTTATTTTGCTGATGTACGTGGGACACCCACAAAAGGAGGATGAGCTAGGCAGTACTCTCCAAACTTGTTTGAATCTGCAGTCTCTTTTTCATAGAAAATCTTCCACGGAACAGAGTCTGAGAAAAAGAGGTGCTCTGGAGACATGTAGATTTCCTTCATCGACGTATCTGCATTAGGTAATGTCAGCAGGGATTCTGGGAAGCCGGAAATGCCCCGGTTCCATCAAGGTGAAACAATTTACCCCACGATTCAGCGAGAACAGACTTCCCTAGAGAAAAGAATCCACTTGGCAAGTGGCCTTCTGGTGAAAGGTTTTCTCATTCACTCGCCAAGGCGCCGGTGAGCACATCCGCGGGAGCGCTCAGGGCAGGTGCATCTGGGTGAACATACATGTTTGTGGGAGTCCTCTGTCATTTCCGTCAGCTGCTTTCATCGTCAATACTGTCTCATTTTACATTTTGTAATAATTCCGCCATGCTACACAACTTACCTCTCTGGAGTTTGCGGCCACCAAATATCTCTCATTGTTCAAAGCTGTGCTGGAAATATCTTCCAGCAAACTCGCTCTTTTTGAGTGAAGTTACTTCTAAGTTTCCTGAAGATTCGAAGGTTATGGGGAAGGGATGCCATTTTTGCGCTCTGCCCCGAGAGTCCCCTTCCACCAGAGAGTCCTCTCTAGACAAGTGACTCCACCTATACATCCCCCGCCTCACAACCCCGGTGGTCTCACCCCCAGCTCTAGGGACTTCTTAGGATTTTTCATTTCTCCATCATGTCAGTTAGGATCAGCTGGAAGACAGAAGCAAATTCAGCATCTAATGCAGGAAATGACTTGCTGTGGAGAATTTAGGATTAAACTGCCGTGATGAGGCTGAGGGAGTGAAGTGTGGGAGGTCATTTTCAGGAAATCTCCAAGTGCAGAGATTGCCGGAAGTCTCGCCTCCTCTAGCACTCAGGCGGGGGGATCCTTGGGAGGATGCCCAGAGATGCCCACAGGTGCTGGCAGTGATCAGCACCAGTGAACCAGTGAGGGATGAGGCCAGACCCCACTGCGGTTTAATGGGCGACGTGCAAGCAAAAAGAACAGCGGCCTCTTTCCATTCTGCTTGCAGATTCTGCATGAGCGCCCCTCCTCGAGGGAATCAAATTGGAATCTGAGTGGAAAGGGAGTTTGGGAATTGTAGTTTCCTGGCCAGGAGATGCCTTAGCAAGGGAGGGGGTGCTGAGGACCGATAAGCAACGTGTAACATACCCACTTGTTTGTATGTGATTTCAGGAGGTCAGGACAGGGCGGGGGGATCTAGGCCGGTAGAGCGAGGCCCCTGCACAGGGACGAGCCTGGTCTGGTAGGGGCAAAGGGGGCCTATCTCACGACAGAGGGCTGGGGATTCCAAAGGTGACCAGGTTATGGGGACCTTGGGGCCAGCAGGTGGTGATTAGGCAAGTAATCAGGAGGATGTAGCTGGCAGGGGGGAGGGGACGCCGTAGGATTTGCACACCGGGCGAGGACCGGCTGTCTCACCAAACACCACTCCACCCCCTCACCGCTCCTTCTCCAGGATCTGGATTCTAGATTTGGAATGTTCCCCTGTCACCGTCACCGAGGGGGTGATAACTCGAAGGAAACAGTGTCATCTGGGTGGGTGGGAGCAGTCGGGGCAAGTTGGAAAGCCCTATGCTTGAATGTTTGTGGACCCGCCACCAATTTGACAGGGTCCTGAACAAGGTCGCAAGAGAACATCATCTTCCTCCGATGGACTGCTGATACACGCCATCTGTTGTTGTGGTTGGCAGAATAAGTCTGTTTTTATAGGCTGTTTGCTTTTGAAAGTGAAAGCACTTGGAAATGACATTTGGTTCAATTTTGCCGTCACCTTTTGGACAGTGACATGTGAGTGTTTTGGGGGATTGGAGATTTCCTCATTGGACCCCCATTTGAACCCCATCAATCATCAGTTAACCAGCCCATGCCACCAAGCTCAGAAGGGCAGTTCTGCTATTTGGAAAACCTGGTAGGAATCAAGGTCTAGAAGGTTTTGTATTTCCCACCAATGAGGCTGGTCCTGATGCAGTACCTGGGTCACATATAATAATAGTGGCCACTTGAAGGGTCATTCTTTCTGGCTGTTCAGCATCTGAATTTCCTTCTTGGGTTTGGGAAACTCCCTTAGGATTTCTTAGTATTCTCTTAAGACTTCTCCTAGGAGTCTCATAAAAAGCAGAGCCTGCCTTCTCCTGTAGAAGAAAAATACCAGCTATTTGCTAGTCTCTCTGCAGTCAGAGTGTAGGGAAGGGAGTGGGTTTCTGTTAGTGACACATGGCAGCTATCATGCAGAGAAGGGTGTGTGTGTGTGTGTGTGTGTGTGTGTGTGCGCGCGCGCACGCATGTTGTGTGTCCATGCATGCTGTGCGTGTGTGTGTGTATTACATTGGTTTGTGTCTGACTGTGTTGTCCATGGGCAAGTCTTCACGTTAGGTGCTATAAGACTTCAGCAAGATTGTTCTTTTTTTTTTTTTTTAATTTTTTTTTAACGTTTATTTATTTTTGAGACAGAGAGAGACAGAGCATGAACGGGGGAGGGGCAGAGAGAGAGGGAGACACAGAATCGGAAACAGGCTCCAGGCTCTGAGCCGTCAGCCCAGAGCCCGACGTGGGGCTCGAACTCACAGACCACGAGATCGTGACCTGAGCTGAAGTCGGACGCTTAACCGACTGAGCCACCCAGGCGCCCCAGCAAGATTGTTCTGAATGCACCTTTCTGTCTAAGAGCACATTGATGAAGGTGTATAAACAATTCGAGACAAAGATGGTCCCTGACCCATGTTCCTTCTGCGTGGCTCTCTCCTTACTTGGCTGTTTGATGCCCAGAATGTTCTATATAGTGGCTGTTCCTACATTGGAGCTTTTTATAAATTACTAAGAGAATTTCTAGTAAATGTAAGAATACATGTATTGAATTTGAGTGAAATCTACTTGATTGTAGGCACATCGAGAAGTGCCCTGAGAACATTTCAATCTCCAAGTGATTTTAGCACACAGGTCTCCCCATAAAATGCACCGGTGACAGCAAATACAGACCCACAGCCGACCTGCCGATGGTGAGATGCAGGTGCTGGGCAGCTGGGCAGGCTCAGCCGAGTGACTGGCCCTCTTTGCTCAGCTTCTTTGTACGAAAGATCCAAGTTGCTGTGTCAGCAAAAATGCATGTGACTCTTCATGGATTTCTAGGGCCATTTCTTTAATGTTGGAAACCAGAATGTCCTATCGGTGACAGCCAACGATCTATGGTATGGACATCCTCTGACACGGGTAACTTGTTCCAGAAATGCATGTGCCACTCAACCCTCATTTAAGCTGAAAACTCCTGGAGATATACTACTGCTTTGTATCCTCATAGCACCCCTGCCCTCCCCTCCGTGAAAAGCCAACAACGTTTTGGCAGGGTGACTGCAATACCCTCGACGTCTTGGAACAACTTTTAGCCTCTGTTTGATTCACGACCTGGTGCTTTAAACAAAGCAACAGATGACACTGAAATTGCACGGGTGGATGCCGGAGGAGGTCCAGTGGAAATAGACACAGTTTAAGAGTGAGAGACCGGTCTTTCTTGCGGTAGCTGCCCCTTCCTTCCTGCTCTTACTACTCTGTCCCAGTGGCCACTTGGGGCTTGCTCACCAAGTGTAACTCTTTGCGTCTCTAAAACACAGCTGCACACTTGTTCATCTTTCCCACGTGGCTCTAAGGGAGTGTCTGCAGCCAGGGGGGCAGACTGACTCCCCGTGAACCTGAAGGTGAGGAGGTGCGCACAGCGGGCTGTCTCCCCAGCAGGGCTCCCCGGTCCCTGGGCCCCCGAGCATCGCCTCCACACCACCCACGGGGCCTTGGGGAGAGACGTGCAGGGAATACGAATTTGTTGAAGGGCCTTTTAAGGCTCTGATGGAAGATGCCTATTGGAAAGACATTTGATATCTTAGCCTTAAGTCAAAGGGTGGGAACCGAATTCCAGACACTTGTAGCAGGTTATCTGGGGAATAAGGCATCCTGCCTCTCCATCACCCACTGCCTCTGCGGTCAGCCGGGGGAGAGTTCCGACGTCAGAGGCCAGGCTGGGGCAGAGGCGCAGAAGAGTAATCGAGTGGTACGTTCCACCAGGTCGGCTGCGGTGGGTTCGTGCCTGCACGCTGGCCTGGGCTGGGGGGGAAGTGTTTGTAATCAGGGTTGGCTGCAATGGTTACTGTGCACATACCTTCCTCTCCCTCAGCGTCCTGTGGGTTTGGCGTCCAATATCTTACCACAAGGTGAGGAGCCTGGGGGTTGCTTTTCCCGGTGCAAATGCCAGGGGGGACTGGGGCTCTGAGACCCCAGGCTGGACCCTGCCTCGCAGAGGTGCTTGGGACCACTTTTGGTACTTAGCATAGAGCTTCCAGGAGAGGCCAGCTGCCCTGCTCCCTAGAGAGACTCAGGCCACCGGATGTAAAAGTCCCCTGTTCTAGAGTCAGAACTCTGTTCTTACCTGTCACTATCCTATATAGGATGGGGCCCAGCCCATCCTAGGGTTGACATCAAGGTTGTCAGGGGCACTGTCCCCATAAAGCAGTGAGTCTCCACCCACGTCCCGGGTGGACTTTATTGCACGATCGTTTGGTGCCAGGCACCGTGCTGGCCAGACCCGGGCGTTACCGAGTGAAGCCACGCTTCCTGCCCCGGCACCGTCCGCAAACTGGAACACAGACGAGCTCCCAGGCCAGTTGCCTACTGGGGACACTGGAAGAAGTGACAAAAATGGATGTCAGGGTCCCCTTCCCAACCAGTGTAATCAGAGTTTCTGCGGGTGGGGACGCCCGGGGTTAGTCTGTGGTTAAACAGTTTGGAAATGACTGCACGTATTTGCACGTAGATATGAGGCCAGTTTCCGTATGTGCCCAGCAGGGCCAGGCTGCGAGGGACAGGAGGGGGACAGTTAAGCGTCCACGTGGGTGAGGGAGAGTGGAAGGTCTAGGCCAGGGCAGCACGCAGCAAGAACGTGAGGTGAAGGTCGGGGGGCCGGTGGGGGGAGAAGAGTGGAGGGGGCGGGTGCCTCCCTGGCCGGCTTTATCTGTCTCACGGTTTGGCCCAGGTCAGACATGGTAGGGAGACGGGACCATGTGAGGGGCCGCACTCGTGCCTAAGCCGTGAGGGGTTTCTCTTCCTGTCCCAGAGTGCACTGACTGGGCCGCTGCTCGCTGTGGGACCTGGCTCCGAGTCCGTAAAGGGACAGAAGCCACTGGAAAACCCTATGTTTCCAGAATAGCATGGGGTCACTCTCCCAAGGTACTGTCCAGGGATGGCTTTTCATAGGAGAAGGAAATGCCAATGGGACACCAGGCTGAAATTACCATCCTCCCTTGCCTCTTGATGTAGGAGTTTCCTCTAAAAGGGGAAGCATCAATTCTTTTCTTTTTTTTTTTTCACTTTTTAAAGTCTATTTATTTATTTTTGAGAGAGACACAGTGTGAGCAGGGCAGGGGCAGAGACAGAGGATCCCAAGCAGGCTCTGCACTGTCAGCACAGAGCCCAACGTGGGGCTCGAACTCACGAAACCGTGAGATTATGACCTGAGCCGAGACCAAGAGCGGGACGCTTAACTGACTGAGCCAGCCAGGTGCTCCCATTCCTTTCTTAATGAAAAATAAGGGACAATCTGCAGATGCCCTTGAGAGTGGGGAGAATTTGGGCACCAGTTCACATGTGGAAGAGAACAGCCAGCGTCAGGTCCTTTCTTGACAGTGGGCTTTGGCGAGACTGTGCCGCGTGGGATGTGTCACCCTCCCCAGAGGCATGTCTATAATCAGTAACAGCTCTGTGGGAACCCAGCGGCTTCCCCACTGTTCTGAGGCTCGCAAGAGCCAGGAAGCATGGGTAGATCTGGCCGCGGCTGTAGCACACTTCTCAGCCCGTATTGATTTAGGATTACAAACTCGATCAATTCTGCAAGTGCTTTGCTACTATTGAGTGAGAGAGAAATGTTAATGACAACGAGTGGGCCCCTGGCGTGGCCTTCTTTACGTCTGGGTGAGAGCGAAAGTAGCTTTAAGTCTGGCCTGGAGAGATGTAGCCCCAATATTTTTAAGGTGAAGAGAAATGTCAAGGATCAGGTTCTGGGAGAAGCGGGACTCCGAAAGAAATAGCATGTGATGAGTCGTAATTAGCACCTTAAGGAAAATCTCTATAAGTGACATGGAAAAGCAGGGATTAAGAGCAGTGCAGTGAGCCAATGACCTTTTAGAAGGGAGACTGCTCTGTGAGCCCTGAGCTGTCTTTTGAGCAGGACCTTGGGGGAAGTTGGAAGTGTCGGCTTCTCAGACGGAGCCTAAACAGGCCGTAGCATGGTGTGCAGGCATCGAGGGGCAGGCTGGAGGCCAGAGTGGCGTTGGCTCTGTAGGCAACCACTCACGAGCTCTTCTTTTGTTTGTTTTTGCAGTAACAGTGGAGATTTGGGGCACCTGGTTGGCCCAGTCCATTGGGCGTCCAACTCTTGATTTCGGCTCAGGTTCATGGGTTCGAGCCCTGCACTGGGCTCTGCACTGACAGTGTGGAGTCTGCTTGGGATTTTGTCTCTCTCTCTGCCCCTCCTCTACTCGTGCTCTCTCTCGCTCTCTCTCTCAAAAATAGATAAACTTAAAAAAAAAAAGAAAATTAAAACAAAACAAGCACTGGAGATGTTTATTATCCTGGTGAGGCCACCAGGACAGGGTAGAGGGACCTGGGAGGTGGGAGAGGGGCCAGGCCCTTTCCTGCCCTAGGCCTTCCAGGCTGGTTTGCACTTTGGCAGTGTTTATGTTTATCTGCCTGAGCTTTGCCTTTCCTGTAGGTAAAGCTCCTGCCAGCTCCAGAGAGCCAAGCCTGCTCTTCCCACTGCCCTCTGAGGATGCTGGCCACTTCCTAATGCAGGTGGTTCTGGGCTAATTTATCTTCTTTTTTTGGTTTCTGTCACCCTTGCGGCCAACTTTGGGAATATACCGTCATTAAATTTCTTTTTTTAAAAAAATATAATTTATTGTCAAATTGGCTAACATACAGTGTTGGTTTTTTGGGGTAGATTCCCGTGGTTCATTGCTTACATACAACACCCAGTGCTCATCCCCACAAGTGCCCTCCTCAGTGCCCATCACCCATTTTCCCCTCTTCCCCACAAAGTAACATTGAAGAAGAAAATCAAAGCAGGAGGCATCACAATCCTAGACTTTTGCCTGTACTACAAAGTTGTAATCATCAAGACAGTATGGTATTGACACAAAAACAGACACATAGATCAATGGAATAGAATAGAGAACCCAGAAATGGACCCACAAATGTATGGCCAACTAATCTTTGACAAGACAGTAAAGTGTATCCCATGGAAAAAAAGACAGTCTTGTTAGCAAATGGTGCTGGGAAAACTGGACAGCGACATGCAGAAGAATGAACCTGGACCACTTTCTTGCACCAGACCCAAAAATAAACTCAAAATGGATGAAGGACCTGAATGTGAGACAGGAAACCATCAAAACCCTAGAGGAGAAAGCAGGCAACAACCTCTTTGGCCTCAGTTACAGCAGTTTCTTGCTCGACACATCTCCAAAGGCGAGGAAGTTAAAAGCAAAAACGAACTATTGGGACCTCATCAAGATAAATTTCTTCATTTACTGTCTTCGGATGTGATGTTCCCCGTCAGCATCCTGACTGGCATGATCCCTGGTACCCAAAGTCCCCCTAGTGAGTAGAACCTCAGAATGGTACCCACAGATGGTGTGCTCCCATCTGGGATGAAGGCAGAGAGTGTCCTCACCATGAGAAAATGACTTTGAACAGAAATAGAACACTGGCCAAAGCCACGAGAAGGACATATCAGACACCAGCCGAGGCATCGCATCCCAGGGCTTCATACTGTTTTCAATATCATGCAGGAATGCAGGAAAGGTGATGAAGTGCAGGGATATAGATGGATCTTGTTTCACTCATTCTCAGTGAGCCAAGTTTTAGCAGTTCTGCAGGTACATCTGGTCTAGAGGAAGGACCATGGGACTTTGAGTCAGAAAAAAAAGAGTTCTAGTTTCATTTCCTCTAATAACTTGCTCCGTGTCCTTCAGAAATTACTTTTCTAGCACTTTGAATGTTACGTGATTCCAGATGAATGCAAGTTACTTCAATCCTTGAATTTCTCTTTATAACTACTGTAGCTCTTTCTCCATATTTCCTTAGACATATTTTGAAAGCTTTGCAGGACTTATCGGAAATAATGCTGTTACAGAAGGAGAAGCCACTGGAGATGCCGTTGGCTTTTCTTGCTGGAGATGGTTGCATTGGACACTCTGGTGGTGATGTTTCTAGACCTGGGAAGCCAGCAAGACTCTGTGCTCTCTGAACAAAATCAATTAGGTCCAGTCTCGACCACTTTACTCACTGACACTAAGAGACAGTCCTCATCAGCTCAAAGAAGTGCCCCAGAGAAGGGGTCACATCCTGGTTGACTGTATGGCATTTTTGGACCCTCTGGGGCTGGGGGAGTCTATAGAAGACCCATAGTGCGTCTACAGGAAGAGCACATTTATTTTGGAAGGTCCAGACTTACACTACCCATATAGACCAGCCCCTCAACCTGTGTTATCCAAGATCATGCTTTCCCCTATTTATAATCATTGTGTGGGAATCAATATGTGTTGTAAGAGTCAAAAATGACTTTGAGTAGAAGGTAGGACTTCAGCTGGGCCTTTGAGTAGAGTGTGCCAGATGCTGTCTGGGGATGCTGTCCAGCTCCCAGTGGTTACCTTTCTTTGGGTACTGCCCCAGGACAGGTGAGGGGCTTGTGCTTTCTGATCCTTCTAGTGCTCTCCACCCTCTTGCTATTGCTGATGGATTTGGGGGGAAAGCATCATTCCCAAATCAGGCCAATCATATTCGTGTTCCTGGGAACTTAAATCTGCAGTGGTGAGCTGGGACCGTGTTCAGCTGAGGCACATTGGCATAGTGCAGTGGCCTGGGGAGGGGGGCAGGCTACATGGTGGCACTTTCTGAGGTCCTGGAGTACTTGTGGCACAGTCTTCCTGCAGTCTGTGCCTAGCCTTTCCTCCAAATCTGGAAGACCCCCAGTTTCTCCCTTTCTCTCTCACGTATCTATCTACCTATCATCTATCTATCTACCTATCATCTATCTATCTATCTATCTATCTATCTATCTATCTATCTAATCTATCATCTATCTATCATCTATCTATCATCTGTCTGCCATCTAATCTATCAATCACCTGTCTATCATCTAATCTAGCCAATCCAGCCACCCACCCACCCACCCATCTTATCTTATCTTATCTTATCTTATCTTATCTTATCTTATCCAATCTATCAATTGTCTGTTTATCATCTAATCTATCTAATCCATTCACCCATCCATCTATCTTATGTATCTATCTACTATCTATCTATCATCTGTCTATCTATCTAATCTACCTATACATCTCTCTCTTTTTTTTCAATTTATTTCTTTATTTTGAGAGAGAGACAGAGACAGCATGAGTGGGAGAGGGGCAGAAAGAGAGGGAGAGAATCCCAATACAAACCAAACATACATATTTACTTTATTTTGTGAGAGTCCTTCTCTCTTACTTGTATGGTGGAGAGGAAGTCAGCAGGCTTCTGGCTGGTCTGTGAGCCCTCTAGAATGAGGTCATTCTTCTCACTGTCCCCTCAACAACCTAAGGTCATGTGTGGCACCTCTTTGCCTTTGACTCATCAGAATTCCTTCGCATGATTCCATTTCCTCTTGCCCAATCTTACTAAACTTCGTGGTCCAGCTCAATCTCCTCACGCCATGCCCCCCGCCCCTGAGCACTTGCTTGGGCTGTACATGGAGCCTTCTCCCCATCCTGCAACATGGGCTCTGGGTGTGCCATTCTGTCTACTGCTGGGCCTGTTCAATTTCTACACATCTTCCAAATTTCAGCTCCCAGAGCACCATATGCCTGTTCTATTGCACTCAGCACAGTTGTGATCCTTATTTATTTATTAAGATTATTGAGTAATGGTTGTCTCCTCACTTCCCTGACACGCCCCCCCCCCCCCCCCCAACACCCATGACTTTAAGCCATCAGAACACACAGCCGTGCCTACTCTTGTTCCCATGTACTTCCACTATTCATCACGGGACCTGGAACTTGGTAGGCACATAACTGACCTGTTAGTGAACAAAAGTTTAAATGAACGTATGTTTGATGAATAAGTGAACGGAGAGTGGACATGACAAATTTGGCTTAAATATTCAGATCCTTCATAACGGGTCCAAAGGAATGCTGGGAGATACCTGTGTGTACATCCAGGACTCCGAGACCTGAGTCCACCTCCTTGCTCCCTGTCTAAAGCCATGGTAAAATGATCCTGTTTGTTATTCCTGCTTCACCCCCCACCACCAATCTGATGTTATCAGCAGCTGATGTTATCTCTCTTAGTATCTATCTCGCTCTTTTGTTACTTGATTTGTTAACTTTAAATTATATTTTCTGAAGGGCAGCTATTACAGTTGAGGTGATCAGTACGTTTTTTTCCTATCCCCTTCTTTGTTTCCCTCTAACTTTTTCTGTCATACACACTGTTTCCACATCGTTGGGCACGTAGCCCCATAAGGTGTTCTGTCTTAATGCTCATGCTTGTTTTAGACTTCATTCAACTGGTGAATGCTCTGGGGGCCTTCATTCTCCTAATCGTTATTAAGGTTGGATGAAATCTATGCTCTCATGGCTTCCTCAAAGAAGAATCAGGAGGGGCACCTGGGTGGCTCAGGCGGTTCAGCGTCCGACTTCAGCTCAGGCCATGATTTCACGGTTTGTGAGTTTGAGCCCCATGTTAGGCTCTGTGCTGACAGCTCAGAGCCTGGAGCCTGCTTTGGATTCTGTGTCTCCCTCTCCCTCTGCCCCTCCCCTGCTCATCCTGCCTCTCTCTCTTTCTCTCTCTCTCAAAAATAAATAAACATTTACAAAAATAAAAAAAGAGGAAGACTCAGGAGAAAAATTGGAATTCTTTCCTGTTCACAGCTCTGTCATCTTTGTAAAATGAAGGGCTATTTGGCTGGATGTATAATGCTTGATTTACATTCTTTACTTGAGGGCCCCATCTTCTGACTTTGAATTTTACTGAGGCAAGTCTGATTTCTTCCCTTATTAGGGCCTTTATATTTTTGTCTGGCAGCCCAGAGCATGCTTTCTTTTATCTTTGAAGTTTGATAACTTTAACAGCATATGTCACAGGGCCACCAACTCAGGGATAATTACCTCTGGCACACTGGGCTTCTTTTAAATGTGTATGTATAAATCTTTATTTCTGGAAAGAGTTCTAAAATTATAAATTTATTTTTTTCCATCAGTTTCTTTTTTTTTTAATTTTTAATGTTTATTTTTGAGAGAGAGAGAGGTGGGGGAGGGGCAGAGAGAGAGGGTGACACAGAATCTGAAGCAGGCTCCAGACTCTGAGCTGTCAGCCTAGAGCCCGACGCGGGGCTTGGGGCTTGAACTCACAAACTGTGAGGTCATGACCTGAGCCCAAGTCGAACGCTTAGCTGACTGAGCCACCCAGGCACCACAATTTTATTTTCTTTTTAAAAAATGCAATTATGCATCTGTTGGGTCTTCTTTGTTTGTTTTCCACATGTATCCTATTCTCTCTTGACTTTTAAAATCCAGGTTTTGGTTTTATTTTATTTAATGTGCTAATATAATCTTTGTCCCCTACACCACGGAGAGGTTATACCAGTATCTTATTTGCCCTTATTCTTATTCCAATCTCACTGTAATTTCTTTAAAAAAAATTTTTTTTTTACATCTATTCATTTTTGAGAGAAAGAGAGAGACAGAGCACAAGCGGGGGAGGGGTAGAGAGAGAGGGAGACACAGAATCTGAAACAGGCTCCAGGCTCTGAGCCCGACATGGGGCCTGAACCCACAAACCGCAAGATCATGACCTGAGCCGAAGGCAGACCCCCAACCGACTGAGCCGCCCCAGTGCCCCCAATCTGACTGTAATTTCTACCATGCTTTAATTTTTTTCCTTGATTTATTTCCAGAGTTTGCCCACTGATGATTTATTTTTTCTTACCTTCTAATCATTTTTCCTGCATTATTGTGTGTCCGGTGTTCTTCCTCAGAGACAATTTTTAACATTAAAAAAAAATGTGTGTGAGATATTAGGTCACTGTTTTCCGTCTTTCCGTGGCAGAACTTTTCTGGTGCGTGACATTTTTTGAAAACTTTCGATTGCTCTTTTCCTGCCTTTTTCTTACAGCATCTGTGTTTAAATTATTTTGTATGACTTATCCTAAGTGAGAGGCTTTCCTAGAGACACGAGGGTCTTCTAGGCTCCTCTCTGCTGCTTCAGAGGGAAGCTCTTCCTGAAAATAAGACTCGTCTACCTGGCGAGCTTCTGACTTTCGTGGCGGGCAGTTGGTACATTGCTGTGGGTTGGATAAATTAGTGGTTCCAGCGAAGCATCTGATCAGTGCATTCATTCTCAGTAGAAAACACCTCTTGTCGATTTGCGGGAGCCGGATCAGAGCCTTCTTTTCTCTCCAGATGATTTGGCCTCAGGGAATAAATAATAAATTAAGAACGTTGTCTATAATATATATGGCTTATTTTCTACGCCCAAAATAATGTCAAAAGTGTATTAAAAAGAGATCCATCTAAGACATGTCCTTCTCTGTTTTCAAAATTAAAAATGAGAGATATGAAACTCAGTAAACACAAAGTTAAACTTGGCCCTCAGGTCTATATTGGGACTAATTAATGGGAACAGAAGGACCAGAGGGAAATGAAAGCGAGTAAGGAGGCGGCTCGGTTGCCCAGGGCGGCTAGCAAAGTACTGCTCACCGAGTGGCTTCAATGACAGACACAGACTCACGGCATGGAAGCCGCAGGTAGGGGATCCAGATGCCAGCAGGGTGCTTCCTTCTGAGCGTGGGGTGCCTTGGGGGTGTAGATGCTGTCTTCCTGCCGTGTCCTTACCTGGTTCCCCTTCTGCAAGTCTGTGTCCCAATCTCCCCTGCTTATAAGGAAACCAGCCACGGTGGGCCGGGGCCCGTCTGACTGAGCACGCTTTACCCCAGTCGCCTCTGTACAGACCCCACCTCCAAATGCGGCGGGATTCTGGGTTACCAGGGGCTAGGATGTCAACATATGGATTTTGGGGAGGGCTCAATTCAGCCTGTAATAAGGGAGAAAGAGGCAACAGGAGAGAAAAACAAAGTCTGACGGGAAAGAAAGGGGGCACAGATTCGTTTGGTGGACACGGGTGGGAGCATCTGCAGGTGGCTAAGGGGGCCACGCTGACGGAATGTTCCAAGGAGCGCTCCGCAGTAGGACCACGATATGCTGTTTCTCAATGCTGCCGTGTACAGAACTGAGTGGGTGTGAAGTGTCCAGCGAAGCTGTGATATTAATATCGGTGACAGAGAAATCAGGGCCAAAGCAAGAGCCAGTGACTCATCTACAATCACAGGGACAGGGAAAGGGGCCTGGAGAACTGGCTTGCAGACAGATCTCTGCAATAAAAGCCGGGTGACCTTGGGCAAACTGCTTCTTCCATCTGGGCCTCCGTCCCTCATTTGTATGACAAGGGGGTGTCTATCTGACCTCTTCCTTCCCACCCGCCTCCAACAATTTCATTATTAAAGTCACCTCTGGAGAGAGGGATGGACAGGATGTCTCCTGGCATCAGTCTGACACTAAGTCATTACTGCTTGATGGTGCCTTTCCAGAAAGACGTTGTCCTTAGGGGGTGGCAGCGTTGCCCAGCTGTCATGCTGAGCGGGGCGGGGACCCTAGGAAGGGGCCAGAAAGGGACAGGGCCCTGCTTCTCAGGGCTCAGGTCTGCTCTTCTGCCTCGAGGACAGGATGGAGGAAGACCCACTCTTCCCACAGCCAGCTCCTCCTGGCAGACCTCCTGGCTTCAGGGACTTCAGCTTGATTATGGGGATGAGATTGTCAAGAATCACAAAAGGAGGCAAATGCTGTGGTCTCCATCCTACACGTTGCCAACCAAATTCTCTTTCTCAAGCAAATCACATCACCCCTCTGTTGGCAGACCGTGTCTTCGCGTGACATCTGTATTTGGGGCCGCCTAAGGGTGTGTGCTGTGTCTTCTTAATCCTCACGTTCTCGGCACCGAGAACAGGAGGGTGCACGGGGCATGGGGGAGGCCTGGCTGTGTCTCCAGCCTTGTCTTCGGGCCCATCCTGCTAACAGCTCTACTAGCCTTGAACCAGGGGCTGAATGGAGGAGCACAGACAGGGTGGGGCAGTACTGAGTGGACGCCCTGGACTCTGCAGGCCCAGGCTGTCTTGGAGGCCATCGGGGCTTTAAATGGAAACAGGTAGGACGTTTTCAAGCCGGGGAGTCACCTTGCCGTACGTCCTAGTGGTCGCCCCACTTCGTGGCACTCATGCCTCGGGTACTCTGTCCCCTGGAGTCTGTGTGGCACTGTGGCTGCTTCCCACCAACCCAACCGTGGGTGCCACTTCTGACAATATTGCAGAAGACTGTCTTTGGTCTTGTCGGTAGACTCTCTACCTGCTCACGCTCTGCCTGGCTTGGATGGATAGGCGGCCATACAGAGAGGCCCACATGGCGAGGGGCTGATGGTTGCCTCTAGCCCACACCCAGCAAGGAGCTGCAGCCTTGGTCCTGGCTCACAAGGACCTGAATCCTGCCACCGACCAGGTGAACTCGGAAGCAGGGGTGAGCCTCGGAGGAGCCCCAGCCCTGGCTGATACCTTGATTGCAGCCCAGCAGGATTCTGAGTGGAGTTGCCTGCTAAGCTGTTCCTGGACTCCTGACCGACAGAAATGGAGACAGTAAATGTGTGTGGTTTAAGCCACTAAGCTTGTGGTAATTTGTTTTGTAGCAGAGGATGAGTAAAGAAGGTGACCGGGGCTAGCCTCACTTGAGGAAAAGGGCACTGTCCTTTAAGACCACCTAGTCTTCCCAAGACTCTGACCCCAGCTGCAAGTTTGGGGGTCCCCAAAGACAACCTCACTTCAGAGACGCTGGCTACAGATTTGGGGGTTCCCACAACCACCTTGAGGTTCAATAATTCACTGCAATGACTTAGAACTCAGGAAAGCCCTATACTCACAGTTACAGTAGGTTGTAGCCAAAGGACACAAATTAGCGTCCATGACCTCAGGGGACACATTGCCTTCCCGGCACTGTGCATGGCAGCATAGAGTATTGGCAGCCAGGGAGCTCGTCCGAGTTTCCAGTCCAGAGGTTTTCTTGGGGCTTCATTACGTAGGCACGATTGCTTGAATCATTGCTTACTGCTTAGACTTGATCTCCAGCCCCCTCCTGTCCCCACAGCTTGGGCTGATGTCATGTGGCTCAAAGCCCCAGCTCTCTAATCACGCTGTGGGTCATTCTGGCGTGGCCAGCCTGCACCCTACGACTATTGGCTGCCCTCACCCTGGGTCCCCTCACCCTGGGTCCCCTCATGGGCCTGAACTATCAGACACGGCCTGAGAGGGCCCCCATGACTCATGAACCCCAGATGTCACTTCAGGTAAAATGAATTCTTGAGTACACAAAAGGGGGGCTGTAAAAGGGTCTTGACTGTTCAGGAAAGCAAAAGACGGGTTCCTGCCTGAGGACGGGGGTCTGATTGAAGTCGCTTTCATTAGGTTCAATCAAGGCATTAGGATTTTTAGTTAGAGGATTTTTAGGAAAAATGGTCTAGAACTTGAAGGTAGACAAACACATAGCTCATGATCTTGACTATCAGACCCAAGCATTTTTTCATAAGTCCACCTGAAAGTCATCCTACATTTTTAGGGAACATAATTGTATTTGACTGACAGTTAAGACCCAGATTGTTTTACAACCCTGGAAAATCAGAGGTTGACTTGTAGAAAAACTGAAGAAGTGTGATATCTTTCTGATGAGTAGCAAGGACAATCTCAAACGTTATGGTTAATTTGTGGGATATTAGCCAGTTATAAAAAATATATAGTCCACAATCTTATTTCAACATTTCTTTATCCTACAGACGGTATAAATCCCAGTTTTTCATATCCTCACAGAATCAGCTCTTTGATTCTGCAGGGTTTTTTTTTCTCATTAATGAGTTAAATAAAACTTTGACACTGGCTCACGATGTTTGTGTGAGCTGTGTTTTTACTAGGAGCTTAGGGAAGCCGTCGATCGATCTGGTTAGGAAGGGGGCTACACATGCTTTGCAGCCATGCTCACTTAGCAGGTGCACTGGCTGAGCCCAGGTGGCGTGCTGGTAGAGGATCCTGGGAGGGGGCAGTGCACCTACCCCCCTGCACCCCGTTGCCTGGCCCTGGGGCTTCTGCCCTCTTCCTCCCCCTCTTCCTTCCTTCTGCTCTCTTCTTCCGTTCCCCATCCCTTGTTCTCTTTCCCCCTCTCTGTTTCCTCTTTCATTGCTCACCACTTTCCCGCCCCCCCTACCCTCACTTTCTCAGATCTCCTTCCTCCTTCGAGTCACCAGTCTGAAACTCTGATTACTCTTCATGATTCACCATGAGGGTGCTGTTTCCAATCCCAGAAAATCAGAGGTGGATGTAAGGGAGTAATAGTCCATTTCTAGAAGTATAGCAAAGAATAACGCCCAATTTAAAATTGGTTCATTCAGTCCTTGTGTATTGTTCCCTGGCAGAGAGTGTGATATATCTGCGTGTCCTTAACTGTTCCCCCAGATTGGGGCAAAATAGAAGTAGGGCAGGGAAGAATAAATTACAGGGAGAATGAAAATATACACAGGACCTCTGTGATTTTTGTCTGAATCAAATGCTAGATTCTAATCAATATAATGTATTTTTTATTATTAAATAGCCCATTATAATATAACAGAGCAATAAATACTGATAAAAGTGTTCCCAGCGAGCAGTTCCTTTTGGAATAATGACTATTTGATTATAGAATGATTTGGCTTTTAATTTACACCAGCACTTAATGTGTCCCCGTTAAGTTAATATTCTCCCACTGCTAAGTGCAGTCCAGTCAAAGACCATGATGAATGTGTTTCACTGGGGAACTTCATTATGGAGCAGCTCCTGTGTGGGGCACTCTGAGTTCTGTGGCCGCAGGCTTCTGGATCGATCCACATTGAGCCTTGTTGCTGCTGGGGGTGCTGCTAGGTCAGCGGGGCCCCGGGGTTAGAGGACCCTGGGCTTTGGTACCACTCCTCTTCTTTTACCCATGGGCTCTGGATAACATGGGTACCTGGGGAGTTCTGTTATTCAAAAGAACTTCTTTAAGAGCCTGCTATGTGCCAGACATGCACAATTTAAGGGCAACGTTGAAAGGAAAAAGTAACCACAAACCAAGAATCCCGGAGGGCAGTGGGGTCTTGAGAGGAGACAGCCCTTTCCATTAACATGGGATTGGCTTTGCCTACAGCCCGTTCTCCTCTCTTTCTCTCCCCCAGCTGCCCCCAGACACACTTCTTGCCGCCAGGGTGGAGCAGGGTGGGTCTCTAGCACCCAGTGTTCCAAACATTGGACCAGGGAAGTCCTTCCATTCTTTAGGGCAGAAAAAAGTGACAACTATGTAGCTAGAATTCCAGTTTTCCTAAGGGAATTGTAGACTAACTAGTCATCAAACATTGCCCTTCCCAAATTCGAAATGTCTAAAGCTGAATTCACCACCTTCTTCTAAAACATTTCCTTCTTGTCTTACACATTCCCAGTGATGTCTGTACCCAGATGTGCCTTGGTCAGTGTTTAACAAAGCCTCGCAAAGAAAAGAGCTCTGATTTCCTTGGTGCAGACACTCCCACTCTGTGGCCCCCAGACCCCATGGGGTGTCATGGGGCGGAGACTGGAGAGACAGAGAGACACATATACCTGGGCTCCTGGAGCAGAGTTGGGCTGAGGTCGGCCTCCTGCCGGCTGCCCACGCCATTCGAGCCTGACATGTGACCTGTAGCTTTGACCCTCTTTCCTTCCATACCCAGGAGCAGCACGATAAGGTGGGTTCCCTTTCGCCCAAAGCCCTTTGGACAGGCTGGCACCGTGCAAGCCTGTCACCAGGCAGGAGACGCATGGGTCTTTGGTTTCCATTTGGGTTAGTGATTGAGAATGGGGCTAACACCACCTCTGGGGTATTTTGGAAATCCTAAATGAAGGCATCAGGGAGATGAGATCCAGGGATGTCCTGTAATGGGCAGGACAGAACTGTCTAAGAAAGAGTCATCTAGCATGGCTTTCAAATTTTATTTAAAAAGCTGGAAAATTTGTTTATAACTTCTGAACCTAGAACTTAATTCCATTTTACTTATTGACACAGAATATGTATATTTTTGGCTTTAACATGCACTGAATGTACTGGTTTTTATTCTGGTGTCCTCTCTCTGGTTTCTCCATGTTTATCAGGGTGGCTTCTGATCATATTTTTCTCTAATCCAACCTTATTCAGTGTATATATGTCCGAGACAGTATGATTCATTTTTCTTGTTGTGGATAGTTGTGTCCAACCATGGAACATGTATCATTGGATTAGAAGTTCTTTTCTTTTTGTATCTCTCTTAATAAAGTAAGGCATTCTGTTTATTTTTTGGAAGTATGTAGATAGCTACTATAATCTTTAAAATGTTCTTCCGGCCGAAAGCCATGGGACCAGCAGTAAACGATCACCGGCTCTTCTACGAACATCACAGTGCTAAAGCCAGTCTGATTCTAGAAGCATAAAGAAAGCTGCATGGGTTTGTTCAAAAAATATATATTTCTGGACCTGATGAATTGACTTTAAAAAAAGTTTATTTATTTCAAGAGAGAGCATGAGCAGGGGAGGGGCAGAGAGAGAGGGACAGCGAGAATCCCAAGCAGTCTCCATGCTGTCAGTGTGGAGCCCAATGTGGGGCTCGAACTCACGAACCATGAGATCATGGCCTCAGCCAAAATCAAGGGTCAGACGCTCAACCCACTGAGCCACCCAGGTGCCCCAGATAAATTGACTCTTCTAAGGGGTGCCAAGAAAACTTTTGTGCGGGCCTCCTTATATGTCACAATTAACGTTTTTGCTCCTGTCTACACCTTTTTAGGCTACTTTGCTCTTGGTCGTGAGATTAGATTAAAGCAGCAGGACAGAGATGACCCTGACCCTGGGCGCCCACCCCCCAGAAAGGAATCCACTGCAGCAGGACAGCTGGTTCCTGGAGCCCCCCTGGGCCAGGGCTTACCTTCTGCTGTGGGGTGGTGTGAGGTCTTCCGGGTCATGTACGAGAGGTCACAGGGTGGCGGGGTCATTTGGGAACTTGGCGCTGTGGATATTTGTCGTCTGGTGTCTAAGTTCAGGCAACTATAACAAAAAGACCACTGACTAGGGCTCAAACCACAGACATTTATTCTCACCGTTCGGGAGGTTGGAAGTCCCATGTCAAGGGGCCGGCAGATTGGGCGTCCGGTGAGGGCCCAATGCCTGGTTTTCAGACAGCTATCTTCCTGTATCCTCGCATGGTGGAGAGAGGGCACTGTGGTCTCCTCACCCCCTAAAAAGGGCACCGATCCCATTCCCGAGGGCCTTCATCACCACAGGCCTCTGCAGGGACCACCCAAGGGCAGTGCGGGCTCTGCCCATGCTTGGCTCTGCCCTCAGCCGAGAACTTGTCTGGCCTCAGCCGGCTGCTGCTGTCTGTGATGGTCCAAGCTGGCGCCCCAGTGGACAACCTTAACATGGCTTGCCTCCTGCATCCCTCCTCCCCACCATCCCCACCTTCTTCTACATTCTTTTTTCTCATTGTGGTAGAATACACATAACATAAAACTTTTCACTGTACAATTCAGCAGAATTAAATGTGTTTACATTGTCATGCAGGGCGTTTTCATCTTCCCAGACTGAAACTCTGCCTCCCTTTTTAAAGAAGTTTTTTTATGTTTATTTATTTTAGAGAGAGAGAGAGTGAGAGTGGGGAAGGGGTAGAGAGAGAGGGAAGCACAGAATCGGAAGCAGGCTCCAGGCTCCGAGATGTTAGCACAGAGCCCTATGCAGGGCTCAAACCCAAGGACCACGAAATCATGACCTGAGCCAAAGTCAGACGCTTATCCAACTGAGCCACTCAGGAGCCCCTAACACTCTGTCCCTTTAAACACTAGCTCCTTGTGTCCCCCTGCCCCCACCAATTCCTGGTAACCACTGTTCCACTTTCGGTAGCATGAATTCGCCTGCTTTCAATGTCTCATGTAAGTGGCATCGCACAATATTTGTCTTTTTGTGTCTGGCTTAATTCACTTAGCATATCGTCCTCAAGGTTCATCCATGTTGTAACAGATGCCGGAACCTCATTTCTTTTAAAGGTTGAGGAGTATTTCATTGCGTGGATATGTCACGTGTTGTGTATCCATTCACACTTAGGTGAGCATTTGGGTTGTTTCGCTTTTTGCCTGTAGTGAATGTGAACATTGGTGTATTTCCTATAGTTTTGATCATTGAAAGGTACACCTGCCATATCCAGCCCTTTAAAATGCACTGAGTTTGTCCCGTGCATGTTTGGTTCCTTAAATCTGTACCTCTGAGTAGGTGCCCTCACTGCATTTGCCCCTCTCAGGCCTCCCCTTCAACCCTCACCTGTTCCTACCCCATCTAGGGTGTGGAATGATGTCCTTCCTACGTCTGCCCTCAATCTAACTCTCTCTGTTTCGGTGGCCACCTGGTGTCCAAAACTCTGACTTTGTTCCCCGACCCTAGAACTACACGTAACCCCTTGGTTCCCTCAATAAATCCCGTTTGGATGTTCTGTTTCCGGGCAGTTGTTCCTTTGGTTGCGACTCTGCCCATTTTAGCCTTCCTCATCCTTCCAGTCATCACAGCCCTCCGGACGAGGAAAGCTGGGTGCACAGACAGGGCTCAGCATTGGTATCAAAGAGAACTTACAACAAAGCTAATCAAACATGTAATTAATGCCATGCACCACGGTCATTATGCTACTCGGCAATTAGGCATGAATGATAAGTGGCGCGAAAGTCGCTATAATTAGTCTTACTTTGATACTGACCACCCAAACATTTCCAGACTTAGTAGGGCGTGCCTGTATGTGTGCGTGTGTGTGCGCGTGTGTGTTGATGGAAGAGCAGAAGATGTGAAAGGGTCTTTTGGAGAGGTGAGTGGTCCTCTGTGACCCCTGCCCTGGCCCCGAATCGGACGGGGCAGGAAGCGTTCCTTCTGGGGACTCGGCTGTGGCTTTATTTCCTTTCTCCAGGCTTCCACCGGATCCTCCCTGCTTGTACATCCCCAGAGCAATTTCCTGTTCTTGTTCTTTTTTTCTTCTCCTTCTGCTGCTGACTGGAGAGAAGGGCGTGGGGGCTGTAAGTGCTGGCCCTTCCCTGGCGAAGGGCATGATGAAGGAAGGCCTCTCGGCTTAAGGATTGCTCTGTGCCGCTGCCTAGAATTCTAGCCACTGATTTAGCCAACTCCTCCGACAGGGAGCCTCAGGATAGATTCTAGGACACCCGAAGCAGTGTTCCCAACTCGAGGGCTGAGGCGTCATTGCGTGGGGCCCAAGTATTGTCTTACTTTGAATAATTATCTTGCCTGTATTTACCCAAATTAAAAAACACGCACAAGGATGTGTGCATATCAGTAAACTATCAGTTTAAAGCACTTATTAAATCCAGAACCCTCTAACATTAGGTATTCTTGCATCAGTAGAGATGAAAGGCACAGTTACTATACTGAGGTGTTTTTGCAGTTAAAAGGGGGTCTGCGTTTTGAATCTCGTATCTTATTTCTCTTGTTGAGGCCCTTTGTTCCTGTCAAACCAGGGTACCCTCTGCTCCCTGAACATCCTGTGCACTCCCCGTCCAGCCCTCTGCTCTCACTGTTTTTCATTTTATCTTTGATCTTCATTTATATTTTATTTTTTATTTCCTGTTTTGTTCGTTTGACCTTCTGGGCATTTCCAGGAGTTATATTCCCAGCAGTAGCGAGGTGCCTGTCATCCCCCAAGGAAGCCTTCTGAAGCTTCTCAGCCAGAAACACTGCTCCTTCCCTGCTCCCCTACAGGACGTAGCTTCTTGTTTTGAGTACTTAATGCACTTTGCCCTTGGGTTTCATTATCCGTGTACCTTATCACCCACGGGTAGCAGCCACCTCCTTAGCTTTTTTGGTGGATTTTTTGGAGCCTTGGCAGACCTTGCATCATCTCAATGAATGTTTGTGTTTTTTTTTTAAATTTTTTATAACGTTTATTTATTTTTGAGAGAGAGAGAGAGAGAGAGAGAGAGAGAGAACAAGCGGGGGAGGGGCAGAGAGAGAGGGAGACACAGAATCCGAAGCAGCTCTGGGCTCTGAGCTGTCGGCACAGAGCGCGACGCGGGGCTCGAACTCACAAACTGTGAGATCATGACCTGAGCTAAGTCGGATGCTTAACCAACTGAGCCACCCAGGCGCCCCCACGTCTTTTCAAACTAACTCAAAGTCACTATTGAATAAATACAACATATTTATTAAATATGTTTATGATAACATATTAATAATATCACATATTATTAAATGTTATAAATATAACCTATCTTCGAAGCATAGCAATGTGATACTTTGTATAATAGAAAGGTACAATGAGATCCAAATCCATTGTTCTATAAAATATATTAAAAATCAGCGAAACCAAGTTTTTGTTTTGTTTTGTTTTGTTTTGTTTTGTTTTTTTACACATTTATTTATTTTGGGAGAGAGAATCCCAACCAGGCTTCACACTCTCAGCACAGAGCCAGATGTGGTGCTCGAACACACAGACTGTGAAATCATGATCTGAGCCGAAGTCGGACGCCTGACTGACTATGCCACCCACACATCCCTCAGTGAATGTTTTTGATGTTTATTTTTTTAAAAAAATTTTTTTCAACGTTTATTTATTTTTTTGGGACAGAGAGAGACAGAGCATGAACGGGGGAGGGGCAGAGAGAGAGGGAGACACAGAATCGGAAACAGGCTCCAGGCTCCGAGCCATCAGCCCAGAGCCTGACGTGGGGCTCGAACTCACGGACCACGAGGTCGTGACCTGGCTGAAGTCGGACGCTTAACCGACTGCGCCACCCAGGCGCCCCTGTTTTTGATGTTTAGATAGAAATGTCAGCAAATAAGACTGAAGAGGTAGCCAACTGATGTGAAATTTTATTGGGTAAAGCTCTGAAACCCAGTGGTTAAACCAGTCCATTAAGGCAAGTCCTGATCGAAACCTCCAAACATTTCCTACTACCCTTGTTCTAATGAAGGTCTAACCATTTTTGTGTGTCCTATCCCCAGAGATTCCGCTTTTTACCAGTAATAGTGGGTGCTGAATAATTCATCAGAGAGACTTCACGTCAATATGGCAGACCGAGCTGACACAAGAAATGTTCTCTTCCCTTTGACACACATACAAATGGTAGATAAATCAGGGGCACCTGGGTGGCTCAGTCGGTTAAGTGTCTGACTCTTGATTTCGGCTCAGGTCATGATCTCACGGTTCGTGAGACTGAGCCCTGGGTCAGGCTTTGTGCTGACAATGTGGAACCTGCTTGGGATTCTGTCTCTCCCTCACTCTGTGCTCCTCCTCTGCTCATGCTCTCTCTCTCTCAAAATAAATAAACTTAAAAAAAAAAAAAAGAAATCGTTGATAAACAGCAGCAGCGGAATTTTATATATAGTGCTTGGTTTGGCATTAAAAAAGAGAAATCTCTAGGTTCCAGACAAAAAGAGGAAACTCAGCACCAGAATGTTGCCCGTCTACTGGTGACAGGTGGCAACATGTGCACAGATGGGGGCTGGGGGCCGTATGCACAAGGGCTGCATGAAGCCCGAGGTCACAAAAAGCTGCCTTGTGTGTGAAATCACAATACTAGTCTACTTGGGGAAGCTGCCTGGAAACCTGCCATTTGGGGTCAAGGGCGGCAAAGAAACTCTGCACTTCGCTGTGTCCTGGGGTGGGAATCTGGATTCACATTCCCTACATGGGTCAGGGATCCTACACTGAGAACCTAACATAAAACTGGTCCTGGATGGGCGAGTCTCTTGGTAGAGGCAGATGTGTTCTCCACATGGGTGTGTCCACATATCGAACAGAGAGAACAGTCTACATTGAATATGAGGTTAAGTTAACAGTTAAAAACAAGGAAAAACCATTTTTTAATAAAGAAGAATCAGTAGGGATACAGGAAGATTTGCACCCCAGGAACAAGAAGACAGAATCTTTATAAACACATATTTAAAATGATAAGTGAGGGGTGCCTGGGTAGCTCAGTTGGTTGAGCTTCCACCTCCGGCTCAGGTCATGATCTCATAGTCTATGAGTTCAAGCCCTGCATCGGGCTCTGTGCTGACAGCTCAGAGCCTGGAGCCTGCTTCAGATTCTGTGTCTCCCTCTCTGACCCTCCCCCGTTCATGCTCTGTCTCTCTCTGTCTCAGAAATAAACATTAAAAAAATTAAAAAAAAATGAAAAGTGAAATAACTCAGAGAAAGACAGATATCACATGTTTTCACACATAGGTGGAATTTGAGAAACTTAACAGAAGAGCATTGAGGATGGGAAGGGGAAAAAATAGTTTCAAACAGAGAGGGAGGGAGGCAAACCATAAGAAAGTAAAATACAGAGAACAAACCGAGGGTTGATGGAGGGGGTGGGGGAGAGGGGAAAATGGGTGATGGGCATTGAGGAGGGCACCTGTTGGGATGAGCACTGGGTGTTGTATGGAAGCGATGAACCATGGGAATCTACCCCTGAAACCAAAAGCACACTGTAGACACCGTATGTTAGCTAACTTGACAATAAATTATATTTAAAAAAAAATCATGTAAAATTAAAGTGAAAACACCATGGTATATTATTTGTACCAATTTGTGCCTGTATAATGTGACTTCCCTCTGAGATGCTAAGTTGTTCATTCGCCGATCTACTAAATATTATTTTTAGTTATCTAGTTCCATGGTGTTATATCTAGTTCTTTATACTGCAACTGTCCCAAGAGCTCTTTATAAACCAGTGACTTAAAACTATGTACAATATGTTAGGGGTTATAAAAATAAATATGTCCCTTGAGTATAAAAAAATAAAATCATAAATAAAGAGCAAAACTTCAAACAAGAACGTGATACTATAAAGCACAATAGGCTTACCTTACAGATAACCGAAAAGGAATCCTAGAAACAAAAGTCTTAATGTGAAAAATGTTCAAGGACAGGGGACAGTCACACTGAGCAATGAATAAACAGCTGTAGATGAAAGGTATATGTTACAAGATGGATCCAGGGAAATCATCCCTAATGTCACCCACAGAGACAAAAAGCTACAAAGGTATAGAGAAGAGGAGGTGACAATGCAAATCCAATGTTTAGCTAATAGTAGTTGCACAAAGCATGCAGGGAAAGAAGAGGGAGAAGAAAGATTTGCAAAGAGAATTGCTGAGTGTTTTCTAGAATGGAAGATACACCTGAGTTATAAATCGACGAAGCATGCTGAGTCCAGAACTAGATAAATAAAAGCAATCCACACCTGAATACATCCTAGTAAAATTGTAGATCATCAGGGGTGCCTGGGTGGTTCAGTCGGTTGAGCATCCGACTTTTGATCTCAGCTCAGGTCTTGACCTCAGGGTTGTGAGTTCAAACCCCATGTTGGGCTCTGCACTGGGAGTGAAGCCTACTTAAAAAAAAATGTCTGATTCATCAAAGAAAAGAGAAAAAATGGAAAAGCCTTCTACAAAGGAAGAACAATTAGATCGTAAGCAGAGTTCTTATTAGCAACACAAAACGCTGGGAAAAGAATAGAGTATTTTTGGAGTGCCGAAGGATAACATCTTTCAATTAGAATTTTATGCTCAGCTAGCCTATCATTTAAGAATGAGACAAATAAAAATAAAGACGTTTTCAGATATGTCAAACAACCATTTGTCTTTCATAAATCCTTGCTGAAAAACCACTACAGGATGTATATCAACAGAAGCAATGATCCAGAAGGAAAGACCGGAGTGCACAAACAGAATCAGTAGAAACAAAGTGAAACATGTAAAGGTACAGTTAAGTATTTTTAAAAAGAATAATTTGGGAATAAAAAGGTAGTATCAAAATAATGAACAAAATCCATGGTAGGTAACAAGCAGAAGACTGAAACTGATGAGTTCTAAAGCACTTCTATTTGTGGGAATTCTAAAGCATTTGTATCTGGGGGAAAGCTGGATTTATTGGTTAGCTTTAGGCCATGTTACATGTGTATGTAAACATGTAAAGGGATGGACAAAATGAATTAGAATGTATGCTTTCTAAATGTCTGAACTAGTAGGGGAACGAAAAAAAGTCAGTCAATTCAGGGCAAGAAAGGAAGAATAAGATAAAAGATAAGATAAGATAAGATAAAAATAAGGCACCAAATATTCAATACTCACCATACAAAAAATATTTAATTCACTTATTAAAAACATGCACATGGTGAGTTATCAGGCAGCAATTAAAAGGTGTGAACGGAGTCTGCACGTATCAGCCTGTGAGGTGGTAATACAGTTGACAAAATTCACATAGCTTCAAAAAGCACAGGAAGAAATACCTGTAGTAAAAATAAGAGAAGTGGACTAAGAAAGACACAAATTCATCATGGTAACTACCTCTGGGGAGGGAGTGAGGAGAAAAGGATGAAGACTGGGGAGAAGATAATGTAACATTTATGCAGCGTTCTGTTTTTACACAAAATATCCTCATGTGAAAATGAAAACATGAATTAGCTTAATTGAGTCTTGCTGTTTTGCTAGTTGTCAGTGCATTACTCTTCCGAGGGTGTATTATGTTTTTATTCAGTTAAATCACATATCTCCAAAGGCCAATGAATTAGGTGAGCTTAATGATGAGAACTCAGGTATCATGGCGCCCCAGAGAGGGGGTTGGTTTGGGCAGGAAACCTCTCAGCTGCACGGTGGGGAAGTGGATGGGGTCACGCGGAAGGAACCCTGGGCAAAATCCGAATGAGAGCCAGGAATCCCAGCCCACAGCCAAGGGGAAGGAGGAGAAAGGACCATGGCCAACAAGGGTGGCATTTGGAGGACACGGCGGACATCACAGCTATGCTTTGTCACTCTGTCCCCTGTCAGCCACCTCGCTGCCTGCTCCTAGCAAGTGCATTGCACCCGTCTGCCACTGTCCTACCACACGTGTGACATGCACTGACTCCTTCAACGCTCATAGCAACCTTTGAGGATGGAAGCGTTATTATCTGCATTTTGCACTTGAGAACACAAATGTAAGGAGGTTTATGTGCTTGGGGTCAAGGTGAGAGGGGGCAGAGGAGGGATTGGAGTCAACGAAACGTGGCTCTAGTGTCCATTCTATTTTTTGCTTTAAGTTTATTTATTTATTTCAGAGTGAGGTTGGGGTGGGGGCGGGAGGGAAGAGAATCCCAAGCAGGTTCTGTGCTGTCAGTGCAGAGCCCATTGCAGGGCTCAGTCCCACAAATGTCAGATCATGCCCTGAGCTGAGATCAAGAGTTGGACGCTTAACCGCCTGAGCCACCCGGGGGGGGGGGGCCCAAGATTCCTTTCTATTAACGAGGGTGAGTAAGGCAGTTCCTGGTGGGGGGAAGGAGACCCCGAAGGCACCACATAAGTTAGAACAGAGGAGCACAGAGGACAGGGAGGCACTTGGCTGGGAACTGGCCCTGAGCATCTAGACCGGGTATTTCAGAGATGAAAACATTCATTTCATTTTGTTCTGCTTTGAGCACGTGATGAGCTGCTCTCCCTTGTCCCGGACCTGAGCCCTTGTCTGCCTTTGTCACTGTTCTTCAGGCAAGTTCTTCTCTTTAGATGAAGGTGATTGGAATGATCCAGATGAATGGTGGTGGCCGGTCCCTACAGCAGGAGCTGCTCGTGGCTCCTTCTATCCTTGGAGCAGAAACTGGCTGGAGAGAAGAGGGTGGGAGAGCGGGCTTTGTGGGAGACACAGCAGCAAGGAACCGTGGTCTGGGCTCACCTTGACCCTGAGCCAGCTCCCAGCTCGCCTCACTTATAAGGGGGGAAGCCCTCCCGCCCTTGCGGTGCTCGGTGAGGGTCACGCGGGAAGTCCCACAGTGCACGGAAGGCCTTCAGGTCACGCTGTGTCCCTTGCCGTCTTGTCACGTGTCCCGTCTTCTGTCAGCCCTGGGCTCCCCTTCCCTCCTGAGCTGTGTGGTGCAGCCCGTGTACCCTGAGTCTGCGATCCCCCAGCCTCATGGCTTTCCCTTCCGACTCTGTACTTACGGTCTCCTTGTGACGGTCCCTCCCCCCAGCCAGCCGGCCGCCCTCCCTCCCCTTCCCTGCACATGCCTGAGGGAGCACCCCCACTCTCACCTCTTCACGGAGCCCTCTGGGCTGCATGGCCTCCGCTCGCCTCCCCGCTGCATGCCGACAGGTCTCCCTTCCTCGCTTGGTCTCGTTTCAGTGTGTTTGCTCCTGCCATTTCCCATGCAGACTTTGTCCTCTGACTTCTAAGCCTTTTTCAGCTTTTTTCATGAGGAGCCAGACCCTTGATGGTGGTACCTGAGACCTCATTATTGAAAAACAGTCCCTCTGGTTTATTAGTTATTATAGCTTCCGGAAGTCTCTGTAAACATGCAAATTCTTCTTGGTTGGTTTAAGGTGTGTATCGAGGCCATTGACAGATCTTTGCCTGAGATGCTAATGTAGGGCTTTGAAAGAATAAAATGCAAGACAGGTTGGTCTTGAAAAGGTGATAAGAGGGCGCAGAGGCTGGCCGGGGTAAGGTGCCAGAGTGGGCGGAATTGGTCACATGGGAACGTTACGGACGGAATGTGTCCCACCAAACTCATATGTTGGAACCCTAACCCTCAATGTGATGGAATTTGGAGGTGGGGCCTTTGGGAGGTAATTAGGTTTAGATGAGGTAATGAGGGTGGGGCTCCCTTGAAGGCATCAGTGCCCTTAGAAGCAGAGGCAGCAACCAGAGCCCTCTCTCTCCACCATGTGAGGACAGAGAAAAGGTGGTCATCTACAGGCCAGGAAAAGGGTCTCACCAGGAATCAGATCTGCCAGCACCTTGATCTTGGACTCCCAGCCTCCAGAACGGTGAGAAGAACATGCCTGTTGTTTAAGACCCCCCAGTCCATGGTTCTTTGTTGTAGCAGCCTGAGCTAAGATGGGGAGATATTTCCAAAGCAAACAAAAATGTGCAAAGGGGAAGGGAGGGGGAGGGTCAGACCACAGGCTCTGGAGTCAGACCTCTTAGGTTCCTGTATCACCTCTGCCTCCTGCCAGTTATCTAACTTTGGACAGATTCTTAAACCGTGTTCTTTTCTTTTTTTAAATCTGTGAAATGAAGACCCCAGTATCTTCCTCATGGGTCATTGTGAGTGTCCTGCGTGTGAAGTGCTTACGACAGTGTCTTCACATTAGGATGTGCTTACTAGGATTGCTCCAATCATCTTTATTAGTCTTGGTTGGAACTCTTTCCTATTTACAACCGTAAATGCACGGGAGCTTGGGTACCTTTCCTGGGAAGCTGATATTACCACCCCCACTTTACAGAGGAGGAAACAAGAATTTAGATTTCCCTGAGGCCCCACAGAACGCTCAAAGTTGAAATCCCAGTGAAGGTCTTCCTGCTGGGTTTACTGCACGGCCTTCTTACCTGTCTGTGGCAGGTGTATGCTATTTCCAAGCATCCTTGGGCACTTTCTGGTGGTTCGTCTTAGGACCCAACTTGGCCAGGCTGTGGCACCTGATTGATTGGCAACGATGTTATCAAACACTGTCTAGTCATTTCTGTGGAGTATTTTTAGGGGCCATTAACGTCTGAAGTCAGTTGACTTGAAGCAAAGATTTTACTTTACCTTAGGAGGCCTCTAATGTGGGTGGGCCTCATCGAATCAGCCGAAGTCCCTAAGAGCACGCTATAGTCTGCTCAGGCCGACATAACACAATACCACAGACTGGTTGTTACACAACAGAAATCTATTCTCACAGTTCCAGAGGCTGGGAAATCCCAAGATCAAGGTGCGGGCTGATCCACCTTCTGATGAGAGCTCTCCTCCTGGTTTGTAGATGGCTGATTCTTACTTACCTTCACACGGCAGAGAGAGCAAGCTCTCTGGTGTCTGTCTCTCTTATAGGGATCCAAATGCCATCATGAGGGCCCCACCTCATGACCTCTTCTAACCTTAGTTACCTTCCAAAGGCCACATCTCCAAAGTCCATCACATTGAGGGGTAGGGCTTCAACATATGAATTTCCAGGGGACACAAACATTTAGTTCACAACAGAGCAAAGACTGACATTCCCCTGCGGGGAAGGGAATCTGCCTCAAGACTACAGTGTGAACTCCTGCCTGGGTTTCCCGCCCTACAGATTCCAGATGTGTCAGCCCCCACAGCTGCTTAAGATCCCCCTTGATTCCCCACTCCTCCAGTTGGCTAACCACTACATACGTCTCTTACTGGTTCTGTTCTCTGGAGACACCTGACGAAGACGTGCTCAGAGACAGGTTTTGAGTCTGTAATTTTCCTCCTTTCACGTTCAGGCCAGGAATGACTTACGCCAGCCCAAACCTGGAGATTTAAAATACGACTTACCTCTCCACTTCCATCCACGTTGCTACAAAAGGCCATATTTCATTCTTTCTCATTGCCACATTATGCTAAGTGAAATAAGTCATACAGAGAAAGACACAGATACCATATGTTTTCACTCTTATGTGGATCCTGAGAAACTTAACAGAAGTCCATGGGGAGGGGAAGAAGAAAAAAAAGAGATTAGAGAGGGAGGGAGCCAAAGCATAAGAGACTCTTAAAAACTGAGAACAAACTGAGGGTTGATGGGGGGTGGGAGGGAGGGGAGGGTGGGTGATGGGTACTGAGGAGGGCACCTTTTGGGATGAGCACTGGGTGTTGTATGGAAACCAATTTGGCAATAAATTTCATATTAAAAAAAAGAAATGCAAATGTTGTGCAGAATGTTTCCGAAGGCTCTTAATACTGAGTAAATTTTCATTCCCTAAAAAACAAAACAAAACAAAACAAAAAACAAAACGAAACAAAACAAAACAAAAACAAATGACTTACCTTTGGAAAAATATAGTGACCCTAGTTGCCAAAGCTCATTTTCCCACTATGGGATCAGACTCCAAGTTCACTGCCAACCACTCCTCCTCTTGCATCATGGGACGCTTATCAATTGTTGTAGGCAAGGTTCAGGGAGAACTGTTGTCAATGGTGAGCCATTCATTACTGTAAGGAACAACTTAATTGCTCCTACTCATCTCTTTGTTAAGCCTATTTCTTTATTCTTAATCCTTGCATTATTTTAGAAATATAGAAAAAAATGAGTTAGAAAGAAGAGAAAGGGGATAAAAGGTAACCGGAGGGTGTATGGGACTCATTATTCTTTTTCATTTTACCCAAATGTTATTAGTTCATTTGAACATCGATTCTTTATCAGTCTTCTTCTTCTTCTTCTTCTTCTTCTTCTTCTTCTTCTTCTTCTAATGTTTATTTATTTTTGAGACAGAGAGAGACAGAGCGTGAGCAGGGCAGGGGCAGAGAGAGGGGGAGACACAGAATCGGAAGCAGGCTCCAGGCTCCTAGCTGTCAGCACAGAGCCCGAGGTGGGGCTCAAACCCATGAACCATGAGATCGCGACCTGAGCTGAAGTCGGATGCTTAACTGACTGAGCCACCCAGGTGCGCCACCAGTCTTCTTGATGTTAAGGTGGATTCTTTGAAGGCCATCTTCCACATACCATTTGTGAAGAGACAAGGGACAAATAATTAGTAATAATATTAATGGTGCATTATAGCCATGCAGCTTTGTACCTTGGGAAGCACATTTGTAGATCTTATTTCGGTTCATGCTTTAAACCTTCCCATACCACAGGGAAGCCTTTCTATAATCAATCCTTAACACTTAGGAGAGATTTTTTTCCCCCTGAAGCCTTCTTGCGTCTTTAGAACCAGTGTGTGTCAATTCCTTTATAAAATAGAATTGAATGTAATTTGAAACCTTTGAAGAATAACATAAGACATGACGTGCAGAGAACAGCAGTGCCAGATGGGGAGGAAGGAGCTAGATCCCAGGCACGGAGTTGGGAGTGGTGCCTCCAGCCCCAAGCCCTAGAGTCCTCCTGCCTATGGCCACTCAGCGTCTCAACCCCTCCCAGCCACTGTGTCTGTTCTTTGGCATGTCCTGGGTCACCAATCACCTGTGAGAGTTGACACGGGAAAAGTTGAATTTTCAAGGGTCTGTTGCAGGGCTGGAAAATAGGGAGCATCTTGGCAGCATTTTCCCACCCCAGACCCACTGGCAGATACACCTGATTGTCTATGGGAATCTTTTCCTCTCATCTCTGGACTGTGCTTCAGAACCCTCCCTTGCCACACCTCTCTAAGGAGCCATCAACCAATCAGAATCAGTGCTAGCCTCAATCCGTCTTTGCTGCTCAGATCCTATGTTATTATTCTGCTAGTCTGAAGTAATTGGAAGGATTCCATGTGATTTACTCAGTCTCAGAGAATTTCAGAATATCAGAATGGGAAGGGGACTTGGAGATTGATGGCAACGCTTTTACTGAATAGCTAAGAAACTCTAGAGAAGTGGCCAAGGAGATCTACACCATTGGGACAAGAACCCAGATTTCCCTGCCCAGCGAGGGACTACCATTGTTAACGTGCCTTCCAAAGACCATGGGGAGAATCACTTCATTCTCCCTATTCTGAGTTAATGGAATAATTACAGGTTCCCTGAGTCAGAAGGACTTAATGTCCACTTGGTCCAGCTTCCCATCCATGGGAGGAAGAAGGCCCGAATTTTTCCAGTGACAGAGCTCCTTGTCAAGAACCCTTTCCATTTTGGATTCTAGTTGAATTAAAATCTTCTACTCAAGAGCTCTCAACAGCTGACCCCAGTTTTTCCCCTCTCAATGAGCCTGACAGACTGGTGAATGTATTATCTTTACCAAAGGGGGTAGAAATTTCGCTTAGTTAAGTGCATCTATCTCCAGCTCCCTCTTAAGAGGTCAATCTAATGGTGACCATTTTTTAAAAAAGATTTTTGATGTTTGTTTGTTTTTGAGAGAGAGACAGAGAGACAGAGTATGAGCAGGGGAGGGTCAGAGGCAGAGAGAGATACAGAATCCAAAGTAGGATCTAGGCTCTGAGCTGTTGTCAGCACAGAGCCCGATGTGGAGCTCAAACTCACGGACCACGAGATCATGACCTGAGCCAAAGTTGGACACTTAACCAACTGAGCCACCCAGGCATTCCTCTAATGGTGACCATTTTGAGTACCATGTTAGGTGGAGGGGAGACACTTTCAGGCAGATGGACATTCTCTGGGGAGCTTTTGAATAGCTCCATCCAGACACCTGCTTTCTCCTTCACACACCAGGTCAGATCTGAGGCTCCCAAGGAATGGGCCTGAGTGGGGTGTCTTTGGGCAGGGGAGCCACAGTCCAGGCGGTTGTTACTGAGGCTCCAGGAGTCTCTCTCTGGCCTTTGTCTGGACAGGTGACCTTACAAGTATTTTCTGAGGGTTAAAATGGCTTCCTCTAGGTATGTGAGCTCCTCTCTGTGTGCCATCTTGACTGATAGTCATTTTTTCCACAATGTAAGCCATTTTGACATGAAGAGTGTGCTTTTCCAAGGCACTTTTGTACTGATCGTTTGCCATCAGACTTTGACAAAGCTCCATATTATCGGAAATACCAGAGGAGCAGCTCCACTCTTCACTATAACTCAGGAAGCATATTAGGCCCTGAAATTCTAATACCTCATTTTCATGACAAACGATGCAACAAGAGCCCGAAATGGCGGCCATGAATCTCTGTTCCTCACTGCGGTCGCCCTGGGAGAAGGAAAGTGCCGAACACTTAACCTCTCTTCGCCGGCACATGGGTACACGAGGTGTGTGGGGAACACTGACCACAAGTTAGGGCTGCCATTCACGTGGCTTTGGGACCCTCATAACTTCGAGTAGACTCAGTTCTAAAATATAGGAACATGTCAAGAAACCAGGATTATGATGGTTACACTTGACATTGCCCTGACCACCGAGGCCTTGGCAAAAGGCACTTGAAAGCCACAGGAGTGAAAACATCCCACTGAAGGGGGCACACTAATCACGGTACAAGTTAGCTCTCCAGGGGCTCTGCAAGAGTAGCAGAAGGTTACCAAACAGCATGCAAGCTTTCATTTCACTCACTTTTTTTAAATGTATATTTATTTTTGAGAGAGAGAGAGACAGACAGACAGACAGACAGACAGACTGTGAATGGGGGAAGAGTGGAGAGAGAGGGAGACACCGAATCCGAAGCAGGCTCCAGGTTCTGAGCTGTCAGCACAGAGTCCGACTTGGGGCTTGAACTCACGAACCACAAGATCTTGACCTAAGCCGAAGTCGGGACTCAAAGGACTGAGCCACCCAGGCGCCCCTCATTTCATATGCAAATGGAACATGGCTCAATGTTTGTATCAACTTGGGAGTCCCCAGACACTCAGTCTTAGTGATGGCAGTTTTCATGATAGAACAGAATTCAGAAGTAGAGAGCAGACACCTTGACCTCCCATAAGAGACTCTAGTAATTAAAACACAAGGGGCTTATGGGTTAGGGTCCTCCGGGAGCCAGGACCGATGGGATGTGCGTGTGTGTATGTTTGTATGTGTGTGTATCTGTAAACTAAGGAACTGGCTCATGTGGCTGCGGAGGCTGGCAAGTCTCACAATGTGTGGCCAACAAGCTGGGGACTCTGGAGAGCCAGTGGTGCTGTTACTGTTGGCCTGGAGGCCAAGAGCCTGGAGCCGATGATGCAGTTCAGCGAGGCTCCACTGCTCCAGGTTCTAAAGCCAGAAAGAAATTGATGTTCCTTCTCTAAGGCAGTCAGATGGGAGGAATTCTCTCGTACTGAGTCTTTTTGTCACATTCAGACCTTCATTTGACTGGGTAAGGCCCATCCACATTAGGGAGAGAAATCTGCTTGCTTTGATTCAAACGTTAATATAATCCAGAAACACTCTCACAGAGACAACCAGAATAATGTCTGGCCAATTGTCATTGGTCCGTCATTGACCATGACATTGGCCTAGTCAAGTTGACACATGAAATTAACCATCACAAGTCTATCACTTGTCACTTGGCACTCATTCATCTCCACAAGTCCTACTTAATATCCACGTGAAGACAATAACAAGGTCATAACTCTGCCTAAGCGATGCCTGTCCTGAGTGTACCTGACAGCACGCTGATTCAGACTCTGGAAGAGGGGGTGAAGCCCCCCAGTGAGGCTTACTGTTGATTTCCTGTAACAAATACTAGGATGTCATATTAGCAACACTTAAATACTATGGAATAAAGTCAACGCGTCTTATGTTACATGATGAGGGAATGACAGGGAAGTAGACAAAGATATTTGCTTAATATATATGTACACACACACACACACACACACACACACACACACACATATACACACACACAGACACATTCCTAACAATCTAAGGAGGAAATGCTCATGGCAATTACAATCCTCATTTGTGTAACTGGTCACCTGGCCAGACCTGGTGTTTATAACTACCTTCTTTCTCTACCCTTTCTGTATCCCCTTTGCCTTCAGCAAAATACCTCACCTGGTTGTGGTTCTCTACCTGTGGGGTGATCCAGACCTCCATTCCTGAAGAGTCTGGGCAATTAGTAGTCCCACCTGGTTGGGCTCTTGTAGTTTTCCGTTGGCTTTAATCACAGGGCATAGCAATCCTAACACACTCTAAGGGAGCTCCTGTATTCCAGACACATTCTTCCTCCCTTCAGTGTCCAGTCTCCCCATGGTGGTTAGGACCAGTCACCTCCAACAGCACAGAAACTCCTTTGGAACTAGAACCTCTGGGCCAGGAGAGCATAAGGTCATGGGAATAGGAAGCAAACATTTTGCTAGTGGTCACTGGGTGGTTCCACTTTCCCTTTGACCCCTTGATTGTTGGGTCTGTGAATCCTGGCCATGGGAGAAAGAGCGCCATATACCAGACAGCGATGCTCAGCATGTACAGTCTTCTGGAGAGCCTTTCCTCAGCCCTGCGGGGCATTGCCACCTAGCTGACACTGTACCTGAGTCTTCAGAAGGACATTCCACCATTATACGAGGCCAGCTGCTTCAGGAGGGTGGGGACATGTATGGCCTGTAAATTCCAAGCGTGTGGAGTCATTGCTGCACTTCTTTCGCTGTGAGGTGGGTCGCTTGATCAGGAGCAAAGCTGTGTGGAATGCCATCTTGGTAGATCCGGCATTCTGGAAGCCCAGAGATGATACTTCTGGCAGAAGTACTGCATGTAGGGAAGGAAGATCTGTATCTATAGTAAATGTCCATTCTAGTAAGGACACAATGCTGCCTCCTCCACGATAGAAGCGACCCAATGCAATCAACCTGCCATCAGACAGCTTCCTGGGGCATGGCGCCATATTGGACACTCAGTGGTGGCCATGGCCAGGTCAGCCTTGGTGAGTGGAGGTCTGTGTTGCTGAGCCCATGTATAAGCTCCATCCCTGCCAGCGTGGCCACTTTGTTTATGAACCCATTGAGCAAAGACGGGGGTGGGTGGGGAAAGAGGATGACCAGTATCCACAGAACACATCATGGAACCACTTGGTTTTTAAAATCCTTCTCTGTCCCCTCGCTCACATTCCTGCCTCAGTCCTGATCTCTCTCCCTGGTAGCCAGCCCTGATGTCTGACCTGCCCCTGGGTGGGGTCCTCCTCACTGTCCCCCTCCACCAACCTCTAATCCCCGGTGAGGTCAGCCCTCATCTCGGGAGAGGTGGGAATAGCGTTGTCTGCTAACGTGTTCAAGTGGCTTCCACAACTCGCCTCATGGTACGTATTTGCTTTTCTCCTGGCATTGCATGGGGGTGCGTTCCCAGGGGAGACCATGTGAATCAGTTGGGGTAGACAGAAAACACATCACTTATTTCCCAGCCCCATTCTGGAGCTTAGCTGAGCTTATTCGATTTGATTAAAGGATTTTATGTCTGGCTTGTTGGAGAGATAGGGATTAAGCAGTAAGGAGCTTTTCCCTTCCTGGGCTCTCTGAACTTATCACCAGAGTATAGCCATGTTCTGGCTTCTTGGCTGCTTCTCTTAAAATGCCAGATTCTTTTCCTTCGTGTGTATTAATGAGATCAGTCAAAAATTATTGAACCTTGTGCAGTTCTGCAACCTGTAAATTATCAAATATAAAAGCTGGGAGTTTAGAAAGAATCCCACCAGCCCCAAACATCATTTTACTGGAGATAAATATGAGATATGAGAACTGGAGAGGTTGACTTGCTTGAGGTCACACAGCAAGTTCCAGGCAGAGTGATGAGTAGAACCCAGGTCTCCTGTCTCCTGAATTGGCAATGCTTTGCGTCCTCTCTTGGCCCTGGAAATGGAGACTGAACCTCGCAGGGAGCAACAGTGAAGGGAAGTAACAAAGGGAGAGTTCTTTCCCCGTGCCTGTGCCTACTCGGGCTCTCTGCTCCCTCTCTGGCAGACACAAGCAGCCAGTAAGCCCTGACATTTTACTAGAGAATACCAAGGGAGTGGTGTACCCAGGAAAGTTACAGGATCACGGAACCGGAGAGAAGGGAAAAGGGCAATACGAGAATGTGACAGAGAAAGTGGTCCTTAGCGATCAGTCCTCGGCGAGTCGGTGTTGTGTATTTATGGCCACCATACACCCGGGGCCGGGACTGTGAGACTCCCTGCATGAGGGGGCGGCCTCTGCTGGGCTCACTGAGGAGGAAAGAATTGAGGACTCCCAGAGTCTCACAGCTGAAAGCATGGAAGGCCCGCTTGGCCAAGGTTATGGCAGGTGCAAGTCAAAGCCAGGAACGTAATGCGGGGCTTGACTCCTTCTCCGCATCCTTCCTCAAGGCCTTGGCTCCACCATGAACAGAGGGTCCGTCTAGACTGAGGCAGGTGTTAGTGGCCTGGGGTACTTAGGAGTTTAGGAGAGGCCATGTGTGTTGGGTTTATTTCTCGAGAAGGTGGCTGTTTTCCTTCATGTATATTTGTGTGTAGATCGTGGCTATAGGGGCATTAACATAAATGGATTCTGTCTGCTTAACTGGAAGCAGGGTTGACTCTTGGAGGTGAGTCTGGGCACACCCGTTGACGGGATGGGTTCCGATGCAAATGGGAGGCATTCCAGCAGGTGGGTGAAGTGCAGGAATCAGAGATGGAAAACATCCACGCAGGGTAGGATGGGCAAGTCCCTGGGAAGAATGGGGTGTCCCGTGGGCAGAAGGATCAGGGACCGCTTGGAAATATAGGCCTGAGCCAGTGGGTAGCAAGAATGCCTGAGAGGCAGCAGGAAACTGGGCACAGGATGGGGGTCAGGAGGTGTGGAGAAGCATGGGGTGGGGTGTGAGGGCCCAGACTCAATGCAGGAGACTGGGCACGGTCATGGCTAGTCAGCAGAACGGAGGTCTGCCTGTGCCTCACTGGGAGGTGGGAGGGTGCTGGCTCTAACCAGGGCTCCTGCTCCAGGGCCATGCCCTGTCCCCGAGCCTGACAGCCTCTGCTCTGGCCCCGGGTGTCTGGTCCGGCGGCCTCCTGGCCCCGTTCTCCATCCAGGAGCTCTGCCTGGGTGCACTCAGTCTCCTCCAGGCATTTATTCACCCAGCACCTTTCCCGAGTGTGTGTGTTCTTGGGATACGAAGAGCAGAATAGTCCAGAGGTGACTCTGGGGCATACTTGGTCCATCAGGAAGCATCAGTGCTCGGTAAGTCTTGTGGAATTGAACTGGATTCCCCAGAGTGCGAGCGTCTGGCCCAGTACTGGCCAGTGGTGGGCCCAAGTCCCCATACCTCAAAAGCTTAGCCACCTATGGTTTCTGGACAAACACTGCCTGAGGCAAGCAGGGTCAAAGGACCCCTCCCTCACTAGCAAGTAGGTGCTGGAATTGTCCTTACTCTCTTGGGACCATTATCCAATCTGCCTGGGCAATATATTGGCTGGAGTCAAGGCAGACAATCTGAAATTGCACTAAAAGTTCATATGCATAACCTCAAAATGTTGCCATTAATGGAAATACCCTGATTCTGTGTCCTGTGCATCATATCGGACCCTTGAATACACCTCTGGTCTCACCTGGGTTCTTTGAGGACACTGGACAGCTGGCTGCTCTGTGTGGTGTGGGGAAGAGGTTCAGTCCTACAACCACATAATGGGCCCCACCTTCCACATCTTTCTCCTTCATTCATTTGCCCACATGCCTAGCATCACAGCATGCACTGGGGCAGAAGCTTCACGGGACAGGTTAGGTTGCATATAATAGAACATCCAACTGAAACTCATTTAAATACTTTATTTGATTTATTGAGCCATGTAACTGGGGAAAAACCCCGGAAGCAGATTGGATTTTAGGAATGGTTCAGTGAGATTTCTGTCCCTCTCTCTGTGATTGTCTCAGTTTTGTCCCCTCCAAGTTATGTCGTGTCCTTGGATTGGCTTGCCCCGTGGACACACAATGGCTGCCAGCAGCAACCACGGCAACATGCTTCCTTAGGCACATTCAGCAGGAGAGGCTGTGGCTTCCTAAACTTGTCAAAGAGCCTGACCTGCACTCTGATGGGATCACACCTGCACCAATGGCTGTGGTAGGGAGGTGCTGTGTGCTGATAATCCAGGCTGGAGTTGGGTGCTCAGGACTCTGGCAGGGGAGGCTGCTATCTGACCGGGAGCCTCCCCCTTGTCCCGGAGCTGGGCATGAAGCCACAGACACACAGACAACACGGCAGGAGACAACAGGGGACACCGGGAGGCTTGTCGGAAGGTACTCATGACTTCAAGAGCTTGAAGAATAGGTAGGATTTGGAAATTTCAAATTATATGACAAATGCAAACCCACCTGCCATGTTTGTGTAGCAAGATCCCAAGGGTAGACCCATTGCCACCGTATCTGTATTACTGTAATGTTGTTCAGGCCGTGCATAATTGTAAGCAGATCAGAGCTGGGTGAAACAGGCGAAGGCCAAGCAGGTAGGGAAGAAGCAGGAGGAAACTCAGGACAAATTGGCCGACTCTTCGGCTGACACGACCCCACGCTTCCCCCCGCCCCCCAGAACATTATTTTGATTGGCCAATTACATGCTAGAAGATCAGATTGAATTCCACGAAGAAACACTTGGATGGAAATAATTGTAGGTAGAGTCATTTTATTAGTATTCCTAAAGACCTCTGATGAGGAATAATGATGGTAAATCATTAATATATATTTTCAGCTGCTTTAAAAATTAAATCTGTTCCACAATGTGTTTCGCCATTTTATGGCCATTATACAGAGCCCTTCGGGATAGTCTCCTAAAAGGCATTCCATAAATTTGATCTGTCCTTGTATTGCATTACATTTTACAGCAATAATCTGGCATTTTAAAAAGCTCCCAGGCATCATCTCTTTCAGAAGCAGCAGTGAAGGAAAGTGCGGGAGAATGGAAAATAGCGGGTTCTGGAGATGGAATCACCATCCTTTTTCAGAGGGGTCCGAGGAAAGGGGTCAGATGCGATCAGTGTTTTGGGGAGAGGTTTATTCCACCATTCCCTGAGGCTTCCTGTTCAACTCTTACTACATAGGTCTCTTCCTTAACTGTCCTCCAAAAAAAAAAAAAAAAAATCCAGGCAGGGATCACCTCTATAAGACATTCTATAGTGGGGATCACTCTTGCCTCGTGGCACAGTGGGGTTGAAGGGATATGGTGCACATGATGTCGGCCCTGGAGGTGGAGGGAGTAATTCATCCCTTCCGTTCCTGCAGCTGTTGACATCACTGTCTAGTCACCACCCACATGCTGTTTCCGTAGTGCCCACGATGCTTGGACAGCCTCTCCAGGCATTTGAAGATTCAGATACAGAATTTGCAGAGTATTCCCGAAGGTAAGACAGGGCAAGGGATCTCGTAACCTGCGGGGGCACTGTAGCTTCTCAGTCCTCTAAGATTGTTTGGATTTGGGGTTGGAAAGCCTACAAGGTGTGCATTTCTTGGTATTGAGGTCAACAGCATTATGCGGCTCTAAATGGAGAGGCCCTGATGCTAGCATCTAGAATACTTGGAACTGAAGTGACATCAATGTGGAGTTGATTTATGGATCTGTTCTTGGGGCCACGGTTGCTGCAGGAGGAACTGACGTGTGACCCAGAGACATGGGTGACCATCTTCTGGCTGAAGCAAATAGAAAAATGAACTAAAGAGAAAGGGAGTGGGAGGGGATTTGTGGGAGGGGAGGATCGTTTTAGGAACCTTAAGTGCTTCGTGGGAACAGGATCTGGGCTTTACAAGGGCAGAGTGTCCCTTTGTCCAACGTCATGGATGTCTTACCCCTGCCACGCATTATTTGGGCTCCACCACCGTGGGGTGAGCTCAATTGGGCAACGTGACCATTGTAGTCAGTACTGCGTATCAATACCCTGTGCTCGCCTCCCTGGGCTCACGCGGGTCTGTGCTCCCCAGACCCTCTGCCGTCAGGCAGGACCATGTGGTGTGCGCTCGCCAATGAGCTGTGAGCTGGGGTGACTGTCAGTTTCCAGGGTGACACAGTGACCCTCGAGCTTCTCTGTCCTCTCCTTGTCCAGGAGCCCCGAGGTCTTGTGCTGAGTTGGCTGAACAAGATGGGGGCAGCAAGGGTCACTGAGTCACTGGGTGGACGGTGCCCACACTCACAGAGGATTTTATGTGCAAGGCAGATGCTGCACTGATGAGGTTTTGGAATTTTGTTGTTGTTACTTCCGCTTGGCCTAATTTATCCTGAGTAGGATCGGAACTGTATACTTTGAGGCCGAATTAAAAGAGGGTAACTTCTCAACCCACCAGGTTGGAGGAGCCTCATGAAAGCTTAAGTGATGTCTGGGTCTTACTCATTTCAAAGGCTTCCGAGGCAACCACAAAGAGACTTTACTTACTTATTTTTTTAAATATTTTTTTGTAAGTTTATTTATTTTGAGAGAGAGTGTGAGCACACAAGCGGGTCAGGGGCAGAGAGAGGGAGGGAGAGAGAATCCCAGGCAGGCCCTGCACTTTCGGCACAGAGCCCCATGTGGGACTTGAACTCACGAGCCAGATCATGACTTGAGCCGAAATCCAGAGTCGGATGCTTAACCGACTGAGCCACCCGGGCGCCCCAACAAAGAGACTTTAAAGCCTTGATGGAGGAATACATCTAGGGGGTCCCTGGTAGTCACGAAGGAGCCCCAGGGGCCTGGTACCTTGTGCTGGAATGTCCTGGAGTGTGGAATGCAGGACAGTCCCGATTTCCCACCAGACAGGGAACAGCCCGAGTGGAGCCTCGCCTTGGCTCTCAGACTCATCAGTTCACAGAGTAAAGAACACCAACTGGGGAATCACTGGCTTGTAAGGTCGGCCCCAGGCACCAGCCACGCAATGCGACACCTGCCAAGGTGTGCTCGTACGGAGCTCTGAACGCCCTGGGCGCCGGGCCCCCAGTAAGAACTTTTTGGAAGCCTGCCCTCATGGTGCAACCCTCTGCGGCTGTCACCACATTTGTGGATCCAGCGTCTGGCACACGGTGGCATTCAAACAGATGACAAATGCGCCAGACCAGAGGACAGTCTTGGAGGAAGTATCTGCAGAGTCGCTGGTGGGTAGTGTCATCCGGGCTTCGAGTAGGAGCACGTCCGGGACCGAAGCCGAGAGCTTCTCGCCGTGGCGTCCATGTCAGATCCTGCTGGCCCCACGTCAGGTGCATGGGACTCTCTCCTGCCTTCAAAGCAGTGTTCAGCCTGATTGTCTTATGCACCTGACAGCTTTTGTTCTTGGGAAGAATCCTGTTCCTTGTTTTCTCCCCATGTCCTAAGGTTACGATGGATTTCATTAGAAGCAGCAGACAGTTCTTAGGAAAAAGCAATCCTCTTTGTTTATGGTGAGATGAATCAATGCAGGGGACCCAGCAGAAGTCACAGTCAATAGAGCTTTTCCCCGACCGCCACGATCTCTAACGGAGTTGGGACACCCTGCTTATAGTTCAGTGGAGTGTCCTTGAGTTAAGACTGGTTTCCAGGACATTGTTGGAAGTGTCCCCAGTGAGAAACTTTCTAACTTTGCAGAGAGAGCAGTAAGATAAGAAGCTTGGGGATCTTCCTACAACATGTGTTGATTCCTTGGTATAATTTTATGGTTTCAGCTCCCTACCTGCCCTCCGGTATTACAGGCTGTGGATCCTTAGTCCTCTTGGCTTAGTGGGGCCTGGCAGCAGAAAGTAAGCAAAGGATCAGATGGTAGGCCCAGAGTAGTTAACACATGAGTGGGGTGTGGAGATTACCAGCCAGTGTCCTGAAACTTGAAAAATAATGAAAAGATGAACATCCATTTCTTTTTATTGTTACCTGCTTTCTTGTACGAACTAAGGCTTAGGGAACATGTTCTGTACACGTCTTCAGATTGGGATTTAACTAATATAAAGCATGATCTTCTCTCTGATTTGAACTTCTGCACAGAGCCAGCAGCCAGTGGATAAAATCAGTGCTTGTTGGGTTTAACTAGGTTGTAATCTTGGAGCATTGCGCTCTCAGGTTTTGTCCTTATTGAATGAGATAGTCTGATATTGATAAGCTTTTCTTTTTTCTTCTCCCCCTTTTCTTTCTTCTCTCCTTCCTTCCTTCCTCCCTCCCTCCCTCCCTCCCTCCCTCCCTTCCCTTCCCTCCCCTCCCCCTCTCTTCCTTCCTTCCTTCCTCCCCCTCCCTCCCCCTCTCTTCTTTCTTTCTTCCTTCCTTCCTTCCTTCCTTCCTTCCTTCCTTCCTTCCTTCCTTCTTTGTGGTCAGCTGCAAAGTTAATGTTTTTCTTTCCCTCAGCTCCTTTTGCTTCTAGATTGAAATGTCCTTATTTGTACGAAACATTTTAGACATGTGGAGACCTTTTAGGATTGAAAGGGAGGCTGCGTCTCCCAAACTATGTGCGGTGAAACCTTCTCCAAGGCGCCCGACTGACCACAAGGACAAAGCTGGCAGTATTTATGGAAGCCTCATGTACAACTGCCCCGTAACCCAGCATGTCTGCTCCTGGGCGTATACTCGAGAGGGATGGCTGCATGTGTCTCCTGAAAGATGTGTACTTGAATGCTAGCAGCCGTCTCTGTAACGGCCAAAAAAGAGAAACTTCCTAAGTGCCTCCAAGTGCAGAAAGGATAAAGAATCATGGCTACACCAGTCTACTGAAACAAGAAAGAGCTGCTAATAAACAAACACCACAACCTGGATGGGTCTCAAAGAACACAGTGATGAGACAAAGAAGGCAGACGCAGGACAGCAGATGCTATGTGATCCCCCTCACGTGACGTTCCAGAACAAGTGGGAGTTCTCTATGGGGGTAGAACCCAGAATAGTTGTTAACTTGGCAGGAGGAGGGTCATTGTGCAGGAGCATGGTGGGGGGCCTTTGAGGTGTCAGAAGTGGTTTTCATTTAATTTTTTAAGTGTATTTATGTTTTGAGAGAGAGAGAGAGAGAGAGAGAGCAGGGAAGGGGCAGAGAGAGAGGGAATCCCAAGTAGGCTCTGCACTGTCAGCACAGAGCCTGATGTGGGGCTCGAACTCACGAACCGTGAGATCGTGACCTGAGCCGAAATCAAGAGTCAGACACTTAATCGACTGAGCCACCCAGGCGTCCTGGGATTGTTTGTACAAATTTTTTTAATGTTTATTTATTTTTGAGAGATAAAGCATAAGCAAGGGAGGGGCTGAAAGAGAGGGAGACACAGAATTCGAAGCAGGCTCCAGGCTCTGAGCTGTCAGCACAGAGCCCGACGCGGGGCTTGAGCTCATGAACTGTGAGATCATGACCTGAGCCGAAGTCGGACGCTTAACCGACTGAGCTACCCAGGCGCTCCTCTGAGGTGTTTTTGAATCTTGATCTGGGTGATGGACACACACACATACACACACTTACACAGAATTCGTCAGGCTGTCTACTGTAGATAGACACATCCATAATCCTCCTAATGAAAAGACAAAGGCTGATACAGACAACTTGCTTTTTCAACCCAGTTTTATGTTCGCATTCCCTCCCACTTGCTCATTCTTGTTCGATTGTCCTGTAATGAAGGGCGATCTGTTTCATTAGAGTGAGTGCGTATGTTTAACTGAATCCGTAGATAAGGTGTGTTAGGTCCACGCATTCAGGGAGGCTGGGAAAAATGAGACAAACATAAGGTGATGGTATTGGGAGTTTGTACTCCAAGGGACGTGTGACCAAATGCAACAGAATCTCCATAGGAGACTCAGCTGTGCAGACCTCGTCCTGGTCACTGCAGTCACTGGGCACCCCCCTACACTCTAAGAATTTGTGGGTACCCGCAACAGTGAGACACTCCTGAGGCTCACGGAGGGGGCAAAATGCCCATCCCCTGGGTCCTGCTTGGACACCGATAAGCAGCAGTAAGGCCTGGGCCAAGCCCTCATTGTCAGAGGAGACGGGGGGGGGGGGGGGTGTATGGCGGGAGACCGGGGAGTGCTCACGGAGGGCTCTTGTCCTGCAAGTAACATGACTGCTGTTGGCTTGGGGACTTCGTGGGGCCTTTCTTCTGTTATCACAGCCATACTGAAACGTTTGCAGGTCAGTATCATCTCACTGGTTCTTCTAGGTGGCCATTCCTGCACAGGGATGGAAGATGGTGTTCATCTTCCTGGTGTGCCTGGAAGAGTGCACAGTTAGACACGGGCTGGAGGCAAGGACAGTGATGAACAGGTCACACAGTAGAAGCCCAGGGGCACAGCATCCTAGCCTGTGGCTCGTGGGACCCCTCAGTATTCTGGCCTGTGGCTCCCGAGACCCTGGAGCGGACACAAGAGCCACAGGCACAAAACATGCCTCTCCTCTTCCACCTCTGCCCTGGGCGACCCCTAGGCTCGTTACAATGCATCGCAGTGCGGTTACAGCCCCCTGCGCCCCTCTCACGGGAGAAGGCTGCCGTGATGGTTCCAGTACAAACCTTGTGGGGTCAAAACTCCCCCTCCCAACCCATGGGAGGAGCCCCCCAGATGATTGGAAGCAGCCTCCCTTACAGAGCACCCCGTCCAGGACCCAAGACCCTGTTCACACAGAAGGAAAGGACCCTGTAGGCGCAGGTCAGCCACCGCCTCTGGGCCTGCCCGCTCTCCCACCTTGAGAGTGTCCTGTCCTTAATCCACTGCTCTGTGCTCACCACTTTCCCCCTGGCCGTCTTTATTCCAGCGCGGACACTCATGTAGATCTTCCGGGTGGAATCCAAGAGCCCAGACCTCCACTCAGACGACACAGACTCTCCCGCCGGTAACATACTGACTTTTCATGGATTGGCTTGAGTTACCAGAAACTGGCAACTTATTCCCTTGGTTGCTTTCCCTCTCTTGCTACCGTCCAGAGCTCACCTCCTGGGCTCACCCAAAGGGCTCATCCCTCCCGCACACTAGCCACCATGGGAGGGAAGTCTACCTAGAGTCACAGCAATCTAGAATCTGAGAGATACAGCAAGTCTGAGGACCTTTTAATAAAAACACTCCACCACGTATAGAGTTTCCACCGCGTCCTGAGTGTTCTCACACAAGCCCTCCCAGCCTTCCGTATTTTATGTGTGTATTCATCAAAACACAAGACGAAACAAGAATCGATGAAGGATCAGAGGGGTTAAGTGACTTTACCCAACTGGTACCGTAAGGGCACTCAGTCTCTGCTAGAGATGGGACTCCCCGTCGGGTGATGCTTCTGTCATCTGGCAATCATTGCTCATCACTGGAGAGCGATGGGGGGAAGAGGGGGAGGGGGCGGGAGGCAGAGACAGGAGTGGGGAGGGGAGAGTCGGAAGACAGGATGCAGGGCTGGAGGCAGTGTTTGCTTCTCTGCTCCTCCAGGACCAGCCCTGGCTCCTTGGCTGTTTTATTTCCTCCCCTGGCTTTTGTCTTTCCAGCTTCACGGACATGTACTTGACAGGAAATGGGATGTGGGTTGAAGGTGTGCAACAGTGTTGCTCTCACAGTGCGAGACAATTTCCACATGAGCTCCTGCCTCTGTCCTGGCACATAATTACTTCTTCCTTCTTGTGGGGAGAACATGAGATCTGGCTCTGCAGCTTTGGAGTGTGTAACACAGTATCATTAGCTGTAATCACCCTGCTGGAGTTTAGCTCCAGAACTTGTCCATCTCATAAGTGCCCCAGGCTGCTTCCGATGGCCGGTTGCCCAGGCAGGTGTTGAGGCATCAGGTTTGCTGCCCAGTGTGTGTCCTCCACCCACCCTGCTCACCTCTCAGGTGACCCGACTGTTGAATCCGCCCCAACACGGCTCTCGCCTTGCAAATCTCTCGTTGCCTCTCAAGTTCATTTTGGATCTTCTTCCGTTAATAATTGCTGGGGAATGTAATTTTTCGGCTTGTTTTCACACATATCTTAAAAATTTTTTTTAGCATTTATGCATTTTTGAAAGACAGAGACAAAGCGCAAACGGGAGGGGCAGAGAGAGAGGGAGACACAGAATCCGAAGCAGGCTCCAGGCTCCGAGCTGTCAGCACAGAGCCCAACGTGGGGCTTGAACTCATGAACTGTGAGACCAGGACCTGAGCCAAAGTCGGACGCTTAGCCGACTGAGCCACCCAGGTGCCCCTGTTTTCATGCATATCTTTTGTCCCCTCCACTGGACTCTTATTCTTGGGGCAGGGACATGTCTGTTTCACTCCTCCTTTGTGTCCCCAACCATGTACCTCCCAGCTCCCCCCCCCCCCCCCCACCGCCTCTGGTTGCCGCCCTCCGAGGAAGGGCCGTTGAGCTGACATGACTGCGAGCGAGACTCCGCGGGGCTCTCGGGGACCTGACTTGCGTGTGACCGGCTGGCACTGGTCACTCAGCCCTGGGCCCCCAGCTCTCGGGTAGAGATTGGGAAGCGCCTCCTCGGTCTGCATCACTAGGGACAGGCTAGGGTGACCCAGACCGCAGAGACGAGGGTGTGCCAGAGAGTGAGCTATTGTGGATGAAACTGTTTCTTTAATGGAAATTAACAGTTTTTGGTCCTGTGAGGGACTGTTAGCATATGCTTTGAGATCCGAAACGGCTGGATTTGTCTGCTAGCTGGGTCAGGTACTTAATCTTTTATAGACCCGATTCCCTCATTTCTGGAAAGGGGCTAAACACGTGCACCTTCAAGGACAGAGGTCGGGGTCTGCAAGGTATCTGGTGCCACCCATGGTACATGGAGGCCGCGTAACCCAAGGCAGAAGGAGGCAGTCGGGAAGACAAAGAGAACGGCTGTGACAGATGTGAACAAGGGCAGAGAGGAGGCCGCCGAGGAGGAAGAGTGTGCAGAGGTCACGTGTGAACAGGGGCGGTCCCTCGAGTGCCGAGCTCCGTCCCCCGTCCCTCAGCCCGGGCTGCGCCCCTCTTTTTGCAGAGATGCGGTGACGTAAGTGTGCGATGAAGGGTCTCGGCCCAAGTGCTGCCTGTGCGCAGGCAGGACTCCGGAGTAAAAATAGCACAGAGCTGTGCCACTCACAGTGGGTCGCGTGGGGCCGGGAGCGGCACGGGGCTGGCACGGGGCGATGGCTGCGGTGGGTCACTGCACAGCCGGGGCCCACCTCTGCCACCCCACAGCCCTGAGTGTGCCGCTCGCACACCGGTTCCCGTCCGCCGTGTTTGCACGCCTCACCCTGTACGGAACGCTCCCTGCCTGTCAGCAGTTTTAATCAGAGGCACGAGGCCACATGAAGCCTGTTTAAATATGCTAATGGCTGACGGAAGATTAAATAGGCCCCTTAACAAATGGGTCCATCGAGCCTGGGTGTCACCGCCCGACACGGCTGCACGTTATTGGCACCGACGGTCGTGCCCCTCCGAGGCATTCCATACATCTCCCGGTCTCCGCTCCTGCTGTCCTCCGTGAGCCCGTGACACCCTGAGAGTTATCACACCCCTCTTTGCACGTTATCCCTCTATCTTTCCGTGGCCACCGAGGTGGCTTCGGGAAGCCACCCTGAGAATTATGGCCTCGCTGATCTATCTGTTCCTGGGCCACTTGCCCGGGCGAGTGACAGATTGCTCTCTACAGGGAAAAGCCACTTAGACCGCTTCTGACAGCAGAGACAAATTTCTCATATTTCAGGTTCCTTTGAAAAGCCACAAGAAGGAAAGTTTCCTGCAAAGGCTTGAAAGGTACAAGAAGTTGAATGTTGAAACTTTTGGGGCAATTCCCCCCTCACGCCTGATGTCTGGGGACGGGGGCACGTGGGTAACTCAGCCTCGCTTGGCATTAGGTGACAGGGACACCTGACGGGCCTCGTGGTCCAGGACGGTGTTCACCCCGCTCTGAGCGCTGAGGGTCTCCTGGGAAGTACCCTCTGCCCCCCACGTGGCCCCCACTCGCTCCCCTGCCTTCCTTTGGCCGGTCAGGGCTCTGCGTGCCCAGGTTTCCGGCTCATTCGCTTGGCCTCCCCTCACTCCCTAAAGCTCGGCCGTGTTACCTGCTCTGCGTGACTGTCCCGGGTGCTTCTCCTCAGACTCCGCTCCCAGGGAACCCCGGCCGTTCCTACCAGAACAGGGGACGCCCTGCTGCAGGTAACAGCTGTGTGACCATGGCTGCATCAGACTGCGAGCCCCTGTAGGGAAGCGGTGATTCCTTTGCTCACTTTCATATTCCTAGGGCAAGTGCCTGATGCAGTGCGGGGAAGTCCGGGCCTCAGAGGGTTCTCGATATCAGGTCCGTCTTTCAATTGCGAGGTACGGAACACACGGTTTGTTATGAAACAGCGTGGAAACGAGTCACAGGAAAACGTAAATGAGGGCGGTGTCTTGTTGGGGCCGGGCAGGAAACAGCACGTTCAAAGTGGGCAAAGGAGGACAATGTAATGGAGGGACTATTTACAGAAGCTGTGGGCAAGGCCTGGGAGGCCGGAGGGAGGGGCGCCCCGGGCAGGACCCTGCGGGCCGGGGACGGCTTGGGCAGCCGAACCCGGGGAGCGTGCAGCGGGACGAACACAGATGCTGAAGGCTGTGGTCTTCGGTGGAGGCACGTGGCGGGTCCCTGGTGACCCCGGGAGAGGAAGCCAAGGGCACGAGGACCCCCAGTCTCCCCTGTCTCCGTCTCCAACTGACCAGTGGTGTCCACGACCCGCCTCAAACCGGGACCCAGAAGGTCGTCCGTCTGGGGCGGGGGCTGGAGCACAAGCAGGTGCGGATAAGTGGACAGGGACTGGAGGGGTGACAAGATATCCGCCCCTGGGGCCGTCTGGCGCCGGTCCTTGCTCCCATCCAGGCGAACGAGTCGTGTCCCCGACGCAGGGAACACGCAAGCCTGAAGCAGCCGCCCCACCGCCAGGTGTGACAAGCCCTGCACCCCCACCTAGAGTCTAACTTGCCCCCACCGGAGTGTCCACGGGAGGCACACTAGAAACGTGGGAGAGGGGAAGATTTAAGTAACATCAAGAACACAGCTTGTGAAGCACTGTTCCTGCGGCTGGTGGAAGGCTGATGCCAGTCGTTGTGGTGAGTTGGGCCAACGTGGAAGTCACCGTCCATCCTGAGGTCTGGGGGCTGCCAAGCCTCTTGCTTCTCGGCGCATCTTCGTTCGTTCTAGGAATGCTTTCTCTGCCCTGCTCACCGATAACTTCCACCTGACGCTGTGGTTGGTCTCTCTCACTTTGTACCCTCGGGAGCGCCCGGTGCAGGGCCGGGCGAATGGTGCGTTGTCCGTAAATACCCTGGAGGAACATCCAGTTTCACCTGCAGGCTTCTGCGGGGGGCTCCCCTGTGCACAAACCATCCGCGAACAACCCGCAGGAAAATAAAAGGAGATAGAAGTTTTCTGTCGGTTTCCTGTTAGCAGCTCTGCTTCCAGGACCGAGGGGAAAGCTGACAGCCTGCGCCAACATGGGGCTTGGGGATTGTCATCCGTGTCAGAAGCAGCCCAGGTGTCTTTAAAGCATCTCTGGATGTGCCCCTCATTAAGGTGGCCCAGCGAACGCTGTGGTCGGTGCGGGCCGCCTGTGAACTCAATCTGGCTGTTCCACACCGGAATTTGTATCTTGGTGTCGGATGGTTTTCTCCGGCCCCTGACCGGGCTCTGCTCCAGGAACTCCTCCTTCCGATTCTCCCAGGACGGCTCTGTGCCTCCGGGAGAGTGACCTTACTCTGTTCTCTGCCCACAGTGCTGATTCCTGGGCAGCACACAAACCCAGACCGGATGTACCTGCCGCCCCTCCCACTTACCCGACGCGGTCTCTCTCCAGGCCCTATTTCCAGCTTCCTAATTCTCACAGGTGACAGCCTGAGGAGCTCCGGCAGGGGTCAGTTGTTTTGTCCTCCTCAGTTCTGCAGCAGGTGATTACCTGGGGAGGGAAGCCAAGAGTTTCCCTGCCACGCTGGGTCAGGCTCCCCAGGCTCTGTGGTAGGCAGGGTGTGCGGACATGCCGAGCCAGGTCACCGTGGGAGGCGGAGGGGGGCAGTGTCCAAGGAGCCCGGACTCCCGGCTGAGCCTGTGTGCGTCTGTGCCCCACGACCGAGCTCTTTGCCTGGAGACTAGGCAGTGGTTCGCAGTCCCAACGTAACTGCCCCGATTCTTGGGGTCTCTGTGTGTGCAGTGAGGGAGGGGATTCAGGGATCTCCTGGGTCTTTTTCAGCTCTGCTCTCATCGGATGCAGAAGGCAGGCGCCGGCACGGAGGAGGCTTGCAAGGGCTCTGTTCCTACGCCCGCGGGAGGAAGAAGATAGTCCCCCAGGAGCTCGACCGCACTTGAAGCATGGTAGAACTTGTCATGTCACCGAGGAATGACAGATGACATTTAGTGACATTCCTGGCGACTAATTCCGTGGTTGAGAACGTACTTGTAAAGAGCTCCCTTAGCCTGGAGCAAGATAATTATTGCCTTCTCACGCACTCAAGAAACTCCAAGAATGAAAGCTTAAAAACGCGCGAATGCACCTTGTTTCTGCCGTGATTTGATGGACAAGAGGGAAAGCTCCTTGAAATGGATTATTTTTTACCACAAGGTAAGTGAGATCTTGGCGAAAGACAAAAATCTCTCCCCACGCTCCCCCGCGCCTGCCCACGCCTACACCAGGAGATGCCCTTGAGCGATGGGTTTGCGATTAGCCACAGCAGGGAACTAAGTCCAGCAGCGGGTAGCACATACAGGCTGGATTTGAATCCACACTGCCACTTACAGGCTGTGTGATTTTGAACGTGTCATGCAGCTTGTACGAGCCTCAGTTTCTGCATCTAGAAAGCGGGCATAAAAGCACTCAGCTCATGGGATTGTTGTTGTCTGGGTTTATTTACTTGGCCACCGTTTCCTGACTGTGTGTGTATTATGTTCGGAGACAGGTACCCCGTGCTTCTATTGATGCTACTCCACTTAAAACAATAAGGCTCTATGAGGCTCGCCCACCTGTCCCTCTTTCTGTCTGTCTATCCTACTGGTCTCGGCTTCCTGACCATCTTTCCTTCCCTCCATCTGCCCTCCCTCCACCCCTCCCTCCTTCCAGTCCTCTTTCCCTCCATCCAAAAGCCTATTCTAAGAGCTGGAGTTACCAAGATTAATGATGGTTGTTATGAGTTTTCTTTTGGTCCTTGGAGTCTTGAAAACATGATGTTTCTCAGAAGTGGTATAAAGATGTTAGGGGGAATTTTGGGCATGACTTATCTGGGAGGATGACATACATTCTGAGACCAGCGTTTCTGTTTTGAAGATACAAGCGGTTCCTCAATACATCAGGGCAGTTGTTCACCGTGTCTGAAAGCTGCTTATATCCTCAGTTGGCCCGAGAAACCCACGGCGCCTGGCACAAGCTTCCAAAAGGCAGTTAGCATTGCGGGAACTCCGTTTTCAAGCCTACATCAACAACTCTGTGGAGAAAACCCTCAGCTCTTTGCTACACATACAGAATGTGAGGCAGCCTGCAAAACTCTATCCTGACCTTTTGAGGAATAAAGTCTGTTTTCAAGTAGGATCTACTTGTCTTCACTCTTTCGTGAGAGTTTAAAAAGGAACTGTATGCTCACCTCTGAGCCCTGAGAGAACATGCCTCCCTTTACGGCTGTGCTTCTCAGACCTTGCTGGACGTGCAAATGTCCTGGGGCTCTTGTTAGATGCGGTTCCTCACTTAGTGGGTCTGGGGTGGGACCTGAGATTCTCCATTTCTCACAAGCTCCCAGGTGGTGCTGACACTGCTGGTCTGGGGACCACCCTTCCAGCTGTAAGACAACTGCTCTGTTTGTGTCACTGAAACTTCCAGAATTTGCAGACCTGTTGTGTGTGTGTGTGTGTATATATATATATATATATATATATATATATATATATATTTGGTAGCCCAAACTTTGTTCTGAGTGTTTATGTAAATGATTATTAGACACTGTTGTTGTTTCTTGCTCTTGAAAATGTTTAAATCTATTAATCTTTCTTATTTGTATACTCCTCTCAAAGTATTCAATCAAGAATCCTGTCAGGTATTTGGTTGAATTGAGTATTTCTTTATTAATATTAAAATTCCAGGGGCGCCTGGGTGGTGCAGTTGGTTAAGCATCTGACTCTTGATCTCGGGGTTGTAGGTTCAAGCCCCATGATGGGTATATAGATTGCTTAAAAATAAAAATATAAATAAAATCTTTAGGGGCGCCTGGATGGCTCAGTTGGTTAAGCGTTTGACTCTTGATTTCAGCTCAGGTCATGATCTCGCGGTTTGTGAGTTCGAGCCCTGCGTTGGGTTTTGTGCTGACAGTGCAGAGCCTGCTTGGGATTCTGTCTCTCATTCTCTCTGCCCCTCCCCCACTGCTGCATGCACTCTCTCTCTCTCTCTCTCTCAAAATACATAAGAGAAACTTAAAAAAAAAAGATTCATTCCCAGAACAGATGTTCACATTCATAGCATCAGACGTATTGACCAGAGCCACAATCTAGACTACGAAGTCTATTCTTTGTTTTAGGGTACAAGGTCCCCCCCCCCCGCCCAAAATCTTAACAGGGATTATATTTTCTGTTTCTTAAAGAATCTTATTCTGTTCACTAAAGGTTGACATTTTATTTCCTGGGTGTGTGCCCTAGGTCTGGAGATCTTAAAGGCATCTAGTCTCCACCCCGTTACCCTCCCCCCTCACACACGCACACACACACACAGCTGGAAGAGGAAACAAAGGTTCTACATTGTGAAGGTTATTGAGATATGGAGCCTTGGTCAGGAAGGGGTGCTGGGGAGCAGATGGTGGCATCTGACAGGGCAGGGGAAGGAAATCCTCACTGTATCGCCGTGGACACCGTGATTCCTCGGGACACAGGGGTGCCTGTGTCTGAACCAGGTGTGGCACTGTGGAAGGGGCCACCGAGCTTTGGCCATGGGCTCACGTGCACGGGAATCAGCAAGGAAGCTCAGGCATCCGGCTGCGAGGGGTTACAGACTGCTTAGAGGGGAGCCGTGGTTGGCATGGGGAATGGAGAGTTTGGGGTGAGTATGTGTGAGCACGTGTGCATGCGTGTACATAGGTCGGCGGGGAGTTGGACTCTCTTTGGGGTCAACTTGGCCCCTCAGTGGGGTTCAGCCTTGAGTGGGACACTGGGGTGTTTCAGTTCAGGCTGAAAGTGAGGTGTTAACGTACTGTCGTCTGTAGTGAGTGTGTCTGTTTTTGTTTGTTTCTTTTGTTTTTGTTTTCAGTAGGCTTCACACCCAGTGCAGAGCCCGGTGCGGGGCTCGAACTCACAACTCTGAGATTAAGACCTGAGCTGAGATCAAGAGTCAGATGCTTCACTGACTGAGCCACCCAGGCGCCCATGGGTGTGTCTGTTTTCTCAGGGGACCATATTCATGGCGTGCTTATAAAATTAGCGGTTCATTAAGAGTGGGCCCAGTCCAGGCAGGACTGGAGAGGGTCAGTGTTAGGAGCACAGGAGCATCCTGAGGTCTGGGGGAGGCCAAAGTGTATGTGGGGAGATTTTGTGGAGGGGGGACGTGTGAGGGAGACCTTCAAAATGAATGGGACTTTCACAAATCTAGAGGGACAAGTGGAGCGTCTCTGGCAGAGAAAGGATGTGAGCAAGTGAAAGGTAAGGTTTAGAAGGATGTGTAGGGAAGAGCGATCGACAGTGTTGAGGACCATGGGTTGTCATATCATGGAGGACCTGGAAGGCCTTTCAGTGTTGTTTCTTCTCTATCTTCAGACAACGAATGGTAAGCACCCTAGCTTTGTCTTTCCTTTGCGTGTATGTGTGCGTGTGTGTGAGTAAGGGAATGTCATAGGTTGAAGACCCTGGCAGATAGATCAGAGTTGCATTCAAGGAGTTTATTAGAGGCTGTGGTGGTGGTGATGCTCTTGGGAGCCATAGCTGTGAGCGTGGGCCTCCAATACACCATCCGGCTAGAGGAGGGACCGCCCTGTCCCGGTGGGGGTGGGGGGGGCTGGGTGGCCGGGCAGGCATGACAGGGAGTGGAGCAATCAAGCCAGGAGGTAGCTTGGGCTGGGCGCTTCTGAGTACCTAGTCTGCAAGTTGTTCCCAGTCCTTGATGGCATCGGGAGCTTGTGTCAAGACGAGTAGCGATGCGATGCTTCGTGATCAAGAAAGTCCTGCCACGGAAAACAAAGCAGAACAAAACCAAGGTCAGTCGATCCGAATGGTGCTTCGTGATGTAGTTGACTTGTGCTCTGGCACGAAGTCCTCTCCTCGGGGGCTCAGACAGCTTGCAAGCCGGCAACGCTCAGCCGGCCACTTTGAGGGCTCTGCTGTAGACCAGCTCTTCCCGCCATGTGGGAAAGTCACTCTGGGTCATTTCCCCACCGCCTGCACATGTGAAGACTTCCAGAGTCTGGAGAGAGGAGCATTGCCTACTCTGTGCTTTCCTGAAAGGCTTTTCTCCCCCGTTTCCTCCTGGACTGGGGAGGCTGAGTCATCTCGGTGGATCTTGTCAGATTGTTTCTGACCACATACATTTCGTCTTCCCAAATGTCCGATCTTTGTCAGTGGCGAAATATCTGAAATGCTGACAAGGCTCTTATGGACCACATACTATCGTTGCAGAGTCTGTAGGATTGATCCTTCCTAATTATGTTAGTGCTGGGCTATCACTCAAGTTTAGTGATGCTGTCTGGTCGTGTCTAGGAGATTTGTAGGCACCTGTGTTCATCCCCCGTACGGGATGCCACGAATAACTCCGATACCTTTTCAGCATCTTTCTTGCGTGAGACAATGTTATACAACCATCACAGGAAGCTCTTTAATAAATAATCACTTGTTTCTCTAGGTCTGGGGCCTTGGAAGGGGCATTTCAAAATTTGGGATTGTTTTTTTACAATTCCTGTTCCTTTTCCCTGTTGCAGAGTCAGAAACCCACTCTCTCCAGCCAGAGTGCTTCATTTCTAGTCCAGGGAATATTCTTCAGAATCATATGCAAGTTCAGTAGGCAGAATTTAATCATTTTTATGTATGTGGCCTTTGGCATCCCTGTCATTGAGTCTGAAATGAGTGGGCTTCAGACAATCAGAAGGAAAATAGTGAATCTAGAATCACAGACTCGTGAGGGGTTGGAGCTGAAAGGCTGCTGGGCTAGCTCACGATTTTGTCCTGGCTTCACATCGTCACTTGTGCCGACGGATTCTGAGTCAGGAGTGACTTTCTAGCACCTGTATGTCTTTAAAGCCTGACAGGGGATGCTTATGTTCATCTAGGTCTAAACACCATGCCTGTAATTCTCTCTTAGTCTAGAGAGGGAAAGGAAACTGGGTGGAGAGGCCTTGTTTGTACAGTGAACGCAGGTCTCCCCCATTTTCATTGATGGGAATGTGAACCCAAGCCTTGGGAACAGGACAGCAGAGGGAAAGGCATTGGCCTGTCCAAATATTCCAGCAGTAAACACTTGGATGGAACCTCTGTACCAAGTCCTGTGCTAAGCTCTTAATGCATTGTCTTTTAAAATATCAGCATAATTCCATGCGGTTGATGTAATTATCCTCATTTTTAATATAAGATTAACATGTTTTAAAAATGTCTATTTATTTTTGAGAGAGAGAGACAGAGACAGAGAGAGAGAGAGAGAGAGAGAGAGAGAGCATGCCCACGCATCAGCAGGGGAGGGACAGAGAGAGAGGGAGACAGGATCCAAAGGGGGTTCCTCACTGTCAGCACAGAGCCCAACGTGGGGCTCGATCCCATGAACTGAGATCATGACCTGAGCCGGAGTTGGGTGCTTAACTAACTGAGCCATCCAGGTGTCCCATCCTCATTTTGTATGCGAGAAAACTGAGACCTAGAGAGGTTTCCTAACTTGACCAAGGTGCTGTGGACAGCAGGCAGGAGTCGGGCTGAAGCCACACCTTCTGGCTGAGAACCTCTGTTCTTCTCTCCCTGCCAGAGAAAGACCACTTGGCGACTTGCAGGGGCCACCTGTGGCTTCCATTGGAAGGGACATTGTATAACGTACGCATGCGAGGTGGTTTGGCAAATTTAATGTAGTTCTTAGTACAAGAGATCTGTAGATGATGAGACAGGGAGGGGAAAGGAGGATTCCAGAGCAAGAAGGGGAGGGAAGTGATAACTGAGTGATGAGCAAGAAGGAATTGACCAGTGGGGACACGGGACAGACAAGGCCGACAGGGGTTTGTGGTTATGTATACTCACAGCTGGGAAGACACCCCATACCCTGCTGGCCACACGGCAGGGGTGCTTGGGAACACTGTGAACAGCAGGGGCAGGGGAGGCCGACTTCACTTTCCCCAGGAGGATGAGCTTGGTTTGTCTGAATAATTCCACAGGCTGGTAGGGAATCAGACTCACCACTCATTGCTAAGCAGGTGTCATGCCCGGTCCCAGGGGTGAGTCCCTGAGGGAGCAGAGTGGGCAGGGGGACTCAGAGCTGGACCACTGGAGGCCTCCTATGTTTGCCAGATGTCACATCGGCATAGGTTACTGAGCCTGAGTCTCAGAACTTAACTGTGGCCGTTCCTTCCTCAAAAGGTTGCGGTAATGACAGTGATGGGGTCACGATGTAGAACCAGAAAGCATTCATCAGCATAGAATTTTCTAGAGCACTACAAGCTTGCTAATGGGTAACTTGCTCTCTTTCCGCACCTGCACGGAGTTATTCAAATCTGAAATTTTAATGTTTTATTTTTTTCAAAGGTAAACATAGCATGTTTTATTTATTTATTTATTTATTTATTTATTTAAAATATAATTTATGGTCAAGTTGGCTAACATACAGTGTGTAAAGTGTGCTCTTGGTTCAGGGGTAGATGCCTGTGGTTCATCACTTATGTAAAACACCCAGTGCTCATCCCAACAAGTGCCCTCCTCAGTGCCCATCACCCATTTTCCCCTCTCTCTCACCCCCTTCCCATCAACCCTTAGTTCTCTGTATTTAAGAGTCTCTTATGGTTTGCCTCCTTCCCTCTCTGTTTGAAACCACTTTCCCCCCCTTCCCTTCCCCATGGTCTTCTGTGAAGTTGCTTTAAAATTATGCATGAATTCATCCAAGTGACTAGTATGAGTTTGAGCAAGACAGACCACATCCATCCATTTTCGCTGGTCTGGGATTCAACCCTGCATCCTTCTGCCTATATGTCAGGTGGGAAGAAGACTGGGCCCCCAACCGTATGAAAGAGAATTTCATGCTTACATTGTTTTCTTGCAAAAAAAAAAAAAAAAATCTTACCCAAGAACTGGCAGAAAAAGTCACATTAGCACCAGGTAGAAAAAAAAAAATGAAGGGCCAAATACAATTTCAGATTTTAATTAAAAGATCATTTCTGTGTTCAGCCGTCACCGCTCTGTCCCTCATTTCAACATTTAAGATGAAAAGGGAAGCGTAACTCTACTTCCCCAGTACGATGGCACTCAGGATCCTCCAGAGGGTAATAGCCGCCGATTGATTACATGGTCGACTTGTTGAGCGTGATGGAAGCCATGTACTCAGGTGGCGAGGCACCGAGAATTTTAATCGGAAGCGCTTGGCGAAGCATTTTATCCAGGCTGAAATTGAAGTGATCCTGCGCTTTTCGTGGACTCTTTGCTCTTGATTTATAAAGGGAGATTAAAGCGAGAAGCAGTGAAGTAATGGTTTATGGATTCATAGACGAGGGGTGGAGCACAACATGGAACGGAAGGAACATTCATCCGAAGTCACGAGACCCGGAGCTGAGTCCTGACCGCAGGTGCTAACTGCAACTTTAAGGAGGCGGCATGCCCTCCGTCAGCTCCAGGGTCCCGATTTACAAAACGGATGCATCACCTCCTGTCCTGTAACCGTGCTGGAAGGGGAGGGTCAAACGTTGAAAGGGAAGGACGCATACTGGTTTAGGAACTGCACCCTCCTCGTGTATTTATTATTCTGTTATCCTCGGGGGTAGTCCTGGCAGTTTGGGAGGTGGAGCTCTGTTCTCGCGGAAACCCCAGGTGGGAGGCAGGATGTATGATTCAGGTTTCTTTTTTTTTTTTTTTTTTAAATTTTTTTTTTTCAACATTTATTTATTTTTGGGACAGAGAGAGACAGAGCATGAATGGGGGAGGAGCAGAGAGAGAGGGAGACACAGAATCGGAAACAGGCTCCAGGCTCTGAGCCATCAGCCCAGAGCCTGACGCGGGGCTCGAACTCACAGACCGCGAGATCGTGACCTGGCTGAAGTCGGACGCTTAACCGACTGCGCCACCCAGGCGCCCCGATTCAGGTTTCTTGTCACCCCGAAGAGCATCACCCCCCAGTGGGTGCATGGTGGAATTTGGTTCCTTTCCTGAAGAAACTTCAGGTTCACTTGGCAGAAGTCACGTGGAGAACACAGCACGTGGCTTGGAGGCATCCTGCACCTCACAGTGCGGCTCCCGCTGGGTTGACCCGGAGCCACGGGACTAGGGCTGGCCCGCATCCCTCATCCCTGCACAGAGGCAATCCCGTACATGCTGGGAGGCGCATTCCAGAGGGAGCCCTGCCGTCCGGCCCTCCCTTCCATCAGGCAGTGCCAGGCAGCCTCGTGTAGGGGAGGAGAGGACAGAACCCTCTCTCAGGGTCCGGCGTCCAAAGCCCCTGCTGCCAGGCCGGGGGCTCCTGGTCCCGTGGGAAAGCAGCGGCAATGGTGATGCATCTGCAAGATGGTTATTACTGCCCCCAGCCCATGGGGCTGCCAACAGGACTGCAGGTGCACAAATAAGCCCGAGAATGGCCTGATTCTGGGGAAGAGAGTCCCCCCGGTGTCTGAACCCTAATCAGCAGAATCAGCAGGAGCTAGGTCAGAGCAGCAAGGCCCTCCGGCCCCTTCTGCAGCCCTGATGCACCTGCCTGGCCTGGGGCCTCCATGGCAGGCCGCTTATTCAGAGGCCAGACAGAGCAGGGAGTCAAGCCCTTGTTTCCTTTCTGGAATCGTCAAGCACATCAGCCCAGCAGAGACCCAGTGACGTGGAGCTGCCCAACAGGCTCTGAAGCACAGACCCAGGGGTGATGTCCCCTCTGAGGGGCTTGGCACTCACCTGCCTAGCCCACATTCACTTCGCTGCTGGCCCCTGCCCCCACCGTGATGCTGAAGCACATGCAGATCTTAGGCATAGCCAAATGGCCCATATGCTCATTTGTTATGGACCTTTCTCTAGGACTTCCTAGATGGCATGAACCCACCCAGTTATCCACCTGGGTTTCCAAGAAGTAAGGGCATTGCCGGGGAGAGATGATGCAGGGTTGGCTTCGTGTGAAAGGTGCCAGGTCAGCCAGAAGGCAAAGAAACTAATGTCAGGTCTCCTGAGACCGATGGGTCACCGATGTGGTGACTACACACTGCTGAGAAAATGACCAGAAAGAGGGGAAGGGTCTCTGCATGAGTCCACTGACTTGGATAAACCCAACAGGGAGACTTGGAGTCAGCAATGGCTCGCTCCTATGTTGGTGGTGTGGGTCCAGTTGTGTCCTCCAAGTTCATATGTTGAAAGCCCAGCCCCCCAGGAGCTCGAATGTGATCTTATTTGGAAATAGCGTCATTGCAGATGTAATTAGTTAGGATGAGGTCACTCTGGACTAGGGTGGCCCTAATCCAGTAAGACCAGTGTCATTATAAAGAGGGGAAATTTGGATACAGATGCATAGGGAGAACCCCATGGGACGATGAGGGTGGGGGTGGGGCGATGCTTGTGCAAACCAAGGAGCACCCAAGACCGCCAGCGCTCAGAGGCTGGGAGGCAGCAAGCGTCTTGCTCACAGCCTCACAAGGAGCCAGCCCTGTGCACACCTGCATCTCAGACTCATGGCCTCCAAACTGTGAGACACTAAGTTTCTGTCGTTTGCAGCCACCCAGTGTGTGATGCTTTGCTACGGCAGCCCCGGAAGGTGAATGCAGCAGGCTGGTGGGTTTTCAGTCTCTCCCCTGCTTTGAGAATAGCGTTAGCGGAGTGAGTTAACGGACGTCTTAGTTTTATCCCAGGGGTCAGGATGGAGCAGCGGGCGGAATCTGGGACTTGGCCGGAGGACCTCGGCTTGCTTGGTCAACAAATAGTCGCGGCTACCTTTTCAAACGGGCACACAGTGGTGCCTAATAAGTGAGACGGGAACAGAGTGGAAGCTGTGTGAGATTGGGGAACTAATGTGGGAAACAAAACACATGCTGTTGATGCTACCATGTGGGAAATACTGCTCATGTATTCACGCACTCACTCAAGTATCTGTGCACCTGCTAGGAGGTGCAATGCTGTTCTGGGCTTAGCGAACACAGCAGCGCCCACACACACAGAAGACCTGCCTTCGAGGTTTAGAGGATAAACAATAAAAAAGTAGATGCTATGGCTCTCAGTGGTAAGTGTTAGGGAGGAAAACTAACTCAGAGGTAGGGAGGGTGGCAGAGATGGGGGGTTGACATTTTAAGTAGGGGGATCAGGAGAAGAAGAGGGTACTTGGGGGGCATCTGGCCTGTGCTTGAGCAGGAAGGAGCTGAGGACAATGCCAAACAGTGTGATGTGTGACCTTGCCCATATCAGCGGGTGTCCTGGAGCGCTTCATCCAAATCAGCCTCGTTGCCTTTATCCCTGGAGTGGGTGCCTCCCCTGTCATACCTGCCTCACCTGCCTCACCTGCCCCACCTGCCTCATCTACTCACCTATCACTCCTGTCTTACCTGCCTCGCCTACCTCACCTATCACACCTGCTTCACCTGCCTTAACTGCCTCACCCTGTCCCAAGGCCATGAGGCGTACAATGACTTGATGGATGAGAACGTGCCCCATTTAAATGTCAGTTACCACGAGAGCACCACTTTGACATTTGATGGAAATAAATGAAAATGTTAGGAGGCAATGGCAGAGACCTGAGGCTTTTCTGAATATTTGAGTCCAGGTAAAATAATAGAGCCCGAGGGAAGTTCAAGCGAGTAATCAGATAAGGGAAAAAGTCGGCAGCCTGTGATCCCAAATTAAACTGTCTGCTTGGAGACCTGGCAGGCCATGCCCAGAATGGATTCTGTGAGTCTGGGTGAAAAAATGTCAATGCGGCAAGTGCTTACTGAATTCCCTGTGAGCTGTGGAGAGTCTGAAAGAAACAAGGTGGGAGTCTAGAGTCTTAGGGGAGACCCCTTTAAAAGACAACAGAACAACTCAAAACTTTGGCCTCACCTATGTCCACATGCCAGACTCCAGGGTGGGGAGGGACATCCTTCTGGAAGGCACAGAGGGGAGGGCACGGCGGCTTTCATAAGTCCACATGTGGTCTTCACAAAGGCACCTGGAGGTGGGTGTTGATCTTTGAGCCCAGGTTTTCCATCTGTAGAATGAATTTAAGTGCCTTGCTCAAGCTAATATGTCTCATAAGAGGCAAAGTATAGATTCACATACAGATAAGGCCTGTCCAGGTCATTCAACAGGACTCAATACACCGAGTATAAGAAATTGAATATAAGGGACAGGAGCCTAAGAAGTGAAAAATAATTCAACATGTAGGCCAAAAGAACATCGCAAACAAGAATTTCCCCCATAACTTCAGAATTTTTAAGATAGGTTTATGGAAGTTTGGCTTTTAGTTTCTGTGCTCATGCATAGCCTGTCTATCGGGTAAACCAACATGGTGGACGGATGGGACTTGAACTTGTGGGTGGGGTATGTGTCTGTGTGGTAGCACAGAAGAGACAGGATGGAAAGGACAGGGTTCGGGAGAGCTTGGCATGCAGGGGCAGTGCGGGTTGGGATGAGGAGGGGGAGGTGATAGGTCATGGTCATCGAAGGGAAGGCATGGGTCTGTATACAGGCTGCACAGAGCTGTTCTTTCTGGTCCAAATACTGTTTCCCCAGCAGGTAATTCAGGTCAAGGTGGCAGTGGGGGTACGTCTTCGTTTAGTCGGATAGGAATGTCTCAGGACATTACTTAGGGATTACATAATATTATAGTACCTCAGTTCATTCGTTCATTCATTCATTCATTCATCACCCTCCAGGGCCGTGACAGTCTTTGGCTCGGGACCCTGGTCTAGCCATTCATTTATAAATAGCTCTGAAAGCATCCCCTCTGTAATAACACTACTTTCACCTCACCGTCCGTTGTGGAATTTGCTGGTTAATTCCTGGCCAAGATGTCCCTTTTCTTTCCTAAAAGGAAGTCAGATTTGGTTCAAGTGTTTTTATCCCTTCATCTCATCATCCAAGTTCTGCAGAGAAAGGGGACCCCCATGCGAGGGGTGGGCCCTGATTAACCCACACCTCATTGTTCTTCTCCTCGCCCCGTGATTGGTTGAGTGAAGGATATAATTCTGGCCAATGGGACACGAGGCGGGGGGGCGGGGGGGTTCCAGAGGTTTCTCACTTGTGTGGGAAAACTGCTAGAAACTACCAAGGTCTCTTCATAGCTATTCTTTTTTTTTAAAAAAAAATTTTTTTTTCAACGTTTATTTATTTTTGGGACAGAGAGAGACAGAGCATGAACGGGGGAGGGGCAGAGAGAGAGGGAGACACAGAATCGGAAACAGGCTCCAGGCTCTGAGCCATCAGCCCAGAGCCTGACGTGGGGCTCGAACTCACGGACTGCGAGATCATGACCTGGCTGAAGTCGGACGCTTAACTGACTGCGCCACCCAGGCGCCCCACTTCATAGCTATTCTGAGGGAACATTCTGCAGCCTTTCCTGCTGCACGCACAGGAGGGGAACTGGCCTCTTCCTATAAACAGCGGGAGAAGCGGAGGGAAACTGAGCCCTTGGATGTCTGCCCCACCTGTCATCTCTGAATTGGCAAGCCAAGTAACTTCCTGATTGTTGGTTCCGTTTGGATTCCATTTTATCCCATTTGCCACCGGAACTATTCTAATGTCCATCACCCTTGGAATAGATTGGTAGTTTTTTTGTGCCCCATGCCTAAAATACTCCGAATCATTTCTTCTCTGTGCCGTACGTAAGGTCGGAGAATAAAGGACAGCTTGAGTTCTCCATTCGACTCCAAGAGCCTGGCATAGAATCAGACGTAATCTTAACAGTTGGGAAAGAATAAGATCTCTCCACTCACTATGTGTCCGTCTGAAGAGCAAATCCTCTGGATTTGGAAGAAAGGAGAAAGAATTGTGGGTTTCGTGATGCTATTAGAAATCGTACACAGACTGGATTAAAATATCGGCAGCCCTGACTTTTACAATTCCACCAGTAATTTCTGAGGCAATAGTAAAACCTCTCAGTCAAAAGTAGGTTTAGTTCTGAAAACTAAGGGTATGTGTATGTGTGTTTGTGCAGATAGAGGGGCAGAGAGGTAGACAGAGATGTAGGTATCATCCCCCAAAGAAGTGCAATTGAAATTAGGGTGCTTGTAAACCATAAAAGGCTGCGAATATCTAACAATTACTTGAAAACTAGCTAATCTCCTGGTTCATTAAAAAAAAAAAAAAATGGCTCTGCCTTCCTGGAGACTTCTCAGTTGAAATACTCATTTGTAGAACACAAAGCAGATTAAAAGCTATGAAAGCCATTCTTTCTGGTACGAGGACTGTTTCTGCGGTAGATAATTCAGGTCAAAGTGGCAGCACAGGTGTGTCTTTGCAAAGATAAAATTAGATTTTCTCGTTGCTGTTCCTAAAAACGGGGACATCATATTGTATTTCATTTTTTCCCATTACGGACTCCAGGAGCTGATGGCTGCACTGGTCATGAAAAATGCCAGCAAGCGTTTTATTTATTTATTTTTTACTGCTTCTGAGACAGCCTGCGAGGATGTTAAGTGACAGGTGCCGAGCACGGCGAGGGTGGCGGGGAGCCACAACGCCGCCAGGAATCTGTGCTGCAATTCGTTGCTGTTGCAAGTTCCGATGCCCCACTAACGGTGCCCACGTAGGAGATGAGTCAGTCCCCGTGGACGTTTCAGCCATGAGCTTGTGTGCCAGTGAGGGAGTTGTGCAGGCGAACATGCCTGCTGTGAGTACAGACTAGAGAAAGGGCAGGGGACCGTCCGTGCCCTCAAGGAAGCCCCATGTCCTCAAAGCTAAGACAGCCTGTGGGTTTGGGGCGGTAGCTCCCCATTGGCAGACCCAGCGCAGACCCCTTGTGGCCAGTCGTCCACCGGGGGAGGTGAAAGCGCGAATGCCACACCCTCGTGATTGCTTTCTGTTCCCCACGAAAGGCTCTCTCACCTCTCTCCCTCCTGCTCCAGACTCAGAGCAAATCCTAATTGGAAACTTTTCCACACATGCCGACCATTGTCAAAAGCATATTTAAAAGGAGCCTCACGCAAAGGTTTCTTTTTGTTTTATTTCTTATCATATACAATACAAAGAACAGCTATGCTCAATTCTGGTGGAGTTGATTTCCAGTTCCACATCAGAAACTCTTTAAATTTGCAATGACTGCTTAATCTTAAATCCCTGGGGGATGTTTTAATCCAAAATTCAATCAAAGTGAGAAAGCTCTCCGGGCAATGTGGCCTTTTACGTCAATCTCATTTTATATATATACATATATATATCGCTCAGTAAATGAAACGAGAGTGAGAGACAGATCATATATTGCATCAAGGATACGGGTAATCCGGATGATGTATGGTTGAGCCCATTCCTCTCTCAGATAAAAAATGAATTTTACATTAAACCCAGAGGCACTGGGAGACCTCACTGATGATCACCGCACCTCCCTTTCAGCTGGGAACAGGTGATCCATACTTTCTCTTCCCTGGAAGATGGAAACCTGTGTTTAGCTTTTAATATGAATGCAAATGATTTTGCTTTGTGACACAGGAAACGAAAACAAGGTGTCTGAACGGGAGGTGGGGAGGGATGGGATTAGGATCTGTTGGGAGTCATCTGACCCTGGGGACGGAGGGACATTTCAGACTGGGCCAGAGACATACGCCATGGGAATAAGTTTCTTGTTGGATTTATTCCTTCAGAACTAAGCCACCTTGTGTTCCTTCTGGCTGTTTTCACCGATGAAGGGGAAGGTAGACCTGTCTGTTAATCGCTAGACAAGACTTTGAGCATCAACTTCCTACTCAACGACTTCTCCCTCTTGTCTCGCCAAGGCCTGTATTGTTCGCGTACTGAGCACAGAGTCCCAAATTCCACCCACCTCATGGTGCCCCCTAGTCCAGAAAGCTCGCGAAGTATGAGATCACGACCCGAGCCAAAGTCAGACGCTTCGTGGCCTGAGCCACCAGGCGCCCCTGTGCTTATTTTAAAAGGAAGCACAGCCGGAATGAAAGAAAGTAGGTTAAGCTTTTAAAAAGAAGACCCCAGAAAGTGTCTGTTGTATTTACCGGGTGGAACACAGTTTTTGTTGAGAGAGAAAGGGGGCAAGACGTTTGATGGGGAAGAGGCATCCACATTTCGAGTCTTAGCAAGCAAGATACAATTTTTGGAGAATGTGACAGTTTTCTGGTTTAGCGATGGTCCCAGGTGGAGCCTCCTCTGCGTTCATCGCTGGGATTGGATGTGACCACGTGCACCTGCAAGACAAGGGGGGCTGGGCCACCGGGTGGCCCCCTGCAGGGAGGTAAGAGGTCTCCTGAACCTTGCTCACTCTCTTCCAGCTGCCTCTCGGGTGAGGAAGGGGGGGTGCAGGGCACAGGATGAGCCGGACCTCTTCTCCCTCCCACACAAACCTGTTGAGGTCCTGGGATGAGAAGAGAATTAAGTTAAACGTCATTTCACCCTTATTCCTGCAGCCCAGGGTGGGGGACAGCCTCAGGCTTCCCAGCAGGAACCTTCCTGAAACTGCTGTCTCTTCTTCCCTGGCAGCTGGAAAATTCCTCTGGTCCCTGAACAGACTGTGTGGTCACCGATATTCAGGAATGAAGGGCCCAGGCTCCAGAGTCAGTGTCCCTAGATTGGCCCAGAGGCAACAGTTCACAGACCTGGGTTCTTCTCTGCCGTCACAGCATCAGCCGGGGCTCGGGAGCAAGCCATGCCAATGGCAGCGGGGACGTAGGAACCCTTCCCAGACTGTTCCTGCTGTGCTCCTGGGCTGAGGTAAAGGCGGGATGCTTGACCATGGGGTACCAAGTGGCTGTGTACCCGGAGCTTCCCAGCATGAGCTGAGCTCAGGGAGACCTGCTGAGTCCCGAGGGCAGACGAGCCCACAACGACTCACCATCGTCTGGAGATGGTACGTGTGGGACGAGCCCGAGCAGGGCCAGAGGCGTGAGCAGGCATCCCAGACCACCCAGCGTGGTGTGCTGGCTCCTCCGGCAGCTAGTACCCGTGGCCATGCGCGGGGGTCCCGTATGACTCGCTGAAGGAAGAGAAAGGTCAGCCCCTGGTTTTCAGATGGGTTGGCTCATATTGGGTACAAACCCAAGGTGGATGGAGTTGTATTACAGCCACACCTGGGCGACAGCTGCCAGGCAAAGCCTTGCCGACGGGCGGTATTGAGTCCACCTGGTGATCCGTCCACTTGTGTGGAAGGAGAAATGGCCCGAGGCGAAATACATACATGTCCTCCTGGCCGGTAGCAAATGGCCTGGGCTGGGGGAAATTTTGTTTCCCATCATCTCGAGCCTGGCCTTTGCAGACGTAGAGATCTTGGCCCCCAAAGGGGTAGACTCTTTCTAGGAGGCATGGCGAGGGTCCCATTGGGCTTTGGACTCCTTGTGCCCGGAGGGTAGCAGGCGAGAAGCGGGGGTCACTGCCTTCGCCAGGGTGAATGGCCCTGACCGGCAGGTCTACGGCTGTCTCAGCAGACCAGGCAGGGAGAACACGTGTGGAAGCTGGGGATCTGCGTGGGCACCTCTCAGTACTGCCTTGCCCACTCGGGGCCGCAAGTGGGCAAGGATGGCAACGCCGGCTTCAAATGCGAATGGTTGTCAGGGGCTCAGGCCCCTCGGGAAGGGGCATAGGAGTCATACCAGCTGTATTAGGTTCCAACTTGCCACCAAGTGGGGGGCTTGGAACAGCACAAGTCCATTCTCTCAATGTGCTTGGGGCCAGAGTTTGAATCAAGGTGTCCTCACGGCCACGTTTTCTCTGAGTACTCAAGGGGAGAACCTGTCTTCACCTCTTGCAGCTTCTAGGGGTCCCAGCAACCACTGACGTGCAGACACCTCAGTGCAACCTCTGCCCCGGTCTCCACATGACCTTCTCTGTGTGTGTGTCCCCTTCTTGTAAGAACGCAGTCACACTGGACTTAGAGCACGCCCGGCTCAGTGTGATCTTCTGCAGAGACCTGTTTCTAAAGAAGTCCACATTCACAGGTGCCTGGAGTCAGGACCTCAACGTACCTTTCTGGTGGGCACACTTCCAACCACAACACCGGCTGAGCCACCGAGAGCAGCAGGGGTAATGGCCGAGGCGGGGGGGAATTTGTAAATGATCGTGAAGGAGGAAGATGTGTACCATTTGCACCCCAAGGCCGAGTGCAGTGACAGGACATGGACTGTCCCCTGCTTCTTAGTCCCCCCCGGGAGAAGCCCAGTGGCACCTCGGAGGGTCTGCTTCCTGACTGTGGATGGAGGGGCAGTGGGTAGACCCAGCCACTGTGGAGGTGCCCCCCACCGGTACAATCTTCCTTCTGGAGAGAATGGTTCCACAGTTGGCTCGTGGTGTCTGGGAGTAAGAGGCTTTGCTGAGCACGGTGAGGGTGAGCGTAGGGAGAGCCTTGCATTTCTGCCCGACGCTTCTGGTGGGCAGTGTTTGCCCTGAAGCTCCCCATCAGCTCGGCAGAGACTTATCAGGTCTACCTCACAATTGGAGAGGATACTTAGTCTTTTTTCCTGTCTCCTTCGTCTTGCATGGGCAGCCTGCCCCCCCCCCCGCACCCCCATAAACCTCTTGCACCCTAATTCTACCTCGGCATGCGCTCCTGGAGAACAGGGTCAGGTGGCCATGATGACGTTGGGGAAGGAGCCAACCTGCGCACACGTGGCTCCTTATGTCCTTCCTTCCCAGCGTCCTCCACTGACTGCACAAACCCTCTCCCTGGCTCTCTCCCTTCGCTCTGTCCTCTTTCCCTCTCTCTTGATTCTCTGGGCATGTGCTTCTGTCCCACAACAGAGAAAGATGCCACACCAAATGATTATTCAGTTGAGGTTTGTGACCACTGAAGACAGAGGGAGAAGTCTGTGTGATATGAATGCAAAGTTCAAACACACCCTCCCCGTTGCTTAAAGTTCTTTATTCAGTCAACATATCCCTTGGGGAGTCATCCCAGTTAAGAAATTCCTTCCCTTGGACACAAACATCCCTGGAGGGAATAAAGTCTGGTGCTTCTGTTATCAGTAACGTATACTTAGGGTGAATGCAAGTTTAATCCAGAGGCAAAAATCTAGACCCATAAAATAAACCGTATGGTAGACAGGATGTGCTGACATCTTGGTGATTGTCACTGTTTAGATGGGTGGGATTTAAGAAAACAAATTTGAATACCGTCATGCTACTTTTTGCTGGCTGCCTCGATCACTACCTGGTAATGGAACTGAACTGACTTCGGAGCGTGCCAGGAGTACCCTGTGGTTATTCACTGTGGGTGGAGAGACCAACAACCATGACCTTCTCCATCCTATACGCTGTCCTTAGCTTCCTGTTGTTTGAGCTCCCAGAGCAGAATAAAATATATTGTGAAGACAACAAAAATGAAATCGCTGAAATGATATGTGGCCCGAACTCCAGTGACAACATGACAGCTCCATTGTATCCTTTCCGGTTCCATACTCGGGATGGGTAGACTGAGAGCGCCCTGTGATTGGTTCCCTGATCTGTGATCTTTATGGCAGGAAGGGACGAGGAGGGAGATTTTGAAGCCCACTCACTTTTGGGGTAACTTCGTTGGTTAGCATCACCCAAAATAAAGGATGCTGGATGGCAGGACGAATCATATGCTGATGAATTCACCTCTCCGGTCCCTGTGAGAACAAGAGACGTGGCAGGTGATGGTAGGCAGCCAGTAGCTCAACCCGGTGGTCACCCCATCCCAGGGGTCGTGCCAGTCAGGGGACCTTCATGGGAGGGGAGCAGCACAGCGTCTGGCTTTTGATACGTGGTTGCTGACCTACAGATGTTTTCTTCCCTCCCCCTCCATTTTGACTAGATTTATCGCGGTATAATTCACACATGGTACAATTTACTCATTCAAAGTGTTTAATTCGGGGGCGCCTGGGTGGCTCAGTCAGTGGCTGACCAACTTCAGCTCAGGTCACGATTTTACGGTTCGTGCGTTCGAGCCCCACGTCATAAACTCACAGATGTGTGCGACCGTCACCCCAGTCAGTTTTGGAACATTTTCATCATCTCAAAAAGACGCCCTGTACCCTTTAGCCTCCCATCTCCCTAGGCCCCCTCAAGCCCTAAGAATCCACTATTCTGCTTTCTGTCTCTGTGGAGTTCTCTGTTCTGGATTTTGCACAGGAACGGAGCCATGCAGGGTGTTCCTGTGTGACGGCTTCCTTGCACTCAGCATGTTTTCGAGGTTCGTGGTTCATCCATGTTGCAGCGTGTGTCCGTGCTTCATCCTTTTTTACTGCTTGGATAGCCTTCCATTGCCTGGATGTGCCACCCTTGGTTAGCTGTTCGTCAGTGGTTGGACACTTGTGTCGTTTCCACCCTTGCTATTATAAACAGCACGTTATCATGAACATTTTTGTACAGGTTTTTGCAGAGATGTGTTTTCATTTCTCTTGGGTACACACCTAGGAGTGAGACCAAATACTTTCTTTTTGAGTCATCAGTAAGGAATTTAAAAATTAGCTTATCTTCAGAAACTGGGGTGGTGGTTCTCATTCTCTGTTTTGCCCCAGAGCTATGTGGACTCTTCAGTTGCTTGTAATATGGTTCATGGAGACCTTGAACATCTCAGCGTCCCGCACGATACCGCCCTGGTCCATAATATTGATGACAGCGTGCTAATTGGGTCTGATGAACAGAAAGTAGCAATTTCCCTAAATGGCCCAGTAGTTCCCCTGGGATCCAGAAGGTGAGAGACACAACCGCGTCAACATTTGGTGGGGGGGGGTCTGCCATGTCAGTGCAGTTTATGGGGGTCCGATGCCTGGGACATGCCGGGATTCCTCCTGTAAGGTAAATGAGAAATTTTGAATCTTGACAAACATATTGCTGAGAAAGAGGCACTGCGCTTGGCATGTGTCTTCAGGTTTTAGAAGCAGCACATACTACTCTGAAGAATATTCCTGCCCCACAAATTGGGTGGATGGGAAGGCTATCGGTTTCAACAGAAGCAGAGCGAGAGGGCTCGGCAGAGAGTCCAGATCGGGGGGCAAGCTGTCTTGCCACTTGAGCCACCGAGCCTGGCAGGTCTGGTGGTGGGAAGGGGTGGTCATACCAGATTAGGAAGCTCTGTGAGCCCCACAAGCGTGGCAGAAGGGCTGTGCCATAGGGCCCTAGCAGCAAGGTGACACCTTCTGTTGGAGAAGCAGCTCCCCAAGGGTGAATTGGCGTAAAGTTGCCCTTTACTGTCATGCCTTTGAGTCAAATAATCGGATCCGTCCCCAGGCCAATGACTACCATGCATGGGCTAGACCCAAGGGGGTGTGGCAGCCCGAGGGGCAGCTTGGACGGACCTCTGTCCAGTGGGAGTGCTTTATGTTGGACCCAATCAGACACTTGCTGATAAAGACTATGATTCTGGAAACAAATATAAGGTATATCCCACTAGCTTATGCTGCTCATCTGTATCCCCAGGTCTCCTTGAGGTAGGAGGCATGTCCCAAGTTTCAAAGTGACTGTACAGCTAAGGAAGAGACAATATTCTGTTCCTTTGTGTCTTTTCCATGAAACACTGCTCTCGATGGTGAGCTGGGCACTTCTCTTTACTGACTTAGAGGTAAACCGGCTGTATGACCCCGGACAGGAAGTCTCTGCAGGCGTCTTGCTGGTCTTGGTTGAAACCTCCACAAGATACAAGGTCTCTTCATTTCCTAGGAGGAGGTGTAATCAACATTCAGTTGAGTCCTTATTTATGTGGAGCCAGTTCCAGTTTGCATATAGCTGTACTGGAAATTACGTTTGTACTATCGTCAAAGTTGGCTTTCTTGGGAAAGCAAAGACATGGTATTGGCTAGAACTCTTTTTCACAAGTGACTTCAACTTTAAGTGCCTTAATTAAACAAAGATAATCTATTGGGTGACTTAACCAAAGCCGCCAGGGATAGATTTAGGCATGGCTGGATCCAGGAGTTCACTTAACAAATCCATTCAAAGTGTCTCCCTTCCCATTTCCCTCATGTCTCCGTTTACTTTGAAGGCTATTTTTGTAGATTTTGGCTCTCACAAAATGTGGCAGGTCTAGACTATCGCTAGCTCTGTCACTGTTAACAAATCCAGCAGGAGGAGGATTTTGTTGCCCCAAACTCCACCATCATGTCCCTGAATTGGAAGTGGATTGGGTCCTGTGGCATCCTGCCTAGGGAACTGAGTGGTTTGTCTAGGCCTGGGTACATGTTTGCCCCTGGAGCAGCCACATCGAGGGACACAGACCCGGAGAAACGTGGTGCCCAAGAAGTCAACTCGCCATTTATCAGAAAAAGAGAGAATGAATCCCAGGCAGGCAGACGCATCAGCTGTGTTGGGAAGGCTATATCTTTAAGTCTAAGCAAATTAATAATGATCATAATTCCCTGGGGAATGCTCATCTTATTTCAGAAAAACTGCTTTCAAGCAGCAGCTTTTGACTCTAATCAGCTTGCTAATTATAATTATTTTCATTAAAGCAGGTGCTCAGAAGCTTTCCGCTTGGCAACACATTGTTAGTGGCTTGAGTTATTGCATGTGGTAGGGAGCTTTTAAAGTTATATTTCTTGCTGAGTATTTGATCAATAACTTGAAGCAATTAGGGGCAAGTTCCACCTTAATGGAGTTTTGCTATATCTCCATTACTTTTCATTCTTCTATTCTGTGAATGCCAAGGTGCCCAGGGGCTACCTGTGTTGGGCTTGACTCACATGCTGGTGGTGATGTTACTACGACTATGTAAATCCTATGTAGAACTGGGCTTTGTGGCATAGTACAGTTTCTATTCTTTCTGATATAGCCTGCCTGCCTGCCTTCCTCCCTCCCACCCTTTCTTCCTTCCTCTTTCCTCGTCATCTTTCTCTTCCTTCCTCCTTCTTGTTCTTTCCTTACTGCTGTAGGTACTTATCACTAATTCAGCCCCAAATTCTCTCCATATTGTGTAAATCTCCTCTCAATATGTTCATGTGCATTTGACAGTGTATCACTTTTGTCTTCTTAAAGAAATCTCTCCTGGGGTCTTCTCCAGGTGGGTATCACCACCTTTCTCTTGTTGATAAGAAAGGAGAAGAATGAGGTTCAGAGCCAGAGGAACAGGTAGTGAATGGCTGGGGATCTTACCCGAGTCCTTGAAAATGCACACACTTATGCCAGGAGTTAACTTTCTCTTAAATATAGCCATTCATTCTGCTTTTGTCTTTTCTTATAAACCAAACTGTCTCTAAGTATGTCAATATTTGGCATCCTGTCAATTCCAAATCCCTATTGATTTCACCCATATCTTCTGCTGGATGGTTGGTGATGTAAATACTGACCACAAAGTGCCTTCTTGATATTCAAAGATGAATTTCATCACTCTCCAGTAATTTATGAGTGGGGAAGAAGATGTTTGTCTTTTCCTGGTGCATTTGTAATTCACATGTATGGCAATTTGATATAAATCAGAATATTTGATTTCCAGTGAGGTTTTCCTACTCATACATCCTAAATGGGAAAACGAGACACTGCCCATAGAATTATAATAACTTCAAAAACCTTAAAAAAAAATTTTTTTACATTTATTTATTTTTGAGAGAGAAAGAGCACGAGTGGGAGAGGGGCAGAGAGCGAGGGAGACACAGAATCCGAAGCAGGCTACAGGCTCGGAGCTGTCAGCACATAGCCCGACGGGGGGCTTGAACCCACGAACCGTGAGATCATGACCTGAGTCAAAGTCGGATGCGTAACCGACTGAGCCACCCAGGCGCCCCACTTCAAAAACCTTTTTACAGTGCTTGACTCATTCAGAACCGAGTCACCTGTAACATTGCACATGGGCCTCAAACAGCTCTCTAAGTTAGGTAAGAGGGGGGTGGTATTTTTCCTTAGATTCAGAGACATTTAATTGGCCCAAATTCAAGTTTATTCAGTGCCTGAGATCACAGTACTTCCGCTTTCAGTGTTTGGACCTCAAAGAACCCTGATGTGGACACTGTCCCTACACCTACTTCCTCAAAGGTAGAAGAGAAACCCACGAGTATTACTGTCCCCCACGCCTGCCTCCCCGCTGACCACCCCTGGGGTGGCTGTGCTTGAGGGTGACCTTGGGCCAAGGACAGAGGACGTCAGCCTCTGCAGAAAGATAGAGCTCCTTTGACCAAGGGTGTTGAAAACAGTGAGGCACAGGGGGCTGAGCCAGAGTGGCTTTGTTTCAGGAAGTGTTGGCTGAATGTGAGCTTAAAAAAAAGGACATAAAATCTCATAACATGAAATTAGCTACTCTGAGTGTATACTTCCCTGGCGTTTAGCATGTTCACGGCATGTTCATGACTGCCACCCCTCTTCAGTTCCAAACCAGTATCATCGCACCGGTCTGCTTTTTGTCTCTGTGGTTTACCTAGTTTGGATATTTCCTGTAAGTGGGGATCGTAGGATGAGTGGTGTTTTGTGACTGGTTTCTTTCACCCAGCGTCATGTTCTGGAGACCCGTCTATGTTGTGGCATCCATAAGGACTTCATTCCTTCTTATGGCTGAGAAACATGGCATGCCATGGACATCTCCCATTTTGTTTACCCGTCTCTCCAAATGACGCTCACTTGGGTCTTCTCTACCTTTGGCTACTGTGAATGGCGGTGCTGTGATCATGGCTGTGCATGTGTTTGAGTCCCTGTTTTCACTTCTTTTGGGTATTATACACTTGAGAGAGGGATTTCTGGATCATATGGTAATTCTATGGTTAATTTCCTAAGGAGCCTCCAAGCTGTTTTCCACAGTGGTTGCACCATGTATGATCCCCACTAGCAGTGTGTGAGGCTTTCCATTTGTCCACACCCTCCCCAGCACTTATTATTTCCCGTTCTTAAAAGTCATTATAGCCATCGTAGCAGGGGTGAAGCGGCATCTCATCGTGGTTCTGATTTGCATTTCTCCAGTGAATGGCCTTGAGCGGCTTTTCACGTGCTGGTGGCCGTTCGTGTATCCTTTGGATGCAGAGTTTTCACCATTTCGGGAAGCGTTCTTAGGATCTTAGAAACCCCACAAAGCCCCCACACTGTGCTCTTCCCCCAGTGACCCATGAGTAGATGCAGGGTAAGGGGGAGGTGGGTGGTCGGGAAATAAAAGAACCAGGTCCTGGTATTTCCCTCTACTCAGTCCTGCTTTGCTCTTCCCGGACAGGCTGCTTTTGAAAACATTATTCTGCACTGGCAGGACATCTTGGCTTTTCTAAAGCCCGTGCGCTATTTTCTCTGACTCTTTGGGGACCTGGCATCCTTCCAAGGAGCAGTAGGCTGAGGACGGAGCGGGTACAGCTGCGCCGTGTAATGAAGTCTGGGTCCCTTGAGCTGCCCACGATATTGTCTCAGTAAAGGGAACTTCCGAATTCAGGCTGTAGCTTTATTCTGCATCCGTTTCCGTCTCCTCGTGGGAAACTTCAACGCTATTTAGCTCTTCCTGAGTCTTGAGCCGACAGTTTAACACAAACCATGAACTTGCTGTGGGCCAGCACAGGGTGTCTGCTCAGCCTCCGATGGATAATACACATAAAACCCAAAGTTAACTACCACACTTGGGACATGACACGCCCCTACTTAAAACCTCCCAGGGGCTATCCCTTTCAATGATGCATGAATATTCCTGCAAGGCCTACATGCGAGATACGGCCCTGCCCACCCTCTCCACGGCTTCTACCCTCCTAGGCCCCATCACGCTGGTCCCATCACATCGGGCCCCCACATCACGCCATTATTTTGATTATCGAAAATAATATCCCTCTTCCTTTGGTTACTGTTAAGGAAAAATGTATGCCAACATTTGTTAAAACAGCAAGGAAATTTTATTGAGGACCCACGTGATGGGGGTCAGGGCTCATGACTGGGAGAGCAATTGGGCTCATCTCCAAACACAAGAACAAGTGGGGATTTATGGGCAAGCAGCAGTTTTGGGGGGTCGGCGGATGGAGAGTAAGAGGAGACGTCAAGGGTTGGGGGGCCCCAGCTACACTGACCTGACAGGATCCTTGCTGCAGGCAGGCCAGGGTGACCAGATGTCAAAGGTGAGGGATTCCCTTTCAATGAACTTAGCAGGATTCTTGCTAAAACGGGCCTCTGTTGGCCCAGCAAAGATGGGGCCAAAGGGCAAGTTCTAGTTGAAAAGGGGACAGGAGGAGCCAGACCAGTCTGATGAGGAGAAAGCCTTTGGCATTCCTCATTGTACAGATCCCTGGATTTTTCTTTTATCGCATTGATTATAATCTGTACACACGATGCTCCCAATGGAATAGTCTTTGCTGTTCCTTGTTTTGTCTTCCCCACTGAAGCAAAAGCTCCTGGGGCAGAGGTGTTTGACCCTTTTCCGCCCCGTCCTCGGTGTCTAGAGCAGTGCGTGTGCTCAGTGAGTGCATGAGCAGTGGGAATTTTCCAGAATATCGGGAACAATGGAATGTGAGCCCTTTATTGTATGGCATGTGCAGACGGACAGGAGACAGGGCTCTGGTGGGCTCTGTGATACGTACATCGACCCATCCGTCTCCGCAGCTCACCTGCAGGTTTGCTGAAGCAGCATCGTGGTCCACATCCCGTCCTCCCGGCTTAGGGAAAGCCCTGGCAGAACAGGATTTCTGCTGTGACTTAAGAATCCTGGAAGGGATGTAAGCTGCCAGCTTTTCCATCTCTCACTTGGTGCTGACATTTCCTATCACGCCTATCTGTCATGGGCGGCCGTGGGACTTCCCAGAAACTCAAGGAAACTCACCAGGGAAACTCTGGAGCCCCACTGGAGTGCAGGATGGGCATATACAATAGTGTTGAAGCAGGTGTTTAAGTGCAAGCTGTGTTTCATTCACATTGGCCACTGTTACATTGTTAGAGTTTGATGGTCCAGGCTTCTTGTGGGAAATTAGTTTCTAGCACCTTTAGAGATTGGACTCCAACGAGTCTGGATTGCATATACCCTTGTACATCCCACAGCTGCTCTTGGCATCCAGAATTCTGCAGATGCTTCGGCACGGACTAACACAACACTAGCTGCAGTGCAGAGGATTTTGAGGGCTTTGTTGAGAACGAGGCCATGAATCTCAGCGGTAAGCGCTAGCTGTCTCAGCACTGAGAGCCCGATGCCTGTATTTTTAAGTAACTTGAGGTGGGAAAATGTTTTCTTAGCACTTTCATTTGATAGAAAATGGGCTGAAGGTCCATTGCGGTCTACATCTGACCGTGGGCATAATCAGGGCTGGTGACTGCTCACATGATTTACGAAAACTTTGGCCAGAAACATACCCTTTATTAAACAGGTTTCTCACCCACCCACTGGATTGCCAAAAATACCATCTTGATACGTTGAGTCAAGGCACATGTATTCTCTGAGGCAGCTGTCATTGGCCAGTCTGCACCCCTCATTTGTTTTAAAGATCCAGAGTCTTAAGCTTGAAGCCCTGGGCTAAATGTGGGGAGGCAGGTGTGGCCCTCAGGTCTGAACTTCATGCCTGGTGAGCAGCAAGGCTAGCAGGCTGAACTGCCCTCAGCCTCCAGAGTCCTTGCGGGTTAGATTAGGAATGTTTAAAGGAAAAAGAGAGGACGGATGACCATCATTCTCCTGTTTCCGGGAATTTGACTATTTTAGATGTCCCATATAAGTGGAATCATGCAGCATCTATCCTTCTCTGCCTGACTTATTTCATTCAGCACAGTGTCCTCCGAGTTCATCCAGGTTGTCTCAAATGGCCGCATTTCATTCTTTTTTAGGGCTGAATAACATTCCATTGTGTGTATAAATGACATCTTGTTTATCCATTCATCCACCAGTGGACATTGAGGTTGTTTCCGTATCTCAGTTATTGTGAATAACGCTGTAGTGAACATAAGCGTGTAGATAGATGTGTCTTAGAGATCCCGATTTCAAGTCTTCTGGATAAATACCCAGAAGTTAGGGTGTTGGATCAGATGGCAGCTTTATTTTTAATTTTCTGAGGAACTTTCATACTGTTTTCCCCAGCAGATACACCATTTTGCGTTCCCTAAAACTGCACGAGGGTTCCACTTTTCCCCACATCCTTGGCAATATCATTATCTCCTGTCTTCTTGGTGGTAGGTCATCCTAACAGGTACAAGGTGATAGCTCACTGTGGCTTTGATTTGCATTTCTCTGATGACTAGTGTTGTTGAGCACCTTTCCATGTACCTGTTGGCCATTTGTATGTCTCCTTTGGAGTAATATTTATTCAGTTCCTGTGCCTGTTTTTAAATCAGATGGTATTTTTGCTATTAAGTTATATGAATTCTTAATATATTTTGGAAAAACCCTCCCGTCAGGTATGTGATTAGCAAATATTTTCTCCCATTGGCTAGGCTGCCTTTTTGTTTTGTTGACAGTTTCCTTCAGGAGCAGAGAGAGGGGGAGACACAGAATCCAAAGCAGGCTCCAGGCTCTGAGCTGCCAGCACAGAGCCCAATGTGGGGCTTGAACCCACGAACCATGAGATCATGACCTGAGCCGAAGTCAGACACTTAACCGACTTAGCCACCCAGGTGCCCCGTCCTCTTTAATTTTTACTTTGGTTGTTTGTGCTTTTGGTGTCAAATCCAAAAAAGTCATTTCCAAGATCAATGTCAAAGAGCTTACTCATGATGTTCACCATGTTTTCTTCTAGGTGTTTTTTTTTGTTGTTGTTGTTCTTTTAATTTACTTAAAAGGCCCTGGAAGGCTGGTCATAGCCCTCATGAGTGCTCTCTTACAGTGGCAGCTATGGGTGTCTCTCTCTAGGATCAGTAACCACACGCTCCCGAACACAACTTTCAACTCTGCTGAATCACAAATAGTCAATCACACTCCTTGAATGTGTCTTCTGTATTCAGCTGGGACCTTGAAGGGTATACATGAATGTCATTATCCATGCTTAGATCTACAGTTTTCTTCTGGGCTTTGCTTTAGCTAGATCTCACAGATTCTGTTATGCAGCGTTTTCATTGTATTTTTCTAGAAATCTTGCGAACTTGGTTTCTCCTAAAAGCATGATACATAACGTTAAGATTATTCAGATTATTTGCTTGGGTATTTTGTATACCTAATTTTGAGTCTGGTCGGCCTGTTTGGGTCCTAAGTGTCATATTATTTCCACTTATTTTGCCGTTATCTCTTGCCATTTCTGGATTTGGATGTTGTTGCTGTGTTTTTTGGTTCATAGCCATCAGTTACATTATTAAGCATTTAACATTACAATATGTTCTGTTTCTTTTTTTTTTTTTTTTAATTTTTTTTTTTTTCAACGTTTATTTATTTTTGGGACAGAGAGAGACAGAGCATGAACAGGTGAGGGGCAGAGAGAGAGGGAGACACAGAATCAGAAACAGGCTCCAGGCTCTGAGCCATCAGCCCAGAGCCCGATGCGGGGCTCGAACTCACGGACCGCGAGATCGTGACCTGGCTGAAGTCGGACGCTTAACCGACTGCGCCATCCAGGCGCCCCAAAATTTTTTTAACGTTGTATTTATTTTTGAGACACAGAGAGACAGAGCATGAGCAGGGGACAATATGTTCTGTTTCTTTTCCCATTTAGTGCTCCTAGGCCTGAATTATATCTTGTTGGATATCAAGATACGGAGTACTATTACTTGTGTTTGAAAATTTGGAATATTTACATTAAAAAATCCACGATAATCTTTTGACAAATTTTTCCAAACAATAAAGACAGTTATATCATCTGCAGTGAGGAACATTTTGCTTCTTCCTCTTTGGTGTTGATAACTTTTATTTCTTTTTCTCTTTTTATTGCCCTCACTATCATCTCTGAGGTAATGTTAAATAGAAGTGGTGACCAGAAATATTATTTGATTTAAAAGGGACACTCCCTCCATCGAACATGTACACACACTTTGGGTAATTTCCTCTGCTGTCACTAGATTCCTAAGATTATTTTTATTTTAAAAAATTGTTAATGGGGGGGGAACACCTGGATAGCTCAGGCTGTTAAGTAACCGACTCTTGATTTCAGCTCAGGTTGTGATCTCACAGTTCATGAGTTCAAGTCCTGCGTAGGGCTCTGCACTAACAGTGTGGAGTCTGTTTGGGATTCTCTCTCTTTCCCTCTCTCTCTGCCCCTCCTGTGCTCCAGCTTGCTCGTGCACTCTCTCTCTCTCCCTCTCTCCTGCCCCTCTCCCACTTGGCTCTCTATCTCTCTCTTTCTCAAAGTAAATAAATAAGGATTAAAAAATAGTTAATGGGCATTTAATTTTATAAAATATTTTTCTTCCATCTATTGATGATCATATACCTTTCCCTTTTATCTGTTAAGTAGTGAATTATATCAAGAATGACTTTTTAAGACCTCCTGTCATAAAACTTAATTGGGTATGACCTATCTAAGATCATGTATTGCTGAATTCAGTTGGCTATCTTTTCATTCAGAAAATATCTATATTTATAAATGATTTTGTTTTCTAATTTCTTCTGTGTTTACTTAGCAATTTGTTAGTATCTCAAGGGAATGTCAAACAGGTAATTGGTGTATGATTTTTTGTTTTTGTTTTTGACTGGTAGTGGATGCCATGGGAAACTGATAACCCTTGCTGAGGCACTGTGAAGCATCTCCTCTGCCGTAGGAAGGCAGAGATGTTCACCACCTCACTAACCCTAACCCTTTGTGTCCTTACAGCATATACTTGGATCATGTTAGATTAACTGTTCTGCCGGTCGAATTCTGCCTTTTTAAGTTGAGATTTCAATCCATTCACATTTAATGTAATTTACTGATCAGGTAGGATTTGAACCACCTACCTTCATATTTGTTTTCTGTGTGTCTTATGTCTCTTGGTGCCCTCAGTTCCTCCATTGTTGCTTTGTGCTGTGTAAAATATGTATAGCTTTTTTCTTGTATAGAGTTGTAATTCTCTTATCTCCTTTACTAAATATACATATATATTATATATAAATATATATTTATATATATTTTATTTTACATAATATATATATTTTGCGTATATATATTATATATATTTTAATATGTATGTGTATATATTTTTTAAAATTATTTTCTTAGTAATTTCCCTGGGGGATTTCCATTAACCTCTTGATTTGTAAGATATAGTGCAGAGGTATACAAATTTAGCTTTAATAGTACCCAAAACTTTGCTTCTGTATAACTCTAACCCCTTTGTGTTGTTACTTTCACAAATTACACCTTTATATCTTATGTGCCAATCAGTTTGGTTTACAATTATTGCATTACGCAGTTCCATTTTAAAACAAATAGAAAAAAGGATATGGAAACAAAAAAACATATTTATACTCTTGTTTATATTTACCCATATAGTTATTTATCATTACTGGTGCCTTTTATTTCTTGATGCGGATTTGAGTTACTGTAAGTGTCCTTTGTTTCAGTCTGAAAGATTCTCTTTAATATTTCCTGCCGAGCCATTCTGATAGTAATAAACACTTTCAGTTTCTGTTTTCTGGGTAATATTTTAATTTCTCTTCTGTTTGAAAAACAGCTTTATTGAGATTAATTCACAGGCTACACAGTTCACTTATTCGAAATGTACATTTCAACGGTTTTGAGGATATTCGCAAATATGTGCAAGTACTGCTGTGCTCGATTTTAGAATGTCTTCCTCATCTCAGGAAAAAGCCCCACACTCATTAGCTCCACTATCTGTGAAGTTTAGGAAAAACTGATTTGGTCCAACTTGGATCTGAATTCCATTTGATGAGTGGGCTTAGATTGGAAGAGGTGTTTAAAATCTTTTTTTTTTTTAATTTTTAATGTTTATTTTATTTTTGAGAGAGAGAGAGAGAGAGAGAGAGAAAGAGAGAGAGAGAGGATGAGAGGGAAGAGGGCAGAGAGAGAAGGGGACAGGGGATCCAAAGCAGGCTCCAGGCTCCGAGCTGTCATACAGAGCCCGACACGAGGCTCGAACCCACGAACTGTGAGATCATGACCTGAGCTGAAGTTGGACACTTAACCGACTGAGCCACCCGAGGTGTGTAAAATCTTATTAATCTGTTCCTTGAATCTCTACTAATAGAAGAATATCACAATTAGTGATGTGAGCAAAATAGTATCCTTACCAGGTGGCTTCCTCTATTCTTGCTCTAGTGGGATAAAGTTTTTGACGTCATTGAGGCTGAAGCAAACAGGAAGAGTATATGGTCACAAGATGACTTGGCTGAATTGAGTTGGTGCTGTTCTAATGGTGTTTCTTGATGGGATGCTGTTGGTGTTTTGGGCAGGATGGCTCTTACTGGATCAGTCTAGTCTGCATTATTTCAAAAGGTCTAATATCCCTGGTTCCCTCACACTAGTATCGAGTTTGCTCCACAATTTTGTTCCAAACAGTAGCCCTCCCCTAATATTTCCACATGTTCCCATGGTGTAGGCACCATCTTCCACGCACTGCCTTTTGTCAATCACTAAAAAATTCCCGTGGGCTTGGCAAATGATGGATATATCTTCTCAGGAGCAGAGTGTGGCAGCTCTTTGAGAGATGTGTGTGACTCCCTCCTCCCTGTACCTTCGTTTTACTTTTCAATTTTTCCTGGGTCACTGGATTTGCCTTAGGATTGTAAGTGATATGGAAATGCATTGACCCATCCCATCATTCAGAGTTCGCAGTTGTTGAATCCTGGACTTTAAGTCTCAAGATACCTGTCATTTTATTATTTATTTGTGATTTCCCCCCACCCAAACATCTGCCTCCCACTTGCTTTTAATTGCAATGCTCCTGAAACATTCAGAGATCCCCGAGGGTAGAAATTTTTCATTTGGGATGACAACATCAACTCAAGACCTTTTGTAATATTAGTGCTTTCAGAATAATGAAGTCTTGAATTTGCTCACTTTCATTAAAATCAACCACTGAAACAGAATTTAATGCCTCCAAACTTTGCCCTTCCGTCAGTGAGGTTACAGCAACTCAATAATACTGACTGGATGATTTATTTATGTAAGGCATGTAAAGAGCTTTATATGCTCATACTCCATCTTCCATTAATTTGGTAATTTGCTGTCACTGTCCCAACTCCCCCTGGACACAGGCTTCGGAGATGAAATACCTTAGAGAAGTTCACACACTTACAGTAATGTGGGTAGGCTTGTTCTCTGGAAGCTGGTTGATTCTTGGAGGACTGGAGAATTCTTTCCTTGTTGCTGCTTGGAAAAGAGCCATTGATCGCTGGGCCTAGTGCAGTAGTATACCAGGAATGCTGTAAACCTTCCCCTGTTGAAAATATTTAATTACTCCCTCATGGGGGCAACTCGGTCAACAGACATACTTCAAATCAACGTATTTTACAATATAACTAAATACATGCGATGCATGTGAAACCAACCATTTCAGTTCTAGTTTCTGAGCCTTTGTTTATACCATCCCGTTGGCCCAGAATGCCTTTGCTTCTTGCTTCCTACTGAAAACATTCCCTACACGCAGGTGTGACATAAACTCTACCTGTTCTGTTAAACCCTGTCTGGTATGACATCCTTTAATGAGCTTTTTTTTACTGAGTGTATTTACTACCCTTCACATCTCTGCCATCCGCTTCAGCGTTGAAAGCAGCGTCTTATGAGACAGCATACCTCTAGCGACTGGAGGGCAGGATGGCTTCCATGGTCCCTGCCAAATGTGGCAAAGGAGACCCTGAGTAAGCACTCATTTGTGGATTATACAAAATTCCGGAAAGAATTTTATCTTCCCACGTCAAGATTCAACTTTGCTTACTTTCTAGGGTTAGCCCACCTCCCAGTGTTTATTTATGATGCCGTCTGATTAAGCAGACCGGGCAAGAGTTGGCCTAATGAGGGGGGAAAAGCACTTTTGCTTGTTTGGAAGCAGAGGAGTGTTCCTGTCTGCGTGCTGTCACAGACGTATTTGCCTGCCTCCCCTTTATCTGTGGTCTTCATTTTAATTTGTTTTTAATTGCCTGTTTAGCACACCTAGCAATTAAGGTGAAATGGCTCTTTGACAAATGTGAGGGCTTTTTAATTAGTGCTAATTGCTTTTGTTAATTAAAAGTAATGCTTTATATTGTGTTATTGGTATTCTCTTATATAAAACTGGATTAATGACTTCCAATCAATCCTGCTACAAAAGGACTTTCCTTTGCAATCTTTGAGACTTTAGGGCATGCTGTTCCTGCAGAATGACAAAAGACAACTAGGACTTCAAGATAAGTGAGGAAGGGAGGCAGTGAGTGCACAGGGCTCAGCCTTTGCCCACCAACGTGAGGCTCCTTGATGAGGGTGGTCTGGGTTGCTGGTTCCAACAAGGAGGGCCACTCTCACGCTGGCGTAGTTTGAGGTTAATCTAATAACAGGACTATAAGAGTTGGGCCGGGTAAAGGGAGCTACAACAGAAAGACCTCTACTGCCCTTAGGGACACAGGAAGGGCACACTTACTAGAACCTGGAGCCTGGAATAATAGATAGTTGGACAAAGGCTGCTTTCAGAAAATCGGGGCGGGGGGGGGGGCACCTGGGTCGATCAGTTGGTTAGGCATCTGACTTCGGTTTAAATCACGATCTCATGGCTTGTGAGTTTGAGCCCCGCATCGGGCTCTGTGTTGACAGCTCAGAGCCTGGAGCCTGTTTCCGATTCTGTGTCTCCCTCTCTCTCTGCCCCTCCCCATCCATGCTCTGTCTCTCTCTCTAAAAAATAAATAAACATTAAAAAAAAAAAAAGAAAGAAATCAGGAACCATTGGGTGGAGGATATATTCAAATTGAAGCAGACTTGTGGGAGTGGATCCAGGGGACTAATATCCTGTCCTCACTTGCCTTTCTCTCTCTGAATGCTTGCTAAGGCACCCCTTCGGCTGAACTCAACCAAGTCAGAGCGTGAGGGAGCTCAGTGATGAAATTCGTGTAGGTCAGACTTCTGGGGCAGAGGGTGGAGTGGAGAGTGGATCTGTAAAGCCCAATGGAGTGAACCTGGCTCACCCGCATATTTATATCAGAAATTCCTAACCTCTAGGCCAACTTGCACTTTGTGGTCTATGATAGACCATGATAGACTTCACCAACAATGGCCCATGGGAAGCACTACCCCAGCAGTATGTCAGTGATATCTCCTGGGGCCCCGGCAGAGTGTTGGGTCCTCTTTCATGAAACCAGCACCATCTTGATAATTAACGTTCTGTCCCCTGGATCCAGCACCCTTGGGACAGTCCCATGCCTGTTCTCCGTGCTCTGCTCAGTGCTGGCTGGTTTTGCTGCATCTAAAGAGTGCTCTGGTTCTGGGATGGCCCTTCAGAGTTGTCCTGAAATGGGGTGAGGAGGTGGGCCTGATTCACCCTCATCAATCACTAATTCCCTGCTCAATTACCTAAAAGAAGGAATTGCTGGAAGTCAATTTCTTGTAGTAAATGTTCTCTGTGTAAGCGGTTTAGGCTGGTTTTAATTAATCCCCCATTTTTGGATATGGAGGCACTGAGCTGTGACCACGCTTGTGTCTAAACCTCTGTGCACCTTCATGATTCTTCTATAAAGCCCAGTTCCAAGAGGGGGAGGAATTTGCCGGCTCAAAAGATTTAAAGCTCTTGTTTACCTATTGCTAACTTTTCTTCTGGAGAGCTTTTACCGGTTTATACTCTCCTTGCCATCTTTTTTTTGGTCACTAACCATACCTTCAGCCTCCACATGGGCCCTCTGAGCCCTGGTTTTCCAATCTGCAGCATGTGGCCGCAGACAGGGCACCATGATGTGAACGGTGACTTTAGTTCCGTGCTGCATACAATCAGTGCGACTGTCCCCAGTGGTCCTGCCAACCGGAACCTACGGAACAGCATGGGAACAGGCTTTGCCTTGTGGGAAAGAGCTGCTAAAAGTTAAAAGTACCAGGTGGGTGGGTGATGGTGCTACCATGCTGCCTCTCGCTGCTCACGGGTGTTCAATTCTTCCCCTTTCATCTCTGACGTTTGGCATTGGCTCTTCCTCCTCTGGGAAGCCTTCCTTCACTTTATGCAGGCACTCACTTGAATACGATGCTGTGCACTGCCCGTATCTCACATCTGTATGTCTTTCTGTTCCCGTCTTCAGGCTCAGTTTCTCAGTTGGGACATACCTGCCTCCCCTGCTCCCCGCCCCCACCCTGCATCCCATGGTGCTTACAATAATCATGCGATGGAAGGCACGGCCCAGTAAGCTCTTCCTTTGGCCAGAATTCTGGCGATCATTCCCCCCCACCCCCACCCCAAAGAGCCAATAACCTGCTCTTTGCCTGGGACTGACACTTATTTCATGAGGCCAAGATGCTAACCACCACCCACAGCCCCCTCAGCTCCTCGGTATTTCCCCTGGCACCCTACCCACCATCACGGTCGGACCAGTATTGCTTGGTACACTCAGCTGCGTCCCCGCTTTCCTGGCCCCTGTGCTGAGGGCAAGAGCTAGCTCACGGACGGTGTAGACTCGAAGACAGGGTTGTGAGTCTGAGCAAATAAAAGTACTACAGGGCTCTTAGTTAAATGTGAATTTCAGTTAAACAGCCAACGCATTTTCACGTGTTTTTGATATGCATATGCTATGCTATTCATTGTTTATCAAGAATTCAAGTTTAACTGGACCTCCTGTATTTTGTTTGGCAACCCTACACTCAGAGAAATTGTATTGTTGCATATAGTGTTGATGATGCCAAGGAGCTGTGTGGCATGCATGTTTGCTATTTATTATGTGAGTTTATGAAAAACACTTGTTATATTAAAGTAACTTACCCATCTACCTGGGCTCTACAGCCCCCTCCCCCCTCTCCCATTTGCCTCTTTCTGTGTCTTCTTTATCTTCACTGTTCTTCGGAGGATGCTAAGGAAGTTCTCACCACGTCCTAAACCACACACACAGTGAGTCTGGAATGAACCTAGCAAAAAGCATAGATGTTCTACCCATTATTATAATGGGGATATTGAAGTCTCCAACTATTAATGTTGGATTCTCCTTCCTTCCTTCTCTCTCTCTCTCTTTATCTCTTTCTTTATTTTAAATTTAAATCCAAATCAGTTAACATACAGTGTAATAACAATTTTAGGAATAGAATTTAGTGAGTCATCACTTACATATAACACCCAGTGCTCATCCCAGCAAGTGACCTCCTTAGTGCCCATCTCCCATTTAGCCCATCACTCCACCAGCAACCCTCAGTTTGTTCTCTGTATTTAAGAGTCTCTTATGGTTTGTCTCTTTCTATATTTTTATATTATTTTTGCTTCCCTTCCCTTATGTTCATCTGTTTTGTATCTTAAATTCCATATGTGAGTAAAATCATGTGATTTGTCTTCCTCTGACTTACTTCGCTTATCATAATGCACTTTAGTTCCATCCACATTGTTGCAAATGGCAAGATTTCATTCTTTTTGATTGCTGAGTAATATTCCATTGTGTATATAAACCACATCTTCTCTATCCATTCATCAGTCGATGGACATTTTGGCTGTTTCCATACTTTGACTATTGTTGATAGCATTGCTATAAACATGGGGGTGCCAATGTGCCCCTTCGAAACTGCACACCTGTATCCTTTGGATAAATACCTAGTAGTGCAACTACTGAGTCATAGGGTAGTTCTATTTTTAATTTTTTGAGGGAACTTCATACTGTTTTCTAGAGAGGCTGCACCAGTTTGCATTCCCACCAGCAGTGCAAAAAGGTTCCTCTTTCTCCGCATCCTCACCAACATCTGTTGTTGCCTGAGTTGTTCATTTTAGCCATTGTGACTGGTGTGAGGTGGTGTCTTATTGTGGGTTTGATTTGTGTTTCCCTGATGATGAGTGATGTTGAGCATCTTTTCATGTTGTCTGTTGGCCATCTGGATGTCTTCTTTGGAAAAGTATCTATTCATGTCTTTTGCCCATTTCTTCACTGAATTATTTGTTTTTTGGGTGTTGACTTTGCTAAGTGCTTTATAGATTTTGGATACTAACCGTTTATCTCATATGTCATTTGCAAATAAATATCTTTTCCCACTCTGTTGGTTGCCTTTTAGTTTTGCTGATTGTTTCCTTCGCCATATAGAAGTGTTTTTTTTTTTTTTTTTATCTTGATGAGGTCCCAATGATTCATTTTTTTTATTTTTTTATTTTTTTATTTTTTTTAAATTTTTTTTTTTTTCAACGTTTATTTATTTTTGGGACAGAGAGAGACAGAGCATGAACGGGGGAGGGGCAGAGAGAGAGGGAGACACAGAATCGGAAACAGGCTCCAGGCTCTGAGCCATCAGCCCAGAGCCTGACGCGGGGCTCGAACTCACAGAACGTGAGATCGTGACCTGGCTGAAGTCGGACGCTTAACCGACTGCGCCACCCAGGCGCCCCCCCAATGATTCATTTTGATTTTTGTTTCCCTTGCCTCTGGAGACATGTCGAGTAAGAAGTTGCTGTGGCCAACATCAGAGAGGTTTTTGCCTGCTTTCTCCTCGAGGATTCTGATGGCTTCCCGTCGTACATTTAGGTCTTTCATCCATTTTGAGTTTATTTTTGTGTGTGATGTAAGAACGTGGTCCAGGTTTATTCTTCTACATCATTGTCCAGTTTTCCCAACAACATTTGCTGAAGAGACTGTCTTTTTTCCATTGGATACTCTTTCCTGCTTTGTCAAAGACTAGTTGGCCATACATTTGTGGGTCCATTTCTGGGTTCTCTATTCTGTTCCATTGATTTGAGTGTCTCTTCTTGTGCCAGTACCACACTGTCTTGATGATTACAGCTTTGTGGTATAGCTTGAAGTCTGAGATTGTGATGCCTCCTGCTTTTGTTTTCTTTTTCAAGATGGCTTTGGCTATTTGGGGTCTTTTCTGGTTCCATAAAATTTTAGGAGTATTTCTTCTAGCTCTGTGAAGAATGCTGGTGTTATTTTGATAGGGATTGCATTGAACGTGTGAATTGCTTTGGGTAGTATAGACATTTTAACGATATCTGTTGTTCCAATCCATGAGCATGGAATGTTTTTTCATTTTTTTGTGTGTCTTCTTCAATTTCTTTCATAAGTTTCCTATAGTTTTCAGTGTATAGATTTGTCACCTCTTTGGTTAGGTTTATTCCTAGGTGTTTTATGGGTTTTGGTGCAATTGTAAATGGGATCGATTCTTTGATTTCTTTTTCTGCTGCTTCATTATTGGCGTATAGAAATGCAGCCGATTTCTGTGAATTGATTTTATATCTATGACTTTGCTGAATTCATGTATTTGTTCTAGCAGATTTTTGGTGGAGTCTTTTGGGTTTTCCACATAGAGTATCGTGTTGTCTGTGAAGAGTGAAAGTTTGACTTCTTTTCTTGCCAAGTTGGATGTCTTTTATTCCTTTGTGTTGTCTGATTGCTGAGGGTAGGACTTCCTACTGTTGGATTTTCTGTTTCTCCTTTCAGTTCTGTCAGCTTTTGTTTCAGGTATTTTTGAACCTTTTTGTTAGGTGCATACGTGTTTGTAATGGTTATAATTTCCTGATGGATAGACCTTTTTATTATAAACGTCCCTCTTTAATTCTAGCAAAATCTTTTGTTTTAAAGTGCATGTAGTCTGATATGAATGCAGCCACTTCACCTCTCTCACGGATGCTGTTTCCATATGTTTTCCCATCCTTTCATTTTCAGCCCTTGTACATTTCTGAATCTCAGGTGCGTTTTCTGTAGACAGCATATCATTGGGTCTCACTTTTTTTTTTAGATCCAGTCTGACAAGCTTTTGATAGGATTGCTTAATCCACTCACATTCTGGTCTGTTTCTCCTGAGTGCTATGCCTGCTGTATGAACAGGTGCTGGGCTGGACTGGTAGTCCCTGGTGTTCTGGGCTTGTATTCCTGGTGTGGAACCTCTTTCTGTGAATTAGCTGGGGTGGAGTCAGTCGAGGTCTCAGTATTGTCAGCCTCCTACAGACATTCTGCCCTCTAAGGTAGGGCTGGCAGGGGGAATGGAGCCTCATACTTTCAGCCATGCTTTCTGGGAATTCTGGGGATATGATCACGGCCAGCAACCTATGGCTCCCTAAGTGAAACTGTCCTGGCCTGGGACCTAGGTGGCTGTACCTGCCTGAGTCAGAGCACCTAGGTCTGTGTAATAGAGTTGCACAGGGTAAGAGTAAGGGTTCTTACTACTTAGTTGATTTTCTCAAACACATGTTTCTGTATTTCCTAAATGCCCTTAGGACAATTTCCAGAGACTTCAGGTTATTATTTTAAAAAATAACTTTCACTAGCTAAGTGGGGGATTTTTCAGGGAGAACGGTGACTGGGCTTCTCACAGTCATGCCCGAAATCTGCCTCTAAAGGCAACTCTGAACTACGTAGAATAAAACTCTTCTTCTTTTCTATGGCCTGCACTGGGTGTGGGCTGCAAATTACCATTTTTATTTCACGGAAAGGTTTAGCATGAGTATCTTTATTCACAACATATGACACTGAATCCCCTGATATTACCTATTAAATATTTGGATTGCTGAATTCTTGTTACACCTTCTTGATCCAGAGGAGAAAATGCACCGTGAGACCTGCTGTCTTTGCTTCATGAATATTTGTGAATTTTTATGAATAAATGCCTTTGGACCAGTAGTCCTATTACAGATTTAAATCCTCACCTTAGAGACAAATTTATTGTTTTGTTTTTTGTTATTTGTGCCCTAGGGAGAGATTTCCTCTCGCTAGAGTTTATATGGAGTTTTATGACAAGACAACAATGCCCTATGGCTCCTTGGAATGTTTAGTCATGGGTCTATTGTGTTCAAACAGTTGAAGACATTGGCGTTGCTAGAGAATTCATCTATTGTCCTTTGCCGTCCTGGGTAAAGATGGACTGGAAGAACCGATATGCTAAAGAACCGAAAGCAAGTAGCCACACTACCTTTCTGCTCTGCTGTATTCTCTGGTCTTTGATGAAACTGTGTGAGGCAGGGAGGCATTTTTTTCCCCTTAGCCATTTAAAGATTATGTATGAGGATCTGTTTGTGTCCTTCATGTATCAAGTGTGTGACACTGTATGCGTATGCATTTTTCCCATCTAATATTCAAATCATTGGCACCTACAGATGACCAGTTAAATTTAACGTTTGCCAAGTAGGTTGGGACTGTTGGGGACGTATTCATGTGGATCATTAAGTTTAAGCAGATATGGTTCTAATTAAGCCTTTAAGTACATGGAAACTGGCCAGTCACCCTTCTCTTACCCTTATCAACCAAAAACTTATGGAAGACTTACTACAGGTCATATTCCCAGGGGTATCTCAGGGATACAGAGAAGTATTTGCCTGAGTCTCCTGCAGGAAACCCCACTTGTCCCAGTCAGGCTAAGCTCCAGCTGTGGAATTATTCAGCAGGTGAAAGTTTGTGTTTGTCTTTTTGACTCTCCCTTGTTCCCTTCTCTCAGACAGCCTTCTGCCCTTTTATGTGGCTCTTCCTTGCATGCTTTCAAGCCCTGCTTTAAAAGGGCCTGGGTCTGAGTCAGTGCCTCTGACTTCTGAGGGAATTTGTGGGGCCAACACTCTGGTGTGCAGGCCGTGCCTTGCACTAGGGCCCTTTGGCTAAGGGAGCAGTGGTACTGAATTCAAACCACATTCTGCTTTGCAGGGCCTGGGACCTTGTGGACCATTCCAGAAAATGTGGATGCCCTCTATAACTTTTCTGTGTAACTGGTGCATCTTTGACTAATTCTTACGAAGGTACTGCATGTGCAAACGGAAATCCTGAATATCTGACTTTTAAGGAAAGGACCTGGCCTTTTCTGTAGCGTTCTGCCAAGTCAGGGAGAAGACAGACTATTTTAGGGACTATGGGGCCACTTGTGCTTATGAACCGCTAGGTTGAAGCTGGAGGCCCGCCCTACTTCTTTACCAAGCAGACCCTCTGCCCGCTCCTGTATCCTGTGTATCTGCGAGAGATGAGACCGGCCCCTTCCATGTTGGACAAGATGTAAAACTGGAAACCCCTGATGGGAGTTTCATGTTCAGGTTTGAACTACGGGTATCTCTGGGAGAGAATGGACAATGGATTGCAGTAGTTATAAGAAACCACAGATCAGACAGTGATTATCGTCAGTGATCTTGGCCAAGATAGCTCCAGGGGCACGTGGACTTGGGACGTGAGGAGGAACGAGCCCTGGCATAGAGACCCACTAGGATTCGAACAGGGGACCTGGCATCAGAAACTCTGAGTCCAAGTATGCAACTTAAGCATCAAACAAGGGCCTGCATGAGGAGGACAGCCATCTACACCATCAACAGGCTCCACTGCAATGTCTAAGTTTCCTGAGTTTGAGGTGAATGCAGAATTAGGAAGAACTGTGGTTGTAGCGGGGAAGCTGTGGCATACCAGGGTCTTTTATGGACACTTTGAATGGTGTCTTCCTGTTAACTTAAGGAGAGTAGAGGGGGAAAGCAAAGGACATGAATACCTATCAGGGTCAGAAGCAAAGCCTCCTGGCAGGGGTGAGGGGAAAACATGGCATCGGGGACATCTCTGGTTGCACGTGTGTGGGTCTCTCCTTAGTTCTGGCTGGTGGTTTTCTGGCCATAATGGTGGCACACTCATGGACGGGACTTCCTCTTTGGTTTAGCATTTCTTGGGAGGCCATGGCCAGAGGGTGTCACTGTGTCTCAGGTCCAAGATTTTCTCCCTTGCCCCTGTGCCTTTCTACCAGAGAGGAGAGAGGGAGAGAGAGAGAGAGAGAGAGAGAGAGAGAGAGAGAGAGAGGGCATTGATTTTGTTTGAGTTCCTGTTGAGGATTTCTACACAATTAGCAGCAAAGTTTCAAGAGAGCCAACGAACTTTATGACCTTGTAATAGTTAGTAGAGTTTTTATCTCTTATTTCTGTACCTTTTGAAATAGTTAAAGGATGCTTACTTGGCTCTCATGTTGTTGAGGAGAGCAGACTAAATATGTAAATTGAACCTAATGTCATGAAAACACTTCTTTGTGTGTAGAATTTTAAAAGGCAAATTATCAGCAGTTAGGAGTGGCAAAGATGCGTGGTTTAATTCAACAAGAAGGGCAGCTCAAATCTCTCTGCTGAGAACTGGAGGGTCACCGCTGCTTCCCCGTAAATGATGTGCTCTCCTGGGTGTTATAAAAATTAGGATGGTTAACAGTCACTCTAAGAGTTTTGTTTTGTAAATTTGATTTACAAACCAGATGATGATTTAATTACCGAGTAATTTTTTTTTTCACTTTTACAAAAGGAAATGGCAGTTGAAGTTGTTGTGAGCTCCGATATTGCACTGAGCCGTGTTTAACTCTGCCTAGCCCCCTAGGAATGCAAGAACCCACCTGCACAGAGGATTGCATTCAAGCTGACGCCCTCTTGCTGGCAAAATTGCCTTCAGTACTTTGACTTGTAGAGAGTTTGGGTGAGTGGACGCATGTCGGGATGTATCTTAGGGTTTGGTTCTTTACCAGGATTGGCATGGAGGAGGAATTCCCAGAGTTCTTAGGGCAGGGAAAAGCTTACTGAGCTAGGAGAAGGAACGCTTCCCAAGCCTAGGCCTATGCTTTTGTGATTGGGCCTGTCAAGTTCGGATCTGCAGCAGGTTCCTCTGCAGAAGCTGTTTAAAAGCAGAAAGTGCTTGGCCCCCGATGAGTCTACGAGGTGTGCATGCGGTGGGCGCAGACACCCTGTTGTTTACAAGCTCCTCAGAAAATCCGGTTGTACAGTGATGTCGATAACCCTCACGTGCTCTCTTAGAGTGATTTTCGAGCAGCCACATCCTCAGAACGCTTCTGACGGAAATCGGCGAGTCTGTTGATGAGTTCTTCTTCCTGGACTGCTTCCCTTTGTTGTAAATGACAGTGGGCTGTATGACTTCATGGAGCACACAGGAGCTCGCAATGGAAATGATTAATTCTGTCTGGCAACCCTATTTGTCCATTCCACAATAGACTAGCTATTTTGATATCTTAGTGTGTGCGCAGCCTTTGTTCTGTTGGCTGAAACTTTGATATTCTGTCACACCGTTCCGTGACGATTTTGCGTAGGATTCCTGTTAGATCAGTAGAGCCCCAAACGCCTCTCCTGCGCTTAGCTCAGCCCTGTGCTAAAGGCTTCCAGGTCCCAGGAAAAATGATCTGAGGGAATGAGTATACTCAAGAAAATGTAATTAAGATGAGAGTTTTGAATTACATTCATTGATTTGGGAAACTTGGCTTTTGTTTGAGTAAAAATCAGTTTTAAGTATTTTTGAAAAAGGATTAGGAAGGATTTGCATTTGTTTAATGTGAGCTAAAACTCTCCAGTTGCCCAAAATGCCACCATTACAAATTTAAGCCTTAATTTAAATTCTGGTTTCTGGGGAGCCCGTCACGGTGAGAGTGCTGGTAGGTTTCAGCCCGATGATCTTCTGGAGGCGCCGTGATGCAGAGGAAAGGCCACGGCCGTGGGGATCCGATTTGCTGGCATTAACTCTGTGATCTTGGCCAAGCCGCTGGCCTCTGAGTCCGGCGTGGACCTGAAAGCTGAGCGGGTTGCAAAAGTATCTCTTAATCCCTACCCTCAACTACGCCGCCTTCCCGCCCCACGCAGAGTGAGCTTATTACCAGACATCGGAAGTGGGAAATCTCGCCAGCATGTGGACACCTGGTTTTTCTCAAGAGCTGGCCCTTGATGGGATGGGGGCTGGCCTGGGCATTTTGGGGTGAGTGTCATGGCCCATGTGGAGTTGCTTTTTCCTCTCCTCTGGTGTGTTCCTGGTTTCTCTCTTTTCCTCATCTTTACTTTTCCCGCCAGTTTTGTTTTCTTTGGATGTTGGTGGTGCTCAGGACTCGGATCACAGATCATCGCTGTGATACGCCTGTGGCACCTGAACTGCTATCCTGGCAGTGGCCACAGTGATAGATGGTTTTTCTTCTTCCATCAAAACCGGCTGCCATCTTACTTGTTCCATACTCATTTATATCAATTTCCAAGGGGCCTCTTAGCTGTCTGTCTTTACTGAGTTTGTCAATCTTCTACCTAGCAATGAATATTTAGGGTACAAAATCCCCCACATTGGAAAAGAATGAAAAGACATGGAAGCAGAAATGAAAAGGGCATGAACGGGGGAGCCTTTCATGAGAAGTCTGGCCTTTCTAATCATTGACATTTGGAGAGGGTTGGGCTTGATTTTAGGGGGCTTGGCAGCCAGGCTGGGGCTCTGAACTCGACAGAGAAGGGACAGAGGAGCCAAGCACGCTCGGAGACAGAGACTGGGTGCAGGAAGTTTACAGGGAGAATATTCCAGATCAACAGCCATGGAAAGAAGACTGGGGAGGGGGAAGCTGCCATTGGCAGGCTCCACAGCGTGTCTGCTGGCTGTGCTGTGAGGGGCTCTGAAGCCCTGGGCACTTGCAGGTGGTCCCACAGCGCCCGGGTGCCTGGCCGGTTCCTTCTGTACTGGTTGGTCAGTAGGTATGGGCTTCCCTGCCTCCAGTGCTGTGACCTGGGGTGAAGGAGCTGCCTTCACTTGCAGGCAGTTTGAGGGGCAGGTGACAGCTAAGGGATGCCAGTCAGCAGCAGGGGGAACCATCCCGCTGCCCTGAGGGGGAATCCGGGTGGCACACGGTGACGTCCATTGCGGGAAGTCACTGCTGTTTCGTAAGTAATCTCCCGTCAGTGGCAAAAATGGTTATTTGGAAGTGGTAAGGTGCCTTGGAAAGGACAACCGAGCGAGTCCTATAAGCTGTACCCAAAGGTTGTAAGGTTTACAGTAAAACTCTGTGGAGAAGTGAGTGGCATAAATACAAATCATTATTACACCTAATAGCATTTGCTCCCATACATTTTGCACTTGACTGGCACTGTAGCAATGTTTAAATATGCCATCTTGCTTTGCATTCTAGGGACCGCTGCATGGTGTGCTGTGTTTCATTACCATTCTGCTGGTTGTCAGCATTTTTGTGATACAATTAGAGGCATGTAATTCCCAGAACAAATGAGCCATTTCGAATATTGTGAGATGTGTAATTCAATAGAATAGGAGCCTGTAGAATAATTGAGTTTAGAGAAACAAATATGCAGGAGTTTGGGCTGAGCCACCCCACAGACGAGGAACCCCGACAGTCCCCTTCCCTTCTGATGTGATCATCAGCATGGAAGTGACACCTGAGGAGGGCAACATCCACCTGCGGCCCCTCGGCTGCCTCGTTAAGGCTGCCCTCACCCATTAAGAGACAGGATTTCACTTCCCCTTGGAACTGTGGACGGTATAATTTAAGTAAGTAGCAGCTGTAAATAGGAGTCTACCACGAATAGAGAAGACCATTGTGGTAATGAAGCTATTTTGTTCTCCTGTTTTCCCATTATATAGATTCAGCCAGAAGTGAATATTGTCTTTGTCCAAGAAAGTGCGTGGCTTTGAACCTTGGATTTCCGTATCTCAATTGAAGCCATCCCACTGCTTTTAATTATTCTTCAGCTCATCTGCTAGGAGGCAGTGTGTGATTGGCAGGGAGACAGTAGCAGGGGTGAGCCAGCTCTGGGGATGGGCAGAGGCAGAAAGGGGATGGGAGAGCCCAGCCTCTTACTGAGCAAAGAGAGACCCTTCACTATGCTGCATCAGCCTGGAAAACCGGGCTTCACAGCGCGGCATTCACGGCCCTCCCGCAAGGCTGCACAGGTGCTCTGGTCCTTCTGTACGTATGGGGCCTGCGGAGGGGTGTCTGTCGCTGCTGCAGCCTTCTGGGGCCAGGGGCACATACCCCGTCGTGCTCCTCCGATCTTATCTCAGCTCTCCCACACCTCTGTTCTTGCTTCTTACCCACTGCCTGCTTCGTTTTTTCCTCAATGGGTTGATCTAAATAGGAACCCAAATTATAGCATTTAAACAGGTGTACCTGTTCACTTTGCAGAAGGGATCATGCATACAGGGTGAGTTCGAAACCTGAGAGCTCTCTCTCCCTATCGCTGATCTTTCTTTAAAGCCCACCTTGGATTGTCCCCACCTCACGTCTCTGAGGTAGCAGAGGTAGAACATTTCCCTGCAGCCTCCCCGGTTTTGCAGGCGAGGATAACGACTAGAAGGCATTAAGCAACCGAAATGTCCTGGGAGCAGGGGAATGGTTAGCACACGGTGTACGCATGGCGGGCCTATGTCATGGGATATTTTAAAGCTGTTAACGAAGTTGCCCGGCAGACATTTAATGACCCTACTGACTTAGGGAAACGCTCACAATAAAACATGAGGTGATAAACAGGATGTACTATGGTGGAGTTTCAGTATTTAGCTTTCTTGGCTCCCCCCTTTAGGAGTAACCCTGAGGGTCCAGCACCTGCTACAATCCTAGTGTGAGTGTGTTTGACTCTGGCAGGCTCTGGGTCTACACCACAGGAAGGAGGCGCTTCACCAGAGGGGCGGCTGGCCGGCTGTTGGCGTCTCCACATTCCCATGGCCACGTCCACATCTCAGAACAGTTTGTGGGTGTATCCTTTCCAGATACTCACTGATGGGCTCACAGTGATCATTTCTTTGTAAGACGGGGTTCCTCCAAGAACATCCACTGCTGGGCATGATGGAAATAAGAGAATGAAGTGGTCTGAAAACTGTAATGATGGTTAGACAATTTAACCAAAACTTCAGAAGCACAGAATGCCAGATTCAATAAGGACTTCAGGTTGTGGTGTGACTGAGGTGGCCGTACATTCTGCACATGGACAAGAAGAAGCAGTCTGTGGAATTGCTACATCCTAGGCAGTGCACAAGTGTTCAAGCATAAAGGAACTTGGATTAAAGCCGAAGAAGGTGGCTAATGTGAGGTTCGGGGATGTGTACAAAATCAAGTCACTGTCACATGAAATGTGAGCGATTGCTAGAATCCCAGGAGTTTGTGAAAATAGTCCTGGGAGGCTACAGGGGGTGAGAGCTATTCAACCAAAGGTTTTTAGAGCAGGTGCACGGGAGCAGGGACACTAGCCACGCGTGTGGACATGTTTCCTCTGCAGCGGAAGAGGTTGCTGGGGGCACCTGGGACTGACGTGTGTTGAGTATAAACCAAACCTGATATTTAAAAAAAAGCCATGACAAGCGAGAGTTTGGAGTCACCAGGACCATGGGCTCGTCCAGTTTTGGGCGGCAAAGCAGGCTCTGTGACTGTGGACCTACTTTTTTGTAAATATTTTTTTAATGTTTATGTATTTTTGAGAGAGAGAGAAAGAGAGAGAGAGAGAGAATGGGTAGGAGAGGGGCAGAGAGAGAGAGGGAGACACAGAATCCGAAGCAGGCTCCAGGCTCTGAGCCATCAGCACAGACCCCTACGTGGGGCTCAAAGTCACAAACCGTGAGATCATGACCTGAGCTGAAGTTGGACACTTAAGTGACCGAGCCACCCAGGTGCCCCTGTGGACCTACTTTTTAAACCAACTCCAAAACATGAAGGGGGAAAGATTGAGACATTTCCAGCTAGTTTTCTTCAGTCTATTTGTCAGAGTGTTATGTATGAATCTGGGACCGGTGAATTGTATTTAGTGATGAGAGCAGACTGTCAGTGTTCACGAGAGCTTTACTGAGGTATGTCTGTAGAAAACACATGCACACGCATAAACACGTAGCCAGGTGAAGGGGGAAGTGAGCGTGGGGGAAGCAAGGGAAGGAAAGAAGAAGGCAATTCACCCAGAGTGACTTGTGACACTTTGCTTGTGGTCATGATGAAGTTTCGGGGACCAGACTCAACTTTTCTATTTGTGGTGAAGCTGGACACAACGTATTAAGGAACTGCTTTCAAATGTGACAGTAGGCAGCACAGCCTGTGATCCAAGGGATAAGGCAAAGCCACGCTGAGCTTTGCAAAGCTCGCTTTCTGGCTGGAGGGTTTCTGGAACACGACGTAAGGCTGGGAAGGCAGAGAGCACATTAGTCTTATGAACTGACACAGATTGGGCTGCTGGCGGTGGGTTTGGCCAGGTGAGGTGCTGGTGAGGAGACACCTATTTACATTTTTTCGTGTTTATTTTTGAGAGACAGAGACAGAATGTGAGGGGGGAGGGGCAGAGAGAGGGAGACACAGAATCCAAGGCAGGCTGCAGGCTCCGAGCTGTCAGCACAGAGCCTGACCTGAGCTTAGGTCGGATGCTTAACTGACTGAGCCACCCAGGCGCCCCAGGAGACACTATGTAGAAGGAGAGTTCCGGAAGTCTGCGAAGGGTCACTCGTCTGAATGAACACAGGCTGCATTTTCATGGAGTCAGAGTCCGCATGGCTGAGCGAAACCAGCTCCCCAGGGCTCCAGCCTTTGCACGGGACTGGAGGACACTGAAGATCTGACCAGTCAGAGTGGAAAGGCCATGCTGAACACTTTGCATGCCCTGCGGACACACCAAGGAAGGCCATGGTTTGGGAGAAGGACTTAATTAGCCATAGTGTAAAGCCCACTGCTGATCCGACTTTCTCAACCTTGGCTCTACGGACATTTTGGGACTGCTTATTCTTTGTTGGGGAGAGGGACCACCCTGTGCTTCATACACGGCCAGCAGCATCCATGGGCCCTACCCACTAACCAGCAGCCCCTAGTTGTCCCCACTGCTATAGACCCTTCATAACAAAATTTAAAAATGAGCTTCAAAAGACCAGGGTTATTTGCAAGTAAATTAATTTCCTGGTGAAACAATCCTCAGTGTTCTCAACAGGCAGCAAATGTACGGTAACCAGGATCGCACCCGTGATGGTCAGCATACAAAGTATGCGTGCTGCCCAGATCAGCTGATAGGGGTGAGGACGGTCTCCGGGTCATTCTGGCAGCCCCGTGGCATGCCTTAGCTGTGGAGTCACCTGGCCACGGGTGACGCCCTCTCTCTGGGGTGGCCTGTAGCCAGTGACTAATTGATAAGGCCTGGCCCCCTTGTGTCAAATTGGGAAATCTCTGAAGAACTGAAAAAAAAAAAACCTAATAAAGATAGTAGCATGATTTAGGAGTACTAAAAGAAAAAAACCCAGCTAATAAATATAACAGAAGGAAGGAACATGGGAGAAAGGAAACAACAGATGAGGCCAATAGAAAACACACAGCAATACAATGGACTTATGCCAACCATATATACAATTGCATGAAATAGAAATACACTAAACACTCCAGTTAAAAGGCAGCTTATACACTAAGAAGAACAGAAAGACCGTATAAATGTCATTTATGAGAGATCCATTTTAAACATGAAAAAAGGTTAAAAGTAACACGACAAAGAAGTCTATATCATGTAAATGTTAATCGTAAGAAAGCTGGTATTATGGACTGAGTTGTGTTCCCTTCAAATTCATGTGTTGAAGCCCTAACCCCAAAGTGATTGCATTTGGAGGGCAGGCTTTTAAGGGGGTACTTAAGGTTGAATAAGGTCATAAGGATGGGACTCTAATCCTCTAGGACTGGTGTCCTTACAAAAAGAGCAAGAGAGGGGCGCTAGGTGGCTCAGTCGGTTAAGCATCCAACTCTTGGCTTCAGCTCAGGTCATGATCTTGCAGTTTCATGAGTTTGAGCCCCACATCAGGCTCTGCACTGGCAGCACGGAGCCTGCTTGGGAATCTGTCTCCCTCTCTCTCTGCCCCTCCACCACTCACACTGTCTCTGTCTCCCTCAAATAAAATAAAAAATAAATATTTTTTAAAAAAGAGGGAGAGACACCAGGACTCTCTCTCTTTCCGCATGTGCACAGAGGAAAGGCCACGTAAGGACACAGCAAGATGGTGGCGATCTGGAAGCCGAAGAGAGAGTCCTCACCAGAAACCATTCTTGCCGGCATATTGATGCTGGCCCTCCAGCCTCCAGGTTATGCGGAAATAGGTTTCTGTTGTCGAAGGCACCTGGTCTTATGGTATTTTGTCACGGCAGCCCAAGCAGACTAACACTGTAATGGCCACACTAATGTCAGACAAATTAGACTTTGGGACCCGGAATATTATCAAAGAGAAAAATATTTCCTGGTGATAAAGGAATCAGCTCATCAGGGGGAAAATCCTAGACATGGAGATTCTCGCCTGGATCCTCCTTCAAAAAAAGAACCTTTTGCCCAGTTGTGGGAGTGTGGTCAGTGAGCAGACTCTCCGTCAGCCCCTTTAGGGCCTGTTTCAGTGGCAGGGAACCGCCTCACTCAAAGTCATCTTTCCGGGGGTGACCCACATCATGCTGAATGAGGCAGGCTGCAAAGACTCAGTCTCTTTGGCCCAATATGGGCTCCTATGATGGGCAATCCTCTCTCCAGAGCCACCCCACTAGCGGTCAAGCACATAATCTCTGCTAAAAGCCAGGCATTGCTTTGCAAATCAAGAAACGTTACGCAGTACAAGGCATCGTCTTCCTCTGGATCTCTAGGAGTCTGCATTGAGACTCCTAGGTTGGCCAGAGATTTATCTACTCTTGACCCTTGAATCAAGCCAGATCCCAGCACCTTGAATGTGCTGGGCAAGTGGCTCAGTGCGGGAGAGCAACTGGCTTGGTTGCAGAAATCTCTTCTGCTCTGGAACACGCTTGAAGCTGGATTTTGGAAACGGCGTATGTCAAGCTTCAAAACATGGCTGCACCCAAATATCAGTTGAACTAGAAGGCTGAAGAAGAGGTGTAACGAACACTGTGCCTTGTATCCGTGACAAGTGATACAAGGCACAATGACCTGTCCTTTACAGAGGAGGGTACCTTTTGATTTGCACCAGACCATCGAATGCACAGAACTTCACTAGTGTGGCAAGACAACAAGAGCCTGAATGTCCACAGGACTTTTCTCCCAATATCAGGCAAGAATAGAGCTTTCTGGGATACCTGGACACAACATGGAACCCATGACATTTTATGTCTTATGGTTCTGGATGGTGGTTTGGACACACTACTGGAATTAATAGCTTAGAATTCTAGATTTTTTTGTGTGTTCATGCTACCGGTATATTTCCTTTTTATTTGAACTGTTGTCCTGGAGACCTTTGAAGCAAACAGAGTTGGAGCAAAGTACTGTTTGGCTTTGGCCTACAGTCTCTCTTTCCTCTATCTGAACCTGGTCTCTTCAGGGGATCCGAGCTGCTCATAGACCTTCGGTCTCTGCAAGAGAAGTCTCCTCAGGAAATGTCACAAAGGGAAACGTGTTTGTGCTAGCTACATTTGTGGTCTCTCTTCTCTGCAGTGATTCTGTGATAATAAATGTGTTTAAAAATCCATTACAATGGCAAATCCATAGATGGCAGGTTGTTCTGAATCTTCATCGGCAGCGTAAACAATTTCACATTTCAAATGAAATTTCTGCTAAAACACTCATGCTTGAACGTAACGTAAAATACAGGCAGATTTGAACAAATAAGATACCGCTGCTTTGTTTTAAAATATTGGCATAGACAAAAATGTATTATTCATCTCGACTCTCTCCATTGCTTTGAAACTGAAAATTATTTCTGTGGCCAGCTCTGAATAAATATGTGAGTTGGTACCTTAGCAACCATGATATGTTCATCCAGCTTGATGTGAAGTGTGGAAATCCCATGTCACACACCGTTTTACCTTCTCTTCTTCGGAGTCTTGCTTCCTTCCACCTGCTTTTTACCTGTCTATGGGAGGAAGCTGACTTCATTAAGTCTTGTCTGTGTCCTGCAGGGAATCCTGGGGCTCCAGGACAGGGATCTGGGTGGCACTGAAGGATGGCACGAGGTTGGGCTGGTAGATGTGCCGAATTGTCCGCAGATCAAGTTCAAAGAGTTTCTGCTAAGGCAGGGTGATGAAATCAGGCTCTGTGGATCCAGGATCAGTGGTTGGAGAATGTGGGAGGTTGGACCACCGTGCTAGCTAGCAGACTGACTGATGAAAGTTCAAGAATTCAGGTTAAACTGTCAGAAGAATGAGAGGTCAGAATTAAAGCAAGAGATGTGACTATACCTGCCTGGGGAGTGAGGGTGTTCCCGAGGGAGGGATTTGTTCTTAAGGTCATTACACAATGTCTCTACTAAGCTATCATTGGGCTCGTTGCTACCATTGGCAACAAATACAGTGTGTATAGGGGATTAGAGTATACTTACATTGGGAAATATCCTCTGTGGTTAAAAACCGTAGACCACTCTGAAGGGTCCAGTGCAAGCTTATGTGTTGCTCCCAGGATAAGGAGGATTGAAGCCAGAAGTGGTCTATTTTCAGGAAAGGGCACCCAGGGGAGAAAGTCCATCATGTACCCACTCTTCCATTAATCCAAGGTCAGCACACCCTCAAATCCCTGAGCAGCCAGGTCAAGTCTTTCTACAGTTCGGAGTTGGGGATGGGACAAGAGGTGGTCCCCAAGACAGGTGTCAATACACCTGCCTCACAGATCACTGGTTGTTTGTGCAAGGGTTGGGGGGCTTCTGTGGAAAATGTAATGCAGAGATGGCTCTTCTCCCTACTTTTGCCCTGGTCTTGCGTTAAGGAAGGGACCGTAGGGAGGAAGTATAAGATGAAGGATTTCTGTGTTCGCTAAGAAAAATTAGTGATTGGGGCACCTGGTGGCTCCAGTTGATTACCCGACTCTTAATTTCAGCTCACATCATGATCTCACGGGTTCATGAGTTTGAGCCCCACATCGGGCTCTGTGCTGGCAGTGCAAAGTCTACTTGGGATTCTCTCTCTCTTCCTCTCTCTCTGCCCCACCCCTGCTGTACTGTCTCTTTCTCTCTCTCTCTCTCTTTCAGAATAAATAAGTCAATATTAAAACAAAGAAAAATTAGCGATAAGAAACAGATTTTTGAGTCTAATTTTAAGGAGAAAGAATTACTTAATTTTTTTTAATGTTTATTTATTTTTGAGAGAGAGACAGACAGAGCATGAGCAGGGGAGGGGCAGAGAGAGAGGGAGACACAGAATCCGAAGCAGGCTCCAGGCTCTGAGCTGTCTGCACAGAGCCTGACGCGAGGCTCGAACTCATGAACCATGAGATCATGACTTCAGCCGAAATCAGATGCTTAACTAAGCCACCCAGTCGCCCCAAGGAGAAATAATTTCTTAAAAAGGGCACATTCCCCCCTCCCCACCCCAAATATAGCATCTGGAAGCAAAGCGTGTAATGTAAGATGGGTAATGGCCATTTACGCAGCAGAAAGTTCTGCCTGGAGTCTGATGCGACCCCAACATGGCTTCATTTGGCAGAGTGTATTAACTATTGTCATTAAAAGATTTTGCAGCATTATAACAACGTTACATTGGAAACTGTTCATCAGGGAGCTTAGGGGATTCTACCGAGCAGCCATGGTAACAGTCTGCTTAGCAATGGCACAATCACGCATTTTGGTCTTCATTCTGTCCAGCTTGTCACTCTGAACCAGAATTTAGTTTCTAGACAGAAGAGGCAGGAAATGAATCCTTTTGGAAATCTCTAGAGATTTAGATTCCCTCCCCCCCCCCATCTCTTACTGGGATGTTGTAGATCTGCTCAGGTACTGGGTTCCAGACAGGTGGATGGCTTCCATGCACTGGACAGATTGGAGCACCTATGTGGCACCGACAGCACGCTGGGCACCAGAGATGCCGAAAGATGTAAGGATGGCCCCTGCTTTTATTTATTTTTGAAGGAGAGAGAGAGAGAGACAGAGCATGAATGGGGGAGGAGCAGAGAGAGGGAGACACAGAATCCCAAGCAGGCTCCAGGCTCCGAGCTGTCAGCACAGAGCCCGACACGGGGCTCGAACCCACAAACTATGAGATCATGACATGACCTGAGCCGAAGTTGGACGCTTAGCCAACTGAGTCACCCAGGCGCCCCAGGATGGTCCCTGGCCTTGAGGACATACGAAGACAAGTAGAGGAGATGCTGATTCACAATGAACACATAACACCGTAAGCTCCAATACAGCAAAACTCTGAGAAGTTTGTGGAAATCTCCTCCTCTGAGATAATCATCTGGCTGTATTTTTAAGGATGATGAACGTGAGCTGACTCTTCTAGAAACTAGGAAAGAACTACTTTGTGTGATCTAGACAAATAAGAATCAAAAATAAGAAATGTGCCATTGGCTACTTAAAATATTTTCTTTTGGGGCGCCTGGGTGGATCAGTCGGTTGAGCATCCGATTCAGCTCAGGTCACGATCTCACGGTCCGTGAGTTCGAGCCCCGCGTCGGGCTCTGGGCTAATGATGGCCCAGAACCTGGAGCCTGCTTCCGATTCTGTGTCTCCCTCTCTCTCTGACCCTCCCCCGTTCATGCTCTGCCTCTCTCTGTCTCAAAAATAAATAAACGTTAAAAAAAATATTTTCTTTTTAAATTAGAAAAGCTTGTAAATAAAATGAACAGACTACATAGTGTTTCATCTAAGTGTAGTAATTAAAAAAAGTTAATCATTCAAAGATAATTTTTATAGTAGGTATACAGGGCTGTGTTGCTACTGAGGTATTTTTGATTCTTTCTGCTTATTGATTTACAAAGCTCTTGAAAATGCAAACTTCAGGGTGCCTGGGCAGCTCAGTCGGTTGAGTGTCCAACTTCGGCTCAGGTCAAGAACTCGAATTTCGTGGGTTCTGGCCCCGCATCGGGCTCTGTGCTGAGAGCTCAGAGCTTGGACCTGGTTCAGATTCTGTGTCTCCCTTTCTCTCTGTCCCTCCCCCACTCGTGCTCTCTCTCTCTCTCTCTCTCTCAATCAACCAATTAATAAATCCAAGCTTCAATTTTCCTTTCAAACTGGATGAAAATTCAGAATATACTAAACCTTACGACACACACAACTTCCTCTGTTCTCCTTCAGGATGGCTTCGAAGGCTGCAGGAAGACAGGTGTGGAATACCATTCTTCTGTTTTTCAAGACAGAAGAATGTCCTCACGGGCTGTAAATAATACCTGACTGTGACTTTTATTTCACTTTGTGGATTGTCGGTAGTTGTATTTCCTCATCTCTAAAAATGAGGGATTTGGGTTAGAGGATCTTTAAGAACATAATCTAACTCTGACTCTACAGACAAGAAAGTAAAATATTTAAATGAAATAGTTACTCTGATAATACAGGTGTCACCAGGGCTCAAACTCCTGAATTTTCTTGATGCAGGTATTAGCCAAGTTTTGAATGTAGGTATTAGTCCTGAATAATTGAGAAAGCAGTGAAATGGCCACTCAAACATACTGGTTTACTGCAGGTTTAAAGGAACAGAAGTAAGTCAGTCCTCTGGTTTTATGTGCTGGAATCTGGAACTGCTAATATTGTACATCATTGAATTTCCACAGATTTTCTGAAAATAAATAAAACCCCTACTTCCAAGGGCTACAGTCTGCCCCTGTCCTCATGGATGCTATCCAGGAACATCCTCGCCCATGAGATTGGTGGGCTGAAGGGAAGACTCTACTCTTGGACCGTATCACATCCCAGGGAGCCCAGGGATCCGCCAAAAGGCGTTCGTTGCTTTTTGTGACCACTGGCTTTCTCTGGCTCTATGGGCTCCCAGCTGTGAAATGTCACTGCAGCATGCAAGAGGTCCCAGCTTTCACAAAAGAACTTCAGGTTTAACCAAAAACTTATCTAACATTTCTCTCGTAATTAGGCCAAAAGCAAAAGCGTGCTGTAGACTTAGGGGAGAGGACCCCGGAAGCAATGGGTGAATCAAGACTCTGAGCCAAATTTAGGACATGCAGGGGAGGACCAAGGTCGACAGTGGGTTGGGGGTAGTTAGGCGAATATAACACCAAGAATGGAATGTGAGGGTTAGAGACAGGTCTGAGGGGGGTCTTGCCCCACCACACTAGCTGTGGGCCTTCAGTTATGTACTTAAACTTATGTGTGTGTGTTTCCATGGGAAATAGAAATAGTACCTGCATCATGGGGTTGTTTGAGGGATCACATAAAAGTGGAGAAAGACCAGAGGTGCCTGGGTGGCTCAGTCAGTTAAGCGTCTGACCATTGATCTTGGCTTAGGTCACGATCTCACAGTTGGTGGCACTGAGCTTCGGGCTCTGTGCTGGTGGCATGGAGGGTGCTTGGGATCCTCTCTCTCCTTCTCTGTCTCTGCATCTCCCCCACTCATGTGCACTGTCTCTTTCTCAGAAATAAATAAATTAAAAAAAAAATTTTTAAGACGGGTAGAAAGACTAGAAATGATGCCTAACATGTAATGATCTCTCAATGAATAGTAATTTTTGCTGGTTTGTGAGACACGTGCAAATGCAGAGCCCAAGCTGGGCAAAAGTTCAATCCAACAGCTCTGTGAAACCTCCAAGAAGCAGAGAGGCAGAGAATGACTAGCTTGGCAACGAATACTTGCCAAGGTCCTTTGCGTCCCTGGCCCTCCTGAGGCGACCTCTCTAAGACTTGGTATCTGCTTCCCCTGAGTCCCAGTTAGCACGCATGATGCTGGTGCCGGGCGTGGTTTGGAGCAGGTCAAGAGAGAGTGGAATGCACACAAGTGCAGACAGACAGACAGACACCGAGTGGGGGGCATGGTGGCTCCACCTTCTTGCCTGTAGGATCCTACTCAATGTCTTTTAGGCAGAGGACATCCCCAGTGCATGTCCATATAGCGGTGGAGCTGTTAAGGAGGGTTTCCTTAGGGACCACGTGCTGTTAGGGACCATGACCACTGTATGTGGGCCATTCTCTCAAGGCCTCTGGGGGACAATCAGCAAGGCACGAGTGAAGAACGCAAAGCCCATGGTAAAAAGACGCCAACCCCCAGCGCCATTCAGTCAGGGATGCCTACGGTCTCCTTCACAAACAGTCCCCGCGACTGGTGTCCTGACCCGGAGACACTGGGGGCTCAAACACTATTGGTTTACTCCAGCTGTTAGACTGCACACCCCCCAGTGCTCTGGTCTTTTCTGACCACGACCGTCTCATTGATTTGGATCGGAGGCTTTGTCTGGGAACCGTCCACATGTTTTATTCTGAACCAATAGACATTTCCTAGGCCCCGAGGAGACGGACAGCCGAGGAGGTTCAGTCTGCAAACTGTTAGTCTGAGAGCGCAGGCTTCCGAGTGGAAGTCCAGCGTGCGCCTGGGTTCTGAGCACGGCCGGCTGGACCAGAGCACCTGTGAGGGTCGTCCGCAGACGGTGAGGTCAGACCAGGATGCTCTCCCTCTTCCCCCTGCTTCCCCCACACCCCACACACCGCACCGACAGTGGGGTTTGCCGGCAGGAAACTTGCTTCTCCAGACTGGCCAGAAAAACCCTGACCTTTGGTTCTCCTGGGCAAATGACAGGCCATCCCGTAGACCTTCCTTCCTCGTGCACCGGAGGGCCCCGACTGACGGCCCGCAGAACGAATCAGGGAGGATGACGGTAGTGTTCCCAAGCAGAGAGCCCCGGATGGCGACTCGATGAGCTCCCAAGACTGGTCTGGCCCAGTGTTTACGTACACCTTCCATCTTTACCAAACTTGGGCGCATACAATGGACCACGCACAGATAGCTTTTGGCCAAGTGACTGGATTTTCCGGGGTCCTTTCTGTTAGCAGTAGCGGGCAGGCAAGAAAAGTGTGGGAGGGTCACTCTGAGAACTGGAAATGTTTTGACTTATGGAAAAAAGCGGGAAATGAATAATGTCCTTGCCGGAGGCCGTATCTGAGCTAAGTCACGTGAAGTGTGGGTGCGACAGGTGTCAGGATGAGACAAACAAAGCAGGGAACGTCTCTTTGTCTTACGTACGTCTCCGGGGATGCTGGAGCGCACCGCCTCCTCCCCTATCTCGCTGCTTCCCACAAGTGCCCACGTTCCATCCATTCTTCCCCGGCAGTCAGGGTGACCTTTTGAAAATGCAAATCAGACCACCTGGCTCCCCGTACAAGCCTCTAATGCCTTCCGGTTGCAGTTAGAATGAAACCCAGCGGCCGTGGCCTCCAGAGGCCTGCCTGCCTGGCCCCTTCCCCTGCTGCTCTGGGCACACCCGGAGGTGTGGGGTGGGGCCTTGTTCCTGCCTCTGCCTGGTGAGTCCCCTCCCCATCTTTGTGGCTGCCTGGCACCTTCTTGCGATTCTGATCTCCTCCGCGGTATCGACAGGAAGGACTTTGATTGGCCCTCCATTCCAAGTGTATGTCCCCACGGCTGCTTTGTATCAACCACATTTCTTATTTTCTGTATTTTCTGATGCTTTGGCGTCTCGGGGCCTTGCTGATCCTGGAGAGACCACCCCTCCCAGGGCTAGCTAACTTCTTGGAGGAGGTAAGCAAGTTGCTTTTGAGCACAAACCTGGCCCGTACCTCCAACCACTTCCTTGTCTGTCATGAACCAAGCCCACATTCCCGCTGTCCCACACCCCCAGGGCCAAGTACTGGATGACTGGGGACCCCTCCAGCACAGAGAACCCCCCCCCCCGGAATTATTCACACCATTCAGCCCTAAACTTGTTCAGCTTGACCCCACCTTGCCCATTCCTTCCTGTGAAACCCACACTGAAGCTTCCCGCCATGCTCTCCCCTGGATGCTCCCGCCTCCTCCCTGAGCCCAGGGCTTCCCCATGGGGCCTTGCCCGGCATGGCACGCCCTCTTCTCTTGGGAGCCGTGAGTGGTAAATTCTCCTTTTGGGGTACTTGTTTCCCCGCCTGTCATCTTCCCACACCTTGATTGTTTCTGTAATGTTTCTTTACTTTTGAGAGAGCACAAGTGGGGGAGGGGCAGAGAGCTCCAAAGCGGGCTCTGCCCTGACAAACAGTGAGCTCAGGGTGGGCTTTGAACTCACGAACCACGAGATCATGACCGGAGCCAAAGTTGAACGCTCAACCAACTGAGCCACCCGGGTGCCCCTTACCACACCTGACTAAAACAAATGCTAGGTAGGGGTGCCTGGGCAGCTCAGTCAGGTAAGCATCCAACTCTTGATCTTGGCTCAGGTCATGATCTCACAATCTGTGAGCTCAAGTCCTGTATTTGACTGTGTAGTGACGGTGCGGAGGTGCTTATTCTTTCTCTCTCCCTCTCTGTCTGCTCCCCGCCCCCCCAACTCTCTCTCAATATAAAGAAATAAACATTAAAAAAAAAATCCCAGATACATTTAAAAAATGTTTTTATTTTTGAGAGAGAGAGAGGAGAAGAGAGTGCAAGTAGAGGAGGGACAGAGAGAGAGAGAGAGAGAGAGAGAGAGAGGATCCAGAGCAAGCCCCCTGCACAGAGAGCAGTGACCTGGTGCAGGGCTTGAACTCACAAACCGTAAGATCACGACCTGAGCCGAAGTCAGATGCTCAACTGATTGAACCATCCAGGCGCCCCAAATCCCAGGCACGTTTTAAACACCTGTATCCATGCAGCCTCCCCTCCATCACACTATCTTGCTTTTGTTCTTTGGGGTCTTCGCAGCATCTGAGAGTATCTCGCACATTGTTGATCTGATTTACTTTTTACTTGTGAATACAGGCTGCCGCCGCTCCAGGACACAGGTGTCGTGTGGGTGGGGGATCTTCTGTCTGGCCAGCGTCCCTACCGCCTGGGGAAATGGACAGGCAGAAATTCTTGTGTGAATGAAGACGCTGGTAGAGGTGATGAGAAAATCAAATGAAAGAGTGTCTGAGAAATCATTTTGAAAGTTCTAAAGCACTATACAACTAACATGGTGTGTTTCCTGGTGGATACCTCCAATCTCTAAGATTAAACATTTCCTTAAACCCCATCATCTCTTTAGCCCATAACCTGCCCTCCCCTAGCGCACTTACGATGCGCACTGGACGACATTTGGAATGACTGCGTCACTATATTGTACATCTGAAACGAATACGGCGCTGTGTTAACTAGCTGGAGTTAAAAACAAAGAATGATTTAAAAAATTAAGCATTTCATAGAGCATCACGAGCAGACCTCAGAAGAGCTTCATGGAAGTACTTCCATCCATTTTCCTGCAGGCGAGGCCAAGAGATCTATATCGGTTTCATAAAAAGTTCTTATTAGGGAAAATTATGTCAAAGCTGATGCTGAGAACCCTGTGTGCTTTTCCTGCTTCCTGGGAAATTTGACTACAGTTCCCAGCACCTTCTGCCATTAGATCTGGTCACGTGATCCTTTCTAGCCAATGACATGCGAGTGGAATTTCTGGGCGCCACTTGGCCAACTGGCGACCAGAAACACGCATGGAACCCTCCAGACTCTGCCTTCCCAGGTGAGCTCGGAACCCCTGGTGGAAAGCGGGAGTGACGCACAGCAGAAGGAGTGCCTGTTCCTACATCACTGCTAGGACAGGTGGCACTCAGTGGCCAGCCACGTTCGTTTGGGACTTAACCTGAGAAGGTGTTACTGAGTTAAACCAGTGGGGTGCTGTGACCACCTGGTTCCACAGCTGTTGTCTTCCCTGATGGGGGTGTCCGGTCGGGCACAAGCATCGTGATGACGAGGGTCTAAAGCCCTCCTGGCACTGGGAGATGTACATGCCCGAGGATCAGAGGGTGTGGCTCGGGCTCTTCTGGGGCCCAGCATCTTGCCTTGATTGGGTTAAAAGGGGGCACTCCCGAAGAAATGAAATCCGTGCCTGTCAGTGGGGCAGAGTTTGCAAAACTCTAAACTGAGGCTGCCCGATACTGCTTGTCTGGGCCACGGGCACATCGCCAGCGGGTGGAGATCGGATTTCCTCCCTGAGATACAACTTGTTCCCCAGGCCCGGCTGTCAGCAAGTGGGACGGACCGGCTCCCAGCTGTCACTCTGCGTGCTCTTCCCTTCCTCATTGCTCTCCCACATCCCGGCTGGTCCCCTGGCCCCCAGTTGAAGCTGCCTCCTTTCTAAGCCCCTCATCTCGCACCCTCCACCCTCTGGGTACACCATGCTCTCCTTCTTCCACAGGATCCCTCTCCGGGCCGTTCAGAGCCCTCCTGTGCCCTCAGCCGTGTCAGCCTCTAGCAATGGTGGGAAGCAGGCAAAGGTGCCACATTCAGGGGCACTCGGGCTTTCCTCCATGGGCTCAGGGAAGGGAAGACCAAACAGGGAATACCCTAATGCTTTCTCTTTCTGTCCCTGGGGGAGCTGGGGAGTCGCTGGCCGGGTTGGGTTTTGGAGGACCTTAAATAAAGACATGCGGGCGCTTTCCTATCTGCTGCGGTTTCTCCTTTTATGATTCCAGCTTTTGACTTGCCAAGGCTGGGGAAGGTGACAGTGCTGGTTTCCTTGCCCGTAAAGAACCCTTGAGCTCTGGCATGAAGGGCTCATGGAAACACGGTATCGAGACTTCCCCGGTATTTAGAACAGGCGGGTCTCCTGAGGAACCAGGCGAGTAACTTAGATTCTAACCCTGGTTCTGCACTAACTAGTTGCGTATCTTCTGGTAGGTCCCTGGTCTCCGGACTTCTTTCCTCCCGTACAACATGGTGGTGGGTTTCTCAGTGCTTCCTCTCCACTGCGAGATGTAAAATGTAATTTATTTTTGGGGCGCCTGGGTGGCGCAGTCGGTTAAGCGTCCGACTTCGGCTCAGGTCGTGATCTCACGTTCGTGAGTTCGAGCCCCACGTCCGGCTCTGTGCTGACGGCTCAGAGCCTGGAGCCCGCTTCCAAATCTGTGACCCCCTCTCTCTCTGCCCCTCTACCACTCATACTCTGTCTCTCAAAAAATAAATGTTAAAAAAATTTTTTTTAACGTAATTTATTTTTTCATATCAGGTAAATGAGCTTTGTCTCTCTGGTGATTCAACTCTTAGGTGACATGTCACATTGTCTTCCCAGTGACTTAGCTGTACTTTAAGAATACATCCAACTGATTCGTTTAGTTTGCTTGTTTTATTTATTTATTAATTATTTATTTATTTAATTTATTTTAGAGAGAGAGAGAGAGACAGAGTGTGAGCCAGGGAGGGGCAGAGAGAGACAGAGACACAGAATCGGAAGCAGGCTCCAGGCTCTGAGCCTTTAGCGCAGAGCCCGACGCGGGGCTCGAACCCACGAACCACAACATCGTGACCTGAGCTGAAGTCGAATGCTTGACCGACTGAGCCACCCGGGCCCTCCTTTGTGTTTTACTTTTTAAATTTTACTCTTTTAATTGTGTAACGACAATTAGCATGAGGCCCCCTAGTAACGGACTCACTCCATGGGCACAGCATGGTCGTGTGAGCTACAGTCACAAGGTGCAGCTGACGTCCGGACCTCATTCTCCTCTGCAGAACTGCCACTCGGGACCCCTGAGCAACGGCTTCCCGCTCCCCTCCCGCAGCCCTGGCAACTGCCTTCTACTCCCATTTCTCTGAGTGTGGCGATTTTAGATGCCTCCTGTAAGTGGAGTCATGCCACACGTGTCTTTTTGTGATAATGTGGTGTTTACATACAATAACATATTGTTCAGCCTTTGAACAGAGGGAAGTCTCAGTGTTTCTAAACTTGGATTATGGCAGCAGAGTTGACACGCAATGTTACGTTAGCATCAGGTGCGCGGTCTCAATGTGCTTTGACTTGTGACTGGAGAGGTCTCGGGGGTCCTCAGAGCTGCCGTGGGGGCCTTGCGGGGATGGGCTCGTGCTGTCCCCTCCCCCCCACACCCGCTTCCTGCCACATTTGTGTTGCTTGTGTATTTGGGCTGCAAAGAGAGAAAGGATCCTGGGCTAGATGATCCGAATGTGATGACAGTCCTCATGTCCGGTGGTCGTGTCACATAACGTCTTCATTTTTCATTCAGAATAAGAAAAAGATGCAGTCCCCTTTTCCTTAGTCTTCTCTTGGTTCTGAGGTTCTTGACTGTCTAAAACGGGACAGGGCTGAAAGCTACCTTCCGGGGCCCGTGCTTGGGCAGCACATGGCAGGGACGGCACCCAGGGAAACGCCTATCTCGGCTCCGTCCTTGTAAGGGGAGCCCAGGAAAGGCTGCTCCAGCACCTTCTCAGACAGGTAGCGTCCGCCGGTGACACGGTACCCCCTGGGTGAGCCCAGCAGCTTGCCAGGAAACCCGGCTGCTCGCTGGTGAAATGTTAGCGCGGGTGGTGCCCCAACCATCCCTGGTCCCTCTGGCGGTTTCCCAGCCCCCAAAGGATAAGACAGTGAGTGCCACCCAGACTGGCTGTCCTCCTGCAAGCGGCCACCTGTGACGGATGTCACAGTGAGTGGGAATAAACATCATGCATCGCTAATTCCTCTCGAGACGCGGGGGGTGAGGGGCGGTGGGGTGGGGGGTGACTATCTAAGTTTTGGGAACGTGAACTTGTACTTCCGGGACCCTGCCGAGATTGCAGAGCCCACAAGGTGGCGCGTGAGCCGCAGGGATGATGGACGGGCCCTGGAAGGACTGTCAGGAGCCTGTGCGGAGGACCTCCCTCCTGCAGACCCTTCCCGCGCGCCCTGTCCCCGTGTCACAGTTCTGTACTCCCGTATTCCTGGTCTTGCACCCGTCTCTCATTTTTTCTTCTGTGGAAGCAGGGCCCAGGCTCCCTGCTGCTGCTCTAATAAAGCTCACGGCAACGGTTGGAATTCTTGAAAATCCATTTAATGCTTCCAACTCCAGCGTGCACTGGATTTTGGGTTTTTTTTTGTTTTTTTTTTTAACGTTTATTTATTTTTGAGACAGAGACAGAGCATGAACGGGGGAGGGTTAGAGAGAGAGGGAGACACAGAATCTGAAACAGTCTCCAGGCTCTGAGCGGTCAGCACAGAGCCCGATGCGGGGCTCGAACTCACGGACCGCGAGATCATGACCTGAGCCGAAGTCGGATGCGTAACCGACTGAGCCACCCAGGCGCCCCTGGATTTTGTTTTTAAGCCCTCCTCAACTCAAAATATTAGAGGATGTTTGTTTATGGACTAATCACATGTCCAACAGCGGACTGGCATGTAGAATGTAGGAACTGTCAAAACTCATACCCTGTTATAAAAGGGACGGAAGCACGAGCTGATGTTTTGTCAACGAGGATAGATACGTGCGGTGGTGGCTGTGGGTGTGACGAGCTATTCGACTTCGTTAGCCAGAGAGGAATGTCATTCCAACCGCGATGAGAGATTGCTAAGGAGCTGGTGAAATGGGTCAGACAAAGGATTGGGATAACACCACAATCCAGTTAGGTGTTATCCAGTTTCTGGATAGCTGGATCTCTGATAGGCTGGAAACTATCAGAAACTGGATCTCTGATAGGCTGCTGGCGGGGAGGCCCACGAGCACCACTCCTCTGGAAAATAATTTGGCAGCTTCCCTCGAAAGGAGCAGTAGACTTGCCATATAGCCTGGCAGTCTCAGTCTTGGGCGTTTATCCCAGAGAAAGGAGAACTTATTCCCACCCAGACGTTTGCACACACGTGTTCACAGCACCGCTGTTTGTAATAGCCCCAAACTATTGGGACGATGTGATTTCAGAAATGGAAACTAGGTTGTTCTGGGTGTGTGTGGGGGGTGCGGAGAGGGGTTGGGGTGAGGGGGAGAGAGCAGGTGTGGCCATAGAGGGTATCATGAGGGAGCCTTGGATGATTCGGCCCCTCCCCTGCTTGCACATACTCTCTCCCTCAAAAGTAAGTAAATCAACATTAAAACAATACCGATGCTGGTGATGGACATACAAAGCCACACACGCGATAAATGTCCTAGAGCCACACAGGCACACCTAGGTGAGTGCACGGGTAACTGGAGAAATCTGAATGAGCTCGGGGGATTGTACCAATACCAGTTTCCTGGCTGTGATTTTGAAGAATAGCTACACAGGGTTTTAACACTGGGGGAGATGGGGTGAAGGGTACGTGGGGCCTCCCTGTCCATTTCTTCCTTTGAATCTTCAACTATTCAAAACAGATATATATGTATATATCCATCCAGTGGAGACCAAAATTGTTTACCAAGAAAAATTTTATGGAAAAAAAAACCTATGGCAAGAACACTGGGCCAGACCAGACCTAAGGAAGCCTGTTCAAGTCCTGTTTTGTCTTCGCTGGCTGGGGGAGCTTGGGTAATGCACTTTAGATCTATGAGTTTTGATTGCCTATGGATACAGGAGGGGTTATAACAATTGCTCTATTTCAAAAGCTTATTGCGAAGATTCAATGAGATATTTTATAAAGAACATTTCATACTGCCTACAGCATTGCCGTGCTCAATACATGTTAGTTCTTCCCATAATAGAAGTTATAATCATGATATGAATTTAAACTTATGCATACAGAATAGAAACTACCAATTGTCTTTCCAGAGAAGCTGGCCATGTTTTCAGATTCTGGCATTTGAGAGATCATTTGGAAGATTCTCCAGTTTAATTTTGCTCTTAAAAGTGTCTTGGCAAGGGTATTTGTATGTCTGTATGTGTGTGTACATTTGGATATAGGATGCACAGTGCTTCCTACTTAGCACTTTACCATATCGGTAGTTTGACTAAAGGGAATTTACAACTTCCTATCTCTGGTGTCTGTTTTCTGCCATCCATCATTGCCAGAGATTCGTCTAGGCCACTAAGTGGCTATTGCTACAGAATTTATTGTTATACGCACAGTTTATGCAAGAAAGGAATTTTCGGAAGACTCTTAGTTGAGTGATAGCCTTCAATAACTTTACCACATCCTCTGGGACTATCTTGATAATAATGTTTGAAGAACGGGCTGGGTATTTTGGCTGCGTGGTGGTTATTCATGTCAGACATTCGCTGGCTACTGTGTTGAACATTAGCCCATTGTTGGAGAGGTTCTGGAAGACAGCCACCCAGGGGCCTGACATCCGTTCTCTTTAAGCTTTTCATGAGATCTTGAGAAGGACTTACATTTTGGTAGATCCTGACTCGGTTTGCACTGACTCTGCCTTTCTGGCTGTTCAGGCAGACAGTGGGCCAGTGGACTGGATGTTTCTGTGACATTTAATTTTCTGGCTTCCTTGACTCACCTGGTCTAGTTGTAGCAGTTTCGCTTACATTTTTTTTTTTTTTTTTTTTTCTTTTCGCTTACATTTCTTATTTGGACCAACAACATTCTCTCTTTTGGTTTTAGCTTTGGAATTCTAGACCTGTGGTTTCAGAATGAGCAGTTTTGCAGCCCAAGGGTAAGGGGGAGGGAGCTCACAGAGCCCCGCGAGGAAGCTGGCGTGGACGCGATCCGCTCTGTATGGGGCTCCGAATTCCTGGTGGGCATGGTGGAGAGCTCTGCGGGGCCCGGAACACCCCTGGATGCGTGATCACTGAAACCCCTCTCCCTAGCTCATGATATCTGTGCCTCCCCACAGCTGTTAAATTCTCTATTTCCAAACTTGTGGCGGGCTGGCCATCCCAAGATCACTCATCTATTAAATTTCTTTCTTTGCCGCTAGAAACATTTCTGGGTGTAAAAGATACTCGAATTCATGGATTCCAACGAAAGCCTCTTGACTTCTGGTTTGTTCTTCTCTGATATCCTTCCAAATTCTCTTCCCTCCTTCTTATATCTCTGTCTCCATGCTCATTGGCAGAACTGTACCCCAGCACCTGGCGGCCCCAGCTCCCCAGTCCTCTGCAGAGTGGTATGACAAATCTGGGGACTGGATTTGCTGGATATTTACCCACGGAGACAATAAAGCCCACCCTCAGACAGAGTTCTACCCACTGATTATTCACATAATGTGAAAAATAAATGGAGCTTGTTAACATCGGTGCTATTAGCATGTTAACTTTTTAAAAAACCATTTTAATGATGATTAAGTAACAATTGGATACTGCATTATCAAGAGGTCTCTGTTTTTGTGTACATTGGCTTGTTCTTAATTGGCTCATCTCTGAGGATGGGGAGTGAAGGCAGGAGTTGAAGAAGCTGAGATTTTGAAGAGTTGTCACAGACCTTTTAACATTTTATAACTAAATTTACGAGAAGTTGCTTCTAAAACATTCTTATGAGTGGACGGACTCCCTTGACATAAATAATTCAACATGTCTTAATTAAATATTCTAACTGAGGTTTTGGTCACTTCCTTTTCTTTTGGTTTATTGTACCAAATTGCCAAGTTGAGAAACGTTGTTAAAAAATTAAACGAGTATCTCTTATCATTCAGAGAGCTTTTAAAATTCTATTTGAAATAGACACTTCCCGGCTTCAATCGGTATTAATCTTGGATTAACTTCCTTTTCCACATCAACTAAAGGAATTTGGGACACACACTGAGTCTGGATCCGAGTCACTAATATTGACACCTCAAAACTTAAAAATATGCGGCGAAACTAAAAAAGTCAAAAAAACGGGTTTGTCCTAAACATGCGCTCAGCAAAAATTAACTGACATTCAAACCCTTTTCTCTCTGCCAGCCTTGTCCTGCGTGGGCCAGATGCTCTAGAGTGCCTCATTTAATCTTTCAGGCATCTCTGTGAGGTTGGGTTACCATTATGGCAGGTGGGGAAACTGAGGCCACAAGTGTTAAAGTAATTTTCTGGAGGTCATCGATTCTATCCAGAGTTTCTCAGCACAGAGGCCATGAACTACCTGTGTCAGAATCACTCGGGGTTCCAAAGTGCAGACTTGGAGAGCTTTTAGAGTTTTGGAACTGGGACACATTGATTTTTTTAACTGCCTCCCTAGGCTGTTCGTGTAACCACCAAGGTTAGGTTACTACATTTATAGCATAGATGTTTCTGGACACGTGTGAATTCTGCTCATGAACAAAAACTGCACTGCCCAAGCGGATCAGTCCGTTGGAAATTAGTGAGAGAGTAGGAGCAGTATTTTCGAACCTGAGAATTCAGACCTCCACGTGTCTTGATGCTTTTTTGCATTAATAATGACTCCTAGTCAGAGCCATCTAAGTTCTCTGTTGATTTCCCATGACTTTTGACTGCTGACAACAATTTGGGCTCTTAGGGTCTCATTCCCTTACGCTCATGTTTTCATGAGGGGATTCACTGCGCATCAGTCCAAACACAGTGAGAAAACAGAAACCATGCTAGGCCTTTGGACAGAGGGAGTTCAGCGCAGGGGATTGGTTACACAGATGGCCGAAGACCAGAAGATGCCATGGGGATGGTGGGCCATTGAGCAGTCGGGAGCAGGGGAAGATTGACAACAGGACAGCAACACTGTTGCATCCCACCTCGTCTGGGGGACACTCGGAGGAAGGAGTGTTGCCAGAAGCAGAAGCTGGGCTGGGTGGCAGGTTCGAGATGCATCCAGGGAGCGCGACAGTCAGGAAGGAGCTGCTGGGGATGGGGCCTGAGGCAGAGAGGCCTGGTGCCTTCCTTCACCTTCCATGGGTGCCTCTCATTAGCCAGATCTCCAGAGAGTTGGCTGAGAGCCTGAGCTCCCTGAAATGCAGAGCAAGTGGGGGAAGTGAAAGCGAGGGGGCTGAGAGCGAGGGGCCGGTGGTGGGTGCACACTTTGTCCTTGGGGAGGGGGACCACCCATTGTTTCCCTTTCCCATGCCCACACGAGGAGGAGGGATGGATGTGACGAAGTGTGGCCACACGGCTCCCTGCTGGCCCCTGCTGAGCCACGGTTACCTGGTCAGGGCTCTCTGCCAGTCACAGCTCTTTTCGCGTCCATGGCCCCCAGCTCATGGGCCCAGGTGGGGTCCTCCCATGATCTCATGCCATCAGCAGTCAGAGCCACACCGGCTCTAACTTCTGGCTTCAGAGAGGGGGGCGAGATCTACCTGCACCTTGACGGTGGGGAAGATGTTGTCGATGTCCTTGTCCAGGGAACACATGATTACGTTAGGCTACACAGGCGAATTAAGGTTGCCGATCAGCTGGTCTCAAAATAGAGAGAGGGTCCGGATTATCCAGGTGGACCCCACGTCGTCACGAGAACCCTTAAAAGTGGAAGAGGGAGCCAGCGGGCAATGGAACTACCAAGCGTGATGTGTGATGAAGGCTGCCATTCAGACCGAGTGGGGAAAGAACCCCACTCGGGATCAGTCTTACACAACTGGCCTTTTATCAGAGGAAACGGACCTCCCGCCCCAACACCAGTCATGCTCAGAGGTGAATTTCAGAGTGTTGAAGACATAAATACAAATAATCCTAAATGAGAAGTTTGGGGATAGCAGCGTTACAGCTTGGAGTGAGGAGGCGTACGTGCTTGAGTGAGACTAGAAGCACGAACGCATGAAGGAAGGGTGGGCAGTCGTGCCCACAGAAAAACGTGGAGCCTCCGTGTGCCAGGGCTGCGCAGAGCAAGTCAGAACAGGAGGGACGCACCGCCAAGCACACCGCGTGTGCCGTGAGAGTCCGCCTTCCCCGCTTCACAGCAGCTCCTGCCAACAGGTGAGGAGGACCCAGAGGAAGGGGTTCGCAGGTGTGACCGCAGACAAGTCCCAGACCAGCAAACATGGGTGGCCAGCGTGGAGCTGCTGCCCTGGGCGTGGTCCGTGAGGTTCCCGTTTCTTGTTTCCGGCCGTGTTGTTTTAAACCTCGGTTCTCAGGTTTTACTCTTCCTTGGCCCCACAGTTCTACGCTTTCCAAGTGGTTGGATTTCTCTGTCTTCACAACTCTCTTCTTGTTGTGCTTACCTGGTTTTATCGAGCAAGGGTCAGAAAGTATCTTCTGGGCGTGCCTGGGGGTGCTCAGCCACTCAAGCATGTAACTCTCGGTTTCAGCTCAGGTCATGATCTCACCGTTCGTGTGTTTGAGTCCCGAGTCAGGCTCTGTGCTGACAGTGTGGAGCCTGCTTGGGATTCTCTCTCTCTCTCTCTCTCTCTCTCTCTCTCTCTCTCTCTCTTTCTCTCTGCCCCTCCCCTGCTTTCAAGTGAGCTCTCTCTCAAAAATAAGTAAATAAACTTAAAAAAAAAGAGAGAAAGTATGCTCCACATTATCTCTGTCTTAGGCAGAACATACACAGATAATGTGTATGAACTAATAAAATTTTTATTAAATATTCCCTTAGTGTTCTGAAAATGTATATTCTGGTTTGGGGTGTAAAAATTTTAGACATAGTTCTTAAATATTATACTAAGGTTGTTACTTGTGTTACTCAAATTCTTAAACCTCATTTTTTCTATTTAATCCATTTCTGAGAAACGCATTTCTTGTTTTCACAGTTTCTCCTTGAATTTACATATTTTTTGCTACTCTGTTTGATGAGTATTTTGATGCTCTATCGTGTGGCTGAGGATATGTGACTATTGTATTTTCTTTGTGAATTCTTTTTAACCGGTACGAAATCACTCATTTGCCCCATTTAAGAATGTTTGCCTTGGGGCGCCTGGGTGGCTCAGTGGGCTAAGTGTCCAACTCTTGATTTCGGCTCAGGTTGTGATCTCATGATTCGTGAGATCGAGCCCCACGTTGGGCTCTGTGCTGACTGTGCGGAGCCTGCTTGGGATTCTCTCTCCCCTCACCCACGTGTTCTCTCAAAATAAATGAGTAAACATTAAAAAAAAAAAAAAAGAATTTTTGCCTAGAGCTCTCATACGGGTCTTGCTATACCTACTGCCTCTCCCTTCCTTTATTTGCTGGTGTTTCCTGTGTCATTGGGTTTGGATTGAGTCTCCTGTCAACAGCATGCCCTGAACCTGTCAGACGATGCCTTTAAATGGGGGCATGGAACCTGGTAAATTAAATTACTGACATGTCCTGAGTTATCCCAGGGAGCAAATTTTTTGGTCTTCCGTTTACATTTTGGACAGCCACCAGTCAATGGAAATAAGATGTGAAACTTCTAAATTACCAGAGGAGAGAAAGAGAAGGACTTCCACCGAGCCCGGAAGCATAGAGAGAGACAGAACTCAACGAGGAAGACCACACATTAAACCAAACCCATAGCTACCTTCCTAGGACCTTCAGTATGTGTTCTCCCCAGCTGCCCTGTAAAGGTTTTTTAGGAGCCCCTCAGAATTTCTGATTTCAGCTACTGATGAGTTTTTTCTTCTATTAAGGTAATTTGGAAGTCCGTTCTGGAATCCTGCATTAAAGGCAGTGACGACAGTCACTTAACTGGGTACTTGCTGGCTCAGCCTGTGATCGCAAAGCCGCCCGTACTGCTGAGGGGTTGCTTGTAGGGCCGCAGTGGCGAGGCCGTGGTACTCAACGCTCTGGGTTAATAGACTTACGCGTTTATGCCGGTTTTCTAGGAGATGTCAGGAAAGTGTCTTGGTGACAGAGCACATTTTGAAATCGGTCCTCAGTTTATGGCTGTTTGTTTTATGCTGATATCTGGCGATTCTTTGCTGCCTATTAACTTTTCTAGTCCGTATCCGGATTAAGCTGGTGTGAATGATCTCAAGAACCGTGCAAGGCAGTGCTTTGTCTCCCTGTAGTAAACCTCACCCTGGCAGGGAAGGTGCACCAGTAGGAAGCCCTCCCTTTAAGGACCTGGCTGGGAAGGGCTGTCTGTCCTCCCGCTGAGGGCTCCAGGGTCTCCGGCTCCCCACCACCCCTCCCGGCTCTTAGCTGTGCAGCACACACACACACACACACACACACACACACAGACAAAGCTGCTAGAGCAACGTGAACAGATACCCACTTCGTCTAAAGTGATGACAGTGTCCCCTAAGCCCCCAAAGGCAAGGCTCTCTGGTTAAAATGGTTTCAAGATGAGTACTTTTCTGAATAATAACACTTCTGTTAAAAAGTTAGGAAGAGACCGGATTGAAGAGTGAGGCTTGGTCCCAAACGTAGGGAAGCCCTCCCTGAAACTGAAGCCCCACGCTGGCGGGCCCACCAAACAGCAAGCTGGAAGTGGGAGAGGACCGCATCCCACCGGTTGGTGCAGGTGGGCAGGGCAGGGCGCACGGAGGGACGGTCGCAGGGGCATCTGCTGCGAACGCAGGTGGCGGGAAGTGCCTGGCCTGGCCCTGCTTCTGAGACCCGATAAAACAGGAGCATGAGGTCCTGGCCCACAGTGGTGCTGCATCGTCCTGCCCAGGAGAGCGAAAGGAAGACCGAAGTGAGCTCTCATTGGCGGGCCTGGGGAAAACAGAAATCCGTTCTGTGTGGGCTGACGCACAGAGCAGGGGGGACGCTCACCCTCCTTCACACACCCCTCCAGCTGACATCCTTTGGGCTGGGGTGCTCTGCCCTTGCGTCCCATACCCACCCATCGTCTGCACTATCCAGAAGTTTCTCAAAGACATTCTTCCGTGCTGGCACTATTCCGGCTCCCCGGTGACCTCTGGTTCTCATTTCATAGTGCTTTTATTTCGAAGGGATGTGGAAAGGAGGAGATAGAGACACGTAGACAGTCCCCCCTCTTGGACTGAAAAGGTGACGGTGAGACATGGAACCCGAGGGAGATGTGGGGGAGAGATGGGACACGAAACCAACCCAGGATCGACAATATTGCAACCGGGGGGCTCGGGAGAAGACAGTCAAGTAGGAGATTTCCACCTGCAGAGATTTGACAGTCTTGATCGGAGACGCCAGCATCATTGGTGTCCAGGCGCCAGTGTTGGGTGGAGAGCTGTGCTCGTGCTCCGGGGCGGCTTCACCTCTGCTGTTCGTGTTTAGCATCTGTGTTCCCATGGCAGCCATTCCAGGATTCCTGTATCTTCCTCTTCCACGTAATCCTTGTCGTCCTTCAAAGGCAAAAACTCGTTCCGTGTCCTGTGTGGGCATCCGTGCAGACCGGTCTTGTCCACACTGGCAGTGCAGTCCACCGTACTTCGGATGAGCGCCCCCTATGGACTAGGATGCAGCAGTGAGCATCCCAGGTGCCCCTTCTGAGTCACTTGAGAATCTCCTTGTCCGTGTGTCCTTTGGCGCTTGTAGAGACACGGCATCCTTTCAAAGGCCGCAGCCCGTGGGTGCCTAGAGGTGGGGCGCTGGCCACCGAGCCGCTGAGTCTTTAGGGCCCTCGTGTGCGTCAGTTGACGACTCAGCGCCCTGCTCTTCTCTGCCCTGGATGCGGGGAGTTACCTTTCTCTGCTCCTTTCTCCCTGCCACGGGGACTCTGGTGCAGGATGGGAGGGAGGAAGGAGAGGAAGTGGGGTGTCCACACCCACTTTCTGCCTCAGGCAGGTCTCCTCGGTGCTCCTGCTCTTATGGAGCAGCCCCTCCCCCGGGAATCCCGACTCCAGCCCCCACCCCCAGCCCATGGTGCCCCCCCGCTGCTGGCCCTGGGATGCCCGCCTTACCCCCGTAAGTGGGAATGGCGTCTGCTGGTCTGATATCCCAGCTGCCTTGTCACCCCCTTTGGGTATCTTCGTTCTTCCAATACCTGTGTACATTTTCTGTGTTAAATTCCCTTTGTTTGGGGTGCCCGTGTGGCTCAGTTGGTTGAGCGTCGACTACTTGGTTTTGGCTCAGGTCATGATCTCGTGGTTCACGAGTTTGAGCCCAGCATCAGGCTCTGTGCTGATAGCATGGAGCCTGCTTGGGATTCATTTCTCTCTCTCTCTCTCTCTCTCTCTCTTTCTCTCTCAAAAATAAATAAACTTAAAAAATTTAAATTGCCTTTGTTTGAAATTCTACCCTGGCTTTTATTTTCTGACCGGGCCCCAAAGGATGCAACGTGTCCAAGTAGCTTCTCAACAATTCATTTATTGATTAAGAAAATATGTGCTCTTTCCACATGCCAGGCACAGTGCTGGATGCCAGGGATTTGAAACTAAAAAGAGAAGTAACAGAATAAATACCTGTTGTCTTAAAATCCAGTGATTGAAAGCTGCGTGTGAGGGACATCCTTCCCGCCTGGAGCCCTGAAGCGCCCCCAGGCCCTGGAGATTAATTAGACAGCTTTGTGCTTTGGGTACAGACCTGAACGCTCTCACGGAAGGGGTTTCAGAGTGTACATAGACCGCCGTGTTCCCGCTAGTGGTTAAACATCAGATTCTCATTTGGACTTCCGATCTGGCTCTGAAGTGACCGGGGATGGTTGTGGCAGCTGAGGACTGAAGCCTGCATTTTACATGAGGCTGGGGTTTCGCAGCTGCCGACTCCTGCCATCCTGCCAGGAGTGTTCCAGCTCTGAGTGCAGAGACAGCCAATTTCTACTCCACCTCTGGCACTTATCAAGGGCACAGATGTCCTAAAACCCCCTTATATTCTTGGAAGAAGAAGGGTCAACATCACTGCTGAACATTCTCGCAGCCGATGCCCAAGTGTTCAAAGTGGGGTGAAGCCCTTGAGATGGCTTTGACCCCTCAGAGTGCCAAGTGCCCCTTCTGAGCCAGCTTCCACATCCTCCTGATGGGAGCCGAGGTCTCAAGCTGCGTGAGGAGGGCCCTTGCCAGACGCGCCCTGGACTCTGGGCTCTGGGTCTCTGGGTCTCTGGCAGGGCTCCGTGTGGCCCTCCTGCCAGAGCTCTGCACTGTCTGCACACAAGCTGATGTATCAGTCAGCATTTATCAACCTCCGAAGTGCCATGCCCAGAAGTGACATTTCCCAGGAATCGAAGCCTTTAGAAGCTTGGGGGGTGCACGATGTGATAGGTGGGTGATTCATTGGGCTACTAGGCCATTTGGAGTTTCCTTGACTGTGCGGGTGCTGCCTGGTACCCTGGACGGTGATAAATGATGCTCTCCTAGGAGCTTGGTCACAGAGAAGGTTTCTCTTGGGCTGGTGAGCTGTACAGTTGCATTGGTGTAGAACAGAGTTCGTAATTGTTCTTTTTTGAGGAATGAACGTGGACCCATTGAGAATTTGATCAAGGCTGTGGACGCTTTCACTAGAAAACATATTTGCACATAATTCTGTGTACAGTCTCCTTTAAGCCCATAGGTCCACGGCCCCAGACCAACAGCCCCTGATATAGGGTACGCACACCTGATGCGTGCTGGGAGAACTGGAAGGCACTTTACGCACAAGAGATTTGCCCTGTGATGCAGTCCCATGCCACGCTTGGCTTTTGGGGCATTCGGCCCACATAAACCGAAGAGGGGCAAAGGCTGTGCACTCACGGCCAATGGGAGTTCAAGTTCGTGTGCTCGGACGAGGGGCCCCGTCCCCTCTGTGCCATAGCTGTCTTTGGAGGTGGCTGAAGTAGCCGATGTCTGGGGTCTCCTTCACTGCAAACATCTCCACGTGGCTTCTGTTCCTATCACTGCGTAGAAAGCAGGCCTGTCATCAAGTTTACCAACAACCTCGATCTTTCCGAAGTTGACAACACTTTCATTCTTCGTCTCTCATGAGAGTTTGGCAGCATCCAACCCAGCTGGTTGCTCTTTCCTCGAAATTTATTTCGTTTCTGACTTCTGTCAGGTTTTCTGCTACTTCTCTGGCCTCTTGTGCTCAGTCTCCCGTGCTGGTTCCTTCTCTTCTATTGGCATCATAAGTGTTGGGGTGTCCTACAGCCCCATCCCAACATCCAGTTCATCTCTGCCTGTGTTATTTCTCTACATAGTTTCATCCAGTCCCATTGCCTTAAAATTCAGGATGTTTGATGTCTCCAGTCCTGACCGCTACTCTGAGCTCTGATGCAGATGTCCAAGCACTTACTTGAAATCCCTGCTTGGGTAGAGAAGCATCTTGAAATCAACATGCCCAGATGAAGTTCACGACTGCAGTAAGATGCCCTTTTCCTGGGGCTCAAAGGGGGAGGCGACTAGTTAGCAAATTAAACATTTATGAAACACCCTTAATTGTTTTTTCTTTCCCCTTTTCTTGACCACTCAGGCTGTCTGAAAACCCAGCCAGACTTCCACCTCCAAAATAGATCACTGTTCTATCAGTGCTCTCTGTGTGCTCCCGTAGGGCGCCTTTCACCTGCACCTGTCACCTGGAGCGATGGAGACAGCTGTCTCATGGGCCTCCCGCTTCCTCTCCCGCCTCCCAACCACGCTTCTGCCAGCAACCACAGTGACTTTTCATAAACACGTCTCAGCTGGCAATACAGTGTTCACCTTCTAAAGCATGCTGAGGCTTCCTGTTAGAACAAAATAAAGCTCTTTCCCACGCCCCCCACGACCTCCATCACCTGCCTATCTCAGACTCTCAAATTCTGCACTAGCTGGGCTAGTGTTGCAGCTAGGCTCCGTGGTTCTTAATTGCTAGGTTCTTCTTCCCTGGGCCTAGAGAATTCTAGAGGAAATAGGACACTCATCAGTCTTCGTGTATATGCTGCCTTATTTCATCAATCATAGCCCAAGCCCTTGAGAGCGGGGACCCGATTTTATGCCCCATACCTTCAACATCTCCACCTTTGCCTCCAACCACCTGCCTTTGTCTCTAGGACAGTATCTTGCACTAATTCACTTAAGACTTTATTTATTGAGCACCTACTTACATACCAGGCTCTGTGTTAAGCACTGGGAATGTGGATGTTAGATGCTGAGAATTGTTTCTCTCTTAGTCTAGAAATAGGACCCATCGCATGGTGATGGGAGTGAAGAGATACTTGCCGTAAGAAATGTGCGTGAAAGCAATTTGCGTGAAAGCAAATTTCAGCTTGCGTAGAATTTTGCCGTTCTAATGAATTTTGAAAACTATCGCGGGGTATCTTTATTATTGCTTTGGGTTAGCGATAGACTAAATAGTGCCCTAGTTGCTTGCAAAAGTAAGTATGATTTCCCAAAGTGCCAAATTCACTTCTAGGCTGTAGCCGAGAGAGTCACACGTAATGGGAACTTATGCTGTTCCTAACTCAGATAGACAACAAGCAAGGTAAACTCTTCCATGTCTTCCTTCCCCTGCGATAAACATCTTCTGCTCAGAGTTTTGCTGGAAACACAGCAGAACTATAAATCCAAGCATGTTAAAGAAGAGACTGTTACTCTTTTAGCCACACTCTTCTTTCCGACTTACACAACTACTACAAGATGTTAGGTGTGAGGTTATCTGTGTTCAGGTGTTATATTTAATGGGAAGACTCTACCTTACATCTTTGCTTCAAAGCTGTGCTGTGTCTTAAAAAATTTTTTAAACCAGCCTTGCCAGGTTATAGCCAAAAGCTTCCTTGCTAGTGTAAATGTAATTAGCTACCAGGTATAAACATTGCTTAGAAGCTTAGCTTGTGGAGTTTAGTGAGCAAGTGTAGGCCTTCCTTGTAAATTTTAAGCTGCTAATTACAGAAGATCAGAACAGCTTGGTTCGTCTTAGACAGAGCTGGGATATTCTGTGCTGGCGAAAGATCACGGGGGGCTTATGGAAGTGAGTGATATGGTGTTAGTTATTTAAACAAATCTTTTAATGTTTATTTTATTTTTGAGAGAGAGAGAGACAGACAGACAGAGCACAACTGGGGGAGGGACAGAGAGACAGGGAGACACAGAATCCAAAGCAGGCTCCAGGCTCGGGGCTGTCAGCACAGAGCCTGACATGGGGCTAGAACTCACGACCTATGACATCATAACCTGAGCTGAAGTCAGATGCTTAACCGACTGAGCCACCCAGGTGCCCCAGTTATTTTTTTAAAAGTATTTTCTTCCTTTTCTGCTCAAATAAAAACTGGAAGCAGATCTGATGAGGAGTTAGTATCCAAAATATATACAGAACTTCTACAACTCAGCAGCAAAACATAAATAACCTAATTTTAAAATGGGCAAAGGACAAGAATTGATATTTCTCCAAAGAAAACACACCAGTGTCTAATAAATACTTGAAAAGGTGCTCAACCTCATCACGGAAACGCAAAGCCAAACCACAAGGGGCTCTGCAAAGCGCTCTGCAGAGGGACAGCTAGCACCCCTTCTGTGACAGAGGCCCCTAACACCTCAGCCTTTGCAACGAGGCCTCGCATCCTCTGAGTGTTTCCATTCTCTTTGGGGGGGGGGGGGAAGCAGCAACGGCCTGCTTCCCAGCAGCATCCTTTAGCGGGCCCAGATTTCAGGCTGGCCTGAGTTCTGTTTCTGCCCTCCTCAAACTGGGCTCTGAGTGTTTTGTTTGACTTTTACACTGAAAGGGTCACAAACAGTTCTCAAATCTGAGAGAGCTTGTTGAATACTGTATCCCCATGTTGAAGATCCGTAACGCCAGCCAGTATATTAAAGTCCAGAGCGTGTTTCTGACGTAAAGAAACGAGCTTAGCTTTAGTCAATCTGATATTTCCAAATGTACACAGACACAGAACATGTTTTGATCAGGGCAGGTTACTGATACTATCGGGATGGGACTCTCCGGAAACCTTGGATTAGGTGAACCTCCAGGATCAGGCCCACGAGTCCATCCCATCCTGTCCACTGCTGCCTTCCCACACACGTCTTCAGATGGGAAGGGAGGGCTGTCTTGTTTTTCTGGAGCTCCATCTGCTACCATGCCTCAGCGTATCAGGCCGAAGGATCGTTCCTATCTTTGCTCACGTTATAATTCTCCCAGGAACCTCTCTCCACCATTGTTGCTTACATTTTAGTGTACAAATTAAGTACTTATCATCTATGAAATCTTGCTTAATTCCTGCCATTATTCTGTTAATAACAACGGCTAACACTTCATGAACCTTTGTGACGCACCATAAACTCTGGCTTAAGCCGTTGTCGTGCGTTATTTCACTCAGCTGTGAGTGTCCTCTGAGGACGGGTATATGATCAGTTCTTCTAGACCTCGGCTTCCTCATCTGTAAAATGAGCACAGAATCCTCATCCGAGGCCACACAGCTGGTATGTAGCGGGCCTATGACTCACATTCGCTTCCGTCTGACTTCAGAGCCTTCCCTCTTAACCGCTCTGCTGTCCCTTGTCTCACAAAAAATCCTTACCAAATCCCTGTGAAGGTTTGATCAGGCTAGTTTGGGAATTTGGTTCCTTACTGTCTTTTTAAATTCACTGCTTTATGCTAAATATGCCATCTTCATTTATGTTGCACATTCAGAGCTTAAGTCAAGATGATAGACATCTCTCAAGAACTACTTGTCATTTTCTTCCAGGTAGCTGGGGAGAATGGCAGCTGTCTAAATCCACATATCACCACATACAAAAGACACTACAAAACAACCCATAAAACAACATAAATCCAGGATGCTGGCATAATTAGAAGACAGTTACTGTGCAAACTTCAAGTTGCTTTTAAATTTAAAAAGAAAAAGAAATCTTATTCAACCACACCGCTCAGCCTTTTCTTTGGCAAAGCTTTGTTGTGGGCAAAGGCAGTCTGATTTATAAACCCCAAATCCTGCACAGAGGGAAGGGGGCAGCAGGTACAAACATTCTAAAGTCACCGCTAGAAGGATAGAGTTCTCCTAATTGTGAAAATATTGAAGAAATTGTGTTAGTACACTGCAGCACTGATTTTAGGAAAGAGACTTAAAAAATATGTGATTGCAGGTGGAAGTCTTCAAAGAAAAAAAACAGCTTGTTGGGAGAAAAAGACAAAAAAAATAAGGGACAGGCACTTTTGGTGACTGGTTAGTTTAAAAAAAAAGGAAGTAAAAGGAAAAGTTAAGGTCTTGAAAGACAAAAGAGGGTTCACAGCCACTCCATGCATCAAGAAGGACTCACCCTCCAAAGAATCTGGACGATGCCATACAGATAAGGAGGACGCCGTGACCCTAGAGTAGAAATCTTAAAACCACCACAAGTATGCAAAATGAACAGTGTGAAACTGAACAAATCTATAGGAAGTTAAAGCAACAATGAGAAAAATGGGAATTGACACACATCAGCTGTTGAAACCCCTCCTATTAAGATAACCACCAAGCAAAAGCAGAAGAAAACCAGCAGGTGTAGTCCAAGGGAATTAAATATGTCACAAATAGACATTTATAAGAACCACCTTGAATCAGAAGTCAGAAATTAAAAACAAAAATGGATAGAAAAACCAAAAAAAATAATGAAAGAGTTGATTGAGCTCGGGAAAGAAATGAAGGAAAAAGGCAAAATCCTCTCAGAAGGGAGGATGACTCCAATGAAATGCAGTTGTGGGGGGGCATTGAAGAAATGCAAGAATACAATCAACACATGAAAATAAGATAAAAGAAGAAGTCAAAAGGATCAAAGAGAAAGAGGTTGAATGGGGAGATGAGCAAAGAGGAAACAATATACAAATAATGGAAGTCACAGATGTAGAAAATCAAACAGTGGAAGGGAACTAATATGTAAATTGTGGTCCAAGAAAATTTCAGGGACATAAAGGAAGACCTGAATTCACACATTTGAAGGGGCCACTGAGTACCTGGGGAAACAAGAGGGAATATCAACTTTGTGATGTATCCTAATAACACTATTGGACTTGAAAGATAAAAATCTTCCAAGGTGTTCAGATTTTAAAAGATTAAATAATTTACAAGAGCAAAAGAATCTGTAATTAGAATTCTCAAAACCAACATAAAAAGCAAAGCAACAATGGGACAGAATTTAAAAAAACCCAATGAAAGAAAGAGTGAAAAGAAACTTGATTTTCAATCCAGCTGTGAAGCATCAAGGCTATAGACTCTCGACAACTTGGGGGGTTGTGTGCCCATGGCCCTTTCTTGAGGAATCAGAGAGGGTGAGTTTCCTCTGGACAAGAGATCTGGACTAGAAAAACTCCAGGAAAATGACAATAACGTGCAGGGTAGCCTATCTGAGTGTATAAAAGGCTAACACGAGGGTGGAGACAAGGCGGAAAGACTGGTACGCAATTGTTATACTTTACGAAGAACAGACATAATGTGACTGAACACCAAGAGGAAAAAGTAGAAGGAAAAAGGAAAGAAAAGTAAAGTAATATATTGTCTGTTGGGAAATAGGTGGGAGTGGACATATGTCATTAGTATTGATACATCAGATGGTAAGGAATTCACGAAACAAAGAAAACTAAGGATACCAAAAAGGACACAGGTACAGTGGTAAAAACCATAGCAAAAATGCAAATATTCCTAAATACAAAGGAATGAAGATTTTAAAAATAAAGGCATCTGGGTGGCTCAGTCAATTGAGCATCCCACTTTGGCTCAGGTCATGATCTCATGGTTTGTGAGTTTAAGCCCCACGTTGGGCTCTGTGCTGACAGTGCAGATCCTCTGTGCCCCTCTCTCTCTGCCCCTCTCTCACTCTCTCTTTCTCTTAAAAATAAATAAATATTAAAAAAGAAGGAAAGCATACCTGTGATACTGAGAAAGGAACATAGCAAAATAACATAAAACACATAATTTATAAGACGTTATGACCAAGTTGATATTTGACATATCAGTCACACAATAATTAGGAGTGGAATTAACTATTAAAATATGAAGATTTGTAGGTTGTTCCATGAGGCAGGACACAACAATTACCTAACAAGAGATGACCTAAAACAAAGTGATTCAGAAGGATAAAAATAAAGAGATGGGTGGAGGGATACCAGGCCAGTAGGGGCAGTGAGAGAGACAAGGTTGCAATCTGATACTAACATTGGCTATGAAGAACTGATTACTGAGCGCATTAAGTGTGACAGACAAGGATATTTTAGAATGTGAAAGCACAGTGTGTGATAGAGATGTATCAGTGCTGAATGTGTGTGCAGCAATGAGCCCCCAACCCTGTCGCTGTTGTGCAGCAGAATTATGGGACATGTAAGATCTGGACAGAAACATGGTAGCACGCAAGCATAGGAAGGATCACCCTGACAAAATCAGTAAGGACACAGAACACCAAAACAGTAGGACAAGGGAAATCTTGCGGTCCATATTGAACGAGACATTCTGATAATAGAGAATGTGCCTTCGTGTCAAGCTGATGCGGCCCACTTACAACCTTACCTGCATATCAGTAAATGTGAAGAAACACCTGTGAGTCCCCCGAAGTGAGATACTACAAATTTCTTTGACTACGGTAGAATAAAACTAGAGATTGTTAACAAAATCCAAAAAGAATAAAGGTCCTTCCTCCTGGAACCATGTTATTAACTCTTGGGTGAAAGAGAAAATGAAAATTACCATTGCAGAAATTTGTAAACGCTGATGATAAAAACTGCGTATCAGAATCTGCATGGTATATGTCAAGCAGTGAACAGAAGGAAATCCATAGCTCTAAACGTTATCAATAAAAATGGAAAATGGCAGAGTCAGTTCGAAAAACCGGGGAAATAGTAGAGTCAACCAAAAGTGAGCACATGGAGGGGAATGGTAAAGATAAAAGCAGAGACTAATGGGGCACTTGGATGGCTCAGTCGGTTGAGCATCCGACTTCGGCTCAGATCATGCTCTTGAGGTTGACGAGTTCAAGCCCCACGTCGGGCTCTGTGCTGACAGCTCAGCCTGGAGCCTTCTTCAGATTCTGTGTCTCCCTCTCTCTCTGTCCCTCCCTAACTCATGCTCTGTCTCTCCCTGTCTCAAAAATAAATAAACATTAAAAACAAATTAAAAAAAAAAAGGCAGAGACTAATGATGTAGAAAACTATATACCAAATCAATTGAAGCCCTCCTGTCTTGCAAAGTTACTAAATACGCAAAGCACTAGCTAACTTGGCTGGAAAAAAAAGAAAGCACAAAAGTACAAAATAGATGCCAAGGGGAACTAACAGTTGAAATTCTGGGAGGGAGGCAAGGCTAGATCTTCAGATTACCCCCCATTTGAGGTAAGGGGGCTCACCCTTTGGACCTGCACGAACAAGTCACTGACAGGTCGTGACCTCGGGCAAGGCAGCTCCATGTGGCTGAGGGCGGTTCCAGCGACACGTGCAGCTGTGAGCCCTCGGCCCACACTCCCAGCATCGGGGTCCGAATGCAGTGGTTCTGCAGGGGGCCTCTGCGTGGAGTGGCACATCCTGTGTGATCATCTTTGTGTTAAAAGTTCAGGGGCACCTGGGTGGCTCAGTCGGTTGAGCATCCGACTTCAGCCCAGGTCATGATCTCACGGTCTGTGGGTTCGAATCCCGTGTGGGGGGCTCTGTGCTGACAGCTCAGAGCTTGGAGCCTGCTTCCAATCCTGTGTCTTCCTCTCTCTCTGCCCCTCCCCACTCTCACTTTGTCTCACTCTGTCTCTCAAAAATAAATAAATATAAAAAAAATTTTTAAAAAAGTTCATTCACCAGTGCTCAGGCACATTAACTTTAACACAGTCAACAGCTGTGTTCCTGATAAAAATGGCTTAATCCTGTGCTGCCTTCCCACCGAGCCTGTTGATGCGGAATATGTGTGAAAACATCTCAGTCTCTGAAGTCCTAAAAGCCATCTATATTAATTATTGTTGCATAAGAAATGACTCTAAGACCACACACAGGCGTGACCTGGCTGGGGGTTTCTGGGTCAGGCACCCAAGGTGGCAGTCAAGCTGTTGGCCAGGGCTGTGGTCATGCGGGTCATGCCAACTGGGGCTGGAGGTTCGCTTCCGAGCTCACTCCCGGGGCTGTTGGCAGGACCTCTCCGTGGGGCCGCTCCCCCCACAGGGCTTCCCCGACAGTGAGTGAGCCTGGGGGGAGGAGAGAGAGGCACAGAACAGTCCCGCCTCTCTCGGCCTGTGAACCACAGGAGGGAAGGAGTGTGCTAGCACTGCCTTAACAAAGTACCACGAGCTAGGTGGCTAACGCAACAGAAATGTATTGTCCCGCAGCTCCGGAGGCCGGAAGTCTGAGACCAAGGGGCCACCACTGTTGGTTCCTTCTGTGAGCTAGGGGGGAGAATCTCATCCACACCCCTCCAGGAGCTCCTGAGGTTGCTGGCAATCTTTGTTTGCCATTCCTTGGCTGGTAGATGTTTCCCCCCACGTCCGCCTTCCCTGTGCGCATGTCTGTTTCTGTGTCCAAGTATCCCCATTTTCGTAAGGATGCATCGGGCCCACTGTAATGACCTCGTTTTAACTCGATTACCTCTGTAGCGACCTTATTTTTAAATAAGGTCACTTTCACAGTTACTGGGGGTTAGGACACCAGTGTCTTTTTTGGGGGGAACACAGTTCAGCACAGCAGAGTGGAACCCTGTTTGTTTTGGGGACTGGCAGGAAAAGGGCATCCTTTGGGCTGGGGGCTGGGTGGGTGAGGCTGGGCCAGCTGATGGGAAACAATTGGGTGGTGGAGTTCACAGGCATTCTCTTGCATCTTTCTTTTCTTTATTTTTTTTTCCCTTTTTTAAAAATATAATTTATTGTCAAACTGGCTTCCATACAACACCCAGTGCTCATCCCAGCAAGTGCCCTCCTCAATGCCCACAACTCACTTTCCCCTCCCTCCCACCCCCCATCAACCCTCAGTTTCTTCTCTGTATTTAAGAGTCTCTTATGGTTTGCCTTCCTCCCTCTCTGTAACTTTTTTTTCCCCTTCCCCTCCCCCATGGTCTTCTGTTAGGTTTCTCAAGATCCACATATGGGTGAAAACATATGTTACCTTTCTCTGACTGACTTATTTCACTTAGCATGATAGCTTCCAGTTCCATCCCCGTTCTGCAAATGGCCAGATTTCATTCTTTCTTGTGGCCAGGTAGTATTCAATTGTATGTATAAACCACATCTTCTTTATCCATTTTGTCAGTTGATGGACATTTAGGCTCTTTCCATAATTTGGCTATTGTTGAGAGTGCTGCTATAAATATTGGGGTACAAGTGCCCCTATGCATCAGCACTCCTGTATCCCTTGGATAAATTCCTAGCAGTGCTATTGCTGGGTCATACGGTAGATCTATTTTTAATTTTTTGAGGAACCTCCACACTGTTTTCCAGAGCGGCTGCCCCAGTTTGCATTCCCACCAACAGTGCAAGAGGGTTCCCGTTTCTCCACATCCTCGCCAGCATCTATAGTCTCCTGATTTGTTCATTTTAGCCACTCTGACCAGTGTGAGGTGGTATCCCAGTGTGGTTTTGATTTGCATTTTCCTGGTGAGGAGTGACACTGAGCATCTTTTCATGTGTCTGTTGGTCATCTGGATGTCTTCCTTGGAAAAATGTCTATTCATGTCTTCTGCCCAATTCTTTCTGGATTATTTCTTTTTTGGGTGTGGAGTTTGGTGAGCTCTTTATAGATTTTGGATACTAGACCTTTATCTGATAGAAAATACTTGCAAATATCTTTTCCCATTCCGTTGGTTGCCTTTTAGTTTTGTTGATTGTTTCCTTTGCAGTACAGAAGCTTTTTATCTTCATGAGGTCCCAATAGTTCATTTTTGCTTTTAATTCCCTTGCCTTTGGAGATGTGTTGAGTAAGAAATTCTCATGCATTTTTCTACACTTCCAAAATGTCTTGCCTGCACAAGGATTAATAATATCTTGTCTGGGGATAGTTTCCCAACCACAATGGGGAGGTGTTATGTATTTTCTCTAGGCCCTGTGACTTTTGGTAGTGTTACCAAGATCAGCCATAATTAAGAAGTCTCCTGAGGTCTGCAGGCTATGGCCTAAAGCTTCATTAAATGTGATGAGATGAAGCACCTTCCGCTGCCCCATCGGAGAGCCGATGAAAAACAGACTGAGCTTCTTGGCCTTACCTAACTCAGTTGGTGGCTTTATGAATATGTCTCCCACAGATGAAGTGAAGCTAACCAGTCACTTCTGTGTGAAATCTTTATAAACTGTTGAAATTCTGGGTTTAGGAAGCTATTCATATTTATCCGCTGCGTGTTCACCTGCAAATTCCAAAAGAAGCAGCCGTGTTGGTGCTGCTTTTGCTATGTCTACACCCATTCTCATTCGCCATGGGTCAGTGTTTTAGGCATTGTACTATTTGGATTTGCAGGTGGCCGTCATGACCTGACTGGTGGCAGTGACCTGAGTGAGGAGCGTGAGGAGCACTGGTTGATACGTGGAGGATAAGTGATAAGTGAAGTTCATAGCCTTGCAGAGACCTTGAATCTCATCTGAAACCTTTTGCCTGCACTCCAACAGGGCAGGGAGCCACTGCGTGCCCTTGAGTGGGGGGAGGAAGATCGTGAGGTCCATATAGGACATAACTTTGGGTGTCCTTCATAGTAAGCAGAGTAACAAGGAAGGGTCTGCTGGCTCATGCCTGCGGTCAGTCTGTGGGTTCACAGAGCAGCAGTCCTGCGGGGCTGAGCTGCATTCTTGGGATGTGCAGGCTTAACATTTCCAATCTCTCTGCATTCTCACTCATAAAGGGCCACTGTAATCTCAGAGACATCATCCGCGACACGGTGTTTGTCTGCTGCTGGTTAGGCAAATGGCAAGCCGAAGTGCCTGCTCCGGGAAATTAATGCCCTCGTTTGTCACCAGCCTGCACAGCAGACTCTGGTGCCCTTTCTCGCTGATTGACTAATGGCTTTGAGGAGGGGAAGTGATAGGTAGAATGCTTCTCCTAGAAGGAAAAACTGATAAAGGGATTGACTCCCCAGATCTTTTCCATTTCAATGAGATGTTCTTTCTGCTCAAATTAAATGAGCTTGTCCAAATAAATAAGAAGGCATGGGCACTGTGGATGGTGGAAGCCAGGTGCTCAGTAGAGGAAATCAATCTGGAGATGGGGTGTTTCTCTCTCTCTCTCTCTCTCTCTCTCTCTCTCTCTGCTCCAGGCTGGCAAGTCTCTGATCCCGTTCACTTCTTACCCTTCTGCTTTCCATACAAACCCTACACATTTTTTGAGGCCAACTGCACAATCTTCTCTTGGAGATCAGAGCATCCTTTTCTGACTTCCTACCATTTGCAGCCACACCATTTGGCACTTAGTTAACTTCTTAGCTCTTGCAGAATTGTCACACTGAACCTCTCGAGGCTGTTGATCATGCCTTACACAACGCCGTACTCCCCCCGCCACGGAGCGCCACGCTGAGGAAACAACAGAGAATTGTCCGTAGCTGCCGATTGGTTAAACCTGGCAGGAGGAGCACACATCTGATTTTTGCTGCTTAGGGGCTGTTCTCTTCCTTCCTGGGAACAATCATATGGAATAATATCTTAGATGGTTTGAGAAACCACTCCTTCCTCCATCATCGACCATGACTGTGTGCTTGCTGTGGGATTGACCCATTCCTCAGTCAGCTAATCTCATTCTGGCCACAGCGATTGGTCCAGGATGGGCAGATGACCTAAGGCAACACAATCAGAGTGAGCCTCAGAGACTTTTCAGGGATGCGAGGTAGGGTCCCTTTCAGCTCCCACCCTTGAGAACTACAAGAAGTCATCTTGTGACCAGGAGGTGAGCCGGCATTGCATGAAGGCAGAGTAGAGAGAAAGAGGTTCGAGGCCACCGTTGAACCACTGGCTCAAGCCATGCCTGTGCACTCCTCAGTTTGAGTAACCAGTAAAATTATCTTTATGCTTTAAGCGAGTTTGAACTATGCTTTTGTTAAGAGTCACCAAATGGACACAGGAGATCCATCCAGCTCATGGCCATGTCTGTTCCTGTGAACTCTGTGTCTCCCCAGATCAGACATCTTCAGAAAGAATCCAATTTGGGGCTTAGTCGGTTAAGTGTCTGACTCTTGATATTGGCTTAGGTCATGATCTTGTGGTCTTGGGATCGAGTCCCATGTGGGGCTCTGTGCTGAGGGTAGAGCCTGCTTGGGATTCTCTCTCCTTCTGCCCCTTCTCCACTCACATACACGTGCTTGCTCTCTCTCTCTCTCTCTCTCAAAATAAATAAACCTTTTTTTTTTTTTTTAAGAATCCTATTTGGATAGTTTCTTCTCATCTTAACACTAATATCCAGTTACAAACAGAAGGAGAGTATCCCAACATTCCTGCAACCTGTAGGGAAAGCTGTGGAGTCAGGAGAGGAAACAGAAAGCGAACACCCCACTTCTGTACTTACCTCCCTTCACAGAAGGTTTCTTGGAACTTTTGAGGAAAATGGAGGAGGAGTAGTCAAGGAAGGAATGACTCCACTTCTCCCAGTTTCTTCTGTTCACGGCTCCACTGCCCCATGGCTCGACTCCGACCAAGGAATTCCTTCCGCCCCTCCTGGCAAAGTTTCCTCGTCTTTCTCTTCACGAGCCGATATACATCCTCACCATCTCTGGTCCCACACGGCTCAGCCCAGGAGTGCTGACATTCCTGGCTAGATAACTCTGTCGTAGGGCTGTCCTCACCCGGCACAGGTTGAGCGGCATCCTTGGCCCCCACCTGTGTGATGCTGGGAGCACCCTCTCCTCTTCCCAGAGTGTGACAGCCCAAACCACTTACAGACATGGCCACATGTCCCCTGAGGGTCGGAGTCACTAGCCCCCAGTCCCTGTCAAGAACATCTGCTCTACGGGGAGCGGTGGGGGTATAATTTAGAAAAACGACTGACCTCCAATATTCTCTCTCTGGAGATTCCGATTTACCCGTTAGCGTGCCGAATCCACTCACTCAGGATCTCTATTCTGAACTGACCGAAGAATGAAGACACATGGGGTTCTCGGGAGCAGGACCCAGTCCCCCTAAGTCTTGTGCAAATGCTCTGAATCGCTGCTGGCAGGCACTGACCCAGCGGACTGTCGAAACTGTGTTACCCCCCGCCCCCGTGGATGTTTGTTATCAAGCAGGACAAGGTAACCCAGTACCTCCACCTGAGTTCGTATTGTCCCTAGGAAAAGAACAGTAGAGTGAACACTACTATTTGTCGAGCATCTGCCTCATAGCAGCACATCCCCGAAAGCTTTGTTTCTCCGACCTAATCATCTCAGAGGTGTTTTAAGGTCAGTGTCACTACTCCCCCGCATCGACGGACATCCTCAGCCTTCCTGAGCCTGATAGCACGTCTTCGCAGGATTAGAACTTGGGTGTGTCTGCTTCAAAGCCCACACAGTTTTTGCTCTGCCAGACTGACTCCAGGCAGGACGGATGTCCTCTCTTCCCAGTCTAGGCCAGCCCTGCAGTTGGGGTTCCTGGGAAGCCCTGTGCTGGACCCTTCTTGCCCTCACTGCTTTGGGTCTGGCACGTTGACCTCTATGGTTTGCAGGGAACAGGCTCCCTGGCTTTCTGGGTTCTGATCAGGTGTGGACAGAGGGCAGCACGGGAACTGGACAGGCTGGGCCCTCTCTCCCCGTCTCTCTCTGTCTCTGTCTCTCTCTGCCGGGGACTGATTAGCAGTGACTTTGTTCCCCTGGTAGGGACCGCAGCTCCTCTTGGGGGTGGGAGGGTCCTCCTCTCCTGCAGCTCCAGCTCTAGGTTCTGGCAACTTCGCCCCTGCCCCCCCTCCCCTGCTCCCACTTCTCCCCCCGCCCCGTCCCCCCAGCCCCGGACCTGCTGCGGGGCCTCTGGCTACTTCACCGCCTCCTACTGGTTTCTTTCCACCCAAATCCTAGGTGACCCCTGTTGCCTCAGGGCCAGATCACCTCACCCACCAGTCTCAAATTAATGCACTCTCAAACACAAATGTAAAATAAATGGGAAAAAAAAATCAAATCAAGATACCCTGCACTCTGATTCCTCGGTTAATCCGTCTTATCTCAGAATCGCCATGGTTTTTACGCCGTGAGATCCTTGCTCAGGGTGCTTTTATCATGATTATGTTGCATTTCAGCACAGTGGGCACCCTCACTTAGCTCTCCTTAATTGGATTACCCTGTTGGAATGTACAGACAGGGCCCTGCAAGAAGCTGGTACCCCAGTTCACCTGGTCTCATGATAGACGTTCAGCAGCGAGCTGAGATTGCTTCTGATACCTTCCCCTGGCCTTGCAAGCGGCCAAGTCCCCAGGTCCCCAGAGGGTTGGGAGGGGACCGGAGGGTAGAGCTCCCCCCCTCCCCCGATAATGGGAGGGAGTGGGCTTCTGGAAGGACCTGAGAAGGCCTTCCCTTGGTCTGCTGGCTGTTGGTTGGCCGGCACTTTGTGTGAAATGTGTTACTCTGATGCTGCACATTTCTTTAAGGAGAGAAGAGGCACCGTCTGTGTGCACAGAGGTCGGGTACATGGCCACCTCGACCGTGGCTCACCATTGCCCTCGTGACCTCATGACCTTGAGAGCCAGCTCTGTCTTCACAGACTTGCAGGCATTCAGTATGCATTTGTTGATTAATGTCTATGAAAATTACAGTTTATCCTTCCAGATCCTTGCAGCCTGATGGGAATATCCATAATGCCTACCTCAATGGCTGGCACGTAAGACATGCCCCATGTGCATCTTTTCACTTATTGGAGAGAAAATGATCGTTTTAATAAGTAAAAATGACACAGTGTAAAACCACCACGGGGCTGAGATGACACAGGTTAACCGAAGAACCAGAATGCAAGCTAACTTTAAACAATTTATTTCTGTTTGCTTACTTGTTGTGGTTTTATGTTTGGAAGCAAATACATTTTAATTTGGGGAATGAGGCCTCATTGGATAGGGTAGGGAACTGCGTAGGGATTTTTCCTAATGGTAATAACTTTTAGTGTCTTCATTGACTTAAAGTATCCAAAATATAGCATGTACAAAAAATGGAATCAGGTTCTCAGGAAGGCCTGACCTGAGCCGGATATCAAGACATCCGTGTTCCTACTTACATCTTTCAAATGGATGACTTTTATTTTTAAGTTTATTTATTTATTTTTTTTGAGAGAGAGAGAGCGGGGGGGGGGGGGGGGGGCAGAAAGAGAGGGAAAGAGAGAGAATCCCAAACAGGCTCCACACTGTCAGCGCAGAGCCCGACATGGAGCTCAAACTCACAAACGGTGAGATCATGACCTGAGCAGAAACCAAGGGTCAGAAGCTTAACTGACTGAGCCACCCCGGTGCCTCTCTAATGGATGACTTTGGAGGACTTGGACCTTCTTTATGTTTTTATTTGTTTATTAAATAAGAAGGGCCTACCAGATGATTAAGAAGGCTCCCGACGTTCTGTCTGTGGTTATGGGACAACATAACTGCGTGACATCACTGATGGTCTGAGTAACGCGTGTGCAATCCGCTGTCTCTTCTCCTCTTCCTGTGTCTTCGACGCACATGTCAAAGGGGCTGCGGGGAGGCCTAGTGTACCTACGGTGGCATCTGAGTGCTTCTGGAGCCTGTGCACTCGGCGCCTGTGGGCGCCCGTCCAGGGTGGACAGCGTTTGGTCCCCTGGCCTCCGGCTCGGGCCCCAGGCCTTGCTGGCGGGAACTTGCTGGCATCCGGTTCCTATTCCCTCACCTCTCCCTGGGAGGCTGTCTAGCTCTGACGGGGTTCCAGGGACGCAGGTGCCCTCAGCCCCCATGGGACGGTCCTGAGGGTTTCATCCGCAGGCCCCCGGGGCGCCCTCTGTCTCTCATCTGCTTTTCTGCCTTTTCTTTTCCTGCCTCCTTTTCTCTTTTCCTCTCCATCTCCTCATTAAAAGCTCTTCCTTCTTCTCAGTGCCATGCCTGTAATCACCTCCACACCTTCTGCTCCAAGTTGGTGGCGGTGCCCGAGGCCACACGTCTGGGCTGGGGCCCGTGAATGGGAAGAGTGGATCCGAATCCACGTGGGTGGGTTGTCCGGGACGAGCGAGACCAGCAGCCGACCCCACCCAGCAGTGGCGCTCAGGCCTCCGGGGGCGGGCGGACGGGGAGGCTGTGGATGCGGCAGGCACGCAGGGCAGAGGGCGTCCTTGGAGGGCCGCGGAGAGAACCCCGGGCAGGGAGAGCCCCCGCAGGCCGGGGTGGAGACAGACGCCCCCGCACGGGGGACACAGCAACACACGGCCAGGACAGTGGCACCTTCACTTCCTCCTGTCCCTGTGGGAGCCCTTCTCTCCAGGCCGGCATCACTGACTAGCCAGACATCCTCGGTGACTCCCGGCCATCCTCAAACGTGCAGAGGGATGAACCACTTCAGCCCCCAGGGCTGGGAAAACAAAGGCCAGGTTATTCAGTTATGTTGACCTACCGCTATGGATCCAAGGTGGTTTGGAAAACAAAAATACAAACCTTAGCTTTCTCACTTTACAATGAGCCATAAACGATCCCAAGTGGATAACTGAGCTGCTCTGTGGACAAAACTTGATTGTGTGACGTGTTTGGAAAATGGTTCGGTGGCAGGGACTCCACGCCCCTCAGAAGCCACCAGCGTCTGGTGGGCGGTGCAGATCTAATTTGCAGATGGTTCGCTCTGCATCATGGACCGAGTGCACTTGACCCTCACGTGGATGGAGTCGGCCCAGAGCTCCTCCGGGGCTTCCGTGGGACAGGACAGTCCGCTCCAGGTGGTTCCTTCAAGAGCCGCAGTGAGACTGGGAACTCGAGGCCCCGTTGTGTCTGTGGGGGGAGGAGGGCCTGGGCGGGGGAGCAGCCTCAGGCCCACAGTGGCCCGTCCGAGCAAGCGTGATGTTGGAGTTCTCAGGACTGGCCTGTGTTTGCTGTGGTTGGAACGTCCTGCCTCCGTGGGTCCTCCTGCTGCCCGGGCCCCGCAAGCAGAGCGCCGGGAGCCCCAGGAGTCAGGTCCAGGCCTCATAAGCAGCAGGGAACGCCAGCTGGTGCTCCGCATGGTTCGCGAGGTGAGGCTTCGCTGTGAATGTCCTCAGAGGAAGAGGAGTGGTTCCCCGAGTGGGAGGCTTCATATGTGGCATCCAGAAGAGAGAAGACCGGCCCCAGCCCAGTCTTCACCTGTCACAAAGCCGCAGCAACTCCAAAAGCCGGCGTGGAGGGGCGTTTAGTCCACGTCTTGTCCGTGTGTGGACAGGTGCACCGACGGCCCTTACTGTCTCCGTGTCTCAGGCCGCCTACGCGGGGCCGTCTGTGTTGTTGACGCCCCGGCCACGGCCACGGCCACGGCCATGCTCTGGGGGTCCAGGCCGGCTCTTGGTGGGTCTGCTCAGCTCTTCTCGTCGCTGAACCCCCCCGTCCAAACTGGGACACCCCCAAGAGAGACAAGGGCTGCTGTCTACGGTGGTCACCGGTGATGAACGTGGGACCGTCCTCCCGAGACCAGTGGGAGCCATGGTTCATTTCGGTTCCTCCTTCCTTCCAGAGGGCCCGAACTCACATTGTTTTCAGCATGCTGATTGCACACTGTGTGCCTTCCTCCTTAGGCTCCTGGCAGGAAAGAGGCCTGTGGGGAGGGTTCAGCTGGGGAGACCCAGCAGAGGAGGGGCTGAAGGGGTGGGGCGGGAGAGCCGGGTTTTCTGCAGCAGGTGGCTTTACCTGCAGCAGGTGGCTCTCCACGGGCCGTGGAGGGCCCGTGGCGGAGGCCAGTGAAGGAAACCTGGTTTTGGCAGACTGCCTTTTGTGTCTCTTTACAGACCACTTGTTGAGGACACATAACCCTGAGTTTGCAGAAGATCCAAACTCTGCACGACCCCAGGGGCCGGGGGCTTGGTGTTTCCTATGACTCAACTGTCCATTATCCTTCCTGGTGGCTCCTCCCTCAGAGCACGTCCCTGCAGTGACCTTTGGGGGGGGCGGGGGGAGGTGGGGGGGGAGGACGCATGCAGCCAGCAGGACAACCCGGAGGGAGTGGAGGTCACTCTCCGGTAATTGTATATTCACGGAGCGCGAGGGCACACTGTCGTCTTACGTGCAGCATGCAAATGGCTCTGTGTCTTGACCAGCTTCAAGGAGAGCTTTGAAAACATCAAAATGGAACGCTGTCTGAAAAGGCACTTACAGAGCTGTCTCCAAAACATCCGCGCCTGAAGTCCTGAATATCTAAGCGGCTCTCCAGCAGAGCAGTCTTTCCCCTGTGCCCCGCTCTGCATGACAGTGACGGAGCCAGGGCCCCTGGTTTCTTCTTCACCCCAGCGCTAGACTCAGGGCGCCCTGGTACCGAGGGCCGCCCGGAAGCAGGCACGCTGGCGCCGTCTTGGAATGCCGCGCACTGCAATCGGAGGGCATTTAATTAAGCTTCCTCGACCATGAGGATAATAGAATGCAGCCATCTGGGATCCTGGAGCCTTGAGATGGAATCAGAGGGATGTTCCAGGCAATCCAAGTTAGGGGGCCCGAGCAGCATGTCAACAATGCAGCCGCGCTCTCGGCGTTTTTCCGCACAGTCTAAGAAAAAGCAGAAAATATGGCTAACGTGCATGGGAACGTCTTCAAAATATAAAACTCAAGCTGGCATTCAGCAGCTGCGACGCTCTGGGCCGCGCGTCTTCCCGCCTTACCTCCGGCTCCTCTGCACGAAAACGATGCTGCATCGACACAGCCGACTGTCTGGGTGCATCGTTTCCCCCCCGCTGGCTCTGGGCGGCTCCGCTGGCCCTGCTCAGCCCCCCTCACCTCTTCTCACACGGGGATGCCGCCCCCTTGTCTCCACGCCCGGCCAGCCCGGCCCGGTCTCCGGCCACCCACCCCGCTGGCATCCCTCTGGACATTTTGGTGACAGTCACTGGCAGCACCTAGGCAGTAAACGTTGGGTCTTCACCCCAGTCTTCCACTTGGTAGTTGGGTGACCTCAGGGGACAAGCGTCACCCTTTTGGATCTCGGTTTCTTTGCGTGTGAACATGGGGGGGGGCAGTGGGAGGAGCACCAGGTGCCTTGGTTTACGGCCACCACACTCTGACCCAGGCCCAAGGGGCTGCTCAGGAGGGCCGGTCCCCAAGACACTCAGATGGGAGGAAGCACTGGGTACCACTGTGAAATGGTACATCTTTCTTGTCCCAGCCCCACCCCCGCACAGAGTCTGTGTGTCCTCAGCCAAAGTTCATGGACAAAATCCTTTCTCAGGGCGCCTGGATTCCTGGGTCCTTCTGTGGACCCAGGTGCCCAGAGCATGCCCCTGTGTGAGCCCGCCCTTCACTTCACTGCCTCCAGGATTCTTTCCTCCCCAGATCACCTCCTGACTTAGGTCGTGTTCTCCAGATATATTCCTGAAAAAACACAAAGTTCTCTACTTGGTCCCTGACTTTCTGGGAGGTTGTTACGAGCTGTTTCCTGATGAGTTGTGTATGTTTTTCTTCTGCCCAGTATCCAGGCCTGGCTCACTCTGGCAGATGAGATCACGAGTGGTGTCACACAGTGGAGGGTTCCTGGTGGAGCCTCTGACTTTTTGGGGGAGGCCCGCTTGCGACGGGGCACTGCATAACTGCGGGTGGCCAGCGCGGCCCCGCTGTGGCTGTAGGAAGCGATTCGCGTCATATCCTTTGATTTTTCACTGCAGAGTTGGTCATTCTGGGAGGCCTAAATGTTTCCTTGGGAAAAAAATCAAGGCATGCCCTGTATTTGATAGCACTCGATATCCACACCTAAAAACTAGATTGCAGTCTTTACTTTTGCTTTATATACACTCAGTTTCTCAAAGTTGGGTAAGGGCACATCACTTTTTATTTTGTTAAAAAAACTTTTTTAATGTTTATTTTTAAGAGAGAGAGAGAAATAGAGCACAGGCAGGGGAGGGGCAGAGACGGAGGGAGGCACAGAATCCGAAGCAGGCTCCAGGCTCCGAGCTGTCAGCACAGAGCCCGACGCGGGGCTCGAACCCACGAACCGTGAGATCCTGACCTGAGCTGAAGTTGGACGCTCAATCGATTGAGCCACCCAGGCGCCCCAACACATCACTTTTTATTTTTTTATTTTTTTTTTAATTTTTTTTTTTAATTTTTTTTTCAACGTTTATTTATTTTTGGGACAGAGAGAGACAGAGCATGAACGGGGGAGGGGCAGAGAGAGAGGAAGACACAGAATCAGAAACAGGCTCCAGGCTCTGAGCCATCAGCCCAGAGCCCGACGCGGGGCTCGAACTCACGGACCGAGAGATCGTGACCTGGCTGAAGTCGGACGCTTGACCGACTGCGCCACCCAGGCGCCCCAACACATCACTTTTTAGATTGAAAAGCCTGCCCATGTAACATGCCACGTCCTCTGGCCAGTCGCTGCAAGCAGTTTTCATGTGCTTGGAAAGAGCATGGAAAGAGGGACATGCCACTGTTGAGATTATCATTTTATAATTTTTTTTTTTTTGCAATTTGTTTCTTTTTTTCTCTTTCAACGCTGTGTCCTAAATAAATGCGTCTGAAATGTTTAACTTCTTAGATTCCCCTTGTCTGCTTCCTGGATCCAAGGCTGCTCACCACACGTCAGCGGCCAGCAGACTCTGCTGCCTCGGGCTTCCCTTAGCTGCTGCCCGCCAACTGCACGCCCAGAATTTCTGGCTCCTCCCGTCACGTCTGGTGTCTTGAGTGGCTGAGGAGGGGGCTGGATAGCGCAACGAGTATCTGCAGGGGTCCCAGCTCCTCGCTAGGTGGGTTTTGACCAACTGGAAACAGCAGGTGGGAGAGTGGGAGGGATTCGCCCTCCTTCTGTCCTGCTCTGACGGCTGGCCTCTCTGTGCCACCTGTCCCAGAAGCATGACATCTGGTATCAAGCGAGCTGCTGTGTCACGTTGGGACTCGGGAAACTGTCCAGAGAAGTAACGTGGCACCTGTGAGCCTGGAGAGATATATCACCACAAGGTGGCAGGATCACACACAGCTTCCCCGGGGCCATGCTTTGACAGGTTTGCATGCAGTGGAGGTCCCTCAGGGAGTGAGACCTTCCAGAAGTGGGGCAGGGGTGATGCAGTTCAGCAGCTCGGTGGGGAGCCCCTGGGTCTGTGGTTCCAAAGAGCAGCAGCAGCTGGGGGTCTTGATAGGCCTGGGGTTTATCTTATCTGCGGCCGGCAGACGTCGGGCACAGTTCTGTGGGGGGCACAGAGCAGGGAGACTGTGTATGGCTGAGAACGTGCCCATCTGGTCTACATTTAAGACAACTGGATATGTAAACTTCTGAGTCTAGTTGCTGGCAGGCTTTTGAGCATGTGGGTCTCAGATGGAAGTGAGCGACCTGGGGACCCGTGTTCGGAAGCGACATCCCCACCGCTTCCCATCCTTTGCCATGTGTAGGAGGTGTGATGGGCTTTGGGACTGATCCTGGATCAAGATACAGCCACCAGGTGGCAGTACCACACACAGCTTCCTCTCAGTGCTTTAATAGATTTGCCCATGACCTAGGAATTTCCAATTCCAGGTGCAGGTCAGAGGGGAGACGATATGGGACGATGAGATTCCTTGGGGCACCGCAGATCATGCTGTGTTTGATAAGAGCCGAGCTCCTCTTACCGAGGAGGGTCAGGCAGAGACATCATCCCCACCAGTGTGTGGCTTAAGGCCAGTCCCACTCACACTTCGCCTCTGAAAGAGGCAATATTGAGGCTCTCCTGAGAGCTCCAAGTGGGCAGTGGGGTTCATGATTTCTTTCTGGTCCATTGTCCCCACCCACAAAACACAAATAGGGCACCGTTTGACATTTTTGAGAAGAAAATATATGGTATCCTTTTTTTTTTAACGTTTATTCATTCTTGAGAGACAGAGAGACAGCAGGAGTCGGGGAGGGGCAGAGAGAGAGGGAGACACAGAATCTGAAACAGGCTCCAGAGCTGTCAGCACAGAGCCCGACGTGGGGCCCGAACCCACGGACGGCGAGATCATGACCTGAGCTGATGTCAGCCGCTCAACCGACTGAGCCACCCAGGCACCCCAGTTTTCTTGTAATTTGAACATACTCTGTGGTCAGAGCCATCCTCTTCCTATATACGTACTCAGGAAAAATTCTTTGACATGTGCACCAGAAGAAATGTACAATAATGTCTACAACAGCACCATTCCTACTGTGAAGAAGCTGGCTGCAATCCAAATTCCCAATGAATTCCCACTGACAAAAGAACGGGTTACAGGGTGACCATAAGAGAGCGAATTCATACCGCAAGGGATGGTTTTAGAATGAGGGTCTGTGCTGGGTGTGGGTGCAGTCTGCCATGTATTGGAAGGATGCATGGGCTGTCAGCTGTCAATGCCTCAAAAACACCATCAGTAGAATGTGTTGAACCAGAAGAGTGAAGTTTATTAAATTTACGGCAGTCGGGGAGTGCATCCCCTTGACCGTCTTAGTGTTGTCTCAGAAGGAGAAAGTCAAGGGAGGACATTCATAGGATTTTAGCACTCAGGCTGGCAGACTTTAAGGTAGGTCTATGTGATGGTTAATTTTATGTGTCACCTTGACTGGCCACAGGGTAGCCAGATTCAACATGATTTCTATGTGTGTCTTTGAGGGCGTTTCCAGGTGCGATTAGCATGTGAAACCGTGAGCTCAGTAAAGTAGATTTGCCTTCTCCTCAGTCTATTCCACTGAGGGCCTGAATATAACAAAAGGTAGAGGAAGGAGACATTGATCCTTTTTTTATTTGCCTCACTGATTGAGCTGATCTTGTCTCAACTTTTCCAGCCTTTGGACCAGGATTTATACCATAAGCTACTCTGATTCTTTGGTCTTTGGATTGGGACTGAACTACACCACTGGTCTCCTGGGTCCCCAGCTCGTAGACAGCAAATCATGGGACTTCTCAGCCTCCATAATCATGTGATCCAATTTCTCATAAGAAATGTTATATCTATCTGTCCATCTATTTATCTGTCTGTCATCATTTTCTATCTATCGTCTCCTACTGGGGCTGTTTCTCTGGAGAACTTTGACTAATACAGCCTACTGTACAGGATACTGACCAATAAGGGGACAAGTTTATATTATAATAGCTTTAGATTGGTGGGCACAAAGAGGCGAAGGTCTTGAAGAGAGTATTAATAGGCAGACTATAAGTCTTGAGAAGTAAATTTTTATAGTTGATTTACAGAGCTGTTTTCCTAGGGTGGTGATTCCTTGGAGCAGGCATCTGAGAGATTTTTGCTTGATGCTAACATATTGTTTAGCAAGGAACGGGAAAACATGTTTGTCCCAGAATGTTGAGCCCGGAGAGAGTGAAACATGTTTAATCTCAGAATTGTTTGGTACAGCAATAAAGTATGTTGGTTTCAGTTTTTTCTCTTCCCCCCTTTTAAAAACATTTTTTTAAGTTTGTTTATTTTGAGAGAGAGAGAGCGAGCATGAGTGGGGGAGAAATAGAGAGGGAGAGAGAGAGAATCCCAAGCAAGCTCCTGTACTGTTAGTGCAGAGCCCAACATGGGGCTTGAACCCATGAACCATGAGATCATGACCTGAGCTGAAATCAAGAGTTGGACACCTAACCAACTGAGCCACTCAGGCGTCCCCGATCTCTCTCCCCCCTTTGATAATTCTTCAGCCTAGCTAGAAGATAGACCATTATCCTCTGGGGACATGACAATCCTGTTCTGTACCATTGTATGCTGTGTCATGACCCCTGGTAGAGTATCTCATGGGAGGTGTTCCAACCTTTATAAGGGTCAGAAGTTCTTGTGTTTTCCATTAGAAGATCATTATTGGATTCTTTGATTGGGTAGTGTCTGTAGAGCAGCACTAGAAACTGGAGACCACACACTTGAGCACTACAGTGCAAACAAACACCATGAGCAGGATTCTAGTGAGAGTGTGTTGTCCACATCAAAGCCAAGTTCAACAGGATACCCAAGTTAAACAAAAAGATCTCCTCCCATGTCTGAAGAACTACATGAGAATATTCACTAAATTACTTCATTTCATGTTATCTTTCTTTTCCAGACCTTTTGGTCATATTAAAACGTTCAAGAGAGATCTGTAGATATATGTAAGTGAAATATTCTTCCTCTAAAAAAATTTTTTTAATGTTTATTTGTTTTTGAGAGAGAGAGTGAGAGAGAGAGTGAGAGAGAGAGAGAGAGAGAGTGTGAGCAGGGAAAGGGCAGAGAGAAAGGGCAGAATTGGAAGCAGGCTCCAGCTCTGAGCTGTCAGCACAGACCCCAATGTGGGGCTCAAACTCATGAGCCACGAGATCATGACCTGAGCCGAAATTGGACACTTAATGGACTGAGCCACCCAGGTGCGCCAACTCTTCTTGTAAATAAGTACATGTTCTACCCTGAGAGGCCAGTCATGTCTAAACAGCTCTATTTTGAACCACTACCGGCTCACTTTCATAGGCCTCCTCTCAAGTGAGGACTCTTCCTGAAGGCATAAATCAGCGTACAGAGAAAACAGATTCCTATACAATTTATGGGTCATCGCCAATAGATTTTTGTGCTACAAATCCCAGACCAGGCATTTGAGACAATCTGATGATAAGGTCAAGCCAAAACATAATTGGCGATATGTTACCATCTTACAGCATGATAAAATTTGAACCCACTTGTCAAGTGTGGTCCTGTGCCAGGTGATGGGCATTTTAGAATAAAGATCAAGCAAAATAGATTTCAAGCAGAAAAGCATAGGTTTGAGCCTAAGGAGTATCCCTTTCTTATAAGGTCTGTAAAAGTGAGACAGCTTCAAAATACATAGCAACTGTTGTTACTCTTTTTACAGACTCTTTTTTTGTAAAAGTTCCATTACAAAGGCATCACCTGTGAAAGGCACTTGACTGCTGTTTCTGGGGAGACAGAAAACTCTCCTTTTAATGTACCGTATTACAGAGGATTTTAGATTTCTGTCTGGCTGTCCTGTTGTGTTGCTTGCAATCTTAAAAATGCTTAGTAGTTGAGTCCAATTACCAAGGAATCCAGCTGCCTTATTAAAAGAAAGTGTGTCAAAGGAAGATGGTAGAACAGAAAACGAAGTGACTATAAACCAAATGGCTCATTTGCTTATATATTTTGGCTATGTCATTAATAAATTATATTTCAGTATTGGACTCCTAACGAAGAGTGGCTGAGAATGCAAAATTATATATTAATGATCAAGCTCTTACAAGCACCATAGTTAATAGACAAAAAATGTCACTTAGCCATCCAGAACCTTACAGCAAGTAAAGACTAAAGAAAATAAATAAAAAAAAAAAAGCATGCGGATTAAAGCTTGAGAATCTATGCCTCCAATTATCTGAATCTTGTTCTGTGGGTCTTGGGTTGAGTCTGTCTACTTCATGCAGATGTCTACTTGATCTGAGAGTCTTTGATAGAAGCTGTTTTCTTCTAATGGTAATCTACTTTTGGAGAATTTCAAATAGCCTTCAGGTTGAGGTCTCTATACAGGACAAATTTTTAATGATTGGAAAATGTTGTATGTCACGTTTTTGTTTTTGTTTTTGTTTTTTTTTCCCCCAAAGGTTAGGGGAGGCAAGTGTATATTCAGGGATCAAACCCTTGAGATTTTCCTGCTGTGCTACTTAACAGTATCTGATAAGATCATGTCCATAAGGTTTTGAGGGCCGTCTCTTTCAGATGTCTCTTAAGAAAATCAATTTTCCAGGGTTTATGTTATGCAGGTCTTGTTTCGGATGGTATTGGGCAAAGGGTGCTCACGTGTGTGGATAAAACAGGATTTATTATGTGAATCTCTTGCTGTATTTGTCCAAGTTTCCTTGCCAAAGAGAACAATCTAGAATCAGAGATAAAATTACTACAGGAATGGGCTGACCTGCTACTAACTCATTCAGAAGAGCTAATGGGTCCCAGAAAAAACTGTCATTGAAGTCAAAGGTAACACCTTAGGTTATAGAAGTCCATGTGTCTCCAAAAATGATACTAATTTTAACCCAAGAATATTACTGTTATTTCTACATTTTCTTAAGATTGAGGGCAATACGGGCAGTGAAATTTTTGTGTAAGTGGTAAGGCTTTGCAAAGCTTTTCTAGTGATGGGGGCACACATTTTATTTATTTATTTATTTATTTATTTATTTATTTATTTATTTAATTTTTTAAAATGTTTATTTATTTTTGACAGAGAGAGAGAGAGAGAGACAGAGACAGAGCATGAGCAGGGGAGGGGCAGAGAGAGAGGGAGACACAGAATCCAAAGCAGGCTCCAGGCTCTGAGCTGTTAGCACAGAGCCTGACGCAGGGCTCGAACTCACAGACCGTGAGATCATGACCTGAGCCTAAGTCAGACGCTCAATTGGCTGAGGCGCCCCGGAGGTGGGACATACATTTTAATGTGATTTCATTAGCTAGGCGTTGGAATTCTCCAAACTGAAAACACAGACTCAAATAATATTTTTACCATTATAAGAGCTATAGCTCTTTGGCAAGAAAAAAGCTTCAGACCATCCCAAGAATAAGCAAATAATGGTCAGGAAATGTTCAAAACTCACTGTGAAAGGTAGTTGATGAAAGGCATTCACACATGTCCAAAGAGAGCCTGAGGCTTGGGCTCTTATCCTTGTCCCACTTTTTATAGGTTCACCAGGATAAGGCTGGTGATAAGTGAAATGTGCACCATGGGTACCACCAATCTTGATTGAGTGCAGGGGCCAATTTGTCCTGGCTGTGATTTCACAGAATTCAAGCCAGTAACTTAACAAATAAACAAAATCAAATAACAACAATAAGCACTAGAGAGAGAGGAAAGGACAGGGCTCTAGAGCTGCTATCATGTTTTCTACAATGTCCAATTACCAACAAAAAATGATTAGACATACAGAGAAAAAGGAATGGGGCGCCTGGATGGCTCAGTTGGTTAAGCGTCTGGCTTCAGCTCAGGTCATGGTCTCACAGTTCATGAGTTTGAGCCCCACATCGGGCTCTCTGTTGTCAGCACAGAGCCCGCTTCAGACCTTCTGTCCCTTTCTCTGATGCTCCTCGCTTGTGCACGTGCACTATCTCTCTTTCTCTTTGTCTCTCTCTCAAAAAAAACAAAAAACAAAAAACCACAAACCCATAAGTAAATAAGTAAGTAAGTAAGTAAATAAATAAATAAATAAAACAAATAAAAAGGAATGTATGACACCTACACAGAAGAAAAAAACCAACAAGAAACAGAAAGTACCTGTGAGAGGATCCAGATGTCAGATTTAACAGATCAAGATTTTCAAGTAGCCATTATAGACACATTCAAAGACTAAAGGAAATCATGCTTAAAGAAGTAAGGGAAGATATTATGACATGGTCTAAAAAAAAATCGACACAATCAATAGATAGAACTCATAAAAGAGAACCACAAGGAATTTTGAGAGTTGAAGATACAATAACTGGGATGAAGAATTCACTAGATGTGCTTGGCAATAGGTTTGAACTGGCAGAAGAAAGAATTACTAAACTCAAAGACAGTTTGACAGTGATGATACAAACTGAGGGAAAGAAAAAATATGGTAAGAGGGACATTTAATAATGATAAATGGATCAATGCATTAAGAAGATATAAAAATTATAAACACATGTAACAACAGAGACCCAAAATATGAAAAGCAAAAACTGACAGAATCAAAGAGAGAAGCAGACATTTCAGCACTAATAGTCGGAGACTTCAATACCTACCTTTCAATAACAGATAGAACAATTTGGCAGAAGATCAAAAAGGGGAAAAAAGGCTCGAACAACATTGTAAACCAATAAGATCTAGCAGGTATCTATAAAATACCTGACAAAGCAATTTATTTTTCAAATGCTTATTTATTTTTGAGACAGGGAACGAGTGACAGAGAGAGAGAGAGAGAGCACAGGGGAGACGCAGATAGAGGGGGACAGAGGATCTTGTGCTGACAGGCTGACAGGAGTGAGCCTGATGGGGAGCTTGAACTCACGAACTACAAGACCATGACCTGAGCTGAAGTCAGACACTCAACTGACTGAGTCACCCAGGTGCCTGCTGACCAAGCAATTTAAAAATAGACATTCCCCTCAAGTGCACATGAAATGTTCTCTTTCCTATGCATGGTGTGCCATGTGCTCTACCATAATATAAAACCCAATACATTAAAAGGATAGAAATTGTACAAAGTATGTCCCAAACACAGTGAAATAAAGTTAGGAATCAATAACAGAAAGAAATCTGGAAAATTAACATATATAGAAACTGAAAACCACAGTCCTAAAGAACCAATGAGTCAAGAAAGCATCACAGGGGAAGGTAGAAAATACTTTGGAGTGAAAATGAGACACAACACATCTGAACTCAAGGTACATGGCTAAAGCAGCACTTAGAGATCTACAGTTGTAAATTCCTATATTAAAAATAAGAAAGATCTCTTTATCCATTTTGAGTTTATTATTGTGAATGGTGTAAGAAAGTGGTCTAGTTTCATTCTTCTGCATGTTGCTGTCCAGTCCTCCCAGCACCATTTGTTAGAGACTGTGTTTTTTCCATTGGATACTCTTTCCTGCTTTGTCAAAGATTAGTTGGCCCTACTTTTGTGGGTCCAGTTCTGGAGTCTCTATTCTATTCCATTGGTCTATGTGTCTGTTTTTGTGCCAATACCATGCTCTCTTGATGATTACAGCTTTGTGGTAGAGGCTAAAGTCTGGGATTGTGATGCCTCCCGCTTTGGTCTTCTTCAGTATTACTTTGGCTATTCGGGGTCTTTTGTGGTTCTATACACATTTTAGGATTGCTTGTTCTAGCTTCGAGAAGAATGCTGGTGCAATTTTGATCGGGATTGCATTATGTGTAGATTGCTTTGGGTAGTATTGACATTTTAACAATATTTATTCTTCCAATCCATAAGCACAGAATGTTTTTCCATTTTTTTGTATCTTCTTCAATTTCCTTCATAAGCTTTCTATAGTTCAGCATACAGATCTTTTACATCTTTGGCTAGGTCTATCAACTGATGAATGGATAAAGAAATTGTGGTTTATACATACAATGGAATAGTACTTGGCAATGAGAAAGAATGAAATATGGCCTTTTGTAGCAACGTGGATGGAACTGTAGAGTGTTATGCTAAGTGAAATAAGTCATACAGAGAAAGACAGATACCGTATGTTTTCACTCTTATGTGGATCCTGAGAAACTTAACAGAAGACCATGGGGGGTGGGGAAGGGGAAAAAAAAGTTAGAGAAGGAGGGAGCCAAACCATAAGAGACTCTTAAAAACTGAGAATAAACTGAGGGTTGGTGGGGAGTGGGAGGGAGGAGAGGGTGGGTGATTGAGCATTGAAAAGGGCACCTGTTGGGATGAGCACTGGGTGTTGTATGGGGAAACAAATTTGACAATAAATTTCATATTAAAAAAATAAGAAAGATCTCAAGTTAATCATCTAAGTTCCCAACTTACGGCAGGTATAAAAGAAGCAGACTGAACCTAAGCCAGCAGGAGGAAGGAAAAAATAACAAAGTGGAAATTAATAAAAGGGAAAAGAGAAAAACAAAGAACATCAACCAAAGTGACATTAGTTTTTTGAAAAGACCAACAAAATTGACAAATCTTTAGTTAAATAAGAAAAAAAAAAAACAAAGAGGATTCAAATTAGTAAAATCAGGAGTAAGGAGGGAACATTACTATAGACCTTACAGAAGTTTTTTAAAATGACAGGGAATACTATGAACAATTAATCGTATGCCGATGAGCCAGATGAGTTAGGTGGAACAGCAAAGATTCTGGAAAGATGCAAACTGTCAAAACTGACTCAGAAGAATTTTAAAAAATCTGAAAACACTTATAACAAGTAAAAAGAATAAATGATTAATTAAAAACTTGCCACCAAGAAAAGTACAGTCCCAGAATTCTACTGGACACTTGCAAAATTAATGCCAATTCTTTACAAACTTTTCCAAAAAATAGAAGAGGAAGGAACACTCCCCAACTCATTTCATGGGGCTAGGATTAGCCTGATGTGAAAACCAGACAAAGGTAACACAAAAAAGGAAAATCACAGACAGGTACCTCTTATGAATATAGGCCAATGGAAGCGATCCAAATCACCTGTAGAAGTTTCTCTGTAAGACTGTACCAGCCTTGGAGCCAATAGCAAAGTAGACTTCACAGCTCCATGCCTATTTCCTTCTCTATGAATTTCCTCCTAAGACTTAAAGTAGAAAGTGACAATATAGATAAGAAGAGAAAAAGAAAACATGTGTCTACCAAAGGTAAGAGTTTTTAAATTTGATCAAATAATCAAAAAATTCCTAAAAAAAAGGGCTACTCATCCCTGGGGGAATGAAGCAAACTTGGCATTTGGGAGCTTGACAGAAAGAAATCAGCTCAGACCCCTGTGTGTGCAGCTCCAGGAGCCTTAGAGAATGTTGCTGTCCTGTGTCATCCTGTTCTGAGTAGAGGTTGTAGAACCACAGCAGCAAGAAAGTCTTGGTTGCATCTTCACAGAATCTCCAGGACTATCATCCATCAACTTCCCCAAAAGACCACCATAATATGTGTGGAACAAGCAAAATGAAATTTGTTAAACTTAATGTAGTAAGGGAGAACACTATCTTGACATAGTCTTAGTAATAAATGGTTCAGAAGAGAGAAGCAGGGGAGGGTGGGAGCCCGGGTGAGTGATTTAAGGAGGATCTTGCAAGGAGGACAACTGGTTTTGGACAGAGTCTCTGGTAACTTTGGGTAGGTGGGCACAGTAAGATAGGATTCCGGAAGTGAATATTGACTAGTGAGCTAGTTAGTTCTAACTCGTTAGTTTTAACAGGTAAGCTATCTAATTGGTTCCATGTCTTAGCTATTTTTCAAAAACATACTTGCTTCTGGAAGATGAGTTATTTTTGCCTCATCCAAGTATTGCTTCAGGTAGAATGGAAACACATGCCTTTTCCCAGAATTGCTTAGATTGTAATCATTTGCTGAGACTGATAACAGTGTTTTACGAATCAAACTGAGAGAAGATGAACTTCCACATTGTGGAAATAAAGGAGACCCAAATGAGAACCTACAGAGGCCACGTACTCAGAGCTTTCTACAGGAAGGGAGCAACCATTACCATCTGTTTGTTTAAGACTCAAAAGGTGGACAGGAGAGTAAGAAAGTTTTATGGTAAAAAAAAAAAAAAAAAAAAAAAAAAAAAAAAAAAAAAAAAAGAAGGCTTCAGGTATGCTTTGATTGGAGGTTGTTGACCCAGGATATTAATTTCTCCCAGATATTAGTTTCCTCAGCCAGAGACCACCATGTTATTGTACAACTTCTCTTCCGCTTAGTCTTCCCAAGTTAATGTGTAGCTGGACCCCTAATTCATCAAGCAAGTTCTCAGAAGTTTAGGGAGTCCTTTTACTGTCCCTAAAATATTTGAAAAGGTCAAATTCCTTTTCGGGAATATAGACATTTAAGGAACAGATCAAGATTTTTAACTTATTTTTTGATAACCGATCTCCAAGTCCCTCATAGAGAAATGAAATCTTTTTTCCAAAGCGTGTTATGCTTTGTGAGATTTTGTTCAATGAAAGCTCCAAATACGCATGGCTCATCATCGGTAATTATAAAAATATCCAAACTCCTATCTCTATGTCATGAGTCCTCTGAGTCCCATTGGACGGTCTCGGCATCCTTACTACATGCTAAGACTGTCATGTGATTTTCAGGGAACTGATTTCTCGTCTCTGGTCTCGTTCTCTGTCTGTGTGCTGCTGCGAGGATGTGAGTCCCCATCCTGAGCGCTGCCCCGTGCCTCGCTCAGGGAAAGCCTTGCATGTTATGTCTGCAGGAGACATTTTGTAGCGTGACGTTTCCACAATTCTCGTGCATACCTTGTATTATTCTGCTGGGTTGCCCCGCATCCCTGTGGGCTGAGTCTCCAGGGGATCCTTGCCACCACCTGCTGGCCTGTCGCCAGTTCAGACTTGGCCTTGTTTGTGCGAGGCGGTCCCTCGGCTGTGTCACTTGTCTATCACGAGCCGTGTCACTTGTCAGGACCGTGTGAGTGGGGTGGGCACCTGGCTGAGACTGCTCTGTATTGTCCCATCTGCTCTGTGTGGCTGCTTCTCATCTACTTTTCATCCAGTTTTATTCAGATGAGGGAGCCTTTCTTTCTCTGGTGAAACGGAGCCTCCTTAGCTGTGTTCTTAAACTCCTGTCACCTTTTCCAGGTTGTCAGATGGTGTGGACTTCCCATAACAATATTAATGCCTTTGCAGAAATAGAATCTCTTCTGGAAAACGTTACCATTTGGATCACATATGACAGGGAGCTCTGTTGTTCGGCGTTACCACAGATTTCATGTTTCAGGACAATACTTCTTTGAAGAGTGTGAGAGTTGGATTAGGGTGGAAAAGAAAATATTTCCTCAAGTTGCTGTATTTCTGTTTTCCACTTTATTATTAAAACTTTACATTTCAGCTCAGAATTTTCTGTAGGACACAAAGTGACAATAATTAATGATGATGATAATACGGTTACAGCACAACAATTACCAATGTACATTTGCGTGGCCCCTTCACTGTTTTGAGGTGCCTTTGCAGGTATCCCTTAATGTGATGCCCATAACAGCTTTCTGAGGAAGAAAGAGTTGGGGGTTTGTAGCATTTGGAGGTGATGAGCCCAAGGCCCAAGGAATCCCAAGTGATAATCTGAAGGTCAATCAGTAAGATAGTAAATCACTGTTGCTTCAACATCCAAACATCAAATATTCTCCATCAGAAGGACTAGCCATGCTGCACCTTTGTCTCTTTTTTTTTCAACCACTGTCTTTTCTGTTTTCTCTAGGTCTTTCTTTTTGAGGTAGATTCTTTGAAATATTGTTCTGGGTAACTCAGGAAACACAGAGATTAAACATTATTCTGAGAGAAAACATTGTATTCTCCACATGTGGCTGCACATACATTTCTAGAACAATGTATATCCTGATAACAATTACCAGGATGGTGTGTGTGTGTGTGTGTGTATGTGTGTGTGTATTTAATTTTTTTAAGTGTATTTATTTTTGAGAGAGAGAGAGAGAGCAAGCATGAGCAGGGGGGAGGCAGAGAAAGAGAGAGAGAGAGAGAGGGAGGAGACTAAGCAGGCTCCAGACTGTCAGCACAAAGCCCAACTTGGGGCTCAATCCCATGAACTGTGAGATCATGATCTGAGCCAAAATCAAGAGTTGATCCCTTTTTTTTAAGAGTATTTTTAAAATATCTATTTATTTTTAAGAGAGAGAGAGTGCTCCAGTGGGGCAGGGGCAGAGAGAGAGAGAGAGAGAGGGAGATACAGAATCCAAAGCAGGTTCCAGGCTCTGAGTTATCAGCACAGAGCCCGACATGAGGCTTAAACTCACAAGTCACGAGATCATGACCTGAGCTGATGTTGGATGCTTAACCAAGTGAGCCATCCAGACGCCCCAAGAGTCGAACGCTTAATGGACTGAGCCACCTAGGCGCCCCTACCAGTATATATTTTTATACTTCAGATGTACTAAGGTGCCAGTTATATACAGCAAAATTCATCTTTTTTTAGGTGTACAGTTCTATGAATTTTGACAGATGTACACGGTGTGTAATTGCCAGTGCACTCAAGCTATAAAATATTTTCATCATCCCAACCACAAAGGCATTAAGCTAAGTGAGGTAAGTAACACAAACACAAACAACGCATGGTCTCATGTGTATGTGGATTCTACAAAGCCGAGCTGTAAGAAACAGAGCAGTGGTAACCAGGAGGTGGGGGAAATGGGGAGATGGTGGTCAGAGGGTACAGAATGGTGATGATAGCTGAGTAGCTAAGTTGAAGCTAAGAGAGTAGCTCTTAAATGTTCTCACCACAAAAAGGGAAATGGTAATCATATGCAGGTGTGGAGGTGTCGGCTGATGCTGTGCTGGGAATCGGACTGCAATACGTAAACGTATCAGATCAGCACACTGTATACCTTGAACTTACACACCACGTTGTATGTCAACTGCGTCTCAGTAAAGCTGGGGAAAAGCTTAAAGAGATAGATGACTTAAAATTTTAACTGTCCTGAGTTGTTTTCCTTGTTTGTTTTTCTTTGGAACCATAGCTTATTATACATTTAGGTTTTTCAAATGATATCAGAGCCCATTCTCTTACGGGGAACCCTCTTGCACTGCTGGTGGGAAAGCAAGCTGGTGCAGCCACTCTGGAAAACAGAATGGAGGTTTTTGACTTTCAGTGAAAAATAGAACTACCCTATGGCCCAGCAATTGCACTACTAGGTATTTACCCAACGGATGTAAAAATACTAATTCGAAAGGATACATGCTCCCCAGCATTTATAGCAGCTCTATCAACAATAGCCAAACTAGGGGAAAAGCCCAAATGTCCATTGACTGATGAATGGATAAAGCAGATGTGGTGTGTGTGTGTGTGATATTAGTCACAAAAAAGAATGAAAACTTGCCATTTGCAACAACATGGATGAATCTAGAGGGTATAATGCTAAGGGAAAGAAATCAGAGAAAGACAAATACCATATGATTTCGCTCATATGTGGAGTTTAAGAAACAAAACGAATGAACATGGGGGAAGAAAAAGAGAGGAAAACCAAGAAACAGACTCTTAACTCTAGAGAACACACGGGTGGTTACCAGAGGGGGTCGGGGGAGAATGGGTGAAACAGGTGTACCGGGTGACGTATGGAAGTGTTGAATCAGTGTGTTGTACGCCTGAAATGAATGTTACACTGTATGTTAACCAACGGGAATTTAAATAAAACCGTAGTTAAAAAAAGAACCCATTCTCTCTGGAGGAAGCGCTCTGAGATGGCCCGCTTCCCTGCTTTGCATTAAGGGATTTGAATCCCCTTGGACTGTTACATATTTTACTTTGAATATATTCTGTGGTAAATTAAAAAAAAAAATGCTTACACGTAAGATTTTGAGTAGCACTGCTGGTTATTATTACGCTAGGACTACTGCATTTGTTTTGTCCAAATAGAAAATCCACTTGGGCATTAGAAACAGAGAAGAGCTTGATAAATGTCCTGTAAGAACCTGTATTATCGACCTCTGTGTGAATGCAGAACACCTTGCTTTCTTACAAGGGCTTGTCCTTTCTAAACTCATTGTATTCTTAGTGCCACCTGAGCCGCTAGGTGAATGTTGCTGTCACTTATTTATCTTACAGGATTTTCATTATGTCTTTATACATGTCTTAATATGATGGTAAAGGTAATGTTATTTAACAGATCTATTAAGTTTGAGACCATCACATGTTACACATATACTGAATAAGTTCCAAATCCAGATCCTGGGGCACAGCTCCCCATCGCTAGCGGCACGGAGTTTCATTTTGACCAAGCAGTACACATCTTTTCCATTCTTGCGCCAGATTCTGGCCATTTCTTCACTAAAGGCAAAGCAGGTAATTAAAGTTAAGAGTAAAGGGTTGGGGCTCCTGGGTGGCTTGGTCAGTTGAGCGTCCACTCTTGACTTCAGCTCAGGTCATGATCTCACGGTTCGTGAGTTCGAGCCCTACATTGGGCTCTGTGCTGACAGTGTGCAGCCTGCCTGGGATTCTCCATCTCTCCCTTGCTCTCTGCCCCTCCCCCACTCTCTCTCAAAATAAGTAAATACACTTAAGGAAACAAACAAAGATTTGACAACAATGGAAGGATTTTATAATTCAATAGTGGCAAACATTTTCCCTGACAAGTTTGTAAGTTTTGGCACTAGAGAAATCTTTTAAAATATAAGCATTTAGGGCAAATTAAGGTTTTTTTTTTTTTTAAAGTTTGATTATTTACTTTGAGAGTGGGGGAGGAGCAGAGAGAGAGGGAGAGAGAGAGGATCCCAAGCAGACTCCGTACTGTCAGTGCAGAGCCCAACACAGGGCTTGAACTCATGAACCGTGAGATACTGACCTGAGCCGAAATCAAGAGTCACATACTTAACGGACTGAGCCCCCCCCCCCCCCCCCGCAGGGGCTCCTAGTGCAAATTAGTTTCAATCCTTCTGCCTCTGTTTTAATGAACACTTTGAGAATCAGATTAAAATGACATTCCATAAAATATTTCATTGTTTATAGCTTCACTGCTAGTTCTGAGAGACTTTCAACATGGTGTTCAAGGAAAATTGTGCCGGACGAGAGGCACAGATGAAAGTTGGTTTTATTCCCTTACAACTGAGAACAATAGGGGGGCACAGTCTGGGTTTGGAGGCCCACTGAAACAGAGGGTGGGTGGGGGGTAGGGCTTCTGTGTTTGCTGATCGCTTTCCCCCAAGGACAAGTGAACTTCCTCCCATCTTTCTGAGGAGCAACTTCACAGCTTGGAGCAAGGTGCCTCCTGCCTCCCACGGAGACCAAAGGTTTGGGTGCCCCTCCTCCCAGATGATGAGACTTCAAAGGGATGGCCCCTGGGTCGCGGAGAAAGACACTCCTGGGTTGTAAAACTGGTCGGAATCTGTTCACAAGTTTTCTGAAGTAAATACTCCAAGGAAAGCGAGGTCAGGAAGAAACCTGTCTAAGGGATGTGAGGGTCCTGTTGGGCGGTGGTCTCGCCTGTGAAAGTCCAAGGTGGTCCTTGCTGTCACCTCTGCCGTCAGTGGTGCAGACACCAAACCCAGTACACGAGGAAGTAGGGACTCTGCTTCTAGGGGACGTAGGTTTCTTCACTGCCCCTTACCTGGTGGCTGGTCCTTACCAAGGACATGTATGGTTTTCACGTTGTTTTCTCGCAGCTGTGACAACTCCCTGGGATGCGATCACAGTGTATCCTCCCAGCTCCAGGCCGCCCTTCCATGCCGCATTGCTAACGCCGGGTCCCGGATTCTGCAGCCGTGTCTCTGCTGGCGTGCTGTCCACGAGCCCCCAGAGCCTGGGGGTGTGTCTCCAGTAGGGAGAGCCGGAGGGGACGGCAGCCTTGAGAGGGAAGAAGGGCCTCCCTCACTCCTTCCCTCCTGTCCTGGGGCCTTCCTGCCTGGCTCATTGCTGGGAGCTGTCCACCAGCAGGGGTGCTTTCTCATTTGGCAGGACCGGTGGGGGGGGGGAAACAGATGCACCCCTCGCCTTTCTCACTCTGTCACCTCCGGATTTCAGTGGTTTCTCGGGGACTCTGCCTCTTCCATAGTTTGTATGTAAAACATCCAGTCAGATCAAAAGGCCCGTTTGTCAACTGGAGGAAAGATGACCCTGTGTCCAGGGCATTGCTCAGCAGGAAAGTCTGTGTTTTTCCACACTTGTAACCTCGACCTAATATTTTACGTATAGAGCTAGAGTCGTTGTAGCGTCCTTCTATACCAGAGAGGTTGGAAATTGAGGACGCAGGTGCAGGCAACATTTCACTTGACGAAACTCAATATGGCAATGGAATGTGCTAACAACCCTTAAAGGGGAGGACGCTTGCCATCAGCAAACAAGCCGCCGGTAGAATATAGAGGGATTAAAAATACATTCTTCTAATTTATAGATTGTTGGTAGATACTTTGTGATATCTCTGTCCCTCTTTTCTATATGTTTCTGTTGTTTACCCTTGGAGACACTATTCTACTCTGATCAGTTGGAAGATAACTTAGCTTTATTGTGTTTAAATTCTTGGAATACTAAATGTGAGTTAAAGTTTCTTTAATTGACTTACATGAGATGTATCCTACTTTGTATCAAAATGTACAAGCTCAAATATATTTCTGTGATCTGCTTTTTTGTTTCTTGTGTATCAGGTTGAACTCCCAGCCTTACTGCAACACTATTTTCGCAATAACTGAGTTAAGGAAATAGCCAAACTGTCTGCTGACACTTAAGTGCATTAAAAAAATGTGGTACACACACACACACACACACACACACATACATTCAGCCTTACACGAAGAAAATTCTTCAACATGTGATAACATAGATGAACCTTGAGGAGGTTATGCTAAGTAAAATAAGTCCATCGCAGAAGAACAAATACTGCACGGTTTCACTTATATGACGTAGGTAAACTAGTCAGACTCACAGAATCAAAGAACCAAATGGTAGTTGCCAGAGGCTGAGGGAGGGAGGAAACAGAGACTTGCTAATCAACAGGTTCAGAATTTCAGTTATGCAAGATGAATACATTTAGAGTTTTGCCCTTTTTAAAGAATAGTTCCATATAACTGTCAAGAATTTTTTAAAATCTGAGATCTGATAATGCCTTTTTGACATCTGAAAGAGATATGAGTTTGAGAGGGAAGGAAGTTGAAAATGAAAAATGCTATTTTCTAATGCTAAGATAGAATAGTTATTGGAGATCATTTCCTTGTGAAACATTTCTAAAATGACACTAAACCTGGAAGAAGGCACATAAAATTTTAGAGCTAAAATGGATGTCAGTGACTAATCAATGATTTTTAAATGATAAAGACCCTTTTGAATGAAACGATATTCTTGTGTGTGGGGGGGGAATCCCAAGATACTGAAGCACCCATTAGAATGATAGAGCTGTTTGATGTAGTGGCAATCCAATATGGCAATGAGAAGAAGTCTCAAATCAGACACACTTGGATTCGAAGGCTGGCTCTGCCTTTGACAGCTGTAGGATCCCAGTGGAGTTACTTAACCTCTTGGGCTGTACTCTTTCTTCATCTGTTAGGCAAGGGTAATTACACCTGTTGGATTTGGTGTGCGGATGAATAATAATACAGGCAAATTCCCTGGCACCCTGTCGTATCTGTAGGAGGTGTTTGGTAAGTGGAATCAGGTGCAGTGAACAACTTGTCACTGATAAAATAGCCAAGAGGCTTGAAAATAAATTAAAGCAAATAATTTAACATTTATATAAGAATTAACTATTAAAGGAGAACTTTCAAGTTAATGATATCAGGAGACCTAAGCAGAAGAAAACCCGCTGAAATTAGTGTTGCTTTCATGGGCACCAGGTAAGAGTCATGGATCTCTCACTGTTTAATCAAAAGTATAATATGACATAATCAAGAGACAAAAAGAAATACTCTCAAATTTTGAAATGAGAAACCACTTTGAATCTTTATATAAAGGAATTGAAAGTTCAAATTAAAGAATAAGCAGTGGAGAAGGGCCCGTAGAAACAAACTGAGTACAGGACTCAAGATGACTTTCTACAACAAAGGTTTGAATGTCAGCCTACTGGAGAAAGAGAACAGGAGTAGAGAATAAAATTCGTTTCCACACATCTAGTAGCTTCTGTTTGCTTTTTCTTCCCACATGCCATGAGATCTCAAGGGCAGTGATTTTCATTCAGTCTTACCACACACAAAACAATTCTTCTCTTAAAGAATCTGAACTACGTGGCTTCGAGCCTCACATCGGGCTCTGTGCTGACAGCTCAGAACCTGGAGCCCGCTTCGGATTCGGTATCTCCTTCTCTCTCTGCCCCCTCCCCTGCTGCCACTATACCTCTCTCTCTCTCTCTCTCTCTTTCTCAAGAATAAATAAACATTAAAAAAAATTTTTTTTTAAATATGAACTAGAGCACAGAGCAGCTCATCCATTTAAGCTGTTTGGTTAACACAATTATTCTAATCTTAATTCTAAATCTTTTGAAAGGACTAAGATTTTATCTAAGTGACAGTCTGTAGTATTTCAGTGTGACAGAAACTTTATAGTTTTAATTCAAGGGACATACTTAGCAAAATGGACATTGTGAAACACCTACAAATATAAAGTTATTCTGACCTTTATTTTGTTAATTGTTTATTTATTTTGAGAGAGAGTGTGCACATGTGCTCATGCGAGATGGGGAGGGGCAGAGAGAGGGAGAGAGAGAATCCCAAGCAGGCTCCGTGCTGTCAGTGCAGAGCTTGATGCGGGGCTCGATCTCATGAAGTGTGAGATCATAACCTGAGCCCAAGTCAAGAGTTGGATGCTTAACTGACTGAGCCATCCACACGCCCCTCTTCTGACCTTTAAAAACATCTGACATCCGTCATCTCACATCCCATCCATTTTATAGATGAGAAATCTAAAAAGCAGGTGTCACAGAGGTCAGTTCTATGAGTCGGGTATCTGTTTATAAATTCTAGCATGCTCCAAACCAATGCACTTCTCCTTAGGGTTTCTTTGACTTTCTTTTTCTCCAGACTCCACTGTCTTCCTTTTCCTTCTCCCTGTCCACCCCCTAGAAGGGGTTGTGTCCTGTGTCCCATTCATTACCTGCTCAGGGCTTAACTGAGGTGCCAGCAGGAAAAGGCCACAGGTGGTTGTGTCTCTAAGATGCATACACAGTTTTTGTCAGAATTTCTTGAAGATAAAAATATTCTTTAGTGTTTCTCATTAAAGATGGTCACCTGAGTTCAGATGTTTATCTTTCTTCCCCATATGAATCGCGTTAAAGTTGGCATTAAAGTTGTTACAAAGAAATACAAAAACTCTTTCTTGTGAGTGCTCCAAGATGAGAGATTTGGGGGATTTTTTTGAAAGATGGGAAGAGGCTGGCAGGTGAACAAAGCAGAAGAAGCTTCAATGTGGATGAGCTGGGGAGAAATTACAGACATGGAGGGATCCAGGCAAGTTAGAAGCATGGTGCCAACAGGTGTGCCCAGGTGAGTGGGAGGAGGCTCCATTCACACTGAAGAGTTGACCTTCTACCTGCAGAGCAGCTGTGTGGACCTGCTGAGACCTTGAGCTAGCACTCAGACCCAGGTGCAAGCCAGTCACAAGTCCCTAAAGACCCTGAGCATCCTCATGGAGTTGGGTCTGGTCCTTGAGGCTCCTGGAATGGGTGTTGGTATCTCAGCGCAAAGTCTCCTCTTTGCCATTGAATTAAGGCTACACTTGATTGCCTGGCACCCTGCCAGTGGAGACTGTTAAGCATCTTTCATGACACACCTCACTTCCAACACACAAGCTCATCGCCGCTCTCTTTCTAAGGCAGGAAACAGCAGCAGCTGGAACCCACCGCTGTTACCTACGCTAACCAAATCATTTGTTAATGCCTATGAACGGATAACCAAAGGTCACTGTACATTTGTTCACCTTGGTGTCTTTTGTGATGCTTATTCCACTCAAAGAGACCACTTAACTGCGGAAGAAATGGAACTCTGGGAGAACACTATTAAAAAAAATCTTTTAACGTCTTCTGATATCTGAGTTTATTTTGAGGAAATACTGCATCCAGTACAAAGAGCATGCTATGAACAAGGGTGAAGTTCTTCTATTTCGAGAACACGATTGCTGAAATAAGTACGTCAGAGCCAGGGATGAGAGAAAACGCGGTGACAGTGTTCTGGGGCACGGAGCAGAAAGCCAATGGGATGGAAGGTATGACTGAGAAGCAGACAGCCAGAAGGAGCGATCTGAGGGATCAGTTACATCAGGGGAATTCAAGAAAGAGAGAAGAAAATGGAGGAGAGGAAGTAAGAAATAACGGAAGGAAATTTCCCTCAACTGAAGAAAAGATGGACACTTGGGCTGAAAGCGTCCATGAATACCAACCAACACGAATGGAGAAGAATCTGATACTGGACGTAGCCTCGTTAAAGTGTGAGAAACCAGGCATAAAGAAGCTTCTAAAAACTTCAGAGAGAAGAAAACCGAGTGCAAACAGTTTTTCCACAAAGGAGAATGAAGGTGTTAGTCTGAAGCTTCTCATCAGCCGTGTTGGGAGAAAACGAGACAGATGCTACCAGCCCAAGAGTGATGATTTAAAACCTGTAAGTCTTTACTGGTGAAAATAACCATTGATAAGGTAAAATAGAGTCCTTTCCCGTCATGTAAAAACCTCAGAAAAATTTTTCTCGAGTCTTTTGGAACAAAAATGACATAAGGATGTGTTTCAGGGACGTGAAAGTGATTTAATAGCAGTGACTGCCACTTAAGTGCACACAGGAGCACTCCTGGGGTCAGGGCACAGGGGCCCGGAAGATGCTGAGCCTTGAGATCATGACCTGAGCTGAAGTCGGATGCTCGACCGACTGAGCCACCCAGGCGCCCCAAGAAAATTTGTTTAACCTAGATTCTTAGAACAGTTTATTTTGGGCAGCACTGTTTTAATGGTGTATGTTGGCCTTCATTCTGTAGGACCCATGGAGCCATAGCTGACCCTTGAACAGCATGGGTGGGTTTGAACTACGTGGGTTCACTTGCATGCAGGGTTTTTCCAGTAAATACACTACCGTTCTGCAAATATCTTTTCTCTTCCCTCAAGACTTTCTTAATAACATTTTCTTTTCTGTAGCTTACTTTATTGTAAGAACACACTATATTTATAACGTACAAAATAGGTGTGAATCGACCGTTCATGTTATCAGTGGGACTTCTGTCAACAATAGACTTAGTACTTGAGGTTTGCGGGGTCACAAGTTATACTTGGATTTTCGAGTATGCGGGAGTCATTGTTCCAGGGTCAGCCATACTTGGTGCTACAGAAATTAGTCTTTGTACTATCAGTGTTGTAAAAAATGTTGTTTTGATTTTTAATTTTTATTTATTTTTTATTTTTTCAATTTAAATTCAATTTCGTTAACATACAGTGTAGTCTTGGCTTCAGGAGTAGAACCCAGTGATTCATCACTTACACATGACACCCAGTGCTCATCCCAACAAGTGCCCTCCTTAGTGCCCGTCACTGATTTAACCTACCCTCCACCCACCAACAACCCTCAGTTTGTTCTCTGTATTTAATAATCTCTAATGGTTTGCCCCTCTCTCTGTGTCTTATTTTTCCTTCCCTTCCCCTATATTCATCTGTTGTGTTGAGTGAAATCGTGTGATATTTGTGTTTCTCTGGCTGACTGATTTTGCTTAGCGTAATAAATTCTAGTTCCATCCATGTTGTTGCGAATGGCAAGATTTCATTCTTTTTCATCGCCGAGTAGTATTCCATTATGTATATACACCACATCTTCTTTATCCATTCGTCTGTCGATGGACATTTGGGTTGTTACCAAAGTTTGGCTGTTGTTGACAGTGCTGCTGTAATTTTTAAACAATTTGCAGAGAAAGCATGGAAGACAGCATTGACATATTATTTTGTATTTCCAGTTATTAATCTCTATAATGGTAATTGTACTTCTCTGAGGTGTTGGGAAGTTAGGTGAAGGAAGGAGCTAGAAGAAACTGTAGAGGCGTCAGGTTCCTTATTTCTTATAATGGTGATTCGGGAGATGGCAAAGTTGCGGGACTCAGAAGTATGTTATCAAGTAATCGGTCACAGAAGGGATGCACAGGTGACGTTTGGAGAAAGGACCAGGGGAAGGAAGACCAGCTACCATCCCAGTGGGGAGGCAGTGGGTGTAGTTAAAAATGCATAAATGAGAAACGTATGACAAACACACACTGAGAGGCTGTGGAAAGAGCTCCGGTCCTGCTCCAGCCACTCATCATGGGACTGCCTCACAGGGTCGCAGCCAGGACTGACCAGCTACTGCATACACACACCTGTGCTGCGTGTAACCTGGGGTCTGTGTGATACATGTGCACTATTCTCAAGTAATGTTATAAAGAGGGGTGACCTGGGGGTCATCTTTATAATGCCAGGTGGAAATTACTAGAGCAATTATCTTGGGAAAGGTGAAAGTCAGGTGGCAGTGAGTGAGGAAGTGGGGACTGGGGACAGAAGACGCTGGTCCTTTACTATAACGTTTGTCTGGGATTTGAGTTTTTATCATGTACATGTAGTATTATTATTATTACAACATCAACTATTTATTTGGGTCTTAAGGACATCAGTCTAGAAGATTGTAGGTATCGCAGAGATCTGTCTTCCCTGATACTGGGCATTTGGGAGCGGAGAGAACCCACTTCATCTTGCAAGAACTAACTCGCACAGCAGTTAAAAAAAGAAGTGTTTTGTTCTCTGAGACTGGAGAAATGACAGAACAAAGACGGAGATCAAGAGGACACGGTGCCTGGTTGCCCCACTCACACAGTGGGACTCCGGAGTCGGAGACCTTTTCTCCATCATGGACTGAACACAGAGAGTGTGGCTCTGGGAAGAAGTCAAAGCAGATGGCCATTCTGGATGAGAGGCTGAAGCTGAATTGTATTTCACGCTATGTCAGAAAGACAGGAGCTCATCACCGAAACAAATGTAAGTGTAGAAAATAAAGAAGCTTGGTGCTTCTTGGACAAGAGTTCACAGCACCAGAGATATCACTGTTCCAGTGCTGCTGACGCACGTGGCCGTGTCCCTCAGTCTTTCCTTCACTCTTACTGATGTTTCATGAGTCTGGACTTATTTCTCCTCTCACAATACAGGCAGAGGGTTCAGAGGTCTTAATTACATTTTGTAGGCCACAAGTATTCCATAATTTCCCAGTGGGATGTTTTTTAGTCACGCGTTAGAATTCCTGCACAAGTGGAAAATGCCATCCAGAAGATTCCTCTTCTGCAGGGAAAATGCATCTTTTCTGGCATCACATTAAGGGGCGGTGAGGCCTGCTTCTCAGGAACCATGGGCCATCATCGAGGGGCGGGAAGAGTCAGTCACTGACTGTTACGCTAGGAAAGACGATTCCAGAGACACGGTTGGGAAAGATGACCAAAGCCCCCCAGGCTAGAGCGTGTTGTGCATTGGTGCTAGAACAGGCCTCGGGTGTAAACGCTCACGGAAATCAAGAAGCAAAGGTTCCATGTCCTCTTATTTTCCAGAGTAAGCCTCTCTTTGTTCCATGTGTTTGGAACCACCTTCTATTTTCCTCACCTGCTCCTCTACCAGCTAAAACAACCCTCCTGCCCCCGCCTCTGGCTGTGCGTCTGTGTGTGTGTGTGTGTGTATGTGTGTGTATGCGCTCACGTGCATTAATGCCTCTGACCATAGATCTTTTCAGGCCAATGGTTTGGACACCTTCCTGAGGCAGGACAGAGAAGAAGAGAATGAATGGGGAGCCTCATGAAGAGAAGGGGGAGATCTGACTCCAGAAGGAGAAGGGCATTAAAATGTGACCCAATGACCAGTGTCATCCATGGCTTCACAACTTGGCAAAGGCGGGACCCTGCCTATTTTTGTCTCATGTATGATTAACTCGTGTCTAAGTAGTCTCTCTTTTACCACGCCTCCCACTCTGTATCTCCCCCCACCCCTTTCTTTTAGCTTGTGGGGTTCTGGAGTAAGTGAATAATATGTATGGGGAAAATGAGTAACAAAACAAAACATCGTAATCCTTGCTTAATTGTGTTGAGTTGTATTCAAGACCAAGACGTTCACAACGTTGCCTGTGTTGCTGGGCACTTTTTTTCCGGAAACCGTTGATACACTTGATGGTGAAAGAGCTAATGGTGACGTCTCCTTCCCTCAGTGGTGGTGGTGGCAGCTCCAGCTTCCTGGCTAATGAAATTGGTTCCTCTGTGCGCTCCAAGATGTCAGAAGCCATTGTCTCATCCGTGCCCAAGGAGCAAACGCAAACACTGTCATGGTGTGATGCTAATCCAACAAGGAGTGAAGGCCACTAACATCAGACAGATGTACATTTTGGATATAATAAGCCATTTTAGAAAAAGAGTGGCTATGGATTTTCTGTCTTTGGCTAGATCCATTTTCTTTTCCACATTGCAGAAGGCAGGTGTCAGGAGAGGTTTCCCGCACTCGCTTTATGGACTCAGCTTTCCGGCTACTTGTGTCTTTTCCCCGTGGAGATGGTGAGAGTCGAGCCATTACTGGACCTGTTCATTCCACATACATTTTGTAGTATTCCTGCTCCTGAGACCGGGTTTAGCAATGTTCACCTACACGGCTTGGTTTCTGCAAGGCGAGAGCTGAGAGTCAGCTAAGATAAAGGAAGCCTTTTGGGAGGCTTATTAAAAAGTAAAAGGGGGGGGCACCTGGGTGGATCAGTCGGTTGAGTGTCCAACTTCAGCTCAGGTCACAATCTCACAGTTCGTGAGTTTGAGCCCCATGTTGGGCTCGGTGCTATTGGTGTGGAGACCACTTTGGATCCTCTGTCTTCCTCTCTCTCTGCCCCTACCCTGCTCATGCTGTCTCTGCCCCTCCCCTGCTCAGTGCTGCTCGTGCTGTAAATTAATTATATGTAATTAAATATTAAATATAATATTTAATTATATTAAAATATTTATTTTAATATAAAATAAAATAATATTTTATTATATTTTAAAATATTAATAAAAATAAAAAATAAAAAGGTATTATGGACTTGAAAAGCAGGAGCACAGTCAACTGGAATCTGACCTTGAATGTGTTAGGTGACCTCACGTGTCAGGTGGAAATAATATTTGTAAGTGAACTATTCTTTCCCCAAAGTAATATGATCAAAGTTAGGTTGAAGTTTGAAAATGCAAGAGGAAATTTATAAAATAAGGGGACCAAATGGGGAAAAAAAGAAATATTGGAGGAAATAAAATCAATGACAGCATTTCCCTCTGACAGTTGGATTTATGCCAAACCAGTCACCATAAATGAACAAATTGGTGGCCAAGTTTTAGAAAACAGTGCTTTCCATAAAAGGGGTAATGAAAAAGATTGTTCTTGCTTCCACTGAAGTGGTAACTGTTAATTAAATCCTTTGTAGTAGATTGACTTGTTCTCATTTCTTTACCCCTTCCCTCTGGCCAGTGATCTCCCGGTGTGCTACAGTGCAGAGGGTCTATTTCCTGCCCAGTAGTACTTGGGCTTGGCCACTAGCTTTGGCCAATGGAATTGGAATAAACTTGATGTGCTTGAGTGGTTGACTTGGCCTCTTGCGCCCCTGGCATCCATCATGACAAGAACATGCCCTGGAAGGCTGTGGTCCAAAGAGAATGGAGACACAAATGCAACAGAACTGAACTCAATAAACGTCTGGAGCCAATGCCAGCTGACTCACACCTGATAGGAGGGCTGCTTCAGGTGACCAGTAGTCTCACGAGGTAAAAAAAAAGTTGTAAGCAACTGAGTTTTGCACTGACTTGTTACGCTGCTTTGGTGCAGCTAATACGACCTTTAAAATTAAATAGAAATTAATCAAATGATGGACATAATATAAAAAAGGTAAAATTTTGGGACCAGCATATAGATGCTACACTATATTGGTCTTAACAAACAATAACTTTAGTTTGGAAATGATCTGAAAGGCTTTGCTAGCTGAAAAAAAGTCATAGAGGGACAAAAAAGGAAACTTCTCCAACGAGGCACATCCCCCCTGTCTAAGAAACATGACAGGAATCAGTTGGCTGTCCTTGGAATTCTCATGTGTTTTACAAGGTGGTTTCCCCAGCTGCCGGCAGCCATCACCCCGTCTCCCTTTCTGGTTCACTGGGGTCAGAGCTCCCATTGCCAAATCAGCGTCTGTGTTTCCAGCACTCACTGGAGCTATTGCCAATGCCACATGTCAAGGGGCTCATGTCTACACTGAGGGCCATTGCCATTGCCAACAATTCTTACTCAAATATTCATGGCAGCCATCGAGACGTAGGATTTGTTCATGTCAGTGAAGGCTGGAGAGAGAGAGAGAGAGAGAGAGAGAGAGAGAGAGAGAGAGAGAGATTGCATTGTGGTTGGAGTCTTTTTCTTTCTTTTTTTTTTTAAATTTTTTTTTCAACGTTTACTTATTTTTGGGACAGAGAGAGACAGAGCATGAACGGGGGAGGGGCAGAGAGAGAGGGAGACACAGAATCGGAAACAGGCTCCAGGCTCTGAGCCATCAGCCCAGAGCCCGACGCGGGGCTCGAACTCCCGGACCGCGAGATCGTGACCTGGCTGAAGTCGGGCGCTTAACCGACTGCGCCACCCAGGCACCCCCCAACACCGTTATTAAAGAGATTGCCTTTTTCCCATTGGATATTCTTGCGTTCTTTGTCGAAGATCAATTGACCATATAATTGGGTTTATTTCTGGGTTTTCTATTCTATTCCATTGATCTATGTGTCTATTTTTTTTTCAACGTTTATTTTTGGGACAGAGAGAGACAGAGCATGAACGGGGGAGGGTCAGAGAGAGAGGGAGACACAGAATCGGAAACAGGCTCCAGGCTCTGAGCCATCAGCCCAGAGCCCGACGCGGGGCTCGAACTCCCGGACCGCGAGATCGTGACCTGGCTGAAGTCGGGCGCTTAACCGACTGCGCCACCCAGGCACCCCCCAACACCGTTATTAAAGAGATTGCCTTTTTCCCATTGGATATTCTTGCGTTCTTTGTCGAAGATCAATTGACCATATAATTGGGTTTATTTCTGGGTTTTCTATTCTATTCCATTGATCTATGTGTCTATTTTTTTTTCAACGTTTATTTTTGGGACAGAGAGAGACAGAGCATGAACGGGGGAGGGGCAGAGAGAGAGGGAGACACAGAATCGGAAACAGGCTCCAGGCTCTGAGCCATCAGCCCAGAGCCTGACGCGGGGCTCGAACTCCCGGACCGCGAGATCGTGACCTGGCTGAAGTCGGACGCTTAACCGACTGCGCCACCCAGGTGCCCCGGTTGGAGTCTTTTTCTTTCTCAGTCTCTGGCAGTGTCTGCTTTGGGGGGACCCAACTTGAGAATTTTTATTTTTGTCTTGAGTGAGTTCTTTGCTAGGAATCTCCTTAGTACTTCTGGGAGAACACGTTTGGAAGGCTGGCTCCTCCAGTCATGCCCAGGGCCACCAAAGTCCCAGTCCTATGCTGGGGTCACAGCCACACGGGGACTCGCAAACCTCTTGTTTTTCTGTAATGAAGGGTGAAATTAGGGTAAGTGGATGGAGATTCGATGGCCTGGGGTAATTAATATTAAAGCAAGAAAGAGACAGAAGGGCTCAGGGAGAAATAGCAGACAGTCTTGTATATTCTGAGCTGGGTTAGGGAACAAAGGACACCTCCTTGGCAGGATATCCCTGCTTCGAAGCCCATGGACGTAGGGGATATTTTATGGGTTTGGATGGTTCTGTGAGTGAAGGTCAATACCAAAAGCACCCAAGTTTTGCAAAACTCTGACCAACTGGGACCTAGAATGGAAGCAGGGCCACGGATCGTGGCAGGACAGTGACCTCAGGAACAGCCCTAGAAGATGAAGCTGTAAAATGAACGAGAGAAGAATGACATTGGCAGGGACTTTTAATGCTTTGAATTACTCTGTTTTATGCTTCTGGTACATAGGTTAATGAGATGGTTTCTAAGGATCCTTGTACCTCTAACTTTCTATGATTCCATCTAGACATTTAATGGAAACTTTCAGTTGCTTTCCTAATGCAGCTGCCACATGTCTGCTATTTAATGGGCTTGCTTTATATCCTGAATATCCAGAGGAGATGGAAATAAATCAGCCCGAGTTCTATCTACTCCATCAATCGAAGAAGAAAGAAAGTGGCATAAAATTGGGAGAGAGGGTGGAAAATTTTCTTGCTCTGTGAGAAAAAAAAAATGGTGATTGAGCTGAATTAATTAGCAGAAGCTGCCTTTGTGTGGCTAAGAGAATATGTGCGGGAAGGGAGAGGGGAGCGCCCAGAGAGAGCCGCAGACCTGGGAGGTCCTCAGGGCTGGACTCCTGAGTTTGGCACATTGTGGCTATATTCAGTATCTCTGGTGAAATCTTTATTTGGCTAAATTCTAACTTGCATTTATTTCCCGGAACTCATCCTCCTTGTATTTTTATGGAGGAGAGCTGATTATAAAAACTTTATCCTTTACCGTTTGGCTTTATCCCTTGGGTTAAAGATTGCAGTAAAATCTCATCGGTTCAGACCTGCTGCTTTAAATCCTGGGAGCAAATTGTCTCTTCTTATTCCGATACCCTCTAATTTGTGATCGGTAGACTAGGCGATAGACCGAGAGTTATCTTTGTTCCTTCTGGAAAAGGAGGTATAAAAAATACTCCAGTTATACTCAAATATCAGTTAATACTCAAAGTGCGACCACAAAGGGAATGCTCAGTCTCTTCAGTAAACTAAATTAAGAAGTTCGCATTAAATCTCTTAAGCACTCCCTTCAGCATAGCAAAAACTGTCCATATACTATTTCAAAACAACAACATACAACAAAGCTCTTCTCTTCCAAAGGTGGGTCAAAAAACCATCTGAGTTGTAACTTCTGTTAATATTGGGCTACATTATTCTCCATGGTAAAAAGCAATGATACTCCTCCTTTAAAATAGTTTATAACTGTTTTGTCACTTCGAACGAGACTTGTTCTTCACCCCTTGATCAATGGGCCAACATTTAGTGAGATGAAACTCTGCATGAATTGCACTCTTACGGCAATACAAAGGAGATTAAAGTTTGGTTGAGGAAACCAAACTCACACTTGCTTACATGTGAAAATGTGGCTGTCAATCCGGGACGGTAAAAATTAAACTGTGCCCTTGGTTTCTCCCCTCCTTAATAACAGTTAATTTCCTCGTTGTCCAGCTACTAAAAGAATGTTTGAATCCCGTGGCTTTGTTGGCTTCCCACAGTCCTGCCCCATGTTCACAGGCCCAAAGAGTGAACGCTGTGTGTGTAGACCAGCCCCCTGGGTTCCCAGCTCAGGGCGCCCTGACCCCTGGGTTCTGTGAGGTTGATCTTTGGCTGCCCCTCAGTGGGCCCGGCCTGCAGCCCTCCACCCACACCTGCCCTCTCTGGCAGGGCCCATGCACCTGGCCGTTCCCAGCCCTTACGTCTTGCCTGTTTCCAGCTCTCTGTGGTACCTGCTACTATCTGCTAATCAGTCTAAGAATGAAGAGCCCTTGACAGAGATTAGACGTGGGGAAGCGGGCACTCAGGGTATTTATTCCACTCTGAGAATTCCAGGGTATTTCTTTCTCTCTGTGGGGTCTAGCTGTGTCCTTGACCCAAAGAATCTTTTTATTTATTTATTTATTTATTTATTTATTTATTTATTTACATCCAAGTTCATTAGCATATAGTAGAATAATGATTTCAGGAGTAGATTCCAGTGATTCATCCCCTACATATAACACCCAGTGCTCATCCCAACAAATGTCTTCCTTAATGACCCTTGCCCAATTAGCCAATCTCTCCACCCCAAACCCCTCCAGTAATCCTCAGGTCGTTCTCTGTATTTAAGAGTCTCTTATGGTTTGTCCCCCTCCCCGTTTTTATATTATTTTTGTTTCCCTTCCCTTATGTTCTCTGTTTTGTATATTAAATTCCACATATGAGTGAAGTCATATGATATTTGTCTTTCTCTGACTAATTTTGCTTAGCATAATATACCCTAGTTCCATCCACATAGTTGCAAATGGCAAGATTTCATTCTTTTTGATTGCCGAGTGATACTCCATTGTATATATATACCACATCTTCTTTATTCATTCATCCATTGATGGACATTTGAGCTGTTTCCATACTTTGGCTATTGTCGATAGTGCTGCTATAAACATGGGGGTGCATGTGTCCCTTCGAAACAGCACACCTGTATCCCGTGGATAAATGCCTAGTAGTGCAATTGCTGGGTCGTAGGGTAGTTCTACTTTTAATTTTTTGAGGAACCTCCCTACTGTTTTCCAGAGTGGCTGCACCAGTTTGCATTGCCACCAACAAAGCAAAAGAGATCCTCTTTCTCTGCATCCTCGCCAACATCAGTTGTTGCCTGAGTTGTTAACATTAGCCATTCTGACAGGTGTGAGGCAGTATCTCATCGTGGTTTTGATTTGTCTTTCCCTGATGATGAGTGATGTTGAGCATTTTTTCATGTGTCTGTTAGCCATCTGGATGTCTTATTTGAAAAAGTGTCTATTCATGTCTTTTGCCCATTTCTTCACTGGATTATTTGTTTTTTGGGTGTTGAGTTTAATAAGTTCTTTATAGATTTTGGGTACTAACCCTTTATCTGATATGTCATTTGCAAATATCTTCTCCTATTCCACTGGTTGCCTTTCAGTTTTGCTGGTTGTTTCCTTTGCTGTGCAGAAGCTTTTTATTTTGATGAGGTCCCAATAGTTCATTTTTGCTTTTGTTTCCCTTGCCTCCGGACATGTGTTGAGTAAGAAGTTGCTGAGGGCAAGATCAAAGAGGTTTTTGCCTGCTTTCTTCTCAAGGATTCTGATGGCTTCCTGTCTTATATTGAGGTCTTTCATCCATTTTGAGTTCGTTTTTGTGTATGGTGTAAGAAAAGTGGTCCAGGTTCATTCTTCTGCATGTCGCTGTCTAGTTTTCCCAGCACCACTTGCTGAAGTGATTGTCTTTATTCCATTGGATATTCTTTCCTTCTTTGTCAAAGATGAGTTGGCCATACGATTGTGGGTACATTTCTGGGTTCTCTATTCTGTTCCATTGATCTGAGTGTCTGTTTTTGTGCCAGTACTATACCGTCTTGATGATTACAGCTTTGTAATACAGCTTGAAGTCCAGGATTGTGATGCCTCCAGCTTTGGTTTTCTTTTTCAGGATTGCTTTGGCTATTCAGGGTCTTTTCTGGTTCCATACAAATTTTAGGATTATTTGTTCTAGCTCTGTAAAGAATGCTGGTGTCATTTTGATAGGGACTGCATTGAATATGTAGATTGCTTTGGGTAGTATCAACATTTTAACAATATTTGTTCTTTCAATCCGTGAGCATGGAATGTTTTTCCATTTTCTTTGTGTCTTCTTTAATTTCTTTCATAAACTTTCTATAGTTTTCAGTGTATAGATTTTTCACTTCTTTGGTTAGGTTTATTTCTAGGTATTTTATGGTTTTTGGTGCAATTGTAAATGGGATCGATTCCTGATTTTCTCTTTCTGATGCTTCATTATTGGTGTATACAACCGATTTGTACACAACCGGTTGTACACAACCGATTTGTGTACATTGATTTTATATCCTGCAACTTTGCTGAATTCATGGATCCGTTCTAGTGGGTTTCTTTGGTGGAATCCTTTGGGTTTTCCATATAGGGTACCATGTCATCTGCGAAGAGTGAGGGTTTGACTTCCTCCTTACCAATTTGGATACCTTTTATTCCTTCGTGTTGTCTGATTGCTGTGGGTAGGACTTCCAGTACTATGTTGAACAAGGAGCCTGCTCCTCTTGAGGAGGGTTGCCCAGCAGGATTCCCTGGCTTCTGAGCCTCAGAACCTCTTCTTCATCCTGTTCTAAGCAGCTCAGGGTGGAGACAGCTCTGCAGATGCTAGACCTGGGTTCCTGCACTTTCCAGTCTGGTTTCCCTGAACTCTGTCCACATCTTTTTTTATATTTACTTTATTTTTATTTATTTTGTTTTTTTTTATATACTAAATATAATTTCTTATCAAATTGGTTTCCATACAACACCCAGTGCTTGTCCACATCTTTGTCATCAGTCCCTCCAAAGAAACTACCGAAATTTCCCCAAGATTCAGTGTGCTGGTTTTGACCAGAACCCAGGCTGACCTTGTTAAACTCTTGAGCTCAGGACTAACACAGATGCTGGAATTTTAGGTACCCTGGGGCAGCCATAGTGGAGTCATATTTTGGTGAGGACCCCGTCATTTATGTCATTAGGCAATCATCTGATTTATTTACTCCTTATTGCAAACTTTGAATCATTGAAGCCCAGTGCAGTTCTTAAATAAGAAATCATTTGTGTCCGGCAAATGGAACAGATTTTAAAAGGAATCGCTCATGATGATTTAGTGAATTGTCAAGTTTCTGTTTCATAAATAACAAAATAGAAATTAGGAACATGTCAGAACACCTTAAGACTCACACACAGATAAAAGTGATTTTATTAGAACTGGTAAATTATGCTTACTTAATTCAATTGTCATGCCTGGCACTTTGCTATATATCCTGTGGTTTTTTTACTCCCTAGATGTGTTATAGTTTAGCAAGACAAACATATTGGGTAAGTGATATAATAGGAATGCAATTATGAGTCAATAAATCCTGTTTTTCTGTGTTTCATACAGTAGAGATTGACTCTCCTTCCCCTGACGTATTAGGGCAGCTTTGGAAAATGGGAGATTAATGTGCGCACACTCTCTGTTTCTTTCCCTGTCTTTCTCTTTCCCTCTCACTCTTTAAGACCAAGTGGGAAAGGAAATGAAAAGATAACAAGTCCATCAATGAACATTAGATGTCAGAAAAAAAGGAGACTTGATGTTTAGCAAGATGGCATTGATCCCTCTGTTTTGGTTTCTGGGGAGAGGAAGTCTGATTGGGCCATGTGCGGTGACAGTCACAGGATATCTGCTCATGTCCTGCAGGCCACATCTCACGGCACTGGAAGGAGGGTGTTGTCCAGAAAACAAACATAAATCAACTCCATTTCCATTAGTGTACAATCCAGATGGGGGCAAGACTCATACACACATGAACTTGATGATCACTAACGGTGATAACAGGACCAGCCGTGTCCGAGAAGTCCTGCTGGGGCCCAGAGAACATGAATTGGACCTTGAAGGGCTCATCCAGGTAGAGATCTGTGTCTCAGTCCCTTCTGTTTGACAAGAACCATCCCTATCAAAATTCAGGCGCATCCCTAGCCAACTTCTGGAGTGTCTCAAACTCTGCAGAAGGTTCTGTTTCCATCTTTAGGGTTCCGTGAACTTCCCCTGCCCCTGGGTCCTTCACCACATGGCCCCTCTGTCTCTCTTTCCAGTTCTCCCAGGAAAACACCTCCTTTTGTCCCATTATTTCAGGGCCCCTGTCTGCTAGGTGATAATGGGATGAAAATAATACTATAAAATAATTAATAAACTATTAATAAATTATCAGTTCCTGGGAATATCGTGCCTTCACGCAATTAGAACGTCCCAAATCAAGTGCCTTGAGCACCCACAAGGCAAGTAGGGAGATGAGTTCTTTGGGAAGCCTTCCACCCTAGCCCATGGGAGCTCCCGCACAGGGAGTGACGTGGTTCCACGAGACATGTACGAGCTCCTTCTAGAAGACTCCCCCACATCTGCAGACCTGCTGCACCTGCCGTTCCAGGGCCGGTCAAGCCTTTCCTTACAATGACACTTTTGAAAGCACTTTCCTATTAGAGTATTTTGCATTTGATCCCCCAAATGGGAAGAGGAGGCATTTCCTCACTCCACAGCTGGGGGAAATGAGGTGACTTACTGAAAACAGTAACAGAAATGAGGTGACTTACTGTAGACAGACATCCTGGTTAAGTGATAGAATAGGAAGCAAGTGTGAGTAAATCCATCTCAAACCTGGACTTGGGGAGCAGTGACTTTATTCAAGGTAAGCAGTGACAGAGTTGAGTCACGTCTCAGGAGCCAGCATGGACCTGCTTCCCTTGCTGCTCTTCAGAAGACATGACCCAGTTCTGTCATATGCTGATTTTTCTAGACTCTGGTCGTCAAGTTCTGAAAGCCAGAAAAAGTGGGTGATGGGCAATAGTGAATGGAGAAACCATCACACTTAAATTTTTTTTTTTTTCAACGTTTATTTATTTTTGGGACAGAGAGAGACAGAGCATGAACGGGGGAGGAGCAGAGAGAGAGGGAGACACAGAATCGGAAACAGGCTCCAGGTTCCGAGCCATCAGCCCAGAGCCTGACGCGGGGCTCGAACTCACGGACCGCGAGATCGTGACCTGGCTGAAGTCGGACGCTTAACCGACTGCGCCACCCAGGCGCCCCTAAACCATCACACTTAAAACCAGTCCAACTCACTCAGAGTCAGAGTCGAATGTGCTTTTTTTTTTTTTTTTTTGGAGTCATCAGTGAGAGCCAATTCTTAGTGCTTACACTTCAGTGAAGCTTCTCCCCTGCATTTGTGTAGTTGTTTCCATTTTCCAGATGAGGAAATTGAGGTTTAAAGGTGCCAATGGCTCGTCCAGGTTGACTCCAGTGGTCTCTGGGAGCCAGGCATTTTGACCCAAGTTTGTGTTCCTGTCACATGATGATGTCCCCGTTGCCTGGATGATAAGCAGAATTCAAATTATAACACTGAATTCATGTGCTATGTAATGACTACGTCTCTTAGAAACTTAAAGTCATACGTAGCAGAAGACTGATTACACACATTTATTGCATGAGTTGGGTGTTAGTACCACAGTCTGCCACCATATTTAAATAGAGTTGATTGTTTAGAAAATATGGCAAATAAACTGAGACTTATTTTCTGGGTCAGGAGGGGCAACCTCTGTACCCCAGGAGGATCGATGCACACATTCGTAGGCAGTGAATAGGAGGAATACTTAGGCATGTGTGCAGGATCCAGGCTTGGGTCTTTACAAATTTCAGGAACTTTAAATTTTCGCTCCATCCTTGCCAATTCATTCCATAAACCTGAGTGGGCATTTTATGGGGGCGGACGATGCTGAAGAGCAGGAAGGCGATCAAAACAGCCCCCCTACCAGAATGCACACAGCTAGGAAAATGCAATCGGGTGCCCGAGCCATGGTCACAGAGGCATGTGCAGGGCTTAGCAGGACCCATCATCAGGGGATTTATTGAGGAGAAACAAAGACAGAATAAAAATTCAGATATCCTCAGCCCGTCTCCTCCCCACAGCCTATTCAAAGATAACCTTAGATACTCCTTTAATTTTTTGGCCTCTAAGTATTTTGTTTGGGCAACAACCAAAATACTTGGTGATGGTACTAACGCCCAACTCATGCCCTTTGTAGGGCAACAAGATAGAATTTGGTGAGAAAACTCCTGGACTCTGTATCTGGAGGCCTGAGTGCTGGCCCCTGTCGTGCTGGTGAGTTGATGAGCCTTCAGTGGGGGCCACTTGAATTGACAGGCGGGATAAATAGTGGATAGGAGCCCAGCTTGTGGAAATAGAATGCCTTGTGTAAATCCTGGCTTGGCTGCTCAGGATGTGACCTCCATCATGCTGCTTAATCAACCAGTGCCTCAGTTTCCCCACCTTTAAAATAGGGATTCCAGCAATTCCCAACCCACGGGCTTATTATGAGGCTCAGAGGAACTGAAAATCGAATAACAAGTCTACGCATAGTGCTTGAGTGTGTCAGGTGCTGCTCCCGTGCACTATATGTCATTACCGGTAACTTCTCCAAACTTCAGCTTCCTTAGCCATTAGATGCATAGATAATACAGGTCTTATTTCCTCTGATAGGATTATGCTGAGGGTCAAAGAGAGGGGGAAAAAACGGTGGTCATGATTTTTTTTTTTTAATTTTTTTTCCACGTTTTTATTTATTTTTGGGACAGAGAGAGACAGAGCATGAACGGGGGAGGGGCAGAGAGAGAGGGAGACACAGAATCGGAAACAGGCTCCAGGCTCCGAGCCATCAGCCCAGAGCCTGACGCGGGGCTCGAACTCACGGACCGCGAGATCGTGACCTGGCTGAAGTCGGACGCTTAACCGACTGCGCCACCCAGGCGCCCCCGGTGGTCATGATTTAAAGAAGAATAATATTCTTTAAAAATGATAAAGGGAGGGGCGCTTGGGTGGTTCAGTTGGTGAAGCATCCGACTTCAGCTTAGGTCATGATCTCACAGTTCGTGGGTTCGAGCCTCACGTCAAGCTCTGTGCTGACGGCTCGGAGCCCGGAGCCTGCTTCAGATTCTGTATCTCCCTCTCTCTTTGCCCTCCCCTGCCCTCCCCTGCTCTCTCTCTCTCTCTCTCTCTCAAAAATAAATAAACATTAAAAAAAATGATATAGGGATGTCTGTTGTCATTATTATAAGCATCCTTATCTGCTCTACTTCCTCTGATGTGTAGAATTCTTCTGATTTATAGAGGAATTTGGGAACCGTAATTGCTAGGTGGGGTCAGAGTTCACTGATGGTTCTTGTCCAGAGATGGCCCCTCCCAATGGAGCCACAGTGAGCCACCGTAGCCGAGGGCACACAGCCAGATTAACAGGCTGCGAATGACTGGTGTGTATGGAAAAGGAAAGGTTAGATAATTAAACTGGAAGAGGTCCTATTTAAGTTACAGTCACGTATTGGAAATTTGTACTGCCATTTATCCATAAGCACTACACTCTGCCCAGCGTGGTCTGTCCCTTGTCACTTTGGGAAGTGTTGACTCTGTGCCCCCGCGTGAAATGAGTTCCTGTCGTCACCTGACTGCTCACGGCCAGTGAGTGCTGCCTGCTGTCTCCCGGCAGGCAGGAGGAGGTGGACCAAATGAGCCTGTTAATATTCAGCCAGATACCAATAAAGTCCTTGTTCAATGTGATTTATTTATCATATTGATCTACTCTCCAAAGCCAAGAGCAAATTAAGTGAGCATTGGCTTGTGTTACCTTGAAAATGCAATACAGATAAAAATCAAACTGTTATCTTCTGTGTACTTGGAAGATTAATTGGAAACTATTCTTTTGGTGTTCAGTTTAATGTGTCAAACAGTTGTTTGGGGGGAAATCATGGCCTTTGTAGAGCGTCGCCGCATTTATCAAAGGCATCTCTGCATTCACAAAATATCTAATTAACAATTCTGCTGTGTTTTTCTTCTTCTAAAAATAGTGTCAACAAATTGGTGCCATCTTCTAAATATCCTCTTACGTCCTATCTTGGCAGCCAACTCACGTATTGCCAGGAGTTTATGATATATGCATCTCAAACTGAAAGTGCCTCTCCCGTAGCCCGGAAAGGGACCAAGGTGGGGACAGTGCCAGGCTAGAGGCTTCCATAATGCAGAGTGTGCAGAAGTCTCGCGGAAACCTGCAAACTCATACCTATGGACTGTTTCCTTAACTTGCAATCCATCGTATTTTCTTCTCTGGTCTCTGGGCTTTGAGAAATTGCTGTCTTTAATGTTCAACGTGGGTCCGCAGGGGATTTTTAGCCTCAGAGCAGTTAGAGCAGGAGACACCTTCAGAGCTCATCGTCTAACACCAGCACCGCCACCAGGAACCCAAGAGGAGGAAAAGGGAATGGCTGGTCTTCAAGTTCAGCAGGTAGAAACAGGGTTGCAAGCCCGGTTTCCTGAGAGCCGAGTGGGGCTCAGAAGGCATCGTAACAAAGGGTCTCTGAGCACCTGCTTTGTCCCAGGCCGTTCAGGTGCAGCGGATATGGGAGACCATCCAATTGGCTTGCCCCTCCAAATCTCTGCCTCGTGGACTTCTGTAAATCAGATCACGGCCACAGAATTGAAGATAAAACTGGGACAAGTTCTATTCTGTTCATCTCCCTGTTTCTTTAGGGAAATTGTGAAGCAGGGCAAGTTTGGTGCCAGGGCCCCTGTTTCCATTTTCATGTTTCTTTCACCCTTGCTGGAAACCATCTTTCCACCCAGTACTCACAGCCCCAGGCTGCTCTGTGACTGTGTGGGTCACACACACACACACACACACACACACACACCCCACCTCTCTTGCTGTGTTCCAGACTCTAGTTACTTCCTTCTCTTTCTTTTAAATTTTTTTTTTCAACGTTTATTTATTTTTGGGATAGAGAGAGACAGAGCATGAACGGGGGAGGGGCAGAGAGAGAGGGAGACACAGAATCGGAAACAGGCTCCAGGCTCCGAGCCATCAGCCCAGAGCCTGACGCGGGGCTTGAACTCCTGGACCGCGAGATCGTGACCTGGCTGAAGTCGGACGCTTAACCGACTGCACCACCCAGGCACCCCTACTTCCTTCTCTTTCAAAAGCACAACTTGGGAGTGAAGTAGAAAGCAGTCCATCAAATGTCTTCACTTAAGGCTATTCCTGTATTTTACAAGGCTATTTATAAGCTTAAGTGATTGATAAATGCAAATTTGAGGGGCAGCAGGTGGGACGCTGGTGGTCTGAGAAGTCCCAGGTCTCTGGCAAGACTTGGAGACCCACAGTGGGGTGGGTGTGGCTGTGTTCTCAGGGTTTGTGTTATTTCTGGACTGAATTGGGATCACAAGGCATCAACCTCACTGCAAAGTGTACCATGGCAGAAAGATCTGGGGGCTCTTAGAAACCTGAAGATAGAAGTTATTTTAAGAGCTTGCAGGACAGATACTTTGATGGGATATACCTGGCATCAGAGGGATCTGTCTCGCTGAATTCCAAGGCTTCCACTCTGCGTGCTATTAGTCCTGGATTGGAGGGAAGAGCAGGATACCACTGGATTCAGACTTGTGGCTCTGTATAATACCGATTCTTTGGTGTTTACTAAGGTTTGCTTCTTTGTATTTTAGTACATGATCAATTAAACATTTTTTAATATTTATTTATTTTTGAGACAGAGAGAGAGAGAGGCAGACAGAGCGTGAGCAGGGGAGGGACAGAGAGAGAGGGAGACACAGAATCCGAAGCAGGCTCCAGGCTCCGAGCTGTCAGCACAGAGCCCAATGTGGGGCTCGAACCCATGGACCGCGAGATCATGGCCTGAGCCAAAGTCAGATGCTTAACTGACTGAGGCCCCCTGGCACCCCTCAGTACGTGATCAATTTTATAGCTGTTTAGTGGGTGCCCAGAAAGAAATTTTAGGATGCTGCATTCTCTGCATGGCCTTTAGAACAAGCTGGCAATTTTGTCGTTCAGGTTGTCTGTGTCCTCAATATGTTAAACTTTCTTGGCTGCTTAGTCATTGAAAGAGGTATGAAAATCACTATTATTTTAGATGCATCACATTTTCCATGTTACCCATTCCATTTGTAATGTATTCAGCTTGAAGCTAGATTAGGTTCCTACCAGTTCCCAGTTGTTCTGGTGTCCTGGGGATCGGTCTCTGTTTCTGCTCTGTAGTTTGTATGCGCTATGTCAAGGACACTGCCTGGTACTAGTCAGGAGCCCTCAACTTTCTCTTGGTTACTGTTTGTCTTACACTATTTTTTTTCGATCTCACATTTTAGAAATGTCTCTTGGCAGCTTCACATAGCTCAGTGTTATTTGTTTCATATCAGATGAAAACGTATCTTTTACCTGGGAGTTTTAATCTAATTGTATTACTTGTGTATGTTTGTCTATATGGGCCTGAATCCATAACCTTATTTTGTGCCTTCTGTTTACTCGACTTTTGCTTGTTTTGTTCTCTGTGCCTCTTTACTATCTTGAAAATCAGTTGGGTTTTTGTAGGTCCTATTTTCCCTCTACTGGTTTTTGTTTTTGTTTTTTTTTTTTGCTTTTGTTTATGTTTTCGTTTTGTTTTTTGAGAGAGAGAGAGAGTACACGTGGGTATGTGTGCACTCGTGTGCCCAAGTGGAAGAAGGGCAGAGGGGAAGAAGAGAGAGAGAATCTTAAGCAGACTTCTCACTCAGCACAGAGCCTGACGTGGGGCTCGATCTCACAAACCACGAAATCATGATCTGAGCTGAAATCAAGAGTCTGATGCTCAACCGGCTGAGCCACCCAAGTCCCGTCCTCCCCACCCACTGGTTTAGACGTTAGCCATTTCATTCCTATCCTTTGTAGTGGTTAAGCTTAATTTTGAATTAAAACATTTTCTTAATCTCACACTTTCTGAAAAGTCGCAGTTACAGTAGAAAAAACACTGTTGCAACATCACTATCTAATACTTAATGTGTGTTTCCTACAAAGACAGCCTCTCCATGATGGCAATACAGTCATGAAAATCTCGAAGGCACTATTGCTGCATTGCTGCCGTCCGATGCAAAGACCTCATTCTGATTTCACTCAATGTTCCGGTGATGTCCTTTATAGCAAAAGGATCCAATTCAGAATCACATGTTACTTAAGTTGTCATATTCCTTTAATTTGGAAGAGCTCTTCATTCTTTCCTTGACTTTTATATCTTTGGTACTTGTGAAGATTTTAGGCCAGTTATCTCATAGAATACTCCTGACTTTGGGTCTGTCCAATATTTCCTAATTCCTGTCAAAGATGCATGCCCTGAATGTAATCATATCTCAGTAATGCCATATGCTCCTTTCATTGTATTCCAGCAGGTGATGCAGAATTCCAACTTGTACTTTTGTGAATTATGTCCACTCTGATCATTTAAGATGGTACTTAATGCCAGGTTTGTCCACTGTGATGTTGTTCTTTTTCGTTTCTTTTTTTTATTTTTTCTTTTTTAAAATTTACATCCAAATTAGTTAGCATATAGTGAAACAATGATTTCAGGAGTAGATTCCTTAGTGCCCCTTACCCATTTAGCCCGTCCCCCCTCCCATACCCCCTCTAGTAACCCTCTGTTCTCCATATTTATGAGTCTCTTCTGTTTTGTCCCCCTCCCTGTTTTTATATTATTTTTGTTTCCCTTCCCTTATGTTCTCTGTTTTGTATCTTAAATTCCACATATGAGTGAAGTCATACGATATTTGTCTTTCTCTAATGTTGCTTAGCATAATATACCCTAGTTCCATCCACATAGTTGCAAATGGCAAGATTTCATTCTTTTTGATTGCCGAGTGATACTCCATTGTATATATATACCACATCTTCTTTATTCATTCATCCATTGATGGACATTTGGGCTCTTTTCATACTTTGGCTCTTGTCGATAGTGCTGCTATAATCATGGGGGTGCATGTGTCCCTTCGAAACAGCACACCTGTATCCCGTGGATAAATGCCTAGTAGTGCAATTGCTGGGTCGTAGGGTAGTTCTACTTTTAATTTTTTGAGGAACCTCCCTACTGTTTTCCAGAGTGGCTGCACCAGTTTGCATTGCCACCAACAATGCAAAAGAGATCCTCTTTCTCTGCATCCTCGCCAACATCAGTTGTTGCCTGAGTTGTTAACATTAGCCATTCTGACAGGTGTGAGGCAGTATCTCATCGTGGTTTTGATTTGTCTTTCCCTGATGATGAGTGGTGTTGAGCATTTTTTCATGTGTCGGTTGGCCATCTGGATGTCTTCCTTGGAGAGGTGTCTATTCATGTCTTTCACCCATTTCCTCACTGGATTACTTGTTTTTTGGGTGTTGAGTTTGATAAGTTCTTTACAGATTTTGGATACTAACACTTTATCTGCAATGTCATTTGCAAATATCTTCTCCCATTCTGTCAGTTGCCTTTTAGTTTTGCTGATGGTTTCCTTTGCTGTGCAGAAGCTTTTTATTTTGATGAGGTCCCAGTAGTTCATTTTGCTTTTGTTTCCCTTGCCTCCAGAGATGTGTTGTTTTTTAAATGTTTATTTATTTTTGAAAGAGAGAGAGAGAGAGACAGCGTGAGTGGTGGAGGGACAGAGAGAGAGGGAGACACAGAATCCAAAGCAGGCTCCAGGCTCAGAGCTGTTAGCACAGAGCCTGACATGGGGCTTGAACCCACGAAATGTGAGATCATGACCTGCGCCAAAGTCAGACATTTAACTGACTGAGCCACCCAGGCACCCCAGAATTTTGAGATTTTAAAAAAGACAAACATAAAACATATATGGGAGGGAATACAATTTTTGAAAAGTATTTTAGAATTGCAGAATTTTAGCAAATAGAGACGTCTGAAATAAGTTGTGATTCGCACAAGGTCCACACAAATAACTAGCTATTGAGTGGAGGTATGTGCTGGGTGTCCTGACCCCACCCAGGGCCTAAGCCAGCACCGTGGTCTCCAGCCTTGTCATCCTGTGCCCCTCCTAGGACCCCCACAGGGTCCCCCCATCAGACACCCCTTTTCCTCACACTGGTGGATGCCCCTGTTGTGAATACCCTCTTCATAACCACCTTTCTTGCTGGCTCTGATGACTTCTGTTTCTGTTTTTTATCTGTCAGTTCCCTACATCAAATACCATATTCCTGATGATGCAGGTATGATGACACAATGCAAGTGAGGGCCCCCATCAGAAGGGACAGCTGCCTCACTGACCGGGACAGAGACCTACGCTCGGAGACCCCATCTTCGTGTACATCAGGCCGTGTGGCTCGGGCTGCCTTTGCCTGGTCTTGGGTCACAGGTCAAAGTAGCATACAAAATATACACACTTCAGTGCAGACCAGGCAGGGCTTGAGCAAGGGGGTGGTGACAGTATCCTAAAGGCAGGAAGAGTGGGGTTTGGCCATGTCTCGGTCCACTTGGCTGCTGTCACAGAGAACCACAATTGGGGGGTTGGAACCACAGACGTGTACTCCTCACGGTTCTGAGGCCGCAAGTCCGACACGGAGGTCCTGGCCGACTCGGTGCCTGGTGAGGACCTGCTCACCAGGTGAGCCTGGTGAGGACCACCATGTCCTCACATAGTGGAGAAAGTGCTTGTCTTGTGTCTCTCCTTAGGAGGAGAATTTTTTAAAGTTCCGACTGAGCTGCTATCTGGTGGCCTTCAGGAACAGGAGAAGATCTCTCTCAGGACCACCGTCGTGTTTCGCAGGAATGCAGGGCGTCAGCCCAACTAAATCTCACAAGCTACTTGAACATCATATAACCCGGGCTATTTTCAATCCTATAATCCCTATAATACGTATGCAGCCCCCCCCACAGCAGTGTAGCATTTTACACGTCATAACCAGCCATGAGGACTCTTACCCGGAAAGGCCGAAGAGGGAAGCTTTTAATTTTTCCCTTTGGACTTTGATTTGAAACAAGCAACCTCTTCTCATGGTGTTGATCCCTTGGGACGCCAGCACGTCTCAGTTGACTCCATGAAGTCTCAAGATGGTGGCTCGTAGAGAAGCAGACGCCTGTCTAACGACACAATCCTCCTGGGCACCGCACAGCCACGCAAGCTTCCGAGGACCACAGTGAGGCCTGGGTTACTTGGGGGTGGAGGTGGAGGAAGTCTCTTGAGGTCTATCTAGGTGCTTAGAAAAACCCAAGGGTAACTTTAGGAACAGTGAACAGAAAGCTGTACTTGTACTGGGGCTGTTTCTAACGAAACCCTAATTAGCCTGCACGGCATTCACACCATTCAGGAAAGTGGAACACGTCACCTGGGGACTGTGATAACTGTGGAGTGTGGGCATCAGGACATCTAACGGTGGGAGGTGCGATTGTTCTGGAAGATGGTTGGGACACACTTGTTAGTACCCCAGGACCATAAGCATTTAGTGACGGGAAGAGAAGCAGCCCCCAGATGGCTGGTGAGACTCAAGGCAAGGACTTCTTCCTCAAGGGGAAGCGGTGGGAGGAAGGCAGACCGCAGGAAGGCATGGGGTCTTGGGATCCTTAAGGAAAGAACTCAGTTAGGGAATGGGATGCAGCCCGGGCCCAGTTACCAGAGGTGGGATACTGTAGAGGGATGAGCTAGTGAGAAAGGCACACCAAGGTTCTGCCTAGGCTTTGGATTCCTTCCCTTGAATCCTGGCTCCACCTCTAAGGTCTCTCACTCTGACCTTGGGCAGATGGCTTGACTTCTTGTGCCTTGATTATCTCCTCTGTAAAACAGGGCTGTGAAACAACCATCCCGTAGGGTCACTGGGTGGATTATAGGAGATAACACATGCCGAGTGTCTAGAGCACGGACAAGCATTAACTGAGCCATAGATGTTTGCTATTTTTACTTAAGAACAAAGCACAAACCCAGTAGTTAGACTCGAGACCCAAGGTCAGGCCAATTTAGGGCCAGTTTGACTTGCTCTTGTTACTTGAATATTCAACTTGCTTTCCATGAAATTGTCACCGACTTTGGATAAAGTTAGCCCAAGGTTGTGGGGAGAGGCTGGCAGGAAACAAGCAGAAGGGGGTGTCGATGCAGGGAGAAAATCTCGAGTCCAGAGTGTGCTTTAGACGAAGCCTTCTCTTGGGAGCAACATTGCTGGTGTGACGGGGTCTGCGGTGTGCGAGCTGCCTGGCAGGTGTCGGCCACCCCCTCGCCCCCACCGTGTGCAGCTTAAGGGCCTGATGCTTTCTGTCCGCAGAGTAGTGAAAGCAGCACAGATGTGGCCACTCAGAGCCACTTGCCAGAGCGTCTCTCCTCGCCTCCCCGCCTCCCCTTCCAGAAGGCACTGGAGTGAAGGGAGAGAGAGTAAATTGAAAAGCAAACTCGTCTTTCTAGTCCATAAAAAAGATCAAATGGGAGGGGAGAAGGGGGAGGTTCGGTGTGGACCAGACATCCGTGCCGTAGAGAGACTGAAGTGGAATAACAAGATTGAGCCATAAAATGTTTATGGCGTCCTAGGAATAATTGAATATTTCCTGGTTTGTTGTGCCGAGGTTTTATGAGCCAAACAGGGGACCTTTAAAGCTTATTTTCTTTTGCTCTTCAATAGGTTTAATTAAGGTTGGACTTGGGGCTTTAAGTTGTTTGGAAACTTGAGATTTAAAACAAAACAACCCCAGAAATCTACATAACCACCGAAGCAGGTAAGGACTGAATCGGTTTATGTGGGCATCCCAAGTGGGCTAATAATTTGGCACCTTCTGAACGCAAATCCCTGAGAGCATGCCAAAATGAAAATCTGTATTAATGCGACTTGCATACCTCTTTCTTTATGTTCGTAACCCAGGCTGGCTGTGTGGTCCCCTCTCTTTCCTCTGAGGGGAGTTTCTGAGTGACCTGGTGGGTCCTTCTAAACCTCCCTTTGCCCCACTAGAAGCTTCTAGTCTGTTTAACTGAGCTAGAGGTTTAAAAGTGAACAGCTAGGATAAAAGCAGACACAGGGAGATTCTCATTTCCCCAAAGCAGGAATCAGCACCAGGAGACCCCATCTCTGGTTGATGGAGAGACACTCGGACTCAGTGAGCCGTGCGGCGGCCTCTGCCACGAGGATTTTTGTCTTTCTTCGTGGAATTTCCCCAAGAGGCCATGAAAAGTCAGGAACTGCACCACAGTTTACTGCCTTTTCTTCTCCACATCCGCTGCGTTTTATTGGTCCTCAGTTGTCCATCCGGATCCGACCTTGCCGCAGCATCTGTGGGTTGATTAACCTCCAGCGATCTTGTAGCCGTGTTACTTAGAGACGCTCGGGACACCATCCGTAAGAGTCATTCGGCATCGCTTCTTAGGAAAACCAACAAAAAGGTGTGAGAATTTTCCAGCGCGGTTCCTCATTTTACAGATGGGAAAAGTGAGGTCCCAGGGATCCAGTGACTCATGTAAAGCTACTCGGTTTCCCAGGACCAGGGATGGTCTGCAGCTCATTCCGGTCTGTGTCACATGCTTTTGTGTGTTTCATTGGACAGATACTTACAGCCCTGAGATCTGTGCGAGGTACCACTGCAGCCACTGTGAGCGCGGGTAAAGTCAGTCACCCCCATTTCACAGAGGAAGAAACCGAGAGAGGGTAGTAACTTGCCCACGGTCAGAGTTCGCAGGCGGCAGGTCTGACACCGGCTCTGTTGCAAATCCCAAATGAGATAGAATGTCTCCGTCTGGAAATACCCACATCAAATCAAGGTTGAACTATGTATCGGCTTGAAAGTTACTTCTAAGGAATAACTCTCTTCCAAAGTTTAAGATCCTTTGTGGGTCTCAAAAAACAATCATTTCTCCATACTCATCGGTGCCTAGTGGCCTGAAGAAATGTTAATGTATTTATATCTCCCACGTCTTAATTATTCAAAGGGTTGTGGGAAGAGAGAACCAGGCTGCTTTCCCACGCAAATCTCAGCAAGGAGAGTTCTTTTTTCCCCTTTAATATAAAAAGCGAAGCAAGAAACATAATTCTTTAAAGATGACTTTTATCTCACCACACCTGCTAAGACTCCTGTGTTATGGGCAAGTAGTAAAGCCACCAGATGCTTGGGCTGTTTTTAGCTTTCTCGGTGATTTTGTGACAGAAGGGAGGGAAATGATATGAAGGGTCATCTTATTTGATGTTGGGGTGAAGGCAAGTGTTTCTCTTAAATCAGTAGGAAAAACCCTGTGCACACAGCCTAGATTCTAGGAAATGGGCTTGTTCTGGATGCACATGACTATGTTGCAGGGTTGATGTAGGGTCCTCTGTGAGAGAGAGCAGCGGGGGTTGGGGGGTTGGGGAGAGGGTTGTAAGTGAGGAGGCAGGCTGGAATGGGGGGAGGCGGACTAGGTGGGGGAGGCAGACTGGGTGGGGAGCTGGGCTGGGGGGAGCACCCACGTGGCCAGCTAGGGGGGGTAGGGGGATGGTGGGCCTGGTGGTCTGGCATCAGCAGAGAGCTGGAGGGGGGAACAGGCTGTCATCTCAGCCCAGCGTCAGCCCCTGAGTCTGGGAGAGGAGAGTGCAAGTTGTTCATGGCTGTGACTTCGACCCTGAGAGTGGTTACTGACAGCAATGAACAAAACCAGTTAGCAATGTTCACTAGCCCATGAGAAAGGGCCCCTTATGAAAGCCTAGAGACACACAGTGTGTGAGAAACTCCTCCAATTAGCTTAGTTTAGTTTAGTTTACCTTAATTTAATTGTATTCTATTTTATATTTATTTATCTATTTTTGAGAGAGAGACAGAGAGAGCGGGTGTGCCCATAAGCAGGGGAGGGGCAGAGAGAGAGAGAGAGAGAGAGGGAGGGAGGGAGGGAGAGAGGGGATCCCGAGCAGGCTCCACGCTGTCAGCACAGAGCCTGACACGGGGCTCAATCTCCCCAACGGTGAGATCATGACCTGAGCTGAAATCAAGAATCAGACGCATAACCGACTGAGCCACCCAGGTGCCCTTCCAATTATTTTAGGCAAGTATGGTGATGATTTGAAGTGTCCCATCACAACCGAACTAAACATCTCAGCCACAGACAGAAGGGCCATGAGAGAGGCAAGTGGGAAGGGGCAGAAGAGCCTAGAGATGGAGACAGGAGTGGGGGAGGCGGGGAAAGGACGCCGGCAGAGGGAAGGTGCGTGACGGGGAAGTCGTGTCCTCGGTGCACTGGACTCTTGACATGACTCCAGGGAAGGAAGCTCCCCCTCCCTGGGACAAGTCAGGAGGAGTTTACTGAGCAGGTCAAAGTGGAAATCGGGGCTTATTCTCTCCGGGAATGAACCCCCATCACTAGTCTGCTGGGGCTTGGACAACAGAATGGTCTACTTGGCCCTTGTCTACGTCAGGGACAAAAAGAACTGCTTACTACTTTGGAACCCAGGTATTTGCACAAAACACGGCTCCTTGGCTCCGACACAAATCCTTGGCACCTCTTGCACAATTACCGGAGGTATCTGCCCTCCCATCCCTCGTACGCTTCACATCCCAGAATTGAGGGTCTACTGGCTCTCCAATGATTTCCCTTGTATTTGTTAGCCCCCCGCCCAGTTGGATGGAGTATATCTGGACAGCAGGCAGTTTCTCCTCCCGGCCAGTGTTAGAGGTATGTTGATTAGACCCCCGCTTGGTCCTGTTTCTAACATGGGTCGCTCTCTCGGTCCTCCATTTGACAAGACTCGTCAGCTCATGTGCTCAGGAAAGGAAGAAGCTGGGATCTCTCAAAAGTGCCCTTTGCTTTGGGAGACAGAGGTAAACGCATGAGCAGGATGGGCTCTGCCGCTTTTTCAAGACAGAGATTTATTTGCGAAGGGCAGCCAGCTTGCTGCTGGGATGGATCAGAGGGATGAGCCTCGGTGACACAGACACAGATCCGTGGCGTCTTTTTTATAATTGGACATTTATTTTAGATGAGGGCAGAACCCACAGCTGCACCTGTCTCTGTGGCCGGCACAGAACACGGAGCTGAGCTGCAGGGTCATCCTTGTGGGGCAGAGCCCCCCGAAGCCCACCCTCGCATCAGAGCCTGGGGTCAGGGGCCCTTCCTAGAGGCTCACTTCTTCCAACTCAGGCCCCTTCTTAATTTCAACTCCCTCGTTTCTGGGCCAGCTGAGAGCTCTCCTGTGTAATTTCAAAATCTCCTAGTTCTGTCTCCTTTATATTCTGTTCTCCCCCAACTACATCTGTCCCCCACATCCCAGTGTAGGGGGGGCTGGAGCCCACAGGGGCGAAGTGGTCCCTAGCTCAGGCTCACGGTGAAGCCGGCGGATGGCTCACTTTGGAGATGTGGATGGGAGAACTAAGTTCATGGAGGACACGGGAGCCCCATGTCCCACTGTCAGGAAGGTAGATGGGGGACTTCTGGCACTGAAGGTGTTGGTGTGACCCCTGAGAAGGCAGGGAAGCCATAAAGCCATGCCAGCAATGAGTCCACCCAGTGCTAGAAGGAACCAGGCTCCTTGGGCAGGTGGCAGAGTCCGGGGCTGGGGCAGAAGAGGAGACCCAAGCATGTCACTGTGCCAGAAGACAAGAGCCTGCCCAGAGAGGGTGGTGAGGACTTGATGAACCACACAGAAGCCAGCCTGGAGGGGCCCCACCGGCCAAACCTGGGACAATATAATGAGGAAAATAAACATACACTGTAACAGATATAGCTCCACATATAAAGTGGGAAGAAATCCATACAGACACAAGTGAATAAACGAATAAATAAATGTGGAGAGAAGACGGTTGTCAGGGCAGAATGCCTCCTAATAAATGTAAACAGAACGAGGAGGTGGACAGCTATCAGGTATCGAACGGGGAAATGCGGGAGGGAGACCTGGGGCAGGGGAGCTCACCAGATGAGTAGGGGGGTGGCGGAGAGAGGCGGACCCTCCAAGGGGACAGAGAGGTGTGGGTGGAAGACGGATGGGGACATCCAGAGGCGGGGGAGAGGGAGGTACGGGGCGGGGGTCACTAAGCTGTACCCCGGAAGCTGAGCAGGGCTGGGGGAGGCATCGTTTCCCCACAGTAGAGCTGCCGTGGGGGAGCAGAGGGTCTGGGGTGTGGGGAGCAAGGGGCCAGATCAGAAAGGGCATCTACGAGACACTTTATATAAGGGCAGTGGTCAGTCATTCAAGGTTTTAAAGCTGGTGTCCACGCTTTTGAATTTCTGCATGGTTAAGAGAGTTTCGTCTTAAACATGTAGATTCTATGGTTTTCACTGAAGAATAACAATATATTTTGAAGAATGCAATCAAGAGGCTTTAAAATATTTTCCTTTAATTGTTCTGGAAATAACACAGATATATTTGTATGTAGGCGTGTGTCCATGTACACATGTCACGGATGGCCGGCTTGCTGGGCTTGCACACGCGGAATACAGCCACATGTATCACCAGCGACCCCCCTCACGCAGCCTTGCGGAAACTACGTTCTCCAAAGATAACTGTCTTACTTCTAATAGGATAGGTCGTTTTATCCTTCTTTGTAATTTATATCGATGGTACCATATTTACGCCCTCTCTCATCGTTGGGAGTTTTGCTCAATATTAACTTCATGAGACTCCACCCTGCGATTCCTCGCGTTTGAAGACTGGATGTTCTTGTTGCTGTAGAGTATTCCATTTGGTGAGCATGGCATCATTTATTTGTACATCCTATAGCTGATAGGCATTTGGGTGGTTTCTCGTTCGGGGCTATTACGAATAATGCTGTTGTGTACCTTCTAGCATATGTTTTGGTTAACATATGCATGCATATACATATACATACCTGGGGGTACTGGACGTGTGAGGTCATAAGGCATGAGTATGTTTGGTTTTAGTAGACAATGCTACTTTTCCAAGGTCGGCTGTAACAATGTATACTATAACCTGCAATATATGAGATTTTTGTTTGCTTTACATTTTTAACTGCTATTTAGTGTTTTCAATACTTAAAATTTTAGCTCTAGCAAGAATGTCGTGATACTGAATTTTGCTGACTAGTGAAGTTGAGTACCTCTTTATATGTTTATTGGCTATTTGGATCTCTTCTTTTTTTTTTTTTTTTTTTTAAATTTTTTTTTTCAACGTTTATTTATTTTTGGGACAGAGAGAGACAGAGCATGAATGGGGGAGGGGCAGAGAGAGAGGGAGACACAGAATCGGAAACAGGCTCCAGGCTCCGAGCCATCAGCCCAGAGCCTGACGCGGGGCTCGAACTCCCGGACCGCGAGATCATGACCTGGCTGAAGTCGAACGCTTAACCGACTGCGCCACCCAGGCGCCCTGGATCTCTTCTTTTATAGAGTGTCTGCTCAAGTCATTTGCCCCCTTTAAAATTAGTTTCTCGGGGCGCCTGGGTGGCGCAGTCGGTTAAGCGTCCGACTTCAGCCAGGTCACGATCTCGCGGTCCGGGAGTTCGAGCCCCGCGTCAGGCTCTGGGCTGATGGCTCGGAGCCTGGAGCCTGTTTCCGATTCTGTGTCTCCCTCTCTCTCTGCCCCTCCCCCGTTCATGCTCTGTCTCTCTCTGTCCCAAAAATAAATAAACGTTGAAAAAAATTTTTTTAAATTAGTTTCTCTTTTTTCTTAATGATTTGTAGGGGATCTTTATCTATTCTGGATATTAGTCCTCTGTTGAATATATTTTATTATGATTTTCTTCTTCCATTCTGTGGGTTGTATTTTTCCTCTCTTGATCATGTCTTTTGACGAATAGAAGTTCTTAATTTTAACATGACCCACTTTATGACTTTTTTCTTTTATGGCTATTTCTTCTTTTGCCCTTTTAAAGTAACCTTGCCTACTGCAAGGTCAAGATGTTCCCTGTTTCCTCTGAAAAGCTTTATGGCACACCATTTACATTTAGATATGCAATCCATCTGGTATTTATTTTTCCCCCTATTGTGTGATGAGGTCATTGTATTTTTCATATAAGTATAAAATTGTCCCAAAACTGTTCATTGAAAACGTCATTCTTCGCCCACTGTGCTGCCATGTTACTTTTTCTCTTAAATCAGATAAACGTTTGTGTGTGTGTGTGTGTGTGTGTGTGTGTGTGTGTGTGGTTTAACTTATTACCCATGATTTTACTGTACAAACTTCAAAAACACATCTCTAATCACTGAGGACTTTGTTGCTATTGTTGCCAGTGTTCATATAGGAAAAAATATATATTTATGACCCCCAAAACTCAACATACATTTTCGCAAAATGATGTACAGGAAAAGCTTCAAGAACATTCCAATGTAATTGGTAGGATGTCAGAATCACTTGTGGATGCTGTGAAGACCATGGTGTGGACAAAGGCATCACGCATGTCTGATATTCCTGTGCTAACAACACCTTTACCGCATCAAAACTCTCTGTGAACAATCACATTAGTGATCCCAGTGCAGTATTTTTTGATATTTAGCCTCCTAACTTGACAGTTTATTACGTATGTGTTTGTGTTCTGCAGAGTTTTAGTTATCTTTTAGGAAGTTGGTAGGAGGTTTTCCATGTATGTGAATTGTGCTTTAAATGTAGTAGAACATAAGTTCCTGGTTTTTGTGCAGAACTTCACGGAGGGGCACCCTGAAGGCTGTCCCAAGAAGGGATGTCAAGCCGGAGATGCTAGCATTTGCTTATTCACCTACTGGTGCCGTGTAGACTTAAAGAAACCAATGCAGAATTTATCTGTGAGCGATGTAGGATTCAGAGTGTGGGATTATGCAAGTGTCCTTTTCAACCTCTTCATTTAAAACAGGATGTTTATGGGGGCCTGGGTGGCTCAGTCGGTTAAGTGTCTGACTTCGCTCAGGTTGTGATCTCCTGGTCCATGGGTTCAAGCCCCACGTCAGGCTCTGTGCTGACAACTTGGAGCCTGGAGCCTGCTTCGGATTCAGTGTCTCCGGATCTCTCTGCCCCCCGTCCCCCATCATACTCTGTCTCTCTTTCTGTCTCTCTCTCTGTCTCTAAAAAATAAAAATAGAAACAATTTTTTTAAACAGGATGTTCCAATTTTGGAAACAGTGGTTAAACCTCTAAGTTCATGAAACCCTAAGCCTAAATTCTGGTGAGCCATCCTAGTTCTCTTGGGGCCATCTGAAGCCTACAGTGTTACCTTCAGTATAACTCTGACCTCACCCCTGAGGGTAGAATGGTTACATAAATGATTTAGAACATTCTTTTGCATGGGAGTTATCTCTTCTCTCCCATTATTTATTCAAATATTTATATCAGTATGGACCTATGGATGCTTATTTTGTACCTTGGGTTGTAACACACCGTTTACCTTGTTCAGAATTTCCCACCTTTGGCCCCTGGGGATTGTTTTAGTTGATTCTCGTGTCCCTTTGAAATACCCCTGTCAACGTGGATTTTTTTCTCTTTTTGAGCACTTTATTACTTTCTGGTACCACGGGATACTCCAGGCTCACCTTGTATATTTTCTGCCCCAATCCTAGAATTTGTGATTTCTCCATGGGGCTCTGGTTTCTTTTATTGAAGAATGTGTCAGAAACCAAGATCTGGGTGCTTGCTATGTTCCTTGCGACAGCAGTGTCCTTTCTTTAGGCCCTTTCCTCCGACAGAGCAAAAAAAAAACACAAAAAACAGTGTTCGTGCCAACCTTTGAATGTACACGTATCAACAGACATTTCCACACGTAACCATCTGCATCCATACTAAGCGTGGGCTCGTACTGATGTCTCCAGTTCTGATCCTTCGCCATGTGGATAGATTTACCATCTTCTCGTTATAACTGATCAGTACCTGCCTCTCCCAACTGATTCCCACCATCCACCGTCCGTTTCCTTAAGGGCCCCGTACCAGCACAGGTGGGTAGTGACATTGGAATTGGCCTGCAGCACTATGGGAAGGGCCTTGATCAGTGCTTACGTCTGTGCCATGTGGCCTTTAGTCTTATAGACTCCGGGCATTTATTTCCAGAGCTACCCAAGGCTACGTTTTCCCCCAGTTCCTCCATGAGATTGATTCAGACATTTGTAATACAGTTATGTTGCTTTGTCATATTCTTCATTCCATCCAGGGAAACCTCTTAAGAGATTTTTTTAAAAACTCTGTTTTGCCTGGGGGTTTTGACAATTGCATATTAAACCCACTGTTACAGCATCATCTAGGAGAGTTTCACCTTCCTAAAAAGCCCTCTGTGCCTCACTTTTCAAGCCTCCCCTCTGAGCTCCTGACAGTCACCCGTCTACATTGTCAGTGTCTTTGTCTTTTCCAAAACGTCATATAGATGGAGCCCTTATACTATTTAGCCCTTTCAGACTGGCTTCTAATGCTTAGCGTGTGCGTTTAAATCTCATCCATGTATTTCACTAGCTTGCTAGCTCAGTTATTTTGTCAGCGAATAATGTCCCATAGTGTGGAGGTGCCAATGTTTGTTTATCAATTCGTGTATCGAAGGGTCTCTTGGCTGCTTCCAGTTTGGTAATTATGGCTAAACATCTACTACAAACATCACGCACGGGTTTTTGTGTGGACATAAGTTTTCAAGCCAGTTGGGTAAAAGCCTTGGAGAGCCACTGCCGAATCGCACAGCAAGACTATATTTAGCTGCATTTGCAGCTGCCAAATCATCTTCCAAAGTGGCTGCACAGCTTCGTATTCTCACCAGCAATGGAGAAGTTGCCTGCATTCTTGCTGCCTTTTTGTTTCTTTTGTTTTCTGTATTTCTTTCTGTTTTAAGTTGCATTGGGTTTTGCTCTTATAGTTATTATATTCCTTCCTTTGCTTTGGGTCTATTTTACTCTCCTTTTTCCAGCTTTTTGAAGTGAGGGGTTATGTTATTGACCTGAGACTTTATTTACCCTTTCCTGATGGAGCTGTCTGTGCCAGGAATGGCCCCTGTGGCAGTGCTTTGGTTCCGGCCCACAGATTTTGATTTGTTCCATTTTCGTTAGAGAACTTTCTTGAGGCTTCCTTTCTACCCATGGATTATTTAGAAGTGTGTTGTGTAGTTTCCAAGTATTTGGAGATTTTCCTCTTAATTATCTGTTATCTTCCCTCTAGTTGATTTCATCGTGGTCAGAATATGCGCTCTATTATTTCACTTTTAATTTTGTTGAGATTTGTTTTGTGGCTCAGGTTAAGGTCTGTTTTGGTGTTTGTTTCTCGTGGACACTTGAAAAAGAATGTGTATTCTACTGTTATTGGATGGATTGTTGATTAGATTTTGGTTGACAGTGTTAGTTCTATGTCCTTCCTGACTCTGTCTAGTTATGCCGATTGTTGAGACATGGGTCTTGGAGTCTTCAACTGCCCTTGTGGATTGGTCTCTTTCTCCTTTTAAGTTCTATCAGTTTTTGCTTCACATATTTTGCAGCTCTGTTGTTTGGTGCATACATATTTAGAACTGCTATGTCTTCTTGGTGGAGTGACCCTTTGCATAATGTCTTTCTCTTTCTCTGTTAATTCTGTTATCTCTTAAGTCTACCAATGTCTGATATTAATATGGCCACTCATGATTTCCTTTGATCAATGCTTGCGTAGTATATTTTCCCCCATCTTTTACTTACTTTTAAAAAATGTTTATTTATTTTTGAAAGAGAGACACACAGTGTGAATGGGGGAGGGAGACAGGGAGAGGGGGAGAGAGAGAGAGAGAGAGAGAGAGAGAGAGAGAGAACCTGAAGCAGGCTTTAGGCTCTGAGCTGTCAGCACAGAGCCTGACACGGGGCTTGAACCCAAGAACCACTAGATTGTGACCTGAGCCAAAATTGGATGGCACTTAACTGACTGAGCCACCCAGGCACCCCTGTTTTTCTTTTAAATCCCACATATAAATGATATCATAAGATATTAGTCTTTCTCAATTGGACTTGCTTCACTGAGCATAATGCCCTCAAAAATCTCCCTAACTTCTTTCTTTTGATTGGTGTCGTTAGACTATTTACATTTAAATAATTATTAATGTTAAGGCTTAAGCTTGCCCTTTTGTTCTCTGTTCTCTTTGCTTTTCATTTATCTTTTTAACTTTCCTGTCTTCCTGTCGGTTACTTGAGTGCTTTTTAGAGTTTCATTTTGACTTCTCTGTAATGTTCTTGAATGTATCTGTTTGCACAGGTGTTTAGTGGCTGCTTTAGGCTTCGCCTTATATATTAGAATCAGCTTTGTACCAGTTTGAATGTGTTTATCCTGAGTTGTGTTTTATGAGTTTCCAGGAACTGTGCTTTGGTGTCTACCATTAATTTTGGAAAGTGTTCTGCCATATTACATCAAATATTTCTTCTGCTCACTTGTCTCTTCTGGTATTCCAATTACATTTGTGTTTTTGTTTTTTGTATTAAGGAAGAAGTCAGGAGGGAGTCGGAATGGGAAGAATTGCCCTCCACCTACTGGGGTAGAGCTTTAACAAAGTCTTTTCCCCTGGAGAGTAGGCTTTTGCTGTGGAAACTACTCTAGACATATTTTGTAGCGTTGACCCCCATCTCCCCGGTCAGAGCTATGAGAGCAACTTTCTCAGATCTTCCCCCTGAGAACCTGGTGATATTCCTGGAGGCAGAGCCAGTGGAAATGTGGCTGCATCTCCCTCCATACTGTAGCCCAGAGGAGTTTCTTACACTGATTAATAATACTCAGCCCTCAGTAATTCATCAAAATTACCCCTTGGTTTTTCCTGCTGGTTTATGGCTCCGGTGACTTCTGTTCCAGGCAGTGGACCTCAGCTGTGCCTCTCCGTGTGTACCTGTCTCTCCAGAATTGCTGGGAGGTGAGTTTTCCCTGCCATTCCAGTTCTCTATTGGGTCCAGTAAAAATCACTGGTTTTCAGTGGTGCAGTTTTCCCTTGTTGTAAGGACAAACACAGTGACTTCCAAGCTCTTTACATGGTGGAACTGAGTCTGGAAATTTTTCACGCTATGTTTTCCTTGTCATTTACTTATATTCATTGGAGGAAGACACCACATCCTCAGGATCTAGGATGCTGACTAGAAAGATTCAATAATGATTGATTAAATAAATTAAATACACATTTGAAATGGCTGTTCGCCTTCCCCGTGTTAAAAATGGGAAAGCTCAAGTTCAGATGTTAAGCAATTTAGCTTCGTAATCAAAAGGGACCTTATCCCAGGATCTTGAATCCAAATTTCACATGTATACAAAGTGCAATATAATGTAATTATATTTCATTTGCTAAGTGCTATGTACCTTGCTTGAAGGGAGGGAAAAACACTACGCACTGAAGTAATAATGACGAAACTTCTAGTTATTTATAGAATATATTGAACAAGGCTTCCAAAGAAGACTAGGGTCTGTTTGATGGGATGGGAGAGACGCCAGGTGTTTCTAGGGAACAGAGTAAGCGAAGTGAGGTGTATCGTTTGAGGGTAATAAGCCATCACAGGAAATGAAGCTAGGCAGTAGATTGGGACTCAAATTCTCATTTGAAAGTAAAACGGTAATTCCGTCTCGTGCTTTACAATCCTAACAAGCAGCTCTTGGTTTCATGCAAGAGTGACCAGGTTGTTAATTCTTTCACATCCCACAATCACGGCGTTTAATATTTATGGTGTTATCCTGTCCTTTCTAAGTGACTTGCCTCCCCACCTCCCTCACACGCTGTGAGGTCCTGGGAAGTGGGGACCAAGCCTCACTCACATCGTTCTGTGTGACGGCACCACAGATGTCGCCCTCAGGATGGAGCACAGGGGAGGGTATGTAAGACTGGGCGCAGGTTCCCCGGGGCGGCGGGTCCTCGTATCTCTCTGCTGCAGGTTTGTGCATCAGTAGCCAGAAACAGATCGGAATGAGCTACCATTCACATGTCAATTGAAATTATAGGTTGAGGAAGGATAATGCTAATGAAGAGAAACTTGATTCACCAAAACAGTTGCAGAAATTAATGACCCAGGATAATGATGCTAAGAGTCTCCCAGAGATACACGTTTAGTAAGACCACTCAAATCTTGGACTTGAACAGTCCCAGCCAGGAGACCTCCCCATCCTCTGGTCAAGGTGCTGGGGGCTGGAGAGGGACTTAATTTCCTGATCTATAATCCGATGCAAAAAACGTCTCTGAGACCCAGGGAGGAGAGGCTGCTTGCTTGAAGCTAGACATCTTGCTGGTTGCTTCCTTCAACTTCTCTGCTCTAAGCTTGGAGATGAGGGTGGTCTGTGCAATGTAGGGGAGGTCAGGAGGTCGCTTCTCCACATGGTATCCTCTGAGAGGTGAATAATTCCTTGCTCAGCTTGAAGAGTCATTATTTTTGTCTCAGACCACAGAATATTGTGGATATCATACTTCCTAAGCATAGCTATGCAGTAGATATACACATAGAATTTAAATCAAACCGTGGATTCCTAACAGACAATTACGACCGTAGCATGAGAAGTAGACCATCTCTGGAGGTGTGCACGAGAAAGTGCCTTCCATTCTTGGAAGCTTTCTGAGACATCCCTGAAAGACAGCAGTTGGACCTCAACTTGAGTAGTTCCTGTTACAGGGAGTTCATGCCCCACAAGCTGCCTGGGCAACGTGGCGACCCAGCCGGAATGTTACAAGTTCACGGAGATCGATTTTGCCTCAACAAAAGAGAGGACTTGCCAACTTTTCTTAAAGGGAGCCGGGAATGGCGGAGGCCGAGGAATGATGTTGGTATTGTGGAATCTTATGGAATTAAAAGACGTCCTGTACAAATGGTCCCTTGTAGCCATGTTCAAGGATGCTGGAGAAGGCAGCCATGGGCTCAGGACCAAGGTGATAAGGAATAACACCGAACTTGGAAAATAAAGGTTAACATAGGAACGGTGGGCAGGGCAAAGATAAGATTGTAAAAGTTCGGGTGAAGGCAGGGCAGAGCAGCCAAGCCGGCTAGCATTGGGGGGCCAGGGACTCTGCGGTGCCTCAACCACTGGGGCATTTTCCTGGCCTAATTATGCGGCCGTGTCACTGTGAGCTTAAGGTAATAAAGAAGATTTACCCTTTTAGGCGAGCCATCTGGCAGATGGAAAAGAGATTCATTACTCCCAGAAATGCATAATCTTGCTTCTGTCGACCTGAAGACAGTGAAATGTTTTCTCCTGGAAACGTTTTTCTCCTAGTCATGGTGGCTTCTCCTTCACACTTTTAGACCTCCACTTTCTCCCGAAAGGAGGTTTTTCTCCTACTTGGAGCTGTGGTGGGATCCACTAATCTGATACCATGTAGGTTGCTAGAACTAATATCTCTTTCTGCAATAACTAGATAGAAAATGTGAAACTTAATACGCTGGGTTTAGGAACACTGTTTTCCAGTCTTCTCCAGCTAATTGCACATTCTAACGTGTTAATCACAAGTGTACATCTAATGCCAAGGGATTCAGAAAAAAAAAATGCAATGACTTTAAAAAGAAAGCTCAGAAGCTGTTTGTGCCTGATTTTTGTGTGTTTTCTTCGTGTTCTTTCTTGTGATAGCTCCTTTCCAAGGTAAGTAAAAACTCCTCCAAGATGTCTACTTAGGTTTATAATGGATCCATAGATAAGGAACTGAGAGACATAGGGTAGAGTAGGATTTTAGCCTAATTAAAAAAAAACCATTTTAGGGGTGCCTGGGTGGCTCGGTCGGTTAAGCGTCTGACTTCAGCTCAGGTCATGATCTCGCGGTCCGTGGGTTCGAGCCCCGTGTCGGGCTCTGTGCTGACGGCTCAGAGCCTGGAGCCTGTTTCAGATTCTGTGTCTCCCTCTCTCTCTCTGCCCCTCCCCTGCTCATGCTCTGTCTCTCTCTGTCTCAAAAATAAATAAACGTTAAAAAAAATTTTTTTTAAACCATTTTACTTATTTTTGAGAGAGGGAGCGAGAATGAGTGGGGGAAGAGCCAAGAGAGAGGTGGGGGTGGGGGTGGGAACAAAGGATCTGAAGCAGGCTCTATGCTGATGACAGAGCCCTAGCCCGATGCGGGGCTCGAACTCATGAACCATGAGCTTGTAACCTGATCCGAAGTCAGACGCTCAACCACCTGGGCCACCCATGTGCCCCCAGCCTAGTTTTTATCTCTTTGACATACAACCAACTGGAGGAAATGGCAGGATATCTCTTCTTCTTCTGTTTTGTTTTTTTTTTTTTTCCATATACTCTACATACATTCTCATTATGTTTACACATCATCAGGGAGCTACAAATTCCTGAAGCAATTGTCAAGCATGGCACGGGCTCAGTGCCTGCTAGAGCTGCAGCTCCCCCCATGTCCTCATTCCCAAGATCACGAAGGCTCAGAGCTGGAGTAGCAGTAAGGCCAGGAGGGGAGGAGGTGATACTGATGGGCTGCAAGGGCAGAAACTCGGTCTCGGTCATGACTTTATTCCTCCACCCTTAGTGGTAAGTGTCCAGGCAAACAGTACAGATGACAGACACATCTTACTTTCCGTAACTCATTCCACAAATGTTCACCAAGCTCCTGCTGTGCTGGGCGCCGCGCTCGATCTGCTGCAGAAGAAACATGCAAACAGGACCCTCACCGATGCGGGGAGGAACAACAGTAGGTCACGGAACAGGACTCTAGGTGCCGAGCGCTTGACTGCAGGACAGGGGATCCTGCGCCCAGGTCTTCCCGGCCCCCGAGGCAGGGCTGGAGCCTCTCCGGTGATGGGTAGTGCAGTGGGCTGGACTGTGCTCCAGCAGCAAGGTCGCCAGCTCTGGACGCCAGAACTACGGGGGCTTCTCCGGCTGTCCCTTCAGAGCGGCTCTCGCTGTTGACTGCGGTCATAACAAACCATCGGTTAACCTGGCTTGAGGTTAGCTCTCCCTTTCTGTTTCTCCTCAGTTTTCTCCTCTTCCAGTGTTCCCTCCTTTTCCTAAGCAAGGGCTCAAGAAAGGAAGAAATCGACAGAGAGAAATGACACGCGTTGGTGAGGGGTTTTCTGTAAATTACGTTTGTTAAAGCCCAGCCTTTCCGTAGCCTATTTAATGAATTCCGCTGAGGTCATTTTCAGTCTTCAAGTTCCTTCCCATTTCTTGTATTTCAAAAAGTGAGAGGTTAATTTCTTTCTTTTTAAAAATTAATAGCAACTAATTGGATCTACGATAAAGGCAAAATGGAGCCAATATTCTTACGAATTGTTGGCATGGATCTCTTCTGGGGAAAATGTGCAGAAGAACTAGGACAATGAGGTATGTTTTTTAACCCCTCTTTTTGTCATGGGTTCTCACTGCACAAAATTTACATATGGGCATGCAGCTGTGACCAGAGAATATGTTGCCAAACAACAAAGGAGCTTGATTTTTTTAATGTCTATTTATTTATTTATTTATTTTGAGAGAGATTGAGAGAGAGAGAGCAAGTGGGGGAGGAGCAGAGAGAGAGGGAGAGAATATGCATACATATGAATGTATGTATATAATTAATACACGTTTTTTTAAAATTTTTAAAAATGTTTTTTTTAACTTTTGAGACAGAGAGAGACAGAGCATAAGCAGGGAAGGGGCAGAGAGAGAGGGAGACACAGAATCCGAAGTGGGCTCCAAGCTCCGAGCTGTCAGCACAGAGCCCAACGCGGGGCTTGAACCCGCAGACCGCGAGATCATGACCTGAGCCAAAGTCAGACGCCCAACCGACTGAGCCAGCCAGGCACCCCAATATATGTTTTTATATATTTATTTATATATTTAATTTTAAAATTTTTATTTATTTTCCCCAGCCTTATTGAGTTATAGTTGACTCATCACATTGCACAGTTTAGGGCATTGATTTGATACATTTATATTTTGCAAAATGATTATCACCACAGCGCAGCTAACACCTCCATCATGTCACATAATTATCATTTATTTTTCACGGTGAGGACCTTTGAAATGTACTCTCTTAGCAACATAAGAGCATATGATGCAGTATTATCAGCTGGAATCACCCTGCTGTCCATCAGGTCTTCAGAATCTGTTAATCTTGTCAGTGCAAGTTTGTCTGCATATATTTTCGATGTCGGCTTAAAATCTTGCTGAGACCATATTATTAAAGGTAAAACATTCATCTTCTCAAAAACTAGGTTTGAGGGCTAAGTTATGGGATACATAGGAAATAGCTTTGCTTTTGAGCTGGCCTGCATGTTTCCTTAGTTAAATCCTGGCTAGTCTCCCTTGCCCAGTGGTTATGAGTTCAGCCTTTGATACCAGACAGCCTGGATTCTCAGTCTTTATTCCCCTCTCAGCAGGCATGGCCTTAAGTTTCCTTATCTGCAAGCCACTTGCAGATTTACGGGACAATAAATGATAGCCTGAAGCATGTAGCTCAACCCCTGGCATTAAGAATGATTTGGTAGCTGCCTTTGTTACTGGTTTCATTTCTTTATCATTATTATCCTTATGTATCTCAGCATCTCTCACTCCTTCAGCAAGTTTTTCCTGCCCTCAGAATTCTTAACAGCAGGGTGACCCCGTGTTTCTCTTGGGTTCCACCTTTTTTTGAATTAAATATTTATTTATTTATTTTGAAAGAGAGAGAGAGCAAGTGCGAGCAGGGGGAGGAGCAGAGAGAGAGAGAGGGAGAGAGAGAATCCCAAGCAGGCTCCGTGCTGTCAGCACAGAGCCCCGTGTGGGGCTCGATCCTACGAGCCACGAGATCATGAACTGAGCCAAATTCAAGAGTCGATGCTTAACTGACCGAGCCCGCCAGGCGTCCCATGGAGTTCCATCTTCAAGGAACAGCTCAAAACAGAGACACTGAGAGGATTCCCGGTGCTGCTATCTGTAAAACTCAGACACCTCCTTATGGGGCGGCTCTGTTACTGTGCGTGTGTGTATCCTCACAGGAGTGTTGTAGGAGTGAAAAGTGTTGGTTGTAACATGACTGCTCAGATAGAGCTCGGGCCCCCCGTGGCTCTCCTCCCACCCACAAGTTCCTTCGCCTGGGAATTTCCATCTTCTGGCAATATACTTTTGAGATGTAGCATCACAGAAACACATCGCCAGTATTTTATCCCGAAATAACCCTGTCCGAACTTGAAGCCAACAGCCCCATTCCCAATCGCCTTCTCCTCCTGAGTTCACAACGGAGCCCGTTTCATCCACCTTTCCCCAGTGGCGGGTTTCTAGAATTCTCCCCACTTTGATTTTCTAATTAGTCTTTACTGCAGAATTGGCCTAAGTGAAACAGAGGGCATGACCTTTTCTCACGACTTGGGAACGATGTGTCTACGACTGTATTCCAAGATGGCATCAACTTCTGAGGAGCGTTGCCGACCTTACTGCCAAAGAATGTGGGGGCGTTAGTCGGCACTAACCATTGTCAACACATATCCTCTATTGTGACCTGCAGTTGATTTTTGGAACTTAATGCAGGCGCTTCAATGAGCAAGATGCTTTCTTGACCTGTGACATTTTTACTGGTCCCAATTCCACTTATTTATAACAACATCACCCTTCCGGTCATTCGCACCACTCCGTGCTGACCTGATACTGAACCTAGAAACCCAAATAACCCCTCAAAGTAATGTCAGTGCCTTCGAACATTCCAGGACAATGCTTCCCACATGAAAAATAAGTAAAAATGTACTGCCATACAACCAGCATATGAAAGCCTGTGCAAAAAGTGAGGCGTTATTCATGGTGTAGAAGAATTCACTTTAGGAAAAAAAAAACAACACCTCATTTTGACATTTTATCAAAAGCAGGTTTGAGTACATTCGTATGATTTGATGGATGTAAGAACATTACATCAGCACTCAACTTTCATGAGTATTTCCCCCCAACTAAATGAGAACCTTTCTGGGGCGCCTGGCTGGCTCAGTCTGTCGAGCATCCAACTCCTGATTTCAGCTCAGGTCATGATCTCGTGGTTTGTGGGATCGAGCCCTGTGTTGGGCTCTGTGCTGACCAGCCTGCTTGGGATTCTTTCACTCCCTCACTCTCTCTGCCCCTGCCCTGCTCTCTCTCTCTCTCTCTCTCACAATAGTTTAAAAGTTTAAAAATTTAAATGGGAACCTTCCTCATTTCGGTCCTCAATGAGTCAGTACATCACTGGAGTAAATCGCCAGCCCCACACCAGGACCTCCAACGACAGTGGAGCAGGGCACAGCCTTGCTCTCCCCACCTCGCTGGCATCTGCCACTTTGTTCCCTTCGCTTGACTGCGGCCACAGTGTTTTCTCTGTCTCTTGAACACAGCACATGCATTTCCTTCTGCCGCCCCTGCACTTGTGATGTGCAGAATCACTCTTCTCCGTTCTTTGCAGGGACGTGTTCTCAGCATTCTGATCCAGCAGCAAATGCCAGCCCTTCCTCGGGGCTCTCCCTATGCCTCTAATGTTAACTCCCGGCCCATTTAAACTCTGCCCCGTTTAATCACAATTCCGAGCCATAACCTTGACTTATTTTCTTCATGGAACTTTTCACTGAGATATAACCATACATCTTGTTTATTCCCAGACAGTGCCTGTTAGTGTCTGCTTTCCCGGTGAAATTAATTATTCTCAAAAGTGTTCTGGTTTAAGTACTAAATTATACAGAGATCATATTTATCACTTCTAGAAATATTTATGTATTTTTCCATATTATTCCTGGGTGTCTCTTCACTAGAATGTATGAACAGGGACTTTGTGCCAGGCAATTATCTAGGCTCTGGGAAGACAACAGTGAATAAAAAAAAAATCATAAGGACGCCATAAATATTTTTTTGGTAGAACCAATTAAATGAATGAATTGCAAGCTTTCATATAATGTGCTTGTGCATGGACACATATATGGCCTTAAGTAGAAATTCTGGTTCAGGTTTTAAGCCATAGTTATTCAAACTTACACTGCAAATAATATATAAGAAGGGAGAAAGTCACCCTCATTTGGAGGAGTGAGATTGCAAAGTAATTGTCAGAAAGTTTATTGAGAAAGAACTTTCTTTGGAAACGTTTCTCCTACTACACAGCACGAAGCTTCCTGAAGAGGCACTGGCTTATCTATTAGGAGCTGAGGTCCCCTCAGCACCGTTGCCAACTTTTTCTTTTCGATATCTCGCTTTGGTCTATGACAAGTTATTCTAGAGAACCCAGGCAGCATTCTTGCAAAAAGCAATAATGCCCACTCTGTGGATGAGATATGCATCACAATCCCGAAAATCAGCAGAAAATTTCATCCTCCACGAAAAGATAAATATTAACATCGAGTGAAAAGGGGTCCAGTTTTTTGTTTTTTTTGTTTTCAAAGTTATGCCAGGGCCCCTCCAGGCATTTTCCACCTTGATTTTGATTTGGGGGAACCTCAGTCACTTGAGAAGGGCAGTCTACATTGGCTCAGGATCTGGCCCGATAAAGGTGGAGGGCACGGTCGTTAATTTGCGCCCCACAGTTTATATTCCTTATATTACTAAACGGACATGGCGGGCAAGAGAAGTGTGGTGCATGTTTATTATTTGGGGGCATAGTTTGTTCAGCACAGAGGACGGTAATATGGGGGGGGACCCCAAGGCTAGCCTTTGTAAGTGGAGCGTTTGTGTGAATTAAGAACAGATTCTCCTCTGAGAAGATAAACTGGGAAAAAAAGCTGAAGCTGTGTTTCAACCTCCATTTTTCCCCTTGGCTCAGAAACTTAGGGCAGGGTACCATCTACTGTCCTTCATGTGGAGGCCCTTAGAAATGGGCACGCATTAGATAGCGGAGAATTTCAAGTTCACTGGTGCGTAAAACTGATTGAAATCAAAATCTGCCCTGGTAACAGCTTAGATCTGCACTTAGTTCTTTCCTACCGCAGGGACGACCATTCCCATCCGTGTCCCAGACAAAGCATCATCAGTCCGGAGGTAGGAACTTGCAGGAGACCATTGCTCCCAGTCTTAGGGTGAGAACCGGTCAGGTAAGTCACGTGATCATAGGTATTTTTAAAAGCAACGTAGGCCTGAGAACAGGGGAAAGCTAAGTGATCTGAATCCCAGTAAGAGACAAGCCCTTCCTAGAAAAGAAAAGAAGCTCTGATTACTTTTATCCTTGGCACAGTTCTCTCTACCTCAGAAATAGTAGGATGTTTTACCCAAACGTCTTTCAGCTTTTCATCACAGGATGGAATCCGGGGGATTCCTGGTCACAGTGCGAATCCACCCCCACCCCCACCTCTTTCTCACGGGCCCTTCACTGAGGGCCCACAGTAGCAGCACCAAGGGCCCCAGCCCCGTAGGCTGCACAGAACCTTTCCTGAGTACGTGGCAGGGCCCTACTGAAGGCTTCGGGTGGCGCGGACCGAGAGAGATTCCCAAGGCATCATAGGCCTTTGCCGAAGGCAAGGCAGGAAGCAGCCAAAGCCTGATCGTAGCTGGATGAAAAATACGTCTCCGTCTCCCGAGGGTCAGGAAGCTGGCTGCTGGCTGGTAAATCCTAGAGAGATGCTCAGATTCTTACCAGTTCTCAGACCCTAAGGCTTGCTGAAGGGGAAGCCTCCACCCCGCTCTCCAAGTATTGGAAGCCAGGGGGAACTGAATCCAGTTAAAGCTGCCACAAAGCCCACACGCAACCCCATTACAGATGTCAGATTCAGCTTCTAAGCCTTTTCCGAAGGGCAAATATTACGTATTAACTTCTCAGTTATTCTTCCACCTAGAATGTCCAGCATGAAACGGTAACAACTAAAGAGGCAAACGAGGAGGCAAGAGAGTGCGATCCATCATCAGGAGGAAAAAACTCGTCATAGAATCAGACCCAGAGACATCGATTACGGAATTAGCAGGCATGGGCTGTAAAGTAATCCCAGTAACGGTGTTCGAGGATTTGAGGGGGAAAGATGCTTCAAAGAGCATGCGATGAACACGGGCAGAAGCTGGTCTGTGCCGGAGAACAGAGAAATCTAAAAACCCATGATCAGAGTAAGAGCTTCTCGGCGCGCCTCTGGGTAACCGAAGAGAGCACAGGTCATATAGATCTAGGGGCTTTGGACATACACGTGAACCAACTTGACCTGACCCACCCCAACACGGCACACAAGCTACGAGTGTATCCAGAAACGTTTACCGCCACCAACCACGTGCTGGGCCATCAAATCAGTCTCGCTTAGTTTTAAAAGAGTGACATCACAGGAAGTGCCTTTGCTTGAGACCCTCAGGGACCCGGGGAACAAGCGCCAGGCGAGAAACCCTGTGCACCTGGGGCGCTTCCCACTGGCTGTTACTGCTAAACCGCCTGTGTCGCAGAGTAGAACCAGGAGGCGGCCGAGACGTGACCCCTTATGGGAGCCCCACTTAAAACAGGACCCCGGCTCCCAAGAGTGCCAGTGAGCTGCCTGGGTTGCCTGCCGATATCGGCCAATCAGGAGGAGGTGCTCTTTTTCCTCTTCCCTCATTAGCATGTTGGACGCGAGTGGGAACCCGAGGGAAACCCTTTCTGTATAAGCAGGGCCCCCCTCTGCCCCCGGAGGCCAGCCTGACTGATCCGTGTTGGTGCTGGGGCTTCCTTGGGCTCTGCTGCAGCCCCAGTAAAGCATGGCCCGTGCCTTTGATTTCCAGGTCCTGCGACACTCCGACGGCAAATGTTAAAAATCATCGATGATATGATGTCTAGAAGAGCTCAAGTGGGAAATTATGCAACAGCAACAACAACAAATCTGTGATTCAAAGGGATATTACAAAAGATGTTAGAGAATATTTAGAGCCTGCTTGACAACGAAAACAACATATCGAAATGCATATGCATCCTGAGGCAGTGTGAGAAAGGAAGTTTATGGTCCTGTGCACGCAGATCATTGATTTTTTGCTTCTTCCCTTTTCCTACAAACATCCGTGTCCAGAAGGTACAGATAATTAGGGTAAGAGCAGAGATCAATGAAATAAAGACCGGACAAATGATAGAATCAACAAGAACAAAAAGGAGGATACGCTGAAAAGACCTACAAAACCGAGGAATCCCAAGCTAGATAAATCAATAAAAAAAAGAAATAAGGTGCAAATAATCAGTATGAGAAAAGTTTTTTGTGTGTTTTTTCATGTTTATGTATTTTTGAGAGAGAGAGAGAGAGACGGGGTGTGAGCGGGGGAGGGGCAGAGAGAGAAGGAGACACAGAATCTGAAGCAGGCTCCACGCTCCGAGCTGTCAGCACAGAGCCCGACACGGGCTCGAACCCACAAACTGTGAGAACATGACCTGAGCCGAAGTCGGATGCCCAACCGACTGAGTTGAACGTGCCCAAAACGTGTGCATTTTATTACATGAAAATCATACTTCAATAAACACAAAATGAAGCAATTATGGAAAGGGTATCTCCGACCATGGGAACTGCTTCCTGAGCACATGGCTGGCACTTAGCAATCCTGTGTGTATGCTGCTTTCTTAACCACTGCCACATTAATGGTGACAAGAAACACTTCACGTTTGGGATAGGATTCGCAAACTCTGAGAGAGTAAACAGCGTACTCCAGGCTTTAGAAAGCGTGTGGCAACATCAGGACTGAAACTCAAGTTTTTTCGCCTCTTAGTTTCTGCTTTTCCCAACAAGAATACTTTGCTATCCTTACCTTAGGAAAGCCCTGACGTAATGTTGCTTGTTTCATCCTGAACCTCTGAACTTCACTGGCTCGTAATTGGAATGATTATAATTTTATAACAATGCATGCATTTGGAACTCTGACTTAATTAAGAGTCACCCAATGATCTGAATTAGAACGTTTTCCTTGCCTTCAGTCTTGGGCTTTGGAGCACCACCATCTGGATGGATGCTTCCATATGCCCCCATAGCAACGTAAGCTTCCCTCCGCCGTGATGTCCAGTCCATGGCCCCCGCTTTTCTGTTTCTACGTCTGCCTCTGTCCATCATTAGTCTCACAGCTTTCCTGTGTGTGGGTAGAGGAGAAATTATTTCTTATTCATCTTGTATCCCAGGCTTATTATAGTGTGTGGCACTCAAATACTTAATGAATAAACACGTAGGGCAAATGCCTCAGGGGAAGCTGGCACCTCCTGGTCCGCCTTATGTCACCACAACTGCATCGATACATTGATTAATAGTTTGTCTGGAAGTGGCACCTGGGTGGCTCAGTCAATAAGCGTTGGACTCTTCGGCTCGGGTCATGATCTCACAGTTCGTGAGTTTGAGCCCCGAGTCGGGCTCTGCACTGACAGTGTGGAGCCTGCTTGGGATCCTCTCTCTGTCCCTCCCCCACTTATGTGCTCTCTCTTTCTCAAAATAAATAAATAAACTGAAAAAAATTAATTTGTCTGGAAGGAAAGGTCCTTTATGATGCAGTTGATGATATTAAAAGTAATATTTTCATTGTGCTATTAAATGTAGCATTGTTCAGTTTGCTTGCTTATTGGCCAGTATCCGCACGGGGCAGAGAGTGTACGGAGATAAACATCTGTAGTGGCTGGAACAGTCTTGAACGTTATTATAGTAGCTGCTTAGTTTGTGAAATGAACAAATGTGTGTTTACGCTTCTGTAACACGAGTACAATTCTGCGAACTTCCCCGTCTTTCTCTGAATTGATCCTGCTTTTTCTGTATCTTGTTAATGCTCCCTTCTTTACCCAAGGCATTGTCTTCCATTTTGGAGTAAGATTTTAGGGTGTGCTTTTTACATATGGTCCTCATTACACAATTATTCTTATTTATGGTATAACATAGATATTAGCCTTTTTGTATATGCATAATCAGCTTTCCCGGCACTATTTATTCAATAGCTTAGCATTTCTTTGATTTGTAGTGTCATTTACCAATGTTCTGTATATTAGCAGACAATTGTGTGTTCTTTATTCTTTCCTGTTAGCTGTGTTGGCATTGACACCATAGTGTTTGAATCACTGTTTAAAATTTTTTTTTTACATTTATTTATTTTTGAGAGACAGAGAGAGACAGAGCACAAGTGGGGGAGGGGCAGAGAGGGAAAGAAACACAGAATCCGAAGCAGGCTCCAGGCTCCGAGCTGTCAGCACAGAGCCCGACGCGGGGCTCGAACCCACAAACTGTGAGATCATGACCTGAGCTGACGTCGGACACCCAACTGACTAAGCCACCCAGGCACCCCAAATCACTGATGTTTTATAATGTTTGATACCTAGTAAGACATTTTTTCCCTAAATATTTTTAAATATTTATTTATTTATTTCCTTGCGGCAGAGAGAGAGAGAGAGAAAGAGAGAGAGAAGGAGCAGGAGCAGGGGAGGGGAAGAGAGAGAAGGAAAGAGAGAATCTTAAGCAAGTTCCATGCTCACCAGGGAGCCCTAAGTGGGGCTAAATCTCACAACTGTGAGATCATGACCTGAGCTGAAATCAAGAGTCAGATGAACGTTTAAATGCCTGAGCCACCCAGGTGTCCCAAGCAAATTTTTGTTTTGTTGAAACTCATTTGTCCTCTTTTTCCATTTTACTAATTTATTATCTAATACATCTGCCCTATTTTTATTTTTATTTTGTCAAGTTTATTTATGTTTTGAGAGAGACAGAGGCAGTGCGAGTGGAGGAGGGGCAGAGAGAGAGGGAGAGAGAAAGAATCCCAAGCAGGCTCCCTGCCACCAGCACAAAGTCTGACATGGAGCTTGAACCCACGAGTTGTGAGATCATGACCTGAGCCAAAATCAAGAGTCGGATGCTTAACCGACTGAGCCACCCAGGCGCCCCTGCCCTAGTTTTCAAAGCTTATTTTAAGTTTGTAATGTCTCAAGGCATTTACTTTTAGTGTTTTTTCTTAACGCCCGGATTCCCCCTTTCCGACCCTACTTCGGAGGACCGTGATAAGGTACTCTTCACGTCATTCAGTTCCTAATATTTCATAGTTTCCTGTGTGGGTAACTTACCAACTCATGAGTGGTTTAACAGGGCTCACTTTCAAGTTTATGTGTGTTGCTGATTTCTGATTACTTGAAGTTTGGCTCTGAGATTCTGATCTGAATGCATATGACTTACAATCCCTGCAGGAGATGAACACCACCTTCAGGTGAGTAACTGAGGACAGTTTAATGAGAAGGCTGTACACACATGTGTGAGCAGGGTTTTAGGAAACCAGGAGGGGAGAGTGGAAACACTAAATTTAGCACCAACGGGAAGCCATTACCACTCTCAGAACTGAAGGTTTGGGAGAGGAAAAGCTGACCAGAACAGAGAGAGGGGCTCCTGTAGGAGCTGTTGTCTTGGGGGAGAAACTTCTTCAACCTACAGCAACCCATCACTGAGGAATCCAGAGAATAAGTCTTCCTTTTTCACTCTGTTTCCCCATCCAGTCTCCTGCCAATACTTCCCATCAGTCGAAACCAACCAGAGCCCGATGGCAAGGGAACCACAGAGGAGGTCTCTGTAGCACTACCCTCCTACCCCCCAGGTTCCCTGCACATGGAAGAAAGTCAGAGAATGGAGTTGGATGGTGTAACGGAAGTGTCCAGGTCTCCTTGGGACCTTCTCTTACCTTCCTCTCATTCAAGTAAAAGTAACTATGTTCCCAACATAGGGAACAACAAAGTTCCATGAGCCGTGCTATCATTAAGGAGTGATGTCAATACCAGAAGACTAAAATATTAGCCAAGCCACCACCTGTCTTCTTAATAAAGTCAATGGGGGGTAAAGATGGAGAAAAATGAATGAATAACAGAAGCCATAGCTAATCGATCTCTGGTTTTGGATTTGTCAGGATGCCTAAGTTGATAATTATAGCTGTCATTTTTCACTATGAATTTCATGTTCCCTTTATGCCCTTTCAGTACCTTAGCTGGATCGGCTTCTTTGCCTGGTGAAGTCTTTCAAACTTTCCTTCCTTTATGTTCCAAATCTCTAGTGTTCCCGGCTTTACGGGGCTGTTGCAGTGTTCCATTGACCAGGACTATTGGCAAAGGAGACCGTGTCACTCAGTGGCTTCCCTGAGTTCAGACATTGTCTTCCTTGTTTCCATGTGCAGCAATAAATTGATCTTCCCTTGGTTTGGCTGGGCAGTCCTTTTATGGCTATTGACTCGGCAGTGCAAGGGGACCGCTCTGGGCAGGCATCGGCTTGCAATTCATCACCATCCTCTCTCTCTCCCTTGGACACTGGGGCCAATCCATCCTCAAGTTGGGAGGACAAAACAATGTCTTTTGTGGGTTATTTGTGGTTAAAATGATGAGTCCACTTTCTTCTCCACCTATTTGTTCGAGACTCGTGCATTCTAGCTATGGGGAAATGGCACTATATGTCACCTACTAAGATTAGGGTTTTCAGTAGGGCATGCTACCTTTTTATTAAGCCACCTGCATCTGGGTGCTGGACACATGGTATAGGGTCTGTGAATTTGATGGGCATGAGCTCATTGCTGCACTTTCTTTGGTGTGATGAGAATCCCTGGCTAGAGGCAATGTTGTGTGGGATACCGTGGCAATAAGTAAGGCATTTGGTGAGCTCACAAGTGAGGGTGGTGCAGAAGTATGGTGGGTAGCAAAGGCAGACTCATATCCAGAGTAGGAGTCTTCCCTTGTGATGATGAACAGCCACACCCTCTGTATGGAAAGACTTGAATATAATCGGCTTGACACCAGGTACCAACTGGTCTCCGTGGAAAGTAGGACCAGATCAGAGGCTCAACACTGACCTCTGCTCTCAGAAGCGTGGACACTTAGCAGGGGGCATGCTTGGTGAGGAGAAGTCCATGGTTGTCAAAACTTCTTTATACACATCCTCAAGGGCAATCAACGGTGTGGGTCCAGAAAGAAACACTGATTGTTGCAAGATGCTTCATCTTCTCTACGTGATGATTGAGAGCCGACATATTGGATGGTCTCTGGTGGGGCGTTTCAGTGGGAAACCAGAGCCTTCCTAACGATGCCCATTCCAAGAGGTTTACCTGTATACCCTTCTTTCAGACTTCCTTGTCACACATCTTTTGAACTTGTTATTTCCAAGTTTTTGAGTGGTCTCTTCCCGTAAATTAGGGGTGTTCTCTCTAACCCAGGCTGTCTCCCATTACACATAAATGCACTATCACATTGACTTCCTGGATTCTGCCCACTGGGAGGATTTTCCTTCCCTGCTGTATTTTATAGCCATCCCTGTTCGGGGCTATAGAACTTTTGGCTGGTTATGTGTGTATTATGCAAACCCATCTGTAAACCAGGGCTACCCTTTTTACCTTTTCATAGGGAACCCCCATGAGGCCACAGTTGTGTGTTAAGGGCAAAGCATTACAGACAGCAATAGGTTTATGTACCGGGTGAGTGAACAACCTGGCTAGTTATGCAGTTATTTTGTGCCTGTTCTGATATATACCATTTCCAAATGGATAATTGAAGATCACTATTAATCTCCAATGTTATGATTTGGTAGATCAGAAAAACACAGTTATGATGGACAGTTTGGGTTTCACAATTAATTGGTGCCTTATGGTTAAGCATTAAGTTTCTACCAGGGTCAACAGGCGACCAGAAACTGCTTACCAAATTGAGGATAGCTGTTGGCAAGACGGCATGGCTCCCTTCGAAGCTCAGGGGACTACGTGGTGATTCTTGCATTGGGATTTGTCAGAATCTCTATAAAATACGTCATCTGTCCGTCCCACAGGAATTACCACCGCATATGTCGGCACACAGCCCCAAGTGACAATGCCACCAGAACCCGTTGCCTGGACCTGATACAGTGGTCTAGGCTGTAGACTTTCTTGCTCTTTACTCTCCGCCCTGAACCAGCCTTCTTAAAGTTTACTCAATAATTATATTTAGGAGCATGCCTACGTGGCCTAGATGCAGCCTGCAAAAAGTCCATCGAGAGCTGTGTCAGCGTCTTTGAAGTGGGGCCACAAAATGAGGCGACATCTCTCTCCCTTTAGGGGCCATTCTGACATAGCTCAGCTGCTGCCTCTAGAAATCTTGCCAGTGTGGTAAGTCTTTAAACTTGCGTGAGATTTATCTCTCACCTTCCCTTAGGCTTGCTGCTTCCCATCAGTCCGGTGCTATCTGGGTAACATGATACTTGACGAGATGTTAAGACATTCAAGTTCCTTCTGGTCTGTCTTACGAAAAAGCAGGAGGGGTTGGCACAGCCATGAGGTAGGATCACGACGATGTGCTGATGCTTGATCCACATGAGACACCTTGTTTCCGATCACCTTTGCTGATAGGAATGCCAGGCCAACATTCTGGGGTGTGGGACTGTATTGGCTTCCTTTGGTGAAGATGCCACATTTAGAACCACAGCCACAGTGGACGTCGTCACCTGATTAGGGGTGCAGTGACCACGGTCATTCCATAGGACTCATCCGGTGTTCTCACCATTCAAACAGGAAAGGCAGGAGGAGACGTGGAGTTCTCCTTACCCTGCGGGCTCTGGTAGCATTGATGCCTAAGGCGTGTGGTGTTGCTGTTGGTTTACAATTTTGGCGAAGGAAAGGCAGCTCCCAGAGCTTTCTGTTGCCTTTTTCTACTATAGTCTTCCTCATTTCACAGGTCAGGGAATCAGTGTGGGGATTCTGTCAGTGATGAGGCATCCTCACTCTCAATATGTATCCCAGGGCTGGGGGAGTAGACACAGAATGTGTCCATTGTTCCACTGGACTCCTTGTGGTAAAGAGTCCGACTGAGACCATCTGTTGCTGGACTTTCATAAACCCTCCTGGGGGAAACATTCATTAGCTTACCTGACAATTAGCATCGGTCCAGAGCCAGATGCTAATAACCTCCAGAGGCTTCTTTGTCTTGCCTTTTGGCCAGTAAGTATCCATCATTGTGAAATGGCTTCCAGGCTCACCTGTGAGGTTTAGAGATCGTTTCCTGTATGTTCTCGTGACCACACATGTGTAGGAGGCCAGGAGAGGCACCAGAGAGAGTTCAGGGTATACTGGAGTGGGGGCGACCTTGATGGAGCGTCCCTGGTAGGAGACCATTACCGGGCTTGCCTCTCGCTGGCCCATCCAGGCGGTCTGACATTTCAGGGGGGCTCATGCCCCTCCCCACACCACACAGAGTGTCAGCCAGGCGGGCAGGTGCTTTGGGCATTTGTGAGCACAGGTGAAGGAAGAGACAGATGGACAGGACTGGAGCTGAAGGGGAAAGAAAGGACCTAGAGCGCGGGGCTCTGTCCACAACGAAGCACTGAGAGATGGGAAGGGCAGGGGCAGCAAAGACAGAGGAGCCAGAAAGAGTAGAGCCGGAGGGGAAGTCATTTTGTTTGTTTGAGAACATGCGCTGAATGGTGAGGGAGAATTTTGGAGGAGATAAAAAGGGACATGACAAGTGTTATTAGGGTGTAGAAGCTAGATTACCCCTAATGACCTTTGAGAGTTGCCAGGAAGGACTGAAGTTAATTTTAACTAATTTACCTCCTGTTTGTACTATATAATAATAATAATGATAAACATTAATTAATAATAATTTATTAAACATTATTATCATTATTATATATGTGATAGAGTCCTTCTGGTGTGAACCACAGGGGTCATGGCTTCAATAGCCACAAGCGACTGTTTCTAGGTCCCCGCCTGGTTCTAGGTCCTCCCTGAGAGCAGGTTTCCCTCCGGGGGAGAGGAGACCCCACGGGGGAGGGGGGGACGTGACCGCGTCACCACAAGCAGGATGCTGGACACCGGAGCCAAGCTCTGCAGACGTCCCAGTTAGGCGCACATGTTGTCCTTCCTTCCCCCCTCCACCTTCATTTGCCAAAAACTCTGAGTTGGTGAAAGGGGTGGCTCTGACCGGCTCGCCCCGCTGTGGAGCCTAGAACTGGCCACCAGGAGGCAGTGTTGCCTCTTCTCAGATGCAGGGTGAGAAGGTCCCAAGTGGGAAGAAGAGCCAGGAAGGCTGGATTCCAGATTAGTACAGATAATAGAGGGAAAGAAGAGACAAGGGAGCAGGGATGCGAGGTAAGTGCTTGCATGGAGTGTGGGGGGAGGTGAGGCCAGAGAAAGATGGAGGCCAATTCAGGCTTTGGTTAAGCCTTCTGATTTAATGAGTCCTGATCTCATCTGTGACACACCCACCCCCCACCCCCATAGGCGGGTATTTAGCTGGTTTACCAGAAAACGTCTGGTGTGGAGTGGTTTAGCGGAGCGAGTTCCACGAAGGCAGGCCTGCGGTCTCCCCGTCTTTCTCTCAGTGTCCAGAGCGTGTCTGACTTGTAACAAGCCATCCAGAGAGTGCCTTAACAAGGCATCTGACCCTTGCTGGGTGCTGCCTGTGGAGGCACAGGTGTTCGGACCAACCGTGCACCCTGAGCTGGGAGCCCTCCACCAAGCACCCCAGCTCCCCGTGCGCGAGGCCTCCCTCACAGATGTGGGACCCGGTTCTCCCGAAGGCCGGGCTGCAGTCACGGGCACACATGAATGAAAGCAAGAAATGGCCATAACTGAGAAATACAAGTCTTCTTTCAGTAGGTGAGACCTCACAGGTAAAGGACGTGTCCTTTGTGAAGGCTCCTGGAGACTTGCCTGATGGACCTCAAGGCTGGATACAAACTTGCCGTGTAACCCATGGTCTAGACAGCTGCCTTCACGCTTAGTGAGGACGCATGCCAGCCGGCCGTCAGAGGCTCGGTTCACGTTGGGCCTCCCCAAGTCCCCCTGACAGCCCTCAGGCGACCAGATTTCTAGATGATACGATTCTTGTGTGTTTCATCCGTCTAGGCTGAGCCCTTGTTCAGTCTCCTCTACAAGCTCCTGGCTTTCTTTGAGTCTGCAGAGTTGTTACCATGGTAACCTTCCCATACTCCATAAAATCCGATAAAATCTTAGGTCTGTACCTTCCGTTCTTCTCAGTCTGGTCCTTTTCTATTTATTTATTTGTTTGTTTGTTTATTTATTTATTTAGAGAGATACATGTGCAAGTGAGCAGGGGAGGGGCAGAGAGAGGGAGAGAGAATCCCAAGCAGGCTCCGTGCTGTCAGCGCAGAGCCTGATGCGGGCCTCAGTCCCATGCATCATGAGGTCATGACCTGAGCTGAAACCAAGAGTCGGACGCTTAACCAACCGAGCCACCCAGGTGCCCCAGTTCTCTTCTTCTGTCCCCACCCCCTCCCCCCATCAGCCACCATCCATCTGGCCATCCCATCCATGCCAGAAACACCACCAGGTGCCACTGGCCACTCTCAGCTCCACTGCATTTTCCATCCCATTGTCTGTTTCACTGCCTTACTGACGTCATAGCTTCTTTTTTGCTTTTCTTTTCAGACATCCGTGATGTCTGAAATACTGGAATAGCTTATAACCTGCCATCTTACCAGCCTCTGTTTGTACGTTTCTAGCTCCTTCAACATTCTCTGCTCACCAAGGGCAGGAGAGATCTTCACATGCATAGTGTCTTTCATTGTTTGGCCACACAGAACGCTCCAATAGACATGAAATCGCTCCCTAGAGGAACGGCCCATAAGCTCTGCACTGGGAATAAGACTGGAACCCATGAAGACTAACTCGTCCAGGGATGTTTCTGTTTTGCTCTCTGGAGGACACATACAAATACCTACTTTAGGGAAAGCAGCTGTTTTCAGAGGCACATGCTTCCATAAAATCATCTCTTAAATACATGTAACATTTTAATATATGTAATCTCAGTCACATGAGGCAGGCAGAGCATATATTACTTTCCTAAGGTTTTAGCTATAAGATGAGAAGATTGAGTCCCAGAGGGGTTAAGTAATTGCCAAGGTCACGTAGCTAACACGTGGTAGCACTTGGCAGGAAATAGGGCTTTTCATTTTTCCCTGCATTGTCCTTTCTTCATTGTACCTCGCATCCCTTGACTTGTGGAGTGGATGATGGATCGATGTCTGCTCGTGGAGGCTGATAATGTGTATCTCTGACCCCAGCTTCAATAACTGACGGGGCCGAATCTTTTGAATTTGGGCTTAAGAAAGAAGACGCTAACTGGGGTGAAATTAGGTGGTTTAAAATGCATTTTGAGATACTTCACCTGGAGACACAGTACTGACAGGTAAATAGAATGAATGCGGAGAAACCTCTTCTCTGCCGATGAATAACACATTGCTTTTGGGCAAGTAGGTAAATTCAAGGAGATTGTCTTTCCCACCAGCTACACTTAAAAAGTTTAGTGCATGAATAATTGAGCAACTTCCTGGCACACTCAGTATTTATTTGTAAGCCTGCTCTGGGCAGAAAAAGAGAAAAAAAAATATTTTGAAAACAAGTTTTGCATTAGCTAGGAGTTTATTTGTTTGCCAGAAGATTACATAATTACATTTGCAAAGGAACATATCGCTGTGTCTCCTTGTTTTCTTGTTGATGCACCAAGGGGAGGCATATGAGGCAAATCAGGAGGGAGAGGGTAAAAATCTGAGTCGGCGGGTGCACGCGTCCGCTGCTGGAGATCAGAAGAGAACCTCCGGAAATCTGTTTGCATGTCGACTACGATCCTCGTGAGAGTCCTACAATACCGTCGTGTTAAGATCGTCTTTGCACCTGTCTTTTCTCTCCAGTTAGGCCAGTGGCCGGTCCACCAGGGGCACACAGCTTTACAGGAGGTGGTTGCTCAGTAATGGTTGAGTGAATATTTCCTATTCCACGACCCTCACAACGTCATCTTTTTTAAACTTAAGTTCGGGCATGTAAGAAGGAGAGAGCGTTATATGTGTTCTCGGTCCAGTGGGGATGGGGAAACGCCATCCAGAGAAAGCTTCTTGGGTCTGAGGAAGAGCTGAGGTTGAACTTGTGTGAGGGAGGAGAGCGGCCGCCGGGAACAAACCAAAAGATAGATTCTAGGGACATCAGCACCGGGGAAGTGGACCACTGGGACCACTGGGAAGTGGACGCATATTGTAAGCAAGGTGTCTGGTTTAGACCTGGAAGTCTCGCTGATCTTGCGTTCGTTTCTTCCTTCACTGAATTAATGATTTCTCAACTCCTATGTGCTGGCAGTGTTGTGGCTGTGGGCATATGGCGGGGAGGGGAAGAGACACCCACATCTGCCCCAGGGGGGCTCACACTCTGGGGCAAGGCGGATGGGAAACACAAGCAGGAGCGTGTGACGTAGTGTGACCGGAGACTGGATGGAGATTCCCATTGCCTGGGAACACGTGTGACCCAGGATCACGCAGTTACCTTTCTGGGGCCAGGGATTGAACTTGACCTCCTGGGACTACATTCCTCCCAGAAGAAACCATCGGAATCTCTGCCTTTATTTAACATCGATTCGAAAAAAAACCCCAAACTGCTTCATTTAAATAGCTTTAAGCAAATACGGCTTAGCGTTTCTTCATAGGAGGGCATTAAAATCCAGACCTGGTGCTAACTCGGGACTTTGCCAAGCAAACTGCAGCTGAGGGGGGCAGACAGGAGAAAGCGGATGCTTATAATGTGCTTGGTCACCACACACGCTCTCTTCCTCTCGTCCTCTCACTCTCTTTCTCTCTCTCTCTCTCTCCACCTTGCATGCTGGCTCATACGCTTCCATTGAAAAAGTCAGTGCTTGGCTCTATTTTCTTGGTACAGGCATTTCCTGCGATTAGACAGACCTTGGCACGTTTGAGATTTTCCTTTACTCTGAATTCAGGTTTCCGCTAAGAATGGCAGATACAGAGATGGAGTACAAGGCTTTCCTCTCCATCGTACTTCCTGAAAGAAATATTTGTGATTATTCTTCCTTCCTGCCACCCTCCTCCATTTTTTCTTTACCTTTTGGGTCTTCTCTGTACGCATGTACAGTTGTGTGTGCCCTGCCCTGAAGCTGTACCCTTGGTTCAGACACGGGCATGGCTGGGAGAGACGGATGGGGCTTTGCTGTCCTGTTCCCCCAGCCTTTGGCTCCTGGTTCTGCCAGTGGCTCTTCTACCAGTTCAGCCGTGTCGGATGGCCCCTCGCTCTGCCAGGATGCCCTGTTTCTTCTTCTTGGCCCTTTGGGTCCAGGAAATGGTACGCCTCCTTTGCTGCTGGTCCCTGGGTGTTTCAACTTTCTCTGGGAAGAGGAGGAGGAGGGGCGTGTGTGAGAAATTGTGCGTGTCTTCTTTGTAATGACCTCCACCCTCCACGACTGGAGAGGAGGCACGAGCTTGGAGCATTTGGGGAGCGGTGTGGTGTGGTGAAATTGGGGCAGGGGTGGGGGTGCAGGGCAGGGCAGCCCCAGGGAACAGGAGGTCACCCCTATGTCGTCTGAACTCACAGCCTGCTCTTAAGGCAATTTTCCAAAAGTTCTAGTTCCGTCTTGGAGAATGCCATTCACTCCGCTTTCTACTTAGTGAATGGAAGCAGAGAATGTCCTCCACCTGCCCGGGCGGAAGCCTGTTACTAAGAAAAGAATCATCTGAAGGAAACGATGCTCACTTTTCTGATTGAAAAAAGCATCAAGGTTCAATTTAGGCATCCACAATTCTATACTTACACTTTTCAAGAAAGAGAGCGAAATAAGTCGGTCAGAGAAAGAGAAATATCCTATGATTTCACTCATAAGTGGAACTTAGGAAACACAACAGATGAACAGAGGGGGAGGGAAGGAAAAATAAGACAAAAACAGAGAGGGAGGCAAACCCTAAGAGACTCTTAAATACAGAAGACAAACTGAGGGTTGCTGGAGGGAGGTGGGGTGACGGGCATTGAGGAGGGCACGTGTCGGGATGAATCCCTGGCTTTTACTGAAACCAATCCCTACACTGTATGTTAAGTAACTTGGATTTAAATAAAAATTTAAAAAAAAACATTAAAAAATTAAAAACAATTTTAAAAAGTATCGTAACCTCTAAACAGTTTTTATTTTTTTTTTTTTTAATTTTTTTTCAACGTTTTTTATTTTATTTTTTGGGACAGAGAAAGACAGAGCATGAACGGGGGAGGGGCAGAGAGAGAGGGAGACACAGAATCGGAAACCGGCTCCAGGCTCTGAGCCATCAGCCCAGAGCCCGACGCGGGGCTCGAACTCACGGACCGCGAGATCGTGACCTGGCTGAAGTCGGACGCTTAACCGACTGCGCCACCCAGGCGCCCCTAAACAGTTTTTAAAGAGAGAGAAATCTTGCCCTTGTTTTTATGCTTTACCTTCTAAAATGTGGACTTTGAGTTAATCGTCAGATTTGTAGGACTATGGCACTAACTCCCGCCAGTAAGGTGAGCTCCTACTTTTGCTTCCCAGTGACGTTCTGAGCATCTCCTGGCTTTCAGAGGGTGAGAATAGAGTCGGGGAAGAACACTGGGAAGCATGAGGGTGATTTCATCGCCACCTCTACTCTCCTCTGGCGCTCCCAGCCCCTGACGGTTCTCACGGTGTCCCAATGGCACTGACGGTGGGAAGGGTGGCTGGGAAGGCAGGAGTGGCGGTGGGGAGGGGCGGGGCACCAACTGTGTGAAGCGGGGATATTCAGGGTTGACCCTGAGCTGTTAAGCCTCAGAGTGGAGGTGACTTTGGCAGGGAAGGGGGTAAGAAGGGCACAAGCAGGAGCGACGCAGGAGGACAGGAAGGCCGTTTGCGGGGAGCAGCATTACTCTGAGGTCAGACAGAGTGGTTTTACCCAATTGGATTCCACGTCCGCCTGAAAGAGTTTCGTCACATCTCGAGCGGGCTCGGGGGACAGGCGTGCGTTCATGCAGGCTGCTGCAGAGCTTTGTCGAGTGCATGTTCATCAGCCACACGGCCCTGTGTGGTGGGAGTGGGGATGGCCTCGAGGATCCAGCCGCTGCGTGACAGAAGACGGTGGGGAGTTGACGGGACTTGGGTCGCAGAAATTATCCTAGAAAACTGACATGCACTTAAGCTCTTACCTGAGACTATGTGAGTTGTATTATGTGCCCCATTTTGCGGAGGAGGAAACTGAGGCTCATAAGTAACTTGGCCTAAGTCTCTCGGTTAGCAAGGGTCAGAGTGAGAATTTGAATGCCAGCCTGGCTGATTCATGAGTCCCGGCTGTGTTCAGAGCCTCTAGGGGGGCCCTGAGCCTTGGCCCCGGGCAGGGATGGGAGGGAGGCTGTCACATCATGCCCCCTGCTCCCCACCTCCCCATCCTCTGCTGGCCTCCCCTCTCCGCTATAGATTGGGAACTACCAATGAGTGATGTGAAATAGCCTGGTGACTCACTTCAGACAAGCTGGGTGTGGCCACAGAGAAAAGGGGGCCCCTTTCTTTAGTGAGATCAGTGAGGTGAGCTCTTGTTCTCTGCAGTGGGGTCAAGGATCCGCCCGTGCTTATCAGTGGAAGATGAGCCCAGGGCAAAGAGGGTGGGGGCGTGGCCCCCTCCACAAGGGCTGCCCAGCAGGGGCACCAGTCGGTCGATGGGACCCAACCCAGCTGTGGTGGTTGGGGTAAAAATAGCTGCACCTTGGATGCCCAAGGAAACAGAACTAAAACGGGAGATGCCCGTGGGGCTTGAACAGGAAGTCCTCCAGATGACAGAGGGCTCCCGCTGGGGGTGGGGGCTGCTTCCCATGCCTCCTCCCAGAAAACAACTTCAGCTCAGGTCATGATCCCGTGGTTTGTGGATTCGAGCCCCGCATGGGGCTCTGTGCTGACAGCTCGGAGCCTGGAGCTACTTCAGATTCTGTGTCTCCCTCTCTCTTTGCCCCTCCTCTGCTCGTGCTCTGTGTTTCTGAAATAAACATTAAAGAAATTAAGAAAAAGAAAACATCCGATGATTTGGGTTGGAAGGGCTTTTCTGGTCTATTTATCTTCATGAAGTAGGTACTATTTCCCCCCTTTTGACAAATGTAGAAATAGATGTAGAATTATTACATGGGTTTTTTGTTTGTTTGTTTTTAAAGAGAAATAGCAAAACAGAAACCAGATCTCCGGTGTCCTGGTTCTTAGCCAGCCTCCGTGTACTGTCATCATCCTGATGTTGCAAAGGAGTGTTCTCAGGAAGGCTGTCGTACTGCACTGAGTGAAAAAGGGCCTCTCTCCCCCAGCAGGTGCAGGGTTTGAGAGGAGGGGGACGGGGCAGGGCGAGGGGAGGAGAGAGAGCCAGAGGGGAACGTGGCCCCAGGCCATGGCTGGTCTGCTGTTGAAGTTCAGTCCCTGGAGGAGAGACACCCGGTCAGAGGCCAGCACCGCTGCCCTCGGGGGAATGGCCATCAGCAGCCGAGCCCCGGCCCCTGTGGACCTTAGGATACAAACCAGACGGTTTAAGACCCTGGTAAATGTCCTGGAGAAAATAAATTGTGGCGATAGACCATGGAGATGGGGCGGGTGGGTTTCACAGGACGGTTTGGGAAGGACTTTCTGAGGAGGTGACTTTTGAATCGAGACCAACATGAGGTTGGGGCTGAGGCTGGACAGGTGGGTGGGTAGGGTATCTTCAGGGAAGCGCAGGCACCAGGCCTGGTGGGAGAGGGACCCACCCGAGCTCAGGGACAGAGAGAAGTGTGGCTGGAGCCTCAGAAACGTGGGGCTGCAGGATGCGGGGGTGCAGGTGCACATACATGGGGCAAAGGATGTGTTCTCGCTAACGGGGTCCCGGGACCCCCCAATACCAGTCCTCCCCAGCTCCTCCACCGCCACACTCCTAACACAGGGGGTCCCATTTCCCCTTTAGAGAGAAGGTGAAGCTACATGCTGTTTGCTATTACTCAGAAGGGTCCCTTGCCACACTGTACCTCCTGCCACGGTGTGGCCTCCTCTCCTTTCTTCAAGTCCACAGCAGGCCATCGACACAGGACCAGGTGCATTATAGGTGTCTGTTGTATCGTGTGCCCGTGTGTCGGTGATTTCACTTGAATGGAGCGTTTGAAAACAAAACAAAACGAAACTCAAGGATAATAACCACGATGGCTCTATTTTGGGGCTCCAGGAGACTGCCCCCTGAGCGGGGTCATTCTCTTTCAGCCAGGAGTCAGGAAAACACAGAAAAGTAGAAAAGGCAACTACCATTAATTAGTTAACTTTACATTTACTTTAAAAAAAAAGAAGAAGGAGAAGAAGAAGAAGAAGAAGAAGAAGAAGCCTGGAGAAATATTGGGAAAGAAATGCATGAAAATATTAAAGCATGGCAAAAATTATTTTACCCATCATTTCATGGCTGCATGATAGTCCATAGAATTGATGAATCATGGTTTATAAAACACGCACCCTACTGTTGAATTTTTTAATTATCTCCAAGTCTTCCATTATTAAAAAAATAAGTTTAGTAATTACCCAGCTCTGCGCATCCCCACCCCCGACAGGATTCTCAGAGTCCCAGGAGGGTTTTGCAGGAAACAACACTACTTAGTGAGCAAGTATAAATGTTTTCAAAGCTATTGATGCTTATTGCCAAAACGTGAGCCATTTACGCAAGAGCTGCTGGCCGATTTGTTAGTGGCCCCTGCCCACCCCCCACCCCCGGCTGCGGCCAGGGCAGGTGTCCGTGAGCAGGACGGTGGCCCTGCCCCGGCAGAGGTGAAGCAGGGGGGTGGGGCCGAGGCCTGGAGGGGAGCAGAAAGTCCCCGTGGACACGGAGACCCCTAGCCACAGGCTCTGGGAGGCCAGGTCCTTCAGTCCGAGACGGTGCCCCGGGAAGCGTCTGGACAAGAGACGCTGCCCGCAGAGCTGAGTGAAGGTCACACGGTGTCTTGGAGGTGCATGGAAGAGTGTGTACCTGTCCACGGGAACCTCTTGTCCCCACTGCCCGGGCGGGCGTCTCCCAGGAGAACGAAACAAGCATCCAGCCACACATTGAGCAGCGGCCGTGACCTCTTAATGAAAACTCAACCAGACAGTCAGGAATTGTTGACTGGGACCATTTCCTTCATCTGGAGAACGATGGTTTGATCATTTTCCTTTCCCATGAGGGTGGGGCGGAGGCACCGTCCCATTGGGGGATCGGTTCCTGTTCCAGAGACGGTAAAACCCATTCGCGCTCACGCTGAAAACTCAGACTCCGGATGGCAGGACACCACACGCGCCGACATTCTACCATTAAGGGAACATTGGTGTCACATGTATCAGCCCTTGTGAAGCGAGGCTCTGGGTTACTTACCTAAAGCCGTGGAAGTGGAAGGGGGACGCTGAGCGCCACTGTCCCCGCCCCCCACTCATCTGAATTTATCACATGAGCCCATTGGCCAAATTTGTAGAAGCTTCTGTTCATGCGGACAGAGTATTCATAATGGGTGCTCCTGCCCCCCTCCAACTCCTATGTCAGCCCCTACCCCCCAGTGTGATGGAATCTGGCCTCTCAGAGGCAGTTAGGGCTAGATGAGCCCCCCATGATGGGATGAGTGCCTTCACGTGAAGAGGAGGACAAGAGGCTCTCTCTCCCCCTCCCGCTCTCCGTGCCCCCCACCCCCGTCTCTCTCTGTCTTTCCCTTCCTCTCTCTCCCCCGCCTGCTTCCCTGGGAGGAGACAAGCCAGAAAGCCAGCCCTCACCAGACACTGGATCTGGCGGCACCTTGATCTTGAGGACCCAGCCTCCAGAACTGGGACATGGTGCACGTCTGTGACTTCTGCTGTGGAGCCGAGCAGACAGAGACGGCATCGCCCTTCACTGCTGCTCTGTCGGCGAGGCGCCCTCTGTCGTCCCCCAGCAGCACCTCGCACCTGCCTGCTGGGAGACCCCTCGAATCTGCAGTCCCAGAGGCCACCACGGAGCCTGGGGGACGCCCAGCGGCTTGAGGGTGGGGTCTGTGGCTTATTTTCACTTGTGTGTTTGCTGTGCCTTCCGCGGCGCTCCTGCAATCTTGAATGCATAACTGGGTGCAACTTGTCCTCACAGACCAGGGAGTCCCCAACCCCTGCAGGTGCCACTGCCCTGTCATTTGCTCTTTCTGCTCTGTCCAACGTGGGTGCTCGAAGGTGTGAGTGTGTGTGTGTGTGTTCCTGCACAATCGCATCCTTGCTTGAGCATGGGAAGTAGACCCTGTCCCTCTGTCACTGGATTGTGTCCTTGTGCTAAGTCACAACCTCCCAGCATCCCTGACAGGTAACGCTGACGAGGGGTCTTTTGACCTCGAAGCGCTGTTGAAATGCTCCTTATATTCCTACCCTGAATTGTGCCTCTTCTGCCCACACCCTGCCCCTGTACCTCCTGGGGCTCAGTGGGGCTTCCTCACCCAGCGGGGCAGGGGCAGGGCGGGAGCACAGGAGGAAGCCGGCCGCGGGGAGGCTTCGTCCTGTGGGCCCGCGCTCCAGTGTCAGCGGAGGCCGGTCACCGGGTGGGTCCCCAACACGCACCAATGAGTGCGTGGCTCTGGGCCGGTCCACGGGCTTACAGCACAGGGGCCCCAGGGGCCTCACTGACGCGGGGCTCCAGGCGACCGGTGACCCCTCCCCCCCGCTGTCATCTCCATCTCCGCAGCCGGGCTCCCGCCACCGACGGCACACCAGCTGGCTGCAGAGAGGCCTTCCTGGCGCTTTGTCCCGCGAAGTGTCCTGAACTTCCATCCCATGGGCTTCTCCCTGCAAAGAAAGGCCTTTCACCCTCTTTTTCCAAAAGACTTGGAAAACACTTTCAAACACAGGCAATTTGGGGCCTTTTATTTGGGCATTAAGCTGGGGGGAAGCGTGGGGCATACGATGCAGACTCAGTGCTTGAGAAAACCGCACAGATCATCTTTGTTTTGTGGTCTTATTTCGTAAGTCAAGGCAGGGAAATGCCACGGGTGCTACGTCCACGTCCTGCCGGGTGGCATCGCCCTTGTCTGGCAGGGGGTGACGTTAACCTGCATAGGGCCTGCTCCCGCCACCCACTGAGGTTAGAGATCTTCCAGAAAGGGGCCTCATCTTTCGAGACTCCCGGACAGAGTGCACTGCCTGCTGGAGGTCTGGGGTCGCTGAGCTCGCACCCAGCTGGCCGGTCCTAGAAGTGAATTTGAGCAGGATCGTGGAGGGGGCTTTGGATGGGCACCACACGGAGACCTCGGCAGGTTCAAAGCCGACTGCAAAGTCGACGCTGTTGCTGAGGGGAAATCTGCCCTCTGCTTTCTGGAAAGAGCAGGAAGGGTTCCTGAAACTGGGAAGGGTGATCCCCACCCTGCTCCCACCAGTGGGTGTCAGTTTACCCTCAAAGCCCTGACTGCCATGCTTTGGCCTTAGAATTGCGGATTGTGGGGCGCCTGGGGGGCTCAGTCAGTCGAGCATCCGACTTCGGCTCGGGTCATGATCTCGCGGTTCGTGGCTTCGAGTCCCCCATCGGGCGCTGTGCTAACAGCGCGGAGCCTGGTGCCTGCTTCCGGTTCTGTGTCTCCTTCTCCCTCTGCCTCTCCCTGCCTTGGGCTCTGTCTCTCTGTGTGTCTTTCTCTCAAAAATAAACATTAAAAAAAAAAAAAAAAAGAATTGTGGATTGTGTGATTTGGGTTACAAGACTCACTCAATTATGTGAATTTGGGTTTTGTATCTCCATTGTTTTATCTGTAAAATGGAACTAATTCAAATCCCCAGGCTCCCAGGAAATCTGGGAAAATGCCACTCTTTTTCTTGAACCGCCTCACTGGCTTTCCATTTTTTTTTAATGTTTTCCTTTGAGAGAGAGAGAGAGAGAGAGTGAGCTTGAGCAGGGGCAGAGAGAGAGAGAGACACAGAATCCGAAGCGGGCTCTAGGCTCCGAGCTGCCAGCACAGAGCCCGACGCGGGGCTCGAAGCCCTGAACTGCGAGATCATAACCTGAGCCAAAGTTGGACGCTTAACCAACTGAGCCGCCCAGGCGCTCCTGGCTTTCTGTGTTATCCTGGAGGATAAAAGCCATGCTCCTTGGACAGTTCAGAGGGTTCCCGTGCCCTCCCTCACCCCTCTCCCCCACCCCACCCCGTGTGCTGTGCACACGGACTTCCTTCCAGATGGTGGAGCAGATCTGGAAGGCACCCGTGTTTGCCTTCCGCCCACATGAGTACCCACCACTCAGTTCCCGGGAGACTCCAGTGGGACAGACCTCTGCGCTTCCCAGCAGCCCGGGCCCCGTCACAGAAGGTCACGACTTCTTATTCTAACACCTGTCTGGTGTCTGTGCTCCGTCTTCTCCCATAGGTCCAGCCTCCAGTCTCAACCTCAGTCCCACACTTTGAGCAGTGCCCAGCATGGGACACCTGCTCAGCGAGCACTAGAGTGAGGACCAGGCGATTTCGGGGGTGCTCCAGTTTTGGGGTCCGGCGATGTTCTCAGCGCCTCTTAGTCGAAGCCTCCCCAGATTCTTTCCCTGTGCCTTGATCGCTCGATTCTCCCTCTGCTTGAAGTCTCACTTGAGGCTCTCCCAGATTCTTCTTTGCCAAGTCTCTCGGTTCCTAGCTCATTGCCAGCAGGCCACACGGTAACACACGCACCTGGGCATCTGAACCACTGAATAAACCACCACGTACAGAGTTGGGTTCTTCAAACCGCAGGATGAGTGGTTCTCAGTGCTGCCTTTCTCTGCGTACCTGAAGGATAAGATTAGTTCCCAGAAGTGCCAGCACCTTCCTACAGCAGGAATTCTCAGGGAGACTGAAAATAACAAGCCCTTGAAAGGGACTTACCCGAATCAGGAAATTCTGAACGGATGCCTTCATCCCTTGAGAATTTCTTCTCAGAGTTGTTTTGTTTTGTTTTGTTTTTTTGGAACAGCATCTGCGTTCGGAGTAGATGTTGTATGTTTAGAAGCATCGAGAGGGGGTTAAGTGCCTTCATTGCTTTGGATACAGGACCCCATATAATATGTGTTTGCAAGGGACAAATATTCTTAATACAATAAAATAATGATATTTGTAATTTTTTAAAAAGTTTTTTAATGTTTTTATTTATTTTCGAGACAGAGAGAGACAGAGCATGAGTGGGTTAGGGGCAGAGAGAGAGGGAGACACAGAATCTGAAGCAGGCTCCAGGCTCCAAGCTGTCAGCACAGAGACCGACGCGGGGCTCGAACTCACGAACCGTGAGATCATGACCTGAGCTGAAGTCGGACGCTCAACCGACGGAGCCACCCAGGCGCCCCTGATATTTGTAATTTTTATTTGTTGGTCAATAACTGAATTGTGTTGCCTTTTTCTAGCAGGATTTAAAGTCTGATGCAGCGAAGATATTCTCCAGTCTCTTATGAAGCCTAGTGGCTTCTGCTCACCCCCCCCCCCCACCAACATCCCCTCCCACCCTGCTGGCCAGGGGCAGGGTCCCCTCAGGGCTGTGCCCCTAGGACCAGCCTCACCCCGATACACTGGCTCACAACATGCTGGGGGCAACCTGTGTCACCCCGGGCTTTCTCTCCCCCTCGACTGGGAATTTCTCGTTCTTTAAGGTCACTTTTACTGAGGTGTCATATATGTGCATTAGACCTCATCACCTTGAACGTATAATTTGATGAATCCTGACAAGTGTGTACGATGGTATAATTACCACCACAATCATCATATGGAATGTGTTCATATTTCAACCGAAATCGGACTGAGCCACCCAGGTGCCCCGGAGTTTGTTTTAAACACTGTTTATAATATTCCCTTACAACCCTTTTAAAGAATGTAGGATGTATAATGACAACGTCTCCTTTATTCCTGAACAATTTGGCAATTTCTTTCTCCTTGCTTTTTCCCAAACAGTCTAACCAGAATTTTACCAATTTTATTTTTTTTGTTGGAAAAAATTAGCTTTCAGTTTCATTGATTTTTCTCTACTCATTTTCCTGGTTTTTCTTTGATGTTCATTCTCATGGCTGGTATTTCCTTCTTTTTGCTTATTTTGGATTTATTTTGTCTTCTTTTAGTTTCTTAAGGTAGAATCAGTGATTTGAGATCATATCTTCTTTTCTAATATAAGCACTTAATGCCATAAATGAACTCCGAGTACTGTTTTATCTGTGTTCTACACATGGTTTCATTTTAAACCATTTCATTCAGTTTAAAATATTTTCTACTTTAGGGACAGTGTCCTTCAAGCCTTCTCTGTCCTCACTGGTTGCTTTTTCCTTATTGTTGTTCATGTTGAACATGCTGCTTCATGTTCGAGCAGTTCCTGAAGGCCGTGCTAAAATCTCCAATTATAATTGTGGGCGTATCCATTTCTGTCTTTGTTCTACGCCTATTTGCATAATATATTTCAGATCGGTTAGTAGATTCACATTAGATGCCTCCTCATTTAGGATTTTTAAAAAATGATGGGGCGCCTGGGTGGCGCAGTCAGTTAAGCGTCCGACTTCAGCGAGGTCACGATCTTGTGATCCGTGAGTTCGAGCCCCGCGTCAGGCTCTGGGCTGGTGGCTCGGAGCCTGGAGCCTGTTTCCGATTCTGTGTCTCCCTCTCTCTCTGCCCCTCCCCCGTTCATGCTCTGTCTCTCTCTGTCCCAAAAATAAAAAAATAAACGTTGAAAAAAAAAATGAATAACCGCTTTGTCGCGAAATTTCCTTCTTCTTCCCAGTAAATATTCCTTGTTCTGAAATCTGTTTCATCTGACATGATTATAGCCAGTTCAGCTTTTTTTTGATTAGTTTTTTATGACATTTATTTTTCCATCCTTTTACTTTTAATATAGCTGTAATTCAAAGTGAGCTTCTTGGAGCCAGCATTTGGTTAGTTCCACTTTTGAAATGCAAGCTGACGATCTCTGGCTTTACTTTGAGAGTTTAGTCATGTATGTTCGATGTAGTCACTGATGTGGCTGGGTTTAATTGTACCATCGTTGCTATTTCTTTTCTGTCCCTTCTACTCTTTTTCCTTTTCCTCCTTTAGCTGCCTTCTAATTGATCACTTGAGCATTTTTATGGATCCATTTTTATCCCTGCGACTGATTTATTAGCAATATATTTTTAATTTAGTGCCTTCTCTAAGGTTTATAACATATGGCTTTAACTTATCACGGTCTGCCTTCACATAATATTGTACCGTTTCACACCCAGCATAAGACACAATCGCATACTTCCCTTTCCCACCGCTGTCCTTTGTGCCGCTGCTGTTACGTATTTTCCTTTAACATGTGATAGTCCTAAAACGTATCCTCAAATTGTTGGAAGTCCTCCCCTCAGAAAGTGGCGTGTAAGCCACCTCCCTTGAGCGTGGCCTGGACTTTGCGACTTTATTCTAGAGATCCAGCGTGTGACTTCTGAGAGCAGCTCATAAAAGGCATTGTAGTCTCTGCTTTGCTTTCTCTCTTGGATTACATGCTCTGAGAGGGGCCAGCTGCCATATTGGACAGACCCTCAAGCTGTCCATGTGGAAGGGCCCAGGTGGAGGGGAACTGAAGCTTCCTGCGACCATCCAGGAGTCCTGAGGTGGCTGACCACAGCGGTGGAAGGCGCCATCTTGGACGCAGATCATCCAGTCCATCAAGCCTCCAGACGACAGCATCCTCTGTCATCTTGACCACAATTTCATGAGAGATCCTGAAGGAGAATCACTCAACTGAGCCACTCCCAAATTCCTGACGCTCTGTAATTGTGAGATAACAAACGTTTGTTATTTTAAGCCAAGTGTTTAGTGTATGATTTATGCATCAACGAATAACTAACATAAACTCACTTTCATTTTTATTGCTTTTGTTTTAAGCCACCAACTTTTAATGATATTATATCAATTATTTCATATTTAACCTTGTGTTTTCCATTTTTAATGCTCTCATTCATTTCTGCATATGAAAACTCCCATTGGACATCATTTTTATTCTACCTGAAGAAGTTCTTTTGATATTTCTTATAGTAAAAGTCTGGTGGTAATGAATTTGCTCAATATTTATTCCTCTAAAAGGCCTTTAATCTCTATTTTTTAAAAATTTTATTTGGAAATAATTTTTTTCAGTTTATTTATTTGAGAGAGAGAGAGTTTGAGGAAGGGGCAGAGAGAGAGGGAGAGAGAAAGCTAGAGAGCGAGTGGGGGAGGGTGAGAGAGAGAGGAGGGGGAGAATCCCAAGCAGATTCCCCACTGCCAGTGAGGGGCCACACGAGGGGCTTGATCTCACACAGTGTGAGATCATGACCTGAGCTGAAATCAAGAGTCAGATGCTCAACTGACTAAGCTACCCAGGTGCCCCATTTGGAAATAATTTTAAAATATTTTTTTAATGTTTATTTATTTTTGAGAGAGAGAGAGAGAGCGAGAGCGGGTGGCGGAGGGGCAGAGAGAGAGGGAGACACAGAATCCAAAGCAGGCTCCAGGCTCTAAACTGTCAGCACAGAGCCCGACACGGGGCTTGAACCCATGAACCGTGAGATCATGACCTGAACCGAAGTCGGCGCTTAACTGACTGCACCACCCAGACGTCCCTGGAAATAATTTTTAACTCACACAGGATTTTCACATTCACTACAGAGAGTTCGCGTCCACCTTTTACCCCGCTTCTCGGATGACATCTTACATAACCACAGCACATTTATCAAAACCAAAAAAGCACCATTGTAACAACGCTATTAAGTAAACTACAGATTTTACAAGCATTTAACCAATTTTTACATGCACTCATGGGGGTGCACATAATTCCATGAAACTTTATCACATTTGTAGACCAGTGTCACCACCACCGTGGGGGCTCTCTGTCTAGTCCCCCTCCTGCGCTGTGACCTGGAAAATACTCCAGGCTGTCATCCAGGGTAACTGTCGGGCTCATATGTTTTCCCTTCTTTCAGGAATCATACTCTTGTGCTGTCAATGTCTAGTATCTGGAAATGATTCTTTTATATATGCTTGTCCAGTTTTCTAGTGAATTTTAGCAGGGAGGTAAGTTGGGTGTCCAATGCTCGTCATGGCTGGAAGTGCACGAATACTCCCTGGGAACATTTACTTGCTCGCTTGACCTTCCAAAGCTCGAGTGATAGAGGTGATCAGCTGTCACACTGCTCTGTTGCGTCAGTGGGAGAGCAGCAGCTTGAACTTGGCACTTCCTGTTCTTCGCAGGAGCCCATGTTTACAGGACTATTACCTGCTTACAATGGCTTGCTGGTGTCTCCTGATTTTTTGTGTCAATATCTGTCCCCAAATTCAAATCCATGGTTGCCCTTCACCAGACATCTCCACATTCTACTCCCTTGCTTTCTGCTGGCTCTTTAATTCTGCCTTTTGATCGGTAGGCTATTTTTACAAACTCTTGCCTTCAGAATGGTTGCTTTTAACATGATCTCAGTCTTGGCTGTCTCGTTACATAAACTTTCTCTATCTAATGCCATTTGTCACCAAGCTCTTACAGAAACCAAATCCTTAGAGAATGTCAGAATTGATGAGACTAAATGTTACGAATGACAGTCATTTGGTTTTGTAGCCAGCAGAGGTAAGTGTTAAAGGTTATTAATTATACAAAAATGCTTCCAGAGAATAGTTAATGTCAAGGCAAACGACCCACTGTGGTGAGACAGTCAGGCTTGAGGACGGTCATGAGGGAAAGAGAGTCACCACGTTTCCCTCAATTTTAGCTGAAGTTGCTGATGAGCAGAATGAACAAATTATTAGAGATACATTTACTGTTTGTAAGCCTGGGTCTGTATGGCTCCGAGAAAGTCCTTTTTTCTTTGTGTTTGCTTTGCTGATGATAACTCAGGAATTGCCTAGGCTACAGGTTTATTGCGGTTGTGAGTATTGACGGAGTGGCTTGAAAAATACCTTGAAAAAAGAACAAAGGTTCCTACAGCGGAAGAAGGTAGTTATAAATACCAGCTGAAGCAGGTGTGAGCAAAATACCTTCATAGGAACACCTAGATGGACAGTGTTCTCTTGAACAACAGAACTGTAGCTAAGTGGACATCAAAGGGCCAAGCAGTCCGACGCACCCCCTCATGAACTTGGCAGCAAACTCCTTAAGCCATAGTCAACCTCTCAAGAGAGATGACCACAAAGTTGTACTTCCGCCCGACATGATACAACTGTCTTGTGTACAACCAAAACAAGCTCACCCTTCCCCAGAAGAGGATGGAGAGTCCTTGGGTGAAGCCCACTCTACTCCCTTGATATCCTGTAAACACTATGATGTAAAGTTAACTCCTATGGATACATCTGATGTTAAATGATAAGAAAATAACAGAAGGAAACAAAGAAAATATTGGAATGACATATATACAAACATACTCATAGCAAGATAAGGAAGGCATTCTTTTTGCTAGTGCAGTCCTTGTATCTGCCACTGGTTATCTGCAACTGGCTGTAGCTGGTACTTATAACTACCTCTCCCACTACCCATTCTATATTGCCTTTCACCTCAGCAAGCACTTCAGCTGGTCACGGTTCTTTGCCTGGTGAAGTGTTCTAAACCTTCAGCATCTGGCCTATGAACAGTCCACCCAGAACTGGATGGTTGTAGTTTTCCATTGACTTAAATCAAAGGACATGATAGTACTAAGTGAGGCACGTATTCCAGATGTACTCTTCTTTCCTTCTGTTGTGTGGTATCTACCACATTTCCCCTTGGTAATCAAGGTCATTGACCCCCAGTCAATATCATAACCTTCTTTGCTCATTGATTCAGAGGGTTGAGGAGCCCCAAGCAGCTGGGTGGCAATGTCTACACTTAGTTCAGTGGAATCATTGTCTTTTCCTTTTGATGGGAGCAATCTTTCATTTGGAACTAAGACCTCTAGATGAGCAGAACTTAAGGTCACAAGGACCGGAAGCAAAAATGTTGCTGGTGGATCACTGCCGTTAATGCGTGGAGCCACTCTTATTTTCCTGTCTTGATTCTAGGACATGTGAATCCTGGTCATGGGAGAAACAGCACCGCATGTTAGACGAAGCTTCAGAATATATACAGTCTTTTGGAGAACCTTGCCTGCACCCTGCAAGGTACTGCCATCTGGCCGGTGCTTTAACTGAGTCTTCAAAAGTCCATCCCATTGTTCTATCAAGCCAGCTGCTTGAGGAGGGTGGGGAATATGGTAAGAGCAGTGGATGAGCATGAGCCCATTACCACACTTTATTTTCTGTGAAGTGAGTTCCTTGACCAGAAGTAATGCTGTGTGGAATACCATGACAATGGATACGGCATTCTGTAAGTCCATAGATGGTAGTTTTGGCAGAAGCATTACACACACAGAAGCAAATCTGTATCTAGAGTAAGTGCCTTTTCTAGTAAGAACAAAATGCTGCCTTCTCCAGGATGGAAGGGGTCCAGTGCAATCAAACTGCCACCAGGTAGCTGGCTGATCACCCAGGGAATGGTGCCATATTCGTGGCTCAGTGTTGGTCTCTGCTGCTGGCAGATGGGGCATGCAGTGATTATGATTATGGTATTTAATCACATCTACAAAATACTTTTACAAAAATACCTAGATTAAAGTTTGATTAACTAGGGACTGTCATCCAACCAAAGTAATATATCAAAAGACCATCACAGTCTAAATCCAGATTCTTGGATATCGCCTCATATCTGCTAAATAAAGATTATTTTCCATGCTTGGCTTAAAACTCCAGTTTTAAAAATGCCCCCTCCCCCACTAGTTTTCATGCAGGAATCCTGACAGAGGTCTGTGGCAGGGGTTTGAGATCTGCAAATGCAGAATGGGGAAAGAAGGACCTTTCCGGTCAGAAGAAAGATCGTGTCCTTGTTTTAGCTTGTAGAACAGATATGATGGTTTTAAAAGTTTTGCATGGGTGTATACGTGTGTGTGTATTTTATTATTGGGAACAGGACAGAACGGACCCTGCCAACACTTTGTGGTGTGCTTTGGATCTTTTGGCCAGTGCTCAAGAACCTTAGGAGAGAAGAAATGAAGGATGATGTGTGGGTCAGGCAGGATCCATTAAGCCTGGAGCTTCAGAGCAATAAAGTATGTGGTTGGCATAAGCCGAGGAATGTGATACACCAGAGACAGAATGAGCGAAGGGCCCAAAGCCCAGTCAACATTTCCTTCAAATTAAAATACCCAAATGCACTTACTCAAGTGAACCAGCGTGATCTCATGATTTTTAGGGTTGTTTTCTGCTTTCTTTTCTCTCTTCCACTAAACTGGTGTAGGGATGGGGCCGCACTGAGGAAAGGCGGAGGTTTTTGAAAGCTTGTGGTTGTTTTTTGAGGACCTAGCCCCAAATCTACAACTCCTGCAAGTTCAATTCTAATCTTGCTTCCTCTGTGAAACCCTCCTTAGTAACTCAGCATTTTCCTTCTCTAAATTGTTGGGTCACAAGGTAGGGAGTATTATTTTCTTACTGCTGGTCTTGACATCAGGTCTGAAAGGATACTATATGGTTTTGAACATGTACTGTGTTCCTAATATTTGTTGAGAGGCTACTTGTCAGAAACAGGGGCGGAGGGAAGTGGTTTTTGTTCTTTGGTGATAAACGAAATCATCGAATTGACGATGCATTTTCTGATGGTCACCCATGTATTAATGAGGACCATTTGAGAAATCTGTTCTCAGTGAGGCAGGCATTGATTCAGAATTGGAATCACGGGAGTGAGTTCAGGGTTTGGGTATGCAAAGTGAGTGTTCATTTCTGTGTTCTGGGAATACCGTAGAATAACTTCACGTGGAAAACTTTCACCACCCGGAAATGCTGGTCGCGTTAATCAGACATTTTCTAAAAAGTACGGGAAGTTGAGTCATTCAATACGTGTATTACTGTGTACCAAGCTGGGGAGGGAGTGAGGAACCACATATGGTTCTACATAAAGAAATATATGGAATAAATGAACACCAAAACCAGGGTGGTGGTTTCTTGGGGCGTTGCCACGGTGAAGCAGAATAAGGAAGAGTAATTTGAGAAGAGTCTTTATTTCTAAAGCTGGGGGATAAGTTCATGGGTGTTTAATACATATTAATATGTTGTTCATACGTTTTGTAAATTCAGGAATATGTAATGAGATCACATTCTTTACGGTCAACTGGAAAGCTCTAGAAATATGGGTATTTTTCTGACACACGGTATGTATATATGGATGTATGTATGTGTATGTATATTTACAGGGTTGAACATCACCTGTAGGAAAATGCAGGAGCCTGACCCTTTATTAAGCTGCTAATGTCCTACTGATGCTTGTTAGGGTCACCCCAAAAAGCTAAGGACAAGGAGTTTTATCTTCTGCTTCTTCCATCACTAGGGAAAAGGCAGTATTTTTTAAATTGAAAGGTGCCAGCCCAATTAATTTGACGGGTAACTGAAAGAGCTGCTAGCTTTGAGTAGAGCCCAGGGCAAGTCTCCCAATTAGTCCCGGCCCCCGTGCAAGAAGCCCAACCTTCGCGTTACGACAGCAGATCCAATGGTACTTAAAGTGTCTGAAACATCCGGGGTGCTGTACAGAGCCCGCGGGAAGTCCCTGGGCGCACGGAGGAAATCTCCGGCCTCTTTTGCAGGAGTGGCTTCTAGCTTCCTTCCAGGCTGACCGTGGACACCAGGTAACCCGACGTGCTCTTCAAGGACCCGTAGCAGGGCATAGCCTGGGCTTGTCCAACAGCCCCCTGTACCCAAATGGAAATGACATTTGTGGCACCTGTGGGGGCAGGGTCAAAAGGTGGGAACAGTTGACAAGAAAACCTCTCTCATAAACAGAGTGTCCGGTCCTGGCTCGCTGCTCCCACCCAGGAACATCCCCCCCGGGAGAAGTCACTCGCGGACTTTGGCCGCCCAGCGTGGGAGGGCTCTGCACGACACGCTGGCCTCAGCAAGCAGTGGCTGCTGTGGGCTTGTCACTCTCTGAAGAGCCGAGGAGGAGGGGGACTTGGCCTCTCCTATCATCCAAGGGCCTCCCATCTCATACTTACCATCAAATCCCAAACTGTTTGGTCTTTATCAAGGGCTTTTCTTTACAGCAAAAGAAGTGAGGTGCTGAGCGGGTGCTCATGGGGTCCCTGATCTTATGAAATGGCCTGTCACCCAGAAGCTGTTGACCTAACAGTAATAGATTGCCTGTTAGAAACTTAGATATGATGCCAAGGAGACGTTCCCCTGTAAGTTAGGTTCTGTCCCCCCAGAATGTCCCATAAACCCAGAGACAGTGACACAGGGAATAACACATAGTAATGTTTTTCTATCACAGCCAGGATATACTGGTCTAGGAATCAAATGACAAACCTTAGGGGTGGATCCTGACAGTTACATCTGAGGACCCACTGGCAGTGAATTTTTATTTCCTGCTCCACCGACTAGGGACTTTGCTGAACTCGAGATTTTAGAAACTAAACGAGAAAGTAATGGTTCTTTTTCTTTGGAGGCTGAGACTAACACCTGGCAATTTGAGGTCCCTCATCTCTGGGTGAACGGGACACGAGGGAGATTTAATTCCAATGATAAAGGGAAGGGGGATGCCACTAAATAACGGAGGCAGGGAAGACTGGGGCTGAGACTCACCCTTCTGGGAAATGACCCCACGTCCCGATCAGCGATGCAAAACGGCAATGAAGTTTAGAGAGTTTGAAACGAGGGTGCTGGCGCTTTCTCTTTCATTTTCCCTTGGGCCCAGAATTTCTTGCCGCCTATTATATAGCAGATCAGGGGCGTGCGCACGGAGCTGACATGGAGAATAAAGATACCTTACATTCTTGAGTGGCTCATGAATAGACACAGGGCTGTACCACAAGGCCGCACCATGCCTGTGTGGACCCCTCCCAGTGCCGCTCCCACTAGCCTGTTCAAAAGCAGCTCTTGGATTTACTACTGGAGCCGTGGAAGAGCTCCAGACTCCCTCATTTGTAAATGTGGCAAGTGCTGTTTACATCAGGAGACTGCCGGAAGGATTGATGGAGAACCTATGTTAAAATGCCTAGCATAAGTAGACCATCAATAATTATTCATTTCTCATTCCAAGACTTTTATTTCTTTCACTGCACCGTGATAAATTTACCTGGGCTGAAGAATTTCAAATAGTTGGGGAGTGTTTCCATAAAAATTTTTTCAACACTTACTCATTTTTGAGAGACAGAGTGTGAGTGGGGGAGGGGCAGAGAGGGAGGGGGAGACACAGAATCCAAAGCAGGCTCCAGGCCCCGAGCTGTCAGCACAGAGCAGCACAGAGCCCGACACGGGGCTCAAACCCACGAACCGTGAGATCATGACCTGAGCCGAAGTCAGATGCTTAACCGACTGAGCCACCCAGGCAACCCCAGGAAGGGTTTCTATAAAGGAGGTAGAACAGAAAAGAGTATTTAAAGGTTTAATAACTGATTTGGTTGTTCTCACATTCTTCCCGTTTTAGAGAAAAGGGCCGGTCAGTCATCATTTCTTTCCAATTGCCCTTCACGCTACGCTGCGCCCGTGAACACAGTTTGGGTAATTAATGCAGTAGAGCTGATCACATTGATGCCACAGAGTACAAGAAATAATTAAAAAGTTAACAAAGCAATGACGGGGTCTTTGGCGAGTGTGGTGCTGAATCTCAGAAATAAGTCAAAACGCCATTACGTCATCACACTTTTCCCAGAAACGGGACTCAGAAAAATGAGAGATCAAAATGTTCCAGGGAATGGAAAAGAGAACGTCTTCCCTCTAGAGAATCACACACGGTGCGGGGAAGAAGATGACAGTGTCCCTGCTCTATCCTGTTAGGCTCTTGTACAAACTTGAACTCTCCTAGTTCAGACTTGGCAGCCTCTGGGTTGTCGGTAGATCAGTTGTGATCTGTGACCTTGGCTTCAATTCAGGGGTCAAAGAGGTCGTTACACTCCTTGCTCCAATGTCGGTGCCAAGCTCTGTTCTCCAAAGTACTTTGCCATCAGGGTAGCTACTATCAGATTTCCCATTTGGCTCAGTTGTTTGTATTTATATTTTAGCAGCCAGACCTCTGCAGGGGAAGAGGGAGGGGACTGGCAAATGGGAGGATCTGGGATCCAAATCCAATGTTCCCTCCAGCGTCCTGGAATATTACCGCCGGAAGGAATTGAGAGTCATTACATAATATTGATGAGAAAAATTAAGATCAGCTAGATGAATTAAATGACTCAAGGTCACTCAGCATGTCAATGCAAGAGACACAAGGAGGGCTCAGGATGTAGCCCAGCTTAATGGCCTTGTCCCTAAATCATGCTGCTATGACTCTGGACCATATGCTATTGTTCTGGTCTTTTCTCTGGATCAAAAATGTGCATGTTTTCCAACATTTTATTTGTCTCGTTTGCCAGGGGTAAGCATCCTGATTACTATCTTTTGATCATGCTCCCATTTGCTAATGCTCCTTAATCTTGTGGCCTTACAGAGAGGCCCTACCTCAGATGCACAGTTACCTAATGAGAGGAACCCAGGATGATTCTTCTTAGTCTGGTTGATATACTTCTACTGATACCATCTAAGGGCAGATTAGATTTTGTGGTTGTTGGTTAACATTCAGCTAAATGTCAACCAAATCCCACATGTCTACTTGTGCCTTTATAACTCTAGAGAAGCAGAGCAGTTCTCAACTTGAACATTGATGCTTGAAGTGATAACATTTTATCTTGATGTTAATAATAATGGAACGATAACAAAAGGCAACAATTATTCTTTACTATGTTCTCAGAATGTTAAACATCATGCTTTAGAAGTATTAACTCACTCCATCTTCACAATAATCTCTTGAGTTGGCAACCATTATTTTCCCTAAGTACAGATGAGGGAACTGGGGCCAGGCAAGGCAAATGCGTGTTCAAGGTCACCCAACCTGGAAGGACCAGTTGCCCTGCATGGCTCTGGGAAATGGTGGATCTACCTAAATTTTATTAATGAGGTGGGAATTGAACCACTGAGCAAGAACCCTGCAAGGTCACAAATGAAGGCTTATAATAATTGGTAATACAGAATCGAGGTTAGTGTATTTCAAGTCTGTCACCTCCATTGACTACATGGACAAGAAGGACTCGTAAGGTACCAGGCGGTGTGTTGAGTGCTGGGGACTGGAGTGCTGTCTCTCTCTTACCTCCCAGCCAGTGAGGGCACACGCTTGCACTGTTACCTTATGCTTTGGATGTGTTTCAAAGCAGCGTGTGTTACGTGAGTTTTGAGATGTTTTGGTGCACCATAGATATTAGCTCATTTGAAGACAGGCAGAAGAGAGAAAACAGGGTGGAGGGTTGTCAAAACAGGACATCTTCTTCCTTACCCAGAGGAGCGAGTCAGGGAGAGTGCCTGTCTGTCTGAGGTGGACAGTAGAACAGAAAGAGGAAAAGTGTAGGAGAGCATTCTGTGCCCAAGCTTTGAATGCAGTGGCATCACCCATTTTCAAGTGTGGTCCATTAAGTGTCAGGTGGTGGCCAATCACACTGGCCACTCTTCCCTAGGAAGGCCAGGGTGAGGGGATGGAGAGAACAAGGCAGTGGGAAGGAGAGTAAATCTTCCCTTCTCAGAAGCTCACTCTGTAGCAACAGTAGAGGAAAGACAGCCGACCTGAGCTGAGCTCCCCACGGGCTCCTGCAGAAACCAGGAACGAGACTATAAGGTAGTCTGTTTGTCTACTCTCTCCTGGGGAGCCTGGACTATCTTCTAGACTTCTGGGGCCCTCCGTGGTCCGTGGAGGGGGCCTCAGTATTAGAAATATCTGTCAAGAATCCTTACATCAGGTTGTTGGATGTCAGTACCAATGCAGAGTCCAGCAGATCGTTCCCCACGCAGGGTTGGGCGAGGACTTCAGCTTTAGTTCCCTCAGCATGAAGCCCCTCGAGTGATCTGGAATCAAGGCGGCCAGTTTCCTGACTGAATATCATAAACGCTTTTCACTGTCTTCTTGCTCTGTGGTTACGGTCTCCATGGAGCTGTCTTGTGAGTGCCTGTTTCTATTGTCATAAAACCATAATTTACAATCGCCACCAAATTAGGTATTCCTGTGATTATTACTGGAATTGGTCACCCTTGAAATAATATGGAGAAAGTAGCCGGTGGTTAAAAAGCATGTTTCCTATTTATAATTTGAATAGCTTATTTGTCTTCCCCTAATTAGCCCTGGGACCCTCAGTTCTTGGACTCCAGGAAATATCTGGTTCACAGGGTTAAATAACAATTTTTTAGGGCCTTTATTAGCTTTCCTTTTTCCTTCTCCTCCTCTTCCTCCTCCTCCTCCTCCTCCTCTTCCTCCTCCTTCTCCTCCACCTCCTCCTCCTCCTTCCCCTTCCCCCTTCCCCTTCTCCTCCTTCTCTTCCTCCTCCTCCTCCTCCTCCTCCCCCTTCTTCTCCTACTCCTTCTCCTCCTCCTCCTCCTTCTTCTTCTTTAAATTTTGACAGGGAATAAAATGAACCTGCTAATTAGTTTTCTCTTCCTGACTTGCTTTATCTTATTGCTTTAATTTGTCTCCAGTGAGACCAGCCAGAGGCGTCAAGCCCACATTACGTCTCGAGACCCAATATTCAAAAAACCTTTAAGATGATAAGCAGTTTAGGTGGCGTTTCGGCCAATGGCATAACCTGAGCCAGGTGGGTGGCCTTGCTCACCTCATGTGCACAAGGACAAGATGGGGGTATTTATGTCTAGATTCCCTCCACCTACAGCTTCTAAGAACTGACTCTCCCAGACTTGCCTGGAACACCTGTTTACAAAATGGCCTAGAGAGTCCAAAGTAGAATCAGGGACGAGGCCTAGTTTCCATGTATTGCGATTAACAAGCACCACCAGGTGGCTCTTATCAGGGAAATTCTGGAAACCTTGATCCAGGAAGATGATTCGAGGCTAGGTGATGCTTTTGACAGTAGAGTTCAAGAACTACTGCCTGAGAAGAAAGTGGTAATAACTACAAGCCTATAGATAAGTCAGTTCTAGATCTAATCTACTATAATAAGATTTTTCACCATCACACACAACCTTTTTTTCTACCTGGAAGCATAAAATATTAGCCACTTATAGCTGGAAGACCATCTTCTAGGTCATTTAATCCATTCTCAATAATGTAGAAACTCTAAGCAAAAAAAAAAAAAAATCTCACCATGATCCTCTCCCCCAAGTAAAAGGTCCGCCATCTCCAGTTGAGAAAATCAGAGCTGGCTTAATGATCCCGAAATCATCAGACCAACTGAAGTAGTTTATATAAGATGTAGATGCTGGGGCCTCATCAGATACCCACTGAATCATGATATTCAAGGATGGGGCTTGGGGATCTGATTTTTAACACAGAAGAATGAGATAATCAGTCAACTTCAAGAACCACTGATCTCTTCCACTCTTGTTCAACAGATGAGTGAACTCAGCAATAGAGTCAAAGTGACTCACCAAATCAAATTTGTGGGAGGCCTTCAACTTGTCAGCTGAAGTCTGCTTTGTGTGAATCACATATAAATTCTCTTGCTTCTCAACAAGTCTGCTGGGGTGGTCCCATCACCCTGAGTATGAGAAAAAATTTGGAGGTTAGAGAAATTTACTTAGCAATGATTCAAATCATTCATCAACACTGCCATCCATCACCTCTCCCTATGTGTCAATCAAGATCAGTTCTCAGACAATGGATTGTAATCTCTAACCACAGGAAAAAGGCAAGGATTGGGGCAGGGGAGGACGAAGCGTAAGACTGGTTTAGTGGGTTAATAATGAAGTCCTCAGAACAAGTCAACAGGAAAATGCAGTGTGGGCAACTCATAAACCACTAACACCTAGGTTTGTCATTGTTTTCTTTTTCTACAAGTAGAGTAGCTAGCTTCCAAAATGATTCTAACAATTTCCATTTCCTGCTATCCATTCCCCCACCTGCCATATTGAATAGGAATGACCAGTAAACAAGAGGGTATTGTGGAGGTGATGGGTTGGGATTTCCAAGAGGGCATTGTGGCTTCTTCTTTGCTCTCTCTTGGATCACTGCTCTGGGGAAAGCCAGCCACAACATTGTGAGGACATTTAAGATGTCCTGTGGAGAGGTCCTCATTGTAAGAAACCTAGGCCTCCCACCAACAGTCACCATGGCTGGCCAGGGATGTGAGTGCACCATCTTGGAAGTGCCTTCACATGATTCAACTGACAGCAACTCGTGATGGTCCTTGTGCCACAAAGCCCCAGTGAACTGTGGGATAATAAACATTCATTGCTTTAAGTCTGAGCTTTAGGGTAGTTTGTTATGCAGTAATAGATAAATAACACAAGTCTATTGAGTGATTATCCCATGGATATGAGACAGTTGTTACATTTGCTAAGATAGCATCATGACTCGTTCATGTTGAAGAGCCAGGAGAAGCCCGGTCGAGGAGGGACACAGGCTGAAAAGTCAAGGCGAGGGAGGCACACTACCAACAGCGAGGAGACTTTCTTCATGGCATTTCATATCATCTTTTATGATTGTAAGGAGTGCATGAAATACCAATTTAAAAGGAAGAGTGCAAGTGAGAGCAAGAGAGAGTGTCCCTCTCCCTGGGGGAAGCAACTTTAAATTCATTTTCTTTCTTTCTCTGGTCTAAGCCACAAAACCCTCCGTTTTGTGAATCAAATGTGACCCTGCTATTACTGTAGGGTGGTAAGGAGAACCCTGTGCTATCTGAACAGACTGGAAAAGTGTGTTTTTCATCCAGCGGCAGAGAGCCCAGGCATCAGACAGGATAACACCTTGCTAACAAGGAACAGAGTTCGGTCACTGCCCAGAGCTCACTTCTTCCAAGTCGCCAAAAAGTGACTTCAAATCCTTTGCCACATCTTGTTAACGTTTTTTTTTTTTTTTTTTTTTTTTTTTACTATATTAATAGTAATTACTATTCTGTTTTGTAATTTTTATTATTATTACTATTGCTGCCATAAGGAGTTATCAAAGACTTGGTGGCTTAAACCAGCACAGACTTACTTTCTTATCATCCTGAAGCCCAGAGTCCTACATGGGTGTGTACAGTCCTGGGTTCCCTAGAGTGGGATCTGTTTCCTGGCCCTTTTTCAGCTCCTAGAGGCACCCACACTTCTTGGCTTGTGGCCCCTTCTTTCACCCTCAAAGCTCCAGTGTTGCATGTCTTGGACCACACTTGGGAACAAGTCTCTGCTTTTAAAGACTCTGGTGATTACATTGGGCCCACCTGGATAATTAATCCAGGTTACTCTCCCATCTCCAGACCCTTAACCGCATGTTATGGCATGTAAGACAACATCATCATAGGTTCCAGGGGTTAGAAACTAGACATCTTGGGAGTAATCATTCTGCCCTCTACAGGTGTTTTTCTTTTAACTGGAAAACTGTTAATGATAGAGTATTAATCAAGCTATCTCCTTTGGGGACCATCTCCTTCCTCCAAAGGTAAATCCATGGTCTTATCTCAAGCTGTTCATTCTCCTGCTGGGGAGGGGAGGGGAGGTGTCATGACTGGCACTTGGAAGGGGGTGGCAGAAGGCAGCTGGGAGTTGACATGCAGCTGTCTTCTCTTCCCCCATCACCCCCATCAATGGCGTCTGCTGTTCCCAGTGACTCCACTGCAGTTTCCCCCAAGGATCACCCTTCTGTGTCCCATGTATTTGAGGAAAGGTGTCCTGAGATCGAACTGTTCTTTGTACAGACTGCTCCACGGCCCCACCTTGTTTATCCTGAGATCCTTGCCCTCTCCTTTGGAGCAGCTCCAGGATTCCTTGCAGAAGCTGACCTGCTTCCTTTTGACTTTCCACTTAGCTTTCCTCTGTGTGGACACTTGGGTTTCCTCTGCCTTCATTCTTCTGCCCACTTTTTATTAGCCACAATTTTCTTATTGTGTTATTTATTTATTTTTTTTAAATTTTTAAATGTTTATTTATTTTTGAGAGAGAGACAGGACACAAATGGGGAAGGGGCAGACACACACACACACACACACACACAGAATCTGAAGCAGGCTCCAGGCTCTGAGCTGTCAGCACAGAGCCCGATGTGGGGCTTGAACCCACGAACCATGAGATCATGACCTGAGCCAAAGTTGGATGCTTAACCACCTGAGACACCCAGGTGCCCCTTATTTTGTTATTTATGATCTTATATTGTATTGTCTTTTATCTGTGGGTTTATGATGGCTTTATTGCTTTACTGACATGTTGGGGCAGAGTGAAATAAAGACATGCCAACCCGGCATGTCTACTTAGGAGTTTTGCCTGGAGTTTTGTGGACTCTTAAACTCATAAGCAGGGAGGTAATAGGCGAGGAACATGGGCTGTCAACAGACTGTGGTTCTCAGCCCAGCTCCTTCCTGCTTTGTCCTAAAACCCTGTGTAGGAATGATGTTGGCTGTCATATCTGCATCTAGCCTCACCTCCCTGGTGCCACTTAGCATCTCTGAGTTCATGTCTTCCCCTTGGACAAAACCCTTCTGGAGCTTCCCATCAGCCTTGTGCTAAAACCCCCATCTTTAATGTGGCCTTGGAGGCTCTACATGGCTTGGCTTCTGTCATCTCTCACTTCCTCTAGTGTGATCCACCCACTTGTGTGTTCTGTTCCTGCATCACGGGGTTTGTTTTGGCTCCTCCCAGGTCCCCCTCTTCCCGGACCCTTCCCTCTCGGCTTCTGGCCAACTCCTAGTTATCCTTCCTGCCCCTTTGCAATGCCCGTTCTGACCACCGAGTCCAAGTCAGGATCACCGACCATCATGCTTTATACAGGAAAATGGGAGTTTGCAAAGGGGTGTCAGAAAGCAGTCAGTGTCTGCCTCACCGGTACTCAGTGTGGCAGAGGCCATGGCTGATCCACTCACTCATGTGTGCACCCCGGCCCCTGGCACAGGATTTAGCACATAGCGATCAATAAGTTGTATGTTCTGGACACGACTGGCCATTTCCTCACCTGTAAGTGGGTGGCTGTGGGGCTGAGTCAGAGGCAGATATAAAATGCTTTGGAGCATTACACGTGCAATAGCATGCGAAGCAATGTTCATAGTCTCAGGTGCTCAGGAATTCGGACCATGGAAATCTTCCTTGCTCCTTGTCTCCTGTTTCTCATCGATGTCCTCTGTGACTCTTCAGCAGAAAACAAAGGAGCAGAGGGCAAAAGAACAGAATATGTCACTTCACTTGTTCATCTCTCCAGAAGGCCCGGATATGCGGGACTATGGTTCTCTGAGAGTGAGAACCCAAATGCTGTTGCTCAGCCCAGAGCCTGACTCGGGAAGTTGGCCAATGGCATGAACAGCAATCCCCTTGCTGGCCTCCTGGCTTGAGGGAGAACATCATCCTCCATTTTTCCCCATTGTCGCAGGATCCAACAAGGTCCCTCACCATCTGCTATCTGAGCACACCACAGACTGAATTAGTAGTTTCTCCTCAGAAGGCTGCCTCAGCTCAGCCAGTGCTATAACTGGGAACCAGGGAAGTCCCTCAGACTGGATCATGTTCTGATTCTTGTCTTTTGGGAAATAATTGAAGAGGAAACATTTGGCCTGAGTTCTAATTCACCCTACGTGAAGCCAGGGGCATGCATGAGGGATAGACAAGAGCCTCATACCATAGTTGGGTGCTGACCCACATGCAGGGATGATGAACTAAGCACAGGAAGCCATCCAGCCAATAAAACAGGACCTTTCTCATTTTCCTTCGTAAAGACATTTGTTTGGACAGATGGTTTCTACCAGATAGCGTTAAGAAGTCCATTTAGTATGGGCTGCCTGATGCCATTAATTTATTAACTATTGCCATTTTTAAGTTTTTTTTTTTAATCAGTGGAGTTTCCTTTCTTTTCTTTCTTTCTTTCGTTTCCTTCCTTTCCTTTTCTTTTAATCAGTGGATTTCCTTTCTCTAACTCAGTGGAGTTAACTTTCTTCTAAAGTTATTCTGAAATAACTTTAGACTTACAGAGAATTCCAAAAATAATAGAGTTTCCATATACTTTATGTCCAGCTTCCCCTTCAGTCAATATCGTAGATAATCATAGAGCAGTTCTCAAAACTAAGAAACTAACAATGCCACTGAGTGGAACACAGAATTTACTTGGATTTCACCAGGTGTTTCCACTAGTGTCCTTTGTTCAGTCTCCTTACAGTCTGTGACGGCTCCTCAGTATCTCCTTGACTTCCCTGCCCTTGCTACTTTGGAAGAATACTGCTGAGGTATTTGAGTTTTTCTGAGGTTTCTCACGATCAGACTGAGACTATATCTCAGTAAGAATGATAGCACCGAGGCAACATGTCCTTCTCAGGAAACCTCATCAGATGGCACAATGTGTTGAGATATGTTACTGGCAATGTTAGACTTGGTCCCTTGGCCAAAGTGGTACCTGCCATGATTCTCTGCGATGAAGTCAGTCTTTTATCCCAAGTATTTTGGGGAAGATACTTTGGGATTCTGCAGATATCCAGTCTCAGCATGAACTTTCACTCGTGAATTTTTGCCTCTACCAGTGGATATTGCCTGTACCAATATTACTGTGTTGTTCTACTGGTGACTTCTTGTTTCTTTCTTTCTACGTTTATTAATTAGAGTTCCGCTGTAAGGAAAGACTTCCACTTCATTTATCTCTTTGTCCAGTCATTTTTTTATTAAAAAAAATTTTTTTTAACGTTTATTTATTTTTGAGACAGAGAGAGACAGAGCATGACGGGGGAGGGTCAGAGAGAGGGAGACACAGAATCTGAAACAGGCTCCAGGCTCTGAGCTGTCAGCCCAGAGCCCGATGTGGGGCTCGAACTCACGGACCGCGAGATCATGACCTGAGCTGAAGTCAGCCGCTTAACCGACTGAGCCACCCAGGCGCCCCAAGTCATTTATTTCATCAGTGTGAATGCATGGGTATTCATTTTCTTCTTTGAGTTATACACCAGTACTGTTGTTATTTTTTATTTTACTTATTTAACTTATTTATTTTACTTGTGTATGTGGTCAACTTGTTCTGGCTCTGGCCTTTGGGAGCTTTTCAGGCTGGTTCTGTCCCCTTACAGGATGTGCTTTTTGTTCATTGCTTCTCCATTTTCCAGCTCTGCGAGACGCTCCAGGCTCCTCTTGTATTTTCTTTGTTTCAGTCTTGGAATCTACCACTTCAGCCAAAGAGCCCTTGTTCCATTTTTGTTCTGGGTGTTTTTCATTTTTGTCTCTGTCTTTGTTTCTCGTGGGGGGTTGGGGTTGTTGTTGTTTTGTTTTGTTTTTGTTGGTTTTGTTTTGTTTTATTTTGTTTTGTTTGAGAATAGTATTTAGAAGCCAAGCCATGGGTGATAATTGTGCTCATTGAGACTGGGGTGTCATTGCTGCTTCTAGCTGCCCTCAGTGGATATAGCTGAGAGTATATGTATTCATATAACACATGCATACACACATCTGTATTCATGTCCCCATCTATTTTTCAGTCCATGTATTAAAATAAAATTATAAGTCCACATTGACACCTTCAACTCCAATGCAGCACCACAGAACTTTTCTAGGCTTCTCCCTTTTCCTTATTTGTAAACTCTTTCTCCAACAGTGAGACCCTTCATTCTCATTATCTACAATATATTTTATTTGTTCAACTCTATACCACAAAACATTGCAGAATTCCTAACCCATGGGACTTTCTCTTTATTTTAAAATCTAGAAAGATTCTTTATCTTTTCTAAATCTATTGTTTTTTGTCTGTCTGTCAAGATTATTTTTAAATTATAATCTCTAAGTGTTGATCATTCACTTCTGCATCGCATTTTATAACATTTGTTTTTGCTTCTCTGTCCTGCATTTCTGTGTGCCTTGCTGTATCTCACTCTTACCCTATTTGAAAATGCTTCTCATAAAAGCTTTTGCTTAGTCTCTGGGGTGTGTGTGGCTGTTTCTCGTTCATTCTCATGAATATTGCTTCTTGGAAATTCCTTTGTTGTATATTTCTGGTCATAAGCCATTACTTTCTTCTTCCCTCAAAACTAAGTTCTTTGCTTTCTTTTTTTTTTTTTTTTTAAGTTCTTTGCTTTTTTATCCAGCCTCTCCCTACATGTCCCCTATTTCTTCTAAGAATGAGATGCGATGGAAACAAATGACTTGTCTCAAAACCTACAATGATGTTTCTCGGAGACCTTCTCCACTCCCAGGCCATGTAGCATTCTGTTTTGAAGCCAGATGGCCTTGGGGATGTTAGTGGTGAGTTGACATGGGAAAACACATTTACAATTTCTCCTGACATCCAGTTGGGCCAAGGTCTATGGGAAATATTGTCTTGGTTATTTATCTAGAGGGAGGGGCTTTCTTTTCTTTTCTTTTTTTTTTTTTTCAACGTTTTATTTATTTTTGGGACAGAGAGAGACAGAGCATGAACGGGGGAGGGGCAGAGAGAGAGGGAGACACAGAATCGGAAACAGGCTCCAGGCTCTGAGCCATCAGCCCAGAGCCTGACGCGGGGCTCGAACTCACGGACCGCGAGATCGTGACCTGGCTGAAGTCGGACGCTTAACCGACTGCGCCACCCAGGCGCCCCGAGGGAGGGGCTTTCAACAACCAAAAGTCATTCATGAGGAAATGATAAGCTCTTCAAGAATATCAAAGTATGTTATGTTCCTTGTTTTACTGTAAGCTCCTGAGAGCAATGGCATAAACATGTCTGCATCCACATCCACATTATATGTGCATGTTCAACAGCATGGTAGCCATTATAACAAAATAGGATTAAAAGAAGCAGTATTAGGATGCATGATAAAAGTGTCCAAATTAATAACTTGTTAGTATTTAGAAAATAACCAGCAGTCACTAAAAGCCAACACTGCATTTCTTAACTGAAAGGTGGAATGGAAAAAAACCCTGAGGTTCTTTCCAACTATGAGAATCTGGACCTTCCCACGTTGACCTGTGTGGGATCCAATTTATTGAGCTCACCACCATCTTGTTATGTATCCCCAGTGGGCTACATGCTCTCCCTGTTGCCGTCTGGAAACACCCCATTCCAGTATCTGAAAACTCAGGCATTCATCTGGGTCATAGCTTATCCTAAGGCATAAAATTTTCACATTCAATTAATATTATCGGTGTGTCATCTATTCACCCAGTGATTCCACTTCGTTATTTGTTGGGGATTTTGTTTAACCTCATTATGATCTTCGAGGGAGTATTTCCCCCTCTGTGTTCCCGTCCTCCGTACTTATTGATGAACACCTCTGTTGGAGAATTTTAATGCAGCCCCGGGGCTCTGTCATGCCGTTCTGGGTTAGTAACAAGAGCAGAGGCAGACAAATTAGAGAGGCTTCGGCATTTGTGAAATACAGCTCATCTTTCCCCTCTTTGCCAATGTGGGGAGTTGGATAAGCTGCGGCTGACTCTTCCATTGCTCTCTGGAGGGTTGGCCTCTCCCCCAGAGAGGTGTAAAATATTTACTCTCTCTGCAGTCTATGTGCCACTCAACCTCCCCTAGAGAGAGACTGTATTCCACCGAGGGACAGTATCAGTGAACAGAAATCTCGGAATTGGCTGGCAAGCAGGACAGTCCTCCTGCAGGCCCACCTGTCCAGAACCCAGTGAAAACAGGTGAGCCTGAAGGATTCAGCCGAGGGAGTGTGAGACAGCCCCTCTAGCTGCCCAGGTTCATGTACTCCATCACCCCAGTTTCTCAGACCTTCACCGAAGGGCTTACTTAGTCTCGGTTAACATAGTTCTAATAAACTGCCTTATCTGGTTTCACGGTCTGAGTCAGAGATTTAGGGGGAATTGAAGAAGCACTCGCCCAGCTGCATCATGGGAAGCCTATGTGAACTGGAACAAACAATTCCAACACACTGGACATGGGGCTCCTCACCTGTAAGTGGAGCGCTTGAATTGGGAGACGCCAGGATCCCTCCAGTGTAAACTCCCTGTTTTTCTGAATTTTGGAAATGCTTTCAGGGCCCACCCCAGAGCTGGGCACAACAGGCCAGTCAGTGAACACTGGTGGATGAAGCAAGACCTGTGGACAGAGAAACTCAAGAGAGCAATGAAACAAAAAACATTCCTTGTCACCAGGACCACAGGTCGTCCAAACATCAGGTCATCAGGGGAGAAGAGATCCACTGAAACAGGGACAGAGGAAGGCATGTTGAAAGAAAAGGGTCACCCAAGAGAGAAGGTCCTGGCTCCCCAGGGGAAGAACTCTGGGATCTGCCTGTCTTGGTAAAGACTTGTGCCCCTGAGAGCCATCACGGGTCAGAGTGCAACACCGTTTAACTTCCTTTATCTCTTCTGGGGAGATTCTCCTTCTGGAAATGCCTGATTCAGAAGACAAGGAGGCTTCCGGGGAGGTGCCTGGGCTCCTTTGTCTGGGCTGCTACCTGAACCTCCGGGAAGAATGGCTTCTCAGTGAAACCTGCAGGCAGCTGGATGCAGGATGCCCTAGGCTAATGCTGAGTGTCAGGTAGGGAAGGAATTTTGACACCGGATGCTCCTTCCAGAAGAAAATATAGAAATGAGACAGTAGGAAGATCTGGTCTTACATTAGTGTTTGTTATCTCCATGTGCAGGAAGCACAAAGGCGGCTCACTGCCAGGTCTCCTTGAGGAGCCCGACGAGGGTGACAGACACTTCCAGATCGGTCCTCCCCTTACATGCTTGCTGTGGGCTGGGGAGAGGCTCAGAAGCCCCGAGGGGTCCAGTGTGCCCAGCAGGCTGGTGGGGGTGTCAGGGGCCCCCTCCCAAGATGCCACTCTTCACTGCCCCCCCCGCCCCTCCTCTCCTGTGACTGGCCTAGGGCTGTGACGCCGTGTCCCCATCACCCCTCAGATGCCTTGTCCAGCATTCTCCCCAACCCTTCACCTCACCAGGAAGGTGCATCCTGCTCTTGTCCCAGCCGCTCTGACCCCTGCCATGCAACCCTCTCAGTTCTGCTCCAATGTGAGCCCCTCCAAGTGCTCCATGAGCTCTGAGCTCCCAGTCCCTGCCACTTAAACTTTTTGCGGCCATTTCCCATGTGAATTTTGCTTCTGTGTCTATGTTCTAAGCTTCTTGAGAGGAGTTGGGTTTCTGTGTCTGGAACTGGAATACACTGGACACTCAGGACGTAACTGTCTCAGGCAGTGGTGACCACACTCACTTTTTTTCCAATGTACTAGAGGACTTCCTAAGACGGTCTTGGTTCATGGCTGGCTCAGGTTTAGAATTCAGATGCCTGCTTCATTCCTTAAGCATATTTGGATTCTAGACAGCAAAGACTCTCTCAAACTCCAAATTCCCCACCACTAAAGCAATACTTATAAACTGTCTCCTATGGCAGGATGAAATCCTTTTGAAAAGGGTGGTATAGTATAGAAATGTGGAGTGTGGGCATTTATTAGCAAGTTTGGGAGAAAGAGAAATGGTATGTTTTCTCCATCTGTAAAATGGGAATCGTAGTAACTCATAGGATGAGGATTCAGAGTTAGTGCTCACACAGTGCCAGACGTGTAGAAAACAGCCTGCAAATGTGAGCGACTGATAATTATGATTTATTCGGGAAGCTCCAGACCCACCTCTAGTAAAGCGTAAACGTTAGTTTTTCCAAAATGGTTCAGGTCTAGTTTGAAAGCGTACTTGAGTTCCATCAGGTGGCCAGTCAAATGCCACCGGTGACGTTCGGGCAACCTACACGGAACTGGTAGCTAATAATGGTCGTGGCCTTGCCCATTTGTCTTGTTGAGAAAACTCTTAGCAAGGATGGATCCTGGGGGAGGAAATCTGGCTATGTAATCATAGAAACCAGGTTGTAAGGCTTTGCTCAGATTCTCAGGACAGACATGTCCACGGCAGACCTTAAGCAATAGATACCCACCCGGAGCCACTCACAGGGCTCTGTGATCCAGCACCGAGAGTCAAAAACTGGCCCCGGGGGAGGTGGCCAGCGGGGGCCCTCCAGCCAGGTGACCAGGTTAACAGCACCAATAACACATGGAGACATGATCACCCAGGGCCACCACCTTTGTGCTATTCTTCCCCACAAGGTGGACCCCCGTCTATCATGAGGCAGCACCAGACAGCTGGCCGCTGCTCTGCCTTTTGAACTGGGTTCATGAGCTCACCCAGGGCATTTCACGGGGCACAGCGAGGTCTTGAGAGTAGCCAGCAGTACATAGTTAGGAAATACAAATTTTCATTAAGCATAATTTTAGATGTGAACACCCCCCAGCTCTCTCTTCTGAAGCAGACTCTCTGCCAGCTGGTAGCCTTTGAAAAATGCCCTCAAAGGGGCCCCAGGGACTTGTTCTCTGGTCCTGAAGTTTCAGGGTGCTCCACGGCTTTTTCTTCGCTTGTGTCAAAAACCCACTTTGCCGGGAGACTGAATTATTTACATCCATGGCAGAACCCTTCTAAGTGCCATTGCTGTGGATATTTGGGGGCCATACTTCAAATTCTTGGCTGGTTTTCTTTGTGTGTATCCATTTGCCCCTCTTCTCCCACATGCTCTGGAACTCTCCTTTAGTTCAGTAAGCCGGAAAGTGCCCACTGTCTATCGTGTACAGCTGAGCACAGCGAACTTTTGAAGCCTGAAGAAAGTCGTGTGCTCAAGTCTCTGGGAATCTGTGGGGATAGCGAACAACAAAATAATGCCTAAGGAACACAAGGCAAGATTTGCCTTGTGGCAGGTGAGAGGTAGGCAGGCTGGAGAGCGAGAGACATTGCTGGATGGAGTGGCCAGAGAAGGTCTAGTGGACAAGGTCTAATGGACAAGGTCTAGTGGATCCCTGGTCTTTGGGGGGGGGGTGACCCCCGGGAAGGGGCCGGGGCCGCCTCTCAGGCCCGTGCAGGTGGTAACTCCGAGAGGAGCAGGTCCACTGAGCAGCCCGGATGGAAGGCTGTTCCAGAAGTGGGTATGGCCCTCTTGTGTCCGGTGAAGAGTTTGTGTTTTACAGATAATAGAGTCTGAAAGATTATTTTTTAGGAGGGGCAGTGGGGTAGCAAGGAGCAGATACCCGCTGGAGCAGTTAAGGCATGAGGAGGACCCTTGTGTCTATTTGGGAGACGAGAGAGGAAAAATCGGAGGCACCTGGGTGGCTCAGTGGGTTAAGCAAGCATCTGACTTGGGCTCAGGTCGTGATCTCTCAGCTCATGAGTTTGAGCCCCTCGTCAGGCTCTGTACTGACAGCTCGGAGCCTGGAGCCTGCTTCGGATTCCGTGTCTCCCTCTCTCTCTGTCCCTCCTCTGCTCTCTCTCTCTCTCTCTCTCTCAGAAATAAGCAATAAGAGAGGACAAATCAGAGAAATGTCACAATCAAAGCGTGGATGAGGTGGTGCTTCACTGAACACAGAGAGAAGGATGGCGATTCAGTGACGAGGGGAGGCAAGGGGAGGAGAAGGCAGAAAGAAAGCACGACCAGAAATCAGGAGCCCGGTGGTTCCTCCTACCGGCTCTGTGACCTTGACTTCTCGGGGCCACCATTTCATCACGGGTGAGATACGGAGCAGCCGTGTCAGGGCTCACCTGTCACGTTCGCTTGAGAGTGAAGTCAGAATCGAGAACATATCTTAAAAAGTTAGGAATCATCGCGGTCATTATCATCATTAATAACATCGTGCGACTGGAATCCCGTGGCTCATTAATCTTGCTGGTGGAGCCCAGCTGCCGGGATTTGGAGGCGGTCGCCGAGCCAGCATATGCGCGCTTCTGGAGGCCGATCAAAAGACTGCTTTGCATCACCGCAGGAAGGGAATTTCCTATTTCCAGGCAAAACAATCAAAAAGAGCAATCTCTCCCCCAGAGCTGGTCTGCAAAAGACAGGATTCTCATAAAAATCGTAATTGAGGCGTAACCATATGTGGTGCAGGAGCGATATCCCCCGTCGTCCCACCGGGGGAGGAAGTGTCCAGCAGCCGCAACAAACGTAAACACCGGTTACAATCACGGGTGTGTGATTACTTGGCCGAGCGCTCGGCCGCCCCCACTGTGTGCTCAGGCTTCCAGCCCTCCTTGTAGTTTCCAGGCCCCAAACTTAGTCTGAGGGAACCATCACCCTCCCTGACCCCATGGCTTTAAGCTAGGGAGACTTATTAGGGGCTGGGGTCCCTACCCATTTTGCTGGCTACTTGGGGCCAATAAGTCATGCCTTTCTCTCTCAGAGGCCAGTAGGAGATGTGGTACCGGGACTCTGGGAGTTAGCATGTAAATGACAGGTGAGTTAAGCCCTCATGCAGGGGCGCCTGGGTGGCTCAGTCCGTTAAGCGCCCGACTCTGTTTCAGCTCAGGTCATGATCCCAGTGTCGTGAGATGGAGCCCCACACTGGTTGGGCTCTGTGCTGAGCATGAAGCCTGCTTGGGATTCTCTCCTCTCTCTCTCTCTCTCTCTCTTTCTGCCCCTCCCCTGCTTGTGCTGTCTCTGTCTCCCTCAAAATTAAATAGATACACTTAAAAAAAACCCGTCATCATGTGTCCCATAAATGTCAGGACGCTCAGTATTGTCATTTTGCTAACTCAGCATTAATTCGAGGGGGTGATGTGATCTCAGTGCATCTTAGTGTCATGCAGCTTGTTTCATAGTGAATGTTTCCTATAAAATTATCTGGGTTGCCTCTGTTAGCACCTTCCAACACAGACCCTCTTCTAATGCCCATTTTATGGATGAGAACACTCAGGTGTAGAGAAGGCAAACACTTTAAGTAAAGCCACGGAGCTAATAAATGATAGTTCCAGGATCACACCACAGCCTCCACCGACCCAAGAATTTTGCTAATTTGGTCGGGTCTCTGACATCCTGGGAACAAACCCCCTGCTCTACGAGTCCCCGGCTATGCTTGGGACACACTTTGCACTCAATACCGATTTTTGGATTGATTCATCACAAATGAAAGGAGGGTGGAAGTGTGGCATCTGTAGCCCAGCGTGAGAAGGAAATTAGCTGGCCCAGCTCCTCCGAGATGATCAAGGTCCTGACTCTGACACCGTGAGAGATGGGGGAATGGAAAGATCCAGAACTAAAGCAGTGGGAGATGGTGGGGGGGGGGGGGGAGTGGCAAAAGATGAGCCAGAAATTGCTAAGAAAGTGGAGAGAAAGGGCAGAGATACATAGCAGAAGCGAGTGCTGGACGCTGGGACATGCGTGGTCTCACCTAAATGTACCATCTGAAAAAGCCACGCTCGAAACACCAAGAGTAAAATGGCGGCCCGGATGGGAGAAGAGCAGAGATGTTCAAAGACACAAACCTGAGCCCCTGGGTGTCCCCGCATCAGGCTCTGAGCTGATAATGTGGAGTCTGCTTGGGATCCTCTCTCTCTGCTCCTCCCCTTCGTCCATGCTTTTTGTCAAAATAAATAAACTTAAAAAAAAAAACTTTAAAAAGAATGCTATGTGAGTGACGAATAAATCTAAAATGTGTAACAGCTCACACAAAGATTTATTTGTTTTGCAACAAATGCTGTTGAGAGAGAGCTCTCTGTTTCTCTGAAACAGTCTTTTCTATTAAAAAAAAAATCTAGATTAAAAAGAAAAAGTGACACATTCTGGGGCAGGCCGGCTCTTAGGAGGAGCAAATAACATTAATTTGTTTTTTTAACAAATATTTACTGAGTAGGTTGTCATTTATTTTGGGGGGGGGGTTCCAAGCAAAGGAGATATCCTTAATGGGAAAACAAACATATTCCTGCTCTCACAGGGCTTATAATGTGGTAAGGAGGTAAACTAAAATTAGCTGTAATTATACAATTAGTGTGACTTTAATATATTCAAGGGCCCATATTATGAGGCAGTATAACAGGGTGGTCTACTTACTCTTAGGTCTTGAAAAGTATTTCTCTGACTCTATAGTTTAAAGTGGTAATTTGTGGAGGCTACTCTCACTTCCTGTCTGGCTGAGGCAGCTGCAGGTGCAAAGACCCTGACTCAGAAAAGATCTTTGCTGGAACTGAAAGAAGCCAGGCATTACTGGAGCACAGAGAGTGCAGAGAAGGGCTAACTTGGGGCCGGACCACCCAGGGTCTCTGGACCTCGATGAGGGTTCTGTGTGATGTCCTGTTTGCAAACACAAGCCATTGTAGGTTTTGAACAGGAAGTGACATACAAATACTTTCGGATGAGCACTGTGGGTACCAGTTAGGAGCCTAGGGTCAGATAAGCCGAGGGAGTCCAGATGCACAGGTGTGGATGTGGACGCCACGAGACCTGGCGATGGTGGGGGAGAAGGTAGGTGATGGTGAAGACGAACATGAGCCCAGGGTTGAACTGGAGTGTCGGCAGAGTTGACGGAGCCTGGAGGAGGAACAGGTGAGTTCAAGCCCAGGGAATTCACTCTCCTTAAATCGACCCCAAACCTGGAATGTGCTTCACTGGCGATTTTAAGAAAAACTTGTTAGACCGAGTGATGAATGTGTGGGAGCTAGTGAGAATGAGAGGAACTTTGAATGATGATGCGTCCGTGCCTTCTTCATACCCAAAAACGTCCTAAAAAACAAAAATTCTGGGCCCTGTTGGGTCTTCTCAAAGACAGTGTGGGTCGTTTGTAAAGTTCTTAGGGAATTTTCTTTGGTCGTGGTATTTTTCCAAACAAAACTCTTCAGCAGTTGCTGATACATATTCCCTGAATAGATCCAGTCTCGTGGTTTCTCAGAATTCAGATTCTGGGAATGGCGACATGGAAAAGCTCAGAATGTAATCAATTGTTTCTCCAAACAGTGGTTCATGCCTTGGAACCATTTCTCAGTGAGAAAACTTGTGTTGATACTTGTACACTTAGCAGATACAATTTACAGAAACAGTGTGGGGTGCTCTCATGTGGGAAAAGGAAACGCAAGGGAAATAAAGCAGCTAGTGAGATTCCTTGCAAGTGTTCAAACGTTGGGTCATGCTGTCTGTCGTCGGTGACTGCACCATGAAAGAGTTGAAGAAAAACAGATCTATGATAAGAAGCCTATTATTTGCTTTAATACCATCTCAATGAATAAATTTTGTACATCTATAAAGTTTCTTAAACTGTAAAATACTGATTCTTATTTTTAACATAAGAAGTATCATTATATTCAAAATCATAGGAGTTTAAAGTGAACTCTCATCATTTTGCCTGAGAATGAAGAAATTTAATCAGCAATTTCTATTCCTGGTTGCGGCTGGGGTCTGCTTGATGCGGGCAGAGGAGACAGGGTTTTGGATATTGGTAACAGAACCACTGGGTAGTCAGAAGGTGGTCAGCAGAAGTAGGTTTGGGCAGAGGGGGAGTAAGAGATTAAAGTATGAGGGTTTTGTTGTTGTTGTTTGTTTGTTTTGTTTGTTTGTTTACAAGTGAGGACATCTCCCTTCTAGATCATGAGCCCTACGAGGGCAAGGTCATAATGTTCGTCTCTATATCCACCTAGAGGTCGGCCCAGCATACTGGTGTGCTTAGGAAATATTTATTGAATGTAGGAGGTGGAAGAGGCCCCAACACATACTTTGCCTATTTCGATCCTAAAATTGGTCCCACCTGGCCGAGACCCAGACAAGTGGACTCTTGGGCTCGCTCTTTCCATGGCTCCTCGAAACACTCTGGAACTTCAGAATGGCCTGGAAGAAACCGCAGTCGGAGGGGTGCTGTGGTCTTCATCAACTGACAACCCACCAGGGGCTTCCGAAGCTGGCAGTGGGTGGACGGAGGGAGGAAGCGTAACCTGCTCACTTACCCTCCTCTGACTGTGTAATAACCGTATGTTGATTCAAGTGCTTTGTTAGAGTCCTCCTCCCCCTCCTCCTGTTACTCCCCCTCCTCCTCCTCTTCCTCCCACTCTTCCTCCTCTTTCTCCTCCTCCTCTTCCTCCTCCTCTTCCTCCCCCTCTTCCTCTTCCTCCCCCTCCTTCTCCTCTTCCTCTTCCTCTTCCCTTGCCCCTTCCCCTTCTTCTTCTTCTTCTTCTTCTTTCTTCTTTCTTCTTCAAGTATTAAGGTATAATTGACATGTAAAAATCTGTATATATTCAATGTGTACAACTCAATGAGTTTGGGGGTAAGTATTCCCTGTGAATCACTACCATTAAGGCCATAAACATGTCCATCACTCCTAAAGTTTTCTCCTGCTGCTATTATTATCATCATCATGAAAACACTTTATGTATGTATGTATGTTTGTATGTATTTTTGAGAAAGAGAGAAAGAGAGAGAAAGTAGGGGAGGAGAGAGAGAGAGAGAGAGAGAGAGAGAGAGAGAGAATCTCAAGCAGGCTTCATGCTCAGTGCAGAGCCTGACTCGGGGCTCAATCCCACGACCCTGGGATCATGGCCAGAGCCAAGATTGAGAGTCGGACACTCAACCTACCAAGCCACCCAGGTGATCCTAGAATACTTCCCATAAGATCTACCTTCTTCGCAAATTTTAAGTATAGGATACATTATTGTTAGCTCTAGGATCCACACCGTATAGTGGACCTCCAGAATGTGTTCATCTTGCATAACTGAAACTTTGTGCCCTTTGACCAACATCTCCCCATCCCTGTCTGCCCCCCACCCCAGAGCCTCTGGAAGCCACTATTCTACTCTCTGCTTCTACGAGTCTGACTAGTCTAGATTCCACCTATAAGGGAGATCATATGGTATTTGTCTTTCTTTGTCATTTAATATAATGTCATCCAGGCCTATCTCTGTTGTCACAAATGGCAGAATTTCCTTCTTTTTAAGGCTAGATAACATACCACTGTATGTATATATCACATTTTCTTTACCCACTCATCCATCAATGGACAGACACTTAGGTTGTTTCTGCCTCTTGGCTACTGTGAATAATGTTGCAGTGATCATGGGGGTGCAAATGCTCCTCGTGACATCCTGATTTCAGTTCCTTTGGAAATACCACGGAGTGGGATTGCTGGATTGCTGGAGCAGACGACAACCCCAGGGCTGTGTGATTAGAGCTTTTCTCCTCATCTAACTTAACAGAGACACAGGCAGTGTCTCTGTAGAAACCAGCGGGAACTTTGTACTGAAAGAAATTATACCAAGAGCTAATTTCTGATTCAGAGAGAGCAGTGAGTTCTCAGAGGCACTTGACTTGATAAGTAAAAACAGTAGAAGTTTTCTACTTTCCCTGAGGAGCTTCTTACATCTACATAGATGATAGATAGATAGACAGATAAATAGAATGATAGAGAGGTGACAGATAGCTATGGCATATAGAAGTTACTCTTAGAGAGAATGAGGAATAAAGTTATTTTGGCCTGATTGAATGCGAGAATGGACTTAACATTAACCAATTTGTAGAACAGTGTACGAGTGGCAGATTTGAGAGGGAGAATCAAGAGTTACGTTTTGATGGGATGCCTGGGTGGCTCAGTTTGTTGGACCTCTGACTCTTGATTTCAGCTCAGGTCATAATCCAAGGGTTGTGGGATTGAGCCCCATGTCAGGATCTGCACTGAGCATTGAGTCTGCTTAAGATTCTCTCTCTCCCTCTGTCCCTCACCCACTTGGGTGTGTGCTCTCTCAGAAAAAAAAAATACAGAGTTATGTTTGACATGTCAGTCAGACACCCAGAAGATGTTTACACAGAACTCAGGGGAAGAACATGTATGTTTTGCCAACTCTGTGGGTGAATGGAAGTCAAAGCCAGATTGGGTGAGACAACCTAGCAGGTTCATGTAAAAAAAGAGTGGAGAGGTTTAAGAACTGAGGCCTCATGCACCCCCAAGTTACTGGTGGGGGAGTGAGTGCAGAGCGATGGAGTAGGGCTGAGAGTGGCTTCCCCAAGACCAGCTGAAGGCAGGTGTTTCCTGAAAAAGAGGGCCCTGTTGGTGTCAAAGGCTGAGTGGAGGATCCTGGTAAAATGACCATTAGATTTAATGACATGGGATTGACCTTGATGAAGGTGGTTTTCGTGTTATTGTGGAGATAACTGTCTAACCTGAGTAGTTTCAGAAGATGATGGATTTAGGGATTACAGACCCTCTTTTGCGGAGTCTTCAGCCAAAGCTAGAAACAGGTGAGTTCAAGGAAGGGTCTTTAGTTCATATTTGTAAAGAGGAAAAGCTCTTTGTATGATCATGGACATAATCCATAGAAAATAATCCATAGGCCAGTGGTCCATAGATGACAGTCATGAGGACAGGCAGCTAATGGCTAGGGCTTCAAAGAATGAGATTTATTTCATGGGTATGGAGGTGTGATGATCTAGAAATGAGGAGCTAGAAACACCTGCTCAACTTCCCTGCCCTCTTGCTCAAGGGGTCTGTAAGAACCAGCAGAAGAGGATGCAGGGTCCTCCCCAGGCAGCTAGGTTTCAGCGGGAGGAGGACAGAGAAGCAATGTTCGGGAAGAGGCTGAAGTGTAGAAGACTTTGAAGGATGACCTTGAGATCTAGAAGGCACAGTGGAAGGGTCTGGGCTACGTAGAGGCGCGAGGGCTCAGGGACACACAAAACTCAATGGAGCGCGTTTCTGGCTGATACGGGACGCCTATGAAATCAGTGGCTTGAATACATAGGGTGGGAGTATTTTGCAGACTCGGGTGGTCAGGCTGTGCATCTCCTCCCCAGCCCCCCCAGGGCAGAGGGTTTGAAATCCGCTTGACAGACCTTCACAGAAAGCTGGGTGGCTCCGAGCAGCCACTGGCCCACAGCGCTGGCCAGAATGTCTCCTGCCCATGGCTCTCCCTCCTTGCCCCCTTTGCCCCTGCTCCTTGGGATCCATTGCCTAAAGAAGCCCTTTAGGGTAGTATGTGTATGAAGAGGTCTGTGTTTGTGAAAGGACAGAGGGGTTTGGGGATCTAAGTGTCCCCCATAGAAACTTCCATCTCCTCTTCATAGCCCCCCAACTTGAGTCCCAATTTCGGGGCAACCTGGAGTGCTCAATGCCTGAGGCTTTTTCACAGATCAGTGGTGTGAATCACCTTGCTTTTTATTGCTTTCTTTCTCGGCAGGAGATTAGACTTCAGCCTTTTTCCACTCTGATATATTATTTACCACCTATGCATCTGCTTCACCTCTTCTAGAATTTTGTCAACGTGTTGCATCTGGCATCCCCTCTTCAATGGTCCTCTTTGTCCTTGTAGGTGCATAAGGTAACATCATGCACTGGCTTTCTTCGTAGTGGGGCTTCCACTGGGGTAGTAGGGAGATCAGACACCCATGTCTTGTGCCATACTCACCCAGGAGCTCAGCATTGTCCTAAAGCATGAAGAACACGGGATCTGATCCAGTTCTGTGTCCCTGGGAATTAATGAGAGATTTGGGGCAAGACAACAGAATGCCTCTGAGGCATGATGTCCTCGTTGGTAACATTAGCTGTGAGAGTTCATCTCTGAGAGCCGCCTCCAGCTCTAAAGTGCCCTTGACTATCTGAGCTCCACCTTTGGACCTCAGAGAAATTCACAGAAGTCACTGGTGCTCAGGACCTTAAGGCAGAATTGGGTTCATCTTCTGGCTCAGGGAGACCAAGCCCTGTACCTGCCTCCCAGGAAATGGTGGGATGGATGAGAGTTTCATCTTCTCGGGGCCCTGGAGAAGCAGGTATGAACTCCACAGAAAGTCTCACAGACAGTGTGTTTCTTTCTCTAGAAGTAATTGGACATTTTCTCCCTTTTGGCACCTTCAGGAAGCTTGGTAGAACATTGACCTTCAGTTATATGGAAATTACTGGGCTTTGTACTCACATTTTCTTCCCTTTTCTTAGATTAACTATACTTCAGAAGCAATTTGGTTTTGGATAGAGGGGCCAAAAACTGGACTCTAAACCCATGGCATACATATATATGCCATGGGTTAGGTATGTATATACCTACATGTACAGGTGCACACCTGATGAAGTTTTCGGGTGATGGTGGGGTTCGGAGCTGATGGCCAAGAAAGAGTTCTTGAAGACATCTTTAGTGCAAAAAGGTGATCATTAAAGCACAGGGAAAGGACCCCTGGGCAGAAAGAACTGCACTGGGGTTGTGAAGAGTGACTAGTTATATACTACGTAGTTTGGGGAGGTAAAGTCAAAAAGGAGGCCTCCAGAAGGACTTTGATATCCTAAAGAGGACTCAAGACCTTGCTATTGTCAAGCTAAGGTTGTTTTTCCTCTAGTAAGCCATTAAGATTAGGATGGCAGGGGGTTCCTGGAGAAATGTCCTACTCTGTATTTGTCTCATGTATTTGCCAATGGGCTGTAGGTTATAAAGCGATTGAATTTTACCTCCCATTTCCTTCCATTTACCTCCCATTGCTTTTGTTCCCCACATCACTACAGAAGGGTGATCTTGGGGCTCCAGGAAACTGAGTCTACAGGTTTCTAGAGGGCGATTGGGCTATTGATAAGATTGCCTTTTTCTTGTAATTTACTAAGATACTTGTAAACTGATGGAGACCCGTGTCCTGCATGGCTGTGATCTCTATTAGCTAATCATTTGTTTTCTTTCCTTTCCTTTGTTCTTGGGCAGCCAGGAGCGTCCAGGGAATGTCACACACATCCCACCTGGGGCGGGGGGAGGGTGCACTAGCTTGTACTTTGCCCTCAGCTTGCCTTATGCTCCCTTATCACACAACATGCAAATATTCTGATTGTCTTAAAGTCCGCATCCCGCGTGTCAGTGAAGCACACTTATATGCTGGGGTGTCGCTTCTCTCTAACTTATCTATTAAAATCCATTCCCTATTAATCCCTTTCCCCCCTTTCCTTTCCCTACAAACGATTTGACAGCCCCTGTGTGTCAGGCTCTGGAAACCGTTTCTGAATTCTTCTCAAGAACATGAGCTGTCACAGGCAGGGACGTATTTGGCTGTGTCAGACCTGAAATAGCACCCTGTCTATACCCCGAGCTTGAGTTTCTCCTGTTCAACCTTCAAACTCAGCTCAGATATCACTCCCTCTGCAAAGATTCCCTTCATTGTCCTAGACAAGGTGAGACACTCCCTCCTCTGTTTGCTCCCAGATTACCTGATAATTCTATTGCAATAAATACATGTTTCCATCAGAGTGAATATCACCTTGAATTGTAATTATATGTGAGAAACAAGATATTAACATGAGATTCTTGTTAGTTTTGGCGGAGGTCCCAAAGGCTGGGAGCACAAAAAACATCAGTGCTTTTTAAAGAGAGGAACTAGATCACACAGCCGTTGCTTGAGGAGCGAACTAAAACCGGTTAATCAATGTTCGTTCATCATCGAGCTCCAGCTGATAAAAGGTGAGGGGGAAGGAGGTGAGGAAGAAAACTCCTTGGGGAGAGTTTTCAGAGTCATGGGGCATTTCTCCTCCACTCTGCCCTTGGGCCACTCCCATGATGATGGAGGGTAGGTTTTTTTATTCGAGAAAACTGCAAGGAGGCTTCACAAGTCCACGGAAATGTGCCCAACAACCCGGATCAGATGTTCCCCCGATAGGCTTGAAGGCAGAACGATGTGGCTGGGGCCCCATGACTGGAAGTGAAGCTTCACAGTTTCTGAACATTCCCTGTGTGGGAGATGCCTGGGGTTGTCTTAAAGAGGGTCTGTTCCAAAGGGTCCACTCGGAGGGGACCAGGGTCCCCAGAGAGAGGCAGTCTGCAGGAGCTCAGGGGTGGGGGGGTGGATGGAAGAGGCGTTGCTCCATTGAAAATAGAGCTGATGAAGAATCTTAGAGAAGGCACAACACACACACACACACACACACACACACGGAGACAGAGATCGACCAATTATGTTGTGCACGTAAAACACACCTTTGCTCCTGATGCTCCTCCCTCTGCACCCAGTCTTGGAAGGGTCAGCAATATGACCTTGGGGCTGAAATGATGTGAAGCAGACACAGGACCTAACAGTGCTTTCCTCCCATCTTGTTTCGCCTAGTGACACTGCAGCGTCACTGTTTTATAGCCTGCACCCGATTCCCCTTTTCCCTCCCCTCCCCCGGCCAACCCCAACCCTCTGAACTCAGCCAAAGCACACCAAGGTGCTAGCCGTCGTGGGCAATTCCCGGTGCAGTGCGGAGATTCCTCACCGGTGGTGAGCGCCGACATGGCTAGTGATGGGACACGAGGCACAGTGGCCCCATAGCACGTGGGGCAACAGAGTGGGGGAAGGCTTGCCTATGGTCGCGCTTATCAGTGGAGGCTCTACAGGGTGGGCAGGCCATAGGGTCCGAATAGCACGACCATCTCTATTTGATTCAGACAGTGGTTGTTAGTAGCAGAACCCCCACAGGAAAGTTGCAGAGCTTTGATCCACATCCAAGGGGGAATCTGGGAAGGTGGTCTTCAGTTAGATTGTCTTCTGGGGCCCTGCCACCCTATAGATAGTCCCTGCTACTTCAGAAGCAGAGCCTGGTGCCTCAGGAGAAAGCCTCTTGCGGGAACAGGTTAAGAACATGACACTTTTCTTTGTTTACGCATGTAGTGTATAGTCCAGTTTTGCGTTAACAAAATTCAGTGTGGCTGACATGATTCTAGACAGGTAATTTTCAAAGCCTAGTGGCCATAGGCCTCACTTGGAGAGCTTACTAACATATACAGAATCTTGGAGCTCACATTCAGTGTAATTGGACACTTTGGGGGTGAGCCCTGGGAATATGCACCTTGACAAGTTTCCCAGGTGATGTGACACACGGTCCCCAGACCACTAGGGTCAAGTGACCAAATTCAGACCAATTTCCATTTTACGAAGGCTTTGTCTGTTCTGCGTTTCTCCCTCCAAGTGTTATGTAATTAAAGCTGAGCCTGTGGGCGAGCAATTCCAGAGGGGCCGGGGGACCAAGGTTGCAATTAGATTTTTTCTGCACTGGCATGACAACAGATTATTTCGGCTTGCAGACAGGCAGGTGGGGACCGATTCCAACAATGGGCAGAATGGTTTATGAGTCACTCTCCCTGCTTACTGTTTGCCCACACGGAAGATTTGGTCCATGGCTTGATAATGATGCTATGAAATGGTGCTCCCTCCTTTGGAACTGCCTACTGGGTAATTTATAGGACACAGAGGATCAGGAAAGTAATTAGCTTTTGTTTTTTGTTTTTTGGTTTTTTTTGTTATTGCTGGGTGATTCAGATGCGACTGTTTCCTTGTCCTTCCTGATTTCTGGAAAGTATACTGCCCTGTCACATTTGCATGCAGAAGCCAGAGGATGTTTACAGTTCTGCAAAACAACTTATTTCCAAGCTTTTTTCTTTGTGCACACAGCAGTGATTAAAAATAGAAACCATTAGCCCCAGAGGGACTTGTGAGTAGATACTCTGGGTGCTGAACAGCTTAGGTAGTTTAGAAAAAAAAACATTCTTGGGGCGCCTGGGTGGCTCAGTTGGTTAAGTGTCCAACTTCGGCTCAGGTCATGATCTCACAGTTTGTGAGCTTGAGCCCCATGTCTGGCTCTGTGCTGACAGCTCAGAGCCTGGAGCCTGCTTCAGATTCTGTGTCTCCCTCTCTCTCTGCCCCTCCCGCACTTGCACTCTGTTTCTCTCTCTCTCAAAAATAAATAAACATTAAAAAAATTTTTTTTAAAAAGAAAAGAACAAAACCCAATCTCCTCTTCATTTTGGGGAGAGGAGGCAGTATTTTCAACAGGTGGAACTTGGGGGGGGGGAAGCCTGTGGTGATTACATTTCTTAGAGGTACAAATTATTCCTAGGACACTTCTTGAAAGAATGACCTGGATGCCAAATTTACAGGCAAAGATGCTAATGAGGTTTACGTTGTGTTCTTTTAAGCAATGGATAGTTGCTAGATGACCTGTAATGTGGTTTTCTTTCCTTTGTAAATAAGGACACTCTTGTTGCCCAAAGCCTCAAGAAAAGAACAAAGCAGACCATGAGCCTGCTGTGAAATTGGAATGATGCATTTAGCTCCATGGGCATTGTGGCTCAGTGGCCTCATTCATCATTCATTCATTCAACATATATTTACAAGGAGCTCTATGCCAGATATTGGTCTAAGCACTGGCGATACGTCACTGAATAAAACAGCCCAAGTGTCTACACCTGTGCAGCTTATATTCTGATGGGATTTCAGTCTGACTCCTGGGCCCTTACTAAACTAGTTTAGGTATGACTTTGGAAAAGCTGATAAAACTCTCTGAATCTGAATTTCTTCATCTGGGAGATGAGTTTATTGTGTTATTAGTGTTTCTTCAACGTTCCTCGTCATAAGAGTGACTGGGAATGCTTGGTAGGCATAGGCCCCACCTGTAACGACTCTGATTGAGGATGTCTGAACCAGCCTTGTCCAATGGAAATGTAACATGAGCCACACATGTAATTTCAAATTTTCTAGCAGCCATGTTAAAAAAAAGTATAAATAAATAAGTGAAATTAATTCTAGTATCTTTTATTTAAACCCATATACTTAAAATGATGTCATTTCAGCATGCAATCAATATAAAAATAATAATGAGACATTTTACATTCTTTCTTTGTACCAAGTGTTTAAAACCTAGAGTGTATTTTACACAGCCAACACAACTCAGTTGGGAGTAGAGCCACATTTCAAATGCTTAATAGCACCTGTGGCCAGTGGCCACCATGTTGGACAGCAGGTGCACACAGAGCCTTGGAATCTATAATTTAACAAGTGGCCCAGGTGATTCTCATGAATGAGCACGTGTGACAAACGCCAGACTAGATGACCTGTAAGGAAGCTCTCCATTCTAATATTCTATCAGAGTATCATGGGGTGGGGTTTCATCAGTGTGTCTACCCTTCAATTGGCAATTAACACGTATCATATTTTCAGAACATCCATTTCATATCTCATTCACCCTTCCCTGTTTGCTCTCCCATCCTCTGTTTCTAAGCTGACAGTTGGGGTTTCTTAAGAAAGACATAATGGTGCTGAAGATGACCCGAAGAAGAACATTTTAAATGATCAAGAGGATAAAGAAGCTGTCTTATGAGGATAAGCTAAAAAGAACAAAACTCTGCAAGCTAGAAGAATGACTGAAGAGTAAAGGCTGTCAAAGTCTGTAAAGTCACCAAGTAAATGGAAAGGCTGAGCACGAACGTTCCAAAATCCAAACACAACAGAAAAAGAGGGCCTACTGGATGGTTGGAAATACTTAGCCTTAGGACAAATAATGAGAGAAAAAAAAAGACTTCTTTAGGCAGTAGATGCAGAGGTTGGAGAAGTCATTCCCTGTGGGATAGCAACAAATAAAATGCAAACAGATTCAAGCAATGGTTTGAGCCACAACGGTTTATGATATCCCGAAACATTTCATATCTCCGTAATAAGTAGGTTTGGTTTTAGAAAGAACACTTGCCATGTGTCCATCCACTCACCCACATCTGGTCATTAAACTTTGTTAAGGGCCCGCTCCATGAAGTAGGTTTTGTGAGAGGTTTTAATACATAGAACTTCATTTAATACATACAACAACCATGCCGAGTAGATAGAGTTCTAGCTGTTTTACAGATGAAAAAAGGGCTCAGAGAGGTTAAGTGCCATGCCCAAATTCATTTGGCTGCCAAATCATGTTAATGCCTGTTTTACTTATTTATTTATATTTATTTTTAATGGTTATTTATTTTTGAGACAGAGAAGGCGGGGGGCAAAGAGAAAGGGGGAGACACAGAATCCGAAGCAGGCTCCAGGCTCTGAGCTGTCAGCACAGAGCCTGACGCGGGGCTCGAACTCACGAACCATGAGGTCATGACCTGAGCCAAGATCAAGACTCAGATGCTTAACCGACTGAGCCACCCAGGTGCCCCTAAAACTCCAAGCATTTTAACTAAGTCCAGCGGTCTTTACAAGGAACAGGATGTGGGGCCAGATGTTGACAAGACTGTCCTAGAGCATTCTTAGGGGCATATGGAGAAGATCCTCATCTCTCAGAAGATCTATCACTGAAGCTTCATTCAGCACATCTCGTGAGGCCAAAGCCAGCGTTCCCGGTGCCCTACCACGTACGGGGTTGTGGAAGTCCCCCAGCAGCGTTTCCGGAAGCTGCTGCATTGCTAACAGGCAGTTGCAGATGTACTCGATCAGTTTGGTTCGCTGAGCTTTCTTGGGGCAATACAGCGTGATAACCTTAGGAGATACTGACAACCGTGTGTTAGAATCCCAATAGCACGCGATATCACAACCAGGGGAAACCATTAAGATCATCTTTTCCAACTTCATTGTTCGCAGTGACGACCCAACTACTATGTGTTAGTCACCTGGCCCAGGGCTGGGATTAGAATCGGCAGCCTGACCCCCAGTCCAAAGCTCTTTTCAGGTTGGTGGGCTTTACACATGATGTCCTGTGACTGCTAATGCAAAGCAACTCGGGATTTGACATTTCAGTTCTTGACATTTGATGGAGATGCCTGAGATATGTCACATTGGACTGAAAACTCATCAGGACTAATAACATGCAAAAATGATTTACGGCTTGTAATTGAAGATTTAACATTGGCAAAATTTATTCTGGGTGACTTCAGAGGAGAAGGTATATTTCCCGCATGTGCTTTGTTACGTCCTACTCATATGCAGGCCTTGGCACCTGCTGTTTTCTCTATCTGGGGTGCCCTCCTCGCTTGCCTCTCTTTGTTGGGGCCACATCCTGAGATAGCTAATGTGTATTAGTTGAATAGAACAAACTATGCCGCAGTAGCAAATAGGTCCTAGCCTCTCAACCTCGTGATGTGTAGAGACCCTATTTCTCCCTCATGACACGTCTGATGTGGGTTGAGCAGATCTCCTACAGGGCTTTCCTGCCTGGGCCCTTCTACAGGGCTCTCCTGCAGGGGTGTCAGCACAGCTCCCTTGCAAGGCTCTTCTGCATTGGTCTCCTCCAGGCTCTCTCAATGACAGGGATTCTCCTAATGGCATTGACACTGGATCTAAGCTGTTTCCATATCACAGCTATGAGTCCTTTCCTTTTAGCTGTGTGGAAAGGGAGGAGGGAGGGAGGAAGAGAGCTGGTTAGTGTCTTTTATTACATGACACTACCTCCTTTCCTGCCTCCCCCTCCTCATTTTCCCTAATCGGGCCTTCTTCATCATAGGCAATCAATACAGGCTGGATAATTAGATGCCATGCTGAATTACAGGCAAAGGGTTGAAGGCCACTTTGATCATACATGTGGGCAGGACAGAGAGACACAGCTTCCCAGGCACTTGAGTGAGAAAGACCATGGGGTGCATTTGCCATAAGTGCATGAGTATTTGGTCAACGGTGTTGTTCTCATCACGTGAGCTAATTGAGTCTTTGGCTGCACTGTGTTCCAGTACATAGAAGGTGACCCCTCCTCGCACCCTGGAGTAGTGTGTTTGTACTTGGGAATTATGAATGGAGAGGTTCAAATAAATGGTTAAATGAAGGAAGTGGAATCTTCAGAAGAACCATGAAAAACAGGACGTCCGTCTTCAAATATTTGTAAGTCTATAGTGTACGCTCTTGGTTGGCAAAAGATCCTTTACTTGACCCCAAGGAGCATAGCTTAATTTGCAGAGAAGTATATTTGGATTCTGTGTACAGAAAAAAAGTTTCAGCTAACAGGAAGACTCTAAGAAGGAAGGGGCTGTGAGTTACTTCACTAAGCATATGGGCAGGAGCTGGTACATCTTGCTGGGGATGTGGTAGAGAAAGTTCTAGCATCAGATACTGTGCAGGAATAGATGATAGGATTTGGGCTGCAACCAGGGATTCTATTCTTCCATCTTGTCTTTGACTCTTAAAAGAGCCAGCTGCATTGGCTTTCAGGTCTATGTTGGATCAGGAGGTACACAGCATGGCCTTTTTAGGCCTTGGATGTCTGTGAGGAATGGTACAAAAGTATACAGATGCATACAAGGTATACATGGCGGAGGAGAGACTGGACTGTCCTCCAGACTAAGGCACCTTGAGACCGAAAAATGTGACCCATACGACACTATTCACATGTTTTTACTCAATCGGGTTTTAAACGATCAGGTGCTAAGTAGACATTCTCTGCCACTCTTCTCCACCCAGTCTGGACCTACAAAACTCACAGCTGTTATAGAGTGAGGGTATTGTGGTGAGGAGAAGGGCAAGTTATGAAGTCCGACACTCAACCAGCTGAGCCAGCCAGGCGCCCCTCTCTCTTTTTTTTTTAATTACTATACTTCCTATTTTTAAGAAACTTTGTAACTACTTTATTCGGGTATGCTTGACGTGAAAAGTTGTACATATTTATTATATACAACTCAATGAGTTTAGATATAAGCATGCACCTGTGAAACCATATAAGCATATGTAGGTATAGGTATAGGCATATCCATTACCTCGCAAAGATCCGCCCCCCCATTATTATTATTTCAGTATGTGGTAAGGACACATCACATAAGATCTACCTTCTTAGCAAACTTGAAGTATAGAATGCAGTGTTATCTGTAGGCTCTGCGCTGTATTGGAGATCTCTAAAACTTACTCATCTTGCATAACTGAAACTTTGTACCCTTTGACCAACATCTCCCCATCCCCACCAGCCCCTGGAAGCCACCATTCTACTCTCTGCTTTTTTGAGTTTGAATATTTTCTTTTAATATGAAATTTATTGTCAAATTGGTTTCCATACAACACCCTGTGCTCCTCCCAACAGGTGCCCTCCTCAATACCCCTCACCCACCCTCCCTTCCCTCCCACCCCCCATCAACCCTCAGTTTATTCTCAGTTTTTAAGAGTCTCTTCTGGTTGGCCTCCCTCCCTCTCTTTTTTCCCCCTTCCCCTCCCCCATGGTCTTCTGAGTTTGACTCTTTTCAATCCTACATACAAATGAAATTGTACAGTATTGGTCTTTCTGATTCTGGCTTCTTTCACTCATCGCAATGTCCTCCAGATCCACTATATTGTTGCAAATGACAGGATTTCCTTCTTTTTTAAGGCTTGATAATATTCCATTGTATATACTACCACATTTTCTCTATCCATTCATCTGGTGATGGGCATTGAGGCGGTTTCCAAATCTTGGCCATACCTTGTGAATAATGCAGCAGTGAACACAGGGATACGGGAATCTCTCCGATAGCCTGATTTCCATTCCTTTGGATAAATACCCAGAAGGGGGATTGCTGGACCATGTTGTAATTCTATTTCTAATTTTTGGAAGAGCCTCAATACTGTTTTGCTTATGAGCACCAGTTTACATTCCCACCAACAGTTTACCAGTTTCCTTTTTCTCCACATCCTTTCTAACGCTTGTTATCTTTTGCTTTTTAAATACTAACCATCCTAACAGGCGGGAGGTGATATTGTGGCTTTGATTTGCATTTCCCTGATAATTACTGATCTTGAGCACTTTTTCATATTTATGATGGCCAGTTGTACGTCTTCCTTGGAGATTGCCTTTCTATGTTATTGATTGTTTCCTTTGCTGTACAGATTTTTAGCTTGTTGTAGTCCTATTTGTTTACTTGTTGCCTGTGCTTTTGTATCAAATGCAAAAACTTATTACCAAGACCAATGTCAAGAAGATTTTCCCCTATGTTTACTTCTGGGAGTTTTATGGTTTCAGGTCTTTTGAAGTCTTTGATGCATTTCGAGTTAATTTTTGTGTATGGTGTACGAAAGTGGTCCAGTTTCGTTCTTTTGCATGTGGATGTCCAGTTTTCTCAGCACTATTTATTAAAGAGACAGTCTTTTCCCCATTGTGTACTCTTGGTTCCCTTGTTCAAAACTAGCTGATCATATATGCATAGGTTTATTTGGGGGCTCTTAGTTCTTTTCCATTGGTCTGTGTGTCTGTTTTTATGCTAGTACCATACTGTTTTGATTACTATAGCTTTGTAATACAATTTGTAATCAGGAAGAGTGATGCTTCCAGCTTTGTTCCTTATGCTCAAGAATGCTTTAGCTATTGGGGATCTTTTCTTCCCATACGAATCTTAAGATTTTTTTTTCTTATTTAGTAAAAAACGCTGTTGGAATTTTCATCGAGATTGCATTGAATTTGTAGATCACATTGGGTAGTATGGACATTTTCACAATATTAATTTCTTCAACACCTGTCCATTTATTTGCATCTTCTTCAATTTCTTTTATCAGTGTCTTACAGTTTTCAGTGCACAAATCTTTCATTTCCTGGGTTAAATTTATTCCTTAGGTATTCTTTCCTTTTTGATGCTATTAGAAATGGGATCGTTTTCTTAATTTCTTTCTGGATAGTTCATTGTCAGTGTATAGAAACCCCACTGACTTTTATAGGTTGATTTTTTTATCCTGCAACTTTACTCATTTACAGCTTTTGGGTGGAGTCTTTGGGGTTTTCTATGCATAAGATCATGCCATCTACAATGGGGACAATCTTACATCTTCCTTTCCGATTTGGATGCCTTTTATTTCTTTTTTTCTGGAAACTCACTCTCCCCAGGACTTCCAGCACTGTGTTGAGTAGACGTAGTAAGAGTGAGCATTCTACTCTTTCTATGCTAAGAAACCCCGATGGCACCAAACGTAGACACGGAATGAGAGCAAACACCTACAAATGCGTGTAGACTCACTGACAGCTCAAGATGTGAACAAGACACAGTGCCTCCCTCAAACTCACACAACTCACTCCGTCACGATTCCCTGAGTGTGAGTCTTGTGATAGATGCTGTGCAAGCACAAGCACAAAGACAAAGCCTGTCGAGCTTACAGTGTGTTTACGGAGAACGGCATCAGTGACATGAGCAAAGAAGCAGGTTCATCGGATGGTAAGTGATGTGGACTTTAGAAAGAAGAATAGGGGACTGGGGGTGGAGACACATTCAATAAAGGGAGTGAGTTAAGTGAAGTGGAGGAAGAAGCCGTGAGAAGATACACGGAGAACGCAGTCCAGGCAGAGGATGACACAGGGAAAAGGCTTTAAGAGACACATGACACACACATACAGTTCATTCTAAGCAGAGCAGATGTTGATGGGAATGATCTTTCCAGGGAGAATGATCTCAGAGCTGGAGTAACGGCAAAGGGTTTGAGTCTGGAGGGGCTGTAGGAACTGACGTTAGAGAGAGAGGGTTTCACGATTTATGTCTCCTTGGTCGTAGATGTAATTCTGATGGAAAGTGGGTGCAAATGTGTGAGCCAGGGAGTGACTGGGCCTGTGTGGCATGGCTTATGCGGGGACAGAACAAAGGGAGTGAGTATAGGGGGCAGGAGAGAAGTTTGGAGGCAGGCAGGAAAGTAGGAAGGCGTGTGGTCGTAGCAGAGAGGACGGTGAGAGTGGCTGGATTCAGGATATATGTTGAAGATAAGGCCAGGAGAACTGTCTCTATCTTGGATGTGGGCATGAGGGGAGACAGGTTCAGAGATTATTCCCACATTTATTGTGTTGAGTGATGGAGCCACCTTATCACTTAAAAAAATGTTTATTTATTTATTTTGAGAGAGAGAGAGAGAGAGAGAGAGAGAGGCAGAGAGAGGGAGAGAGAGAATCCCAAGCAGGCTCTGTGCTGACAGCACAGAGCCTGATGCTGGGCTGAAACTCACAAACCACAAGATCATGACCTGAGATGAAATCGAGAGTCGAACGCTTAATCAACTGAGCCACCCAGGCGCCCTGACCTCTTCACTTCTGAGCAGACCTGGATTCTAATGATTTCTCTAGACATCGAATCTGGCCACTGCTGAGTAACTGAAGTGGAGTGAATCTTTTTTTTTTTTTTTTTAATGTTTATTTATTTTGTGAAAGAGAGAGAGAGAGCGTGCTCGAACACACATGGGCAGGGGAAGGGTAGAGAGAGAGGGAGAGAGAGAATCCCAAGCAGGCTCTGCATGGTCAGCACAGAGCCCGCTGTGGGGCTCGATCCCATGAACCATGAGATCATGACCTGAGCTGAAGTCCAGTTGGACGCTTAACCCACCGAGCCCCCCAGGTGCCCAGTGAAGTGGAGTGAATCTTAACGTTTACTCCCTCACCACAGTTGTAACCAGGACAATACATGCTTTCAGCGCCTAATGACCTTCATGAAGCGTTCTAAAAATGTATAGAGGAAAGGAAAGCCTGGTAAGACCTCAGGCCTTAGGGGACAGGTTATGGTCAAGAGATAAAGGGAAGTCTCAGTCCCTAGAAGGCAAGTCAGAAACTGAGCTATCTGAAACTGGTGCTCACCGTAGCCCGCTCTCTAGGGAAATGGCATAAGAAATGGCATTATGTTCTCATAATGGAGAAACGGCCCAGCTGACTTACATCCTTATCCTGCGGTCCACGACTTCATGTGATTTCCCTCTCCAAGGACACGATTGGACCCAGAGTCTGAGTCTGGTGGTTAGATGCTTAGCTGCAAAGATTAATCACTTGGTGGGGCAGAGAGCCAAGTGTGACCACAGAGAAAGTTCACTGTCATTAAAGGGTACCGCTGGGAATTAATGGGAACAAGGCACTACCATAAAGAATGTCATTTATGAGGCCAGGGCTTTCCCCCTCACTTAGGAATCACTGTCCTGGAAAACCCAGTTACAAGTTAGTGTTGCCTTTGCGATGGGCAATGGGTGGTGAGAGCTGGAAGGTACGCACACCAAAGTCAATGGTGCGACCAGACGGGGCCGGGCATTTATGGCAGAGTCTTGGTAAGAAGGCCACGCAGGGCAATGTGACAGGAGAAAGGACCAGGGAGAACACGTTCCCTGCTTGGTACAAGAGCCCGGGAGAGGTGGACTTGGCTGAGTCTTCTGGAAACTCTGGCTAACGGAGAAACCTGACTGCTCCTGTCGCCTCAGTGAGTCAAAACAACCAATCGTTGTACCTGGTGGGCGTGTGTCCAACAGCTCCTAGGTTCCCAGGCGAGTGCCCCAAGGACAGACAGCCACGCAGAAGCTCTATCACGTTAAGACCCAGGCTCGGGGGTCACACCGTCTTCCAACACATGCTCCTCATTAAAATGACTTGTCTCCAAAGAGAAGGGAATAGGAACCTTCCGTTTTATGGGAGGAGTGTTAAAAACGTGCAGACTGTTTTAAAAGCACCATCATCCAGACTCTCCCACAGATTATTTAGGCTCCTCCCGGCCCACTCACCTCCTCCCAAGATGCCCCAAGTCTCATCTGTCGTGGGATTCGACTCACAGTCTCTCCACCTGTGTCCAGGTACGGATGAGCTCCTTGGCGTGGCTCACCAAGTCCGGTGCCTTCAGTTCCCACCTTCTGGAGACTGAAGGAAAGACGCGAGTCAGCGGCCCTTCTACCCTACAGCGTAGGGTAGTGCATTGAGTGCAAGTGCATTGAGAACAGGCACCGTTATCTCTTTGTATCCCCCACGATGCTTAGCACAATGGATGTTAAAGGCTGTGGAGACACCCTCTTGCTGTTCTTATAATGCTTTTCTAAACCCTGCGTCCCTCCCTTCTCTTCACAAGTAATGGAATTCCTTACGGTTATCAGCTGTCTGCCACTGAGGCTGGGGGGTTGCAGCAGTGATCAGTGGCAGGACCCCAGAGAGGAAGCAAACAGCGGTGCCCTGTGCACACTACATCAACAGAGGACACCAGTGGGGAGGGGGCTGTAGAAGGTACTGGGAGAGCACCAAACCCTCTAAGATCCCGAAGACTGTAGCAACTGTGTGTTTCTCCCGAGACCCTGCCCAGCCTAGGCTTCCCTGCTTTTGGGATTTCAAGCCAACTACAAAATCAAAGAGGCAGGCTTCACGCTGCAGCTCCCCAGACCCGCCCCCGTGGGCCACTTTTACAGTCAAATCAACCTGCCCATGGCCATAAACCGAGAGACAGGAAAGCACGGGTGCTGTGCTAACCAGAACCTCGCTGTGCTTCCTTACAGGCCCAGGGATGCCCCAGAATCAAGGCAAATCTCCTCCCTGCCAGACTTCTGTCCCTGCCCCCATCGTCACCTAATGTTGCCAGGGGCCCATTCACACAAGGTCTCATGAGAAATGCTTCCTTTTGAAAAAAAAAAAAAAATTCACACACAGAATCTGAAGCGGGCTCCAGGCTCTGAGCTGTCAGCAGAGAGCCCGACGCGGGGCTCGAACCCACGAACCGTGAGATCATGACCTGACCCGAAGTTGGCCGCTTAACCGACTGAACCACCCAGGTGCCCCGTCATGAAAAGAACTTCTAAAGAACAAAGGATACTAATAGTAGAAGCTCATTTAATCTTTACGAGACCTTATCTGAGGATAACAGATAAGCAACTAAGCGAGGTCCACGGCAGGCTAAGGGTCCAGAGCCAATGAAAGGCAGAGCCAGGGTTCAACCAGTTGATTCTGGAATGTGTTACACCTTGCTGTGGAAGCCAGTATGTTTTGGGCCTAGATGCTATATGACCCGCGATAATTATATAAACAGATTTCTTTTTAATTTTTTTAATCTTTATTTATTTTTGAGAGAGAGAGAGAGAGAGAGAGAGAGACACTGTGAGCGGGAAAGGAACAGAGAGAGAGGGAGACACGGGATCTGAAGCAGGCTCCAGGCTCTGAGCCATCAGCACAGAGCCTGACGCGGGGCTCAAACTCATGAACTTCAAGATCATGACCTAAGCCTAAGTCAGACGCTTAACCGACTGAGCCCCCCAGGCGCCCCAATATAAACAGATTTCTAATATAGGATTATGATAAACATATCCTACCTATAGTTCAGGAATTCCATGAAGACCAATAAGAACTCACTGAATTGAACGTACATCAATTGAGAGGTTACAGTGATTGGCTACCATGTATCGGGTGCCTTTCGGAGCCAGGCACTATACTAAGCACCTCACGTAGTTTATCAAAATTCTTCATACCTTTGCAATGTAGTTATTACAAAAAATGGGAATTAAAGCTTTGAGGACTCAAATAGTTTGCCTAAATTTGCATAGCTGGCATGTGACTGCATTGGGTCCATACACTTCCCAGCTTTCCATGTAGAATTCCTGACATTCCATTTGACTTGGCTGTCTCTTTCCACCCCTGTGTGGTATCCACCCCCTTCCATGAAGTCATCAACCTGCTAAAGATAATTTCTTCAGCTGCTGGGTTATTGGTGTAGCAAACTATCTCTGTGTCCTCCCTAGAAGCCTATGGCCATGGAGCTGAGGTAGGGTAGCCCTCGGAACTCCCAGTGTTACAGGCTCTGGGACTGAGGCTGTGCCCACTCTGACCTCTTCATCTTATTTTTAACAAGGTCCAGGGCATCTACGGATAGGGAAAGGGAGGAGGGCTCTCTCTCTCTCTCTCTCTCTCTCTCTCTCTCTCTCTCTCCGGTGTCTTGGGCCCCCAAGGCTGTCTGCCAGTCACTCCTTTCTTTTGCTTCCCACATGCAGCCTAAGTCAGAGGCAGAGAGACATCGTTCTCCAAGCTAATTCTTGTAGGTCACATCACTTAGACCCGGCTACACCCAGACGGATGAGGGGAGAGACAAACCTCTGTATTGCCCAGGTGCCACGTGCCCATCAAGGCCCTCCTTCATGTCCAACGGGGAATTTTCTCACCAGCGCTGTGGAGTAAGTTAAGTTGGGCTGTCTGGTGCCTCGACCACAGCTCTGTAAGCTTTCCCTGAAGAGCTCACCTTGAGAGATGGGAGAAAGCAGGAGGTAGAGATTATACACACTTTGTCTATTATCCTTTGATCAATATTAGATGTGGGGCTTTGTTGTTAGTTGTTAATACATTAATAACTTTTATGTATTCCTAGTGTAGTGACCCTTTTTATTATGAACGACCCTCTTTACTCTAGCAATATTTCTTGTCTTTGAGTTTATTTTTCTATGACATTGTCTCTCCAGCTCCTTCACAATTCCTGTTCGCATAGAATATCTTCTTTCACCCTTTTATGCTCAAGCTATTTGCATCCTTGAATCTAAAGTGTTTTTCTTGCTGGCAACATATAATTGGATTTTGTTTTTTTATCAAGTTTGAATATCTTTGTCTTTTGATTAAAGTGTATAGAATACGCGCATTGTCAAAAGTTCATAAATAACGGAAGTAGAACCAATGAATGAGTAATTAGTAGGAGTTTATTGTGCACACACCAAAAAGTTTGCAAACCAGGAGCTCTGAAACCAAACAGGGGCAGAGGCTAGAGGGGCATATTGTAGTGAGAAGGCAGTGGTTACTTATTCTTCATAGTGACTGGTTATAATATTGGAATTTTCTTAAACAATAGTGAATTGGTTAGCGATTACCTCCTATCAACCTTGGGAACCAGTTCAAGTTCTGCTTATGATTTTCAGGGGCATAAGCAAGAAAAGGACCCAGGTTCAGCTAAGTGAGCTTTGCTTGTGTGACCAACCTGGTTTTTGTCTGCTCAGGGACTTTTCCAGGTTGGTTTCTGTCTGTTTTTAACAACATCTACTGCAATTGTTGACACGGTTGTGTTTAGATCTCATCGTGCTGTTTGTTGTCTACGGTTCTCACCCACTTTTGTTCCTCCTCCCTTTCTTTACTGCCTTTTTTGTGTCCAATTTTTTATGGTGTGGTTTTTCGTCTTCCGACTTTTAGGTGTATTTCAAGCAACATTATCGAAGTAAATTTGACATGCATTAAACTGCTAATGTTGAAAGTTTTGCCACTGGGTAAGTTTTGACCTGTGCCCACCCATGAGCATCACGGTGCCCTGCCCTGTTGCCCCGCCCACCCCACCTGTCCCCGCCCCACCGCCCCGCCCACCCCACCTGCCCCCGCGCCACCCACAACGCAAAACCACTGCCATTATTCCTGTCAACATGCATTCGTTTGTATAACCTAGAATGTTATAAAAATGGAAGCCAACCATATGTATTTGTTTCATGTGACTTCACTCAACATGAATATTTTTTTAATAATAAACAAACAAGATTATTTGAAGATTCGTCCAGGTTGCTGTGTACCAACGGTTCATTCTTTGAAATGATGAGTATTACTCCGTGATGGAAAGATGACAGATAAATACAGAGACATTAACACAGATATAGATGTATACTAAGTTTTGTTTACCTATTCACCTATTGATGGACATTTGGGTTTTTCCCAGGCTTAGGCTATTATAAATAATGCTGCTATAAACATTCACATCCAAGGTCTTGTGTGGATACATGCTTTTATTTCTCTTGGATATATAGTCACTAGTGAAATCGCTGGATATTTTGGTAAGTATACTTTCATGAGATATATAATTTGAAAATATTGTGTCCGACTCTGAGGCTTGCCTTTTTGCTTTCTTCATGGTACATTTTGAAGAAAAATCTTTAATTTTAATGGAGTCCAATCAATCAGATCTTTCTATTTACTCACTCATTTTTAACCATTGCAGTCTCCACCTTTTTATATTTTTATTTAAAAAAATTTTTTTTTTAGAGAGAGAGAGTGAGTGTTCACGAACAGGGGAGAGGGACAGAGGGAGAGAGAGAGAATCAAGCGGGCTCCGCACTCAACACAGAGCCCAATGTGGGGCTCACTCCCACAACCCTGGGTTCATGATCTGAGCCAAAATCAAGAGCCAGACGTTCAACAGACTAAGCCTCCCAGCACCCCTATTTTAAATTCTTTATCTTAGTTTTAATTATCTGTGTTTTGGGAATCTTTTAGTCAGTATATGGTTGCATGTTGTGTCTCAATCCACAGCGGTAATCTTCGCTATCCTGCACAGTCTCACCTGGCAGTAGAAGGGACATCCGTACGTACCTTCAATTTCATCTTACAGTCCCCATGGTACGTAAGCAATGCCGAGCGTGCAGAAAGCTCTGGAAGAATAACAGTGGAGTATTTGGGGCATCGATCATGTTTGTTGTCTGAAAGCAGATTAAGGTTTAGGATTCATAGTCTTCCTTCAGAAAGACAAATGGTGAGGTCTGGAATATGGGGACCTCTACAATATAACGCAAAGGCTCAGTGCCTTTTAATCAACTGGAATCAATATTTGACATCTGTCCATCCCTCCAAATTCAAAAGAACCTGCAGACATGTGCTCGTTGAGAACATTATATACACGTATGCTCCATTATCCTTTCATTAATATTAGGTGTGGCCACAGACACAGGCCTCCCCCCTTCTGGAGGAGGTTGCTTCTTGTTAGCAAATGTTTGGCTCCTGCCATCCTGTGCTTGTAAAAGACCTTTTCATCATACCCCATGGAAATGTATTCTCACTCGGGTAGAGTGTGACAGGTCTCATTATACTGGCCAGGTTACAATGCAGTGGTGGGGGGAGAGCTGTGATCTTTGAGACAAACTTCACTTCCAGGTTTGTCCTGAGAGGCCCTGTCAGCCCACACCTGCCAGGCCACACCCGCCAGCCCACACCTGAGCTCACAGGTGACTGTGCTGTCTCAGGTCTCGCTTCGCCTTCTCCCTCCACCATTTTACACACATGTGTAGGAGGGCCCGCCAGAGGGCAGGTGCATGGTGCGAGCTTGTTCTCTTATGCCTGGCACACTCCAAACAATTCATAATCTAAAAACATAAATGGTGTCCTGCCATGCACTGTGAAGGGCCAGCGAGAGGCCATCCGTACGAGGGTCTGCCTGGATGTCTCCAAGGTCAGCATTCTGTAGGCCTCCTTCCTCGCGTCTTGCTTCTGGTGCAGCTCATTTGCCCCCTCTCTGCATTTCTACCACGAATCTATGCATCGCTCGATTGGGGCAGCTTCACCAGCAGCATGAACACACGTGGAAACACCGAGAAAGTTGGGTCCAGCTCCTTGGCATACACTTTGGAGATGTTGTCTATGCTTGTAAGTGATGCCGACGTGCTGGGCAGCAGAGGAAACCAAGCTCTCGGGCCAGAGCCCCTCACAGTGGGCACCACGAAGAGGTCAGTGGCTTATAGTTTGTTTGCCCGTCTGATGCCCCTTGTCCTTGACTAATCACTGGCTTTTAGGCTCTTTCAGACAATTTTTGATAATGAATATCAAAGAGCAACAAAAATACCCATTTCTGAAAATCACCCCTGCCCTCACTTCCTTAGCAATCAGGGGGAGAATTTACATTTCTGGGGTACGTGGACCAGCTTTAGTGGCAAGCATGGGCCACGGACCTCCGTGGGCAGAGGAGCAGCTGGCAGGGACCGGGTGGCCATCCTCCAGGCCCCCAGAGGACTTCCAGGCAACCCATGACCGGACAAAGACCTTATCCGCATGACGTTGTCCCAAGTCCAATCATGCTGGGCTTTCTTGGTCCAGATGCTGGGCCCGCTGGCAGGTATCTGGAGTCAGAAAGTGCTGGCTGTGGATCTTTCTCTGCTTTCGGCCTCAGGTGGGGGAAGGGCAGCCGTCTGCTGGGAGTGTGCTCCGTTGGCTTGTGTGACCACGAGTGGGGCCGACTCTCTGTGGACAAGCTGGTGACGCTGAGGAAGGCTTAGGCACATGGGTTAGGCCGAGCAGGTGCGGGCCTGTAAAGGGGACCAAAGGAGGAGGAACGTGTGATGAGCTTTGCCAGACCCACCCCCAGAACCAGCTCTTTCCCTAACCTAGAACAAGACCTGGAATGAGGCATCTAACAGCCCTTTGGAGGGTTCAGCTCTGCATCTGTGAACACAGAGGTGTACTGGTGGAGTGGGCTGGGGGTGGTCTGACCAACAAGATGTCTTACTGCAAAGGGGCTTTAAGGGGACCAAACAACAGCCACAATTTCCAAAGCAAGTTAACCTGGGTACTCCAAGTCAGCGGTCATTGTTTCCTTTTGTCAGAAAACAGGGTTTCCTGGGCAATTGTCACGCAAAGCTCAAATGTGCTCATCTTAAACCCTGGGAAGGGTAATCTGTTGATGACACAAAGCCTCAACAACTTTTTATCCAGTGCAGTGGTACCGAAAAAGAGTCTCCAAATTAAACTCAGTGACGCAGTCTGAGATTTCTTCTTATTAATTTCTCACTGGAAATACTGAGTGTTTTAAAAAATAAAAGAAATTTTGAATATTATCTATCGGGCATCCTTCCAAGTGCTTCAAACTGTTACCATAAAAATGCTATCTAAATGATGAGAACGTAGTTTTAAAAATCAGAAATGCATATTAACGGCCTCCCATGAAAATTTAATAGTTAAATATTGTGTGCTTTTCATTCAATTATTGCGCAAATGAATTATGCATGGGAACTACCTGGTGCTTATTTCCTTATTTACATTTATGAGAAGATCTCCATGCGGGTGGTGACTTTGGCGGGCTGTAGGGGGGGAGGGCACGGGGGGGGAGGGGGCAGGAGGGCAGAAGCCGGCTGCACTCAACAGCAGCGACCGTCTGAAGCCCGAATTGGAATAACAGAACAAGGGTTTGAGAAATTCGGTGAGCCTTGACTGCTCTGGTTCCTGGCAAACAGTACTGGCCTCTAAGAACACAATTCCAGAGCCGTTGCTACACCACAGCGCATGTCTCAGGGCTGAACTTGGAGACAAACCTTTCTGAACAGCCCATGATGCCCAGCGCCTGTATTTTGCAAATGAGGACAGGACACGACATCTCTTGCTTCGGGTCACAGAGCCTCGTCCTGGTCTCCTTGTCCTTCACCTCTGCTCCGTCTACCTGGAAGCAATACATAATTGACTCTCCCCACTCAGGCCCACTTGAAACTTGGCCTCTGGAGGCATCCTGGCCGAGGCCTGGAGCAGAGGGTGGCAGGGATCTTTACGTCCCGTTCTTCAGCTGAACTTTGAGTCAGACCACGGGTGCTGCCTGGGTCTTCTGCTCTGCTCCCAGGTCCCACTGCTGGATTCTCGCCCTGTGTCCGGCTCCGACTCCAGTTCCCAGACCCTGATCTCAGATACTCGCTCCCCTAGCTCTCCTTGGAGCCAGCGGTTTGGGATTTGGCCAGGTCATCTGCTCTGCTCCTGCTGGATTTGGCAGTGGCCTCTGTTCTTCTTGCACATTCTCCATGGTAGGTGCAGTTCCTGGAAACCTAACTCTACATGGTTGACCCAAAATTGATGGCTCCCGGTATCACTGCCTACTGGCCGCCATGCCCTCCGCCCGAGTAGCTGGCCAAGTGCACTGTCTGAACCTCCCGGCTTTCTGCTGCCGGGTTGCTTCCTGCTCGGTACAAGGGAACCGTGTTTGCAGGAAATCAGCTTCCGGGTTTCATAGTCTCCTAAATTGGGCTGTTCCGACTCCCCCTAGCTCCCACCCTGCAGCATTCCAATCTACCTCCCAAGAGGGAGTCTCTCCGTGGCTTGGACCTCAGAACTCCCTCTGCCCTTCTCCTTTGGATGCTGTGTGTTGGTGGAGGTGCATCACCAGCCACTGGAAATCCCTAACAGGGAACAGCCAGAGAGGGTTCCCTCCTTCTACCCAGCGGAGCTGTTTGAGGTATCTCCTTTTTGCCCTTCATTCCTGTCCTTTCCTTACCCCTCTCTCTTTGTAGGATGCTGTCCTCCGACACCAGACTCCCGGGCCCTTTCATCAACTGGTCTCTGGCCAGAGTCAGCCAAGGGAAGACTCTGCTGGGGAACATGGCCCTTTCCTGTTTCAGGCAGTGCGCGTGGCAGTGGCCACTTCTCCCGCAAGGTTGTGGCTCCTGCAGACGGGCCCTAAGCCTCCCACTGAGGTCCCGGCTTCTGAGGAATGCACACCTGCGAAGGGGCTGTTATCACATCTCCTCCCTTCGCACCGTTGGCCAGGGCCGTCCGTGGTGCCCCTGGGATGGCTCCTCTGGGCTGCCTCACGGAGCCCTGTTGAGATGACTTCCTTGTCAGCTGCCTCCTGCATTAACTGGTAGTCTTGGGGGGTAAATGGAGTCACACTATATTATGCATATATCAACTTTAATGAGACACAGCTGCAGAACTACGATGGTAAGCATACAGCTTCAGTAAATGATGGTATAGTTTAGTTATTTATTTTTAATGTTTTATTTATTTTTGAGACAGAGAGAGACAGAGCACGAGCAGGGGAGGGTAGAGAGAGAGGGAGACACAGAATCTGAAGCAGGCTCCAGGCTCTGAGCCGTCAGCACAGAGCCTGATGTGGGGCTTGAACCCACAAACCGTGAGATCATGACCTGAGCCGAAGTCGGACGCTCAACTGACTGAGCCCCCCAGGCGCCCCAACCATGGTATAGTTTAGAACTGTCATCTTAATCATCATTGTTACCCCCTGTTTTGAAAACTGAATATGGAAAGCATATCCTTGCAGGAATTCTCAGATCATTTAACATGTTTAGTCCTATTCATATTTAATTTTTTTTCGATTTCTCATGTTTTAAACTCCTCTGACGACAGCTACCTTTCTGTGCCACATCTATTAGCGACCAAGGGGGATATGTTTCCACAGCCTATCCTGAGAATATTAAGTAGTAAATGAAAAGCACATGGTTCATAATAGACCTCAAATATCCCTTCTTTCCTTCTTGCTTTCCCATCCTGCCAGCCTGTGGTTGTTTTAAACCTGCAGTGGAGAGCCTTTTCATCTCTGCTTTTCAGTGAATGAAAATCTCATCTCTATTTTTTCCAATAGACTATCGGGTCCATGAGGGACTGTGGTGGACAAATTCGGAGACTGTCCCCAAAGTTCTCAGCCCCTGGTATACACACACCTCTTCCCACTTATTGGAACACTAATCAAGGTGCTGCTCTGAAGGGCGTTCCAGAACTAATTAAGAGCCCAGATTAGTTGACCTTAACATAGGGAGATGATCAAGGTGATCTAGTGAGGTAGCCCTGAAAAAAAACAAAGGCAAGACCTTTCTCTTTCTGGAGAAAAAGATTCAAAGCATGAGGGTATTCATTGCATGAGAGGTTACTGGCTCTGAAAACGGAAGCAGCCATGTGACAAGCAATATAGGTGGCCTTTTAGGGGCCAGAGCAGCACCCGTTGACAGCCAGCAAGGAAACGGGGACCTCAGTCCTGCAACCACCAGGAACTGAATCTTGTCACAGCCATGTAAGTTCCAGATGAGGATACAGACGGGCAGACCCCCTGAGCAGAGAACCTGATCATGGCATGCCTGGCCTCTGTCCCGCAGAAGGGTGAGCTGATTAGCGGGTGTTGTATGTGCTAATTTATTAGGCAACAACAGAAAAATAGCACAGGGACTTTTTTTGTCTTTTTGCAGAGCGGAAGTTTAAGCTAAGAGGACTGAAGTTGTGTCTCTTGATCTTGTATGTGACTCCCACAGGTGCCGTGCCAGTCCCCAGAGGTGGGCTCAAGGTGCCCACACTGGGGTCTCTTTCAAATAACAATTTTGTGGGGGCACCTGGGTGGCTCAGTAGGTTAAGCGTCTGACTTTGGCTCTGGTCATGATCTCATGGTTCGTGGGTTCGTGTCCTATATTGGGCTCTGTGCTGACAGTGTAGAACCTGCTTGGGATTCTCTCCCTCTCTCCCTGCCCCTCCCGCACTCACACACTCTCTCTCAAAAATAAATAAGCATGACGAGAATTTTTTAAATTTCACACGACGATTTTGTTAAAGAAGACAAAACACCTGGTTTTCCATCAGATTAGTCCTCGGGGGCCGCAGTGCTTGTTTGTCGCTACCGCAACCCCTCTTGAGCTGTTGGGTGGGTGCCCTCTGTGAACTGTAAGGCCGGTCCTTTGAGCTTCCTTTTCGTTATTCCCAGTGTAGAAACAGGTGCAGATGGTGTGACTCCATTAGCGCCGTCCTTCGCCTGAGCCAGGATGTGGCCGCTGTGCGCCCAGGATCCCGTCGCAGACGATACAAGCCCAAGCCACTCCCAGCAGGGCGTCCCTCTGCCGTCGGGAGACAGATGGCTCTGTACTGGTGACGAAGCTGTTTCTGTGTTGTCCTTCCCGGCTGCTGAGTTCCATCTGCTTGTCCTTCCAAATTTGGCTTGTGATGAGAAGGTGCAGGGAGAAACTGGGCTTTGGGGATCACATGCTCTTCTCCACCTTTCACTGTTTCCTGGCGTTCCGCACCAAACTCGGCCTCGATAACGGCCCAAGAAGTAGCTATTTCCATATGCCAGTCTTATGCTCGGGCCGATGACTCTGCCCACCTCCACGGGTCAACCCAGTGTACATCCAGAATGCCACATGGTATGAATGGGAGACTCAGGACCGTTGACTCTGCTCTGGGCCCAGCCTCGCAGGGTGGCTCTTGATTAAAGGAGACCTCGTACCACCATCACTGGAACATACCAACAAGGCTTCCTCAGCTCCTCTTACTACTCTGTAGAATCTCAGTTGTGCATGATGAACACGTTCCGGAGATCGAATGTACAGCACGACGGGCAACAATACCTTATACTTGGAACTTGGAAGAGTTAGAACCTAAGTGTTCTCATCAACACCATCACCGAAGAGCAACTGCGTGAGGTGGTAGATGGGTTAATTAGCTTGATTGTGGTTATTTCACAAAGTATATGCATGTCAAATCAGCATATCGTACACCTTATCCATATACCATAAAAAAGAAAAATAGGGTATAATTTCCACTCTCAAGTAGCTGACAGTGAATAACATATAAATTTCGGTGAGTTGCTTGGAGACACAGACAATATATACTACATAATGTCCCGAGCCCAAAGAATCACTGTGGGTTGAATTTGATTGGGCATTTTTGTGGAGGACATAAAACCTGAACTGGACCTTGAAAAATTAATATCCAGTTATAAAAGCCTGTCTTTATTTCAGAGAGGCACATCAGTAAATCCACCCACTGAAGAAAATTTGGAAACAGAAAAGATTGGAGAAGGCAAATATTTCCTATAATCCCCCAAGACCAAGATACCAATGTGTAACGACCAGAATAAGCTTGTAAAACTTTTATTTTGCCCATTCTCCTAGTTTGTTTCTTGTATCTTGACTAGAATGTATACTTCATCTGGTGCTGATACAGTTTTGGGACATCTTAAAAATTAAGCACAGTGTAGAATACAAAAAATTTCTTAAATTATAATAATCCCCTCATCGCCCTAGTAAAAGCTTCTTACCTTCTGTTAATTGATTTTATCCTCCTTAGCTCCTTCATTTCCAAGGCAAAAGAGAAAAGTATTGATTTACATTTCCACTACTTTCTGAATTCAAATTTTCTACTTTATTTATCAAGCTTTTTACTGTTACTGAATTCAAATAGGAATGAATTAGAGAATACTGGGTAACAAAACAGATGCACTTAAATACAGTTTTTGAAAATACACATCCGTGTTGTTTAAATGCAAGAGAGTCGTAACACTGAACTACCCTAGTTGCCAGCAGAATTGCTTTTACTAGATTATAATACAGCCTGTGTTCATTGCAACCGAATGTTCTCGTTTCACCTAGCAAAAGAACATTAAAAAATCTTATCAAGGGGAGCCTGGTGGCTCAGTTGGTTGAGCGTCTCGACTCAGGTCATACATGACCTCATGGTTCCTGAGACCGAGCTCCACGTCTGGCTCTGCACTGACAGTGTGGAACGTGCTTGGAATTCTCTCCCTCCCTTCTCCCTCCCCTCTCTCCCCCTCTCCTGCTCTCTCTCTGTCAAAATAAATAAATAAACATTAAAAACCACCTTCCAGACTGTTATTGAACTTGTGCATTAGACAGCCCCCTCAAATATCACATGACTCAAGTATGCCTTCGGCAGGCCTGGATTACCGTCTATTCGTGCGTGAGTTCTCCAGCACAGAAAGTCATTGAGGCTTATCGACACATGCACGGGGAAGAGCGATCGTTCTGATGTGGCAGAGATCCAGTGGGACGCAGGGAAAAGTGGGATTAAGAGCAGTGGCCCTACCTTTCAGACTGCAGTCTCGTCTCCAAGGGGTGGGACACAGATGTTGGACCATCAGACCTGTGCTTGAGGATATCTCAGGGCAAGTGCTAGTCAACTGTTCCTTGGTGTTGATGCTCCGTGGTATTGACTGGTTTTCTTGGCTGAATGTGAATCAAGATGCATCTTGGTGCATCCCAAGAATGAGTAATTCATACAATTCATCCTCAAGCAGTCTAATCAGTTGGCGTGGGAGCATGGCTACTGATTATCATCCACTTACGCCTTACACCACACTCAGCACTCTCAACTCGTTTTTCACATATTTGAGGCTGAGCACCTTAATTTCGCCTGCACCGTAAAATATTACTGCTCCCAATATATTTCTCGAAAGAGGATCCCAAAGGTAGGGCTTGTATAAAATATCATTTATTCCTCCCTTTAACTCCAGACCACAAGGAGTGTGGGTCAGGCAGCCTGGAGGTGAGGATGGGGCAGGGGGCGTGGAGGGGAGGTCTGGGCCACCTCTGGGTCATCCAGCTGCAGTGAGCTAGACGGTCACTCCTCGAGAAAACGACACACACAGCTGTTCTGTTGGTGTGTTTCCTCTGAAGGTCTTTTTCTTCCTCTCTCTCTCTCTAATTATTTATAGTCCTGAGAAATGAATTTATTGCCAGAAGTCAGAGCTATAGATACGAAATGTCAGACCCTCCACCCAAGGAGCTGTTACTTCCCGGTCTGCCTCTGGGCCCTCCCGCCATCACCCTGCACTCTAGCAGTCCGACCTGCCTAGTCACATGTTCCTGCAAAGAGTAATCGTTTTCTCCGCCGACAAGCCTCCAGGTTGAACTTTATCTTGGAGAAGGTAGAAAAAGCCCATAGATAAGGTTGTCCTGGAATTTATATCAGGTATCTGGCGAACTGACTTTACTAGGTAGGTAGGTACATAAATCAGCTAAATTCCACAATCACTTCCATTAAAAAAATTGCTTTCAAAATTTAAAATGACATATCAATATATACAAAAGGTAAGTAAAAATTCTTTACGTTAAGCAAACACTAAAAATGAACACGGGCAGAATAATTATGCTTGGAATCTACGTATGTCTTCAGATGCTGAGACCTTAGAGATCACGGCACAAGTTTGCTGAATGAAAGATAGTCTCAGTTCTGTTTCTTTTGAAAATATCAGCCCAAATATTTTTGCCTCCGTTTATACTATTTTTGCTCAAAAATGATTTTTACAAGATAAACCATATCACATTATTTGGAATGTTACCAAATCTGGATGCAAAATATCATTGGCGTTCTCCATTTTATCCTACTCCAGTACAGAATGTAATTCATCATTTTAAAGTGTTGAGCTATTCCAAAGTGCATTTATGGAATTTGAAATTAAATTTTGTATGCTATTTAAGATTTCTTGATTTAATGTATCTGGCCCTTTGCTTTTGAAGGGATATTTCAGTGTCCTTCCTGAATGATTTGTTCCAAGAATTCACTAAACACTAAAATCTAATATTTCTGTGGTATTAGATGTTGAAATTTTTGTTTCTTTTTAAAAGTTTATTTACATATTTTTAGAAATAGAAAGAGAGTACGTGGGAGGGGCAGAGAAAGAGAGAGAGAGAGAGAGAGAGAGAGAGAGAGACAGAGAGAGAAAGAATCCCAAGCAGGCTCTGCACTGTCAGCATGAGCCCGACGTGGGGCTCACACTCATGAACCGTGAGATGGTGATCTGAGCTGAAATCAAGAGTCTCTTAACTGACTGAGCCACCCAGGTGCCCCAGGTGTTGAAATTTTTGAATGAAAATTCAACATGACTTTGAACAACATGCAGTCAAAATTTAGAGGATTCATCCACTAAAAACTGAGTTTCATGGCACTGCAGGAATTTTAGATGGATTCTGGGGAGGCTGTCTGAGGTCAGACCGATGACATTTTTAGTGTATCCAATGTCAGGTTTCCTCCCCTAAAGTTTGTTCTTTGGTAATTCTCTCTCTCTCTCCCTCTCCTCCCTCTACACACACACACACACACACACACACATGCACAACATACACATACACACAAATACATGTACACACACATAATACACATGTACACACATACATACACACACGCACACACCCTGCAATACTTTACTAATCAAAATAGAGGGCGCCACCGTTTTCTTAATAAAATATTGCTTTTCCTTTTTTAAAAAATTTTTAACATTTATTTATTTTTTGAGAGACAGAGAGAGACATATTATGAGCAGGGGAGGGGCAGAGAAAGAGTCACAGAATCCGAAGCAGGCTCCAGGTTCCGAGCTGTCAGCACAGAGCCCGACGCGGGGCTCGAACCCACGGACCGTGAGACAGAGAGTGAGCAGGGAGAGGCAAAGAGAAAGGGAGACACTGGATCTGAAGCAGGCTCCAGGTTCTGAGCTGTCAGCACAGAGCCTGACACAGGGCTCAAACTCACAAACCGCAAGATCATGACCTGAGTCAAAGTCGGACACTTAACCAACTGAGCCACCCAGGCACCCCAGCAAAATGGTGATTTTTAATTTTTTTTTTCAACGTTTATTTATTTTTGGGACAGAGAGAGACAGAGCATGAACGGGGGAGGGGCAGAGAGAGAGGGAGACACAGAATCGGAAACAGGCTCCAGGCTCTGAGCCATCAGCCCAGAGCCCGACGCGGGGCTAGAACTCACGGACCACGAGATCGTGACCTGAGCTGAAGTCGGACATTTAACCAACTGAGCCCCCCAGGCGCCCCAGTTAAATATTGCTCTTCCAATGTCATTCTGCTCTACCAAAATTTGTAATATCACACAGAACCAAATAACGTTATGTTTGCCGCTTCTCTCTGCACTGACTTTGCCGCAGCATTCAGTGTCACTCCAGCAGTGTCAGCTTCGACAGGGTGCACCCCCAGCATTTCCTCTTTGCTTCTGAATTGCAAGAACAAGGTTGGGCCACAATCTCAACGTATGACGCTCATCTCCCGTTGGAAGCACCTGATTACAATGACATACAACCGCTTTCAACCATTTGAAAAGCTCTGCGGCTGCTAATGGAACCAGAACATCAACACCACGACAGCCACTTCTCCCTCACGTGGGAAATCTGGGAAGAGTAAATGAACGTGATTCACTCAGAGCAGTGGTGGAAAGCAAAACGCCTTTGCAGAGTGATCTGAAAATACACCTGTGGCAGCTGTCAGTCATCAGTCTGGGGCACAGTCTTCTTAAAGTCATTCTTCAGGTGTGAGGCCCGTGCTGGGTTTGTTTCGGTGGATTTGCTCTGGTTTCCTGTGGTCACTGAGCTCCTTCTGACTTCCAAGACCAGGGCTCGACATCGCCTCTGAACCCCAGATCCAGGCCCTAATTCCCTGACACGGACGGCTGACGGCTGATTAGCCTCTTGGAATCTACCCAAATGTTCCTCACTCCCAGCTGGGACACCTGCCTCCGACTGGATTTACTCACGCCTTTGCCCTTCCTAAACCACCACCAACACCAACCTTTGGGGTCCCTTTCTCTGTGATTTCCCTGTGACCCCATCCTGGCCAGCAATCCACTCCCTACCTGGGCACGTGGTCTCCCTCCCTCGCTCACTCACCCAGTATTAAGTCTAGATTTCGCCTTTCTGTTTGCTGCGCCTTAATCCCCTGTGGGGTAAGCCTCTATTTCCTGCTCATCTAATACATAATGGTGGCAAGTTGTTGTCCTTTGAGGAAATGGTCAGGAGACAAAATGGGTGATAGTTAATTTGGGCAGTTTGTGGCTTTGTTTCGACAACGATAGAGGCCTCTTTTAAAACCTGCTGTTCACAAATGCTATTCCAATTAACTTCACAAGCGTCCATTTGTATCCTGTCCGGGAAAGTGGGTCCCAATCTTTGCCAAATAACTCTGGACGCTGGAGATTTTTTTCTTGGGTAGTTTTTCTTTCATTATTATGTGGTGACGTAGGTAAAATTACTTGGTGCTGTTGTGATGTGGGTCTGGTGAGAGACAGGTCTGCGCTTCACCCACGTGTTGGCAGGATGTAGGGTAGTGTGCTAATTCCTGATCCGACCACTGAGTCCTAACAGGACGCCATTTCCAATGACCCCGCAAGGTACGGTAGGTGCCCAGCATTGGCTGTCTCAATGAAGCAGGATGGAGATCCAGCGAGCAAAGCCTAGATTTAAGGGTGTTTCAGAGTTTACAAAGCACATTCATAAATACACAGGCCACCCTGAGAAAGGGAAAATGCAAAAACAAGTACACTTACTAAAAGCATGAAGCAAGGTCAAATCAGGAAGCCGTGCTATCAAGACCCTGGGGTCCTCGTCCAAGGCTAATCGGTGATATTCTTACAGACTTGGGGATGGTTGGAGAATGGTTTGTTGAGGTTACCAGAAAGAAAGACCACCCCTAAAGCAATCCACATTCCCCCGAGATCCTCCTCTACCAAGTGAAGAAATGGAGAGGGCATTCTAGCTGGCGTTACTATAAGGGACCATAGAAGTCATAGAAGGTCATAGAAGGGAGAAACTTGTACCAAGGGAGTTGGGTCCTTCTTGCATCCAGACCATGCATCTCACACCTGTTATTTTTAGCAGGAAGAAATGGGACCTGAGTATCAGGTAGATGGATGGAACTTGGGGGTCTCTGCTGGAACTTGGGGGAGCAGCGAAGCATAGAAGATGGGAATGAGGAGGAAGAGGTCCTCGAAGCAGCTATCTTGGAAGGTGGGGATCCTTTGGGTTCATGCTGGTGTGAGGGACGGGGCACTGAATGTGAGTGGGAACAGAAATATCAGCATCCCATGTGTCTTCTATGTAACAGAAGACACACATCTCTTCGAGGAAATGAATTGAAGGAAAAACTGTGCATTCCATACTTTAAGTAAAAAATACCCAAAGGACAAGGCTCACATTGTACTCAGCCTGCAACCAAACTCTGGAGAAGAGAGGCTGCGTCAGAAGCTGCCGGCAAAGGACTAGAGATGAAGCAAATACTCTGCTCCCGATTGAGACAGAAAAGAGGCCCATCCAAGTCATTGCCGAGAAAGCAGGTTGACCTGAGGTGGACCCACTACAAACCACAAAAGGCTGATGAGCAAATTCCAGAAGAAAACAAACCTGCACAGCAATGCCTTCTGGTGGGCAATGATATCCCTGTTTTCCTCCGCTTACTGCTGTCCCCTGTCCCGTGGTCATGTGACTGAGCCTCAACCAGTTTCAGCAATCAAAGGGAATGGACATAGCAGCAGAGTCTGGGCTTCAGAGGGAGCCTGTCTGTCTTCCAGAACCAACTCCTCCACTGATTGGCTGGGTGATCTTAGAATCAGGCTCCTCATCTGTAAAATGGGTAGAAGACGTCTCTGAGCGGCTTGCTTTAATAGACGAGCATGAAAGGTACCTGTTAAGGCATGTCCCAAATACTGCCTGTGGCATAATGAAATGAAACATGGATTGTTGTTGATCTGAAATGGATCTTTAACTGGGTATCCGGTAGTTAATGTGGGAACCCTACCAAGGTTACATTTGTTATCCTAAATAATTCTCCTAGGAAAATCCTAGCACATTGTGTGCACCTAGCAAGCATTAAAATGTTAATTACCATTATTTTTATTCGATAAAGATTATCCGTTGCAAGCCATTTATATAGTAGATCAGGAAGCTAAAGCTTGAAACATGTATGTTAACTCACTCAAGACGGCACACAGTTTTTTTATTTCTCCAAAGGCGGAACTCAGATCTACAGAGGCCCCACTGCTGAGGTCTCTATATCTCACTGGTAACAGCAGCTCTAAGTAGACTGTTCTGGAGAGTGTGGAGATCCATCCACAGTTTTAATTATTCCTTCTTTGAACCTAATGCTGATCGCTTGCTACATAAAGTGGCCAGAGGACCAACAGGAGTAGCATCACTGGGGAGCTTGTTAGAAATGCAGAATCAAAGTTCCCTCCTTCATTAGAATCAGCCTTTCAGACAAAATCCCCAAGTGGTTTGTTTGCACGTGAACATTTGAGAGACTCTTTCTAGCTCAGCTTCTGTCTCTGACCCTCAGAGTGAGTCATTCTTACTCCCGGCTGTAAATTAGAATCACCTGAGACGTTTGGGAACCTACTGAAGTCTGAGCCCTACCCAGAGATTCCGATTTCATCAGCCTGGGGTGGGCCCTGGGGATTGGTGTTTTCTCTCACCTCCCGGGGCGATCCTAATGCGCAGTGTTGGCTGAAAACTACGGATTTAAGGAGAACTTTCCCTCCCAAAGCAAAAGAAGTTGGATGAAAACAATGTCTCCAATGACAAAGCTTTCCTGTAGCATTGAGAGACTGAATACAAATGGACGATGGCCAGACTACATATAAAATTAGAACCCTGACCCACAATCTTCAGCGGCCAGCCAGGAAACCAACTTGTCATCTACAGTGGCCAGCCCAGGAAACCAGCCTACCACCTAGGAGTCAGACTCATAGGAAGCCAGAGTGCTATCTCTAGCAATCAGCTTGGGACCCCCCCAGAAGAACCCCTGTAACAATTGGTTCCAAATGGGCAGAACCTGATTAATAACGGCCAGCTTCTCTAATTTTCGTTCCCACTTTCAACTTAAGACGAAAGAGAGAAAACCAGATATGCACCCCTCACTAATCATATGGGATGCCCCGTTTCTAGTTAGCCTAGCCCCAGCTTCTCCATGCCAACAGAGAGGAGGCACACCTGAGCCTTCCTTTTCCCCACCATGAGGCTGTCCCACCCCTTTCTCTGCATTTGAGTCTGCCAAGCACAAGGGGTGCGGCTGACCCCCTTGCTAACGCAATCTCTGAGTGAGTGGGCTTTGCTCGTTCCCATGTGGTCGGTCTGCATGTACTGCCCCAGCATGCTGCGGGACATGAGGTGGCTGCAGGATGGCCACAGAGACAACAGAGCAGACATTTAATACACTCTGAAGCTGACACTTCCTCTCCCCCTCCTGCCACATCTGTCTCAGCAAATGGGAGGGTCAGAATTCGATGGACTAAGGCCCTGGTCATCTCAAGCTCCTGAGTCCTGCTCCCCTGACCTGTGTCGTTCTGGTCCTCTCCTTCTGAGAGTCATTGTGACATCATGGGACGGGGGCTCTGGAACTGGGCTGCCTGAGTTTGGACCTCAGCTCCACAGCAGATTAACTGTGCGACCTTGGGTGAACAATCGGTCCCTCTGTGCCTTGGTTCCTGATCCTATCTCTTGTGAGAATTCACCCCGTTGAAGTGTGTAAAGTACTTTGCCCAGGACCCGGGGCTTATTCAGGAAGCCGCTGTCAGCATTCTTCTGCAGGATGCTATTTTTTCCTCCTCACTTTGTCACTCAAGCAAAGACACAAGCTTCCTCCATCACTGAATGCAAGCACTGTCTATAATAGAATTTACTGAAGGTTGGGGGAAGGGGAGGCAGTATCGGTCAACTTCGGCTGCCCTAAAATACCATAAAGCTGGGCAGCTTAAGCAGCAGAAATTTCTCACAGTTCTGGAGGCTACAAGTCCAAGATCAAAGTTCTGGCTGATTCAGTTTCCGGTGAGAGCTCTTTTTCAGCTTGGAGACAGCCACGTTCTTTTCATCCTCACATGCCCTTTCTTCATTCAGTGTGCACACAGGAGTGGGCAGGGGGAGAGCTCACTCTCCGGTGTCTTTTCTTAGAGAGATACTAACCTTTTCAGTTCAGAGCCCCACCCTCATGACTTCATTTAATCTTAATCGCTTCCTTACTCCAAATGCAGCCACACTAGGGTAAGGCTTCCACCCATGAATCTGGTGGAGACATGCATTCAGGCCGTAACAGAGGCATATTCCCAGTATCAGGGGAACAACTCAAAAGGGCAGACATCTTTGTTCATCTTTGTTCGCTGACGTGCCTGCCGCCGGATACCCTCTTTCATGTCTCATTCCGTCCGCAGTGGAAGCGAGGCTCACCGTCATGCCCTTGAGGGGCTTCTCTCTTCTGATTTCCAGAGTCCCAGGTCCTTCAAGACTTCTGTCATCCAGGGCATCCAGAAGCTATTAATCAATTAGCATGAGAACAGTCTGGCCCTGGAAGGGGTTCCTCTTACTTGGTTAAGGAGAATTACACAGCTCTTCTTGTCTCAATACTTCTCTCCCTCATTGTGGTTTTCTGAAATCTTATGGGTTCTTAAACCGATGGGTTCTTGAATACTGGGTTGAAAGACTCACTGAACTATTGCCATATTCATGCATTCAAACCTATTCATGCTTCCGTGTGCCAGGCATTGTGCTGAGTGATGGGGAAATGTCATGAGTCCTCTCGTGGAGCTTTCATTTGTGGAAGACTAAGAAATCTGACTTAGACTGAGCATCAGAAAAGACATAGGAGAGAAATGACCTTTGGTCTGAAATCTAAATAATGAATAAAAGTTTGCTTGGCAGAGGGTGTGGGGGGCCTGGGATGAGGTAGGTGGAAGGGGTAAGGAACTGGAGAGATCAATTCTGACAGAGAAAGATCCATTATTATAAGCAAATAAAGTATCAGAACTTCACAGGCATGTTAATCAGGGTCTGTTATGCCAGGCTAACGTAGGTATGTTAGCTGGAAAAACAGAAACCACCTGTCATTCTTAACTGGAAGGAATTCGATAGAGGAAATTGTATACTTTGGTAAAGAAAAAGCTAAGGAACCAAACTTAGGGCAGTGAGACACCATAGTGATTCACAACAGCTGGTAAGTGTTCTTAAATTTAAAAAAATAATTTTTTTAAAGATTTTTATACTTTATACTTCAACACACGCCATTAAGAAAGTTAAAATACAAGTCACAGACTGCGAGAACACATTTGCAAATCACAGCTCTGATAAAGGACTGCCATGCATCATACATAAAGAACACTTACAACTCAATTATAACAGCAAACAACCCAATTTAAAAATGGGCAAAAGACTTGACTAGTCATTTCTCCAAAGAAGACACATAAATGACTAATAAGCACATGGAAAGGTACTGAACGAAACTCATCATTAGGGAAATGAAATTAAAACCACCTCACACCCACTAAAATTCCCATTAGACTCCTGGGAATTTACTCAAGGGAAATGAAAACGTATGTCTTCTCAAAGACTCACGTAAATGAATGTTCTTAGCAGCATTATTCACGATAGCGCCAAACCAGAAACAACTGAAGTGTCTATCAACTGGTGAATTCAGAGTTTGGTATAGTCAGACAGTTGAATGCTATTTGGCACGAAACAGGAATAAACTACTGATACATTATACAACATTGAATGACCTCAAAAACATTATACCAACTGAAGGAAGCCAGGCACAAAGGCTCCTTATTAAATGTAAATTTACAGAGCCAGAGTGCAGGTTGATGGTTATGGGGATGCAACTGTTGATTGGCTGCAAATACACTCACAGGAAGTTTTGAGGGATGATGGAAATGTTCTTAAGCTGAACTGTAGTAATGATGTCTCAACTCTACAAATTTACTAAAAATTATTGGATTGCACACTTGTGGTGCTTAAGATGAGGTTAAATTACACCCCCATAAAGCTGTTACAATTTGCACATAATACACCGTGTGGCTGTAAGTTGGACTCGGCTACTTCCATTGACATGGTCACATTATCTTCTCCCTTCCGTTTGTTGCTCTTGAAGATTTCCCACCCATTTCTGGACAGCCTTGTTGTTCAGTTTCTAGTTAAGCTCATAGGTACCAGGTACTTCATTAGAACATTATGTTTCTCATTCTGAAAACTGCTTTCCTTCAAGTAATTATTAATCACGATTGCCAAAGGCCATGTCTCATGCCAGCTGGCTACACGTTTGAGTGTTCGTGGGCCATTCATCATGAAAGTGACACATCTGTTGTGCTCTCCTGGCTTTACTGCCTTGTAGGGTAGAGCATATCGGCATCCTGTGCCTACTATCCCATCTCTACTGCTTTATTCAGGACCACTTTAACTCAGAGTTAATATGAACCTGACCTTATTCCTCTCTCTGAAGTTTGGTGTGGCAAAGGGACAGTGGCAAGATGGCATCTTTCTTTAAATGTTTATTTATTTTGAGAGAGAGAGAGAGAGAGAGCAGGGGAGGGGCAGAGAGAGAGAGAGACAGAGAGAGAGAGAGAGTGTGTGTGAGTGTGTGTGTGTGTGTGTGTGTGTGCAGGGGAGGGGCAGAGAGAGAGACAGAGAGAGAGAGAGAGTGTGTGTGTGTGTGTGTGTGTGTATGTGTGTGTGTGTGTGTGCAGGGGAGGGGCAGAGAGAGAGAGAGGCAGAGAGAGAGAGGAGAACCCCAAGCAGGCTCCGTACTGTCAGTACAGAGCCCCACATGGGGCTTGATCTCACAACCCTGGGATCATGACCTGAGCCAAAATCAAGAGTCAGATGCTTAACTGGGCCACCCAGGTGCCCCCAGGATGGAATTTTTAATGGTTTTCAGCTCTCCAATATGATTCTTCACAGAGGCTAACAACTGAATGTTTGTGTCCCCCCAGAACTCATGTGTTGAAAACCTAATACTTGATGTGATGGTATTTTGAGGCAGGCCCTTTGGGAAGTGATTAGGTTGTAAGAGCAGAGCCCTCATAAGTAGAATCAATGTCCTTATTATTGAGGACCGAGAAAGCTCCCTTGCTCCTAACGTGAGGACACAGCGGGAAGGTGTGGGCCTTCCTGAACCAGGACGTGGGCCTTCATCAGACATTGAATCTGCTGGTGTGTTTATCTTGGACCTCCCGGCCTCCAGAACTCTGAGAAGTATGTTTCTGTTGTTTATACATCACCTAGTCTACAATATTTTGTTATAATATTGGAACAAGGTACAGGAAAATGGTCCATATGTCATCAAGAAGTAAAACTGAGGGTGAGAAAAGAGGCAAAGCCCAGAGGTGTCTGGGCTTATGCTTTAGAGAAATGTGACTTTTCTTCTTCCTTTCTTTTTTAGGAGGAAAAGAAGAGAAGTTGTCTTCCCACCTTTGAGTCTATCAGGGTGAGATCTGCTGTCTTTGGTTCCCCATCATTTATTTTCAAATAGCTAACCAAACCAACCAACCAACAAAAAGAGAAAACATTAATTCATTCCCTCTGCCTCCTGCACACCCCCCAAAGAAGAAGAATTAATGTTAACTCTTCCAGAAGTGTGGGAAAGACAAAAATTCCATGTGGACCCTGCTACTGTGTGACCTACGACCCCAAAGACCTTTGAGGGAACCTATCTTCTCGTTCAGGAATCTTCTTCTAGGAAACAGGGATTTGTCTTTTCAGCCATAGAGGATTTTCGTGAACCTCAGTGGCAACAATAGACCTGATGGGATGTTAGAAAGAATAATTTCTAAGTGTGTGGTTGACATTACATACCACATTCCCTCACCCGCTTGAAGGAGACTGAGTGTTGGCATTCGGTGAGTGAGTAGAGAGAGTAGAGTGTTTTTATTACCCACTTAGTAACCTGACCCTCAGAAGCACCCACAGGCAAAAGTATGTAGAATAAATTCACCAAATAATTCATTATTCAAACCAGGATGGGAACCTGAAAGGAGACGCTAGTAACCATCATGCTGGGGCCACAGGAATAAGACACACCTGTCTTGAGAAAACAGGGTCATGTAGACCCGTCCTTAGACCTAAGGAACATTCCTGAGAGGCTCATGGCCCTCTCTGAAATCTCCTTCACCACACCGACTGAGAATTTCCAGTAGAGCTCACTTTCCTTCACAAGCAAGCTAGCCTGGGTGGGGTGGGAGGCCGCAAGGTGAGAGCCTGTGGTAGCACAAACGTGGGCACTGGTGTGGGGACAGGTGCCCATGCTCGGTGTCCCAGCCCCAGGTGCTTGCACGGGGAGGCCAGACTTCCGGAGCCTGGGAGTCTGAGATCAAGGCGTGGGTAGGGTTGGGTCCTCCTGGGGCCTCTCTCCCTGGATGCGGTCTTATCCCCGTGTCCTCACATGGTCGCCCCTCTGTCTGTGTCTCAGTCGTCGTCTTCTTTTTTAATGCTTATTTAGTTTTGAGAGACAGAATGTGAGTGGGGGGAGGGGCAGAGAGAGAGAGAGACACAGACTCCGAAGCAGGCTCCAGGCTCCGAGCTGTCAGCACAGAGCCCGACGCGGGGCTCAAACCCACGAACCGCGAGATCATGACCCGAGCTGATGTCCGACACTTAACTGACTGAGCCACCCAGGCGCCCCTCAACCTTCTCTTCTTATAAGGACACTGATAACACTGAATCAGGGCCACCCTCCTGACCTCATTTTCACTTTATCAGATCTTTAGAGACCCATCTTCAAATATAGTCGCATTCTGAGGTCCTGAGGTCAGGGTGCAACATATGACTGTTGGGGGACAGAGGTCGGCCCGTAACGCTGCCTTTCTCACACACACGACTGAAGAGCCGCACTCAGAGCCCCCAGTTCCCCTGTCCTTGCCCCTCCCCCAACTTTGCTGCTTCCCCAGTTTGGGACCCACAGGACGGGGGCGCCAGGAGTGGAGAAGTGGGGTCGCTGATGTTCAGGCTCTGCCCTGCGGCTGTCACTTTGGGTCTTAGCGGCTCCTGTGCTCTGGACACCCGAGGTGGCTGGGTCGTGGATCCCGTGCGTCCTGGCCCCCATCTCACCCCAGAGCAGGGGATCCCCCCGCCCTCGTGGATCACCCACTCCGGTCTTAGTGAGCACCTCCCTCGAGCTTCATCTCCTCACATCCCCACGTCCTGCAGAAATCGCCCCATGGTTCTGTCCACAGCTCTGCTGCTGACATGATGGGAAGTGAGACCCCCTCCTGTGGGAGCCTCCTCCCTGGGGGGGCCCTCTACATGGTGTCTGTCGAAGGTGGGGGAGCCTCACCCTGACTCCTCCTGAAATCCCACCAGGCCTCCTGTCTCACAGCCATCTAGGACCTGGGTTCTCGCTCTGTTGGGATTATTGCCTGTCTGTGGACACGGCTTTTTCCAGCACAGAGCGCCTATGCAGACGGCTGTTCATCCGTGTGGCTCGTGCCGCAGGGACAGGTGCAGACAAGCCCTTTTCCAGGCCCGGGTGGGGTGATGGGCCGCCCCTGGGCCCAGGCCCCCGGGACCCGCTGGCAGGGCCGGCCCCAGAGGCGAGGTCAGCAAGGCTCCAGACACAACCTCCCTTTGGGAGTGGGCTCTCCGGTCGAGCACAAGGGGACTCGAGTGAAGAATGGACATCTTCCCACATGCTCCACAGCAACACGGGCTCAGCACTGGGCTGCGAGGGGCTGAGGGGCCGTGGAAACACTTCGAGACTGAACATTCCCTATGTGACCGTGCGGGGAGACGGGAGGGTCCCCGGCAGACACCCGGGGAGCATGCAGGCGGTGGCGAGAGACCCCAGGTGGGAGGCACACAGAGTCCCCTCACGGCCCGGCTTTCGGGGGGGGGGGGGCGCCAGGCCTGTCCTGGAACAGGTGGGTTTGGGGAGGGAGAAGGTTAAAGGTTGCAAGGAGAGTCCAAAGGGAGTGGAAATCCAGCCATGGGACAGCGGAAGGGGCGGTGGGGGGGGGGCGGGATGTCTGGGGGGAGCAGACATTGTGGCCCGGCCTCCGGGGTCTGGGGGGCCGGGCAGCGTGTCGCGGACCGGCCGGGAGAACGCGGTCCCCGGGCCCGAGGCGCCCCACGTTTCCATCTCGGTTCGCTCCCGCCGCCCACGACTCGGCCTGACGCCTCCTTTTAAGCTTGTTTTGCCAAGTGTTGTGCCGATTCCCACCTGTGAGTCCATCTGTGCGTCACCAAGGCCTGCGGTCCTCTGACGCCCGCTCGCCTCCACGCGCAGGTGTGCGGCCCGCGGCCCGCGGCCAAGGGCCGGAGCCGGGAGAGGCTCCACCTGCGAGCCGGCTGCTCCGGGGCCGGACGGCGCCAGGTCCCCGTTGTCCCCCGTCCCTCACCCTCCTCGCCACGTGCGACCGCACGCACAGCGCACGCCGGACACACACTAATAAGCACGCGTGCACACAGGACGCCCATGCATTGCCCTTCCTGCAATTCTGGCGGCAGAACTGACCTGCTGCACTTCTGGGCTTAGCAAATACCGCCAGGGCTCTGGCCAGCCGTCTGAAGGTTGCTTGATGAAATAAGTCACGTGAACTGTTCCCGTACAAGGATCCTTGCCGGCCACTCGCGTTTCTTTTTGCTTATGTAGAAATGTTTACTTATTTATTTGGGGGGGGTGGTGGGCAGAGAGAGTCAGGGAGAGAATCCCAAGCAGCTCTGTGCTGTCAGCACGGAGCCTGACGCGGGGCTCAAGCTCACAAGCCATGAGATCACGACCTGAGCCGAAGTCGAGAGTCGGGACACTCCACCGACGGACCCGTCCAGGCACCCCTCCACTTCCATTCCTCTGGGGACTTTTATGCCGTCGCGGTGTCCCGGTTCTTCCTCAGCTTTGCTCACATGACACAGAAACTAACCTTTTGGTGGTGCAAGTGTGGCTCGGGGCTCCTCATGGTTTGTACCACCGGGGAAGGAAGAACAGGCCCAACCAGGGCAGGTGCGAAACAGGACTCGGCGACTATCGGCCCGTCCCCCACACTCCTCTTTCTTCTGTGAAAACCAGCAGTGCAGGCTGTGTTGTGGGGGGGTAATTTCCACCTGTTACTCAGGGGGAAAACATGGAACTCAGTGCAGGCATTTTATTCTGAGAACTCACCACCTGCTCGGTGAAGTAATTTGAATCCATGCTGACGTGAGAACCTGTTTTGGAGACCGCAATCACTGCTTCCCTGGGAGAAACCACCCAGGTCCTGCTCCCGAAGCCTCCCTCTTAGTGGACAGGACCTCCATCTCCTGTTGCTCAAGCCAGAGATCCTCGGGGATCGTCATGGCTCCTCCCTTTCCTTGGCATCTCCATCCAACGCGGCCATGCGAATTCTGCCTCGAAGGGTTCTTTCAAGGGACTTCGGGTACATCGGTGCCATTATGGAGGCCTATGTCTGGGAGGTGGCAGATGGGGAACAGATACTGGGGCTGTGGAGGCACGTGAGCTGACTTGTCTAACAGGACAGTGACCCTGGGACTGAGCTGGGCTCACAGTGCCATATTCCTGGACCCAGGGCTCCCCACAGGAGGGAGAGTCAGCCTCTTTGACACTAAAATCATGCCATTTTCAGGAGACCATTGTAAAGAATGAACAGAGAGGACAATAATACTAAAAGGTCATCGTTTCTTTGTTTTCCTAATGCATTTTTTTAAGTACAATGTTTGGGGATCCGACACCCACTCGTGTGCACCGTCCGTGTGTGACTCACAGCCCGGGTGGACCCAGCACAGAGCAAGGATGCGACGTTCGCTGACTCCGTGAGCGAAGGCGTGAGCGGGTGGCTCGCTGACGGCTGTGAGCACCTGACATGTCTACTTGTCCCTGTCACTTCACTAGCCACGACAGCCAGGAACCGTCCCACTGTTAATATTGCATGCATTTCCTCGGAACTCTTAATCAGGAAGTTTGGAAACACTCAAGGATATGAGAAGGAACGGCATGTCACGAGGTGTCATCTCCTGCCTTAGATGGTTACACACCTCAAGGTCCATTTGGTCGCTCAGTCAACAAATTTGTACTGAACGCTTTTTCTGTCTTAGGTACCGAAGTGAGGGCTGAGGGTCGAGCAGTAAAACCGAGCCAAGATATCCCTGCCTTCGTTCCACCAGGAGACAGGCAATAAGCAAAAAACAAAATCAAGACTGTATACATAAAATCATAATAAAGGTTTTATAGTGTGTGTATACCACATGATATATGTATATATATGTTAGCGTGTGTATACATGTGGTATATGCATGTATACATATGTGTACGTAGCACGTGAGGCCATGGTAAATGCCGCAGGAAAACTTAGGGCAGGGTACAGGTGATGAGGAATGTCTGTACGCGAGAGGCGGCTTTAAGTCTGAAGTGGGCCCCGGGCTAGATGTCTCTAGAAGCTGTCATTTTCACTGCACGTGAGGAGGCGAAAGAATTAGCCATGCGGACCTCTGGACCATCATCTTCTCGGCAGGGGCAGATCCTGGTGTGTGTGTGGCGGGGCTGGCCTGGTCCTTCCCCTGGGGGGTGACCCAGCCGGCGAGGCAGGTTCCCCTCCAGGTGGGCAGTGAGGAGCACTCTGCCAGCTCAGGGAGGAAGGGCGAAGGCAGTGGTTTGCCGTTCCGTTTGGGGCTCCACGGGACACATTCCTGGTTAGTGACGACGTGAGCTGTTGGGGGTCCCCCTTCTGTGGCAAGATTCTGACCAAGTCACAGGCACGTCTTTGTCTAGGAGGCTGGAACCGTTGTGGCTGTTTTCTTGCTGGTGTTTCCTTTCATGAAGTGCCAGTTTCATCGGAACTCGGTTTCCTGTGGAAATTCCTGCGGAATTGGGTGTTTGAGTCCATTTCCCGTAAAACACACAGTGAAACTGAGCCCCTGCTCTCTGGAGGTAAGTGAAGGGTCAGACTCGGAGAGCAGTACCTGATTCCGTTAACATTTGGGCAGTAGCCGGAGCGCCAGCCCTGGGCGCTAGCTGCCAACGCCACGGCACGAGGGACAGACTTGGCACGCCTAGCGGGGCCGACAGCTCGCCACTCGCAGCCCCCTCTGTGCCTGCCACCTGCGTGGTCTGGACAACTTGTTGGGCTTGCTGGCGTGTGAGATGGCGTAGTGCTTCTGTGCGCCATCTGAACTGGTGCAGAGAAGTTCAGATGCGCCCAGTGTTTCTAGCGCAGTCCCCAACTGAAGCGCACGCTCACCTCGATTGGATGACAACGGCAGCTTTTCTTTCTGAAAGCAGTGATGCCCTGATCCCACGGGGTACAGTTCTCACGGTGGCATTCTGGGCTCTGTAGGAGGAAATACTTTGACGTCTCATCCCTCCAACCAAACCTTGAAGCCACACGTTTTTGCCACAATGGTGGTAACTTCCGTCCACCTCCACGCTGCCCATGACCTTTCGGAAACACTGTGTCTTGCTATACTTCCCCATCAGAGGGTAGCTCCGATCACCCGGTTGTTGAGAAGATTCTTCCTGCAGGTGGAATGTAGGCCTGCGTGCGGGCCCCCCGCCCAACAATGCATTCTGGGGAGCAGGGTCTGCTTTATACTTGTGCGTGAACGTCACCAGGCAAAGCCTCCCACGACGGCATTTTCCAGGTCCCCTCATGGAAAATGGAGTTCCCCCAGAGACTGACCGGAGTGATGCCATGTGCACCTGTGGGGATCGTGACTGTCCACGGGTGGTTGGCTTTTCTCCCCAGACACGATGGCGAGACCCGGGTCTATGCCAAGGTACTTTGACAAGAGCATGAAGGTTGTAGAGGTGAATGTGTTCGGGCTAATATTTTCTAACTCAGGAATGTGAACAGCTTTGAGAGACTGTCTTCACGTGGCAGGAAAGATGGCCACCCTGAGCCCACACCTACATTTTTACTACCAATGACTCAAGAGGATGAGACCCATGTGTCAGTTAGGGTTGTCCAGAGACATGGAACCCATAGAATGTGTGTGTGTGTGTGTGTGTGTGTGTGTTTAATGTATTGGCTCCAGTGATGATGGAGGATTATCCCTAGATGTGCAATTGGCAAGCTGCAGACCCAGGAAACCAATGGTATAGTTCCAGTCCAGAGGCGGGCAGGCTCCAGACCCAAGATCTGATGTTTCCGTTAACAGGTAAGACAGAAAAGAACCCACGTCTCAGCTCAAAGTGGTCAGGCGGGGGAGGGGGAGCCCTCTGGCCTGCGGGAAGTTCCGCCGTCTGTTCTCATGAGGACCTCACGGATGGGGTGAGGCCCACTCCCATCAGGGAGCACCTCTGCTTTCCTCACCCACCAACTCGGATGTTCGTCTCATCCAGAATCATCCAGAATCCCGTCTGCCCAACTGTCTGGGCACCCCGAGGCCGGGTCAGGTTGACTCCTAAAATGAACCGTCATAACCCCTCTGTCTCTTAGCTTTTATTCACCTACTTGATTCTGTTTGGCTCTGACTGGTTCCTGTCTGCCCGATGGGCCAATCGCTCTGGACAGGGGCACGAGAGGCCTTCACGGACTCTGCCCTCGGGGAGCAGGTGGGCCACGTGACTGCGTCCTCATGAGATCATGTAGGAGCTCCGCCCTGGAGACAGGGGGTGATCACCCAAAGCAGCAAAGAGCCTCTGCTGCGGAAAGTCCACACAACAAATTTATACACTCGTATGGAGTCAGTAGTTTATAAGGTGTTTTCCTACATATGGTTCGGTCCTCGCAGCTCCCATGTGAGCTGAGCGCTCGAGACACCAGTACCGCGGGGAGATTAGGCACCCGACTGTGGTCGTGGACCCCGACTGTGCGCGTCACAGGTGCTGTCTACTCATACTTCAATCTGGAGAGGTTTCAGGGAAAAATGGTCTGAGGTCATTGTCTTTTCTGATGCCTTCCACTCACCACAGCTAAGCTGCCGTGTCCTCTGCCCGAGGACGAGTGCTTCAGAGATGGTCGGGGGCTAACGTGGACCTGCTCTGTTAGGAACTGTTCAACACCCCCCTCCTCCGCCCCAGCTCTCACTGCTCTCCCCTGTAATTCCTGACCCGGGCTCGCGTCTCTCCTATTCATTTTGTGCTCATACCTCTCTAACCACAGCACTTCCGTTATTACCCACCTGTGACTTCTAAGAGTAGGTCATTGATCAGAGTTCCCTTTTGAGTAAATAACTAACCGAGAAACTTATCCCTCCTAAGATAGTTGTGAATTCAGGAGTCATCCATCACAGCCGACGTGTGCGATTTAGGAGTCTCCTGGAGACAGTGCCTTAAGGCGAAATAAATAAATAAATAAAGGTTTCTATGATAGAAGCGGCATCATCTACGCTTCCAAGAACAGGAATGCTGTGTGGCATCAGACCAAAGGCTGGGGCTGGGGACCGGGGTCTGAGAGCATCTGTGAGACTTCAGGTACCCATCCCCATCCTAGAGTCAATCGGGCCTGATTCAGAGGCCACCTAAGCACTAAGCTCTCGGCAGACTCGGGGTCCCGGCTGTGGGATCTGCAGATGGAGTGAGTGGGGAAGCGAGCCAGAGAGAAACCAGAGAACTCAGTCGCCTTCCTGGCCATTCACTCATCCGTGGCCCACCTTCTGGACTCTCCACGAAGCCTTGGCTCCTTACCGGCCCCAGGTGCCTTTGCTTCAGTTGGTAATTGAGTTTCTTCCCTGGAAGCTTCTTACTCTCCAGATGCTCCTTTCTGTTTTGAATTGAGGAGGCAAAACTCTCCTAGCTATGCTTTTTCAAGAGTTATTTCGGGAAATTTGTGATTCCATTCGGAAAAACTTCAGGATACTGTGCAGGGGCTTGTTTCCACCCCAGGCTTACCGTTTAACAATAAGACAAGAGGCCAGAATGGCTTTGAACGGGCTCCTTCTCAAAAGGCTGTCCCGGAGCCTACCTGTGGTGATGAAAGTCACAGCGCTGACCCAAGTGTTGCGGGGAGACAGCAGCCGGAGCCGGTACAGTGTCCCCGTGTAAGAGTCTCCTTCCAAATCACGGTGTGGAGCTCAGACTCACTCAAGCAGCAAGTGCTCATGTCCTTGGCCTGCCACCAACACCGTGTGAGCTCTGAGTGCAGACAACTTAACAAAGACTTCCCTCTCTCCGCTCTGAATTCTGTGCCTTACTTGGAGAGCCATCCATTAGAATGTGTTTTTTTTTTAAATTTTTTTTTTTCAACGTTTATTTATTTTTGGGACAGAGAGAGACAGAGCATGAACGGGGGAGGGGCAGAGAGAGAGGGAGACACAGAATCGGAAACAGGCTCCAGGCTCTGAGCCATCAGCCCAGAGCCCGACGCGGGGCTCGAACTCACGGACCGCGAGATCGTGACCTGGCTGAAGTCGGACGCTTAACCGACTGCGCCACCCAGGCGCCCCTAGAATGTGTTTTAAAGGCGAGCTAGCACAAAGGTTTAACATTTTAAATGGACTCTATTTCATGGATTTATTATCCATATTGTCCAGACCTAAGGAGCACTTGATAATTAAATTTCAATACGATGTCAAATTATTTAAGTTCTGCCTTCCAAGTCTGTGTGGTTTTAAGCAAAGTAAATGGTAGTCGCTCGCAGATCTCTCTTTACATTGTTCTGTTTTTGCGAAACTTAATTAAGCAATCAGGGACCTAAAAAGAGTTCAATCCGTGGTTTAAAATAGAAAAGAATGTTGGTGGTGCCTATTTTAATGCCCTACTGCTCTTTCCAGAAGTCCATCTGTTATTAAAAGTAATGCTTTCATCCATTAATGTTCTTCGCTTTCTCCTTAAGTAAAATTTGCGCTTTTGTGCGCATTCAATCTGTGATTCTCAAGTGAAAAGCAATAATGTATAAAGAAGTCTTCATTTCAGGAATGGCAAGTTGACATGGAACCCTTCCTACTTCTGTCTTATTGTTAATTGATGGCATCTGGACTTACATGACTCCCCAGCTGATGTCACCCCGGCCTTGGGGGCCCCATGGATTCTGTGCTGATAGGGTCTTTCTGACCTTCCCATTGAAAGTCTGGGTCAAACCAGTGGAAGGTCCACGTGTGAGATGGTTCTTCCAATTTTCACCTCCCCTTCCTGTTTCTGCACTTAGCAATTTCCCCATCAGCTCCTCATACTTTGGTTTGGACCTCTGCCTGCCTTGTTCTACGAAGGAAAAATACAACAGAAAACAACCAGATGTTTGAGGAAATCTCATAGGATGAAGAAGAAACATTGAAGTAAGTAGAACAACAGAAACAGAGACACTTAGGAAATAAGAGAAAAAGATAACATCTTCTATAAGAAATTGCAGGAACAATTTCATATGTTTGTGAAAAGTAAAACAAAGAAACACGGGACGAGAAAGCTTCAACCAGAAGACAAGAATTAGCCCTTGGAAGTTAACATAGGACCATGTGTGTTATGGGAGGAGGTATTAATTGTTCAATATAAGGAAAGTCTGAGGAAATCATCCAGAATTTAGAACACAGAAATGGAAAAATTATATGAGGGGAGATGAGGGCTGGAGTTTTAGTCCCGAAGGTCTGATCTTTAATTAATAGATATGACAGAGAGACCAAAGGAAGCAGAAAGAGCTACTAATTGAATAAATAATACCAATAATTATCCAGGGCCAAATGAGATTGAGCCTTCAAACTGAGAGGGCATTAAGTGTCACGTGGGATAAATGACAAGGTGCCCTTACCTGGGTAGACGCTGAAGACATCTTAGAATGTCAGGTGAGGGGCACCTGGGTGGCTCAGTCGGTTGAGCGTCCGACTTCGGCTCAGGTCATGATCTCATGGTTCATGAGTTCGAGCCCCGCATCTGGCTCTGTGCTGACAACTCAGCCTGGAGCCTGCTTCCGGTCAATCATGTCTAAGAACAGAATAAAATCACTTTCAGCTGAAAGAGAAAAAAAAATTGCCTTCCAGAGTCTTTCAGGAAAGTCTCCTGAATTTGTACGCCAGCAAAACAGATCTGAAAATGAAGGAAAGGGAAGGTGTGGGTCATGAGAAACAGAAAGTAACTCGAATGTTTACTGAAAAGAAATCCTAGGATGACGGTGTGGCTGTCGGCCTTGAGACAAATGCGCCCAAATGTGAACTACAGGTCCAAATGAGCTGCAGAGAAGAGTGTCTTTAAGAGAAACAGACCCAAGCAGTGTGCTGAAGAAAAGGATGGGACACTATGAAAACGGCACGCCCCATATAGAGTCCATATGGAACTTCAGGAAAAAAATGTAGGAGACAATTTAGGCTAAACTAAAATGCAGCCTGAGGACTTTAACCAATTCCTGTTGATAAAGAACAAAAGACTTGAGATTTCACTTAGATCCTATAGATATTGATGTTGAGTAACAACAATACTGAATACTTAATCGTGATCCTGGGATTCTAGAAAAGGCAGTAAATACTATTCCATATTTGCAATAGCATGAACACATTTTTTTTGTGTTTTCAAATTTTAGGATTAAGTTATAGACAAAGCCTAGGAGGCTCAATTATAGATACTAAAGACAAAGTAGAGTTAGAGTTGAAATGGGACCAATTAGAGGAAAGAAAAAGTCACGATACAATTATAACAACCTGAAGGAGCAGAAGGCGGAAATCAGTGTGGGTATACGGAGTCTCCTACAACCTGCAGTCGATGAAAACCCAACAATAGTGATTCAACTACTATATAGCAATACTAAAGAAGCAGAAGCAAAATTGTAGGTGGCTATTCATGGCTATCCCCTGGAATGTGTCCTAGGACTTTTAATGCTTCTATTACGTGGCTTTTAATATTTGTTCAAGCATTACTGGGATAAAAATCATTTATTAAAATCTGTTCCTCAACTAAAGAACCTTGAGACATCTTGACCACATAGGCAACCTTGTTAGTGGGAAAAAAATATATATTATATATATGCAGTTACATACACACATGTGTATGTGATCATACTTAATATATATCATGTGCCGTATAGATCTCCTCTCACTGGCCAGGGTCTTCATGGGATGCCTGACCTTTGCCTAAACAACTTTCTCATTCTATTTCACAGATTATTTATGTAGATTAAATTTATTCATTTTACTTTATGGTCTTGCCAGTCTGAGAATCATTTTGTCTCCTGAAGTCTGTGTAGCAATATCCTATTTCTGATTGGCAATATGTGGATTTTAGAATCCAAAGGGTTTCCCCCTTTTTTTCAAACCTCAAGGGCCATTTCACTTCTTTTCCCCAAGGCAGTTAAGGGAAAAATACGGCTGGGGTTGGGGATTTAGTAATCATAAATATTATATGGACTATGCAGTTAGTATATGTGTAGATGAGAGTTTCTACTATCTATATGACTGGGGTGGGGTAGGAAGCAGAGGTCATGGGGGCAATAATTCAGGGATAAACCAGCAAAATCTATTTTCCTGGACATTCCGATTTTGAGTGTCTGTAGGTGTTGCCCCACTGGGCACAAAAGGAAAACAGCCAGCCTTAATATATTGTCTTGAGCAAATTACTATCCTGCCTATTAGTCTCAGCTTCCTAACCTGTAAACATGGGGGTAATAATCATCATCTCGCAGGGCCATTGTGAGGATTAAATAATAAAGTCAATGTAAAGCATTCACCTATCAAATACTGAGTCCCAAGTGCCAGATTTTGCAGAATAATATGATGATTTCCTCAACATTGAACGTCTGAATGGGATTTATCAGCTAAGTAGTCCACATTGCCAAGTGGCCAAATGGTTCTTTTACTCAGCGGATCCCAAAACCATCTTTGAAAAATTACCATGCGTGACTGCAGATTAGCAATTCCCAAGAGATACAGAGATTAGAACAAGATCTTAGAGAAGGAGGTGAGAGTGTCATATTTATTTACAAGAGGTCATGTGTTTAAAAACAGGGTTGAGAGAATAACTCTCTGAAGATTTTCATAAAAATATTATTCTGGTACATAGAAGTCGCTTCATTGGTATTTATTGTCTACGATCTAATAGGTAAATGGCGCGAATTATCCATGCCACCAAAAAAACAAAAAATAGGTTTTTCACATTCTCTATCCATAGATGTTTAAATCGGCTCTTCTGGGGGCGTCTGGGTGGCTCAGTCGGTTAAGCCTCCGACTTCAGCTCAGGTCACGATCTCACGGTCTGTGAGTTCGAGCCCCGCGTCGGGCTCTGGGCTGATGGCTCAGAGCCTGGAGCCTGCTTCTGATTCCGTGTCTCCCTCTCTCTCTGCCCCTCCCCCGTTCATGCTCTGTCTCTCTCTGTCTCAAAAATAAATAAACGTTAAAAAAAAATTTTAAATCGGCTCTTCTGATTTGACAAGTCCGCCAAACTGCATTTGTCTGCAGTTTTTATTTTATTATTTTTAAAAAAAAATTTTTTTTTCAACGTTTATTTATTTATTCTTGGGACAGAGAGAGACAGAGCATGAACGGGGGAGGGGCAGAGAGAGAGGGAGACACAGAATCGGAAACAGGCTCCAGGCTCTGAGCCATCAGCCCAGAGCCTGACGCGGGGCTCGAACTCACGGACCGCAAGATCGTGACCTGGCTGAAGTCGGATGCTTAACCGACTGCGCCACCCAGGCGCCCTGCAGTTTTTAAAATGCGACCTGCTTTTTAATGAGAACCTGACATTTAAAGAGTTCTAAGCTCATGTTACTGTTATTGTAAGAATTACGAGCTACCCTTGTAGCAATTTCTACAACATCTCGGCGCATGTACACCATCCATCCCAGCTCCACCTGCCTGCTGTATCCTGATTTACAAAGGAAAGGGTGCACCAAGTTATTTGATTACTCTCAACAAGGAGATTATTTCAGAACTTTAACGGCATGATAACTGGGGCTTCTTAAGTATTAATAAGTAACTAACATTGTGGCTTGCACATTTTGCAAGGCGGTTTTACAAAAACTAATTTTTGTATACAAAAAAATTCATCACGGACAAAAATTGGTAACGACACTAGAGAAGCTTATCACGGTATACAAATATTTGTTATGGCAAGAGAACCAGAACTTAATTCAGGAAAACTCCGGGGGCGCATCCAGCCGTAGAGATCCCCGAGGGATCAGCCATGGTCTCCATAACAACTGCTTCTCAGTCCAGGTCCCCGGCTGTCCCACTTTCTGCTTCCTGCACAGGAGCAATTCCTGCGAGCACCCCCCACCCCGGTCAGCTTCTGGCCTGCACTCCATCTCCAAGATGCAACTCCGTGTGGCTCCCAGGATGTCCGTAGAAGAGAAAGGAAAAGTGCAGAAGGCACTCCTGCTTCTTAACCGCGTTGGTCTTGAAATGAAACACAAGCGTCTGCTCACATTTCCTTGCCCATGACGGTCACATGTGGCAAAGGATCCCGGGACGTGTAGCTCCTGGTTCGGCACCTGCTTCCTGCACGACCACCACCACGCAGGGCACCAATCTCCATTCCTGCCCCTGCTGTAAAGGTAGGTGGTGGTGGTTGCTTATATTTGCTACCTGTTTGAGTAAGCTGGCTAAACTCTGTTATAAGCCTTAGAAGTCTATAGAAAGTTTCTGAAGCTGTATACTTAAGACATACGTATACTTTCTTGAATGCATATAATACTCCAATAAAAAGTTAAAATAAAAAAATAAAATAAAAAATCTGGGGCTTTATGTGGTTAAGGGGAGAAAGATACAAGAACTGAACAGCAATGGGTTACCTGCTTAAACCTCGTAGACCCAAGGGCACAACTTGTAAGTAATTTGGGGATTAAGGAAAGAAACCAACGCTGTTAGTTCTCAAAATGTGAAACGGTAGTGCCACATTGAGTAAGGGGCACCTCGGGAGGCACCTAGAAATATACTTCTCTTTCTTCATGGAGCTCTGATAATCATGTTTGTCGTGGGAGGTTTGAAGGCATGTGTCTATGTATCTGTCTGAGCCGCTGTATGGCCATTTAAAATGTTTTTAGCTATTATGTCATTTAGAAAGATGATATCTGGGCTCCCAAACCAGTGCAGGTATGTATTCATTCCCTATATCTTTGTAAATACTGCATTTTTGTCACTTTTAAACATATTTGCATATCTGATGGATAAAACATTGTTTTTGCAATTTTCAGCCTTACCCAGTAATAAAAGGAACACACTACGCTTATCTATCATCTGTAGTTTTACGATGAATTGCCCATTCATGTCCTTTGCCCATTTTCCACTTTGCAAACTTAATCTTTTTTTTTTAAATTTTTTATTTTTGAGAGAGAGAGCGAGAAAGTGAGACAGTATGTTCATGTGAGTGGGGTGGCGGGAGGAGGGAGGGAGGGAGGGAGGGAGGGAGAGAGAGAGAGAGAGAGAGAAAGAGAGAGAGAGAGAGAGAGGGAGAGAGAGAATCTTAGTCAGGGTCTATGCTCAGCACAGAGCTCACTTGCAGCTTGATCCCACAACCCCAGGGTCATGACCTGAGCTGAAATCAAGAGTAGGATGTTCAACTGACTGAGTCACCCATGTCACCTATGTGCCCCTTTATGTTTTATTTCTTAATTGATCTATATGAAACCTATTACAACAGATGGTGGATCAGAAACCCTAAAATATAAATTTCTTCACAGGTTGGCATTTGTGTTTAAACTTTTCTTTGCAGTTTTTCTGTACATAAGTCTAAAAGTTTGTCATGCTGAAATTCATTAATCCTTTTTTAGTGTGTTCTGACTTTTTGTTATGAGAAGAAGCTGGACTACAGAATTCAGATTCAATAATGTAATCAAAATTACAAACATATCATCCATTTGTTCTCTTGGGTTGTATTTATTTTACATTTTAATATTTGATCCTTAAATGCTTTGTCTCTACGTAAGATATAAGGTAGGGGGCACCTGGGTGGCTCAGTCGGTTAAGCATCCGACTTTGGCTCGGGTTGTGATCTCACAGTTCATGGGTTTGAGCCCCACATCGGGGTCTGTGCTGATGGCTCAGAACCTGGAGCCTGCTTCTGGTTCTGTGTCTCCCTCTCTCTCTGCCCCTCCCCTACTCACACTCAGTCTCTCTGTCTCTGTGTCTCTCTCTCTCAAAAATAAACATTAGCAAATTTTTTTTTTTTTTTAAAGAAAGAAGGTAGAGACAGAGCTTTATTCTTCTTTGACAATGGCTAGCCAGTTTTTAAGGCTATTTATTATGAGTCCATTTCTTCCCTGCCACATACTGAACACCCTTCAATACTAGGGGCAAATATCAATATATGTAAGTGATTTTTAAGAAATGAATTTTGACAGGAATGATTTTTAAAACGATACTCCACCTGGTTAGGCATTTGAGATGCAACCTCCAAATAGCCTTACCTCCTAAATAACTCACAGAGGGAAAGAAATAGTATTGCTGGCCTGGATGCAGGAGTATGGTGGCTTCTGCGGTGTTCAGTTATTGAACGAGTATTCTCTGAGTGCCTGTCACGTGCCTGACACTGTTTTCGGAACTTTGGACACAGGAGTCTCCCAAACGTACCACATGTCTGACCTTGTGGAACTTGCCCTTTCTGAAAGTTTATTCCATATCAAAACCCCTATGGGTCTGCCATGATGAACGGATGACCTTGAATGCTGGCCCAGTGTTTCCTAGTTTGGGGGTGGGGGGTTATGTTTTTTTCCTATTCATGTGGAGATGTTCCTGGAACGTCCCATTCACGTGAGGGTTTGGATGCGATTGGCCGCACATCTTTACCACAGCACTGCCTTGGGAGGAGTGAAAAAAGAAGGACCATCTTCTCACAGGAAAAGATGGAGTACTTCTCTCTTCAGGACATATTATGGAAATGGGATGGATTTCTGAGGCTTGGATGTCTTGGCCACATTTTCTGAAAATTCTTTTGAGGTTTTTCTGGGAAAAAACAGTCGGTGTTCTCCCTCTGGGAAGCTTCTATCCTATTTTCACTGCATTTCTGTTTGGAGATTTTGTCGAACTGCAAATCCTATGAAGATTTTATTAGTTTTACCTGAGAGGGCATTATGCAGATGTTGAGGAATAAATAATGGATTGAAAATCCTCTGCATTAATATTTATTAACCTAGGTACTTTGAGTATATCTCTTCTTGCCAGACCTAAGCAAATGACACTGGATGGATATCACAGTCCACTGGATATCACTGAGTTAGTCATTACTAATAATGCAATTACTGGCCAAGTTTTCCCCGAAGGAAAAAAGTCTGGCTGCAGGGATGATCCATGGTGGCAGAAACTGAATCACTTCTAGGTAAGAAAATTAGCTGATTTATTCCATTTACTTACCTCTGCCTTCTCTGGGCTCCTTGTATATACAGATTATCACATAATTATCTAGTGTCGTGCTTGATTCATTAGGTATTGGGTGTGTGTGTGTGTGTGTGTGTGTGTGTGTGTGTGCATTGTCTTTAACTAGATTTTAATGCTGCTTCAGGGAGGGCTCAATCTTCTTTTTTGCTTCCTTTTACCTTTGTTCAAATATCCTGAAACTCAACTCCGGAGGGACAGAAGATACTCAATAATTAGTTTGAAGTATGTATCAGTCAGCCCTTGCTGCATAGCAAAACGTCCCTCAAAACACAGAGGTTTATTTAGTTCACAATCCAATGAGCTGGCACAATCCAATTAGGCTGAGTGCGGCTGGACAGCACTTCTGATCTCTACTGTGCTTATCTGTGTTTTGTGATCCGCTTTGTTCTGCTAAGAACTGGTCAAATGTCATGCAAGGCTCCCGAGGTCCAGGCTCAGAAGTGGCACACCGTCTGTTCTGTCACATTCTATCGGGCCAAACAAATCCCAAGGCCATCTCAGACTCAAAGGGTGGGAAAATTGATGGCACTTCCTCACCAGACGATCAGAAAGTCTTATCGCAAAGGGTGTGGCTACAGAGTAATTGCCTCCATTTTGCAATCTACTACATGGTGCAAATATATTTTTGTTAACAAATTAGGATATGTGAACTACACACAGATACATTGATCTAAAAAAAAATCCCAGGGACTGTCTTTGGTATAGGAAATGTTGATATCAAAAGTCGAAACAATATAGGGATCCTAGAGATGCATCTGATAATAGCACACCCTTCCCCTGCCTCTTTCTACATTTTCAAGTGGAGAAGCCACCAGAACAATTCCATCTCACTGAAAAGGTCCTGATTTTCCAGGACCAGAAGGGGCTGGGGCCTGGGAAGTTCTTACTTTAATCCTGGAGACTGAGCTGGTAGAACCTGGCATAGCAAAGGGTGTAGAAAAGAAAGTACCAATGATTCCCCTGAGCAGACAGAAACTAGCTCCAGCGTGGCCCCAAATAGTAATCGTGGCCCCAAATTGCATGGTCCTTATACCTTAACAGGCGTCCACTATTTTTACTGCTTTCTAAGTCTTTTGTGCATTAAGAATGCTTACCAATGAGCATCTAATATTCACCTGGGCAAGACAAGACTGTGGGGCCAACACTGGTCTAGGGAGTAGTAACACCTCCTCAAATCTTCCAGCAGGGAAGGGTCAGGTCCAATTCCATTTGCAGCTAACTGAGGGGTGGGGCACTTGACTTCTGCTTTGTGTTTTCACATCAGAAGTTGTTGAGGAATAGACTGAGCTTGAAAAGAGTTAAGTGAACTCTCACGAACACACACAGAGACGCAACTGTCAGACCCATTATCTGTTTGCTCAGCACCTGTTGACGTGATCCACAGGAGGACCAGAAATGGGTGATGATAACGAGGAAGCTCCAAACGTACAGTCGCAGGGGCTTGTGTTGTAGCGCGCACCCAGCCTTCAGACCCAGGCTACCACCGAAGAGTAAATGTGTGAGTAACCAGAAGGGCCACAGTAGAGTCCTAAGGTGGCGATACCTCCAGGACACTGCTTGCGGCAGGTGGGAAATGTCATGCGTGATTCTGATTAATACAGATGCACGCATTCTATATATAAGCCTTTAGCATCAACATCACGACCCTTTATCATTTCTTTCATGGTTGGTTCCTAGGGATCCTGAAGAACGCGGTGTTATTCGGGTAGTACCAATTTACCTTCTGCCAGATTATTTCCGGACAACCTTCTTCTCTGGGAGAACCTCTCCACACACGTGCCCGACCGGTGGAAAGTGTGGTGGTCCCATTTCTTCCTCTTCTTGATTTAAAGATCTCCCTGGGAGCATATGGATACCAAACATTCCCAGAATGATGAACCCACTTCCTTCTGAGCAGGGGGTCTGAGTGGACCTCTTAGGGCTGATGCCCACAGAAGAATGAAGTATTTGCCAGCATCAGTCAAGAAGCTCCCAGGGAAGGATGGGGCGGTTTGCTGCAATTTAAACCATGGTAATCACTCTAAGAACCGACGTAAACAAGACAGGTATTCCACCGCCAGTGTCCTGACTTCTACTTCCAGATTAAGGTGGCTTCAGCATCACCTCCCTAGGCAACCTCCCTCCTTCGGATGCTCCTTCTTGACTTTAAGGCCCTCCTCCATGGCTACAGCTCCTTCCCTGCCCCTCCCAGTGCCCTTGCTCACTCCTGCCAAGAGCTTCACTCTCCGCCCTTCCTCCTCAATTCCACTCCCTCCTCGGGACCAGCTCCAGCTGCACACCCACCGGGAAGCCCTCCCTTGACCGTTTCTTTCTCCACGACCTCCATGCCTTCCCGGTCTGTGCTGCAGAATCTAACATTTAAGTATATGACGACCTAAGTTATTTAACATCGCTACATGCTAGTAGCCACAAGCCGTGCCCGCTACCCCGGGGACCTCCACGTGCCCCCACCCCTCTACTCGATGCTTTGTCCACATTAGGCATTTGATTACCTCGTGTTGCAAGACTGGCCAATTGATTGATAGGAAGCACTAACCGAATCAAGCCTCACTCATGCAGTGAACGGGGCTCCTGCTATACTCACCTCAGAAAAATGCTTTTCTTGACACTTACTACTCCTCTGTACATTTTGTAGATGCCAACACCTATTTTGGAAATTTCAAAGTGATTTTTTCATTATCTGTTTGTGAGATTTCTATCAGTTCGTGGCTTTGCACCTCCAATATGCATACATTCATGAAATATCAAAGGAAGAATAATCTCAAGCCACATGAGATCTTCTTCCAAGTTGGGCAAATTGTATATCATTATGGCGCTTGGTATTTTAGATCATTTATTTATATTTTATATAATTTATGTTGAGTACAATTCGTTGGCATAGACTTTCAGATGTTTTTTGAAATATTCTTTTCACAGCCATCAATCTATTCATTCCAAGTTAAAACTGATTTCTTTGGTCCCCACTGGGCTCCAAATGTTGTGCTGGGAGTTAGGAACAGAAACACAGGTGAACGCATGGCCTCTGCTCTCAAGGAGCTCACAACACTGTGGGGAGGGAGTCAGAAATGCCTCTGAGATCACTTGGCCCCATTGTATCTGCTCTCACGGGGCAAGATCAAGGCACCAGGGCAGGAGGGAAGTCTGCTTGAGGCCGACGAAACACCAGTAGAGTTCTCATCTAGGCTCTGCGGCAGATAGAACTGCAACCCATAGCCACCAGACGCTTAAACATCATTTACAGAGAATGCCCGATAGCTACCTTGTAAGGTGCTTCATCATAAAAGATCGGTTCTGGATTAAAACTTGACATTGGGGGGAAATCTCTGAAGTCAAAAAAGTAAAAAAAAAACAAAAACTCAGTGCTGTCACTGCACCAAGACAAAGTACTCAAAACCCCACTGTATTTGTCACACCCAGGGGACAAACGGGGAGGCCATGCATGCACGTTGCCACATCCACGCAGGTAAGGAAGCCCTACAGCTGGATGTGTGCCGGAGCCCGTGCAGTGACAGGGAACAGAAGTGTGATCAGAGGCGGCCTCCTGCCCACGAGGGGCCCAGCAACCCTCTGCGGTCACCTAAGCACTCACCACAGCACGTCCCTGCAGCTTCCGGGTCCCTCCACCCACAGACACCCCACGCTTTCCGGCTCTCTGATCTATCTGGTTAACGAGGAACACATCTGATGAAATTGCTTCTTTTTTTTTAAATTTTACTTAATTTTGAGAGACAGTGGGAGCAGGGTAGGGGCAGAGAGAAAGAGAGAGAGAGAGAGAGAGAGAGAGAGAGAGAGAATCCCAAGCAGCCTCCGCGCTGTCACTGCAGAGCCTGATGTGGGGCTCGAGCTCACAAAATGAGTAATGAGATCATGACCTGAGCCGAAATCCAGAGTCAGACCCTTACCTGACTGAGCCACCAGGTGCCCCTGATGAAATCACTTCTAAGCGAGGCCTGGGCTGCTCCGTGTCACCCTCCTGGGGTGAACACGGTTGCAGGAGCATCATCTAATATCTGTAAGGTGCATGGCAGTCTCACAGCTTTTATGTTGTTTGTACCTTGCTGTATGCTGCGGAGTGTTAGTCTGGGTATGACCATCACTGCCACAGATGGGGAAACTGAGGCTGGCCAGTCTGAGTCACAGCCCACCAGTACTGCAGTCGGAAATGTTTTCACCGATGGGTCTGTTTCCGCGACCCATCAGGACCCCGATGCTGACATCATCCTGCTGACATTGCCCAAGGCAAGGGACAAGGTTGCATGAACCCAAGATGGACAGTTCACACCTTGGAGGCGATTACGCACAGAAGTGTCTCCAATGGGACCACGAATCACGACTCCTGTCCGGCATGCCTCCTGTAGTTCTCAACGTGACCGTCTGCTGTGCTTCCAAATAGGTAACTAAAACAACAGCAATAACAAAGGGAAGACAACACGAGAACCCGACTGCTCGGAGTTTTTAAGAGCCACGTTAGAGAAGCTTCCCCACGTTTCAGTTTTAGGTCCACCTCCTCCCCGGGAAACGCCCTGGTGCCGATGGGCCGCCTCTACTTACCAAACCAGAACCAGGAGCTCAGACACCTGCTCTAGCCCCCACGCTTGTAACTACAAGTGAACCATTTGCCACTGGGTGGGTGGGACTCTGAAAGATAATAGCATTCCCAAGAGACACTTGGTTTTTGTTTTCATGTTTCTCTTAAATTGTATTATAAACAATCATATTCCTGCAAAACTTAGCAAGTGAAATGATTTCTTTAATAACGTGGCCCCGTTCTGTTTAATAAACAGCATTTCTTTTCTTGAGGAGTCTATTGTTGGCGAGCAATATTGGGCATTTCTTTCAGGGCTACTTCTTAAGAGAAAGTATTTGAACCAAGCGGAGATGATCCTGGAAAAACCCCAGCGTGACTTCAGGCCCGGTGAGCCCTGTGCCTCCTGTGCGTCAGTGCCAATGGGGAAGGTGGGAACGGAAGTAACGTCTCTGAGTGAACCTTTTGTGTTTATTTTGGGGTAAACGTGAGCTCTCTGCTTATGTTGGTTGAGTGCCAACATCGCCCGTGATAGACAAGCTTCTAATTGGAAGGTGTTGGCCACCGCAGGGAACGTTTCTCTCTTATTTCTGAGACAGAAACTCTTTCTGGTCCAGAAACCAAGCCACTGTCCTCAAACACACACGCACACACCCACACACACTCCTAGGAGGAAGATGGCATTATCACGGTCCATGGATCCTCCCAGCATGCCTCTGGCTTCCTGCCTCAGCCGCTGCTTCCTGACTTTGTCTACTGCTGAGGGGCCCGGTCTACACCTGACATCAGCTTATGTTCCAGTGTCCGAGTACGACAGGGACACAGAGCTCCTGCAGGGGAGTTGAGGGATCAAGTTCCAGCCTCCACAGGCAGCGCCCTTCCCTTGATCCTCATGCCTGGGTCAGCTCAAGGCCAGGGACAGTGAGCAGCCGTGAGCAATCTGGGAATGAAGGGGATGCCTGGCTGACCTTGTCGCTTAGCCAAAGGCTTTTGCTCCCTAAAACTGAACTCTGTTTCTGCAGTGGAAGCTCTTTGTACAGCCGCAAGTAACAGGCACATGTATAAAGCAGATAAAGTAGCATTGTTACATTTCCGGCCGCGTGCTGGGGCTTAGGCTTCATCAGGCATGATCTCTACCTTCTACAGCGACTCCTGTGATTCCCGCAACCAGGGGGCATGTTGAGGGCAGCAAGTCCAAAGACCCGAAGGTCACCGGATTTGGGCTGTGGTGTAGCGAGACAGAAGAGCAGATTGAAACACTGTAGACAAAAAATCTTTCTCCCAGGACTGACTCAACCAAAATGTTCACTCAACCAGAAGGTCCACCTACTCAAGCCCCCTGGTTTTTGTATATTGCAGATGCCTCGGTTTTGAACAATAGGAGTATCACATCTCCAGGAAAGGCTTGCTGCTAACTGGAAATTAACATGTCTCTCGGGGACAGCGCAATTATGGAAAAAAATGGCATTTTATGTTGACATAATTATTGTGGTTTATTTTCAGGGACATAAGTTGTAACAATGCAACTGACTGAATTTAACACAACTTAAAATTATATGTAGTCACCAGAGACAGTAGGGTGAGCAAGAACTGTCAGAGGAAATGCAACTCTTTTGGTCTTTCAAACATTTTGCAAATTTTTTTTTTTTTAAGTCGTGGAACTGTTATTCGAATTAAATTTTGTGTGAAACTTAAGTATTCAGACGGGAAAAAAAATGCTGTTTTTCCGTGTGCTGGGCTGCTGCCTGGGCTGTCCAAGGCCAAGACCTCAGCACTGTCCGGGGTGCTCTCCAGGGTTTCGGGTGCTCTCCAGGGTTTCGGGCACTCGCCCTGACGCGTCACTGAGTCCTCTGGTCTAGCTTGGGGCGGAGGCAAAGATCTTTGATACGAGGTTGCTTAAGTTCGTACGTGGCTCCACCGTTTACTGGCTATAGGACTTCATTCAAATACTGCTGTGTCCTCTTTACAAATAAAATCAAACACAGGCCTCGATGAGTTGCTCATGAAAAGGGCTAGAGCGGTATCTAACCTAGTGTTGAGGACCAATACATTTGCTCGTCCATAAAATGAGGTAAGCGTGATCGACTTTTCAGTGTTACGAAAGCCCTCAAGAGCCATGGGTCACTGGCTCCAAACTTTGTGAGATTCAGTGAAGATACAATCCAACAGAGAGTCCTCTCTGCAAACTTCTAAACTTAAAATCTACAGGTTTGACGTTATTTAAAATGAGAAATTATTACATATACGTCATACATCACCTTCCAATTAATATATTTTTTAATTGAATCTATACTTTCAGGGTAACAAATAGATTTAACTGGATGCTTTCCCACCCTTTCTAATGAGGTCTGTCTGTGCTCTGAGACAGCCAGCATTGAAGCTTTTTTTTTTTAACTTTTAAGTTTATTTATTTATTTTGAGAGAGAGAAAAAGAGAAAGAGAGGAGGACAGGGGAGGGGTAGAGAGAGAGAATCCCAAGCAGGCTCCTTGCTGCCACAGAGCCTGACATGGGGCTTAAATTCACGAACTACAAGATCATGGCCAGAGCTGAAATCAAGAGTCAGACACTTAAGCAACTGAGCCACCCAGGTGCCCCTTGAGGCTTTTTGAAGGGTCAGTGCGAAGAGCCTGTAAAACTCAGGCTCCAGCCCTTCCGTGTTGGATGTGTGCTCTCTCTCCGAGGTGTGTGTGCAAATCACTGATTTCTATTCCCTAATCGCTTTTGTAAGAGATGATAACCAGAGTCACTGACTCACCTAGAGAAGCAGAGCAGTTCACTGAAGTTCCAAAATGTTCATACAAAACGAATGACGTTCCCACATCGAGATGTGTAAGAATTCTTCCCATTTGTTTCTATTGTATTTTTCTCCTACTAACAAAATGCTGTTTAATGATGCTGAGTTCATTATTAGCTGTGATTATTAACAGGCAACAATGACGGGAAGTGATGGGATTTTGGGGTGTTGGTGAGGGTTCGGAGCCAATGGCCAAGAGAGAATTCTTGAAGACGGTTACAAAAAGGCGATTTTGTTAAAGCACGCGGACAGGACCCACGGGCGGAAAGAGCTGCCCTGGGCTTTGGAGGGGTGACTGCTTAGATACTGTGGAGTTGGGGGAGGTGAAGTCAAGAGAAAATTTCTTGAAGGATTTACAGATTACCGGAGGCCTAGCTATTGTCAAACTCAGGTTGTTTTTCCCTCTAGCCAAGCATTGTCATTAAGCTAGTAGGGGGTTCCTGGAGATTAGGCCATTGATGACATATCTGTAAACTGATGGAGACTGTAAGCTTAACCACGTGTCTTCTGTCCTTTCCTTGGTCCTTGGGCAGCCAGGAGTGCCTGAGGAACATCACACAGGTCCCACCTGGGGGTGAGGGGGTAGTGCTGGCTTGTGATTGGCCCTCAGCTTGCCCTACGGTCCCTCATCTGGAAGGAGTTCAGGGAAGACCCCTGTCCCTCTTCTGTCCGGAGCCACCCCCGGGAACTTGGTCATGTCCTCGCCAGCGTGACCCCATTTTTCACATGTGGGGTTCCACATCCGAGGCTCTCAGCAGAGGCACACCCCTCTGGGGGAAATTTCTGGAAGACCTGCAGGTTTGTTTTTTTTCTCCCCAACCCCTCATTTGTCTTGTGCGGAAAAGTGGCCCCTCCAGTAAAGCCTCACTGTGGAGAGCCGGGTGACAGATGGGCTATGTCCTTGTTTCGGGGTGGACCCCGCAAACAAAACTGTTTGGGAATCAGAGGTCTCCTTCTTCCCCAGAGTATCTCCGCCATTTTAAACATTCTCTGTCCCCTTTCTCTGCTCTGTTTTTCTTAATAGCAATGTCAGTATCTGACATTGTAACATACAGTCTTTATTCATATGTTTGTAGTTTTCTCAAATAGAATGCAAACTCAGGACATGAGGGGCTTGTGTCTGCCCAGGCCGGGGTGTGACGCGTGAACACAGACAATGAGTCTTTCCTGCTTGTTTCTCTCATTCTTTCATTCAGAGCCTGATGGTGAGCCCTCCCTCTACAGACCAAGGAGACCCTCTCCTTTGTTTGTTTTTGCTGAAATCAAAGCGAGTGGTCTGGGATCAGCAGAGACAGCCTGGGGGCTTGGGAAAGGAGAGAAGAAACATGGAGATTTCTTCAGTGGAAAGGAGCCCTTGATTCCCTGGGTGGCACAGGATGGGAGGGGAAGCCTTCCTCAGTCCCCGTGGCAGGGCGGTGGCCAGTGGGGGGCAGCCCCGGGGTCAGGGCGGAGGTCGGGCCTCCACCAAACACTTGCAAAATAGGGAAATTAAGGTTTGAATTCGAACCTATTTTTCTCTGTGAGAGCTGCGGCTGCAACGTGTTTTAATTTGCATGTGAATGAACTACTTTTAAAAACCATCACAAAATCAATTATCTTTTTTTTTATAGTACAGATGTAAGGCGCCATTTATCAAACCTACCATTTAAAGAGAATGGAATTCAAACTAAAAAACAAACCAGTCCTAAATTTGTTGTCGGGATGGGTAACTATCCCACCGCTGTCGCGTTGCTGGTTCCTTTACTACGTGTATGAACAGGTGTGGTGTGAGTGCAGGGACATAGGCCCCCAGGGTCTCTCCAGGGTTCCTCTGGACCCTTCCCATCCCCCTCCCACGCTCTCCTCCCCTTTCCCTGTCTTCCACCGTCCTGCTACGAAATCCCTCTTCCAGATGGTTCTGTCAATCCTGCTGCTTCAAGGAAGGAAACTCTTGCCCTCAAGCAAGAACAGGAGTCACCCACCGCCTCATGTTGGCCAACAGCCTCGCACGTTTGACACAGTGCAGACCTCTCAAGCGATGCCCTGGTTCCATGGTGTTGCTGCCCTTTGACACCTTAAACGGGGTCCTGAAGAAACAGAGTCACAGAGAGATAAACACGGATGCAGGAGGAAGGTCAAAGCACAGGTCAGCGATAAGTGGCCACCGTGAGCGCGGATGCGAGGTAGCGATTCTGCACGTTGCGGGAGGTCGGCCAATGAGATGAATGAGCACTGGAAACGCGAGGCCCTTCGAGGATGTGCTTCATTAGATACTGTCGGGAAGTGAACTTGGCTTTGAGGGTTTGGGGCACTTCATCCATGTGTTAAGGAAAATAGTATACTTCTGCCTTCTGGAGTTACGGTGGAAACAAGGCCAACGGATTGCCTTTCCACTGCTGTCCCCCGTCAGCTCTGTAACGCGGGACAAGCCACAAAGCTCCTTAAGCGCTTGGTTTGCTCGTCTGTAGTAGAACGGGCTCACGGGGCACACGAGAGAAATCTCCAGTTTTCCAGTTTTCCAACAGAGTGAATGGAAACATGGCTTCAATTCTTTTCTCCCTTGGACGGTGTATCGTCACAATTCTTGGCCACCGACAAGCGGAGTCCAAGTCCCCACTCGTGCAGCTGGGCCATCACTGCGGCTTGCCCTGACCAACACAATGTGGAGAAAGTGGTGGGGCGCTAGGTCCAGACCTAGACCCCAAGAGAATCTGCACGCCGTTGCTTTCTCCCCTGGAAACCTGTCCGGGCTTCCTGTCAGAGGGCCAGGCTGGCCCGCTGCAGCATGAGGCATCTCATGGAGCAGCGTCCCATCAGCCCAGCCAGGCCGTCCTAAAGCAAGCCGCTCATCAGTTCAGCGCCCCTGCTGATCACAGATGCACAAGACAGCCTGTGACCCGGCGGCTACTGACTCTTAAGAAATAATAGGGGCGCCCGGACGGCTTGGTCATTAAGTGTCTGCCTTTGGCTCGGGTCATGATCTCACGGTGCCTGAGTTCGAACCCGTGTCAGGCTCTGTGCTGACAGCTCAGAGCCTGGAGCCTGCTTCCGATTCTGTCTCTCTCTCTCTGCCCCTTCCCCTGCTCTTGTTCTGTCTCCCTCTCGCTCTCAAAAATAAACAGTAAAAAAATTAACGAGAGAAAAGAAAAAGAAAAGAAATAACAAATGAGTAGCTAAGTCACTGAGTTTGGGGTTCATGACGCAACAATCCCTAGCTGATACAGACGATGAGCACTCCTGACATTAGTTGGTAGGTCGTTAGGACACATTTTAATCTCAAAGAGGGATTCCTCTCACTACCCTGAAACTGACGTCCGTCCTTCCAGATGTGGCATTTGTCATCACCCTATTCGTCAAATGGAAAGCTAGATATATTTTTGTTCTTCTAATAAGCTACTAGGCAGTTCCATTCTAAGTCTGAGCATTGTAAGAAATTGGAGCAACGGGCATTTGACTTGTAAGTCACATATTCTGGCCTTTTAGGCCAGCTAGTTGCCCGAACATCACAAAAAGTTTCTAGGCATTTGGAACAGATTCTGGAAAATTGCTCGCAATGCTGCCTAGTCCTGTCAGTACTAGGTGAATTTCTCCTCCCCTGAATGAATTCAGGTGAATTTCACTATTGGATAGGAACTAAGCCAAGGTTCACTTGCCCTCAGTGGCATCCAAGGCCAACACGGTTCTTTGAATGATGACTTCATTGCCTTTATGAAAATGATACATGCTCACGATAAAAACACTCAAGCAATTAGGAAAAGTGTAACCAAAGTAATAAATCGCCTCGAATCCTCAAAAACATTAGCGTTGTCGTTTTGTGAATATCATTTCGGATATTTTCCCATTCAGATACATAAATGAAGAGGAAGATAAAGAGATTTCTAAATATAGGTTCAGACAATACATATTACTTTTCATTTTACAAGTATTACTTTGAATCATCCTGGATTTTCTCAAGAGGAAAAAAAAAGTTAAGGAAGAGCTCAAATTTAGATAAATATTCATCCACTCCTTAAGAACTACTTTCTCTGGGCTTATTCAAAGCCTGAGGAAGATTAATAATCTCCAGACAGGGGTGGTCTTGAGATGCAGTTTGTATATTTCTTGAGCCCACATTCCCCCTACTTTGCTACCTGCTCATGGTTCTGCTTTAGCTATCTGGAAGTGTACTTCTAATAGCCCATAAGCCCTGGCCTCAGGTTTTTCGTTGTCGCCTTTGTTTTTAAATGGTTACTTATTATTTTTGAAAGAGAGCGTGAGCAGAGAGGGGCAGAGAGAGGGCGGGGACAGAGGATCTGAGGCGGGCTCTGTGCTGACAGCAGAAAGACCGGTGCGGGGCCCGAACCCACAAACCATGAGATCATGACCTGAGCCGGAGTTGGACCGACTGAGCCACCCAGGCGCCCCTGTTTTCGTTTTTTTTTTTTTTTTTTTTTTTTTAATGTTGGATTCATTCTACGATATTGGTGCCAGAACTGTCCCTAGGTGATTAGGAAGGCAGACCCTCACAATGGTGTTTTGGTATCTTTGAGCTTGTTGGTGGCAGTCAGGGTCTCAGGGCTGGTGGTAAGGGGAATAGGGCTCATAATCCCAGGCATCACCTGTAGTTAACTGGGAGAAGGTAGAGGTGGAAGAAGAGGCAGTGGAATGTGTGGGGATTGTCAACACACGGTATTAGGGAAATAACGTTCATCAGAATTACGAAGCGGTCCAGGTTCATTCACGGCATTGGAAGCATTTCAAAAAAAGTAGATAATAGACTCAGGGCATCAAAATGCTAACTTAAGACACGAGAGGGACACAGAGATGAAAGCTAAGGTACCCCAGTAGCATTAGACTGGCAGGCGGTCACCTGCTGTAGTCTTAAGACAGAACGGTCGAAAATGCGGTCCGGAATCTCATTGTCAACTGGTGGGGTGCAATAGAGACCAAATGCACGGCCTTGACAAGTCGATGACAGGAAAAAGGGGGAACCTGGGACCCAGGACAAGGACCTCTGGATGGGTGGGCCTAAGGAACTTTAAATCCCAAATTCTATTCAGGATGCAAAAGCAGCATCTTCCCTGTTGTCACAGAAAAGAAGCTTCTCCTTGCCCGAAGAATACAGCATGACTTCACCTGAAGCAAGGTGCCACTGGTTTCCATTACCACATGCCAACGGCACTCTTCCTACCTTCCAGAGCAGTGTTGGTGCTTCCTGGTTTGGCTTGTGCTCAGGACGAATAAGCCTGGAGGTAAATAGGTTATCCGTTAAGAGGGATTACAGGAGCTGGCGAGTTTTCCCAGTAGAAACCAGGGAAATGTGGGGGTGGGGGGCAGTGGATCTTGAGGACGTTGGACCCCTGGGGTGGGATAAAAGCTGACTCTGGAAAAAACCATTCTCGGGGGGGGGCACTTGCAACATACAGGAGACAATGTTCTGGCACTGACATCTGTGTAGGTCACCTAGTCATCTGTGGAGGTGGCTCCTTGAACAAGGTTTGAAGATGGTTATATCCTACAGTAAATGAGATGATGTTGCCTTAGTATTGAAGAAGAATCCGGATAGAAAAGGGAAAGAGAATCGTAGATTTGTTATGTAAAATCTGAGAACCCACCACTAAAAATGTTTGCCAACAGGCCCCAGAGGACACTTCTTCACTAAGGTAATAAGGAAAGCGTTTACAGGAAGGCACTTGGATTTTTCAGAAGTTCTTCCATGGGGTTGTTCTCATTAAGCAAGAGCTGAGCTTGGAAAGTGCTGTCTTGATAGTGGGCTCCATGGGATGAATGAGAATGACTCCAGAATTGCACAGACCTACTGGAAGCATTTATGGTCAGAGACCAAGTCCAAGTGGATATAGTTACCATAATGGCTGAGAAGAGTGCCTTGACCTCCCAAGATCTCGTCTGATGGTTAATAGATTCAAATGTCAGGACAGCACACAGTATTAGATCTTAGTTGTAGGTCTTAAACCATATTGGGGGCCTAGAAAGAGCATGACCAGAAGTTAGGGAAAAGTGAGTCTGGGCCCAGGAAATGAATATGAAGTGTGTGGATTTTTGTGTCTCACATTAGTATTCACCAGAGTGCTCACTACGGAGAAGCTACTAACACCACTTATCAAACAGGATGGTCCGTCTGACACTTGGATGTCAGCCAGACTCCCTCTTTAACTGCTCGTGAGCTTGCAAAATGGGCCCATGAGTACAGCAGAGGTGGACGGAGGCTTTCAGTTTTGTATGAAAGAACAGCATGGGCTCCATCTCAGTAAGGCAGGTCAACCTACTGTCACACCTGAATGCCCAAACCGTCAACAGCTGACACTATGCTGACCTCTTCCTTATATGGCACCTTTTCCCCATAAGCCATCTGGGGGCAGATAAGTCACATCAAGGTCCTTCCGATCTGCAGGTGGCCAGAAATTTGCCCTTATGCTTACTCCAGATATGGGTGTTCCTTTCCTTGTCTGCCACCAGCACCTTCACATGAGATCTTACAGACTGCCTGATATTCCATACAACCTTACTACAGTCCAATGGAGGATTTACAGCCAATGACATGCAGTGACGGGCGTAAGCCAATGGGATCCGCTGATCTTACCATGTATTTATCATCTAGAAGCATCCAAACTTACAGAATGATAAAAGGGTTAACCGCTCTGCCCACACGTCTAACACTCAGATCATCGCTTCTAAAGATTATTTCCCATTTACACAGTCTAGGGCTTCTTGGAGAAATCACTTATTCCAGGTTTGGAGCAGGGCAAGTACAAGATGAGCCCGAAACAACTTTTTGTGCCAGAAAGTAAGGAAGTGCTCAGAAAAGAATGGGGCCATGTCATGACAACACCGGGGCTGTCACTGGTCAAACCTGGGAACTTTTGATCATTAAAAGAATATTAGTGCATAATCGTAATCCACTATGACACAAAAATCCATGATAAGGAGAAGGGAGGAAGGAAGGGAGGGAAGGAGGGAGGGAGGGAGGGGAAACTATTCCTTACAGTAAAATGCCAACTAATGACTGCAGGAGTGATGGAGTTAGGAAATAATCATTTTGCAAACATCATGGTAAAAACTAGGTTAATTAAGAATTATCCGTGGATACTAAAATTAATTTGGTAAGTCAGAGAGTATCTGTATCATCTCCAAGCATTTGTTTACAAGTGACTTTTAATGACCAAAGGAAAAATCAGTCACATTATATGGTAAAGATCTGGCAGACACTTGCCAAATTTTATTGCCAAATTGGCAATATTACTCCTGCCAAATGTGCAGAGTTAACGTCTCTCAAAGTGGAACAAACCAAGACAGCAAACTGCACACGACGGTGGCTCCTACTGAGATATAATGAGAAAGATACAGGTCTCTTATGTTGCAGGTTCCCCAAAAGTAGATCACTTGAATCAAATCATGAGGATACATCATAAGAACCCAAGTGGAAGGGCCCTCCAAGCGGCCCGTACTCATCAAAAATGACCATGTTACGAAAGACAAAAAGACATGGGGGCCATTCCCATTGACGGGTGAGGAGACAAGAAAACGAAATACAAGTGTGTGATTGTGGTTTGGGTCCTGGACTAGAAAAGACCACACTGTTGGGACCGTTGGGTCAATCTGAGTAAGGTCTATGGATCTTCTTTGTCTTATTCTCCCAGATTCTCTGTGAATTGGAAACTATTGCAAAGTGAAAAACCACAAAGAACCCAGCTCACGCCAACGCAGGAACGTGGGTTTGGGGTACCGTCTTACAGGAAAGGATTTATACTGAACCACAGGCGGGCCTTCATTTTTTGGAGGAAGAAATACCTATTGGGTTCCCACTCAGGTCCTGGGATTCGTGTCTCACGCTCAGGTGTGATAGACTCATTGGATGCCCCGGGTTGAGCGCAGCTTTCAAACCGAGCTCCTGTTCTGTCTCCTGTTCTTTTATGTTGGGACCTAAAGACTGTCTCCGTTTTATGAGACCATCAGTGGATTTAACGAAGACTTTTGCATATATCGCGTAAGGTGTTTCATTTTAGATTTTCAGTAGCCAGGGCAATCCAGATGTTTAGCCTGGCATCTTAGCAGAAAGGGCAGTCCCTTCCCGTTACTTTCTGGCACCAAGCGTTGCCATGGAGGCACTGACATCGACTTCTTTCGGTGCCTCCCTTTTTTCTTTTGAAGGTGACCGGTTTCAACCGCTGGGTGCCTAAAAGGAAGTCAATTTGTTAATGCTTCAAATTTGTTTCTAATACCTCAACACTTTCTGATAGAAAGTGTGCTTTTTTTGGGGGGCGCCTGGGTGGCGCAGTCGGTTAAGCGTCCGACTTCAGCCAGGTCACGATCTCGCGGTCCGTGAGTTCGAGCCCCGCGTCGGGCTCTGGGCTGATGGCTCGGAGCCTGGAGCCTGTTTCCGATTCTGTGTCTCCCTCTCTCTCTGCCCCTCCCCCGTTCATGCTCTGTCTCTCTCTGTCCCAAAAAAAAAATAAATAAAAAACGTTGAAAAAAAAAATATTAAAAAAAAAAAAAGTGTGCTTTTTTTGTTTTTAATATGCAGCTTCCACTTCTCCTTTATTTCAAAAAAAATTGCCTGTAAATTCTCTGAGGACTTTTTCAGCTTTTGGTGTTGTTGGATCAGCCAGGAAATGCTTCTCATGTTAGACTGTACTTTTTCTCTCTTTCCTGGCTAGTGTTTTCTCTCCAAAATTTTCGGTACTTTTCTCTGCACCTAGGCATTCGTGGATTGTTTCTTGCCCTTGCTCTGTCCAGTTAATTGGATTTTCAAGCATGTCATTTTTTTTCCTTGATACATGTAATGTATTATTAGGAAGCACACGCATGTGCACTTTATTATATAACTAGTTTATTGATTGGAAACGTAATGACGTATTTTTGTTCTCATTTTACTTCCTTTGCTCTATGATCTCTCTTTCCATCATATTTTTGTAATTTAACCTATCATTTAATTACTTAATCTATACATTTTATCACTTAATCTGTGATTTTTAAATTTTATTGACTTTCTATTAAGTCAAAAATTTCTATGTTTTATTAAATATTTCTGTTCTCTATTTCTTTAAAAAATTTTTTTTAAACATTTATTCAGGGGCGCCTGGGTGGCGCAGTCGGTTAAGCGTCCGACTTCAGCCAGGTCACGATCTCGCGCTCTGTGAGTTCGAGCCCCGCGTCGGGCTCTGGGCTGATGGCTCAGAGCCTGGAGCCTGTTTCCAATTCTGTGTCTCCCTCTCTCTCTGCCCCTCCCCCGTTCATGCTCTGTCTCTCTCTGTCCCAAAAATAAATAAATGTTGAAAAAAAATTTAAAAAAAAACAAAAAAACAAAAAAACAAAAACATTTATTCATTTCTGAGAGACAGAGAGAGACAGAGTGCAAGCAGGGGAGGGGCAGAGAGAGAGGGAGACACAGAATCTGAAGCAGGCTCCAGGCTCTGAGCTGTCAGCACAGATCCCGATATGGGGCTCGAACTCACAAGCTGTGGTATCATGACCTGAGCCAAAGTCAGATGCTTAACCGACTGAGCCACCCTGGCGCCCCTGTTTTCTATTTCTATATTTTATTATATCCCTATGGTTATCATCATTCTTGCAATATTTTCTCTGGACTATACTTTGTTTTCCAGAATTAATCCCCACCCCCCCACCTTTTCTTTCAGAAATCTATTATTTTAATTTAATTTTTATTTTTATTTAAATTCTAGTTAGTTATCATATAGTGTGATATTGGTTTCAGGAATAGAATTTACTGATTCATCGCTTACATACAATACCCTGTGCTCATCACAAGTGCCCTCCTTAATGCCCATCACCCATTTAGCCCATCTCCCACCCATCTCCCTCCATCAACTCTGTTCGTTCTCTATCGTTAAGAGTCTCTTATGGTTTACCTCCCTTTCTGTTTTTATATTCTTTTATTTTTCCTTCCCTTCTCCTGTGTTCATCTGTTTTGTTTCTTAAATTCCACATATAAGTGAAATCTTATGGTATTTGTCTTTCTCTGACTTATTTTGCTTTGCATAATATATTCGAGGTCTATCCATGTTGTTGCAAATGGCAAGATAAATGGGTAAAGAAGATGTGGTACACACACACACACACACACACACACACACACACACACACACACCGGAATATTATTCAACCGTGAAAAAGAAAGAATTAATTATTATTATTTTTTGTCTTTTATAGGTCATAATCCTTTATTTGCCCTGTTTCCTTCCTCTTCCTCCTCCCCTTGCTCCTTCTCTCAGCCTCTCTCACTGATTTTGGTCATAGTTTATTTAACTCAGATGATAACATTTGTTTTCATTTTCTACATACTTAATACAGGTCATGTTGTCCAGTACTTTCTAAGGTCTAACATGGTGAACATCAATACACCTTGACAATTTTTACCATAAGTTGGACCAGATCTATTCCCAACAAACAAAAGACCAGGACCAGATGGCTTCATAGGCAAATTCTGCCAAACATTTTTAAAGAAGAGTTAATACCTATTCTTCTCAAACTATTCCAAAAAATAGAAAAGGAAGGAAAACTTCCAAATTCATTCTATGAGGTCAATATTACCGTGATACCAAAACCAGATAAAGACTCCACAGGGGCACCTGGGTGGCCCAGTCAGTTAAGCATCTACCTGTTAATTTAGGCTCAGGTCATGATCTCACAGTTCAGCAGTTTGAGCCCCGTGTCAGGCTCTGTGCTAACAGCATGGAGCCTGCTTGGGATTCTCTCTCCCTCTCCCTCTTCCTCTGCCCCTCCCCTGCTTTATCTCTCAATAAATAAATACACTTAAAAAAATTCCGCAAAACAAGAGAACTATAGGCCAATATCTCTCATGAATATAGATACAAAAACCATCAGCAAATATTAGCAAACCAAATCCAACAATACATTAAAAAAAAATCATTCACCATGATCAAGTGGCATTTATTCCCAGGATGCAAGGGTGGTTCAACATTTGCATCAATCAATGTGATACATCACATTCATAAGAGAAAGGATAAAAGCATTTGACAAAGTACAACATCCGTTTATGATAAAAATTTTCAACAAAGTAGATCTAGAGGAAACATATCTCAACATAATAAAGGCCTTATATGAAAAACCCACAGTGACCATTGTACTCAATAGGGAAAAACTGAGAGCTTTTCTCCTAGGTCAGCAAAAAGACAAGGATGTTCATTCTCACCACGTTTATTCAACATAGTACTGGAAGTCCTGGCCACAGCAATCAGACAATATAAAGAAATAGAAGGCATCCAAATTGGTAAGGAAGAAGACTTTCACTACTTGCGGATGACATGGTACTCTATATAGAAAACCCTAAACACTCCACCAAAAACTACTAGAATTGATAAACAAATTCAGTAAGGTTGTAGGATACAAAATCATATACAGAAACACACACAAACACACAGACACAGACACAGACACACACACACACACACACACACACACACACACATATACACAGAATCAATATACAGAAATAATTTTTTTTAAGTTTTTTAAAAATTTTTTCTAATGTTTATTTATTCTTGAGACAGAGACAGAGTGCGAACAGGGAGGTGCAGAGAGAGGGAGACACAGAATCGGAAGCAGGCTCCAGGCTCTGAGCTGTCAGCACAGAGCCCGATGTGGGGCTCGAACCCATGAACTGTGAGATCATGACCTGAGCTGAAGTTGGATGCTCAACCGACTGAGCCACCCAGGCGCCCCTAGAAATAATTTATACTATACACTAATAGTGAAGGAGTAGAAAGAGAAACAAAGAAAACAATCCCATTTGCAATGCACCAAAAATAATAAAATACCTGGGAATCAATTTAACCAAAGAAGCAAAAGACCTGTACTCCAAAAACTATAGAACATTGGTGAAAGAAATTGAAGAAGACACAAAGAAATAGAAAGACATCCCATGCTCATGGATTGGAAGAATTAATATTGTTAAGTTGTCTATACTACCCAAAGCAACCTACACATTTAATGTAATCCGTATTAAAATGCCAAAAACATTTTTCACAGAGCTAGAACAATCATAAAATCTGTATGGAACCACAAAAGACTGACTAGCCCAACAGTCTTGAGAAAGACTGGAAAGAATATCCATGGGAAAAAGACATTTTAAAAATATGGTGTTGGGAAAACTGGACAGTAACATGCAAACAAATAATACTGGACCATTTTCTTATACCATACACAATAATAAACTCAAAACAGATTGAGGACCTAAATGTGCGATCCAAAACCATAAAAATCCTAGAAGAGTGTACAGGCAATAATTTCTCTGACATCAGCCATAGCAACATCTTTCTAGATATGTCTCCTGAGGCAAGGGAAACAAAAGCAAAAATAAACTATTGGAACTCTTCAAAATAAAAAGCTTCTGCACCATGAAGGAAACAACCAACCAAACCAAACGACAACCTACTGAATGGGAGAAGATACTTACAAGCGACATATCCAATAAAGGGTTAGTATCTAAAATATATGAAGAAATTACACAACTCAACACCAAAAAAAAAAAAAAATCCAATTAAAAAATGGGCAGAAGACATCAACAAACATTTCTCCAAAGAAGACATACAGATGGCCAACAGACACATGAGAAGATGCTCAACATAATTCATCCTTAGGGAAATGCAAATCAAAACCACAATGAGGTATCACCCCACACCTGTCACAATGGCTAAAATCAAAAACAAGAGACAGCAAGTGTTGGAAAAGATGTGGAGAAAAAGAAACCCTCATGCACTATTGGTGGGAATGCAAACTGGTGTAGCCACTGTGTAAAAGAGTATGGAGCTTCCTCAAGATGTTAAAAATGGAACTACCCTATGATCCAGCAATGGCACTACTGGGTATTTACCCAAAGAAAATGAAAACACGAATTCAGAACAACATATACACCCCTTGTTTATTGCAGCATTGTTTACAATAGGCAAATTGTGGAAGCAGCCCAAATGTCCATTGATTGATGAATGAATAAAGAAGACGTGTGATATATACACACACACACATACACACACACATACATGTATATGCATATACATACATGTGTATACATACACACAGTGGAATATTATTCACCCATTAAAAATGAAATCTTGCCATTTGCAATGACATGGATGGAGCTAGGGAGTATAATGCTAGGTAAAGTCAATCAGTCAGAGAAAGACAAATCCCATATGATTTCACTCATATGTGGCATTTAAGAATCAGAACAAAGTGATGGCTACCAGAGGAGGGTGGTGGGATGGGGAACTAGGTGATGGGGATTAAGGAGTGTACTTGCTGTCATGAGCACTGAGTAATGTATATGGAACTATTGAATCACTATATTGCACACCTGAAACTAATACAACACTGTGTTAATTTTACTAGAATTAAAATTAAAAATGGGAAAAAACAATTGGACCAGATCCTCTCCCTCTTCCAACAAACTATAGTTAAAGGCTGACCATGGCTTTCCAGCTACTTTTCCGTAGCCCAAAGGCTCTGGTGTGAGGGAGGCAGAAGCCTTTTTAAGGGGGAGGTGCTGTTTCTCTCTCTCTCATCCCTCTCCCAGGTGGACAAGGATCTCCTGGAGCAAACAGCAGACAGGCTTCTCTGACCCTCTTTTCGACGAGGACTTGAGGACTTGTCTCGGGGCCCTGTCGTTGGCCTGCATGGCCCTGTTGTAACAAGAATCTCGCGGAGTCAGTTTTGTAAGAATCCCACACCCGTGATACCTGATCAAGGTCCGCACTCCCCACCTCCGATTTCTAAGTCCTTCGATGCCTTTGGCAAGATTCCTGTTAGGTCAACTTGGCAAGAATCCTCCTACCTTTGATGTCTCCCTTAGTGACTTTCCACCCCCGACCCCGCCCTGCTCCTTGGCTGTAAATCCCCACGTGTCCTCGCATGTTTGGAGTGGAACACAATCTCTGTAGTGCAATAGTCTGGAATAGTCTTCCTTACATTTAGCAAGTATCAGAATAACATCTTTAAAATTTTTTTTTTAATGTTTATTTATTTTTGAGACAGAGCATGAACGGGGAAGGGTCAGGGAGAGAGGGAGACACAGAATCTGAAGCAGGCTCTGAGCTGTCAGCACAGAGCCCGACACGGGGCTCGAACTCACTGACCATGAGATCATGATCTGAGCCGAAGTCAGATGCTCAACCGACTGAGCCACCCAGGCGCCCCTCAGGATAACATCTTTAACAAGACACACTATATCTTTTACTCTTGATTAGCGTGTACCCACACCTCCTGCTAGAGGGTCAGCACCGTGAAAGAAGGGGGTTCGCGCTCGATCCCCACCCCCTGCTTCCTGCCCCTGGGATGGTGTCTGAGTCACCTTGTGCTCTGTTAACGTTCCCTGAATTTATATGTGAGTAAACGAATGTAACAACTTATATTACTTGATTTTACCGAAACCGTGGTCTATCTTACTCCTTCTGAGCTGAGAAATAGTAAGAAAATCCAAATGAGTACCTTTTGTTTTTAGAAATTTTTTTATTTATTTTTGAGAGAGAGAGAGAGCAGAGGAGGGGGAGAGAGAGAGAGAGAGAGAGAGAGAGAGAGAGAGAGAGAGAGAAAATCCCAAGCAGGCTCTCGACTGTCAGCACAAGAACATGATCTGAGCCAAAATCAAGAGTTGGAGACTTAACCAACTGAGCCGGTGAGATGCCCCCAAATGGGTATGTTTAATATAGTTAGTGTCAATAAACGTTCAGTATCAGAAATAATAATGATAAATAGCCTTGTTCTTTCAAATCAAATGAGGGCTCTGTAAAGTGGTTGTCCGCCAGTCCCTTGTCTTCTCTCTGGCTGTCCCAGTGGTAAGCCGCAGTTCTAATTTTCCCCTTGAATTTTTGTAAAGGGCTGCTCCAAACTGCAAGTTATCAGGGAGAATTTTTAAGATTTTTGACTCATCTTTCCTCATTTCTGTTCCTAAGGTAAGGGTGGGGGCAAAACGTGGGGCTACACTGAACCACATTTAATCTGTTTCTTTCTTGTTTCTCTTTTCTCTTTCCTTCTTTCCCTCTATCTTCCTTCCTTCCTTCCTCCTTCATTCCTTCCTATCTTCCTTCCTTCCTTCCTTCCTTCCTTCCTTCCTTCCTTCCTTCCTTCCTTCCTTCCTTCCATCTTCCTCCCATCCTACGGAGGGACTGAGATACTCTGTCCAGTGTGCTGGACGTGTGGCCACAGTCAAGATCAAGGCAAAGTCTGTGAAGGCTGGAGGGAGGGAACAGATGAGGGTTCTGCCGGATCTGGACGCCAAGGTGCCGGGCAGCGAGGCGAGGGCTTGGTCCCCCGGGGAGCCAGAGGTCTGGCCTCACTCCAACACAGCGGCTTGTCTACCGAGGTGGGGCGGAGACAAGGACTCAGGACGGCACACTCGGCGGGTCCTTCTCTCTTTGTGACTGAAAGTAGTTCCTTCTGAAAACAGTGAATCCTTCTAAAATCTTAACAACAGTGACTTGGACGAGGGTAATGCCGTTAGGGCAGGGGAAAGGGCTGGTCTGTTTATATCGCTGGTAGAGCTATAAATGGCTTCAGTAGTTTTGGAAAATAACGTGACAGAAATGTATTATATGAAATGTATTTACATGAAAGTAAAAATACACTTGCATCTTGACACCGAGAAGCACCTGTGGGGAATCCATCCCACTGAAACAACAGCGTTAGGTTATGAGACTATGTAAACAGAGGTGTTCACTGAAGCATTATTGACAGTGGTGACAAAACAGGGAAGCTGGGACATGAGATTAATGACCTTGGTGCATCCGTCTATGGAATACTACCCAGCTGTTAAGGATATATGATACGGCGGTAATTGCAAAAAAGGCAATTTGCTGAGAAATACATATGAATTAAAAGGAAGTCTTTATGTTTTGAGTGTGTGTGTGTGTGTGTGTGTGTGTTCTGTTTGTGCAGCTGTGTGCATTTGTGTGAGTACAGACAGTAGCACAGGAGGGTGTTTACTAAAGTTGTAACGTTACGTCGGTTACCTTGGAGGAGGGGTGGAGTAGGGGAGGCGAGACGGAGAAAGGGTCGACTTTTACCGTGTGATTCCCCGTGGTGAACTGTGGAGTTAATGTGTTAGGACAAGTAGCATGCATTGCTTTGGCAGCATGAAAGTCAAACTCAACAAAGGACTAACAGGTCAAATAATAGTTGGTGGCCTAGGGGACAACTATGGAAGAACCAGGGCTTAGGAGTCTCTCTACCCATCGTGTAACTTGCATGTCCCAGTGCAGCTGGCATCCAGAGTGTGGCGGACACGGTGTCCCGCAGGGAGGAGAGGTCTGCAAGCCGGGGCTCCCACACGGAGGCCGTCTATCCAAAGGGGGGCACCATCGCTGTCACTGGTGGGTGTTCTGTGACAGCCACTCTGCCCTCTGAGAATAGATGCTGAGGAGGGGCACTGGGCACTGAGGAGGGAGGGGGGTGCACGTCTTCAGCCATCAGCTTCCACAGAGTCTCTTAAACAATTTCCATTTCTAGAGCACACGAATATGACTTTGCTCGTTCCTGGGCGAAATCCGTCCAAGAAAATGTATGTGCCCACCAGGCACAAGGCGTTCAATGACCATTGCTTTACTAATCGGTGTGGAGCAGATTCAGAAACGAGGGAACATTCCCCCAGTCCCCATTTTAGGTGACTTACTCTTGGGAACCACTGTATCTAAACCGGGGCCCCATCTCCAACGGTTTCGAAGAAAAGACTGAATATTATCCATAGCATATTTTCTCTCTTAAGAAAATAAAACCAATACGCATGTCTAAGTAAATTACGGTGATCTATTCTAAAACCTCTTTAGAAACACAAACACCATGCATAATTTGTGCCTAACCTGGAGGCTCCCAGCTAGACTGGGAACGGTCTGGGGAAGGAAATGAGAACCGCTCTGAACTCCTGACTCCCCTGCGGCAAAGTCTTGACGATGTCTGACGGTGCAACAACCTTTACAGATGCCTGAGCCGAAATCCAGAGAATCTCTCCCAAACCCACAGGTTTATGGTTTCTGTTGAGATCAGGAAGAACTACAGGCAAGGGAATTCATTCCTGAGGGAGCTCTCAGTTTATGTCGTGGTCTGCCCACCGTGTAAAACAAACAAACACGAGCACAAACTGTGTTGGCTTGCACCGAATGCGAGTGCACTAAATACAGGCGAGGATGTGATTAAACCAACCCGCCTGCTGCCTCCTAACTTAATACATCATTTTTCCTTTCAATCGTGATTTATAAAGTAACTATACCAAAGATGTCACCTACATTGGACCTGAAAAAGCTACTGCTATTTTTGTTTTTTACTTTTTTTTTTAATTTTAGAAAAAGAGTGAACTGGGGAGAGGGGTAGACGGGGGTGGGGGGGGTGGGAGGGAGTGGGGAGAGAGAGAGAGTGAGAGAGAGAGAGAGAGAGAATCTTAAACAGGTTCCATACTCAACGCAGAGCCTGACACGGGGCTCGATCCCATGACCCTGGGATCAGGACGTGAGCTGAAATCAAGAGTTGGACATTCTACCCCCTGAGCCACCCAGGCACCCCAATAAAGCTATTTTTAAAAGATTAATTTAAACATCTTCAGGAAAAAGAAGGATGAGCTTATCAAAATAAAATGCTGAGAACCATTTCATCCCGTGTATTCCACAGACTCCCCGAGGGACGGAGTGAGCTTTCTCTGAGGTGTCGTGACTATTTCCATCACAGTACCCCCCGCAGGTAGGCACACAGGGAAGTAAAAACCATACACGAGACCCGGTTCTTGTGCTCAAGAAGCTTATGCTCTTAGATTCCATTCTCTCAGAATGTTGCATAAGTTCCTCTTTTCTGTCAGATAAATACGTAATGACTATTCATCAGCATTTAGGCAGCTAGTGCTTTTTCCTGGCAAAAATGAACATTTTGGTTCAGCTGGGTCAGTTCTGGCCTCCTCTGGAAACCTCTTTCTGCCCTGTGTCTTGCAGTTTTATCAGAGGTATAATAATTTTGCTTTTCATATTCTGAATTTAAGCCTCCAATGGAATAATCGCACCAAAATCTCTCCTTACATTTAGAGAGAATAATTAAGAGAATGAATGTAAGAGATAGTACCTAGAATGGAGGCTGTATCATGAAGCTTCACAAAGAGCCTGTAAAGGGGGGGTGGGGGGGTTGATCAACACTCCCATTTTACAGCTGAGGACACTGGGGCTCAGAGACCTTCAACCTGTCACCGAGATTACTGGGACTCAAACCAGTATTAGCTTGACTCTTAAAGTCCTGTCTCCTTCCTGTGTGTGGAAATCGGAGGAGAATTCAGGTCTGGAGATACAGCTTTGTGGTTATCTCATGGAAGTGATAAGCGGCAGGATTTGTAGGTGGACAACTTTGTAGACCGAGTCAAGAGCGGAGCTGGGAGTGAGCCCTCCCGTCAGAGGAAAGGAGTCTGGATCCCAGGTCCGGATTTGGCCTTGTCCACCGAGAGCTACAGTTTAGCACGCAGGTGACTGCTGGTGATATACGTGACTCAGAGCCCTCTGTGACCCCTTTGCCCTGGGTGGCTTTGTCACAGTACCACTCAAACGGCCACATAGAGCCCAAGTCTCGGGAGAGTCCTTTGCGTTTCACTGTTGGTCATTCAATTGTCAACGTTCTCAGCCTTTTGGAGATGTAATAGCCCCTTCGTGGATCCCTTACCTGGTCACCAGGCTGTCGGTCTGATGAGCTGGTACACAAGGACTCAACCCTCAGGGCCTGACGTGTTTCTGTGTGACGTTGGGCAAGTCCTTTAACATCTCTGGGTTTGAGCGTCCTCATCTTTTTTTTTTTAATGTTTATTTATGTATTTATTTCGAGAGAGAGAGAGAGAGAGAGAGAGAGCATGAGCAGGGGAGGGGCAAAGAGAGAGGGAGAGAGAATCTCAAGCAGGCTCTGTGCTGACAGATCTGGGGCTGGAACTCATGAACCGTGAGACCATGATCTGATACCAAATCAACAGTCGGTCGCTTAACCAACTGAGCCACCCAGGTGCCCCAATTCCTCATCGTTTATGAATTTTGGACCAGATGATTTCTAACACTGGACGGTCTGAGCAGGTTTTAGTTTTGCTCCTACACCTCCAGCAGAGTGTCCTTCTCCCCATCAGGCCAGATGATCAATGCAGTAACGGAAGACTTGGCAAGGCAGGAAAAATCAGGAATAACGCTGAGCCTCCTTCGTGCTTGTTGCTGACAGCGGGACCGGAGCCCGATGCCCAGGCAACGGAAAGCCACGCACCAGGGCTTGCTTCCCCCGGTTATCTCAGAGGACTCAGGTCACAGATTTGCGTGTGGCAAGGAGCCTGAACCTGCCACGGGGAGAGTCACAGCGGGGACGGGCAACTTGATGGTTCCTCAAGATGGAGTCTCTCGTGTGCGTAAGAAGTGGGAATGTCTCATTTCAAATCTTCACATGGGATCATTAGCCTTCGTGTTAGATTTTCAAATCAACAGACCCGTTCTGCAATCTTGACCTGTTTGCTTTCTCTCTGTGCTACCATTTCCCTATTCCTGACATAGGCTTGTAATCATCCACCTCATGGCGTCGTTGGAACAAATTACGATGTGTCGACCGCAGCATCGAAGAAGCAAGGTGCTTCATAAATGACAAGCATTTCATGCTCACTTCTCAGTAGACAACGTGGTGTGCACAGTGCACTGGGCACAGGGGGACCCGGGTCCAGCGTGTACCTTCCCCGCCCCGTCTTCCCCGAGGACCATGGCTCCGTTCATCTCCTCCATTATGGAATTCTTCAGGACCTCATTTTTGTTCCACACAATTAAGCACTTAATTAAATACTTTTTTCAAACCGTTAAAATTGTTTCGTGAGTGGAGGTTATGTGGGACGTCACTGGCCCGCCCTCTTGGGATCGCAGGGCTTTAAGGGTATCAGCACACATTACACAGGATGTACGCAGTTGACAGATCTTTGAAAAAAACACCAAAAAGTACCCAAAAAACAAACAAACAAAAAACCCATACAAGAGTAGAGCCCAAGCCAGGGCTGCCTCGGTCTTCCAGCAGTGGAGCTATCATTCTGGGCAGCGAGGCAGCGGGGAAAGTCTTCCAGAGGAAGGTTGGCCTGATTAGTCTTCACAGAGATGGAGAAAAACAGCCACATATTCCTGGTAATGGGAGCAGCAACAGCAAAGGGCCTGGGGTAGGCACTCACTTGCTCCCCGAGGGGACGGATGCTGGCAGTTCTGAGTCAGTCTGCAGCCAGCCTTTCTGTGCCGAATCATCGGAGGTGTGGGAAGAATCTGTAGTGCATCGTCTAGTGACCTCTTCCGCTGTCTTGAATTTAAGTCTCATCTGCTGTCAAGATTTGACTCTGATGCTGGATTTGAGAGCCAGGAGCAAATTGCGTCCCTGACTCTATCTGCCAAGGCCAGCTCCCAGTTTCCTTTGCTCCCAGCGGGGGATAAACCCTGCCCAGAGTTGTTCTGAGGACAGAATGAGGTAATAAATACAAGAAGACACGTTGAGGAAAACCTACAAGTGCTCCAATGTGAAGATCTCTTTTCTTTGCCGTGGAAACCAGGCTCTCCCCAAAGTAGGAGTTGTGGATGTTCAAGCCCATGAGGGGGTCAGACTTAATTGGAAATCATACCATGCCGCTGCCTTCTGGAAACTTCCCTGGATAATCAGCCAAAAGAACAGTGCCTACCCCAGGAGGCCACTTGGCAAGGCCCTGATCCACTGGGGGACGCTGACATTTCCCCGAGAGAGAATGTCACCCAGACAGGGTGTTGTGCTTTCATTTAGCTTTTCCCACCGGGTAGATCTAATTTTTCTCTCAACTGCGGTCTAACGTGTTAAAGCAAGTCAGTCCGGCTTTGTAAGCCCGACAAAATTCAAACATGATAGTAAATCATGTCCCATTAAGCCAACCCAGGTTTCACTTTTCTTCAGCTCCAGGTGGAGATAAGCCAAGGGTGGGACACAGACTCACAGCTGTGACAGATCCTGAAGATGAGTCGACAGGCTTGGCGTCTCCATCGTCAGCCCCAGAAACTTCCGACAGTGAATGGTGCTTCCTTTCCTGGTCAGCCATGGGTGGAAGGGAAAACAAAACCCCCCACCTGGCAGCCAGTTAACAGATTTGTACAACACGTCTGAGTATATTTACTGCAAATGTTTTGCCTTTCTCTAAAGAGACCTGTAGGAAGACAAGTTTGTGCTTTTATGCATGTGGATTTGAGAAACACCGTGTTTGGTACCCCTGGGGATCCTCAGAACCTCCTGGATCCCACAATGCTTCCCTCCGGCATGGGGTGGGAGTGGGGTGTTTGTGCCAGACTCCGTCGGTCTTTCCTTCTTCTGTGTTAAGAAAACCACTTGTCAGGGCGCCTGGGTGGCTCAGTCAGTTAAGCATCTGACTTCAGCTCAGGTCATGATCTCGTTGGGTTTGTGAGTTCGAGTCTGTGCTGACAGCTCAGAGCCTGGAGCCTGCTTTGGATCCGGTGTCTCCTCCCTCTCTCTCTGCCTCTCCCCCACTCGCACTCTGTCTCTCTCTTTCTCTCAAAAATAAATAGAACATTAAAAAAAAGAGAAAGAAAACCACTTGTGGATTTGGGGGACTCTCTCCAAAAGTGGAAACCCTCTGGTTCAGTGATCGTGGGTCTTTCCGGCCCTGAAAACGGCTGCCCTTATCTGGCAGATGATCCGGGCCCAGCGAGAAACTGGAAAGTCTTCTCCCTTGAAGTCAGACGGACCCCTTAACAGCACCCCCACCCCATGTCTCTCTGGCCGCGCGAGGAGGACGACAGAAGAAACCACGGGGGGGGGGGTAGCTGCCAGGTGGATGTCGGTTGCTGAATCTCTCAGAGAACTTGGTTACCCCCGGCTCGTCCTCGTTGGTTCGTCTTTTAAGATGTGCACGTGTTGGGGGGACAAAGACTTAGCAGAGCGCTCAGGACAACTGTGCATTTCTTTTTCCCTTGGATACCTTTTACTGGCAATACTGAAAAGCTAGCTTGGTTTTAAAAGAAAGGAAATCCTGTGGAGTGTCCCCAAGCCTACTGCACATTCCCCGCGCATCCCCTGTGCACCTTCGAGCCCTGCTCTGAACTTGGCCTTCCTTCTCCTTCCCTCTCTGTGTTTCAGTCGAACTCCGCCCGGTACCTGCGGGTGGCCCGCCTCGGTTCCTCCTGCGCGTCCCCAGCAGCGGTGGCCCGTCTGGGTCTGGCCCCGCGCAAGGCTGAGCCCAGAGGCCGCTTTTCAACTGGCGGCCGCCAGGGGATGAGAGGACACGGTTTGCAGTGCCAGCTCAGTACTTTGCCATCGAAATGTCCCCTTTGCTCTCCTCCTCCCTCGATGACAGTTCGGAGAGTGGAGGCTGCATGGTGAGTCACCGGCTCGTCACCGAGGCTGTCTGACACCCTGGCCTCGGTACTTCTTCACGCCTGTCACCAAGTCCCTTCGGTGGCGCGTTCGGCTGATTTGTCGGGCTGAGCCGATTTATTCGCGTCTTCAGACTGCTGGGGTTGGACACCCAGAGCCTCTAAGGTGGGGAACCAACAAGCGAAGCCAGCAGCTGGAAGAGAGGCGGGTCTCACCCTCTGGCAAGGCCCACGGAAATGCGGGCACTCTCCCCGGGGGTGGGGACAAGCCCAGCGTGGCCGTGGTTTTCCTCATCCTTCGGAGGAAGACCAGACGCCCACTGGATGCTGGCGGACGGCAGGCGGGCCAGCAAGCCGGTGACAAGCCACGTCCAAGCAGGAAACGTTTGTGAAACCCTCCAGGCGCCCAGCCGTGTGCCCGGACTGCAAGTTCCGTCCCTGCAGCACGACAGAAAACCCCACGTAGAATTCCGTGGGAGCACTGGCTAAACCGTGCCTCCGAGGAGTTCAGAGAACCGACCATTCTCGGTCGACGGGGATCAGGGAAACACAGTGAGAAAGGAGAGATTTCAGCAGAAACATCTGAGGGAGGCGCAAACAAGGAATTCACAGAAGGCCAAGAAACGGGCCCCGCTGGGGGCCGGAAAGAGCAAGGATAGGGAAGGACAGATGGAAATCAGAGAGAGGAACCAGGAGCGGGAGAAGAGTAGGAGGGGCCTAGGTCTGTCCCTTCTTGTGTCCTGCTTTGACCCTGCGGATTGACGTTCCCGAGTGTAACCGGGAGTCCAAGGTGAGATGATTCCATCAAATAGAGTCTGCTTTTAATGGCTGCCAAGGGGTGGGGAGAAGGTTCCAGAAACAAGAATTGAACCAAAACATGAACTTCCCGTTAGGCCGCCCCCCACCCCCCACCCCAGGATTGTGAGCAAGGCCAGGTACGCTGAGGGCCCGGTGCCCTGCAACCACGCCCTCCCCATCCTTAAGGGCAGCCCTGCGTGGAAAACGAGATGGCTCTCATCCTTGAGACACTTTGCTTCTTTCTGAACACTTCTCAGATTTCTTCTTTGTCCTTGACTCGGTGACGAATAACGATAGCACAGGTAGAATGCACTGTATGTGCTGACTAAATCGGCCCCACTATTTAGACACGAAAACTAAACGGCATCTCCTACCGCAGGGCGTTTTCGTGTGAATGTGCGATATTTTGGATCTTTGGCCTCAGGGCGTTAGACACAGACCGTGCTTTGTCTTCCTTGGCATTGGCAGCGATCAGAATTCAATGTCCTCTCCATCCTTCCTTTATCTCCCAAGCCGTGAGTATTAAATGAGATTAATATATATTAATGTCATATAGGGTAGACACTTAATGCGTATTTAATGTGGGTCATGAATAAAAAATATTTGGTCCACCCCAGAGAAATCTGCATTTTAATTGTATTCCTCCAAAGGAGAGCCAGCCATTTGCCCCTCCAGGGAGAGGGTGTGAGGGGTTTCCAAGGCCTCTGTGGGTGGGTGGGGGGCAGGCCTGTTTCTGGTGCCTATAGGGTCGGGGAGGCCCCCCCCCAGCACTACCTGTAGGGTCTCCAGGGGGTCACATTTAATGTGGAAGACTTTGGGGGCACCTGAGTGGCTCAGTCAGTCAAGCGTCAGACTTTGGCTCAGGCCATGACCCCTTGGTTCGTGGGTTCGAGCCCTGAGTAGGGCTCTGTGCTCTCAGTGCCAAACCTACTTCAGATCCTCTGTCTCCCTCTCTCCCTGCCCGTGTGCTCTCTCTCGCTGAAAAATAAACAAACATTAAAATAAAAAAATAAAGTGGATGTGCCCCAGACCCTCACTCTAAGCAGAAAGAACAAAGCTCGCCCAGAGACACTCAGCACAGACCTGAGGGGTTCCGAGGCCTCCCGGGGTCAGGGGTGCTCTGTCTTTAGCAAAGGGAGTGTTATTTTGCCTGGTGGATGGAGAGACCTAGACAAGGCTGAAGTTCTTAAGGCTCTGCTTCAGGCACTGAGGACTGTGGTAGGCCGTGATGCGGTGTGTGGGGAGAGCTGGCGAGGAAGAAGGCTCCTTCCTGGGGGGACATCTCTCTCCCCCAGGCACCCCCCACTTTTAGGAGCTCGGCTGGAGATGCCCCCGAGCTAGGGGCTGAGTCCTCCTGCTTTTCCTGGCCTCAGCTGCTCCTGAGGACCCTTCATCCTTGCTTGTCCTCTCATCTTCCTAAACCAGCCCACACACCCACGTGGTGTTGTGATAGGGAAAGATAGGATAAAATAGGCAGAGAAGGAAAGGGTTAGGACCCGAGGTCCCTGGGTGGGGACAGACACGTTTTTGAACAATGCTGGGAGTGTCTCCCCACAGCAAACCACCCCCAGGTGTAAGGTTCCTCTTAAGAACGTTAACAGACCCCACCTACTCCCCTTCAGGTTCCCCTCAGGAATTTGACCAAAGACCTGACTAGAAATAAGTGGTAGGCCATGAAACCTTTGACCCACGAGGAACGATATGGCCACCGGTCACCCCTCATGCAATGGAAACGAGCCAATCAGGAAAGGACAACCCAGCACCCAGAGCTATCAAGCCCATGAGGGTAGGACCTGAGAAGGACTGAGGGGGAAGGGAAGGGAGAGGCGACCAGAACCTTATAAAACAAGGACCCGCACCTGTAGTCGGTGGGCATTTACTGTTGAATGTCCCCTCTCTGTGAAGAGGGCTTTCACACTATTCTTACTCTACTCTAATAAGCTTTTGCCTCCTGCTCATTTTTTGTCCACATCTTCATTCTTCAAAGCATCGAGGCAGCGAATCGGGTATTGTGGTAAAAAATCCTGCAAAGGTGTGGTGAACCCATGACCTCTGGGCTTGCACCCAAGGTCGTCACCGCCCAGGTCCAGGCACGTGTCTCTGAAAGTTCCATCATGTTCCAGATTTGTATCAGGCGCGCGTCAGCCATGAGCAGAGCCAGGCGTCCCAGACCCCCAGAGATCAGAGCACCGGCTCTGAGCACGGCTCAGAGCACGGCTACCCGACACATTCCAGAAGGCTCTGAAGCACCGACTTCTGACCGGCTCCAGTTGGAGCGCGCTCCCCAGCCAAACCCCCTTGTGTGGGACGGCTCTCTCCTGGGTTAGAGGAAAAAAAGTTTTAATGTATTTTCAAGATTAAAACAAATGGCCTAAATTAATCACTCTTTGATCTATTTTAAGAAGCAGAATCTGAATTATCAGCAACAAGGTTCTTTACTCTGGAGTCTGTACCAGAATTTGAAGACGATTCTTTTGATTTTCTGTCCCTGAACTTTTCCATCCCATTTTGTCTCTTCCTGAGGGTAACCTCATTCCTGAGAAGACCGATTCATTAATTACGGTGACCAGGATGGCCTTATGGTTCCCTCAGCTGGACAGAGCTTTAAAAAGGCTTTTTCCCCGACTCTAGGCCCCTGACCTCCTTTTTCTTAAAGCATTTTTCTTGGAAAATGCTAAGTGTAAATTCCTTCTCTGTCCCTTTGAGATGTAAATCCTTTTAAAAGCCTCCTGCCAGTTTTACAACCCCAAACTGTCTTTCTCAAGGATGTGGGCGCCTTCCCTCTGAAATGTAACCACCCAGGGACATGGCGTCCAGTCTCCGCCTCTGTGGGGCTAGCAGCCTGACTTTGTGGACAGCTTAGTCCAAGTCGTAAAGCCGCCTCCTGTGGGTAGGAGACAGAAAGCTTGCTCTTCCTTTGGGGAAGGCCAACTAGCAAATACAGGTGTTCTGTCCTCCCTTCCCCCCATTCCAAGCTCCTAAAAAAAAATACCACCAGCCTCTGTTTTCACAGAGTTGGGTTCAGACTGTGTTCTGATCTCTCCTTGCTATTGCAATAGCCTGGAGGAAAGTCTTCCAGTTCTGTTTAATTTTGTTTGGGGCAATTTTTGCTTTGACAATGGCGAGGACAAAACAAACAAAATATCTAGAGCGCAATGCATGTCCAAAGATAAAGGAAAGGGTGTTAGTAAGCCAATGAGAAGCAGGAAAGAAGCTTGGAAGACATCGACACACCGATTTGAACATCCCAAGGCTTGCCTTGAAGATTTTTCCAGATCTTGGTGCTCCATATTTTCTCCCACAGCAACCGAGGAGGCCCTAGATTCTGTGGCTTTTGAACACAACGCCCTGTATTTCTTTCATGGTGGCTTCTTAAAACCTGTCATGTTGTGGCGGTTTCCAAGTTGTTTTAACTCTTTTAAACAAATGCCATATTTCATTGTGTGTATGCCTTGCAGACGCCTAAGCCAAAGGTACAAGTTTTAAGGCCAAGGAACAGCATCAGAAATAAAATTGTAGGTAAGAGTGACTAGGCGGTAACTAAACACTGATGGGATCGTGCCCAGGGTTGGAGAGAACAGTCTGAGAAACCGCTAACCATGGCCATGTTCATGCTGTACTTGAAGGCTAGATGGAATGCTCATCACCAGTGGCCCATCAGAGTGGATATACGTTCTTTGAGGCCCATTCACTGTCATGTGGGGGCTCTCTAAGCTTCATGGGGGGCCCAGGAGGCTTCCACTCATTGAATATTGAGAGCCCTATGGCTTTGATACTCCCTCTCCACTGGCTTGGCTGGGCCAAGGATCCTAGACCATGGCTTCCAACTCAAATTGCCCTTGGACCATTGCTTATTCTGCACACCCTTGCTTACCTCCCTAACCAATTCTTACCCACTGTTGTCTTTCATTCTGGCAACTCAATCAAGCTCAAAACCCAGAGTCATTCATCACCTCTAGAAGTAAAAAGTCCTGCACGTTTCAACTATGTAACTTCTTGAACCCATCATCCCATTCTATCCACCACTACCACATGGTTCTACCATGGGGGTACTCATCAGCTACCCAGATCAGTGTAATAGCCTCCCACTAGTACCCATCTGTACTCTTTATCAATTTTTTTCCTGATGCCCAGCTGGAAGAACAATATTTTTCAAATATAAGATCGACCGTGTCATTCCTCAACTAAATCCCTTCAATGGCTCCCCAGTGAGTGCAGAGTAACATCCAAGTTTCTTAACCAGGCACGTAGGACGCCGTACGACTTGGCCTCGTTCTCATCTCTCTAGCTCTACCTCGGGCCATCTCTAATGTTCTTGACCTAGGTATCACTCCCTGGAGTGGGAAATCCTGCTTGCTTGTTCTTGCTTTGCATCAGTCTCTGCCTCGCATATGACTAGCCCCCACTCTGAATTGTTCATGTTCCCAATAATTGTATGTCCCCTTTGGGGATGCTGACCCTTGGATTGGGTGCAAATAAATGATCTGCAAGATCTGGATGAACCATTTCCTCTTCCCCAACCCCAGGACAGGGTTCTTAGGACTTAGGTGTGAGAAATAAACCCACTGACCCAATCAAAGGAGGGACGGGGAGACTCGGAGCTTGGTGGAGCAAGGCTTTCATCAACCTACTTGTAAGAGCAGGTGTCTGATGGACAGGCACACTCAGGGCAGTTACAGCAGACAATTTATCTCCTAGCACGCAAGTCCCTCCCCTGATTCCTCATTGGTTGAGTACTACAGAGGTTACAGCCTTACCCGGATGTTGCCTATGCCCACATAAGGCAAAAAGTACACTCCCTGAGGTGAGGCAGAGACTTCAGTCCTTTGGAACATGCCCACTGCAAAGCCTGTGAAAAGTAAGCCCGTGAAAGGGAGTGGGAAAGAAGAACCAGGAAGTGAAGTGTCTAAGGGTTTGGGACCCCACTGTGCATGTAGTTGGGGGGGGGGTTGTGTGTGCGGGGAGGTTTGTACATATTTCCAATAGGTTGTAAACCTATTGTTAACGAGACAGCACAGCTTTCATTTGGTATTTTTGAAAATGAATCATCTCACTTCTCACATGAGGCATCCTTTAGTCACACTGATGAAGTTTGGGAGTTGGGGGGGGGGGGTGGTCCAGAGCTGACAGCCAAGAAAGAATTCTTGAGGCATCTTTGGTGCCAAGAGGTGCAAACTGGTGGTTTTATTAAAGCCGGGACAGGACCCCTGGGCAGAAAGAGCTGCACTGGGGTTGTGAGAAGTGACTGCTATATACTATGGAGTTGGGGGAGGTAAAGTCAAAAGGGAGGCCTCCAGAAGGGCTATGATATGCTAAAGAGGACTCCTAAGACCTGAGGCCTTGCTATTGTCAGGCTAAGGTTGTCTTTCCTCTAGTAAAGCATTAACATCAGGACAGTATTGAGTTCCTGGAGAAATGGTCTACTCTGTGTTTGCCTCAAGTATTTGTCAATGGCCTGCAGCTTACAAAGAAATGTAATGTTATGTACATTTTCTTCTTGCCTTCATTCCCCACATCACTATGGAGGAGAGGGTGATGTTGGGGCTCTAGGAAACTGAGTCTGTGGGTTTCTGGAGATTAGACTATTGGTAAGATTGCCTTTTTCTTATAATTTACTAAGACATATATAAACTGACGGACACATCTGTAAACTGATGGAGTCCTGCATGACTGTGATTTCTAACAGTGAACCATTGGTTTTTCCCTTTCCTTCCTTCTTGGATGGCCAGGAGTGCCTGAGGAATGTCACACACATCCCACCTGGACAGGAGGGTGGGGGGTAGGAGGGGGAGTTTGCAGGGTTATCAGCTCACCTCATCAGCGCTACAAAGGAGTAGGATTCTGATGGCCATCGCCCCACCTCCTGCACCTCCTCCCTCCATCTAGCTTCCAGGTGAGACCAAGTAAGCTTGCTTACTGTTTTACCCCTGCCTCGTGGTGTTTCCTTCACTCCCCTTTTGCTGAGACAACTCCTTCAATACATCACATGGAGAAGTATCCTTGTCTTCAGCGCTGCTTCTAGGGAATTCTATAGGACAACAAGGAAAGTTGGCCTCCATCCTAAAGAATGAATGGGTTGGTAACACAGGAGACAAAACAAGGATGAGTGCACATGCGTGGTGGATGCAGCATTTGAGGTGGGCAGGGTTGGGTTCCACAGGTGGGGATTTCAGTACGAGTATTATCTCGTCCCATCATTCCTCCTCTTAGAATCCTCACTTGCCCTTGAAGCTTGATTCCACGTTAGAGTCTAGGCTGTAAAGACGCAGGACTTCACGTGAAAACACTTGAACAAATGTATGAACTCTCACAATTATCAAATGGTAAATCTCTGACTATTTGCAGATTAATTGGAAATGGCAGCAAAACTATTTTTATCTGATGCAACGGCACCAGTGTATTTTCTGTGGTCTGCTCTTCCTTTGAACAAGGCATTTGGCAAAAACTGCTTAAAATTCAAGAGACTGGCCAGGAAGGTCTACATTTCAAATTATAGTGATGTTTGCCTTAGAGTCATTTGCTATTTTTCCGAGTTATTTCTTTAGGATGCATTAGGCATTGCCTCGGTCTAGGTTATGGTTAAATAGATTTCTATTTTCCTTCTTTAATGTAGTTTAACCCAACCTGACTTTTGTGGTTCTATCAAAGTGCTACCTCACCCCCACTCTGGATGGTAACCCTCTAATGGGATTTCAATCAGGAACTGCAATATAATCTCTGAAAACCGATTGGATCTCAAATACGAGGATATGGAGTTCAAGGGTGACTATTTATCCTCCAGTCTCGTCTGAAACGCCTGGTTGTATCCCACAGGACAAATGCCATTCCTATTAAAAGAAATAGAAGAAAGAAGAAATGTACTTCATCTTAAGAATTTTATAAGGGAGTCTTCTTCAAACTATAGAATTTAAAAACTAAAACTCAAAGATTCAAGGGGGCCCGGGTGGCTCAGTCGGTTAAGCATCCGACTCTTGATTTCCGCTCAGGTCATGATCTTATGGTTCGTGGTTTTGAGCCCTGAATCAGCTCTGTGCTGACAGCGTGGAACCTGTTTGGAATTCTCTCTCTGCCTCTCTCTCTGTCCCTCCCCTGCATGCGCATTCTCTCTCTCTCTTTCTCTCTCTCTTAAAATAAATAAGCAAACTTAAAAAAAAATTAAAACCAGAAGATTCAAGTATTAAAAATAGATCTAATTTATCTGTTTTAATCCCCACTCATTCTGAGTTCAAAAAAAGTATCATAAACAAATGAGGCTGTATACATTTGCTTATTCTAAAAGCAATACACACTTATTATGGAGAGTTCTTTACATACTGAATATACACAGAGAAATAAAAGGCAAATATCACCTACAATTCTTTCTCCTAAAAACAACCACTCAATATGTAGTTTATTTTCTTATAATCTATGCCTTCCCTGTACAGCATTTCAAAGCATAATTGTAATTTTAAAAAAGCATAGAGCTTTACACTAATTTTTCATATAATTAATAAAAGAGTGTTATTTCCTCTCATCCAATATTTCCAGCTTTAAGCATTTTTTTTTTCTAACTAAAAAATCATACATTGGGTAACGTTATAGGAAATGGTGAAGTACAGCAATCAAAAAATTGGTGCCTCTACTGAAACACCCATAAGCTGACAAACACTGACATAATCCTCCCATTCACATGGAATCACAGGAAGCCCTGAGAAGCCAAAACAATCTTGAAAAAGAAGAACAAAGTTACAGAGCGCAAACCTCCTGATTTCAAACCTTATTATAAAGCTACAGCAATTTAAACAGAGTGGTCCAGGCACAAGGATGTACATACAGACCGATGGAATATAATTGAGATTCCAGAAGTAAACCTCTACATCTATGGCCAAATGATGTGGACAAAGTTGCCAAGATCAGGAACTGGAGAAAGAATAGTCTGAGATAACTGGGAGCCACAAAAAACTGGGTGGCCCTACCAAAAGCACAAGCAACCGAAGAAATATAGACAAATTTGGCTTTATCCAAATTGAAGACCTTTGTGCATGAAATGACATCATCAAGAAAATGACAAGAGAGCCTATGGAATGATAGAAATACATATCATATATCTGATAGGGTGTTGTATCTAGAATATATAAAGAATCCTTACAACTCAATAACAAAAGGACAATCCAATTTAAAAATAGTCAAAGGGGGTGCCTGGGTGGCTCGGTCGGTTAAGCATCCGACTTCGGCTCAGGTCACGATCTCGCAGTCCGTGAGTTCGAGCCCCGCGTCGGGCTCTGTGCTGACCGCTCAGAGCCGGGAGCCTGTTTCAGATTCTGTGTCTCCCTCTCTCTCTGCCCCTCCCCTGTTCATGCTCTGTCTCTCTCTGTCTCAAAAATAAATCAACGTTAAAATTTAAAAAATAAATAAATAAAAATAGTCAAAGGACTTAATGAGACATTTCTCCAAAGAAGAAATACAAATGACCAACAGGCACATGAAAAATTGCTCAACAGCATTAGACATTATGGAAATGCAAATTAAACCCCAATGAGCTCCTACTTAACACCTACTTGGGCTATTATAGTAAAAAATATGAAATAACAAGTGTTGGCAAAGATGTGGAGAAACTGGAACCCTTGGATGTTGATGTTGGGAATCCAACATGATTCAGCCACCGTGGAAAACACATTAGCTGTTCCTAAAAGTTAAACATAGAATTACCATATGACCGAGCAATTCTACTCTAGGTATAGACCCAAAGGAATTAAAAACAAGTACTCAAACAAATGCATGTACATGCGAGATCACAGCAGCAAATACCCAAAAGGTAGAAGCAGTTGAGGTGTCCATCAATGGGAAAGGGATACACAAATTATGGTATGTGCATACAATGGAATATCATAACAGTGCCAAGATCTTGGCTTTGATAGTTCTGCCTACATGGTCACTTGATGTCCCTCGTCCAAATGTTCCGTCCCCACCCAGGCATAGCAGTCCTCCATGAGCTCTTTTGTAAAATGTATGTCTCTCTTCTCTAGATGTCAAGGTTTTGCTCCTGACCTCTAGGAACAGTGATTCTCCAGTTGGGGTTTGCATAAACTCTACTCACCCTGTTTGTAGTTTTTAGGGATCCCTAAATTAATAAAGTGTCTAGTTCTGAAAAAGCATCTTGTATCATCAGCTCTATCCGACAGAAGACGACCACCACTGAGCTTCTCAATAGTGCTGGTGTCCTTCTCATCACTGCATAGCTTATCACTTCGATCTTTATGGTCATATATCCACGTTAAAATAGCAACTTCTCTGAGAATCCGATCCCTTCTTTCATCACCCTCCATGGAAGTTCTGGCACCGATGCTTAACTTAGTGTGGGCCATTGCTTTATCAAGCTTCCGAGAGCTGTCTTATTGGCATGTCAGCACCCATCTTTGACATGCTGTCAGGATGCTAAACTCTGTCATAGCATCCTATCACATAAACAAACTCAATGGTCTAGCCCTATATTCTGGGACTTGACTCAGCATCCTCAGGATCCTGGTCTATACACACACTGCTGGCACCTGCCAGCACCTGTGGACCAGTTCCTACAGCTTACTTAGGATATAGTCCCTTTCTTTTTTGGCAGAAACAGAACTTTTCCAGCCAGGTTATGTCTTCATCCAGCCTTTATTATTGGTCTAGTGACCAGGAGGGAGAGTGTGTGTCAACTCTGGGGGTGGGAAAGAAGGGAGGGGTCGGAGAGGACACATGTCGTTTTGCAAGGCAAAATCTTCCACATCATCTCTAAGCATATACAAAACACTGGACTTAACTGGGAATATTTGGCTCCTTCTATGGACCCAGAAGGTCAAGAATTCAAGGTTTTTCCATTGCACACTCCCAGATTTCCCTATCCCAAGTCTCAGGGTCCCATTCCTCTCAACCATGCCTTGACCTTGGCAGAGCATTCCTCCTAGAGTTGACAATTAACCTTCTCTGGAGCTCTGTTTACCTTATAAGTAAGTGTTGGTCCTGATATACAGATTTGTTTTCCGCCCTTTGGTTCAGCAGAAGATGGAAACCTTTTTATATACTGCTAAAGAAGTCCTCTGGTTTTCACACCAAGCCTCTAATTGATGATTAATGACCCTCAGCCTCTTTAGTCTTTCTCCCATCCATCTACCATCTGTGCAATCGCTCTTTCCCTGTCCTTCTCCAATAACTGAGAAGTCGCATGTTGTGCGGCCAGTACATTTCCTTCCTCTGCTATCCTATCCTCTCTCACCACTGGTGAAGGTTTTAGCAACAGCATAACTATTGCAGACCAAGGGCTCCCTATGCCCTACCCACCATCAATATAGTGCTTACTGCCCGCCCACCAGCAGGTGACCCAGATGATCCCACATTCCACTTTCTTCAGACCATTCCTGGTATTAGATGTCATAGGTCAGATAATCCACGAAACAGGCCATGAGACAAGATTTCTTTGAAAGAAATCTATTGGGTCATGGCCTTGAGATCAACCCCACAAGGAGTGATGGATGCAAGTAGCAGCAGAAGCTGAACTGTGACCCACTTGCAAAAGGGTCTCAGCTGATTCTGGGGGGGGGGGTCTGGAGCTGGGACTACTCCTCAGTGTTGCCCTACAGAAAGGACAGAAGTCAAGTGTCATTGGGTGTGGGCTGTCCGCAGAAAGAGCCACGACCTTAGATGAGAAGACTGTCTTCATCTGAGAACAATTTCCAGAGAGAGATTCCAGTAATAGCTGTCTGTAGCCAACATTTCCAGAATCCGGATAAATTAGTTATTCAGTACCAGAGGGGATAGATAGGACCTGGGAGTTGCACCACAGAATCCAGCGTGGAATTTTAGGGAAGGGCCATCACAGCAGCTTGATGGGTTCTCAAAGTAATTTAACAAGTAGAGACAGTAAAGGGGAAGAGATTTGAAGAGCTGATTAATTCCAAATTTGGGGAGCATTCTAGGCTCCAGCTTAAATGTTGTCTATGACTTTGCAGCCAGTATGAACTTAGGCAACGCTTCAGCTCCCTGCAGATTAAAAAATGGTAAAGGAAATTCTTCAGACGGAAGAAAACAGATACCAGATGAGAAGGTGAATCTACAGAAAGAAATGAAGGACATCAGATATTGTAAATACACTAGTAAATATAAAAATTTAAAAAAACCCTTTTTTTCTTTTAAAAAATTGTTTAAAAATAACTTAGTGTTTAAAGAAAACTGATGATGTTTTGTGCAGTTTATGCAGAAATAAAACATGTAAAAATGATTGCACAAACGATGGGTGTGACTAAATTAAAATATACAGTTATGAGGTATTTACATTAAATCTGAAATGGTATATTATTATTTGAAGGTAGACTCTGAGAAGCAAATGATGCATTTTTAAATTGGAGAAAAATACTAAAAAAAGAAGTATAGCTAATGAGCTTATATTGGCAAAAAACAGACTTGGTAAAACAGCGTGAGTCTAAGATTAGACAAGAAAAAGGAAAATGTGGACAATGAACAAATAGATGGCAGCTTTAAAGTTTTTTTTAATGTTTATTTTTGAGGGAGACAGACCGGGTGTAAGCGGGGGAGGAGCAGAGAAGGAAGGAGACACAGAATCCGAAACAGGCTCCAGACTCTGAGCCATCAGCACAGAGCCTGATGCGGGGCTGGAACTCATGAACCACGAGATCATGACCTGAGCCAAAGTTGGATGCTTTACCGACTGAGCCACCCCGGCGCCCCTAGATAGCGGCTTTAAATCCAACATTGTTGGCATTGCATGTAGGTGGCCTAAACACTCCATTTACAAGGCAGAAGGCTGAGAAGTTAGATTAATAAAGAAATACTATGGGGCGCCTGGGTGGCTCAGTCGGTTGAGCCTCCGACTTCGGCTCAGGTCATGATCTTGCGGTCTGTGGGTTCGAGCCCTGCGTCGGGCTCTGTGCTGACAGCTCGGAGCCTGGAGCCTGCTTCGGATTCTGTGTCTCCCTCTCTCTCTGCCCCTCCCCTGTTCATGCTCTGTCTCTCTCTGTCTCAAAAATAAACATTAAAAAAAATAAACACGGCCGATCATATGTCCTCTACAAGACACATTTCATAAAGACACAGACAAGTTAGAAGCAAACAAAAGATGGGAACAAGACTGTGCAAACGCTAATTATGAGATGGCCAAGGTGTTAATAACAGCACACAAAGTAGGCATCAGAACAAGGGACACTGTCGTGGGTGAGGAGAGACACTGTGTGATGACACATCACATCCACCCACGTGCATTGAGACTTGATGCATCAAATATACAGGGAGGGACTGAGAGAACTGAATACAGAAGTAAGTAAATCCCCCATGGTAGCTGGAAATTCTAACACTTTTCTCTCAGTGACCAGTAGAGTAAATACACAGAAAATCAGGAAGAATACCGAACACACGAACAGTATTGTCGTCAAGCTGATCTAATTGATGGTTATGCTACACCCACATACTAGTGGCAAAATACACATAATTTGAATTATATATTGAGTATTCACCAAGACAGAACATATTCTGGGTCACAAAACACCTCTCAATAATCTTCAAATGAGTTAAATCATACAAAAATACGATCTCGGAATCACACGGAATTGGAATAGAATAATAAGGATATATTTGGCAAACTCCTCCAGTGTTTGGAAATTAAACAAGATACTTTAAAACAACCTATAGTTGTTTTTTTTTTTAAAGGAAAATGCAAGAAAATACTTTGAATTAAATGAAGATGAAAACAACATGAGAAAATTGAGGGGGGAGTGCAGGGGAAAGCAGTGTTTATTAAATATGTGTAACTTGTGGGGCGCCTGGGTGGCTCAGTCGGTTAAGCGTGAGACTCTTGATATGGGCTCAGGTTATGATCTCATGGTCCTGGGATTGAACCCTGCGTTGGGCTCTGGGGTGGAGCCCGCTTAAGATTCTCTCTCTCTCTCTCTCTCTCTGCCCCTCCTCCACTCATACGCATGCATGTGTGCCCATGCTCTGTTTCTCTCTCAAAAAAATTTTTTTATAAGTTGTAAACAAAATATCTCAAAATAAATAACTGAATATTTCAACCTGAAATGGTAAAAAGATCTGGGGTGAATGAAATGAAGCCAAAGCAAGTACAATTAAGAAAATAATAAATGAAGCCTGAGCAGCCAAAGACGGTGGCAACAGCCTATGTCCCCATCTCCCCAAGTTTTGTGTAGAAGTAATGGAGGACATCAAGAAAAGAACAGAAGCACACGAAAACCCTCAGAATGACAGAAAATGCTCAGACCTCAAAATCACTATGTTAAAAAGCAGGGGATGTTAAAATCTGGGGTTCGGCCTCTCATGTTCCTTCCCCACGCACACCCAGCCCCAAGACTGACCCATCCCAAGGGCAGGGAGAGAAGAGGCGGGAGCTGGCCGGGCCCAGGCTGACCCAAAACCACGGCCAGAAAGACGGAGTCAGCCCTCCACCTGAAACTGCTAGAAAGTGTCTGGAGCTCCAGAAGGGACTCGAAAGTTCGCACAAATTGAAGGGACAGTCTTCAAAATGAATGGCTTTTCAGGGAGGAAAGAACAGGACGAAGGGAGGGAGACGTGACCTTGGCAGTTGGGTGGTGAAGGGGACAGAGCAGAAGGGGATTCTAAGGACCTGCCACAAAAACAGAAGAAACACAGCCCCTCCCTCCCGACCACACACGCACGCACACTAAAAACAAATCCACGAGGTCCCTGAACGTTGCTTCACTAACAAAGGGGGCGTGGCTAAGCTTGGAATTTCGTGAAGGACTTTAAAAATTTTTTTTTCAACGTTTTTTATTTATTTTGGGGACAGAGAGAGACAGAGCATGAACGGGGGAGGGGCAGAGAGAGAGGGAGACACAGAATCGGAAGCACGCTCCAGGCTCTGAGCCATCAGCCCAGAGCCCGACGCGGGGCTCGAACTCATGGACCGCGAGATCGTGACCTGGCTGAAGTCGGAGGCTTAACCGACTGCGCCACCCAGGCGCCCCGTGAAGGACTTTAATCCCACAAAAATGAACGACAAAAGTTTAACACGTGTCCATAAGCTGTTGCAGGGACAAACCAACCAAAATGAAATTCGGCACATGCCCACCAAGGGTAGATTCCCTGCCCCACTCCCGCCAAATAATCACAATCACAGATTGGAAGAAAATGGTAACACAGCACTCCATGTGGAGTTGCATGGGTTCAGACCAGCATGTGAGGATCTGAGAAAGAATCCTGGAGAAGAGATTAGACTATGAACAGAAATGAACAAACAAACAAACAAACACCCAAAGAAAAATAAAACAAAGGGAGGTGATTAAACTCAGGAGAGAAATGAAAGAAAAGAAAAAATTATCTCAGATTTTCTAATGAATTACAAGATGTAGACTCAAATGAAAAATTAAAGAGAACTATTGAAAAAAGGCAAGAAAATGATAAAAAATATTTTTTAAATGAGGTTTAAAGAAAAAGCTTCAGAAAAATGTAGCACAATGGAAGACAGGCAAAGAGGGAAAACCATTTATATTTTTGGGGTCCTCGGGAGGAAAACAGAACAATAGGATTAATTCTTAAAACTATAACCCAAGAAACCCTCCCGGGGGGGAAAAAAAAAGATTACTTCAATCTATACCTTGAAAGGCCTTATCAGGGACCTGGGAGCATTAATTCAGAATGATCAACTCTGAGACACATTCCAGTAAGATGTTTAGATTTCAAAGATGAAAAAGTTTCTCAGAGTCTCAAGCAAAAGATCAAATAATTTACAAAGATAAAAGAATTCGACTGCCATCTGATTCTTCAAAAAGGAACGTAGACAAAAATAAAGCAGCATTTAAAAAAAGTATCAAGAGCATGGGAACGCTGTTTTCAACATATGAAGAGGTAAGGGGATTCTGTGCCCAGAGGTGCTTCTTGAAGACCTTATTAGAGCATGAGATTCATATATCACAGCGACCGCATCCGGAACGCTTTAAGGAAGAAAGGAAATGGTGGTATTAATATAAACGAACAGAGGAGAAGGGTCAGCTTTTCCTGGTACTGGAATTCTAATTAATACATTAAATTTTTTTAAACATTTCTTTATTTTTGAGAGACAGAGAGACAGAGCATGAGCGGGGGGAGGAACAGAGAGAGAGGGAGACACAGAATCCGAAGCAGCTCCAGGCTCCGAGCTGTCAGCACAGAGCCCGACGCGGGGCTCCAACACACGAACCGAGATCATGACCTGAGCTGAAGTTGGACGCCTGACCGACTGAGCCACCCAGGCACCCCTGTAATTAATATATTTAGTGGAAGGAGAGAAATGAGCAAACCATCACAGCAAAAACTGTTAGAGTCAAGAGTAAGGAAGATGCTAAAATCAGAGGAAGCGAGTATCTGAACTGGTTCAAGGCACCTCCCTGCAAAATTGTCACTCGTTACAATAGGAAAGGTAGTAACTTCACCGTGGACGAATCCAGCAGGAAGTACATCAGTCACGTGACCAAGGTTAACACCACCAGTAATGAGACGTGTCGATGCCTCCTCGTATGAGGCACTGAAATTAAGAGAAGAAGAATATTTATATTAACATCAAAAAATGAAATGCTTAGGAGTACATTTAACGAAATACATGCGTAAGTAGATGCCATGTATGCACTGAAAACGGCATAAGGTTTTTTTCTTTTTCAGATAAATGTAAGGATGTGGAAACAGGGGCGCCTGGGTGGCCCGGTTGGTTAAGTGCTCGATTTTGGCTCAGGACTTGATCTGGCAGTTCACGGGTTTGAGCCCTGAATTGGGCTGTCAGCACAGAGCCCGCTCCAGATCCTCTGTCTTCCTCTCTTTCTGCCCTTCCCCTTCTCACACACTCTCTCTCTGTCCCTCTCTCTCTCTCTCTCAAAAATAAATCAACATTTAAAAAAGGATATATAAATAAGTGGAGAAACATGCTATGTCTCTGGGCTGGAAGACGCAATGACATTTAGATAGAAATTGCTTCCAAAACTGATATATGGATTCAACGCGATCCTAATCAAAATTCCGCCTGGCTATTTTATAAACTTGATACGTTGATTCTAGATATATATGAATATGCAAAGAACCCTAAATCGCCAAAACAATCTTGAAGGGGAAGAACAAAGTCAGAGGAGTTACCGTAACTGATCTCAAGACTTGCCGTAAAGCTACAGTAATCAAGACACTGTAGTGTTGTCATAGAAATAGACATTCGGATCAATGGAACAGGATAGAGACCAGAGAAAAAGCAAACCTACACAGTAAATGAATTTTCAATGAAGCTGTCAAGGTAATGAAATGGAAGGGGGGGGGAGAAAGAGACTTTCAACGTGTAATGCTGAGACAACTGGATATCCAAATAGAAAAGAATAAACACCAAGGAGAAAGCTAGGACTACAAAATCTCTAGAAGAAAATACGGAAGTTCTTGTAACGGTAGTGTCGGTGAAGATTTCTTACACAGGACACAAAGGACTGTCCCGAGAGTCCTGACTGCTGGCTTTTCTTTTCGTAAAGCAGGTGCCTGAGTTAAGCTTTGATTCCATGTGAAGGCCCCTTGGAAGGGGGCTCGTCCAGGAAGCACACTGTCAGCCCTCAACTGGAGGCATCGCCAGCCTGCCTCCTATCCCAGGCTCCTTTGTCTTGGAAATCTTGGTTTGTTTTTGATAACTGACGTTTTGGGCCTCTTAGGTTTTTTTGTTGTTGTTGCTGTTGGGTTTCTTTTTGTTTTTTGTTTTTCTTCCCGTGCTTTGAATTCCTGCTCTTATGTTTTAAATCCACCAATATCTAGTAAGTCTGTGAAATCCTAGGCCCCCACCCTCCTGGATCCCAATCAAAAGCGGAAGCTTCGGCCTTCGCCAGCTCCTCCGAAACCCTGGAACGTGGCCCCAGGTGTGCTGTGTCATTTCCAGGTACCGTAAGTAACCAACCTTTTCTTTCAACGTTTCCTGATGGTTATTGCCGAGGATGTCTGGCAATCACAGTTAAGAGCCACAAAGGCTGGTCTGGCCATGAGATTGGTTATTGATGGGCTGAGGCTGGCACACAGTAAGCACAACCTTATAGAAAAGAAAATTGATAAACTGGAGTTCATCAAAATTGGATACTTACTGTAGCTAATATATATAAGTATATATACACACACATACATAATTTATACATATTTATATATCCAGAACATATAAAGAGCTCTTACAACTCAATAATAAAAAGCAAAGCAACACGGTTAAAGAGTCAACAGACTTCCAGGATTTACTCACCTTGTGTAACTAAACCTTTGGACCCTTTGACCAACACCCCCCAACTCCCCACCTTCCCCAGCTAACATATCTACTCTGTTTCTTGAAGTTTGACTTGTTTAGATTCCTCATATAATTGGAATTACGCAGAATTTGTTCTTCTGTGGCTGGTTTATTTCACTCAGCATAATGCCCTCCAGGCTCATCTGTGTCCCAGCAAATGGCAGAATTGCCTTCTTTTTTATGGCTGAATAACATTCCATCGTATGTGAATACCACATCTTTATCCCTTCATCTGTTGGTGACGTGAAGGTATCTTCCCCGTCTTGGCGGTTGAGGACGACGTAGGAACGAACGCAGCAGAACCGGTATCTCTCTGAGACCCTGCTTTCAATTCCTTTGGATGTATTCCCAGAAGGGAAATTGCCGGGTCATATGGTAGTTCTATTTTTAATTTTAATTAACAACACTTATTTGCTTATGTTAATCTGAGTTTGCTTATGTTAATTGTTCTTGTCACAAAAGAAAGAAGGGCAGAGTGCAGGAGGAAACTTATGAGCATGTTTGTGGCATTGACTGTGATGATGGTTTCACAGGTATATACTTATCTCCAAACTCATCAATGTGTATACGTTAAATATGCACAGCTTTTTGTCCATTAATCACACCTCAACAAAGTGATTTTGTGAAGTCAAAAGACCCATGCGGACACTTCTCAAAAGAAGATGTATGTACAATGCTATATATTAGGTATTATATATTCTATATATGTGGCCCATACGCACAACAGGAAACGCTCAACATTTTAGACATCAGAAAAATGAAAATTAAAACCACTAGCGTAACCAGAATTTACAAGACTGATGGCACTAAGTAGTGACAAAGACGTTCAGCAAGTGGCAGGAGATATTTTGGCTTTTGCCTAAGAGGAGAAGAGGGAAGTTTGGGGATGAGAAAACCATTCCCTGTGGCGGAAATGGTAATGGTTTCGTGGGTGCACACATTTGTCAAAGTGTTGAACTGCACAGTTAAAACGAGTATATTTTATTGGTGTGTAATACACCTCAATAAAATTGACTTTAAAAATCACACATCTAAAAAAATTTTAAGTTGTTTATTTATTTACTTACTTATTTTGAGAGAGCGAGTGTGAGTGAGGAGGGGAGGGGCAGAGAGAGAAGGAGAGAGAGAGGATCCCAAGCAGGCTCTGCACGGTCAGCACAGAGCCTGACGGGGGGCTCGAACCCACAAACCACGCGATCGTGATCATGAGCTGAAACCAAGGGTCCGACACTTAACCGACGGAGCCACCCAGGCACCCCTAAAAATCCCACTCCTGAGGCAAGCTTAAAGCATGGCGTGGACTCTCATCCATTAAATCTGATGACACGAGAATAATAAGATCTTGAAGAACTCTGCAAGGGCAATTGACTTTTTTTTTTTTAAGTTACCTCAAAATGCCAAAGGGCGACGAAACCACTTTGACAAATTTCAGACTTGCTCGTCCTGGGAGCCGTGTTTACGGATCCAACATAGGAAATGAAGATCAACAGGCGAAGCCATTCATTCCCCGCAAAGCTGCCCCTCGGGGCCGAGATTCAGGGCCAGGGGGGCCACGCTGTGCAAGTACAGGATGGCGGTCCCTGGGGGCCCCCAGGTGCAGGAAGTCAGACTCAGGAACAGAAGGTGTGGAGCACCATGATTTAACGGGGTGGGGGGGGGCGATGGTAGAAGTGGGGTGTATGTCTGAGCTAGCCTAGCTGCAGCGATCGTGGGGCACTGGGCTAGCTTTCTCCTGGTGTCTGAGCCGCCCCTGCCCAAGTGCTGCGTTAAAATTCCTGTTCCAAGACCTCTGGATGCTAGGAAGCCAGACAGCCACTCACAGGCCAGATCTGCCTGCAGGGAAGCTGGCGGGGCTGATGGCCCCACTGTAGGACAGAGCGGCCCCCTGCAAGTGCATGATTACCGTCTCTCCTCCTCCTGACACTCTTCCCTGCCCACATCGGGATGGACGCCTCATCACTGCTTCGGGAAGGACTGGTTGCACTCCAGGCTACAGCACGGCCATCTGTGAGCCCCGCGTGTCTGGTGCCAGGGCTTGAATTCTTACCCACTGTACCATGGCCTACGGTCGCCAGGCTCGACAATGGCCGTGACATCCCGTAGGTGGTAGTCGGAAAGTCACGCTCCTAAATCAAATGCGGAAGTTGCTCGGCCCCAGTCCGCCTTACCAGATGCAGGGAAGGCAGGGAGTGGCAAAGCCTGGGAGACACATTTGTGAGCAGGTGGCCGGGGTGAGTGGCTAATGGGCTTGTGGCCGGTCGTTCACCTGGGACACACTGCTGTCCTCACTGACAGCTGGCGGCCGCTCAAACTCCTTCAAATATGGTTTCCAATGATGCTTAGGCACCTCCTTTCAGAAAGGACAGCCAGTTCTACCAAACTCATTCCTCACTCGTGAATTTGTTGAAATGGGATGAGCCTACATTTCACCTCATACTGTACATGGTACAGGAAGAACGCACTCGAACGGCTTACTTTTCTTCTTCCCTCAACTGCTGACACAGTGCCCAGTTTAACCCTGAGATTGCTGGGCACAGGCAGCAAACGTCAATGTCATGGCCTTGGACAACACCCTCTAAACCAGGAGACAGATCGGGCATATCAAACAAATTGCTGGGGAAACACTGGCAGCAACCCCATGACCCATCTCCTAAACTCACTGTGGCAGAATCCCGTAGACCAACCTCAGGCAAAATTCCATCCATGATGCCCATGACATAGCAGCTACAGATTCCCAGATTCTGTTCTTAGGTCGTGTCTCTTGCACCACCCGCGATCCAATAGCAGGTCAGTGTTTATGGGAGTGTCCCACAGAATATGCAGAAGGCCCGGGGATGTTTCCAGAATGTTAAAGAATTGACATTAGTGACAATGGCCAAATTTCATATACCATCTAAGGGCTTTTTAACAATGTGCTTGGCACCACAGTTGGTGTTGAGGTGCCTGAGCTCAGAGAGACTGAGCTCTATGTTCAAGGTTACTGAGCGGTTAAATTGCATAGGTGAATTTGGCTCTAGCTTTGTCCTTAATCACGGTGGTATGACAGAAAGGGTGTCCAGTGGCATGGGCCGGAAAGAGACCACCAGTGGCCCGCCTCTTACCCCACACATTCACTCTGCTCACCTCATTTAGGGGCTGATGCTTGTCCTCAGACCATCCCGTGATGCTACGGGATTCCTTGGCGGATGACACGTGGAATGATGAACTTCACCTTACACCACCCCCGGCTCTATCTCGAGACCTGCCCCGCTATCCTGTGTCTTAGGGGACTGCTCCGTTATTCTGAGAAATGTTGTCACTCAAAGAGACAATGCTGGGGGCGCCTGGGTGGTGCAGTCTGTTGAGCGTCCGACTTCAGCTCAGGTCACGATCTCGCGGTCCGTGAGTTCGAGCCCCGCGTCAGGCTCTGGGCTGATGGCTCAGAGCCTGGAGCCTGCTTCCGATTCTGTGTCTCCCTCTCTCTCTGCCCCTCCCCCGTTCATGCTCTGTCTCTCTCTGGAGATCTCAAAAATAAATAAACGTTAAAAAAAAAATTAAAAAAAAAAGACAATGCTGGCATCCCAATTTCACCAGTACCTATTGGTGAGGGCTGAGTATGTTGGTTAGCACTGAGTCCCTAAATCCTAGCAGAGTGTATATGTGCTCAACAAACACGAGTCAGAGCTCAGACAAACATGTCTCCTCCCTATCTTGGCCACACAATGATTTTAGATAGCTCTTACAAAAATGTGCAATCAACGAATAAAACACAAATGAAAAATAATAATGCACAACTGAAGGCCCACTGTAGGGCAAAAACTATGTTGACTGGACCATGGATTTGGCTACAGACTTGAAAAATCCTCTAGTATCTGTTCATGCCTTTCTTTAATATTTTCTCCCTTATCTCTGTATGTATTTTATAGATGAGCCTATGGTTACATTGATTCTTACTACGTAAGGTGCTACTCCTCAACCTGGACACATCCGGGTCATTCTCTTTTACACACAGATTCCATGAGTCGCTGGTTTTGTGCAGAGGATAGTACCATGCTTCCTCCACTTCCTTACTTGCCTTTTGCCATTTTCATTGTCATTATCACTGGCTCCAACTTAACTCCCTTTTATGACTTGCTAACTATGTATGTGTAGATAGTCTGAGAAAATCAAGTTATTCGTGACACAGTGGCATGTATGGATGATCATTAATTAATCATGTTTATGCTCTGCTAGAGTCTTGATAGATTGAAACAAAGCGTTTCTTGCTAAGGAATAAAAACCACGAATGAGACTGTGTAGTTTAATAGGATTCCGTGATAGCATGAAGATATACATACATGGTTGATTAGCATTTGCGGTTGCTAGTTCCAACCAGGGATCACATTTCAACTTCAGTGAACAACAAATGATTTACTCTGAAAACTCTCATGGAGAAGTAAATTGGTTCCATATTTTGTAGAGCTTTTCCCCTTCTCTTAGAACTCTGCAAGAACATTCTGTATGCTCAATATTTTAGAATAGAATGCCTTTTGATTACTTTATACCCTTTGTACTTAATAGTCCAGCAATTCTCATCTACAGCCAACGTTGTTAAGATATCATTTTGTTTCCAGCGGCTCTGGAGTTGCGCTGATGGATGGCTGAGGCGACGTATGAGGAGAAGTAAATTAACTATCAAGAGCAAAATGAAAGATTAACTTCATTGCTTCCCAGAGACAATATATTATCAGGATTTTCTTGATTTAATGTATTTGTCTGGGTCTTCTGTCTACAAAAATTTTTTGAAAATGAATATACAGTAACATATCATCTGCCTGGCATCATGAAATGAGTTATGTCATTAGCAATAACGGATTATTTTTTTCCTAATTACAAGAACAACCTATAATCATTTTTTTAAAATGGGGAATGCAACAGAGAACAGTAGGAGCATAAAAATGATCTCTAATACTATAATTCTAGCAACTAAGGCAACAGCATTTAACCTTCCTACTGTAAATTGTTTCCATCATTTTTTCCCTAGGCAGGCAACATATCTGCACACCTAGACGTATAATTTATACAAACAAAGACCTACTGTGCATTCTGTTTTACAACATACTTTGGGATTTAATACATCATAATTATTTTCCTATGTCATTCAATCTTTTTTTCTCTCTCTTGAACATTTTTTTTTTCAACGTTTATTTATTTTTGGGACAGAGAGAGACAGAGCATGAACGGGGGAGGGGCAGAGAGAGAGGGAGACACAGAATCGGAAACAGGCTCCAGGCTCTGAGCCATCAGCCCAGAGCCTGACGCGGGGCTCGAACTCACGGACCGCGAGATCGTGACCTGGCTGAAGTCAGACGCTTAACCGACTGCGCCACCCAGGCGCCCCTCTCTTGAACATTTTAAGGAGTACATAGAATTCTGTCTTTGGAGCTATTCTAACTTAGTGACATATTGTTAAATGTTCAGACTGCTTTCAGTGTTAGATCATTTATAATTATATAATTTAAGTGAATACCCACTGAGCAGCAACCTGCTGTATTTCTACACAAAAACCTGATTATTTCTTAAGATGAAATTCTTACAAGAATTTTCATGTTAAGAGAAAATACATTTTTAAAAATGTTTGTTTATTTTGAAAGGGGGAGAGAGAGAGAGAGAGAGAGAGAGAGAGAGAACCCCAAGCAGGCTTTGCACTGTCAGCACAGAGCCCAACAAGGGGTTTGATTCCACGAACCGTGTGATCGTGACCTGAGATAAAATCCAAAGTTGGACACTTAACCACCTGAGCCACGTAGGTGCCCCAAAGAAAAAATACATTTTAAGTCTTTTAATACATATTGCAAACTTTCTTTCCAAAAGACTGTTCTGATCTACACCCAACTAGAAGTGCCATTTTCTCAAACCCTCCCCAAAGCTAGTTATATAATTTACTGTACTTTTCGTGGAAAACCATAAAATATTTTTGTGTCTTAATGTTAGTTTAATTTCTATTTTTTATTACCACTGATAGTAATTTAACTTCGAATGTGCCTTTGCTTTTAGATTTTTTTGAGGGGGCCTTCCTAAACAGTACTATATATGTGTTATTTACCTATCTATGTGTAACAAATTACCATAAGCTCAGTGGCTTAAAACAACACACATTCATTGTCTTGTAGTTCTCATGGGTCAGCAATCTGGCATGGCTGAGATACGTCCTCTGTCAAGGTGAGCCAGAGCTAAGATCTGATTTGATGGCTCAGCTAGGAAAGGATCAGCTTCAAACTCACTTATGTGGTTTTTAACAGGATCCAGTTCCTTTCAGGCTGTTGGACTAATGGCCTCTGTTCCTAGCTGGGTGTTAGCCCCAGGCCTCCCTCGGTGCTTTATCATGTGAGCCATCTCAACATGGCAACCTGCTTCATCAAAGTCACTAATGGAGGAGAGTTTCCCAGCAAGATGGAAATTAGACTTTATACATCTAATCACAAAAGTAACATCCCCTCAGCGTTGAATAAGCCTTTTGATTGGAAGGAAGTTATTCGTGGGGAAGACATTGCCTAAGGCCAGGAATACCAGAGGTGGAGATCAACAGGGACTATATAGAAGATACCCAGCACAATGCACTATTCTGTTTTCTTGGAGGTAGATAGAAAAACACAACTGGCCTTTAACCGGTAACTCATACCTCTATGTCTCATCTTTCTAATATGCAAAACTGGGATAAAAATATTAATCAACTCATGGAGCCGTTAAAAAGATTAAACGAGGGGCGCCTGGGTGGCTCAGTCGGTTAAGCGTCCGACTTCAGCTCAGGTCACGATCTCGCGGTCCGTGAGTTCTAGCCCCGCGTCGGGCTCTGGGCTGACGGCTCGGAGCCTGGAGCCTGCTTCCGATTCTGTGTCTCCCTCTATCTCTGACCCTCCCCCGTTCATGCTCTCTCTCTGTCTCAAAAATAAATGTAAAAAAATAAAAAAAAAAAAAGATTAAACGAAATAATTCAAAAATGCTTAGAACAATCTCTGGCACTTAGCAAGTTCCACTTCAGTATTTGCAGTTATCTTCATCATCACTATCGCCACCAACATCATCATCACCACCACCATCACCTTCATCACCATCATCATCATTCCCATCCTTATCCTACTGTTATCACATCCTCAAGAACAAATTTTTTTGTAAGATTATTAGCTTCATCAGAAATACTTTAAAAAGTACTTTCTAAATGTATGAAATAATGAGTGAATACATGGATGAAAACAAAAATCATTGTCATTTGGGGTTTCACAGGTGAATTCTACCAAACATTTAAAGAAGAGTTAATACCTATTCTTCTCAGACTATACAAAAAAAAAAAAAAAAAAAAAAAAAAAAGAAAGAAAAGGAAGGAAAACTTCCAAATCCATTCTATGAGGTCAGCATTACTCTGGTACTAAAACCAGATAAAGACTCCACTAAAATGGAGAACTTCAGGTCAACATCCCTGATGAATGTGAATGCAAAAATTCTCAATAAAATATTAGCAAACTGAATCCAACAAATACATTAAAACAATCATTCACCACAATCAAGTGGGATTTATTCCTGGGATGCAAGGACGGTTCAATATTTGCAAATCCATCAACATGATACATCACATTAATAAAAGAAAGGACTAGAACCATATGATCATGTCAATAAATGCAGAAAAAGCAATTGACAAAGTACATCCATTCATGATAAAAACTCTCAACGAAGTAGGTTTAGAGGGAATATACTTCAAGATAATAAAGGCCATATATGAAAAACCCACAGCTAATATCATCATCAAAGGAGAAAAACTAAGAACTTGTTGCCAATGGTCAGAAACAAGACAGGGATGTCCACTCTCCTCACGTTATTTAACATAGTACTGGAAGTCCTAGACTCAGAAGACAGTAAAAAGGTAAAAAGCACCCAAAATGGCAAGGAAGAAGTAAAACTTTCACTGTTGGTAGATGAAATGATACTATATGTAAAAAACCTGAAAGATTCCACCAAAAAAGTTACAGTAACTGACACACAAGTTCAGTAAAGTCACAGGATACACAATCAATGTACAGAAATCTGTTGCATTTTTGTACACCAGTAATGAAGCAGCAGAAAGAGAAATGAAGGAATCGATCCCATTTATGATTGCACCAAAAACAATAAGATAACCTAGGAATCAACCAAGCAAAGAGGTGAAAGACCTGTACTCTGAAAACTATAAAATGCTGGTGGAAGAAACTGAAAAGACACAACGAAATGGAAAGACATCCCATGTTCATGGATTGGAAGGACAGATATTGCTAAAATCTCCATATTACTCAAAGCAATCTCCAGATTTAATGCAATCCCTATCAAAACACCACCAGCATGTTTTGCAGAGCTAGAACAAACAATCCTAAAATTCGTATGAAACCACATAAGACCCTGAATAGCCAAAGCAACCCTGAAAAAGGAAAGCGAAGCTGGAGGCATCACAATTCTGGACTTTAAGTTGTATTACAGACCTGTAATCATCAGTATGGTACCAGCACAAAAAAGACACACAGATCAGAATAGACACACGGAACAGAATAGAAAGTCCAGGAAAAAAAACCCATAATTAGACGGTCAACTAATCTTTAACAAAGCAGGCACATGAAAACATGCCCCACGTCACTCATCATTAGGAAGTACATTATTTAGATTACGTATTTTCCTGTACTGGCCTTGTTGGGAAAGCCGACAGAGAGGCTAAGGGCTCCTCAGTCCATGCCTGGGGAGTTTCATTTCACAGAGACAAACTTTAACAGTCATGGAAAATACACAACATGACCAAGATCACACTGTTGGGTTGGAGCCTTGGGGTCTGAAGCAGCTCTGGTGTTAGACTCAGGAAGCCTTCCTGGAAATATCATCTGAATGCCACTGGTAGCTGCTGGGATAGCACAAAGGGATGATGCTTCATTGTCGAAGTCTTGCCATTTTACTTTAAATATATCCAGTAAGGATATTTACATTAATTTTCCTGTTTTCATAGAAGAGTGATTTAAGAACCCTTAGTTTTAGTTTTGACGCTAAGTAGTTCTGTGGCAGGAAGAAAGAAAGAAAGAAAGAAAGAAAGAAAGAAAGAAAGAAAGAAAGAAAGAAAGAAAGGGAAAAAAAAGAAAACCTAATTATTTGCCTAGTATCAATTTTCCCCTCTTATTTATAAAACCCCCCTTTTCAGTTACTCTTTTTGTTTGTCTTGTTGTGTATGTGTTTGGATGTGTGTGTGTGTGTGCGTGTGTGTGTGCACACATGCTGAGGACACCAAATGCATTCAGCTGAAGGATGCCATTTCCAGGGGCACCTGAGTGGCTCAGTCGGTTAAGCGTCCAACTCTTGATTTCAGCTCAGGTCATGATCTCATGGTTTGTGGGACTGAGCCCCACCTAAGGCTCTGCGCTGACAGACATAGCCTACTTGGGATTCTCTCTCTCTCCCTCCCCCCCCGCTTGCTCTCGCACCCTTTCTCTCTCTCAATAAATAAATAAACTTAAAAAAAAAAAAAGGATGTCATTTCTCAAACTGCACTTCAAGTGGCCAGATGGCTCTGCTGACCAGTGAGATGTCCTTGGCTGGGAAGTGGAGACAGGTTCCTTCAGGGAGGGAGGGACAAAGAGTTTGAGGGCACCAGTTTTCCTGTTTGAAGTCTTCCTGCTTTTTGCTGTCTGCCAGGTGGATAAAATGCTACAGCATGTGAGAAACCACGAACGTGGAAGGCGCACACAGCCTAGACTTGTAAGGAAAACGGGATGATCACACCAACCCTGACTGCCCACCTTGGATTTACTTCATGTGGGATGAAATATGTCTTTATGTGTTCAAGGCACTGAAAATTGGGGTTTATCTTCTATGCACCCAAACCCTAATTCATCAATTGTGTGATCTTGATCAAGTGAACTCCCATTCCTATCCTTAAGTTTTCGTGTCTGTAAAATGGGCTCCGTGAGGGATGGGAAGAGGAATCTGGCATTATGATTATGCGATTTCGAAGGTTCTTCTAGTCTATTATTTCTTGGTTCTGTTTAGGTCCCAGGTGCCCTATCTGTTCTGAAGCCTCAGAATGTTGATTCTTAAGCCTTTCATTAAGCCCCGCCCCCAAAGGTCCAAGGTTTAGGATGAATCATGAAATAAACACAAGAAGAGGACCACTCCCTTAAAGCGTTTTTTTTGCTAGGTATTATTTTCAAGTGTGTGTGTGTGTGTCCTTTTATAATTTATCTTTCTGAGTAAATTTTTTAGCATAATAAAACCTCATCAATTAGATCCTACTAGCGAAATTGTGTGAAAACTTGGATAGAGTCTGGGCCAAAGATTACTTCAATCATAAAACAAATTACTTTTTGGGGGAACAATAAAAAGGATTCCCCTGGGGCGCCTGGGTGGCGCAGTCGGTTAAGCGTCCGACTTCAGCCAGGTCACCATCTTGCGGTCCGTGAGTTCGAGCCCCGCGTCAGGCTCTGGGCTGATGGCTCAGAGCCTGGAGCCTGTTTCCGATTCTGTGTCTCCCTCTCTCTCTGCCCCTCCCCCGTTCATGCTCTGTCTCTCTCTGTCCCAAAAATAAATAAACGTTGAAAAAAAAAATTTTAAAAAGGATTCCCCAAGTAAATCAACCCTGTAAATAAGGCAAATTTATCTCTGCTCGGGAGAACAAACTGTTCTCAACTCCTATGAAGAATCTATTTGCATAAAAATTAATTAATGTACTAATTAGAAATCATTTTTACCCAGCTTATTAAAGTTTGCTCATTGGCAAAATTTTGCCAGTGTTTCTCCACTCAGTGTTGGAAGGGAGTTGCCTTTGGAAGTGTTAGGGAATTCAGAGCACAACGCCTGGTTTATCTAAATCAATGAGGTTTGCTCCCGGTTAGTTTATACCTCTCCCAGACACAGCAGAAAGATTAAATGCCATCTCTTTTTTTCTCAAACTATTAATATTTCAGAGTTTTTATTTCCTACAGGTTATGACACTCCGAGGAATCTCTTGGAAAATGGCTTGGGGGTAAGAAACCAATAGTTACACTAAAAAGATACTAGAATCCCTGGCTTCTTAAGATAACTGGTTTTCTTTCTCTTTTTGCATTGCAGCCAGGAGGGAATAAAACGGACAGGAGTACTGAGATGTTAAGAGACTTGAGAGAAAAACAAGTCCCTTCCCAGATGTGGGAGTCCACTGGGGACAGACAAACAGCAAGATTTCTCCGACGTTCATAAGCCAGTTTCTTGGTTGTTGTGCACAACTCTGGGCACGTCCCCCAAGGGTGAGAAACAAGTTTTCAATTTACCTGAAAAATGCCACACAAATGTGCAGGTTTTTTTTTTCTTTCAACTCTAGAAGCTGAACAGATCATATCTGATAGAAGCTAGTGGGGAGAGAGCTCAGAGGGAAGTGGAAATTCTGTAAATTTGTTGGATCCGTCCACGTGTTTGTTTCATGGGTGCTGCTCCAGAAGTCAGGCAATAAACGTTAAAAAAAAATTAAAAAAAAAAAGGGGGGCACCTGGGTGGCTCAGTCGGTTAAGCGTCCGACTTCAACTCAGGTCACGATCTCGCGGTCCACGAGTTCGAGCCCCGCGTCGGGCTCTGGGCTGATGGCTCAGAGCCTGGAGCCTGCTTCTGATTCTGTCTCCCTCTCTCTCTGCCCCTCCACCGTTCATGCTCTCTGTCTGTCTCAAAAATAAATAAACGTTAAAAAAAACATTAAAAAAAAAAAGAAGTCAGGCAATAAAAAAAATTCTAAGGCTGTGGAAAGCAGACAGAAAGGCCACTTTGTGTTTAAACCTGTGTTCTAGAACACTCTTTTGAAGAGTGAAGTCTTAAAGGCAAGAACTTTTCTCAATTTCTGGTCATTTCTACTGGCCCATGAAGTATAGCTTGCTGCCTGTCCTCTCCTACCCTTCTCCTACCTTAATGTGCCTGGTCAGTCCATCCTTGAGGGTCACACGTAGGTTTGATCCTCATTGTTGCTCCTTTCAACAACCTTCTCTTCCCTTCTGGTGACTGGTGCCTTTTCCCCTCATCCTAATTCCCACTTAGGTCCATCTATCTATCCCATCTACTATGGTCAGCATTTTCTACCTCTTACCCCAAACTTCCAGTTTTGTATTCCATCCACTGAGGCAAACTAAACAAATTTTTACTAAGACATTACTGGCAGATAGACTTTATCTACCTTTCTCAGAAGACTCGTCCGTATTGTAACGGGGTCCTTTAGTGCCACAGTGGAATGACCAACCGTGAGCTTTTAAGCAGATTGGGTAGATGTTTCTCGGCATGAGAGTGGATGGGATATCTCTTTGCTTCTCGATACTCACCAGATCGCCCACCGCATACACTCTCTCTGCTTATTACCAGGACTGGTAACAGGGCAAAATTGTCAACATGAGTTCAGAGTCCATGCATGTCGGGGCATTTGGGGCCTCAGAGGCAATCTCCTCTCCCCTTCCCCTTCCTGCAATGCGTAAATGGAGGGTGGGGGTGAGAGCTTACTAGTATCCACAAGCAGGTGCCCCTGTGAGGACCACGGCTCCCTGTTCCTGCCTGGTGTGTGATATTTCTGACCCTGCAGAGAAGGTACTAGGATCCTGGTTTATTTTCTTTTTGCTGCATTGGGGGAAAAAAATCTATAAACCAAACGTAGATCTCGAATATTCAGAAACCCAGACAGAACCCACTCTTTCAGGCCTGATTTATATCTCCCTTACTCCCAAGCATGCTGTCTAATTACTCCATGCTTCAGGGAACTTCATTTCTCTGGAGCATCTTTGAAATGTATACAGTGACTTTCACATAAGAAACAACTTAAGAATTATAAAACGTTCAACTAGTTGTTAGTCTTGTCAATTAGATTGTAATCTTTTTTTTTTTTAATTTCTTAAATGTTTATTTATTTTTGAGAGACAGAGCAGAGCAGGGGAGGGGCAGAGAGAGAGAGGGAGACACAGAATCTGAAGCAGGCTCCAGGCTCTGGGCTGTCAGCCCAGAGCCCCACACGGGGCTCGAACTCATGAGAGATCTGACCTGACCCGAAGTCGGACGCTTACCTGACAGAGTCACCCAGGTGCCCCTAGATTGTAATCGTTTTAAGCTGTATCGCCCCTACTCTGCAGGGGTGCGGCTGTGCTGAGCTTAGCGCCGGGTCCCCAGCAGGGTTCCACACAGCACCTGCACCTGCTGTGTGTCCCGCTGCTCTAGCGGGAACAGACATGCCCCCTGCCCCCACCTTAGATTCTCAGAAGGTGGCTGAGTTTTCATTCCTCCACTGGTTATCGGGAGTTACCCAGTAGAGAAATGGGGACCCTTTAGGAAGCGCGGCAGAAAGCCTGTGTGGCGGACGAATGCTTTTCTACGAGAGGCCCACAAAGAAAGCAAAAGAATTTCTTGCTTGAGCTCCATTTAGATGCTCCAGGAGCATGGAGAAGGGTAATGCGCTATTTCAGCTCAGAAAGCAGGCTTACAAAGCCAAATAAATAATTGACTGTGTTAAATCATTTTAAACCACCGGTGCCTAACCTCTTTGGAATACGCGGGCCCCTTGGAGAATCCCACGAATGCTACACACCCTGTGTTGCAGTCAGAGCGCATCCGCACACACGCTTTTAAACTTTGGCAAGTAAGTTCAGGAGATTCAATGGCCCGCCGAATGACCATCCACAGAGCCCAGGCTCCGAGGGCATCAGAACTGGGTTCGTTGTCACCCGCGACAGCGTTCCCGGCAGCAGATTTAGAAGTAAGCCGCTCAAAGCCTCCTAGGCAGTTTCTCGTGTGAAAATGTTATTGTTCTTCCGCAGCGCAGAGGGCTGGAAGAAATGGCCTGCATTTTCAGGCATTCAAGTCCTGTGTGGTGATCTGAATGGGGCACTCATTTCTCCCAAGGGCTGTAGCAAGTCGGTACAATTTAAGCCCACCTGGGACACGTTTATGCGTGTTCATGCACAGACAGGTTTTCCTCCCCCTGGAGAATCGGGCTCCCGACAGCTAGTGCGATTTCAACCTCGAAATCCTGTTGCCATCTCCCCCTGTGTATTTCTGGTTTCTAGTTAACAAAGGAGTTAGAATCTGTTTTTTCACTGTGGCGAATAAAAAGGGCTGGGAAATGAGGTCAAGGACATTACTGGAACGAGGGTGGAGAGAGAGGGACATCTTTGGTGTCGAGTAAATGATCTTCTGAGTCAATGGAAGCCCGTGGGGGGGAAATGAGGGAGGGACCGTGTCAGGAGCTGTAACATCTGATGTTACAGCAAGAGCCACCGTCCCATCCTGAGCAGGAAAACCCTGCCCATTGCTAAGGCTCTTCGTGAAGGTAATTCAGCTGCAAGTCAGACTCAGAGGCAAACGGTTCTTTCACAAACGCATTGTGTAATCTCAGCAGAGCTCAAAGGCCTCCAGACGAAAACGTACCTTTACCTGAAACCCTGACTTCTAAAGATGTGCCGTGGAGATTCAGGAGGCTCGGGGACACCACTGAGAGGGGCTGGACCAGAACTCCATCCCTCAGAGCACTGAGCTTCCGTGAATATTGCTTCCGGCGACGTGCTGGCTCAGACAGTGTGGCTGTGGCCGAGCTGGTGGGGGGGGAGGGGTACTTAAGCATCAAGGGGAAGATAAAGACACTGGAAAGAGGATGTGGACGTGAGGACTGGAATGCTACCGGCAGCGGAGGAAAAGAAAAGGAGAAGGGGGACAAAAGGGTTCCATGGGCATCATCATCAAGACACCGCCCTTCGGTCCATCCATCCTACTATTCACAGAAGAAACGTGTTTTGATCACCCGTTTTGTTTGTGTCACACTGATTTGCAGGGGCATTTCAGTCTTGGGAAGACAGAAGAGATTTCCTGTTTCAAGGAGACCACACTCCAGCAGGGGAGCAAGATCGGAAGCCGCAAATGGCATAATTAATCTCTTCCTTTGGAGGTTCTGAATTCTCCCCGCCAGAAAAGCAAGGAGGACATTGGCAGAAAGTGTCAGAACCAACTTTTCTAGAACTCCAGAAATGAACCACAGGCTTGCAGCCATCCTGGGAGCACTGACTCGAGAAAAACAGCCAAGTTCGGTAAAGTCAGCAAGCTTTGTGGCATTTCAACTCACTCTGTTCCGCCCCCTACCCCCTCAGCTCTGCGGTAAACCAAGGGCGCTCTCCGGGTGACACGGAGGGGCCACCAGAGCGGGGCCGTCACAGTCTCACTCCCAGAATCCAGAATCATTCCTGTTGGACCAGAGCGTGGTTTTGAGACACCAAGCACTTGGGCAGCTGCTTTTACTTAATTCACAGCCTGCTTGGTGCACAAAGCCTTTTCCCAGGGGCATGTGGCAAAAACATTTAGAGGCCATTGTCTTCCTATGCAGCTCAGAACGGCGTAGAAGGAGAACCTGGAGAAAGAGTTGTCCACGGAGGCTTTGGAAAGTCCCGAAAGTTCCATCCGCGTTGCTACAAGGGGAAAGTGGGTGATGGGCATTGAGGAGGGCACCTGTTGGGATGAGCACTGGGTGTTGTATGGAAACCAATTTGACAATAAATTATATTTAATATAAAAAAGGCAAATTTCAGAATAATTTGTACAAGATGATGGTTTTGTGAATCCAAAACTATATACACGTAGAAAAAATACTAAAGGGTTTTCTATGAATGAAAATATATGATGTAAAACAATACGAACATAGACAAGAAGGAAACATGCCATCTTCAGTAAGTAGGAATGAGACTTGCTTCTTTGAATAAAAGGAATTTCAGCTAAAACTATGTAGTAGGTTGTAATGGTATCCCCCTCCCCCCCCCCCCACCCCAGAATTTATGTCCACATCCAAGTCCCTGGAGCTCATGAATGTAACCTTGTTTAGAAAAAGGGTCTTTGCAGATATACATTAACAATCCTGAGATGAAATCATGTGGATTACCCAGTGGACTCTAAATCTAACAAGTGTCCTCATAAGAAACAGAAGAGGAACAGACCCACACAGGAGACAAAGTAACGTGAAGACAAAGACAGAGGTTGGAGTGATGTAGTCACCAGCCAAAGAAGTCAAGAGATGCCTAGAGATACTAGAAACTGAGAGAGACAAGGAAGAATTCTCCCCCTAGAGACTCCAGAGCAAGTGTGGCCCTTGACTTCCTCTTAATTTTATGCTTCTGAACTCTAGAGCAATGAGAGAATAAATTTTTGTTCTTTAAAAAGAAAAGAAAGGGGCGCCTGGGTGGCGCAGTCGGTTAAGCGTCCGACTTCAGCCAGGTCACGATCTCGTGGTCCGTGAGTTCGAGCCCTGCATCAGGCTCTGGGCTAATGGCTCAGAGCCTGGAGCCTGTTTCTGATTCTGTGTCTCCCTCTCTCTCTGCCCCTCCCCCGTTCATGCTCTGTCTCTCTCTGTCCCAGAAATAAATAAACGTTGAAAAAAAAAAAAATTAAAAAAAAAAAAAAAAAAAAAAAGAAAAGAAAGTCCTGAAAGATTCTTGGGGATCGAGAAACACGGGGTGGGGGTGAACATCTGAGAGGCTCTGGAAAGCCTGGGAAGGCTAAGCTCTTAGGTCTGAGCTGAACTGGAGCCTTGACCATACGTTCTTGTTTCTTCACCCAACTTGGGATTTCTTGTTGAAAATGGAGTCTTTCAAATAATATAACATGGCAACGCTGGGAACCAGATTGTCATTGCTGTTTGTGGTTATTGTATTCCATATTTGCTTTTTTTTAAAAGTGTTTTAAAAATTATTTTGAGAGAGTGAGCACAAGTGGGGGAGGGACAGAGAGAGAGGGAGAGAGACAATCCCAAGCTGGCTCTGCGTTGACAACGTGAGGCTCAAACTCACAAACCCTGAGATCGTAACCTGTGCTAAAGTCAGACACCTAACCGACTGAGTCACCCAGGCGCTCTCCCCCCTTTTTTTTTAAAGTTTTTTTTTTTTTTTTTAATTTTGTTCTGTGTTTGCTTTGAGACTTTTCCATGTACAGCCCCTGGAATCTGTGTTCAGGTAGCTAATTGGTCATCTAATGGTTGCACGGAGATTTTGTTAAAAGCTGGGAAACAGCAAGTCTGCTGGGCTGTGCACTGTGTGTGTGTGTGTGTGTGTGTGTGTGTGTGTGCGTGCGCGTGTGCACTGGGGCACCCGTTCCACACGCAGCCGGGCAATCACTAACTCTGCCTCAGTCTACACTTCCTAGTGTGAAAGATGCCCACACAAAGATCACATATCACAGAATCAGTTTATATGAAATGTCCATACGTGGCAAATCTAGAGGGCAGAAAGTGGATTAGTGGTGGCCAGGGACTGTGGGGAGGGCGGAACGCGGATGCCTGCTAACAGGCACGGCTTTTCTCTTCATGGAGGTGACAATGTTCTGGAATTAAATAGTGACGATAGTGAATGTGCTAAATATACTTGTGAAGATACCAAAAAGCACTGAATTGTATACCCACAAAGGGTGAGTTTTACGGTTTGTAAATTGTATCTCAATTTGAAAAGGGCTATATGAGGTAATCTGGACTTGGTCCATGAGATATCTGCTTCTGGCCAAGCTGGTTTAGCAGAGACTGGATTTACCATCCGGACCAGGAAACTGAAAAACTGAAAAACAAAAAAATCCCTGGGACAATGGCTTCTGGGCAGTGGACATCAGGCCGTAGAGGAGAGAGATCTCTGAGAGACAGAGACAGAGAGCGTCACACGTACCCTAGATCCTTGCCCTGAGGGCTCTCCGGGTGCAGCGCAGGAAGGGGTGGGGCACAGACCAGAATGTTCCTGACTTGAGGAGATGGTTCGGGAGCCCGGGGAGACCAACGTACTTACACTCACGGTTTGTTTGGCAGATGCCCAGAAACGGCAGAGCTGTGGACAGAGAGAAACCCAGAGATCCACAGAGGACCCCCCCTCAAACACTCATCAAAGAGCCGATCCGTGCACACGAGGAAGCTGCCGAAGGTTGGGGGTGGAAGCTGGGCAACACGACTGACGTCACGGAGCCCAGTGCTCACGCAGGACTGGACCAGCGCCCCTTTCCACCAGTCAGACTGGAAAGCTTTGTAATTCACCGGGTATCGGCCGCCCTGCAGGGGCCTGCGCTCACTAGCCCTGCCCTCGTCATGCCCAACATTTTTTCAGAACAAGACCTACAGCTTCCAACACACTTCGTGCATTCTAAAAAAATATTTATAGATATTTGTAATAAATTTTCAAAGTAATCAAAGTATAATAAAAATCAAAAAACTTAAGTTATAAATAAAAATGTTCGGCTTTCTACAAGCTAAAATTCCCCAAGTCTGGTATCCAAAAGATTATTAAGCATTAAAAGCAGAAAACTGCATCATAATAAGGACAATATTCAATCACAGAAAAGACATTGTTTGAATTAGCAGAAAGCGACACGAAGATCATTTCTGTAACTGCATACATGTATCCAAAAAGCTAAGCAGAGGCATGCAAATCATTTTAAAAAAATCCCCTTAAATTTCTAGAGATTAAAATTCCAGTATCAAGATGAAAAATACACAGCATGGTGTTAATGGCAGCTTAAGCATCGCAGGACGAATGAGAGAAACTGGACGCAGCAGCAGAAACACCACCCAAGATGAACCTTAGAGAGAGACTCCAAGGAAGGAGGCCAACAAAGCATCAGTGCGGCGCAGGACTGCCGGGGGGGGGGGGGGGGGGGCTCCAGGTCTCCCCCGGGAGCAGGGCTCCCTTCCCAGCCGCCGCTGGGTCTCATCTCTCCGTTGCTGATTTAGGGAACGGTGCCCAGGCCAGTCCCCCAGCTGACGGTGAGGTGCCAGCCAGGGGGCCTGCGTACCTGACAACTAGGTAGACAGCCCCGCGGAGGTTCTCAGGCTGAGCCCTTTCCGCTGCTCGCTGCCCGTCACCCCCTATTGTCATAGGCTTGTTCCTGCAGAAAAGGCTCTGCGGCCTCAGCTTCCATGGGATGGTGGCACAGGACCCACGACATCCCAGCCCTGTTCTGGCTGCAGCCCCCTCTGCCCGGGGAATGTGGCAGCTCCTTCCCTGAGTTATTGATGATTCCCAGGACTAGATTATTAATTGGTGATAATTCACCAGGAATCACTTGTAACTCGAGCACAATCATGACATGTTAGAAGAGGCACAGGAGGTGAGGCAACAAAGGTTTCCCTGGGAGGCGACGTTGAAAGGAGACACTTAGGGTCACTGAAGTGTGAATGGGAGGTGAAAGTAGGAAAGGAAATATTCTAGGCAAGGGATTTCAAAGAGGAAGAAGCTTGGCTTGTTTGAGGAACAAACAAAAACTGTGTGGCTGGAGGGGACGGAAAAGGGAACAAACGTCGCCCCAGGCTCCTGGTGACAGACCAGAGCGCTGGGATTTCATCCCAAGAGCGATGGGACGTGCCTCTGCCAAGTTTTGGGGGGAGGGGGTTGGGGGGGGGGTGGGTGGCTAAAATGATTTGGCCTGAATTGTAACGGGCTAACTAGAGAATGGACAGGGGTGGGCAGAACCTCAGTTCAAGGCCCGGGCAGGATTCCACGTGTCTGGACTGGAGCGGTGGCCGTGGAGAAAAAGGAGGAGGAGGGGGGCACATTTTGGGGGCTGATTATGTGCCCGGTGCCTCTTCCTTCCCCCTCATGGTTCAACCAACATGGCAGCTCCCGTGTGTAACGGTACAGAGGTGAGAACGAGACACGGGACTAGTAGAGGAACCTGGAGCGGGGTTACAAACAGGAAACCGTTTCCAGAACTTTCCTGACTGGAATTACGAAAACGCGAGAAAGAGCGGAGGAACCGAAGATCCTTAAGATCACGTGTCAAGGTAAAGGGTACCAGCCATGAGTTCCAGAAACAGTGACCTTCGCTGGTGGGCAGCCTGGCCTCTGATTTGAGAAGGTCTCCCAGAAGAAGTTATGCTCGAGCTGGGTGTGGAGGCAGAGAGAGATTTACACAATCTCAGGGAAGTTAAGCCCAAGGAATTTGGTATTTTATGGGATCACTGCCATCAGCCAGTCCCAGGAAATCGGTATAGACAGAAGAGATTCTCATTCAAATAAACATAATTTCTGGGGCGCCTGGGTGGCTCAGTCAGTTGGGCGACTGACTTCGGCTCAGGTCATGATCTCGCAGTCCATGAGTTTGAGCCCCGCATCGGGCTCTGTGCTGACAGCTCAGAGCCTGGAGCCTGTTTCAGATTCTGTGTCTCCCTCTCTCTCTGACCCTCCCCTGTTCATGCTCTGTCTCTCTCTGTCTCAAAAATAAATAAACATAAAAAAAAAATTAAAAAAAAAAAACAAACATAATTTCTCACCCACGAAGGGCAATTAAACTTCAGAGGCAGGTGAACAAGAAGTTTAATGAAGCTGTAAGTGTTTAAAAAATCATAAAATAACCACTTCCCCTTCCCCCTTCACGGGTGAGCTCTACTTGGGATCACTTACGAGGGGTGCATGTGAGTGCCAGGCCCCAGTCAGGCACCAGGAGTCACAGCTAACCAGGTCCCCGTGCCTCTTGCTCCCTGGGTTTCGCTGTGGGGATTTGAAAGTCCCTTTCAGAGGCTGATAGCTTTCCCCATTCAGCATTTCCTTTTTTTCCCTTGTGTAAAATCTACCTGTACAGCTGGAGGATAGATATTAAATTAAACTCGCTTTATGGAGTCCATTCACCTAACTAGTTCAGAGTATAGGGTCAGCACCCATAACCCCCAAACACTGGTTCATGTGTCAACTTGACTGGGTCATGGGGCACCCAGATATCCGGTCAAATATTTTTCTGAATATTTGGGAGGGTGTTTTTGCATGAGATTAACATTTGCATTGGTGGACAGAGTAAAGCAGATTGTCTTGCCCAGTGTGGGTGGGCCTCATCACATCAGTTGAAGGCCCGAATATCACAAAAAAGGCTGAAACAGCACCCCTCCCCCTCAAAGAATTCCTTCTGTCTGACTTCCTTTGGCCTTGGCTTTTTCCTACCCTCAAGTATGAATTAAAACACTAGCTCGTCCTAGGTCTCCAGCCTGTTGGCCTTCCAACTAGAAGAACATCATTGGCAATGGATAGACAGTCCCACCCCATAGATCTTGAGACTTGCCAGCCTTCATAAACCCGTACGCCACTTCCTTACAATAAATCTCTTTCTATATATGTGTATCCTATGGGTTCTGTTTCTCCGGAAAACCCTAACACAACTTCTTGTCTTTGCCTTCTAGGGACTCCACAGACTGGCTTCCAAAAAGCCCAGAATAGCATCCTTCAGCTTTCTGTCCAACCTGTTCCTAAGGGACCCGTGTTAGTGGTTCAGCTTGACTCTCAGCCACCCCTGTACTTCTGCATTCTCCTTCTGGGTCAGGACGGGGCTCTCCTCCCATCTAGCATGCTCTCTGCCCCTCCCCTGGGCAAACGCAAAGCCAACAAAGGAAACCAAAGTTGTGTCTTCCCTCAGCTGATGTTCCCCAATAATGGGTCTGGAATATCAAAGGATGCATTTTCCTCTCCATCCCTCCACATTACTTCTTCTTACTTAAAAAGTATTTTTACTTCGTCCCTAAGGATAACCCCAGGGTAGCTTCCTGCTGGCCCCAGGGCAAGACCAATGTGGCTTTGATGGAGCAGCCTGAAGACAGGACATAGCTAAGACCCCTTACTGTCTATGGTTCAGGAACAGGAAGATAAAGCCCAAGGTGGGTTTCTCTATTTTAATTGCCCTCTTGTTTAAATTATTCCCCCGTAGAGACCTTTGGGGCTGGTGTAACCTGTGTCCTCTGAGAAGCGAGGGTTTTATGAGGGGATGTGTATATAAAAGTCAGTGGGAGGACTCATTCTTATGGCTGCCATAGAACTATTGAAAATCACAATAATGAGTGATTATTGTATTGACCTAATGCCTTGCTGGGATTGACACTTAACCTGTCTGTTAAGCGTGTCACTCTTCGTACCCAACATGGGGTTCACTTTTGCTTGAGTTACACTCGTCCGTCCTTGTAGATGCCATGTTCTTCTCATGACCGCGACTTCTCTTGTGCTGAAGGTTACACTTGGAATTAACCCCCTTTTTTCTCCATCTTTCCCACATTGATTACTCTGGCATCTTGAACATCAGTTGAAAATCAGGTCTTTCTTTTCATCCTCATTGATCCATATGTCTTTTCTTAACACCATGCCCATGTAGTCCTAATAGCACGGCTTCGTAGTAAGCTTACCAATCAGACGATATTCTCCAACTTTCTTTTTATTTTTCAAAATTGGTTTGGCTCTCCCAGGTCCTTCTATTTCCAATATGTTATAAATCTCTGAGTATTTGTATTTTGTATGCTCTCTTACTATTTGTTCTGTATGACCTCTATTTCTTTCTTTTATTTTTAATTTCTCTTTAATGTTTATTTTTGCGACAGAGAGAGACAGAGCATGAGCAGGGGTGGGACAGAGAGAGAGGGAGACACAGAATCTGAAGCAGGCTCCAGGCTCCGAGCTATCGGCACAGAGCCTGACATGGGGCTCGAACTCATGGACCGGGAGATGGTGACCTGAGCCGAAGTCGGACGCTTCACTGACTGAGCCACCCAGGCACCCCAATGACCTCTATTTCTTTACCTGCCTAACAAAACACTTAGTGAAACTATGAAATTTAAAAAGAATAGGTGAATTGATCAAAGTTTGAGCTACCAGTTGACCATGTCCCTGGTCAGGCCTTATCTAAAGTCACATTTATTTTGTGTCCTACAAGTACCAGTAAGAGACAGTAGCAGGACAACTGTGTTGTGACCTTACTACAAACACATTAGGGTGTGGAGATACTCTTGGGATTGCATTGTACCTGCCCCCCCACTCCTCCCAATATCCACCAAGAAAATAGAGTTGAATGACTGGTATAAAAAAAAACAAAACAAAACACAACTTCATTCATAAATCTGTTTTCGGGGCACCTGGGCGTCTGACTTTCGAGCGTCCGACTTTGGCTCAGGTCATAATCCCGCAGTTCATGAGTTCGAGCCCCACATCAGGCTTGCTGCTGTTAGCCTGTCAGCACAGAGCCTGCTTCGGATCCTCTGTCCCCCTCTCTCTGCCCCTCCCCCCATTTGTGCTCTCCCCCAAAATAAATGTTTTTAAAAGTAAAACATAAAAAAACCAATCAATCAATCAATCAATCAATCAATCAGTTTTCATTTTGGCACCCATGCTGCAGTAAGGCTGTTAGTAACTTTTATAAAATGAGTGGGAGAGCTGGACGATTTGATTGGTCATTGACAGCACTAAGCCTGGTGTATAAATCTTCACGAGCGTGCAGGTAGAAATTCATTAGTCACATTACCCTCCTTCATGCTGTTCCCCATAAAAAAGACAGAAAAGGTGCTTGGGGGAAAGCTTGAACACTATTCCTATAACTTTTTTTTCCTCTCCTTTAACTGAATGTAAATATACTACAGGCTGTCAGCTCCTTATTGGAAAAAGAGGTTTAGTGGCAATAACAAGTTCAGGAAAAATAAAGCACTGAATTTCAGACTTGAAAGTCACCGTATCTTTGGAGACAAAAGCAGGAAAGAAATTGATGTTTGGCTAGATTGAAAACTTTTAGCTTCAAGTATACACCAGAAATGAAACAAGGGCTTATTAAGGAGTTAACCTTTCTGAGCAAAAATGTCTTTCATTTTATTTACGAAAAATGATAAGGAACTAGCATTGTGTGGGTTGCTGGGGAGACGGGTGTGAATGGGGCCATTACTAAAAAAGCAGAAGGCAGAGTCCTCCTTTTTTTCTTTTTAAGTGTTTATTTATTTTTGAGAGAGACAGAGCGCACAGGGGGGAGGGGCAGAGAGAGAGGGAGACACGGAATCGGAAGCAGGTTCCGAGCTGTCAGCACAGAGCCTGACACGGGGCTCGAACTCACGAACAGCAAGATCACGACCTGAACAGAAGTCAGACGCTTAACCTACTGTGCCACTCAGGCGCCCTAGAAGGCACAGGCCTCCTAACAAGCTCATTGTCTTTAAAGGTGTAATTCTCTCATGGAAAAACATCCCAGAAACAACACAAGAGGATACACCATGGGTTGTCAACTGGTGTGGCATATACAACATGTTAAATAAAATTCAGAGAACTGAGAGAGGATGGAAAATCCATTTAACATAACTAACTTCATGGATTGAGTATTAGAGTTGACCTTCCTTAGAAGACAGTAGGATTTAGGTAGACAGGTGGAACGGGGGCCTGAGATTTAATAGGTAGGTCAAGAGAAAAGATGGAAACTGAACCCTGCTACTTTATCTGTAAGATAAATGGAGCTAATAACACAATGCAATGATAGCCCAAGGATGCTGCAGCCAAATAACCATCAAGAGCCTCCTAGGTTAAAATATGGTTTTATTCTCCATTCATCCGACATGTCTGCCGTGGGCCTGGAGGGGAGACTACTCAGCACGGTCACTCGGCACAGCACGCTGATGGAGCAGCCACCGTCTGGGACACTCTTATCTTTGGGCCACACAGACAAGAGAGTCTCGAAGGAGACAAGAGAGTCTCGAAGGAGAATTTCCTGTCAGGAATTCAGTGTTTCAGCCTGTCCTCATGCATGTCAGTGATGGGCTCGTAACTCATGGAGCAGGACTTATCACATTCACCACGGTGGGGCCACGAATACAATACCATGCTTCTGGAATGCGGGGAAATAAACAATATTTCAACAACATTAGTGTTTGCCACAAATAGGTTCTGCGAGGATTGAGGAAAACAGCCCATGTCAAGGGCTTAGCACAATGATGCACCAACCACACTGAGTCCTAAAGAATTATCAGCTTTTATAATTATTTTGTTGATGTTTTACTTAATTTTGAGAGAGCGCAAGCAGGGCAGGGGCAGAGAGAGGGGGACAGAGGATCTGAAGCAGGCTCTGTGCTGACAGCAGAAAGCCCAATGTGGGGCTTGAACTCACGAACTGTGAGATCGTGACCTGAGCCGAAGTCGAATGCTCAACTGACTGAGCCACCCAGGTGCCCCACAGCTCTTATAGTTATTAAGGAGTGAGCCTGTGAAGTTTTGGGCAAATACTAAATCAAATGCTCTTTAATAACTTCTTTACCATATTACTTATTAATCTCTACAACCCTGAAGTATTATTGTCACCCTATTACAAATTAGGACGCAGACTGAGAGCCCTTACACAATATCCCTCATGTTACACAGCTTTTACTGTCTAAGTATGGATGAGTAGCCAGGTAAGTTGGACTCCAAATGCTATTTTCACTATGCAACATAGTATTTATAAAAGACTCTCTCAGAACTATGTTTTGTGTGGAACATAAGTATTCTGAGTTCTGTAAGTGTATCCATTTTGTGTAAAAATAAGATTTCAACATATACTTACTAAATATATATTCTATGTTACTACATATTCTGATAGGTTCTAAGGATTAAAGGAGAAGATATTTGCAAATGACATACCCAATAAAGGGTTAGTATCCAAAATCTATAAAGAACTTATCAAATAAATTCAACACCCAAAAAAACAAGTAATCCAGTGAAGAAATGGGCAAAGGACATGAACAGACACTTTTCCAAAGAAGACATCCGGGTGACTAAGAGACACAGAAAAGATTCTCAACATCACTCATCATCAGGGAAATACAAATCAAACCCACAATGGGACATCACCTCACACCTGTCAGAATGGCTAAAATTAACAACTCAGGTAACAATAGATGTTGGCAAGGATGTGGAGAAAGGGGAACACTTTTGCACTGCTGGTGGGAATGCAAACTGGTGAAGCCACTCTGGAAAACAGTATGGAGTTTCCTCAAAAAATTAAAAATAGAACTACCCTATGACCCACCAATTGCACCACTAGGTGTTTATGCAAAGGATAAAAAGTGCTGATTTGAAGGGGCACATGCACCTCAATGTTTATAGCAGTGCTATCGACAAGAGCCAAATTATGGAAAGAGCCCAAATATCCATCAACTGGTGAATGGATAAAGAAGATGTGGTATATATATACAATGGAATATTACTCAGTGATCGAAAGGAATGAAATCTTGCCATTTGCTAACAATGTGGGTGGAACTAGACTGTATATACTAAGCGAAATAAGTCAGAGAAAGATAAATATCATATGATTGCATTCATATGTGGAATTTAAGAAACAAAACAGATGAACATAAGGGAAGGGAAGGAAAAATAAGGTAAAAATAGAAAAGGACAGGGGTGCCTGGGTGGCTCAGTCAATTAAGTGTCCGACTCTTGATTTCCACTCAGGTCATGATCTCATAGGTTCATGGGTTTGAGCCCCACATCAGGCTCTGTGCTGACAGTGTGGAGCCTGCTTGGGATTCTCAACTCTCTCCCTCTCTTTCTACCCCTCCCCTGCTTGCCTGTGCACGCGCGCTCTCTCTCTCCAAATAAATAAACATTAAAAAAATCTTAAACAAAAACAGAGATGGAAGCAAACCATAGAAGACTCTTAAATACAGAGAGAAAACTGAGGGTTGTTGGAGGGGTGTTGGGTGGGGGGATGAGCTAAATGGGCAAGGGGCATTAAGGAGGGCGCTTGTTGGGATGAGCACTGGGTGTTATATGTAAGTGATGAATCACTAAACTCTACTCCTGAAACCATTATTACGCTACATGTTAACTAACTTGGATTTAATTTTTTTTTTTAAAAAAAGATAAAAGATCTCTGCCTGCCAGTTATCCAAATATCCATGGGGAAGATACATAAGTAAACAGACACTCGCAATATTATGAGGTAAGTACCCTACTGGAGATGTTATCCAATGCAACGGAAACACAGAGGAGGAACAATTAGCCCACGATGGAGGCGGGGCAGGAAAAGCTTCTTAGTTAGGTGATCTATAGCCCCTGTCTGCAAAGTCTCGTACAAAATAGTTGGGTAAAAGGGGCATGGGTTGGAGGGACACATTCCAAGCTGAGGAAGCCATGTGTACAAAAGCATCAGATTTAGAAAGCACGGCCCAGCCAGGACATGCCGTGGTTGTTTCTAGCTGTGGGACAGAGAGGGAGGGATGGCGGAGGCCGTAAGAATTAAATCTACATAGATAGACATTGATGAGATCCTGACGGGCTTTCTGTGCTGTGCTGAGAGATTTGGATTCTATTCTGGAGGCAATGAGGATCCTTTAAACGATTTCACGCAGGAAGGTGACAGAGTTAGACTGGCATTTTAGAAAGAGCATTCTACCAAAAGAGCTGAATTTGGATTGGAAGAGGCTGGACTCGGGTACGGTGAAATGAGCTAGGAGGCTTTGTACATGAGTCTTGGCGAGAGCTGATCAAGGCTTGAACTTCAGCGCTAGAAGCAAAGATACGATACAAGGAACGTGTACGAAAGTATCGCGCGAAGACCATCACAGAGCGGGGTAGCCGTGTCACTTCTGCACACACACTCCTGGCAGCTGAAGGGATGTGCGGGAGGGACGAGGGTCCGTGGGGCGCACCGGGGCATCCACTGCAGCCACGGGATATCCTCGGCCTTGCTCCACGTGCATTCACACGCTGCGATTCATTCAATCCTTACGACAAATGACGAGATAGGTGCTGTGAGCCCTCTCATTTTACCGATGAAGGAGATGAAGCACTGCAGGCTGGCTGTACAGGAGAAGCGGCGCTCACAACCAGCACCCACACGCCAACGCCTTCCTCCTTCCCGTTCTCTCCCGAGCCAGGGGGTGCAGCACCTCTGGGTGTCACCCGCGTGAGCAGCCTGCGGAGCAACACCCCACCCCCATCTTCCCAGGAAGTCGGCTCCTCTTGGACGGTGCCAACCACTTCCAGGTTTTGTGCTTGACCTTTCGCGGTGAATCCCGTGCCGTTTCCCGAATGTCCGGTGAACGATGCATTTGTCATTCGTTATACAAGCCTTCCTTCCAAAGAAAATAATTGGGTCACAAAACAGCTCAACGTGTAACGGTAAGAAACAAAACAGAAAACAGCTCAACGTGTAACTTTCTAGAAATGGTAGGAGGCTGGAAACAGATCCCAGGCATTAAAAAAAAAAAATTGTTGTATTTATTATTTTTGAGAAAGAGACAGAAAGCACGTGAGTGGGGAGGGGCGGGGGGGGTGCAGATAGAGGATCTGAAGAGGGTTCTGTGCTGACAGCGGGGAGCCCGATGCGGGGCTCGAACTCAAGAACTGAGAGATCATGATCTGGGCCAAAGCCCGACCTCAGGCATTTTAAAAGGTGGAGGACACAGCCATCCGACGGCTCAAACGAAGTCTGACCGCACTCGTACTAATCCTATAGAGCAAGTGGAATCCTTCAAATCTCCATTGGTGGGAGCAGAACGGCACCATCACCGGTGGTAACTCAGTGGACGAGCCCCAGAAACACTGAGCTGAGGGAGAGGAGCCTGGCACAACCAGACCGCATCGTGTGATTTCTGTGGACTTCCCGAACAGATGAAACAAGTCCACGGTGAATAACAATCCGAACAGTAGTTGCTTCACATAGAAGGGGTTAGCTGTGGACTGGGAGGGACGTGGGAACTTTGCAGGGAGACGATAATGTTCTCATCTGGATAGCCCTGTTCTGTATCACAAGGGTGTGTATTTTTGAAAACAGAGAATACATTATTGATATTTATCCATGTTTGTGATGTGTACACTTTGCCTCAGCGGAAAAAATAAATGTTGAATTCTTGTTAGTGATAAGCATGTTCAAGTACTGGGAGAAGTGTACTGATGTCGGCAGGCTACTTTATTTATTTATTTTTTTAATGTTTTTATTTTATTTTAATTGATTTTTGAGACAGAGAGAAAGCACTAGCTGGGGAGGGGCAGAGACAGGGAGACAGGAACTGAAGCGGGCTCCACGTGGACAGCAGAGAGCCCAATGTGGGGCTCGAACTCACGAGCGATGAGATCATGACCTGAGCTGAAGTCAGACGCTCAGCTGACTGAGCCACCCAGGCGCCCCTGCAGGCTACTTTAAATGCGTTAATAAAATAAGATGATGATGGATAGAGACACGGTTGGATAAATGTGTGGTAAGACGGAGATCATGATCTGTAGAGTTGGTACAATGGTAGAATCTAGGTTATGGGCAGATGGGTGTTCAGTGTGGGATTCCTTCAACTGTATTGTGTTTGATATATTTGTAATAAAATACTGGAGGAAAGGATAGAGGATACCGATGGCCCAGGTGCCCTGGTGCACAGTTTTGTAAGACTTTTTCTGGGTAAAATGTCCTAGTAAAGCCCCCAGCACCGTTCTTTAATAATCTGGGTATGCTAACAATACCAAGCATCACCTGGGTAGATGCAGGTGAGGAAGCATCTGTCGTGTAAATGTGAAACGATGGAATGTGCTGGAACATAAGATGATTTGGGAGGAGTGTGGGAAGTGGGGTTTGAGGGCAGAGATTGACCATATGGTTAAGAACTCCCAGAAAGACAATGACATTGCACTTCAGGGAGACATCGTTGGATAAATGTTGGGGAACATCACATGGGAACCCCCTGTAGCTTGCAGATTCCCAGTATTCAGCATGGTAAGGTAGCTGACCTCCTTCTCTGAAAAATAGATAAGGAAAAGCCTCCTATATGGGGACAGAAAAGTTTTAAAAAGCATAGGAGTCCTTCCTGCACATGAACTTTATTTTCATGAATTTCAAAGAAGGGGATTGGTGGGAGCACAGGCATAAGACATCATTTTGATGTACGAGTCCTTGCCCTCAAAGAAGAGATACATCAACCTGCAAAATATTATCAAAATGAAGCTATAGGTGGAAGTCTCACAGATCCAAACCTCCTGTCTGAAAGAGAGATACTCGTCACATTGCCTCTCCAACAAGATTCGCAGAGTTGAGCAATGGAATGTTTTATTTGAATAAACATTCTAGCAATGCATTGATGATCGATTTAAAATTTTTTTTTTCAACGTTTTTTATTTATTTTTGGGACAGAGAGAGACAGAGCATGAACGGAGGAGGGGCAGAGAGAGGGAGACACAGAATCGGAAACAGGCTCCAGGCTCTGAGCCATCAGCCCAGGGCCTGACGCGGGGCTCGAACTCACGGACCGCGAGATCGTGACCTGGCTGAAGTCGGACGCTTAACCGACTGCGCCACCCAGGCGCCCCAATGATCGATTTTAAATAAACCAGAGATGAGAAGAAAACATTTAATACTAAGATTACAGGGAAACTTTTTTCCTCCATCCATTCTAGTTAATGGACACCAAGTTTCCTAACGTGACGCGCTGTGAAATCATGCTTTATTTTTGTTTTGTTTCTGTTGTTACTACACAAGCACTAAACCACCAGTAAGTAGGCTCCCATTTGATAGATTGCCCCATAAACTAGAGTTTATATATTTGGAAAACATGAATTAAAATCACGACAAGTAAGTTTTATGTTGTAGAATTTAAATATCTTTTTAATGTTTCTGAGAAAGAATGAAGGAATTTTAGATACATCCTGTCCCTCCCTGCCACGGTGCTTTCACTTCCTTAATGCAAGAGCAGAAAACATTCTGAAAAATATATGAGCAGTTATGGTTTTCTGCATATTTAAAGGGAAATTGCTCAATCCATCAAGATAGTCTCCCTAAGAGAATCGCCTGGAAGCGACAGCGTGTGTCTTTCGCTTTTGGAAGAAGCCAGCCTGGGTTTGTAAATTGACTCTTACTTCCTAAGTCATCTCTCCGGAAGGCAATCTTGGCCATTGAGTGGGGACACTTAGTGGCTTTCCATGGGGACGCTTAGTGGCTTTCCATTCATTCCCTGAGTTTCTTCCCTTTGATCCCACTGCTGCTCTGCTCCACTTGTCCACTAGCATCTAAATGTAATCTCATCAGAGCCAAAGGTGCGATTGCTACCCTGGTCCAGATGGTCTTCCGTCCTCTGCTTTGAGGCTTTGCCATTTCAGAAGTGAAATTCTACCATGAAAGTGACCTGCTGGTAATATCCCTTTCCCCGGCTCCATCTGGATAAGTATAAACCTCTGTGTTAAAGGAAACCTTGTGGGTGCCTGGGTGGCTCAGTTGGTTAAGTGACTCTTGATCTTGGCTCAGGTCATGGTCTTATGGTTCGTGGGTTTGAGTCCCACATCAGGCTCTGCACTAACAGTGCAGAGCCTGCTTGGGTTTCTGTCTTTCCTTTTCTCTGCCCCGCTAGTGCTCTCTCTCTCTCTCTCTCTCTCAAAATAAAAAATAAACATAAAAAAAAGAAAGAGAGAAAGAAAAGAAAGGAAACCTCCAAATGAAAATTCCAAGAACACTAAAGTATGGGGAATTTTCATACCCTATATACCATCCATTTGCTCCCATGTGAAAATGTCAAGTGAACGCAACCTTCCTCTTTTTTTTTTTTTTTTTAAATTTTTTTTTCAACGTTTTATTTATTTTTGGGACAGAGAGAGACAGAGCATGAACGGGGGAGGGGCAGAGAGAGAGGGAGACACAGAATCGGAAGCAGGCTCCAGGCTCTGAGCCATCAGCCCAGAGCCCGACGCGGGGCTCAAACTCACGGACCGCGAGATCGTGACCTGGCCGAAGTGGGACACTTAACCGACTGCGCCACCCAGGCGCCCCTCAACCTTCCTCTTAAAATGTAGATTTGAGAACTGGAACCCCGATATCCACGATGGGGGGGATATGAGATATTGACATTAAAATGTGGACCTGGAATACCTTGTGAAGCGAAAAGGTAAGAAAGTGGGGGGAAAAATAAAATAAAACAAGGATGGGGCTTGTCAAAAGGTCGCAGGAACCAAAGTGAAATTGCTCCCAATGATCAAAGTAGAAACAATCCGAGAAACAAAATAAATACTCATAGTATTTATAGTATAAAATAAATATTCATGATCCCATTCTGACATAAATAAAGGATTGAATAAATAAATAAATGAAGGAGGGAAAAGTCTTCCTTATAGAATTTCAATTAACAGGGAAGGAGTTAAGGAAATAGAAAATCATCGTTACAACATTAGAATAATAATTGCTGTAAGCAAGATTTCCCCCTTTATAAAAGCACAAATTAGTGAGCAGAAGTTTAAGGTGAAATAGGATATTCACAATTTCAATGTACAGGAGTCCTCTCCCCAATCCACAGCTTTGCTTTCCACAATTAAAAAATCACCTGTGGTTGGGGTGCCTGGGTGGCTCAGCCGGTTAAGTATCTGACTTTGGCTCAAGTCATGATCTCGTGGTTCATAGTTCGAGCCCCACGTCGGGCTCTGTGCTGACAGCTCAGATCCTGGAGCCTGCTTCAGATTCTGTGTCTCCTTCTCTCTCTGCCCCTCCCCTGCTCATGCTCTCTCTCTCTCTCTCTCTCTCTCTCTCTCTCTCTCTCAAACATAAATAAACATTAAAAATTAAAAAAGGGTAAATAAATGAAAATCACCCACAGTCAACTGCAATCCGGAAGCAGGTGATTTTTCTTCTGATGAATAATTACCAGAAGGTCCGCAGTAGCCTCACAATATGTCACATGCCTATGTCACTCACCTTCTTTAATCTCATACATAGGCATTTTATCATCTCCTATCATAAGCAGAAGGGTGAATGCAGTACAATTAGATATTTTGAGAGAGAGAGAGAGAAACCACATTCATATAACTCGTATTATAATTCATTGTCATAATCGTTCTATTATTAGTTGTTGTTAGTGTCTCACTACTGCCTAACTGATAAATTAAATGATCACAGGTATGTGTGTATAGGAAAAAACATGGTATACACAGGGTTCTGTACTATTTCTGGTTTCAGGCATCCACTGGGGGTCTTGGAATGAATTCCCTGTGAATAAGGCGGCGGGGGGAGGGACTACTGTGACTCTCCCAAATATTTGTTAATTATAAAAAGAAAAATGATAACTACAGTGGAGTAACCTGGTAGATAACCCTCTCCCAGGTGATGACCTTGGTTTCTTACTTAGCAATAAGACATATCAATATCATGTAGCCCTAATACGATACACGTATTAAGCACATCACAATAATGGCACATCACCGTTGTGACATTTCCCCCCCAAAATCCATAATGTGAATCTCATCATGAAAAAAAATCCAGACAAACCCTAATGTAGGATTATGCTATCCAATACTTGATCATTATTCTTTAAAAGTCTTGAGGATATGAATGAAAGTCAAGAAAGGGCTGAGGAGCTATCACAGATTGAAGGGGATTGTGGGGCATGCAAACTGACTGCAGCGTGAGATCCTGGATTAGAATCAGCACATTAGTGGGAAAGCTGATAAAATGGAATAAAGTCCCTAGGTTAGCTAATAACATACCCTTGTTAATTTCCTAGCTTTGATGATCATACCACACCTCTGGGAGATACTGACAATGGGGAAAGCCAAGTGAAGGGTGTACAGGAACTCTGTACTATCTTTTAAACTTTTATGTAAATTTAGAACTATTTCAAAAGAAAAAAAATTTCATTTTAAGTGCTGCCTATGATGAGGATGCTGTTTTTAACGTCTGTGTAACATGGATGGCTCATAATGAGCTTAAAAGTAGTCATAGCAGCTCACTGTTTGTCACATGAAGAAGGCTCCTGATTCATATTTGTCAATTGAGTTTTTTGAAATTAAGTGCAAAAGCCTTAATCAATCCTTATTATTTATTTATTTATTTATTTATTTATTTATTTATTTATTTATTTATTTATTTATCTGTTTGTTTTTGAGAGTGTGCACATGAGTTGGGGAGAGGAGCAAAGAGACAGAGAAAGAAAAAGAGGGACAGAGAGGGAGATCTCATCCCAAGCAGGCTCCACACTCAGCACAGAGCCCGATGAGCGGCTCGATCCCATGACCCTGGAATCATGACCTGATCCAAAATCAAGAGTCGGATACTCAACAGACTGAGCCACCCAGGTGCCCAATCCCTATTTTTAAAATCACTAATTTGGTCCACCATTTTAATCGCAACAGCTCTTTGTAAGTTCTGAGTTTATCATCCACTATATTATTACTTCTAGCACACAAAATTATGGAAGTTTCAAATTATGCCACTCACTGAATTTTTACACCATCAATATTATAAATAAATGTATATCATTCACCATAACATAGTGTGTTATATTATTATGTTATGCGTATGATATATTATAAATATCACAACCAGATTTTAAAACTTGGTGCTTTCAGGTGGGTCATCTGAGAAGGCAACACTAATGCTTATCTTGTCAGCCCTTGCATCTATGAAGCATGTTGTGATTTACAGTTTTTCATACATATTGTGTCGTTTGATATCAGCAGCTGATACAAACTGTGGAATCACACTTTTCAAACACAGAGCTGTGACACTGTGAGAAAAGCGTGATGGGACAATCTGCTTCACAGCTGTGTTGGTCTGATGTGCTGTTGGTCTGAGTGCTTTGAAGCTTGGCTGGGACCAGAGGGCTCATTTCCCAGAGGGCGCCCTCACATGGCTGGCAAGTTGGTACAGTCTGCTGGGAGGAGGTGCCACCTCACCTCCCCTGTGATGTTTGAGTGTCTTCATGACATGGAGACTAGATTGCTCCAGAGAAAAGGTTCTAAGAGAACAAAAGAAAAGCTGCGTAGCCTTGGAAACCCCACACTGTCGCTTCCACCACACTGTTCCACAGATCAGCCCTGTGAGAGAAGCTGCACATCAGTGTGAATAAAAGGAAACAAGGACCGTTGAAGGCCATTTTGGAGGATGGCTACCACAGTAACCAATTGTGTTCTTTTTGAATCTATATACATCATGAAATACACTTGTCACCTTTCTTAGAAGACTGTTCAATTTGCAAGTAACACAAAATTATATATAACCTAAACCAGTGTTTTCAAAATTGTGTCCAGTGAGTGTCCAGGACTATCAAGAGGTATTTTTGGAGGCACTTCATGTCCACCACCAAGGAGAGGACCGGTCAGGACACAAGGTCCAGCTCAACTTAAGCTATATCACTTCTATTCTTTTCATATATGAGAGTGTCATATAAAAACATATCACCTTCGAGGCGCCTGGGTGGCGCAGTCGGTCAAGCGTTCGACTTCGGCTCAGGTCATGATCTTGCAGCTTGTGAGTTCGAGCCCCGCGTCGAGCTCTGGGCTGACAGCTCAGAGCCTGGAGCCTGCTTCGGATTCTGTGTCTCCCCCTCTCTGTGCTCCTCCCCTGCTCACATTCTGTGTCTCTCTATCTCTCAATAATAAATGAACGTTAAAAAAAAAAAAGAAACAACATAAAAACATATCACCTTCAAACAGAGACAATTTGACTTTCTCTCTGATTTGGATGCCTCTCACTTCCTTTCTTGTTTAATTGCTCTGGCTGGGATTCTCAGTGTTATGTTGAATAGAAGTGGTGAGAGTTGGCATCCTTGTCTTGTTCCTGACCTTACAGGAAAAGCTTTCAGTTTTTCACCATTGAATATGATGGTAGCTATGGGCTTCTCAATATATTTGTTATATTGAGGTATATTCCATCTATCTGTATTTTGTAGTGTTTTATCATGAAAGGGTGTTGAATTTTGCTAAATAATTTTTTTTGCATCTACTGAGTTGATAATATTTTTGTTCTTCATTCTGTTCATGAGGTGTATCACATTTATTGATATGCAGATGTTGAAAAATCCTTGCATGCCGGGGATATATTCCACTTGATCCTGATGTAAGATAATTTTAATGTGTTGTTGAATTTGGCTTGTTACTACTATTTTTTTGAGGATCTTTGCGTCTATGTTCATCAGGGTGACTGGCCTGTCATTTTCTTTTCTTGCCTGGCTTTGGTATCAGGATAATGCTGGGCTTATAAAATAAGTTTGGAAGTATCCTCTCTTCTTAAATTACTTTCTGGGTTATCTCATGTTGAATAAATGGCCATAGTATTCTCTTACGATCCTTTGTATTTCTGTAGCATTGGTTGTAATGCCTCCCCTATCATTTTCAATTTTATTTGACTCTCCTTTTTTCCTTAATCTAATTAAAATTTTGTTAATTTTGTTTATCTTAAAAAAATCAACTTTATTTTTGTCTTTTCTATCGTTTGTCTGGTTTCTATTTAATTTATTTCTGCTCTAATGTTTATTATTTCCTTTCTTATACTAACTTTAGGCTTAGTTTGTTCTTCATTTTCTAGTTTCTTGAGGTGTAACTTTAGGTTGTTTCTTTGAGTTCTTTCTTCTTTCTTGCTACAGGACTTTATTGCCATAAATTTTCCTCTTAGAACCGCTTTTACTGCATCCTGTAAGTTTTGGTATGTTGTGTTCATTTTCATTTGTCTCAAGATATTTTTTGATTTCTCTTTTGGCTTAGAAGAAAGCAGACCAGGAAAACTTTTTGATACTGATCTTGGCAATGATTTCTTGGATTTGATTAAAATCACTGGCAACAAAACCAAAAAGAAACAAATGGAATTACATAAAACTAAAAGCTTTATGCACAGCAGAGGAAGCAATCTACAGAGTGAAAAGGCAGTCTACACAATGGGAGAAAATATTTGCCAGCCATCTGTCTGGTAAGGAATTAAAATTCAAAATATATAAGAATGTCCTATAATCCAATAGCAAAAAAACAAATAATTAATGAACAGGCAAAGGACTTGAATAGATATTTCTCCAAAGAAGAGGTTCCCAGGCATGTGAAAACGTTCTAAGCATCGCTAATCATCAGGGAAATGCAAATCAAAACCACAATGAGATAGCACCTCACATCTGTTAGGATGGTTATTATCAAGAACAAATAAATACACAAAATGTATTGGTGAGGATGTGGAGAAACTGGAATCCTTATACATCATTAATGGGAATGTAGAATGGTGAAGCCACTATGGAAAACAGGATGGGGTTTCCTCAAAAAACTGAAAATAGAATTACCATATTATCCAGCAATCTCACTCCCAGTCATATATCCAAATGAACTGAAATCAGGATATCAAAGAGAGATTTGCACTCCCATGTTCATTGCAACATTATTCATAATAACCAAGATATGGAAACAAACCATATGGAAACAAATGTCCACCAATAGATGAATGAATAAAGAAAATGTGTGTGTGTGTGTGTGTGTGTGTGTGTGTGTGTGTGCGTGTTTATGTAATGAGATATTATTTAACTTTGAAAAAGAGAGAACACCTGCCTTCACAACAACACAGATGAACCCAGAGGACATTGTACTAAGTGAAATAAACCAGTCACAGAAAGACAATATTGCATGATTCCATTTATACGAGGAGTCTAAAATAGTCCAACAAACAAGCAGAAAATAGAATGCTGGTTTCCAGGAATTGGGGAGATGGGGAAATGGGGAATTGCTTTTCCATGGGTATAAAGATTCTGTTTTGCAAGACAAGTAAATTTTAGTACCACAGCTAACAAGACAGTGCTGTGCACTTTAAAATATGTTAAGAGGATAGATCTCATGTTAAATGTTCTTATCTCCCTAAAAAATTGAAAAACAAAATACAAAAGAACACAAGGAAATGTCCAGAGGGGATGGATGTGTTTGGTAACTTGCTGGTGGTGATGGTATAATGGGTACATGCATACATCCAAGCTCATCAGTATGTATACATTAAGTGTGTACAATTTTTTTTTGTATGTCAGTTATACTTCAATAAAGCTTAAAGTCGCAAAAAAAGCCATCTTTGATTAAAGGGCCATTATATAAAACTTTGCTTGAGGGGCGCCTGGGTGGCCCAGTCGGTTAAGCGTCCGACTTCAGCCAGGTCACGATCTCGCGGTCCGTGAGTTCAAGCCCCGCGTCAGGCTCTGGGCTGATGGCTCAGAGCCTGGAGCCTGTTTCTGATTCTGTGTCTCCCTCTCTCTCTGCCCCTCCCCCGTTCATGCTCTGTCTCTCTCTGTCCCAAAAATAAAAAAATAAATAAATAAATAAATAAAAAAACAACTTTGCTTGAAAACCACTTTTGCAAAATTGTAAAAATACTGAGGCAGAATCTGATCAAGTACAAAGTGTACAAATGTCCCAGAGTTTCATTCCAATTGAAATCGATTTATTGTATCAAGATTCTCCATTTTTCTAACAATACTATTCGATGAAATCCACATCTCTACATTTTATTCACATTTATATTGTGAGAAACTTTGCCCTGTAGCTATAACGTATCTGGATTACTGGGAGAAGTAAGGGAGATGGTTCATTTTCAGAAACACCAAATAGAAGCCGTGCTGTCTAGTTTATAGTAGGTTTACAATCTATTGGAAATACGTATGAACCCTTCTCCCACCCCAACAATGCAGTCCCAAACCCTTAAACACTTCACTTCCTGGTTCTTCTTCCCCCTTCTCCCTTTCATGGGGTTATTTTTACGGACTTTGCAATGAGCATGCGCAGAAAAACAAAGGGAGGAGGGACTGAAAGTCTCTGTGTCACCTCAGGGAATGTACATTTGTTCCAGTCAGACTATTTTTTGTCTTACATGGGCATAAGTGAAGGCTGCAACCTCTGTAGTATCAGCCAATGAGGATCCAGGGGAGGGGCTTGCGTGCTGGGAGATAAATGGTCTGCTGTGACTTCCCCGAGTGTGCCTGTCCATCAGACACCAGCTCCTGCAAGAACGCTGATTGAAGCCTCGCTTCACTGGGTTCCGAGTCTCACGCCCCTCCTTTGCTTGGGTTGGTGGGCTTATTTCTGACACTTACCTAGAAGTGTACTCTCCAGCAGATGACTTCTCCTCATCCCCACTTTGTCTGTGTGACAGAGGTGATAATTATCCTACCTAAATACTCACAGACACGTCCCTAATTGCTTCATAAACTCCGTGAAGGAGAAACTTGCACAGACACTGGCCTGTAGTACACAAACCTCCTCCTCCACCACCTGTCCCTTTAGGACTTCCCTGGGTCTTGGATTCCTTTGAGAATTTTACTGAAGGTCATGATGGACTTTCCACTGAAAAATACACAAATGCACATGCAAAAAATTTGCACATTATTTTAGGGAGTTCATAGCCAACACAAATCTCTGTGCTGGGAAACACTACTGTGTGTGTGTGTGTGTGTGTGTGTGTGTGTGTGTGTGTGTGTGTGCGCATGTGTGTGTGTGTCTGAGAGAGAGAGAGAGAGAGAGAGAGAGAGAGCGAGTGCGTTATAGTGCTTTGTTGGCCATGATTTGCCCCTTAAGTGAATCCATTCCGTTCTTCCATAATCATATTCTCTTGAACTGCTCACAATTTCTTAAGTAAACCTGTTCCCAAAACAGTCTGGATTTTAGCATCTACCCTTCCCTTTTAAAAACAATCAGAACACCACCACATCCTCCACCTCAGCACCCCTCCTTCTCCCTCAGCCACCAGCTTGTACGCGGAATCTCTACCATCCTGCCTCAGTTCCTCTCAGTGATGTGGCCGGTCCTCTGTCTGGCTCTGATGATTCCAACTCATTTGAGGTCCCCAGGTGCTGTCCCACGGGCACCTCATTCGTGTTTGATCTCTGCTTGTTTATTACACCTTTCGGTTTGAAATGTTTCTCCTTGGGGCGCCTGGATGGCTCAGTCGGTTAAGCGGCCGACTTCGGCTCAGGTCATGATCTCGCGGTCCGTGAGTTCGAGCCCCGCGTCGGGCTCTGTGCTGACAGCTCAGAGCCTGGAGCCTGTTTCAGATTCTGTGTCTCCCTCTCTCTCTCTGCCCCTCCCCTGCTCATGCTCCGTCTCTCTCTGTCTCAAAAATAAATAAACGTTAAAAAAAAATTGAAATGTTTCTCCTTAACACAGATGGAAAAGCAAGACAAGGTTTGAGAAAGTCTGTTTAGATGTCATTTTGTTAACATTACAATGTAAACCTGAAGTGCCTTCCTCCCTCCCTCCTTTCTCCCTCTGCCTTCTCTTCCAAGCATTGCTCAATTTCCAGCTTTGTTGCCTTTCCTCTCTTCACAAGTCTCCCTAGTGTAGACTGAGGGAGGCTCAGGAATGAGGTGGGTGGGGGCAGAGGGCTCAGGGTTGAGTTTGGCTGCCTTCTTTTATTACGGATTCCCATGGCCCTTTACTAGGTCACAGGGGGTCCATCTTGCAGTTTTCATGGGCAAACAAAACAAAACAAAAACTTGAGGAAATGAGACCGTCAAGGCAAAAACCCCACAAAACTCCAATAATTTTGCTTCACACATACAAAGTCTAAATTCCCCTGAGCCAGCGTCCATGGTTACAAGCAACATCGAATAAACTGAAACCCCACTTTCCCTAGCTTTAAGGTCCCCCCGATCCCTGGCATTCTGAAAAGTCCCCTCTTGAGATGTTTCATGGCGTCCCAAAGAGAACCACCCACATGTTCGTTCGGCCGGTGGGGCTCTTGATTCCCATCACCAACACCCTGACTGGGGTCGTCCTGGACCTGCTGATGGCCCGACCAGGTGGCCGGAGGTTTCCGTGCCCCCGCCCTGCCCCTGAGCAGGCAGACCGCAGGCTGGTTTCTGGCCAAATGAGTAGAGTCCTCCTTCCCAACGGGGTCCATAGCTCTCCCAAGCAACGCTCCCTCGGGACCTGGGTTCCTACATCTCCTCTGTAAGTTGCTGGTTCTGCTCCTTTCTCCCCTGGACAGTCAGAAAGTCGGAAGGTCCCTGCTGTCCCTTTCCCTTTGGTACCTTGTTTCCAGGGCTCTTGTCTCTGGCCCATCAGCTCTGCCACGTTCGCTCCCTTTTAGAAGGTTCATCTACTCACGACTTACAAGTAACCTACTTCTGGACCCCAACACAGACCGGGGAGACGTGGGCTTCCCGGGATGTCCCAGCAGGATCTGTGGCTCTGTCCTCCACAGGCGAAGCCCTGCCTTTTCCAGCAGAGCTGAAATGTGATCCTTGAAACGCGATCCTTTGAAGGTCCAGCTCAGTCCAAATTCTGGGACAGCCCCAATGAGCAAGAAAAGCAGGGAGGGCTGTAGGGAGGTCCAGTCCCTCCAGAAAGTAAAATATCAAGCAAACGTTGTTGCTTTTGAGCCCTTCTGGTTCTCAGGGGCTTCGCTGAATCCTGGGCGTATCCAAATGTGCTCATCTCCCTCAGTGCACACGATCGCACCTCTGCTTTGCTGCCCTGATATGGGGGGGGGTGTCTCTTTGCCCCCTCCTCCCTGTCCCTCACCCAGACAGAAGCCAGGATGTGGGGTTGCTGCTCGGGCAGCCTGTTCACATCCTGCCCGCCCCCCTCCCTGTATCGCACCTGTGACCGCAAGAGAGCTTCTGGCTCCCAGGGGTGGACGGCATAGAGCCAAAGGCCTCTCTGCACCTGAACCACCATCGTGCCCCCTGCACGCAGCATGCGTCTGCTCCCTCACCCCCTCCTCCCCCACAGTTCCAGGACCGGGTCAGATTCCCAGGCCCTGGTCTGAAAGCGACCCCCCAGTGAGACCCCAGGGGCCTCACGCCTGGAACTGCCCTGCCAGGGAGGTCTCTGCACCTCCTGGGTCCTACTCTGAGTGCCAGCAAAACAGTCCGGGCCCTTCAGGGACGGTTTACAAGGTGGCTTCTGTGTGTGTGAGGCTTGCCCGCTGCCCCCCCACGGCCACTGCACAGCTCACCTCCAACCCCGGCTTTCCTCCTCGTCACACGCAGGTACACACTGGGCCTAGAACACGGGAGTCGCTTCCTAAGTGCCGGGGCTGGTTGTCTGAATGATGATCAGAAACCCATGCTTGAACTGTTTGTCTTCGAGAGAGCACAAGTGGCAGAGGGGCAGAGAGAGGGGGGACAGAGGATCCGAAGCGGGCTCTGCTCTGACACGGGGCTCGAACTCACGCACCTCGAGATCATGACCTGAGCCAAAGTCGGACGCTCCACCGACTGAGACACCCAGGCACCCCAGAAAGCCATACTTTAAAAAATGTTTTGGGGATCAGAAATTCCAAATGCTTTGTCCACTTAAATTTCCTAGTACTCCCGGGGATCAAGGGGAATCAAGGGGAAAAGGGTAAGAAGCCATGGAGAGTTGCCACCTGCTGTCTTCTGTCTCGGTCTCATCGGCAGCCTGGGATTCAAGTTCGTTCTTCACTCTCCCTTCTCCCCACTTCCCCCTGAAGCTGCTTTTCTAGGCTTGTGTTAATTGGTTACTAAGATGTAATTCATTCAGACTAAGGTGCTAATGGGTAGTTAATTGATGCGTTACTCTTTCTGGAAAACGGCTGCATTTACTTGTGGCTTTCATGCCTCACATCCAAAAAGGGACTAATGTCCATTTTAGTCTCTGACACACAGCCTGACCTTTAATTTTCCACTCCCAAGGCATTTGCATTTGAAAAAGGAACTCTTTTTTCAAATATTTATTTTGAGGGAGGGAGAGAGAGAGAGAGAGAGAGAGAGAGAGAGAGAGAGAGAGAGAATCTCAAGCAGGCTCCATGCATCAGCACAGAGCCCAATGCAGGGGCTCGAACCCACAAACCATGAGATCATGACCTGAGCAGAAACCAAGAGGCAGACGCTCAACTGACTGAGCCACCCACTGGCGCCCCTGAAAAGGGAACTCTTGGTGCCTCACTACAAAGCTGTAATCCTCGAGACAGTACGGTACGGGCACAAACAGACACTCAGATCAATGGAACAGAATAGAGAACCTAGAATTGGACCCACAAACGTATGGCCAACCGATCTCTGACAAAGCAGGAAAGAATATCCAGTGGAATAAAGACAGTCTGTTTAGCAAATGGTGCTGGGAGAACTGGACAGCAACACGCAGAAGAATGAAACTAGACCACTTTCTTACACTATACGCAAAAAGAAACTCAAAACGGATAAAGGACCTGAACGTGAGACAGGAAACCATCAAAACCCCAGAGGAGAAACTAGGCAACAACCTCCTTGACCTCAGCCACAGCAACTTCTTACTCGACACGTCTCAGGAGGCAAGGAAATTAAAAGCAGAAAGGAATTCTTGGTGTCAAGAGATCTTAAAGAGAGCTATGGGTCTGCGTCAGGGGTAGTGAGGATTTGGGGTGGGGCTTCATTAAATTAAACCTCATCAATTATTTGTAAGGTGGACTGTATTTCATGCAGTGGTACCATTTCTGTATTTCCAGTAGCTTCTCAGCAAGACAGGCATTTATTTAAAAGGCAATTGGGGGGCGCCTGGGTGGCTCAGTCGGTTAAGCGGCCGACTTCGGCTCAGGTCATGATCTCGCGGTCTGTGGGTTCGAGCCCCGCGTCGGGCTCTGTGCTGACCGCTCGGAGCCTGAAGCCTGTTTCAGATTCTGTGTCTCCCTCTCTCTGACCCTCCCCCGTTCATGCTCTGTCTGTCTCTGCCTCAAAAATAAATAAACGTTAAAAAAAATTTTAAAAGGCAATTGGCCGGTGGAAGGGAATACTTGTAGAAATAGCCCTAGAACATTGCTGAGATCTAATTCGAAATGTTCACAGATGAACAGGGAAACAGAAACCGAAAGGACTCAGTTCCACAGCGCCTGGAAGCTTACAGCTCAGTGGCCCCCTCCCTGTCCGCTGGCAGTCACTGCCCCCAGAAAGGCCTCCCCCACCCCTGATGGCCCACTGTAGCTCCTTGGGAGTGGACACAAGCATCCAGGCACTGGCTGGGGAGGCGTTTTAATGTCCCTCAAACCACGGTATGTACCCACTTGAGCCCAGGGCTGGAGGCTGTTGGAAAGCAATGGGAAGAACAAGAGACATAAATGTTTGAAATATTTGCAACGTTCAAAGAGCCCCGGAAGAAAGAGAAGGGGGATCTGAGAACTGTGTAGAAGGATCTACCTGCAGCCCCCAGTCCACAGCTGCAGAATGAAGAAATCAATCGAATTCCTACTCAGAAACATCCTCCCATCATCCCCCACCCCATCAGCACTCACGGCCCCATTTCCCATCAGGAATCTGCTGTGTTCTGGACCTAATATGGTGAATCAATCACGCCCCCGAGATGTTAGAGCGATCATGGTTTGATGTGTTTATCTCTCCTGCTAGCATTGCTTTTTTTTTTCTAATGTTTTATTTACTTGTGCTTTAATCCAGTGGTTTCAGTGATTTAGGTCAGTGGCTGTCAAACATCAGTTTGCAGCGGGATTTGCCTGCAAGTCTTGCTTAGCACAGATTTTTCCACGCCACCGCCGGAGTTTCTGATTCTGGGATGAGGTCCGAAAATTTGCATTCCAACACATTTCCCGGTGATGCCTGTCCAGGTGCCGCTCTTTTAAAAACACTTGTTTGGAAATAAGACAGTCTCTTTAACAAATGGTGCTGGGAGAACTGGACAGCAACATGCAGAAGGTTGAAACTAGACCACTTTCTCACACCATTCACAAAAATAAACTCAAAATGGATAAAGGACCTGAATGTGAGACAGGAAACCATCAAAACCTTAGAGGAGAAAGCAGGAAAACACCTCTCTGACCTCAGCCGTAGCAATCTCTTACTCGACACATCCCCAAAGGCAAGGGAATTAAAAGCAAAAGTGAATTACTGGGACCTTATGAAGATAAAAAGCTTCTGCACAGCAAAGGAAACAACCAACAAAACTAAAAGGCAACCAACGGAATGGGAAAAGATATTTGCAAATGACATATCGGACAAAGGGCTAGTATCCAAAATCTATAAAGAGCTCACCAAACTCCACACCCGAAAAACAAATAACCCAGTGAAGAAATGGGCAGAAAACATGAATAGACACTTCTCTAAAGAAGACATCCGGATGGCCAACAGGCACATGAAAAGATGTTCAGCGTCGCTCCTTACCAGGGAAATACAAATCAAAACCACACTCAGGTATCACCTCACGCCAGTCAGAGTGGCCAAAATGAACAAATCAGGAGACTATAGATGCTGGAGAGGATGTGGAGAAACGGGAACCCTCTTGCACTGTTGGCGGGAATGCAAATTGGTGCAGCCGCTCTGGAAAGCATTGTGGAGGTTCCTCAGAAAATTAAAAATAGACCTACCCTATGACCCAGCAATAGCACTGCTAGGAATTTATCCAAGGGATACAGGAGTGCTGATGCATAGGGGCACTTGTACCCCAATGTTCATAGCAGCACTCTCAACAATACCCAAATTATGGAAAGAGCCTAAATGTCCATCAACTGATGAATGGATAAAGAAATTGTGGTTTATATACACAATGGAATACTACGTGGCAATGAGAAAAAATGAAATATGGCCTTTTGTAGCAACGTGGATGGAACTGGAGAGTGTGATGCTAAGTGAAATAAGCCATACAGAGAAAGACAGATACCATGTGGTTTCACTCTTATGTGGATCCTGAGAAACTTAACAGGAACCCATGGGGGAGGGGAAGGAAAAAAAAAAAAAAAGAGGTTAGAGTGGGAGAGAGAGCCAAAGCATAAGAGACTGTTAAAAACTGAGAACAGGGGCGCCTGGGTGGCGCAGTCGGTTAAGCGTCCAACTTCAGCCAGGTCACGATCTCGCGGTCCGTGAGTTCGAGCCCCGCGTCAGGCTCTGGGCTGATGGCTCAGAGCCTGGAGCCTGTTTCCGATTCTGTGTCTCCCTCTCTCTCTGCCCCTCCCCCGTTCATGCTCTGTCTCTCTCTGTCCCAAAAATAAATAAACGTTGAAAAAAAAAAAAAAAACAAAAAAACTGAGAACAAACTGAGGGTTGATGGGGGGTGGGAGGGAGGAGAGGGTGGGTGATGGGTATTGAGGAGGGCACCTTTTGGGATGAGCACTGGGTGTTGTATGGAAACCAATTTGACAATAAATTTTATATATAAAAAATAAAATAAAATAAAATAAAATAAAGAAGAAAAATAAAAAAAAATAAAATAAAAATAAAATAAAAACACTTGTTTAAGTCACAGGAGTTCCACAGGCTGTGGGAGGAGGCAGCCCGGGATTATTTTAAGGGGAAATAAGGCAATGTGAGAACTGGATCCCATCCATTAATAAAACAACAGAATGCTAATTACTGGGCATTTACTGTCAATTGTCATGCTATGTGCAGGGCAGTTGACCAAAATCAACATAGGGTTCTTCCATAAAAACCATCCAAACGGAAAGTGTGGGACCTGGGCTCCAGCTCTGTTTCTGACCGAGAACGCACTTCCCCCTGGTGGCCACACCCTCTGGGTCTCCCTCCACCAGGTGACCCACACCTACACGGGCACCTGCACCCAGGACCCCCACCCTCACCCCCCGCCAGCAACCCATGCTTACTCCTCCCCTTTATTTTTATTTTTTAAAGTTTTTATTGTAATTCCAGTTAGTTAACTTACAGTATAATATTAGTTTCAGGTGTATGATATAGTGATTCATCACTTCATACAACACCTGGTGCTCATCACAAGTGCATCCTTAACCCCCATCACCTGTTTCCCTCTCCCCCGCCCCCCCTTTTCTGGTAATCATGTTTGTTCTCTGTAGTTAAGAATCTATGTCTTGGTTTCTCTCTCTCTTTTTTTCCTTTGCTCTTTCGTTTGGTTTCTTAAATTCCACATGGGAGTGAAATCATATAGTATTTGTCTTTCTCTGATTGACTTCTTTCGCTCAGCATAAATGCTCTTTCGCTCCTAATGCCTCCCCTTTAGATGGCAGGGAAGCTAAAACTCAAAGCCAACTGGGAGCCTGGTGGCAGGTGCTCCCCCACTGCCACTGTCCTCCCAGAGCCACCTGCTATGATGAGCACGTGGGGTTTAAAATGGGTGGGAGCACCTGGGTGGCTCAGTCACCCATTGACGGTTGAGCGTCCGACTTTGGCTTGGGTCATGATCTCACGGTTTGTGAGTTGGAGTTCGGTTGGGCTCTGTGCTGACAGCTCAGAGCCTGGAGCCTGCTTCGGATTCTGTGTCTCCTTCTCTCTGCCCCTACGCTCTCTCGAGCGCACTCTCAAAAATAAACAAACATTAAAAAAAGAAGGAATTAATAAACACTTTTAAATGTTCTAATTTTAATTCTAATACGGTAAATAGCACGTGATGTAACCCACAGGAGCAGAGTATGAGCCACATGAACCCTCATCCCTTGGCCATCAACACCCTCACTGAGATTACAATTTCTCTTGTTCAAATTCACAGCTGCACACGGTCAGGGGAGTGGCATCATCCTTCAGCTTGTTTGTTTTTGTTTATTTTGCACCTCAGTGAAATGAAATGAGATACATGCATGAAACCCATCCTAAAGTGCAAATGCCCTGTGAGTTCCTCTTTACAGCAAGATGAAGAGATTCTGCAAGGAAGGTGGGGCCACAGGATGGCTGGGGAGACGGAGGGCAGGCAGGGCAGCACACGGGGGGCGTCCTGTGAGCCCTCCTAAGTCACGATGGCACCGGCAGGTACCATACGCCCAGTTAAATTTGAATTTCGACAAACAACAAGTATCTTATGTGTTGTGTGTTCAAATACTGCGTGGGCCATACTTGCACTAAAACACGATTTCGTTGTTTTTCTGAACTCCACTTTAACTGGATGCCCTGTGTTTTTCTTTGCTAAATCTGAAAACCCTAGCTGCTTGAGAATAGACCTTTTATGGCTCAACAAGCGATTTTTGCTTTATGCATTGTGTTCCAAAGTATCGCTTCCATTTAGGGCTCCACAACTTGTAAGAAAATACAGAACCCAGTTTAATTTTAAGAGACTGTGCAGGGGCGCCTGGGTGGCTCAGTCAGTTGAGCGTCCGACTCCGGCTCAGGTCGTGATCTCATGGCCTGTGAGTTCGAGCCCCGCATTGGGCTCTGTGCCGATGGCTCAGAGCCTGGAGCCTGTTTCGGATTCTGTGTCTCCCTCTCTCTCTAACGGTCCCGTGTTCATGCTCTGTCTCTGTCTCAAAAAAATAAATAAACGTTAAAAGAAAATTTAAAGAGGCTGTGCAAAAAGAATGCTTTGATAAGCATGTCACGGATGAAAACGTTTTGCAATCTTTTTTTTTACCTCAGTAGAATCTGTTGTCAGGTGATATGCCCCATTTATTTAGTTGTTTTGCCCTTAAATATATGGTTCATACTCTTGCTCATCCATCTGTCTCTCTTTTTTATTTTTATTTTTTTGCCATGTTTCCATGTCCCTTTGGCTTAAATCACGTAACGAGAGAGCACATTAATCCTCTAACTCGTGCGTTCATTCCATTCGATTCAACAGGCAAGGAAGGGTGTCAAGTCTGTGACGGGCATTCTGCTCGGGGCTGGAAAGGTCAGCGTCAAATAACATATAAAAGTCTCTCTGAGTGGACATGACTTCCCAGCGTGGGGAGACAGACTACGGACACGTCACAGATCACGTGGTGTCAATACTGCCAAGAATCGTAAACTTGGGTTAAGCGCTTGGCAATGTCAGGGTGTGGGTGGAGTTGGTATTTCGGATGACAATGGAGGAAGGTCCCACTACCAACAGGGGATCTGGGCCACCTAAAGGAAGTGAGAGGATGAGCATTAGGACCTGCAGGGGAGCAGCCCTGGAGGGAGGGGGAACAGCAGGTGCGAGGGCCCTCAAAGTTGGGTTAGGAAACGGCCAGGAAGCCAGTGGGGCTGGGCACCGTGAGAGAGAGAGAGAGGATGGTGGGAAATGAAGTGAGTCGCCAGAGAAAGGAGAAAGGAGCATAGACAGTGTAGACATATGCGGTGTCTCTTAGACCATAGTAAGGACTCAGGGCTTTGCTCTGGGCCAGACAGGAAGCTGTTAGTGGTTCTGACTTACACAGGTGAATGACCACTCTGCATGCTGGGGCCCAGAGAATGGAGGCAGGGAGGCCAGACAGGAAATCACGGCGGAGGTCATGGAGGTGTGGTCCAGGAGGCAGCAGGGAGGGAGGTCGGCGCCCGGCTCTGGACGGCGCTTGGAATGTGGGAGAAAAGGGGCACCCGGGGTTTGGGGCATCCAATATTTGAAAGGGGGGAGCTGCGTTTCTTGAGATGAGGAAGACGAAGGAGGGAGAGGTTGCCTGGTTTGCGAACAGAGGAGGTTCATACATGCTCAGGTTCATACATAACAAAGCAGAGATGCCCGCCACATGTCCCAGCCAAGGGTACAATATACCCTTGAACAACATGGGTTTGAACTGCCCGGGTCCACTTATACATGGATTTTTTTTTTTGGATAAATACAGTAAGTACTGTAAATGCATCTCCTTTCCTTATGATTTTCTTAATATTTTCTTTCCTCTAGCTTACTTTATTGTAAGAATGCAGTGTATAATACACATAATATATAAAATACGTGTTGATGATCTGTTTATGTCCTCAGTAAGGCTTCTGGTCAACAGTCAGCTCTTAGTAGTTATGGTTTTGGGGAGCCAAAACTTTACCCAGGTTTTTGACTGTGCAGGGAGGGGTCAATGTGTTGTCGTTCAAGGGTCAGCTGTATATACCAGCTCATTGGTTCCTTCTGAGACCTTCTCCTTGGTTAGCAGACGTCCAGTTTCTCCCTGTGTCCTCACATGGTCAACCCTCTGTGTGTGTCTGTCCTACCAGTTCTCTTCATTATGGACTCCAGTCAGATTGGATTGGCACCTCCCCTCCATGACCTCACTTAACCTCAATCGCCTTTTAAAAGGCCCTGTCTCCAAATATAGTCACATTCTGAGCTACTAGGGGATAAGACTTCAGCAGATGAATTCGGGGAGAACACAGTTCAGCCCAGAACGAAATCAGAACTCACTTGTCATTGGGTTTTAGGAGAAACTAGAAAACTTACTGGTTTTGTATCATTTTAAGCATATACCAAATTTTTAATTTTTGAAGACTCTACAATGGGGACGCCTGGGTGGCTCCGTCGGTTAAGCACGGGGCTTCAGCTCAGGTCATGAGCTCACAATTCATGGGTTCGAGCCCTACATTGGGGTCTCTGCCGTCAGCACAGAGCCCGCTTCAGATCCATTGCCCCCTTCTTTCTCTGCCCCTTTCTCGCCCTCAATCTCACTCAAAAATAAATAAATGCTAAAAAAAGAAGAAAAAACTTTATGATATATACTATTATGTCAAGACAGAATAAACTCAACATTTCATTCATCTGTGGCCTGCAAGGTTTGTAATTTATTTGAGCCTAGAAAAAGACTAGAGTAGTAAGCTGAAGATCAGTTTTTGTGGGCCTTGGAGAACTGACTTGGGGTAGTGAGTATTGTGCTATCAAATGAAGGAGCAGCCCCTTGAGAAAAGGCCGCTTACGGAGAGGACAGGTGGCAGGACAGACCCCTTTTATCACATCCCCTAAAGGTGCCAGACACTTCCATACCCTCTCTCTGTTGCTATGCCATAGTCTTCAATGTCATAAATGGTGGGTATCTTCCCTCGCTCCGACCCTCGTGTCTACAAAAACTTTGAGGGCATTAATCGGGTTCCTAAATCACGAAAATAAACCCAAAAATGAAAGGTTTTGAACAACATGAGCCAGTTTTTCAAGAAGGCGGGCACACATCTTAGCATCTCATCCATTTCTCCCATTTGGTATTTAGTTAAACGCTCTAGAGAGTCATTCCATCCTTGGACCGTAAGTAGCAGATCATATAACCACAGCGGGGAAACCGGGCCACAGTGTAGTCGAAGCAGACTTTCCAAGGACAGCTATGAAATTGGCTCAAGTATCTGAGGGCACACCAGCTACGCTGTGGTGTGTGGCTTCTGCTGACGTAGGCTGTTCCTCATCATGAGAGCTGGGGATTAGGAAAATCTAAAACATGCCGATCAGGGTTCCAAAGGCAAACAGGTCGTAAGTGGTTCCGGCCTCCAATGACTCCAATTAAAGCTTGAAATTGTAAGCCATTTTTTTCCTCAATGGCAAATCCAATTTTATAAGACAGCACTCAAGGGCTATTTAAAGGGATTTCCACAAAATGCTCACTCCGCAGAGGTTCAAATGTCGTTGGGTATTAGCTGAGCCCTTGATGAGGCATAAGCCCATGAACTCTGAGCAAAATTCAGGTAATTTCTGAGTCCGATGGAATAAACTATGTTAACATGTGAAGCTTCTGTATATCACAAACTAATGTTATTTTATATGTTTAAGATGTAAATTCAGTATTGAGGGAATCAACGTCTTCCCATAAATTTTTCTGGCAATTAAGAGTGAGTCTCAGGCATAGGAGAACACTTGTGACATATATATTTAAATTGAGAGACCAGCACATTTAAAGGACATCAGCTATATGGAGATGTATTGCCATTGACTACCAATAGCTTTGTGGTTGAAATCTGCTGTGTACTTCCCACTCTGTTAGTGCAGATGCCACATGAAGGTACAAAGTCACTGTCATTATGAAAATTTTAAATTCACTTCAGGAAGATACGCACGCAAAAACCCAGATGCACATAGACATGCATGCAGACACACAGGCAATGACACACAGAGACACGTACACACATATGGACACACAGAAGCACATCCAGACAGACATAGGCACAGACACACAGACACACAGAAACACACACAGCCACGGAGACCTACATACATCATATATTGTATAATAATCTACTTCTAACACTCCAGCTGAGAAATCAACAATGTAAATGTTTAGGGGTTTCCTAAGATCTAGGCTATAGCTAGGGACTGCTCTGTCTGGATGAGATGAGATTCTCTGGAATGTAATTTCAGCCAGAATGCTTTTCTGTAGGAAGGGTTGAATTAATTCATTCATTCATTCATTCATTCATTCATTTATTAATGTATTTAAAATGTTCATTTATTTATTTTGAGAGAGACAGAGAACGTGAGTGGAGGAGGGAGAGAGAGAGAGAGACAAATTGCGAAGCAGGCTCCAGGCTCTGAGCTGCCAGCACAGAACCCGACGTGGGGCTTGAACCCACGAACCATGAGATTATGACCTGGGCCAAGGTCAGATGCTTAACCCACTGAGCCACCCAGGTGCCCCTGTAGGAAGGGTTTTCACCGGCAGCGCTGTGGCCTGAATTTCCCAGACGGGAACTGGGTCCCAGCTATGGACTTCCTGGCTGGTCTTGACTATTTCATTTAATCTCTGTCAGGAAGTGGCTGACTTGTCAGCCCATTGTTAGAAGCCAAGGGACATTACTATCCGCTGATGGTTTTAAGCTGAAAGTCTTCTGGGAAGAAAATCGGAACCATTTTCATTATCCCTTGGCCAAAGCCAGAATCGAGTGGTTTGGATTTTGTGTTATAAAAAAAGTGGGGAGAAGGTTAGGCTGGAGAGGGGGAGGAAGAAGGCAGGAGAAGCAGAAAACAATGAAGAGGAGTGTCCTTTAAAAGCTACGACATGGCTTGCCTTTCCTAAACTGTAATGACAGCCTTGGACGACTTCCAAAAGTAGACCCCAGTGACCGCCTGTGGTTGGACCACTTACTTTTCAGTCTACACAGGTCGTGAAGGGTCAAAAAGGTTTACATAAATTAATAAATATCATAGAAGATGAGAAATCCAGCCCCATGAGACCAGATCCCTGGCATTGTCTTTGACTAGAGTACCAAGAACAATAATGAGGACCGGTAACCATCTTGCTTGGGTCTAAAAATTTAGACATTAACTTTCTTCTCATGTCTGAAGAGCACTTAAACAAGTTTATTTATTTATTTTGAGAGAGAGAGAGAGAGAGGGAGAGAAAGAATCCCAAGCAGACTCTGAGCTGTCAGCATGGAGCCCAACTCGGGGCTCAAACCCACGAAGCTGTGAGATCATGACCTGAGCCGAAACCGAGGGTTGGACGCCTAACCAGCTGAGCCGCCCAGGCGTCCCTGAAGAGAATTTTTAATGACATTGGCATTGGAATGTGGGAGGTGCTTGACTTTATCACTTCATTGCCTTGCACCTTAGGCTCCAGGAGTTCCTGCATTCTTGGCTTAATGGCCAGGAGCCTCACTGTAAGGTATTACTACCCAGATTGTTCTCTCTTGGGCAGGATTCAGCTTCTCTCGCCCCACTCTCCTGCCACGTTCAATCTCCGAGAAGCCCTAAGAACGCCACGGTCAAGATGCCAAAATTAAGGCACCGGATGGACAGCAGAACGTAGAGTTAATACAGTCATCAGTCATTGACATATGAAACCACAATGACAATAGTGACTGGCTTATCATAAAGGATCTGCTCCATGCCCGCACTGTGCTAGCCACAGTTCATGCTTTCTATTATTCGGCACTCAGGAAAGCTTGCTTGCTGCAGGTTCCATCTTTCTTTGTTTCACACACGGAGGCAACAGAGACCATGAAACACTGAAGTGCATACTCTCGGTCATGCACTTCAAACATATTTCACCAGGGTAATAGCTCCTCATTAGAGAGGCTTGAAGTCAAGAGCTAAGTGAACAAATTAATGCATCTTCCGGTCTCAGTCAGGAGTTCCCTGCTAGAAAACTGACTGTTTTGAGCCGTTCCCACAAAGACTTGAGAGTTCAAAATTCACACGCAACCGTTATCTGAAAAAAGGACGTTGGAATGGAGACGACAAATTAGTGTTTCGATATTTAACTATCGGTGTGAATTTTAGACCCTGGACAGACCTCGCTTTTAATGCACTTTTGAGTCCTACCCCATACCGTTGCCTACACAGGAACAGCTTTGACGACGAGGGTCCGTGTCACCAGAGGACTCGGCAGGATGAAAAGAAGGGCACAGCTGGGTTTTCTTGCAAAAACCTGACACCCGGCGCTCACCCACTCAGCAAACTGAAGGGAGTTTTTCCGAAATCTCTGCTTTCACTCTGCTTCTCTCCCCTTTCATTAGAATTGAAAAAGCGAAGGCCGGGTTGCAAAGGGATGCCAGGCTGTCTGACGCAGGGGCATAATTAAGGCTTCAAAACAACACAGTGACTTTAAGAAGGTCACACGAGAGCTGGGCCCGGACGAGGGTGGGTTGAGGAGTAAGAAGCTCCCATCAATCATGTTAATCACATACTTTGCCTGACTTAAGTATGATGAAATTAAATGACAAAAAATAACAAATGCCAGGGGGGTTCTGCAATTGCCAGGAGAGCCACAGGAGAGTCGGTAGGAATTGAACAGCCATCTGCAAATCCATGTCAGGGACAAGAAAGAACAACTTTCCTTCTGCTCTAGAGCAACAGTCTATAAACATTATTAATGGTGCGGCCCCTCGCTAAGAAAAGGCTTGAGCCGGCAACCGCCATTCGTGCTTGCGCACTTATTGGAAGAAATGTCCACAAGTGTTCCCATTCACGAGAGTTCATAACAGAGATCCTGGAGCAGAAATCTATGCCCGGGTTTGGGTCTCCGTTCTGCCTCCTGTTTGTGGTAGACTTCAGTCATTCATTAACCCAATTGTGCCTTCCCTTAAGCATCTATGAAATGAGAATGACAGTGAGAATGGCACTAATATTTGACGTGAGAATTAAACTGGTTGATACACAGAAGTCTCTCCGAGCGGTGCCTAGCACAAAATGCATGGTATAGAATGTTAGCGGTTATTATAACTATCATATAATTAATTACATAATTATAATTATATATTTATATGTCTAGAATACAGTTATAATTAAGAGTGGGTTCACAATATAGTTATGATAATTGCTCTATACAATTAATTACATCTAATATATCCTCTATTAATAATACCGTAAATATCTTTTTTCTTATGATTTTCTTTTCTCTAGCTTACTTAAGAATGCAGTATATAAGGCATATAATTTACAGAATACGTATTAACCAACTGTATTATGGGCAAAACTCAACAAAAGGCTATTAGTTAAATCTGGGGGGAGTCAAAGGTTATATGCAGAGTTTTGACGGGGCAGGGGGTCAGTGCCACACCCCTCATAATGTTCAAGGGTCAACTGTATATTAAATATTATACTATTTAAATGTGCGTATATTTTCATGTGTTTATTTATATATATACGTGAAAAGAGAGATTTTTAAAGGATGAGTTAAACCTAAGTAGAAATATAGCTTGTAATGTTTTCCTCTAGCACACCAATGGATGACGAGGATGCCAACCGGTGAGTGAGCATTCTAGTCTGGACACCGTCTCTCTATGTCAGGAACCGGCAAATGTTATCTAGAAAGGGCCAGATTGTAGATATTTTAGTGTCTACGGGTCACACAGTCTTTGTGGCAAATGCTCACCTCTGCCGTTGTAGCACAAAAACAGCCATATGCGATTTACAAATGAATGGGCTCGGATGTGTTCCAATAAAACTTTATTTACAAAAATAGGTGTCAAGCCAGGTTGCGCCCAAGGTACATAGGTTTCCCAACCTTCTTGAGAAGAAAGAAATAGGACAAATATATAGAGATCACAGGGAGTCAGCTCATCAAGAACAAGATATAATGCAGCAATGTTAGCTCTCTTGTTAATGAACTTCCCAGTACTGAAATTATTTAAGCAGAAGCCGGAGGAGTATCTCCCACAGATGATTTCATAGGAATTCTGAGTTAGGTAGGTGAAGCTAGACACAGAGACTTTATAGACCCTCCAAACCTAAGACTAATTGTTTTTATTCTAAGTAATGTTTACCCTTTTGTAAATCCTAGCATAGAGAGTCAACTGATTGTTGACAGGGCACCAATGACACACAATGGGTAAAGGATATTTTCTCCAATAAACATCATGTTGGGAAAACTGGATATCCACAGAAAAAATATTAAAATTGGACCTTACCCTGCACCATCTACAAAAGTCAAGTCAAAGGTTAAAGACTTAAATGCAAGAGTGGAAAAGTAAAACTCCTAGAAGAAAACATAGGGCAGAGCTCTGTGACGTTGGCTGGGACGTCATGGCTGTGTGGCCATGATACTTTTGGTAAGACACCGAACACTCAGGCAATAAAAGCAAAAATAAACAAGTGGGACTACAGTGAAATAAAATGCTTCTGTACAGTATGGGAAATAATCAACAGCAACTCTTCAATTTGCCCCCCCCTTCTCTGCCTTTCTCTCAATGGATACTTGAGATGTGCAGATATTCATATATTCCATGGCAGCCTCAGACTTTTGCTTTTCTTATTAGGAAAAAAAAAAAAGCCACTGAATTTCTTTGGGGCTTTGGAAGCTATCTCTTTCTCTTTCTGTGCCCCCAAACAGGCCTGGGCACTCTTTCCATAGTGTCAACTTTTGCTCTCTTTGTTTTACCTTTGTCCTCACCTCCTACCCACAGGGCAGGGACCAATGTAACCATGGCAACAGGAAGGTGGGATTCACGCTCCACATCCTCATGAAGAAGCCTCTAATTTCTCTGTGTCTGGCTGTCTAGAGGTCATTCAGATCCGTCTGAAGACATTAGAAGCTGTCTCAAGGGAGGAGAAGCATGCTTTTTGTGGCAGTGCTTTCTGAACTATAGGTGCTGTGTCCTTTTCAGTAATGTTTATTTATTTTTGAGAGAGAGAGAGAGAGAGAGAGAGAGAGAGAGAGAGAGAGAGAGACAGGAGACAGAGCATGAGCGGGGGAGGGGCAGAGAGAGAGGGAGACACAGAATCCGAAGCAGGCTCCAGGCTCTGAGCTGTCCGCACAGAGCCCGACGCGGGGCTCGAACTCACAGACCGAGAGATCATGACCTGAGCCCAAGTCGGATGCTCAACTGACTGAGCCACCCAGGCGCCCTGAGAAAAACCATGTTTAATTACCTGGTAATTTCTAGACGATGCATGTGTTATGAACAGTAAGTAGGCAAATGTTCCCCTTCTGATGATGAACTTTTATATTATTGAGGCAAAGGAAAAAGACAGCACAGATGTCCTTCGATACGTATTAACCACCAAAATTCCACTTCACTTCCCATCCAAAACGTTGTTCGCAAAGAATTTTGCCAAGTGTCTGCCAGATGTTATTTTTTGTCTGTCCCATAACATTTCAAAAAATTTGTTTCAAGTCCTAATTTGCTGATGGGGAAATTAAGGGTTAGGAGATTAAGTGATTCCTCCAAAGGTGATATGGCCCATAAGGGACAGAACTACCAGGATTACTATTGCGCCTAAAAGCTGTCTTAAATCTTCAGTCCAGAGAGAAGGAAGAAAGAGAAGGTAGGCAGGCAGAGGAAAGCCATGATGTAGGAGTAAGGGCATTGTGTTGGGATGTGAGAAATTCTCGTTTCCTTTCTTCACCTCATCGTTGAGGTCGAGTGCTGAGCGTAATGCCTTACCACGGTAAGGACATGATGAGATTTAGGATTTACTATCTGATTTAAGTCTGACGTTTACACTCCCAATATTACCATTAAGGAAATGGGTTTTTAAAAAGATTAAGTAATTGTTTCAGACTCACGATCCTTGCAAATTACAGAGCCAGGATTAGAAACCTAAGCTATAATCCAGACCGTGGGTTTCGACTTGCTTCTTTTGTAATAATCCTTTAAAGGACTTTATCTGAGTTTACAGACCCTAAGCCCTAAGAAGATTATGATATGTCATCCTCCACGCACATTAATTCAAATTCAAACACTGCTAAGATACAGAGAGACCGATAAAGTTCTGATTTGACACTCATTTTCTTGAAACATCAAATATTGAATTATTTTAAATACTTTTTTTTCTCCCTTTTTCTGTTTGACCAATTCCTTCCACTTTCGTGTAGTCAGCCTCTTCAGAAGCCCACGTCTGTCTCTACAGTCCCCAACTTAAATTGATCATCACCCTGTTGGAAGATTTGCACACCCCGGGTCAAGCAGACTGAAACCCACTAAAGATGAATGGAGTCCTGGGGACCTCTGCTGGCACCTACCACGAGCTTCCTGTTCACCCTTCTCAGCCAGTGTAGACGTGTTGACCATGCAATGGCTTTGCTGACTTTCCCTTGTGGTCTCTGCTCCCCTGCCTTTGACCTTTGTCTTCCTAAGAGTTGTTTGCCACATTTCTTCTGCCACACCAGTATGGGGGCATCAGTTTGGGAGACTGACTGCCCCCAGTTCCTTACTTAGTGTCTCACCATTTACCATCTGCATATATGGTCCTTCATTTGCCCTCTGGTCTCTTCTGTCACCTGTCCCTTTCCTAGAGTGGCTCTGCTCCGGGTCTGCAGTCCCATGGAAGCCTCGTGGAGAATCCCAGTAGGTTATTTTTCTACCCGCTGTGTTCTTCCACTCTCGTAGGGCTGGCCCAAATGGGCTCCGACAACGTTTTCCCATAGTGGAATTCAGGATCCCAGATCAAACACATTTATATCTTCATTTTACTTCACTGTTTAGAGAACAACCATTATTGACTATGTTTTGATAGTGGTTGTGGCCCATTTTGTCTACTTGCTGCCACATGCTGTCCGGCCAGGGAAATGAGGCAGATACAAAGAGTAGATAATTATGGATTGCGAAAGCTGGGAGAAAGTTTATTTTTTTCATTTTTTTCAAGTTTTGATTTTGTTCTCGAGAAAGAGAGAGAGAGCGTGAGCAGGGTAGAGGGGGAAAGAGGGAGAGAGAGAAAGAATCTCAAGCCGGCTCCACACTGAGCACAGGGCTCGATCTCACGACTATGAGATCATGACTTGAGCCAAAATGAAGAGTTGGACGCTTAACCGATTGAGTCACCCAGGTGCCCCTAGCTGGGAGAAAGTTTACATTTATTTATTTTTTGAGAGACATAGAGAGACAGAGCACAAGTTGGGGAAGGGCTGAGAGAGAAGGAGACACAGAATCCGAAGGAGGCTCCAGGCTCCGAGCTGTCAGCGCAGAGCCCGACGCGGGACTCGAACTCACAAACCGCGAGATCGTGACCTGAGCCGAAGTCGGACGCTTAACCGACTGAGCCACCCCCGAAAGTTTAGATGGTTTTATAAAGTTCTCTGCTTTTACAGCTGAGAAAAATAGGGCTGACTCGATCAGATGTATACAACTAAATTTTAGGGAGCTTCAACACTGATATCCCGAAAGGCAGTCTGGCATCATTTATGCCGCCTAACAGCCTATGTTCCTTTCGGCAAGACAGTGACAAGTGTCATCTGTAGTTGCTGTCCATCCTTCTTTCTACTTTTGGAAACCAGAACATATTTTTAGCTCCCCACAACCCCACTTCCGCCTCTCCAAACAAATGCATCAGCCCCCCACACCCCTCTTTCCAACACCCTCTCCCGGCCGAAATGAAATTAAAATATAGTAATACTTCAGCTTGGGTTTGGTTTCCAGAAAAACCAGCTCCTTTGGCCAGCTCCTTTGTTACCCACTCCAGGAAACATAATGCTTAGTCCTTCTCGTGGTAGAAATATCAGACAGTGTGGCCAGTCTTTGAAGATGAGCTCTTTGTCAGAGAAGCCTTCCGATCCCAAGTGATAATCGACCACACCCATTAACAGATCCTCAGCAACACAGTTACCAGCCCACGGGCACAGAGCCCCCCGTCAGCATCTGGTGATACCACATGGACAGATAGAGGAGCGACTAGATGAAAACATGCCCCAAGCTTCAGTCGTGCCGTGTGGGCACCATCTCTAACTGGAAAGGAAGGAAAATGCCATAGCAGGGATAACACGCATGACCCTTCTTCTCCCTCATGCTCCCTCCACGATGACACCAACATGGGAGCACAGCTCAGTTTGTAAGTATAGCTTCCAAGTGACATTAGGGCAATTAGCAGGAAGACCGTGGAGAGAAGACTAATTCGCCCTTTATTCGGGGCATTTTTTTTTTTAAACTCTTTCTTTGACTTGAAGATGATATAGGGGGGAGGTGTCAGGCTACTATTTTCTTAGCCTTTACATTAAAATAGAGGGATCTGGGGACCAGTTATTAAATCAGTCTTCGGAGAAAAGACAATGAATTCTAGAAGCCTCGTTTCAGTGTGATTTCACGAAGAAAGGGTTATGCTTCAGTAGCTTGTTAAGAATTCTTTGAATTTCACTGTCACTTAATCAAAGCAACTGTAATGAAATTGCATACAATACAGCAGTGGGGCAATCACGCTGCTTTGTAACAAGTTTCTCTGTGTCAAATTAAACTTCATTCAAAGGACAGAAGCATGGGATAGTAGCCAAGGGCAAGCAATGTGAGTAGTCCTGCAAACTGGCATGGAATCAGAGAGCCTAGAAGCTAAACTTCCCAACTCTGGAAACGATCTTCAAGACTCTGTCTGCGGGCCCCATGTTTTATAGTCAAAAGTTCCAGAAAGTTGGATTCACAGCCTTAGGACACACAGCCAGGACTGGAAATGAGATACTAACTCCAAGGACTTTTCCTACGGCCCATGCCTTCCTCTTTCTCAGTAAGAGCACATTCTAACCCCCTCCCCCAGGGGAGGAGACTCTGTAAGAGTCTTGGTACAGGATGGAACACCGTTGTTGTTGACATGAATGAGGTGAATAGTGATACTGAAAGCCGTAGTTTTCAGGTTGGTAAATTATACTACATAGTGTAACCTCGGCAAAGAATGACAACAAGAATGGGAGGGACCCGGAAGCATTAATTTCAGGGCAGTAGATGCGATTAAGCAAAATTATGTATGGAACTATTTGCTACTGAACGAAGAACAGAAATAAAATGCCAAAAAAAAAAAAAAAAAAAAAAAAAAGGAAACTATGTTGCATCATACCCAGAGAAAATACTTGCATTGAGAGCTGTCCTGCCTCTAATTTGTTCTTACCACAGTGTGGAGCTGTCTGGAAATTGTTAATTCTTGCTGTTAATAAATTTAACTATATATAACTCTCTCTATATATATCTATATATAGATATACAGATACATATACATGCATATAAACAGATAAATAGACATATAGATAGATATACAGATATAGATATAGATATAGATATAGATATAGATATAGATATATAAATAGATAATTTGGCGAAGCAATGAATGTTTTCTTTACTGAGGGTTCTTTTTGTCAGCAACGCCACCATTGAGAAGAAATTCCAAATTCTTTCTGCCTCAATGTTCCCCTCATTTTATCTTTCAACTGCAAATCATAGCAAGGACTCTGTGACCAAAATCCCTTATGTGATGCATGACAACAGAGGCCTCAGCTGGCCGTGACTCACCCAAGGGCTCGTGGCTGTTATGAGGTGTGACTGAGCAGGTGACACATTGAGATGTGACAAGGACATACGTAAAGAGACATGGGGATGGACTTTTCTCAGAATCCTCTGCTTCTCAAGGGCTGGGCTTCTACAACCAGCTCAGATAAATCCCAGGCTGGCATGTCGTGGAGAATCGCTGTTATAACATCCAACTGACCCGTCTGTCCAGGCTTCAATCCCCCGACGACTGTCCCCAGTTATTTAAACAGCAAGCGCCAAACGTTACCAGGACAAAGCAGACCCTCCAGGAAGAGGGGCTGGATATTACTTCTTCTGAGACCCAGTGTCCTTCCTACCATGACAGGCTCTCTGGTGCCCAACACCCCCACCCCCGTCCCTGGTTTACTTTCCCAGGGCTGCCTAAACCAATTCTCACAAACCGGGTGGCTTAAAAAACAGGACCTTACTGTCTCACGGTTCTGGAGGCCAGACATTAGCAATGAACGTGTCACCAGAGCCACGTTCCCCTGAAGCCTGCAGGGAAGCATCCTTCCTCGCCTCTCCTCATGTCCAGAGTTTGCCAGGAGTCCCTGGCCCCTTGGCTGGCAGCTATACCCTTCCACCCCCCACCACTGAGCTTCCTGTCTCTCTCTCCTCCCGAGTGCCCTGGTCACTGGATGAAGGACTCACCCCCACTCCAACATGCTCCCTTCTTACCTTCACAGACCACACTTGCAATGACCCTGTTTCCAAATAAGGCCATGTTCTGAGGTTCTGGAGGCTAGGACTTTACCGTATCTGTTCGAGGGGGTACGGTTCCACGTGTGATGGCACCACACCTCTCTGGTGGCCCTCACCCACGGCGGGGTGTGGCTGTACCGAAACGCCACGCACCCTGCCTTCACAGGATACCCTGTTTTCTAGCTTGGCCAGCACTTCTGGTCACTTTTCGGCAGCCCTTTGCCCTGAGAAATCTGTACGTTCGCCAAGTGCTGCCTCAAGAGGGCAGCGCAGAGGAGGGTCTGGACAGTCTTCAGATCCAAACTTGCGCAAATCCACAGCTCATCCAGCAGCTGCTCTTGTTAAGAAACGTGGTTAGGTCCACCGCAGTCACATGACAGAGGCCACAGGGCAGAAGGCTTTCCGGAGGCACGTTCCGCCTGCCCGTTGGCCGTGCCCTGCGAGCAGGACGCCTGCCCTGGGCTCCTCTCAGGTCAGCTGCGTGCAGCACGGCTCACGCTAACGGGCCACACGTCGTGTGCTGGGGCCGTGCTGGGGTGGTCACTGAGAGTGGTCGGACTCAGCCGTTCCCCTCAGGGAGCCCTCAGTCTAGAAGACAATTCACATAACGGTGTGTGATGGGATGCATTTTATAAATGAAGCCCTGAAAGATTAGTTTTGCATTCAGAATAAGAAAGGAAACTGGAGAAATGCATTTTATCTGGATCTGAAAGACAGGAGGAGGTAGCAGAGGAAAGTCCAGTTTGGCCATGATGGGGAAGCCGGTGGGTTGCTGGACAAAATAGGAAAAACAGCTCTTTAAGGCCGTGGGACACATCCAATACAAGGCTGCAATCCTGGTGAGAGAGGAAACACGGGAAGTGAGTCCCACCTTCACAGCAGCTTCCTGGTGTGGGGGGAGAGGGCCTGGGAAGGAAACAGCAGTGTCACTGGGCAGAGGAAATCCTCGCTGAGGTTCTTAAGATGGCTGGATGGGGTGGCCGGGCACTGGTGAGGGGGAACAGAAAGCGGAAGCATAGACGTCTGCGGACATAGCCCCCGAGATCCTTGGCGAGCTCCAAGCCATGCACAGGGCCTTCTACAGAAAGGACAGCAAAGACAGTTACATGGAACCTAAGTGCCGGGCAGAAACGAAAAGTCACACGATGTGGGGAGAAGTTGGAATTGGTGCCTCGCCCAAGAGTAGAGACCTTGGTGAGTTACCCAGTTGTGACTCTAGCAAGTCCGCTCTGTAGTAAAAGAAAAACCCGATCAAACACTCCTTAACTAAGCCTGAAACCAAGTCTTAACAAGACAAAAGTGACTCACTTTTACGTAATTTAACTTCCTGCCAAAATGAAACTCAACACTCTTCGGAGGAAGATAACGTAATACAGACACGCTACAATATAGAGCCCACAGTCTCCAGCTGGCAGCAGAAAACTCACCGGATGTCATGACGCGTAGGAAAATGTGACTTCTAACAAAGAAATGAGTTACCAGAAATAGATCGAGCTTTGGTAGCTTGTATAGTTTTTATGGATTTGCCGATGTTTTCTTCTGCTCTTAAGCCCAGCCAGTTAAGTCTTCATTTCTGGTATTTTGAAATTCAATTCTACGTTTTTCAACGTGGTAGAATTTCCTCTTTCTTCCCTTCCTCCCTCTGTTTTCTCCTCCCTCCCTCCCTCCCTTCCTGCCTTCCTTCTTGTTTTTCTTGCTGAAATGTTCCATCTTCTTGCCTAATTTGATCATTCTCCCATCAGGTCTTCAACATATTTGAAAGAGTCATTACCAGTCCTTGTCTGTTAATTCCAAAATCTGAGTGATTTCTGACTCTGCTTCTATTGTCAAATTTTTCTTTGGATTCTGGGTCACATTTTCTTCCTCCACGTAATACATGGATGTTTTTATTGCATGCTGGATATTGTGCCACAAGAGCAGTAGAAACGGAGGTGGAGAACATTCTCCCCTAGGAAAGTTCCTGTTTTCTCCGTCAGGCAACTGGAATAAGGCTCTGCTGTCTTCAAGCCAAGGAGGAGATGATCTGGGTTGGAGCTGGGCAGCCTCTACTGGCTTCTGTTCACCTCTGGCGTCTCGAGAGTGGGTTCAGACATCACTCCCTCTCCATAAGCACTTCCGTGTCTCCACATCACACGGTCGTGAGCAATTTCTCTATGTTTCAATCCGGCGTTCTGCTTTCTGCATCACATTTTATTCAGTGAAAATCCTGCAGTGCAGAATTTTTTGGGTCATCGTGCTTGCTTCGTGTTGTGGATCCTTCTCCTGCAGGGTCATTACTTATTCAGCTATTTTCTCCTGAGCCTGCAACACACCAGTGCCTACTTCGGGCTCCTTCTCCCCAGTGTTTCCAGACTTGGCGAACAGCCTGCGGGGATAAAGTGACTGCTTGCGTCTGCCTACCTGGGAAGGCTTTGTTCCGGTCTGGAAGATATTTTAGCCCCTCTCTTCATATCCAATGCTCTTTTAGCTGAAATTTTAAAATTTAACCTATGTTTCTTCAATGTTACAGCAAGACCTGTGACCTCTTTTTATGAGTTTCTACGTCCTCACTAGATGTAGTATTCACCTGGCAGCGTCTTAACTCGGGAATACCCAAGATCCCCAAATTTGTCTTCAACTGACCCCTAGTAGATACGATGACCATACGTGGAAAGTGAGCTAAAGCTGTATTTTCAGAAATTAAAAATTCCTTTAATGTCTTATTTATTTTTGAGAGAGTGAGAGAGAGAGAGAGAGAGAGAGAGAGAGAGAGAATGAGTGGGGGAGGGGTGGAGAGAAAGAGACACATGCAGAATCTGAAACGGGCTCCAGGCTCTGAGATGTCAGCACAGAGCCTGACGTGGGGCTCGAACTCAGGAACAACGAGATCATGACCCAGGCTGAAATCGAACGCCCAACCTATTGAGCCACCCAGGTGCCCCGATTTTCAGAACTTTTATCCCCGTGTCCTCATACATAGGATCAATGGGTTTGGGGTTGAAAGTAGGACTGGAACATATCAGATTTTCTCAGTTTCATCCACCTCCGGGGCCCTCTGCTGCTTGCTTTACAGGTTAACCGTGAGCCATCACTGCGTCGCAGGACGTGAGCACATCAAAATCCCTCACCACCTGCTTATCTTTTAGAGACTGCTCCTAGAACAGGTTAGTGACCAGCAAGGCTGCTTTCTCCCACCAACTGTGGCCAGCTCCCTATGGGCACGGGCAGTTCATGAGGGCGGCCATAGCTTACTCCCAAGCTGCAGAATGTGGATATGGTTTCGTCAGTAGGGCCGAAGTGAGTTATCCCGGACGTACGTCGGCAGTAGTCGTAAGCAGATGCACAAACCTCCTGCTTTGTCTGATAGACTTTTCCAAAGCCTGGTGGTTTTCCATGAAGACTTTTATTTGTTTATTTTGAGATAGAGAGAGAGCAGGGGAGGGGCAGAGAGAAAGGGAAAGAGAGAATCCCAAGCAGGCTCCCCGCTGCCAGCACAGAGATCAACGTGGGGGCTCAAAGCCACCAACCATGAAATCATGACCTGAACCAAAATCAGGGATCAGTCACTCAACTGACAGAGCCCCCCAGGTGCCCCTGGACATCTATATATTCTTATAGTTTAGAATTATAACATAGGTGAAAATCCAAACACGGTATCCATCTGGTAATGGAATTTGTTCCTCTTATTTATCTGGATCCACTGTCTTTCTGCATTTCTACCTCCATTTACTGAAAAGTTAGTGAAAAAGTGACAGGACAATATCTTAACAACTGACTCAAAGGCTTTCAGTCACGGAACTGCTGTGGATTCGCTGGAGTATCATGCACCCTAAATGACTTTTCTATTTTCTTTTTGTAATGTTTATTTATTTCTGAGACAGAGAGAGACAGAGCATGAGTGGGGGACGGGCAGAGAGAGAGGGAGACACAGAATCCCAAGCAGGCTCCAGGCTCTGAGCTGTCAGCACAGAGCCCGACGCGGGGCTCGAACCCACAGACCGTGAGACCGTGACCTGAGCCGACGCTGGACGCCCAACCGACTGAGCCGCCCAGGCGCCCCACCTAAATGACTTTTCTGAGCTTCGATTTCCTCATCACATTAAACAAGAATCAGACGAGAGAGTCTGTGAAAACACATGTGGGCACATACTAGGTGCTCAGCAATGTCAGCCTCATCTGAGTGTCTGTGTTGATTTCAAACAAATTGCTTTGCTTTATGTAGCTTTCAGAAGGATGTCCCCTTCTACCTCTGGATACTAATTGCCTTTTCAGATTACGTATCTCATTAAGCTTTGTATATCTTCATTTCTAGCACTGGCGGTAATTGAGTGTTCAGTCATTGTTATACTCACTATCCTGACAACGTTTATTAAAATGAAGCAATTAAGTATTGTCTTAAATGGAGTTTAGAGGTAGGGCTCATTAGACTCAGGCTCATTACAATTAACTCAAATGATAAATGCAAAATTATGTCATCCCAGCTCAACCCAGGAAATTGGTTCCGCTGTATTTCTCCGAGCTGGCTCTCCTTCCTCACATAACAGCGAAACTAGTTTGGAACATTTTAGTGAAACACGTATTCATTAAAAGGATGTTATTAAAAATGTAAAGCCCCAAATTGGCTCACAGGGGTTCCTGCGCCATTAACATCTGAACCCTGGCATACCTTCCTTCTCAGGCTGCCACATAATTGGGCTCGGGGGCTCCCTTAAGCGGGAGAAAAGAAGGAAACAGGCCCAGCTTTAAGTGGCCTGAGCGTGAATTCACATTTGTCTGCACAGGCAGTGCATCCCCTTTGTACACAGCGGTAGGACCGGCGGGGCAGAAAGACGGCCTTCCTGCAGTGGATTCGCTTCAGGGAACCCGTGGCCCTCCACCTCACCCGGCCACTGTGGAGGACTGCTCTCTTCCCCAGGCTGTCCGCCTTAGGCTGAGGATTTAGACAGTCTTACTCTGTTCAGTTTATTCCGAACAGGTCCTGAGAAAAGGAAATGGAAAGAGAGAGGGGTCCCACCCCTTCCAAGTCAGCTGATAGGAAACTTCCGGAAAGATGTCATTCCAGAGTGACCCTGACCTCAGGGTCAGACGGACTGTGCATCACCCCTGGAGGTGCCAACTGTTTCCTGTGTGATCCTCCAGAGTCACAGCTTCACAGAGCCCCACCTTTGTGGCCTGAAAATGGAAATAATGTGTACTTGTGCTGACTCTGGGAGTAGGTGAGATAAAGGAGAACCCTCAGCACAGTCTCCAGCACATATGACAGGGAGGGCAAGTATTTCCTTGGCCCCTGGCTTCTCCGGGCTGTACCAAACATTCCTTATGGTCTGAAAGATACAATATGGATGCTGTGTGCATTGGATGTATTCGAATATCTGGCACATGTAGCCCTTCTATATAATATCTTATTTTTGCCTCTGTCATCTGGATGATTGTGTGCTTTGCTGTTTGATTCAGATGATAAGGCCTCCCCAGTACGGCCCCTGAAGTCTCTCTAATAATCAGATGGCAAATTAAAATATCTTTGCCTCTCAGGGACCACGATGTGATTGTGAACTGAGAAAAAAAGAAGACCAAAATCTTGCTTTCCAACGACAACGCTGAATATGAAACAGGCAGGAGAGGTATTTGGGGGTTGGGGGTGGGAGACCGTATCAGCCAACAGAACCACAGCCACAGCACAGTTGAAAATAACCAGGTTTGGTGTTTTCTTTCACGTTCAAAGCATCTACCATTCGATAGTCTAGGGTTTTGAATGAAGTGGTTCAATAATGCCATCCGGGTCTCAGGGTCTTTGTTTCTTTCTTCTCTGCTCTTACTCACTGCTTGTCTTTTATCCTGATGTTTGCTGCCTCGTTGTTACAATGTTCGGTGGAGCCCAGGGAATAAGCCTGTGTTTTAGATCCAAGAGAGGATGAGAAGGCAAGAATGAACCAGTTCTATCTCTCTAAAGAGAGGCAGTCTTTGTCCTCCACCAAGACTCATGAAATGGATAATCCCTGAGCCTCAAAGAGGGAATGATGTTTGGCCAAACATACGAGACCACGTCCACACTGCAGGGCCACGCGGCTCCGAGGAGTGACGGTCCCCGTGCGATGGTGCCCGTGGCACCTGGTGGTCTGCCCTCGGCGGTTACGGCCCGGGGCCATACCAGCCATGCCCTTTACCTTGTGCGTTTACATTTCGCGTCTCACCTTCTTTGCATTTTGCTCCATGGGGGATCGAGCTTAGGAGAGGAGATAAGGAAACACTTGGGGTGTGGCAGTGTGCGAAGCCTGGGTTAAGGGTCTGGGAGCCTGTTGTGATCCAGTGGAGACACAGAGCTCAAACAGCTACAGCAAGTGCCTTTGGACAATGGACCTGAATCGTTCATCCACACCCAACCGAGGGCACCAGGAAAGAAAGCCACTACGGTAAAGAGAAGGAACAGCGTCCTCAGAACATGAGGCCCTGGAAGAGGAGACACATCCAGAATGCTGGAATAAGGACCTGAACCCCCACCCCCACTCCCCACCCCATAAAAGAAACGGAACCCCGGCAAAAATCGTCAAAAGAAACATTATTTTTAAAGCTCTGGAGTTTTAAAAACCCTGATTGTTGCGTCGCAACCATCCAAGGAGTGTTCACCCAACAACGAGGATGGAGTCTCGCTCAGAAAGAACAGTGAGCCTGTGGTGGGTTAACTTGAACCGTCCCATCCCCCAGTCACCAACAGCCCGAACAGCAGGAGGTGTGGAAACCGGAAACTCCGCAGGAAGCCCTTCTGGCAGCTTCCTGTATACGCTCACCAGGAGGACTTGTCTTGTCTGGCCTGATTCCGAGCTCTCTCAGGGCCAACAGTGCTTTCTCTGGAGACGTGTGTGGAAAACATCCCAGCGACGGGTAACTTTACAGCTGCTTGAGGCAGTGATAACCGTTAGAACAAAGAAGAGCCTCGCTGAAAAATTAAAGGAGAAGCGAGGGAGCGGGATGGGCAGGCTGTGAAAAGCTCCAACACACCCCGGGGATCACAAAGGCCCGGACTCCAGGCCCCCCCGGCCAGCAGGAAGTGAAGGCTAAGGCAGGGCTGTAGGTCCCCGAGGGAGGAAGTCGTGGAAGGCAAAGGCGGAAAGACATGTTGGTTCAGGGTGTTCAAGGACACACTGGCATCTCAGGAAATGTCTGTCCAGCCATTAGCCGACCACGAAGCCAACAGCAGAGGCTTCCGAGGCCCCACGCGACAGAGCGCTGACGTCATCAGATTAGTTCGCAAAGTCCCCAAACAGAGGCAGTAGCAGCAGCAGTGACAAGAGCCAACGATAATGACAAGCCCTAGGATGAGGGAAATACAGCTTTCAGAGCTACCCCAGCAGAATACCGAAGTTGGTCCGCACTGAAAAAGAAATTAGGAGAAAAGCAGCCGGGGAGGCCCAAGCACGTACGGTGGTGTAAACACAGGAAAAGAAGCCGTCACCCGAAACCGTCCCCGAGGACGCCCAGATGTGGGGCTCCTCGGACCGAAAATTTCAATCGCTTGTTTTCAATATATATTTTTTTAATTTTTCATTTATTTCATTTCATTCATTTTTGACAGACAGAGAGACAGAACATGAGCAGGGGAGGGGCAGAGAGAGAGAGAGAGAGAGACACACACACACACACACACACACACACACACACACACACACACACGCAGAATCCGAAGCAGGCTCCAGGCTCCGAGCTGTCAGCACAGAGCCCAACGCGGAGCTCAGACTCACAGACCACGAGATCATGACCTGAGCCGAAGTCGGACGCCTAACCGACTGAGCCACCCAGGCGCCCCTTAAATATTTTCAATCAACTAAAAGAAGCCATATCCAAATAATTGAAGCAAAGTATGAGAATAATTCCTATCTAAATAATTACAAATAGATATACAGAGAGATTTTTTTATTTAATTTTTTTAAAATTTTTATTTATTTTGAGAGAGAGAGAGAGAGTAAACAAGGGAGGGTCAGAGAGAGAGGGAGAGAGAATCCCAAGCAGGCTCCACAGTGTCCCTGAGCCCTCCTCGGGGCTCAATCTCAGGAACTTTGAGCAGAAACTGACAGAGCCACGCAGAGGCCTCTCCCTCTTCCGCTTTTAAAGAGCCTTGTGATTACACTGCACCTACACAGGTAATCCAGGGTAATTTCACATTTTCTGACCAGCTGATTGGCAACTTTCCTTTCCCTTTTGCCACGTAGCAAAACATATTCTCAGGTTACATGGACAGTTTTGATCGGGGGCATTGTTCTGCCTACCACAATACCCAAGATAACTGAAAACACATATTTGTACAAACATCTGTACAGGAATGTTCACAGCAGAGTTATTCATAATAGCCCCAAACTGCGAACAGCCCCAATGTCCATCAACTAATAAATGGGGAAGCAAAACATGGAATTTTATTCATAGACAGGAATGAAGTACTTTTAGATGCTACGGTATGGATATAACTTGAGAACATTATCTAATTAAAGGAGCCAGTCACAAAAAGGCCATATATTGTACAATTCCATTTATACGAAGTGTTCAGAACAGACAGATCCTCTGGAAGATGAAGTATAGTAGTGATTATCAGGAACTGGGGAGTGATGGCCAATGAGCACGGGGTTTCTTTCTGGGCTGATGAAAATGTTCTGAGGTTAGACAGTGGTGATGTTCACACAACTCAGCCAATGCACTAAATGGCATTGAACTGTACCCATTAAAAGGGTGAGTTTTATGGTATGTTAATTGTATCTCAATAAAGCTGTTACTGAAACATTTGAAGCCTTTGAGAAAATTTGCAGACCAGAACATTCTGACTGAGTCCCCCGGACAGATTCTCGCAGAAGAACTGGAAACACTCACTAAGCATCTGCTGTGCTTGTGTCCACTGGGATGGGTCACTTGTGACTTACTTCTCATACTCAATGGGAGGCCACACTGTGTAGAGTTCAAGAGCATCAGTTTTACTGTTGCTGTTGTTATTTTGTGTTTTATTGTTTTTTTTTTTTTTTTTGGAGTCAGGCAAGCTAAAGTTTGGGCCCTAGCTCAGCAATTACTAACTCAAGAACTCTGGTGAGTTATTTTGCTGTTAGTTTTTTCTCCTCTGAATGAGGTTTAAATAACTGTGAGCCCTCCCTCACGAATCTGCTGTGTAGATTGAGTAAAAGTATGTATTTATAGCATATGTTCTCAGAAGAGGTGATATTGCCCCCCAGGGAGTGAAAATTGGTTCTTGGAAGGACAAAAAAAAATTTCAGATGTTATGATGGTGTCTGTCCCTCTGAAACTCAGCCCCAACTGACGAAACCGTATTCCTAAAGCTGGAAAGGGCAATTAAGGAAATAAATGTCTACAAAGGCTTCTTTGGAGGGTGATCTTATTGGCTCATTGGAAGCCCTCAAGGTTCACGGTTATTTTCCATCATGGCGGAGTCTCCTTCTCTACTCTTAGACTGAAACAAACTGTTGTGTCCAAGTTACAGGCTGCTGGGTCATCTGGAGAAGGAAGAGGAATCTGCCCACAACCCAAACCCTGTATTTCCAAGAATGTGCCATTCGATTGGAGATATAGAAAAAGAAACAAAGAAAGCAAATCTATCCAATGACTATTCCTCTCCTTCCCTCACGTCAATGAACCTGAGGTTACTTCTACTAAAAGCTACACTGTGTGTGTTAATTGTTCTAAACCACTCTGCCCTGACTTCAGATGGGACTCGTGATTGATGACGAAGTCCAGATTCACTTTGCCCATCACGTAGGCTGGGCCGAGTAAAGGCAAGCCTGTGGAGCGTCCCTCTCCCTGGCGTCCTCAGAGGACCCTCTGCTACCTTCAGTGTCCTCTCTCCATTCAAGGTCCCGGGACTGCCTCTCTCCCCCAACTCCCCACTTAGCCAAGTGGATCCCAAAGGTTGTTAAAGATGGAATGTGGACATCAAACATAAAGTTAAACATTTTAATAGGAATTGGATTGCTGTACTTACTAGGGCTTTCACATGTATAAACCGAAGTCTTCATGGATGTTTTTAGAGTCAAACCCTTCACTCTCCATTGACGACTTCATTTCTTTAACAACTTACCTCCAAGAATACTAGAGTCTGGTTTAAAAAATTGAATGGAGGGCGCCTGGGTGGCGCAGTCGGTCAAGCGTCCGACTTCAGCCAGGTCACGATCTCGCGGTCCGTGAGTTCGAGCCCTGCGTTGGGCTCTGGGCTGATGGCTCAGAGCCTGGAGCCTGTTTCCGATTCTGTGTCTCCCTCTCTCTCTGCCCCTCCCCCGTTCATGCTCTGTCTCTGTCCCAAAAATAAATAAAACGTTGAAAAAAAGAAAAAAAAATTTAAAAAAAAAAATAAAAAATTGAATGGAGTGAAAGATGCGTCCTTTTACAATGAACAAATATTTATCAAGTCTTAGCTGTGTGCAGGCCTTCTCGTAGGCACTAGGGTTAGAGAGATGTGTAGGGGAATTATGCCCTTGAGTCTATGGGACTCATGTTCTTGTGTGTGTGTGTGTGTGTGTGTGTGTGTGTGTGTGTGTGTGTGTGTGATGAGTGAATGAATAAATAAATATCCCTAATCATGAGGTAGTGATAAATACTGTGAAAAAAACCACTAGCAAAGGAGACAGAGAACAGCACTGGGTTCTATTTAAAATGTTGGCACAAGGTATCTCTAAAAAGTCAACATCTAAGCAGGGATCTGAAAGCACCAATGGGGAATATTGAAGGAAATGGTGCTCCAAGAAGAGGGAAGTAGGTGTAAAAGCCCTGATGGGGATATATGGCTGGTGGGTTTGAAGGGCTTCCTGGAGGCCAGCACGAATACAAAGACCTACGACCCCCACCCCACGCCCCACAGGTGCATCATTTCAGCTAATGTGAAGTTACAGTTGGTCATGTGTTGTTTCACTTGGTTTCTTTTCAGCTCTCCGATTCCTTTTCAGTGTCCCAGAATAGGGGTTCTCCCGACCACCGGCCACCGTAAGAACTCTGTATTCACACCTTGGAGACTCTGAAAATTCAGGGCTGGAAGACACGTGCACATGACATTGTCATCTACCCACTTCAACAGATATATTCATCTACTTTTGAAAATCCTGACTTTGTTTTGAGAAGACTCCTTCTCCTTGTTCAATTATTAGCTTCAAAATTTACGACTTCTCCATTAGCCTCCCACTCCCTGCATCTCATAAGAGACCGTCCGATGTGTAATATGTTCTCAGCGATGCTCTAGTGACTCTTGTCCTTCTAATTAAGGGACAGAACGTTTCCGGGACAATAACAACAAAACCTGTCAGGTATATCGCGTATCAAGTGCACAGCTCTACGCTAGATGCTGTAAATCCGGTATTTTAGTAATTATCATGACAATTCAAACCCTAGGTGTATTTTTAAAACAGTTTTTAAAATGTTTATTTATCTTTGAGAGAAAGAGAGAGAGAGAGAGAGCGAGCATGAGGGGGAAGGGGTAGAGAGAGAGGGAGACACAGAAGACAGAATCTGAAGCAGGTTCCAGGCTCTGAGCTGTTAGCATGGAGCCCAACACAGGACTCTAACCCATGAACCTCAAGATCATGACCTGAGCCGAAGTTGAATGGTTAACTGACTGAGACACCCAGGCGCGCCCCCCCCCCCCGCCAGGGTGTATTTTTATATTATTATTTACACATTGCAGTTGCCAACATGTCAACTAACTTACCAAGGTCAAGGAGCATGTGGGTGGCCGACCTCGACTGCGTATTTGGGGGTCTCACTCCTGTGCACTGTCTGAACTTGGGTGGGAAGCCTCCGTGGATGGCAGGAAACGAAATGAGCGGAGAGAAGTCATGGCCGCCACGACGCCCACGTGCCACGCCCATGCCGTGGACAACCAGAGGCTGGCAGATATTGTCTTGGGCATTTTCACAACCGTTGAGCAGGACCAGGTTTGCCCAGAGAGATGGGGGCAGAGGCTGTCTGTGCTGTAGCGACCGAGCCCAGGGAGCGCAGGTGGGTCGTGCTGGTGCAGCTACACAAATACATTCTCTCCGGCTTTAATTGTACCCGATAGACGGGGACAAACACATTTGCCTTTGCTCTTAATGATATTTCAGTGCTATCTGGAGCACGTTTGAACATGGCAGTCAAGGGACTCCCCACCCCAATGGGGGGCCTGGGTGGCTCAGTCATTTGAGTGTCTGGCTTCGGCTGAGGTCATAGTCTCGCGGTTCGTGAGTTCGAGCTCCGCATCAGGCTCGCTGCTGTCAGCTCAGAGCCTGGAGCCCGCTTCGGATCCTCTGTCCCCCTGCCTCTCTGCCCCTCCCCCCTCTCTTTCTCTCTCTCACAAATAAACAAACATTAAAAAAGAAAAGGATTCTCCACCCCACTGTTATGAAAGGTTTTCTCTCTCTGTCTCTATGTATGTGTGTATCTCTCTCTCTCTCTATGTGTGTGTGTATATATGTATATACACACACATATACACACACATATATCCATGTATGTATATACACACATACATACATGTATATATACATGCATCTCTATATATACGTATATATACACATATGTATATATGTATATACACACATGTATGTATATGTGTATATATGTGTATATATGTATATATAGAGAGATGTATGTATATATGTGTGTGTGTGTATATATATATATATATAGAGAGAGAGAGAGAGAGAGAGAGAGATACACACACATATATCCATGTGTGTATATATACATATATATACATGTATATATACATAATCTCTATATATACACACGTGTATATATGTATATACACACATGTATGTACATACGTGTATATATGTGTATATATGTATATAGAGAGAGATGTATGTACATATACATGTATATATGTGTGTGTATATATATATCTGTCATTTCTAAGAGTAGTCATTTCTTATTATTTTCATTGCAGCGCAATGAACGTACAATAGACGCTAATTAAATCCAAGAGCTCCATGTGCTCTGCAATAGCCACGTGATCTTCATCAAGACAGCACGGAAAACATTTCCACCACCCCAGGGGGGTTCTTCATCACCTTTTCTGGTCACTCTCCCTCAGCTCGTAGAAGGGACCACTCTCTGATTTCCATCATCATAAATGGACTTTTGCTGGTCCTTATGGTTCGGTATAAACAGAATCCTGCAATTTTGTGTCTGGCTTCCGTGGTTCAGCAGCATATTTTGGAGAGTCTCCCCAGTGCTGCCAACATCAATAGTTGTGCTCCTTTTATGTGCCATGATTTATTTTATGGCATAAAGATGCAGCTTTTAAAAGAATCCTATTTTCCTGTTAATGGGCATCTGAGTTGCTTCCTTTTTGGTGCTGTTTCGACTGAAAATACTCTGGGCATTTTCCTACAAGTGGTATTTGAGGACATATGTTTTTAACAGCTTTCTCAAGAGATCGTGGACATAATGAAATGCAGTATTCAAGGTGTAAAATTAGATCATTTTGGCAAAGAAAACCACCACTGTCACAATCAAAACAATGAATACATCCATCCCCTTAAAACTCCCTGTGGTCCTTTGTAACCCAGCTCCCCGGTTTGCCCCTCTGCACCCAGAGGCAGTCACGGAACAGCTTTCTGCCATCACAGATAGTTTGACCTTCCTCGATTATAAAACGGGAATCACAGGTCATTCTTTTCTACTTGTCAATAAAGGTACTCATGAACAGCCTTAAACATACCAGCAGGGGTCCAGGCTCTACCCGCTTCATCCCAAGTCTGAGCATTCGAGTGTCTTAGAGTTCTGAACTACCCTCAGAGACGAGGCTCCCTGCCATCACAACAGGGGCTTGGCTGGAGCCAGACATTGAGATGTTCCACCTTCTGTCACCGACTTGTAGGGAAGACAAACAAAAGAAAAAAAGGTTTGCTCTTGCCCTCTTGCTACTTCCTGGCCAAACATTAAAAATGCAGAATGAAATTGCTATAGTCACATTATTCCCTTGCACGTTACTTACTAAATGGATTTTAGAAGGAGACAGCATTAAGCATTTATCTCCTGGCGATGCTTTGGAAACGCTTCCTCTGTCCCCACTCCATCCCCTTTCTATTGTATGGCATTTGTAGCTGGAGGGGCCTCTGTCTATCACACCACAGAGGCCCCGGGACCGGACGGGATCGTTGCACAGATACTACAGCAGGTGACCAGAGCGTGAAGAAGGGGACAAAGTGCAGAAGGAGGCCACCTCTGAGAATCCCTGTGTTCACTCCTCCCCACAGGCTGGTCTGTCCTCCAGTTCATCTATCAACTAGCCCATGGTCACCTACTGACTGTTTGGTTCCCAAGAGCTTTTGCACATTGGAAAGGCACACTAAGAGAACTGAAACAGAGCGTAAGGGTTCTCCAGTGACTTAGTATCAGGCTTCGAGAAGACGAGCAGACAGACACAGTCCAGCAGCAATCAGGAACTGGTCCCATGGTGGGTACAGCAGTAAAGGGGATGCGATGGTGAGATCATGGTCCTCAGCACTTTCTGACCCCACATTAAATTCAAAGAAACACCAAGAGATCATAGAATGGCAGGTGACTGAGCAATGTTAAGCAGACTCAAAAAGGATGGGTGTAGAAAAGTCAGAATAACCACTCATCAGGTGACCGCGTGTCAAGCAGATTTCCAAGTTCACAGACCAGGGCTTGTGCTTGGTCGGCAAATCTATGTCAGGACCAACATGTAACACATCCCAGGTGAGTCCGGAGGAATGTGACTGGCTGATATCATCTCTCTGAAGGTCACAGGGGAGGATGAACCGATGCTCTGACCTTCGTGCGTGAGCAAGACACTCTCTGCCCCGGGCAGCGTTCCGACGGATCCCTGAATGGAGCCCAACACAGGACTCTAACCCATGAACCTCAAGATCATGACCTGAGCCGAAGTTGAATGGTTAACTGACTGAGACACCCAGGCGCCCCCCCTGCCAGGGTGTATTTTTATATTATTATTTACACATTGCAGTTGCCAACATGTTAACTAACTTACCAAGGTCAAGGAGCATGTGGGTGGCCTGAATGGCTGTCTTGGGACACAACATTCTCAGATTTGCATGAATGATTCCTACACAAATACAGTTATTAACTTAAAAATGTGTCCATTAAAACAGCAGCCGTGATACGTTAGAGACTGTTTTATCAAGCACTTACTACATCAGGTATGGTTGTAAGTGCTTTATATATATTAACTCCTAATTCTCATAACAATGTAATTCTCGTAACAACCTAGCGGGAAAACTGAGGCACGGAGAAACATAGTTTCCCCAACCGGGAACTCTGCACAGGCTCTGGACTGACATCCAACAAGTCTGTGTCCCTGTCTGGAGCCACAGTCCATGTACCAATCACGTATCAGTCGGACTCTGGTGCAAATCTCAGCCTGGAAACCTTTGGAGGTAACACTGCATTTTCGTAAGCGATTGTAAACTTTCTACATTAGTTCCCAGGAGTGGTTCCCAGCTGCACAGAAGGTATTTACAGTGGCCAACATATATTCCCAGATCCTTCATGCGGTTTCCATATTAAGAGGGATTAATCCTAAATTGCCCCCAACATTAGAATATAGTTTTTGTCCTTTCCCGCTTTCCCACTTAGCTTTCAGTCTTTCTTCTACTCAACAACGGAGGATTTCGTCACTGCTAGGTTGCCTTGCCAGGCAGGAGATCCCAGGGACGTTTTACTCGGGGTCTCGGGCATAGCTGGAATAGGAAAGCTGGCCTCCCACAGGACCCAGGAGCAAGGGTCAAGTCCATAAGGATGCCTCGCAGAAGGATGACCCATTTCATGGAAATGAAAGTTTGTGCTCCTTGGAGGATGGGGGATGGTTCATACGCCCTTTTACCACTGCCCTGAGACTTTTGGGAGCTTCCCTCATAGAGAATCGTGCACGGGGCACTGCTTATTTTTGCAGGATGACAGGTAACTGGAACAAGAGCTTTTTGGGGCCTGACTTCTTTCCAGGGCAGCCCCACTGTTCCCACGGTAGGGCCAGTATACAACTAACAACTGGGGACAATGTCTGCCCCTTGTGCAAGTGCCGCCCCCTTTGGTCCTGCTGCATTGTCTACAACGTTCTCATTTAGACTTGGTTTTTAAGCCTTTCAGGATGAAGGATCCTCTTGAGAATCTGGTGAAAACTGTACTGTCTCCTTCTAAAATTCTTGTGCGCACGCACGCACCTAAACACACATGCGCACAGGGCCCTCTATTCAAATCTAGAGGCTTTGGCCCCAAGCTGAGGACCTTGTGATGGAGATACCTTCCCTTGGATTAAAATGTTACTGTTTCTAGGGGCAGGCTTTTAAAATGTAACCACTGTGAAATGCAAATCTAAACCATAATGAGAGACCACCTCACGCCTTTCAGAACGGCTAAAATCCCAAACACAAGAAACAACGAGTGCGGGCGAGGATGCGGAGAAACGGGAACCCTCTTGCACTGTTGGTGGGAATGCAAACTGGTACAGCCACGTGGAGGAGAGTAGGGAGGTTCCTCAAAACGTGAAAAACAGAACTACCTTATGAGCCAGCAATCGCACTACTGGGTGGTTACCAAATCCAAAGGGTGCATCCACCCCTATGTTTGTAGCCGCATTATTTACAACAGCCAAACTCTGGAAGCAGCCCAAGTGTCCATCGACTGATGAGTGGCTAAGGAAGATGTGGTATGTATACAATGGAATATTACTCAGCCATAAAAAAAAGAATGAGATCTTGCCATTTGCAATGATGTGGGTGGAGCTAGAGAGCATAATGCTAAGCAAAATAAGTCAATCAGAGAAAGACAAATACCATGTGATTTTATGAAATGATGAACTTAAGAAACAAAACAAAGAGGCAAAGAAAAAAAAGAGACAAAGCAAGAAACGGACTCTTAACTACAGAAAACAAACTGGTGGTCACCAGAGGGGAGGGGGGTGGGGGAGGGGGGTGGGGGTGGGGGGTTAACAGGTGATGGGGATTAAAGAGTACACGTCTCATGATGAGCACCGAGTATAGAAATGTTGAATCACTGGGGCACCTGGGTGGCCCAGTTGGTTAAACGTCCGACTTCGGCTCAGGTCATGATCTCACAGTTCGTGGGTTCAAGCCCCATGTTGAGCTCTGTGCTGACAGCTCAGAGCCTGGAGCCTGTTTCAGATTCTGTGTCTCCCTCTCTCTCTGCCCCTCCCCTGCTCACGCTCTGTCTCTGTCTCAAGAATAAATAAACATTAAAAAAAACAGAAATGTTGAATCACTATATTGAACACCTGAAACTAATACGACAGTGTGTTAACGATACTGGAATTAAAGTATAAAACTTAGTAAAAAATAAAAGAACATAGGCAAAACCAAAAAATAAACAAATAAAATAAAATGTAACCTCTGCAGTGAGTAATACTCCCGAGACTTTCAGTGCACAACTTGGTCAGAGATTGTGAAACCAAGGCTACTGCTCGATTCTGGGGGGGTCCAGAGTTGCTTTGGGGGCAGGAAAACACCTTCAAGAAGGAAGAACAGATCATGAGAAAGGAGATGTCACCTCGAGTCAGACTCACGTCAGCCTTTGTGATGGGGGCAGAGCAAAAGGGCCACCTGAGCCAGATCTCCTCACTTCACGTCCTATTGTCTTTCTCACTAATCTTCTCATTCATGAGGTCAGCGGCTGTGTTTCCATAGTTCTTTTTTTTTTTTTTAATTTTTTTTTAACGTTTATTTATGTTTGAGAGACAGCATGAGCAGGGGAGGGTCAGAGAGAGAGGGAGACACAGAATCCAAAGCAGGCTCCAGGCTCTGAGCTGTTGGCACAGAGCCCGATGTGGGGCTCAAACTCACGAACCGTGAGATCATGACCTGAGCCGAAGTGGAACGCTTAACCGACTGGGCCACCCAGGAGCCCCTGTGTTTGCATAGTTCTTCACACCAGAGCCTGATTCTACACCCTGAGTGCCGAAAATTCTTACAACTGTTCCGTGAGATACCGGTCTGCCTTCATAGGCCACTAAACTGAAGCCCAAAAAGTTTAAGTGGCTTGTTCAAGGTCACCTAACTCCTAAATTGTGTGGCTGCAAGCCAGCCTTGGTCTTTGTTATAATCAGCCTCAGGTGTTGAGACTCAACTTGATAATTGGGAGCACAACAAAACCAACATCACGTAAGCAGACATCACGTAGAGGCGAGACCAATCCCTGGCTACTATGATAGACCTGGATGTTTTTCAAAACGATGTAAATATCATCTAGAATTACCAGTAAAGCATATGCGATTCTGGACACTTATTTTTACATGTGACTAAAACCTTTTACATGTTACCTAAACAGTGAATTATAACTGAGGGTTGACAGGAGGGTGGGGGAGAGGGCAAAGTGGCTGATGGGCGTTGAGGAGGGCACCTGTTGGGAGGAGCACTGGGTGTTGTATGGAAGCCACTTTGACCATAAATTATATTATAAAAAAAAGTACATTCGTGGAAAAAAATAAAATTAACATTCATAAATGAAAGTGAGCACAATGGCAGAACCTCCCAATACCCTTATTTAGTTTTCTACGAAGAAGAGTGGTTGCCGTGAAACGTCTAGCACTGTTCATAGAGCTTCTAGAAAGCAGGCACACCTATGACCTATGGATAGTTACATTCCTCTGTTTCCAGGAGGGACTTTGTAATCATCGCAACAACAATGTTGAGTTAATTACGATGTTCAATTGCTGTTATTTTTGCTTTTGGGTGACAAATTCCTATCAGCTTACCTATTTATCGGTTCCATTTTTTAATAGTGTTTGCCTAATGTAACATGAGTAGAGATGAATATCTCCGTCAGCAATATCTGTGCCTCGGATTTTACAATAAACAGACCTTAAGTGCACCCATATCATAACTCAAATATTAATCACCATCCCCATACTGTGAGTGATAAGTAATCCATGGGAGTATTCAGGTACGGTGGCTTACCATTATCTTTATGTTTCTTCCCACATAAAATTGGATCGGGACTTGTTGGTCAACTGTCCCCATTAAACTGACATGGGGCCATGAGTAAAAAATATTTGGTGACTACCGCATTAGAATATATAAGACAATGCATATACACGTATTAAATGTTAGGCTAACTGTATACACAGTGATGAGATCAATGCATATTAAATTCATCCAAGTCTCATCGAGGCAGCAAATTCTGAGTGTTCTGCATTTACAAACAGGCTGTTTGCTGACTGACTGACTGACTGACCGGCTGGAAGGGGACCTTGCCAGAGGGTTAGACGTGGCCCGACTCCAGAGGGGAGAAGAGACTTTCAGCCAAGGCGGTGGGTTGAGCAAAGTCTTTGGCTGGAAAGGTGAGGTGTCTGCAGAACGGTGAGAGGAAAAGGATGTGGATGACGGAGGAAAGATCTAGAAGAGCTGAGCTGACAACCAAGACTGCCCCCTTAACCACCACTTTGTACCATCCCTGCTTCCCGTGTGGACCCATCATAGCCTGCCACCAAGGGGACACTCAACATCTTCATGGAGGACTGGTTCCTCTGGGAAGAAAGGGCCTGAGGTGACGTGTGCAGGCACATCGTAGCTCATCTACGAACTCAGCAGAAATTCAGCAGGGCTCTCGGGGAATGGTCTGAGCTGGGGCGTCAGTTCTCTTCTGCTGACACCGATCTGAAAGGATCACTCTCCCGAGGAAACCGCTGGATTTTCCATTTTTCCCTGGAATCAGATCCTGGAGAGTACTGTCCCTGTGGACTCCAAATTCCACTGCGGATCTGGCTGTAGCATATTTCATTAATTGGAATGAACAAATTGTTAATAAGGCTGAGAGTCATATTGTTTATGAATTCATTTTGAAAGTTCATAAAGTATAAAGGAATATGAGATATAAATGATTAAAAAAAAGCCCACACACAAATCACTGAACCCAAGAAAAAAGAGTATTATTAACAAAACTCATGAACAGCCATTAGAGTCCCTGTGGGCTCTATTTTTCCTTTAAAATGAAGCATGATTGTAAATTTTGTGTCTACTATTTCCTTGTTTTTCTTTGCAGTTTTACTAAACATACATGTGTGTTATGCAAACACATCTGCTTTGTTTGTTTTGGAGATTTTAAAATGATTTCATGCTATATGATGAATTCATATTACTTGTTTTTTAAGTGTGCTATTTTCTTTTAAGTAGGCTCTACGTACAACATGGGCTTGAACTCACAACCCTGAGATCAAGGTCACATGCTCTACTGACTGAGCCATCCGGGCACCCCACTTGCTTTTTTTTTTTTCTAAAAAAGAATTTGTGGGGCACCTGGGTGGCACAGTCGGTTAAGCGTCCGACTTCAGCCAGGTCACGATCTCGTGGTCCGAGAGTTCGAGCCCTGCGTCGGGCTCTGGGCTGACGGCTCAGAGCCTGGAGCCTGTTTCCGATTCTGTGTCTCCCTCTCTCTCTGCCCCTCCCCCGTTCATGCTCTGTCTCTCTCTGTCCCAAAAATAAATAAACGTTGAAAAAAAAAATTTGTAAAAAAAAAATAAATAAATAAAAAATAAAAATAAAAAAGAATTTGCATGTAAAGGAATCACTCATGTCGATACACATTGCTCAAATGTATTTATTTTTACTGTTTCATATTATCCTTCTGTGTGAATATGCATAGACCGTGGTATATTTATTCATTTTATTATTGAGGGACGTCTAGATTTTTCCAGTTTGGGGAGTTTCCTGTTGTGCTGATTTTGCCATCACAACCCATGCCGCTGGTCTCCTGACAACGGGAGAGTCTTTCTAGCGGCCCTAAGTAGGAACCTCACAGCTCAGGAGAGAACTTGTCGATTCCAATCTCTCTTCCCCAGAACAGTCTCTGGGGTCTCAATGGGTTTCAGTTGGGTCTCTGGGATTTCCTGGGAGAAAGTACCAGAGACATAATTTTATAAGTAGCCTCTTCTCTGAGGTGTTAAAGTAGGAGCCTACTGAGATAACACCACCAAGGAGCAGCCAGCTGGGACACGCCCTGTCACTGGAATTTCACTCTTACAGATTCATTCCTTTCCATCAAGGAGCGCCTTGTCCATTGCTTTTCCTTGAGCCCATCTGAGCGGGGTGAGAGCTGCAGGAGAGATGCCAGGGCGGTGGGGAGGGCAGAGGAAGAGAATCACGGGGAAACGTGCTTCTGTTGGACTTGAATCTGGAGAAGCTTGTCTCTAAGAGAAGATTTGTCACTGACATAACCTCACCAGCAAACACACAGACGTGAGAATATTTGAGGCCAGAGAACAAGAGGTAAGGAGAGACTCGGTCCTTCTGCCACAGTGACGTGGACGAGTGTGGAGCACAAGGTTCGCCAGCGCTAAGGGGCACGGGGTCACGAGTACCAGCGGCAGGAGACTGGGAGCAGGGGACCCGGGGGGAGGGCGAGAAAGGCTGTGGTCTGTGCCACTCAGGATTTCCAACTTTGCGAACCACAGCACTGCCAGGTTATGGGACGTGATGTGTTAGGCTTCCATTTCTTCTGAGTAAGAATTGCGTGCTTTAGAAATTCCTGCTCACAGTGCTGATGCATAGGGGCACTTGGACCCCAATATTTAATAGCAGCATTTTCAACAACAGCCCAATAATGGAAAGAGCCTAAATGTCCATCAACTGATGAATGGATAAAGAAGATGTGGTTTATATATACAATGGCATACTACTTGGCCATGAGAGAGAATGAAATCCTGCCATTTGCAGCAACGTGGATGGAACCGGAAGGTATTATGCTGAGTGAAATAAGTCAGTCAGAGAAAGACAGATATCACATATTTCCACTCATACATGGATCTTGAGAAACTTAACAGAAGACCACGGAGGAAGGGAAGGGAGAAGATAGTCTCAAACAGAGAGGGAGGGAGGCAAACCATAAGAGGCTCTTAAATACAGAGAACAAACCGAGGGTGGATGGGGGCGTGGGGGAGAGGGGCAAGTGGGTGATGGGCATGATGGGGGCTGGGGAGTGAGGGGGATGGGCACTGACGAGGGCACCTGTTGGGATGAGCACTGGGTGTTGTATGTAAGGGACGAATCACGGGAATCTGCCCCCAAAACCAAGAGCACACTTTACACACTGTACGTTAGCCAAGCTGACAATAAACCATGTTTAAAAAACAAAAAGAATTGTTTGTTGGCTTTAACAAAGAGCACTGAAGGAAATGAAAACACTAGGGCTTAATTCTCACATAAAAAATACAAAAATAAAAATTCCTGGTCACTCCATGTTTTGAGTGACCTGTTTGCATTGAGGGAACGTAATTCTAACCTCTTCGTCTCCAATTTTACATGGATGTCTCCTTCTTAGCCTTTTATGTCCAGCTTGAGTGTCACCCCTTCCTGGGGGTGGGCTGTTCCCTGATACCCCTGGCCCACTGCCCGCCTCACCCCCCGCTTGCCACCTTCACCCACCGTGTTCAGTCTGTAACCATCTTGTTCGGTCACCCTGACTTCGGTGTTGTCCCTCTCCCCCACGTGCCTGTCCTCTGATCGTATGAACTCCTACTGCACTGCTGTCTGCTCCACCTTTGGCTCCTCCCACACGTTAGGTTTTCGATAAATATGTGTCGAATAAATAAATCTTAAAATTCTTGCTGTCAGGAGACTCCAGGATAAGAGTCCTCTACATTTAGATGATGATTATACTATGCATATCCTAGGGCAGCCGGGCCGTATCTGCTCAATCCAAATGGAACCATGTGGTTTTACACAAACCTGGAAATTGGATCGCTGAAGAGTGGTAGAACGCAGGCTGTTCCTGGTTTCCGGAAAATTGTGGATAATGATACAACACGTTACTCTTGCGCTGTATTTCGTATTCGTTTTAGCCAAACCCTTGCAACGTGCAGACAAAGTTGGCTTTCTACCAAAAAAGAGAACTCTATTCTCTCGCAATTACTTGGAAGGGATTTAGATACTAATGGGGACAAAAGCTGCTAGCAGGTACACAAAGTATACTGCCAACAGAAGCCCATGCCTGAGAACATTAGCAACATCATTAAGGAAGCTGCTTAAATATTTATGTAGTTTCTTATTTTTAACAGAGGCAAAAGAACTCACAATAACCAAGACTACTTTCCTTTTTAGATGTGGATAAATTTATGGGCTTGTGTATTAGAGTAACATAAAATAAAAGCTTTTAATATTATTTTATTCAGGGGCACCTGGGTGGCTCAGCCGGTTAAGTGTCCGACTTCAGCTCAGGTCATGATCTCACGGTTCATGGGTTCGAGCCCCGCGTCGGGCTCTGTGCTGACAGCTCGGAGCCTGGAGCCTGCTTCGGATTCTGTGCCTCCCTCTCTCACTGTGCCCCTCACCTGCTTGTGTTCTGACTCTCTCTCTCAAAAATAAATAAACGTCAAAAAAATTATGATTATTTTATTCATGCAACTCCTATGTTCATCCATGCTTGTCCAGCTTCTAGAAATTATTCTGTTGTGTGTGTCCTTTGAATACTTTGGTTTGGAGAATATCATTAGCTCTCATTTGGCCCCAATGTATGCACAGGGATGAATTTTTCCTAGGGCCAGTCTTATGAGTGGACCAAGCAGGTGACCGCCTGTGTGGTCCTAAACAGTCTACAACCCAAATACCATTCCGCTAGGAGAGCATCTTTCTTTAGAGGGTTGTAGCTTCCAGCCTGTGACATATGGCAGGTAGTCATGATAAAATAATTTCATGTACGTATTTACAGGGTGATGATGTTTAAGGAATAAAGAGGAGACGAGACCAGGGAGGAGGGTTGGGGCAACATTTGATGAATTTTAGAAGGTATGCAGACGTGTGTGAGCCACAGTTTTACAGAAGCCGAAATTGTTCTAGCACGCGGGACGAGAGCCCGAAATCTGAGAATAAAAACATCACCTCTTTAAGAACGATTTATTTCCCTTCCAAAAGGCATTGCTGGAGTTCAGAAACTTCCACTGTTTCTGAACTCCAGCTCTGAGAATAAACTTGGATAAATGATTTGTCTTTTAGCATCTTCTTTCTGTATTTTCTTTTGAAGGGCTGGATGCGTGGGAACGTGTCGTATTTTTGTTTTTCATATGTCAAAGCAGAGTAAGTTTCCTTTCATCGGATTTGCTTGTCTTTAGTGCAAAGTCAGGCTAATTCAACGTAGAAAGAAAGAAATATTGAGACAAAGAGCAGTCAGGCTACATCTCTGTGCACAGTTCTGTGTCCCTGTTTCTCACCTGCCCTGACCTGGGCTGTTTACGGGACTCTGGCATCACACACCTCAAGCGGCCAAAAAAGTTCCCCTTTGTAACTTTCCTCAAGTCACCCTGTCTTTCTGAGAGTGTGAAGTTTTGTGCGTAAAATATGAAACAATCAGCAAATTCATTATGCTGATGTTTCATGACAGTGTGAGATCAAATAGTCACCTTGAAAAGAGGTGGCTTTATTTAAAGGTTAATGAAAGGACCTGGGGCAAAAATACACATTATACTGTCTGCCCCTCCCCCCCCCCCGTTTGGCTGCCTTACTATTCACCCCGCTTGGCAGACCATCCTTTTGGGGAGCTATGTTGGGCAGGGCCCCTTCCTGCCATGAAGAGGAGGGCAGTACTCTCACGTCAGACTTTCATCAGGCTTTCTGGGAATATTACGACGTGGAAACAAACACCAGAACTCAGTTTTGAATACACAGATAGATCCATCCTGGGACACGTGGCCAAAGAACTACCAAACACTCTGCAAGTTGTGAGCCAAAGAGAGAAGGAAGGAAAAAAAGAGAAAGCAATAAAGAATTTGAAGTAATATTTTCAAACTTCAGAATATATTAACATTTTCTGGGCGGCCTGTTAAAATGGAGAATGCGGGGTCCTAGCCCCAGAGTTTCTGCTTCAGTGTGACAGGGCCTCAAGAATTGGGGTTTATAACAAGCTCCGAGACGCTGATAATACTTCCGGTCCGAGGCCCGCTCTCCGAAAACATCTGGTGTAACATCTATGAAAGTAAGGACCGTTTCCCCACAAAAAGTTGCAGCTGGCAGCATTCCTAATATGAAAGACCGAATGCTTTCCACGGTTGGAAACAGACAAGGATGTCCACCCTCCACGCTTTCATTCAGGTTTTACTGAAGGTCCTCTGTGTGTGTGTGTGTGTGTGTGTGTGTGTGTGTGTGTGTGTGTGTCTGTCTATGAAAGAGATAGAGACACAGAGAGCGAGAATCTACTCAGAAAATCCTACAGAATCCACAAATTATCAACTATTGATAACAGGTGAGCTCAGCAAAGCTGTAGAACACATGGACCCTTCTATGTATTACCAATGAGCAACTGAAAACTGAAATTTAAAAAATAATACCGCCCAAAAATTATTTTGACAAAATCACCAAAAGATGCGCATTTCCTGTACAGTAAAAATTACAAAATGTTGCTGAAATCATAGACAACCTAAATAAGTTAGATTTACCACATCCATGAAACGAAGGGCTCAATATTGTTAAGATATTAATTCTCCCCAAATTGATATATGAATAATCCCAATCAAAACCTTCTAGGACTTTGTTGAACGGAAATAGTCAAACGAATTACAGAGTGGAAATGAAAATGCAAAGGAACTAGAATGGTCTAAATAGTTCTGAAAACAAGGAGAGTGGGAGGACTTACATTTGCCGATTTTAAGACTCATTGTATATCCACAGTCAACCAGACAGAGCGGTATTTCCGTAAGGGCAGCCATATATAGGATGGAACAGAGTAAAAAGCCCAAAAATGTCTTACATGCATATAATCAACAAATTTTTGTCAGAAATACCAAAGTAACCCACGGGGCAAGGATTGTCTTTTCAACAGATTCTGCAGCAAAAAAATGGATAAGCATAGGAATGAAAATAACCCTCGATATTTACTTCACGCCATTCACAAGAACTACCTTGAAATGGAACATAGATCAAACTCAGGAAGTGAAACATGAGACTTCAAACAGAAACCACAGATGTCTTATTGAACTTGAAGTAAGCAATGAGTTTTCAAACAAGACCAAAACATTGCAGCCATAAAACAACAACAACAATAGAGAAATTAGGTCTTACCCGAATACACGATGCTGGCCCGTCTGGCTGCCGAGCCCGTTGAGAGCCAAGGGCGTGTCTCCTCTGGCCGAAGCCCTCCAGCCGGTCTGAAGCTTCCTGGACACCCGCTCCACAGGCTCCACAGGCTCTGAGAGGGTGGCAGTGCATGCAGCCTGGAGAGGGCAAAGTGGGGCCAGACAGGCGGGTCTGTGAAGTCCCACAACTTAGTTCTCAGTGCTGGACTTCCCGCACTCTTGAATTATCAGAAATCTTTGTTGGTGTTTAATAAGCAGGACGATGTCTCACGGTCCTGACATGAAGGGCGCCCTGCGGAATGTCCTCGTCGCACGGAGCCCTGGGGACAGACGATATCAAGGTCCTCCCGGGGCACCTGTGGCTGCCAGACTTGCAGACTCTGTTGTCATCCACTTTGCCTGGTGAAAATGGGCTTTGCTCCACCCGTGGAAAGCCATACCCAGAAGACCCAGCAGTTTATAAAGTGCTCTCCCAGAAAGAACTGCAAAGGATAAAGAACAAGAAAAGCCAGAAACACAATGAGAGAAAACAGAAAACACTAGAAAATTGCAAACACATGGCTAGTATACCAGCTATACAAAAAACAAAACCAAACAAACAAAAACTAGAAAACACCTCATCTTTGTTGCCGGTCCGTCTCAGCACCTAGCAACCCAGAAGTTTTTACGTGACCACGGTATTTTGGGACATTTGATACAATACATGAAGCTGTCACCACGTGCAGGCTCACAGGGTCTGGGCACCAAGGTTCATCCGGCATCCGGTCAGAAGACCCTCTCGGAACCATACGGCGTGTCAACGATGCGGCAGTGGGTGGCGGGACCCTTATGGCCTCTCAGGTACAACTAAATACCGCAGTAACTCCTGGGAGAATATGCGGCATCCAGAGCCTGACCACACATATCTACATGATCTTTCTACACGTGTGTATCTACATCTCGGGGACGCGGCGGCCAGCGTCACAGAAGAGGAAACACAGGTGGGTGAACACCAAGAATACTAATGGAAGCTGCTTCCAGAATTATTTATATAAATTAAACCTCAACTGTCTTCAACTACACGTGGGTCCATTGGGTAAGAGTAAGAACTAACTGATGCTGGGGTGCCTGGGTGGCTCAGTCGGTTAAGCCACTGCCTTCGGCTCAGGTCATGATCTCGCCGTCTGTGAGTTCGAGCCCCACGTCCGGCTCTGTGCTGACAGCTCAGAGCCTGGAGCCTGCTTCGGATTCTGTGTCTCCCTCTCTCTCTGCTTCTCCCCCACTCACACTCTGTCTCTCTCTCCACCTCTCAAAAATGAATAAACTTAAAAAAAATTAAAAAAGAAGAACTAAATGATGCCACTGCAGAGGTAGATCCTTCCACCACCCCAACGAAGCTCAGATTGTCCTTGGGGAGGGAATGCTGGGAATTCCCAGTGGATGTCTACACAGTGTACCCTTTCCCCACCACCTGGTTTGTCCAAATCTGAGGAGGGCATCCCTACCAGCTCATCCAGGGCACAGTCCCCTTCTGAGGACCTGGACCCGGTCACAGTCATCATTCTGATGGCTTTTGCTGTGCCAGCCCCTCCCAGGCAGGTCCCTCCTTTCCCCAGCTCCCCACCGTCCTGGAGACTAGCCACAGAAGCAACCCCAGTGCCAGCACAGAGAGTTTGGTGTTGGTTCTTCTAAACAACCAGAGGACGATGTGGGTTGTGTCCCTCGAAAAGCCTTTGGTGGCACCTGACTGGCAAGGAGTTGTCAGTCCAAGACCAGCCTTCCCTTTCTCCCTCCTCTCTTCACAGCTAACCACCCAGGTTGGGCTCTGGGTCCCGCATCGCGGCACTAACAAGCCCAACTCTCAACAGAACCTCATCAGTCTTGCACAGGGTGTCCCACATTGCCAGCAGCCGCGAGCGTGAATAATTCACCCAGTTTTGCTGACCCGGCATCCCACTGTGCCTTGATGGGCTTTCCACCCGACAGCATCATGCACTTGATGCACACAGCAAACCCCACCGCAAATAGAATTCCTTGGAATTAAATCTTCCGCATAGCACAGCACAGGAATGGGAGGGATCGCTCCAGATGGAGACAAACAGGTGACTGTCATTCTCTCCCCCTGCATCACGGCACAGACAGCAGCCTGCCCGTGTCCACGCTGCCGTGGCTGACGGGGGGAGTAGAGCCAGAGGCCCAGCCTCTAAGGTGTTTGCATGGCAACCAGATTTGCACACGGCTCCTTCCTGAACTCGTAGTTGACTTACACACCCCAAAGAGTCCCCATGAATGTTCCTCATGCCTCTAACTAGTGTTAGCTCACGGTCCTTGAAGTATTTTTTCATTAGGCCTTAATGCACTGTATCAGCATAATAATTTTGGCATTGTTTCTCATGAATGATACTATTTTTAACTCCCAACATCAAACTTGTAATACTAATTCAGATCCCAGAGGAGATTAGCCAGAATTGTTCTCATTTTGGCTCTCTTACTGAAAATGTGCAAAGATCACGGCAACTCTGTTTTGTGACTTGTGGAAAAAACGGTAATACCCTAATATATTCATGAAAAATCTGACAATTAAGAAAATGATGCTTATTGCATTCTCTGAATACTTGAGGAGAATAGAATACATGTCAAACAAAATTGGTGGTGGTGTTTAATGCTGAGAAGTGTGGTCAGCAACAGTTTTGAGTTGCATGGATTTACATGCTATATTACGCATCACACATGTAAATTTGGTTAATGTTTATTTATTTTTGAGAGAGAGAGAGAGAGACAGACAGAATGTGAGTGGGCGAAGGGCAGAGAGAGAGGGAGACACAGAATCGGAAGCAGGCACCAGGCTCCGAGCTGTCAGCACAGAGCCCGACGCGGGGCTTGAACCCATGAGTCATGAGATCACGACCCGAGCTAAAGTCGGATGCCTAACTGACCTACCCAGGCACTCCGCCTCACACATTTAGAAACTGCTTTTCTTATCTCTCAGTTGTACATCTGCACTTTCTTTTTGAATGGTTGTTAATTATACAGGAAAGTTTCAAAGATAGTTATTAGAGACTAAGTGCAATGATCTCTTTTCTAATGTGCTTCCAGTATACTAGGAAATGCCTTAGAAACAGAGTTTCAAGTTACAGCTGACGTACCAGAAGCTTGAATATAGCATAACATTTTTATTGAACAAACGGTAGTTCTGTGGGATATCTATTTGGAAATTTCTTTGTTTAGTAATTGAAATGTGTCATAAAACGAGATCACAAGTACTTGGCCAGGATGAGACTAAGGTGGGGGAGAAGAGATTGGGGATCCTCTAAAATTAGGCCACGTAAGTTGTCGTAGATCATTTTGGTTACCCACAGAGGGTAGTGAAGTATTTTACTAAGACATAATGTGAAGTGATGTTTTTGGATAACACACACTTTCTTGACACAGTTTTAAAATGGATAATGAAATAAACTCAATTCAATTCTGAGTACTGGACAAAAATGGATTCAGAAAATGTGACTGTGCCGCCTAAATTAAGTATCTGGGGAGATACTTTCCCAAAGGGGAAAGTCAGATATCCTCGAGATTTTCAAAAAAACGATTGTGATAAAAGATATGCCTTTATACGTTGGAAATATTAAAAGAATAATGTGAATACCAAAAAAGGAAGCCCAGAGATTTAAAATAATAACAACAATTTAAAACACCTTATTAGGGGGCACCTGGGTGGCTCAGTCGGTTAAGCGCCCTACTCTTGATTTCAGCTCAGGTCGTGATCTCACAGTGTGTGGGATCGAGCCCTGAGTTGTGGTCTGTGCTGACAGCACGGAGCCTGTTTGGGATTCTCTGTCTCCCTGTCTCTCTGCCCCCCTCCCCCAGCTCTCTCTATCTCAGAATAAATAAATAATAAAAAAAGAAAAGAAAACACCTTATCAGGAGATGATATGTAATATCATGTTCAAGTTTTCAAAGCTCCCTATTGGAAATCTGATGACTTTCTATTAAATACAATGTACAAATTAAATGGCTTTGTCCTGAGGTATAGTGTGTAAAATCTGTTCCTAGATACCCCCCGATTCGATTAACTGAGCGTAGAGAAACAGCTAACTACCTAGCCATTTACGTTACTTTTCTAAAATTCTGCATAAATGAAAATCTCTAACTTATATTTTGAAGTAATTTTAGGACAGCATCACAAGAAATTCAGAAAACACACAAAAAAGATGGTAGGCTTACTAAAGAAGACAAATCGGACTTCCTCAAAACTTCACACTTTGGTTTTCCAAGAGCCGATGTGACAAAGACAAGGAGGGAAGCCGCAGACGTGGAAGACGCTTGCAAAATTATAACCGATAAAGGACGCACATCCAGAAAACATACACACACGTGCAGCTCGATAACAAGAAAATGAACAATTTGATTTTTTAAGTAGGCAAATAACTCTGAGTAGACACTTTACCAAAAAAATGACATGATTACCAAAAAACACAAGGTGTTCAATATCTTCGGTCATGAAGGACATTTTTTAATGCCAATGACATACTATGATATAATTACTAGCCAGGCTCAAGTTTAGAAAAGGAACGAGTTTGGGTAAAAATGTGGAGCCACTGAACTTTCAGGAACACACCTGTGTCTGTTTCTGAGAAATTCTGGTGGGGATGTGAAATGGTACAAATACCAAAAGGCCGTTTGATGGTTTTGCACAAAGTTAAACATGCACCTACCTACAGCTCAGCAAATCCCAATTGAGGCATTTTCCCCGAAGAAATGACAACATGTCCACAAAAATACTCATACTCCAATGTTCAAAACAGTTTTATCCATCTTAGCCCCAAACTGAATGCAAACGCCAAAACCATTAGCCAGTAAAGAGACAATTGTGGTATATTTCTAAAGTAGAATACTCTGTCAGTAAAATCAGACCCATTACTGATACACACAACAACATGAACGAATATCTAAAGCATTATATTCAGAAGCCAGAAACGCGTATATATACTGCATGATTCCATTTATATGAAGTAACAGAAAAGGCACAACTCTGGTGAAATGGCTTGTGGCTGATTACCAAGAGTTAAGAGAAGACTTTTCGGGGCGATGGAAATGTTCTTTATCATGATTGCGTCGATGGATACATGACTACATGCATTTATCAAGACTCGTCAAACTGTACCCTTAAAATTGGTGAATTTTATTTCATATCTATTTTAACTCAATAAGCCAGATTTTATTTATTTAAAAAAAATTTTTTACATTTATTTATTTTTGAGAAACAGAGTGAGACAAAGCGTGAGCGGGGGAGGGGCAGAGAGAGAGGGAGACACAGAATCCGAAGCGGGCTCCAGGCTCCGAGCCATCAGCACAGAGCCTGATGCGAGGCTCGAACCCACAAACGTTGAGATCATGACCTGAGCCGAGGTCAGACACTCAACCGACTGAGACACCCAGGTGCCCCAGTAAGCCTGATTTTAAAAAGTAACTACACTGGCTTGGTTATGAAGTTAATGAAATAAAACTAATTGTTGAGCTCATCCTTTTATGAGGCACCTCACAAGCCTCTACGAGGGAAGAAGAGAGGAAATGTGCCCTCACCATGCATCACAACCCAAACCAGCGTACCCGGTCAATCTGTGCAAATTCCAAGCTTCCCTGCCTTTGCTGCTGTCTAGTGTTGAGCTGTGGTCCACGTGGCAGTAAGGGAGGGGTACACGGATCAGACCTCCTCCGAGGAGAGCCTGCCTTCCAGCCCGCAGATGGTAGGCTTACCAAAGCCCCCAGGGTGAAGGCAGCAGTGAAACCAGTGCCACGCTGGTCAGGGCGCGTCCACACACACCCGGGCTGCTCCTGGCCTCTCCTAGGTGCACAATCCATGCACCAAGTCTCTCCATCTGGGTTGCCTGAGACTTGTCAGACGCTTTTTATGATCTGAGCCCCCCGCCCCTCTTGTCCAGTTCTGTTTCACCATCTTTATTTTTCACGGTATTATTGCCCGGACACCCTCTGGTATTCCCAACTCCATCACCGGTCTGCTTCGGAGCACCTGACCTGACGCACTTAAAGAATAACACAGTTGTTCTTAGTAGGAGGCATTTGGTCACGTAAAAGCCGTGTTGGCGCAGCAAGCATCCTCGCGTATCCCATACGCTTATGCTGTGACGACACTGTGCGTGCGTGTAGGCATGCACACCTGCTTACAGGCAGCTTCACATGCTGCGGCCACGAGTGAATCTGCATAAAAGGAGCAGCCTTCCTCCGCACGTAGGTATTTACACAAAAACTCCATGTCTGGAGTTAAAATGTCATTCCTTTGGAAGAAGTTTATTTTAAACTATGGCCGGGTAGACACAGCTCATCCAAAGGGAGGAAGAATGATTGATGGCACTTCGGGCAAAGAGAAACCAAAGATTCTGTCCAGGGGCAAACACCTGTTCCCTGAATCAGCTGCCTGTGAACCAACAGAACGCCTCATCTCTTCCATCCTACAGCGAGCGCACTGTCTCGCCGGGCTTCCCTCCAGCCATCACGCACACTGTCCCTGAGACCCTTGTGCCATGGGATGAACCGAGATACCCTCTCTCCACCCCAGCTGCTCCCTCAGCTCTGTCTGGAGAGAAACGGGGATGACAATGAATCTCCGAATGGCTTAGAGAGACCTGGCATCAGCCTGTGTGTGTATATGTGTGTGTGTGTGGGGGTGCTTATACAGAAAGAGAGTAAACGTAAAACACAAATGTAAAACGCAAATGTATTACGCAAATGTAAAATGCTCCCTCAGCACCCTATCGCAAGGCTCCCGGCTCCCAAAGATTCGCTGACATCCTCGTTTTTCATCACGTGAGACAGGACGGGGTTTCTTGGGAAGGGAATTCGCACTCGATATAAAATGTATGCCTCTGGCAAGCCGGGTGATAGTATGCTAACAGTTTTCAAGCGTGAGGATCCACATAGAGCCCCTGGCCATTCCTGGAAGAAAGAACGAACCAGAAGCAGAAACCGGAATCACGAGAAGTGTCTTCCTTCTCTGCTTCAAAGGCAGTGGGAGCCGGGTGGAACAGAGGAGACAGGGGAACGGAGGAGAAAGAATCCAGGGGCTGCCTGCACCCCACCCTGCTCTCTACAGAAAGCAGGGGGAGGGTAATGAGAGTCCAAATGCTCAGTCCTCCTCTCTGCACGGCTGTCCATTTCCAACCAGTCATGACTGAAGAGTTACAATGGCAAGCGATATAATGCCCGACCCAAGCCAGTTTTCAAAAGTCAGCTTTGGCTCAGATCACGGAGAACTCGGAGTCCTGGGCTAGCATCAGGTGTGACAGTGATGCGGGACCTCAAAGGAGGTCACCACAGCCTGGTGATGGAGCAGGGCCTCCAGCCTTCCCGGCTCTCCTCCCTGCACCGGCTCCCTCCTCGCCGGCCCCCTGGCACCAGCCTCTGCGCCAATGGATGCTTCGGCTCTGGCCCCACCCTCAGCTTGGCCCCAGCAGGGAGGGGAACATTTCTCCCCCAGTGTTAAAAACTCATGCGTATTCTGGGCCTGTCGCTGGTTTAATTTAGCTAATATAACCGTCCTTGAACCAAGTCACTATAGTCAGGGGAAGGCATTGATTACTCTGAACAACAGGGCTGATCCCAGGTGCCGAGTGAGGGTCAGACCTGACCTTGTCCACGGGGACTGGAGGTGGGAGGCTGGCCTCACGGGAACTCCTGGGTGGCGTTTTATCAGACGAAGGTTGAAGGGATGGTGGGTCAGTTAAGCTGATGTTGTGATGAGAACAACTCTCTAGAATACTCCACTGGCCTTTCGATGGAAGAAGGGCTACAACCAACGTCAGAATTCCAAACGTGATGGGCCAGGAAAGACAGAGGCTGGTGAGCAGGGGCTCAGGTGGGGCCGGGTCCCCGCGGACGCCGGCAGGGGAGCTCTGAGTCAGCGCACGGCTCCCCCTGTACAGCCAGGCCGGGCTCCTGTCCCCTGCTGCACAGTGATGAGCACTCCCACACACCCTGGGAAGGAGCCGTGGTCCATCTGGATGCCACGGTCATCGCTGGCACCGAGATCAATCATTAATATTGGCGCAACATGGAAATCAGCACCTTCCCCACACACAGGGCAATCTGTGGTTTCCTGATGACAAAGCCCTCGGGGATTAATAAATCTCTGACCTGAGAGAACAAACAACCGATTTCTGGTGGGGGATGGGGATGGTTTTCGGGACTTAGGACCTTCCTGCATTTCTGGCTTTTCCCTGGGTGTCTGTCTGGCATCAGCCTTCCAACAGCCTTTGCCTGACTCTCACTGTTGTGTGTGTGCACGGCACAGATTGCCTCTGACTCTCCAGGGACACGGATTAGCCCACCCTACCAGACACACCTGCACACACACACACACACACACACACCCCACACCAGTACCCTCCACCCCCACCACTGCCTGTTTGGACATAGCACCCGAAGCCTCTTGTCACCAAGACAGTCACACGGAGCTGAGACTCCCACCTGGGCCTGTGACCACGCCTGAGGTGTTCCTCGTGGGCACCCAGCTCTCCTAAGACACAGCCACGGCCAGTGTGGACATTTCAGGGCTCTCTGGTCCCAAGTTGTGCCCCGTTCTCTCACTGACACGGTGGCCCAGTTAAAGAGAGGCCAGACGTCTTTGGGAAACGTCGGATGAGAACACTATTTCACAGCTATCCCCGGTCACCGTTGACACGGCACCAGCCTGTCCCCTGGCTCGCAGGCCACCTGCATATACGGCCCCTTGGGCCGACTCACTCACACGGAGGGAGAGCGTGATGGGTCAAGAGGGGTTTCCCAGCTGGCTGGGTCACAAGCGTGACAGGAGCCGACAGCCACTTCGTCACATACCTCCGTGTTGATGCTCTGGGGGTGGGGGGGACACTGCCCCAGTGTCAGAGAACAGCACTGAGCCACAGAGGAAGATGTGATGCCAAAAGGGAAGAGAGCCCTGAGACGGAAGGTGAAGGAGTGAGGTGAAGGCCGCTGACCGGGGGCCAGAGGGTAAGGTCTGCCCCCTCCCCCGTCTGGCTGCCCGGCAGGAGGCTGAGAGTGGGCCCCAGGCCTTCAGGTGAGCCGCCTCTGCACCAGGCTGAGAAGTGCCTCTACCACTGCGCCACGTTTGAGCTCTCGGTCTTGAGCCAGGAGCTTTTCCCTCGCAGACAGGATTCAGAACACGGGGCAGACGCGCAAATGGAAACAGCAGAAAGCCCAGGAGATACACGGAGCCTGGGATTTTGCAAAGAGGTAGCGCACACTTTGGTGTCTTCGGTAAAGACCTTGTAAAATCCACGGAGGCTCACCGTAGACAGCCCAGGAAGCACAGAAACAGAGTAAAGAATAAAAGCACATATTAATTCCATCACCAAAAGGCAATTACTATTACTAATATATTTAAAAGATAATTATGATTAAAAATGCATTTATTTCCTTTTGGTTCTTATCCCATGCAAAGGGGGAGATGACATCACCCCAAAAAAGCGGGATATGACATTGTACATTGAAGGTATCGCAAGTGTTAGGATTCATTCAGAGAAAAAAGGTAGGTTTCCTTAATTCTCAAATCGGAGGCCTTTCCGGCCCCGTAACGTCATGACTTCTTACAGAGAAAAATAGTATCAGACACTCAGTGACTTTCGAGCCGGTATTCTCAACTCAGTTTACTATTGCCTAAGTAAGCAAAACTATGCACACATGTAACAAATAATCGCTCCTCTTAAATATGACTTAGCCCGGGGTAATTACCAAGGAAGTGACTCGTTTTGAATTTGCCCAAACTGGGGACAAAAGGAAAAATTAAACATGAGCTTCTACTGCACTAAGTCGTTACGTTGACTCCTGTGGGGATTTTGGTGACAATCCTTTGAAAAATGGGAATCCCCCCCCCCACTCTAATCCATGACTCATAAAATTCCTCACAGCACTTTTCACCCCTTGTTATCAGCGCCTGACCTCCTATCACATATTTAATGCTTGCTGTCTGCCTCCTCTACCAGAAGGAACAGCCAGATTGTTTGCTAATCCCAGTCTGTAATCCTAGCACCTGGAAAGTGGCTGGTACACAGACAAAATCCTCAATAAATATTCTGTTGAGTGTTGATTATTAACCTCCTCCAAGAATACCACAAGGCGAGTAGGGAGGAAGATACGAGATTTCAGCCTACTCTCATACTCCGTTGGATCTAATACTTGAAGCAATCTCTTATGGAAAACACGATCTCTCTAGATGAGTCTTTTAGACCTCTCCCCCCACCCTCCACCTTCCCCCTGTTCTTCCTAGAAATAGCATCTAAATGGATGGGGGGTGTGGGTAATTTCCTTGAGTTCCCCATCCAGATCCAGCGTCCACCCTTTCCCTTGGGTCTGTGCTCCAGGGAGGGAGACTCTACAAACCTGGGGCCCTTGCACTCTGGTTTCTCGTTGGGTTTAGCCAATGGGAGGAGACTGGCAGGAGATACGAACCAGGAGGATGAAAAGGCTGAGTATATTCCTTCCATGTCTTCCTTGTTTGGCCAACATGGTTCTTCTGACAGTAGCCATGTGGCTCTACCTCGTCTCTTGTTGGGCAGCCCCTCTTCCATGGCTCCAACAACGGTGTCCTCCCCTCACCCCTTCTGGACTAGGCTTGGTAACCATTTCCGGCTCTTGATGCTCTGAGGGGATTCGACATCTTTTGTTGGACCCCTTAAACTTGCTCACCCCCAGGGAAGAGCCACATCTTTAAATTCTCTTCAAATCCTGAGCTTCCTGTGGCTTCTGTTTCTCCCTGGGCCCCCCATGGACACACAAGGAGCCTGTGTCTTCATGGCAGAGGGGAAGAAGGTGTGTCCCCAGCCTCGCGTTGTCTCAGAATGTAAGTATTGGCTCAGGAGCCCCAGGACATACTTAGTGCTGTGCTCATACCCTCAGCTAAAGCTGTAGTTGCTGTAACACATGGTCCATGCCGGTCTTAACCAGCACATGGTGGTCTTTCCTGCTGCTCGGACAACCTGGCCCTTCTTCTGAGTGATACCGTTTTCCATTCAATCCCAGGTGGGGGGTTCACAGCCATCAACCGAGCACCTCTTGAAGGTCAACAGAAGCCTCAAGGTCTCCCCACATCATGCGAAGTCATATTTTGTTTTACTTTGTCTCCTGCCCTACACCCAAATCCCACCTGCCTGTCTCCTCTCAGGTTCGCAAACAGGGAACCGAGCAAAGGCTCTTGTGCTTTCAAATATTTTCCAACCACTTAAGCACAGTGTGAGCTTCTGAGTCTTTGGCCCGGTCAGTGAGATCTTGCTCACTTCCAGACCTCACCTTCCTTTTCCTCTCAGGGCTGTCTTGGCAGGATGGCTCAGTTTTCTAGGCCCTATTCTTGACTCTCCTGGAGATCCGACCTCACACAGTCGTGGGAGCTGGCACACCCCAAATCCATAGAGCAAGCTGGAAATTCAGGCAAGAGTTGATGTTGTATTCTTGAGTCTGAATTCCCCAGGGCAGCAGGCTGGAAATTCTGGCAGAGAAGAAGAGAATTCCTTCTTCAGAAAGCCTCAGTTCTTGCTCTTAAAGCCATCTGCTGATTGGATGAGGGCCACCCCCTCCCATGGAGGTAATCGCCTTTATTCAAAATCTGCTGATTTAAATATTAATCACATCTAAAAAAAATGCCTTCACAGCAACATCTTGATGGGTGTTTGACCAACACCGCAGCCCAGCCAAGTTGACATATAACATCAGCCATCACACTTGCATATTTATGTGATGGTTTTAAAGGAGGTTGTCACTTCCTGCGTTAGTTCAAGGAGCTGAGAAGCGGATACCAAGATACTGTAAGACATACAAGAGTTTTACAGGGGAGGGCTCAGGGGGAGGTGCAGAGCAGGTCTGACACTTGTGTAAGAAGACAGGGAAAGAGGGCGTTTGAGCACCAAGTCTCCGATGCAGCGCAGCTCCAAGGAAAGACTGGCTAGGCGGATGAGGACTCCTCCAGCCAAAGTCACCGATTGGAAGAATCCCAGTTTACCCCTGTGTTGCCCAGTAATTGGCTGGGAGTGGTCTGCGAGAGGCATGGCTTCAGAGCACGGGGTGGAACTGTTTGTGCCATCAGTCACCTTTGCCCCCACAGCGGGAGATGATGTATTTTCATGCCTCACCTCCCCATTACTACAGTTAACCCCACGTGGGTACAGTTATATCCATGCCTCTTCTAAATACACACACCTTCCTAATATGTGCATTTCTGTATGCATGTATGGATGGATTTCACAAAGGTCCCGATGCCATCTGTCAGCACTAGGCTTCTTTTATTTTTATTATTTTTTCCAGATTTTACTTTTTTTAAAGTCATCTCTACACCCAACATCGGGCTCAAACTCACTACCTGGAGTAGAGAAGAGTCCCACGCTTCACTGACTAAGCCTGCCAGGTGCCCCCCCAATACATGCATTTATTGGAATCCCCTATATAGAAATACATGAAGCTTCAGTAAGGCTAGAAAATAGTGACCATGATGGGGTTCCACAAAGACTTTTTTAGCTGGGGAGATGTTTTTTTTTTCAGTTCAAAGACGAAGGAAAAGTAACTTTCAAAATGATGTCTGTAGCTCTACCTATGAGTCTTTCTAGCTGTGAAAGAGGATCAAAGGGCAAACCACAGAAGAGATTTTTGTCCTGTTGGATTGTGTTCTGTGTTTTCATACTGGTTAGGTTTACATTCTGAGATATGAAAAGGAGATGAACATTTTCTTACTTGTGCATGGGTGCGGCCGTTACCTCACTGCACAGATGAAATGAGATGGTGTTTGTTATCATATCACTGAATGGGTGGAGGAAGTATGTGTTTTGATATAACCGTTAGCTGTGATTTTTCCTTGTAATTATTGGATCAATATAAGGAAATCATGCAGCTAGGGTCATGAGACGAAATGAATTTCTCAGAAAGTATACTGGGTTTATGTAAAAAAAAAAAAAAGTATTCACTTAAAACACAAAAGACTTTAGTTTGCTAAGCAATTACACAATGGATTCTAGGCTGCACAAATGTACTTGTGTATACTTTCTGGAACATTTATAAAGGTAACAAAATGATCTAACATATTATTTTGATAATACGTCTGATGTGCATTGGAAACTCAAACATACCGCTTGGAGAAAACACTCAATTCCTTAGAAGGGATCCGTCAACGAGGTGGATGTTTGAGATGTGCCCTTTAGATCATGTCATATCTGAACTCAACTTCCCAGTCTTCAGGCACTTGAACCCAATAAAGCAGCCACGCACAAGATGTCCCAGACAGTACTGATGAGAGAGCTTCACAATTGCATGATCACCGGGAAGTGTAAACCACACTCGAGTTGTATAACAGCAGCAGCAACAAAGGGGGAAAATGTTCTAGCCACATCGTGCGAGAAGTGAATGACCCCAAGGAACGAACACTACTTCTCACCTATTGGGTTTGCAATTTCCATTGCGAAAAATTTCCAAGAAGCTAATTATGAGCCCACAGCTAAGGGAGCCTCGGATCTCCTCATTATATTTAGATGCACTTCTCCCCCACACAGGTGAAAATGTGATTTTCACCTAAAATAGAAAAAGAGGGAGGATATTAAATTGTATGTACTCTATAATTACAGCCAGTATCATTGGGAAATGCTTATGAAGCAGTCTGCATGACCGTTATATTAATGACAGCACAGTGTTTTATTGAATAGATATACTATTCTCAGTGTGGTTATTGGAGAAAATCTAAAATGATTTTTAATGAGTTGAGCTGACATTGTAAATTTCCTATATTAAATATATAGCTATCATATTCATTTATGCTGTATATTAAGCATATCTGTAGTTATGCTACATTTCCATACATGCACCTATAGTTTTTCATTAACACTAAAGTTAGAAGCAATTTAGTGCTAACAGTAAATTCTCAAAGGATTTGTTTATCCAGTATTGTTCATATCAACCCCTTTTTGTATTTCTCTATACTTCCACAGTCATTACTACTCTGCAAAAAAAAAAAAAAAAAAAAAAAAATGAAGTGGGTCACATTTACCTTGACTTCAAAGTCTATTTTTTTTTTTAACCACTTAAATTCTTTTTCATCCTCCCCAGCACCCCTCCCAAGGCTCCCAGCCTCCGTTTGGTCCCATCTTTCCCATTAACGATTAAAAATGATAGTTAACTGAAAGGCTACTTCTCCAAGTAACCACCTGCATTTCAAAAGAATATCAATCAAAAAGTACTGAGCCTATTATTCTATTAGAAGACATTTATTATTGAAAGATACTAGACTCACCTGGGAGATACTGAAAAGAACAAACACACAGGACTTGTGTGGTATTCTCTCTTTCCGTATGGGACAGTTGACTGCCTAGGACCCAATGCTAGACCTTGAAGCCTACAATCCAGGGCATCACCAGGGGGAAGGAGGCAGGACTTCTGACTCTCCATTTTGAGCAGACTTAAGAAGGAACATCTGCGCTGGAATTTGCATGAATGAAAAATACACTTTTACTGTACTAAGCCACAGTCTTGGGCTGGTTGGTTACAGCAGTTATCCTGCCCTAATGCATAAATTTGAACCAGAAGTAGGGTTATGCACAAAGAAATGAAGAAAGGAAGGAAGAAAAGAAGGAAAGGAGGACAGAAGGTAGGAAGGAAGGAAGGAAGGAAGGAAGGAAGGAAGGAAGGAAGGAAAGAAGGAAAGAAGGAAGGAAGAAAAGAAGGAAGAAAAGAAGGAAGAAAAGAAGGAAGGAAGGGAGAATAAAAAAGGGAGGAAGAAAAGAAGGAAGGGAGAAGGAAGAAGGAAGGAGGGAAGGACATAAACATCTAACGTATGAGACAATAGCTTCACGATGGTCTGTCTGCATGAGGGAAAAGTCACTGATATGGAGACTTTGGGCTATCACAAACACTTATTAAACTGTTGCCTGCAACAGCTGGGGAGGCAGATCATGGACCCAATGAATCAGTGGCCTTAGGGGAAATGATCGGGAAGAACCGGGGTCCTGATGTGTAGGATTATCATTGGATACATTTATCAAGGTGTCACCAGCAAAGTTTAGTTCAAGAGAAAATAAGAATAGCCAAGAGTCCAGTCCACTGAGGCCTGCCAAGATTGTACTGCTTCTAAAGCCAAACCATAAGAAGTGGGATTGAGGGGCGCCTGGGTGGCGCAGTCGGTTAAGCGTCCGACTTCAGCCAGGTCACGATCTCGCGGTCCGTGAGTTCGAGCCCCGCGTCAGGCTCTGGGCTGATGGCTCAGAGCCTGGAGCCTGTTTCCGATTCTGTGTCTCCCTCTCTCTCTGCCCCTCCCCCGTTCATGCTCTGTCTCTCTCTGTCCCAAAAATAAATAAAAAACGTTGAAAAAAAAAAAAAATTTAAAAAAAAAAAAAAAAAAAAAAAAAAAAAAAAAAAAATAAAGAAGTGGGATTGAGAAGGTCTTTGAGTGACATTAAGGGTCAAGCCCCGGCCTTCCAGCAAAGACCTGAATAAGATGGGGCCTCCTTCCTCAAGCCCAACCATGACAGGGTAGCAGGCGCTAAACCGAGAGAAAGAGGACAGAGGGGCGATGGAGCAGAGAAATTTGAAAATCTTGAAAATGAGGTTGGGGTCATCATGGTGGGTCCAGTTACTGGTTCCAGAAACTGATGACAACAAATGGGTCTGAAGTCCAAGTGTGACTGGACTGAAGTGTAAGAGTCTGAACAGGTAGGGATTCTGACGGTGAAGACAGAAAACAATCAGCGGCTTCTCCAACTCTGCAGGGAAAGAAAGAACTCTCCAGAGCATAGAGAGAGAGAACATGGAGAACAATGGACAAGGGTCTCCCTGACAGACAGCAGGACCAACGTACCATCAAAGGAGATCCCCGCCCTCGGAGTGTCGCCCCCAGAGTCCCTGCACTGCCCGCGAGCCCCTCCTCCATCTACTCCCACTTGAGAACCATTAAGAATGCCTGAAGAGGGCAATATTCAACTCCAAATAAAGAATTAGAAAATTCCAGACCCTCTGCGATCTGTGCCAAGAGCATCACGTTCTACATCCTCACAGTAGGGACTTCACACGAGGCTGGTCTACACAGCAATGTCGCATGCTTATCTCCAAGGCAGAGCGGTGGATTTGGCAAAAGTCCACCTCAGAGTCCCGGGAGGGCGCCGCTGGGTCAAGAACCTAGATGGGTGAAGCACAAGTTGTTTGAACAACTAAGGACAGTCAACATAAGAGACGCCCAACAGAGGGGAGACAAGGCAGAGACTGAGTTGGTGTTGGCAGAAATCATCTTCAATCCGCGACAAGACCACTCCCCTTCTGTGGCCGTTGCCATCTCCCAGTAGAGGCAGCCGGCTCTCTGACCCGTCCCGTTTTCCGTCTGCGTGGTCGGGTATGGCTGTGTGTGTGAGACCATCCCAGGCAAACCGTATGAGGTTTTGCATTTCTGTGTTGTGACTTATTTTAAAATATTGCCACATACACGTGAGTATGCATGCAAGTTAGTCCCAATTTACATCTAGAAGAGGGTGCTGGGTACCTGATGTATTCATTAGGCATCACCTATCCGGGATCGCATTGTTCCCAGGGGTTCAGACTGGCTTTGGTTTCTAGTGATCTCAACGGTCAGGTTGTCAGACCGAGGCCCTTGATGTGAGAAACAACAAGCTTTGTGATTTTGAATGATCTTTTCCCTCTCCACAGAATCTGGCTTTCGAAACCATTTTCTCACTACGGACAGAACAAGTCGGCGTTGACACTCTCAAGTCCTATCCTGGATGTCAAAAGCTGAACGCTAGATTTTTCTTTCTCTTTGCAGTTTGGCTGCAACAATCCTAAATCTCCATGAGGCAAATGGGTTCCTCTGGCCCACAGGGGAGGTCACAAACAAGGAAACGCAAGAGAGAAAGCACGCGAAATATTTCAAGAAATATTATTCCTGCCACACAGCTGGGGCACGATCCTGCCTTTCCTCCACGGTCGAGCTTCTTGAGTGAGTTTCTCTGATTTGTTGGCACCCAGTTATGCTCTCACTATTACTCTGAAATTGCTACCACCAAATATCACTGGCAGACTGCTTTTCGCTAAAGCCAGTGGATACTGCGTGAGTCAGAATGTGCTTACTTCCATGTAGAAAACCCTCACATTTCAGTGGCCTCAGTTTGAAGGTCCTATGAAGGTTTTCTTAGGTCACAGTCCAAAGTGGGGGGGGGGGTTGTCTGCTGCAGAGTCAGGGATCGGGCACCTTCTATCTCATGAAGCCACCACGTTCCGCCTTCTATCTCGTGAAGCCACCATGCTCACCCTCTAAGGTCACTGCAGATCGGACCACAGAGAGGGGGAGGTGACTCCTGGGACAATGATGTGGGGTGAGGCGCATCAGCCAGCTGGTCACATGGCTCCAAATACATGCAATGGGCTGGGAAATGCAGTTTGGCGAGCCCAGGAGAAAGGGCAGATACGCAGGTGTCCGCGAGCGGCCAGCATCGTCCTGGCTCCTCCCATGCCTGGATCTCTTCGAAGTTTTCTGACTCTGTCGACCTCCCACTTGTCTTGAAATGCCTTCTTCTCTTCGAAGCGATTCGAAGGCTCCAGACACGCTTGGTCTCTTTGTCTCGTCTCTGGCCACTTCCCGTGAGGCTCGTCCTCATAGTCCATTACCTAAGAGAGACCGCCGCTCCTCTGTTGTCTCCCTTGGCAACCAGCTACGGGAAGGGTCCTGAGCGCGGCCCCCAGCTCAGGCCTGTGCTTTCTACCTGCTGGCAGCTGCCCTCACCACACGTACCCTCCTCAGCCTCCTCGCCCTTCTTACTCAGTGACTGGCCCCACATCCCTGCCATACCCCCAGGCGCCACTGATTTCCTCTTCTCCTTCCCTTTCCGCTTCTAATCCCAAAGTCCTGACAATTCTGCCATCGGAGAATCTCTCTCATCGATATTTTGACATCCTGCCCTCTCTAAATCCTGGCTCAGGAGCCATGGCCATTTGCCCTGTCTATTTCAGCTTCCTCCTAGGGGACTCCTGGCTCACGCATTCGTTCCCCCATTATTCTCCACAATGCAGACCGGTCTGATCAACCCCAGTCTGTGGTCCTCAGGATAAAATCCCACCCACTGATCAGGTCTCTCTGGCTCTGACTCCATCCCTCCGCAGGGGTCTCCTTGTAGTCTCCAGGCCAACTCTGTGCGATTACACTTGGGCCACAAGATTCTCTTCCCTGGCCAGACCCTGGCTGTTCTTGAGGCTGGTGGTGTGCCCAGAGCCACCTTCCTTCCGCTCTCATTTTCTCTGATTGATTCTGTTCATACTTGGGGGCTGGTCATGCGCCTCCTCTTTCCCCATCCCCCCCACCCCCACATCCTCACATAGCTTTACAATCCTCCTTACATCTCGAAGATCACTATCCTACATGCCTACAGGTAATGGCAGGTATGCAGCTGTGTTCAATAACATTTAACTGAATAAATGAACACATCACAACCAGAAAAGGAGGGAGGAAGAGGAGAAGGAAAGAAAGAAAAAGAAGTTAGGTGTTTAGTAATCTGAGACACATACTGGTATAGTAAATCCTCATTATACTAAAAACCAACAAAATACAGAACTACAAATCCTCCAGTAAGTAAACTTACAAATACATTATGTGTAATTAGCATTAAAGAGCTTTGTAGAGTGGTCCTGGGGATGTTCTTAAAGTGTATCTAAGCTCTAAATTCATTATTTCTGGATTATCTTTAAATGAAGAGACCCTCAAAAATGCAGGAGCAAAGCCCTGTAATAATAGCTGCACCAAATTGGTATTTAACTCTTCCATTGAAAGCTGTTTTCCTAACACACGATTATCTATTTTATTAGTATTTGAACAGTATCCATTTTTTTCATCACAAGGGTAGCTACAGTAAGCAAGTGTTACTCTTTTTAATCTTAAGAAATGATCTAGAATCAAAATAAATTAAAAACCTCATTTCCTTTTTCTCCCCCCATCAAATGAGCTCAGTGGTAATAATTTTTCTGTTTGGTATGCCTGCATTACTAAAGAAACGCCAATGATGTAGACTGCATTTTAATCACCAAATACATCAGATTTGGTAACAAACAGCTTTGGGACTGCTAAATCTTTCTCTCATGCGTGGTCAGTAGGCAACTAGGATTCTTTCTGGCGAGTAAAATGAACAGTATCTCCATAATTATCGTGATTGATCCTCAGCCACGGGAGAGGCAATGCTGAAGCTTGCCCCAAGGGGTAGCTAGCACTCAGTGTGGCCGGAGCAGTGGTCACACAGCGAAACATCTGGCATGAGAGGGGTCCCTAGAGGGCACTGGGGGCAAACACCAGGGGTCAGGAGATGACAGAGTAAGGACACGTCACGCGAGGGGAATACAGAGTCTGGGACCGTGGTGTTGAGGGGTAACGGGATATAGGACTGTGTATGTGCGTGCGGAGCATGTGTTGAAGATATCAAGAGACAGAGGGAAAGGAGAGGGTTAGTCACAGGAAGCATGTGCTCCGGTCCTAGAACCCACTCGGCCTGGCTCTGTGAGAGTCCCTCTGAAGGCTTTGCCCCAGGTATGTCTATATCCCATACTTCACAGGTGCAAGGTGTCGTCTCATGGAGAATTTAACTTGCCATGATGGTCCTGTCGGTTACAGAGGGCACTGATTGTTAGCCTACCTCACAGATGAGAACATTGAGAATCAGGAAAGATAAAAGTGATTTGTTTACTGGATGAGGTTCATAGTGAAGACCAGAGCCTGGTGATTTGAGCATCTGGCCTCAGGCTTTTCTCAGTTTCTGCTATAGCACTCTCTTTCATACAAGTGCATGAAGCTTAAGCAGAGAGACGCGATGGTCATCTATATGGTATAATTTGGCAGAGATATAAGAAGGACTCCATCAGCTACCCACCCACCAGTAACACCTCCATCAATTAAGAAACATCAAATCAAGTCAAAAGGAGACCACGGGGCACAGGCAAACCCCCTTGTGTCTCATTAGCCAGTTATCCCTTTCTACATTTGAGAATGGAGAGGACAGAACCCACCAAATGCTCTTTTGTCTTTCTCCTGTCCCCAAACAAGTGGCGTAACAACGAGGTTGCCCCTGTGCATAAATATACATGCCAGGGTGCTACGATCAGATAGATGATCAGATAGATACCTAGCTAGGTAGAGACAGACAGACAGACAGACAGACTGATGTTAATGAGGATTTTAGCGGGTTCTGTGGTGGGCTGGCTCCTGGCCCAGCTGTGTGTAGCCAACCCAGAGGTCACGGGAAGAGGTATGTACAACTGACGAACAAGTGATCGGGCTTCTGGGAGGACAGGGCTCCATCAGCCATCGGCACCCAGAAGCAGGTGAGAGAAGGTAAGTGGGTATTGAAAGATTTTATCATGTTTAGAGCTCCCCCCCCCGCCCCCCCCGCCGATGCTTTTAAAGAGGCTGAATTATGCCCTAGATTCTTTTCCTCCAGGAGTCTTCACTTTAAACAAGATTTCAAGGTAGTTGGGATGTTGTTGCTCCACTTGTCAACAGCTCCTGATGGGTTCATTTACATTTCACTGCCGAGATAGCTGGGCAGGTGTACTAGGCTGCAGCTAACAGACGTTTTTTGTATTGTTTGTTCTTTCTGTTCATCTAATTGACACATTGTGTCTTGTTCTATATTATATTTTGGTGCTTTATGGCAAAATGTCTGCATTTCTCATCCAGTTACCCCGAGGTGTTTCTTGTGAGCAAAGGCTAATATAATGACCCTTCTGTGAGAGGAGGGGCAGTTCCCCAAGTCTTTCCAAATCTGTGTTCATGTCAACATGCTTGGACCACTTGACAGAAGGGACCTCAAAGGTGATTGTGATGGTGAAATACGAAACTAAGTAAGAAGCTCGGAGAATGGGGAAATCTATTCTCATAAAGTTAGTAGTGGATCTTACCTGGTGAAAATAAATAGACTTTTCACGAAGACTGAAACACTGCATAACTCAAAAGGTATACTGGAGTTTCAGAAATAGCTATAGAATAATTTTAAAATAAACTTCAAAATTCACCTTTTTGAAATTCAGATCCTTCATCATAAAATAATTGAATTTCCAAGCTTGGATTCTTATCCAAGAGATACGGGGCCACCTGGGTGGTTCAGTCGGTTAAGCATCTGACTTCAGCTCAGGTCATGATCTCATGGTTCATGGGTTCAAGCCCCCGCATTGGGCTCTGTGCTGACGGCTCAGAGCCAGGAGCCCACTTTGGATTCTGCGTCTCCCTCCCTCTCTGCCCCTCCCCCTCCCCTCAAAAAATAAACATTAAAAAAAAAATCCAGGGGATATGTTCTCTTTTTGGTGTGTCCATCAACCCAACAGTGAGTCAGTCAATGAGCATTTTCCCCTGTGGATGCCATAATGAAGTATTAGACATGAATCCTGCCCCAAAATGTGGCCCCAGGACTAAAGCTTAAGAAGCCAGGAGGAATACACAACAGTGCATGTACATGTTGAGGACTGTGAATGCTATGTCGATTCAGCAAAGGCAGAAGCTGTTGGAGCTGGAGGCTGCATGGAAGAGGTGGAATTTGACATTGGCTTTGGAAACTGCACATTTGGAAAGGGAGAAAAAAAGTGGGTGAGGGTTTGAGGCATTGGTGTCTGCCAGGGTGAGTCATCAAGTCAGGAGTAAGCATAGCCAGTGAGTGGCCAAGGGGCACGGCTGGTGGCCCCATATGGGATAGAGCTCACTCCTCAACTCTCTGGCACAGGATCCTAATACACTTTAATCTAAACAGGCAAGTATTGGCAAAAGTGTTGATTACTTTAAGATAGAATCTAAGGGAAGAAAAAACCCACCTCTATAAATAAATTACTGATGAAATGTGATGACACTCGAGTGGCCATGGATGGCTCCCTGATTTCAAGGAGCTGCGTGTGCTTGGGTTATCTTCTGTTCTTGCCTTGTATCCCGACCGCTGGAAGCTGCATACCCTGGGTGTGCCTCCCTCACCACTTTTACTCATTCATGCCAATCTGTTGATAACCTGAAAACTTCTTAACCCATAACCGTTACCAGTAGTAGCTGAAATTAAAGATGGAACGGCATCCCAGAAATTCAGTCATGAGCACAGTGGTGCAGGCCAGGGAGTTTGGAGGCACAGCGGCTACTTTCCCAGGGCCCACTGTGCATATGTATGATGACCAATCCCAGAGATGACACCCGAGGAAGACAGAACGAGGCTGTTGTTTCCACACCTCAAAGTCTGCATTCTTCTCATCTTCACAGGAAAGAGTGGCTGCTCCTGTATTCGTCACGATTACTGTCCCCTTCTCTGGGTTACTTTCCCCGTGCAGACCTTGCATGCCTTTGGCATACATACATGCCTAGCATACAGGCACCCGAAGCTGGCATCCTTGGGTTGCCCATCACCAGCTGCTAGGACAGCTTGGTCTAATGGTGGACTGTCATCAACTTCTTGCTGTTCTGAAATTTTGTATCTTTATATAGTTAGGTCTTCTGCACTCTGCAGTTACAGGATTCGGTAGATATACATTGTAAATTGCTGTATCTTCTTAGTGAAGAGATTCATCCATATGGAATTCATATCTTTACCTTTAAAATGCCCCTTTCCCCCTTAGAGTATGTATTTTTCTGATGTTAGTAGAGCTTCCCGGTTGTATGTATTATTATTTTATTAGCTTTTCCCAAATAAAAATAAATTAGTGTTTGACATCTCTTCTCTTATCCTTCGGTTCAGGTTTTCTGGGTTCTTACGTTTTATGTCTTTTTAACTATAGAGTTTGGGTCCACACTGTGATCACTGATTGTTTGAATTCGTTTCTTCCATGTTGTTTTTTTCTTTTTATTTGTCCTACTTATTCTGCATCTCTCTGCTTTCTCTCCTGTTTTTCCTGCTGGAAATGATTTGAGGTCTGTTTTTGTTGTTTGTATCTCTTCATTCAATTTCTTCATCAGTTTGGACGTTATTCTTTCTAGATCTTTTGGAAGCACTACGCATTTTAACGAGTATCTTTATAAATCAAGCCAATTATAATGCTTTAACTCTGATCACCCACTATCGACTGAGTTCCTCACTTCCGCCATTCGTTTGTTTCAAAATATACTTATTGCTGTTTCTAGATTTATACACTCGCCTGCCATTTTCATTCCTCAGTTATTTTTGTATTTGTCACACCTTTCTTTGGAGTGGTTTTTTCCTGTAGCTCATCCTTTGGAACACGGCCATTTACGTGTGGTCTGCACAGTAGCACTGGTCTGCAAACCGTGAGTTACCGCTCCCAGACTGAGAAGGCGCTTGATCCAGAATAAAAATCAGCTGCATCATTAGGAACTCTGGTGATGGCAGCCAGCATGTTTTGTTGCCCCGGCAAGACTCGCGATGAGAGATGCAGTCTTTTGACCGACACCCTAAAGCAAGCCCCTTGGCTGGTCCTAGACCCACCTCTGCTTTGAGTAGCACTGCTCTGGGAATTCCTTCAGTAAGTGCCTGTCAGTGTTAAATCCCTTCAGTTTTGTTTGTTTGTTTGTCTTCTCGGTTACTAAGAGTTTTTATTTTGTCCTTATTCTGGAACAAATAGTTTTGATGTAGAAACTATTGGTTGATGGGAGATTTTCTCTATTTGCTGCATATGCTGTTGACAGACTAGCTCTCAGCCCAGGATCATCCTCTGTGGGAGATGTGCCTTTTCTCTCTGAGAGATGCACTTATAGTCTCTGCTGCTCTGCACCCCAGGCTGATGCTTCTCGGGGGAGATTCCTTCCTATTCACCCCGATCAGTGTTTCTTGGGCCAGTCTGAAGACTGGATTTCAGCAATCATAGAGGTCTCTTCCATTATCTCTTCAAATAATATGTTTTCTGATTCTGTGTTGTCTCTGACACTTCGATGGCATGAATCTTAGACTTTCCTAGTTAGCCTGCGTTATAGTTTGATACAGCCCCCCATGTGGCAACAGGGCACTTCTGTAGATTCAGCTTCTGGGTCAATAATTCTCGATCAGCATCGTTTAGCATAAGGCTTGTTGTTAGGTGCATAGATAGACAGATGAGAGAGGTGCTGGGTGGGGGGGTGGGGCGGGTAGGGATTGATTCTGAGAGGAAATATGAGGTCTCCGGCCAGAGAATAGACAGTTTATCACTCACAGAACATCTTGGCCCCAGCTCCCCAGAGCCCAATGGGATGAGAGAGGTGTTTACCAGCATATTGGTCATATTGAACTACGTGTCCTTTCTTTAATGTGCCCCACCTCTCTCACCTCGCTGCTGTCCTCTCTCAGTCGAAAACCCCCCTGCCTCTCCTCATTCGGATGGTGCCTTGTAGTTCGTTTGAACACCCACCAGGTACCACACGATCCAGGAAGCCTGGTGCAGACTTCTTGGTGGCTTTAGGACCTGTACTTATGTCTCCCAAGGCACTCATCACACAGTTTTCCGATAAATGGATTCCTGCCCGTCTGCCGCCCTGCACTGTAGACTTGCTGAGGGCAGGAGACAGCCCCTCCATGTTTGCGCCCCTCATGCCCCTCCTAGAGCCTGGCACGTACTGTTCCCAGTGTCTCCGCCACCCTCCCGGAACAGGCATTGCTGTCCCACGTTCTATTCTTTATTCTTATTTCGAAAGACTGTGAGAATCACGAAATGTTAGACGTAGAAGAATATCTACTTTGCATTACATCGATTTGTTATATTTAGAGTTCATTTCGTCTTGGCTTTAAGGACCGATACCAACGCACATCCCCTTCATATCACGGGCCAGGACGAGGCCAAGCGCCTAAAATCTCATTTCTTGGGAGGACGGACAGGCGAGTACCTACCTGCCCGCAAGGAAGGGAAGAGGCAGTTGGGTAAGGGAAACACAGGTTTGTAAATGTTTTAGTCGTTCTGCTCTCCCAGAAGCGGCCCAGTAAGGAGAAGGGAAACAGGACAGACCTCTCTTTCCCTCGGTGTGTTTTCCCTCACTTCCATTATGGAGTTCTGCCCAAGTCGACAGAGCAGCAGCAACTTCAGCGCATCTCCTCCAGCACACCGTGATTTGCACTGTTTCATAACCTGTTGGTGCCTACTCGTTGATAATTCTAAGCCCGTGTGCTCCTGCTGATTTTTACCGCAGAGGTGGAAAAGCACTAAATGGCAATTCGTTCCTCTAATTTTCCTGTGCAAACAAAGTCAGGGAACAAAGATGCACGGTGACTGCAAAATATCATTATTATTTTATCAACAATATTAATACAGTACTCCATTAGAGAAGCATCTCAGTAATAAATGCACCTAAAAGCAAGATAGTGAAGCAATGCAAAAGACAAATTTCCATAATGCTACATGAATTATTTTGCATAGGGCCAACTGTAGCTTGCTGCTGCCCAACAGATTAATTGCAAGTTTTGCAATTCTCCATCTGTCACCGGCTTTCAGAATGCACACTAGCTATGACCAAACTGACTAATGCAAACCCAGAATAAGCAGAATTTCTAGCACAGCGGTACTGAGACTTCAGGGGCTATTGCTGGAAATCTCTTTAAAAGGTAAACAAGATATCTATTGTGATTGAGAGATACAGTTTAAAGAGTACCCCTCTTTGGGGGAACCTGGGTGGCTCAGTCAGTTAAAGAGTTCGACTCTTGGTTTCGGCTGAGGTCATGATCTCACAGTTCGTGAGTTCGATCCCTGCATTAGGCTCCGTGCTGATGGTGTGGAACCTGCTTGGGATTCTCTCTCCCTCTCTCCCTGCCCCCCACCCCTCCCCACCACTTGTGCACATGCTCTTTCAAAATAAATAAATAAACTTTAAAAACATAAAGGGTGCCCCTCTTTGTTTGATAAGATGCATGGACTTAAATTCACTGTAGGGTTAAGGTGACCAAAGATGAGGTCTACTTTCCGAAAGAAGGGACACACTGGAGGGTGCACAAGGCCCAAGGAAACTTCATGCTTCAAGTGTAAAAGGGGGTCCGTGGAAGAATATGGGCGAAACATTACATCTTTATCGCCTATAAGCACTAACTGAAAATCAGCTGCTCCTTCTGTTGTGAACGTAGTCAGCAACCACTGCCCCACTAGCAGCACCTCTGACCTTCTTCACCACTCACTGATTTTTCATATCACATTGCAGTCACAAATGTCTTCAAACAGTGTTCACTCCCAGCACAATTTTGGAATGATAACCACAACATCTTTTTTTTTTATTTTAATTTTTTTAACGTTTATTTGTTCTCAAGAGAGAGACAGAGCGTGAACAGGGGAGGGTAGAGAGAGAAGGAGATACAGATTCTGAAGCAGCTCCAGGCTCTGAGCTGTCGGCACAGAGCCGGATGTGGGGCTCGAACTCACAGACCGTGAGATCATGACCCGAGCTGAAGTCGGACGCTTAAGTGACTGAGCCACCCAGGCGCCCCTTTATTTTTTTTAAGTTTATTTATTTTTGAGAGAGAGAGAGAGAGAGAGGGAGGGAAGGAGGTGGGGGAGGGGCAGAGAGAGAGGGAGACACAGAATCTGAAGCAGCTCCAGGCTCTGAGCTGTCAGCACAGAGCCCGACACGGGGCTCGAACTCACAAATCGCGAGATCATGACCTGAGTTCAAGTCGGATGCTTAACCAACTGAGCCACCCAGGCACCCCTCACCCACAACATCTTGATTAAAAACAGAAGAGACTCATAAATATGGAGAACAAACTGAGGGTTGCTGGAGGGGTTGTGGGAGGGGGAATGGGCTAAATGGGTCAGGGGCACTGAGGAATCTACTCCTGAATTCATTGTTGCACTATATGCTGACTAATTTGGGTGTAAATTTAAAAAAAATAAAAATAAAAAAAAAACATATGGTACTATATCAAATTTATTTTTTTCAAAGTTTTGATATGGGCAGTTTCAATATGAGTCATTGCCTTTGTAATCCTCTGGATTTTATGATTATTTTTTTCTTATTTTCACCTTTTTGCATTTAAAAACTTTATTCTGAGGATGGCCTACAGACTTCAGATGGTCAGCAGGTCTATATCTCAGAAAAGGGTCAGAACCCTGCCTGAAAGGTCAAAGAAGGAAGGAAAAGGCAGAGATTCTGTTGATAAAGTTTTCCAACTTCACAATTTTGCTCTTGGCAAAAAAAGCAGCTGCTCCCTTATGAAAACACTAATGCGCAATTTAAAAATCAATTTCGGGGTAGTGATGATGAGCACAGCTTCCAGACAGAGCCCCTGCTGTGTGGCCAGCCAAACACCATCCAGATCCTCAACCTTAGTGGACACCAGACACCTGACCCCTGGGCAGGGAAAATCACCTTTCCCATAGCAATGAAAGAACCCCATTTCCTACGTAGGGATAATTATCTGGATTGGTATTAACTGAGGACTAAAAACAAGCACAAAAATTAAGTGGGAAACACGAGAGACAAACCCCCCCCCCCCCCACCACCCTACAATCATTTCTCTTTCCTCTACAAGATCACACACGGTCCGCAAACGAACGGAAGTATGAGCTTCTGGGGTTTGTTTCTGATGTGGCCAAACTCACTTGTAACGAAACCAAATAGAACGTCGATCACGTCTGAGTGCTAATTGTGCGGTAGACACACTGCGGAGCAAATGAATATTTATTGAGCGCATGCTATGTGCCAGAAGTTTTCTATACCAAGGGTCAGCAAGCTTATTCTCTAAACGGCTGGACAGAAAATGTTTTCGATTTCGCAACTCACACTAGTCTCGGTCACAGCTGAGTGCAGTGTGAAAGCGGCCGTGGGCCATCTGCAAACAGAGGTGACTCCGTTCCAATAAAACCTTATTTACAAAAGTAGGTGCTGGACCATATTTGGCCCATGGGCTGTATTTTGCTGAATTCGGTGCTAGATATTACAGCACTGAGCAAAGGACAGAAAATCCCTCTCCCATGGGCTTATATTGTGGTACAAGGAAATGCACAATTGGCAAAGTGAGTGAGTTAATTCCATGTATACCTCAGGCTGATGGGTGCCATAATGGGAAGCCCAGGAGGGCCAGGGCCTGGGTGTCATGAGGGGAAATTGCAATGTTCCGGGGGTCAGAAAAGGCCTCTTTGAGAAGGAAATGTTGGCAAGACAATTCCAGCTTCTTGGATCATTACAGCAACTGTGCAGCATAACCAATGGCCTCTCTTTGAGACCTATTAAGAGAAGGCAATTTACTTGCCAAATCCACAGGCCCAGGCCCCTCCAGGCCTAGATGTCAGTATTCCTGGGAGCCACAAGGCCGTGAGACTCATTTAAAGCTCTCCAGCTGGTTGCAACATCCAGTCAGGATGGACAGTGACTTAGGCCCCACTGACCTCTAAGTCATTAAATTTCTCTTAAAGAAAACAAACCAACAAAACCTACTAATATTTTTACACGCAAAACTATAAGTTAGCAGTGTTAGATATTCTGTATCTTGGGAGGTGCTCATTACTTTGGTCCAGATGTTCTGGAAAGCAGATGACAAGGTACGATCAAACGTACAAGATGTCTCTTAGGGGAACACTTGATAGACAGTGGGGTGGGGTGTGGGGAAGGCTGGGGGAACCAGCAGGCCTGGTGTCAGCACAGGAGAACTGCCAGCCCTGAGACAAAATACAAATGACCACCGCTGTCCATCCCAGGTACCGGGAGTGGTTTCTTTTAATTTTTTTTAAATGTTCATTTATTTTTGAGAGAGAGACAGAGACAGAGCTTGAGCTGGGGAGGGTCAGAGAGAGAGGGAGACACAGAATCCGAAGCAGCCTCCAGACTCTGAGCCATCAGCACAGAGCCCGATGAGGGGCTTGAACCCACAAGTGGTGAGAAGACGGGTGCTTAACCGGCTGAGCCACCCAGGTGCTGACTGAGAGCGGTTTCTGATGCCTCGGCCTCTTGGAATGAATAAGAACACAAGTGCCAAATTCACGGTTGCACACAGTGTACGTGAGGCCTCACTTAGCTGCTTGAGCCGTAATACCACGTCTGGCTGCAAACATAGCTCATCTGTTAGTGTGCGTAAGCCGACGGTCTTTGCCCAGGACCAGCCCGGTTTTTGCAGGGCCCAAACTGCTGAGTTAAGTGGGTACAAGGTAGCGATCACTTTCCTTGTACTCTTTGAGTCTTTAATGGTGGCACAAATCTTCACCCCCATTAAACGCACAATCGACTAGGAGTTAGGGGATGTTCTAGGGTTATGACTTTTGTAGCATGTTAATTTATTTTTTCTAGTTATTCAAAATTTGTCTCAAAAACGATGAAGTGAAATTCAGGAACTTAAACACTTATTCCCTAATTATGAGATTTTTCTTTAGAGAATCCTGTGGTCAACGTGGCTGACACGTTTATTTCAATGTCATATAAGTCAACACATTAAGGTTGTAGCCACTTCCCAGCTCGATGCCATGTTACAGAGACAGGAAAGGTAATAGAATAAACCTATGTCCTCTGGGAAATAGTTTTATCTCCAAGGACTGCAAACATTGCATTAAGCACTTAAAAATTGATTTTGAAATTATTGTCACAGGTTTATCTTTCTAATGACACCACAGGATCAGGTTTCCGTTTGCAGCTAAAGACGTCACTGCAGGGGCGCCTGGGTGGCGCAGTCGGTTAAGCGTCCGACTTCAGCCAGGTCACGATCTCGCGGTCCGTGAGTTCGAGCCCCGCGTCGGGCTCTGGGCTGATGGCTCAGAGCCTGGAGCCTGTTTCCGATTCTGTGTCTCCCTCTCTCTCTGCCCCTCCCCCGTTCATGCTCTGTCTCTCTCTGTCCCAAAAATAAATAAACGTTGAAGACGTCACTGCAGACACCCACTGGTTCTGCAAGCCATTCCTGAGGACGTCACTCTCATCGTGATGGGACATCCCTGGGGACAGGGGACTCCCACCTCTCTCCAACACCTGACATTCATCCTGTGTTCTCGAGCTCAGGGAAAGAGACAGTTAATGCTTCACCATGAAAACGCTGCCTACCTGTTCTTTATTTGTGACATTCCCAGTGTCAATGGTAGAGTGGGGACGTTAAGTGGGAGATATTCAAAGGAGCATTGAAATTAATTCCCAAGTTTCCAAGCTCAGACTTCTATAGACCCTACTGACTCTGAACCCATAAACAAAATACCCATGAATATACCAAGACAGAAAAATTACCCAACTACCCGGGCAATGGCAAGTCAAGGTACATTGCATTGTGACTTCCATCTGGCAAAAGCATGCTTCATTACACCTGGAGAGTTTGTGATAATTGCATGGCATACTGTTTCAATTATTACTAATAGCCAACACTAATTGGTGGTTTGCTTTAAAAACTATCAACATGTAATTTCAAAAAAATAGCACAGATTCTAAGTAAAACTTTACACTATTTATTACTGTCCCAAATGACTGATTTCCACCTTGAATATTACAGTTAATATTTGGTACCTTCAAGTTACTTGGTGCCATGGGCTGAATTGTGTCCTCCTTCTCCCCCAGATTCCTATGTCGAAGCCCTAACCCCCATCGCGATGGCACTGGTAGACAGGGCCTTTGGGGAGTAATCTGGGTTAGATGAGGGTCGACGAGATTAGTGCCCTCATAAGGAGACACGTCAGACAGCTTGCTTCCTCTCCCTCTCTCTGCCATATTAGGTACAGAGAGGAGGAGGCTGTCTGAAAGCTAGGAAGAGGGTCATCGCCAGGGAACTGACTCGGTCGGCACCTTGATCTTGGACTTCCCGGCCTCCAGAACAGGGAGACGTGCCCTCCAGAGGTTTAGCCCCGGGGTCTCCGGTGTTTTGTTCTAGCAGACCGAGCTGGCATTACACTTGGAATAAGGACTATGGTCTGAGAATTAAACTATCAAATCAACCAAAAATACATTATGCAGAGTCACTGTGGAGAGAAAAGAGCTCTCGGGTGAGAGCAAGAGTTGACGACCACGGGATGAAAGGTGTTCATGCAGGGGCTCCCGGGTGGCTCAGTCGGTGGAGCCCCCGACTTCAGCTCAGGTATTGATCTCGCAGTTCGCCAGTTCGAGCCCCACATTGGGCTCGCTGCTCTCTGCACAGAGATCACTTCGGGTCCTCTGTGCCTCTCTCCCTGCCCCTCCCCTGCTTGCGCATGCTCTCAAAAATAAATAAATAAATCACAAAAAAGAGAAAGAAAGGAAGAAAGGAAGAAAGAGCGTTGGTGCAGGGAAGGAAGGCACAAGGCAGGAGCTGTGTCTGGACCACAGAAAATAATTATGGAATAGAGGACAAAAAAAAATGGTGGCACGGGAATCGCACACGGGCAGGCCAGCCTTGCCCCTGAGTGTAAAATGGTGCAAATCAGAAGGGTACCCTGAAGGTCAACTGGGGAGCTCAAAGGGGTGTGTAACAGTCCGTTACATCCCCGTGAAAGCACTGCGTCTACAGCATGCTCTGTGCTGGTTCGGCCACCGCCTCTGCGCAGGGAACCCAGGGGACACAGCGGGGTCCCCGCCTCCCTGCACACACGCCATCCTGCATGGGGCGACCCCTCGGTGGCGCCCCCATGGGGACCCCCGCCCCCCAGGACCTACAGAATTCCTTTCCTTAAGTTTTCTTTTGCACAAACACCACTCACAGCCAAGACAGCTACAAGCCCCAGCGATCACAGGATATGGCGTATCAATCAACAGCAATTAGGCAGGCTACGCAGGCGCTATTCCAGCAAAACACAGTTCAAAACCAATCTAATTCTAGGGCACATTCTTGCTCTCACTATTGGATTTTTAAAATACTATTGCATGTCCATAGCAGTTTTCTTCTTCTTCTTCTCCTTCTCTTTCTTCTTCTTTTTCACGTTTATATACTTATTTTGAGAGAGACAGAGAGAGCTTGAGCAGGGTAGGGACAGAGAGAGGGAGAGAGAGAATCATAAGAAGGCTCCGTGTCTGGAACGCTCTTGGGGCTCCATCTCAGCCCCATGTGATCTTGACCAGAGCCCAAATCAACAGTTGGATGCTTAAGCGACTGAGCCACCCAGGTGCTCCCACAGCAGTTTTAATATAAAGGTGTTTCAGCTTTTCGAAGAGCTCAGAAGATATCAGACACTATTTTATGTAAAGCTTTCCAATCCCACACATAAAACAGTTTTGAAATGGCAGTCCTGTAGCGGTCTTTTCTCTTTGGCTTCACCTTGCATCGCAGCCATCCAAAAATATTCTCTATATTATCATAGAGACTTACTATATTTAGTCTACTGTCTCCTAATTTACTACCCTAGTGTTTACGATGCACCTGTTACCGAGGTTCCTCCTGAAATAATCCGCCTTTCTTGGTGCCTTCCTTGGCCCCGGGGCCATCACCAGCCTCTACATCCTCCAAATCGCCCCTATGACCACGCTGGTCCTCAAGGCAGGGATAGGACAACCTCCTGTGGGCGTTCTTAGCTCTGTTACAATATTACGTCCCTGAGATGTGTGTGTGCTATGTATGTCCCATTAGAATGTACTTTTTGGAGCCACTGTAATGAATACTTGATATATCCAGGTTCTCCAAAGAAAATGCCGATGCAAAGTAAGAGCTTTAGAATGTGGTGATCAAAGAGTGCTTAGCAATTTGGAAGGACGAGCGGTTATCTTTTTATTACAAACACACACACACACACACACACACACACACACACACACACACACACACACACACAGAATTAAATATTTAAGCCAAACCAAAGGGCACCGTTTAAAGCACTCGGAAGACAGCTATTGTCAGTTCTTGTTATTCATAATGGATATGTTCTGTTAAGTCTCCATGAACAATGAATTAGCAAATACTGGGCTATTTTTCCTACGGAAAAAAAAGGCTCAGATTCCTTGAGCCTCTGGTCACAACATTTTCACCGAAAAATCAATATATAACTTCGCTTTATGGGTGTTTCTGCTTAAAGAAACCTTACTTAATATCTATTGTTGCCTCATTAACATTGAACTCACGGCCAATGGCACTAACTCAACCCGAACGAAGCTCATCTAACACGTGTATTTTCCCCATAAGGCACATTACGGCCTTCTTGCATTTAGGAACACAAGAAAGCACTTCGGCACGACAATTAGGGGCCATTTTAAACAACAAAATCAGCAACAAAAAATGCAGAAAACATGTCCCTAAACAGATTGTGAAAAAAGAAAGCCCTTGTTTACAGACTGAGAGCTTGTTTGACCTCAGCGCAGAATCGCACCTCCGGCCCCTGGATGTGTGTGGCTCTGGGAATGTCTGCAAGAGTCCACAAGGGCACCCAGAGCACAGATTGGGGTCACTGACCCATTTTAGCGAGTAGGCGATTTCACAGATGGGGAGTCCGCCGGCAGTGAAGGTCACCTCTGTATGAATCTCCTCATTGGAGGGGACGTGTAGGGGCCTAAGGGGGCTTTTCCTTTGGCAATGTTGCCTTAAAAACCCATCCACACCCTTGAAAGGGCATCCTAGGGAAAGGCAGGGACCCCACGTCGCGAGACTTCTGTTCGGGCCTAAGCTCTGCCAGTAACAAATCGTTTACATGCGAACCTCAGCGTCTTCACTTACAAAACCCAATTCGACAGGGTGAGGACACCTCTTTTCCTTCTTGTTTATGTGAAAGGACACACATGCTGCTGATGCACACCAATTTGGGCTTAAAATGGTGTGATTCCTCCATAAAAACAGTCTGTTGACTCATGTGATCCCTCCCACAGTGTGAATTTACTACAGAACCTGAGCCCCTGTGGGGACCTGTATGTCCGTGGTAAAGCGTGGAGACCTTCAGGAAGAGGCCAGTGACCTCAACACCTCCCCAGGCAGGTGCTGTTCCATCACAACCAGTAATTAAAAATTGACCCCGACGGGGTGGCGGATCTGAAAGAAGGCAACTCCGGGAAAAGGAAACACACACGGGATTGATGACGCGGCTCAGTCTGCTGAGTGTCCCGGCTTTAGCTCAGGTCACGATCTCACGGTTCGTGGGTTCCAGCCCCGCGTCGGGCTCTGCGCAGAACTCACTTCAGATCCTCTCTCCCTCTCGCTCTGCCCCTCCCTGGCTCGCTCGCTCTCTCTCTCTCTCTCTCTCAAAAATAAGTAAACATTTAAAAGATGACATTGATGATGATGATGATGAACACGAGCAGCGATTTGCTGTTTGGAAAAATAAGAACAAAAAACAAACAAAGGATTATGCTACCAAGTCAGTAAACAGAGAGTGATGTTTATACGATATCATATAATCTGCTCCAAGCTGGCAGTGAGCAGCTGGGGCAGCGACAGCCAAACGAGGAAAGAGAAATCAAGTCTTTGTACGTAGATTTTTTTCCTTTTGTCTTTTATTTTCCTTGACGTGGCTTAGATGATCCTCGCCTAATAATAAACTACTATTTTATTTATGTCCGTATGTATTTTTAATTACCTATTTTTATTTTATTTTATTTAAAATTTTTTTTTCAACGTTTATTTATTTTTGGGACAGAGAGAGACAGAGCACGAACGGGGGAGGGGCAGAGAGAGAGGGAGACACAGAATCGGAAACAGGCTCCAGGCTCTGAGCCATCAGCCCAGAGCCCGACGCGGGGCTCGAACTCACGGACCGCGAGATCGTGACCTGGTTGAAGCCGGACGCTTAACCGACTGCGCCACCCAGGCGCCCCTAATTACCTATTTTTAAATCAAAAACTCTTTACCCTTGTCCTTGGGAACTGCAGTATTCCAAGGCTGCTGTTTTCCACGTTCAAACACGTTATATGTAAACAGTTGCTTATTACATGGCCCAGGAAAAGCATCACCAATCATTCGAAGTTAGTTAAGCCCAGGAACGTCATAACCACAAGGAGGAAACCAGAGGTTTGCAGACCTTCCTTGAGCTTTCCAGCCATGATGGGGACGTCACATGAGATCAGAAGACCCGAGTCCTGGGTTGTGAAAATGAAGTGAGCAACGCTTCTTGACAATGTTCCGTGCTGCAGAAACGGAAGGCGCTCGAAATGCTGAGGAGGGAGAATAGCAGTGGGCGTTCCGGATCCTTCCAGATTTCCTGGCTCCCTAACAGGTGGCTTTGCTCCAGGAAGCCGGGCTCTGGGTGGTCAGAAACGTGGAATTCTCAAGACAGCCGCTGGACGATCCCTCCACACGTCCCTCGCTGGACTAAGGACTCCCTTAGTCCCACCTGGTTCCTTCCAAGGCGGGTGATGAATCGGGCAGACAGGTATTCACCGAATGTGAGAGATGTGCCAGACAGCCTGCTGGGCTCTGTCACTTAGTGTCACGGGAACACTTGACACGTGTGCTTTTCAATTTGGAGCCAAACAGCCATCTTCCATAAAACTTGTGCGACAGCGGAAGTCTCTAGCACTAATTTCTTCTCCTATGAGCAACGTCCTGTCTCCTTATGAGCCCGCCTTTCTGCCCACCGTCAGGAAAACAGGTGCCGCTGTTCCGTTTTTGTTTTTTGTTTCTTTCCCAGACTGTTAAAAAAAAAAAAATCATGATGTGACAGGATGTGCGTGCATCATTACAATGGGACATTCTTCCCGGAAAAAATTTGCTTTAGATTTTGCCATCTTTCGGATCGCCGAGGAATACATCTCTAATGGGGAAATACCAGGCAGAGGCACAACTCTTCTTGGGAGTTTCCAGCACTGTCTGCCGATAGGCTCCTTTTCCGCTTCACTCAGGCCACAGGGCACTTCCTCCTTCCCACCGACGCCCAGGTCTGGTGCTCCCTGGGCCCATCACAGCACAACTCACTGTGCTGGCGTCTTACACCAGAGAGGAAGTGGGCTGATGCACCTGCAGTGTTCACGCACGCGTCTGCATTCACCAAGGCAAGGGTCCGAAGAATAGCACCGTTGTTTTGGGAAGAAACGCCCATCTTTGTAGTTTTGTCTCCACCTCAAAAAAAGGGAGAAAGTAGTGGAAATTCCAGGATCACGGGGAGACAGAAGGATGAGGGACAGAGAGGTGAGGTTCTCGCTCCCGTGCAGGAAAGCCAGAATGTGGGACCATAATCCAAAACTTAGGGCTTTTATGTGTTAGCAATGTTGAGGATACACAGCAACTCACCTGCACAGGAGAAAAGTGCCCCTCTGAGTCAGTGCTGATAAAAAGACTCATCTGGAATGACTCTAATCCTAAAATTTAATTTATCCTATATTTAGGAGAACACACATTATATTACCAATGCAGCCCCCATGCTCATTATTCCTTTTCATTATAAAATTTATCTGACACAAATCATGATGGATCTTTAGGTTCTCCAGGTTTTTAAACATCTAATATAGCATGTAATCTCTTACAATGTAGAGAAAATCTATCATAACTAGATTAAAAAGGTTGACTATCATTTTAATTCAATGAAATGGGTAAAGAGCATTTTTATTAAATTTAAAAAAGTTTAGTCTCGCTTTTGACATCGGACGCACCAAGAAAATTATTCCACATCTTCATTTTCTCTTAAAATGGAAAAAAAAAATGCAGGCAATTTCAGTCTCAAAGGCAGTGTAAATTTAAGAAAAATTTATGAAAAATAACAACTCGGCCAAACTACAATTTAATAAAGGAATGAGACAAGGACCGTCAAGTGCATCAATTGTGAGTGCAAGAATGAGAATTGAATTTGGTGCTGGTGGTAGGGGGAATGAGGGCCATAGAAGATCCTGGACTAGGAATTAAGATATTTCAGTTCTTGCCCTTGATGGAACATTGACCACATCATGGTGGACAGATCTGACACACCGTTGCTCATTCAGTAAATGCTACTGGGCACCTGCCATATGTCAGGAAAGGTATGAAGAGTCGGGGTACATCTGTGAAAAACAGTGATGGGACCCCCAACCCTGTGTGCTCGCATTAGGGCTCCTGGCCCCAGGTTCACGTCTCTGTGGTTCCCGAGCACGGCTTACACGAGCTCCCTTGGTAACGTCCAGCCTCACACTTCTAAGCACCATCCACACAAACGACTTCTCATTTCTTATCTCCGGGTCTGTCACCCCCCCACCCCCGAAACCTGGATTTATATCCCACTTCTCAGATGGTTAATAGGCACCTGAAACCTGACCAGACCCCTGATCTTTTGTCCCCCAACTGCTCCTCCTACAGATACCTGGGAATTAACCTTGTCTCCTCTCTGCCTGGCCCCGGGGTTTCTGGCACAACATCCTTCAGCTCTGTGTTAAAAACACTGTGTCCTCAGAACCCATTGGCTTCTCCCCACCCCCACCACCGGGACCCCAAGACTTTGCCTGGGTTCCTGCAACGGCCTCCTGATAGGTTATAAAACCATTGCTCTCAACTCACTACACCTACATCTTAACATGGAAGCCAAAGTGACTTTTTAAAAATACAAGGTCTGGTCACACTGCTCAAGAAGTCCAATAACTTAGCATCTCATCTAGAGAAAACCCAGTAACTTTCCAGTGGCCTCCATGGCCCTACATATCCTACCCCATCACCTCTTACCTTATCACTGTCTTGACTCACTCCATGCCAGCTCCATTGCCGCTCCCCCCCCCACCCCAGACAGGCCAAGCAATGCTGCCTCAGGGCCTTTGCACCTGCCGCCACCGCCATGGGCTCACTCTCTCTCGCCTTTGGGGTCTATGCTCAACTAGCATTTTCTCAAGGGGGTCTCCTACCCAACCCCCTTCACACCCCATGCCCTTTCCTTGCAATGCATCTGCCACGATCTGACCTACAGAACACGGCACTTAGTTTTATTTTCCGTCTCTCCCTACCAACACACAAACTATGTGAGAGATCTTGGTCTTTTTCACTGCTGTGTCTTCAACGCCCAGCACGTCACAAACTCCTGATAATTATTTATCGAATCAGGTGACAAGAAATGCACTGAAAAAATAATTGGTGTAATTACACGTTATCTTCACTTTGTGCATGTGAGAGAGAGAGAGAGAGAGAGAGAGAGAGAGAGAGAGAGACAAAGAGAGACGGAAATAGAGAGAAAAAGAGAGAGGCAGAAGAGGGCTTAGGCTTCCACATGATATCCAGCCATTACACAGCCAACATGAATTTTGAAAACTTGATCTGTGGGGCACCTGGGTGGCTCCGTCGGTTAAGCATCCAAGGGCAGAACTACAGAAATGCACTTTTGAGATATATTTTCAAGAACACATTAGAGGGATGCCTGGGTGGCCCAGTCAGTTAAGCATCAACTTCAGCTCAGGTCATGATTTCGCGGTCCATGAGTTCGAGCCCCGCGTCGGGCTCTGTGCTGACAGCTCGGGGCCTGGAGCCTGCTTCGGATTCCGTGTCTCCCTCTCTCTGCCCCTCCCTCACTCACACTATGTCTCTCTCTCTCAAAATAAATAGACTTTTAAAAAAATAAAGAAAACTTGATGTGTACCAGAAAATTTTAGATGCTGTGATGACAGACATGGTTAACAATCAACCAGGAGAGACAATTTAACAGATATGTAGCATCACGTAATGCTGTTTCTGGGGGGCTTGGAGGCGTGTGGCCCAGCACACCCCCCGTGACTCCATGGAGGTGAGAATCCACCTTTCTCTTGAAGTAATATGTATAGTGTTTGGAGGTGTGAGCAAAGGCCTGCTGGGCAGGGGCCAGCAAGAGTGAAGTCATGGTGTTGTTATTTTTCTTTCTTTCTTTTTTTTGTTTTGAGAGAGAGAGAGAGAGAGAGAGAGAGAGAGAGAGAGAGAGAATCTTAAGCAGGCTCCCCACTGTCAGTGCAGAGCCTGATGCAGGGCTCAATCCCACAACCCTGGGATCATGGCCTGAACCAAAATCAAGAGACAGACGTCAACCGACTGAGCCACCCGGTCGCCCCAAACTTGTGGTATTTTAACCATTTGTCACACACTGGACATCGAGTCAGCCCATCTGCCTGGAAAGGAGAGTGTTTGAGGAAATAGAGGAAACACCCGTGATTTGGGCCGCACTGCAAAGCTTGAAATGCAGAACTAAGGTATTTGAGGACTACTGGCCAATTTCATATTATCTCAGGTTTTTAGTCACGAAATCCTCTTGTCAAACACGACCCATCACGAGGCCTAGGGGGCTGAAACGGTCACAGGCGGGAGGTTCAAGTCGAAGGGAGTCAAGGACTCTGTCCCGCAGCTTCTCCTACCCACCCCCCGGGGGTTCGAGCCTCATGGAAACCAGGGGCCCCTCGGACTGTCCTTGGAAACCAGGACAGATGAAGCCAGCTGGGGTTTTCGCTTCACTCCTGATTTACACGAGCGGGGTATCATCTGGGGACCTGGGCAATACGACAGAGAAACAGCTGACTTTGCCTGAAGGGCTCTCCCTGTGCCGGAAGCTGAGACATAACCCATGTCAAGGGCCCGGGGCCTGACCCGGCCATCCCGTGTGCTCATTCATTCAGTGCTCAGTCAACAAATATGCCCAAGTCTACTGTGTGTCAGGCATTTCTGCAGGGAAATAAAATTTGGGGAAATAAAATACCCCTACCCCCCCACAAAGCTAATCGTGTTGACTCTTGGGAAGGTGGCAGAGGGCGGCTGGCGTGCAGGTACGCGTGGGCCGCCAGGCTGGAGCTGTGTCTCCAAGTACAGTCTGTCCCGACCTCTGCACCTTCTCCTGCTTGCTACAGTCAATACTCATAAGCCCCACACCCATCTTGTGGCACTTTTGCAGTGGCTCACAAACACGCACAAAACGGTGGAAGGTTTAAGCGTCCGTCACGCCCGCTCCCAGCTGAGGTCAAGCAAGGCCATCCTCCGCCCCCGGGTTTCAGCTCCTGCTATAAACCAGAGCCCTCTCCACACTCCATGTACGGCCATGGTTTTCCAATTTGTGTGCCTTCCGCTGGGGATTTCGCTGCCGAACACGGCCCCCAAACGTAGTGACGTGCTGACCCACGTTCACGTTCTTGCCCTTTGGTGCAAGGCCGCGATGTGCATGATGGAGAGAACATGTGAGCCCGGTTCATGGTGCTGTGGGCCATGAGTTCCGTGCTGGAGAATCGACAAAAAGCACATTCGATAGGGGTCTTTACACGGAAACACACATAAAAGAAGGTTGCGTACTGATTGGCTGATGAAAATGATGCGGCCGGAAGCTCACAGGAAACTAACCCCGTAGTTCTCCCGGGAGTGACAGTCTGGTGCTCACTTAGGTCAGTGTCTAGGGGACTTGGTCAAGCATCCTACTGTGGGTTGTAAGAAGCAACTGTAGACGATTTTGCTTTGTTGTACGTAGCTGAGAAGAATATCGTGTAGCTGGTGGGGAACGAAGCCAGGAAGGAGGGAAGGGGCCCATATTTAGGTGCCCTGATGTTTATATTTCTGTACCGTTCTTCCGTACTTTCCAATCATTCGCAATAGCCCCTAGATGTGCAGATAAGGCAAGGTTAGAGACAACAGCTTTCCAGTGAGTCGATGAACAATCCCAGTCCTCTGTACGTGTGCCCTCTCCTGTGCTACGATTTAAGCTGGAATATGGTTATCTGCAGCAACTGAGCTCACTAGAGAACAGAAAAGGAGGGGCGCCTGGGTGGCTCAGTCGGCTAAGCATCCAACTTCAGCTCAGGTCACGATCTCGCCGTTCGTGAGTTCGAACCCCGCATCTGGCTCTCTGCTTCGGATCCTCTGCGCCCCCCCACCCCCGCCCCGCCGCCACCTGTCCCTTCTCTGTTCACGCTGTCTCTCTCCAAAATAATCAAACGTTAAAAAAAAAAAAAGAACAGAAAAGGAAATATGAACTGCCCCTAGACTTGGCTTACGACCAATGGACTCTCCGTGGGACTCATGTGAGGGATTTGAGAAATGCCACTTTGAGTATAATGTTCCTTACGCTTATAGTTTTCTGGGCAGTTGCTTAAAAATATAATTTCTTAGTGAAGACTAGTACTGACTATACCTGAAGCCATATTATTGCCTTTGCCCATTCAACTACATCTAAATAAATCAAACTCCTAAGAGTGGTCTATAAAACCTGTGATTTAATCACTGCTTTACTTTACAACTCTTTACTTAATTACAAATTATTTCAAACAAATGGAAGAGGTCAGATGATAATAGACACCCTACCAGATACCGATCCATCATTAATCACATTTTGTCGTATTTGCTTCAGATTCTTTTAAGGAGATAAAATCATACAGTTAAACCTAGCCCGTCCTCTCCCCTCTCCCTCCCCCGATTCCCAGGTGTAGGACCCTCATGCTGGCGTATATCCCCCCTCCTGGCTTGATGCCTTTACTATTTCTGCAGGAAATCATGGAGAGCACATAGCATGGTTTGGGCATTTAAGTCCTTATACACCTGGTACCATTCTCTACATTTCCTTCTGCACATTTGTTTATTTTAGTAAGCAATGTTTTAATCCACTCTGCCAATCTCTGTCTTAAGCAGCATATGGAGACCATTTACAATTGAGGCAATTATTGATAAGTTAGGAATGGGGTTGCCATTTGGTTTGTGCCTCCTCATTTCTCTTTCCTTACCTTCCGGTGAATTAGATGACACTGTTTAAGATTTCATCTCGATTATTCACAGTATATTTGAGTAGATGACTTCCTCCAGTTTCCGTGGAGGTTGTTCTGGGCATTACAACGCAAAACTCATCGCGGTGAGAGTGCCCACGTCTTCCCGCCTGGGGTGGACTGTAGGCGATCTTACTTCCCCTCAAGCCCCTCACTCTCCCCATCGTGGAATCGACTCGTCATGAGTATTTCCTCTGTGTGCCCCGAGCACACCATCACGCACCATTACAGTTTTTGCTTTAACCATCCAAGAGGACTTTTAGAAACTGCTGAGGAGGGGTGCCTGGGTGGCTTCGTCAGTTCAGTGTCCAATTCTTGATTTCATCTCAGGTCACGATCTCACGGTTCATGAGTTTGAGCCCCACTTCGGGCTCTGCACTGACAGCGTGGAACCTGCTTGAGATTCCTCTCTCTCTCTCTCTCTGCCCCGCCCCTTCTCACACTTTCTCTCTCTCTCTCAAAAATGAATAAACTTGTAAAAAAATGGGGGGAAAGATTTAAATTATTAAAAAAAAAACTGCTGAGGACTGATCCGGTCCATTCTACCACCCCTATGCTTGTCCCTGTCTGTGCGCTTGGTTCCTTTCTGACATTATAAGGCCATCTTCTGTTTTCAATCTCTGCTTAGAAAACTTCCTTTAGCCATTCCTTAAGGACGGAATTGGTTTTCCTCTGTCAGCCTGTGCCTTTACTTCCCCGTCATCCTTGAACTATGTTTTCCGTGGGCAGAGAATTTATAGTGCATGGTTTTCTTTCAGTTGTTAGGAAGTTGCCAGTTCCTTCTGGCTCCCGCGGCTTGAGATGAGAAATCTGCTCCCACGGGCAGTGGTGTCCACCTATAAGTAATGTGTAATTTCTCTCTGGTCACTTGCAAGGTGTTCTTTTGTCTTGGGCTCCAAGGGTGTTGATGTTAGCTCTTTGGTGTTTTCCCAGGGGGGCCTCAGCTCTGTTCATTTTGTTTCTATTTCTGTCTGTTGTCCAGATGGGGTCAATCTTATTGATGTTCCCTTAAGTTCTCTAATTCTACTCTCTTGTCATCTCTGCTCTGTTACTAAGCCCATCCACTAAGGGTGTTGTCTTTTTCTGGGTGGGGCGGGAGGTAATTGTATTTTTCGGTTATATATTTTCCATTTGTTTTTTTCTTTCTGATATCCCTTTGGGTCAGCATTTTGGATATTATATTATGAGCCTGAATCTTATTTCATGCATTGTCTTGTTAGCAAGCAGTTCCCCTGTTGAGGGGTATGCAGGACAAGGGCTGAGTGGGTGGGTGTGTTCACTTTCCCACGGGGCCCCTGACATGAGGGAGGATGGAGGAGGAAAGCAGAGTGGGCACCCCTGCCCCCACCGTTCCTTCATCTCATAGGAGCAGGTGCAGGCTCAGGCCGAGGTATCCAGCTGAACCGCTCGGACAGGGAATCCAAGTCTGACGCCCACTTTCCTGGCCACGGTGCAGTGTGGAATAGAAACTTCCCATGTGGCCCTACTGAATCCACAGCAGGGGCTTGTTCTGTTCTTGGTTCACTGGAGCAGCATCAGCATCACAAGACTGTTTTCTTGTTAGGCCACCCTCTTCTAGGTCGTTTGGCTAGGTGGCCAGGCTTTCCCTAGGTGGCCAGGCTTTCCCTGCTGGACTCATGCCTGAGTCCAGCCTGGAGGAGGTGTCACGCCCTGTGCACAGTCTACAGGCAGTGGGCATAGAACCCAGGGGGTCACGCCACCCTGCCGTTCATTCCTCGGAGCTGGAGGTCCCAGGACAGTCCACCCCTTCATCTCCCCTTTCCGTTTTCTGTGCTTGTTTGCCGTGTGCTAGTGTAAGGGGGAACCTGGGAGCTATGGGGCTGTTCCGCCCTAAAGGAGCTGTCAACAACGTTTCCCAAGATTTGTGGGCTTTATTATACACGGAGGCTTAGTTTGTTCAGTTTAAAAATCGGTGGTAGAGACTTAGTTCGTTCAGTTTAATAATCAGTGGTGGTCTGTTCTGTAGACACAGGGTTTTTTTGGTCTTTTTCCTATTCATAAATGTTTGCTCCCCCCTCCCAATTATTTCCTTTCATGAACAATGACGGAATGCACCTCCTAGTAACAGGTGTCCTAAATGCACGCCAAGACCTTCTTGGGAGTGACGCAGAGGGTGGAATTAGTGATGTGTAATGTCCCCTTTCTATCTGTCCCTCTCTCTACTTGATGGTTTTGTGATTGCCTCTACTAAGTCTCTACAGCCCCTAACCAGAGGAAGTTGTATATCCACGCCCTAATTCCTATTTGGCGGGGAGGGATGGGGGTTGTCAAGAACCTTATAAATCCAGCCACTGAGCCAGGGGGCAGCTCAGCCCAGGTTCTGACTTGGAGGGAACATCAAATCCTTCTGGCTCCCTGCACACACAAGAGAGCCATGACGACTTTGTCAAACTCACTCACTAACCAGAAGGGACCACTGCCACCCAAGCCCTTGGTATAAAGCAGTGAGCCTACAAAGCCCCCACCTGGCAGCCACACTTGCCACATTATTTCCTTTACACCAACTGAGCTCCCAGCTGCCTTAGCTTAGAGACCAGCAAGATGGTACTTGGGTCTTAATTAAAGCTTGTATCTCTCCCGTCTGCCAGTTTCTGGCCCACGGAGACGTGGATCTCGCTTAAAACTAGCTATGTCTCTTCTATTTTCTCCATGTATGTTTTATCTACTGTTGCCGTGTTCGAAGCAGAGGGTGGGTTTGGGAGAGGAGACTCAAAGCATGAAGTTGGAGAACCCTCCTTCCCCCAAATTCCCATCCTACCTATCTCGTGTGGGAGTCTCCACTGCGCTCCTGGCACGTCTACACCTGTGCCTACTGGTCAGTTCCTGACTGTGCCATACTTTCTTCCCTTGTGCTTCTCATTGGTTCCCTCAGTCTCAACTTAATTCAAAGATCTTCTTTGAATACCAGTCTAAATTAGGTACCTTCCTATTACATTCAATGTAAGATCCTTGTTGTTTCTTTCATATCCCGTTATAACTTGTATTATTTTCTCTGTTCACTTGTTGCTAGTTAAATGTCTCATCCCTTAGGGTAGGAGCTTCATGATGGCAGGGGACGTGGCTCTCTAGAGCAATTAGAGGCTCACGTGGGGCTGGCACACGATTTGCACTCAATACGTACTTGCTGCACAATTATGGAGTGGGCTACAATGGACCATCACAAACCCATTACAATAATTGGTCTTTAATCATCATTACTGGTAATTTTGATTAAAATGTGCTCTATATACAATGTTTTTTTTTAATTTTTTTTAACATTTACTTATTTTTGAGAGAGAGAAAGAGAGACAGAGCAGGACTGGGAAGGGGCAGAGAGGGAGACACAGAATCTAAAGCAGGCTCCAGGCTCTGAGCTGTCAGCACAGAGCCTGGCGTGGGGCTTGAACCCACGAACCATGAGATCATGACCTGAGCTGAAGTTGGATGCTTCACCGACTGAGCCACCCAGTGCCCCTAGTTTACTTTTTTCTTTAGGACGAGCCAGGGTGGCAATAAACAAAAAATGGCTTGCTCTTTTAAAACTTAATGATGACTTTATTAGGTCATTAACAATGCCAACATAGAAGGGCAAAAATCGTGTGGTGTCGCCCTCCACCTCCCGTGCTTTAGTTTAACCCCCTATAATTTCTAGGAGCCTTATTTCCACCCGAAGGAAGCACAGGATAATTTAACAATGATTACTGATATCCTGTCCACTTACTTGCCTTTGAAATACATGCATAGTATCTTGAAAGATGAACCTCCCTTAAATATACTGCATTCGGTAAGTTTTCAACTTTGTTTTGCATGTTGTCAGGGACAGTGCTGCTGGAGACAGGGGCCCACCACTGCACAGCAGAGTGATGGCTCCCAGCCCCGTCCTGCCACCCAGAGAGAGCCTGGGTAGCTCGGAGACAGGTGCCACCAAGCCCTATTCCATCCATAATGCTTTAGATCTCCGTATCAGGATCTGCAGCCTGACATGGCTCACAGAGACAGTCACCGAGTCGTTGGCTTTCCCGTGTCCCCCGCGGTGAGGGGCACCGTTTCACACGGTGTGGCGGGACTCACCGGCTGGGTAGTCTCCAGAAAACCCACCGCACAAATGCACAGCCAACTGACCCCCGGGTGCTTGCTTTTGAACTTTTAGAACATGAGAAAATGGTATTGAAGCCGAATCTGCAAATACAAGTGGAGAGTGAAATCGGTTCTACAGAATCCGAATAGCACGCTCTTCCTTCCTGCTAAGACCTAGTGGCTATGAACCATTCCTGCCTATTGACCATGAGATAAAGTCTCAGCTCCATCACCAGCATTCAAAGAGCCAACCTGCTTTTTCTCCACGTAATCATTTTTCTAGGAATAAGACTGGCCTGCCCGGTTTACCAAGACAGGCTGCGAGAGGTCCCCCTACCCTGCCGCCGCCCTTTACTTAAATGATGCCCATGGCTTGTAATAACCAGAACCCCTTTCCTTATCTCTCAAAACCCTCCTCCGTCCTCAGAGTGAAGTCCGATCGCTTCTCCTCCAAGTGATCTTCCCTGACCCCCACAGCCCGTGATCATCTCCTGGACCCTCGCGTGGACAGCTCGGAAGGTCTGTCCCGAAATAGGACAGTGAACACACACGCTGATATGTAACCAGAAAGTGGCACAATTAAGCAAGAAGGGCCCCAGGCTGAGATTTCAGATTCCTGCTCTGGGAGCCATCCCATATTAGCACTGAGGTGCGGTCATGTCCTTGCAGGGCCCGCAGAAGCGACAGTCCCCAACCCTCTTGTGACCAGTTAGATCCACAGGACTAATTCTGGCCAGGGGACTCTGAGCGGGGTGAAAACTCCCCTCTGCGAGGAGGCAATGACCCCGTGCATATGTAGCCAGGCAGCTTCCCGTCCCCCAGGAGTGAGCAACCACACGGTGAGACGACAGAGCAGCAAAGTGAAACTGGCTGAGGCCCCGAGTCACCGTGCGGCCCACAGAAGACTTGGACGGAGTGAAGGAGCTTTGTTAGGCTAAACTACTTTTGTGGCAATGATGTGTAACCACATCAGTGATGCCTCAGGTTCCAGTCCTGCATCAGCCATTAACTGGAACCTTGGACCAGCCTCTGACTGAGGAGTCCAGATCCCCACGGGAGGCCAGCTCTGTTTCCTGACGGCACAGCACTCCTGGTGCACCCACAGTGTCCTCACCCGCTCTCCCAGGAAAGAGCGTAGGGATTGTTCTCAGCTCCTCATCATTACAAACACTGCTGCGGTGGGCACCCTTGCGAGCTTGGAAATAAGGGTCTTTACAATAAGAAGGATGGGATCTCAGGGCGCCTGGGTGGCTCAGTCGGTTAAGCGTCTGGCTTCAGCTCGGGTCATGATCTCGCAGTTCGAGCCCTGCGTCCAGCTCTGTGCTGACAGCTCAGAGCCTGGAGCCTGCTTTGGATTCAGTGTCTCCCTCTCTGTCTGCCCCTCCCCTGCATGCACTCTGTCTCTGTTTCTCTCTTTCAAAAATAAAAATAAACATTAAAAAATTTTAAAAAAAGGATGGGATCTCAATCTGGCGTGATCACTGCTGGAAAGTTTGCACGACATCGTGAATGCAGTTAATGCCACTGAGTTGTACATTTTAAGATTCTAAAATGGTAAATTTTATGTTATATGTGAGGTGACTGAGATGCTTGAAAACAATTTTTTCTCTTAAGGAGTTCAGTTTTGTTTGCACTAGTGATTTGCTTAGTCAACCCCTTCCTTGGTAAAGAACACAAAAGTAAACCAGCCCAGATTTTGCCAAATTAGCGAGGTACCATCTAATGAAGCTTTAGAATATAGCTTGAAAATCATTAACTGGACTAGGAGTCCAGCCAGATTCTACCATTATCGCCAGAAAGGACCTCAGTGACTTTTAAAAAAAAAAAATAATTCATTTATTTTCCTGAGAAGTAGGTGTGATATAGAGCAGTGTTTTATTTCCCCACACTGAAAATCTTCAGTTCTTCCAGAGACTATAGTGGCAATTACCTTAAGATAAGCAGATTCTTTAAGTCCAAAGTCACATTTGACCTATGTATATTGGCCGTTGATATCATATTTGGATATAAATTTGGGGGGAGTTGGGGCACCTGCGTGGCTCAGTCGGTTGAGCGTCCGGCTTTGGCTCAGGTCGTGTTCTCCTGGTTTGTGGGTTCAGGCCCCATGTCAGGCTCTGTGCTGACAGCTCGGAGCCTGGAGCCCGCTTCGGATTCTGTGTCTCCCTCTCTCTCTGCCCCTCCTCCACGCACGCTCTTTCTCTCTCTCTCAAAAATAAATAAAACGTCACAAAATTAAAAAAATAAATTTCTGCGGAATTAACATACTGGAGTCAATAGAAGTGTGTGCCCTAACTATGCTGGCCATGCTGATGAGCTGACCATGTATCTGGGTTTTCGGAAGGAGGGGGCCGAGGGCGATTGCCAGAACGGACGAAAGAGGCTGTTCCGAAATGTCAGAAGCATGCGTGTCTGCAACACAGAGCCGGGGAAAGGGGCAGCTGGGAATACAAGAGTTGGCATCTACAAGGGGTAGAGATGAAGAAACACCGCTGCAAAAGAAATGGGCACTACTCAGTGTCACTTTGCTAAATTTAGCCGGCATGGTTTCAACATCTAATTAAAACAGCAAAACCTGGAGAATGGACTTTGTCATATGCATCTTTTATGGAATTTAGAAATAATAATTCGGTATGCTGAATTAACTGCGCACGATCAATGAAAAAGGCGCCCATATATTTTCAGGAGTGCCACATCGTCAGACCAATACAACTGAATTATGACTGGGGATTTTATTAGTCAAGGCAAATGGCGGTAGGGAGGCATTCGCTTAATCGCAGCTGCATGGTTTATTTAAAGCAGGGAGACGGAACAGAGCACCGGCTTCCAAAATTTCCTATTCTGTCCCCGGTACAAATGTCAAAACAATTCACACAGCCTTACCGTTGAGTAGGTGAGCTGATGGCATACACTTTCCGGAGAAAACACACACTGACTCCTTTGACTCTCTCATTCACAGCAACTTCTAAACACATGCCGAAAACAGTCGCGCACAGGTGAGCACACTCTTTTACCCCCACAGACTCTGGATCCTGGCCCGCGCGCGCACACACACGTGCACACACGCACACACACGCACTCAGCAGGGCCTGTGCTCTGCAGCCGTGTGCTTGGGATTTACATCTTGCCTCTCCAGGATTTGTCAATGCCGTTGACAGAAACTGCCAATTGACTGCTTTTCTTTTTAAAATGTTTTCTTACTTATTTTTACAGAGAGAGTGTGAGCAGGGGAGGGGCAGAGAGACAGGGAGAGACAGAATCCCAAGCAGGCTCCACACCATCAGCACAGTGCTGGACGCGGGGCTCCAACTCACAAACCGTGAGACCATGACCTGAGTCAATGTCAGACGCTCAGCCAACTGAGCCGCCAGGCACCCCGTTGAGTTGCCCTGGTATCGGTTGTTTGGAATGATTTGGAATGATCTCTTTCATAGCACAGAGCATCAATGGATCATACTTAAGCTACCAATGATTATCTGGAACAATCTTCCCTTCCTCTTAGCTGTGCGGCGACTGAGAGATGAACTTGTTGCGCTCGGTCTTCATGTGAAACACGAGAGCGTTGGGCTATATCCCCTCCATGGCCTCTTCTGGTAAGAGCTGCCACGTGATCTTAGAACACGATTCAACTAACCCAAGGCTGTAGCTGGGGAGTCTTAGTTCCAAGGTTCCTGGTAGATACAGGCTCTAACTCCAGGCTCCTCGCACACAAGCAGTCCCACCGGAAGATGATTCTGGAGACACCACGAGGAGGTATCAGCCCCACTCCTCAAGAAACAGACCCCACTTTGGTAATAAACGTGAAAAGAAAATGCCCGTGAGAGGGGAAATGCAGGAGGGGCCCTGAAAACTTCCAGACCACCACTCGAGTCTGATCGCAGTGGAGGAGCGAGGGAGAGAAGCCTGGGGGCCTTTAGCGTCTACAGATGTCCTTCCCGGAGTCTGTGACTGGTGGCTGGCCATTGGTGCGGCCCCAGGCCCAGGCAGGCCTCCCTGACCATCCCCGAGGCTGTCCTTACTGGCTGGGAGGAGGGGCCGTGACCTCCACACAAGTGCAGTAGGATTCCAAACCACAGCAGGGGGCCCTGTCGGGCCGATGCCCCCTGCAGCTGGAGGTGGGCCGGGGCTTTCTCCTGGCTACTGCACGACCTACTTAAGAGCAGGTGCACTTAGTCTGATCGCCAGCACGGGCGTGGGGGACTGACTCGGAGACACACCCCGGAGCATTGCATCCTGGGCTGAGGGCCAGGGGTACTAATCTGCAAGTCCCCTGGTCAGCTATTTAGGGTTGCCAGCAGGGGCGTGAGTTCCAAGGCACATCCAGCCTCCCACACACCCAGAGTCCAGTCGACACAGGTGCTTGCGGCCAGAAATTCGGGACAGAAAGGGCCAACAAGATACGGGCGGGGCACCATTGGTAGGTAGACAATGGAGACCCACCTGGCCCCACTCTACATCCCTCCCTCCAGCATCAAGGCCACTTAGACAGAGCACAGTCAGGATTTGCTCTGTGTGGCAGCTTTAACGAAGTGAAAATACTGTGGACCCTCACATACCCCCAGCTGCTCACTCTTTCAACAAGATACAGACACCTTGGGACAGTCGCCTTTCTTTGCAGCCAAGGAGTTGCATTTATTCTGATCAGTACCCACACAAGATTTTAATAGCCCTTTTCCCTTTCTTTATGACATGCATTGAGAAGACTACTTTTATTATTCATTAAAAAAAAATTTTTTTAATGCTTACTTATTTTTGAGAGACAGAGAGAGACAGAGGACAAGCAGGGGAGGTACAGAGAGAGAGGGAGACACAGAATCCCAAGCAGGCTCCAGGCTCCAGCTGTCAGCACAGAGCCTAATGCGGGGCTTGAACCCACGAACTGTGAGATCGTGGTCTGAGCCGAAGTCAGACACTTAACCGAATGAGCCACCCAGGCGCTCCAAAAACTATTTTCGTTATTTTTAAAGATTTTATTAAGTAATCTCTATACCCAGCACGGGGCTTGAACTTACAACCCGGAGAGTTGCATGCCCTATTGACTGAGCCAGCCAGGTGCCCCAAGAGGACTATTTAAAAGTTAAATAACAGGGCTTGGGAAAACTCAATACACCCGGGGTGAGAAAACAAGGTACGGGCCAGTAGAGTTTCAAACAGAAGCAGAGCCAGCATCGCAGTAAGCCAGCATCCCCAGCCAGCGTGGGACACACTGTAGGCACCGGTCACAGGTACAACGACATAAGCCTCCCGCTGAAGAACAGATTCTGGACCACAGGATGTCTACAACAGCTTCTAATTGGCGGGCATTATTTGCCAAAAGCCATCTTGGATTACCTCACAGCCTAGGGTTGTATCATCAACTTGTTTAATTTTTTTTAATGTTTATTTTTGAGAGAGAGAGAGAGAGCACGAGAAGGGTAGAGAGAGGAGGAGACACAGAATCCGAAGCAGGCTCCGGGCTTGGTGCTGTCAGCACAGAGCCGGACGCGGGGCTTGAACCCACGGACCACGAGATCACAACCTGAGCCAAAGTCGGACACTTAACCGACGGAGCCACCCAGGCTCCCCACCAAGTGGTTTTCAATACGTGGCTGAAAGTGCCAAAGCAATCAAATGGCAAGTTCGGCTAGACGGACTTGTAAAGAGGGCTCCGTGTACCTGCACAGGTAAGAAGGTCAGGAAGGCACAGCTCCTGGGAGCACGGAGCTTTCAAGTCACGTGCCGACAGCTGCTGGCATTTTCCTCATGGTATGCATCTTGGAGCGTTCCAGAACTGCCCTGGATGCCAGGGTGACACACATGTGGTTGTTAACGAGTGTTGTGTAGAAACAACAGCTTTACCGAGTGCCCACCGATCGTTCAGTGGGTGTCCGATGAATACTAACGAATGTTAATACTAAATTAATTACGGAAGTGGTACCTGTGCGCCACGGGAAAAGCTTCATTACCCTGCATGCACTCTCAGTCGTCCTTCCAGACTGAGGAGAATGATCTACAACAGGTCAGTTCACTCCTTCCTCAGATCCAGGGCTACAGGTGAGGTGGCCAGCATTTCTGCCACACGTTACAAATGTCCCTGCCTTTTGCTCCCGCCTCCCTCTGCTGTAAAGACGGGATGTGAGTGTGCATCGCATGGGGTTCGACCAAAACCACCCCGCTTTTCTGAAAGAGATTACTACAGATATGCATTTCAACCAGTAGACCTACGAGGCACAAATGTAACTTTTTTGTTGTGGGTGTTCGGCAGCCGGCTTGGTACCGTGGGAAGGACAGCTGGAGATCTGTAAACATTCAATCGTAATATCAGAAACGAGGGATCGCCACCTTAATCTGATGTATCTATCAACTCAAGCATGGGTGGCCTAACAGTGACAGCACTGCTTATTCTCTGGAACAAGTTGGCAGGAACCCGAGTGTTACTCGCAGATGCCCCGCCCCCTCCTTAGCTCTCAAATATCAGCACTGGTGTGCTTTTCCGTTCCTCATTGAACTTATGAAAAGAGCAAAATATACAACTGTTGAACAAGGAAACTGTAGCTGAATGAAGCAAACGATGTGTGGCTGAGGTTAACTTTGCAAAACCTACATCATACTCAACGTGCGGATTTCCTCATTTCTGGGAGGAAGGAAGTTGGGAATCATCGCCTAATTGTTCCGCTTCTACTTTTGAGAACTCCCCGGTCACACTCGTCTGGGGTGGGCAGTGTTTGCTCTGACCTGAGGGCCATCAGAAGATGGGGGACCGGGGACCGGGAAGGCGGCAATGATCCTGTTAGACTAGCAAGGACAGAGCCTGCTGGTGTCCAGAGAGAAGGGAGGAGGGGAAGGTGGGGAGGGGGCAGCTGTGGAGGCGAGGAGAGAATCAGGAAGCTTCTGCTCATGTCCCTCTTACCTGCTTCCTTGAGCCTGACATAGTGGGATCTATTGCATGGTAATGCTCAACCGGGACTGAAACACGGAGCACTGATAAACACTGCCGGATCCGTAAGCTCCAAATTTTAGTGTCAAAAAAGTATGACATATTGGCAGAGCTGGCCACAGGACATTGCATTATCTAGCCTGCATATTCATCATGAAAAAGGAGTGATGGGAGTTGCAGCAGGCTGCTTCTGAAATGACTCCCAACGATCCCACTTGGAAGTGCCATGCTGATTACGAAACGGCAGGACGCTTCGCGAGACTGTAGCCTGCAGTTCTGTGGAAACAGAAGAGCTTTTCTAATGTTACCTAATAAACGCAGTTATTTAGCTAGAGGGATTTCTGAGCAGCGTGGAAGGTACCACCTGGGTTTTCTTGCTACTTACAGTATGAGAGAAGAGAGATACATTGAGTGAATGGTTATTAAACAAGAAGGGAATAGGGAAACTGAGACGGAAAACACATGGCCTTCTGGGTTCAGCCGCAAACTGTGAAGGGCTCAGAAGCCATTGCTCCCAGCCTCACAGCAAGAAACACCTGAATAAGTGGAAATCAGTGATGATTCTTGGACCCAGAAGAGAGGGGAGGTCCCAGGGCACACACAGCTCCCCAGGGGCCTGCACAAGAAGGGTAGATCTGCTAACCCAGAGCAGAAACCCTGGGACAGGAACAGGGAGGAACAGGTCAGCGGTCATTTTTGATAAACCGCTAGAAGCTGAGAGTGGACTAGCGCCAGGGCGAGGAAGTCCGCGGGCCACACTCACGGGATGCCCACCCTTGTGGATTCCACGTCCAGAAACGATGGAAATGACAGACTGTCTCTGAGTTATTAAGCGCTCCCAATGTCAGCTCCCAATGTTCCAGGCTGTCAGCGACACCTGCCATTTGCTGAATGCCTGTTCCTGTGCCTAAGCACCTTCTACGCATCAATACTTCGGGGTCTCAGGGTCGTCACCGGAATTTGGCACTCTAGTGCCTCCCTCCCAGCCGTAAAACCACCAAGAGAGAACCTCCCCAAGGACGTTTGCCAGGCAGGGCAAAGCCAAGACTCCGTACGACACGTGCCTTCACCACACGCCCCGTCCACTGCCACACACACGGATGCCCAGCACATGCCTCCCCATCCCTGGGACCGAAACCTCACGAGTTCGTCTTTGAACTTCTTCACGGGGCAAAAACCATGAAAGGGGATAACGGACTCTACCACATGGGCCTTATTCCTATTTGGGGACTCGGCCGAAACGATGAGCACCAGTAACACCTGAGAGCGAAATCCTTTTCCTCTTAAAGGGGCACCGCAAAGGGATGTGCTTCTTTCTGTTGGGAACCCAACACGAGGGAAGGAGCAAGTTCCGGGCTGGCTCTCCCAGCAGAAGCCAACTCCTTCCCTCACTTTGTAGGTGATGAAACTAAGGTTGTGGGGCCGGGAAACAGAAACTGAATTATGCCACTTGATTTTCCTTCCAGAATATTCAAACCGCAGTATCTCTACCTGGATAAGTCCAGAAAAACCAACCCACCAACCAAACAAACAAACCGACCAAGATTTGGCTAAATGCTACAGCCGGGCGCCAATAGGCTCTGGGTCCACTATTCAGACTTGAGAGTCTGTAAAATGTTGCAATGCGGTCTTCGTGGTACAGCTGTTCTTTCCGGGTTTGTTTTTCCTAGTTCCCAAGGGTCAGTTTTCCACCTCTACCCCAACGCTGCCTAATTAGATCATGACTTCACAGGCGCCAAAGGAAAAGAGAGAGAGCGAGCGCGACAGCCAGGGCCAGAGAGACAGGAACCCCGGGCACGCTGCAAACACTCGGGTCGGGCTGCAGAAAGGCGTGGGCGCCCAGGGCCGCCTTCCCCCGACCCGGCCCGCCTTCCCCCGACCCGGCCCGGGGCCAGCGGACCCAGACGCACGCGGCGGCGGGGACCGAGCCGGGCGGCCCGGAGCCCGTCCCTCCGTTCCCGGCCTTCGCCCGAGCGGGGGCGCCCGGCGGAGCCTCGCGTGCCCCCTCCCGACCATCCCGGGGAGCCTGGGCGGCGGGAGCGGGCGCCGGCCCTCGGAGGTGCCGGGTGCGCTCGGAGGCCGGCGGCGTGCGGAAGGCGCCCCCGCGAGGTGCCCGCCGCCGAGGCTCCGCCCGGGGGGGAGGGGGCGTCAGGGCGCGCGGCGGCCACGCTCCCGCGGTCCCACCCGCCGGACACGTACCTCCGCGCCCGTCCTCGGAGCGCCCGTGGGTCCGCGCGGCCTCCCGGTCCTGAGCCGCGGACCGCCGCCCGGGAAAGCAGCGCCGCGCGGAGCGTCCCCGCAGCCGCCGGCCTCGCTCCCTCCCGGGTCCCGGCAGCGGCTTCTCCCGTGCGGCGTGCAGCCCCGCGGACACCTGCGGCCCGCCGACTCGCCGCCCGCCTCCGACGCGGCTGGAGGGCAGGACCCCCTCGGCTCCCGGAGACGCGCTCCGGGCCGCCCTCCTGCGCCCGGGAAGTTTGCAAGGTAGAGCGGCGGGCCCCCAACTTGCTCCGGACATGAATCAAACGGCGGGAGCCTCCAATAACGTCAGGTGTCCCCCGGGGAAAGGCCACAAGGTAAGGGACCGCGAAGGGGGGCGCTCGGGCGGGGCGCAGGGGGAGGCCGGGCGAGCGGACCCCCGCGGGCTTGCGGATCCCGGGCCTCGGGGTCCCTCCGCATCCCGGCCGCGGGGCGGGGTCCTGGCGTCTAGGGGGCCGCCGGGGGCGGGGATTGCGAGAACAGGTGGCGCGTCCCGGAGCGGAGCCCACAGTGGGGCCGGCGCACCTGCCCGGGCTTCCCGGGGCACGGAGAGCCTGGGGCGCTGGCTCCGGGTGCGGCGGCTCGCGGGCACATGCAGATTTCCCCCCCAGATCGCAGAGTTTTCCGGGGGTCAGGGAAGGTCAGCGGTGGGAGGCAGGGCCTCGGGGGTCAGCGTGTGACCCTTGGGCAGAGCGCTTCCGGGCGGCGCTTTGGGCTCCGCGGGGCGCGCGCTCTCCTAGGTGTCACGGACACGTGCTTAATTAACTTTAATGGGCCACGCGTGCCTGGAAAGATTTCCAGGAAATCACCTGGCGTTCGGAGAAGGGAGAACAAGCAGCGGTGAGAAATTGCTGCAGAGGCTCCCTCGTCGCGCAGAGCCTGCAGGGACCAGACGTGGGAAGGGTGTGCTTGCCCGCGCGGAGAGACAGACGGCCACAGAGGCCCCCTGCTCCACCCTGTGTGTGCCGCACAGCCCCTGCGTGGCCACGGCCAGCGCGACTCTTCTCGTACTCGCTGGAGGCTCACCTCAGGTCGCAGTTAGTTTGCAAGGAAGATTCCTTACTGTGCTCTGGTCTTTTGTCTCCTGTTTGTTACACCTGTTTGGGCAGCACGTTAGTAGAAGATGGTGGTATTTGTTGGAAACTGCACATGTGAGGAGTTGGGTTCATTTGGTGGATGAAGGAACCCCTGGTCTGTTGAGTTATGTACGATGAGGAGTGAGACCGAATGCCTTTCCATCAATCGAGCGATAGCCAGCGTTTTGTACTCCAGGCAGATCTGGGTGCTGTATTTCAATCAGCGGGCCATACCTCTGATCTCCATGCTCATTAACGATGATTCGAGCAGTTACACTTTTCACATTTACTTTATTTAATATCAATAGGAAATGTCTCTTTAATACGTAGTAGCTGATATTAGAAGATTGTAAATGAAAAACCATCAAGTTTCTCGCACCGGTGAGTATGTGGTAGAGACATCTGTGGAGTTCGGAAGATCATTCGGTAATTTCTTTTAAAAGATGCCTTTGGTTCCAGTGTGAAAGTGGCTTCTTGGCAGAATTGGATTGCAAGGTACTGACACCAATAAAATGTTCTGGGAAGTGTTCAACACTGGGAAGTGGGCAACCATTCAGGATGTAGTAGGAGACCTGTTCGTCACAAGGGAGCACCTAGCGGGTCCGTTGAGTTCCGCTGATTCAGTGAACAGTCATGGTCAGCCGCTCACTTAACAAACTGGGTCAACTCCGATTAAGTTCTGAGAACTGAGAACGCCGAATAGAGATTTAAAGATTGCCTTCACCCTCTGGAGTGAAGCCGTTGTCATACCTGCTCCTCGTGCTTTGACCTTTCTGGTGGTCCCCATGGCCTACTGTCCATCTGCTGGGAGGAAAAAATTCCAACTCCCTTCCGGGTCCCTTCCTCAAAGGAGAATCCACTGAAGTTGTCATCTGCCCGAGAAGTATGCAGGTGTATGGTGTGTGGTTGTGGACGAGGGTTGCTGCAGTGATGGGGCAGCGCTGGAGACAGAATTAACCGGGTGACGAGCGAGTGAGTGTGGAGTGAACGAGGCACACGCACGGAGCAGGGGGTCGACAGTCAACCAGAAAGTAAGACGGGTCACGTGGGACTTAGGCTGCCATGGTTTCTGCCTAAATGCAAAACTGGATAATATCAGTGCGTTTTATGAGAAGTTTGAAATATGCTTGTTTCCATTTTACCTGCTGTCCTGAGGGTCCCATGTGGGAGGCTTTCCGGGAAGAAGGGCCTCACCCTCTCCGCAGAACTCACTTTTGTGTTGATTCACTCCCTCGCCTCAGTCCCAGCTATTCCGATTGGACACATTGTTATGGTTTGTTCTTGGGAAGCATTTGTCGTCTTTGTCTTGTAGGGTCCCTGCTCAGTGGCTGGGTTTAGCCTTCGCTTCTGTTTCCTTGTTGCTGATTATGTCGGGGGGATGCCTCCCCCCCCCCCCCCACCCCCGGTAACCAGTGACTCATGGCTGCTAAGGATCACAGCGGTAACCACGACAGTTACCTCCTGAGCACACCGCCCCAGGAGCCATGATCACACGGGGCTGGGGAATTAAAATGTCCCTGTGGGATTATGCACTTGTACCTGCCATGTGGGTCTGGTGTTGGGCACCGTGACTGGTATTCACCAAATACTGGTCAAGCAAGCACTGGCCAACAGCTTGGGCTGTTCTGTAGACTTGAGACGTGACCATGTCGAATGGCTGGTCAAGCAGCCCACATTGAGTGTTTCCATGGTGGCGGTTGTGTCCCCAGGGGCTTGCTGGAGGGTGACACTTTCTGGAAATTTATGGTGTTTTCTTCTTTCTTTCTAGATACAAAATGGTATACATTTTATGATACTGAATTACATAGAAATATCTGAAAAGATAGTCAGGAAATATACCAAACTATTAAGCATGATTAACTCGGAATTAGAAGGAATGACTCGTATTTTTGCTATATTTTCCACTTAAGTCTTCTATAGTCATGATGTATTATGAGGTGTTTTTTTTATTTTTGAGTGCTTAATGGGTATATTTTGTGATAACATTACTAAACAATATGAACGTTTAAAATTTTGGTTTTGAAAACTTATGTACCATTGTACAAAGATTTATCAAAATCCAATATAACCTCTATAAAAAGAGCCACGGTTTTATTATTTACATAAAATGCTTGCGTTTCTTATTCTCAAAGACACTAAAGTCTTCCCTGGTAAAGGCATTGGTTACTCAGTGTCGCAGAACGGACAGTTTAAACTTTGATATGCCGTAGTTCACGTATTCCAGAATTATTCTTTAATTTGTTGTCTTCTTAAAAAAAGATCGTCATTAAATCTTTTCGACAGTTGTAGCTTATTACCTTCACCGGCACTTAAACTTTTCTTCATTGCCTTTTGAAACGTACAAGTGATGGGACATAAAAGCTATTCCTGCTGATACAGGGTGAGTTAAAATTTTAAGGTCAGGCCTATTTTGAGGAAAATAAACTCGTATTTAAAACACTCGTTTACTGATAAACGAGACCCAGTGTGGTATTTAAAGCTCTCATCTCGACTGTTTCACGAGAGGCATGTTTATAACTGTTGCGGGAGGTCAGCGACAGGACGGGACCTCAGGTTGACCCTGGAGCCAGACTCCCTGCCGGGTCCTCCGAATGTGCCCACCGTTCCCACAGGTGGTTCCAAGGTCTCAGCCTCGAGAGAGCGAGGTGTCCTTGAGACCGTCCAGGTGGCACAGGTGACCCCGCCTTGTTAAGGCTCCTGTAAACCTGTGGGATTCTGTCAGGAGGGTGTGGAGATCTGCCATCTGGTGGCCCCACCACAAGCCTGGTGTGGACCCTCTCTCCCTGCCCTCCGGGTATGGGGACAGGGGGCGGTCCCACCTGACACCTCCGAAACCCCCAGGGTTTCCAGCTAATGATAATCCAAGTGTTTGAAGTTCTTTTTGATGAATTTAATTTCCTATTCCCTACTTACATTTCCTTTCTATTTCTAGTGCTTAACTCACTCAGGGATAGGTAGGCTCAGTGTGGCTTGGGTCTCTGTCATTTTTCCTTTAGGATGTTCAAAAAATAAAGCCTCTAAACTGAGCCATTTTAGTTCAGTAGGAGGGCGTTTTTGTGAAAGAATACCGGCTAGACCCTCCTGCATTTTTATTTTGCCTTCATTCTAAGAGCTGTTTTTTTTCTGGTCAGAGAATCCTGGGTTGGTAAGATTTCGGTTTCTCTTTCAGTGCTTGAAAGAGCTTTCCACTGAATTCTGGTCTTGAATTTTTTTTTTCCCCCTCCTCAGAAGTGGATAGCCATTTGATTCATTGTCCCTTGAATGCAACGTGCCACTTTTCTCTGTGTCCTTTCGAGATTTTCTCTTTGGTTTGTAGTATTTGGGTGTCAGACGCCTGGACATGGTTTTCTTCCTATTTATCTAGTTAGGGTTCATAGATCCTCTTGAATCTTCACGTTCAGAGCATCTGGTGAAATGAGGTGTTTCTTCCCTCCTGTCCCTGGGCTGCTGGAGTGACAGTTATTCATATGTCAGACACTTTGTGTGATGCTGCGGGTCTCAGAGACGGTTCCTGCTTTTTGCCCGTTTCTTCTGTCTTCTTTGCGTTCGCTGGTTTCTGCTGCTCTGTTCTCACATTCAAGCCACGCTTCCCCCTGGCTTCTCCATCCTTATGGTTGGCACGCCCAGCGGTTTATTTCGGATGTTGTATTTTTAATTCTGGAAATTTTACTTTGTGCTTTCTTCAGAGTTTCTGTTTTTCCAGCTTAGAGTGCTACCCTTTCATTCACCATAAGTACTTTTTCCCTGTAAGTAACGGGCCTCATTGCGACATGTTAAAATCCCTGTCTTCTGATTCTGACATCTGGGCCACCTTGGGACTGGTCTGGGTTGATCGCACTACTTTCTTGAGGGGCGCCCGGGTGGCTCAGTCGGTTGGGCGTCCGGCTCTTGGTTTCGGCTCAGGTCCTGGTCTGGCGGTTGTGAGATCAAGCCCCGTGTCCAGCTGTGCGCTGAACTCAGAGCCTGCTTGGGATTCTGCCTCTCCGTCTCTCTCTGCCCCTCCCCTACTTGCTCACTCTCTCAAAATAAATAAACATTTAAAAAAAAAAAGGATGGGTCACATTTTCCTACTTCTTTGTATGTTGACTGATCTTGAATTTTCTCCGTTGTGAATTCGAGTGGAGGGATTCTGTTATGTTTCTCTGAAGAGTGTCTGGTTATTAATTTTTAGTGAGCCGCTAAGTGGGGGAGCAGCTTCCATGTAAGTTGTGTTCTTTGATCATTATCTAGGCCGCCCGGACCCTCCCTAATCCCGCACAGCTCAGGGGCCACCAGAGATTTGGGTGCCGTTTGAACACAGAATTTCTGGCTCTCTTACTGATTTTCTTTCTTTTTAAAAATTTTTTTAAAGTTTATTCTTGAGAGAGAGAGAGAGAGAGAGTGCGAGTGACCATGAGTGGGGGGAGGGGCAGAGAGAGAGAGGGAGATACAGGATCCGAAGCAGGCTCCAGGCTCCGAGCCCGATGCGGGGCTCGAACTCACAGACCGCAAGATCATGACCTGAGCCGAAGTCAGACGCTTAACTGATTGAGCCACTCAGGTACTCCCCACCCCTGATTTTCTTATTTCTAGACGTTCCCCCCCTCACTTTCCACCTGTGGCACGTGCCTCAAACTCTGCCCTCTCCAGAATCTGCTAATTTGGGTTGTTTTCCCAGCTGTCAGATTGCTTGTTCTGTGTTTTGCCCAGAGATGTACTTATGTGTGTCATAGCTGCTTTGACACAACTGTGACCCAGCCGTCCCGGGGAGTGGGACCCCGCTCATCTTTTCCATTAGTCAATTCAATGCCCAGGCTTTAGAATCAGTAGTTTGGGGACTTTGCTCACTGTGGCCCTGGAACCAGTGACAGAGAAGTTTCTAGAATGACAGGGCAGTCACTAGACTTACTCTTCACTTTATTTTCTCACATCTTTAGTTGGACACGTGTTACCCCTCTGCACTTTGAGACCGCATCCAGGAAGGAATGGTCAGCCCAGGTTGCGCCTTCCATCGGTGCTTCAGCCTTCCTCCCCCCTGCCCTCTCCAGGATGTTGTTACACCTGCCAGCTTCTCTCTCCTGTGATGTCCAGTCGCTTCCGTCTCCTCCCGGTCCCCTGTTCTCCCCTCCCCAGTGTGTCCCATTCTCCAAATGCCCATTTGTTAAGGCACAGCCTGTTAAATCTGGAAGGTCTCTTTCTTCCTCTGCCTTCTGACCCCCGCCGGGATGCCTCCCGTGTCTTTCCCACGCCTCCCTGCCCTTCTTCTGTGGACAGCAGAGCTCCCGCCTCCCCAGGCAGTTCATCCTCTTGCCGCACTTTTCCTCGGTCTGCACATCTCTGGAATTAAGCAGCCACCTCCTCCTCTTCACGGGCCAGGGGGTTTTCCTCCTGGATTTCCGCACACGGCTTCGTCGGCGCCTCCCTTTCCGCGGGAAGCCTTCCCTGAATGACTGGCTCAGCCACCGACCCGCAAGCCACCATGGACGCCCCCAACGCAAGCAAGGCTTGTCCTGCCCTTTCTCCGTCGTCACCCCTTCGGTGCACGAATTCAGCGGACGAGGTCTCCGTCCTAACTCTTGGGTGCCTGTCTCACTCTCCAGTTTGCCGTTGTGGCTTCAGTTTCGTGCCTTTCCACCTGCTCTCGTCCCTCTGCCTGTTCCTGAGCCTGTGGCTCTGGCAGAATTCCCAGCTCCTCTAATCCTGACCGTCAATTCCTGTCGTCTCCTGTGAACGTGCCTGGTGCCTCCTGTCACAGACAGGCCTCTGTTGCTAATACGCAGTGTGTGTGAGTGTGTGTGCGTGTATGTATATACACGCACACACACATGTGTATATATTATTTATTCATTTATTCATTTATTTTGAGAGAGCAAAAGTGCACAAGCCGGGGAAGGAGAGAGAGAGAATCCCAAGCAGGCTCTGCGCTGTCAGTGCAGATCTCGACGCGGGGCTCGAACCCGCAAACTGTGAGTTGATGACCTGAGCCAAAACCAAGAGCCGGACGCTCAGCCGACGAAGCCACCTGGGCGCCCCCCTACTACATCCGTAGTATTTTAAAACAGGATCTAGCTCTGGAGGTAATTTTGCTCCGCCCTTTCATTTCATAAAACCCGAGCTCCAACAAAACGCAGCTAGTTGGTGAGACAGCCTAGACGCAGACCGTCGTTCTCCGGCCCCCGTCCGTGGTGCATCCGTCGCGTCCAGCTGTGTCACGCGTAGCTCCGTCGGAGCACGGAGTCGGGGCCGCATCTGCTACGAGCTCGTACGTCACGCAGGTCCGTGGCTCAGCCTGGAGGAAACTTCACTAACGTGCAGTGTCTCTGAGAGCACATCCAGGTCAAGGGTGGTCTGGCCCACCTTGCCCATCACACACGCCGGACAGGAAGCTTACTTGTTTGGCTGGTCATTCCTGAAAGAGATAGGAAAGGGAACCCATGTCAATTAAAAAAAAAAACGCAAATTCTTTTTACTACCCAGAACCTAAATCATCCCGAAGAATTGTAGAATGTTTAACGTAATGCATAAAACATAGATTGCTTTAATGACTTCCTGGATATTCGCGAAAACCTATTTATGTTATTGGGTTTTACGTTTTATTGATTTCAAAAAATTTTAATTGTCCCCGTTTTCTCAGTAAAATACATAAAACGAGTATCAGCTCATGCATAAGTTAAATTTCCAGGAAGAAGAGGCAACAGATGAGTAGTAATTGCTTTTCTGGTTAAACTTGCCGGATTACTTCTTTTTAAGTCAAAAGCTGTCCCTCACACGCGGTATTTTAATTATCTCACATCTTATACCTTGTGAAGGAAATAGACTGACTGGAATTTCATAGACCCCCCCCCCATTCATGTTATTTTTGTTTAAGTGCCTGGCAATCTGTGTTTAGTCAGCAGGGACAGAGGACAGCTATGTGGCTCCCTGCTGGTCCTGTCCCCACGTTCGTAGGGCCCGAGAGAGTCTGTATTGCATGCCTACGACGTATAGCGTGCATGCTTTTTCAGTGTCTGTCTTGTGTTATGAAAATCTCAAATTAATATTAAGAGATCTTGAGACATTTAGACATGGCTCTATAATTAAAAATTGTATCTGGTATAATGCGGACACAAAGGAACGAGTTCACATGTTTCATAAAGTAAAAAAGTCGAAGATGCTCTGGGCCTTTGTTAAAGCAGTCTGAAGTGTGTGACTTCGGGGGTGGAAAAGCCCACCCGGGGGAGGAATATTTACTGAGGGTGCAAGAACATAAGGGAAAAGGGGTCAGTAGACAGGATCTGAGAATGAGCTAAGTTGTGCCTCCTGTTTGGGTCGACTCTCAGGTAAGTGGTTGCAGCTCGCTGGGCCTCCCCCTGCACCCTCCATCCCTGGCGCTCGCTATCTGAAGACTAAGGCTTCAGGGCCCCATCAGGCCCTTCCTTGCTCGTGTTCCAACCTGAGAAAGAGCCATAGGCAGAGTGATTGCCATTATTAAGGCATTCATGGGCATAGATGTTACAACCAGTTCTATAATGAAATGTGCTTAATGCGAACCCTAATCCAGTGGGAGTCCTTCACACTTTAGTATGAAAACGGACACATACTATGCATATCTGATACAAGCAAGGCTCGCAGCCTGAAGACAGAGGTACCGTATGAGATGAGGTGATCAACAATTTGACGTGCCTTTTCCATCCCTCACTTGTCATAAGTTTTTCACGAATGCCGTCTTATCTTCACAACAGCAGCCACAGTAGATAGGTATGACTTTTTTCCTCCTTTTATTTTTTAACTGAGGAAACTGAGCCAAGTGATGAGAGGCAAATCACTTCCAGCCACAAGGCAAGTAAAACAGAAAATGTTTTCAAACTGAAAATGTGTAAATAATGAATAGTATCGAATCTTTCATTCAGTAAGCTTCAACTCATGCTTCTTTCAACCTGTAAGTCTATTAATTTCCTCAATGCTACGTGTTATTTATGTATTTTGTAAGCATGGACTCCTTGCTTACTATTCTAAAAAAAAAAAAAAAAAAACACAATAAAGAAACTGTCTCTTTCCTTGGTGAGTCAGGTGGGTCTTCACAGATGAGACGGGGAAACGAAAGAATAAAATACCTGGCTGTTAAAAGACGAATAAAGCCAAATTATGGGAGTGTGGTCCGAGAAAAGAGTGATCCATTCAGTCTAGTTGGGGAAGACTTCACATAGGAAGTGGGACTCAGAACTTGCGTTCTCACTATGTGCCCTGCAGTGTAGACATTGCATGCAAACTACCGGCCTCGTACGACCAACTTTTCCTGCTCCCCCAAATGGTAAATACGATTCTCGGCAACCAAGGAACCCAAGGAGCTACCATGTAGCATTAGCTATACTTGCTTCCGGTAATTTCTGTTTGCGACCACTCAGATCAGGTTCTAATGCCTTCCACTCTAGGGACTCCGCAGCTTCACTTCCTCCGTGCAATAGTCAAAAGTCCGAGAGATCACCAAGAAGGACGTGATGTGAAAAAAAACAAAAATAAAGCAACGCTTACTATCTTCTTCCACGCTATGTTGGCTTTTGAAACGGTGCAACGTTTCTTTCTTAATTCACTCATCAACTGCCAGGGTAACGGAGATGCTGTTCATCGCCTCATGGGCCACGTATCGTGTGAAAGAAAGACCTCGCCTACGGCCTCGCTTCTGTTTGAAACGCAGGACTCTGCCTGCTCCTAGAGCCAGCTGATAGGACCAGGGCTGGACTCATGCTACGGGGAAGAAATCCACACGCTGAGTGGAGCCAGTCGACAGTGTCTTTGGAGATTTGAACTGAGAGATAGTCATCAGAGGTGGAGGGCACCATCTGGAAGATTCCATAGACTCTGACAGCCATGGATGGTCACAGGAAGCTAAGGATGACAGTTGAGAGAAAGAGCCAGCGGGGGGCAGCAAGGGGACAGAAATTATGGGCCCCTGCAGCACGGGGCACGTGGCCTCCCTTCTAGACTCTCGGGTACCTTCACATGAAGCCCGCCCCTACTTCCTTTTACTTCCCCGAGGCCCCTCTGTGTTTGGAAAGGCACCGTTATGTAAAATGGACAGAAAACAAAGAAGCCTCTTTAATTGCTAACAGGATTTCCTGTGTTTTCTCTCATTCCCCATGACCACCAAATAAAACTTTTTTTCTGTTGAGCAGACTTTTTGGTAAGCTTCTTTGCTTTCAAACTTTGTCTCCCAAGAGGCACAAGTGAGAATTAAGAAAAAAAAAAAAAGTCACCAAATTGCTTTCTAAGCAGGAGTAGGGAGTGATGGCTCCTTTCCAGGTTATTATCGGACAGAGCTCGCCAGATCTGAATTTATCAGAAAGATAGAGGGTATCTGTGAGGCTTTGTGGCAAGAGAGAAAAGGGAACGAGGCAAAAAAGATGATGTAGTGGTGGCCGGGAGTTATACTTTGGGGAACAGAATAGAAATTTTGCTGTGTTGGGGCACCTGGGTGGCTCAGTGGGTTAAGCGTCCGACTTCAGCTCTGGTCACGATCTCACGGTCCGTGGGTTCAAGCCCCGCATCGGGCTCTGTGCTGACAGCTCAGAGCCTGGAGCCTGCTTCAGATTCTGTGCCTCCCTCTCTCTCTGCCCTTCCCCCACACATGCTCTGTCTCTCTCAAACAATGAATAAACATTTAAAAAAAAAAAAAAAAAGGAACGTTGCCGTGTTGTATCTCGCTTTTCAGTGACGTGTCAATAAAAACCTTTTGGGTTCCCTGGCATGTTATGGGAGTGAGACCTCGGGTTTTGTGGCCATTGGAAGTGGGTAGCTTGATGTAACATGGGCTATGGGTTCAAGAGAAGGGATGGGACAGGATTCATCTGCCCAAGGGGGAGCTCCCCAAATTTCGATTACATCCATAATTCATTTGTTTTCCTTTGAGCTTTTTTATTTTTTACAGGTTCCCACTTTTCTCCTGCAGTCCCATGGGCCCTAGCCAAAATGATGTATCATGCGTGAAGCAGGTCTCTAGCTGGTTGTGTCTGAACCCAGATTGTGAAGATATCGTATCCCTTTCTGGTTCCTTTGCTCTACAAACAGGGTCCTTTCAGGAGTTAAGATGCCCAGTGCAGGCTAATATATTATCAGCTCCCAAACTCACTCAAAAGACAGGCTTCCTCTCTCCAGCAGCTTGAGCGAGCTTTGGGTCCGGCACCTGCAGGGGGGGAAGGGGGCCCTTCTGCCTCTTTCCCAGCATATCCCTCCACCCTCCTCGCCACCCAGTGCCCCATGTCTGTCTGCTCCGAGGTTGGGTTGGGAAGGAGGAGAAATGAAGGTAAAAGCAGAACGTAACATGGTAGGTGCCGTCATGATCTGGTGATAGGTCTCTGCGGACGGGACACAAAGCCGACCCTTTTCTGACAGCAGCTTGTCAGAAGCTTCTCTTTGGCCACCATCGCATAGATATTGAAAGGTGACTGTGGCTTTTCCTCCGGCTGTGACACTGTCCCTCGTCCTCAGGCTTCCTCTTGTCAGTCTCTGCCATTACTTTGCTCTGTTGGGTGGGTTCCTTTCTAATGGGCTCTTGGCTTTGTCATGCATATGGTCCATTTGTGTCATGGGGAACACCCACATTTTCCACTCTCACCATCCCAGACACGGTGTGTTCCCAGTACAGCCCCACTCTTCGCATCTGGCTGTTCAAGAGAAAGTTCTGGTTGCAGCTTCTGTTGAAAACTTTCCAGGTGGGGTCGAGGTAGATACTGCTTCTGCTTCCAAGTCACCCATTCCGAGCCCGCGAAGAGTTCCCTGACCCCCTCACTTGGTGTGTGCTGAGAGGCAACCTGTATCCACTTGTACATTCCTTCCTCTCCCACCCAAACGATGGAAGGTGCCAGAGAATCCCACCAGCTGTCTGCATTGGAGGCTTCCTCTCCAGGGGGATGATGGCTAATGTATGCAAGCGATTTCACACCCTTTCCTCATTTCCTGATAGTCTAAAGACCACTTTCAGATGTAGGGACACTTGGCAGCCATTTTTGCAGATTTTTCATCTTATTTTTATTGTTTTAAGTTTATTTACTTTGAGAGAGAATGAGAGTGTGAGCCGGGGAGGGGCAGAGAGAAAGAGAGAGAGAGAGGGATAGAGAGAATCTCAAGCAGGCTCCATGCTATCAGCACAGAGCTCAATGTGGGGCTCGAACTCCCGAACCATGAGATCATGACCTGAGCCAAGATCAAGAGTTGGACGCTCAACCCTGGGTCCCAACCCAGGCGCCCAAATTTTTGCAGATCTTAAGTTTGGTGCCTCAAGGTGGGACCGATAAAGGAAGAGCCTGCTGAACTTGGTTCTTTCTACTTGTGGTTTTCCAGTATCTCTGAGAATACGGGGCAGTTGATGATGTGTGGAAATCGCAAGTGCTGTCTAAGCTTAGTGTGTGTGCCGGAAGGATGTATTTTGGCTTATGTGATCGGAAAAGCATTCGTGGAAGAGTTGGGGTTTCAGCGAGGCAGTGGGGGGCACAGCATTTTACACGAGACTGTGTTTTATCTAAAGGACACAGGTCGCCTCCCCAAAGTCGAACATTTCCGTTCTCTTCGTACCTTAAATGCTGCACTTGCTTTCGTGCTCATGTGCATCCAAGGAAAGAGGGGGCTCTTGGATGTCATGTTCCCCCTCATCACTAAAATCCCCCTGTCGCGGTGCTTCTCAGACATGACTGGGCACCCTGGGAGTTAACTCCCTGGGTTAAGCCGGTCACCTGGGAGTTGTCATTAACACGCAGGTTCTGGGAGTGGCTGCGGGGTGGATCTCGAGGTTCTCTAAATGAGGCCAAGGCTGTTCCTCCCAGACCATGCTTCGAATAGCAAGGCTCTGTGGCTTTTGCTGAGTGACACATGCCTCAATACATGATGCACTTCCGTGTGTCATCGTGGCAGGTTGCTGGAAGCCTTTCATTTTGGGAGGACGGTCTTAGCTGTAGTTTGTACATCACGGGCTCTCACGCCTTTGAATTGTGACAAGACACTTCGGGGCCATTCACTCGGAAAGGAGGGTTGAACTAGGAAGAAAGAGAATGAGGGTCCCCTTGCCAGCTCTGCCATCACCTGGCTTTGGGCCATCACCACCAGCATCTCCAGAGTTAGCCACACCTTTTAAACGGTCGGTGCTGTAAGGTGGTCTCCAGGGCTCCAGCAAATACTAATATTCTACTTCTAAACCTGTTTTACGTCTGTCTTACTTACTGAGCTATATTACTTAAAAAAAAAAAAAAAAAAACCAGCCTTGGGAGCTAAGTCTATGTTTTTACATACACTTTCATTCACGGAACACGAGATAGGAATCTTGCGTGTAGAACGTGCTCCGTCAGTCTTTAGGAGTGATGATGGTGCGGAAGAGTGTTGATGTGGTGGTACAAGAGGCGATCCCAATACGGAGGAGTCCGTGAAGATTTTAAAAGTCTCTGGAGCAACTCTTTGTTGCTGGGTGGTGGGCGGTGTCCACTTCCTAAAGGGGAGATAACCAATTCCATGGTGGCCATGCGCTTGCTGAGTTTCTCATCTCCAACTAGGGCGAGTAGAGGCACCCCTTCCTCGCAAGGTCCAGGAGGATCAGGAGAGTAAAGGAGTGGAAAGCCTTCTCATTATAAATACAGTAGAGGTTTTTGAAGACACAAAGGAAACCTCTGCTTCCTTGCTCGCACCCTTCGGTGATTCTACATCCATAAAACCTCCCCGTTCTCTTCAGGTTACGGTTTGTGAAGACAGCATCCTACTTAGTCTTTCTAAATAGGTGCTACGTTCTGACTTCCTAAAGTATCTATTTCCATTCTGTCCATATCAGAATCCACTGAATAATTTGAAAACTCATTGATCGAGCTACGAGTCCTCGTGCTAGAGACACCACTGGGTTGTCCTAGTTGAGGAGAGTCAAGACAAAGATCGACAGAAAAGGCAAAATGACCCAGTCGTAGTCTCTAAATGATGTGTTATGACAAACAAGGAAATGTCACTCTGACATTTACTAGCTGGAAAGAAGCCAGGGAGGGGCGGGGAGGGGTCGTAAATAGCTGATGAAGTCCAGAAACTTCTACATGAAAGATCCAAGTGATGCAGGCAGGCAAATGCTTCCATTTATCAAGGAGGACAGGCAGAGAGATACTCAGTTTTCCTCTACCTGTGAAATTATAGCTTTTCGTTTGAGGGATAAGATTGAGTGAAGAGCCACACTGAATGTATCTTTGCAGAACATTCGAGTATAAAACTTGCGTCTTCCCCAACTTTGAAAACAGTGTGAAACCCCTCCATCTCTGTGTTAGATAGTATGAGAAACTTCGAGGTCTTATTCTGGACAAATCTATCAGCTGCTTCACAACTTTAGGTTTACATCAGTCCACGTTGAAGTAGCCTTCGCCATAGTGGTGCCTCGATGACCCCACAGGGATCTGTTCTTGTTGTGTTTCTTGTAAACACCTGGAACAGATGTGTCCCTGAGGTTTGTGAGGGCAGCACCTGGATGGTGAAAACTGGGGGAGGGGGGCTGCAAAGATTGAGGCCAATGGGAGCTCCTTCAACATCACCTAAATTTATTTCACCATCTGAAGCAGAAGACTTCAAATAGGAAAATTGGTAATGGGGTTAGGGCTGTGGAAGGAGAGAAATTATGTGGATCCGGTGTGGTCTCATGGGAATAACCTAGAAGGTTAAAATGGGGTTGATAAAGTAATATCTAGACAACGGTGGCAATCTAGTTTGAAATAAATAATGTAGGATTGTTGCGGAACAGGGATTTTAAACTTCCTTTGGTAAAGTGCTGTGACCTGCGAAAGGAAAAAAAGCATTCCTTGGAAGTCATTAGGAAAGAAAGTAATTAGGGGGAAAAAAAGAAGGTTTATCTGTGGGTTGAGGGATGGAGATCTGTGTCTGCCAGGAAAGTATTTTGCTTTATTTAACCCTTGCTCTAGTCCTACGAGGTACTATTGTGGAGAGGACCCAGAGATATTAAGGTCAAATGTCCATTGAGATGCTTGAGGCCTAGACTCGGAGCTCACTGCTTAATTCCAACATCGCAATGGATGGTAAATGGTGGAAGAGAAGTAAATGAATCAGAGTGGTCACTTCATAATTTGGTCATGAGTTGAATTGAGTAAGTTTGAGTAAATAAAGTTCTTCTACATTAGAGGAAGCGTGTCTATCGTGCAGTAGCCTTCTGGACACCGTGGCTCTGGTTTATTTGCTGAAAGATCACTTATTCTCTGAAATTGACCTTGAGTCCATTAGTCTTAGAACTCTTACTAGTTCTAATGATCGGTCTTGCCGATTCTGTGTTTTGATCATACCATGTGCAAAGAATGACAGCTGTTTCTCTTACTTTCTATACCCGATTATTACCATTTATTTATCTACTCTCGTGTTCTTGGTCAGGCTCCCTGTGCTGTTAAACCCTACTGTTAAGAGTAGGCTTCCCAGTGAGAACTGCTCAGTGATCCAGCGTGATTGGGGTATGTTATGGTGTCATTACCGAGGCATGGAGGAAGGAGGTAGGAGCAGTTTGGGGCACACAGCCATGCCCGTGACATGCCCACACCCGTGTAAACAAAAAAAAGGGTGATACTGGTTATCTTTCCAAACAAAATGCCCACAGGAAGGAACAGTGAAAGAAAGGGGAGCGAATGTTCAGAGACATAAAGCGGAGAATCCAAAGACAGTCATGTTTTGCAAAACAAAAACACGTTCTCCGAAAGCATCCTTGCAGAGTACTCCCATGAAATAACCCCTAAGAATAAAGAAATGTTTCCATGATTATATAAATACGTGGAATAGTGGAATCTTCTTGGAATTAATGGTACATACGAGCACAATAAAGAGTTTGAAAAAGGCTTCACTGCTAAAGTCTTCTTTTATAACAAATCCAGTGTTTCCCCAAGTTATTTAGCTCTGAGTACTTTCTACGCTTTTTTTTTAAAGTTTATTCATTTATTTTGAGAGAGGGGGAGGCAGAGCATGAGGCGAAGAGGGGCGGAGAGATAGAGATAGAGAGAGAGAGAGAGAGAGAATCCCAAGCAGGCTCTGCTCTGTCAGCACAGAGCCTGACGCGGAGCTTGAACTCACCAACCATGAGATCGTGACCTGAGCCCGAATCAAGAGTCAGATGCTTAGCTGACTGAGCCACCCAGATGGCCCACTTTTTTTTACATTTTTAAAGAGTCCTTTGATATCAACTTTATAAAATCAGGAGTCAGATCTATTTGCTGCCAGTTATCCAAATAGAGGTCATAGCAGGTAATAGGTGGGTACTCCTAAATCTTATTACACACCTTTAGGTCTTGGGTTTTGAGGGATACACTTGGGCAAAGCTTGAACAGACATAATAATGACAAGAGGGCAGTGACTTTGGGGCAAATAAGAGTGAATAACTCTGAGACCGTGCAGGTAGAAAGATAAGGAGCAGTTGTCTCTGTTTCCTGCTAATACGATGTCTGAAGACCGAATCTAGATTGGTGAATCCAGAAAGGTGCCCAGAATATGAGTTTTAGATTGATTAATTCTACCTGCTGGTCCTCTGGGATTCCGTTTGGACTTTCATGCAAAGATGTGGACTTTCAAAAAAGATGTCTCCCCATGGGGTGGATCGTAACCTGATACCCCCTCATAAGCTTGGATTTGGAGTAAAAGAAATAAATATACTTTCTAACTGCTACAGTAGGAATAAAAATGAAAAAAAAAAGAAAAATGATTGCCATGATAAATTTCCCTGACATATTTATTACAATTCCTTCTTGAAACATTTGTGAGGGAGACATTGATGAAGCCTGGACCATTTTATATACTTAGGCATAGTCTCTGAATTGTTTTAGAAGAGAGAGTTTTTAGTGCCGATTAATGAATTATCTGTGTGAGTCAGGACAATGAAGCATTATGATTACTTCTGGGTCCATTTCTCATCCTGCCCGTACAGACTGAAGTCTTCTGCAGGCTCGGCATCGGCCACCCGTTGCATTAGATTCCTGATGTTTCCGTCTGAGATAAGAAATAGCCCAACAACTTGCCTGGATCCTCCATTAACCCTGGGTGAAAATTCCCGGGGCCCCAGGAGATGTTGTTCCTGCTGCACAGGGGCAGGTGCGGGCAGTAAGCCATCGGCCAGGGAGAATGTTCTTGTGCGAGCAGCCCTCACTTGCTGGCCAGGTGAGGAAGATCACACAGTACAGCCACCCCAGGACCAGGCCTCAGTCATGGGCACACTGCTTATGGCACTCTGTCCCTTTTTCCTAAGTCAGTTCGTTTGAGAAAAGCCAGGCAATGGAGGCTGGTCTGCTCTTCCCTGAGGCTCTCTTAGGGACAAGAGACAGCACATTTGCTCCCCGCATTCGGTGGCCTCATGGAAAAGTCACCCTGGTGGGTGGGAGGTGTGGAGGTGGAAATGACTTGAGGGGACATGAAAGGGTCATGGCAGGATTAAGTTAACTTTCCCTACAATCTGCCACAGGGTTGCACGCACTGCGTCCTTCCTCTGCTAAGAAATGGATAAACTCAGTCATCTGGAGGATATTTGAATGTTAGCCTGATTTATCAGATGTTTTCAGATGTTTTTCGTGTTCTTTTTTTAAATATTTTAAAATGTTTATTTGCTTTTGAGAGAGAGACAGAGAGATAGAGTGCACGTGGGGAAGGGGCAGAGAGAGAGGGAGATGCAAAATCCAAAGCAGGCTCCAGGCTCTGCACTGTCAGCACAGAGCCCGACGCGGGGCTCGAACCCATGAACCATGAGATCATGACCTGAGCCGAAGTCAGATGCTTAACCCACTGAGCCACCTGGGCGCCCCACTCATGTTCTTTTTCAAATATTAAGGTACCTAATCAGGTCATAGAGCAGTAATTGCTAACTGTTTGAAAGTCACAAGCTCCTATAATAATCTGAGGGAAGATGTGGGCCCTCTTCCCAGAGAAGTATATGCATGCACACATTCACACACTGATTCACTGCACATCTAATGTTGACTGTTCGATCTGGAAGGAACAATCAGGATTATTGTGAGCAGACACTAGTTTTCTCCCTGATTTCTCTGCAACCTTTTATCCTTCACTGGCATTTGGGAGAATTTAGTCCCAACCCCATTTGGGGGGATGTTCCGTGATTCATCTGAACCAATTAGAATCATATCTCCCCTAATCTCCCCAAAGTGACCGGTTCCTGCCCAACCCCAGGCCATGGTGGGCGGAGCCCAGAGATCTTGAATGGCAAGAATGTCAGTGAAGGCACAGCAGCTGTCCCCCATTCTGTGCACCACGGAGGGCGCACTGCAGAGGGCGGCTGGGACACTTAGAGTCACCTACAGTAAGGGATTCGCTCTGTGATCACCAGGAAACTAGCATTGGCACCTTGAGAATAGAGTTGTCAACCAGAGGCACAGGCGGGCAGAACTGAGGACATCCCAGGGAAATGAAACTTGAGCCTTGAACAAAACATGAAGGCACCTCCCTGGGAGGCTGGGATTTCAATGATTACCTACAGGAGCTCAAACTGCCCTTAGTGTTTGGGCCCTTGTAAGTTGCATTTGCTTTTATGTGCAACAAAATAAGCTCCAAATGATCCGATCCTCCAGTGCCACTTGCTCAAGTATCTGTGGTGCTGGGGAGTGCCCTGGGGGGTAGGGGGTAGGGGGGCGTGGCTGCAGGAACTGCCCCACTGCTGTGCCTTTCCAGCACCCTGTCCCCACTCTGATAGGGTGCAGCTGGTTACAGGTGCCATGAGTGGTGGGTGAGGCCATCTCTGGCCATTCACGTTTCTCCGCCGAGTCTTGTGACTAATCTCCCCCAGCGGTAGTCCCTGGTGGTGGAGTCAAGGTCCTGAGACAGCAGAGAGCAAACTGGACCAGAAGAACTGAGCCTAACCGTAGCCTGGCTTCGTCCACACCGCACAGACGCCTCATAGACAACCCCATGGTTACCTTGCTGTGCAGAACTCCCTGAAGTGTGGACTGTGCCTTGCAGGTGACAGGCTGGTAGTTTCACGAAGAGTTTGCTTATCTTGACCTCACTAAACTAAACCTCACCGAGGAAGCAGTCAGGAAACCAGCAAAACCTTTTGTGGAGTAAGCTTATTTTTTTTTTTTTATTTTTTTTTTCAACGTTTATTTATTTTTGGGACAAAGAGAGACAGAGCATGAACGGGGGAGGGGCAGAGAGAGAGGGAGACACAGAATCGGAAACAGGCTCCAGGCTCCGAGCCATCAGCCCAGAGCCTGACGCGGGGCTCAAACTCACAGACCGCAAGATCGTGACCTGGCTGAAGTCGGACGCTTAACCGACTGCGCCACCCAGGCGCCCCTAAGCTTATTTTTTAAAACCACATCCAGTCTGTATTGGATGTAAAGAAAGAAAGATAATGGAAACCGACAGTGTATGTTTATCACCTGTAAGTCCTCAAACCCTGTTAAAAAGTTAAAATGGCGGGAGAAACTTACAAACTGTGTAGTATAGACTAGAACAGCTGTTTTGGAAAACTGTCATATACTAAAGCTGAGCATGACCTTACCCTCTCATCCCATGATGTCACTAAGTGCACATGTATGCACCCGAAAGACATGTACAAGAATAGTCTTAACAACATTGTTAGAAGAGTGCCAAATCGGGCACAATTTTGACCTTCATCAAAATAGACTGGAGAAATGCACTATAGTTTTGTCACACAAGGGAATAGTATGAAACAATGCTAAAGAATGCACCACAGCTACATGTAGAAACATAGATGGATCTCACCGATCATAGGATCATATATTTCTAAGGAAAAGAATCCATAATGTATGTGCACACACAATAGTACAGGGGCTGGAACACAATAGTGATCCTACAAATGTTATTTTGTCATTTCTCTTGAAAATTCAAAAGAATATGAGAAGAGGGGCGCCTGGTGGCTCAGTCGGTTAAGCGTCCGACTTGGGCTCAGGTCATGGTCTCACAGTTTGTGAGTTCAGCCCCGCGTCAGGCTCTGTGCCGATGGCTCAGAGCCTGGAGCCTGCTTCGGATTCTGTGTCTCCCTCTCTCTCTGCCCCTCCCCAACTCATGCTCTGTCTCTGTCTCAGAAATGAATACACATTAAAAAAATTTTTTTTAAGTAAAAGAATACGAGAAGATACGATTAATGCTCAGTAAGTAAATGGGTTTTCCTAGCTTTCTCTGGACATCCATTGTGGCATACATCATTAAAGGGCATCAGCAAACATAATACATGCATAAATCATTATTTTGCAAAGAAAATTGCCATTATGTGATCTAGTTTGTTTTACAAGCCCTAAATCATCAGGCTCAATCTGGAAACAAAAATATGCATTCCCTATATTCAGCATAAATTTCATTGCAGAAGATGGGGGTTCTGAATTTAGAATTACATGAGAGGAAAAATGATAAAGGATGTTTTTTAATTCCCAGACTCGAGTCTACCTCGCTCATTAATATTTAGCTCGCATTTGGCCTGGAATCTCTTATATCATTGAGAAGGATCAAATTGTTTGCAAGGTCGATATTTGATAATCCCGAATGTTTTAGTTCCTCTTGTTTTTGAAGAGAAGTCCTTTTGGGTGATACATTGTGATGAAAAATGACTTAATTCCAGGTGAAGGTATGCCTTATGGCTTCCATTTTAAATCTTGAACACCCACAGAGTTAAATTGCGGTGAAACTCAAAAAAACCACTGTCTGTAATTGATGGGACCCTGGAGTTCTAATGATATGCTGTAGGAGTCTGAAAAGATCTGGTAGTCCATTATTAATAGGCCACCCCAAAAAAGTCTGTGGGTTTTATTTTTCTGAAATGTTGAATTTCATCGGGAATAGGCAGGTGGCGAACGGTGGGAAGTAGAAATAAATTTTACTTATATTTTGTAGATTTGAATAAAATAATTTGAAGTCAACCCTTCAAATGCCAGATCGAAACTGAAGACTGAAGAAGGGGTGGGAATGAAGTTACAACTCCCTCTGCTTTTCACGGGTCATCCAGAAATCCAAGTAACAAATCCACGGTCATCAAAAATAGACCTTGCCCCGTTGTTGTCTGTTTGTTTTTTGCTCTTTAATCTGTGGGAAACGCACAGCTGAGAATGGGAGTGAGTTTGGATCCTCAGGGCAGGAGGGAATGTTGGTCAAGAAGAATGGGCTGTTTATCCTGGATCGTCACTACCCCAGTCTCTCTACGCTTGGGTCCATCTCCCGACATTCTCCCTCCATGTGCTCGTTCTAAGGGGATTCCCATCTGTTGGTCTGCTGCAGGGCGGTAAGACTCATGAGAGCCAGGTGCTTTGTTCACTCAGGGGCGACAGAGCAGGTCCTGGGTTCAATATATATTTACTGATTGTATCAATGACACACAGTTTTAGTATTTTGTAGGGATGGTTTCATCCTTTATTTCCCATTTCTCCCAGTCATAAAATCTCTTTCCAGCATTTAGCAAATGTCTTCTCATTTTTTCATTTTTTTGTTTTTTTTTTAATTACTAGTCCTCTGGGGCACCTGGGTGGCTCAGTAGGTTAAGCGTCCGCTCTTGGTTTAGGCTCAGGTCAAGCTCTCATGGTTTGTGAGTTCGAGCCCCACCTGGGGTTCCATGTTAACAGTACAGAGCCGGCTTGGGATTCCCTCTCTCCCCCTCTCTCTGCCCATACCCCGCTCACTGTCTCTGTCTCTCTCTCTCTCTCTCTCAAAAATAAACATAAAAAAATAAAAGTAAATTACCGTGCTCTGTATTTTTTGAGTTTGAAAAAGTTAATATTATGGTGGTATTGCCCTGCAGATCTATCTATAATTCTAATGCAGTTCTAATTTTGAGTTCTCTCCTTAAGGAATGGGTGCTGTCTCCCTTTATTTTTGTAAGTATTTCTTTCGTCTTTAGTAGACCTTGATTCCTTTCTTCATCTAGGAGTAAACAACCAATATGTAGGCTCAGTATTAAAATCTTTGTTACTGTTTCTGATGCCACCTTGTACCTATTTCATATTCTGACTGACTGTATCTGCTAAGACAACATTGGCTTTTATACATTTATTTTGTAATTGGCCGTATACTGAACTCACTTAGACCATGACTAATGGGTTTTCAGTTGGTTCGCTTTAGTGTTCTTGCTAGACATTTATCATTTTTACTTCTCTTTTGCAAAATTTATACTTCAGGCTTTTTATATTAACCCTTTCGTTAGCAGCATTGATGGGATTTGACTGGAAATACTACTTAAAAGTATTAGTCTAAGTAAATGAACAATTACATGTCAGCACACGTTATGAACCCAGTGCAAGTATGTAAACAGTGTTAACTAATTCACAGAACAACATTTCAGATGACAAAACACACCATGAAAATGTTCACATCCCTCGTACGTAGAATATATATGAATTAAAATGAGACTACTGTTTTGGTCTATCAGCTGGGCAGAGCATTCTTTTTTTATCCACACCAATGCTCTTCTCAGTGAAGGAAACAAAGACTCACAACCCCTTAGGGAAGTAAATTGCACACACACTCGAGAAGTGAATTTGGTACTATCTGTAAAAACTCGGGGGGGGGGGGGAAGCATTTTGCCTTTTAGAAATGTGTCTTGAGAAAAACATTTGGATCAATATACAAAAATGTTTCATCGCGTTATTATTCATCATACGAGGAAAAACCGCAAACTGTATGATATCCAAACAGCCATATTCCGGACGTCGTGTGCTTGATACATTCAACATAGTCAGTTGACAAAAACATTCAATTTCATTTTAAAAATTGTACATCAGTATGCAAAAGTTTCATCAGAAATCGTTGGTTTCCGGGGCGCCTGGGTGGCTCAGAGGTTGAACGTCCGACTTCAGCTCTGGTCATGATCTCACAGTTCGTGGGTTCGAGCCCCATGTCGGGCTCTGTGCTGACAGCTCAGAGTCTGGAGCCTGCTTCAGATTCTGTGTCTCCCTCTCTCTCTTCCCTCCCCCGCTCGGGCTCTATCTGTCTCTCTCAAAAAATAAACATTAAAAAAAAAAAGAAAGCGTTGGTTTCCTTTGGTTGCATTTACACGTTGAGTTGATGAATAATTTATGTTTTTTTGTTTTCCTGTGTACGTATGTATTTTCTCTAACTTCCTGTGTGTAATGATGATCTGAATTGAAAAGGCGTTCTTAGAGGAACCTCTCGTGTACTCTGGGGGCTAGAGCAGGGCAAGAAGAAAAATACCGTTGAGCCATTAGTGGTTCAATGCTGGTCTTCCCCAGGCTGGTGAGATTCAAGGGGCCAACTCTTCTCTACCTTCGTCAGATTTTCTTTTACGGCAGGAAAATGAAATTCTAAGTGCTTCAAGACTTGGAGAACAATCTCATAATATCCACTTTCTAGATATTAAGTCTGAAAAACCCCAAGCTGTATTACCACATTATGGTTTATGGGTGTGATTTAGGGATTGTTTTTCCCCTTATTTCTTACATTTGGAACACCCAGCCACTTTTCAGAAAAGCTCCTAGGAGAATTCCTTTGAATCTCCTTTAGAGTTCTTTTTAACTGTTTGGGAGCATGAATCCACTGGCCTTTTGGTAGCATTTGGTGAACTATCACCTGTAGCTGCCAACTGAATGTTCAAAATAGGAGTGTGTAGATTCTTCACCCCTCATGGGGGTCTGTAGACTTTCTGGACCAAATTATGTTAAGTGCAAAAGTTTTACTGGAAAAAGAACCAGATGAGAAGAATCCCATTAGCTTCGTGGTGTTCTGCAACTTACCGGTTCCAGTGCTCGGTTTATGTGATCCCCCATTTCAGTCTTTCATGTGTGAACATCTCTGAAATCACATGCACGTTACAAGGACAGCATCTCATGACCAGTGTTGTCCTGAGACGTTGCCATTGTCTGTGCTTGTGTGCACCTGCCAAGGGACTCGTACTGTCAAAACCTTGAGTGCTGTGGATTACTGTAGCTACCTGTGGTGGGTTCCGTTCACACGGAAGATGCCTTCATGTTTGTTAAATGATAATCTTCAAATGACCCCTCGGGTGAGACCAAGAAAGTGCCAGTGTTGTTACTGGTGCTTTGGAATAAAATCTGGTTGTCAACAGTGGAGTAGCTTTTTAAGAAATCCTGCATCACTGTTGCTCTGATGGTGCAGAAGATGATGCTTTGTCAAAAATCATAAGTAATGATAAGGCCTCGTGTCATAGTTTTGTTGCCATGGTTTTGTGTTTAGTGTTTTTATAAATGTCAACCTACAATAATGTCGTGTCTTATAATCAGTGGTGTCTTAGACTCAGTCTAAGGAACATACTTGGTAGCAACCCCGTTACTATCCTGAAATGAAATTCATAGATAATAAAGCCACCTACGTACAGAATTTCCAAAAATCAATTTAATCATCTCTCTCCGATACGGCGGGCAAATAAAAGGATATTAATATGTATTCTTAATGGAAATGATTTGGCACAACCTTACCCGAATCCATAATGAAGTGGGCAGATGTCCGTATCTACCTGGGATGAATAACGGTGCATTTAGGAGAAATGGGATAATCAGAAGCTATTCTTTACAAGGAGCACATGAAAATAAAAGGCACAGGTAGAGAGGCGAATGCCAGCGTGAACGGCAACACTATGAGAAATAATAAGTGGGAATTATTTGTATTGATGAGACAAAGAAGAAAATAACCTTAATTGCTGCGGAGCTAACACACTTTGGAAAATCGTAAACTGTTGAAATGGAAATAATGAGGAAGTGTTTTCACAGAGGAGCTGGGACTTATTTACGATTGTAATGTCAACATAATTGCCTCTGTTGTGACATGGAGAGGGATAGTGACAACTACCATTGAAAATATATTTCCTGTTGGGAAATTCTAGAAGTACAGGTGCGCTCAGTTCTCTAGGACTTAAAAAGGTCTTGGAGACAATATACAACAGTCTTCGAAGGTTAACTGGAAAAACTGATAATATAGGAGCCTAGAGAGAATTGGCGTAGACCCCTGTGGCTATTATCCGGGTAGGATGGGAAGGATAACAGGTAACCACAAAACAGACGCATAATTTCAGTAGCTAATTTTCATAAAATGAATTTCTGTCATTGTGCCTTATAATTTTTAAGACGTGTAAGTTGGCAATAACATGAAATATTGCAAATACCACGTTATTCATGAAATTCAGTGAGATCCCCGCCTTTCATGTGCCGTTGTCAGTAGAACCATGTTTGGGTCTCAGTCCCCCAACGGGAGTCTCAGATCTCGATTGCATCATTGCCATTGGGTCCGTTTCTTATTGCACGTTTCTACTAAACATGACCTTGGGACCCTTGCAAAACATTGAGTTAGATGTATGGCGTCAATAAATTGTCCCCTCGCTCAAGACAGTACCTTTAATCAATTTAGCCACCCCTGTCCACAATAACGCTCTCTCAACTTCTTGTGAAACATTTCCAAGATAATTATGTTCTTGCCTCAGCCTATTCGGGCCACTGTAACAAAAAGTCCTGCAGGCCAGGTGGCTTTCAAACAGCAGACATTTATTGCTCACAGTTCTGGAAGCTGGGAAGTCTAAGATCAAGGCACCAGTGAAGTTGGTGTGGCGGGTGAGGGACGGCTTCTTTGATAGTAGAAGGTTGTGGCCTCACATGGAAGAGGGAGCCCCCGGAGGGTCTCTTATACGGGCACTGATCCCATGCATGGGGGTCCACCACTCCAGACACCATCACCTTGGGGATTAGGTTTCAATATGTGAATCTGGGGAGACACAATCAGTTCAGCCCACAGCAGTACTGTATTGGCGATATACTGGCCACGGTAGATTTTATCTGTTGGGGGGTTTGAAATTCCTAGGCGATGCAGGACAATTTCATCTTGTAGGATTAGCCCACGTATTGAAGAACACCTAGCATAAGCCTAACCCATCTGTTGAAAGCTAGTGGCATCACTAATCCGGGGTCCTGTCCCAGGTTTTCAGAATGCTGTGATCAGGGAGCCGCTGGGGTCATTAACCCTGGGGGCACGACCGGAAGGAGACAACCTGAGACCAGCCACACTCCCCATCCACACGTGGCGTGGCGCTGGCTGGAGTGATGTTGATTTACTGGGTGTGCCCCGGGCGAGGGGATTGCGATCCGGGTACTTTCAATTAAGGAAGTAATGAAGCTTAGGAGCTTGGAAAACAAAACAAAATTGTAACCTAGGACATCCCTCACTATACATTAGGATCCACAGCTTAGAGACTCAGGTCGATCCAAAAGGGTAAGCTGCTGTTCTTGAAAAATCTGGACAAAAAAGTTGAGGGACCCATCCCACAACCTGCTCGCCATACCCTAAGGAATGTCCCTTGGGATGAGCAGTGAGAGTGACATCTCCTTATTCTCGATATTTACTTCAGTATCATAACCTGACCTGGGCTTCCCGGGGAAAATTTTTATTATTTGTTGTGGGTGGCGACACAGCCAAGTATCTGTTAATTCCAATGGAAAATCATTAGGGGGATGATCCCCAGGTTAGCCACCGTCTCCTTAGATATTATAATAGGAAAGAATTGTGCAAACACACACACACACGCACACACGGAGTGCCATAATATCTCCTTCAATCTGCCTAGAAAGAATATAAATCAAATTAGAAATATGGGGTAGACACACATATGTAGGAATGATTCCAGAAGCCTTGCTTTTAAGTCACTTTTTATTGGTCTTATCAGTTCTAACACAGAGATGATTTATTACTAAAGTCAAGTCAAAAGCACGGTGTTAAAGCTCCTTTCTAAAAAACAGATAAATTTGAAAACCTAGAATTACTAGGACAAAAAATTATGAAACAACGTACATGTTCAAATTATCTAATTTAGCTTTGTTATATTTAGGAATGCTTCATTTGCTTTAAGTACAGAAAGCAAGCATTATTCAGCAAGTGATGCTGGACCAATTAGCTCTCTGGAAGAAAATCAGTTTCAAAGCTATATGTAGCATGTACACGTAATACTGATTTCTAGGTATATTAGGAAAAAGTTCATACAGAATTATAGTAAAAACGGGTGAATGAAAAATACGTCCTGGGCTTGAAAGTAAGGAAAAACGTCTCAAAGAGCACTGAGAGCTTTCAATTCATAATTAAAAAAAAAAAAAATCCGCGACCACAGAGCAGAAAACAAAACATGAAAAATATTTAGAACAAATGCGGCAGAAATATTGTCAAACTACGAACTAAAGAAATGAGGTTTTAACTGATGCCAGTTTAACAAAACTTATTGGATTGATGATAATCGATGCCAGAGGCAATAAGTATGTACATATGTGTACATATTCATATATACAAGTCTTTATGGGTACATATGTATAAGATATACCCTATAGCGTTTTATACATATACACATGACACAATTACAAATGAATGTGTATTGAGTGAACAAAAGAAGACTGAAATATTATTTATCATGAGATCTATGTATATATAATATACATGTATCATTTATATATATGACACAAATCATAAATAACTTTTTCGTCCAGTTCTGTTTTCCTTCTTCTTGAGACATCAAAGACGCATAGTAACAGGAGCACCTCAGGCAATGGGTGACCGGCTCCTTCGGAGAACCCTAGAGCTGACTTAGCAAGATAAAGAGACCGATGTCTTGATTCAAACCCACTGGAAATTGCTGCATTCTTGAGGACACTCATAATAACTTTTTTCTCCGCGTGTATGTATCTTCCTGGTGATTAGAACATAAATGCTCAGAAACGTTGTCATGATTTATGGATCTCTAGACTTTATCTGATGCACCTTGCAATATTTGTGCCTAAATGCAATTTTGTTGGCGACCTGTTATTAGCTTAATCTTTTGAAATGGATTTTTGTATTTTTTATCACCGTAACTCCCCTCAGAGCGAAGGGTCATGATGACCATAAACTTCTGATCTATTTCTTTATCACAGTTTCGGGGAAATGACCTTTGTCATTGTCACGTTGGGAGGTACTCCATTACTTTTGGACCGTGGGATTGTGTCACGTGGTAGTTAATGTATTCTTCCAAATTCGAGGTCTGCGATCTAAGTCAGGATTCTCACGGTAACAAGAAAGTGAAGGATAGATGGTGTCAGGTGGGTGCGTTTGCATAAACATTCCTGAGAACCTCAGTTAAACCTTAGGCCAATGAATGCACCTGATGCGTGCCGTTTGCCGAGTCTTTGGGGACATGTGCCAGCAGGATACCCTCCAAGGTCTTCCTGGGGCTTTGTAGTCTTGGGGGGATGAGGTATACGTGACCCAATGAGGGGTGTGCTCAAAAGAATGTAGAATAAGTGAACAAAAGAAGGTTGAAAGCATTACCTGTTGTATACATTTTCATAAAAAGCACGCACATCAACAACAACAAAAGTGTGCCTAGGCATCCCGAGAACCCTTGAGTTCACTTCTGGCCTCAAGCTGGCCACGGTTCATCGAAGGTTACCCTGACTCCTTTTTTTCCAGTACTTTCTTCTGACCTCCTGAAGCTCTCACATACCTACCAGGTCACTTTATTTTTGGAAAAACTTCGGGGAGGGAGGAAGGGCAGGTATTGATCTCATCTCTAAGACAGGGGAAACGCAAGGCAAATTTAAGCAACCCGCCTGAGGTCGCATCGTTCCGCGGTGGCAGTGCTGGGACGCTGGCTTGCATCGAGCTGGGGTTCAGAAAGCTTTGATCTGTCGCAGCGTCCTGGTGGAGCCACAGGTTTAGGAGCGGGGTGCACCGGATCCAAACCCCACAGCTGCCCTACTTCCTCGCCTGCGATGACAGGTGGGAACCCCCACACGGAGGTCACAGTGAGGGGTGAGTGAGGCGCAAAAGGATGGCAGAAAGCCCCAGGTCCCAGTTCAGGGCTCCCCAGGGTCTCCTGGCGGGGAATTCTTCAAAGAGTCACCTTGGGCTTTATTTAAGGGATTTCATTGTTGAAAAACCAGAATGGTATTGAGGCTCTGATGCAGGTCATGTTTCCAAATAAGAATTCTATCTGTGTTCCCGAAATTTGACAGAAAAGAAGGCAGAAAAGATGAGCAAACAAAAACATCGACTTTAGGCTGATCTCTGAAATCAGCTCCTATCCTGGCCTAAAGCATGACATCTGATTATGCCTCTTTCAGCTCAAGTTATTCCAGCCCTTTACTCAATTATTGATGCTTGAAAATGCACTCAAATGTTCTGTGATGCAGCTGCTCAGAAGACGCACAGGGAGGGGAAATTTTAATTCTTATTTCTGAAGATGAACCTAGGTTTTGAGGTTTAAAAATTGTTTTTTAATCATTGAATAAGAAGCCCCGTCCCCCCTGCCCCGTGTTATTCTAAATAACCCGGGAAGAAGTCTTTCTCTGTGGCAGGAAATCCCACCGGCCCTGAGTTCAAGATGCGTGCAGGATCTGAACCTCCTCAGCACCATAGTTGGATTGTCCAGTTCAGAGCCACCAACACCTGTCCCCCGATCCCTGCCATAGCCTCGTGACGGCTCATCCGCTCAGCATGGCGGGCAGAGCAGAGGTTGGATCCTACCACTTGTCTGTCCTAAATCCTGCAAGAACATGGTTGCACCTGGGTGGCTCAGTCGGTTAAGTGTCAGCTCAGGTTGTGATCGCGCAGTTCGTGGGTTTGAGCCCCGCGTCGGGCTCTGTGCTGACAGCTCGGAGCCTGGAGCCTGCTTCGGATTCTGTGTCTCTCTCTCTGCCCCTACCTCGCTCATACGCGCACTCTCTCTCTCTCTCTCTCTCTTTCACACAAATAAATAAACATTAAAAAAATAATAAAAAATCTAAATACTGCAAGAACAGAGCATGAAGCATCTTGCTGAGAGTAACCCAGTGCCAGCAGAGCTCATGAGGTCCTCCTGGCCACCGGGTCTTCCCCTCTGCCCTCCCCCCACTGGCTTATTCATTCCGGACACACCGGCTCCACGTGTCCCGTCTCCTAAGCCAGCATGCCCCAGCCTAGGACATGTGCTCGTCCCCACCACACGCAAACTCTTTATCCGGATGTCTGTGTGCCTCGCTCCCCAGCGGTTTCCAGTCTTTGCTCAGATGCTAACTTCTCAGGGAGGCCTTCTCCGTCCCCACTCGATCGGAGACCGCACTCTTTCCGTAGCTTTCCTGTGTCCTCTTGTCTAGCCCTGCTTGTGTCAAATTCTTAATACCCTGATTTTTCAATCCCAATGCAGACTTTGCGTCCCGAACTTAGTATCTCTAAAACGGGAGTGCATCTGAACGTCCTGTGCTGTCCGGAAGAGGTGGGGGGGGGGGGGGTTGTTGCCTTTGCTCATCCGTTTACAACACAATTTACGGCAAGGCGGGGGATGGGCAGAATGGGGGAGGAGAGGGGGGTACAGCGCAGGGAATGTAGTCAATGGCGTTATGATAGCTCTGTGACAGATGGGGTTACACGTATGGAGAGTGTGGCATAAGGTTCAGACTTGGCCAAACACTATGTGACACAGCTGAAACTCATGTAACACTGTGTGTCCTCTATACTTCAACTAAAAAAAAAAAAAAACTTACGTTAAAGGATGTCAGAGGCTTTTGAGAAAATCCCATAGACAATGAAACACTGTTGTTTTTGTTGTTGTTGTTGTTGTTGTTGGGTTTTTTTGGGTTTTTTTTTGTTTGTTTTTTTGGTCTTTTTTCAGAGAGAGAGGGAGAGGGACGGGGGGAGGGTCAGAGGTAGAAAGCAAGAGAGAATCCCAAGCAGGCTCCTCGCCCGGCACGGAGCATGATGTGGGGCTCCACCCCACGGCCGTGAGATCATGACCTGAGCTGAAATCAAGAGTCAAACAACTGACTGAGCCACCCAAGCACCCCTATAATGAGACGTTCTTAATGGCACAGAGGATGTTACTCTGGAGGGATTAAAGCGATATCAACTCGGTCTGCATTGAAAAGGGATTCAGACGAATCAGTCTTGAACGTGAAGACGGTTGAGGAATGAATGCCTTAACCAATTTGTTGTCCTGGCATTTTCCTTTTCAATGATTGACAAGAATGACAGATGGCAAACAATAATGTAGAAATAAGTCTAAAGTACTAATAAAATGGAAATTAGCGTTTCAGATTTAACGCGTCACAATGCGGTTTCTTTCCCAGTAGTGGATGGAGTCTTGGTCCATCTCAGAATTAGTGATGTTCTAGACTTCATAAAATGTATAATTTACTTATTTTCTTGATTATAATCTCTCAACTTGATCGTTGTTAGTCAAGAGCCTAGCATATCAGCAAGCCTCAGGGCCCTGTTGTTGGGACACAGCCAAGATGTCCATCCAAATCAGACTTCCTTAGGAAAGTGATTCCTCAGTGAAGTTTTGGGAGAGTTGTAGAGTTTGTTTGGAATGTTTTTCTACCCCTTTCATTGAGCTGAGGCAGGAGCATGTATCTGAGGTGGTCAAAGAGTGATGTGTTTGGTTCCCCGCAAACAGTTTTTAACGATGGGATCACTGAAATTCATGGATGGGGGCAGATGGCCCCTCTTTGCCTTTATTTAAAAAATTTTTTTAATGTTTTTTTTTCTTTTTTGATAGAACGCAAGCAGGGGAGGGGCAGAGAGAGGGAGACACAGAATCCGAAACAGGCTCCAGGCTCTTAGCTGTCTGCACAGAGCCTGACACGGGGCTCGAACCCACAAACCGTGAGATCATGACCTGAGCTGAAGTCAGATGTTCAACCGACGGAGCCACCCAGGCCCCCGCCCCCTTGCCTTTATTGATTCCAGTGCATCACGCTGGAATCCCACCCACCTCATTTGCCCTTTAAAAACCTACAGGGGCACCTGGGTGGCTCAGTCAGGTTAAGCGCCTGACTTCTGCTCAGGTCATGATCTCACGGTTTATGGGTTCAGGCCCCACGTCAGGCTCAGTGCTGACAGCTCAGAGCCTGGAGCCTGCTTTGGATTCTGTGTCTCCCTCTCTCTCTGCCCCTGTCCTGCTCATGCTCCGTCTCTGTTTCTCAAAAATAAATAAACATTAAAAAAAACAATAACATTCATTGGTTGGTTGACTTTTTTGACAAATAGCTGTTGGGTGCCTTCTTGGGGCCAGGCACTGCTCCAGGCACTGGGAACGCAGGGTGAATGAGGGACAGTGTTTATATGACACGTTCCAGCTGGGTTCTGAGTGTCTCCGAGTCAGGGCTGCAGCCTTACATGTATTTTTACATCCCTACGTAATGCCTCCCATAGGAGTGATGGGTTATAGGGGTGATCACTTAACTGTCGCTGCTAATTACCTGTGTCGTCATTTCTGCACAACTGTAGCAAATGTAAGAGTCAGAGCACCTCCAAATTGTCTGTTCTTTTCTCTTTTTTGGGGTTTTAGTTTTACTTATTATTTTTGGAATCCCTTAGAGTATCACACTTTGTCTTCTTATGATGGAGATGTAAGAAACACATAACATTGTATTCGTTTCAGGTATACAACGTAATGATTCAATGTTTATATATATTACAAAATGATCACCACAGTATGTCTAGTTAACTTTCATAACTACCCCTACTTACAAAATTGTTGTCTTAGGATGAGGATTTTTAAGATCTACTCTCCTAGCAACTTTCTTTCTTTAAATTGTTTTAATGTTTATTCCTTTTTTGAGGGGGGAGGGACAGAGAGAGAGGGAGACACAGAATCCGAAGCAGGCTCCAGGCTCTGAGCTGTCAGCACTGAGCCTGATGCGGGGCTTGAACCCACAAACCACGAGATCAGGACCTGAGCCAAAGTCAGATGGAGCCACCCAGGTGCCCCTCTTAGCAGCTTTCAACGCAGTATTATTTGGTGCAGTCCCCATGCTGCACGTGACACCCCCAGGACTCGTTCACCTTGTTACTGGGAGCTCGAGACCCCTGCCATCCGGCCTGCCCCCCACTGCCTGCCTCTGGCAAACACCAACATGTTCTCTGTATTTATGAGCTTTTTTTCCTTTTTCTTTTTTCTGTTTAAATCCTCTTTTCCTCACAAAATCTGCTTTCTACTTCTCGCCTTTTTGAATTGCTTTGAGTTTTGCTCTCACAGCCCTTTCGGAATGACCACTTCTCTTCGTCACGGTGGTGGTGTAGGTGGCAGGTGACCTAGTTTAGGGGCAGATAAGGGAGCAGTGGGGTGCAAAAAAAAGTGGATCAAATCAAGTAGAGATGGGGGCAAGTTTCCTTTGACTGTGAACAAATACTCTCATGGAAATAGGATTTACCCCGATGCGCTGAGACTTGTGCTGACTGAATATGATTTAGCTGAGAATTCCTATGGCCGTTTTATTTCATCTTTTTTTTTTTTTTTTTTTTTTAACCAGAAATCTGTGTCCCATTGTGGAATCCTCTTGGTCCTGTCTTGGTAAGAAAGAAGTGATGTCATGTGTAGCGTTCAGGAAATTGGAAGTTCTGCTAGAGATTGGAATGGACCGATAGTTCTCACCCGAACAGACGATAGAAGGACAGTTGAAAGGTCTAGAAGATTTGGCAGAATGTGCACTGATACCAGCCGGTCACGGCGTAAAACGTGAAGCGTCCAGCCTCCGTCCTAAATCAGCTTGCTTTCTGCAGATTGGCCGCTGTCCCCTGAAAGTGTCACATGGAGGAAATGGGACCTGTTTGAGGCGTTAGCCATGTGGGTGGAGCCTGTGTGACACGGGATACGGTGCTCCCTTCCGTGCTCCCAGACGGAGCGTATGTCCTCGCCCGGATGGCTCCAGCTCAGGTGCAGGAGGAGAGGGGGGTCAGCCCGAGACTGTCGTGTGCCAGAGCTAAAATACCTTGTGCTCCTGGCCGCTTTTCGTTTCCAAATACCCTTATTGACTCCTTCCCCGACTCGGATCGATCCTGTGGCTTGGGAGAAGCCTCTGCCTGGAAGCGGTGGGGGAAGGGCAGGGCCGGGGGAAACATCTGTTAACCCCTGACAGCAGTGAGGAGGCCTGAAGTGACAGGAATCCCGGCCACCAGCTTAGAAAGACGAGTTCCCCCGGCTCCTTCCCAAGCATCCTTCCCAAAGCTCGTCTGTGTTCTTCTCTTTCCCTTTCGATGTTAATTCTCTGCTCTGTAGGGGCTCAGAGTCTCCCCGGCCTGCCCCACCCACCGCGGCCCCACTTTGGCCTCTACAGGCCTCTCCCTGATGTCTGGATACCCTCCCGCCTAGCGAGCGCCTGGCGTGGGGCAGAGGTTCGCCCACCGATGAGGAGTGGCTGCTGCCCGCCCTTGAGCAGTCTGTAACCTCGTGAACGGGCACTGTGCTGCTCCTTCTGCTTCCGTCCACTTTCTGCTCGTCTGCTGCTGCCTCCTGCTCGGGATGCACAGATGGTGGTTAGCTTTCCTGCTCAGGGAGTCGGAGCTCCCGAAGATAGCGTGTAACTAATGGGCCATGAGGTGCATGAGGCATTAGTGCTGGGAGGGGGGCACGGGACAGCACCACGGACCTGTGTTCCAGGCTGGGATCTGTCTCCTCCTGGGGCCGCGAGCTTTGGCGAGTAGGGTCACCTGTCTGAGCCCCACTTTCTCACCTCTTACAGGTTTGTGCCCGTTTTGCTCTGCCTTCTTCTCGGGGCTCCTGTATGGATCAGATGAGTTCAGTGATGGGAAAGCTTTCAAATAAAGCATTTCAAATACGGGCATCCTTTCCACATTAGGGATTTTTATTATGTAGGCTCTTCTCTCCCAGGAACATGTTTGCATCTCGGGAGAAATCTCCAGGGCCTTCAAGGAGTTGCCGTAGAAGGGATCCTAGGCAGACACCGAGGAAATGGGTTGGTGTCCTCACGAGGCTCTGGGTCACCTCTTCAACCACCTCGTGCAAGTTTTAGGCGAAGTTGGCTGACTCACAGTGCACAACAGGAGCTAGACAGGTTCCACACCATCATCTCAAAGCTACAAAGTCCCGTCTGCATCCTGCGTTTACTTCCATGAACAGCTGCAATGCCTTCCTTGCACACACAGCAGCTTGTGACAGGTGATTCCTAGGGGTTCTCCCGTTGGAAGACGCTCAGTGATGGCGAGACTACACGATGTGCGATGAACCAACCCCTCAGTGAGCCATGCAGGTTTTAGTAAGTCACATACAATTCTAGACTTGGAAGTACCTTTAATCCGTTTTCCTACACTTTTTTTAAATTTTAGCCCTAATAGTGCTTCTGATAACTTAGTAGAACAAGAGGTGATTATCCAGCCAAAAGGAATATGATGCCATTGGCATAAAGGGTAATAGGGAGGACAGAGTAGAAAATATACGTAGTTACTGTTTGGAGGAGGAAGGAAGAGGAGGAGGAGGAGGAGGAGGAAGATGACCCAGTCAAGGGTTATCCCAGAAACAGCTGAAATTTCAATGGTACCGTCTGACTTTTTCTCAGTAGTCTTTTCTCGTGTTTTCTCTCCAGAAGTACTAAGTCATAATCAACCCTTGTTTTTATTCTATTGAGAGTTTAAAAATTAATTTGTGATATCCTTAATGATAATAGCAGAACGGTGGGAAATCAGGCTGATAGTCTGAGAACAGATCACACGACATAAATGTGCCTGTAACTCACAAGATGCTGTTCTTTGGGTCAACGGCTCCCCTAGAATATGGGTGTAAACATGGTCAGCCCGTGCCTTAACCAGTAACTGGACCTCAACACGCAGCTCCAGACAGGAGTCCTGTTTAACTTGGCCTCAGCTGGCACTCAAGGGCAACCTCTGCCTCCTAGCAAGGATAAATAACCCGGATCAAAAGGCACTCAGGGCAGATGGCTCCTGTTGGTGAGCCAGGACCCGGGCAGTGACATGTCTAGAAGGATACGCAGTTACCCCAGGAAGGAGGCAGATTGCTGGTACCCGAGCCGACCCAGGGTCCACCTGCAAGGCCTCAACAGTTTCTTTCCAACCTGTGATATTCCATCCTGAACGATGACATTTTGCCCTCTCAGACACTCTGATTACAATACAAGCACACTGGGGTGCCTGGGCGGCTCAGTCGGTCGAGCATCCAACTTTGGCTCAGGTCATGATCTCAAGCCCCACGTCGGGCTCTGTGCTGACAGCTCGGAGCCTGGAGCCTGCTTCGGATTCTGTGTCTCCCTTGCTCTCTGCCCCTCCTCCATTCATGCTCCGTCCCTCTCTCTCTCTCGCTCTCTCTCTCTCTCTCAAAATTAAAAAAGAATTTAAAAAATAAATAAAACACAAATATACCTGGGGTAGGACCCCCTGCATGATTACTAGGGCAAAGGGATTCTTCCCCCACCCTTAGGAAAGCCCAGGGCCGCTGAGGGATGTGGGGGTCTAGGAGGGCTGAGTGAGGAGGGCAGGGGTGCTGAGGCCGGGCTCATCAGCTGCACAGTTTCCCCCGTGCGTGGGCCTCCTTGTGGTCTCTTCAGGGCCCCTCGGCTGGTAGGAGGCCACGTGTTCATCCTCCTTGGAGATGGGACCACGAGGCCTGGGATGTTCGAAGTGAGATATGGGCCGTTTCAGTCCCTCGTTTCACGGATGTGGATACTAGGGGTCCCACGCGGCCGCCTCTCTTGCTGGCTGGGGTTTTGGGCATGTGCTGACCTCAGCAAGTGGACGGAAGGCTCCGGAAGCAGCGGGGGTCGTGCAGAGATTAACCGAAGTCACGTGTGCCGGGATGTGTGTCTGCTGGTGGCTTTCCTGCCCAGATGTGCAGCCCCATCCAGGGGCCTGGACTTTGTCCGTGTGTCCCCACCGCCCCCTGGATGCTCTGCAGACACTATGTCCTCTCCTGTCTGTACATCTTTTCTCGTGCTCAGCAGAACGCTCATAAAGGAGCAGCCTGCTATTGATTGTATTTGTCTTCTAGAAGGAAACCGTTTGCTTTCTGTGATCTCCTCTCCTAATTTGATTTGGCTTTTCCAGCCTGGTCGATTCTTCCTGGGGCTGCGTTCACCTAAAAATTGGGCCGGGGAGGGAAGAAGATCTTTAAAATACTCCACCTGTTTCCACGTCTGAGGAAGTTCGGATGGGTCTTTGTTAGTATTATTTGGTTCGTATTATTTCTGTCCTAGTCGCTTGCTCAGCCAAGTCACTATAACCTTGAAATTCAGTGGGTCGTGGGCATGTGTCGGATCTAAGAGGTTCCTAAGCAGACACTAGATGGGGCCACGTTACTCACGGGAGCGTCGTCTGAGGGGTGATTTGGGAAACGAAGGAGTCTAGTCCTAGGCTCCGGAAAGAACCAGAAGAGCCCCTGGGAAACGTGTTTTCCAGAACAAATGAGTCATGGCTCTGAAATGCTTGCTGGATGCCAACCCCAGAAGCCTGACTCCTCAGGGAGAGAGGCTGGGGTCACGGCCAGAGGACTCGTATGGGATTGGGGTTCTTGGCATCAGCACGGCCTCACTGTCAACCATCTGTCACCTCCGTCTAGAGCAGCAATTCACCCTGTATTATCAGCCTGCAGTGCATTTCAAGAAAGCCTCGTATACATGGAAATCCATAGTATATTGCAAACAAAACCAAGAGTTTTTAAAAATGGGGGGGGGCGCCTGGGTGGCGCAGTCGGTTGAGCGTCCGACTTCAGCCAGGTCACGATCTCGCGGTCCGTGAGTTCAAGCCCCGCGTCGGGCTCTGGGCTGATGGCTCGGAGCCTGGAGCCTGTTTCCGATTCTGTGTCTCCCTCTCTCTCTGCCCCTCCCCCGTTCATGCTCTGTCTCTCTCTGTCCCCAAAATAAATAAACGTTGAAAAAAAAAAATTAAAAAAAAAAAAAAAATGGGGGGAAAAATCCCTCAGGTGAATCACTGATGGTAATGAAGGTGACTCATGACCAAAGCTAATGAAGGTATACTTTAGATCACAGCTGGCTGTGCTCAAGGTTAGCCCTTGAGACAGAAAAGTCCAGAAGCACCCCAGTGGCCCTTCAGCAGAGGCTACGTAAGTCTTCAGTCAGGACAAGGTAGACATGAGGTTACTTGTGGGGCTTTCCCAAGTCAGAGCAGGCAGAGGGGAGTCAGACCTCCCACGTCATCGACTGGGTCTATCACCCGGGCATCGTGGATGATCATATGGAACCTGTAGCTGGAGTTCATGGTCACAAATGGGCATTCTAAATGACTATTATTCCACATATTTTATTAAGAGATATTTTATGGAAGGAAATGAATATATATTAAGAGGCCATCACAAATTCCTGGAATATGGAATGGGCCATTTTTTTTTCAAGAACCTAGCTAATTTCCTCAGTGTTACATATTATATAAATTAATTCTCATTATGTATCATGCCCTAAACTTAATTCTAGATAGATTCAAGTAGCTAAATAAAAAAAAAGAATGTTTCACCATAAAGTTATGAAAAATCGGGTTAAATAAGTACCTATTAACACAATAAAGAACAACATTTTCAGAATAAAAGCAATCAAATGTTCACAAGGAAAAATATTCTTAGATTTTTATTTGAAAAACAAACGTAGATTTAAAATACTTAGTGGAAAAAAAGGAAAACAAAAATCTGGTAAAATCCTTATAACAAATTCTAAATGCATATATACTTGATATACAAAGACATCAGATACATTCATTAGAAAAATAAATAATCAAGATGTTCAAAAAAATAGAAACAAGTTTGAGATCATTGTTAGTTACTGTTGTGTTATTTGTACTGGAAAATAGGAAATAACTATTTACCCTGTGACTTAATATTGACAACAAATGCAAATTACAGCACATTCACATAATATTTATGGTCCTGCGTCAAGATGGTGGACAAGGCTTACATAATTAAGTCCCTTCTCTTCCGCGAGAGCTTGAAACAAGAGTAAAAAAGTACAAAAGGGGCTATATTTAAAAGACACCGGGGGGGGGGGGGGGGGAAGCCTGGGTGGCTCAGTCGGTTGAGCGTCCAACTTCGACTCAGGTAATAATCTTGGGTTCTGTGAGTTTGAGCCCCATGTTGGGCTCTGTGCTGACAGTTCAGGGCCTGGAGTCTGCTTCGGATTCTGTGTCTCCGTCTCTGTCTGCCCTAACCCTGATTGTGCTCTGTCTCTCTCTCTCAAAAATAATAAATAAGCATTTAAAAATTAAAAAAAAAAAAAAGACACTGGAAACCAAGAGGGGACCGGCAGACACAGATCTGGACAAATTTCTGTAAGACAGAAAGAAGGTGGGATCATAGTAACAAGTGTGCTCCAGTAAAGGATGTCATGGCTGGAGCAGGTGCACGAGAAGCTTTCAGCAGGTGAGACCCATTCACGGGGGAAGGCGTTCTATTCCCTAACACCCCTGGGGGTGCGGCAGCGGTGACTGACTTGTGCAGTGGACACACGGCAATGCTCACCAGGCCACTCCCCACCTCCCACCGGTAGAGCCAAGGACATTGCCCCCCTGCGAAGGTGGAATTGTAGACTTCTGGAGGGAATGAGCCACTCAACTAGTGGTAGCAAATGATGCGGACCAGCGCCTTCCTCATGTGGGGACAGGCAGAACCCGCAGCTTCCTTCACAGCTCCCGCTTAAATAAATTCCAGCTGAATTCAAGATGCAACTACGGAACACAAAACTAAAACTTTCTGAAAGTACATAGACAACGTCTTTATGACCCCACTGGGGAAGAGAGGGCTTCCCCACCAAGACACAAACATTCCAAACCACACACATCCCAAAAGATAAACGTCACTACGTTGCATTCAAAGACATCAGTGTGTCCTGAGAAGTCATTCTTTTACAAGCCTGGGTGGAGGACACCACACGCACTGGAGAAGGCATTCGTAACCCCTACGGCCAAGGTTTGCCCATCCAGAATATCTAAAATACCTCTGCAAATCCATAAGTAAAAGATAAACCACTGAGTATAAAAATGGACAGATTGAATAATGCAGCAGTTCAGAGAGAGAGAACCCAGATGGCCGCTGAGCGATCTCAAATTTTATTCATATCAGGAAAACGCAAGTTACATGGCAGAGGTGGTGGCTTCTGTTCTGGCACGTGATGTGCTGGAGAGGGCGGGGGTGGCGGTCATTGAACATGACAGGTGGAGAGGGCCGGCCCCTGGCCAAGTCCACGGGGGTGGGGGGCGCAGTTCCAGCCCCGGTGACGTCCCAGGAGGAAATAGTTCCAGGACCTAGTTGATGCTGGAATGAAGGTCTACGAAAAGATGTTTATTGCATCGTTTGGAAAGCAAAACTGTGGGAACAGTTCCTAAGTGCATCAGTAGAGGAGTGGATGCGTAAGTTGTGGTAGGGTCCAGGGTAACACTCTACGCGAGAGGAAGAAGCTTCATAAATCAATATGGGTGAACTCACAAGCACAATACTGAGTGAAAGTCCCCTCGCAGGGTCCACACCGCACGGTGCCATTCATAGAGTAAAATGTGAAACCATGGCACGCACTCACCTTGCTACGTAAGTAGAGATTAAGGCAGCTAAATCACTCCTTTCAGCTACTGGGTGGCATTGGCACTGGGTTTAGAACTGGTGGGGGGCTCTGCTGGGGGAGGTGGGCAGGACACTCAGCTGCACTTGTAACGCCTCATTTTTTCATGTGGGTGATGGGCGCAAGGGTCGTGTGATCTTTTCTGCTTGTCTGAAAAGGTCCGTACTTCACAAAGAAGACTAAAGCAGAGGCTAAAAAAACCAAAAAACCAAAACAAAAAAACAAAGAAATTTCCCCGGGCTGGAAACGACCCCTGTTTTCAAATTGGAACGATCAACAAATTATTCATACTGCTCATAATATTCATGTTTGATGCACGATTGCAGAAAACTTTGAGGACATGATCTTAAGAGCCTAAGGGGGCAGGGAGGTGGGACGGGTGGGGGAGGGGAAGACTTCAACTAGAAGATAGTGGGTAAATGTCTTCAAGGTTCTGAGGGAAAATCCAGAGTTCATGGGCTCAGTTTAAAAGCTAACCAAGCTCCCCATTCATGTGAGGGTGAAATACACACATTGTCAGCCTTGAGACCCGGGAAGCTTCAGGTGAAGCTGAAAATATGATTTCAGTCGCACTCCAGCAAAACAAAAAAGGAGCCCAAGGAGAGAGAGCATGATATTTGGAAAGAAAGGGAGTAAGCCAGCAATACAGTAACACATCACCCAGGACAAGAATCCAGAGTGACGGGTGGGCAGCCTAGAAAGTAAGTCACAGCTTTTAACAAATCTTGAACTTAAGAAATCACATGGTTGATCTGGGGGACTGATGAACAGACCCATTCCTTCTGTTTAAAAAGAATGAGGGGTGCCTGGGTGGCTCGGTCAGTTGAGCGTCCAACTTCAGCTCAGGTCATGATCTCGTGGTTCGTGGGATCGAGCCCCACGTTGGGCTCTGTGCCGACAGCTCAGAGCCCGGAGCCTGCTTCGGATTCTGTGTCTCCCTCTCTCTCTGCCCCTCCCCTGTTCATGCTCTGTCTCTCTCGGTCTCAAAAATAAATAAACACATTAAAAAGAAATAAAAAGAATGAAAAGATAAGTTAACTTCATCAGTTAATCGAAGTCCTGCCCTATTTTGCTCTCTCTCGTGGGCTCTGACACCCTGTGGGTTGTATGGTAGACTTTGTGTTCTGTGCCTGAAGAAAGAAAAAAACAGTGCTGGCGATTTTATACGTAAAACTAAATCAACTTGAATGTTGTATTTATTGAAAGAGCTGGTTTAGAATTATTTAGCACGTAAGGAAAATCACAGCTCTAAAGGAGGCATAATTCAAAAGGAAACTGAAGGGGGCGCCTGGGTGGTGCAGTCGGTTAAGCGTCCGACTTCAGCCAGGTCACGATCTCACGGTCTGTGAGTTCGAGCCCCGCGTCCGGCTCTGGGCTGATGGCTCGGAGCCTGGAGCCTGTTTCCGATTCTGTGTCTCCCTCTCTCTCTGCCCCTCCCCCGTTCATGCTCTGTCTCTCTCTGTCCCAAAAATAAATAAACGTTGAAAAAAAAAAATTTTTTTCAAAAGGAAACTGAAGGACATCGGTTAAGTCTTGCGAAAGCCATCATGTTCGGGTAACTTGTCAACTTAGAGGCATTCTTGGTCCTTCTGTGCGTACGTCGTCCTCTGGGCTGGGAGTAGCAGAAAGAGGGCTACGTGACTGCATTTGGGAATATTTTGCAGGTGCTTTTTTTCATCCAGAAGGTAGCCATAGGAAAATTCCCGGTAACAGCTGGTGGCCTCTTCCTCCCCGAACCAGCCTCCTGATGGCTTAGCTGGAGCGCCCTGGATAGCGGGGTTCCGAGAAGTCAGCTGTCCTTGTCGGCGAGAGTCATGGCTGCACCCGGCCCTCATGGATCCCACGGGGCTGCCTCGCATGGGGGATGTCACAATGGTGAATGAACAAATCTTAAAAATCCCTGAAATCGCTGAAATGAACATACTTTCGTTGGTTTCAGGAATGTTCATGCAGCTTCCGCTTTGCTTTGCTTTTTGCTTATCGTTTTGGGCACTTTTCCTCATGTTCCCCCTGTACCGTGTTGTTTATGTAAAAAAGAGAATCCATTTGATCTTAAAGCTGGGAACTTTTTTTTTTAATGTTTATTTTTTGAGAGAGACAGAGCGAGCATGAACACAAGCAGGGGAGGGGCAGAGAGAGACGGGGACAGAGGATCCGAAGCGGGCCCTGCACTGATAGCAGAGAGCCCAATGTGGGGCTCAAACCCACAAACCGTGAGATCACGACCTGAGCCGAAGTCGACGCCAACTGACTGAGCCACCCAGGTGCCCCGGGAACGTGTCTTTCCGAGCGGTACAGGTTTAATCATTCAAAACCCCGTCTTCTGTGTGGTTTTAATCACACGGCTTGTTGCCAGGGAATAATTTCCATAAGCCCCATATTTTAAATGTTTCTAATTGATTTTGAAATTTCCCAAGGATACCAGAAAAGGTTTATTTGTAATTTCAGAGCAGCATGTAATTAGTACAAAGAGATGTTGTTTTCATTTGGGAGGTACAAGAGGTAAGAGTAAGAATACTGTGTTTTTCATCCTACGGGCAGGGAACCATGAGATGCTGTCTGAAATTGACGGGCACAGAACATAAGGTGATTCCAGCCGCTGTAGCGAATAAGCCCTGAAATCCTGATCTTTTAATAAAATATGGTTTCTTTTCCAGTCACTGGAAGTTATCTAATTTATTTAGCACCAGGCCTTTGGGATGGTGAGTCAAGGACCCAGACCCTTCTGCCTTGTGGACCTGCTGTCTCCTAATATTTTAGAGTATTTTAATTCTTAGCTCAGGATGGGAAGGGACTGGACAGTTCACAGAACAACATGTCCCAGGCTGTTCTTCTGGGCCAAGCCTGCGAATGGCGTAGACCTTCACCCTAGTCCAGCTCGAACTGAGTCACGTGGAAAAGGAGGCCGAGAAGGGCCACGTAGCCGTGTGACCAGCAGGAAAAGGAAAGTCGGTTTGGTGCATTATAAACAAGTTTCCTCCAAAATGGATAAAGAGGCCATGAGTCAGGTTTATTATTAAAACGTTAACAGGGGTAAAATATAAATCAGAAAATATAAGCACAGTTGGTAAGAACAGGGGAAGAGAACCACTGAGGAGAAGTAAGTGGAATTATGTACCACCGACATAATTCGCAACCACTGGTTGCGAGATTCTGTTTGAAGCGGATAAATCAAGGCACGGATGCAGACGCGTGTTCCCCGGGCCCCGAGGGGGTGGGGGACGCCGGGGTCACCGTGAGCAGCGCTGTTCTCTGAGAGCCTGGGCTGAGGGTGGCATTAATGGTGGTTTTGGTGGTGATTCTGGGCATGAGAGATAACTTACCCCTTGTCGCCAATTTTCAGTACTATTTTGAAAGTTTAATTGCAAGTTCACAGGTGACTTCTGTAATTATATAATTAATCATAGCAACGGTGGTAAAAATATAAGCCAAAACATTAAAGCCGAGGGCAGAGATACACGTGAATTATAAGCAACTATACACAAGGAATAAGAAATAATATTTTTTCATAACTTACATCGTTACAGTAAGAAATTGTTTATAATATTAAGGTGGGGACATGCAGGGTACAAAATTATGGCTCCATATAATCTCTTTGACGTAAATAATAGGCATAGAACAAACTAGCAGGAAACCGCCGTTTTCATATTTTTAGTTATGAATTACAGCATTGACTTGTTTTATCCGTATTTTGTCTTTATCCTCGTCTCCATTTACAATGAACCATATTATTGCATATACTTTTGTGTCTAGAAAGTTGATATTAAGTGTATTTTATTCTCAAAACAAAACAAAACAGAGGGGCCTTGACGGAAAACACAATAACAGAAAAGTGGAGCTGTGTGCAGGGCGTTCGGAACCGTGGCTGGCTCTGTCCAAGGACGGCATGGTCGTTAGAACGAGGAATCCCAGATGCATCGCTCATTATGCGCGTGGCCCCGCGGACCCCGCTCGAGCGGGACCTCTGCCCCTCCTTTGATGGGTGACGGTCACATTCTCAGCGCCCACAACCTGAGCGTTTTCGTGTAACCGTGATGCTGTGCCCCTGCTTGGCGTTGTCGCGGAAAGACGGCGCAGCCCCGTGATGGGAAGGAAGCAGATTTTTCCATCTGCAGTGACAAGGTGCCCGCGAGATGAGAGAAGGAAGCCGTGCTCTGATTCCGCGGCAGGCGGCTTCCAGTGACATTGATGCCTCGGCCCCATTTGTATAGCTGGAGGCCCCGCGGAAGTCCCCTCCGGAGGGGAGCTCTGCTTTGCTTGTAATCTCCAGCTGAAGACCCCAACTCGTTCTCTGATGCCACCCACTTCCTCACTGCCTCCCCATCAGGGCAGTTTGCGGCCCGATTAACACGCTTGCAATATTCCATATCACTGTCCCCGGCCCCCGTTCATCTACTTGGTTATTTGTCTAGGGAGCCGTTCGCCGGGGAAAGGGAGGCGGAACATCGCTTTTGTCGGGAAGACATTTCAGCCAGAATAGAGTACACCTGCGATGGGCTGAATGTGCCCCCTCCCCCCCAGAACTCAGGGGTTGAAATCCTAGCCCCCAAGGTGATGGATGGCCTTTAAGAGGGGAGGGGATTAGGTCATGAGGCTGGAGCCCCCGTGAATGGAACCTTTGCCCCATGCACAGGGGACCCCAGGGAGCTCACTCAGCCTTTCTCCACCGTGTCAGGAAACACTGAGAAAAGTCCGCCTGGGAGCCCTCACCCACCGGGACCCGCCCATGCAGGCCTCCGGATCGCAGACTCCCCGACGCCACAGCTGGGAAATAAACGTGTCATTTACAAGCCGCTCGGCCCATGGTGTTCTCTTGTCACAGCCGGAGCGGCCGGCGAGGACCCTTCCTGAAACCACAGAACAGCTTCCAGCCATCACACAAAAGCGGGTGGCAGGTTGCCTACACGCTGTAGAGCTGGCGTGACTATTCAACAGTTGATATTTAGAAAACATTCCAGAAATAAAATGAGTATATAAATACCCACAGTGTGAAGAAGATGATTCGGCCATCTGCCACGGTGGACAGAAAGTAATATTATTTACCTGTTTGTCTCCATTTAGCCAATGTAACGAAGATATGTTATAAGGTCCCAGTGAGGAGTAGCACGTAGTAATAAAATATACATTATAGTGATCCCTTATGGATTACATCCTTTTCCCCCTCTTCACCTATGGAAAAATGACCTTGTACGTGTATCTTTAACATCAGGCTTTCTGAGGGCCTTACCGCAATCTTAGCAGGACTGAGTGAAAACATATGTCCGACACGGTATTTTTTTCTAGTCTTTAGGAGACCTTCATTCGAGTGCTTTTCCAAAGGTTTTTGAAAATGAAATCTTCTGAGAGGGCTTCCCGCATTACTGACAAATTTAATAATTCTTAGAATAACGGACTCCTTCCCTGCATCTGTCCTAAAGCTTCCCTCTTCCTCAGAGCCTACTTAGCGCCTTTGCAGATATGACAGCTCGGATTTCGGCGGGCACGTATAGGTTTAATTTGGAAACTCTGTGGTCTTTGCTCTGCTCTGTGGAATTCTTGACGGAGGGGAGAAGCCAGCCCCGCGGCCTCAAGGAGTCTCGCCCACCGACTAATTTGATTGATTTCTGTTCCTGCAACTTCCTGAGATTCCACCCCCACAATGCTCCATGGGGGTTTTCTGGCCAGGTTTCAGGTTGAGGTTGGCCAACGGGAGGCGGTGAGAGAGGTGGGGTCCCCCAGGTGCGCCTCGGCTGCTTTCCTCTGCCTACTTCTCCCACCATCAGGCAGCCCTCCCCCTCCAGCTGCAAGGCAGTATACATCCAACAGGATTCCCCAGCCCCAACCTCTGGTTCACTTTCTGTTATTACAGCCTGTCTTTTCTAGAATGCCACCGATATGGGATCCAGAGGGGATACTCGCTGAGGGGTGGGGAAGAGCGTTGGCTGCAAGGGAGTCTGAGGCCATCTTTGGAAGTGATATCTTGATTATTAGCAGTCATGTGATTATTCTCCATTGTTAACACTCCTTAAACTTCCCCTTGCAAGGTTGAATTTTATTCTACGTCAATATTGTACATCAACGATACTTCAATAAAGCCAACTTTGAAAAGTGAGAAACGGGGGTGCCTGGGTGGCTCAGTCGGTGAAGCGTCCGACTTCGGCTCAGGCCGTGATCTCGCAGTTTGTGGGTTCAAGCCCCGCGTCGGGCTCTGTGCTGACAGCTCGGAGCCTGGAGCCTGCTTCGGATTCTGTGTCTCCCTCTCTCTCTGCCTCTCCCCTCTTCACGCTGTGTCTCTCTCTCTCTCTCAAAAATAAACATTAAAAAAATAAAAAGTGAGGAACGACTTAATCGATCCGTGTGTTATCACCACAGTAAGCTGCCTACGATACATAGAATGACTTTCAGAAGATGCTTTGATACCTCTGCTCCATTGTGCATTGTGTCTTGTAACAGCCATTAATATTTATAGGGCCGAATAACTTAATCTCTCTTTATTTTGATTATGCAAAGAGATATTGAGCAGAAGGTGTTCAAGGAGAAACTCCCGTGCCCGTGTTTTCCATGACACTGTCCGATCTCTGGGTGGTTCTTCCTTCTTGAGCGTGTCCTCCGTGGTCACGTCTGCGGTAGGTGTTGGGAGTTATGCCATCTGTGGAGCAGCCATGACCACATTCCTCCTCGTGAAGTCTTTGCGTTAAGGCTCAGCTGGGCAAAAGCTTGTGACGTCCGTGGCAGTACAGTTCCTCAAAAATTTAACAGACGCCGGATGTGTTTGTTTGTCATTAATCCCGTGTTCTCGCCTCCATACCCAGAGTTCTGCCTTCCTATTCCGCAGCCTGCCTTATTTCCTTACTTTGTTACCCGCCTGCTTTCCCCCCATCTCTGGCAACTGGCTGGAGACAGTGTAGAGTCTGGCAGGTGGGGAACAACACCTGAAGCAGACCTCTGGCCTGAGTTAGTCAACTGAATAGCTTTATGAGACCTTTGCTGTGTGAAGCCTTTCCAAGCCTCACCTCTCCCCTCTGGTTTGAGAAACAGGTGGCTTTTCCAAACCTCCGGGTCGCAAGTGTCTTGATGCTCGTAGCTTCTTTTCGTCTTGTTTGCAAACGGTCTCTTTTCTGCCCTCGTCTACTTCTGGTATTAATGTACGTGGTCTTGCTTTGTCGTATTAGAGGGGCCCCTTGGAAGGGTTCCCTTCATGAGTTATGTGTAGAGCCTCTTCCCCTCCGTCTTCGGGGGTCTCCTCTGACTTCCCCAGAGAGGCTTGGCAAGCGCAGATGATGAAATAAAGCGAACAGAGTTTGTACGCCGATCGACCACACTTGATGAGGAGGAGTTTCCTCCCACGCTTCACCCAGACAGTGCCCTTAAGAACACACACATTATCCTGCTCCTTTTCCTCTCCCCCGTGACTCATTTGCTGCCACAACTACAACAAGTGCATAGTCAGTGTTTGTTGAATGAAACTGTCTTCGTTTAAAAAAAAACAAAAACAAAAACAAAACCAACAACTTTGCCAATATGGGTAAATTGTTAAGCATGCACGCCGGGTCCTGCAAAGAAACACAGACTAGTCCACAGTCTTCCCACGAAGATGCGCCCGCGTGAAGGGAAGACGGCGGTCCGTCACGCGCCACGGTGTGTACGTCAGACTGCCCGGCTGACAGTGGCAATATCCCTGGGAAATTGAACCGCACGAGCAGCTTCAGGGAACAGAGCCTCAGGACGTGTATGGGATTTGAGTGGATGGGGAATTGGTTACAGAGCATTTCGAGCTGAAGGGAAAAAGAGCAGAGAAAAGTCAGATTTGCAAATGAGCCCAGCAGTTTGGGGGATCGTAAAGCAAACTGCCCGACCTAAGGGGACGTGCATTTGGGACGTGCAGCGTGAGGTTGCCTGGAATTGCTCTCTGGTTTTGTAGGTTTGGAAAATGAGGCTGTCCCTTCTCAGATTCTGCATGACCTCCTGACTCCTGCTGAAACTGTGTCTGTTGAAGCACAGTCTATCTATGACCTTGGGCTTCTTTTCCTTACTTGCTCAGTTTGGTCTCAGACGTCAAAAAATTCGCAATCTCTTGTTGCTTGCGTGCAGATTCGGAAAAACTGCATTGCTGTTAAGGGTTAGATATAAAAGGTTTCTGCTGATATACTTTACCTGCTATGGAATTAATTTACTTTCTACATTTGTCTGCAAAGGGTCTACCTATTATCACCTAAAACTTTTACCTATTAACGTTAAAAGTTCACCTAACAGCTCCTGTGTGTCTATTCTGCATATAAAAACAACAATTTCCACATGCCATGTAAAATAGGAGAGAAAAATAGATCAAGAAACTCAATATGTTAACTACAGACGTACAATTTATGGTTTCTGTTGGTCTTACTTTTAAAAAATTATTTTCGGCATTATAATATACGTACATGTATACTGACAGAAAATAGGAATTTTGATATACATATATTTGTTAAAATGAGAATATAATTCATCAGTTGTTCAAGTATATAAATTAGAGGTATTTGGAAAAATAGAATGCTACAAAGAGGATTAAAATGAGCAACTTTTATGTTTACTGGGAAATTTATGACCACCAAGTACTGAAGGAACAGAAACTATTAGGAGACACAAATGAAAAAAAATCATTAAATGATAAACTACTATGAAGAAATCTCCAAGGGGAGGTGACAATATAAGTGTGGCAACTTTCCATCTTACAGAGAAAAACACAGACATTTAAGTTATGTGGGTTTATAACTTTAACAATTCCAAAGAGCATACAACAACAGTCCATGAAAGTATCCACAGTACCAGAAAGAAACACACACACACACACACACACACACACACACACACACCCCAAAAATAATCTAAAATTGTGGGTACCACTTCGGACTTCTGCTTCTGGAAAGGAGTGGGCATACTTTTCTGGATTCTGCTGTAAGTACAGCTGGAAACCCTGGACATTTATGTAAAACAAACACGGCAGACGATGACGAGAAGAGAAGACCAGCCAAGGACGTTGGGGGACGAGAGAAACAATTAGCGTGAGTTCCTCGCGTCTTCTTTTCGCCCACACCTCCCCGGCAGAGGCTGGCCACCTGGAAACGCCAACAATGCAAATCAGATTGCCCCCAGAAGAGCCTGCTGTCTCTGGCGAGACCAGGAAAGGGGCAGCCCAGGCTGGCAGAGTATGTTTTCTGTATAAGGGCTGCTCTGCTCCACCCCACTCACAACGCCACGAGTACAGGAGGTGGGGTGCTTGGCCCAGCTGTGAGGAGGCACCCCAAACTCCACTCCAGTGGTGTCAGGGAAAGCCTACGGGGGGGAGCCGGGACCCTCACCTCGACCTGGGCAGTGAAGGGCCCACGGAGACCGTGTGCAGATCTGGGTTTCCACCTGCACCTGCTGAGCCAAGGTGGCCCCTGCACGCCCCATGGGGAGGGAGCAGGCCTAGTGGGGAACCGGGACTCTGGTCAATGCCGGAGACAGAAGGACCCCACCCGGAGTGGGGGTGCACACCACATGAGGAGCAGCAGAGAGGGGTCCCCGCCCCGGCCGGGTGTTCCAGTGGAGGCGTGGTGGAGAGCCCGTTTCCACTTCCTCCCAGCAGTGGTAACCAGGTGCCTCGGAGGCCAGACACGGAGCAGGCACTCTCCCGGCAGACAGGCAGTGGCCCAGGAGAGCCCCGCGTCATCTGACCGTGAAAGACAACATTAAATAAGATCCAGAGTCTTAGGATATGGTACCCAGGGGTTAGGGATGGCAGAGAGGGTATGACTATAAAGGGATAGCGGGGGTTGGAAGTGTTACGTCTTGGCGGCCGTGGTGGTTACGGGAATCTACACATGGGATAAAGTGGCACAGAACCATCCACACCCGTTGTACTGGTGTTCAGTTCCTGCCTCTGATTCTGGGCTGTGATTAGTTAAGAGGTAGTCATCAGGAGAAGGTGAGTGAAGATCATATAGGACCTAGACTACCATTACAATTTCCTGTGAATCTATAGTTATTGTAAAACAGAAGCTCTGGGGCACCTGGCTGGCTCAGTCAGCTGAGCTCAGGTGATGATCTTGCAGTTCACGAGTTGGAGCCCCACGTTCGGTCTATGCTGACAGCTCAGAGCCTGGAGCCTGCTTTGGGTTTTGTGTCTTCCTCTCTCTCTGCCCCTCCCCTGCTCATGCTCTGTCTCTCTCTCTGTCAAAAAAAATTTTTTTAATTAAAAAAAAAAAAAAAGCTTAGAAAAAAAATTTTTATGTTTATTTATTTTGCAGAGAGAGAGACAGAGACAAAGAGAGAGAGAGAAAGAGAGACAGAGCATGAATAGGGGAGGGGCAGAGAGAGAGAGAGGGAGGGAGGCACAGAATCCGAAGCAGGCTCCAGGCTCTGAGCTGTCAGCACAGAGCCTGATGCAGGGCTTTGAACCCATGAATGATGAGATCATGACCTGAGCTGAAATCAGAGGCTTAACCAACTGAGCCACCCAGGTGCCCCATGGGGGGGGGGGGGGTGGCGGGGAGAAAGCTTTTAAAAAGTACCTGCCATATATGTATAAATAGAAAATAAAAATGTTTATTATTATTATTTTTACATCACTAAATGTGAGTAGGATAAAAGTTTCCCATTAGGAAAAGAATTACATCCAATTTGAGAATATATTCATTTACAAAAATGGAAATGTATATGAATATATGTTTGTGTATGCAGAGGAGGTTTCCGGAAGGATACACAGAAACGCTGGGTATTGGGACTGATAATTGGGGAGAGGCTGGGAATCTGGTTTTCATTTCTGCCTTTGTACAATTTGTAGATTTTCCCATGTGGATTGATTACTTTCATAATTGAAATGTATTACCTACCGGCTATAATAGAAGAAATGATCTTGAAAATGTATAATATTTAAAAGACCTGGTTGGAAATAATATTAAAACTCAGTTGAATTCAAACCATAGAAACCTGCATTTGGGGATAATTCTAGCACAAGGCGTATGGAACGCTTAAATAGATCTCTTGCAAAATTTACAGTTTCTTGGATTTTTTTCCCCTAGTCATCCCCGGTGTGTGGTGCAATTATATAGCTGCATTATGCTTGTGCATTTTACCTCTATCTCTGTTAGCTGCACGGCTGGGTGATTAGTTAGACAAAAATGTGGGGCTGTGAGCATTGTCATGAACAATATTTTACCACTGGGTTGGCAGGAGAGAATCTCAGGCGGAGGGCGTCGTAAGGACCTGAGTCTTCCTCAGGCCGTCTGCTGTTCAGCTCTGCGGAGGGGCCTCTCTCCTTCCTGTTTTGCACCTTCTCCGTGATTTCCTCCTTCCCTCCTTTGATATTTGGTATCTCCAGGTTTCCATCCCCGTTCATGCCTCTGCATGTTCGTTCCGCAGAGCATTTACTGAGTATCTCCCGTGTGATGGCAGCATCCTGGGCATTGAGGGCACAGCAGCTGTGGGGGGAGAACATCTCTGTTGCAAGGGGACGGACATACCAGTGTTTGAACTGGACTCTGTGGGCCACCACTCGATGTCACCGTGCCCCGTTCTCACTGCCTGCAGACTGGGATGGAAGAGGGGCAGGTTGGGCCGATCAAACGTGTTGACCGTTTGCTCCAGGCAGCCTTAACTGTAGAGTGGGAGAGACTTCTTGAAACTTCCTTATCCACGGGACCTAATGCTGCCCCGCCATCCCGGGTGCTCTCTGTCAGGGAGTCCACAAGAAGGGAGACAGAGCTTTCGTCCAAGAGGGTAGTCTCAGGACAAAATTGTATCTTGGACAAAGGAACGTGTGCTCCATTTCCTTATGTGTTTACAGGGATCGGAATTAGAAGCAGGGAAGCGGGTTTGGGCTCCATGATAACATGCTTGTCTCCTGGTTGCAGCTTCAATCATCTATGAAATTGTATAAATCCTTTTCATTTATATTAATTTAACTCGCCAGCAATGGCAATGGATTGGTGTCAGGAACCTTTTCGGTTTTAGCTGTTAGCCAAGAGCCCTCTGGGAAGCAAACAACTTAGAAAGAAACATCAAACTGTTTTCCGAGGCGGGCTTGGAAGGATTTCGAAGCTTCAGTCATTGGATTTTCATTTCCTAGCACAGCAAAACCTGCTACAAGAGCATCTCAGGCTGCATCATTCTTCCTTCTTATGAAACTAATGTGTGCGCACATTTTGTTGGTGAGGAAGCAGTGATTGGCGCGAGCTAATCCTGCACTTTGATCAATGTTCTTGAGAATTTCACAAGTTTTCGTGAACTTTCAAGAGAAGTCTGACCCCTAAAAGTCCACCTTCCATAGGCTATTTGTCCTGCAAATCTCCCAACCAAATTCGGAGAGAAGGCAAGTAAGGTGAGGGAAAAGACAGAAGGGTTGGTGGAAGGAAGCGTCTGTTCTCCTCCTGTCGATTTTCAGGTTGGCTGCCGTTCAGACATTCTTGTGCACATGTTTGGGGATGATGGTTTGGGGGCCCTGGAAGACATTGTATTAAACATGTCCATTCCAGGTAGCGTCTTACCTCATTCCAAAGATAATGTCCTTATGACTCAAGAAATGGTCTTGCATGAGGGTCGAACAATGGCTTAGGGTACATTTCAAATGTTTTGGCCAACAATCTTTAGGCAAAAGAGAACATAGAAGTCATTTTATTAAATACTGGCTGTTTTACTTCCGTGGAATGAAGAATTGATTAGCATTTTTTAAGTTAGCTGTTCTGGATTCATTGGATTCACTTAGCGTCCATAAATATAACTGATTTAGATTTAACATTCTTTCTGCGCTTTCGCAAACCACATTAGAGTAAAGGAAAATTTTTATGGAATGAATTACTGAACACAGAAACATTAACATTGAGCAGGGGCCAGGGGTATAGGAATAAGTTGTGAGCGAATGACCCGGAGTGAAGGATTGCATCTGACCAGTAGGATGCTGTAGAAATACGGGATGTATGGGACAGGTATAGTGTCCTCTATTTAGAAATGATTGATCTTTCTTTCCTAATTAGTGCATCATTATTATTCCAAAGATAACATACACCTATAAGCATAAGTGACTTTATTTCCTTATACAGACTTTTTGAATCATTTTTATTGTTCTGTTTCCAAGAGGCACATGGATTGGGGCAAAGAAAGTGGTTCTCCATGGAACTGTCATAGCCCCAAAGCCCTTCTTCTTATGCCCTTGCAGGCTCATGGCAGATGTGGGATGGCATTAGAGAGACGTGTTTGCTTCATTATCAATGTGGTGCAGCTAAGGAGCATTTAATTTTCCCTTGTCTTGTGTGGAAAGCTTAGAACTCATCTTCGACGCTTGGCTAGAGATTTGAGCTGTTTGGTTTTTCTGATTGAGGCCTGGCATCTCTCAAGGCAATATTAAACAACTGATTTAATGATCTCCTCGAGTATTCCTCTCTCACGAATGCTTTAGTAGAAGTGCACCCATATCGCAAAGTGGGGTTCGCCGGAGTTCACCAGTGTCGCTGATGGAAATGATCTTCTGACTGGATCTGTCTCTAGTCCTTCGTTCCCCAAACCTACCCACGTCATACGCTATCTAAAAATTAATATTCCTTTTGTAGGGGCGTGGGGACAATATTTATATAGACTTAAGATTTAACCTGGAATATACGCAGTAGGAACAGGAGTCCCAGTCTCTAGTCTGGCATTGGAATCTATGCCACGTACTTGGGATTTTATCTGTTTGTACATCTGCCTTATGAGTAAGTCTGCGGTCAGACTGAAATGCCCACTGAAATCCTCAACCTACCAGAGTATTTCTGCAGTGTTCCCATCTACCATCGTCTCTCAGCAGCTGGACCACAGGACACAGTGTCTGTCCACTTTGCTTCCTTCAGGACCCCGTGGAGCTCATCGGACCGTGGCGATTTCTCAGCCACACACTGTCTTAAGTTGTCTACTGTGCTTTCTCCTTGTATCTTCAACTCTTGGCTTATTGGTTAATAGTATGAGTATACCCCATCTCCTCAGACATATGAAAGGATATCGTAGAAAGCAATGGTGAGTTAGTATCTTTCTCCGATAATAACATCAACATGCTTAACCCTCCTGTGGTTCCCTTTCCTGAGTCTGTCTCTTGGTACGTTAAATGACGTTAAGAACACCCACTTTGCTCGGTTATTCTAAAGGTTAAATCATTAAATAAAATAGAGCCTAGCAGCATGTCTCTTGTAAGGAATCACTGGGATTGTTCATCAGTTTTTGGTGAACATAACTTTTCACAAATGTTTATCATGTTGGGTTCTTTTTTTAGAATTTTTTTTTAATGTTTATTGTTGAGAGAGAGAGAGAGTGCGAGTGGGGGGAGGGCAGAGAGAGAGGGAGACTCAGAATCTGAAGCAGGCTCTAGGCTCTGAACTGTCAGCACAGGGCTTGACATGGGGCTTGAACTCACGGACTGCGAGGTCATGACCTGAGCCGAAGTTGGACGCTCAACCGACTGAGCCACCTGGGTGCTCCCCACATGTTGGATTCTTAGGGTAATGTTATGAAGTGGCCAGAACAGGCATTTTTATCTGCATTTGTCAGTTGAGGAAACAAGTTCACCAACATTAAGGGCCATTTTCGCAGTGATCTGTGGGCGAGTGGTATTTACTAGACCTTCAGAATTTTAATCATACTTTGGTATCTTTGCATATCGAATAATTGTTGGATAAATGAACAACTCTGAGCAAGAAAAGAGAGTGCCTCTTTTCCTGCAGGGAGGTGATATGGCAAATAAATTCAGTTAAATGAAGGAGCTGCATTTTAATGATAAATTTCAAGGAGGTAAAAGTGGAACATTTGTATTTTCGTCCTACAAAAACCATTGGAAAGCGCTCTTCAAAATTTCCTAGCAACGCAATACAGTGCAGCGTCCCTGTTGACTGATGACGTTGGGATCACGAGAGATTGGCAAGGGCAGGAACTTCCCTCCCTTGACTAAAGTGACGTGACCCCATTCTTGTTACATCTGCAGAAAACAGATAGTAAGTAGTCACCACGTTAATGAATCCAGAGGTGGACTAATGGAAGGAAACAATTTATTTCTGTCTCGTCAATTTCCTTCCTTTGTAACATATTGTTCCTCGTCAATTTCCTTCCTTTGTACTATGATTTTTAACAAAATGCCTGACAAGTAATTTAGTGGCGGGTATGATTAATGCCCATGTAGCTTTTAAGGACTGGTGGGCAATATAGGAAACCGTTTTAAATAGAACAGCTGTTGTGCTGGAATAATGCGAATACCTAGGAAACGAAAAGACTAAGCTTGCCCTCTACTGGAATTCAGAGTTACACCACTTGAAGCTTCACGAGCAGAGGGAAAAAGGATCTATGTATTTTTAAATTTTTTTTGCTTTGCACATTTTAAATTTGGGCCTCCTGTTAGCAATTTGGTTAACCCGCTTCAGTATGTATTCTATGCATAGATCCAATTTAATGAACCGCTCACTTTCAAGGTAGAATTTCGGGTCCCACGGAAGAAGCTTTGGATAGCACGTGATCAGGTGGTCTGCAGAGTTATCACAGCAGCGGCTTCTGCTCTCTTACCCGTTCTGCAAAAGAGGAGGGATCCACTGACACCCAGTTGGGAGTCCTCGCAGTCCGGAATTGGTGTTAGGTGCTCAACATAACCTCGGGAATGAAATCACGCCGGCACACTAAAACATCGTCCGACAGTTGCCGTGAGCGCAGCCCTGACCGTTGAAGGGGCAAGGCGGGGTTAGGGGGCAGGATGCTGGCTACCAGCCCTTGGGAAAAGCTGCCGTCCCCGTTCGTTGGCTCTGAGTATCCCTGTCACAGCTGTCGGAGAGGCAGTGCAACCCGGCACCTGCTGCTGGGCCACAGCCAGTGAGGGCTGCAGGCTGGGACACCCCAGGAGAGGTGCAGGTCGGAAACGTGGGTGGCTGCAGGACACGGTGCTGGCAGTTGGCTTCAGGCTCGGGCTAATACACCGCCTCGTGTCTGTCCTCTCCTTCCAGCTGGGCACTGTCTCCTCTTCCTCATATGGCCTCCAAAGACCACCAGCTGGTGCCGGGGCTTTGTTGTAATATGCACGCTTATGTCTGTACTCTCCACGGCGTTACGGACTTCAGAAACTGGAAAAGAGAGGTTTGCCTTGCTGGAGGCCAGTACAGATCGACCGAGCAAAAATTTGCATCTCCGCTCTCGGCTCGAGGCTATTTCGCATTTGTTGCACGTGGCCCAAGGTTTAGAGAGAAAACACGGGCAGTGTTATCTGTCAAAGCTAAAGTGAGCATTTATGGGGGTGGCTGGGTGGGGGGAAAGAGTAGAACATTCCAGACCTGTACATCACCCTGCTGTTTAAACTTCAGCTAAAATAGCAGTTTGCTCTGCTTTTAAAGCAGCCAGAGCAACGTGTGTTTAGAAGTTAATATGCCTCCGTGAAGGGACATTGCATAACTTACCTTTTCTGGTTTTCCTCAACAGTAGAAACTGACTCCTATCGTTTACAGTAAGGTGCTTTATTGCAAAAATAGAATTATGGCATTTTTTCCCCACTTCATAGAAGAAACAGTGGATTAAATTTTAGAAATTTTGTGGCTTTTCTCTTAATACTTCCCGTAAAACTTTGGTGCCTGCCAGGATTCACCCCTCCCAAAATGCAGCATATTATAGTCCCAGTGAGGAAAAGTGCAAGTGTAGATTTAGATGTTTGGGGTTTATCAGTGTTTGGTTTCAGGTCATGAATTCCAGAGCTCGGCCGGGTGAACACATCCGAATTCTAGTTATCTTCTGAGAAACAATGAGGTCAGAAGATAGGAGTTGATAGGGTTTCTTTTCTTTTTCTTTTTTTTTAACTTTTCAAAATGTTTTTGTTTATTTTTGAGAGAGAGAGAAAGTGGGTGAGGGGCAGAGAGAGAGGGAGACACAGAATCTGAAGCAGCTCCAGGCTCCGAGCCGTCAGCACAGAGCCCGACGCGGGGCTCGAACTTATGAACCAAGAGATCATTACCTGAGCCGAAGTCGGACGCTTAACGGACTGAGCCACCCAGGCGCCCCTAGAGCATAATCACTTTTAAACATTGGAAGCTGAAACAGGGTTTGACCTCAAGGAAAATGAGAACTGTTTCAGCTGTTTTCTTTCCCCGACTGTGGAAGCTGTCAGTTTTAAGTAGATGCAGCATAATTTTCAATCTCCAGCAAAGGTTTTTTAAACATCCAAGTATTCACAGGAACCGTGAACCGTTGACTGTCAGCTGTGTGCCATGCGTGTTGCAAAGATTAATTCAGAAGCGCTGCAAACGTGCAAAGCAGATGATGACCTCAAGGTTCGCTTTTTGAGAAAGGAGGCTCGGACGCTGAGCCGCGTGGCCTTGGCCAAAAAATAGTGAGCTGCAGGGTTTGGACTCAAGTTTGTCTGATACCCAAGCTCATGTTTGTGCCCTGCTACCCCTCCAGGAAACGTGTTGATTTAAAACACTTTTTCTACCAGGAATAAGTAAATTTCAGCGCCAATACAGAACCAGTTTTCTGCTGTCTTATTCAACGTGCAAAGGGCCCATGATAATCTTTCCGAATAGCATGCACTTTTATAGCTCTTTGTAGTTCTACCACCTGCATCCCAAGTGGGTATTAACAAAGCCAGCTCTGGAAGGGAGCTACTTGGGAGAAGAAAGGCCAGGGCAGTCTTGGAGGGTGAAATAAATAGGGCCAGTGTGTGGAACCACAAAAGACCCAGAGCAGCCAAAGCAATCTTGGAAAAGAAGAACAAAACTGGAGGTATCACAATCCCGATTTCAAGATCTATACAAAGCTGCAGTAAAAAAAAAAGGGGGGGGGCGGTCAATATGAAGTTTCTCAAGTATGGACGGGAAAATGTGTCTACACTTTAAGCCGCAGTCCTCATACTGGTCACTCTAGAGGTGGTTGGGGGTCCTCGGGAAGAATGGGAAGCAGGCATCTCGCTGGGCATAGGGGTTCTTCCTGGCTCCCCAGTCCAAGATGCAGACGGAGCGCTGAGCCAAGTGTCTGAGGTCAGAGCCCGCAATCCCAGCAGCTGGATGCTGGGTAGAAGTCCATCTGCCGAACGGCAGTGACTCTTCTGCGTGTTGGTGACTCCGGACCACAGACGCTGATGACAATTAGCAGGCAGTTATAGACCTGGAGACCAAGTCTGCCCTGATTGAGTCAGGCAGAAAGAAGTGAGAATTATGTTATGATACCGCTATTGCTCAAACAAGCTAGAGATAAAGAGAAACAGAAAATAAGTGCCCAAGACACTGCGTAACAAAGGATGTCCGAGTTGCCCAGAGCATGGGCTGATTGAAATGGCAGAGACCACTTTCAGGGCAGTGGAACTTGATAGGGTATCAAGTAGGTTTCAGCTCAGTCTACTTGGGTTTCTTGGTACAAGAAGTGGGAAGCTCTTCCAAAAACTCTAACAAGAAAAATGGTCAATGGCTGTGTTTGAAACATCAGAGACCACTTTCTTTTATTAATTTTTTAATGTTTATTTTTGAGAGAGAGAGAGAGAGAGGGAGGGAGAGAGAGAGAGAGGAGCAGGGGCAGAGAGAGAGGGAGACACAGAATCCAAAGCGGGCTCCGGGCTCCGGGCTCCAGGCTCCAGGCTACAAGCTGTCAGCACAGAGCCCGACGTGGGGCTTGAACTCACGAGCTGTGAGATCACGACCTCAGCTGAAGTCAGATGCTTAATCGACTAAGCCATCCAGGTGCCCCTTTAATGTTTATTTTTGAAAGAGAGAGAAGAAAAGAAGAAGGAGGAGGAGGAGGAAGAAGAGGAGGAGGAAGGAGACACAGAATCTGAAGCAGGCTCCAGACTCTGAGCTGTCAGCACAGACCCTGGCGTGGGGCTCAAACCCAGGGACTGTGAGATCATGACCTGAGCCAAGATCAAGAGTCAGACGCTCAACCGACCGAACCACCCAGGTTCCCCCAGAGGCTACCTTTTGCCCATCGCTGATCTACCTGGAAGACGACATTTGCTTTAGCTTACACTAAAATAATGTGATAGTATTGCTGTCATTGTTTGAGCTTATAAATGAAATTCTCCCCTGCTGGAAATTGGGGAATTAAATTCACGGCGTTAGTAGCTTTTGAATAACTTCCAGCACCCAACACCAGTGGTTCTCAGACTTGTGCAACCAGCTCCCTGGCCCCTCCCCCGAGGTCTGGATTCAGTAGATGTTGGGTAGGGTCTGAGAATTTGCATTTCCACAAAATTCCCAGGACCACGGTGACAGCATCTCCACAAGGATGTCTTGTGAGGCAGGACAAGTTTGTCTTGCTTTATAATATTGCTCTTCTGTTTTTTGTCTCGTTGGAGAAGAAGGACTACGAGGAAACGCAATGGGAAATTCTGACTAGGAAAAAGCAAGCAGTAATTAACCTGACAACCGCCATGTTTTAATCTGGCAGATTAAATGGAACAGAAAAGCAAAGGCTAGTCCTGTCTTTGAGGCTCTTTGGTGTGTGCGTTGGGAGGTCTTGGGAGCATCCTTCCTTTCTGGAGGCAGGGCGACGGCAGAAAGGTGTCTTCCAGGGTGTTCCCTTGGGGTGACGGAGCCTGAAGACTACAGCAGGAAGGGGAAGGTGCATTGCCCGCAGTGGAGCTTTGGGCCTCCCCCAGGCTGGGATCACAGCAGAGGGGAGACTTCCGCTGGGGCAGGCCCCTTCTGCCTCCAGCCGCATCTGCACATACAACTTCTGGCCTCCGCTTGCCCCCTGGATACAGGAACACACATTTTACAGTGGATCTAAAGAGAACCGTTAAAGCTAATCGCGTCACAGGTAAGTGCCTTTGCCTTCGTCCAGCGATGGTGATAATGATTGTGTCCTGAAGTCTGAAAAATAAAGTTTTGCTGCATGTATAAATTTGCGACTTTGACTTTGTACAAGGGGCAGAATGTAGCTAAGACGCCAGTTTTAATGACGACCAACTGTACCCGCCCGTCCTGGCTCGCTCCGTGTAACTTGCAGACAGATGGGATTGTGATAATGGCGATTACTGTTCTCAGTTACCGATCGCGTGAAAGTATCAGAGAAAAAGGACACACTGCAGTTCCCAGCTCAGGAAAGAGTGGATGTGGATAGAGGAGCTTCGTATAATTTCGGGTTTCTGATGTTAAAACGTGGAAGTGAGAGAATGGAATCGAAATCCGTTTAATCCTACACTGAAAGTTCTTCCCTTCTCCAAGCAGCTCGTGGAATTTTAGCCTGTAATTTGGTTGTGGTGCTTGCATTCATTTGGCTATGAAATCGGAAATTTCCCGAGGGAGGATGAATTGTATTTAAAACTTCTGCTCCTAATGCCTCAGCCAGTTGCCTCACAAATAATCAGTAGTTAACAGTTATTCGCTAAATCAGACTTTGGGCCCCTGTCTTGTAGTGTAAGCAGGTGAGTTGGAAATGAACACAGAGCGCTGCGGTGGGGATTCTCTGCGGCCCTGAGCAGAGCGGAAGCAGCGGAGAGAAGGCCCTGGAGTGGCCCCTGGAAACCATCCTGCGTCCTGCACGCGGGGTCGCCAAGGGGATTTGCACCTTCGTACCCAACCGGTTCAGGAGGAAAGACCTTGACTGGTTTCTGCCTGGATCGTATCGGCCTCTAGCCAAAACAGATCGTGTCCCCGAGTCCTCACGTCATGGAGCTAGATGTTTGAGAGAGCCTTTCTCCTTTGAGCCCAGCCTGTGAATCCACAGGGAAAAAGGGTGCCTGGGGGGCAGCGCGGTGATCCATCAGGGGAATGATGCCCGGTGAGGTTCAAACCTCTTCTCCGGTAAGACAAACAAGCCAGGGCTGGAAAGAGCAGGACCCCGATCCCAGCACCTCTTCGGCGAGTGGGCCACGATTTCAGCCGCAAAGAAGGCGGAAGATCCCTGCAATATAATGAGATAAAATACCAGCCACGCCAGTCATCAGATCACTGATAAAACCCAACATCGTCTTAATAAGTATCGCATAGGGATGGAGACTCCTTAAGCATGGTGCGAAGTATTTTGGAGAAATGAGTTGCCAGTCTTGAAACGCTTTTTATTATCTTGCTTACACACAAAGATGCATGATTATTTTGAAAGTCAGGACGTCACTTATTTGATCACTCCATGACAGGAGTAACCTCCTGGAAGTTCCGCAGGGAAAGCCTCCATTCGATCGTGACAAAGGGTCTGCATGATTTGAGGTACTCCTATTTCAGCTTTAAGCCCTCCTGTCTTGTTGACTGCCCACCCCACTCTATCATCCCCAGTCAGTTGCCAAGTTCACACTGCTCAAACTCATTTTTCTTGCGCTGAATCAGGCATTGAATTAAATTTTCTAAATACAAATTAAAGAGTATCTCTGTATTACCGGGAAGATTTGTGTCTCGTTAAACAATATAATGGTTTGAGTCCAAGGACTTTGCAAGAACGACTCAAACCAAATTGGTCTTGCCCATATTTTAAAATCTTTTCACATCTCGCTTCTGTATTCCACACAAATGCATAAATCTTAAAGCAACTAGAGTCAGCTGAAAAAAGAAATGTTCTAAGCATTTCCTGTGAATAAAAGATATTTGAGAAAGTAGGCTGAGGAAGATAGGGAAGAAACTGAAGTGAGTAGAGATAACTGATGAGCTGATTTAATACACTTCAAGGAGTGGGCTAGCAAGCCCTTGGCATATGTTCTCTTCTTTCTATATAAAATATTTCTCTTGCTACAGAAACTCCCAAAAACAAAGTAACTGTCACAGCATGTCTTTAACTGTATGCATTCCTGTAGGATTCGCTAGTTTCATATGTCTCCATGTTCTTCTTGGCTTTCCACTGATGGCCAAGTGGACGTGTCCAGCAAATGATTCTGAGATGGAAGGACTTACCGTGAAATGCGGATAGGTAAAAACAGGAGTTCGGGGCATAAGCAGGTGGTTCCTGTACATGAACGTCAGATACACCTGTTTAATTAAGTCTTTGGATCGCTAGATAGATTTGCCCCCCAGGAAAGTTAGTCCAAGAAGCGGCATACAGAAATGGTACTAAACTTGACCCGTACCAAAACAAGTTGGTATTGCTGCAAGAAATATTTTGTTAGTGGTTTAATTTGCACTATTTTCATTGTACGGTGTCTGGTTGTATTTCTTCTCTAATTTATCATTGTTATTCTTTGCCAATCATTTTCACTAAGATACTTGATCAATAATTAATATATCAGCTCTTAAAATTCAGTATTCCTGTGGCTAATATTACTTCCCTCTGTTTTTTTTGTTGAAATACACAGGTATTTTGAAAAATTTTTATGTTTTCCATTCAGTCTTTTCCTTTGTGGCTTACATCTGTTTATTCGTGTTTAGAACTGCCTCTCTCTTCTACAGTTATATACATTTTTTAATCTTAATTTTCTTGTAGTCCTTTTATGACATCATATTTCACATTTAAATCGTTAAACCGTCTGGATTTTACCTGTTGGTACAGAGTGAGAAAGAGATATACCTTAATTTTTTCCCCCCAAAATGATTACTGGTTGTCACAAAACCTTTTGAGGTAATGCCTTATTCTTTGATTAGAAATCCATCTTAATCATGAGGGAAATTATTATTTATATTTATGAGGCTCTGATGCAGAGACAAATTTTAGTTCATAAATAGAGATTTAGTTCTAAATATTGCAAGAGATTTTAGGACACATAAGGTATTCTTGCGATACTCAAACCTCCTCTAAAAATTCTTTATAGTTCCGAGTATTTCCAGGATTTCGATAGACCCCACAACTCTTACTTCTCCAAATCAGGGGTCAGCAAACTTCTCTTGTATTTTAGGCCTGTGGCCACACGGCCTTGGTCAAAGTGGTGCTTACTAACTGCTGTTGCATAATAAAAGCAGCTGTAGACAGTGCCTGCGTGAAGGAAGGCTGTTCTCTCCCCACAACCTTTGTTTATTGGTGCTATGATTTGAATGGTGAATAATTTTCACAGAGAAGAAAATATTCTTCTTCTGATTTTTTTCAGTGATCTAAAAGTGTAAAAAACATTTTAGCTCGTGGGTCCTACAAAAACAAGCGATGGGCCAGATGGGGTCCACGGGGGGGGGGGGGGTATCTGCCAACCTTCGTTCTGTAAGATAGCGCCTCCCGTGTTTGGAGAGGGTTGTAATAGACTTTCTATCATTTCTAGTTGGCAATCAACCTGCTTTTTTTTTTTTTTTAAATTTTTTAAAATGTTTATTTGGTTTTGAGAGAGAGAGAGAGAGACAGAGTGTGAGTGGGGGGAGGGGCAGAGAGAGGGAGTCACAGAATCGGAAGCAGGCTCCAGGCTCCGAGCTGTCAGCACAGAGCCCAACCCCTGGCTTGAACTCACGAACTGTGAGACCGTGACCTGAGCCGAAGTCAGATGCTTAACCGCCACCCAGGCGCCTCTGCAATCAATCTGCTTTTTAAGTGTAATGTTTTAAATTGGCATGACTGTCAGTTAGCTGAGGTGACTCACTACGCAGTTGTAGAAGCAAGTGAACTATAAAAATACAAGTTTGTGGGTATGGTAGAACTCAACAAAAATGTTTTAAGCATTTATGTTTAACAAATCATTCCATTTGGGTCTGAAGCTTTCAGCTGTCAAGGTATAAAGAGCAAAGGAACAAGGTGTTCGACTCTGATTTTTTATTTTTTTTTTTAATTTTTTTTTTCAACGTTTATTTATTTTTGGGACAGAGAGAGACAGAGCATGAACGGGGGAGGGGCAGAGAGAGAGGGAGACACAGAATCGGAAACAGGCTCCAGGCTCTGAGCCATCAGCCCAGAGCCCGACGCGGGGCTCGAACTCACGGACCGCGAGATCGTGACCTGGCTGAAGTCGGACGCTTAACCGACTGCGCCACCCAGGCGCCCCAAAAGTTTTTTTAATTAAAGCAGGCAATTCATCAGAATAAAGTTTATACCATGAAAATTTTAAGAATTTAGTTTTAACACGTGGTTTCTTTGGGGGAGGATGCTTATGAATGTATTATGAATTGTTGCATCGTACAACTTGTTTTTTTTCTTAAATTATGCTATCTTAGAGATCTGATATCAGGAGATCTTATACATCAGTCTTTTTTTTTCCTGCTGAAATCCATACTTTAATAATTACAATATTTTTTCCATTTCTTTTTTTTTAATGTTCGTTTATTTTTGAGGGGGGGCGGGGAGGGGCAGAGAAAGGGAGACACAGAATCCGAAGCAGGCTCCAGGCTCCAAGCTGTCAGCACAGAGCCCGACGTGGGGCTCGAACTCACGAATGATGAGATCATGACCTGAGCTGAAGTCGGACGCTTAACCGACTGAGCCACCCAGGTGCCCCAATTTATTGTATTTTTAATTTGTATTATTTATTTATTATTATTTTTCATGTTTATTTATTTTTGAGAGAGAGAGAGGGAGAGGGAGACACAGAATCCGAAGCAGGCTCCAGGCTCTGAGCTGTCAGCACAGAGCCCGATGCAGGGCTTGAACCCACGAACTGCGAGATCATGACCCGAGCTGAAGTTGGACGTTTAACCAGCTGAGCCACCCAGGCGCCCCTCCTCCGTTTCCTTTTTGAGGAACATATTTTAAGTTATGCTGTTAGGAGTAAACACGTGAATTCCTTTTACCATGTGTATACTCTCTGTATTGTTGATAAAGCTTATTTTGCCTTAATGCATGTTTTCTCAGATGTTACTTATGGCTCCAGATTTCTTTTGAACAGTGTATTCTGTAATTTCTTATTCTGTACCTTCAGTCTTTCCATGTACTTACATTTTAAATACGCCTCTCCTAAACGGAACAAATCAGGATTTTGGTTTTGTGTTGATTTTAACAGTCTTTATCTTTGAGTTTTGGATTCAACCCTGATTGTAATTACTGGTACATTAGAATTCTACTCTCTGCTTTTCTGCTTTCCATGTATTTGTCATACTTGACTAAGCTTTTCTTCTTTTGGCTTGCTTTCTTTTGAATTAAATAAACCAATTTATTTTCTTTCCTCTACTGGCTTGAAAGTGAAATACTCTATTTCCACTTGTTGGTGGTGATCACATTTTAACAAGCGCATTTAATACACAGTAAGTCAAAATTTGATCCGTTTCCTGGTTCTTATTTCAAACAAATAAGAACTTGACATTATTTTAACTCTAATCACCCTCACCCTGTCTTTGCCTTGACTGTGTCCCTGTCACTGCCCAGATTTTAATATACCTTGGTTGTTGTAATAATCAATCGTCAGTTGTTTCAATTATTTAAATCACCGTCATCCAATTATTTACTCTTTATTTGTCTTGAATAAATACGTAAGAGTAGAATCCTTGCTCACAGGAAAGGTGCAGTTTAACGTTATAACACTCTACTTAAAAGGTTTCCAAATGACCCGTCCTTAGGTTTATGCCTCTAGCTTAGCAATGTAGGAGAATACTTCTCAATCACTTGGCATTGACAGTTTTGACCTTCGCCATTCTTATTAAGGGTCCCCCCCCCACTCCCCATGATGTAGAGCAACTTCTTTTTGTCCTGTGCTTACTGGTGTCTCAAAATAATTCTTCTCTGAAGTGTTTGTTCAAATTCTTTTACCATTCTATTTGGGTGGCTTATTTTGTTGCTATTGATTTGTAGGGATTCTTTATATATTCCCGATACTAGTCCTTTGTCTGATATATGCAAATGTTTTCTCCCAGTCTGCATTTCATTCTCTTTATGGTGTCTTTTTTTTTTTTTTTTGTAACATTTGTTTAGTTAGAGGGTGTGTGTGTACCATGTGCGCTCATGCAAACGAGAGATGCTTGCTCGTGCAGGCAAGGAGAGAGAGAATTCCAGGCAGCCTTGGCACTCAAACTCATAGACCATGAGATCATGACCTGAGCTGAAATCATGATTTGGACGTTAAACTGACTGAGCCACCCAGGCATCCCTCTTTATGATGTCTTGATGAGCCAAAGTTGTTAAAATTGATGAAGTTCAATATATTCATTTTTTCGCGCTTACTTCTTTGTCTTTCCTGAGAAGTGTATTTAATTTCTAAATTTTTTAAAATGTTTACTTATTTTTGAGAGATGGAGACAGAATGCAGGCGGGTTAGGGGCAGAGAGAGGGAGACACAGAATCTGAAGCAGGCTCCAGGCTCCGAGCTGTCAGCACAGAGCCCGACGCGGGGCTTGAATGCACAAGCTGTGAGATCATGACCCAAGCTGAAGTCGGACGTTCAACCGACTGAGCCACCCAGGCGCCCCCGTGAAGTGTATTTAGACCAATTTTATGGTGCAGTGTACACTCTATTTTAACAGAATGTCATGTGCCTCTTTCTATTTCTCCTTTCCTTTGGGATTCCAGTTCTATATGCATTCCACCATTTGATATTGTCCCAGAGTTCAATATGGCTCTGTTCTCTTTTTTACGTACGTATTTTGCTCTCTGTTCTTCAGATCGGACAATTCCTATTGATCTGTCTTCAAGTCCATAGACCATTTCCCCAGCCACCTCCAGTCTGGTGTTAATGACATCCAGTGATTTCTTTTTAATTTCAGGTATCTTCCAGTTTTAGAATTTACATTTATTTTTTATACCGTATATTTTTCTCCTGAGATTATTCATCTCTTCACTCCTTAGAACTATTTTTCTTTTTATTTTTTTAAAAAAAAATTTTTTTTTTTCAAACGTTTATTTATTTTTGGGACAGAGAGAGACAGAGCATGAACGGGGGAGGGGCAGAGAGAGAGGGAGACACAGAATCGGAAACAGGCTCCAGGCTCTGAGCCATCAGCCCAGAGCCTGACGCGGGGCTCGAACTCCCGGACCGCGAGATCGTGACCTGGCTGAAGTCGGACGCTTAACCGACTGCGCCACCCAGGCGCCCCCTATTTTTCTTTTTAAACCCTTGACCGGGTTTATCACAGCTGTGTGTGATTCATTGTCTGCTAATTCTAGGAGGTTGATAATTTCAAGGTCTGTTTCCGCTGACTCCTATTCTCTTGAATATGCATGATATTTTACTGTTTCATCGCATGTCTGCTAATTCTGTATTGTATTCCTAGGCACTGGACATGATGCATTCCGAAACTGTGACTTCTTTTGTTGTCTCCTGACGATGATTGAATTTTTCTGTAGCAGGCAGTTACACTCAGGGCCAATTACCTTGAACTTGGAGAGGTTTCACTTATAGTGAACCTTGCACTTTATTAGGACAGGTCTCTAAATGTGGACCTTTGGGGATGACACGAGACACCCTGAAACGTTTACCACGCCTCTAATTTGGAAAACGTGTCAATCTAAGTTCTGCTCTCCTTCTGGTGGGCAGTAACTGAAATCTAAATTCAGTTTTTTCAGCCTTCCAACTGCTGCTTTCTGCGGGGCTCCATGGTGTCTTTCGCAGACATTTGTCATTCACAATTCATTTAATACTTGTGGGTCTTTGTGTGGAGGCCCTGGCCCTTCTCCACTGCAGCTCCTTCATTTTGTAAGATCTTCCACATCAATTTTCAGCTACCCTGGGAGCCTCAAACTCGCCCCTCTGGCACCTAAAGCCAGTAAACCTGTTCTTGTTGGTTTGTTCGTTTTTTCCTAACCACACTGCATCCCATGTACCAGATAGCATCAGTAGGGGAAATTTGTATGAATCTTCATCTAACTTGGTGAAGTTATTTCCTTTCAAGAGTTATCAGCTTATCCCTACTTTTAAGACGTCTTGAGAACCATCAAATTGTGTTACTTCTAATCTTTTCCCGGAGTTTACCAGGTTAGCGTGATAGAAGTTAATTTACCATTGTTAGAATCACAATGATCCAAATCAGTATTTTTGTTCATGAACTCTCTCTCTCCTGAGCTGTGTTTCCTAGTATTGTTATTTCCGTACTTTAAGATCCTAGTTTTGTGTCTTCTATCTTCACTTCTATACGTTCTCTTTGGATATTTTCCTAATTTGGTTTTTCAGTTTTGATAGTCTCTTATTCTCCTTGTCATGCCTTCAATTATTGCTTAAAACACATTAAGCCTAGTCATTTCATTTGATCATTCCATTCTCTTCCATATCTTTGGATCTAATATACAAGGGGAGGGTTGCTTCTTTTCATTTCTTTTTATTTTTTTATTTTTAATTATTTTTTAATATTTACTTATTTTTGAGAGAGACAGAGACGGAATGTGAGCAGGGGAGGGACAGAGAGAGAGGGAGACACAGAATCTGAAGCAGACTCCAGGCTCTGAGTGCTCAGCACAGAGCCCGACATGGGTCTCGAACCCACGAACCATGAGATCATAACCTGAGCTGAAGTCAGACACGTAACTGAGCCACTCAGGTGACCCAAAGGGTTGCTTTGAACTTCTGATGGCTTCTTTCTTTATGTTTTTGAGTTTTTTAATTGTAAGTTTTCCCTCCCTTTGGAACTTCTACCTATGGGAGTTCTTTGAGCATGGCCATTAAAGTACATTCCTAAAGTGAAGAATCTGTTGTGTTCCACTGAAACATGGGGGTCATGTCCAAAACTGGATTGTCTTAAGTTATGGTTTGGCTTGCTGTTTACGGGGCACACGGTTAACGTGAATGGAAGCTCAAAACCCAGAGATGTTTAAGGCATAACTAGGGGAGATATACTTTTCTCTTTTTTTGGAATGCCATGAGAGTAAAGCATCTTCCAGAGGTCTACTCACCAATTTTGCTGGACATGGAAGCTCTGATTTCTGGTATTTCAGACGGTGTTTACAGGTATGGAAAAGCTCTGTCTTCTTTCTCATGTTCTTGGAGAACTCTTCTCATAGCCACTATGAAACGTCCTTACTTGTTGTGCATCACACTGCTACTTACTTTGTTTCACAAACCTGCGATCCAGACGTCTGTGGGGCCAGCGTCGCACCTGAGGCTTCACGGGAGAAGGACCCCACCCCAAGCTCACGTGGGTCACTGGCAACATTCAGGTCCTGGTGGGTTGTTGGACGGATGGGCTCCGTTTCTTGCTGGTTGTCAACTGGAAGCCATCTTCTTTGTCATGTGGGCCTCTCCAGGTGACAACTTACAACATGGCAGCTTGCTTCTTCAAAGCCAGCAGGAGCAGGTCTACTGGTAGGACTAACGGCACGACCTTACGGATTGTAGTCGCAACGTGGAATCACATACATCCCATCGCCTGTCCCAGAGTCGAGTGTTAGACGAAACTCCCACGCCCTCCACACTCAAGGAGAAGGAGTCACACAAGCACATGAGTACCAGGAGTTGGCAGTCATGGCGACCACCTTAACATCTGTCCACTGCGTTTCCCGTGCCTTTTTCTGGATTGATACCATTTTCTTTGCAGCTGTATAAAATACGTTGGGTTATTTATAGTTGAGCATTCCTTATTTACCCTCCTGCTTTCCCAACAGTATCTAGAGTTGGTAGATTATACATTCTTTTCCCAAATAAGTCAAGGTTATTTAATTCATAATATTACATATGAAAAAATACCGGTGCAGATCTGACTTATTGGATGTGATCAAGGGACATGCTAGCCTTAACCTAGTTCTGACTGAAGAGGAATTATTCACTGTGGATTGATATCTGATCCTACCAAAGGAGCAGTACAGTGTCCCATTATCAAAGGAGCTCTGTTTGCCAGCGATTGGAATAATTAACTTAGGCTCAGGTGTTAATGACCAATGATGACATTTTATGTAATCATCCAAACCAGATTTTCAAAATAATCAAGGCCTCTGTGTCTTAATCCAAGAGAGTGAGTGGGGTGCAGGTTATTGACTCCTTAAGAGGATCAGTCTGCCACAGACAGAATGTATTCTAAGCAAGGTAATTAGCCCCAGACAAGCCATAGTGATATGTAGACTTGGAACTTCTTTAATTGTTTGAACATGATAGTGTTCAAAACATGTAAACTATTTTGGATTTTCCATTACCTAATTTGCTGCCTTACTCTGTAAGTATAGAAAATATTGATGAAAATTATAATACGTGTTCCAAATCAATTCCTTTTCTGTTGAAAGGAAGATTTTATTTTGTTTTATTTTAAAAGTTTATTTAAAAATAAGAGAGAGTGCACGTACGTGTACGTGAGGTGGGACAGAGAGAGAGAGAGAGAGAGAGAGGGAGAGAGAGAATCCCAAGCAGGCTGCAAGCTGTCAGTGCTGAGTCTGACGTGGGGCTTGAACTCACAAACTATGAGATCATGACCTGAGCCGAAATCAAGAGCTGGATACTTAACTGGCTGAGCCAGACGCCCCAGGAAGATTTTAAAAATGGAAATGATTTGCCTTCTTACAAGACCACATTTTTAGGTTACAGACTAGAGTCAAGCTTTCATTAAAAATTTTAATTGTTTTTCTTTTCAAATGGGTTAAGCAAAATGCTTAGTGTGTAGTTTTTTTAGAAAACACTGTATATAATTCCAAATTATGCTTATTAGCATGTGTGTCCTTAGAACTCAGAAACTCTCTCTCTATTTCTTTGCGTGTGTGTGTGTGTGTGTGTGTGTGTATAAAATTGTGGGCACTAGTTGCTATAGTCAATATTTAAAGTGCTAAGCTCAACACAAAATCTAAAATTCTATCAGAAAAGAGCTATTTCTGCCGCTTGAAAAATGTCCTATCTGCCCAGTCCCTGCTCACAGCTTTCTAGCTGTGACTTTGGAACAAAGCCATGATTCTTCTACCGGAAAATGTTTGGAGATAGACTTTGAATGTTAAGTCATTTGGGATGGTGTTTTTTTCATTTGATGTTAGCATCCACTGTTCATGCAGTATGAAGACATCAGTTCAACGAAAGCGGATGCGAAATAGATATTATCCCTGGACTAACGATGATGCTTAGCATCTAGGGACGTCTCTAGAATACTTTTTTTTTATAGAGATGTGGCTGGTGGAGATTTTAGTCATGTTTGGTTTGCCCGGTGGAATTCAGATCAGACCTGTACCAGCTCTAAAACCTCACTGAGGAAAACATGCATTTTTGAGATCTGGGATGATTTGGATGGGATCAAGGTAGATTGTCCGTTGTATAAACAATGAACCGGTTCGTGAAGTAAGTTAATTGTATGAAAATATCCTAAATTGGTTCCCAGTTGACTCCAGGGTTCTCTCTAGCTCTAAAATCGTGACGATGTGAATTATTTTCAAGCACCATTTACATACTGATCTGCCTGTTCCACCTCATTCTAATCAGTCATTAACATGCATCTTCTAAGGACCGCATAGGAGACTCTCTGCTGCTTTTTCTTCCCCTCCCCCTTCTTGCTTGAAACTGACAAGATCATTTCTTATGTGATCAGTGGAGATAGAGACTCGGTTGAGTCGGGGTGAGCTGATTGATTGGAGGTGTGGGGTCGCGGTGTTTGTAGGAAGACAGGGCGCAGAAGACTGTTTGGGAAAGCCACACAGTGAGGGGGGGAGAGGGATGGTCCCGGCACAGCCAGGGGACAGTTCTCCCGGTGGGGGTGGGGCACAGAGACGCTGGTGGCAGCGGAAGCGTGGTTTTCTGTGGGGCAGGACTGGCGCTGGCCCAAGACGGGACACCTGCTGTCAACCTCCTCCTTCCGGGGTTCCTTCTATGATTACACCTCCCAGCCCAGCCTCCCCCAGCTCGCACGAGAAAGCCTTCAAATGACTGCGTGAGTCATGTGTTGGGGTTTCCAAGAACCGTCTGCGTCCTCCGAAAGCCCTATCTGTGGGGACATTTCCAATTTGCTGTGTGAGGCCTCAGATCCGCGGCTCCTATTCACAATAATTCTCCATATGCTGCTTTGTAGACCTTGTTTTTTTTTTTTTTTTTTCCTTCCTTCAGCTTTAAGCAGAAATGTTTAATGAAGATGAGATTTTGATCTCCTTTTCCGTGTAGAGGAGTTGCTGGATGTGAGTGGGGAAGGAACACGGCTTGATGTGGTGGCTTAATGGAGGCAGTATATAATTATCATTATCTGTGACAATTAAGGCAGCATCGGGCTGTGTTGTGACAGTTTATCGTGGTGTGTGGTGATGCAGTAAAGTGATATTTATACCCCCACGACTGCTCTGCCATTCAGAAATTCATAACTGTATAAATGCATTCTGTGGATCGAGCATATGTCTTCAGCATTTCCCTAGGTGGCTGCGTCTTTACACTGGGAACGTGGCCCACAAAATGAGAATGAATCCATAGGATAGATCAGAAAATAACAAGTTGCTCGACGATGAACGAAATCGCCCAGTGCCGTCAGGGTGTTAGAATCTGTGAGTACAGGGGAAGGTGCCGAGGGACCAGACCCACCGAGGCCAGTCTGGGAAGGGAATGGGGAGCAAGTGCTTCAGGGAGGAGGGCTTGGGTCCAAAAACCAATGGAGACTCTGTTACGGGATGAGTGTTGGTGTCTCCCCAAATTCCTGTGTGGAATCCCTACCCCCAAGAGGACAGCCTTGGGGAACTGATGAGGATCAGATGAGGTCCCAAAGATGGGGCCCTCGTGAGTGACTTGGGGCCCTTCTGATGGGAGTCACAGAGAGCTAACCCTTCTCGCCTCCCCGCCCTGTGAGGACGCGATGAGGGGGAGAAGTCCGAAGTCTGCAGCGTAGAAGTGGCCCTCTCCAGACACAGAATCTGTTGGCTCCTTATTCTTGGGCCTCCAGCCTCCGGAACTATGAGAAATAAATTTCTATTGTTTGTAAGCCACCGGCCTGTGGTATGTTGTTAGAGCAGCCCGAACACACTAAGGCTTGACCTGCCTACCTCTTCATCCAATTCAGACTTTCCAACCTTGACTCAAAGCTGGAATCAGACAGGGAGTCGGGGAGGCCAGCATCCAAGGGAATGTGGTGAGGCCAATGACCAGAGCTCAGTGACAGGGGTGAAGGACCACCGTGGGTTCCACGAGGGATGGCCATCTAGACCGCGGTGTGCAGGAAAACCTGAGACGCGAGAGCTGAGATCAGTGTTCTGAGCTGCAAAGGATGGAAATTCCAGGTTTCGGTTCTGGCTCTGGCCCATGGGCACGTAGTGTGTCTACCGTCCCCACCGTGGAGACCTACTGGCATTTGTTGATGGGGCTGTTGCTCAGGCCAAGTTGGCTGCCGTACGAAAGCACGCAGGGCATGTGTGTGCGTCGTTAGCCCTACGTAAAGGTTGCCGTTGTTATTGTCATTTTCCATTCTACAAATCGCCGTTATTATCCCCGGACAACCAAAGATTGGACCATCTATTCCAGTATATTCAGAGCCTCAGAATTGGACCACTGTCTCAGTCTAAAGGAATGACTTACCAAAAAGTAAATGTCAAGGGGCGCCTGGGTGGCTCAGTCGGTTAAGCACCCGACTTCGGCTCCGATCATGATCTTGCGGTCCGTGAGTTCAAGCCCCGCGTTGGGCTCTGTGCTGACAGGTCAGAGCCTGGAGCCTGTTTCGAATTCTGTGTCTCCCTCTCTCTCTGACCCTCCCCTGTTCATGCTCTGTCTCTCCCTGTCTCCAAAATAAATAAACGTTAAAAAAAATTTTAATTAAGGGGGCTCCCGGGTGGCTCAGTCAGTTAAGCACCCGACTTCAGCTCCAGTCATGATCTCGCGCTTCGTGGGTTCAAGCTCTGCATCGGGCTCTGTGCTGTCAACACAGAGCCTACTTCAGATCCTCTGTCTCCCTCGCTCTACTCCTCCTCCAGCCTCTCTCCGTCTCTCAAAAAGAAATAAATGTAAAAAAAAAATTAACTGTCAAATACTTGGGCAATTGGGGGAATCTCCACCCTGCTGGGAGATGTGGGGCTGCCCAACGACCCCCTCTAGCCCTCCAGGTGCCTTTCACTCTCCTCCACCCTCTTTGTGCCCCAGGAGGCTGAAGTGCTTAATGGCATCCTTGCCCGGTGGCTTCTGACTGGGTTGGGCTGAAGGGAGGCGCTGAAGGGAGGCACTGCAGGAGGTGGAGGGCAGGGGAGCAAGGGCAGAGCGTTTCTCCCCCTGCGCCCCCAACACCGATTCCCCAAAGCCAGTTACCTCTGTCAGGCCACCTTGCCACTCACCCTCCCTTCCTGTTCCTTGTCTAGCCCCTACCAGCCTCGGACAGGGACTGGTCCCCCAGTTACTAGCCCCTGGTACTGCCCTATCCTTGGCTGGATTTCCCAATCTTGCCTACACCTTTAAAGAATGTCTCTTTATTCACCTATTCCTCCATTTTCCGGCATGAGTGTGCCGTCTACCTCCTTCCGTGGGCACTTCTGTGGTCCTTTAAAGCAGACCCTTATTGTGTCCCTGGCTTCTAAATTATTTAGAGAATATTCTACCTCATTCCCTCCTTTTCTCACCACCTAAAACACCTGACATCTTAACCTTTGACATGTAGATACTCAGACACACCCCTAACAGACAAAGCAGGGGACAGAGAAATTAATGTCCTGTGCCTACGTATCCCCGTTTTAATTATGGAGAATATGTTAATTTTTAAAAGCATTACTGAGATGCTTAGTAACGTAGCAGGTGTTACAAAATGGCACTTTTATTATCCTTCCCCGTATCAGACATGGAAATTATGGTCTCTACAGCTATTTCACCACTTGCTAAATGTTCCTAGTCAGTTATCACAGATAAATGCTTCCTTTTAAAGCGTATGTAGACAATTAGAAACTTCTAGGTTAATTAATTTTCTATATTAGAAGAAATGACTTTATATAAATTAAAGGCAGTGGGATTGACGTTAATAACAATAATGGTCATCATACCCCATGAACCCCATAAAAATATTGAAAGTTGTATTTAACACAATTTGCAGCCTCAAAAGCAAAGCCTTCTGCACAGGTGCACTTTTTAACTAAGACATGTCTGTCCGGGGACTTAATATAAATCAATGGTGATTGGTTATTCACCCATGCTGCTTTTCTCTAATGCAGGTAGCATATCCAAAAGATACAAATCATTCCTAAAAGACTGCACTGTCAAAGAAGAGAAGGAAGGAATTTTGGTAAACAGGAGGTGGGAAACTAAGAAGCCAGGAGTCGGGTCTGGAGATAAAAGCACATGCCCGGAAGTCTTCTGCAGCGAGCTATGCATCCGACGCCACAGAGAGCAATGCACTTAGCGTGCCATGTACATTATCCGTAAGGCACCTGGTCGGGCACAGCAAATCTCGGTCTAGGATTGAGGCAAAGACAGTTACTCATTGAAAGGGCCATTTCTCAGTGTAAGGAAAAATGCTCTTGATGACATCATTAAGCTAGTTTCATAGGACTACTTTTTTAAAAGACTGAAATCTAGGGGCACCTGGGTGGCTCAGTCAGTTAAGCGTCCCACTTTGGCTTAGGTCATGATCTCACAGCTCGTGAGTCTGAGCCCCGTGTTGGGGTCTGCGCTGACAGCTCGGAGCCTGGAGCCTGCTTCAGAGTCTGTGTCTCCTTCTCTCTCTGCCCCTCCCCTGCTCGCACTCTGTCTCAGTCTCTCTCTCAGTAATAAATAAACATTAAAATAAAATAAAATAAAATAAAAATACTGAAATGTAGTTGACACACGATATTACATTAGTTTCAGGTCTATAATATATAAGTTTGTATGTTATGCTGTGATAGAACTACTTATTTTATTGAATTCTTCCACGTAGGCAGATGGCATCATCCAGAGGAGGATTTGGTGGTAGCCATTCTTTAGAGAAAAGGTCCTAAAAGGAAACAATTTCTTTTGTACACACAGCATAGTTCTCACACCAGATGTGGGTGTGCGTTGCAGGGGGGAGCTCTTTCCACAGCAACAGATCTTCAAATACCTGGATACCAGCAAGGTGTCCTGAAACTCAATTCAGTCCTGACACTAACTAGCTGAAGTTAGCCTAGACCCCACAGGGTAAAGGCTCAATCCCATATGCCAGCTCCCACTGCTGATGCCAGTTGCAAATCCCAAGGTTAGCCATACTTCCCTCCAGCTTGACTACAAATTGAGGGTCCATGACCTTCTCAGGTTCAGTGATTTCATAGAAAGCCTCACAGAACTCCGTGCAATACTTTACTTACATCTACTTATTTCTTATAAAGGATACAACAGAGGATACAGATAGACAGCCAGATGAAGAGGGACATAGGGCCAGGTGTGGGGAAAGGACACAGAACTGCCGTGCCCCCTCCAGGCATGCCACTGTCCCTGGACCTCCGTGTGTTCACCAACCTGGAAGCTCTCCAAACCCGTTCGGTTAGAGTTTTTCATGGCGTCTAATAATCAATAACGATTATTGTTTTTTAATTGCAGTATAGTGGACATCAACATTATGTTTCAGGTGTACCACATAATGACAGATATTTGTAGATATTGCAAAATGATTGCTACAGGAAGTTTAGTTAACATCCGTCACCATATCTAGTGATAGCATTTCTTCTTGGGATGAGAACCTTTAAGATTTATTCTCTTAGCAACTTTCAAATATGCAATACTGTATTATTAATTACAGCTGCCATGCTTTACATTCCATCCCCATGACTTATTTATCTTACAACTGGAAGTTTGTATCATTTGATCCCCCTCGCTCAAATCACCTGCCTCCCACCCCTTCCTCTGGCAAACCCCAATCTGTTCTCTATATCTGTGAGCTTTTTTTTTAACGATTGCACATATAAGTGAGAGCATACAGTATTTGTTTTTCTCTGTCTGACCTATTTAGCATGCTCCATCCATGTTCTTGCAAACGGCTAAATTTCATCCTTTATCCCTTCATCCGTCAGTGGACACCTAGGTTGTTCCCCTGCCTTAGCTATGGTAAATAATGCTGCAGTGGACATGGGGCCACAGAGATCTTGTCAAGTTAGTGTTTCTGTTTCCTTTGGATGAGTCCCCAGAAGTGGGATCATTAGATCATAAGGTAGTTCTGTCTTTACTATCTTGAGGACCCTCCGTACTGCTTTCCACAGCAGCTGCACCGATTTACATTCCCACCAAGGGTGCGTGAGGGTTCCTTTCTCCGTATCCTTGCCAGCACTTGCTATTTCTTGTCTTTTTGATAATGCCTTTGTAGCAGGCGTGAGGCGGTATCTCATTGTGATTTTGATTTGCGCTTCCCTGATGATGAGTGATGTTGAGCATCTTTTTTGTGTACCTGTTGGCCATCTATATGTCTTCTTGGGAAAATGTCTATTAAGATCTATTTTTTAATGTTTATTTATTTGAGAGAGAGAGAGAGAGAGAGAGAGAGAGAGAGAGAATGAATGGGGGAGGGGCAGAGAGAGAGGGAGACACAGAGTCTGAAGCAGGCTCCAGGCTCAGAGCTGTCAGCACGGAACCCAACACGGGGCTCGAACTCACGAACGGTGAGATTATGACCTGAGCTGAAATCAGACACTTAACCAACTGAGCAATGCAGGTGCCCCATAGCTTCTATTTTTTAAATCAAATTGTTTTTGTTCTTGAGTTGTAGGAGCTCTTTATATATTTTGGATATCACCCCTTATCAGATATGATTTGCATATATTTTCTCACATTTCATAGGCTATCTTTTCATTTTGTTGACGGTTCCTGTGCTGTGTAAAAGCTTTTCAGTTTGATGTAGTCCCACTTGTTTATTTTTGCTTTTGTTGCCTTTGCTTTTGGTGTCAAATCTAAAAACAATAGTCACCAAGACTGATGTTAAGGAGTTTACCACCTATGTTTTCTTCTAAGAACTTTATGATTTCAGGTCTTATATCAAGTCTTTTTCATCTGTTTTGAGTTAATTTTTGTGTCTGGTGTAAAATAGTGGTCCAGTTTCTTTTCCTTTCTTTTTCTTTTTCTTTTTTTTTTTTTGCACGTGTAGCTGTCCAGTTTTTCCAGAACCATTTATTGTAGAGGCTGTCTTTTCTCCATTGTATACTCTTGGCCCCTTTGTCATGATCAGTTGACCATATATGTGTGGGTTTATTTCTGGGTTCTCTATTCTGTTCCATTGGTCCATGTGTCTGTTTTTATGCCAATACCAAACTGTTTTAATTCCTATAATTTTGTAGTATGGTTTGAAATCAGGGAGTGTGGTCCCTCCAGCTTTGTTCATCTTTCTCAAGATTGTTTTGGCTATTTGGGTCTTTTGTGGTTCCATGGAAATTTAAAAATTGTTGCCATTCTGTGGGAAAATGCCATCGGGACTTTGATAGGGGTTGCATTGAATCTGTATGTTGCCTTGGGTAAGTATGGACATTTTAACGATATTAATTCCTCCAGTGGAATCCATGAGTGTGGAATATGTTTCCATTCATTTGTGTCTTCTTCAGTTTTTTTTTTATCAATGTCATAGTTTTCAGTGTACAACTCTTCCCTCCTTGGTTAAATTTATTTAGTTATTTTGTTCTTTTTGATGCAATTGTGAATAAAACTGTAATCTTAATTTCTCCCTCTGCTAGTTTGTTATTGGTGTATAGAAACCCAACAGATTTCTGTATATTAATTTTGTATCCTGCAAATTTGCTGAATTCATTTTTTAGTTTGAGCAGGTGTTTGGTGGAGTTTTTAGGGTTTTCTATCTATAGTATGATGTCGTCTACAAATAGTTTACTTTTCCCTTTTCAATTTGGATGCCTTTTATTTATTTTTCTTGGCTAATTGCTGTGGCTAGGACTTCCAATACTATGTTGAGTGAAAGTGGCAAGAGTGGGCATCTTTGTCTCATTTCTGATCTTAGAGGAAAAGCTCTCAACTTTTCACCATTGAGTATGATGCTGGCTGTGAGGGTGTCACATGTGGTCCTCCTCATGTTGAGGTACATTCTCTCCATACCCACTTTGCTAAGAGTTATTAATTTTGGACTCTGGAGAAATAAAGGGACAGAGGAAGATGAAAAGAAGAGGCAGACAAACTTTTTAAAAAATGGGATGGGGTTACAATAGATGTAGTTGGAAGGGATGAAGTAAGATTTTAAAATAGAAAAAAAAAGGAAGAAAGAAAAATAAAGGAAGGAAGAAAGAAAGGGAGGGGGAGGGAGAAAGAAAGAAAAAGAAAGAAGGAAAGAAAGAAAGGGAGGGAGAAAGAAAGAAAGAGAAACAAAGGGAGGGAGGGGGAAGAAGAAAGAAAGGGAGAGGGAGAGAGGAAGAAAAAGAAAGAAAGAAAGAAAGAAAGAAAGAGAAAAGAAAGAGGGAGGGAGGAAGAAAGAGGAAGGGAAGAAGAAAGAAAGAAAGGGAGGGGGAGGGAGGAATAAAGAAAAAGAAAGAAAGAAAAGAAAGAATGAAAAGAAAAGAAAAGAAGAGGGAGGGAGGGAGGGGGAGGAAGAAAGAGGAGGGAGGAAGAAAGAAAGAAAGAAGGGGAGGAAGAAAGAAAGAAAAAGAAAGAAAGAAAGAAAGAAAGAAAGAGGGAGGGAGGAAGAAAGGAAAGAAAGAAAAGAAAGGAGGGAGGAAGAAAGAGGAAGGGAGGAAAGAGAGAGAGAGAGAGAGAGAGAGAGAGAGAAAGAAAGAAAGAAAAAGCAAAAGCGTACCTATACCTTTAAGAACTCTTGCTGACCTGCCAAAGCTGTGAGAATACAAAAGGGCTGTGATCATTTGCCCATGGCCATTGGCCCATCAGCATCAAAGGCACATCTGATTGATACAAGTCCTACTCCAGCATCTTAATCCTACATTTCAGATTATGAGTCTGTCATCTTTAACAACACCTACAGCCATGTTCATTGTCACCTTCACTTCACTCAAGTGGGCTGACCTCACAAAATAGACCCAGCTAGTTCTCAAAGTCTGGGTTTTTGTCTTGTTTTGTTTTGTTTTTAGAAGTTATCCTAAATAATGCCTAAAATGTCTGTCCTAGACTTTTTTCTTTTCCCCTAAGTGAAATTACAGATACAAACTCAGGCTGTGCTTGCATTTGCAAAAGAAAACAAGCTAGCTTTGGCGGCCTCCACACAGGCTTTTATAGTTTAGGTTTCTCCCAGTATCTTAGCAAGTCAAAAGTCAGTCATAATGCATTAAAACCATTTGAAATTTACTTATAAAAATTAGACCATTAAAGAAGTTCAAAGCTGAACAACAAATGAGTAATGCTACTTAAATGCTACTTAAAATTCCTGTCGAGTCAATTTTCTTAATGCTAAAAAATACAAATCAATAAGAGAACAAATAAATAGATGAACAGGGAAAAAATGAAGCAAATATTATGAATAAACAATTTATAGAGAATACGTGTATAAGAAAATGCATTTATCTTAAGTAATGATAGTTAAATAAGATTTTACCTTAAATGTTTTATTTCTATTTAAAGTTTTGTTAGTCAACCTTTTGACACAATTAGAAATTCATGTTTTATTATGTAGCCATTCCCATATGCAGTTGCCTTTTATTTCTAATTTTAGCTTCTTTAAGTTAAAACTTAAAAACCTTTTAAGTGCTAGGGCGCCTGGGCAACTCAGTCTGTTAAGCGTCCAACTTCAGGTCAGGTCATGATCTCACAATTCCTGGGTTCCGGCCCCATATCAGGCACTGTGCTGACAGCTCAGAGCCTGGAACCTGCTTCATATTCTGTGTCTCTCTCTGCCCCTCCCCTGCGTGCATGCACTCACTCTCTGTCTCTCAAAAGCAAACAACATTTAAAAAAAAAGCATTCTCAGTGCAGAATCCTCCTAGGGTTTTCCTTTTCTTCACTCAGTAGTCTTTTTAAAAAGTTTTGGGGCACCTGGGTGGATCAGTCAGTTAAGCATCAGACTCTTGATCTCAGCTCAGGTCTCGATCTCAGGGTGATGAGTTCAAGCCCCATGTTGGGCTCCACACTGGGTATGGAGCCTACTTAAAAAGAAATTAAAATTCTCTCCTTAAAAAAAAAAGTTTAAATGAGATATTTTTGGACAAAGAAGTCCATCCTTTTAAAAGGTGCAACTCATTAATTTTTAGTATGCACAGAATTGTGCAGCCATCAACTTAGAGTATTTGGCCATTCCAGAAAGAGTGTCCTTGTACCCATTTGCAGTCACTATGTTGCATCCACACGACTCCTGAAACAGAATGCTACGGGCACCAGTGACAGTCACAACAAAGTTTATTGCACTGATCGGCAAGGCCGACCGATCTGGACCAACACTCTTGATCAGAGTGTGGCCCCGAACAGCCGGGGTACAGAGTTTTTATGGCCGATCACATCGTTTTATCATCACCTGGGAACAGAACAGAGAAACAGTTCCCAGACGACTTAGAAACAGTTCTCAGATGAGTTAGAAACAGTTGCTGGATGGGGTGATTATTTTAGACGTTTTGCCGCTAAGTTGCAACCAGTGGATCTCTTTGACCTTGCCTCTGATGCTCTTTCTTTGAGCTTATGTTTCCTTCATTGGTGAAGCCTGATTTACAAGAGTACGAAGCATAATTTACAAGAGTAAAGCAAGGCTGTTATCTCTTGACCTTCAGTGTCAGAACAAAGCTGTTATTTTTCAAGCTACACGTTAGCCTTACACTACAATTTAACCCTTACAACTAAGGTCTGTGATCACCAACACCCTTCCCCTCCCCCTTCGTATCCAGTCTGGTAACAACTTCTATCTGTCTGTGGATTTCCCTATTTTGGACATTTCATGTAAATGGAATCCTACAATATGTAGTCTTTTGTGACTGGCTTCTTTCATGTAGCATAAAATGTTTATAAGTTTCCTCTATGCTGTTCCATGAATCTACTTAATTCCTTTTATGTGTGAATAGTATCACACTGTGTAGAGACATGCCATTTGTTTATCCTTCCATTAGTTGATGGACTTTTGGGTTATTCCCTCCTTTCTCCTATTGTAGATAATGCTGCTCTGGGCATTTGTATACAAGTTGTGGTAGGCATATGTTTTCCGTTCTCTTGAGTATTTATACCCAGGTTGGAACCTCTGGGTCAAATGGTAACTCTATGTCTGGCACTTTGAGGAGGCGCCAGATTATTTTCCATAGTACCTGTACCATTTTACATTCCCACCGGGAATATGCAAAGTTTCCAGTTTCTGAGGAATATGCAAAGTTTCCAGTTTCGCTGCGTCCTCACCAATGCTTCTTATCTGACATTTAAAAAAATTTTTTTTAATGTTTATTTATTTTTGAAAGAGAGAGAGCAGAGCACGAGTGGGGGAGGAACAGAGAGAGAGGGAGACACAGAATCTGAACCACGCTCCAGGCTCTGAGATGTCAGCGCAGAGCCCGACATGGGGTTTGAACTCACAGTCTGTGAGATCATGACCTGAAGTGAAGTCAGACGCTTAACCAACTGAGCCGCCCAGGCGCCCCGACATTTTTACTATAGCAATTCTAGTAGGTGTGAAATGGAAGCTCACTGGGGCTTTGAGTTAATATTATTTTTGTGGAAAAATGAAACAGGCTTATATTTTAAAAAATATATGCCTGTGGTATTTTTAGCAGGGAAGAAGTAATGTGTGTCGTGTGTATGCCTGAGCCATAGATGTACAACGGGACTTACATTTACTGACAGATATTCAGGTTTTCATTTCTTTCTGGGCACATCTGATCTAGGCTCAGTGAAAAGCAGAGGTCAAGAGATCTGTGTGTTCTCAGCTCGGTGCCTCAACTGGCCGCAGAATCTTGTAAGCAAATTGAAATCCCTGTCTTTGCCCAAATACACTTTCTATGCCCATTACTTTCAGTTCATAAGTGTTGGGCCATTTCTCTTCTACAAGAGATTCCCCAGGAATTCAAAAATATATATTCTGCTCCACTGGTTCCATAAAATAGATGTTATATGAAGGAATTTCACATTGCCTAAGGATAATAGGAGTCTCAGACATTTAACTGCTTTTATTTTCCCATAATGTGCCCATCTACAAAACTTCTTTCTACAGATACTCTTTTTAAAACAATTTTTTTTATTGTTTTTAATTTTATGTTGGAGAGAGAGAGAGACAGGGCATGAGCAGGGGAGGGGCAGAGTGAGGGGGAGACACAGAATCTGAAGCAGGCTGCAGGCTCTGAGCTGTCAGCACAGAGCCCAACGCGGGGCTCGAACTCACAGATGGTGAGATCAAGACCTGAGCTGAAGTCGGACGCTTAACCAGCTGAGCCACCCAGGCGCGCCTCCCTATACAGATAATGTATAAAAGTGTGATCAACAGTTTGATACTCCCTACCCTTCCTCTAGAAACTACTTAATACCAACAAAATACGGCACGAGTCAAGAGGTCTTAACTATAATTCCAGTGAGGAGGCAATATTTGTTGAGTGGTTGAAATTAGTGGGTTTAGCCTGGAATGTTGAGGAAGTGTGGCCTGACCATGGGTCTGAAACGCAGGGTCTCTAGCCTTCATTCCTTCAGCCGTTAATGGTGGGTTCAATAAAACACACGCGTTATTGTTCAGACAAGTGCGAGGAGAGAAGAGGGACTCTGAACTGTATGTATTTTGGTCTGTGGAGGTCTATTTCCCGAAATAGAAGACCACCCCAGCCTATCTCATATAAAGGATTAGGTCAGAAGTATCTTTTTCCCGAGAAACTTGTGACATCCATGGAATCGTGCTGAATCGAGCGAGGCCAGAGAGAGATAATAAATAAATTAATAAATAATTTCCTTGACTCTGAGACCTGTTCTGGCAAAGTGAAACATTGCCAAAGACAAAGGTCTTCTCATCAAATTTGGAGGATTGTTTATGGATACACGTGGGATTCCTCTGAGATCTTTTTCATCAACAGAGCAGCGTAGCTGGGTTTAAGAAAAGAGATTTATTGAGACATTGTGCAATGTCAGCCCTTTGTTGCGAGTGCGGTGGGAGAGAGAGCGTTGTGCCTTTTCACTCCTGGTCTCGTTTGTTTCAGAAACACGTAGGGCACACCTACTCTCCATCAGTCACCGTCAGAGAGCACGAAGGTGCAGAGAGAAGCAGGACATAGGATACCCTGAATGTGGTACACGGAGGCAGACACGTAAATAAATATGTGCGCTAAGTTTTTAGAAGCGCTGTTCTAGCTGGAAGCAAGGTGAGTGTGTAAGTGGCCAGCAGAGCAGTTTTAATGTCACGTTGTCACTGAGTTGAGACAGCGTGGTTTCCGTCTCTTGGTAATGTGCCTTCATGGTCCTGAAGGAATGGGCCGGATGTGGGTCAGGTGCGAGATGGGGCGACCTCAGATTTTCCAGTTTCATGTGGAAGGTCCACAGATGACGCTTCTCTCACCCAAACCGTTTGCCACAACGTCCACATCTTGACTGTTCCTCCTCAAAATTTGTGCAGGATTTCTGCCGCTTTGCCTTTGTAGGGCGCATTGGAGGAGGTTCGTCGTGGATCTGGCAGGATTATTCTCTACTTGAGGGCCTGGGCCTCTGCATTTCCCACAAGCAGTGGCCCACGGGGCTTTCACAGCTAGTCCCACCCCCACCCCCATCATCCACCCGTGCTTCCATATGTTAGCATTCTTTTTTAAAAATGTTTATTGGGGCGCCTGGGTGGCGCAGTGGGTTAAGCGTCCGACTTCAGCCAGGTCACGATCTCGCGGTCCGTGAGTTCGAGCCCCGCGTCGGGCTCTGGGCTGATGGCTCAGAGCCTGGAGCCTGTTTCCGATTCTGTGTCTCCCTCTCTCTCTGCCCCTCCCCCGTTCATGCTCTGTCTCTCTCTGTCCCAAAAATAAATAAACGTTGAAAAAAAAAATTTAAAAAAAAATAAATAAATAAAAATGTTTATTTATTTTTGAGAGACAGAGACAGAGCATGAGCGAGGGAGGGGCAGAGAGAGAGGGAGACACAGAATCCGAAGCGGGCTCCGGGCTCCGAGCTGTCAGCCCAGAGCCCGACGCGGGGCTCGAACTCACGAACCGTGAGATCCTGACCTGAGCTGGAGTCAGAGGCTTGACCGAGGCACCCGCCGTGTGTCAGCATTCTGAAATGCTCATGCACTTCCTTTGCTGGCTCTTCCTTTCCTCAGCTCCAGGTCCCTAACATCGACATTTATAGCACTCCTTTGAGATGCGTTTCAGCTGTCACCTCCTGTTTTAGTTTTCTCTGATATTTGCCCAAACATCCCACAAGCCCTGTATTTTATATTCTTGGATCATACTTGTATTCTTATTGTTGTTGTCAATATTGTTAATTTTGATGTCTCCCGCCAGATACTGTGGACGTTTTGAGTACCAGGTCTGTTTCCTACAGTAAAATCACTGTGCCTGGCATATCATTAGTGCGGCTGCGTACGTTCACTTAATTTGTTTGATTCCTGAATGCTTTCTGGAATCCATTGTAAAATCGCTACTGACAGATCTCATTTTTTTTTTCCAGAATTTACCTTCCTGAAAATTTAAGGGTAAATCAAATTACATGGAATGAATGTTTTTAATGCAGTAAGAGAGCTCACGTTTTAAAGAACGTCAGCAATGACTTAATCTGTGGAAGAAGAGCTTGTGATCGCATTCTCTCTCTTTTCCCATGAGCTCTGATGGTTAATTTCATAAGTCAACTGGGCCATGGGGCGCCCGGGTATTTTGGTCCAACATTATTCTGGGTGTTCCGGGATGAGATTACCATTGGTCTCCTTAAAGTGGGTGGGCCTCGTCCAATCAGCTGAAGACCTGAATAGAAAAAGGCTGATGAAGGGAGCACTCCTTCCCCCTGACTGCTTTAAACTGGGACATCAGTTTTTTCCTGCCTTTGGGCTCAAACGGAAACATCGGCTTATCTTGAGTCTTGGGTCTGTTGACTTTTGGGCTAGAATTTAGACGATTGGTTCTCTTGGGGCTCCGGCTTGCTGACTGCAGCTCTTGGGACATGCCAGTTCGTAAGACACAATTCATGTGAGCCAATTCCTTATAATAAATTTACATATATACACGCACACGTCCTACTGGGTCTGTTTCTCTGGAGAACGCGGACCAATAAAGCCACCGAGGCTTCCGCTTTAATACGTTGGGGATTTCACATGTTGGGTTTCCTTAAGGTCGAATTCACCTGAATGAAGTTAAACCTCTTGTAGGACGTAACAAGAACACCGGTCAAATGATGTGAGGAATCTCTCCTGCTGTAAATGTTGCCTGATGTCAATTGTGAAGCTGTCTTTTGCCAAAGTCTCAACTTAAAAGCTACTTTAGTCAGAGCAGTCGCTAATGCACACAATACACAAGTTAAGGATGGAGCAGAAAGACGGCCAAATCCCGTGGCTGTATTTGGCAGGTTTGGAGAGAGCCTGGGCACAAAAATGGGGCAGGTCTGTCTGCCGCAGCCTAACAAGAGATTCGATGTTGGAAATGGGGAGACATGCTGTCCTTGCAGGTGGGAAGGAAACCGGAAATACAGCTGCAGGAACTGAGGACACCAGCAGATGATGGGAGGGAGGGTCTAACGGCCATGCCATCTTCCAATAATACTTCCTCATCCAATTTCCTCATAAAATTAATATCTGAAATGAATACGACAGTGGAGAGTCTTCGTCTTTCAAGCATTCTTTCCCTATACTCTTGGCTTCTTTCCTTCTTCGGGATCCCTCTTTACGCATCCGTATTCTTTCTTCCCCCAGCTTCCCCCAAGTCAATGGCTAAAGGCAAAGGAGTTGCAAAGAGTGAGTAGTCACTGCTGGTCGTTCAGAGCTGCTTTGCTCTTTTATTGTGTACAGTGTTCCCTCGTTTTGTGTTTGTTTTCAGTGTTCCCTTTTTATGCCTGCTTTTAGCTCTGTCATTCCTGTGGGCCTTTCTGCCAGAGGTCAGGCACAGATAGGACACAGGGGCCCCACATGAATGGTTTCGGCTGGTACGGTTTGGTGAGTTCTGGGAAGACCTTCAGTCAACTGACGTATTTACATACGAACTCAAAGTGTAATCCAGTGTATCCCACTTTCCATTTCCGGAGATAATGAAAAGTTAGTTACAACAATGGCAAGTTAAAAAAATATGTTTGTCCTCTTCTCTGGATTCTCTCTCCCTACTCCATCATGCGGTGATGGGATGGAGAAAGGGAGGTTGTGGGGAGACAGTTCCAACTGGCCTGTTCTTGTTGGGATGGAGGAGAGAAGGTTCCAGATGAATTAATGCTGCTTCATATAAAGAAGAGGAAGAACCACCTTCATTTGGTTGCTTCAAACCAATTTAGGTTGGTGGTAATTTTTTTTTTTTTTTTTTTTTTTGTCCACATTGGGCTGGTGGGTTTAGTGCAAAGTTCAGTAGCACAAGGAAGATTGCGCGGGTGTTCACTTCTGGAGAAAAGTTGTCATTAACAATCTAACACAGAAGGCAGGAATGTTCCTCTGCCTTCCACCTTCTGGCAAATGCCAATCCACGTTCCTTTAAAAGCTGCTTTTCAGGGGCACCTGGGTGGCTCAGAACTGCCGACTTCCGCTCAGGTCATGATCTCAGGGTTCCTGAGTTGGAGGTCCGCATGGGGTTGCGGCTGTCAGTGAGGAGCCCGCTTTGGATCCTCTGGTCACCCCCTGCCCACTCACGCTCTGTCTTTCAAAAATAAAACATAAAAAAAAAAGCTTCTTTTCCAGGATTTAGCTTTGGTTCACCTATTTCTTCCACCTAATTTTTAAGCCAGATCATTACTGACAAGTAGTTTTCACGTGTAAACCAAATGCTTGTGTGTGTTTATGTATACATTATCTATAATGTCTAATAAAGTGCATGCTTGAAGGCACTGTGGGTAATTTACATATAATTACTGTTGCAATTGCTAAGAATTTTCTGCTCCACTATGGGTTTAAAACTGGCATCGTATTCATTCTGATACACGATTTTTTGTGAATGTAAAAAAAAAAAAAGGAAAAGCTTCTGCAACCCCTCCCAGCCTTTCACCATCGCCACTGCCCCCCAGGCGAGGGCGCGAGCGCGCACGCGCGGGACACACACACACACACACACACACACACACACACACACACACACGTGAGTTGAAGCCTGATGTTTCCGTGTCCCTTCAAGCAGCTCCAAATACCGGTTTTGAGCGCCGTGGCCCCTCGTGGAGGAATGGCGCGGCGCGGGGAGACATCCTCTGTCTGCTCTTGGCAGCGGCCTGGCTGGGTCAGCACTTGAATTTGACCACCCTGTGCGTGCGCGCTCTCGGGAGCGCGCGTCCGTGTGTGGTCCAGAGAGCGAACCCCAGGCGGCTACTGGTCAGTGCCAGGAGCACTCGGGGTGGAGATCGGGGAACCCAGGGCGCGGTCCCTGGGTAACCTGTCGCTTGGGGTGCAGGAATGGGGGCCGGGTTTGGGCCCGGGCGAACGCTAAGTGGCTCCCGGGCCCGGCAGACCCACAGGCGCCAGGCCGGGCGGTAGGAAGCCGCTGGGATCACAGGCGGAGACACAAAGACGCCCGAGGGGCCGCGGCCGGGCGGCGGCCCGAGGGGCAGCGGAGCCCGGGAGGCCAGGTGTGCGGCCGGAGCGCGTCCGTGCCGGCGGGCGCGCGGAGCCGCGGGGCCAGGGAGCTGCCGCGGCGGCGGATTCGGAGGCAGATCCGGAGCGCAACCATGGCGACGCAACGTGTGTCCCCTAGTAACTCGCAACAACATGATTTATAAGCTGCCGTCCCCGGCCTGCCCTCCGCTCCCCCACCCGCCCTCGGCTGGACCGCACTGGCGGCGGACCGGCGCGCCTCGCCCTGCCCCGCCCCTGTCCCCCTCCCGCGGGCGCAGCCGGAGGTAGTCGCGGCCGGTCGCTGCTCGCGCTGGGCAGGAGGCGGCGGCGGCACCCGCGGAAAGCACCTTCGTGCGTGTTCGGAGACCCGAGCGTGCCAGCGACGCGCGCACACACACGGCCCCCCGGGGAGGGGGCGTCTCCCGGCTCTACCCAAACAGTGTGGGCTCGCGTCACCTCGCCGCCGCCCGAGGCTTCCGGGTCCAGCCCAGTCCTGGCGGAGCACCCGGTGTGAACGCGCGCGGGCGCGCACACACGCACACACACACATACACACACGCGCGCACACACACACTCGCCCGCCCGCCCCTGGCGCCGCCGCCGCCCCGCCGGGGCCCCCGCCCCCAGGGACAAGTGCGGCCACCGGCGCGCCCCACGCCGCCCGCCGGAGGAGCCCCGGGCCGGCCGCGCCGCCGGTGTCCCCGCGTGCGCCCCTCGGGTCCGCGCCGCTGTGGCCGGCGGAGCGCTGACGGCCCCCGGCGGACACGCACGCTGTCGGAGCCGGCCCTCCCGCCCGCTCCCGCTCCCGCTCGGCTCGCAGCCGGCCTTGCTCCCCGGCCCCGGCCCCCGGCCCCCGCTGCCGCGGAAAGCGCGGCAACCCCCGCGCCCTTCCCGCCGGCTGCTTCGGCGTCTCCCGCGGCGGCCGGAGAGAGTTGATCGCTATTGTGATCCGCCCGGGAGAGGCGAGGGGCGGGCGCAGGTGGGGAGACCGAAGAGCTGCCAGAACTGGGGTCCTCCCGAGCCAACTCCACCCAGCGATCGCCGGCGCGGTGTCTCCTCGCCGCCGGGACGATGGATTAAGTTACTCCTCCCGGGGCCAGAAGTCGGTGCAGACTTGCGGAGACATGAAGGAAAAGGCGATGATCAAGACCGCTAAAATGCAGGGCAACGTGATGGTGAGTGTGGCGGCCGAGGCGCGGGGTCGGGGCGCCCGCGGTGACGAGCGGCGGGGGTGGGGGGGTCCTGTCCCCGCGAGGCCCGAGCTCCCGGGCCGCCCGCGACCCCCGGCCGCGCGCGGCGGAGTCCCCCCCCCCCCCCCCCACTTCCCGGGGGCGCCGAGGGTCGGGCGTCTATCTGCACATCGCAACTTTGCGGCGCCGCCGTCCCCCTCCTTAGGGAGTGGGGCCGGGGGCCGGGGCTGGTGTGCGAGGCGAGGAGGGGCGGCGGTCAGACTTCCAAGCAGACCCCCCCCCCCCACCCGGGCTGGTCGCCGCGGCCGTGAGGACCAGGGCCCTGATGCCCGCGCGGCCTCGGGGCTGCGAGTCCCCGGAGCTCGAGACCTGTTGGGGTTGGCGAACCTCTGGCACTCGGGGCGGCGCCGCTCGCTCTGCTCCGGCCGCCGCCACCGCCACCACCCGGCCGGCGGGGCCCTGCTCCCCCCTCGCCCCGGGCCGACTGTGCCAGTGAGCGTGGTCATGGCACGGCGTCCCCGAGGGTTCCCGTGCGCCCCGAGACCCCTGTGGACGGGGTGGGGGGGGCGGCTCAGGGATGCAGGGCCGGGGGCCAGCTTAGCGTGGACAACTTTACCAACTCGAGGACCCCGGTGTTCCGCCTCCCAGCGAGCCTTTCCCCCCTCCCCCCTCCACTGCCCTGCGCCCCGCGCGCCCCGCGGCCCCTGCGCCCCGGGCGTGGGGCCGAGGGGTCAGGGCGCTGGAACCTCCTGGCGAGGACGAGGAGGTTGCCATCTTGTTCCGTGGAAATTGTGTGTGTGCCTGTGCGTATTTATTTGGGTGATGCTTTAACCCTTGCGGTCTTGGTGGAGGATGATCAGAAGGAGGGGCTCTATTTTTGCCTCACTCGCCGGTACTTGTTTTGCGAGAGAGGGACCACGCGACGGGGACTGGCGTGTTACTTCTGAGGGCACCGCTGGAGATGCAGGAATTTTTTCCGGCGCTAGGTCTGGAGTTGTCGATGAGGTGGGCTGGGGGGCGGGTGATGGGGGGAGGGGCGGGTGGCCGGAGGTGTGTTTGGGGCAACCCCAGTCAGGGATCCGTGTTGAGGTCTTGGTTTAAACAAAAAGAGACAAGGAATGAAACATTTATTCGAATTGAACAAATATCCGGCTGGCTTAACCACACCCACAGCAAGACACCTGTTGCCCGGCTGAGGTCTGTGCAGAACTTGACTTCTGGCCCGAGGTGTGCACCACGTCATCTGAGACAGCTCTGGGAGGCAGTGACTGCATGGAAGGGGCTATTTTGCAGGACCCCCCCCCCACCCCCACCCCCAAATGACAAGCCCTTCCTTTGAGGGCCTTCGTCAGTTTGTGGGTTCTGGGGCTGACTGACCTAATTGCTTGTTTGTGAAAATACATCCGTTTCCCCAATTTTCCTCTTCTCTTTTCAGCCATTGTGTTGTTCAGCATAATTTTTTTTTTTGTATAAACGGGGCAGAAACGTGTTTGGAATAATGTTTTCCAACTGAATTCCCACCTGCACCCATAATTCCCCTTTGATATTCTGCCCGAATGTGCTAGTAACACATTCACATTTAGGACGGAGGCAAAAGCAGGAATTTGAACGAATTATATTGATAATACAGTGAGAGATTATTGATTGGTTACCTACATCTGCTGTCAAACAGGTGCCCCTTGTCATGACTTAGGTGGGATGTGGAGACATAGCAGCATCTTTGTGTTCCGTCTGAAAAACGTTTCAAGTCTTCCCTCCCGCTTTGCCCCTTCTGGGTTTACTTGGGAAGATGAAGAATTAAAGGCATGTTTCCCTCCTGCTCTGAGCAAGGACGGTCCGTGCACTCACCGCACGCCGTCCTCTGTGTCTGTTGCTAATAAGCACAGTTAGAACAAGTAGAACCGAGCCTAGCAAATTGTGTGGCCACCAGACGTGTTTTTAGGCTCGTCGTTGGCCTAGGAGAAAATGAGATCCAGTCTTCATCAACTTTCCATCACCCTGTCGATTCTTACATTGGCAATTATTACCCTGTGGTCTGGTTCGTACCTTTTTATTTTTTTTGAAATTTCCTGTTCCAGCTACATCCACGCAGCTTTAATGGAGTGATCACTCCCTCACTTAAGTGGTTATTTGGGGACTTCCTGATCCTTAATTCTTCATCAGTCATTTTGGAAGACTCGCTGAGCACAGCCTGGCTTGGACTGCATGACAGGCAAACTCTTCTCGCTGGCAGCTTGATTGAGATTCAGGTGCTATTTTCCATCCCGGATGGGGACAGGGTGAATCACGCCTGGCGCCAACGGGGGAAGCTGCCACACGTCTGTGATGGAGAGAAGAGCATTTTGCATCCTGCAGAGTCGTGCGTGGACGTGCTCGCGGATGCCCACCCACACCCACGCCCACACCCTGCACCTCAGTTTGGAGCCCTCCCGGCTCTCTGGACGCACCCGTGAGATCTGATATTGGAGAGGGAGACATTGGGTACCCGTAACAGGGTCAGAGCCTCACCTCCTACGGCTGCAGCCGGATATGTAAACGGTTGATCGCTACAGCCCCTTTCCCATGCTCCATGGTGTGGCCATCGGGGGCCAGAGACAAGGGCACCCTCATTGTCTGAAATCTGACTGAATGCTTTGTTCCTCATACGCTGCTTTGGAGGGCGATTCCTGCTGACAGGTGATTAGAAAAGGCAAACTTACCAGTATACCATCTGATCTCATTTGGGTTAATAAACCAGTGAAAGGGATAACATAGGTGGAAACCACCTCTTGGGTTCTATTTTAATTTTTTGAAAAGAGCCAGCTTCATAAGCTTTATTTCCTTTTTTAAAAAATATTTATTTTTGAGAGACAGAGCATGAGTGGGGGAGGGGCAGAGAGAGAGAGAGAATCTGAAGCAGGCTCCAGGCTCTGAGCCGTCAGCACAGAGCCCAACACAGGGCTCGAACCCACGAACCGATCATGACCTGAGCTGAAGTCGGACGCTTAACGGACTGAGCCACTCAGGCGCCCCAACTTTATTTCTAATATGGTCAAGAATCCCATTCTCCCAGAACAAAAGTTATTTTTAAAAATAACCGTATTTTCACAAGGTCTCCATTTGAAAATCTGGGGGGGGCAGGGTGACTCACATGGGTTCTCAGCTCAGCCTTCCTTTCTTATTAATACACTGATATCGTACTTACTTACCTGCTGTTTCGATCAGACAGGTTCTTTTGGAGAAGCACGTCCTCTTGTGACAGGTTCTAAGATCGATAGAAAATTTTATTATCAGGAGGATAGTACTTCATATGCTAAATTCTGTTTTGTCCCTGTGAGCATTTCCCAGACACGGAGGTGCTCAGCGGAGACTCAGAAAGGATTGGTTAAAAGCAAAAGCCTCGGGGACTGCCCTGTGCCCCGTGCCCTGTGGGGCACGTCTTTCCTTGGCAGGCTGGTGGCTTTTCCTGTAGGTGGCGGGCTAATGATGGTGAGGTGGGCCCCTGGTGACCAGGCTTGTGTCAGTGAAGGTTCAGAAACTGGATGGAGAGGATGAGAGGTCTGTGGGTCACAGGGACACTTGAGAATCTCGTGGTTGGTTGCTTTTGGTTATGAATGAAAGTTGCAGTCTGGGAATTCGCTCCCTGGAGAGGGAATGCCGCTCTTTTTCCTGTGGCCGCTGGAACTGATTTGAGGGCTTTGGTCACTGACTGGAGGTATCTGTGATGTTATGAGCAGAGTGTCTTTTCGGACCTTGCCGTCCCCTTCCTGTGTTGAATAAAAACCCTAGATGGGAACCACCTGAAGTAAGAGCTTATTTCCAGACCCTTCGAGTGGCTCGCCTGTTGATTAGGTTAAGCATGGTGACCTTTCACCGTCGATGCTCTACTTGTAATGAGCCCAGGTGAGCAGAGGAAGCTCTTTGAGGTTTATAGGTAAATTACAGGGATTTGTGTGGGACACAGACCCCCAGTGCTGAGCCCTTCTTGGGAACCGCCATGCACCTTTGTAACGTGACTTTCAAGGGTACAGCCTTGAGTAATGCAGAGGTTCTCCTCTGTTGGGGGGTGATTGGGACCACTGCTCCTGCTTCCTTAGAGGAATTGGCACCCTGGTGACATTTAGGCACCCCTTCCTAAAACAATCAACCTTGTAACTGAGCTCCTCCGGAAATCTCGATGAATCCCCCGTGCAGGAAAACAGAGTGGAACAAGGGTCCATTTCCCCCACCCCTCTTCGAGGACTTACTGGATTGGAAAGACTTTACACATCAACATAAGTTAATGAAATTTCCAGGGAGAAGTCCCCAAACCCAGAAAGGGGTGGTCAGCTCAGGGTGTCGTATTTGAAATACCGTAAACAAAACTCTCTTGCAGAGGGCTAGCCTCTTTTCCCTGTGCAGGGACTTTGCGTTGAGATGTGTAAATATACTAGGCAGGCCGTTGCTGTACCTCAGTCATTTCTCTGTCCTGTGTCCTGTCCTCATGCCAATGACAATCCTCAGAACTCGTTCATCTTTGGCACTTTGAACATCCTGTGTTATTATTGCCAAGAGGTGGTGCATTTCCAGGTATTAGCCTCTGTTGATCATCTGTGGTCAGTTGCTGTGCACAGCGGGACTCAAGCAGGTGTATGTGTTAAATGCACAGACCGGGGCTCATGTCTACGCTTGGCGTAGACTGCTTTTGTGAGGAAGGACCCTGATTTTAGCCGTACATTTGTTTTCTTTTACTTTTAAGAACTCCTTCAAGTTCTAACGCATCAGGTAACACAAGAAAGAATTCCATGTGTATGGTATTTTCCACATACAGCTACAATAAAATTGAAACTCATGCTCACTTTAGGGGTTAACGTACGTGCTTTTTAAAGCACCATAAAGCAAGCCATTCTCTGACACCAGCTGGATGTCCTGTAATCCAGTTCAGTTCCAACACTGCTGGCTGGAGAGAGCATCCCACACATCCCACAGGTTGAGGGCTCAGTCCCAGAAGCCTGCCCCCACTTCAGACACTAATGTGGAGTTCAGGTGCTTCTGACAGATTGGGAAGAAGTCACAGGTTCCCAGGACGGCCTCCTTGGGTTCCATTAATTTGGTGGAGGCCCTCCCAGAACTCAGGATACCGGCTCATGTACTAGATCCCTGGTTTTTTACAAAGCATGTGAAAGGAAGTGAATGCACAGCCAGATCAAGAGTCACAGAGGGCAAGGTTTGGGAGGGTCTCAAACACAGGAGCTTCTGTCCCCATGGAGTTTGGGGTGCCGCCACCTTGGCCGCGTTCTGGTTCACCGTCTTGGAAGTTTTCCAAGCCCCATCCTTGGGGGTTTTAGGAAGGCTCCATTACATAGGCACGATTGATTAGATTATTGGTCATTGGTGATTGATTTGATCTCTAGCTCCTCTCCCTTGCCCAGAGGTTGGGGTGGGACTGAAAGTTCCAACCTTCTTATCACACGGTTAACTTCCCTGGCAAGCAGCCCCCATCCTTAGGGGACTTCCTAAAGACCAAAGCTTCTGTGTGGGACCCCTGCAGACCTTGTCCTCTGTGTCTCTTCACCTGGCTCTCCATTGGTGTCCTTGGACATCCTTTGTGATGAATAGAAACAGAAACTCAGGGGTAGTGAAAAGGGCTGGTTCTGAATAACAACACACCCATTTCCCATTTATGGCTCTAAAGAGATTTCAGGAACTGAGAACAAAAGAGCCAGTATTAGGACAAAAGTTGCTGCCATTGCTGTTGTTACTCAGGACATTCCAAGGGTTTTGGGAGCCCTGAGTCCTGTAAGCAGACCAAACTCCCGTGGACCCTTGAGGAACTTGGGTTTGAGCTGCACGGGTGCATGTATACTCGGACTTTTTTTTGGATAACTACAGCAGAGTATGTAAATGTATTTTCCCTTCCTTATGATTTTCTTAATAACATTTTCTTTAGCTTAGTTTATTATAAGAATACAGGGAATAACAGATATACGAAATACGTGTTAACCGACTGTGTTACCAGTAAGGCTCCTGGTCAGAAGTAGACTCTTAGTAGTTAAGTTGCTGGGGGAGTCCAAGATTATATGTAGGTAGTTGCTAGCACAGGAGGTCAGACCTCCTGACCCCCACGTTGTTCAAGGGTTAACTATATATATTAGTTATAAATTACAATATCGGAATCCTTTTTGTGGGGGGGGGAAATAAATTTTTTCCTTTTCCTTCCATTACTTTAAATTTGGTGATGAGAATTTTTGTGACCTCTTTTGGTTATAGAAGCTGGTTTTCTTTGATTAATAGGACCGCGTTTTAGAACCCAAGAAAGAGCGTGTCCCAGACCTTGTAGTACGCCCTGAGCCAAGAGGATAGAGGTAGATAAAAAGCAGTCAGGATTCCCTTTTCCTTTGTGGCTTCCTGTGAGGATGGGGAAGGGGGTTCATTCAAGAGGTGGAAGGAAGGTCTGAAAATCCACGTGGGTCCATAGGTCTTAGCATCGGCTGGATGATGTAATCCTCAGGGTGGTTTTGACAAAGCCAAGGACATCAGGTGGTCCAGTGGGCTGGCAGAGTTGAGAATGGTTGTTTGAGGGCAGGCAGAGGTTATCAACCTTGCTGAATGGTTGCATCACCAGAGGAGACTTAGTGATGATTGAAGGATAGCTTTGGGCTTTCCACACCCCCGTGCACACGCATGCACATGCTCACGGGGTGAGCCGATGTCGTTGCTCTGCTTTGCACCCTGGGTGTCGATATGTTCAATAGTGCTTCTGTTGGGCAGCCAAGATGGAGAGCCACTGGATGGAATGTGAATTTTTAAAATAAATAGGGTCAATAGCGTCTAAGGAATTAATGCCACCATTTATAGGGAGCCATTTTGGTTCGCGGAAGGGCACAGTCAAGTCTGGTGTATTGATTGGGTTGTGGAGCAAGCAAGATGAATGGGAAGCTGGGGATGGAGTGACACATGAGGAGAAGGAGTAAAAGCAGAGTCCCCAGGGGAAAAGCTGAGGGGACGTGCTGTGTCTTTGTTTTCCATTTCTCACCTGGGGTTGGGGAAGAACCAGGATGCCCAGGAAGCTCCCTTTGATTCACACCCACAGATAGCAGTCCTTTTCACTGCAGGATACTCTATTACTTGTCTGTGATCTACCTGAAAGTGTATTTCAAACCAAATTGAGCAAGTAGAACACGGTGGGTAACAGCGCATAACTCCTGGAGCAGCAGGTGGAATTCTAGAATTTTCCAGCCACTCTCCGAGTGTCCTTTGCAGGCAGCTCCCTGGACCTCCGTGTCCTCCCGCGTAAGATGAGGGAATGTGAAGAGACTGATTATCCCTCAAGTCCCTTTCTGCTCCCTCTTCCCAGCCAGGGGAGCCCTGTCTCCTCCACACGCTGACCCGAGGACGTGCTTGAGAAGTACCCGTCCGCGCCAGAACAGACATTTTGTTGGCGTTGTAATTTCTTCAGCACCAACTTCCCTGGCGCCTTCCAGCTTAGCTCACTCGTCACTCTCGCAGTGTGTCTGTCACTGTTTGTACACAAAGACAATAGATAGCAGAAATGTGTGCCCATAAGTCACAAAGTCCACAGCAGGCATCCATAAGCCTTGACCGCTCAGGCGGAATGCGGCGTGCGTGCCTGCACGGGTACGTCTGTGCCCACGCGTGTGCGACACGTTTCTCAGGTGGAAATGCTTCCAGAGCTCGGAGGCAGGGCCGTGGATTTGTTGGATGAGAACTTCTGCGGGCACAGTCACTTTGATCGCCTGACTTCCTTAGCTATTAAGAGAACATAACCACGCGGTAATAAACAGCCTCGCCAAGGATGTTCTGGTTTCCAGTTTGGTGTTACTTATCTGTGAAAACAGAAGGGAATCTCTGATGAGCTGGGCCGGCCGAGAGACCTGCCTGGAAGGGCATCAGCTGTGCGTGGGGTGTGATGGGGTCTTGCGTGGGAGGGACCCAAGGCTGATCATGTTTTCTTCACGGTAATGGTACTTGAAAAGTAAGATTTTCCTCTCTCTGTTGTCCAGCCTACCAGACGAATGCCCCTCATTTTATGATTCTGGCTATGTATGAACAACGCGTAGTAAAACCTTTACTACTGGGAACCCAGCTTTGAACTTGGGTAGAGGAGACCAGCAGTCATGTATGATTACAGCGCCTGAAGCCAGTGTGTAGTTTCTGGGTACATCCTTGACTCTGGGCACATTCAGCTCAACTTCCTAAACCTTCTTATCCTATGTTTTTGAGAAATGAGAGTTGATGAACTTCAGGCCCCAAATCTCTCCTTCTTACAAAAAGGGCTCCGTTACGGACTACATTCTCCATTCTCAGGCATGTGTGCGCGCGCGCGCGCGCGCACACACACACACACACACACACACACACACACACACACAAAGAATTAACACATTGTATAAAACTATAATTATCTACAACAGAAAACCAAATATTTTTCTGGTTAAATACTAGTTCCCCAGAAATTTCTGGTTATCAGATCAAATCAAATCCTGGGAAGACTTCTTTATAAGAGGATTTTTTTTTTTTTTGCTCCTCTTCTAGGACTCTAAACTGTGCATATGTTTTTAAGATCCCACGCTTCCCATTTCAAACCTAACCGATAACTTACAGTTTGCAGATTATTAAGTAATTTCACATACTCTATTTTATTATAGTAGCACAACCTGTTGTGCCCCAGGACAGATATTTCTGTTTCGTGGCTGAAAGAATCAAGACACGGCAAGATCGTTGAGCAGGATGGGGAGGACTTAGCAGCCGACCTTCAGAAACCTTCTTCCCCGCCACAAGTGGAAAGAAACCCAGAGCCCGAAAGATGGGAGAGGGCCTGGAGATCATCGAGAATGACATCTCCTTGTAGGATTTCCAGCCCTTTCTGGAACACATCCAGGGACTGGAAACTTCTGCCTTTGTTGACAGGTTCTATTTGCTGCAATGGTGTTGTTTATGGTTCCACGAAACCTGCCTTCACGTGACTTCCCAGTCCTGGCGCTAAACCTTTAAACTACATAAAGTCGGTTAACTCCTGCTTCACAGGACAAGCCAGCGTCTCTGAGAAGTTCAAGCGGCTGTCACGTGGGCCCCTTCCCAGGAAAAGTCTCTCTATTTCCTTCAACTTACTTAAAAGCGTGATCCAAGTAACCGTGCATTTAGCAGGTAGAGACACCTCTTTATCCAACCCTTGCCATCTCTTGCAATTTCACAGGCTTCCACATGTTCCTTCCGATTTTATTGTTATTTCTTCTTCTCCTGTTTAAGGACGCCATGGGCAAAGGTTAAAGATTAACTTGCAGAGCTGTGAGTAAATCTGGGGTATATTCAACACACGCAGGCTTTTTTCAGAGTGGAGCATAATCTTTTATGAAAATCTCCAGGGAGGGAAGGCTGAGGGTTACCGGTGGAAGGCTGTGACACTCACCGCCGACTCTGGTTTGCTTACGGAAAAGGAAGGGGCAATCCTGCAAAACTCTATGACAACAATATGACAGCAACGAGCCTTTTGCAAAGCAAGTATTATTTCTGTCTAGCTGACAGAAGGTGTTCCCTTCTAAGGTTTCTGTCTTTCTGTTTGATCTGGATGGAGTGGTTCAGCCTCACCTGGAAGCAAGAGGCCCCAACTACTTGTAATTCACCTTTTTGTCCCCTTGAGAAAAACAGGACACCCCCGACAAAAGGTTATCTGTGTCCTAGGACCTTCTTGTACAAGAGGGAAAAGGAGCCTGTTAACAGCAACATCAGGAAATGAAAGCCGCCTGTCCCCTCATTGGCCACGCAAGCCCCAGGGCAGCCCTGATCCAGCCACCTGCAGAGACATCGGCTTTCTTGGGAACTCTAGAGTAGGGCAGTCTGGTCCTCACGACAGCATCAGCCTGATAGGACCCTCCATCCTCGGGACAGTGCTTTTCTGGGCCCAGGGGGCTTTTATAGAAATGCACTGAGCCCCTCAACTACGTTAGCATAACTAGGGAAAGGCAAATTGAAATCACAGTGAGAAAACACCCAATGCAAAAATCCAACATTAAACTTTTTTTCATAAGCTTATTTGTTTTGAAAGGGAGAGAGAAGGAGAGAGGAGAGAGAGCGCACGTGAAGGAGCGAGGCATAGAGAGAGAGAGGGAGAGGCTCAATCCCAAGCAGGCTCCACGCCGTCAGCACGGAGCCCAACCAGGGGCTCGATCTCGCAACCACCGGATCACGATCTGAGCTGAAATCAAGAGTCAGATGCTTAACCCACTGACCCACCCAGGTGCCCAGAGAAGTCTACCATTTTTTAGAGATTTGTAACACTAAATTTTGGCGAAGACGTGAAACAGTGAGAGCCCTGCACACAGATCGTGGGGAGGGCTACAACTTGCAGCTGCTGACGTTGATGATGTCACCCGGAATCACACTGCGAGGTGCATGCCCACAAGAAATCGTGCAGACGTGCCCCAAGGGACACGTACAGGAAGGTTTAGAGCTTCAAACTGAAAGCCGGTCAAATCCCCATCAACAGTAGGACTCATGGCTGTCGGTGTGTTTATATAACGAGGTACCAGACAGTGGCAGGAGCGAAGGGGCACGATGTTCAAAGACACAGGGACCTTCTCAAACACAGCACTGAACTGAGTACAAGAAACCAGGACGGAAAGGAGACTGTATGGTTGCCTTTTTCGGTTTGTTTGTTTATTCGTTTTTGAGAGGGAGACAGAGCGGGAGAGGAAGAGGGGCAGAGAGAGAGAGAGAGAGAGAGAGGGAAACGCAGAATTCAAAGCAGTCTCCAGGCTCTGAGCCATCAGCACAGAGCCCGACGTGGGGCTCGGACCCACAAACCGCCAGATCATGACCTGGGCCGAAGTCGGATGCTCAACCGACTGAGCCACCCAGGCGCCCAATATGGTTACGTTTATATAGGGTTCAGCACAGGTAAAGCTGAAATGTCATACTGAGGGATACTGAGGTAGAGTCCTTGGTAGATGGGATAGCATGTTTAGAAAAACTAAGGGAATTCTGATGGTGCAAATCACAGTACCGTTACTGGGGGAGGGGGACCGTGTGGGGGCAGGGAGGCATGTGGGGGCTTCTGGAGTGTGGGGAGGGGTCAGATGCTTGCCCAGAGTTTACACAGGCTGCTTCAAAACGATGGTTTCTATGTCTGTATGTTCATATTGGGTGCATTTTGCTGTACCTGTGTTGCCTTTCACAGTGCTTGGAGACAGATTTTACTATTTTTTACTTTTAATTTATTTTTTATTTAATCTCAAGTTGTCTAACATACAGTGTAGTCCTGGCCTCAGGAGTAGAACCCAGGGATTGCTCATCCCCACATGTGTCCTCCTTAGTGCCCATCGCCCCTTGTGCCCATCACCCATTGAGCCCCTCCCCCCACCCAGCACCCTGCCAGCAACCCTCAGTCTGTTTCTGTGTTTTAGAGCCTCTTAGGGTTTACCTCTCTCTCTGTTTTTCTCTTATTTTTCCTTCCCTTCCCCATATGCTCATCTGTTGTGTTTCTTAAATTCCACACATGAGTGAAATCATACGCTATTTGTCTTTCTCTGACTGACTTGTTTGGCTTAGCATAACACATTCTAGTTCCATCCACATTGTTGAGCATGGCAAGATTTCATTCCTTTCGATCACTGAGTAGTATTCCATACACACACACACACACACACACAAACACACACACACACACACACACACACACACATCATCTTTATCCATTCATCCATTGATGGACATTTGGGCTCTTTCCATACTTTGGCTATTGTCGATAGCGCTGCTATTATAAACATGGGGGTGCATGTGTCCCTTTGGAACAGCACACCTGTATCCCGTGGATAAATACCCAGTAGTGCAGTTGCTGGGTCGGAGGGTAGGTCTGTATTTAATGTTTTGAGGAACCTCCACGCTGTTTTCCAGAGCGGCTACACCAGTTTGCATTCCCACCGACAGTGCAAGACTTTCTCCGCATCCTTGCCAGCATCTGTTGTTGTCTGCGTTGTTCACGCAGACGGATTTTAAAATGTATTCTGCGTGTGGTGGGCGAGCACACTGTGCCATGTGGTGGCACAGGGCACTGTTTTCCGGGCGGCCACTGGACGTGGAAAGGCCACGTCGCTAGAGGCCGGTTGTGCGCACAGACCCGGCGGTAGTTACAAAAGCTGCTCTGGGGAGCCCCTGGCCAGCTGGTGGAATGCAGCAGCATGGAGGAGAACGCCTGTGGTCTCCAAAAGCTGGGCGGGCCAGGAAGGAGGTGGCCGGGGCCGGCAGCCGGAGGGGAAGACACCGCGAGCAGTGGAGCGCAGAGTGGGTCTACCCAGGAAGTAGAAGCAGGTTGGAAAATGGTAGCAGGGCCTTGGGGGAGGACTGTCCGCCGACCCTGGGAGGAAGGACGCACCATCCGCGCTGTCCTCAGCGAGCGCTCCGGGGGCCCTCCACCACCGCGGTGTGATCAGCGGTCAGGCCGGGGTGCAACCCGCTCTGGTTTCTGCAAGAATCCGGGGCCCCTGACTCCTGGGTGCGCGGTGGCCTCCGACGTGGGGGCCACCGACCTGCGTGTGCATTCAGCTCAGACACCTGCGCGGTTCCTCGCGTTCTGCAGAGCTGGCTTCGTGAAACCTGGGTGCTGATTCACGATCACTTAGAAGAAGGAGATGCGGAGAGAAGGCGCCGGGACTCCGCGGGCGCCCACAGGTCCCGGGCACAGAAGCTCAAGGGCGAAGCTTCTTCCTCTGATGCCCTCAACCAGCCCGGCATTCCCGCCTGCCGACTGTGGTGCGCCACCCTTGTGGGAACTTGGGTGCCAAGCTCCCGGGACAGGGCTGTCCCCTCCAGCCTCCCCTCCCACCAGAGCCTGAGCCTGAAAGAAATCTTCCTCGACGTTCGCGCGTCCGGAGGGGGCCGACCAAGCAGGTCCGCTGTCCCCTCCCTCCACTCTTTGCTTGCTTGCTTGCTTGCTTGCTTGTCCTTTTCCGGAATGTTTTCCTAGCCAAGATGTTTGGGTTGAGAGGCCTGCTGCTGACAAAGCCAGTGAAGAGTTGCCTGGTTTCTGGAAAGAGCAGGACGCCCCCCGTTGGTCACCTTGTCAAACTAGGTGGCAAATGCCAAGGTCTCTGCAGATTTCCTTGAAAAATTGGCCCACCTCAGTCTTGGATTTTTTTTTTGTTTGTTTTTACTGTTTATTGTTTAGAGGGTGGGGGGTGAGCCAGAGGCATCAGGACTTTGAAACACTCTCTGGAGGGTGGTTCTCAGAATGCGGTGCCTAGACCAGCAGCGTGAACAAGGTGGCATCGCCTGGGAAAGAAATGTGCCCCACCCGGACCTGCCGAGCCAGGAACGCGGACGGGGGTCGGGGGGACGCGGCCTCGGACTCGAACGGCTGATCCTGGCGCATGCTACAGTCTGCTTCTAAATTTTCCAGCCCTCAGACTGGGGAAGGGGCATTGGTTTTCATTTGTTTGGTTTTGTTTTTTTGTTTTCATTTCCGTTCCATTATGGATCAGGACTTTTGTAAAATGCAACAGAAATGAAAAACATGAGAAAGCTAGAAGATTTACGGAGTGCAAACCCAAATTTTGTATTCCTAGATCCGAAGCTGTACAGTTGCTCCGTGAAAATTGCTAGAAACCTTTCTAAATGGCATCCTCTCAATTTCTGCGCTCGTGTCTCAGAGAACCAGCAGCCAGCAGCGTGCCCAGGGGCTCTGGCCGGCTGACCGGGCTCAGAGCGGCCAGGCCAGTGGGCCTTGGACAACCTTCCTCGCTGACTGCCAGGACCGCCGGGTACACGGCAAAGCCCCGGGTGGGGAAATATAATGAAAAGCAAACTCTCCTCCCAACCGAGACAACCTCATCACAGAGGCAGAAGAGACAGAAATTCATTTTATTATTGAATAAACATTCAGCCCCCCTGCGAAGACAGAAATCTCTCCTCCATGTAGCCACAGATGGGGCCACTCCTGTTGGGTCGCATTTGCCGCCTGGAGCCCGGGGACGAGTCAGGCCCATGTCTCCCCGAGACCGACACCGGGGAGGTGAGGCGGATCTTTCTCCAGGATTACTTTTCAGAGATTCAGCTCCTGGGTCCTTGAGGCAGCATTTCTGAGTGGAGACACTGGCCAGAGGCATTTAGCCATTAAAAGCATTTCCATACAAACAAGATTTGAAAAGGACAGAGAAGGAAATTCTGAAAGAAAAGGAGGAGAGTGTCTCTTTCTTCTGTTCCGTGGGGACACTTAATTTGTATCTGGGCTCACACCACACAATTCCCATCTTTTCTTTTCAGCCTTCGGTGTGGCTTGCGTATTGGGAGCGAGCGAGTCTGTGAGTTGTCACCGCAAATAATCTTCCTTCCCAGTGTCATTGTAAATTGATTCACGACAGGGTGCCCACATGGCGGGGCGGGGGGGGGGGGGGGGGGCGGCCAGGGTTAAAGAGATGGCTTTCATTTTTGACTTTGGTTATTAAAGAGAAATTGGGTATTTTCCCACTTTGTTCTAAAGTTTATTTTTAGCTGCAATTACTTAAAATGATTCATTTTCTTAGACATCTAGGAAATGTTAATTACTGCAGATAAGACTCTATTCTAAAGCCTACTACAAAGGCTCGCCCCCCCTTCTTCTTTAGCACATATAAAGGAGATGATGTTAAAATGCTCTTATGCAAATTTAAAAATTTGGCTGTTGCCTTAACAGTGCTAATGACAGTTAATGCATTCCCAAAGCCTCTCTGTGACCCAAAATCTTCAAGTGCTTAGAATTGTTTCAGGACCACCCTGCAAATAAACTAGAAGGGGACTTTTTTCCTGGAGATTAGTTCCCTGGACAAGGGATTCAGTTCGAATTTAAGGGATAAAAAACAACTGTGGACTCAGTGAGGTACTTACAGAAGTCTCTGCGGACAAAGACTGAAACCCTCTTCTCCCAGATCACAGTCGTGGGGGAGCTACAGAATCAGAGAGGAACGGTCACAGCGATGGTTAGGGGGGGTTGTCCTTCAGAAAGCAAGGCAGAGGAAGGTGTGAAGAGGGCTATCACAGGAAGGAGAGGAATGGGTTATCACCAGGAGGTGGGGAGAAGGCCATACAGGAAGGAAGGGAGAGGGCCATCACAGGAAGGTGGGGAGAAGGCCATCACAGGAAGGAGGGAAGAGGGCCATCACAGGAAGGTGGGGGGAGGGCTAACACGTGAAGGTGGGGAGAGGGCCCACACAGGAAGGAGGGGAGAGTGCTATCACAGGAAGGAGAGGAATGGGCTATCACCAGGAGGTGGGGAGAAGGCCATACAGGAAGGAAGGGAGAGGGCCATCACAGGAAGGTGGGGAGAAGGCCATCACAGGAAGGAGGGAAGAGGGCTATCACGGGAAGGAGGGGGGAGGGCCCACACAGGAAGGTGGGGAGAGGGCTATCACAGGAAGGTGGGGAGAAGGCCATCACAGGAAGGAGGAAAGAGGGCCGTCACAGGAAGGTGGGAAGAGGGCTATCACGGGAAGGAGAGGAATGGGCTATCACCAGGAGGTGGGAGAGGGCTATCACTGGAAGGTGGGGAGAGGGCCATCACAGGAAGGTGGGGAGAGGGCCATCACAGGAAGGTGGGGAGAGGGCCATCACAGGAAGGTGGGGGGAGGGCCATCACAGGAAAGTGAGGGGAGGGCCATCACAGGAAGGAGGGGAGAGGGCCAACACAGGAAGGTGGGGGGAGGGCCATCACAGGAAGGTGGGGAGAAGGCCATCACAGGAAGGTGGGGAGAGGGCCATCACAGGAAAGTGAGGGGAGGGCCATCACAGGAAGGAGGGGAGAGGGCCAACACAGGAAGGTGGGGGGAGGGCCATCACAGGAAGGTGGGGAGAAGGCCATCACAGGAAGGTGGGGAGAGGGCCATCATAGGAAGGAGGGGAGAGGGCCAACACAGGAAGGTGGGGAGAGGGCCATCACAGGAAGGTGGGGAGAGGGCCATCACAGGAAGGTGGGGAGAGGGCCATCACAGGAAAGTGAGGGGAGGGCCATCACAGGAAGGAGGGGAGAGGGCCAACACAGGAAGGTGGGGGGAGGGCCATCACAGGAAGGTGGGGAGAAGGCCATCACAGGAAGGTGGGGAGAGGGCCATCATAGGAAGGAGGGGAGAGGGCCAACACAGGAAGGTGGGGAGAGGGCCATCACAGGAAGGTGGGGGGAGGGCTAACACAGGAAGGTGGGGAGAGGGCCATCACAGGAAGATGGGGAGAGAGCTAACATGGGAAGGTGGGGAGAGGGCTTCACAAAGATGGGTCAGGGGTGATCATGAAGAACCAGCTTCTCGATGAGATCTCGTCACACTTGTGCCAGGACCGGTTGGAAGGAGGCTGGGAATGGTAGCGTTCAACTCAGTCTTGCTTGTAGACCAACCGCGGAGAGATGCAGGCCTGTGTTGTCCCTGACCTAGGGACTGCCCTGTGCTGCTTGGAGGAGGAACGTTTCATCCTCCGAAGGTAGCCCTGCTGAGGCGAGTCAGGATGCCCCAGGGCCTTGGCACCCATGCCTCTTACTGTCAAAGCCGTTGTGACTCCTTCGGTCTATACGCCATCCCCCCTCCCTTGGGCTCCTTGCCTGTAAACACAGACAAGCAGAGGCACGTGTGCCGCGGTGTAGTACGGAGCAGGAATGCCAGCCAGCTGACTTCTGGAAGGTTCCGGCTGGAATGTGCTGGAGAAATAGAATGGAAAACAGAATCTTCCAGCCCAGAAATGTTGTCCACAAACATAGTGGAGGAAAACAACCAGTTTTATCGTGTGAATAAGAGGCCCGAATGAGATGCGTATTCTAGGCAATCGAGGAACTTTCAAGAAGAAACGCGACCACCCAGGGAGTCCAGCCGACACCGCCTGCGTCACACGTGTTTCCTGATACGCGGGAACTAGTCCTCGAGTCCGCGGCCTTTCACGGCACCACCGGTCAGACACGGTTCATCCTAACCCACCTGGAAACTGGGGTGACCACTTCCGCCAGCTTGTTGGAAGGAGCCGCCTGTCTCTGGGACGGGAGGAAGTGTGCGTGTCGGAGGGAGGCTGACACCAGCTCACCGGAGGCCCCTGTCCCCCCGCGGGAACCGGGAGGGTGGGAGCGTCTCCCTTGACGGTTGCGTTTCGGAAAGATGGCTCCCGCGTTCCTTGGGAAGACGGTCCAGCAACAAAAGGCCCATCTCGTCCTCAAAAGGATACGTTTCCGAGAGATGAGAAAATGCTCACAATGGCTCATTTTTCCGAGGTGAACTTGGTAAGAAAAAGCAGAGGAGGGAAAGATTTCCCCTACGGTTGACCCTGGGGTTTGAACTGCACGGGCCCACTTAGAGGTGAATTAGTGTCCCTAAATACAGTACGGTACTTAGCTGTATTTCTCTTCCTTACGATATTCTGTTTGAGAGACAGAGAGAGAGAGAGAGAGAGAGAGAGAGAGAGAGAGAATGAGAATCTCAAACAGCCTTCACACTGTCAGTGCAGAGCCTGATGCAGGGCTTGAACTCATGAACCACGAGATCGTGACCTGAGCCGAAATCCAGAGTCGGACGCTTAACCAGTGAGCCTCCCGGGCGCCCCTCCTTATGATTTTCTTGATAATCTTTCCTCTAGCTTCCTTTATTGTAAGAATACAGTGTATAAATACAACACACAAAACACACGTCAGTCAGTGGTTTACGTTACTGGTAAGGCTTCCTGGTCAACAGTAGGTGGTCAGGAGTTAAATTTTCAGAGAGTCGGAAATTCTGTGCGAGATTCGACGCTCTGGGGTGTCAGCCAGGCCCCTGTCTGCTGTGTTGTTCAAGGGGCCGACTGTATTTTCAATGAGGAGAATTAAACCTGTTTTTTTTTTTTTTTTTTTTTAATTTGTCTTTGCCCTTAAAGCCAGAACATTGAAATGAGTAACCTGTTCAACAGCCAGCAAAAACACGGACACTCATCAGGAGTGACTGGAACCCGTCCCAGGCTCACGGAGGCTGAGTGCTTGAGATGTCAGCACGATTTAGGCAGAATTGAGGACCAGGAGACTGCCAAGGACACCAGTGCTGGGGGGGAACCATTCCTTCTTCCAAGAATTTAAGAGCAGGAGGCATGCCCCAAAGAGTAACCCAGAGCGGGCTTTGCTGTGCTCCAGAGGCACTGGGGTCCCGCACCCTAGTGTGGGAGGGAGCTGCGGCTAAGGCTTGGGGCGACGAAGGGAGGGGGCCCAGCACCTTGTTTATCCAGCCAGCCTTACTTCCAAGAGCGATTATTTATTTAGTGCTTAGCACGTGGCAAGCAAGAAGGTGGGCACTTTTTACGCCGCCTCTCGCTAAACTCCCATATGAGCCCTGGATGGAGGAAATCTCTCCATTTATCAAATGAGGCTCGAACGAGTTCAGTCGAAAGACCGCCCAGGTCATCATCCAAGGCTGCCTCCTGCCGAGGTAGAAGGGAGAAAGCCGGTCGTCATCCAAGTCCGATGGGGGCAGCTTGATGCGGTCATTTTAGGAGAAAGGGTCCAGCTTCAGGTCTCCCGGGCGAGGAGGGCGGAGTCTCGATACGCGCACAGAAGTGCTCACTCCGTAACATATTGATGCCGCGGCTGCTGCGGCCACGCCCAGGGCATTTATTTGGAAGCGTCCCTAAGAATCCAGCTGTGTCTGCCCTGCCCCTGCCTTCCCTTTTCCTTTTCGCGTCTTAGCCCCCCACCACATCACCTTTGGACCCGCTTTTGTTCAGGTCGGTCCCACGATTAAGGGCCTGTGTTACTGTTGCAGCATCTGGTTCTTGAAAGCCTTGCGGGGTCACAAGGGTTCACCAGCTGTGCCCTGCCTGCTGCGTAAGTGGGAGAGAACTCTGGTTGGTGGGGCTTTTAACCGTTTTCGGAAGCTGCCCGCTGCTGTGTCCGGGGCAGGCCCAGGGGCTCCCGTGTTGTGTGCCGTCCCAGGGGATGGCAGATGGGAGGAGAGTTCACTCCGCAGAGAACCAAGTCGAGGTTGTTCTCGGACCCTGGTTTTTCTCCACCGTTTCCCAATTCCTTTCACTTGGGGTAGTTTGTCTGTTCCTCATCAGTGTAGACCTGGGCGAGGAGAGGGGAGGAAACTGACCCTGGGTGCTAACGATTTCATTAAAAGCTTGGTGATCGTAGGGGGCGCCTGGGTGGCTCAGGTTCTGATCTCGCATCTGTGGGTTCGAGCCCCGCGTCGGGCTCTGTGCCGACAGCTCGGAGCCTGGAACCTGCTTCGGATTCTGGGTCTCCCTCTCTCTGCCCCTCCCCTGCTCATGCTCTGTCCCTCTCTGTCTCTCAAAAGATAACATAAAACATAAAAAAACTTAAAAAAGAGAAAAGCTCGGTGATTGTAGCAGTAGGGCTCGGGTAACAGTGAGCATTTTGACTGTCACTGGCCGTCATCGTCGCCTGAATGACCGAGGGTGTCACGCACGTATGCTCGCCATCTGTTGAGTGTCTCTCGTGCAGGTATCGTGGTCAACCAGGGGATCGCTCAGTGAGCAAAATAGAATCCTGCCTTTCCCTCCTGGGGTTCCGTTCTAGCGGCAAAATGGGGGTACAACTGATTACACAATGGACTATTTAATTACAAGGCTGATACGTTCTGCCGGAAAGGCAGATTGAGGCTGTCAGTGTTTCAGCATAGATGTTACGGTCCAGTATTGGATGATTTCGCAAATTTGAGGTTTTGTATCAATGGTATTAGTTATGATACGTGAGGAAGACGATTCTCCCAACTTTTTGATCCCAGGCAAAATGAAAATGTCACAATGATGAATATTTCTTAAGGGGGATTAAATCACTACATATGGGCGATTTGCCTCCACAGCAAGGAGTGAGAGAGCAAGACATTTAAATGAGGTTTCAGGGAAGCTTGGGTATCTGGTGTTTGTGAGTCTTGTGAGAGAAGTCTAAGGTCCTTACGTGAGGCACAAGGACTCATTTGACTCACTGTAAAGATGTGCTTATAAGGGGTCAGGAAACAAGGAGATGGGGGGGGCGGGGGCACTGACGGGGGGCTCTGGGGAGCAGAATCAGCTTTGGAAAGTGAAGATTGAATCAAGATTTGGTCCTGGGACCAAATACCAAAGAGCTTTGAAAAGCAAATAGTTGTGAAACGATAGAACGAGAAACAATCGTGAAGCTTGGGTAGAGAAGCTTACTTCCTGACGTTGGTAAAAAAAATAAACTAGGAAGATGAAAAGAAGGGTTGTATGTGCTTTTTTGTATGCAAGTAAACGGTATGCATTTTAGGAGAACTAAAAGGCACGCCCATCCAACTTTTATGAAGATCTGTATCCAGGCAGAAGACATATACTAGAGGCTTTTATTAAATTACTGTCAAACCTCATTAGCCGTGCCAAACGCTAATACTCAAGGGCTGAGCCCTCTCATGCCTTCTGTGCCGACCACATCACAACTGAACATGTGGTTCTGGGTTCTCACATGAAGAGGGACAGACAGACTGGCGCACATCCAGAAGAGAGGATCCCAGTCATGAAACACGAGAAATTGTGTCGGTAAACAAAACTTAAGTAAGTGCTGTCTAACCGAGGTGTGGTGGGTGATTCTGTGTGTCCACTTAATGGGCCACAGTAGCCAGATATGTGGCCAGACATTATTCTGGCTGTTCCTTTGAGGGGCGTTTGGATGAGATTAAGATTGAAATTAGTGTACAGAGAAAGACAGGTACCATGTGTTTTCACTCTTATGTGGATCCTGAGAAACTTAACAGAAGACCATGGGGGAGGGGAAGGAAAAAAAGGAAAAAAAGAAAAGAAAAAAAAAGTTAGGGAGGGAGCCAAACCATAAGAGACTCTTCAATACAGAGAACAAAATGAGGGCCGATGGGGGGTGGGAGGGAGGGGAGGGTGGGTGATGGGCATTGAGGAGGGCACCTGTTGGGATGAGCACAGGGTGTTGTATGGAAACCAATTAGACAATAAATTTCATATTAAAAAAAAGATTTAAATTAGTGGGTGTTGAGTAAAACAGATTGCCTGCTATAATGTGGGTGGGCCTCATCTAATCAGTTGAAGGCCTGGATGAAACCGAAGACTCATCGCCTCGGAGCAAGAGGAATTTTGCAGCGGACTGCCTTCAGACTTGAATTGCGACATTGTCTCCTTCCTAGGTTTTTTCAGACTTGAATTGCAACATTGACTCCTTCCAAGGTTTTTATTTATGCCTACATATCTGTAGGTATACAGATATTTTTGTAAATTTATTTATATATACAGAGATAGATAGTATGTATCTAATGGGTTGTGTTTCCCTGAAAATCCCTGACTAATGCACTAGGCAAACAGATATGGGGTGGAGGGCAATACAGGCGTTCATAATTATCTGGAAGATGGGGAACCCGTGTAGCTCAGTCAGTTGAATGTCTGACTTTTGGTTTTGGCTCAGGTCATGGTCTCCTAGTTCATGGGTTCAAGTCCTGCTTCGGGCTCTGTGCTGACAGCGTGGAGTGAACCTGCTTGGGATTCATTCTCTCTCTCCCCTTCTCTCCCTCTCCCCCCCCCCCCCCCCGTCTCTCTCTCTCTGCCCCTTCTCTGTGCACGCTCTCTCTTTCTCAAAATAGATAAACTTAAATAAAAAGTAATATCTATAAGGCTTTCATGAAAATAGATTCAGATTTATTTTTGTGTGATTTTTTTTAAGAGATTCCGATCCCTAGACTGAACTTGTAGGCTGGCAGCATTTAATCTGATAGAAGACAACAAAAATGGATATTTCAGACATTTTTTTTTTTAATGTGAATTGACATGTGAGACAGCGAAACTTAAAACATTTTGCTGTTGATACAGTTGGTGGAGAAACATTTGCACAAGGTGCTATAGAATGGTTTCGGTGTGCCTGTTGGGAGTTAGAATTATAAAGAATTTTGGAAGTTTCTAGTCCAGTCGTCTGTATTTCTGGCAGCACACATTGTGAGTGGCACAGAAACGTCTTGTTTATTTCGAGGATGAAACAACAGACTTACTAAAAAGCTGAGGGTATAGTTACGGGTTTTACACGGAAACATCCAGGCTACCTATCTTGTGTGAAATCATTGGGCACAGCGAGAGAAGAGCCCAACTCCGGAAAGAGCGACAGATTCGGTGTCTGGATGCTTTAATTTTACTTGCTTGTGGACGTGGATAGGAAAATGCTGATAGCAGAGTATCACTAAAGATCTGCTTGTGGTACAAAGGGACAGACACAATTTTTGTGTGACTGCAGTTACACAACAAAGGCACAGAACTTAGTATAGGCCAGTCCTTTTATACGGCTCGTTTTCTAAGAACGTTGTATTTAAAATAAATACATTCAGCATATTTCAGATGCACTCCAAGCCTGCACGTCTCAGGGATCTCCATACAGGATTCCTTACGAGGACGGTCAGAAAATGAAGACTTGGGGCCCCTGGGTGGCTCAGTCGGTTGAGCGTCCGACTTCGGCTCCGGTCACGATCTCGCGGTGTGTGGGATCGAACCTCGCATCAGGGTCCTCGCTGTCAGCACAGATCCCATGGCAGACCTTCTGTCCCCCTCTCTCTCTGCCCCTTTCCTGCCTGTGCCCTCTTTGTCTCGCAAAATAAATAAATAAACTTAAAAAAAAAAGAATATGAAGGGTTAAGTTGCTCAAAAAGATCGCGTGCGTGTTGGTAAAAAGCATCAACAGGTGCGCTCTATTTTGTTGTTTTCATTCATCTGAGACAGGTATTTGGGACGGATATTACTTTATTTTTTTTCTCAAATGGTTTACCTAGAGGTCTCAGATGATCCGTGGTCTTGAATGGACGTGGGCAGGAGGGTAGGTGCTCAGCAAGCTGTCAAGCGCCTGCAAAACTCAGGCGGCAGTTAGTGCTGGCACACCCCTCCGTCACCAGCAGGGGCTCAGGGTTGTCGTGGGTGGAGGGGCCACCGTGGGTCCGTTCGGGGACACCCGTGTTCTCTGCTGGATTGACCTCCTCAGACGGACAGACGTGCTCCGCATGTTTTTGTCTCTTACAAAACGAAATATACCTACGGCCTCTCAGCGACTCCATGCTGGGTACCCCTCCAGCCACCAGTCCTTCTCTCCTGCAACTTAATAGCAAAATGTAGCTATTGCCACTGTCTTCCCCTCTTACAGTCTCCTCTCCTTGCCCCTCCAGGGAGATCTTACCTGGCAACGTCACAGTCGGATCCAGAGGTCAGTTCTCACTTCCCACAGGTGATGGCATCTCCCTTTTCGGTCACTTTGCTTCGCTTAGCTTCTGGGCCACGGATCTCTCCGGTTCCGGCTGCTCAGTTTCTTACCCTGCCTGGGTTTTCCTCCTGCCCTGGGGCTCCGGAATCCTCCTTCTGGCTCCTGCAGTCCCCGTGGCTTTCGGTCGCATCTGTGTGCTGCAGGCTCACAGATTCACACCCCAGCCTCTGAACTCCAGACTCTTATGCTAAACTCCCTCTTGCGTGCCTAATGGGCTTACCAAAGACAGCAGAGCTGAAACAGAACTCTTTTTTAAACATTTTTATTTATTTATTTTTGAGGGAAGGAGAGCGAGCGAGCGAGCAGGGGAGGGGCAGAGAGAGAGGGAGGAAGAATCCCGATGCGGGGCTCGAACCCACAGACTGTGAGACCATCATGACCTGAGCTGAAATCAAGAGTCGGATGCTTAACCGCCTGAGCCGCCCCCGGAACATCACGCTTGATTCACCGCCTCCAAACATTTTTTACTTACGCTTCCTCATCTCAGCGGAATTATGCGGAAGGATGGGACCATCGTACGGTCTGATACTCCAGCTTGAACACTCGGAGCGTCCCTTGTTCCTTACTGGCCTGCACACCGCACGCCAGTGACTCTGTCAAGCAGCCCAGGCTTCAGGGGCACCCTGCACCTGACCTCCGCTCTCCCAAAGCAGCCTCCTCCTTGGTCTCCCTGTCTCCCCCTGGGTCAGACACACTACTGTCTTGAGAGCCTCCAGAGGGATCTTTTTAGACGTAGGTCAGATTTCTTCACTTAGTAGCTTCTCAGCATACTGGGATCAAGCCCCTGGTCTTACCCTGACACAGCCGTTTGTTGCCAATCCTGGGACCTCGCTCCCCCCCAATCCTCCCTGGTGCTGCTGTGACCCTGGCCTCGCTGGGGTCCCCGGAACAGTTGCCGTATTTCGCTTCACTTCCGTTCACCTGCTTTTCCTCCCCCGCCACTCTCCCCCCCCCAGAGGTTGGCTCCCTTTTTCTGGAATGGTCTCCCTCTAGACCTCTGCACTGAAATCATTCTCTTCCCTTACCCTCTTGCCCCAATATCACGACACAGGCCGAGGCTTTTGCCAACCGGTACCGGGTACTTTTCTTGAAATCATATTCATCCTTTATTCGTTGGTTTCACGTTCTAAATTCACGTTTTACGCACTCCCCTGACGGGCATCTTGTCTTGTTAGCCTTCCGTGTTCCCAGTGCTGGCACAGACGAACATAGACAGGATGAATAAATGTGGGCTGGGGGTTGTTCAGAATATGTTTTATGTAAAAAAAAGTTTTGTTTTTTTAATTTACTTATTTATTTCGAAAGAGAGAGAGCACGTGAGCAGGGCTCATAAACCGCGAGCTCGTGACCTGAGCCGAGATCAAGAGCGGACTGAGCCACCCGGCTGCCCCCAGAATATATTTTTACAAAGGCATTGGGGGGTCTCTCTTACTTTTTGTGAGTTTGCGATTCCAAGGCAAGGAAAGTACGAACTGGCAATGAATTGGAACTTGAGGAAGGGGAGAGCAGGGTAGCAGTTGTTACTGACAAATTCCTGCGCGGATCGTTAGGGCGCAGGCGGTCTAGGTGAAACCCTGCATGCGGTGGCAACATTGTAACATGCAGATTCATCAGCTGAGGTCACAGCAAGTTCCTGCTGGAGGGCAGAAGGAGAAATCCTGCCGTGTTACATTTCTGTTAGCGATTCCGTTTCAGTGCTGGTATGTTTTGACACCTATTTTTAAGTGATTTTCCTGTCATGTCTCCTCTTTGGATCAGGCCACCGCCGGGTGTGCTCGATGCAGTGATATCCATTAACCACTTATTAAGCGGACCATGCCAGGCTGGATGCCTACAGCCTGTCCTGGGGCAGGTCCAGAACCACTTCTCTGAGAACCTTGGGTTCAATTAGGAGCTCAGCGTGTTGGAGTTTAAGCATCTAGCTCAGTGCTTTTATGTTACATTAGGTAACACCCTCAGTGGCATCTGCGGTGAGCAGACCATTATATTTCTGCAAAAAAAAAAAAAAAAAACTACACTAAGTAGAATAAATACAATTATAAGTCGCTTCAAATCAGTTCCAGTAAGTTCTGCTCCCAAATGAGTTCAAGTCAGATAACATTTTGTTCTCCAGGGAGTTTCAAAGAGCTTTACGGTTTTCAAAATTGTGGCCTATATAGCCTGAAGTCACTGCAAACTCAAGACTCATACACACTCCACAGAAACGAATAGAGAGCCGCATGTGGGAAGCAGGTGGGGAGTGGCGAGGCATCAGCCGGGGGTGGGGGGGGGGTCTGTGGAAGCTGGCACTTCCGGAAAGAGGTGCACTTGGCATCATGCCCTCCTCGGAGGACCCCGCTGCAAAAAGCCGAGTCCTCCCCAGCCTGGATCCAAATTCTCTTTCCTAGTGCATCGCAGCTGCCAAAATAGCTCTTTGAATTTGGTGCTTAGAAGGATTTAGAGAGACTAAAAATTGCAGCATTTCCCACAGAGCTATTTGTAAGAAGAAAGCGGTGGGGGTAGAGAAGTGGGTTGTTGAAAATAATAGGGTGAACTTGAAAAGGGAAAAAAACCCGGGGATTAAAAGACGGGCAGTCTTCCTCCCATCGAAATTTCTCAAACGCAGAATTCTCTAAGGGGTTTAACTCTCATTTTTCTTCAGGGGCGGAAAGTGACGTTTTAAAAATCCTATGTATGCACATGTATGCACCTATAGACTTTATTTTGCAGGGGGGAGTAGATGAGCTGGGAGAGCTCTCCTCCCCAGGGGATCTCTGTGGCCTCCCCTGTAAGACTGTGAACAGCCCCCTCGCTCCTGTTCTACCTAAAGAAAAATCGTCAACCTGTAGGAATAAGTTGGGGGAAAAGATGAGTCGAGCTTTTGAACATCATGGCATCTCTTGAAACTCTTGTGTTAGCTGGAAGCCAGCAAGGGAGGCCTCTGTTCCAGCACTAACTGTTGACGAAGGGTTTTTTTTTTTTTTTTTTTTTTTTGCTTTTTTTGCATACAGCTGTGTTTGGGAGTCACGATCCATTTTCCTAATCTTCAAATAACGGGTTTCAGTTGAACCCCGTGGTTCTTGCTAGTTCGTAACGTTATCAATTCTTTGACTTGATCCGGAGTGGATCGCAATAACTCTCACAACAGAGATCCACTGTTGTTTCGTGTTTTGATGAGCTGGAGCCGTAGAGTCTCAGAATCGGGAAGGATGCTAGTTAGAGCTTAGTCGATACTGCTTCTGCTGCAGGTGTTAAGAATACTTCTACTGACCTTAGTCGCTACATCTCTGCGTCTCTGCTCATCGGTCCTAGCACTGTGGTTTGGACCAGCCCGAAGCACGTCTCACCTTCCATCGCTGGACGTTTCTATTCAGTATCTGAGAAAATTCATCCCTGTCTCCCTTGAGCCTTCTTTCCCCGGGGAAAAGACTAGCAAATCCAGCCTTGGAGGCCTCTGTTACATTTTACTCTTTTAGGCCTTGGAAACATTTTGCAACTTCCCAGGGGAGCCCTTTGTGACCGCACGATTCCGGGTGCTTGGGCCTGCAGAGCCCGGTGAATATTCCAGGGGGGGGTCTCCGAGTGACCGCGGCAGAAGGGTTCAGGTTCAGGTTCTTAGGTGCCGTGCGTTGCCGGAAGTTTCACATTTGGGAAACTTCACGTCAGGTGCCAGGAACATAGAGTTTCTTCTGGGTGCCAGGAAGCTGCTTGTGTCTGTTATCATGTGAATAGCCAGAGGGACGACCTAGATTTGGTATTCACCAGAAACTGACTGACTTGGCTGAGCCCGGGCCCCAGCCTGGGGACTCCCCAGTGGCCCTTCCCTCGCCTGCAGGCTGCGGGTGTATATGATAGTGGCTCCATCAGGAGGGAGCCCTTTTAAGTGTCCGAAGGGCCTTCTCCCAGCCACAGGAATTTTTCTGACAGCTCCGTGGAGCTGTAACTTGCAGGGTGTGCTTGCTCGCACAGCTCTGGGAAATTAGCATTATGTCCTGGGCTCTGCCTCCACCAGCACAGTCTAATGTGGAACATTTTCCTTGCCCTGAAGGGAGACCCCACCCCACCTGACCGGTGCCGGGTCGTTAGGGGTGCCTGGGTCGCTCAGTCGGTTGAATGTCCGACTTGGCCTCGGGTCATCATCTCTCGGTTTGTGGGTTCGAGCCCCGCGTCTGGCTCTGTGCCGTCAGCTCAGAGCCTGCGTCAGGCCCTCTGTCTCCAGCCCTCTCTCCGCCCCTCGCCTCTCAAAACCAAATAAACATCGACCGTGGGTCTTGGAGAAGTCACCTGTTCCTCCTCTTGACAGATAACGGCTTCAGAGTTCAGAGGCCACCGTTGTTCCTTCTCGACAGTGTCTACAGGTGCGTTATTTGAGGAAGCTGGTGACCATCCTCTGGATGGTTAAGCTATTACCGGGTTATGCTTTCTGTGCTGTGGCTCTCCCCTTTTCGCTGTCCCGGCTCACCAGCAGTTGGGTCTGGACTCTTGCTTTTACTTACGAGTTAGAATGTTTAATTGCGTTTGATATTATCTGGCTAAAATTGCTCACATTCCCTTTTAGTGTTGATCAGCAAAATCTTAATTGATCAATAAGTAAATTAAATCATTACAAGATTTAATCGATAAAGTGATTTAAGCGTTCAACAGTGGAACCCGTTCTGTTGTACCTGTGTGTGGATCCTTCTAAGCTGGCCAGTGGGTGTGTCGAGCAAGAGGGAAGCACAAAAAATCAGGCTCAAAGTTCAGGTTGGGACGGCACGATTTCAGTTCCATATGGTGCAGGACTCCCCCCACCCCAGCTGTAATGAGGACCTTCTAAACAGACTGTATGCGTGTCCAAAGTGACTCCGCGGTCGAAGGGCGGTTGAAGGTCAGGTTCTTGACCCATTTTCTGGCATCCGTAGGGGTGTCCAAGAGCAAAGTGCCCAGGAATGACGCCCGGCCCCCAGGCCTGATGCCGAGTGCACCGGTTAGCTGTGAGAGGTCAGGGAACCTTCGTGGTCCTGGGAGCTATCTGATTGTGTCCTGCTCTCCTTTGAACGACTGTTCGTTTGAACAGTAGTGAACACAAGAGTGAAGATGAGAATGACATCATCTGGAGTGCTTGGTTGGGGGGTCCTTCCAGGGATGAGACTCAGGTGTGGGGTAAAGGGGAGCAGGTGGCGACACAGGCATCAGGTGACGTGGAAAGTTCTCTCGGGCCCTGGGACCTGCTGATTCCTGTGCCGTGTGGAGTGCAGGGTTCTTGTGTGGCTTCATGGATTTGTGGTAAAGAGGCAATAGTTGTGTTTAAAACTACGAGACAGGGCGTCTGGGGGCCTCAGACTGTTGGTCTCAGTTCGGGTCACCGTCTCACGGTTCGTGAGGGAGAGCCCCACGTCGGGCCCCAAAATGATAGCAAGCAGTCTGCTTGGGATTCTCTCTGCCTCTCTCTCTCTCTGCCCCTCCCCTGCTGACACGTGTGCTCTCTAAATTAATAACCTTTAAGTGAGTAGAACTTTTAAAAAAGATGTAAAACTACAAGACCATAATATACTTAGGCATCTGTTTAAAGGATTAATCCTTTAAAATTTGAGAAGGCAAAATTAGTAAACATGCATAAGACCCTCACCTGGGCCAGATAGCACTTATCATTAAAAAAAAAATTAGGGGCGCCTGGGTGGCGCAGTCGGTTGAGCGTCCGACTTCAGCCAGGTCACGATCTCGCGGTCCGTGAGTTCGAGCCCCGCGTCGGGCTCTGGGCTGATGGCTCAGAGCCTGGAGCCTGTTTCCGATTCTGTGTCTCCCTCTCTCTCTGCCCCTCCCCCGTTCATGCTCTGTCTCTCTCTGTCCCGAAAATAAAAATAAATAAACGTTAAAAAAAAAAAAAAAAAAAAAAAAAATTAAAGGGGCGCCTGGGTGGCGCAGTCGGTTAAGCGTCCGACTTCAGCCAGGTCACAATCTCGCGGTCCGTGGGTTCGAGCCCCGCGTCAAGCTCTGGGCTGATGGCTCAGAGCCTGGAGCCTGTTTCCGATTCTGTGTCTCCCTCTCTCTCTGCCCCTCGCCCGTTCATGCTCTGTCTCTCTCTGTCCCAAAAATAAATAAACGTTGAAAAAAAAAATTTTTAAAAAAAATTAAAAAGCAGGGACGCCTGGGTGGCTCAGTCGGTTGAGCGTCCGACTTCGGCTCGGGTCATGATCTCATGGTCCGTGAGTTCCAGCCCTGCATCGGGCTCTGTGCTGATGGCTCAGAGCCTGGAGCCTGTTTCAGATTCTGTGTCTCCCTCTCTCTCTGACCCTCCCCCATTCATGCTCTGTCTGTCTTTGTCTCAAAAATAAATAAACGTTAAAAAAATTAAAAAAATAATAATAAATAAAAAAATTAAAAAATTAAAAAGCAAACAAACACATGTTCTTGGATCGAGAGAGAGGGGCATGTTCTTGGATCGAGAGGGGCATGAACAGTCTTCTGTCTCTTCTCTATTTTCTTTTTTTTTTTTTTTAATTTTTTTTAACGTTTTATTTATTTTTGAGACAGGGAGAGACACAGCATGAACGGGGGAGGGTCAGAGAGAGGGAGACACAGAATCCAAAACAGGCTCCAGGCTCTGAGCGGTCAGCACAGAGTCTGATGCGGGGCTCGAACCCACGGGCTGCGAGATCATGACCTGAGCCGAAGTCAGCCGCTTAACCGACTGAGCCACCCAGGCACCCCTCTTCTCTATTTTCGAATATCCATTGGGGTGAGAAGCCACCCCAGCTCTTATTTTCAAAACTGTAAAATGTCATGAACGTATTTATTTTATAATTTTTTATAGTTTATTTTATGAATTTTATTACTGTGTGTTTTATTAAATTAAAAAGTATAATAAATTACTTTTATTATAAATTTTATTACTGTGTGTGTTAAAGAGAAGTTTCCAGTGAAATTTCTTTTTTTAAAATTTTTTATTTTATTTCACTTTTTTTGTTTCGAGAGAGAGAAAGAGAGAGAGTGTGTGCGAGCAGGGGAGAGGGGTGGGGGGTGGGGGAGAGACAGGGAGAATCTGAAGCAGGTTCCACCACTCCCAGAGCAGAGCCCGTTGTGGGGCTCGATCCCACGACCCCGGGATCACGAGCTGAGCCGAAATCAAGAGTCTGATTCTCAGCCGACTGAGCGCCCAGGCGCCCCCTCCAGTGAGATTTCTATTCTTTTTTTTCAACGTTTATTTATTTTTGGGGACAGAGAGAGACAGAGCATGAACGGGGGAGGGGCAGAGAGAGAGGGAGACACAGAATCGGAAACAGGCTCCAGGCTCCGAGCCATCAGCCCAGAGCCTGATGCAGGGCTCGAACTCATGGACCGCGAGATCGTGACCTGGCTGAAGTCGGACGCTTAACCGACTGCGCCACCCAGGCGCCCCGAGATTTCTATTCTTATGCATCTTCTGTTGACTGCAGTGACTGGAGCTTATTCTTGTCCCTAAAGTGACCTGTGGATATGGTGTCACTGGCTGCACATCTCGTTAAAAAGTGGGTTCTGCTCAGTCGGTCTGGTTGGAGCCTGGAAGTCTGCATTTCTTTTTTTTTATGTTTTTTTTTTTTTTTTTTGAGAGAGAGAGAGAGAGTGGGTGTCGGGGAGAGGCAGACAGAGAGGGAGACGCAGAATCTGAAGCAGCTCCAGGCTCCGAGCGGTCAGCACAGAGCCCGACACGGGGCTCGAACCCACGAACCACGAGATCATGACCTGAGCCGAAGTCGGACATTTAGCCGACTGAGCCACCCGGGTGCCTGTGGAATTCTGCGTTTCTAAGAAACCCAGGATGATGGGGGACAGACATTGCAGCCGTCAGCCCTACTTTAAGTAGCAAGGTCTCTCTCGTGGGGCCTGGGGACAGGGGCACGGTGAACCAGAGTAGGGACAGGACTGGCTAAGGCGAGTTTCCCCGAGACCTCCCTCCTGTCCCTCTGCTTCTTGGGATTAGGGCCCTTTGGCATCAGAGTTGGATGGGGGGGCGATGGGGGGCATACGTTCTGGGAGGAAAGGCCTGGATGGAGAAAGGACGTTGTTCTTCCAGTATTTTACCCAATTTTACATCGATTGGGCATGTGCTTGTACGTCCAGTCAGAAATGTATGTGACCTCCGGGAAATTTTACCCCCCCTGGCTGCTATACAAACAGAAGGCTGGGTCACGCCATGTTGCGGCCACGCGTCCCCTCCCGGGGGCCACTGAATGCATGGACTTGGCAGACGTCGACGCCCTCAGGAAGGGGCTCCCACATCTCTCCCTCCCAGACACGTAGCTTCCCTTCCGGTTATCCAAAGGTTCTGGGATGATAGAAAAAAAAAAAAAAGTTAATGAACCCTCTCGCAGATTGAAACGCCTTCCGTGGGTTCTGTAGGACTGTCCTGGTCCCATGGGCTGCCCCCCCTTACTTAAAGGCAGTACTTTTCTTTTGACTTTTAAATGTTGCCACCGTTTCAGACTGCATCAGGCTTAAGTCACAGCAAACGTCTACACTGCTTTTATCTTTCCACTGATGGGAAAGTACCAGAAAAATTTCAAAGATCTTTCCGAAATGATTTGATCTCCTTCATTTTAAATTTTTTTTTTTTTTCAACGTTTATTTTTTTTGGGACAGAGAGAGACAGAGCATGAACGGGGGAGGGGCAGAGAGAGAGGGAGACACAATCGGAAACAGGCTCCAGGCTCTGAGCCATCAGCCCAGAGCCCGACGCGGGGCTCGAACTCACGGACCGCGAGATCGTGACCTGGCTGAAGTCGGACGCTTAACCGACTGCGCCACCCAGGCACCCCTGATCTCCTTCATTTTAATTCCCGTCGTCGCACCATTCAGATGATGGCGGAGTTCTTTAAAAACAGCTCATTCAATCATTTATGTTTTCTGTCATCCCAGAAGAACTATTTAAGAGTGCGGGACGGGGGCGCCTGGGTGGCTCAGTCGGTTAGGCGGCCGACTTCGGCTCAGGTCACGATCTCGCGGTCCGTGAGTTCGAGCCCCGCGTCAGGCTCTGTGCTGACGGCTCAGAGCCTGGAGCCTGTTTCAGATTCTGTGTCTCCCTCTCTCTGACCCTTCCCCGTTCATGCTCTGTCTCTCTCTGTCTCAAAAATAAATAAACGTTAAAAAATTTTTTTTAAAAAGAGTGCGGGACATGTATTTGATGTATCGGTTGTTAGTTTTATTTTATTTTTTTTTAATTTTTTTTTCAACGTTTATTTATTTTTGGGACAGAGAGAGACAGAGCATGAACGGGCGAGGGGCAGAGAGAGAGGGAGACACAGAATCGGAAACAGGCTCCAGGCTCTGAGCCATCAGCCCAGAGCCCGACGCGGGGCTCGAACTCACGGACCGCGAGATCGTGACCTGGCTGAAGTCGGACGCTTAACCGACTGCGCCACCCAGGCGCCCCATCGGTTGTTAGTTTTAAACAAATGGGAAAAAAGTGTGTCTCGTACCCTCGGACCTCATGAACAGAACTGTGACATGAGCCACCACAGGGTGGTTTTATTCCCAAAGCTATTGTGGCCGGTACCGTTTTCCAGAAATAACATAATCCTAAATTCTTCTGCCTTGTTGGTCTCTACAACATGAGCCTAGGTCCTTCGATTGCTGTGGAGCCTGAGAAGCCAAACAGTGGGAAATATCATGTTTAATTGCCTGTTTGAACATTTCTTCGTTTTTCCTTATTATCAGCTGTGGAAATAATGTATCAGCAAAGACTCCTTTCAGCTGAATGTCTTCTGCTGTCTTAAAATGATTCATCACAATCACCTTGGCCATTTCTACTAAGGCAAAAAGCACAGGCAATTAAAAATATGTTAGGAAGCGATGTGTCTGTGTGGCCAAGCAAACCAGCACCGATGACTTGGTCTTCCCCACCAAGTTTTGAACGATTGACATCAGAACGAGTACGTGTCACCGAGGTCTTATGTCGGGTCCCACGTGGGACAGCTGCAGAATTCATGCCTTACAAATAGCATCTAGAATCACAGATGGTCTCCTTCGTCTTGCCTGCAGTCTGTCTGGGTTTGGCAAGGAAGCTGGAGGCCTGGCCGACACAGAAGGTGTTGCGGACCTCACTGCCACGCAGTTGGCAGGTGACCTGGTGTCACGTCCATTCTCCATCAGTGGAGAGCTGGGGTGTGCGTTTCTCTTGCATGCCTCTCATGCAGTCTCCTGGGGACCCGTGACTGTCCTTCGCAGGACCCTTGGCTGGATTGAAAAGACCAGAGGGCCCTCGCATAAGCCAGCCTCCTCCTGGGCCTCGTTCACACGAGTTCTTATCTACCATGCCCTACACACTTAATCCCAGGGTGGTTGTCTACTTTGATGGAAAAAATTGTGTTTAATATAGGGTTTCCTGATAGCACGTTGTAAATGATCATTTTCAGAGGATGAGAACAATTTAAAATGCACTTCGATCAAAGAAATATACACTCAGGTAATGAATGGATTGTAGAGGCCTTCAGTCCACCCTCTTTTATTTACAGAGAGAACTTTTATTCCCACTGTATCAGCCACGGTTCTCCAGAGAAGCCGAACCAGTAGATTTAGGAGCCGCGGTTTCATATATTTTAGGCCAGAGAAACCCAACTGAGCTGTTGATGTTGTCCTTCTCTTTCCTTCTGGGTTGCTTGTTTGCACAGGTTACCGGAAAGCTGGCCGCAGAGTGGGTGGGCCTTTTAAGCCATCGATGCACCCATACAGAAGAGAACACCTCTGGCTGGCAGAGGACCCTCCTCTGAACAATCACAGTTTATCTGGCAGTCCCATGATCTTACTGATGATGTTGACTGCTGCCTGAGGCCAAAATTCCCAGAGAATGTCCCAGATGAATCACGACTCACACCTGTCTCACACAAGTGCAGTGGGGGCCCACAGTGAGTCGGGGACCTGCACGCTTGGTTGCTGTTGGTGGAATCCTTCCGGCCACCAGGGATAGCCGGCAAGCCTTCCTCTTGTCACGGATACCTGGCTTCCCTGAGAGAGGTTTAGAAGGGCGAGTGACTGTGGACACGTCAGTGGGTTCGTAGTGCTTGCGTGTGAAGCAAATTTCTCTGAAGCAAGTTTCTTTCACGTGTAAGGTCTTCACACGATCGGCCGAGAGAACCAGGGGGCCACCAGCTTGCTCCTCGGAGTGCTGACAAACATCCTAGCGCCGTTCAATAATCCTGTCATATTACAGTTGCTAGTGGAACTGATTTCAAAGGAAGAGACAAGGAAGGAGGGAGGGTGGGGAGGGAGAGAAGAAAAGAAGGGAGAGGACGGGGCATGAGGATCTGAGTTCTCTGACGGGGACTGCATTCCGAGATGGGTGTCACAGCTCAGACCTGGAGTCCTTACCTGGGTTCCTATTAGGTGGTCGTTAGTGATGTTATCACCGGTGGTATCATCAATGTTGCTGATTAGCGGTAGGTACTAAAGGAGTCCCTTCATATTAAAAGCCCAAGGCTTAGGAGGCTGCCGTAATGGTGTTTGTCCCCAGCATCTTGGAGGACCCGTGGTAGGTTGTGTTTGTCTTTACGGTTACTCAGTTCCTGGCTCTGGAGATAGAAGATTCGGCCAGTATGTCCTGTACTGACCAATGAAATGCAGGAGAAAGTGATGTATTTCTCCTCCAAATGGAAGCGCTTTCCTGAGTCTGTTTTTCTTCCATCAGGATTTCAGCGTAAGCTCTGCACAGAGGCTGGGCCCCAGGATCCCAGCCAGAGCCAGTGTTGACCAGGGTGAACACTGAGCAGGAGCAAGACGCCGACCTTTGTTCTCGTAAGCCTCTGGGATCTTAGAGTCTATTGTTGCCACATCACAACCCAGCCCATCCTGACTGATATCAGATGCCTCAAGTCCTAACATTCTGGGATCCTAGACTTACACTGATTTAACAGTTTATGTTGCCACGTTGTTCCAAACGATGAGTAAATGTAACTTAGAAAGCATAATGCAACTCAGTGGAATTAAAATGTATAAATCACGTAACACACACACACACACACATTTGGGGAAGAGAAAGGAGGGCAGAAGGATAAATCGAGGGCAAGCCCGGTATCATCTCATTGAATGCGTGCCGTGAGGTGTTCTGTCTACACAAGGTGAGCGGCGTGTGGACCCGGCTTTCTGGAAGCCATTGCAAAGAGGGAACACATTGCTCAGGCTTGTTAAACTAATTGCTTTTGGCTCAAGGGAGCACCTCACGTGATGAACAAAAGTAGTGAGAACTGAAGTAATCCACATCCCGTGAGCAGGCTCACGACAGCCTCTGGCATCGAGGACTGGATGGCTACAAGGCATGCCACTGAGGTCTGAAGGCTCAGGAGAGCCCCTGTCGCTTCTCAGCTCCCACATCTAAATCTTGGTTCTGGCAGGTTCTGACGTGCCTGCAAGGGGAGAAGGTGACCCAGGTTTGAGGAGCAGGCTCTGGCCAGGCTTCCACACCCAGCTGCGTCCTTGGAGAATAAACGTGAAAAAGCAAAGTCATGGCAGAACCTGCCATCCTTCCTTGCCTCCTAAGTCAGGAAGCAGGAAGCCTAGAGGAAGGGCTGGTGCTCACGGCTTTGCCTTGCAGGCAATCTCATGCACCATTAATCTGGTTCAATTATTATCTTCGTCTCCAGTGGGAATCTCGAGTCGTGGCTGGTTCCCGTGGAGTGGATCGCCCCAGCCCCCCCCCCCCCCCACAGACCCACACGTGGCTTTACTTTGCACTGTTGATGATAGAAGGGACAATCCCGGCCACCTGCCACTGATCCAACACCATATTTCTTTAGGTCTGAGATGCAGATTTTTTACATGTTTTTCTACCGTTAATATCAGGATGTATCTTATAAATAATGGCATGTCATATTTTAATTGGAAGCAATTTTTCTTCCGAAGTGGTTCGAGCCGTAACGTTGCCTATCACAATCAACGATTCCTTAGATTTGCTGAAATATGGTAAAAGGACGTTTGCCGTAGCAGAAGTAGCACCCAGTGTAGAGTCCTTTCTCTGCAGGGTTTTCAGAGGGGCTTCAACAAGACCCCTGCACGCCCTGGTGTACCTTGCATCCAGCCTTTGGCATACAACTAGGAATGTAAGTCCACAGCCTGGTGCACCGTGAATGAGGCAAGCCAGAAATCTCCAGTCCCCTGACATCAGTGATTCCAAATGGCTTGGGACTCTTTTGTCGTTTTGATTAAACTGGAAGGCTGCTGTTCAGAATGGCCCAAGCCCCTATTTGCAGAAATAGGTGCTGCAGATGGTCTTTGAATCCTCAGCAGGGATTGGATGATGAGGTCAGATGCTACTAACCAGCCAGGGGCAGTGAGGGCATCCCAAGTGGCAAAGGAACACACAGGAACACACAGGAACTGAAGATTACTGGGCGTGGAGTACTTAGGGGGCCGGTACCTGGAATCCAGTGTCTGTGTTGGAAAACATGGCCTTTTAGAAAGACCAGCTTCCTAAAACAAAGAGCAAGGTGGACTTAAGATCCTAAATATATGTATGTTACATATACTGTTTGTATGTGTGTATGCATAGGATGTGTGTGTGTGTATGTATATCCTATATACATGTATGTATACGTAGGATATACATACATAGACACATACACACACTTTTACTCCTTCTTGGAGACATTATTCAAACTCTCAACTCTCTGGGCCCTCTCCAAAGTTCTCCTTCCTCTTTAGAGATCACTACACTGGGCGTGTGGCTCTGATTTTGAATCTCTGCTTTAAGAAGAGGGAGAATGGCTGTAGCCATGACAGGTTGTCTCTGACACTGATGAGTGATGGGTCATCTGCCTGGCTGTTGGTCTGAGTCACCAAGGGCCAGATCCAAAGAGCAGAGGGCTCCTGGGGCCAGCGTTCCAGGGTATTGTGGGTGCCCACAGCCAGCGGCATGGTGACAGCAGGGCAGCAGAGAGGGCACTCGTTCTGTTGGCTAAGCGAACACCCAGGGGTCTGTTGAGAAGTCAGCATCCTGGCTGTCAGGGTTTGGCGGGATAGTTTCCACAGCTTGTGCCATGGCGGTCTAGAGAAAATCTGGACTGGGGACAGTCTGCTGAGCCACACCTGTTGGTCACTGACACTGTACCTCCAGCGTTAGCATGAAACCTGCTGCCTGGCACATCACAGGTATCCCTAGTGTGAGCTCATGGTGAGGGCAGTGGCGATGGCATCCTTGGTCCCCCGCTGACCACAGCAGGTGCAGTCGCTGATTTCCCAGGAGGGACCTGCATCCTGCACCCGCCGGAAAGCCATTCCTCACCAGAGGAACTCAGAGGAACTCAGGCATTCGTTCGTTCACCAAACAAGGCCGTATGGAGCACCAGCCATTCCTCTGGGGTTTTCCACATTCACAGTCTGGATTCGTAGCTACTTGACTCCCATATGATCTGTTACCCGTCACTGATCACGTCCGTGTTTCTACTGTGAGCCTCGCGCGTTCATATGTACAAGTAAATCTCATCACAACGGAAGCCACTTAATTAATTTGTGAGATTCTATTACAGATTGCTTGAAATCACATTTATATCCAATAGGAGACTAAAAGAGAATGCAATCTCTTGAAACCCAGCTCCTGTGTAAGAAATGGATGTACGAGAGAGGTCCCTTCAGCAGGTGGAGGGCAGTGTCAGCCTTAAATCACCCAGTGGGCTGGAACTTTCTTTACTGTATTCGTGGTAAGTGTTTTTGGATGATGGTGTGTTTTATTTAGGTGGTTCAGATGTCTGGAGTGGGGAGTTTTGATGGAAGTTGTTAGGTAATTATTACTTAAAGGACAAATGAAGTATAAAATAGTTAGCTACATATTTTTCCTCCTGTATCTTTTCTTTACCTATGATGCAAAAAAAAAAAAAAAAAAACAAACCCAAAAAAACAAAAAAAACACCCCACCCTGACAATGTCTTTATTACAGAAGTTGATTGTTGTGTGGACAGGGATTGGAGAAATAATTTGCTGTTTAGAATTTCCCCTTCTGTAGCATCGCCTCAGTGAACATGTACCTGCTCCGAGGTCCACTGGAAAAATGCAAATTAATAATTATAGTATTTGTTACAAAAATGTTTCCTTGGGTATGTTTTAATTTTTATAGGAAACAGTCATGTATTTTACTTAAGGCTCTTATTATAGAAAATGAATATGTACGTGCGCTCACTGTAAGAAATTCCAAAGTGAAAGTTGATGTGAAGTTCTGCCATGCTGACCTGTAACGCCTTCCGCATCTCAGTGCATACCTCTGGTTCATCTCTGTTGCACGTATACATGGATAGTATCGAATGTTGCATAACACGAATGAGATCATGAATTCGACTTCACTTCTACTCATTACAACGTGTACTATGAATGTTGGGTGCCCCAGACATTGGCAAGTAAATTAGTGAGTATGGGAGCAAGAGGCACATTATCTTAACTTAAAAATGATGTGTTCACACATTTTTATCGGATGGGATGGAAACTATGGGGATACGGAAAGCGTAGAGAGAAAAAGTCACAACACTAATCCTGCCACCCAGAGAAGAGTGACATTAACGCCGTATTCTACTTTTCCCGGGGCTTTTCCTGCTTGTACATAAAAACCTTACTTAGAAGGTCATGGTTGAGAGACAGGCCAGCCTGGTGGGTGAGTCCACACTGATGGGGCAGCTAGAGGAGCTGCTGGAAAGGACGAAGTGTCCGTCGCGAGGGCCCCGTTGCCCTGTAAAGGCAGGCGTTTCCTCTGGCAAGGGGGGGGTGATGGGAAGGTTTAAGCAGGCAGTGCGGTGGTCTGACCTAGGTCTTACAGGATCACACCGTCTGTGGTGTTGGGAAGAGACCACAGGTGGGCAAGAGTGGAAGCTGGGAGACCTTTCCAGAGGCTCTTTCTATAATTCAGCCAAGACACCGTTGATGGGGGCTCAGAGCAGAGAAGTGGTGCCCAGCTGTGGGGGGACTGGGTCCTCGGAGGGCCAGGATGCCATCGGGATTTGGGCCGGAGCCCTGAAAGAGCAAAGTGCATTTGGTGGAGGTTGGCCGCGCTGTGGGTTAGGCAGGTGTGGGGTTGTGATGTTCCAGGCCGCACACGCTGAGTTCCAGGGCCCCCCAGCGAGCAGGTGGGGCTGGGGGCCTCCTTTGAGGGGCTGTCGGCAAGTAGAGCGTGTGCACGACCTTGCAGTGGGTGAACTGATGAAGGAGTGGGTGTGGATGGAGAAGAGCTGGGAAAGTAGGACAACAGTTAAGCCTTTTGTGACATTTGCAAAGGGCTTTGGAGCAAGGGGCCAGGGTGCTTTTCCTCGACAGCGAGTGGGAACGATGGCCATACCACACCCGCGTCTGGTCTCTTCATTACGACGCATGAAACCTTACGGTTGATGGCTCAGGGAGGCATCCTTCAGCTTTTGGGTTTGCCTTTAGAGCCTGGGGTATATTCCCTTGAATATCTTGAATCTGCAAACACAAAAATTCTGGAAGCCCTTCCCTGCCGGCAGTTGGGTGAGCTTGACGTGGGGAGCTACCGAAGTTGGCTTCGAAGAAGAAGCCATCCACGGCTCACGTGCACAGCTGGCTGCACCACAGTGTGACTCATCCTGTGTGGTTCAGAAAGCAGTTTCATAATGAAATCGCAGAGAGATTTTGACGGTTAGCTGTGTACCATCCCAAGGTAACTCTTCTGCAGGAAGTGATGCTCACCCGGACGTGTGCCTCAGTGGCCTTTCTTTCTTTTTTTTATTTTTTAAATATTTATTTTATTTTTAAGAGAGAGAGAGAGAGAAACAGAGTGCGAGCAGGGCAAGGGCAGAGAGAGAGAGGGAGACACAGAATCCGAAGCAGGCTCCAGGCTCCGAGCTGTCAGCCCAGAGCCCGACGCGGGGCTCGAACCCACAGACCGTGAGATCGTGACCTGAGCTGGCATCAGAAACTCAACCCACTGAGCCACCCAGGTGCCTCCTCAGTGGCTTTTAAAACACAGCACGACTGGGTCACAACTGGGGACTTTGGAAGTCCCCACCCACTAGTTTCTGGAAACTGCGGTTAAAATCCCCATGGATACACCGAACTAACTACAAGATCACGGTACTCACTTTGTAAAGGGAAGTTCAGCGCAGCACTTAAATCAGAATGGGGGTGCTTGAAAAATGAGCCATTTGGAGGAAGAAAAAGTGTCCCATTCATCAAAGCCGACGGTCAGTGCCTCCTGGGAGCCGAGATGGTCTCCACGACGGCGAACGAGACAGTTTTGCCATCATTTGGGGCTCGTGGCTACCAATGTAACTTTTCTTCTTTCAGGTAGATGTCCTAGGAAGGAAAATATTGTTCTTTGCAGGACAGGCTAGTTCAAGTATCTCACAGGAAATTAAAACCGTTCAGGTTCCTTGTGATGTCCGCTTTGGCTGCGGCCCTCGGAGGCCGTTGGGAACAGCCTCCGTCCTCACTGCGATTTCTGCCGCGCCTGAGGACACAGATTCCTTTTACAAGTGGTTTTTCGTCGGACGACAGTTGAATTTCAATATGTGTGTCTTGAATTGTGTCATGGCTGGTGGCACTGCATCTCCGCAGCCTCTTAAGAGTGTCAGCAGCAGACGTGTGCGAAATCAGAGGGTCCCACGTCCCCGTTGGCTTTCTGGCCGGTTGTGCCTCAATCTGCCCGCAGCACCGTCAGGCGCCAGGTGGCGGTGGCATTTCGGGGGAGGGTCTCGCCACAGCTTGCAAGGAACCGTTCCTTCTCGGGTGGTTTCTGATCAGAACCGCACAAGTTGCTGTGTAGATCGTTTACTGGGGACTCTAATGGGGTCTGGGGAGGCCACAGTAAATCTTCTCTTTTTGGCTCGTTGCCTTTGATTGATCATTTTGTGTCTATAAATTACAGGCCACCGACGCCCGCAGAGGGGCAATGTCTTCTGATTGATGCAGTTTTCCTTTCTTTCTCGAAAGAACATTGAGCGCGATGACAGTAGCTGAAGGCCGGCGGGCCACTCTGTCTTCTGTCCTGTCTCACGTGTGATGAGAAGAGAGCCCAGGCTGGGGATTCGGTGATTTGGTGTCGGTAGAGAAGCATTGCTCATTAGACGTGCTCAGGGTTGGGAGAGAGATCCCCTGCTCCCTAAGTACAAGCAAGCATGACATTGTCATGATTTAAGGGGCATGGGACAGGATCCCAGAAGCTTGGTTTCTAATCCAAGACAATTCATCACTGTCTTTGTCCTGATGATGGTCTTTACCTGGATAAGCTCTCGGTTTCCTCAACTGTGAAGGAGATTTTTTTTTTTTTTTTTTCTGAAAAATCCCATTTCGTTTTAACATTCTGTGATTCCGTGAGAGTCGCCACTCGCTTTGTCTCGTGGAGCCCTCCGCCACCTTGCTCCTTTTCTGTCTGGAACAGAAGGGCGCTGTGTGGGAACAGAGGAGTGTGAGGTGAGTCTGTTCACTTCTTGCCCTGGCCAGTTCAGATAACTCTTTGTCCGTGTTGAAAATCTAATTACGTTTTTAATAATAAGAGAGAAAAAGCAATCCGAGAACATCCTCAGTGTCTTTATCTACACCAGGAACACCTCTGCCGTCTCAAATAAGTTAATTTCTTCAGATGCTTCACTGAGTATCTGGCATTGAACCGGCCTCTCTCTGGCACATCGGTCGCAGAGAGGGAATGAGAATGTGATCCCTTCATGTAATGCGGGAAACCTTTTTCTCCACGACTCCGCGCCTTGCCTTTATTAAAATGTTTTTTTAAATTTTTTTCATTTTATTTATTTGAGGGGGGAGGGGCGAGGGGGGGGAGAGAATCCCAAGCAGGCTCTGTGCTGTCAGCTTGGGGCCCGATCCCATGACCCGAGTGGAAGCCAAGAGTCGGGCACTCCAGCGGCTGACCACCCCCGCGCCCCCGTTAAAATGTTTTTAATGTCGCGCATTCTCGTTCTCTGTCTGGACACACACGCACACTCTTGCACGCACACACACACTCACGGTGCGGGGCTCAAAGGAGAGGATTTCCAGGACCAAGCAGTTGGCGGTGTGGCCCCTGATTTGCCACAAGCCCCCTGGTTAACGAGGAAGCAGAGCACGTACCGGGTGGCTTCATGGAGCCGGGGGGCTGGAGCCCAGACGCTGTGCCCTCCCGCGGACACCGGTCAGCAGATCGGGCGGTCTGAAGCCCGGCTCCCTGGGGATGGGATGCAGGCTGGCGGTGCCGGTGTATCTGGGTGAAAGTGAATGTTTTGCCGTCCCGGCAAAGGTGCAGGACGCCGAGAGGAAGCATCCCAGGCTGCCACTGCCAGAGACAGAGGGCGGACATCCCGGCCAAGCCCATCCCGGTGGGGGCTGTGGAAACCCCAAGGAAGGGCGGACTCTCTGGGAATAGCGACAGGTGGATAAACTCATCACGAGCTGGGCTGTGTGGACAAGTGACAGGGCAGGCGATGGAGGGAAGCCGACACTTGGGGTGGAGGGGGGGGACAGAGCCCACAGGGGACGATGGGCCAGCACTCCCGTGCCTTGGAAATGGTCCCACGGGAAGACTGGCTTTGCTCAGTAGGAGGAGAAGTGAATCAGAGGCCGGGGAGGCACGGGGGAGGTGTCCCGAGAGGGCAGCCCGGTCGCCCAGCCAGGCCACGAATCAGGACTGCAAATGTGTGATTCATCAGCCCAGAATAGGCCACTGCCTCTAACGTCAGTGTCGAACGTCCCGGCATCATGGCCTTCACGCAGCAGCCCGACCCCACCCAGCCTGCTCTCCTCCAACTCACAGCACAGAGCAGACCCTGCCCTGGCTCTCCGCTCTCCCTAAGACCCTGCTTGTTCCCTGGGTGTATCCAGCAATGGCCAAGAATGACATCAGCTCATCGGGTCTCCGTGCAACCCTGGGCAAATATGTAATAACAGTCCCACTGTGCAAATGAGGAAACTGAGGCTCACCTGGCAAGGCCCAGACAGGCCTGGGCCGCACTCTGCCTCTGACTCTGGTCGGTGGTCCCGGCACCACCCTGTGCAGCTGCTGGCCGGTCCACCCGACCTCTTGCTTCCACTCGAAGGCTGACCTTACAAAGCCCGTGGCAGACCCAGCCCACAGCCCCCTTGCACCGTGCGGGTGCCTGTCATCCGGAACCCGGCCCGGTGCGGGGTTTCGCCGCAGCCTCTGCTGGGTCGCGTGCCCACGGCACTGCCCCATGCCGCCCTCAGAGCACCTGGTGCTGAGTTACGTGCACAGTCACCGGCCAGCCCTAATCAGTGGGCTGAAACGTCACTTAGTTTGCTTCTATTTCCAAGAACTCCGGTGCCCCAGGAAGCCCGCCTCCATTGAGGACTGGGCTGTGTTACGGTTTACTGAGGGGAAGAAGGTGAGGCTGGGCTGCCCACAGTGGCTTCCACTTTTGCCCAGAAGATACGTGGGTATCACACCTACGCACAGTAGGATACCAGTTTTGTTTAGAAGCGTATAAACTCTACTGAGTGAAGACGGTACCGAAATACCAAGAAACCACTGTAAGCAATGCGGAAGAAACCACCTTGCAATATAGGAAGTTTTTAAAGAGAGGTCAGATGGCTCGTGTTCTGAACCGAACATCAGCGAGGAGTATGGGCAGGAGCGGTGGTTGGCAGGCTCGGGGCAGAGAACTCAGGCCAGACATCATGGCGGGGACAAGCTGATCAAGCCGCGTGCCTCCAGCTCTTCCTGGGCGCGCAGCGAGATGACCTTCCCCGTGTCCTGTGGCCAGACGTGGCCCCGTGACTGAGTGCCACCGAGATGGGAGAACAGGTGACGTGTGGCGCTCTCAGTCCTGCCTCCGGAGTCACGAGTGAAGGCACCTCTGTGGTTTAGGCTGCCCCATCTGTGCTTGGCCTTTGTGGCCCGAACAAACCATGGCACCAGCCAAAAGACAGTGTGATTGCTCTGAAGGGACACTGGGGTGGGGATGCCCAGAAACCTTGAGACACGGGGATTGACCAGACGTTGGCTTTCAGGCACCGCGTGGGTGGTGATGGACCAAGAGTTACGTGGGGGCGGCCCTGGGGAGGCTCGCATCGGTGAAACCGGCTGTGGGAGCCGTTTTGGTGGGTGAGAAACCCCTTACCTCAGATCCTGGAGCCACTGTCTCAGGAGAGACAGGGCATCTAGAACGTCCCACGAGCCCCATTCTACTGGCTACCAAATAATGAGATGCGGATGTGAGGTTCCCCAAGCCAACGGATGCCTCAAAAGGTGAAGTTTACTACATGAGAGCAGCCCCGTTTCCTCTGAAATTATCACTACAACAAAGGAATTGTGCTATGCTCATTCTTTTGGGACACCTCCCTTCAGTTTTTTGTTCCCATCTCGTGGCCGCCCTTGATGTGCGCTTCAGTTTGATTCCATCTGGCAGGAGAGTTCACCTGGAGATCTGCCCCTAGAGTGGCCCTAGGGAAGGTTCCTGAGTTGCCCCTCAGAGACATTGCATCGGGTGAAACAGGTGTGCACCCCCTTTGGTTAAGAGCCGGGAAATGACACAAGCGAAGTCCATTCTGCCGAGAAGAAGGGTGAGTGGGTCCAGAAGGTTATGTCAGGGACTGTGTGAGCTGTCCTGGTTTTCGTGGTGGGGACGAGCATGTGACCGCAAGGACATATCACACAGGCTCCCTTGCTCCCGGATCTCCCGGGGCAGAGTGGTAAGCAGACCCCGAAGACTGTGGTATTTGTATTGTGCCTGGTACCTGATAGATCACTGTGTCTCTCCTTCTCTCCCGCCTTCATCCTGTTCGTGCACTTGCCTCACCGGAGCACCTAAGCTTTTCAGATCTGGGGCACAGGGACCTCCCATTTTGTACCGAACTTTGTCACTGGGTTGGCTTGCAAGGTGCGTAAGGGGTCTCTCAGATTTATCGCTGGAAGTTTAGAGCAGGCCTTCAAATCCTCTTAGGAGAAGTGAACGTTCCCAGGGTACAGAACCAAACCTCTAAGTCTCAGGAGAGCAAAGCAAAGAAAACGGCATTTGATCTTTCAGAAAACCACAGGGGTCTTTGCCTGTAGGTGACGGGATGCTAGAAAAAGTCTAATAGGTGAGAAAAAGCAGCATAAATCAAAATGCATAATCTGTTGGTCACGTGCTTGCTTGAAGAAGGTATCGATGTGCAACCCCACGAGACCAGCCCTGGGACTATTTAGCGTGACTTGTCCCACACCCATCTCTCCCCCTGTTTTCAAGTCCTGTCCCTTTAAGAAGGAAGGCAACCATGGTGGGAAGACTCCCCCCCACCCCACCCCCACCCATGACTGTTGCTGAGGCCAGGGAGCTCTGTTAGGTCATCCGAGTTGTCACCTTGCAGAGCACACAGGGTGCCTAATTGAGTCTCATCACTGTTATGGTGGTTACACATACTCGACATGCCCAACCAGATCCTTTAATTAAAAATTCTCAGGCCATAGGGGCACCTGGGTGGCTCAGTCAGTTGAGCGACCGAGTTCAGCTCAGGTCATGATCTCACAGCTCGTGAGTTCGAGCCCCGCATCGGGCTCTGTGCTGACAGCTCGGAGCCTGGGGGCTGCTTTGGATTCTGTGTCTCCCTCTGTCTCTGCCCCTCCCCTGCTCACGCTCTGTCTCAAAAATAAATAAAAAACATTAAAAAAATTAAAACAAAAATTCTCAGGCCGTAGACCCACAAGCACTTTTTCTGTATACATCAGTGCCAACACAGAAGTAGGGTTTAATTCATTTGTGTGCTCTTATAATTCAAAGGTTATTTTCCACCCCCCGCCCTGACTTTTCCTAAATGAAATGCATTTTTCTGGGCTATCACTATAATTCTCTACAATCAGAATAAAAATACTCAGAGGAACAATGATGTCATTTCTGATTAAATGTTATTTTTATTTTTTGTTGCCTAGAAGAAGGTGCCCCAAGATCATCATCCATTAAATTAGAAACGGTGCCATTACTCACGCACTTTATATATAGTACAAACTCATTATGATCGGTTAATATTGACTCAGTGCTTAAAACGTTGTAGGTACTACACCGAGTCTATAAAGCGCAAGTATTAAGTTTTCGCTATGTGTAATTCTCTTCTAACGGCCAAGAATTATTGTCTTATTTATTCAGCAAATATTTATTAAGTGCTGCTCTGTGCCAGAGCCGCGAGCCAAACAGACATGGCCCCAGGGCTCAGAGAGAACACAAGTTCACGGTCTCGCAATGAAGACAGATGTTCAACAAACAATCGCCAAAATTAGTCTTAAACTGTAGTTGTCAGTGGGGTGAGCGGCAGTGAGGGACGTGGCTCGGGCTGTGGTTAGGGTCTCCCAAAGCACTGGCTCTTTGAGTGGCTTCATCCGTTGACTTGGTGTTTTTTGGGAAGTGCCAAGCCCTGTGCTAGATTCCGGGCGGTACGGAGGTGAGCCAGACCACATGCTTGTTCTCGGGGAGCCCCACGCCCGGTGAGAAAGACAGGCGTGAAAGCAAATAAGCGGACAGATGCCTGTGGCATCACTTAATCGGCCCGTTGTGAAAGGGCATGTGCTGGCACTCCTTGGGGAAGGAAGCACCGAGGGACAGCGGCGCAGAGGACGAGTCAGTGACAACAGGACGGTTTCTCTTACTAAAGCTAAAGGGAAGAGGTAGTACTGTCATCATGCTACGAGGAGTACCAGCAAAGTGGAGAAGGCAAGGTAGCCAGGGCCAGAAAGGGAACGGCTTCTTTCCAGAAATAAAGTCTTGCTAGCTGTGAGTGATGGCCCCCCGGTTCCTCCCTACTTCGCGCGACTCTGCTTACCAGGAAGGGGCTCGGCCATTTCCTCCTGGTTCAGTGCACAAGGCGCACAGAAGGCGGTGGGGAGATCCCATCCAGTGGATCCACCTTCCGGGCTGGGGGGTCAGCCTGAGTATTGGCAGAGGAGAGGGGACGTGGGGTTTGCTTATGTGAACCCTCAGTCTTGGCTTCCGTAGGGTTGATACAAACTACATGAGCAGGAAGTCAACTGTTGGGGCCAAGTAGACCATTGCTCTGCAGGGATGTGGACTCAGGAGTACGCTAAGAATTAACCGTGAGTGATGTGCACTGAAATAACCTTTACGGGATTCTATCAGCTGACCCTACGAAGGGTGAAGGGGTCTGCTCTGTGCTTGATTACCAAATAGTCAAAGGAGGGATGGAACCATGGTCTACCCTCCGACTGCCATGTCTCCATATCCATTCCTCCTACACGTCACAGAATGCCTCCGAGCATCCGTGTTGAGACGTGCCGTGGGTGATCCGCGGCACTCAACCTCCAGACACGAGAGCCTGCCTGGCGTGAGCTAGTCACCAACCCAGCTGTCACTGGGACAAGCGTCCCGTCCGCTTGTCTGCGCCCCCAACACGTATGCGATCTATCGCAATAAAAGCCACGCACTTGCTAAGCGTATGTCTCTTCAAGACAAGTTATCTGGCGCCTTCTTTTAACCAGGTCGCTGCTCCTAAACCTCTCCCGAAGAGAAATTCTAGAACTTTCCACTGCCATTTTTGGTCAGATTTCTGCATGTAGGAGAGAGATCCAGGGGTTGCCGAAGGTATCTTTTCCACGAGGGGCCAGATTGCCTTAAGAGCTCTCCCACTGCAGACCAGGAAACTAGCCAGGGGCGAAGTAACCGTTCCATGCTGGTTTCAGACAGTAAGGTTTTGTGCACACCTAGAAGTGTGCCCTGTGACAAAGGTTTCTTATGGGGATGACATGAGCTAGTGTATATTAGGTGTGTAATACACAGCGGTGGCAAAGCACAGGAAAGAGCCCTTGAAGTGTCAGAGAGTGATGTCGTCATAAAGCAGGTCTGGTCCAGTTGCTTAAAAAGTACCTGTGGCCCGTGGATGCCAGGAGGACCCTCCTGGACAGAAATGGTGTTCTCTCTAAAGCAGGCACATCCGCCCCTCAGCCCCCCTGCCTCTCCCCTGCCGAGGCTGGGAGTGAGGGGTGGCGGGCTCTGTGATGAAGCCGAGACCGGAGGTTGGGTGGTGAAGTTTCTCCCCGTCACCCAGGCCAGAATGAGTCCCAGACCGGACGCTGCTGGACAGAGAGAGCCCCCAGGAGCTCCCCCTCGCTTGAGTGGCTCCTTACGTAAGAGAACGAGAGAAAGAAGACATGAATGAGCTTGTGGCTGCCCTCTGCGGTGACCCGAGTACATCTCCTAGACTCTGCCGCCCACGTGTGCGGCTTTGGCTCTTTTGCAGAAATGTGCATTCAGAGGATAAGGTTTTCAAACTCCATTGACCGTACAGCTGAAGACGTATTAGGCACACGGAACAAGATAAGAAATACAGTCCTGTTCCAAACAGGTGAGTCTCTGCCACTGAAGCTTCTGAATGAATAATCAGAGGAACTTCCAGAATGTGTTAAGTAAGAATCAGTCTTTTCTTCTCGTTCTGTCTCTCTCTCTCTCTCTCTCTCTCTCTCTTTTTCCCTGAGCGCCCCCACCTCGCAGTCCGTGACATCTAGTAATTCATATACGGCAGTGAGAGAAGGGGAGTTTGGCAAAGCCGAGTACCTTTAAAGGGTATTTCACTGGCAACTCAACATCGTCCTCTCTGGGGAAGACACATCAGTGTCACCGCGTGCTTGTCTCCATTCTTTCAGGCCTCCAGCTCCTCTTTAGTGAATATCTCGATGCCAGATGTTGCCCGTGTCCTGGCCTCCTCAACCTTCTGTCCTTCCCAGGTTGGCCTCTGTCTTCTCTTCTCTCTCTGTGACGTACAAGAACCCTCCCTTCAGCGGCACACGGCACCTGTCGGTTGATGCCTGCAGCCCTGAGAGGTGATAAGCCCTTTCACGGTACCATGTGATGAGACAGAAGATGCCAGTCCGCTGGAGAGCCAGGGAGCATGCACTTGACCCCCAGAGGCCCTTGCTGTCATGGATTCTCTGCTGGGAGCTGCATGTGAGGAGTGGGCAAGAGAGTGAGCATAAGGACACCGCTGCGTGGGGTGCTGAGGCGGGCGATGGTGGGGCGCAGGGTCAAGTGCAGGATGGGAGTGCGGCCTCTACGGCCAACATTTGTGTCAGGAGGCAGCCCTGTTCTCCTCAAGTCCGCCTCCTGCCTGGGGTCTGTGAGCTCTGTGCTTTTCTTATTTTAGAGAAAGAGAGTATGATTGGGTGAGGGGCAGAGGGAGAGAGAGACAGAGAGAGAGAGACAGAGAGAGGAGGAATCCCAAGCAGGCTCCACACTCAGCACAGTGCTGGAGGTGGGGCTCAATCTCACGACCCTGGAATTATGACCTGAGCTGAAATCAAGAGTCAGATGCTCAACTGAGCCACCCCCCCCCCCACCCCTCTGTGACCTCTGGGATCTTTGGCTCTCCTCGTATCTGCCCCAGCCCGGCTCAAGGGAACCAGCTCGGGGTGCCTGTGATTCTGTGTCTTCCCTGCAAATTTAGATATAATTTATATGTAAATTATATATAAAATTTATAGATTTAATTTATATATATTTATCCTCACAAATTTATATATAATTTTTTTTCCATGTTTATTTTACTTATTTTGAGCAAGAGAGAGCAGGGGAGGGGCAGAGAGAGAGGGAGAGAGACAATCCCAAGCAGGCCCTGCATTGTCAGCGCAGAGCCCAATGTGGGGCTCGAACTCATGAACCGCGAGATCATGACCTGAGCTGAAACCAAGATTCAGACGCTCAAACCGACAGAGCCACCTGGGCACCCCACAGACTTTGTCTCTTGCCTGCTACCCTGACAGTGATCACAGAGAATGTGGCAGTCAAGCCCTGTGGTGACTTTTGAACGGCCACTTTCCTCGAGTTGACCTTCGCAAGTTGCTTCCTTCCGAGGCAGGGCTGAGGCTGAATCGTGCGCTAGCCCGAGTGAGGTTTTGCTGTATTTCACACCCCCCCCTCGTATTTGTCTTGGTTCCCTTTTACACGATTCTGCTTTTGTAAAAGCCTAGTCTTCACTAAATATCAACATATCCCTAATAAAATTTTACTTAAAAGGGCCTGAAGGTAATTATTTTATTAGTCAGGGAACTCCATCTAAAAATCTTAAAAGTCCAAAGAAATGAATCTCTAATGGCTGATTGTGGCACTCTGCCTGGCAGCAAGGGAGATATCTTGAGGCAAAAAAAAAAGAGACCTTTCTCGAAATCTAGAAACACACGTCTGCTGATGTTGAGTATAACTCCAAAGTATGACTGATGATGGAAATTTCAGACCTTAGATTGCTTCCGTTCTGTAGACCCACGTCGGGGGGGGGGGGGGGGGCCCTGAAGACCCGGTCGCCCAAATCCTGCCCCCTGAGGCTGATGCCCTGAGCGGGGAGGCCAGGGCTGCGAGAGCCCCCACAGGGGCTTCCTCTGGCGCCTCTGGTTTCAGAGACTCATTTACTTTCTAATGACCTGTCTGTGCTTTCGTTGATGTCGATCACGCACACACCCCCGGGGAACCGCACACTCCCTCCATTCAGCTCCCGCCGTGGTGTGAATGAACAAGGAGCCGGGAACTGTGTCCCCGCAGATGATCGCCAGACAAATGTGTCGGCCGGCCCCAGCGTTTACAAAAAAAAAAAAAAAAGACCACCAAAAAACACCGTAATTTTGCTTCCGCATAAGCCAGTGGCATTTATCAAACATGGACTAGAGAGTTTATACTTAATGCGTGGACACCTCTGCAAGCCCCCGTCGGAGCTAGGCTGCCCCGCAGTTTTCAAGAAAGAGAATTTGGAAGAGTGGTGAGCCCGGCCGGGCGTGGAACAAAGGCGGTCCAGCTGATGCTGGGGCATCCGCCTCCCCCCTCCTCTGCAGACCCTGGCCGGTGGCCCCGCGTTGGGGCAAAAGCGAGCGTCCACGGTGTACGTGGAGCACGGGCCAAGTGGCATGATCGAGGGTGTCCCCGAATGATCCGTTGAGATAAGGGTGCATCACCAAGGCCTGCTATATACTGAGCCTTGTTATCGCATCGATTCCAGTACAGCCCCAGGCGCGGATGGCTGGCCGTTCGTCTGACAGCCGACAGGTCCCCCTGGCCACCGGGAGCCAGTGCGTGTGTGTGCGTGCGCGTCCTCTCCAGTCGAGTGGCATCTTCTTCTGCCGTCTGTCAGAGCACAGATCCTGAGCCCAGCTGTGTGCGTGGGGCTGGCCCCCTCCCCGGCCCCGTCCATGGGATGCGGAGGCTGGGTCCTGAAGGGCTAGCAGGTGGCGGTTGTGCGAAGGGAGGGGGAGGGGACATTCCAGGCAGGGAGAGGAGAGTGTGTGGTGAGAAGGTCTGTGGGCATCGTGGAGAAGCAGACCGGAGGCCGGTGTCGCTGTAATGTGGGCGGGCGGATGGGGCGCCTGGGCGGCTCAGTCGGTTAAGCGTCCGACTTTGGCTCACGTCATGATCTTGCAGTCTATGGGTTCGAGCCCCGCGTCGGGCTCTGTGCTGACAGCTCGGAGCCTGGAGCCTGCTTCGGATTCTGCGTCTCCCTCTCTCTCTGCCCCTCCCCTGCTCATGCTCTGTCTCTCTGTCTCAAAAATAAATAAAAACATTTAAATAAATTTTAAAAATGTAGGTGGGCGGCAAGGGGGCGGTCAGCAATAAACACAGGATGAGGCAGAGGACGAGGCTTCAAATGACGGGGTGTTGAAGGCTCTAACTGCAAGGGAATGATTGTCTGTCTCTTGTTTTTGAAAGATCATGCACTGAGAGGCTGCAGATGCAGGAACCTCCTTTGTGTCCCAGAGCAAAGGTGTGTGCTGCCCCAGGCCCTTTGCACTTGCCATGCCTGCTGCCTGGGGCGCACCCTCTGCTTGCTCTGCCCCCGAAATGTTCTTCCTCATGTGGGTGGAGGTTCTGCTCTGATCAGGCTCTAAACGAGCATCTGGATTTCACTCACACCGAGGGTCTGTCCTGCGCCAGGGGCTACATAGTCACTGTGTTCCCTTCAGAAGACTGCTAAATTGTCATCGCCTTGTTTCTCTGCTTGTGTGTTGGGGGGACACCTGTCTCCTTCCCTTTTTTGGAGTTTCTGTGAGAGGACAGGCGCCTCCCTAGCTTTTCCTCTCCTCCTGCAGGTAGCTTTGCCTCAGGGACTGCAAAATCGGCAGATACCCGGGACTGAGTGGGGGATGGTGGCAGCTTGGACAAAAACGGGGCAGCGGGAATGGGAGCAAAGAGGACGCACCCGTTTGAGAGAACATGGGTGACGCTGTAGATGGCGTGTTTGTGTCCCCCAGAAGCCATGTGTTGAAGCCCTCGCCCCGCAGTGTGATGTCCTGGAGGTGGGGCTCTCGGGAGGTGAGTCGGTCATGAGGCTGGAGCCTCAGGAACGGGGTTGTGCCCTCCCGTGAGAGACCCCAGAGGCTCCCTGTGCCCTCTGCCGTGTGCGGATGCAGCCGGAAGGCAGCACCCGTACCCAGGTCTGAACCCTCGCCTTGGCCTTGACTTTGGCCTCCAGGACCGTGAGAAAGGAACGAGCCACCGTCTGTGATGCTTTTTGCTGGTGGCCTGCACTACGACAGATGTGAAATCAGAGACTTAGAGAAGCAGAGGGATGGAGAGAAAGGTCTGGGGATCCCATCCGAGAGCAGGATGTGCCGGTGGGGGGCACAGACCCTTGGAGGCACGGCCCCGGAGCCCTTCCCGATTTTTCCTGCCTCGCTGTAGCTCTCTGCTGAGGAGAGAGCCAATGAAATTGCCAATGAAATTGCCAAACCAGACGTGGTTTCCGAGAGTGGTTTTATCGGTCGGCAGGGGTGGGGGCACAGCCCGGGTGTGCAGGGGTGCCCTGGCCAGGGCTGCGGGGCTTCAAGTGACTTGGGACGTTCTCCAGTCCACTGTTCCCCCGACCTGCATGCTGCTTTGACCAAGCAGTGACTTTTTCTCAAATCCTTATTTTTATCACCGTATAAAAGTATTGATTTTCCATCCGCTCACCATATTCCTAAACGGGGCACATTTGGATTTTGTGGTCTGCAGAGACCAGAGTCCAAGACCAGATTTCTGCCCCCAGGGAGCCCACGCCCTCACGGGAGAGATTACAGACATGAGAGAAGCCACTTGGGCCGGAACGTGCACAGGAAGCAACTCAGGGTTTAGTGTCGTAGGGGTTTGGGCAGGCGGTGAACCGTCCATAAGGCTGTGCCATGCCGGCAGGAAGGCTTTCTAGAAGTGGTAGAAAGCACAGGCTGGTAAGATCAGGCAACCCCAAGGAGATGTGGAGGAACTAGGGCAGAGAAGGGGGGGATTTCGGGCAAGTGTGGAGGCAGGACCTGAAGGTCCTGAATGGAGGAGCTGAATTTTTCCCGAGGACAGTGCTGATTCCCAGACGGACAGTGAGCAGATCTCAGGGCCAGCAGACCCCACCCCAGTCCAGTCACCGCCCTGCCTCTGCTGAAGGGGGTGCCGGTCGGGGGGCAGGATGATTCACGCGGGCATCAGGGACCCTCTTCCCCAGAAGCAGCTTTACAAATCTGGTCTCCGCCAGCTTCCTTTCAGCCAGAGGAATCCGTAGAAAGCCATTGACACGATCCACGAGAAGTAGAAATGTGCCATTGGGTAGGTGACGCCCTTCTGGCCAAGGTCACTTCTTGTGTTAGCCGGCTCCCTTAGGGTGGCTGTCCGAAGTACCACCAGTCAGTGGCTTGAGTCACAGAAGCCCCGTGTCTCATGCGCCAGAGGCCAGGAATGGGGAGCGGAGGCATTGGCAGGGTGGCCCCTGGGCCTGGCCGCCCCGTGGCTTGTGGATGGTGGCCGTGTCCAGGTTCACACGGTGGCCTCCCTCCTCCCCTGTCGTAGGAGGACCTGTCATGTTGGTGACTCAGTCGCCCCTGTGAAGGCTGTGTCCACATAAGGCCGTGTCATGAGGTCCCAGGAGGTCAGAGTGCAGCGTGGGGATGGTGGGGGGCACAGTTTAACCCCCAGGGCGCACTGTGGGTTTTCTCAAATGGGCTGCTCTTTACCAAGAGAACAGACCAGTTCCAATACTGTGGCCGTTACTGTTTTCTGTCACCAGAAGGTAGCACTTCTGTCTGCAGGGATGACCCAGGAAGACCGTGTTGGGCGGCCACGTGCTTTCTTCTTGTTTCATTTGGAAATTGAAGCATCACTATGTTGATGTGCGTGTGTGTGCACCTGTGTGTGCATATGTGTGTGCCTGTGTGTGTGCCTGCATGTGTGTGTGTGAGAGAGAGGCGGGGGGGTGGGGAAACTGGGTCGGTGATACAAAGGCTTTTGCCATGAATTTTGGACCTGTGACAAGACCAGCAAGCCTGCAACAGTGGTTCTCTGTATTTCAGAAATCCCTTTGGGGGCCGAGCTGGGCCCCATCAATAACTAGCTTCATGGCTTTGAGAAAACCGCTTTGAAATATGCGGGTTGGTACTGGGACGGATAGATGTGGTCTAGAGAGATTTTCCACTCTGTCTTCCTTGCTGGGTTCCTTAAGGGTAAGATGTGCACACTTATTAAAGATCGGGAAAAATGCAATTCAAGGTACAAGAAGCTTCCGCTTGACTGTCATCCGTGAGGCAGAGGCCTCTCCCCTGCTGAGCCCTCCCTCAGAAGGGACACTGTCGTCCCCGAGAAAGAGCAGAGGCTTCTTTTACTCAAGCAGCGTCCAGACTGCCCAGTGAGATAGAAGCAGGGCTTGAAGACGTAGGGACAGTTAAAAACACCCGGAGGAGCCATTGCGATTCAGATGTAGGTCGTGTCATTACATCCCTCCAAGTTGGGAGCGGAGATAAAAGGGAAAGCGTGCGGTCTCTACTCTTGAAAAGCCCACACTTCATTTTCCGTGTTTTGAGAGATAAATTCAAAATGCACACACCTGAAACAGAATAATACATGAAGGAGTGAGTCCTAAAAGCATCAGGCGAGACTCATTTGTGAGCTGGTGTGGTTCTGATCCTTGGAGACGGGACACCACTGACGCTCGGTCCCCGGGCCCCCGGAGCGACCCGTGCCCAGCCCGTCCGCACAAGGAGTGGGTGTGAGCAGACCCCCCGCCTTTCTTGCACACGCTGATGGACGCTTGGAAACGCAGCTGGTGAGCACGGCAGCCGAGATTCAGTGTAAACAGCGTGGGGTCCTTTTCTCCGAGGAGGGGGAGAAAGTAATGGTTCTGCAAGGCACAGACTGTGTGGTCCGTTTGCCCCGACACTTCTGCTGCGACAGACCCAGCCCTCGTGTCCCTGCAGCCGAAACCCTCACCCTCTGCCCTCGGGGGAAGCTGTTCTGTTTTTTTTTTTAAACTTTTTAAATTTTTTTTAGTGCCAGTTTTGGGTGGGGGAGAGCGTGGGCAGGGAGGGGCAGAGAGAGGGAGACACAGAATCCGAAGCAGGCTCCGGGCTCCGAGCTGTCGGCACAGAGCCCGATGCGGGGCTCGAACTCACGAGCCGTGAGATCGTGACCGGAGCCGAAGTCGGACACTCAGTCGACTGAGCCTCCCTGGGCCTCCAGGGAAAACGGTTCTTGCGAGTCAGGCTTGTATGGTCTGTGGTCTCCGTGCTGCTAGGAAAGCCTGCTTGAGAAGCACGTTTTCTAGGTCCCGCGCTGCGTCTCCTTGTAGATATCTGTAGGTCCGAAGCAGGAAGGAGGGTGGAATCTGTCAAAGGGAATCCAGAGATTCTGGCTTCATGTTTCTTCTGGAATGAGCCAGCTGATTCTTCACTCGCCTAAAGGTTAGAGGCTCTGTTTCTGTGATTCTGGCTCTGGACTTAACTCCCCACACTGTGCGTGTTCCTTAGAAGCCTTCCTTTCCTCTGCTCATTTGGAAGAATTCCGTGGGGGGGAGGGGTGCAAATAGACCCCCCCCCCCCGTGGGGAAGGTGGACGATTCCTCTTGTGTCGAGCTGAAAACCATCTCAACGTTGGGACAGCAGGCGAAAAGACAGCACCATGCGAAGGGCTTCTGAAGAGTCTGGCGAGTGCGTGGACAGTCCTGGGGGATCCGGTGCAGGTTCGAGGCTAATCTGGAACCATCCACTCACCCAGTCCTTCGTGTTCTCCTCCCTCGGCCGGGGCCGAGGTGCCGCGGGCTGCTGAGCAGGGAAGCAGGCTTGGGGCCCAGCGGGGGCACAGACAGAGGAACAGCCACGACTCTGAAGTTTACTACAAAGGGTGGCGGTTAGAGCCGGCTCGAGGTGGGAGGGGGGCTCCTGGAAGAAGCAGGGCAGATAAGCTTTCACAGGTGAGGGAGGATTTAAGGAATTAAAAGGAAAAGCCGAGGACTGTAAGTTGCCAGGATTTTGGGGTGCCAGGGGCTGCCGGGCTGAGGGGCAGCAGCTGCCGGTGTAACCGGTTAGACGAGAAGGTATGGGACCAGTCAGGTCGGAGTCGGACCCAGAGGCACAGCCAGGATGTGCCGACCGTCCTACATCATGCAGAGGGATTTCGTAGGCAATGGGGAGCCATGGAGTTGCCCGGAGCGAGGCAGTACCAGGATCTCGTCAGGTGTCAGGATGTTACCGCAGGTGCAGAACAGGCCGGTGAGAGAAAGTCCTGGAAGCTTGTGCCATCTTCGGGCAGGCGTGACTGCACGGGGGAGCAGGTGCACAAGAGGGGCAGAGGCACTGTTTAGTGGTGGGCTTGAGACTTCATACCTGCTCGCAGGCAGAGGAACCTTGGGCAGAGACGTCTCTTGGTTCCTACTTTGACAGTTGGCTGGGTGCTGGCCTCCTTCCCTGAGGGCAGTGAGTGGAGACGGGGCAGGGGACACGGGGATAGCCCTGAGCACGTGAGGCTGAGAGGGACACATCAGTGCTGGGACAGGAGGCGGCTGCTTGAATGTGCAGGACTGGCACCTGGAGAGACATCGCCCTGGAGATCTGGCTGGGGACCCTGGTGCAGCTGTGGGGACGGATGCCACAGGGACACGACTCTATGGAGAGTAGGGAGGACCGAGTCAGGGCACCTGGGGCACAGCCAACATTTGTCAGGCGAAGCCGCAGGGAGGGGGAAGGGCGGTGGGAGGTGAGCAGAGTGAATGCAGCCAAGGGGAAATTCAGGAGGAGGGAAAGATCCAGAATGCCAGAGGGCAAGAAAGGCTGATGAGAATGCCCGTCGTGGGGAGAGCGTCTGAGCATAAGGGGCGGGGGGGGGGGGGCGCGAGTCGGTGAGTGTGGACGCTGTGCCCACAAACACAGCGACAGAGTCAGCAGGGATGCGGCCGGCCGCGGAACCACGGCGGGAACCATCAGGAAGGATCTGTAAGCGCTGGTGTTTGATGGCAAGATGCCGTTGGGGCAAAAGAGCTTCACGGGAAGTCGGGCAGGAGGAGGACACAGAGGATGTGGTGGGGGAAATGCCTTGACCTGCGGAGAGCAGCTTTCTCGTGGCCGCTGTGTCTCGTCTGCGGGACCTTGCTGTCTCTTAGGCAGCCCGAGGGGGCCACCACCCCTTACTTTGATGGGCCCAGGTTGCCGGGAGCTGCCTTGCTCTGCCCGAGTCCCTTCCATCGGCGCCCGTCACCCAAGGACGGACGCACCCACCTTCGGTACTGAACGTGCGTCGCTCGCCACCGTGGAGGAATTTACGCCCGGGTGGGTGAGGGGCTGGATGAGGCTGGATGACATCCTCCTCCCTGTCCTGGCACCGGGCGTAAGGAATGTCCACTCGCAGGTGTGTCCCCAGGAGCGACAGAACCGCAGAAACCTTGCCGAATTTGTCTCATGACCCTGTGGGATGGCTCTGGATTGAGGGATGTCTGTCTTTTGGATGTGGTGACATCTCCACCTGTAGAACACGAGACCTGTTGCCTGATGCCAAGTCACACTGACTTTTCCGCCACTTGGGTTTATTCTATGTAGCTACCGTCCACGAGTACCTAGCGTTCGTATTGGGAAACGGATCTCATCGTCCCCCATTTACAGAGGCTTAAAGTAAGGCCCAGGAAGATGAAGCAACTGATTCCAAGTTGTACAGGAAGTTGACGTATCATTGGATGAATCTTCCTGGGATTCAAATCCAGAGTTTTACTTCTCTGTAGTGTATGGAAATCAAATAGAATGTTTAATTTTTTTTTTCCTTGAAAGGATTCCATCGAGAAGGGCAATTTGTTTTTGCCAAATCAGGACTGGGATGTGCCCTGAATTTATTACAGCTGCACATCCCTAGACGGGCTGGCCGTGGGGACCCGAGAACCTGTGTGCATCTCTTGGCGTATTGACTCCTTTGAGTGAAGAAAGGACATCTCGAAAGGCACATTTATTCCCTTCCCACACTCCATACTTATTTTATTAATAGTTTATAAGTCTCAGCTAAATCTCTAGGGCATGATAAATCACATCCTTCACCATGAGAACTTGAAATGAAAATAAGCATTCAGTTATAACAATTTATGGCGAATGCTTAAAATGTGTACACCCCGCAATCTTTCAAGGTCTTGTCAAGTACAGAAGTCAGCCCGCTACAATTTTCAAAGGCTTCCCATAGAAAGCTCTAAATCTTTGCGTAGTCAAGTATATCTTAATATGGGAGAAAATTATTTTTGTAAATCTTTTCCTAGAAGAATTTTCATGTTCTCTTTTATAATCTTACAGTGCGGTGAGGCGGGGGAGAGATAAGGGCCCATGTTTATGCAGCGCTGAAACCTGGTAGTTCAGAAGTCAGTCTTTGAAAACCACTAAAAAGAAATATGAATACTGCTATTATCTCTTTTTTTATTTGGTGGTCTCACTTACCTGTCAAAACATTTCTTCATCTTGCTTTAAACTTCCAGAGTGCCCTCAAATCTGTTATTTCATTTTGTCCTCAAAACCACAAGAATTAAATAAGGGTTTGTGTTATTGCTTCCGCTTCACAGATAAGGAGACTGAAGACAAGAAAATTTGGGGTAATTTGTCTAAGGTCACACAGCTGGTTAGAGATAGAACTGGCGCAATAACACAGATCTCCCTGTGTTTTTTTTTTTTTTTTGTCTTAAATAAAAATGTCTAATGTCTCCCTTCTTTAGCCTCAGAATACCCTGTGTTTTCACTGAAGCTAGTTCGGGAGTCGTTGTGGTTTAGAAGGTACATGGTGTCCAGGAGGGGTCGTGAGGATAGACCTCGCCCTGCGTCCCCTGCTAACTTACACACCATCTGGGCAAGTCTTTGATTTTTTCAGTGTCCCAGTTTCCTCCTGTATAAAACCACAGACCTGGGACATGAATGGTCACCTGATCACCTGGACCAGACTCTGGGATTTCAGGGGTGTTGTTATTCTGTCATCAGTCGTGGCTCTCCGGAGAAACAGGACCCACGGCGTGTGTACATGCGTGTGTGTGCGTGTGTATGTGCACGTCTGTGTGGACACACGTAGATTAGAAATCTAAGTTGTGTTACTTTTGCAGTTTGGTTTTTGAGGCAGGAAATTCTGGACAAGAAAGATTTATTTTAAGGAGTTGGCTCATGCAGCGGTGGGTCTGGCGAGTCTAAAGTCTGCAGGGTAAGCCAGTGGGGTGGGGACTCGGTGCTGACTTCTACGTTATGGTCTTGAGGCAGAATTCCTTCTTTTGGAAACATGAGGTTTTGCTGTTCAGGCCTTCGTTTTATGGGATGAAACCCACCCACACTGTTGAAGGTGATCCCCTTGACTTAAAAGTGATCCTGTTGTAGGGTGCCTGGGTGACTCAGTTGGTTGAGCATCTGGCTTTTTTTAAAATTTTTAAAATATTTCTTTATTTTTGAGAGAGAGAGAGTGAGCAAGCAGGGGAGGGGCAGGGGCAGGGAGAGAGAAACACACACACACACACACACACACACACACACACACACACACACAGATTCCGAAGCAGGTTCCAGGCTCTGAGCTGTCAGCACGGAGCCCAATGTGGGGCTCAAACTCACGAACCGTGAGATCATGACCTGAGCCAAAGTCGGACGCTTAACCGACTGAGCATCTGACTCTCGATTTCATGGTCTCAGGGTTGGTGGGAGTGAGCCCCATGCCTGGCTCTGCACTAACATTGCAGGGCCTGCTTGGGATTCCCTCTCTCCCCTCTCTCCACCCCTCCCGTGCTCATGCTCTCTCTCTCAAAATAAATAAACGTAAAAAAAAGTGAACTCGTTGTAGATATTCATCACATCTGCAGACTCCATCTAGACTAGTGTTGGACCAAAGAGCTTGCTACTGTAGCTTAGACACGTGGGCATACACCATTAATCAGCGTGGCTACGATGTGTGTCTGTAACTTTTAACCATCGCAACTATGGTGTGTGTCCCTTTGAACAAGATATACACAACTTGCCTAGCCAACCGTCACCAGAGATGTTCACTCCTGAAGAATTTCCTTTCCTTGAAAAATCACATTGCAAAACTAGCAAAAATTTAAATTTCTGACAAGTTTAGTGTGTGCCTCCCCATGTCCATCTGTTAACTCTTGGAGGGGTCTAAGCCCCTGCTTCCGGTGCAGATATTCCCAAGTTTTCAAGAAGGCTGAGCATGGTGGATGCATGTTAGCAATGATATCGGACAAAAGGTTGAGAAGGCAGTGCCCACCAGGGTCAGGCAGTAGGAAACAGGAGAGCAGGGAGTCCGGAGCGATAGCTGGTTAGGGTCCCGCCTGGGGCTGTGGAGACCTGGAGATCACCGGCGTCCAGAGAAAATTCTAACCAAATGTCACAGTGCAGGGACAGGGTCCCTAGGATCCCCAGAACTCCTTGTTTTTTGGATAAGCTCTTAGGTGGATTATTACATGAAATCTAAAAACTTTAAGTGTTGGCAGTTGACTTTATTTTTTTTTAATTTTTTTTTAACGTTTATTTATTTTTTGAGACGAGAGAGACAGAGCATGAACGGGGGAGGGGCAGAGAGAGGGAGACACAGAATCGGAAGCAGGCTCCAGGCTCTGAGCCATCAGCCCAGAGCCCGACCCGGGGCTCGAACTCACGGACTGCGAGATCGTGACCTGAGCTGAAGTCAGACGCTTAACTGACTGAGCCACCCAGGTGCCCCAAAACTTTAAGTGTTGGCAGTTGACTTTAAAAAATTAAGACTTATTTAGCCCGCAGGACACTAGCCGTGGAATCTCTGCGGCTCCGTGGGGCGTTACTGCCTTTTTCCCTGGTATTGCCGTGGATGAGTTGGAGAAGAACGTGCCGGAAAATAAGGCAGTGGGGTGTGGATTAACATCGGAAACCCACCCCGGACCTCTGTTGTAGTGAACAGAGTGTAGTGAACCCTGTTGTAGTGAACAGTGCCAGAAACAGCTTTGGTAGGCACGTAAAATCTTGCAAGAGGAAAGGCGTCACCACCATCATCATCGTTTAATCTCACGACTGTCATTAGCGTAGGTTCCATTACTGCTGTTAGGTTAGGGCAGAGAAAATGAGGCACAGAAGATGTGAAGCGACTTGGCAGAGTCCACACGAGTAATAACCGGGGGCACAGGGATCTGAGCCCGGGAGGTGCGGCTTCAGAGCCTACGCTTTTCACCAGCGTTCGCTCTCGGGTAGAGTTATTAAACCTGCGGGTAACCAGGGAAGAAATAGCAATGGCGTGGAACAGCCGATTCAGCCCTCCGTTGCGTCCTGTCCGTGTTCCTTTGGATCGTGATCCTAAGGGGCGGCCGGTGAAGCTGAGAGAGCCACAGACCTGCCTTTGGGCCCCGCGTCGCAGGTGCAGGAGGTCCAGCGCGAGGTGCTCGCTGACCGAGAGCGCCGGGGCCAGGCCGAGGGGCGCTCGGACGTGACCTGGTGTAGGAGCCGGGCCCCTCGTGGACGCTTGGGCTGCGTCCCTGGGGGAGGAGGGGTGGGTCCCGGGCTGGGGTGTCCTGATGTCCTCCACTGCTCAGACCCCGATGCGTGCTGCTTGTGCAAGGCCACCGTGCAGGGGAGGCTGGGCTGCCCCGGACAGACCCCGGAGGAGGGGACCCCGGGAGGCTGGGGAGGACAGGCCTGAACCACCCGGACGTGCTTGTCCTGGGAGAGAGAAAACAGTCCTCAGGGTCAGGTGAGCGTGACCATGGCTGTGCCAGCTCCAGGGGTACGGACAGCCCAGGGGATGGCCACGTGCAGCCAGTCTGTGACGGGCAGGGGCGGCCCAGGTCCCAGACGGCTTTCCCACATGGCCGGCTGCGCCCAGCCTGGCATTTTCGTCCGCAGGACAGCAGCAGGACTTAGCTGCTGGGCAGAATTCTGCACTTTGAGCCAGCACGGAACCTGCTTCTCAAACTCTCCTTTGCCCCAGCCCCAGCCCCAGCCCCAGCGCGGGGCCTTGTCGGTTCCCTGGGCTGCTGGGAGCCTCTGTGTCATGCGAGCATTGTGGCTGTCCACTGTGCCCATCGTCTGCGTCGGTCCCAACCAGCGCCTTGAAGCTGCCTTCTGGGTGAGAGCTTGCCGAGGGTTTATAGGGCACAAGATAAAATAAATGTAAAATACACGTGAACTTAGTCTACACGCTAATCATGAAGCTATAAGAGCTTTGGATAAGTGTATCCGTAAGTTCCTGCTCATGCTGGTCCTGAATCCAAGGGTAAGGGGGGGGGGGGGCAGTAGGTGGCATGGTAGTCATGGTCCCGACATGTCGGGAAAGGAGGATCGGATTTGAGGGACTGTGTGAGGACTGGGGGCGCCTTGCACCTCGCACCTGTGCTTCCTCCCAGGTGACTGCAGAAGGAACAGGCCGTCCGGTGGGAAGAAAGCCAGACGTCACGGTGTCCTTGTGTAGGTGGGTGAGCTCAGGCCTGCAGGGAGTCCGCTCGTTTCCCAGGTGACCACGTGGAGGGTGGACAGGGAGAGCCACCCAAAGAGTTCCCCCCACTCCCACCTCCGGACCCCCCCTCCTGCCATTTACCGGGGAGACCGTGGGGCTGAGGGAGAGCAGAGACGTGGTTTACCCCACAAGTTCGTTCAGGGAAGCTGCCGACTCGAACCAAGTTAGGGTTACTCTTCCTGCCGTCCACTCTCTGTGTTTGGTGTTTGCAGATAAAACATTCAGATCTGCCTGGTTTTATTTCCCGTTCCTCTTTCCTCTGGAGCAGTGTGTTAACTTCGTCGAAGAGTTCCCACGCTCTTCGGTCAATAATTGTGGGCAGGTGCTATGCCTCACCGTAGTTAGGGCAGGCGAACTGCTAGGGTACAGGGGCCCCCGAATAAATGAGGGTTCAGGCACAGCGAGCATCTCCTTCGGGCCGGTGTGATAGGTCAGTGGGGCAGGTGCCCCTATCTCGTCTCTGCCACGTTCATCCATCGCATTTCTTGTGACGTCCTCAGGAAGGGTTGCTCCACTCCACCCCCTGGAGGCAAAGTGCCGGGAGGACCCCACGTGGGAGGGGTTTGATGATGCCAACAGGCATCCCCTTCTGCTGGGCAGAATAAGTCCTGGGGCCCTGCCTAGCTGCAAGGCAGGCTGGGAAGTGAGGTGGGTGGGGAGCCCAGGAAGCAGGGAGAGCTTGCCTGGGTTCCCCCTACACCTGCAGGTGCACCCCAAGGTGGAGGGCTTTGCCTAACACGGGGTACATCTATTTCCTTTGAGTCTGCTACCTGATTTGGAACCCTAAGATCGTCAGATGAGGCTTGGCACAATCAGCTTCCTCCTCCCTGTGCGCACAGAGTTCTTCTCTGCGCCCCCCCTCCCCCTGCCAAGCCCCCATCTCTGGGCAGGGGGGAGGTCAGCAGGAGCAGATACAACGCTCAAAGTGGGTGGGGTCTCTTGGCCCTGCCCCTCCAGAAGGCCCCTTGCCAGTTGTCCCTGCACATCTGGATCGTCTCCTGGGGTGTATAGAGAGGGGCCCTCTGCCCCTTCAGGGCCTCAGCTCGGCACTGTGAACCTGGGCAAATTAAAAAAAAAAAAACCACAAAAAACCCCCAAAGCTGCTGCCCAAGCACTTGGAACACAGTCAGCCCTGTACGTACCTCCTTCCCCCGCTCCCTCTGCTTGTAATAATATTTACCTGCTTGGCAGAGAGAGCCGTCGAGGGGATACACGTGTTCACGTGCTGAAGTGAGGGAGAGATTCTCTAATGAAAGGCACTTGGTGGCAGAAATTAATTGTGGCATATTTCAAAGGCAAGCCAAGAACTTGGCCTCCTTTCTCTTCTGTTTGGGGGCTGCTGTGATGGTCACTAAGGGTAAGAGAATGACAATAACAATAAGTTGCAGCCTTTTTTTTTCTTCTTGCTGTCGTATAAATAGCAGCCTCCTGACCTCCGCTCTGCAGAGTTTTATTGCAGCGTCTTTGTTCCCCTGCACGCAGCGTGCTTGTGGTCGCGGGGTCCTAAATGAATCTAAGCGTCCCAGTGCTCACTAGCCGGTGGAAGCAGTGTGGGGTCACCCCTGCTGTTACCATATTTTGGGGTGGACTAAAATTGTTGCCTTTTTTGTAGCCGCATCCTGAGGGGAAAGATGTGATTTGTGGAGACAGTAAAAGAAACACATTGCCTCCGGACGCTTGGGGTGGAAAGCCAAATTGTTACCTTTTTCTCCTGATTAATTCCCACTATGAAATCACTAAACAGAATTCACGTTCAACTCTGTTTTCGTGTCAGGGTTGCTGGTTGCAAAGACATCCGTGCCTAGGTCTGTGACAAATCCTACTTCCGGGTGTAATTATGCAAGTGATCTTTATTCCTCACTTTCTTCTTTTGTTATTTTTAACCATCCTCTGTTCTCCTCCTCTCTCTCTCTCCCTCTCCCTCTCTCTGTCTGTAAGCATATGCCTAAGGTCTGAAATTGGGCTCCATAAAGTCCCTGGCACTGTTGGTGTTGAATGAGTCTCACAAGTGCTTGGCAGGAAATCTGTGGAGGGAGTAGATTGGACTGCCTTTAGGGTGGCCCTCTGTCCCTAAATCCTGTGTGCTTGACTGTGTGTGCGGAAATGTACACATGCACACTTGACTCTGTGTGTGTGTGTGTGTGTGTGTGTGTGTGTTTTGAGGGGAAGATAGGGACAGTGGGCAGATATAAGATATGTGGACAGATATAAGTTGCATGTTCTTTACATCGAAAATGACAAATCATATCCCAAAATTTTTAAATTAATTACTCTTTTTTTAAAGCTTTTTTTTTTTTTTTTTTTTTTTTTGAGAGAGAGAGAGTGCAAGCGGAGAGGGGCAGAGAGAGGGAGACACAGAATCCGAAGCAGGCTCCAGGTTCTGAGCTGTCAGCACAGAGCCGGACGTGGGGCTCGAACTCACGGACCGCGAGATCATGACCTGAGCTGAAGTCAGATGTCTAACTGACTGAGCCACCCAGGCGCCCCTATAATTACTTTTTTTTTTTAATCTTTTGAGTCTTTTTATTTTGCTTTGGTTTCTCTGAGTACCTTTTCCTAGGCATAGGCATTAAATGTGTGAAACAAGGCAATTGCTTGTGTCATGTTATTCCAAGCTCCTCATAGGTACCTATAATTTTCGTTTAAGTACATAAGAAATATATGAATGTGGGGCGCCTGGGTGGCTCAGTCGGTTAAGTGTCTGACTTCAGCCCAGGTCATGATCTCACTGCTTATGGGTTGGAGCCCCACGTCGGGCTCTGTGCTGACAGCTTGGAGCCTGGAGCCTGCTTCGGATTCTGTGTCTCCCTCTCTCTCTCTGCCCCTCCTCTGCTCACACTCTGTCTCTCTCTCTCTCAAAAAATAAACATTAAAAAAAATATACGAATGCATTATCCTAATAATAACCAATAAAACATAAGGTATGAAGTGATCTCCATCATCCCCATGGCCTTTGTTTCAGGAACTCCTAGAAGAAATTGCTACCATTATTTAGTATGTAAGTTTCTAGCCTTTAGATATATAGAATATTAATGTGATATTTAATTACATATCAGCATACTAAATAATATTAATGCTTATATAAGTATATTAAAATTTATATACATAAATACTTATATGTATATACACATGCATGTACACATGAATGTGCACATTTGGATAGTTATATATATTGGTACAGTTTTGTGTATGTGTAATTTTTTTTACGTAATTAGTATACCGAGGTATTTTTCTCTCGACTTCTGTGTCACCCGACAGTATGACGTGGTGACATCCATTTATTGACTTAGCTTTGAACACACACACACACACACACACACACACACGCTCCCCTCCTTCTTACAAACTGTAACGTGGGGTTGCCATTAGCCAGTATAATCATTCCTTTATTGATAGACACGCAGATGGTTTCTGGATTTTTGTTTTGATCAACAACCGCCACCCTGATCATCTTTATATATTCTTCCTGCGTCTATGTGTCCGGTGTTCCTCCCGCAGAGAAACCAAGAAACATAGCAGACAGACTATAAGTTACGTGGCTTTACGTTTAAGTGGAAAATGACGTCATCCTCCAAAGTGGCGGCCCCGATCGATAGTCCCACCACCCGGGTGGGAATTCCTGGGCACACCTCCCCTCCTCTTTTCTGTCGGGTATGTTTTTTGAAGTACGTGCTATGTTAAGGGAGCACCTGGGAAGCCACGTCCACACGTGTGATTTCTTTCAGTGTGACGTTTGAGCCCACGTGCACGCCTCTGTCAAGTGCACAGAGGGGAGGAGGGACTGTAACGAAGCCAACTTTTCTGCTGTCACATCTACTGTAAATAGTGATCCCCTGAGGCCCGCCCTCCTCGGCATGTGGCGGTCATTGCGTGAACGGTTTTGTACGCCTTCTTTGGAATTCTGTGATGGGTTCCTTCGGGTCTCTTCAGAAGTCGGGGGCAGCCGTTGATTCCTGGAAGATAGGTTTTTGGTGGGTGAATACAGCCCAGGCCACCCAGAGCCAAATGTAGAACAGGAGGTGCGTGACGCAAGGGTCTGGTGTCCCACGGTGATGAGGCTGGCTTCTGGCTGTGCCCTCCGTCCTACCCGCTGAAGGCATGGTTTCGGTTGGCCAAGACGAGTTGGCCTGGTTCTTTCGAGCAGCCCGCCGTCCGAGTCAGGCAAACTTCGTGGCCTCCAGCCTCTTCCCCCGAAGTTTGCCTGTGGCGTGTGGCTCGAAAGAACCAGACCAACTTGTGAAGCTGGAGGCACCTGCTTTTCACGTCACTGTCAGAGATCAGTGATGGTTGAGGGTGAGGGCAAGTGGAAACACTGAGCCCTGGGCAACACTGGACTTTATCTTGTCACAGGAAAAAGGAAGTGCAGCAGCTCCTTCACGGAGCTCGGTGATCATTTGTTGGTACTTTAGGCAAAATACCACCCGGCCCGGCTCACCCCCCAGCGGCCCGTTTCCGTCTCTCGGAAACGATGTGTGCCAGCTGCTCAGGTCCCTGGTTGCCGGGCCGGGGTCACCAGGTCTGTGACCTGCTTGCCGTGAGTCACTGGGTGATGTGCGGGCTCACCGCTGCCCCAGGACACACGGAGCTCTCCCTTTGGTGTGCCTCCAGGAAGGCGTCCGGTGTTTTCGTGAACACTGTCCGGAGGGTGTCCTGTCGGGCGTGGAGGCATATTAATGAGGCAGCTGGAAAATTGTGCTGTGCTTTGGATTTCCATAGAGGCGATTATCCCTACCATGCCTTTTCTGACCAAGAGTCTTTGAAGAGAGCTCAGAGCTATTTTTAAGAAGTCTCAGACTAAAGAGAGGTTGTCCAGGAAGGAGGGAAGCCGTGCCCGGGGCTGCTGGGAACAATGCTGTCTGGCTCTTGGGCAGGCCCTTCGTCCTCAGGGTGCGGGTGCAAACCCAAGGAGCCCGGCTAAGCCTGAGTCAGGGACCCCCCAAAGCTGAGTGTGGACCTCTTTGAAGCTGCTTCTGCAAGAGGCGTTGGGGGAGCCCGACTTGCCCCTTTCCTCGCCATCTGCCTGCCGGGTGGTGCTGGTCCTGTGGGTGGGCAGGCCGGGCTCGGGCATTACGGAGAATGCTTCCTTTTGGGGACGCCCCCTCCCTGTCGACGTGGACCTCTGCCGTGTGTCACCTCTCTCTGTACCGGCACGAACCGAACGGGAGAGGTGCATGTAGCTGGGGAGAAAAGAAGCAGGTGTCTCTGCGCCCTCTCTCCGGGGAGGCCGCGTCCTGGCGTCCTGCAGGCAGTTTAAAGGCAGCTCAGGTGGGTCTTCATAAGACTTTGGTTAAAGGAGCCCAAATGGACGGCCGTGGGTCTCTGAAAGGACCGAGCCGTAGGGGGCACTTGGCGCGCTAAGAATGAACGTCTTGTTCGATTTGTTCTTTCCTGTGAATTGGACGGTAGCGACCACTGGCTTCTCTTTGAAGTTGGGCCCCCCCCCTCCCCCCCGCCCTGTTGTCTTTTCTGCACAGCGTCTGAGTCTCTCGGGCTTCTCACCACTCCTCTTTCTGTGCCTGGACTTCAGATCCTGGTGTTTCCAGCCTGCCTGAGCTCCGTCCTGTTAATTATGTGATGCCTCCTCTCAGTCTCCGGGGTTTCACCCACTCCTTTGGCCTCCTCCAGCACGTCCATCATGATGCACGTTCCGTCCAGCCCCTTATGTGAGCTTGCTTTTAGTTCTAGAACTGCCAACAAGCGTTTCTAAGAGGAAGCCCGTCATCTGCCCCTGCAGACTTTGTCTTCTTCCTACAGAGTCTGTCTCGGTGGATGGTACTACCATACCCCCAGAAGGAACCATCTAGAAGGATTACCCTCTTTCATATTGAGCTGGTGTTCCTTTAATTTTCTGATGCTACAAACTTGGCGAGGGCTCACTTGCCCGTGGAGGAAAATCACACCAGAAGGACTTGTGAGTTTGTGGCCCCTTGGGGTTGGGTAGGACTTGAAGGAAGGGGTGGATGGGAGAGGAGCCCCCGATTCAGCGACAGATCAGATGTGGGAGCTTCAGGAGGGAGAGGAAGCGAAGGAGGAGCCCAAAAGCATTCTCTCTGCTGGTGGCAAAAAGCTTCTCAGTTGTTGGAGAAATCTCTGTGTCGTGAGGTGATTAGACTGAAAAATGTATCTCTGCACGTGTTTCTGACATAACCACACTCAGCCGTGCTAGCGATTGCTTCATCCATGTGCGTGACTGTGCGTGCGAGACCGTGGGTCTGGTGTTCACACAGCACGTTTTCCTACGATGGTTCTTAGAGGGAACTCATCACCCCTGAGGAGGGGAGCGGGGACGCAGCTTTACTGGCTCCTTTGCTGCTGTGTCTTCTCCTCCCTCCCTGTCTCTTTCCCTTCCTCTTCCCACCCGGCCACACTGGCCCCTTCCTCTTCCCACCCTGGCCACACTGGGCAGCCATCCTGCCCTCCTGTCCCCGTGAAGGAAAGTGATGAAACAGAATTTCCCTCGTTGACGAGGAAGTACAGCTACTCTTTGAAGAGGTGGCATCCAAAATGAAGAAGGTCTCCTTTGTCCCCAAGTCAGATCCAGCCCTCGCAGGTGAGGGAGAATAGAGCATCCTCGGGGTTCCTTCTGCCTGCAGAACTCTGCGTGCCTTGGGTGGTGGCTCAGGCGGTTGAGCGTCCGACTTCGGCTCAGGTCATGATCTTCCGGTTCGTGAGTTCGAGCCCCACGTTGGGCTCTGTGCTGACAGCCTGGAGCCTGCTTCGCATTCTGTGTCTCCCTCTCTCTCTGCCCCTCCCCTGCTCGTGCTCTGTCTCTCTCTGTCTCAAGAATAATTAAACATTAAAAAATCATTTTTAAAGAAGTCTGCGTGCCCCGTGCTCACTGAGGATGTCGGTGGCTTCGGGTTTATGTGCAGCATTCCAGACGCGAGACCCTTTTCCATCCCCGTCAAGCACGACGTGTTGTGCCATTTCGCTCTCGGTTTCCCTGAAGGAGGCATCTGGCATTTGGAACCCCAGTGGTTGCTAGGAGCCACCGAGGACACGGGGTTAGGGCTCTGACGAGGAACACCCGACCTCAGTGTGACAGATTGGTGCAACCCCCCTGAAATTACCCCGAGCTCCTCGCGGTGATGCGGGGACGAGCCCATCAGCTGCACCACCGGGAATGATTCCCCGGCTCTGGAGTGTGGCGCTGCCCTTCAGCTGTGGCCGTGCTCCTGGGCAACCTCTCGCTCAGTGCCTCAGTTTCCCATCACGGGCCACGAGTGCCATGATGTGCTGTTGTTGGAGCTCTGTGGAACCGTCAGTGTGGGCGTGTGGGACAGTTGTAACTCTCCTTCACAAACTGTCAGGGCACACATGTCAGGGTTGTTAAAGCTTAGGATGGGGAATCAGAGAAGGAATAATTATTTCAGTGACAAACGGACAGGATGTGACCAAAACAGAATTATCGAAGTCTATGGTTGGAGCTCTCTACTGAGTGAGCTTACATCAGCACCTTGGAGCCAAACCCTGAGTCTCAGAGAGAACAGTGGTGAGTTTTGATGGTATCCTTAGACTGGTCAAGGATCTCCGGGAATCTTGCAAGAAGACAGCAGCAGGTGGAATTAGTCCCAGCGCGGCCAGCAGACTGACAAGCCAGGGCCACAGCGCCATCCTGGGCACGGGGCTGCAGGGAGCCTGGACAGAGGGCAGCCACCTTCGCGGGGCCTCGCTTGAGAGCAAATCTTATTTTCCTTTTAATTTGTAAATACCACGTGCAAGCGCTGACTTCTGATATATGCGGGGCAAGGTTCCCTTTATCTCCATGTCACAGGCCCCCCTTCCCATTCCCCAAGGCAACCATTCTAATGTTTTTGATGTGTGTCTTTTTATTTAAGCCGGTTGTTATAAAATACAGAACGTTATTGACATGTAATTCGCAAGCCATTACTTGTTATTTTTACAGCGTTCGATTTCACGGGTTTTTAGTGTATTCACCGTTATGTAACCTACGGTGTGATCTTACTTTAGAATATTGTTGTCTTGGGGAAGAAACCTTGTCCCCGTGAGTGGTCACTCACCATATTTCCCTGCTCCTGGCCCCTGGCGACCATTAATTTTTCTTTTAATCTCTACGGATTTGCATATCAGGACATTTCGTGTAAGTGGAATCATGCTCAGGGATGTCATTTGTGTTGGCATCTTCCGTTTAGTGTAGTCCTTCCCAGGGTCCACCCATGTTGTGCGAGTCAGAGCTTGGTTTCTTCCTATGACTGAGTAACATCCCAGGGCACAGAAGCCACGTTTCGTTTATCCACCCCTCAGTCGTGGACCTTTGAGTTCTTTCCGCTGTGTGGCTGTGAGGAAAAACGCTCCCGTGAACATTTGCATGTGGGGTTTCCTGGGGGCACGTGTCTCCATGTCTCTTGGATCCCACCCAGCAGGGAATGTCCTGGCTAGTGTGGGTGAACTGCCGAGCCGGAGGGGGAGGTCCGGTAACAGGGCGAGTCACAGCCACGCGGAGCTCTGTCCTGGCTGGACCCAGCCGCTTTTCTGGCATAAACGCTGCCCGGATTGTTGCCAGCCTTTGGTTAATTTCCAGAGTCCCGAAAAAGTCGATTTTGACAGTTTCTGCTGGTGCTCAACTTGCGCCTGTGGAAGAGCAACTTCCTCGCTCTGACTCCGCTCCATCGGGATCGTGTAGACGGGGTGCAGTGAGAGGAATTGTCCAGCGGCCTCCATTCTGTTCCTTAGTTTGTGTTCGTTTCTTTGCTTTTAAGCCCTATTAATGTTACTTCCAGAGCCGTGCTTCTCACGGTGCCTGGTATCACACTCCCCAACTTGATGGAAAGACACCCTAATTGCGGTACTTGTCCCAACGAAGGGGTTTCCGCTGGTATGTTTTTCCTTCCCTCAGTAAGCTCGTACTCAACTTTTCTTCCTTTTCCTTTATCCAATTTTTTCAGGAGCTGGCTTTATGGAGGTGAAATTCGCATTCGTTAAATTTTTGCAACTTAAGAGGACAGTTTGATGAGTTTTGAGTGATGTAGAACAGAGTCCTATAGGCATCATCGCAGTCGCAGTAGAAAATATTTTATTGCCAAAACCAGTTTCCTTCTGCCCCTTTACAGTCAGTTCCTTCCCCCACAGCCTGGCCCTCGGGAGTCACTGTCAGACTTGCTGTCACATTCTTTGGTTTTATCCAGAATTTCATGTAAGTGGAATCATGAAGTCTGTCCTTTTGTGGATAGCCTCTTTGTTTTCGTAAAATGTCCTTGAGATTTACCAGTATTGTCCTGTGCATCAGGAGTTCATTCCTTTTATTATTATGACAATAAAAAGGCATCTGGGTTATTTCCTCTTTTTAGCTGTTTTTTTTTTTTAAGTTTATTTATTTTGAGAGACAGAAAAAAAAGCAAGTGTGGGGGAAGGGCAAAGGGAGAGGGAGAGAGAGAGAGAATCCCAAGCAGGCTCCACACTGTCAGCACAGAGCCTGATGCAGGTCTCGATCTCAGGAACCATGAGATCGTGACTTGAGCCGAGATCAAGACTCAGACGCTCAACCAACTGAGCCACCCAGGTGCCCCTCGCTGTTTTGAATAAAGCTGTAAACATTCACGTACAGGTCGTTTTGTGGACATGACTTTGATTTCTTTTGGGAAAATCATTAGAACTAGAATGGATGGTCATATGGTCACAGCATGTTTAACTTCTAAGAAGCTGGCACATCATGACTTTCGTGTGGCATATATTTTGTGAATTTATTTGCATCTGTAACTTTTCCAGCGGAGGGGTGGGGGACCTTGCAGATCCTAATTTATTATTAGGCTGCTTGCCTTTCTGTTAGTGAATTGTAAGATTTCTAAATACGTGTTGTTCAACGTTTGCAAATAGTTTTTTCCGGCATGTGGCCGGTTTAATTTTCTTAATGGCCTTAATAGTGTCTTTGAAGAGAAAAGTCTTTTAATTTTGATCAAGTCTACTTTACTCATTTTTGCCATTTACGATTTTGCTTTTCATGTCCTTTTTAAGACATTTTGTCTCACCCAAGGTTACCAAGTGTTTTTCCTGTGTTTGCTTCTAGAAATTTGATAGTTTCTTACGTTTAGTTCTGTATTGCGTTTCTTTTTACTTTCCAAGACTGTATTTAAATTCATGTCAGTTATTAGCATATAGCGTGGTATTGGTTTTGGGAGTCGAATTTAGTGATTCATCCCCATTCACCCAGTGCTCATCCCGGCAAGTGCTCTCCTTAATGCCCATCCCCCATCTAGCCCAATCCCCTACCACCTTCTTCCACCCACCCTCAGTTCGTTCTCTTTTGCCAAGAGTCTCTTATGGTTTACCTCCCTCTCTGTTTTTATCTTATCCTATTTTCCTTCTCTTCCCGTGTATTCACCTGTTTTGTTTCTTAAATTCTGCATATGAATGAAATCATACGGCATTTGTCTGTCTCTGACTGACTTATTTTGCTTATCATAATCTAGCTCCATTCACGTTGTTGCAAATGGCAGGATTTCATTCTTTTTGATCGCCGAGTAATACTCCATTGTGTGTATTTACCACATCTTCTTTACCCATTCATCAGCCAACGGACATTTTGGGCTCTTTCCGTAGTTTGGCTATTGTTGATAGTGCTGCTATAAACACTGGGGGGTGTGTGCCCCTTAGAATCAGTATTTCTTTTTAAATTTTTTTAATATTTATTTTTGACAGAGATAGAGCATGAGTGGGGGAGGGACGGAGAGAGAGGGAGACACAGAATTGGAAGCAGGCTCCGGGCTCCGAGCTGTCAGCACAGAGCCTGACATGGGGCTCGAACCCACGAACGGTGAGATCATGACCTGAACCCAAGTCGGACGCTTAACCGGCTGAGCCACCCAGGAGCCCCAGTATGTTGTATGTTCTTAAATAAAATAATGTACAGTTGCTTCTTGAACAACACAGGCTTGAAGTGCATGGGTACACTTATATGTGGATAGTTTTCTTTTTTTTTCTTTTTTTTTTTTTTTTTTTTTTTTAGTGTTTATTTATTTTAGAGAGAGAGAAAGACAGAGTGTGACTGGGGAGGGGCAGAGAGAGAGGGGGAGACACAGAATCTGAAGCAGGCTCCAGGCTCTGAGCTGTCAGCACAGAGCCCAATGTGGGGCTCGAACTCATGGACCATGAGATTATGACCTGAGCCCAAGTTAGATGCTCAACTGACTGAGCCACCCACGTGCCCCTCGTTGATATTTTCGATAAATACATTATGGTACTGCAAATATATTTCTTTTTCCTTAGGATTTTCTTAATAGTTTTTCTAGCTTTATTGTAAGAGTACAGAATATGATGCATATAAAATATGTGATGATCTACTGTTTGTTCCTGGTACAGCATCTGATCAGCAGTGAGCTATTAGCAATTAAGTTTGGGGGGGGGTCAAAAGTTATATATGTATTTTCAATTGCGAGGTGCATCGGTGCCCTAGCTGCCATGTTGTTCAAGGGTTCAACTGTAATTTATTCCCAAGTTGGGATAGATGTCATGGTGTCTTCAGAAATTGGGCTATGCACAGGTTTCTGTCTTTTTTTTTTTAATTAGAAAACTCTATGTAGAGAAAAAAAATTGACGGTAAAATGAATGTTTTCTCCTTTACAGTTATTTGCAGTTTATTAATGAAATTGTTCTGTAGGGTTGAATCTCCTTGGCTCTCCTCCGTCGTTCCAATCAACGGCACTGTTAGTCATGGGAGAAATCAAGCTCTGCTTTGGGACTCTGTGGTATGGCATGAGATATTTATAGCTCACAGAGATCTTAGAAAGATTAAGCCATTGCTCTGACCTGTAATCCTTTTTAAACATTCAATAAAATTTAGCCAAGTAGGCATATCTACAGTGAACTATGTGGAAGGTCCCACAGACATGATTGGGAAGAAATCCCGTGAAGCCTTGATGCATTTTCTGCTTCTCATTATATTACAGAGAAGTGAAGTCAACTGAGGAGTTAGGTCGGTCCTGTGACTCCATCCCCAGTCATGGGTTGGGCAGGAAGGACGGAAGGCTGGCACTTGTCCACATGTACTTGGGGTGGCTCCAGGGTCAGGTGCCGGATGGGTCTTGGCAACCGACAGGGGGTCACCCCCGGACAGGGGGTCACCCGGCAGGTATGCAGTGGTGCCCGTGTGTGTTTGCGTGTGCAGTGGTAGGGTGGTCTGACCTCATGTGTCCTTGGACCGATGGGAATGGTTGTTCCTATGCTCTGAGGATTCTTCCTGGTGGCTCATGACTGAATAAGGGCTGTGGGGCATTTGTTGTCTCTATGAATGAGAGTAGCTTTAGTGTTGGGCACTGTTCATTTTTTACATATGAGCTTTAATGCTGGTCCTGGTCTACATTTGATGCTAGAGGACAGGACTTCTTAGGCACAGGCTGGTGTCTCTTCATGTTCAGCGGCTTTGCCCATCTTACTGAACTGATTCTGCCTCGTCTAGCCTAGTCGGTCCCATGTACCGCCATCAGGTGAGTGTGCCGCTGGCACAGTGTTGGAAGGTGGATTACCTTTGCTGGTCCAGTGATCTGGAAAGGATTGGCTCATTGGAGCCTGGTCTACCTGGGAAATCTCCAGACCACCGGGTGACAGGTCAGCTTCCCTCAAGCGGTGCCATGGGCTTTTTGTGTCTGGGGCCAGGCAGGAGTGAAAGGCCACAGCTTTGACCGGCTCCGTCAGGTAAGCTGCTGGTACCGTTCACAGTGGGTTAACCCAAGGTGTAGCTGATAGTAGGCAGGTGTCTTTGTATTGTACTTGGTGGGGGGGGGGGGGGTCCTGCATTTGCTCCCGTGGAAGCATGGCCTTAGGGCATGCTGTTTTCAAACATTCAGTGTGAAGTAGCTTGATTTGCTTGTTTCCTCCTTGGTGATCTCTCCCCACCCCAAAGTTAGATGGTTGGTTAGATGCTTCTAAGGTCCCCATCAGCTTTCAGACACATTGCCTGGTTCAGAATGAGCGTCTGCATGTGTAAGAGGAAGAGGGGACAAGAACACACGCGTACACAGTGTTCAAATACGTTTGGGTAAGAAAATATTCTTCCATTCCTCCTTTCTCTTACCTGTCTTGTTTTCCTCCAAGGCTCCCCTACTCCGACTCTCTGCCCCGAGGGTCGGTGACAAAGAACCCAAGCCTCACGTCCTTCAGTTTGCATTCGGTCCCACTTTGGGGCGGTCCTGAAATCGAGGACCCTGTGAGCAGAGACTCGGGTCGGAAGCTACCAACTGTGTCCTTGGTGTTCGTTCTGCTGGCGTTGAGCCAGAGAGAGCCGCCCTCGACCCAGCAGACCAGCACTGAGCCCTCGCAGGGCTCGCCAGCTTGTCACTCTTGAGTATTTTCATTGCTGGAGCTGAAACTAATCCTTCCTAATGCACTGACCCTTCGACCGTGTCCACATGAGGGGTCACGTTTGGATGAATATTTTTGAATCGTATTTCAGGGAATTCAATGCCCTTAATTCAGTGTTCCTCTTTGTTTCGCAAACGCTTAATACCTACTGTGTGTCAGACACAGAGGAGGCGTGGAGGTGACCGCAAGGCACAAGATCGAGGTACACAGAGGGAAGAGCAAACGTGTTGGACCTGAGAGAATGGAGGTGCACCCCCAAATAAAGAGAATGTGGTGGAAGAAGTAGGACGCGTAGAAAAGCAAGAGTCTTCGCTTTACAGAATAATTATTTTGCTTAGAGCCTTCTGTGAGGCCACCCTGAGGCACAGGGCTAGAGAACAGATCGTTGAAAATAGGACCAAAAAAAAAGCCCCACAAAGCGTCTGGAAACTTTAGCCTGTAGACACTTCTTAGACACTTTCTTAGAGAATTCAGGCAGCTTGAACTAAAAGAGAAAATACAGCACACTTGCCAGAAAATACTACGGTAATAGTTCTGTTTCTTTACTCGGCAAAGTCAGCCTGACGTTTCCCTGCAAGGTCTTGGTGAAAATAAGAGTTTGCCTATACCTTGGCCTCAACATCAAAATCATTAAAAACGTAGATAGAAGTCAAGATGATTTTCTTTTTTTTTTTAAATTTTTTTTTTCAACGTTTTTTATTTATTTTTGGGACAGAGAGAGACAGAACATGAACGGGGGAGGGGCAGAGAGAGAGGGAGACACAGGATCGGAAACAGGCTCCAGGCTCCGAGCCATCAGCCCAGAGCCCGACGCGGGGCTCGAACTCACGGACCGCGAGATCGTGACCTGGCTGAAGTCGGACGCTTAACCGACTGCGCCACCCAGGCGCCCCAAGATGATTTTCTTTAAGTCTTCATTGAATATCCCTAAAAAATGAATACAAGCCATAGAGATGTGGAGGCTTTGAAGTCAAAATACCTGAAATCAAATAACGGGCCCCCCACTCACCAGATGTGTGATCTGGGGCCACTGATGGCGCCCGGCAGCCTTAGTTCCGTCATCTGTAAAATGGGAGCAGCAATAAAACTACTTCCCAGAGCTGTTACAAGAATCAGCAAGGTGACGCCTGAAAAGCTGTTGAATAAGTGCTCAGCACATAGAGGATTTTCAGGAAACTTCAGTCACTGATTTTCTTGTTTTTATTTTTCTTACGGTTATGCCCTACAACGTGCAAGGTGTTGGCAGGTGCTTGGACGTGGGACTGGAGCCCGGCAGGTAGGGTTGTCGCAAATACACGTAAGCCAAGACCCGAAGTCAGTGTTTGTGGAAGAAAGACAAGCCGAGCCCCCGCGGTAGGGAGGAGGGGGGAGAAGTGGAAGGACTTCGGGACCCTGCAGGGTCTCAGAGCACAACTGTTACGGTGGCCAGTCAGCTGTATTAGTCCTCGTGGGTCGCTTCTCTGAAAGACAATAATGAGGAACCCTATCCTGACCGACGGCATCGCAAACAGGTGCGTTCCTCTCCGGGTTTCCCTGCCAGAATGCAGGGGGAGTCACGAAGGTGCTTCGGTAAGAGTGCACTCATGCATTTAACACTAATAATAACAACTAACGTATTTTGTTAAAAACAGCAAGGACTTCAGCTTCAGTGGAAAAATGTCTTAGAAATGGTTTGTCAGTCAAAGCGAAAGGTCTGGTGTTCAGCCAGGTTGGGAGTGAGAAACCATTTTCATGCAAAACGGGGAAAATTCTCAGCATTTGCAAAAGTTGAGCTTCTCGGAGGTCATGATGGAGCCTTAAGGACCACTGTCCAAGAGGAGGGGGTAGGAGGCCGGGGGGGTGTCCGTGGGGACTTGGCGTTGTCCAGCGGCTGTGCTTTTGGTGACCTGTGGGGACGGGAGACGGACCCCAGGCAGACCCCTCACCCCTGCCTCCCGAGCCTCTCAACATCCCTGCGCTCCTGTCCAGCCGCCGTGGCTTCTGCTCGTTCTCTCATCACCAGTGCGCCTTAAATGCAGAAATCTTCAAGTTTCCTCTCCCTTTTTCTCCCTGTCCCCGGTTTTCCTTACCACCCAAAGCCCAATGTGGCAGCGGGGGCTTAAGTGGCACCATCATGCTGTCATCACAAAGCTGGACCGCGGCCACACCTTCTTGTGAGGGGTGCTGGGGATGGAGTTGTGGGCGGGGGAGAGGCAAGAGGAGGCCCTGGCGGGTGACAGCCAGCCGTCTCTGCCACCATCGGACTGCCCTTCTCTTAGATGACGTGTGTAGCACCAACTCCTGGGCCACCACATCCATCTCAGGTATCAGCTCCTCGAGATAAGAGCTGTGACTGGTTTATCTTTGCCTCCCCAGTGCTTGGCATCATTTCTTACACGTGTCATCTTACACCCACACACACACACACACACACAGTATACAGGTGAAATTTTGGGCAAGGCATTAGATCTCTGAATGTTATTCCCAGGTTTGTGACTGAGTGTCTTCATTCTTAGGTCAGAGCCTTTTCTCCTTCTGTCTCTGGCTACTATCTGATCTGTACGCTAATTTTAGAATTTAAGAGTCTTTATTGTAAAGCACACAGGAAGAACTCTCCGTAGACCCGCGTATCTGGGCAACACCTGTGGAAATGAAAGCCAACATTAAGCCAGGTGGGAGCACGGGAAGGAGGGGTGTCGCTGCCTTTCAGATCCTGGGGCCCCGAGAAGCAGTCAGACTCCTGGGACATAATGCCACCTCGGGGCACGTGTGACTGTCAGGGCATCCTTCTCCTCTTCCTGTGGCAGCAAAATGAACATTCTGGAAGTAGAGATTCCCGTTCCACTGGTTTTGGCACGTGCATTCCTGGATTAGGAAGGAAACCAGTAGGCAAAAGTGAGCGTGCCGACCCCACTTGCTATATCCGTTTTGTTCTTTCTTCCACGCATTCCCCCACGAGGCCTTTATGGTTTTAGAATTCGAGCTCTCTGAATGTGAACCTTTTAGGTGTAGCTTCGAGTTCTGATCTCATCTTTGGTTCTGTGACGCCCCGCTCTTAAGAGCAAAGCTGTGATCCGTGGCAAGGAAGTTTGAGTGGTTACCCCCGGGGTCTCTGTCACCGGTCCCGTGGCCGTGAGGAGTGAACACTGGGTCTGTGCATGCTCAGTGCGACAGCAGTAAGGGCCTGGTTGAAAGTGATGGCTCACTCCTTCCAGCAACTTCCATCGAGCACCTGCTTCCTGCGCTTCCTGTGCTGGGGCAGGAGACATTCAGGCAAGCCTGTCCTGCAGTGCAGACCTGCCTCCAGCATTGTGTCTGTGCACATGGTGTGTCCTCGCCTCCTCTGATGACAGCGGAAATTCGCGTTCCGAGTGCACTGTGCCTTCCCTCGGCCGCGTGGATCTCATGACAGGGCAGGAGCAGGGTGACCCGGGGGAGGCAAGGGGATTGCAGAACGTGTCTAGCTTGCGTCTCTTCGCTCGCTTTCCTGCTCTGTCTCCCTTTCCCCATTTGTGAGTCGCCTTGCGGGGAACGCATCGGCCGACGGTGTCGGGACGTCACCCTCTCCGTCCCCAGCTCCACCCATGGAGGGCTGCTTCTGTCTCAGGAAGACTAACGTCACAGCTCCCAGAGGGGTCTAGGGCATCCCCAAGCCAAACGTGTGACCAGTGGCTGTGGGGACATCAGTGTCATCATTACCAACTTCACAGACCCTCTGCCCACACCTGAGGCCAGAGGGGGAGTGCCCTTGACCTTTACCCCGGGCTGCAGACAGGAAGGGCTGTGGTTTTGTCGTGCCGTTTCTTTAGTTTACGCTTGTGCTCAAGAGATGGCTTTGACAGGTGTTCGCTGCTTCTGGTGGTAACCGAACATTCCAAAACATTCCACATTCCAGTAGAAGATTGAGCAGAATAGCAAAGAGGAAAGAGACTACGTGACATGTTGGGGAACAAACTAAATGGCTTAGATGTGGCATTTGACAACTTGGGGTGGGTGGAGAAATGAACCTCTCCTCTCGCTCCAAAGTTGGTGAAACTGTGATTCTGGAACAATATATATTCCTGAAAGTACCTGAGTAGGAAAATCCTTTACTTCCAATCCATGCCTGTCCTTTGAGGAAAAATCTTTGTGGAAGAAAAAAATGAAAGATGTTAACAGGCAGTCTATAACTCTCCCTTCCAGACATCTGAGAAAACACAAAGGTAATTACTAACTTCTCTTTCAAAACAGAACACTCGAGGGACGCCTGGGTGGCTCCATCGGTTGACTGTCCGACTCTTTGTTTTTTGTTTTTTTTAATTTTTTTAACGTTTATTTATTTTTGAGACCAAGAGAGAGAGCATGAACAGGGGAGGGGCAGAGAGAGAGGGAGACACAGAATCTGAAACAGGCTCCAGGCTCTGAGCTGTCAGCACAGAGCCCGACGCGGGGCTCGAACTCACGGACCGTGAGATCATGACCTGAGCCGAAGTCGGAGGCTCAACTGACCGAGCCACCCAGGCGCCCCCAACTCTTTGATTTTGACTCAGGTTGTGATCTCACAGTTCGTGGGGTCGAACCCCATGTCAGGTCTACATTGAGTATGGAGTCTGCATGGGATTCTCTCTCTCCCTCTGCCCCTCTATCCTGATTACGTGCTCTCACTCTCTCTTGCTCTCTCTCTCGCTGTCTCAGAAAGACAAAACAACACAATGCAAAACAAAACAAAAACACTCACTACATTGTTTAGAAACTCTCCTTGCACACGTGGTATCTGACCTCTGACCTACCTCCCTTCTGCTGAAACTCAATCAACCCCTTTCAATCACAGTCCCCGTTGGGAACAGAAAATACACCCATCTGTTACTCTTTATTTTTTTTTTTAACGTTTATTTATTTTTTTGGGACAGAGAGAGACAGAGCATGAACGGGGGAGGGGCAGAGAGAGAGGGAGACACAGAATCGGAAACAGGCTCCAGGCTCCGAGCCATCAGCCCAGAGCCCGACGCGGGGCTCGAACTCACGGACCGCGAGATTGCGACCTGGCTGAAGTCGGACGTTTAACCGACTGCGCCACCCAGGCGCCCCCATCTGTTACTCTTTAAAGACATCTTCACGTAAGAATTGCTTTCACACTCATTCCACACAATCATGCCTTCCTGCGACGTTCTCCGAGCCTCTGGTCTGTTTGTCCAGGTGGAGACACAAGTTATCTTATTGTTTTCTCATGGTCTCCTCTGAACTCCAAGATCTGTTCGTCTTACTTCTGCAGGGCCCCAAACTGAACGTGGACTTTTTAATTAAGATGTGACCCAGCCGGGCATTTGCTCAGATCTTGCAGATCTGAAACTGTGCCCCGAAGGAAAGATTGGACGGATACAAAGATTTGACCTCCTCGTCTCAGTCCAGACTTGAAAAGAATCAGATGATTACCCAGGACACAGAACACAGAACCACAGAAATCACACCGGAGCGGAGTGCTATCTCTGTCCAGGTCAATGGCATGCCACAACATTAAATTCAGCTTTTAGCAAGAATCATCGGTGAAGTTTTCCTTTCAAATCCTGCAAGCTCTGCATTTTTTTCATGCACAGACAAATTTATCCTAAAGCTTCCGTAGAGGATTTAAATTTCAGCTAGAAATATTCCTTATGAGGAAAACCCATCAGGCGGTTTGTAAGTTCCTGGAGCAAACGGCATTATTATTTCATACTTCTCTTTATCCTATAGAACACCTTGCACAGAGATGGGTTTATAAAGTTGGTGTTCAAAAGCGTTCTCAAATCATTTAATTTGAATGAAACTTCAGAAAAAAAGGGGGAAGAAAGATTTACTGTAATAAGTAAGTAATAAATGCGTTTCTAGTAAAGCCACATGGTTCCAGAGTAAAGTCTGTTTGGTGTGGATTGATTTGTTTAGTATTCCGTAGGTACAGCTTACTTAGAAAATAAGCATCTTTCTTTTTATCTGTCCAGATGTCATTTATTGTTGGGTAACAGTTGTAATGCACCGATTCCCAATCTTTTCTGCAGAGAAGTGTCTCCTTGGTAAGTACCACATAGAATCAAACAGACCTGGGAAAGGATCAAGTCGGACCGACATTTTTCTTTTCTTTGGCTCTTGGGAAACTCAACAAAATGTCAACCACATTCTGTTTCCGTTGGGTTTCCTTGCGTTATCTGCTAACCCCAGAGCCTTGACATTGGTGTGGGCACAGCGGCAGGCGGACTGGTGCTTGGTCGCGGGTACTGACCTCCCTTCTCACGGTGGGTTGTCCTGAGGCTCTGTGCCTGGGGAGGACAGGCAGGACTTTGTTCATCTGCCTCCTCTGGTACCATTGTTTTGTTGTCTGATTTAAATACGGAGTTCAGTACGTAGGTGTGTGAGTGCAGCATAAATAATACGGTGTCCTCCTTCAGAGCCAGCGGCCGCCGTCCGGGGAGCCGCCGTGATTTATGAGGAGGGAGGCAGCCTGTGGGGTGCTTTGTCATTCGCCAGTGTGGAGCTGGTCAGAGAGACAGGTTTGGGGGGATGGGGGTTGGCGGGAGGGAGGACAGGAGGCACGAGGAGGACTGAATTGGGGTGCGGGGACCTGAACATTGGAAGTCAGTCCTAAAAAGCACACCGGGAGTCGTTCCACAGCCGCCCCCTAATTACCCTTTGTCCCCGGAGGATCCCGGGGAGCGAGGGTGGGATTTTCTCAGCGAACTTCATCTTCGGTGGGTGGCTTTTCCTGTGAGTTCTTTCCCTTGGTGGAGGAAGGGGGGCACGGGAAGGCAATGTGTCAACGTGAGGGTGGCCAGAAGCTGGTGGCCTGTGCTCCGCTCGCGGCCAGGAGGGCGGGCCACGTTGGAGCTGCCCGGGCGTGATGGTCGTGAGCTGTGCCGATGGGCACGACCACTAGGTCCCTCCTGCTTGCAGCCCATCCGACAGTGGAGACCAGCTTGTCCGGCCTGCCGGTAAAGGAGGGTCTGTGGCTGTGAGAGTGTGTGTGTGTGTGTGTGTGTGTGTGTGTGTGTGTGTGTGTACGGGGCAGATGGACAGAATTCCCTTCGTTCACCTGGACTGAGGATGGGCGTTTGCACTTTGTTTTTAGTGTTCCAAGCTCTGATGTCAGCCAGCCTTTTCCAAACTTGACTGTCCCCGTGATTGCTGAGGGAGCCAAGGGGGAGAGGGGTCAGGAGGACTCCCGCACACGGTTGGGGGATAAGTGAATCCCAGAAGTGCAGTCTCCACGAGCTCCGAATTACTGTGGACGTCGCATTTTGCTGTTCCCGGCACAGAGCTGAGGAGTCGGTGGAAGGTGTGGCCAGTACGACGCAGGGGCACCAGCCAGGGGGCAGCAGGGCTGGGGACGGTCAGCTGCTCGACTCATTAAACGGGATGTCTTCCCCTGGAAAAACCAAAGCCGCATCTTAACCTGGTGGGAGAGTTGGTTTGTGTGCCCTGATAGGCGTCTCCCCTTCCGGGTCACAGAGATCAGCAGCCGGAGGGAAGGGGGCCGGCGACCTGGGGCTGGAAGGGGCTGAATGGACGGAGGTGCCCAGAGCTGGTGAGCATGTACGTGTGAACGCGTGAGCATGTGTGTGAATGGGAGTGAGTGTGAGCAGGTGTGCCTACAGGAGAATTCCCTTTGTCTCAAATCTTCGTCATCTTGGCCGAGGTTTGGGGACGGTGCCTCCCCTCCAGTGACCATCCCCAGGTGCGTCACCTGCAGAATGACAGAGCCACGAGCCTCAGAGCAGAGCGGTCAGCCTGCGCACGTTTAGCACAGTTTCATTTTACTTATTTATTTGGGGGAGGGACTCTTCTTAATTTTTTCCAGCCCTTGTGAGATGTAACTGCCGTATAACGTTGTGTGCGTTTAAGGTGCGTGAGCGATGGCCTGATGGACTTGGGTGTCTTGGGACATGGCGAGCTCTCCGTCACCTCACATCGTCACCGTTTCTGTCTTAGCGCGTAATTTTAAAACTCACCGAAGAACACGGGAGGGAGGAGTGACTTCCGAGTTTCTTAAGCCTTGGAAAGGTAGGGCCAGAGTCCCGTTTTAGGGTTTTCCGTTATCGGCCGAAAACGGATTCACATTTTGTGTGCGTTCTGGGTTGTTAAACTCTCGAGAATGTGTTTGGGCACAAAATGTCAGGATACAGAGCCCACAGGGAATGTGCAACGGTGCCCACAGCAGTCGGAGGGATGGTTCCCCAAAGGCTAGAGAAAGAAGCAGGTGTTTGCAGAGCACAGGTACAGAAGAAAAGCCTGCAGCTGACCTATGGCAGGGGGACTGTGGTCAGCACCCAGAAGAGGCAGAGCGGGGGGTGGGGGGGGGTAGAAAAGAGCCCACACAAGATGTTGAAAGGCGATGTGGCTCACTGCCTTTTGAGGAGGGCATTGTGACGATTCTTACCTGTCTCTCCCATTAGGGAATGAAATACTTACATATATTTATTTTAGAGTGATCTTTTTGGGGTTGTTTTATTGAAAACAGTAAAGAAGGGGAACCTGGGTGGTTCAGTCAGTTAAGTATCCAGTTTCGGCTCAGGTCACGATCTCGTGGTTCGTGAGTTCAAGCCCCGCGTCCGGCTCTGTGCTGACAGCTCGGAGCCTGGAGCCTGCCTCCGATTCTGTGTCTGCTTCTCTCTCTGCCCCTCCCCTGCTCGCACTCTGTCTCTCTCGCTCTTTCAAAAATAAATAAATGTTAAAGAAGTAAAAAGAAAATAACAAACAAAAACCCCTCCAGTTCCTACTTAATGTTTTTCTGATTTCAATAGTTTACATTGTTACAAGAAAGTCAACATTCAAGCAAAGCTATAAAAATTCCCCTGTAAATGTTTTTAGTGAGTCTTCTAATAAAATAGTTTATTTGTAGTAAAAACTTGAATGCAAACCAGTTTTTAAAAGATTTGGCTTTCTGCAGCAGGGATATTTGGTCTTCTTGTCTGGGTTCAACTAATGTACATTTCCTGAGAGCCTCTGGGCTCTGGCTGTACTTGTGTGTGTGCATTTTGTCCAACCCCATATGTGCTCATTCAGTGACCAAGGGACACGTTTTGACAGAGTCCCCATGAGTCGCTCACTGCCCATCAGACAGCAGTCTGTCATGGCCGTGCTGACTCCAGGACTAACTTGTGCTCCAAAAAGTTCTCTCTCTCTCTCTCTCTTTTTTTTAAGTTTATTCATTTGAAAGAGAGCAAGCATGAGCAGGGGAAGAGCAGAGAGAGAGAGAGAGAATCCATTTTATGTATATGTATATGCATATGTGTATGTGTATATGCATAAGTATATATATACTTGAATATATCAATATCAATATCAGTATATCTATATCATGAATAGGGACATATTCAAATATATATGAACGTGTATGAGAATACACACACACACACACACACACACACACACACAGAGGGGCTTCAAGAGTATTGATTCAATGAACAGATGAGAGCATGTTGGCGGAGACATTGGATCCAGCACCAAGATTGCACCTGTCATCTTCCAAACACACTTTAGGCTGTCACCCTTCGAGGTTGACGTTGACACTCATGCCACCTTTACATCACGTGAATAAAAAATACCGTGTGGGAGTGATCTGCCCAGAGCCCAGCATTCCTTCGGAAAATCTGCCGCCGGGATTCTTCCAGTTCTGTGCCTGACTGACGCGTTCTCTGTGGGGTTCCAGCCTCGGCCACGAATCCCTCGGCAAACCGCAGCCGGCGACCGTCACCCAGGGTTGTCCCTTTGGAGATGTGCATGCGCACGCTCCTCTCCCTCTCCCCTGCATACATGGGACTCCGTCCCCATGTCTGTGAAAGAGGACGACAGAGGCTGAAAGAGACATTGTGTGAGTCGTTCGCAGACTCAGACCGCCTTCGCGACCTCATCCGTTCATTCTTCCACCTTTACTGGAGGGGGGCTGGTCCTCCTTTATGTCCCCAAGATCCCTCTGGGGCGGGTTCTAAACCACACTGAAAGCAGATCACAGTTAACAGCCCGTCCTTGTCTGCCGCTCAGCGCATCCCCTGCCTGCACTAAGGACAGGACCTCATGCTCCAGTTCCAGGCGATCTTTGCTGAGGCGTTAATGGTGACTGTTCTAGAAGCTGCTGGGGGGCTTGATGTGCAATCAGTTTCTTCCAGTAAGGGATTCTTGAAGATACTTGTATCACCGCTGGTGGGGCAGTGAGCCGGCGTAGAATCGCGCTATATAATGCTAGACCTGGAAGGGGCCTTGCACACCTGTATTTCAACTCTTTCCTCTTACAGGTGGGGGTAAAGAGCTCTCTGGGCTGAGTGAGGGGAATTCGAACCCAGACCGTCTCACTAACCCCAGCTCGGTGTATTTCCTACAGCCGCCTGTTCCCCTAAAAGAACAAAGCTCTAATGAGGGAGTACAAAAGTGTGAGTGGTGGTTTTAGGAAGGAAGTCCTTCTCTCAGATCATGCCACACGGTAGCAACTTCTCTGCCAGCTCCAGCCACTTTCGATAAAAGTTGAGCTGTAATATTCAAGGAATAATGGGGTGTGTGATAGGACACTGGACTGACGTTCCCCGGGGGCTGGTTTTTAAACCATTTTGGTACCCGACATTAAATTTATTGTTAGCGACTTTAGGGATATCTGACATAACTTCAGTGCCCTGGTGACTGGAATGTAGGGAGAGCCATCCATCTGATCGGGAATGACGGTGGCTTTAGACTTGTAGAATATACGGAGCTTGGGGCGCCTGGGTGGCGCAGTCGGTTAAGTGTCCGACTTCAGCCAGGTCACGATCTCGCGGTCCGTGAGTTCGAGCCCCGCGTCGGGCTCTGGGCTGATGGCTCAGAGCCCGGAGCCTGTTTCCGATTCTGTGTCTCCCTCTCTCTCTGCCCCTCCCTCGTTCATGCTCTGTCTCTCTCTGTCCCAAAAATAAATAAACGTTGAAAAAAAATTAAAAAAAAAAGAATATACGGAGCTTGAGAGACTTGCCTGTGCCTTTAATGGTTCCCCAACATCTGCTGGAAGTTGCCCATAAGTCAGTGATTTAAACTTAATTTTTCTGGTGCTTGTTTCTTTAAAAACATTTTCTTAAATGTTTATTTTTGAGAGAGAGAGAGAGAGAGCGGGGAAGGGGCAGAGAGGGAGGGAGACACAGCATCCGACGCAGGGCTCGAACCCACAAACCGGGAGATCATGACCTGAGCCAAAGTCAGACACTCAACCGACTGAGCCACCCAGGCATGCCCGTTTCTTTTTATTAAAAGCCCTCTCCTAAAAAATCTAATTTCATGAGAATTTTGATTAGTTACACAGTATTTTTTTTTCTAAATGAAATACAAGTCAAAAGTGGTATTGACTTCAGGTATGAATTTCATTGTACTTTTTGTAGTGCTTATGAAAAAAATAAAATTTCCCCGTTGCACACTTCTCTTCCCTGCAGAGAATTTCCACTTACCTGTTTTTAGATGATGCTTAGAGGTTTTTAATTTGCCCTAAGCAGGCATTTGGTGCTCCTCAGGTGAAATGTAATTCAGCATTACAGCTGGCTACTTCGAGTCTGCCTTCTCCGTAGGAGATTTCCAGAAGCTATAAAAATAAATCGTCCTTTAAGTGTGTAAGTAAAGGCAGGAGTCAGTCTGAAGGGGATCTGGGAACCCGAGAATCGGAAGACCCGTGTCTCCGGGTCAGCACGGACAGTGTGACATTTCAGGGTCACCCGGCAGAGGCCAGGGATAGGGCTCTGGGCTTTCTACCAGCCGAGGCAGGGACGGAAGGCCCTTGCTGCTACTGTGGACAGAAATCCTGGGTGGGAGCAAGCCCTCCACTCTGGAGGCATCTCCTTGTTGGTGGGGCCCAAGATGGTGTCTTCGTGGGGTTCTCATTTATTTATTTGTTCGTCTCTTCCTTCCCTCCTTCCTTCCTCCCTCCTTCCCTTCCCTTCCCTTCCCTTCCCTTCCCTTCCCTTCCCTTCCCTTCCCTTCCCTTCCCTTCCCTTCCCTTCCCTCCCCTCCCCTCCCCTCCCCTCCCCTCCCCTCCCCTCCCCTCCCCTCCCCTCCCCTCCCCTCCCCTCCCAGGAAGCACAGGCAGGGAAGGGGCAGAGAGAGGGAGAGAGAATCCCAAGCAGGCTCTGCACTGTGAGGACAGAGCCCAACGTGGGGCTTGAACCCACGGACTCCTCATGACCTGAGCCGAAGTCAAGAATCAGATGCTCCACTGACTGAGCCACCCAGGCGCCCGATCCGTGGGGTTCTTTCCAAAAGGAATGAAGGCAGGGGCAATGTGATACAGTGACTTAGTGGATGTTGTGCTTGATAAATCCCCCGTAGAAAAACGTCACACGGCTTTGCTGTCCGTGTGCCACCACCATAATGACATATGGCCATTAAAGTTAATTCAGGAAAGGTTGGGAGGGGAAATAAAAGCACCAGATGGAAGGTGTGGGTGTCTTGGCTCCCACCTCCCTCCCACCTGCCTTCGAGACCCAGACAAAGTGTTACTTCCTCCGGGAAGTCTTCTCGGAGGGACTCAGGCCGCGTGGAGCACTGTCCTGGCAAACCTCCTTGGTACTTGTTCACCAAGCCGTCGTTTCCCAGTCGGGGAGCGATGACAAAAGCCCCGGGGTCTGTGTCCTCCCAGCAGCTGCCTTCAAGGGCCGGGAACTCTGTTGTGTGTTGTCTGGTTCGTTTCCCGGCCTGCGGCGGACTCTTGTTTTCGTCGCTGTCGAGGAGTTAACACGTAGCCTGGCTGGGGAGGTGCTGGGACCACAGTGCCAGGTTTCGGGGGCGCCGTGGGACTCTAGGACCTGAAGCCGCGGGAACCGGCTGCCTGTTTTCACTGCATACGGTATTGCTTTGAAGGGAGGAATTATTTAGGGCGGAAACAGTAACGCTCAGTGTTTGGATATCTTTTAAAATTGTTATTCCTTCCATGTTTTCATTCGCGAACCAGTTCGTCTTGTGTCAGGAAGACATAGAGGTACAGAAAGCATGGGGATCCGTAGTCATTCTTCAAGGCTCAGTGTCCAGTCTTTTTCTCAGGAAAGTCTCTTCTGGCCACCCGGACAGACCGACGTGGCCCCTCCGCCCCCCAGACATGGCCTCTGCATCTCCCTTTGGACTCAGCCACTCAGGATTAAGAGAAACCTGCCATCTTCTTGTGCATAAATGTTTTATAGCTGCAGTGTATTATAAATGGTTTTGGGGGGTGGAACAGACTAGAAAAAGTACAAACAAGAGAGTGTGTTTTTTGTCTCCAGGCTTAATACTTCAGAGTCATTGTTTGGGCTTTCCTTCCAAGCCTTTGCATAACTTTGAGGTTTTTCAAGTTTTTTTTTTTTTAATTTTTTTTTTTTAACATTTATTTATTTGAGAGGGACAGAGTGTGAGCGGGGGAGGGGCAGAGAGAGAGGGAGACACAGAATCCGAAGCAGGCTCCAGGTTCCGAGCGGTCAGCACAGAGCCCGACGTGTGGGGCTCGACCTCACGGACCACGAGATCACGACCTGAGCTGAAGTCGGACGCTTAACCGACGGAGCCACCCAGGCGCCCTGAGGTTTTTCAAGTTTTAAATCACCCCCAGTGGATAATTTTTGCAAACGGCCTGCAAACAACCAAAAGTGATTCAGTGCCACAAATAATAAATGAAACATATGGAAAAGGGGTGCTATCACGATATGAGGCTGGTTTGCAAACAATGGTTGTCCTGAAAGTAAGGAAACCGGGGTAACTGTGTAGGCTTCATAAATGCAGAGTCCCTTTTGGAATTGCCTGCAGCGGGAACATGCCCTCAGCAGGGCAGAAACACCGGAAAAGGTGACAATGTAACTTTCGGGAAGGCCGTGTGTTCGGAGTGAAAGACGTGTGTGCCTCTCCCTCTCGGGCCTATCATCACACCAGCCCGTCCCTTCAGCCACACCGAGGACTCCTTCCAGGTGCCTCAATGTTGCACTTCTTTCGCTATTAGGTTGCAGGCCACACGCGGTGAAATCTAGCTGCGCTGCAATTATGTAGCAGTTCCGTGGTCTTCCAAGGCTGGACGGAAGGGAAACTTTGCCAAGGACTGAAGCTGCTGCACGGAATATTGACACCCCTGCTTCCGAGTCACCTTCACCTTCGTAGGCTCGCTAATTGCCCCCCACGCCTCCCCCAGGCAAGGCTGGAGTGGGGATCGCCGCCCCCTCCGTGGCTTTCCTGCCCCAGTGCTGACTGTGGATGTGCTCATCTGAATAGAACTGAGACCACTCCGGAACCGTGGTTGGTTGTCTGCCTCGTTTGTAAATATCCATATCCTGGGGCGCCTGGGTGGCTCAGTCGGTTGAGCGTCCGACTTCGGCTCAGGTCATGATCTTACAGCTCGTGAGTTCGAGCCCCGTGTTGGGATCTGCGCGGACAGTTCGGAGCCTGGAGCCTGCTTCGGATTCTGTGCCTCCCTCTCTCTCTGCCCCTCCCCTACTTTCGCTCTGTCTCGCTCTCTCTCTCCAAAATAAATAAACATTAAAATATTTTTTAAAAAATATCTGTATCCCATTATCTCTGTGTATCTGGGGAATGCGTGGATGAGACCTGTCTGCATGGAGAAAAGTTCTCTTGCGTTTATTAGAAACTGTAAAATGCCGACACAGCGGGAAGCTGAGGTGCCCCCTGAGACCCCAAAGTTACCCTGCGCGGTCAATGCCACACGAAATGCTGAGCCCGTCTGCGCCTATGTGCAGCCATGCTGGGAGTCTGCCGTGTCCTCCAAATAGCCTGAGCAGCCCAGCCCTCCTCTGGAGGGAGAACCGGGCACCGTGAGTCAGGTTTTCGGCCCCTGGGCTGTGTTGTGTTGTGTCTATGCAGCGACTTTCGCAAACAGCATCATCGCTTTGGCATCACGGGGCAGAGGATACAGTCATGTCCCTTGGACTTCTGCTCACCCAGCGCACAAGTGTGCGGAGAAGTTTGCACAGTTTTTAGGTATCATTACCTCCTGGAGGCCACCTGCCCTGTGTGCACACAGGGTTTGCCCTGCGGTCGGCACACAGACAGACAGCAAGGTGCTGTCAGCTGTCAGCTGGCAGACAGACAGCAAGGTGCTGACTTCCCAGGAGAATAGTTTCTAGTGTCTTGTCCGCTCACACTGCCTGTTCCTCGCCCTCCTGGGTGCTTCCTGGTTTCCTGCTCCTCTAAATCCTTGTAGTGTTTGCTGTTGAAACCTGTCAGTGCTTTGGGTTAGTATTCTCTGAGCACCTACCATGTGCCATGTAATGGAAATGGAGTTGGGGCACCTGGGTGGTTCAATCAGTTAAGTGTCCAACTTCAGCTCAGGTCATGATCTCGTGGTTTGTGAGTTCAAGTCCCGCATCAGGCTCTGTGCTTGTGGCTCAGAGCCTGGAGCCTGCTTCGGATTCTGTGTCTCCCTCTCTCTCTCTGCACCTCCCCTGCTTGCACGCTGTGTCTCTCTGTCTCTCAAAAATAAATAAACATTAAAAACATTAAAAAAGGACACAGAGTAATAATTTTGGGCAATCAACTCCTCACAGGGGGCTTTTTTTCATCGTCAAATTCTATCCTACTTAATTTTACTCTTTAATTTCAGTCTGGTTAGAGAGACAAGATTAAAATGCCTTTTTTTTTTTTTTTTAAAAAAAAGACTTTCCAAAGGTGGAAAATTTATATTCAGATAGTTGTAAAAATAACTCTGAATGACTTTGCTGAGTGATGTTTACGGGTGCGTTATGCATTCGGCACTTACAACTTCAGTGGGTGGGGAAGTGGAAAGGTCCTGGACGTGATAATGTTTCCTTTGAGCACAAACATGTTTTATGATGGTCAGAACCAGGGGGGGGAATTACTGCAGAGCCTAAACGTTGTTTCACTGGCACATAATATTTCGACGTTTTCCTTTCACGTCGAGGGGCTGGGCTGGGATTCCCCCAAAGAGCTGTAAAGCTGAGAGCAGACAGCAGCAAACAGATGGAATTTAGCGCCTTCGTTAATTTCATGCTAACGTGTCGCCGGGGCATCCAGGAAGGCTGTAGTTCTTGTCTGCCAGCGGGAAGAATCAGGGACCGACGGGCTGGCTTGTGCTCCTGATACACAGTTGCCGACGCTTGGATGTTCTGGGCGACGACGGCCCCTCTGTGCCCGGCCCCGCGTTCTCAAGTGGGGAACCGCGTCCTTTCCGCACGCACAGGGGCGCGGCGCTGGGCCCTTCGCCGAACCAGGCTGGCTTAATAGCAAGGTCCAGTCTTCACATCAGAAAAGCTGCGTTTCCTGACCCTGGAAAGCAGTTTTGGCTTCAGCGTTTCTTTGTTAAGAAGGGTCTGCAGTACGAGAGGAGATGTTAACAGTAGCTGCATCTTCCTCGGTGTTAACAATCTGCACTGGGTACGCTTGGGCACGTTTTAATCCACCCGTTACACATAACTCGGCACCCAGGTACAAGACGGAAGGAGGCATCGGTGACCCGTCCCCATCACGCGGCCAGTGGGTAGGCCAGGCCATCCGTCCGGGAACCTGGGCACTGAAACACACAGCCACTGTCCCCGGGTGCTCTCGTGGGCTCCTGCCAGACCCAGGGAGCCGACGAGAAAGGAGAAGACAGGCAGATCACAGGGTGGGGCCAGCTTTCAGGAAGCATCCCTTTGTCGGTCACCACGGGCTTCCGGGGATGCCTGAAAGCTCCGCCCTCCACCTCTGAGCTCTGCCGGTGTCCCCCTCACCTGCTCATGCAGCTCAGCCAGGCTGGACACAGCCTAGCATCACATAACCTGAACATCTTCGTGCACGCTCTGACACAATGCCTTCTTTTTTAAAAAATTTTTTAAAAGCGTTATTTATTTTTGCGAGAGAGAGACAGAGCGCAAGCAGGAGAGGGGCCGAGAGAGAGGGAGACACAGAATCTAAAGCAGGCTCCAGGCTCCGAGCTGTCAGCACAGAGCCCGACGTGGGGCTTGAACTCATGAACTGTGAGATCGACACACCGTCACTGTTCATCCTAGCTATGTCTTGCTAAAATCCCGTGGGGAGAACGGAACCCAGTGGTGCTCAACTATTAAGCCGTTTCCCCAGACGAAACCGTTGAGGAAGGTCAATGGATAAAACCAGCCCCGTCCTCACTCGCCGCCCAGCCTAGGGCATCCGTGATGTACCAAGGGCTCTGCAGAGGAAAGGAGAAACGTCAAGAGCGTTTGACGGTCCTTGAGTGAGAGGAGCGCCAAGGTCTCTGCCACTTTGAAACTGCGCTGCTTTTTTTCTGGTAATCAAGACACGGTTAGACGTTCCTACGGGTTGGCCTCCACTTGAGATGTTGTTATAGACCATTAGCAGGCAAAAAAAGAAAAAAAAACCCTGTATTTGAAATTTTAACATGAAATAAGGGAAGAAAACCCATATGATTTCTTTTAACTCCGCCAGTGGACTAATGCAGGTGCTGACGACGTCTCACTTTCCGGGGCTAATCCAGGCTCTCGGCTGTGCTGCCTGTGGGGGGTCAGGAGTTCTTACAGGTTTTTGGGGATTGTGCAAATGTCGGGTACTCACCATTTACAGATTTCTGCTGTATGTTGTCTCCCAGGGATATGCTTTCCAAGATCCTGTCCGACCAACTTTTAAGATATATTTCTTTTTTTTTTTAATTTTTTTAAATTTTTTTTTTTTTTTTTTTTTTTTTTTTGAGAGGCAGAGAGAGAGCGCAGGGTGGGGAGGAGCGGAGAGAAGGAGACACAGAATCCGAAGCAGACTCCAGGCTCCGAGCTGTCAGCACAGAGCCCGACGCGGGGCTTGAACCCACAGACCGTGAGATCATGCCCTGAGCTGATGTCGGACGCTCGACCTCCTGAGCCACCCAGACTCCCCATTAAGATACATTTCTAAGTTGATAAAAAACTTGAAGAAAAACTGCAGTTTTGATGTAAACTTAGCTGCCTACCAGCAGAGCCAGGTAGATGGGTCTCGGGAGCTAGAGTAAATAATTATGTTTAGCATGCTGTGGGTATCCAGCCCTCCAGTGTCATGGGCGTGTATGAATTCTGGGAAGAAAAGGCCTCGGCTGCTGATGTCCCCAACTAGCTTGCTCCTAACTGTCGTCAGTAGCTGCCTACATGATAGAACTTGTGGGCCACTGAGAGCCAAGACTCACTCCCAAATATCTCTTTATAGACCCGCAGCCAGCAAGGTCTGCATTGCTCGGCTCTGTGCCTCAACGCCAGATGTTTTCGAAAACACAAGAATTCCTGGAGGTTTGGTTCCGTCTCTTTCGTGCCTGGATGGCACAGCACCGAGGGTGAAGTGGGCATCTGCGGGCGTGGATAGCCTCTGACACTTCGGCACCATGTTTTTGAGTGAGCTCAAATGGGAGGGAGGGTATGGATGGGTCTAGAGGAAGAGAAGAGTTGCTCGTGGAATGGGAGTGGTCACTGGGTGGGAATGGTGTTGGGGAGGATTCTGAGGATTTGTCCACTGGTGGTAGAGGAAGAAATACTGAGGTCGCCCGGCAGCAATGCCCGTCACGAGCGTGTGAGGGAGGAGTGACGCCCTGCGTGTTTCTAGTGGCCGTCTCTGCTTTAGAGTTTGGGGGCACCAGCAGGCAGCGGAAAGCAGACCTCAGCCCAGAGTAGGAAGTGCGACGGGGTGGGCTCGACCGAGAGAGTTGGCCACAGACCTTCACAGGGACAAGTACGGTGCCTAGAAAACTCCACACCCGCTCCTGTCCCAGTTCTGCCCCGGTCTGTCGTTAATCTTTCTGTTCTGAACACGTCAGGGTCGTTCTCCTTGTGGCTTTTCAGCCTTGAGTTCAGATTAAAACAGGATATTTAGAGGGAAAAAAGAATGAAGCATCACTTCTCAGACAGATTTTCAAGAAAGGAGAAAAGGGCTTTGGTTATTTTCCGAGACCTGCAAAAGGTTAGGTTATGACCAAAGACAAAGGTGAGGTTGGTGTTGCCTTTACGTGAACTGTGTTACTCGGTTCTTCTCCGGGAGCGGTGTCTCCATTGATTCGGGTGAACCACAAAACCCCTTGGTAAGCAGTCTGCTGGCTGTGGAATTGCATTCAAAATACGTTACTTGCGTCTTCCAAGTCTTTGCTAACGTGTATGTTCCAGATAACACGATTGAAAGGAAAAAAAAAACATTAAATCTGTGTGGAGACTTTGGGGATCTGAGTTTTAAACAAAGGAGCATGCTTTAAGAGGGAAATCAGTGCTGTTAGTTTAGCCATGCTGAAAATTAGTAGGCGTTTGACAAAAGCTGAGCTTGTCAGACGCTCCCCTGACACAAAATCCTGTCAGTTTGGGGGATGCGTTTCCTGGGTGTATCAGGTAGTGCTGTTTAAGCACCCCAGAAACTCAGCGGGCTTAACACACCAGCCACGTAGCTAGGAAAATCATGTGTCCGGTCTTGGCTGATCTTGGCTGGACTTGGTCAGCTGTATGTCGGCTGCTTGGCTGGCTCTGCTCTGGACCGAGCCCACCGGGGGTGTCTTAGCGGGGACAGCCCTGCTCCATATGTGTCCCTTTCTCTTCCTCCTGCACCCCGGGGGGCCTGGTCTTTGCATATAGATGAGACAGAAATGCAAGAAAGCGAGGGCTGTAGGCAAGCTCTCCTGACGTGTAGGCTCAGAACAGCCCCACGGTCACTTCCCTCCTTCTGTTGCCCTGAGCAAGTTCCGTGGCTGAAGGGATGGAAAAATAGGTTCCATTCACTTTGCGGAAGGAACTCCAGTGTCACACGGACTATGGGTAGAGGAAGCATGAAGAACTGAGCCCGTTAGTGCAATTTACTGCAGTTAGCCCGGTCTTGAGATCTCACGGATGCTATTAACAGCCTGTCCAGACCCAGAATGTGCCCACCCTGGGCACATGAGGGTGGTAGTTGCATAACGGTGGGGGGATTGTCATGGCCAGCTTTTACCCTCACTTTCAGTGTTGTTTTTTATAGGCTTGTTGGAGTTGAGAGCCCCGGACTGGTATGAAGAAATGTGGTTCTTGGAACTTTTTTCTGTCCGTGGTTAATACATCAATCCAGTGTTTACCAGATGGCTACTGGATGAGAAGCATGTGCTATGTCTTGGCTCAGGGAGATGAAGCGGGAAAAGGACTGACATCTACTACGTGGCCATCTCAGGTCAAGAACTGGGGTAGGAACTTTGAAATCTCCAAGCTAAATGTGACAGGCATTTTAATGGAGAGATCCTACAGACAGCCCCTGACTTAAGATGGTTTGACTTATAAACTTTGGACTTTGGTACAAAAGTGATACCCGTTCAACAGAAAGCCTACATGGAATTTTGAATCTGGGCCTTTCCCCGGGGCTAGCGACAGGAGACGCAGTCCTCCTCTGTGATGCCAGGCAGTGGCCGCAGCTCCCGGTAGCCACGCGATCACGAGAGTCAACCGCCAACGTGTTGACGACCATCTACACCCACAGAGCCATTTCGTCTGTCACTTTCAGTATGGCGTTCCATTCATTATAGGAGATGTTTGATGCTTTATTGTAAAATAGGCTTGTGTTAGATGATTTTGCCCAACTATAAGCCAGTGTGAGTGTTCTCAGCACATTCAAGGTGGGCTCAGCTAAGCTGTGATGTTCCTAGTAGGTTAGGTGTATGAAATGCATTTTCGACCCAACCGTATTTTCAACCTTATACGGGTTTATTGGGATGTAACCCCATTGTTAGTGAGGGCGATCTGTACATGCATTTTTGTAGGGTCAGTTCAGGCATATGTCCAAAGTGTGAAGATTTCTTGGGGCCATTGATGATGAAGAAAGAGGATTAGGTTTTGGGGGTTGAGGTTTGAGTGCGAAAAATAAAAATACGTACATAGAGGTTTCCTATGGCTTTGGTGGTGGCTACAGTTTTGGTATGTAGAAAACAATGATAGATGGTAGTCCTGCAAACTTTGAACTGATTTTCAAAGGATGTTTGTGTGTGGAGTTTGAAGCCACAAAGATTGCCTTTAGAAAGCAAGAGAAGCCATTCCCTCCCCCTCTATATGAGATTATCTGGAATTTTCCATTCAGCTTTGGAGAGCTCAGGACTATGGTTTATAGGAAGAATTTTCCATGACTTTCTGTTGGTTCAGAATGTTACAGCTTTGCTTATCGGGCACACATACAGAACTAAAGCGTGAGTAAGCTGCATTTCTCTGGAGGTGTGCTCTCCACACGTTTGTCTCCTGCGGCAGCTGTTAATGGTTTTAAAGAGGGTCGTTATGGTCTGTCGTGTCAAAAGATGTCATTTCCTTCTGCCTTTTTCTTTGTGCTCATGCTTTTGAAAATGAGGGTACAATCAGACCTGAAAAAAATAGAACTTTGTGTCATGACCTACAAAAAGCAGTGTTGGCATGATACGAATTCTACTCTCCAGCGTGTGTGTCGGCAAATAACTGGAGGAAGTTGAGGTTATCTGAAGAGGGCTGTTTCTCAGACCCCATCTTGGAGGTCTTTCAACACAATTCTCACCCCAAGAAAGTAGCTAATTTGATTTGACTCTGGTGTAGCTCTGCTCTACCCTTGAGGGATCGTCTGAGCTGGCGGCCAGTGCCGCCTGAGAGGAGCCAGCTCCGTCCAGGGGGCCCAGCACCCGGCCTGGGTGGGCATGGGGGGCACACTGCAGCCAGTGTTCCCTTTCTACTGGGAGCAGAATGGATGAAGGCAAAGTATTTGGTCTGTGCGGTTAGACCCTGGGATCTGATTTTTTGCTTCTCTTTATTTTTAATTTAAAAAAATTTTTACATTTAAATTTTAGTTAATATACAGTGTTAATAATTGGTTTCAGAAGTCGGATGCAGTGATTCATCGCTGACATACAACACCCAGTGCCCATCCCAATGAGCGCGCTGCTTGATGCCCGTCCCCCATCTAGCCCATCCCCCACTGACCTCCCTCCATCAACCTGCGGTTCGTTCCCTATTGTTGAATCTCTTGTGCTTTGATTTCCCATATTCTCTTCTCCTCTCTTCCCGTATGTTCATCCGTTTTGGTTCTTAAATTCCACGTGTGCGTGAAATCAGCTACCCTGGAGAGCAGTACGGAGGTTCCTCAAAAAACTAAAAATAGCACTCCCCTACGACCCAGCAATTACACTACCAGGTATTTACCCAAAGGGTACAAAAATGCTGATTCAAAAGGGCGCACGCACCCCAGTGTTTATAGCAGTGCTGGCAACAATAGCCAAACGATGGAGAGAGCCCAGTGTCCATTGACTAAGGAGTGGATAAACACATGGTATGTACGTACGGTGGAATGTTACTCAACCAGCAAAAAGAATGAGATCTTGCCATTTGCAATGATGTGGATACAGCTAGAGAGTATTATGCTAAGCGAGATAAGTCAGCCAGAGAAAGACAGACGTCGTCTGGTTTCACTCATATGTGGATCCTCTTTGAATGGAAGGAAGAATGTGAAGTCATTAACATTAATTAACTGCTCACCGAGGATTCAGTTTGGGGCCTGGGAGACCCTACAAAGAGGCAGGAAGAGTGGAACCGAAGGGAGGAAGCTCCAGGGGCCATGGCAGGGGAGCGCAGACAGAGCCGCTGATGCTCGAGGGGCTGGACCTGGCGGCTGGCTGTCCTATCAGCAAAGGCTGGGTTTGGCTGGAGCTGTGGCCTGCACGTCTGGGGAGGATGAGGGGGGCAGTGGCAGGTTTCCCTGGGACTTGCACTTCATCGGCAGTTGGAAAGGCACTCTGCCTTCCAGAGCTGGCGTCCCTGGAAATGCAGCAGGCATCTGCCATTCACTAGCCTGCCCTCAACCAGTGCTTTATAGGCACTGTGCTCACCGAAGAGATTGGTTCCTACTAGCCTTATCTCAGTAGAGTGGGCAGGACTGGAGGCTTGGGGTCTCAGATGGGGTTGGTCGTGGGTGGCACATGTGGAACTGCAGACCTGGAGGAGGCCGGGCCCCGAGGAGAACCTGACAAAGTCCGGTCTGAGGGGCTGGCACCAAGGGGCCCCACCGGTGAGTGAGGCACAATGACAGGGAACATGGTTTGCAGGAAGTAGGAGTGTCTGTGCCACCCGTGGTTCTGAAATAAATTAACAACTAACAGTAGGTGTTTTACCTCGATGCTGAACGGAACCCAACATGTTGGGGTTCAAGGTTTTATGGCATCTAGTTAGTCAGTATGGGTCCTACCTGTGGGCCTCGGGACGGTCTTTGCTGTATGGAAAGATGAAATTAAGCGGCCAGAGGCAGAAATGGGTTTTATCCCAGGTTCTGTTATCAGCGGTTCCTTCCAGTCCTTTCGGAATGTCCACAGGTGCGCTCTAGTGCTAAATTCAGCTACCTTTGAAACCACACACAAAAAGGGCTCAACCAGTGATGGTCTCTCCCCCCAGCAAAGCCAGGGATTACATAATTCCACCTCTGGGACAGGCTCTGGAGCCATGTGGCCAGAATTAAAATCCAGTTCCACCACAAACAGCAGGGGGACGTTGTCCAAGTTAATTAACCTCTCTGTGCTTCAGTCCTTCGCCGGCAAATGGAGGCCATAGTTGCACCTTGTACCTTGTCCATCGTGGGGGTTTGCTGTGGACAGGAAATCCATGAGGGTGCCTAAGAGAGCACTTGGCTCTGGGAAGCCCTCAGTAGTTGTTTGCTGTGGTTTGTTAAGGGTCGCCCCACACATAACCAGAGAGGTAGTTTTGAATTACCCTGGTTGGCCTTGCTGGCTGTTTGGTGCAGGGAACAGAAGTGTGGGGCAACTTGGCTTTTCTGGACAGGTGACAGCCCCCCCCCCCCCAAGAAGGGTCCAGGGTTTTTAGTCTCATTGCTGTCCACCTGAGAAGACACTCGGCTCTTCCTGAACTGCTGCAGGTTAGGGATGACTCAGAGTCCCATCATCCTGGGCGTCAGGGACTCGGGGTGGTGAGTGTCGCCCAGGGCGGTGAGCTGGGGTGCCTCCCAGAGGAGCTGGGGACCTGGAGGGAGTTCCACTTCACACTTGCCCGTTCACCCTGCCTTTCACCTTTCCGCTCGGATGGACAAGATAGTTGGTCCGCTTGTAGAACAACCCCACATTCGCACCTGCGTATGAGACATTGCCTTTGCTCCTCCCACTTCTAGAATGATTTCATATTTACGACAGTGACTTTCGCTGCCTGCTGTGCCTCCAGGTCACCCCCAGAGCATTTAGAATGTGCACACTGAGGTCCCAACTTTGAGAAGTGCTCCAGTGGGGCCTCCGAGAAAATTCAGGCGTCAGCATTTTAGAAGATTCCTCAGATGAGCGGCCAGGGATAATAACCTCTTTGCTCTCACAACAGACTTGTGAGAGAGAATTGGACAATACCGTTGTCCCCATTTTATGGATGAGGAAACCAGTACTTAGCAGTTAAGAGCTGTCTGAGGGCACATAATTAGTTGGTGTACTTGCTCGGGGCCATTGCAGCTCCTTTCTGTAGCCAAGACTTCCTAATCTTAGGGGCTTAACCCGGCGGGTATTTCTTAGGGCATAGTTACCTGCCAACGGGTCGCTGTCTGTATTCTCTGAGGAGGCTCTCAGTCTTTCCTTCTTCTGTTCATGACCCTTTCCTCCCCTCTGTGGTTGCACATCTCAGGGTCCTTCAATCCCAGGAGTGTGGACAGAAGATAGATAGGGTCATGCTTCCGCAGGCCAGCACCATGGCCAGCTCCACAGTCTGCTTCCGCTGGCCAGACCTCAGGCACGCAGCCCCTAGTGTAGGTGGGTGTTCCTGTGTGTTTATGAGGAAACAACCCAGTCTGGCGGACATGTGGAGTTGTTTCCACCACTACTAACGACTTTAAGGCAATGAGATCTAAGCAGTGAGAATCTTCTTTACGTGGAGCCTAAGCTCTCACTGACATTTTATTTTACATTGTCTAGTTCAAGTAGGTGGCCATTTATCTCCATTGCTAAGGAGATCTCCATTTTTAAGGATGAAATCTCAGAGATTCAGAAAATTCCGGTGACTTGCAGAAGGCCATCGCCCCAAGAAAGGAGGGAGCTGGCTGCCCACATTCACCTCCCAGTGCTATGTCTGGGGTGATTTGGCCGGACAGCACTCGCCGCCCGTGGGGCTGGGGGCTACAACAAAGTCGGGGCCGAAGCTCAGGCTTCTGGACTGCCATTTGAGTGCACTTTCCCCATGACATGTGGTGAGCTTGCTGTGTTTCCGTATGGATGGCAGATTTAGGATTAAGCAAGTCTTCACTGACCAGAGGGGGAGAAAACAATTGAGGAGATTTTGCTGGAAGGTTTTGCTGTTGTTGCCAAGTACAAATACAGAATGTTTCTACTTCCTTTAAATCTGCTTGTGCCTCTCCTTGGGCGCCTTGTCTCTAAAAGCCATGTCACAGAAGATTCCATCTTTCCCAGATCAGCAGCCGCAGGAAGTGCAATTATTAGGGATATTATTTATAAGGCACAAGAGGACTTCTGCATAGCAGCCACCTCCCAGAGGAAATAAGCTTCCACTGGCTGTTTTCTCCTCAACACGGAGCAGGTAAATCTCCAGACAACGTTTGCCCCCACTCCAAATTAGCAAGGACTTTTCTGGAAACCAATAGCCTGAGGAGGGTTTCTCTTACTAAGCTGCATTTCTCTTCACTTGAGATGCCTCTCCCTGATGGTCATGTTTGTTCAGGTTGAGTCCAGCTGAAGCCCGTTCCCCCGGGAGCCGAGAGAGGCCTGCACAACAGGCAGCCACCGCCTGCCAGGAGCATATGGTCGGAAGGCATCTATCTCAGCAGCTCCAGCCTGACCAGCCAGTGCAGGGCTTTGAACTGTGAGCTCATCCTCCACGGAAGACAAATGGGGTTTAGCCGACACTCACCTTGGCCTGGTGACCTGTGGACATTGAGGCTCCAGGAGAATTCCACAGGCTCCCAGTGGTGTATATGAGTCATCCTGACCCTTAGGTCTGGCCGCACGGGAGGGACCCCACAGTCTTGCCTGCTGCTGCTCAGATGGAAAGCCGGGACCCTGAGCCCTCCCAAGGAGTCGTGTTCTTTCTCTCTTACGCCCGGCCACAGCTCACTTTCGATAATTACATGCCAGCTCATTAATTCCTCTCCCTCTCAGATGGAAAAGACACTGTGCGTCTCTCCTGCCCTGCTGGGCCCTGAGCCCTCACAGCATGGTGCAGCTGTCCTGCCTCACCCCAGAGGGGCTGGCGCTTTCTCACCCCGCACGGCCTCCCAACCATGAAAAGATCTGAGGACACAGTTAACGTGAGCACACAAACATGGAAAGCATATACACCATGTTCTCCCATGCCGTAGAGAACTAGGATGTTCTCATCGGGCCATTTTATCTGGCTCGCCTGAATTGCATAAGGAAGGTGACACCCCTCTGGCCTGAGGTCACAGGGGAGGACACACGTAAGAGGTAGACACGAGACGACGTGTGTTGCCTGTGCTGTCTGAACCAGCCAGGAGGGGGTTGGGGGTTGGTGGATGACAGAAGAGGAATCATCTCCTTTTCCTTCCAAGCTCTGTGTCGTGTTTGGTTTTTCCAGCCCCGAGACCGCCCTGCCTCTGAAGAGGTCTGTCCAACTTCGCTTGAGCAGCACTGGCTCTTTGCCTTTAGTCAGAAGCCTCTGAATAAAGACTACAGATCAGCTCAACTTCTCCTCCAAGGTCTGGTGTTGCTTCTGACACTTTTCGGAAACGGAATGCGGCCGACCAGCCTCAGCAAACAGTGCGTGCTACTCTCAACTGAGCTACCTGGAGGGCGGAGTAGAGACATCCAGCCGAAGCTCGGGGGGGCCCTGGTGCGGAGCAGCAGCAAACAGAGCCCAGAAGACTCCTCCCCCACGCCCACTCTTCCGGGATCATGAAATTATGGAAGTCTGAGCCAAACTCATCAATTAAACCAGAATCATTTATTTATCATTATATCTCCTGCCTGCTGCCTCCAATGATTTCTCATGAATTAATGAGCCAATGTACCTGCATATCAATATCTTGTTTTGTTTTAGCAGGACTAGATGTTCTTCTCAATGTCTGTCTGGTTTTCTGTTTTATCGATCCAGGTAGCAACTAAAGAATGAACCATGGAATGGATTCTTTCTTTAATTCTTTTTCTTTTTTAAATGGGCTTTTATTTTTATCGGTGATGAATGAAAGGGAGGTTGGCTTGGGGACATTTAGACTGAGGTCACCGAAGTGGCCCAGAGTTTGGAAGTTTTTATGAAACCCGCTGTGCAATTGGATTGAAACGGTGCTAAGAACAAGCTTCCGTGCCAGACTTGTGGCCAAGTCCATTTGGTTGCTGGCACAAAACTCGAGAAGAATGGTATTTGGTTTTGTTTATTTGGCATTTTGAATGCTGGTACATGTGGCTCCCAGCCCAACCGGAAACGGTCAGAACTGGAAATAGCAACTTCAGTAGCAGAAGAGTGGAGTCACCGGAGCATGACAGCACCTGCACGAGGTCCCCAGAGGGCCACCGAGAGCGCTTGCTGAGTGTGTGTGGTGCCTCTGGTTGGCACAGTCCCTTGGGCCCCAAGAGCCCCTCCCGCCCCTCCCCCCAGAGAAGAAAGCCCTGACAAAGAACTCCCTTGATCCAGCTCAGTTCCCCAGGGCTTGCAGCCTGCATCACAGAAGTTCCACTTGGCAGGCGGGGCAGTGGTGGGGCCCGTGACTGTCCTACTTTCTAGCAATGACAAATGAACGCACAGAGCCTCACATCTGACGCTAATGAGAACTCCTCTCTGGAGCTGGTGTTTTCATCAGGAGCCCCCACTGCTTGATTTGTAGTGTTTTGGACAAACACCCTGAGCGCTGTCTCTGGATCATTCCATAGCACGGTAGGTGGTGGAAATCGAAGCTCATCTCAATAGGGAGTGAAAGAAAAGGGATCGTTTGCAAGTCAGCTGTGAGACCTCAAAAAAATAAACCTCAGTTCATGTGCACTTTAAGAACTCAGAAATGATAAGAATTGTATTTTTCTTTTCCCTAAGAAAATTCTGTCTGGGGCAAAAGATGTCTGACTTTATGTATTATCATTCGTACCCAAAGTATTCGCTCTCGCTTAAGGCAAGTATTTGTTTGGAAGCAGCGGTTGGTGACGGTAGCCAAGATCATCAAACAAAAAAGCCGGTTTTTAAACAAAATGGTATTCCCTAAGGGTGAATCTGAACAATTTGCCAAATGCATTCTGAGATTGTAACGGAAAGCTTGGCGTGGGAAGGACCTGAGCAGTGATGTCACTGCCCCGCGTTTCAGAGGAGGAAGGTGAGGTGCCAGAAAGCCACACCCCTCCCGTCAGAGAGCAGGAGAGCTGGACGGCCGGTGGGCAGTGTTCTCCTGCCAGCATTTCGGGATGGAGCGATGGAAGGAATTACGATAGTGGCAGAAGCAGCCACTGACAAGGCAGATGTTATTGTCTCCATTTTACAGGTGGTAAAACTCAGGCTCGGGAATGTTGAGTCGCCTTTCTGGCATCATAGAGAAGAGAGTGTGGGACCTGGCTGGTGCCACTGGAGATCCAGTGTCCTTGTTCTTTTCCCATTATAGGAAAGTCCTTTCCACTGTCTTGGAAACAAAACAAAACAAAACAGGAAGCCTTCTTCCAAATAACCTAATGATCAAAAACCTATCAAAAATAGCCAGAGTATGGAAAGAGCCCAGATGTCCATCAACTGATGAGTGGATAAAGAAGATGTGGTATTTACACACAATGGAACAGTACTTGTCCATCAAAAAGAGTGACATCTTGCCAATTGCAACACCGTGGATGGAACTAGAGTGTATTATACAAAGTGAAATAACTCAGTCACAGAAAGACAGGTATATGATTTCAATTCCAATTCATATGTGGAATTTAAGAAACAGATGAATGTAGGTGAAGGGAAGGAAAAATAAGATAAAAACAGAGGGAAGCAAACTGTAAGAGACCCTTAAATACCGAGAACAGACTGAGGGTTGCTGCAGCGGAAGGGGTTGGGGGATGGGCTAAACAGGTGACGGGCACTAAGGAGGACATGTGTTGGAATGAGCACTGGGTGTCGTATGTAAGGGACGAATCACAGGCTTCTACTCCTGAAACCGGTATTATGCTGTGTTAACTAACTTGAATTTAAATCAATAAATTAAAACTAAAACCTGAATGTAAGAGCTAAAACTGTTAAACCCTTAGAAGAAAACAGGCATGCATCGCCTGCAAAATAGAACCAAATGGAAATTCTAGACCTCAAAAATATAATGTCTGAAATGAAAAACAAATTGTTAAATGTGATGTTGGTTTAGGCAACAATCTCTTAGATGTGGCCCTGAGAACACAACAGAGGAAGAAGTAGATGAACTGCACTTTGTTGAAATTAAAAGCTAGTATATCCATGAATGCCTCAAGGACTTGGAACCATGGCACATGCAGCAGGAGGACATTTTGGCACATCGTGTATCTGACAGGAGACTCGTATCTAGAACACATGAAGAACGCTATAATTCAATAATAAAAGGTAAATAACCCCATTAAAAGGAGGCATGTATTTTGCAGACCTCTTTTTTTAATCATCGAACAGTCTATCATCACTGTTGTAAAGTTCCTGCCGTGTTATTCCATCCGCCACCTGTCTCCCCATCTTGCTCGCCATCTCTTGGTCTGTTTCGGTGAGATTATTCATTTCCTTGTCCTCTGGATGTGTAATAACATTTTTTTATTTACTTAGAGAGATGGAGAGAGCATGGGAGGGGCAGAGAGAGGAAGAGAGAACTGTGAGATCATGACTTGAGCCAAAATCAAGAGTCGGACGGACACTCAGCCGACTGAGCCACCCAGGCGCCCTGGGATGTGTAATAGCTTTTCTTTTTTTTTTTTTTTTTTTTTTTTTTTTTTTTTTTTTTTTTTTTTAATTTTTTTTTTCAACGTTTTTTATTTTATTTTTGGGACAGAGAGAGACAGAGCATGAACGGGGGAGGGGCAGAGAGAGAGGGAGACACAGAATCGGAAACAGGCTCCAGGCTCTGAGCCATCAGCCCAGAGCCTGACGCGGGGCTCGAACTCACGGACCGCGAGATCGTGACCTGGCTGAAGTCGGACGCTTAACCAACTGCGCCACCCAGGCGCCCCTGTAATAGCTTTTCATAGAATGTCACACACTGTGGATTGTATGTCGTTGAGAATTTGAATTGAAACTTTAAAGAGTTTGAGTTTTGTTCTGGGACGCAGTTAATATCGTGGCTGCTCCGTTCTGTCCTGTTGAAGCTCGTTGTCTGGCTTGGTGGTGGGAGTCAAGATCCAAGGTCAGGTCACCACCCCCACGCACTCTGGCTACTCGAGCAGACTCACCAGTGCAGCCACTGCTGTGCCTTGATCTCCACTTCTCTGTGCTGCGGGTGGGACAGTGACCCTCTCTGTGGACTCCTCTGGCCAGAGTTCAAGCTTGCCTGGTCCTGCCCCTTCTCTCAAGGGCACAGCCCCACCCTGTCTGTAATCCAATCCCTGAAAGCTTTTGTTTTATGCATTTTGTCCAGTTTTATGATTCCTTCTTAGTGGAGGGTGAATCTGAGGACTCACTTGTATATGATGACCAGAGCCACTGGTATCTCCTACGTTATTAGAAAAAATTATTTTTGACGTTTATTTATTTGTGAGAGAAGGGGGAGGGGCAGAGAGAGAGGGAGACACAAGATCCAAAGCAGGATCTAGGCTCTGAGCTGTCAGCACAGAGCCTGATGCCGGGCTTGAACTCACAAGCTGTAAGATCATGACCTGAGCCAAAGTTGGAGGTTCGGCCGACCGAGCCACCCAGGCTCCCCTCTCCTACCTTATTTTTAATCACTCTGTTTTATATGTATTGACGTGCTTTGCGATGTTTGAATTCAAATGGGAAGAAATTCAAGAGAAAGAAATTAACAAACCTTTTAATGTTGAATATTCCTTAGACAAGCCTTAGGTTTACTTAAACAAATTTAGGTCTTTTTATTTTGTTTAGAAATTAAAAATTGGGTGTGGGGCACCTGGGTGGCTCAGCCGGTTAGGCATCTGACTCTTGATTTCAGCTCAGGTCATGATCTCACAGTTCATGGGAAGGACTCCCGCATTGGGCTCTGTGCTGATGGCTCAGAGCCTGCTTGGGATTCTCTCTCTACCCCTCTCTCTGCCCCTTCCCTGCTCTCTCTCTCAAAATAAATAAATAAACATTTAAAAAAAAAAAGAAATGAAAATTTAGGTGAAACCAAATTCAATAAGGGATATCTGTTTGAGTTACCCTCAGATGATTCTACTAGATGAGACGGCAGTGCTCAGGAAAACATCGTCAAATTCTTATTTCGTAGATGCAAAAAGTTAGAGGTCAGCTTCCACTTGTGATAGGATCGCACGTGGAAATGACTTAGGACACATGCTGTTGTCTGTATCGTCTCGCTTCTGGAATGCTGCTCTGTGCTCCTTCCGGCTTCCTGCCTTGATTGGCGTGTAATCTGCCTAGCTCCCTGTGCTGCAATTCCTTCTGAGAATTCACTCAGACTGTACGAGGGGCAGAACATGAGCTCTTTTCCAAGCCCTATCGAGTATCTCCAGTCTTCTGGCTTTAAACAGGGAAGTCTGAGGCTCAGTCTGGGCTAGTCCACGTGTGAGGGAAGAGAGGTTCGGAGCCATCCACCTGCGGGTCCCCTTCACCTTCTGGAAGCCCTCATCTCTCCGCTCGCTCCCCATCATTTTTCTCAGGCTCACTCTGGCCTGGGCACCCCACCCGCATCAGTCCAGGGAGGGGTTCATGACTGCAGCTGGTTTAGTGTGTTTTGGGAGGTTATCGCTAGAGTAAGGAGAACCCAACACAGCAGGGGTCTTGGTCAGTCTACCTCAAAGCGAGGACTGTGGGAATTTCTGAGCTCGCACAAAAGGGCTGAGAGGTAGGGGCTCATCTTTTTCCGGTGTGTCCCCCTTGCCTTTTATTTGATGTTTCCATCTGGTGCGAGCTTCAGGACAGCCTTGTCTGTGGCTCTGTGCTATTTCACTCCCTCACTGTTCCAGTCAAAATAATGCACGAGCTGGCTGTTCTGGTTCTGTTTTCCCGTTCCTTGCACCCTCTTACTATACATCCCTCCGTGGGCTAAAAGTGAAGCCTCCCTTCTGACTTTGCCTGTGTCTGAAGCAACAGTTCTGGTCTGGAAGGAACCCGGACGAAGTGGTCGTTAATGATCCCCCCTCGAAGGTCAGACCACCCAATTCATAATCTTGTAACACCTGGATATTTGTAAAACCCATTCCTTACGAGGCTCAGGATGTGACATGGGGGATGATCCAAGTTTCGTTCAGCACTTGAACTTCAATAAATGAAGTTGTGGAGAAACTGTTTCCCCATCGACATACCTGCCTCAGTGGAATGAGAAAGTACGATGTACCTGAGTGTTGGTTATTTGGCTCAAACGCAATGCAGTCCGGGGGTTGTGGATGCCACAGTCTTCTCTGCCCTCAACATCGTTTCTGCCCTCACCTTATTTGGCTTTTCAGCAGTGCTTGACGTAGGTGACCTCCGTCTTGGAACCTTCTCTTGTGGTTTGTTTCTCTTGTTGCACTGGCCACTCCTTTTTGATTTCCTTGATTGAGCCCATATCCTCTGTCCAACCTCTTCACGGTGAAATACTATAGCGTCCAAGCTCTCCCTTCTCTTTCCGGGTGTCTCTCATTCCCAGGTGAGCTCATCCCAGTCCACGGTCTTACAGACCACGTATGTGGCGATGATCCCCATTTGTGTCTCTGCAGCCTTGTCCTCACATTGACGTCCAAACTCAGTTTTCAGAACGCCCATCTGACCGCCCCACTTATAGTCCTCACTCAGTTAAGATGAAACTCCGCACCCACACAGCCTATTGAAACTGTATCTTTACCGTAGTGTCCCATCTCGGTGGCACGGCCAGCTGCCATTTGCTCAGATCAAACACCTTGGAGCTGTTATTCATTCCTCTTTTCCCTCACGTTCTATGTAATCCATTTGTGAAGTCCTACCAACCCCATTTTCAACAAGTACCCTCAGTCACTCACCATTCCCCACTCCACTGCCACCACACTAGTCCTAGCCACCATCGTCCCCCTCTGGGGTTCCTGGAGTCACTCCCAAAAGGTCCCCCTGCTTCCCTCCACCTCTCCCATAATCCCCTTCTTCACAAGGACCCAGAGTGGTCCTTTTACAATGTGAATCAGATCAGATGACTTTGACTCGCCCGCTTTTGTGGTTCCCCTCGGCACAGCACAGCCTGAAGCCCCTCACCAGGACCCACAGAGGTGTGTACCCTGTTTCTCTGGCCCCATAAGATCCTGCTCCCCTGAACTCTCTTTACGCCAGCCATATTGGCCCACTCTCTATTCCTCAAACGTGCCAAGTTCGTTTCTGCACTAGACCCTTTATCTCTGTTGTTTCCTCTGCCTGGAATGCTCAGTACAGGTCTTCATGTGGCTGTGTCCTTTCCATAGTTCAAGCCAACCCAAATGTCCCCCCCTCGGGAGAGACTTTTACCCGCTGGTCTACATAGACCCTGGCCCCACCCCCCAGTCACACTATTTCCTCGTTCTGTTTCATTTCCCTTCTACACATGAATCACTATTAAGACATTAAACAAAGAAATAGTTAGATTCGCATTTCGCTTTCCACAGTAGAGAAGGGCCTTGTCTATTGTTTTCTGCTGTATCTCCAATGCGCTCAACAGATATTTTTGAAGTCAACACTATGTAAATTATAAACATTTAAACATTGAGTTTTGAAAGCATGTTTGTTTGTCTCAGCGATGCCAAGAAACTGGCATGCATGGTAATAAAACATCTGAATTAAGAATCAGGAGGCTTGGCCCCTGGCCAGAACGTTGACATTGCCTCAGGTGACTCTTAGCTTCCGTTGGCGCATATGTTTGATACTCGTGATATCTCCTTTGTCTTCCTCATGGGGTTAGCGAGAAGATCACATGAAATAAGGCATTGGTAAACACACACGGAATCATAATGCACTGCACACACGTTAGGTTTTTGTTTGTCGCACGCTGAAAGAGCCGCTTGAAACGTTTTCTTTGGCAGCGTGTAGAAAGAACAAGGTGAAATGCACGTGACTGAGACTGTTCAAGAAATGCCTGATCTTCATGGCCGCAGCTTTACCATGCACACCCATAGGACCAGCCGGGCACCCCGTGCTGGGGGTGGTGGCCAAAGCAGGGTGATTTGCACCCACCACACCCATCGAGATGCTACCACCGGCCGTTCCCTGTCCTGCTGTCCCCTTAGAGATGGCTTCCTTTTGGCATTGACCATGGACGTCTGTGTTGCCCATTGCAGTACCCGCAGAGCCCTGCGCAGCACATGGCACCTGCTAGATGTTCTGCAAGGGACAGGGGGATCGGGTGCTGGTGGAAGAAATGGCACCCCAGCCCCGGAAAGGGTCAAGAGTGAACACCACCGCCCATACTTGCCCGTTTGGTGGTATTTCATCCACTCCACAGCTAGTCTCAAAATCGCAGGCTTATTTTTTTCGTGAATGAGTGGAAGCCAACTCTTTGTGGAGTCTGAGAACAGGCAGCTGCCCCAGTGGCTGGAGAAGAAAGAACGGTTCACAAGCTTTCTGAGCTCACAGCCTGGCCGGTCTGGGCTTCTCAGTAGAGTGGTTGCCATGACATTGCATCACTCGCGCCGGAGGGGAACCTTCCAGGCAGTTCCCGTGCTAAGGGCACAGGGTGACTGTGATACTAAAAGAAGCGTTTCTTGCTCTTCATACTCAGAGGAAATCAAGGGGAACTTAAACTCATTAAAAGCCGGCCGAGCACATTTGCACGAGGGGAATGCGGGTCCAGGCGGCTTCCTGCGCATCAGCCTGTCTCCCGCAGGAGAGGCCCAGAGCCCCTCCTGTGCCTGTTTGTTCTTAATTAAGAGGGATCCTTGGGGGATGAGAAAAGGTTCATAATGGCACCCACCACCGCCCTCTCGCTGCTGCTTTGACACCCCTTCCCCGGACCTGCAGCGTCTCGCACCGGCCCTCGGCCCTCAAAGCAAGCGGGAAGGCGGAAACATGGCAAGAGGCAAGACAGACACGATGCACGGTGAGAACGATTGCAGGAGATTCTAATGCACATGAATAACGCAAGCCTCCATCATGTTTGTTGTGTAGGATGCCAATGCTTAATGTTGATCATTGGCAAAGGGAAGCGGCTGCCCCCCGCTGTTGGCACCTCGTGCGTTCCGGCTGCGAACCTGAGGCGAGTCGCGGTTCCGCACAGGCCCCATTTAAGAGTTTACCTTTTTCAAGTTTAATTTTGCGAATAATGTGATGTTTAGAAGAGGGAAACAAACATCCTGTGTGAAGTCAGTCTTTCCCCATTCTTTCCACCCCTATCCAATATTTACTTGCCTCGGACATTTTATTTTCCTTCCTCTTTGTCCTTCCTCTGCTTCTTCTCCCCCTCCTTCCCCTCCCCTCCTCCCCCTCCCCCTTCTCTCCCTCCCCTTCCTTCCTCTCCTCCTCCCTCTCCTCTCTCCCCTCCCCCTCCTCCTCCCTCTCTCCTCTCCCCCTCCCCCTCCTCCCTCTCCTCCCCCTCCCGCTCCCCCTCCCCCTCTCTCCTCTCCCCCTCCCCCTCCTCCCTCTCCTCCCCCTCCCCCTCCCCTCCTCCCTCTCCTCCCCCTCCCGCTCCCCCTCCCCCTCCCTCTCCTCCCCTCCCCCTCCCCCTCCTCCCTCTCCTCCCCCTCCCACTCCCCCTCCCTCTCCTCCCCCTCCTCCCCTCCCCCTCCCCCTCCTCCCCCTCCCCTCCTCCTCCTTCTCCTCCCCCTCCCCTCCTCCTCCCCCTTCCTCCTCCCCCTCCCTTCCTCCTCCCTTCCTCCCCCTCCCCTTCCTCCTCCCTCTCCTCCCCCTCCCCTTCCTCCTCCCTCTCCTCTCCCTCCCTCTTCTCTCCCTCCCCCTCCTTCCTCTCCCCCTCCCCCTCCTTTCTCCCCCTCCCCCTCCTCCCCCTCTCCTCCCCCTCCCCCTCCTCCTCCCTCTCCTCCCCCTCCCCCTCCTCCCCCCTCTCCTCCCCCTCCCCCTCCTCCCCCTCCCCCTCCTCCTCCCCTGTTCCTCCTCCCCCTCCTCCCCTCTTCTCCCTTCCTCCTCCCCCTCCTCTCCCTAACCCTCTTTCCTCTCCTCCTCCCATCCTCCCCTCCTCCCTCTCCATCCCCCCCTCCTCCCTCATCTCCATCCTCCCCTTCCTCCTCCCTCCTCTCCCTCCTCTCCCTCCTCTCCCTCCCTCCTCCTCCCCTCCCCCTCCCCCGTCCTCCCCCTCTTCCCCTCCTCCTCCTCTCCCTCCTCCCCCTCTTCTCCCTTCTCCTCCTCCTCCTCCTCCTGCTCTCCTTCTCCTTCTTTTCCTTCCTCTTCCTCTCCTCCTCCTTCTTCTAACTTAATTTTCAACACTGGGCTTCATATTTAACACATACAGTGTAACTGGCTTCAGTAGCAAATCATTTTTTTTCTCCAGTGATGTTTGATGACACGGCCAATAGCACATAGAAAGCAGCCACATTGTTTTTCAGATCCCCTCTTCGGTGAACGTGCTCATTAAAGAATTGTATCAAGAGGAAGCACTTCTATAATGTGATTGTCTCCAAATGCTGAGGCTGGTGTTCCTATCGGTTCAGTAATAGCTTACAAACAATGACTCAAAATTAGTTCTTCACAGCTTATAGTTTTTCCCCTCTTCATAAAACCTTTATCGAACAACCGTTGCCAATAATAATAGACGACAGTCTGTTAAATCCAGTCTTCCTAAACAAAATGGGTCTTCCTCTAGGTCACAGAAAGTCTCTTTCAGGGAGCTCATACGGAGGTCCTGGTGGCCTTCAGATGCTCTCGTTTCTACGGGAACTACTTCCACTGTGGAGTCTGGGCGACCACATGGGATCCCACCCCAGGCCGTTCGTAGGATGTGTGAACGGTCCACCTGCGTTTCTCCTGCGGATCACTCGCCGAACTGGCATGCCCAGGGTTCAAATGAAGCTGTATGACGTTTTAGGCAGGCACACACACACACACACACACACACACGTCTTACTCTTTCTTTCTTTCTTTTTTTTCAGCTTTTTTTTAAAATATGAAATCTATTATCAAATTGGTTTCCATACAACACCAAGTGCTCGTCCCAACAGGTGCCCTCCTCAGTGCCCATCACCCACCCTCCCCTCCCTCCCACCCCCCATCCACCCTCAGTTTATTCTCAGTTTTTAAGAGTCTCTTACGGTTGGCCTCCTTCCCTCTCTGTAACTTTTTTTTTGGACATCTTACGCTTTCAAACACCCGCTTTGTTTGGTTTGCATTCTGAATTCTCCATCTCTGTGTTTTCAGTCGTTTTCTTCAGCTACCAAATGCCACAGAGCTTCTCCGTGGCGGGTTAGTGGAAGACCTTCGACTGCTGTGAAGGTACTGGTGAGGAGAGGGAAGGAGAAGAAGAAGGCGAGAGAGAGGCAGAAAGACGCAAGAGAGTAAATAGGCTGATCCATGACTTTGAGCCCTTGTGGATCTCCACATCTCGACCTCCACGTTGCACGTAGCTGTCGAGAACATGGAAAGATTAGCCTGAAAGTGTGCATGTGGTTAGAGTCCGAGTTGGGACTCATCTGAGTTCTGATCCAGAGCGTTTCTCCCAGCTGGCCAGCGTTTCCGCACCATTCACTTCGTGTGTTCAGCGTTTCAGTGCGTATTCGTTTGGCGCTGACTTTTCTCCCACGTGGGGGTCAAGCCTCTGAACGCTGTGAGGGGATTTACATCGTCGCTGAGCCCAGTGAGCTCGGATCGGATTCTCACCGTGGAGGTCACTGTCAGCCCACAGATGGGCCCGAAGGCTGCCAGCCAGCACGTGGGGCGAGCGCAGAAGCAAAGAGAGGAGTGTGTGAGGACCCAGGGACGGCTGGGGAGAAGCAGGAGGTGACGACAAGGCCCCCCAGAGAGGGTAGACCTGAGGGAGGAACAGGCACAAGAGTCCGCAGCCGACTGAGCAGGTGGCAGACGTGCGGGAGGCACTGCCCACTGCCGGGGGTGCGGAGTGGGGAGGGCGGGAGCCCCGAACGGAGACTGGCATGAGGGTGACGGGCGAGGGCACGAAGTCCCAGAGCAAGCCTGGGATCCGAGAACTGGAGGAGTCAGGGAGCCGTAAATACGTTTCGCAGCATTTCCTTTGACTCGGTCACCACGAGCCCCCCGAGCCTGGGGAGCGGTGGCCTCTGACTGCTGCGTGGCTCCGGAGCCCGGCGTGCCCCGGAGGGGTGACCCGGGGAGAAGCCTGTCCATGCCGCGAATAGCAGCATCTCTGTTCCTTCCTTCTGCCCCCGCCTCACGCGGCTCCTGCTGAGTCAGGTGCAATCAGGAGAGGCCCCGAGAAGCCTCGCGGGAGGATAGGGAGGACGGGGAGGACGAGGAGTGCTTCCTGACGATCCTCCAACCTTCATGCATCTTCACGTGACCGTGTGGGAGACACCAGGAGTCCCGGAAGCGGGGCTGTCCCTGACGTGTGGGGCTGGGGCTGGTGACACGAGATTTGGAGGGGCTGCTGTCTCCTTCCTCCCAGGGGGTTGGACAGAGTCTGGGGTGTGCCGGCCCCTTCGCCTCACTCTTTCCTTTTGAGAGGCAATTAAACTTTTACGTGCAAATGCATATGTAAAGTGCTCTGCACATTTAGAATCAGGCTCCTCTCCTGACCCAGGTCACGGACCCTAAGCCTCTCTATTCCGTTTATCTGTGGCTGCATAAACAACGAGCCTCGTACATAGCTATTGTAAATAATTATTTTACTGTTTTTTAAATAATTGTAGGGGTGCGTGTTTCAGGCACTGCTTGCACGGGCAGTTCTCTTCCATGTGGCGTCCCCGGAGGTCCCTTGGTGGTGCCCTCAACTGTCCTCCCTCCCAGGTGCTTCCGCAGGGATGGCTGGAAGCCAGGCCCGTGTGGTCACCGCAGCACGTGGTTGGGTCCTCGTGCATGGTGGCTCGGGTCCCCCTGAAACCGTCTGCCTACGGTCTCAGGCAGGAGCTGCAAGGCTTTTTCTGGACCAGCCTTGGAGGTCCAGAGCGACGTGGGCTGCATTCTGCTGCTCCAGCAGATAGTTAAGGCCAACTCAGATTTCAAGGGAGAGGTATTAGACCCTACCTCTCAAGGGGAGGAGTCTCAGAGCCACCAAAGGTTCCCGCCAACACTCCTGACAGGTGGGTAAAGATGAGCACAGACTTGGGGCGTGGGTGCGGAAGGTGGCGGAAGATGTCGAGCAGGGGAGGCCATGATGACGATAGTGCCACTTGCGTTTTATTTTGCATGGAGACAAAAATAATAAGTTATCACAACATCGGCCACCAGACCTGTTCTTAGTAAGAGGAAGCACTTTCTTTAGAAATATGAGTTCGAAGAGTTGCTTGAACGTGGGAAGTAAGACACGGAGGACCCAAGCTACACAGAAATGGTGATGCCATGCTGGGTGGGAAGGGGAGGGGGCGATATTTGTGTGGCCTTGGAGAGGCCAGGAGAGAGGAGGAAATAGAAGACACGTGGGCTGCCCTGAGCCCTCCCTCCTCAAATGTTAAGCCAGGTCTTGTAGGCTAACCGTGGCTTCGTAGGAGCGTCGTCCATGTGTATGTGCGGGGCACAAGGTTGAGGAAGAGGCCGAAGGTCGTATCTGACCCTGGGCAAAGAGACAGGAGTGGAAAGAGTTGCTCGCCAGGGATGACGGACACACCCTCCCGGATTCAGAGACATCGCAGCGAGGGTTTTGGACTTCCCCCAGGAAAGACAGCTTGTCTCAATCAGAAGTCACAGGGTAGGGAGATCCCGACGACCATCTGGCTCACGTGTGGTTTATGGTGTTGACAGCTGTCTGCTTCTCAGCTTCTGACCAAGTGTCGGCCCGGGACCAGTTCCCTTACCCTTCCGGGGGGAGGAGCCTCTTAAAGCCAAGGCACTAGATAATGGTCGCGATCATAAACCGGGATTCCCTTTGGTTCCCCTGCACAATGGGCTAATCTCTGTCTCACTTAAGGCTCAGGACTCCATGAGTGGACCTTTAGAGATTCCAGGATACCTAGAGTGGATTTTGCCAGTCCTGCCTCTGAGGCAGCAAAGGCACACGCTTACCCTTGGCACCTGTGAAAACTTGGTTCACTTCCACTAGGAGTTGTGGCCCCAGCTCTGGCACTAGCTAGTTACGGGACCTGACGCAGGAGGAGTGGTGCCTCCGGGATCAGGTCTGGAGACGGCTCTGCACACGCAAGTGCACACACATGCGTGCACACGTGCAGATGCACAGGGACACAAGTGCACACACACAAAGACACGTGTGCACACACGTACACACACGGATGCACACTGCTCCAATCTGCGTTTCACAAATCATAGAAAAGGGCATGCTTTTTCATGACCATTTTGCATCACAAAAGCTTATAGGTCTTTGCCCTGTGGCTTGACGGATTGGTACATTTGAAGCATCGTCTTTGTATTTGTTAACAACAGGTTGTGATATCGGGAAGATTTACCCTCCTCCCACTGTATTTTATATTGTTTTCACCACTTAAAAATGGAGAACATGATTATAAAATATTTGTCTCTGTTAAGAATATATCCGTGGGGCACCTGAGTGCCTCCGTCGGTTGAGCGTCTGACTTCGGCTCAGGTCATGATCTCGTGGTTCGTGAGTACGAGCCCCGCGTCGGGCTCTGTGCTTACGGCTCAGAGCCTGGAGCCTGCTTCTGATTCTGTGTCTCCCTCTCTCTCTGACCCTCCCCCGCTCGTGCTCTATCTCTCTCTCTCTCAAAAATTAATAAACATTAAAAATTACATCAAAACAGTTATTAGAAGTTAGGGCTGTCCAGACATCTTACCTGTCTGATTTTAGGTTGAGTTCTGCTACTGTTAAATGCTTCCCTGTGACCTTTGGTATTCTGATTGTTCTGGGAGCTTCTGCTTATAGTCACTCCATCTGCCAGGAAAGAAAGCTGTATACCAGGCTGCATAATTTCCTCCTCAGCTGTAAAGTATTAAAAAAAAAAAAAAGTATGGTGGAGAAGGAGTTAGGGAGAAAACACAGCATTTATCGTTTGAATTAAAGACCAAACCTGGCAAAGAGTCCAGCTGTCAATCCATGAACAGCGTGTGTTGTTGGACGCCCAATTCAGAGAATTTGAAGAGTTGATATATTTATACGTGAGCATCAACAGCACCCAAACCACTTTCCTGCGCATTATTTTTCTTGTCACCCACAAATCATGTTGCAAAAAGATTGATGGTAATTGAATAAATTGCCGTGCGTACTTAAAGACCGGGCTTGTTGGAGAGAGAACAGATTTATTAGGTGATCGATTTCATTTTTTCCTTTTCTGCCAGTGCTTCCTTCCAAACATAGGCAACTAGAAAAAAACAGGCTGAGGTCTTCAGGGGATGGCTCAGAGAGGTGATGTAACATTAGGGAAAACGCTGAACTGGAAATCGGACTCCTGGGTATAGATTCACTGCCGGCTCTCTCTGGTTTACATAATTTCTGAAATCCCTCTTGGCTCGTACATTTTATGGTTTCCCAACGTGATCCTTGTTTCGAGGTTTGTCGGCTGACTCTTCCCTATATGATTATGCTGTCTTCACGCGTGGAGTCCCGACAGCTGGACTTCTGCCCCTGTGGGTTTCAAATCTTCTGGATGCTCCCCTTTTCAGTCTCCTACTTCCATTCTCTAACCTGGCCAGGCACCAAAGTCTTCGTGAGATGCTACACGCCGATATTTTGTAATACCAACATTTCTAACTTGTAGTTCTGTGGCAAGAACCGGGGTCCTCTGGCTAAAACTGTCACCCAAGAGCTCTGTGTGGACTAAGCCACAGGTCAGGACTTGAGGATGCTTGCCTTCCCATGGGGTCGAAAACCCTATCACCCACAAGCTTGCCTGATTCCCAAGGTCATGATTTTGGGGAGAGGGGTGAGCATTGAAGCATTGGTCCTAGGACGCCTCTTTTATTTTTCTTTCTCTTTTTTTCTTTTTAAATTTAGTGTCTAGTTGGCTAGCATACAGTGTATACCGTGTGCTCTTGGTTTCGGGGGTAGATTCCCATGATTCATCGCTTACATACAACACGCAGTGCTCATCCCAAGTGCCCTCCTCAATGCCCATCACCCATTTTCCCCTCTCCCCTGCCCCCACCCCATCAACCCCCAATTTGCTCTCTATATTTAAGAGTCTCTCTTATGGGTTTGCCTCCCTCTCTGTTTGAAACTATTTTTTCCCCTTCCCTCCCGTATGGTCTTCTGTTAAGTTTCTCAAATTCCACATATGAGAAAGAACATATGATATCTTTCTATGACCGACTTATTTCACTTAGCATAATATCCTCCAGTGCCATCCACGTAGTTGCAAATGGCAGGATTTCGTTCTTTCTTATTGCCGAGTAGTATTCCATTGTATATATAAACCACCTCGTCTTTATCCACTCATCAACTGATGGACGTTTGGGCTCTTTCGATGATCTGGCTCTTGTTGAAAATGCTGCTTTAAAGTAGGAAGCCCCTTTTAAAAAGTGTTCATACCATGAGCAGTGACCATTGAGTTATCGGTAACGTTTTATGCTAACCAGGTGCCCTGATTATTTTCTCTTCCTTTATGCTTTACAACTGAGAAGGGATGATAGCAAGTGAAAGTCTAGAGGTGAAGAATAAATGTAGCTCAGAAGCCAAGAAAAGGCCACACTGAGTGTGCGCGGTCTGGTGGATGGGGAGAGAAGTGAGGAAGGTAGTCGAGGGGTAGGGGGATACCCTGGGAGGAGGAGTTGGGATGCTGCTGAACATGGTGTCCTTCACTAAAGTCTGGCAGTGTGGACTTAACCACACTGGATGGTCTCCTTCCATCCTGGAGCGCCATTGTGTTTATCTACGCAGCCCTCCCCCTGTCGACTGTGACAGTGACCCAAAGTCCTGCCTGGTTCTGAGCATGGCCACCCCTTCCTTAACACTTTAAACCTTTCCGTCTCTTGCACACTTATTGTTTCCAGTGCACGTTGTGACACACTGGAAGGCCATGAAATGTAGCGGGACAAGACGAACTTAGAACAATAAAATATAACACAAAAACAACACCCATGCACAGTAGCTAGTAGAGGAACAATTAGGTTGTGGAACTCTGTCTATTGCATGTGGATTTAGTATATGTTTCCTGCGTTGCTATTTAAATGGATTGCGTGTGACAGATTTCAGTCGCTTAATTTTGACAACTTTGGAGCCTTTTTTTGAGTGTGGAAAGGAAGAGGGATGACAACCCAGCAGGCCTGAGTTACTCAAACCATGCACGTTCCCTGGGAAGACCTGTTTTCAGGACTGGCCCTGGCAGGCTCCTGGGAAATGGGCTCCCAGCTCTTGGAACATTCTGCCCCGTAGGAGTGTTTCTGTTACCGGGGACCTTGCGCCACATGGTACCAGTTCGATCAGTTGGGTTATCCCAACAGTGTGATCGATGGTGGCAGCCTGAGTTTGCTCTGGGGGAGTCTGAAGGGTTGAAGTGAGTCATGTAGGAGTTATGTGCCTACATCCCTAACCCCCAATAAACACCCTGGACACCGAGGCTTAGGTGAGCTCCCTTGGTTGGCAACATGGTTTCTGGAAGAATTCAATGTGTCCACGAGACTTCACTAGCAAAGGACACTTGGAAGCTGACACCTGGTTTCCCCTGGACTCTGCCTCATGTACCTTTTATTTTTTCTGACTTTAATCTGTATCCTTTGGCCGCAATAAGTCATAATTGTGAATATATGGGCTTTTCCAAGTCCTGTGAATCCTAGTGACTCATCAAGCCTTAGGGTGGTCTCAGGGACCCCCCACTTAGATGCAGAGATAGGACCTGAGAAATTATGGAGCTTACTGGAACACACACACACACACCAAGGTTGAGCCTGAAATATGACTAGACCATGGGGTATCAGGCTGCAGTGGAGGGTCCACACTAAATGACTCCCTTTTTAAGTGAGATGGTGGGAAGAAATGACCTTTTCTCTGTTTCTGACAACAGTGATTTTTGGACACTTGTTCAAGTGCTATCGGTGGGTTTCACTAGGCAAGAGCAATAGAAACCAAATATTTTACCCTGTTTCTTTTTTTAACTTTTTATTTTTTTAATGTTTATTTTTGAGACAGAGAGAGAGAGAGAGAGAGAGAGAGAGACAGAGCGAGAGCAGGGGAGGGGCAGAGGGAGCGGGAAACACAGAATGCAAAGCAGGCTCCAGGCTCTCAGCCATCAGCACAGAGCCCGATGCGGGGCTCAAACTCATGAACCACTAGATCATGACCTGAACCAAAGTCGGAAGCTTAACAGACTCAACTACCCAGGCGCCCCTACCCTGTCTCAGTTTCAATCAAGGGAGACAATGGCACAAACGTGGTGTAAAACATTAGGGCTTATTCTGAACTTTTTTTTTTTTTTAACGTTTATTTATTTTTGGGACAGAGAGAGACAGAGCATGAACGGGGGAGGGGTAGAGAGAGAGGGAGACACAGAATTGGAAGCAGGCTCCAGGCTCTGAGCCATCAGCCCAGAGACCGACGCGGGGCTCGAACTCACGAACCGCGAGATCGTGACCTGAGGCGAAGTCGGACGCTCAACCGACTGAGCCACCCAGGTGCCCCGGCTTATTCTGAACTTTATCTTCAAAGGTACTTCTGACTTTTCCAAGATCTTTCAGTTGGGTCTCTTCTGTCCATTAAATATGGACCTCAGTGATGCTTAATGTTTTAAATTATTTCTAATTATGGTACATTGTAAACCAATGAGATTACCTCTCCTGAGTCCACGTGAATGAAAATCAATATGAAATTCAAAAAGGAGGCATGAAAAGAAAGTTTAACAACCACCTCCCTCCATTCCCCATGTCCTAGTGGGGCTTGCTCTTAGCTTTCTTTGTTTTGTTTGGAAAGATAATACCGAGAGGTTCGTAGTAAAAGCTTTGGAATGTAATTATGACGAGGGAGATCGAAAGGAAGTTAAACATAGCACGATTACTTTAAAAAATAAGGATGTAATGCCGCGTCTTTGCAAATAATCTCTCCCATACTGCCAGCTCATTTCCCATCAGGAGGTAGAGAAGAATTTTTGAGAACTATTAGCTAATAACAGTGTCTGAATCTTTATGGACACTTCTACTTTTTCTACACATCGTCATGTATTGGCAACTTCCTCGATTCTCCCAGGTTTTATGTGTCATCGTAATCAGTTTCCAGTGATACCTGGTTTGAGAATTACTGTGCCCCCACATGGTGCATTCTGGGAGCCTCGGGTTGTCCCGGGGCTGAGGGCAGGTGAAGGGAGAGACCACCAGTGGGTTCCCTCCCTCCCCCATCCACCAAAGTAGCCCAGTTTCTGTAAGAACAATGGAGGCATCTGCTGGTGTGCGAGGGGTCCCGAGATGGGACCTTAGTTCTTCATGGGACACTCTGCTCCCAAAGAATCCATCCTGCTCCAAGAAAGCTTTGACTTTTCACCTTTTCTCGGCCAGCAGTGACTTCCTTTTGTGCATGCGGTGCTAACTTCCTTAGGTTTTGAGCAGTTGACTGTAGCCCTTGCCATAGTGTGATCCGAAGAGGTAACACCTGCCTGTAAATGTTCACATGCTCTGATCTTTCCTGACCGTAAAGCTTGTCAACTCTGAGATTTCCTCCTCTAAATCTACATTCAACACATTTTACTCTTGAATCCAAAGAAGCATCTCTCAATCCTGCATTTTTATCGACCTCAATCTAAATATTTGGTCTCACCAGTCTCCTTTTATCCATTTTCAACCTTTTCCTTTTTTGTTTTCTGAAACCCAATGAAATTTCTTTCCCCGCACCACCCTCCTTATTGGAAAGGCTATACGTGTGGATGATTTTGTGCCTCTGTCTTTTTTCTCAGAGTACAAATGATTCTATACATATCACCTGTCACCCTCCCAGCCATATGCCTTTCAGTCGGAGGAAAAATAACTTCCATATTTCACTTATTAAGCACAACTCCCTGCAATATTGACAATATTTTCTCCTCTTAAACAGTGTCCGGAATCTCAAACTCCTGACCTGGATACTGTGTACGCTTGTTTTCTGTCCCCCTCGCTCTTATTTCCAGGGGGAACCGGGTCTGTGCTTTCACTAGACAATACGTGATGCTTCTTTTAGCTCTTGTATTTCGGGGCGTTGCACCTGTGTTTCCGGTTAAGTTGTGCTCTCCCCCTTCAGCAGCGTGATTTGGTCCTCTGAAGCCTGCCTGTGAGGTTTGGTCCCCAGTGCTCTGCCCGCCCCTTCCTGGCCGGGCTCTCCGCCTCCTCCCCCGGGCTGGCTCCCCTTGTTCCCAGCCTGGCTGCCGGCAGAGGCCCTGGACTCTGCACTCTCTCTGTCTCCGTCTCCCCCTGGCCCTTGCTCACCTGGGCAGATGGCTTTTCCCGTCTTCATCTCATCAAGGTGCTAAATTCTTCTTCGTTCCCTGTCCCCCAGAAGCACCCTCTCCCGGCCTCCTCCTCACACAAAACTCCAGCGATTTGTCTCCATCTCTTGAACTCCCATGTGGCGCGTGTTTCTTTCCATGGTTCCTCCTGCACCCTGGACGTGAGGGCAGCTGTCCACCTGCCTCGTCTGTTCCCTTCTCTTCGTGGTGGGCGGCCCCGGGTTTTGTCCGATGGGACAGGGCTGTGCAGTCCACACGTGCAGCAGGTGCAATGCAATGCCTCCTGACCCACACTCGGGGGCTCCTGCTGTGTCCCCGGCCCCGCCTCGCATGTACACGGCTGCCCAGCCCAGCCCAGCCCAGCCCAGCTGCGGCCCTAGCGTGCTTTTAATGTGCGGAGTGAGAACCCCACGGTATGTTGTCAAGCAGAATCCCCCAAACCTCAGAGGTGCCGCCTCTGCAGGGGGGCACCACGTCCCGGGGCCTGGCTCTGGGGAGAGCTCATAGGGCTGCACCGTAGCACCCATCCTGACCTAGGGAGTTTCCCTCCGAAAAACTTCGAAATAAGCAATTTTCTAACTCAAATTTAAGTGAGAGACACGACTTCAGGCCCTTTTCTTCCTTGGGACAGTGCACTGGAGGATTGGAAATGGTCTACGTCAAAAAATAAGTTCTGTTCCTGGCCGTTTCTCTGCTCCTGAGCCACGTTTCTCTGAAATGTTACTGACGCCTTCCCGATGGAATCCACCCAAACGTTAGGCGTCGCTCGCTGCCTTTCCTTCATCCGCACGGTGCCCTGGGAGACGTGCTTCTTGGGATGGCAGGAGCGTCCACCTGGGAGTTGGCACCTGAGCCTGGGCCTGGCTCTGTAGGTCATTACCCAGAAGCCGAGGCTCCCACGCCTTGGGGACATATCCGAGCAAGCCAACATCTCCAACCGTGTTCCTGCTGCTCAGAGGCTGTAAAAGGCAATGTCTCTGAAAGCGCATGGATCAGGTGAAGGAATCCTGGCCCCTGTGCTGTCTGCCAGGCCTCAGCCTCAGTTCCTGCGAGGTGTGCAGGCTCTTTCTTCCCACTCCTGGCTGGGTCTGACCCCCCCCCCCCCCCACCTCAGGACACTGCCCTGCCTGCATGCCTTGGGAACTCTCTCTCGGCCTTAGCACCAGGATTTCCCCTTGAGGCCACAGCTGGGCCCTCTGGAAACTCCCTTCTGGTTGTCCCTGGTGACTGGCCACACAGCCTCATCTGTTACCCGTTGCTTTCCCTCTGGAAGCAGCCCCCGTTGTTTCCACCTTGCCAACTCTGCAATAGTGTGGTGTATCTGAGTGTCTCCGGGACGTTTGTATACAAGCAGCTTGACTCAAGCCCCCTCCCCGGCTCCCCAGTGGTCTGAGGCCGTCTACTGGACGTCTCCGCCCGCTCGCGGCCTAGCCGTGCTCTTTAAGGCTGTGACCTCCCCCTCCTGTCCTTTCTGCCCCCCACAGGGAATACGACCCCTTCCTGTTTACATCCCAAGGTACCACCAACACAATGACGAGGTGTGGACTAGGTCTCGCCAGCTAAGTGTTTGTTCACATTTTTTTTTTCTACTTTCATTGAGATTTAGTTGACATACAGCACTCTGTAAGACATACAGCTTAATGATTTGACTTAGAAATGTTGTGAATCGATTATCATCGTAAGTTTAGCTAACTTCCATCATCTCACAGATACAATAAGAAAAAGGGAAAGGTGTTTTTCCCTTGTGAAGAGAACTCTGAGGACCTATGCTCTTAACCCCTTGCCTACATACGAAGACGGCAACGTTAACTGTAGTCGCCATATTGCGTGTGTATCACATCCCGAGAGTCCTTATTGGTCTTTTAACTGGGAGTTCGTCTCTTTTGACCCCCTTCCGCCCTTCCCCCAACTAAAATTTTAAAGAAACAGAGGAAAGTCTATATGTCCGGGACCAGGCTTCTCTGTTCCTGAAGTTTCTGGATCTTCCTCATCGCGGGGAAGCCTTCTCTTACTCCTTAGACCCAGACCGCTCCTTCTTGGACTCTAAAGCAAGTTTTCTTAATGTGGGATTTCAGGGGCTCTTGGATGAACTGGAATGAAATTAAAAAGGCCGTAATTATTTTTACCATTGCCGAACTGAAACATAGCTTCCCTTCAGTATGTCTGTAGGCATAGTTTTGTCAGTACCTGTGACCAGTAGAAATCACAGATATTTTCATATCATAATGACAGTTGAAGATATCATACAATGTAGGTTACTCTCACCGTTAATTCAGAATCCTCGTTGTTTGAAGCCCAGGCTTTGAGGCTGTTTGCACTTGCTCAAACATGTGGTCAGAGCTAGCCAATCTCAGGTAATTCTGTTCCCTTTTTTCCCCCATTCTATTATATTTTATCATCAGGAGGAATGAAATTAATTCTAATGAATAGTGCTAGATCCGTGAATCACAGGGAATTCTATGCTCCATGGTCTTTTAGCCACAAGACTGCAAGTCAGGTTTATTCCATTGGACTTTAAGTCAAAATCAAGTGCTTCTGGAGACCAGGATGCCTTTTCCTTATGACATGATTTGTGAAAACTTTCATTCTGCTTATGACTATGTACGTTTTCATTTATTTATTTATTTTTTATTTATTTTTGAGTCAGAGAGAGACAGAACATGAGCAGGGGAGGGGCAGAGAGAGAGGGAGACACAGAATCTGAAGCAGGCTCCAGGCTCCGAGCTGTCAGCACAGAGCCCGACGCGGGGCTCGAACTTACAGACTGTGAGATCATGACCTGAGCTGAAGTCAGACGCTTAACTGACTGAGCCACCCGGGCGCCCCGACTGTGTACCTTTTCAAAACAGGAGTTCCATTCTTCCAGTCCTCCAGAGGAAAAAGTGAAAATTGGATATCCAGCTTGATGGGCGTGTGCCCTTGTCAAGGACAATCCCACCATTAAATGTTATGAACCTAGCTAAGCCGATCCGATACATCTTTAAAAACAGAACTCGACTTGAACCTGCCTATTATATTGTGAATCGTTAATCAGTATGAATATATTTTATTGTTTTGTGTGCTTATAAGTATATTTTAAAATAACGGTTTTCTTTATAACCCAGTGGATTTTGTTTTTTATATCTAAATATACGATTCTGAGAAAAGAGACACAGGCTTTACCAGAGTGTTCTAAATGTTCAGGTTTCATTTGTTTCTAAAGAAACAAGGGTGTCTCCACCCTTTTTCTAACAACTCCGTTTTGTTATGCGGAGCAGTGTAAGGAGGCTCTTTCCCTTATGCCCTTGGGGGCTCAGAGGCATTCCCAACCAGTAATGCCACCAATCACAGCCAAGTACCTAGGGAGCCTGTGTAGGAAGTGCCTTACCTGTATATCACAGAGTCATTAAATCATTTGCCCAAAACCCTACAGTGAGGGGAGTGAGGGAGATAGAATCTGAATCCAGACGTTTCAGCTCTAAGACTCCACGGTGTGTGATATTTAACTACTCTATTATATGTTGTAGCCTCACTAAACTGTGTTCTGAAATAAATACATACATACCTGCCCACCCGCCTTCGGCTTTGTCCTTGGGGCCTAGGCGTCTGCAGTTAAGGAAACAGAAAATGTTTGTTCCCTGCCTTTGTCTCTCTCAGTCTCACTAGGTCATTCTTTCTCTTTCCGTCCCTCTGCATGGGGATTTGACTCTGTAGAGAAGCCTCCTTGTCTTCCCAGGCTGTCCCCTTGTCTTCCAGTGAAGGAGGTCAGACAGAATTGGCTCGGAGGCCGCCTCCAGCGTCAGTGTTGCTGTTTAAATTCAACACGCGCTGGGTCTCCCTCCTCACAACCCGGTGGTGGAGAGATGGTTCCTTATTATTGACCCCAACGTCACACGTTTCCCGCAAGGCTCTAAATCATCCCCACGAAGAGGTGACCTTGTATCTCCGGTCTCCTCATCTCCGTGTATCCATGGTGCAGTTGTGTTTGTCTCCTTGAAGGAATTTGTGAGCTAAACCAGTGGTTGCCCCCGTTTCGTGGTTGATTAATTTTCTAGAAAATAAAGAGCACGTTCACGAACACGGCTCTTTTTGGAAACTGGCAGGATCTTGATGTATATCCTACATACTGACTCAAAGCGCCTCTTCTTACTGGTGCCTGTTCTTACGCAAACGAAAACAAGCAGTATTTATTACACGTGGCTTCTTCAGTTTATTCTTGGGAGATGGGGTTTCTGGACCCCTTTGCAATTTGAGTAAAATTGGTGAATTAGAGTTTCTTCATAGGCATCAAATGGTACATTGTTATGGAGACACTGGAATATTTCTGCCGCGATGTTGTCGGTGGAAAGCTGACTGAGATGATTACCTTGAACGACGGGAGCCCTGCGATTTTAGTAGTGGGTGTTCAAAGCTGCATTAAGTGATGTCTTATTAAGTGTGGGGCCAACTAAATGACCCAGAGTTTTCTACATAACCGTTGTCAGGCTGAGTTTGTTCCAGCTCAGAAACGGAACAATCTTTATTTTTATCTGAAGACAGAGATGTACCTGGTCTGATGCTCTCAAAGTCAGACGGGTTTCTGTTGCCTATGGTACATTTCCTGGTGCTCACAGCAGGAAAGAGCCTCCGTGTTGCCCTGTCCCAGCCCTTCAGATTTGTAGCCGAGCAAACTGAAATCCAGGGAGGAAGTGAGACTTGTCAAAGGGTAATACAGATGAAGAAGTGGGGTGTGAACCACATTTATGGCTCCGGAGCCTTAATGTGCCTTTGGGCCACTTCTGCACAACAGTGAGAGTCCCATGGTCCCCTTCGCTACAGCCAGGGTCCCTGAAGCAAATGCAGGTGACTCCCTTCCTTCCTCCCTCGTGTGTGTGTGTGTGTGTGTGTGTGTGTGTGTGTGTGTGTGCGCGCGCGCGTGTGTGTGGCTGTTGGGATCAGTGGTTCCTCTTTAGCCTGCTTTTAAGTCAAGATAGAATTTGTTTTGGCACTCACATAGTGCAATGCCACATGTAACTTTTTATTTGTATGCATTACTAATTCGTTCTGGCGACAGTCATCAATACACACGAAGCCACTTTCCAATGTCTGAGATCATGAAACTAGCCCTCCCGGGCATGTCGGAGCCCCCCTTCACCCCTTCTAGGCATGTCGGAGCCCCCCTTCACCTCTCCTGGGTGTGTCAGAGCCCCCCTTCACTCCTCCTGGTGCTGGAGAGCCACCTAATTTTTGCTTTTGCTTTCATTCTCCTTTGCTTCTGTCATCCACTTACTTGAAGGTTGCTTTTGTGTCTTAAAGACTCAAGCAATAGAAAATTGAGAAGATCAGTCCATTGATTTATTTGGTCAGTCCTAATCATTGGTTGAATTCAAAGTCCCATCCCCATGCAATCCAGACTGAGAGAACTGATCTTTTCTGAGGCTAAGACATATATCAGTGGCCAACGTCCATAACTTCAACTTGACCAGCTCCCAGATCTTGGTTTCCCACCCAATCCTGGGAGCCCTGGATGCAGCAACCCCTTTGTATCCTAAGATTTACAACCTTAAGAGTTTTTCCCGGGGTCTGCATTTGGGGGGGGGGGTCAAGTCTTCACTGTTTTTTGTGACGAGATGGCTCACAGGATAATCATTAGCTTTGGCATATGATGTATTCTTATGTGCTGTCTCTGAGCGAGAGAGTGAAAAGCCTCCGTTAGGAAAGAATTATGGAGTGGTAAAGTAATGGATTCACTGTGGGACTTGAAAATAAATAAGTAAAGTGAATAAGTTGCCCTGTAGAATCCATCACCTATCATATAGAGCGGTGATACAATGGTGCAATAATTAGTGTGGCTCTCAATGTGAAATTATGTGAATCACTTCATTCATTACAGATAATGAGCCAGTAACACAAGCCTGAGTGATGGCTCCCTTACACTACTCATATACTTTATCTCCTTTTCTGCCCCTTTTGGAGCAAAAAGTTTTTTTTTTTTTTCCTTTCTCCTTGCAGGAGACACTTGTGATGATAGTAGTTAAACGAGGGATCGAGACCTCCAGCTTCTGATGGACGAATGCTGTCTAGAAGTACTGATCACCTAGCATGATGCTTTTATCCAGAAAGCATTTATCAATATAAACACACTTAGAAAGGCCATATGGAACACATAAAAGCATCAAGAAGCTCGGAATTACAGCAAAGGCACAGAATGAATGTTTTTTAATCTTGTCTCATCCATAGATACCTGCAAAGATTATTTCTGTTGATCACTGTGGTACCACTCGCCCTTTACGCACCTTCCATGCATTATATTTATCAGCTGTACTGTTGAAAATAGCAGGGCCGCTCTCCTGGTTGGATACCTTGGCAAACACGAAGCATTTAGAACATGGACAGGCTGTCATATATACGCGAACCCATTGGCCGAAAGGACAGTAATGATATCGCACCAGGGAGCCTGATGGAAAGCCAACAGATACTTGCTTGTGAGTGTGTGTGCATGTGTGTGTGTTAAAATGAACATCATATAATAAGTTTTCTAAATCCTTTTAACAATCCTCTGGAATGGGTGTTAATGCCTGTCTCCAGTGAGAAATGTATTTGAAACTGAGCTTCGGATGTCTTGCCTACAGCAATGTGGAGGCCCTGAGTGAGGGGTTTCATTCTGCCCTTTGTGGAGCCATCCAGTTGTGGGGCTCCATTATTCACGGGCGTGTGAGACGTGGAGAGAGCCCCGGCTCAGATCGCACACGTGTGGATCATACTCTGGGCACCATTTATACCCTTCTCTGGGAAGTAGGACAAGAAACGGAGAACAGATGGCTGATCCGTGTTGCAAGTATTCTGCTCATTCAAGCAAGAGATATTTTCCACTAGGAAACAGGATTTCTGAACAGTGTTGCTACCTTTGCAGTCACTTGCTGTACTGCAGTGTCCGTGGAAAAGCCGTCGTGCGTCGTGAGATGGCGTGGTGACAGGAACGTGCCAACCCCAGCGCTGACGTCTGCTCCACTCACCCAGGCTGTATGCCCCAATGCGCAGGTGACATTCCTTGGCATCTAGAGACCCAGCAGGTACACCTTTGGTGGGCGTGCCCAGTCATCAGCCATCTCGGTAGGAATTCTATCCCATGGCAAAAGGAGATCAAGACACAATTTATTTGAGAATATTCAAAACTAAATAAAATTGTTACGTTGCACCGTCTTAGCCTTTTCCAGCTCAAGGTTGAGTCAGACCCGGGAGTCTTGATGCAGACATTTGGAAATCCCCGGGCTGGGTGGAAAATCACGTCAATTGCAAACTCGGTGAGTAAGCTGTACAGCCGCACCTTGGAGTTGGTAGGAAGACAGCGAAGAGGGAGGTGATTGACCAGCACCAACTCTGACCCTGGCCGGTACCTCAGAGGAAGACTTTCAGTCTGTCTACGTTCTGTGAATTCCTTTTCCCTGCTGGTGTTCTCAGGTGTTCATGGGGACAGAATCATTGTCTGAAGCCAACAGCGAAAGTCTCCCAGGACCGCATGGCAGGCTTATCCTCAGGCTCTGGCCTGGAGCCACGTGTATTTTTCTGAGGTTTACAGGTAGCCCTTGAAGCAAATATTTATAGATGTGTTTTTAAAGAATCACTGATGCTGTAATTAAAATGGCTTACTAGGTGAATAAATGAGTAACCCGTTGAACGCGGCTGGTATTATTGCTCGACTCCAGTATCCCACACCCCGCGACAGACTCGGGTTAAGAGCAGTGAAGCAGACAGAAGCAATCTCCCCACTCAAGGAGCCTGTGCCCTGGGGGGGTGGGGGGGGGACATCCAGGGAGGCATCCAGCAGGATAGTCTGTCCATCCGGGAAGAGCCCGACGTGCATGCAAGATGAAAACACACAGTGATGGGGTTCTTGAGCAAATGACTAAGAAAGAATTCTTGAGACGTCTTTGGTGCAAAAAGCTGATTTTATTAAAGCGTGGGGACAGGACCCATGGGCAGAAAGAGCTGCACTGGGGTTGTAAAGAGTGACTGATTATAGGGGTGCCTGGGTCGCTCGGTTAAGCGTCTGACTTCGGCTCAGGTCATGATCTCGCGATTTGTGAGTTTGAGCCCCACAGCGGGCTCTGTGCTGACAGCTCGGAGCCTGGAGCTGCTTCGGATTCTGTGTCTCCCTCTCGGTGTCCCTTTTCACTCGCGTTCTATCTCTCCCTGTCTTTCAAAAACAAACATTAAAAAAAAAGTGACTGATTATATACTTTTAGTGGGGCTTAGGGATAGTGTAAATCTCTAAGGAATTTGGAAGCAAAGCTCTCAGGACCTTGAGGGGCTAGCTGCTGTTAAGATAAGGTTACTTTCATGGGTGATGGGCAGTGAGGAGGGCACCTGTTGGGATGAGCACTGGGTGTTGCATGGAAACCAATTTGACAGTAAATTTCATACTAAAAAGATAAGTTACTTTTAGCCTTTCATAAAACCAAATCATTAAGGAAGGAAGGCGGCCATGAGTCGGCTTGAGGAAGGTCACTCTGTGCGTGTTTCAGGGGTCTACCGGGGGGCTGCGAGCTGCATGGACATTTAATTTACGTCACATTTCTCTTGCCTTTGTTTCCCTCATCACACAGTGCGGCGGATTTTTCAAGTGTTTCTCTATAATCAGATACCAGTTTCATAAATAACACGACCCACTGCAGGATCGTGCTCCACGCTGTTTAAAAGCGCTGTTGTGAACAGAAGAGCCTTTTCCTCCCCCTGGTGTCCGAGGGAGCGCCAGTCAGAGCTCCTCCCAGCCGACTCCCACATGGAATCTTCTAGTAGGCCACCTCCCTGAGGACCGAGACGTGTCTGAGACAAGTGTGGCTTCAGTGAACTTCCTCTTTCTTCTCACTTGAACACCTGCTCTGTATGCCACGGGGCTCCCTGTGTGAGCCTTGGTCAGGCACGTCTCTTCTCACTAAGGGGCTTTTGACGGGGGAGCTGAGACATGACCCGCCATGGCGAGCGCTCAGTAACATGTGCTGCATGCAGAAATGAACGAACCGCGCGAGGTAGAGGGTTGTGCGTTCTCTGAAACAGGTACTTACGTGTTATGAGCATTCCACAAGACTGATAGTAACGTCTAGAATATCATGGAAGGCCTCTTGGAGGGAGTGGCTTTGATGTAAGGCTATGGTTGTGCCATCTGGCAATTCAACTTCACAACTTCCTGCGATGTGCCTCGGGGCATGACTCATCAAAATACCAGCATTAGATGTACAGGGTACCAGGGTGCGTGTTCCCGTCCCATATAGCACTCAGAACTGGGTTGGGATCCCAATTCTGTGACGCCCACACCATGCGCCTTCTAAAACGAAGTGAGATGCTGTATGGAAAACATGGTATAATAAAGCTCCCTCCACCATTGAATCTGTTCTTACTCGACAAAACCCTTCATGGATCAAAAGTTTATAAATAAATTCAGAGTGCCTAATGGAGGTGTCTCATGGACCCGTGGATGTCCTAGCATCCCAGATCCATTGCCCATTTATAGAGACACATGCATGTTTTAAAATATGACGGAAAAGAAATCGTAAAGCTGCTTTTTCCAAATTAGGGAATAACTTTACAAAGAACCTAAAGTTCGCGCTCTCCGAGAAGACTTGTGCAGAGGTGGCCGTCGTAAGGGTACCCTCCGGTATCCCCGATTTATTTCCTGTTCCCCCAGAAAGGGTGTCTGCTGTCCCAGCACAGCCTCTTCTTTCTGGATTCTTTTTTATCCTGGAAGGAAGAGGAGCTGGAGGAGGGAGGAATGGGAGGTAGGATAAGCCAATCCAGGCCAAATAAGGCTCGCTCATGGTCGCGTCCACCTCTCCCTTTCCGTGGCTCCCTCCTGCGCCCCCACTTCATCGATGCCAGTTCAGGTTCCCCCTCACGGGGGCGCCGTGGATAAAAGAGGCTAAAGGTGATCGAGGGTCCCTTCTGGACCCCACAACTCTTGGCACACAAAGCCATCCATAGGCTATGCCTGACCTCCATGATGAATGGAAATTGAGCTCATGATTGGCCCTTCCCTCTCCCCCAGGAGTATCCAAATCTGCAATAAATGAGAAGACAGAATTATGGTTCATTTACTGACCTGACTTTAATATTCCTGAGAGCATTTAAAACATTTATAGAGCAGCAGTCTGCCCTTTGGTAGGAAACAAAAGTCTCCAAAGGCAGAAATGCATTCCCTTCACCTGCCTGGGCTGAGCAGACGTGCGCTTCTGAGCTCCCATAGCGCCCTCAAGTGGCAACATCAAGCTCTCCATGTGCTCAAAACCCGCAAGACTCTCTTCTGGGTTTGCTCGGTCTTTTCCGTGGTTTGTGTAGTCGCTTTGATTTTTGCAGATGATTGAATTCACCAAAGGGTTATCAAAATAAAAAGCTGGAAGTGACTAGGATTTGCAGAGTGATTTTGAAACGATAGGGATGCTGGCACGAGGGGGCCTTCGGCGGACGCGGGGGAAGAAAAACAGTAAGAAAGGAACATGGAAGAAACCTGTGAGACTGTGGGAAATATATTTGCCTATTTCCCTCATGTTGTTTTCTTCCCCTGGATCGAAGCAAAGAACAAACCACATACGGGGTCCCAACAACCAACACAGGCTGCAAGATAAAGGGAACATGCTTTATGAGCCTGTTTTTCTTGTGTTCTTTTCCCAACGTGGAGTTCTGGATAATATCATCTGAAATGTTGCTGGCCCCTGCCTTGATAGACAAGGTTCATAAACATGGAGTCAAATTCCCATCATCTGTTTTTTTGGGGAGCATCCGCCGGTCAGGCTGGGTTAGGACTCAAAACCATGGGCCCTCCTAGGTGCAATTCCAATAAAAATATATACGTATATTGAAAATTAGTTTCTTCCCAGATACTCTTGAGTGTAAAGTTCTATGTGTCCATCCAAGGTGGAATGTGTTTACTTGTGTTTTCACTCCTTACGTGTGCCCTGGGCACCTGCACCTGCCGCTGTAGCCCTGCGCAGCCCCTCCTGTGAGCTAGCGGTTTTTTGCTGGGCAGCTCATGGCTCATGGTGGCTCTGGCCGGATGGGGATCCCAGACTGGCCCTTTTGACACCAAATCAAGGTCTGCTTCTTAGGAGGTCTGCTTTTTAGGGCAGTGACGTTGAATATTGGAAAGCACTTTGAGGGGCGCCTGGGTGGCTCAGTCGGTTAAGCGTCAGACTTCGGCTCAGATCATGATCTCGCGGTCCTTGAGTTCGAGCCCCACATCAGGCTCTGTGCCGGCAGCTCAGAGCCTGGACCCTGCTTCGGATTCTGTGTCTCCCTCTCTCTCTGCCCATCCTCCATTTGCGCTCGCCCTCTCTCTCTCTCGAAAATAAATAATAAACATTAAAAAGAAAATTGAAAGCACTTTGAGTACCAAGTGCTGATAAACATGAGTTTTAATGTTTTGCTTTGTTAGAGCCGCGGTGTTCACCTCCCTGTTTGGGCCCTGGGCTGCTCCTTGGTGGCTTTAGTGACCCTGGAGGGAGAAATATCTCCAAAGACATGTTTCTTCACTCCGCACAGGAGAGGCTTCTGAGAGTTGCAACACATCTTCCTGCCAGCACTCTTGTGGAAGGAAAGTATAAAAGTCAATGGAAAGTCCAAGTGTTTCCCCTTTGAATCTGAGACAACAGTAAACAAGAGAATCCACGGGAAAGCCTAATGACGCCTTTTGTGGGTGCTGAGCCATAGGCAGCTGTGATTTTTCTGAAGGTTAGGTGTATGTTAGGTGTTCCGGTTTCCCCTGTAGGAACAGCTTACTGGAACCTCTCAGGACCCGCATTGGTCACTCTGGACCCCGAGATGCTGTCCAGGAAGAAGCTGGTGCTAGTGAATCCTCCCCCTGCAGGGGGCCAGCGAGGGGAGGAACCCCCCGGGCATGACTGCATGTGTTACAACACTTGGCTACGTGACATTTCCCGACAGAAAGGGGGGACACTGGGGTTTCTGTCCGGGTCCTGGTTCTGTTCAGCAGCTCTGTGCTGTGAGGGTCCTGCTTGTATCCCTGCAGGCCTGTACCCTTTTTTGTCGTGGCCACAAAGAGGTCATGGCAGCTGTGAGCCCTCGGGTCCGCACACAACTGAGTGCAGAAGACTGGAGGGGGCAGTGCCAGGGGGGCGGGGAGGGTCCCTCTTCCGACCACCCTCTTTTATTGAGGAGGAAAACCTTCTTGCCAGGAGCCGCCCAGAAACTGTTTACACCTCTTTAGCCAAGCAGACACTTCTAACTGGAGGACAGAAGGTCTATGTTGTCGGGCGAAAAGGGAGAAGGGACAGTGGCAGAGCTTTTGGGTGACCAAGGAGGGTGGCTCCCACGGTGGTTCTCATCAGTGAGTGAAGAATGCATGTAAGAATGTGGTTACGGAAGAAATTCATGTCATTCCCTCCAGAAAACAAAAGTGCTTTGCCTTTCTTCAAAGATCCAATTTAATGAAGAGTAGCCAGCTCTCTCCCAGCAGGCAAATCTGGGGTTATTATTATTTTTATTTGACCCGAAGTACAGGTGGCGTAATGCTACATGGGTTTCAGGCACACAGCATGGGGACTCGACAAATCCGTATGTCATGCGACACTCACCACGAGTGCAATACTCCCAAGGTGTGCCTTTCATCCCCGTGACTCAGTCGTCCATAAGTGGAAGCCTGTATCTCCCACTCCCCGCTCCCTGCCACCCGTTTCGCCCATCCCCCTACCTCTCCTCTCTGTCAACTACCAGTTTGTTCTCTGTGTTTATGGGTCTATTTCTGCTTTTTCTTTCTTTGTTTTGTTTTTTAGATTCCACATATAATGAAAGCATATGGCTTTTGTCTTCCACTGCCTTCTTTTACTTAGCATAATACCCTCTAGGACCATCCATGTTGTTGCAAATGACAAGAGCTCATTCCTTTTTATGGCTGAGTAATGTGCCAATGTGTGTGGCTAGACAGACAGACAGACAGACAGACCTCATCTTCTTTATCCATTCATCTATTGATGGACATTGGGTTACCTCCATATCTTGGCTATTGTAAATAACGCTGAGGTAAACATAAGGATACATATTTTTTTGAATTAGTGTTTTCGTTTTCTTTGGGTAAATGCCTCGTAGTGGGATTACCGGACCATAGGGTAGTTCTGGTTTCCAGACTGGCAGAACCAACTCACATTCCTGCCAACAGCGCGCGAGGGTTCCCTTTTCTCCACCCCTTTGCCGAAACTTGTTATCTCTTGTCTTTTTGGTTCCAGACATTCTCTAGGGTTATTTTTCAGGTCACTGAACCATAAGGAGATACCTTTGTGGGTCTCTCCCATCCTGCCGTGAGTACATCTGACGAATGAGGCTTAGAGAAACGATAAGAAGATAAAAGTCCCAGAAACTGGGAATAGGTTGGACTAGGGACCCTCTGGGCGTCTCCAGCCTCCTTCCCTGGTAAGACTTTGGGAAGGAAAACAAACCACAGAATGCATTAATCTCAGCGAGGGTGTTCCCCCCTCAGAGATCAGTGGGATTCTCTTCCTGCGGCTGCATCAGCTGATGTGGGACGTCATCATCATTCCACTCGAATCAGGGACGGAAACCCAGGGCTGCGTGTGGCCTAACCACTGAGACGCTCTGCACTCGTGAGACGCCATCATAACCAGTGCCTGTTGTTCATCAGGTGGGTAAACCCGAGCCGGCTGCCCTCCCGGGGATTCCGTAACTGTCTGTACACGTCAGGGCATGACGTTCGCGGTGATAGATGGGAAGACCTCATCAAATGCAGATGTGATCAGTGGTGGCGATGTCACATGAGTACTTGTTCCAGGTTTTCCACGGAAGCGTCCGTCATGGGACAAGTGCACCCCTTGAGGGTCTGTGATACGAGTGGTTAACTTATTTGGAGCCTTACATCTGAGCATACTCACGACTTTTGTGTTCTATCCCATATCATCCCGTATTTGGATTTAATGACTTTGTATTATGTCTCTTTGAGTAAATTAAGTGCTGCAGAAAGGTATTTGGAGACTCAGAATTCATGTAGATCATGAGCAGCCACTTCGTCTCGTTCGGAGTTGAACTTGACGTTGTGTACGATATCCGGGCTCTGAGAGGGAGAAATAAAGCGATCCTGAAACACAGATGGAAATTGAGGCTTTACTGTTGCCGCTTCTACTGTAACGTGGCTTGGAAACCCTTCAGAGTCCTTTGAAAGCTTTAATTTATCCATCCGTCCTCACAAAGATTGAGGAGGTTCTGAATGAATGATGCAATTTGGGTTTTGTTGGGTTATAAAGGAACGAAATGGCAGTGATTACGGGTGCAGTGCAGAGGACTGAGGTAATGAGAGCCATCAGGGACTCGGCACAATCCAGGGAACAAGTGGGATCCACCTCATCCTGTTGTAGCAGAGAGTGAATTTTGTTTTTGCTGTGAGTGAGGGAAAAAACCGTTCAAATTGTAGGCTTATATGACTAATGGATTTATGTAGCCAACGGGCGGTTTCTGTTTTACCTGTCAAGCAAAATATAAATATAAGTAATTGTTAGGGGGATTACTTTTTTGAGTTCCAAATGACAATGACTCGGAATGCAATTAGCGGTATAGACAAACCTATTTCCCCCTTTTATGAGAAGGAAATTGTTCGGAAATGGGTAAGTGCAGTTGGTAGAGTGCACAGTGGATTGAATTACCCACATGAAGCAAATGAGTGGCTTCCTTTCTGTTTTATTGCTCCTAATATAATATGTTTTCATTAATGAGAACCCACTGCTTCTCCTCTCTGACGTGTCCCCCTCTGCGCGAATCAGGGTTTTGCGCTGATGTCTTCTGTGTTTGCTCAAGACTTTGGGAAGATACAGAGCACAGGTCTGAAGTTTATTTTCTTTCCCACAGTGTCATACTTCATATTTAGGATCTATGTGCGTGTTGATGGTGATCCTTAAATATAGGTATATATTCACAAAAATAGGCACATTCCATGGAAACCTGGAGAAAATCATTAAGTGATGGCGAAAAAAAAAAAGGAGTTGATGATGAACACTTTGATGTGGTTTAAAGGAGTAGATTCAGGAAAATTAAGTTGATAAAAGTCAGTTTTCAACTTAAATGTGTTTATTAACTTCGTTGATTTTTAATTCATGACAAAGGTTTTTTTTTTTTTTTATTGCATGAAAAAAGCAATGAGTCTAAACCAGAGGCACTGAGGATTTTTTAACGAAATCAGGTTTTGAAAGTAATGCTTTCTTCCCCCCTCGCAATTCTGCAGAGCTTTCTGCGAAATGGCATATATTCTGGCAAGGGGGTGATGCTCTTTGCTCGCTTGCATAGAGGAAAGTGTCTCTGAGATCTGCCCCAGCAGGCGTGGTGTCTTAGCTTTGATCCTGTCTTTGGTGTCTGCCTTATCAATCCCCTTCCGGCCACTACCTTCTTCCTGAGATGAGCCCTAAACAGCTCAATTCAAGGGGGAAACAGCATTCTGAAAATGTCTTGGAAAGGCCAACTGTACTCCGTTCTCTTTTGACTTTGATCTGCTGAGATAACCTCTATTTAAATGAGGTAGACAGGCTTGTGCATTCTCAAGAACTTCCTACCCTCTGGAAAATCCTTGTTAAATACTTTAGATTGGAAAGCCATTCCCCAGGGAAAAAAAGCAAACATTTGGGAGAATCTTTGAGGTCACCTGGGTGCCATCTAGAAAAACATTTGAGTATATTATTCTAGTCCAGCGTTTCTCAAACTTGAGCATTGCATCCAGAATGACCTGGAGGGCTTATTAAAATACAGGTGGCAGGGCCCTAGTCCTGAGTTTTTGATTCAGCAGGTTAGGGATGGAGTCCAGATTTTTCTTTTCTAACAGATTCCTAGATGATCCTTGTGCTGTTGGTCTAGAGACAGTTCTCTGAGTGGACTGAAAACGCCACTTAGCGCTCCTACAATAAATAACTAGGGCATTATTATGAACACATTTGTGATCTAGTTCTTTCTAAGAGTCTTTTTCTAATAAAAGTAGAAGGGCTGTGAATGCACCAGAATGAGCAAGAAATTGAGAAAAGCGCATTTATTCACAAAAGGAAGTCATTATCAATCTGACCATGTGATTTAGAGCCTCAATCCTGATTCACTGTGAGGGATATTGGGATATTGGCTGTAATCTGTAGGAAAGGAAAGACTATGTGTATTTCAGTCCATCGTGTCGTCCCTAGAACACAGCACAGCGACTGGCACCTAGTAGGGGTTCAAATATTGACTGAATAAGTGGGTGAAATGCTCACAACGAACATGAACATTAGTTCTACCATTTGCCACACGTGGGTTTGGATTTGGTTTTAGTGAGCTAATGATACAAGCGTACTCTGCAACACATCGTCCCAACTTGATGGCTTCTACAACAGTTATTGATTCTAAGGTGCACATTCCCGCGGGTCACCTGTGATTTGGTCCAGCCGCCCTGGGCTCAGCGAGCTGGCTCTGCTTTGCGCGCCCTGATCGCTGGACTGGACTCCAAGCTGTGGGTTGGGTTCAGATGTGTTTGTTGTGGAGAGCAAGCCAACATGGCGGCCAGGACATGTTCTTGTATGGTGGATCACCTGAGTGAAGGAGCTCGGGCAGGCCGTGCAGGTCCCTTGAAACCTCTGCCTGTGCCATGTCCGTTCACATGCCAGTGGCCAAAGCAAGTCACTCCGGTCCCTTTTGCTATTCCTGGCTGACCAGCCCTGTCTTTCTAGGCTGGATTACATCAGCCTCACACTCAGCCTCCCTAAATTTTAGTCTTGTCGCGCATTCTAGGAACACACCATATCCCCTTCCGTTTTATAACTGGAATCGTTTTCAGTGGAGGCAGATCATTTTAATCTTCTGTGTTTCCATTGGCCTGCACATGAGTAGTTCATGGAAGGATTAAATGACTCAGCATTAGCTCCGTTTTCCACCGTCCAAAGAAGACCGTGCATTTGAATGACACGGTTTCTTTCTATCCTTTTCTATTCCATTGTTGCTTTCAAGTAAAAGCCGAAAACCCTTTTGGGTGACATGGTGCAAAATCATCATCATCATCATGATCATCAACACAAATTCAAAAGTCCCATGTGAGGGTTGGAGCCTCCAAAGGGGACTTGGCCTCGGAATTTCAGAATTCTTGTCATTGGTTGCAAGAGAGCACAGATAAAAGCTTTCCCTTCTTCTAGAACACAGTCATCACCTCTGTCGGTGCTAGCACTGAAAGCACTGAATTACAGAGGCTCATTAGCATGACTTTAACATTAAAGGGAAGCAGATTTAACTGAATTCATTAGACTGGGGGAGTGCTTGGTTACAAAGGGCGGGGAGCTCTGGGGGCATTTCAGAGCAGAAGTCACTGCCCTCTTAATCTAATAATACTTGATGTGTGAATTAAGACATTTCAGATGACGACATCGGGTTCAAATGATCACCGGGGACAAACAGAAACAACAGACTCTCTTCCAAGCCTCACGCTCCAAAAACCTTAAGAGCCTCGGAAGACACTGCGGAGGCTCTTGCTGTGTCATCAGGACATGTGACCACACAGAAGTTGGTGCCTCCTCTGGGAGGGAAAGCGATTATTTGGATACTTTTATTTTATAAGTTCTTGTAAGTATTTTATAAATATTCAGTGAGCAGCAAGGAATTTGTAGAAAAAAAAAATATATATATATATATATATACAGCCTATTGATGTTGACCCAGAGCAAGGACAGGAATGAAGGACACGAACAAGAAGGAAGGAAAGGAAGATGGAGAGCAGAGGATGTCAGGGGCAACAGGTGGCCGGCGAGAGGGAGCACCCCTGAAGGGAGGGAGGGCCAGCCCCCCACCCAACCGGGCCAGAACAGATATCTTCTCTAGGTTCACACCAGCCTTTGAGTTGAATCCGGAGCCGTTGTGCCGACTTGGCAGTGGGCTTCCCAGGCTCCCGATGATTGACGCTGTGTGCTCGCAGGTGCCCTGTGACGGCGGTTAGCTGCCCATAGAAGGTTTTGGGGTAGCGTGCACAAAATGTACAGTTGCGTAATGGCTGTATTAAAATGCAAATGCAAGTGCCATAGGGAGATTAACATTGAAATTTATTAATTTTAGAGTAAGCCTTTTTGTTGGGTTAAAATAAATGTTTCTCTTTAGAACATATTAATTGTTAAGTACCAACTTGATATCAACTTGAAAAACCTCAGAATTAACCCCGGGCATATTTTAATTCTGTATTTTTTAAGAGCCGAGACTAAGCAGTCCCTTTTCTTGTGCCAGACACTTCCTGTTTGTGAAATTTGTAAACAGGTCATGCTATGCAGACCCTTGTTGATAGGCATCTGGCCAAAAAATATATATACCTTTATTCTTTAAAAATTTTTAATGTTTATTTATTTTTGAGGGAGAGACAGACCATGAGTGGAGGAAGGGCAGAGGGAGAGGGCGACACAGAATCCCAAGCAGGCTCCAGGCTCCGAGCTGTCAGCACAGAGCAGGACATGGGGCTCGAATTCACAAACCGCGAGATCATGGCTTGAGCTGAAGTTAGATGCTTCACTGACTGAACAGCCCAGGTGCCCCCAAAATATATATATATATATTTTTTAATTTTTTTTTTTTTCAACGTTTATTTATTTTTGGGACAGAGAGAGACAGAGCATGAACGGGGGAGGGGCAGAGAGAGAGGGAGACACAGAATCGGAAACAGGCTCCAGGCTCTGAGCCATCAGCCCAGAGCCCGACGCGGGGCTCGAACTCACGGACCGCGAGATCGTGACCTGGCTGAAGTCGGACGCTTAACCGACTGCGCCACCCAGGCGCCCCAACCTTTGGTATTTTTTCAATGCTTAGCTTGCACGTGGACCAGAAAGTCCCCTTTCTTGTCATTTAAAAAATGACCATCCAACCAAATTTTGCAGCAGCTCCTTAATTCCAGTGACTTATCATATTTGTCTTGCAATTTGGTTCCAGGGGAAAGAAACGAACACAACTCACGCCTTTATTTAATAAACAGGGGGGAAAACCCATCATATGTAACTCGGTGGGAAAAATGGGTCAGTGGGCATGGTTTTAAGCAGTATTCACATCTTGATATGAAAGAATCCATGAAATATTTTCAAAAACAGTTTCCCACATTTATCCGGTAGGCAGATATGGAAACTATTTCAATATAGCATATTGAAGGCGTTCATTGACTGGTGAGTGGAGGCAATTACTGACCTGTTCCCTTCTGAGACGCTCCAATGTTTAAATACTCATTGGGAAGTTTTGCCCCTCTTCAGACTTTTCCCCCCCTATTTGAGGGATGGGGCTCCGAAAACGTTATTGAAGGCAATAAGTGAATTAATTCTGTGTCACAAACACGAGATGCCATCGTTGCAATTTTCCACAATTGCTTTTATTTTTTAAGGTTTATGTATTTGAGAGACAGAGTGCGCTATGAGCGAGTGGGGGAGGGACAGAGAGAGAGAGAGAGAGAGAGAGAGAGAGAGAGAATCCCAAGCAAGCTCCGAACTGTCAGTGCAGAGCCAGATGTGGGTCTCAAACTCAGGAACCGCGAGATCGTGACCTGAGCTGAAGTTGGCGGCTCCACTGACTGAGCCACCGAGGCACCCCATTTTATAAGTAATTTTAAATAAACATTGCTTATTATGTTGTCTGAATCATTTAGTTAGGATTTCTAAGGCTGACCAGATTGTAATTTGAATACCTACGAGATCACTGGACAGTGATTTTTAAAAGTGAGGGACACATGTGCCTTCCGTACCTCAGTTTCAGCCTGTTCTCGTCGATATGCATCCATCTAGGAAGTATTGTGTGTGATACACGCGCTATTTCCATATAAATACTGTATTTTGTATACAATGTTAGTACAAGAAATATGCAATGCTACTTCTCACAGTCTGCGTGAATAAATACATGCATATTTTATAGGAATATTACAAAAGTAAACCCCTAGCAGCGTCTATATTTAGTGGCATTTAGTGGCGGTCCGGGACCTGGATGCCTCAGGGAGCAGCATGAACCTTCCTTTCAAGTCCTGCTGGAAAGGCAGCTTCCTCCCATCAAAAGCACAGCTGGGGCCGGGGGAGGGGGGATGACAGCAAGGTTTCCTATTTATCTAAATGTGATGACTTTTAAAGTTTCATTTCATAGTAATTGCTGCCTCTGTCTTCAAAGTGATGTGGGGCCAGTGACGCACTCTGCCACCCTGGACCTGTGGGCGGGACATCTGCCTGAACCGTAGGCCTTTGGCTGGTTCAGGGCACCTCTAGCTGTTGGGATTTTGGCTTTGCTTGTTAAGGAAAAATGTGCCTTTCAACTACTTTCGCAATCACCCTCTTCTTCATAGCGGAGGGAAACCAAAGTGGGTTAAGCAGAGGATGGGTGTGGTATAAATTCTAATTCAAACAAGGCTACCCACTGGGTTGAGATTTGGGGACAGTGTGGAAGGGACCAGAAGGTATGTTCTCCCAGGAGGCTTATTCACTGGCATCCGGTTTCTCCCCCCTAGTTAAGGACACTGGGAAGAAGCAATTTCAGGACCAGGCAACGGCTTTCTCAGGGGTATCTGGGCAAGGGCAGTGATGCCAGGAGATCCCCTTGGATTGAGACTCAACAAAGGCTGATGAGCCAGATATATGGCCTCACTGGCCCCGGCCTCGACTTCCCCTCCCCACCCCCCAAACGTAGATCAAACAGTTATGAAAACCCAGGTGGAGCAGGGGCCACCACTGAGTCCAGGAAGAATGTGAACATGAAGATGGTGTGGAAGGCACCGCAAAGTGGGCAGGTGCAAACGGTCCCCTCCCCTCGGAGTCTCAGGCCCGAGTTTTGGCTGAAGCTCAAGTTGGGACCGATCTGTCCCATCTCGAGGGGCTGCAAACAAAAGGGAAGGGGGTGTGGGGACGAGACGAGAAGGAGGAGCCCCCAGATCCTCATGAAAGCCGGAGGCGCGGATTCGAGAAGGAGGGAGACATTCCCAGAGGCCCGAAGGAGCAATCCGCCCCAGGGAAGGGCGGGGAGAAAGCAGCCTGCGCCTGGAGTCGGAGCCCGGCGCGCAGGCATGCTGGTGTGTTTCCACACAGGGGCGCTGGAGCACGTCTTACTGCAGCAAGACGCGCGAATGCGCACCCGGAGCCTGGCGCCCTGTTTGGTGTGGTTTCTCCCCGGTTCCTTCCTCTCAGTCGGAGGCTGAGGGGGCGGAGCAAGCTTTGGAGAAGTTGCTGGCCTCCCTGAAGCCTCAGCCTCTGCCTCTGTTTACTGAACATGAAAACGGAGTTCGCGATGGACACCAATGGGTTGGGATGTGTAGGGAGGAGCGTTCCACTGAGTTGCTCTGGAGCCTTCCACCAGGCCTCCCCTGCCTCGCTTTCCATGACCCTGCCTTTCCCTTCTTGTTGAGCCCGGGGGGGTGGGGGTGGGGGGGAGGAAAATGAATCTGTTTTCGGAGACGAGCTTGGTTTGGGAAGCAACGAGGGCTCCTTAGAAAGCCGTGTGTCTGAGCCCCTCCCTTCCAGCCCTGCTGTTTGCCGTCCCTCTCCCCACTTAGGCCCCCCAGGCCCGAGGGGTCCTGGCCGCTGTTGTTGCAAGTTAGGCGAGGAAAGCTGGAAGGAAACCCCGAGGGGGAGCGCTCGGAGGGGGGCGAGGCTGCAGCTGCGCGGGGTTCGAGCGTGTGCACCCAGGGCGCAGCCCCACGCCGAGGATGGGCGCCTTCGGGGCTCAGCTCTTCCTCAGTGCCCGCTCCCCACCCCTAGCCCCCCGCGTTTTCCGCGCTCTCTTCCCGCGCACCCGGGGGCGCCACCTCCGGCGGGGCCAGGAGCGCCCTGAGCCCCTGGCGCGCTCACGCCCCCGCCCGGTCCCCGGCCCGCCCCCGCGACCCCCCGTGCCCCCCCACACCCCCACCCCGCTTGCGCCGCCAGCCCCCCGCCGCCCGGGCGCCATTACCCGGCCGCGCGGAGGGGCCGGTGGGGAGGGGGAGGAGGAGCCGCGCGGAGGGGCCGGGGTGGGGGAGCGCGGAGATCCGCGCTGGCTGTTCTCCCGTCTCTAGGTGGTGCCAATTCTGGGGCCTAGGCATTTTCCCTCCCTTTATGGTTTTCCGGGGATTTTTTTTTCCTTCCTCCGGTGCCTTTGACTAGGCCGGCCGTGGCCGTGGTAGGGAGTTGAAAAAAGCGGAGAGGACCGAGCGAGCGATCGCACCCCCAGACCCCCGGCTCCGCCGAGCCGCCGGGGGAGGGGGCGGAGGAGCCGAGCCAGGCAGTCGCCCGGCGGCGACTTGAGAGTGGCGCGCGGGAGGAGCGGCGGCTGCCGCTTCCCTTTCTTCTGCGGCTTCTTCCCTTTCCCCCCCGGAGGGGGTGGGGAGCGGGGGCCCCGAGAGGGGAAGGCGCGGCGCAGAACGCCCCCCCGGGCAGCCGGCGAGGGCGCGGGCACCGATGGCTTCGCTCTACCAGAGGTTCACGGGCAAGATCAACACCTCGCGCTCCTTCCCGGCGCCCCCGGAGGCCAGCCACCTCCTGGGCGGCCAGGGGCCGGAGGAGGACGGCGCGGGGCCCAAGCCCCTCGGAGTCCCCGCGCCCGCGGCGGTGCCCCGGGAGCGCGGCGGCGGCGGCGGCGGCGCGGGTGGCCGGCCCCGGTTCCAGTACCAGGCGCGGAGCGACGGTGACGACGAGGACGTAAGAGCATCTTGGTGGGTGGGGGGCGGCGCGGGGCTTGGGGCCGAGTGCTCGGGGAGCCGCGTGCGCTCCGCATCTGCGAGGGTCGGGGTCGCCCTCGCGGCTCCCCTCCCCTCCCCTCCTCTCTGCCTCCCGGGAGCGCTCGCTCCTCGGCGCCGGCGCCGATCTCGGTCACCGCCGTCCCGAAGCGGGGCTCGGTCTGCAGCGGCGGCGGCCGGGAGTTGGTGCCTGAGAGAGCAGCGTCTGCGGGGCTGGGCTGCCGGGATGGGGGCAGGCTGGGGGTGGCAGTGGGTGTGTGGGTGTCTGTTGTCACTGTACAGGGGTATGCGTCCTAAGGCGACAGTTCAACCAGTCTGCGATTACAACTTGATCTTCCTTCCTTCCTCCTTCCCTCCCTCCCTTCCTTTTTTTTACCCCCCCTGCTTTAAGACTGGGGAAGATAAAGTCCCAGGCTTCCCACCTGTCACTACAATCTATGCATTGCGCCCTCCTCACCTCCTTCTTGCTGTCCCTTTACTCACGTGGCCTGCACTTCTTCCCTCTCCAGGCCACTTTCCCCTCCAGTGCGGATCGTGTGGGTGGTGATTTCCTTTTGGCAGGGGGTGCAAAACACTAGCATCCGAGGCCCAGCGTCCTGTCCCTGGGCCCGGCACAATTTTTGCTGATGGGAGTCAGGCCCTGCCTGTCTCTGACGACCGGCCTTGGACTAGTAGCTCTACCTTAGACCTGTGTTAGGAGAAAACTTCTTCTTCGGCTTGTTTCCTACTCTTCTTGGGCTGAAAGCCTGGGTTTCAAAGGTTGGATTTGCATATCACCTTAGTAACCGATGACTCAGGCTGGACACCAGCGGGCTGCTTAGATGGATGAGTCCAGCCACCTCTGCTGATCCCTTCTAGCTATTCAGATGTCCGGGGAGGACCACAAAGAGAGGCAACTGCCCTTGTTGAGATGTTCTCTTCCCCGGGGAAAAGAGAAAAATCCCAGACAAGCTCTGGGACTGACAGGGAGAGCTATAGCTTAGCTGCTCCGGCCCCTGGGGATAAGCAGGGTGCATTGTGTTGTGGAACCCGCTGCGTGTGCCTTGGAGGAGTTTGCTACCTGGGTGCACCTGGGCACAGGTCCTCACACAAGCCTCTCAGATAGCCTCCCCTGACAACCCAGGGCAGTACCGGTCCCTGCCCTGAGCAGGCTGTTAGGTCATTCAAACATGTCTTGTCTCAGGTCCCACTGCTTCACCATTTGGTTTCTCGTTAATAGTGCAAGGTTGGGGGGAAGGGCTTTCACAGGGACAATTCTGAAAAAAAAAAGCCACTGAGGTTTTGTTGTTGTCACTGGTCATTTTTTGTTTTACGGAGGGAGAGTGTGAAGACTGATAGGGATGACAGAAGTTTGTGGCAAGTGCAGTCTGTGTCCATACACGCACACGCATGCACACACCACAGCCTGTATCAGATTTTGCACGCAACCTTCCTATTTTCTTCTGGATCATTTCCAGACTCCCCTGGTTACACAGATAGCAAGCAGAGAGATGTCCCTCACTTCAGTGGGTCAGGTCCTGCGGGAGATGTGTGGATTCTTCAGGCATCTGGTTCAAGGAACTAGAAGTCTCTGAGGAGGGGTTTTTGGGCGGCTGGTGAAAAATTCTGGAGGATTTAGTTACTGAGAATCTTGGGGAAGACAATTGAACTGCAATGCAGACAGAAATTATGCACTTTTTGCCTTAAGTCTGACTTAAAACTGTTGAATTGTTATGCTTGGAGTGAGAACAGGGCGGTTTCCATTGGATAGGCTCTAGGTGGCGCCAGGAGGAAGGAAAGGCAGTGGTTTCTGAATTTTGTTTCTGATGATCTCCACCCATCTTCCTCTCTTTTTTTCTTTCTTCTTAGTTTGGAGCATCTGGTTATAGTTCCTTCTTTTCGGTTTGATATATGCCTAGCACCGTTTCTCAGATGAGCAAAAGGGTTGAACTGGGGAGCAAATTGGGGACCTAACATTTGAAGAGGATTTCTGCTGATGTGGCTCTGACCTGTGTATCTGACTTAAATTCAGGAAGACCCGACACCAGTGTTTTTTTCCTGGAAAATTCAGAATTGTGTGTGTGTGATGTGTAGGTGCAGGTATAAACATAGTGTACGTGCATATAGTGTCCTTATGAAGTACGTATAAATATATGTATATATCTAAAATGTATGATGAGATCAATGACACAGCTAAATGTGGCATCAAGTTCTTGAAAGCTTTTCTCAGAAATGTTATTCAGTTTGGAAAAGTTATGTCTAAAATTTACAGAAAGATAGGTGTACATATTAAAACGCTTTTCCTCCAGGAACGGCAGGTGCATTTTGCTTGAGATACTACTAGTTTAAAAAGATAGATGTAAAAACTGCTGTTTTGATACCAGCTTTGTCAAGATGAAAGAATTGAGAGCAGTCGTTTTGTCACCCAAACGTAAACCTGAAGACGTGCATGTAATTAGGAACGTATATAATAATGGAATCATAATCACGGATTACTCTTTGCATGTTGGCCCTGCCTTTTACGACCTGGATTTCAGCAGTTGGGGAGCTGGGCTGTGGGTCGTGGGAGCTGTCCGAGGTGCTGAAGCATGGCCGCGGCCCCCCTTCTGCACATCCTCACACTAGAGCCTGTGGCCTTTATAGCCCTCCTGTGGCTTGTCAGTCAGGGAAAGCTGTTCCGTGGTACACAAACAGCTTTCCCGCCATGGTCACGGAGACCATGATAAACAGCATGCCTTTAAAATCCAGTGGGCCTTGTGCCTCTTGTCCCTCCATCCAAAAAGGGGGAAGTAAAGTCCCATTCTTGACTTCTGTGTATATGCACACATGCCTGAATATGATTAAAAATAAGTAATTTCCACCAAAATAAAACTTAGGGTAGTCACAAGATTTAGTAGAGATGAATCAAATGCTGAGATTGTACAGCTGGTAATTAACTAGTATTGCATTTCCTATCTGCACAACCCCCTGCCCCCACCACCACCACACCCCCGCCACGGAACCAGAGAAAAGCCTGCTTTGGCTGGGTGGGTCAGTTCTGGGATGTGAGGTTAGCTCTGAAATAGAAATAAAACCAGAATACCTTTTCTATTGGAGTTTCCTCATCAATCTTAAATTTATTTAAACATAAAGTCAATTACCTGGGTAACCCCTCTGAGGAATCAATAGCCATTTTGATTTAAAATTCATTTTGTAGGTTTAAAAATTAAGTTGACTCTTAAAGGAAATGTTGCAAGAAGTGACTTCTAATGGAATTTAAGTAATTTCCAATAGGAAATTGTGACTGTGACTGATTTTAAAATACTGGATTTTGTGTCGCCCCTGCTTGCATGTTTTTTGTTTTTTGTTTGTTTTATTCCTTAAAGGACTCCGTAGGGCTTAGGCAGTAGTCTTGTTGAGGCCCCATTAGTATGTTCCTGTATTCTTCATGTTCGTTGACACGTGATTTCCTAACAATACAAACACGATGACAAACGGGATTTTGAAACAGCAAATTGGCCAAAGCAGGCGCTGAGCATCAGTCCCCTGACTCACGATGTCTGTCAGCCTGACAGGGCCAATTTCATTATCCGGTATCTTCAGCATGAGGCTTGTTCTCCAGCAACCAGCCCATTGTTCTCTCCACCTTGAGTTTTCACTGCTACGATGTCAGCATCCTGTGAATTTTTGATGGGTATTTGTCGATTTTAATGTTTTAAGTAGTTTGGCTGTACAGATCTGATGTTTCTTTACCCTGCCTATGTTTGTTCTTCTGCCCCAGTGTTAATTTTCTAAATATTTAATTTCACATCGTTTTCCTAATATGTGAGGAAAAGACGAAAACTTTCAACTACCGATTCGGTCCCATTCTTCTCGTGACTGATTTGACAGTGCTCAGTGTCGTCATCTACAGATCATCCGTGGGGTATATCACATGAAGCTCCAAATGACCTTTGACTTGAGGAGACGGGTGGAATCGCCATCTCACTCCTCATAACGGCAGTGCCTACAAAGTAGGTCCTATTACATGCCGAGCAGTGGAATTCGTCCCGTTTCGGTGAATATATGTTGTTGCTATTACTAATAACATTATCCCTTGATATTACCCTTCTCTACGAGTTCTTTCTTCTCTGCCTGCAAACAGACACAAAGACCATCCTCACTGGTCTGTTACTGCCAGGTCTGGCTACTGTCCTGTTTTTCTTTCTTGTTTTCTAGTCCAACTTCTCAATCAAGTAGTCTACAACTGATGCCACCTGCATATCACCAACAGTCTTCTTTTCCTTGTCTTTCTTGGTGGCAGACTCTGATTCTTACCGTTCTCACTGAGGAAGCTGCACACAGAGAACGTCATCAGGAGTCTGCCCTGTGTGATTCCTCTTCAGCCTTTGTTGTTACAGCTCCTGGTCTTGGTGACCACCACCCTGCATTTCCGACTTTTGCATTGCATGTCTTTCCTGATGCGGCTTGCATTCCTGTCCTGTCTCTTTCTTTCTGAACTCGGTCTTTGAATTCTTGGGTACATCAATCCTCCTACTCTTAATGTAGGAGGGTGGGAGAACCTATGCTCCCCAGTTTTTGTCCTCCACCATTCTATTCTTTACCTTTCATGCTTTCTAAAGATAAATTAGATTTCAGGTAAATTAGAATGAAGGTACAGGGAGCCGAGCTTATCCTCCATCTTCTGTATTAGAAGATAGCTAAGTAGCTTCCTTCCTCTAATATGCATCCCCTCGCATTTCTTCTGAAGGTGTTTTTCTTTTCTGTTTTATAGGATTGTAGAATTAGAAGGACCTTGATGGTGACCATCTTGATCTCTCTTCTGAGCTTTTTTTCCACATGTCAAGCAACTAGACATTACATCATTTTTGCGATGGCGACAAGACAGCTGCACGGAATGTATCCCTAACATTCCTCCTCTCTTTACGTCTGCTTATTCTAGATACCTTTCTTCCTAATCTCTTTATTTGTTGTGATAGTATTGCCATTTCATCCGTATCCCAGCATGGTGTACCACGTATGCAATCATGTAAAAATGACATTTTCTCTATGGTTTTGTTTCTTTTTTTTTTTATATTAGATGTTTCACCAGATAAGCTTTGAGGTCCCCTTATGAGTTTAATGCCATATGAAACTATGTCTTAGCACTCTGCTGGACATAGTACTTGTCCTGAAAAGTTTAGCTTTTGTACTTCAGAACATATTTTAAATGCATAGGAAGTGTTTACTACCTAAAGCAGTCTCGCTGTCAATGTTTTGGTAAAGTGAATAATCACTCAAGTTTTAAAAATATAATTCTGTGTCTGTAAAGAATTTGCTGAAATTATGATACATCTGTAACAAAATTATATAAAATTTTGCTTACTGTCTCAGCACAGAGAATGTAGTCATAATTGGGAAATTGTCTAGATTGAAGGAAGTAAGACTCATGACATAAGCAAAGTCAGTGCTCGCTGAACCATGGGTGAAGCCAGATATAGCATCAAAAATACCTTGCCTCTGCACTACGCCTTGATTTTGTTTTTAAAGTGCCGCTATAAGTATTCTCATTGTGTCTTCATAGTCGCCTTGGCTAGGGAGGAGAACCCTAACAAACAGCTGATCTGTGGGCTTGAAAAATTAATAAGGGTAAACCCAACTACTTTTCCGTTGCATGAGTCAGTTGTCAACTGTGAATGATAACAAACAGCTTTCGGTGTGTTAACAAGCCTTTGGTCTCTAGAGCCAGTCACCAAAGTGTGTGTTTGCTTAAAGCCAAAGTTGTTTGTGGAAAGTGAACATTATGCCTTCTCAGTGGATTTGAATTCTGTGTGGCGCTAAGACGTCTTGAGGTGGACACGGAAGCATACTCTATTTGGCATGCTTTTTTCGTGCTGCCGGCACCCGCTCTTAAATAATTTACTTGTCTGCGTTTCCTGCAGATTTAAGGAGGTCTGAAGCATTAGAGTAACATCATATTAATTTATATTTTTGAAAAGGGGATCAACTCATTTTCGTACATGAGATTAACATTCTAGCATCACTGTGTAGACAGGAATTTCTCGAGATGTTGGCTTTGGACATTTTTTTCTTCTTCATGAAATAGAGCTTTTTAATTTTGTACCTAAAGCTTTTTCTCCCGTAGAGTCAGAATGATTAATGAGTTTAATTTTTGCAAGCAACTGGCAGGAGTTGCTGAGTAAGATGTACATGCTGATTGTATATAACCCTGTTCCTTTTAATTACTCTGATGATAACAATGCATTTATCAACTGCATGCAGAATGCCTCTGTGCAATATACAATATTGATCCCTTTCATAGAGCATTGCCTATAAAAATAATATGTATAATAATCCTTTCGAAATTAAATTCTGCTTAATAAATTTGGTGTTAAGGGCATTGAGTGCCCATGTGCTGTTATGATTTGCTTTTATTTAATCACATGAGTTTGATTTTATGTACATGTAAAAAAAAAAAAAGAGAGAGAAAGTCAGCCTTTCTCATTAATGACTTTTGGGACATTTATCTTTAGAATCATCTAGTATTGGGAAATTATCTGAAATAGAACATTTTAAAATTTGATAGCATCTAATTTTACAAATGAGAACTCTCCAGGTAATTATGTGAATAGCATTTGGCAAGTCACTTGTGCTCCTCAGAGAAACTCAGCCTTCCGTCCTATCCTGCGTTCTTCTCAGTATGCTCTGTGGTACCATAATTGAGTGGAGGAATGAACTTAATTGTATCATTGGACTTAAAAAGTATGAACATTATGAAATCTAACAGTTTAAATTAATTAGGTTCCAAATGGATGTGCTAATTGCTGAAGGGAAAAACAGTTTTTCCATAGTAGTCTAAGATTTTGCTCCAACTTGTTTGACATGTTTCCCCCCATAGATTTATTTTTCTTCCTCCCTATATTTCTTGCTGTCTTTCCAGCATCATCCAGATCTGTTTGGAGCACAGGACATGTTCAGTTTTGCCCCACAAATGATCTATAAAGATCTATATCTATAAAGATACAGACATAGATGTAATTTTGCAGGGAGACTGGAAGCCAATGTGGCCTGGAAGGTCCAGATGGTAGAATTCCAGGTAGGGAAAATCCTGCTTCCCAGAATCAGAACATCTGAGGTGACGGTGGCTTGTGCAGCAGGCACTGGGGACAGATGCTGTACGTGAGCACAAGGCAGGGATCGGAACCTTGTAGGGGTGCCGGGAAGACGGAGACTCGGGTAGCTACAGACGCAGTGTTCTCAGGGCCTAAAACAGTGCTTAACTTAAAAAAAACAAACTTCCTTTCACTCATGCTGCACATGTAGATGAACAGCTTGAAGACTTTAAGATCATTCCGGCAATATGCCTGATGGAAGTGAAACACACACACTTTTTTTTTTTTTTTTTTTTTACATTCAGAGGGAACTTAAGGATTTTCCAGGGCCTCACAGTCATTGTAAAAATCAATGTGTAAACTTCCTACAGTGCTTGGATTTCTTTGATCTCAACTTTTACCTCACATAATTTTGGGTCAATCTTAACATGTTTACGTAAAAAAAAAAAAAAAAAACAAAATGGAATGGGGATATAGGTATCTTTTCCAATTGGGAATTGAGAAGACCAATTTATTTTTTCTGTCTTCTGTTATTTACTGTTTGGGAAGACTTAATTTGGAATTGAGAAGACCAACTTATTTTTTCTGTCTTCTGTTGTTTACTGTTTGGGAAGACTTACGTTAGAGACAGAGCTACTGGAATTACTACAGCAGCTTTTGGGGATCAGTGGGAACCTTGTTGTATCGTCCTGGATATGTTTATATAATTGTGTGTATCCATCATATTTCATGCATTGTATATTGGATGCATTCAAGGTGGCACCTGCCAGCAGGGGTGGGAGTGGGAAGGGACTAAAGGAGCATTGGAAGAACTACAAATAAAGGGCATCGTATAAGGGGAGGGGATTCGGCAGACATTAAAGGTGGGAAAACACTGGCCTCCTGTCTCCCTAATAATTTTCTCCAATACACTCAGTTTTCTAAACTTTATTCAAACCTTTCATATGCCTCATGCAAAATCCCGTTAAAAAATAAAAAGAAATAAAAATGAGAAAGCTCTAAAACAGTCGTGAGAGGTGAAGTTATCTCTTCTTTTCAAGTTTATTTATTTTGTGTGTGTATGTGAGAGAGAGAGAGCAGGGTAGGGGCAGAAAGAGAGGGAGAGAGACGATCCCAAGCAGGCTCCAGGGCAGAGACCAGCATGGGGCTCGATGCCACCAACCATGAGATCGTGACCTCAGCCGAAGTCAAGAGTCAGATGCTTAACCAAGTGAACCACCAGGTGATCCTTTCCCATTTCTTCTTGAAAGCTTTTAGAGTTGTGGGTGTTCACGGCCCCAAGAGGGGGTCCACTGCAGTGTGAACGGTCCAATTACTAGAGATGCCTTGCTTTCCTTTTCTTTTCCTTTCCTTTCCTTTCCTTTCCTTTCCTTTCCTTTCCTTTCCTTTCCTTTCCTTTCCTTTCCTTTCCTTTTCTTTTCTTTTCTCTTTCTTTCTTTCTTTCTTTCTCTCTTTCTTTTGTGTGAGCAATCATCTGACATGTAAAAAGATGCAACAAAATTTAAAATGATACAAAAATGTCAATTTCAGAACGACAGCAAAAAGTGAGCACATATAGTCCTCCTCTGCTCGTAACAGAGCAAATGGGTCAGTGGAATAATTCACGCTGAGGCATATTGCTATACGGAGTGGCAGTAGGAAAAGTTGGTAAAGGAATTAGAACTCAAGGGCTCCGTATTCATCTGGCATCTGCTGAATGTTGTACCTGTGGTTAGAAATGTACATGATGGGAATTCAAGGGATCTTCCAGATCCTTCCGGTCCTTTGTTTCAGGTCGGGGTCGACAGTGGCCACAATGTGACACTTGTGCTGAGTTACCGCCTGTACTGAGCAGTCATCTGCATAGATTGTCTCCTGTGTGCCTGGTAAGTGTTCACATCTTGGGTCCTTGACAATCCGTAGCCACTCCAGACTTCTGTCCCAGCTTCTCAATTTCAGCCATTACACAGTCAGCTATTCAGGGATACACTTGGCGTACAGGCAGTCTGGCATTGATTGTACTAAGTTTGACTTTAATGGAAAAATTGATAAAGTTGGTGTCAAACAGGATGTGGTGAGGTGGGCTCAGCTGTGTGTTATATTGGAGGAATAAGTGGGAAGGATGTTGGGACACTTCTCTTTTCCTGAGTGCACTGGTTTCTTTGCTTTCTTTTCAGGTTGTAATTTTTAATTGTTATATTTTATTTTTGTGTGTGTGTGAGAGAGAGAGAGAGAGAGAGCGAGCATGAGCAGGGAAGGGGGAGAGAGAGAGGGAGACCCAGAATCTGAAACAGGCTCCAGGCTCCGAGCTGTCAGCACAGAGCCCAATGTGGGGTTTGAACCGACAAACCGTGAGATCATGACTTGAGCCAAAGTCGGACACTTAACCGACTGAGCCACCCAGGCGCCCCCCTTTTTAGCTCTGAATCTGTCCATTAAGCATCTGATCTTAGAGACTAAACATTTGCTTCATGGCCGCCTACTTTCTTGCTTTCTTTCGCTTCCCCATGTTCATGCCACACTCTTGTTCTTGTGGAAAGATGCTTCCACAAGCATCTTGTGCTTCCCCATGGCTTCTGCTCACCAACCCTCATTGCCATAGCGTCTGAGGAAGGACAGAGCTGTAGATGAAGCCACGTGGTCCCCTGTCTTCCCTTCTCATTTTGTTCCTGCCTCAGGGAGCACTTCCCTCTCTACCCACCTTTACAGATCTTCTCAGGAATATCCATAGAGGGGATGGCTGTAGTGTTCTAGGACACTTGGGCTGCATCATAGAATACCCAGCTGCTTTCGCAGGTGAGTTCCTGGGTCCTTCTCATCATGCACATCGGTCTTTTCCCGTGTGCCAACGTCTGCTCTCCATTGCTAAGTGTGAGGGCACCGTGCTGCGGGGGAGCTGCCGAATCCCAGGTGAGCGCACCCGTTAGTGGCTCCTCACTCGCATTCCGTCTCTCGCCAGCATGTGCTGCCAGCCATACAGACCTTCAGCAGGAGTGTGGGCTCGGGTAGAGCTTCTGTGCGGATAGCGGTTAGGTGGAAGGATGGATAGGGTCGCCACAAGGTGGGGAGCAGAGGAACGGGGGCAGAGAAGTCGAGTTGGTTTAGATTTTCTCAAATGGGCACTTGGCTAAGTGCTGGAAGAGGGCTGGCTTCTCACGTGGGTGGGTGTAGGGGTCTTCACTTTGGCTCTGCAGATGCTTCTGGGGATTGTGTCCCCTTGCTCCCTTAGACGGCGGTGTGGCCATGCCTTACTTTGGCTGGGGAACCGGGAATGGCGGTTGCCGGGAGCACTTGCAAAATGGAAGCTTCCAGAACCAGCATGGGCAGGTTCTGTACTCACCTTCCTTTTGCCATGGAAACAAGGGGTATTTCAGAGAGCAGCTGCTCAATGGGAAAGCTGTGCACTTCGGTCTGTAAACACGGAGATTGTGTTACCACAGAGTAACCTGGTTGGAGCCGAGGAGCGCAGGGGGCGAGTGTTGATGTGGGTGGTCTGTTCCTCATTTCTGGACCTCGGTTACATCATCTCCCCGGCCAGAATCAACACTTCCTAAAGTTGGGTGGGTAGTTTCACCCTGCCTTCTTGTGTCTCACGTCAAACTTTTTAGTTCCCAAAGACGATGAATCAGAAATTCCTTTGGGGAGGACTGCAGATGTGGTAGGGCATGAGTCTTACCTGTTCCATCACTTACTTTATTTGGGGGGCAAGTGGGAACAATTCCTTGAAAGACAGGTGCACATGCTGGCAGTGTGCAGGGGTTAGGGGTGCAGGGACTGGGCAGTTGGAGGGATGCTAGGTAGGACACTAAACAGCCATGGTGGAAGCCAGCACAGGCCTGCAGGGTGTCAACGAGGGCCAGCCTTAGAGCCGAGGCTCTGGGTCCTTGACGGGAAACCTTCCAAGTCAGGGAAGTGGTGGTTGGTTCACAGGGGGAGGCTCTGAAGGTTCTCGGTGTGGAGAACAGTCTCGGTCCCTGACTCTGCCCTTGGCATTCGCTACGCTTTTCTGTCTTGGTGTATTCAGGATGAGGTTATTTGCTCTGTGGGAACGGAGAGGTACGTGTCTTCATCTGAATAATAGGAAAAGTCAGCAGAAACATCTAGCTGTAGCCCAGTATCTTTCTCCCCAATTAGCATCCTGCCTATGGTCATTTAACCGCCATTTTGTATGTGGGAAAGTGTCATGAATTTCTCTTCCTTTCTTCTAGATTTTTGAGCTTCTCTCAAATTCAGCCCCCGAATGACGGGTTATCTATTAAAAGGAGAGGGGGGTGCCATGAGAGACAGGGGTGTCGTTTCTATAGAAACGGGAGCTGGCTGTGATGAGCCGGGGCATCTGGCTTCCTTGTTGGGCTGCTGGCCTCACTGAATACTCAATCACTGCTATGCTTCCTCGTTGATGTCCTGCGGCTTTGACGGGATCACATCAGTCAGCCGGGCTGTTGTTTGCACAGGTACAAGGAGAACACCTGAGCAGAATCCTAATGCTCCCGTGCCCGCCTCCCCATGGTCTTTCTCGTGGCACCTCTGCTCCAACAGGTCTTGTCTTTCACCACAGCTGGGGAGAAAGCAGTCTTGCCTTCCGAGCCTTTTATTGCTCCTGGGGCTCATTGTGGTGTCTCTGAAGCAGGAAAGGACCTTGAGTGGTCATTGCTGGCCCTCAGTGTCTCCCACTTCCTCTTACAGACACCCATCTTCCTACTTTAATGGGCTTCCAGGAAAGGTTTGCCCATCATCATCCAAGATCTGCTTGGTCTTGCCCACCCAGTTCATGGCAGGCAGGTCAAGGGCATCACCTTCGCTCTGACCTCACTAGGAGAGCTGCCCTCAGCATCCTCTGCCCCAAGTCAGAGCTGCCCAGCCACTCCTGCGCTGGGAACCATGCGAGGGCCCCTCACTTCTCTCTCTCAGAGTAAAAGCCAAGGTTCCTACAATGAACGAAGGGCCTGCGACGATGTGCCTCCCCACTCTCACCCTGTGGTCTTCTCCTTGGCCGTTCCACCTGCTGGAACGTTCTTCCCAGGTGTCCTGCCGGTCTTTGCTAAAGTGCTACTTTCTCAAAGACTCTACACTGCCCACCCCATTCAAAATTGCATCACTCCTGATACTCCCTACCCTGCTCAGGTGGAAGGTGTTTATCATCTTCCAGAAAATTATATAATTTTCTTTTTATGCCTGTGTTATTTTTGGCCCCCGCCCTCTACAGCCCCCATCAGGACATTGGCTGAACTAGCATAAGGGACTGTGGCTGGTTTGTCCTCTGATGTATCCAGGCACCCGGTACAGTGCCTGGTGCCCCCAAGGTTCTCGGTGAGTATTTGTCATATGACGAGTGAACGAATGGTATCCTACCTGAAAAATCTCTCTTTGCTTCTGTCTGAATAATCACGTTCCTTTAACCGTGTTCTCAGGACTTCTTCTGAAATTGAAAGGTTCTAAAATTAGTGCTCTGAACCTCGTACGTGGTTGATCACGACTGTCTGCAAATAGATTCTCTCCTTTTTGGGATTTTCTTTATTATTTGATTCTGAACAGTGGAAGTTGGCTCTTCCAACTCAAGACTGTAGTTGAGAAGATGAAACGGTTATTAGGGAAACAGCAGGCTTTACTTTTGTAGGATCTGCTTTAAATGTCAGTGTCTAGCGTTTGTAATATTTTGTCTGAATTTAAAAATAAGTGCGAGTGAAATATACATTTCCTACGCACGACTCTTTTTGCTGGCTCTTTTTGTGGTTATCAGCAAAAGTAGTAGAAAAGAAGGTCCCAATGGGAAAAATGCGTATCTTTGGGAAGAAGAGATTCCTATAAATTCAAGAAGGTGATAAGTTGGTTTTGATTAGAAATTCCTATCACCTAATTTGCAATTTAAGCGAAAGCAAAAGATCGCAGCTTGGTTTTCCATGGTTCCGTGACCGTTGGCAGGTGGAAAGTCAACTCAGAGTATTTTGGAATAGTATGTCATTAGCGGAATACTAAAGTTCCCAGACCAAAACGCTCAGTTTCTGCTAGAGGAACTGTGCCTGGGTGCTTAGCCCGGGGCTCGTTTCCTGTCTCTAGCGTCCATTTTTATAATACAGTCAGGACTTAACTGCACTGACGAGGGGGCTGAGACCAGAGACTGCCACCCCTGTTTGATCCCTATTCCCTCTGCTTCGCCCAGCTGAGTGGCCTGGCGGCTCAAGGCTGTGCTGACACTTTGACTCAAGTCTCCATCAACAAATTGTGCAAAATGAAGATTGGCCGTTTTATTTTCTGTTGTCAGACAAGGGTTGGCTTGCACGTATGTGTCGTGAGTGCTCTCTTGCCCACCCCGAACTGGGCTGAGCTGTTTAAGAACGAGGAAGAAGGCGCAGCAGCCCTCCAATCGGGAGAGGGTCTGCGTCACGAGCACATTTGGAAGGGGTAATCAGAGAGCTGTGGGAAAGCTACATCCTTCGTCCAAAGACGTGCTAATAAGCACGTGGAGTTCTGGAGCTGTCAGATGGGGCCAAAGTGCACGCAATTAGATAGAGATGATGCAACCCATAATAAGGAGATGCATCGCTGGGCGTGGGGAGCTCTCTGACCCCTGCACTGAAGTAGTCCAAGTGCCTGAGAACACTTAGAGCCAAAAGACTCACCAAAGCACGTTTTCTGCTGTGATTACTTAAGGAGGAGGGATGTGAGTTGATGTGCCCAGGTTTCCAAGTTCAGCATCCAGTTCAAGTCCCGGGAGAGAGAGGGGTCTGCAGTGCATGTGAAAAGCCACTGCACACCCCGCCCCCCCAGTTGGCTCTCCATGCCTGAGAGGACCCAGTGGGCCCCAGACACCTGCAGCACTGCCAGCCGCTGGAAGGGCAGTGCAGGTGGGATCTACCCATCAGGGCCTCTGCCGCCCCCCCCCCCACCCTTTACATCTGTGAGGAGTGAGGGTGTGTGGTTTCAGGGGCACTGGGATGATCCCGGGGCCACTGCACTGAGCGTCTCACGGTTGGAACGTAGTCACCTGCCGATCGTTGGAGACGCGCATGTGGCCCGAGGAAGAGGCGTGAGGCCACTGGGTATTTGGCGGGAGTCAAGAGAGGGAAACCTCTCAGGTAAGACAGCAGAGCTGCTCTGGAAACAGAAGCGGGGCACAGGTGAGCTTGGGGAGTGAAGGGCGTTCAGCCAGGAAGGTCGAGGGTGTGTATTCGGTGCTGTGTGGGCCAGTGAATGCCCACTGTGACTGCGTCAGAGAAGCCAGACTCCCCCCTCCCCCGCCCCAGGCTTTGGTTTGGAGACGTGAGCTTCAAACTGTGCTTCCCCGAGTCATAGCGCTCCTGATGAGGGCCAAAGGAGGAACAGGAGACAGGGCCAGTGGAACGCGGCCCCTTCCGTACAGCAACTGCACTTTTAAGGTATTTCCTTGTTGATACGAGTTGACATGAAACAGTGTGTTGGGACAACACAAGCCCTTCTTGAGTAACAGCCCAAGGACCCAGCGAACTCACACGTACCGGAGCTGACGTGGCGGTTTACCAACGCGTCGCACGCAGAATTCACTGAGGCGCACACCTAACGTCACGTTACCGCCAGTAGGGCTCCATTTCTGGTTTCCGTTTCTTGTTCCCAGAGTCTTCATCGCAGGCAGCGTGGCTCAGTGGATGGGTGTATGACCCTCGACTCAGACGCCCTGAGCTTGAGTACTGACTGACTCTTCCCGCCATTTACTCATTGCTTAGCCCCCAGAAGTTACTCAACTGTTTCTGGACTCCGTCTTTTTATTTATATAGTTAGGAGAAATAAATCATGGTATCTTTCTCACCAGTTGGTTAGGAAGTTTAAGTTAATACGTGGGAAACACTTAAAAATAGTCCCTGGCGTGCCATGCATCATCACGATGTCATGAAGTCCTTATTGAAAGATGTAGTTGTTCTAGAAAGGATGGGTGGAGGGCTGGTGTGCTTTTAGGACACAGTGGCGTGGAGCTGGAGGTAGAGGGATGTGGGAAGCCCCCCAGTAATCACAGGTGCACTGAATATTGACCATAATCCCTTGTGCCTGAAACTTAACCATAATGCTGATAGGTGGGTTGATTTAGTGGTCTGGTTAGGACAGCTGGACTGAGGGGCAGCATGGTTTTGGGGGGGCTGATGGTGTCACCATTAACCACCAGTTCCCTCAGCGTGGCTCCGTGTTCCATCCCCCCTGTGTGGCATTCCTGGAGGAAACACGGGGATTTGGAACTAGAGGTCCTAGGTCCCACTCCCCTCCGGAGAGGACAGTAGATGAGGAAGCACAAGCTGACCCCTAGATTAACCCTGAGAGCCTTGGCACACCATCAGAGAACACAGACTTGCTCACCAGGGTTGTTCACGGACATCCTCCAGGGCCAGGCCCTGCCTTAAAACGAAAGTAGGAAATGGTTATTGAGAAACGTTACTTCCCTCGGGAGTCCCTTTCATGATTGAGAATCCAAAGTATGATACATGGTGCGTGCCCAGCACGGTGGGCAGAACAGGTCCAGCTAGAAGATGTGGAAGAAAGAATCGTGGGTGAGCCAGCTGTGAGTTGAAGGAATGTGGAAATAGGTCGTCCAGCCTGAGAACTAGGATCCGGGATCCCCAGCAAGCGCGGTCTTGTGAACCAGAGTGGAATAGTGGAAAATGGCCAGATGCAGGTGTGACTACAGCGGTTTTATTTATTTATTTTTTTTTAATTTTTTTTTCAACGTTTATTTATTTTTGGGACAGAGAGAGACAGAGCATGAACGGGGGAGGGGCAGAGAGAGAGGGAGACACAGAATCGGAAACAGACTCCAGGCTCTGAGCCATCAGCCCAGAGCCTGACACGGGGCTCGAACTCACGGACCGTGAGATCTTGACCTGGCTGAAGTCGGACGCTTAACCGACTGCGCCACCCAGGCACCCCTGACTACGGCGGTTTTAAAAACAAAGAACGTGGGGCCCCTGGGTGTCTCAGTAGGTTGGGCGGCCGACTTCGGCTCAGGTCATGATCTCACGGTCCGTGAGTTCGAGCCCCGTGTCGGGCTCTGTGCTGACAGCTCAGAGCCTGGAGCCTGTTTCAGATTCTGTGTCTCCCTCTCTCTGACCCTCCCCCGTTCATGCTCTGTCTCTCTCTGTCTCAAAAATAAATAAACGTTAAAAAAAAATTAAAAAAAAAATAAAAACAAAGAACGTTCTCACTGGGAACAGAGATCTTAAACCACTTCCCATGATGTTTCTCAGAAGCTTCGACATAACGCCTGAATTTTAATTACCTCTTTCTCTATTAGCAGTTATACTGGCAATGTTTCCATTAAAACTTTCCAGAAGTCTCTTCGTTCCGGCTCACCAAAAACCAGAGAGTTGGCCACTCTGTTGTATCTGCCGAATCCTCACTTGAAGTGGTTTCTGAGGTTCTCTGAGGTTGGAAAGCCTCTCCACTCAACCAGCACACTCTTCTCTTCCCAAAACAAAGCACACAGAGCCAGCATTGTGTCCAGGGAGTCTTTGGAGAGTTTTCTACAAACTCAGAGATCCTTAGGCTCCACATACCCCGGGATTGGCCCACTGGGTCAATGGAAGCCATGGAAAGGTATCACGTGCCATGAACTGCCCGATGGTCAACTCTAGTGGATAAAACAACATGGCATCCCAGGTGTGCCTGCCGCCCGCTCACCGTGTAGGAGCTAATGCACCGTAGATGTAACTGGAGCCTCAAGGGTTCTGGCAAGATCTGGTAGCATCGCTGGCACCTGTCTCACTGTCTGGACGGGTGTCACTCAAAGCTTGTTGCCTTCCAAGCTGGCTTCCCAAAGAAGGACCTTCCCAAGGAGGCATGCATCGAGATGCTTTGTGAACAGAAATACATTTAGGGAAAGACTGAAGGAAAATCTCTGCCTCACCCAGCTCACCTTCAGGGCAAGGTGTGCAAACTGCAGCCCAGCCAGGTAGGAATGAGAAGGAAGAATCTGTGTCTGTCTTTGGAGAAGCTCCCAGAAGTCCCAACACCTTGCTTGCAGGGAGGAGCGTAGCCCGTATTTCCTTTCATGACACAAGTCTTGCTCAACATCGAAAAGTCTGAGCACATCCGATTGTTCTGAATCACCAGCTCCTGGCATGTTTCCTAGTCTTTATGGCTCCAGTACTGGCCTGTTCTCACGTTCACAGCGCTCTGACAAATTCTGGTGACGGGTAGAATATAAAATTTCACTTAAAAATACAATTATGAAGAACGTAATTTATTCTAATTCTTTTACCATCAGTCATATTTGTGTATATTTAACTGTCAGCTTTGCCGTTCCTTTGAAATAAGATTGGGTCTTTGTTAACACAGAGCTTAGGGGAAACCACACACAGGGATTTTCCAGGCTGTCCTTTTTAAAGTCTCTGCTTGTGCAGAAAAGCGTTCATGGTCAAAAAGTTCGGGAAGCATTGAATTCTTCAAGCTCACTTGATTTGCTTTATTTTTTTTTAATTTTTTTTAATGTTTATTTATTTTTGAGACAGAGAGAGACAGAGCATGGACAGGGGAGGGGCAGAGAGAGAGGGAGACACAGAATCGGAAGCAGGCTCCAGGCTCTGAGCCATCAGCCCAGAGCCCGACGCAGGGCTCGAACTCACGGACTGCGAGATCGTGACCTGAGCCGAAGTCGGATGCTCAACCAACGGAGCCACCCAGGCGCCCCCCAATTGATTTGCTTTCAATGAGAACTTCACACTGAGTGTTACCACCTAAGGTGTGTGTGCATATGGTAGGAAGTCCCACTTGTTTGTGTCTGTCTGTGGCAGTGGCAGGATTTGGAGGCAGATTTCGGGTCAGGAAGAGGAAATCTGCATTTCTGGCCCCCACAGGCTTCTCTGGTTACTTTACATCATATCCAGGTGAAAAAGTCAGTCTCCAGCAGCCTTAGTTTTCTGCGGCTGCTGTGACAAACCGTACAAACTGGGTGTCTCAGAACAACAGACATGTGCTGTCTCCCTTAGGTCTGAAATCAAGGGGTCGGCAGGGCCGTGCTCCCTCCGAAACCTCCAGGGAGGACCCACTCTTGGTCTTCTAGCTTCTGGGGGCGCCGGGTGTGCCTTGGCTTGTGGCCCCGTCCCTGGAGTCCCTCCCTCCGCGTTTACATGACAGTTCTCCCTGTGTGTCTCTTCCCTTCTTATGAGGACAGCAGGCACGTTGGATTCGGGGTCCACCCTACCCCAGCATGACTCCACCTTAACTAAATTACATCTCCAGTGACCCTGTTTCCAAAATACGATCACATTTTGAGATACTGGAGGTTAGGGCGGTACACCTTTTTTTCGCAGGCGTGGGGGCACAGCCCAACTCATTAACACTGACTTACTGACTTTCGTCTCAAAGCATATCATTTTTAGGTTATTTAAAATATTTGGAGGATGACTGTGTGTCTCGTTGGAACTTTAAGGAACACATCTTCGTCGCTCAATTTGACTCATCCGCTCTGTGCAGTGGACTGTTTATTGAATCGTTATTGCCATTTGATTGGTGCTTCCTGTTTTTGGTGACGTTTCCTTTGGGAAAAGCCATTGGGGGAGGAGGAGAGGGAACTGATTTGGAGATAAATAATTAGGACAGTCTCAGTGGTGAGATGTCATGCATTTTGCTCTGGGGGATTCGCAGCTGATTAGGGCCATGTCACAGCTGGATGCGTTAAACACGAAAGGGATTCTTGGGCTAGTTGGTGCCACCAGACTTAGGGAATGACAGTAAGACGTTGCAAACCTGAGATGTCAACCGTCGTCTGGTCTGTGGATGGCTCACTTCATTCCGTAAGGACTTCTGATGGGCCTGTTGTAAGATGCTGCATGCTGTGTTGTTCTGGGAACCCAGACATAGCTAATTTTGTGACTGCAAAACCCCGGGGCACATACACCTGCTTCTGTCACCCTACTGTTGGGAGCACTGGAGAGGATGCTGCCGGCAAGGTCATTGTCAGAGGAGGAGGCGTGGCTTTATTTCTATTTCCGATTTCTTTCTTCCTACCCAAAACAGATTGCAAGCACGAATTGGCGGGGCTGGGGGAGGGGCGAAAACAAAAGTAGAGAGCTTCCAGACTGCAAACAGAAAACCTGTGTGTCTTCTGCGCTGTCACAGCATGAAAGTGTCTGGAATCTCATGCTTGAAAGTATCCAGACAGTACAACGTCCACTCCTAGACCCAGTGCTGGCTCCCGGTGGACAAAGGTGCTGGCCTCATTTCTCCCCTGCCCCTGAGGTGTGGGGCGTGAGCTCTGGGAGGCAGAACGTAGGAGAAGGGTATGTAGTGACCACTCACATGAGAGGTTGGGGTTCCTGGGAAGCCAGTCCTAACCTGTATGTTCCAAACCTGTATCCAGAGGAGTAGTTTGGTGCTGTCAGATACCCCCCTAATATGACCCTTGGTCCAGCGTTGCAGCACAGGAGGACCATGGGGAGGACCGTGGGGAGAGGTACTCAGGGCTGCAGGGGAGCGTTCCGATCCTCCCCGCCGTGAGCACTGCCCACGCCTCTCTGCGTGGGCTTGGCCAGGTGCTATTTCTGTCCCTATGCTAGCAATCGCTCGTGTCCCTGTTGTCCCCAGCTGCACATACGTGGATACCGGTATTTCTTTGTTGAACACACTTTGCCTTCTCCGCCTTGCAACTTGGGCTACAGTTTATTTATTTATTTTTTAATTTTTTTTTTTTAACGTTTATTTATTTTTGAGACAGAGAGACAGAGCATGAACAGGGGAGGGGCAGAGAGAGAGGGAGACACAGAATCTGAAACAGGCTCCAGGCTCTGAGCTGTCCGCACAGAGCCCGACGCGGGGCTCGAACTCACGGACCGCGAGATCATGACCTGAGCCGAAGTCGGCCGCCCAACCGACTGAGCCACCCAGGCGCCCCTGGGCTACAGTTTGTATTCTCTGCTGTCTTGGTGGAAGCTTTTAGGGGAGGTAGCCTCCTTTGATGGCCCCTCTTCCTGAAAGCCACCCTAATCCCTTAATCTGGATTCAAGGTCCTTGTGACGGGCTCCTGGGATGCCCTGTGCGCACAGCTGTGGGGGCATCTATCACACCTCACCGGAAGCCGCTTGCTTTTTCTTCCTTTTCCACTGGCATCTGAGCTTCCGGAGGACAAGGCATGGGACACGGGCTCCCAGGGTCCAGAGGACTGCAGGAGAGATATGAGTCCTGGCCACTCCAAGCGCCTCCAGGATCCAGCCCTGGGCCTCTCCTGTGGTCTTAACTCAGAGTCTGCGTTGCTGCGTCTGCCTGGCATTCTGTTTATTCACCGTTTCACCTAACAAACAGTCCAGGGTGGAAACGAGGACATAAATGATACATTGCCAAGGCCAAACATGAAGGAGTAGGAACGTCTAGAGCAGCCTCCTCAAAGGGCACCCCAAAGTCGCTGGCATTTCTCCATTATTCATTATTTCCTTCCCAGACACCTCATTTCATGCTGTGACCAATTTAAAAGAAATGAGGTTATTTTTAAGATGTGCCCTTTCAAAGAGCAACAGCCACATCTCCCTTGGGGTTTCCGGCTCCTTCCCAGGCAGTGGGTAAAAATCCGTGTTGGGGGACAAAAAATAAAAGGGAAGAGTTTATCTGGGAAAGAAAGAAATGTAAAATGTCACAAGCCATTAAAAGCGGCACTGCCTTTGCTCTGCTTTTTGTCCAGTCTGTCAAATGACTACGTGTATACCTCAGGGGACGCTTTCTGCCACAAGTTTGCTTTCCAAGATGACCCATTTCTGCTGTCGGTTGGGACTCGAGCTTCGTCTTTATATGCCTACGGCAGGGCGCCTCTCCGGGCAGCCCCTCCCTGTGAAGCCCTCCTCCTGCGGGCCCCGCACCTGACCCCTTGGCCTTCCCTCCAACATCCCGTGCTCTGACTTGCCTCCACAGTCATCTGCTAGCCCTCTGTCCCTTTCCACAGCTAGAAAGCAGCTAGTCCCCCTTCCTTGTTGATGGATGACAGGTGCAGGTGCCGAGTTCTCTGGGAGGTGAGTTTTGGACATTGGGGTTAGGACAGATCAACGGTTCCGTCCACCTTGCCCCTGGCGGTAGGTGTTGAACGTGAAGTGTCTTCGCTGAGATGGTTTCTCCACACACCCGGCCTCCTCGCTAGGTCAGAGATCTTTAAGTGCAAGGGCATGCTGTATTCCCTTGGGAACCCCCGATGTTTGAAATAGAGCTTGTATCACATACGTGTTTGGCGTGTAGGCGGAACATCGTGAATTGGCGGGAGATACACGTTTCCTTGGATCGTTTGCGAAATGTCTGCACCTCTCTGCTATTTGAAATAAAAAAAATCTTAAAACCTATAGTAGAGATGTAGATAAAACTGGCTTTCCAGATCACCGGTCTGGTGCAGGGACTGGCAGACTTCTTCTGGAAGAGCCAGATCTGTAAATAGTCTTGGCTGTTGAGGGTGACACAGTCTGTCACATCCACGCCACCGTGCGGGCGTGGCGCGGAAGGAGCCGTGCACAGTGGCCGCGTGCTGACGACACTTTGCTGATGAAAATGGGCAGAGGCAGCTTTGGCACACGGGAAGCAGTTTGCAGACTCCCGAGTTACAGGAAGCAGATGTGGGGAGCAGCGTAGACGTGAGTCACTGCCTGCAGACCCAAGATGAGCGGACTCACCCATGTATTGGGAAAATCAACCCGAAGGCTTGGAGGCACCTTTCGATCAAAACCGGCGACCCAGACAGTAGAGAATCTCACAGCGGCTGTGTGACGGCCAGAGGCCGATCAGCCTCGGATGCTGATTTGCCAGCACAGCCGCGGAGAGGGGTTGTTTGGGCTCTGGAAGGGGTCGGTGTGAAACCCTGACCAAGCAGGTGGCGAGCGGCGGTGAGAAGCAGCCGGTGCAGGGAAGACACCAGCGTCAGGTTATAGAGCCACAGCGTCCAGGAGAAAAGAGAAGAACCCGACAGCACACGCAAAGGGGACTTTAAGAAGGAGAGAGTCCACATGTTCGTCCTGTAACACAGCAGACACCACCCGGGGCTGGTTGGAGGGACGGAGAGTGCTGTGAGAACTGGGGGGAAACAGTGGGAATAAATACAATTCACTGCACACTCGAGTTCCGTTAGCGGGAAATCGGATTTGGGTTTCGTTTCTGTCACTAGCGATAGGCATCGACTTTAAGGGACGAGGGGAACATTTGCCGTTTAGGGCATTATTTTTGCAAGGGCGTATTTTTGCAAGTGCTAATAAGGCCATTTTATGTATTTACTTATTTTGTTTTATTTTTTAACTTTTTTAAATGTTTATTTTTGAGAGAGAGAGAGAGACAAAGCGGGGAGGGACAGAGGAGGGAGACACAGAATCCGAAGCAGGCTCCAGGCTCTGAGCTGTCAGCACAGAGCCCGACGTGGGGCTCGAACTCACGAATCAAGAGATCACGACCTGAGCCGAAGTCGGATGCTTAACTGACTGAGCCGCCCAGGAGCCCCTAATAAGGCCATCTTAAAGCCTCTTTCAGTAATGGACCCCAATGCCCTCATTTGGCTTCATTGAAGAGCTCCATGAAGACAGATAATCAAAAACTTCACTGTGGGTTTCCAGCCTTGGTGGGCCATTCCCCCGTGTTGACAGCCACATCCTTTTTCTGCCCTCTCTGCTTTAACATCTCACCACCCTTTCAGGGGCTCCTGGGTGGCTCAGTCGGTTAAGCGTCCGGCTTTGGCTCAGGTCATGATGTTGCGGTCCGTGAGTTCAAGCCCCGCGTCGGGCTCTGTGCTGACCGCTCGGAGCCTGGAGCCTGCTTCGGATTCTGTGTCTCCCTCTCCCTCTGCCCTTCCCCCACTCGCAGTCTCTGTCTCTGTCTCTCTCTCTCTCAAAAATAAACATTACAACAGTTTTTAAAAATCTCACAAACCTTTCAAGGACCAGATAGTGCCCTCCCCCCTTGCCAAGATAGCACTGCCTTCTCCGTCCGTCTGTGAGCTTCAGCTGGCATTCCACTGTGATGGGGCCGGGGCCTGGGCTCTGCCTTACCTCATTCCACATGTTAGCACCTACGTCTCAATCTCCTGTGACTTGGCTGGGTGCTAAGCAGGGCCTGTTATCAGTGCTCAAGGGCACACTCTCGGGTTGGGTCACTGCAGGGCTGACAGCACTGTCTGGAGGGCCCTCTGTGACTGCTGGTGCCCCCATCCTGGGCAAGGTCACAGGAAGGCCATCACGTGGTGTCCTCTGGGGTGGCCATACGGTGTCTCCACACAGCTACCCCCCCTCCGCCCACTGCCACGGTGTTCTCCCCACACCAGCCCCCCACCTTGACCTCGCCCGTGAGCGAGTCGGACAGAGTGAAGTTCCCTGAAACCACTCATCGCTTCCTGCCTGTGAGCCTTCACTCATTACCATCGCTCCCATGCTGGTCTGTTGTCTTCCAGTCGTGAGTGGTGGGCACCTGCCCACGTGACTTACGCAAAACTCTGGCAAACTTTAGAACGAGCCACTAGCACCACTGAGGCAAAGGCAGTGTGTGTTTTGGAACGTAAGTCACGACTTCTGCCATATCTGGGAGCAGATGGTCCCGGAAGGGAAAACAGCTTGTCCCCTTGCTGTGCCCTCCGAAGCCCAGCTGTGAGCCCCAACTAGGCAGTTACACTGGGGGCCCATCGTCCCCTCCAGGCCCGTGTTTGTGAGCGAAGCAGAGCCCGAGGCATGGAGTGGGGCCAGGCCCGAGGGGGAGCTGCTCAGCCTGCCTGTCACCGCTGGGCCCCAGAGCGCGTCAGGGCCAGGTCAGATGGGGCAGAGCCTGAACAGGACCCAGTTCTGCTCCCGGGGGCTGGAGGTTCTTCTGACCTGCCTGCACGAGCGCTTCCCGATGGCAGCTGGGTTTTTTCCTCCTGCACAGCAGCCCTCCTGAGTCGCGCCTGCCCTAGGCATCCCCAGAATGTCCATATTTTAAATGTTGGAAACCTCCATTCTTCTTCCAAGGCTTCTCTAGTATTTCTGTGATGACTGGGATAGATGTCCGCCACCACCCGGTTCCTGCTTGCTCGTGAACACACCGCCATGCAGTTGGATAGCTGTGCACCTGCACAGCAGAGCCCTCTGCTGGCCTGCGTGAGGGCCAGGTGGCCCAGCTTCTGCTCAGCTGTGGTGCACGGAGCAAGCTGAAGGAGCGAGATGCCCAGCTCTAGAACCCACCGGCTTTCGGATGGAACCCGCCATCACGAAAGGAAGGGGCGGGGAGCTCACGAGAAGGGGGTCCTCAAGCAGGGCCTGGCAGGGGGGGGGGGGCTTTAGAGTTTGGCTCTGTCAAGCGGGAGGAGTGGCAGAGAAGATGAGAGGCACGTAGAGATTGTGCAGGAGAGGTTTTGCTTGTTCATACAACAGGCTTTCACTGAATATCGGCTACAGCGCGATGCAGGGCCGATGCCAGGGGATACAGACGTGCTCGAGTCTCAGTCTGGTGGGAGAGACAGGCATGCAAATGAGCAAGAGAGTTGGGTATGTTGTGAGAAGGGTCTCAAGCAGCAACATCCAGGAGACCTGTCAGTGGTGATGGAAACACTCTGCATCTGTGCCGTCCCCTCCAGTAGCCGACACCTACCTGTGGCTGCTGAGCACGTGGCCTGTGCCACTGAATTTTAAATTGTAGTTAATCTTAATGTAGATAAATTTAAATAGCCGCAAGCACCTGGTGGCTACCACGTTGGGTAGCATGGGCTATAGGACCGGGATGAGGAATTTGTATTCGGGCAAGTAACGGGAAGACAGGTTGATGATGCGTTGGCTTGAAAACCCCCTTATTAATCTCTTTACGAGCGCAAGGATTCAGCATGCGGCACTCCATGAATACAACAGTCCTTGCCTTCGAGTTTAACACATCACCTTATCTTATTATTAAGTGGTGGAGTATGCAGAGGGCCCTATGGGAGCAGGAAGAGAGAGACTTAATTCTGTCTCAAGGGTGTCAGGGAGCGTTTCCTGGGAGATAGGAGTGCCTACGATGATTCTTGACGGATTAATAGCAGATAACCATGGGAAGAAGGAGAAAGATATTTCAGGCTGAGGCGATGGCTCCTTCAGAGCCACAGTGGCGTAAGAGAGCCCCGCGCATTCAGGTACTTGGGTGGCCTGAGGGATAGTGTCTGTGGGGCCGAGCGGGTAGAGGTGAGCCTCAGAGATAGATGGCGTGTCACGGGGCTCTTGCATGGCGTTCCATACTGACATGGTCCTTGCAAGGTGATGGAAAGTCATGGCAGGCTGAAGCGGACACGTGGCCACGTCTTCTTCAGGTTTAATAAAAATCATTCTGCGTCCAGCCTGGAGGCCAGAGGCGTGGTGTTGGTCGAGGGAGAGGAGTCGGGGGATGGGTGGGCAGAAGCTCTCGTCGAGACGGCTGCCGTGGCCTGCGAACAGAAGCGAGAAGGCAGAATGTCGACTGGTTGGAATTGCACGGGCTGTGAATGGGTTTCTTCTGATTGTGACGCGGCACCGACTTCTGTTCCTCTGTTTCCATTTCAGGATTTTGTAAATGGCAGTGGTAACGCCCTAGCGTGAGAAGCTTGAGAAGTATTTAAGAGTTTGAGAAAGACTGAGAGACTTTGGTGATGGATTAGGTGAGAAAGGTGGGGTCGGTCAGTGTTATGGACTGGATCGGGCCAAATTCGCACGCGGAAGTCCTAGCCCCCAACGTGATGGAATATGGGGATGGGCTATTGGGAGGTGGCGGGTTAGATGGGGCCTTGGGGGTGGGGGCCCTGGTGATGAGCTTAGTGTCCTTATTGGAAGAGACACCGGAGAGCCTGCTCCATCGTGCTCTGGCTCTCTCGGCCGTGTGAGGACACTTTGACCGGGAGGCTGTCTGGAAGCCAAGCAGGAAGAGGGCCTTCCCCAGAACCCAACTGTGCTGGCACCCTGACCTTGCGCTTCTAGCCTCCAGATCTGTGAGAAGATACACTGAGGCCGACTCGTCATCGTATGTTGTTGCAGCAGCTGAGCGGTCTGATGGGGTTGGGAAAACCCCAGGGTGGCCTCAGGGGCGTTGCCCTGTGTGCAGAATACAGTGGCCGGTGGGCAGGGCCAGACGAGAGAGACAAGAGAAGCCAGTTTGGACATCGAGAGCCTGATGGGATGGACCTGGGCCGGAGAGGTTTACATTTCGGTGTCCTTACTCTGTTAGTGATGGTTGAGCTATGGGAGCTGAGATGGTCCAGGAAAAATGTGTGGTGCCATGGGAGTAGCCGGCTGGTGGACAGACTCAGGATGTTTGAAGGTGTGTGCGTGTACCAGGCAGAGCAGAAGCCCCGGGAGGAGAAGGATGCTGCTGACACGGATGCCAAGGGGAAAATAGCTTTTGAAGTAAGAAGGTGGCCCCGTAAGGGGCAAGTGATACAAAAGCAGCAAGGGACCCCGTGAACTCGGGTTCCACGGTACTTTGGTGGCCACGGCCAGAGCGGTCTTCTGGAGCACAGGTGTTGGCTAGGCTGCCACGGCCCAAGCAAGGAGACATCACTAACTGGGAAATGAAGGCGATTCATAAGACCCTGAGGCAGGGCCGGGGCATCAAATCTAGGAGAGGAGCCTATGAAGGGTTTCTTGCAGGGACCGGAAGGGGCCTCCTTGTGCACAAGCCACAGCTTCAGGCCAGAGCCACAGACACAGGGAGCAGAGAGGCCAGGAGGGGAGGCTGCCATCCCCCAAAGGGAAGAGTTGACATTTGGGCCCGTGGCACAGAGGACGTCCTGTCCAAGGGGGCCTCTGAGGCGGGTCTGTTGACTGTCAGGAGCTTAGTGAGGCCACTAGGGACTTAATTCACATCTTTACCGCCTCTGAATTGGGAATTACCCAATGAGAATTGTCTCATTACACACATTTTTTGGCCCCCCCTGCATATGCATGTATGCACACACACACACACACACACACACACACACACACACACACCTCTTCTAAGGGATAGAAAAAAAATGAGCCACAACTAAAGTGTCAGCTCTAAGATCTCAGAGCCAGTCCTGTAATAAGGACTTGGGGTCCTTATGCTAGGCTCAGACATCAGATCGCAGAGTCGCACAGGGCAAGGGCTGTTGTGCCCAAGAGACGGGTCCCTGAGATCACATTCCAGATTATCCTTATATTTGTCACTGGGAATATGCACAATCATTATTTTATTTGGATAGATCTTGAATTAGCAGTAAAGCTGAAAACAGAAAAACTCCGTCTCCTGTGCTACGAGACTTTGTAAGCGCTGGTATCTGGACCCAAGTTTGAGAAGAAAGCACGTTTTGAAAATACGCAAATAATATTTATGCAGGCAAGCATTTGGCCCATTATTCATATTTTGATACTTCTTTGGAATTCAAGGTTGTCACAGACCACTCGTCATTGTTTTCTGTTAATAATACCGTATTTAATCATGAATAAATGTTCTCATGTTTGACAGGGTTTAAGTTAGTGTTTACTCTGTTCCTCCTTACGAGCCATTTTCCTGTCTGTAGAAACATAGCTTTGCAAAATATCCAGTTATGTGGGGCCTTAAAAGAAGGACTTAAAAAGAAATCTGTTGGGGTGCCTGGGTGGCTCAGTCGGTTGAGCGTCTGACTGCAGCTCAGGTCATGATCTCGCAGTTCGTGAGTTCGAGCCCCGTGTCAGGTTCTGTGCTGGACAGCCTGGAGCCTGCTTCTCATTTTGTGTGTCTCTCTCTCTGCCCCTCCCCTGCTCGTGCTCTGTCTCTCTCTCTCTCTCTCTCTCAAAATAAATAAACATTAAATTTAAAAAAATTAAAAGAAAAAATAAATTCTGTCTTTCTCAAATGCAGTGCACCTGTAGATTCTGATCATCCTTCAACTAAGCAGACATGAATCCAGGGGAAATGGCAAAAAGTAAGGAAAAGTTTCCCCTCCCCCAAATCCCATGCTGGGGACAGGCGGTCACTGTCATGATGCGTCACACTCTGCACGGACTGGCACGGTGTGGTGAGGCGGGAAGAGTTACTTAGACGCTTCAGATCCTAACTCTTGTCACACATTAATTACATGGAGGAACTCTTTAAGCCTTCATCCATATCTCTCCTTTGTAAAATTAGGCACATGTATACATTAATCCCTCAGAGGACAGTTGTGATGCATCTATTAATTTATGAAAAGGCCCTGGAAAACTTTCAGGTGTTTTATGTGGTCACTTAAACGACATACCAGTAAGTGGACGTCTTAGGTCTAATACACATGCTTCCAGATTTCTCTTCAACTTCTCCATTTGCTTCTTCTCGGGTTCATTTTTCCTGAATGACACATTCTTGTAGAAAATAACTCCGTTCTCTCTATTCAAATCCATTTTAAGCCGGAATGGCCCTCTGTTGCCAGAAAAATAAAATTGGTAGCATAGAGTGTTATTCAAATATTTTGGTTAATTGAAGGTGTGGGAAACTGTATTTGTAGTGTTCATTCAAATGGTGTCTGATAAAGTGGGTTATCCGTGGACCAAGCTCTTGGAAGTTGGCTAATGAACTCTAGTACATAAAGATAATACTATGGTATTAGTGATAGATATTCCTCTTATAATGCCTTTAAACCATCCTTTGTGATAAAATGTAGGCTTCGGGGCGCCTGGGTGGCGCAGTCGGTTAAGCGTCCGACTTCAGCCAGGTCACGATCTCACGGTCCGTGAGTTCGAGCCCCGCGTCAGGCTCTGGGCTGATGGCTTGGAGCCTGGAGCCTGTTTCCGATTCTGTGTCTCCCTCTCTCTCTGCCCCTCCCCCGTTCATGCTCTGTCTCTGTCTGTCCCATAAATAAATAAAAACGTTGAAAAAAAATTTTTAAAATGTAGGCTTGAGGTATATACGTGATATTGAGTAAGAATGCTATGATATAAAAACAGTCAAAAATAACACAGTATAAAATAGCTTATTTTATTTGTGCATGCGTGTTCTATCTTGGCTGATACTGATTCAATGATCTTTTTTTTTTTTAATGTTTTAAGTTTATTTATTTTGAGAGAGCAAGTGAAGAGGGGAGGGGCAGAGGGAGAGGGAGAGAGAATCCTAAGCAGGATTGCCTGTCAATGCGGGGCTTGAACCCACGAACTATGAGATCATGACCTAAGCCAAAACCAGGAGTCAGACGCTGAACCAGCTGAGCCACCCAGGTGCCCCTGAATCAATGATCTTTTGACACATTTGCATTTGAGAGGCTAAAACACTCAGGGACTACAAGGGTGATCCCTAACAAGGGAGTTGCTTGAACTGGCTGTGTTCACTGACCACTGGCGTTTATCTGGGGCTTGCTGGAAAAAGGAGAAAGAAAAGATTCGCATTTGCCAGCTGCGTGCCAGGCATTTTAATCCAATCTCACTTTATACCTGCAATAACCCAGTGGGGTATGTTTTATTGTTCTCTTTTTTCGAATATGGAAAGCGAGCCTAAGAGAGATAAGGTGACCTGCCCACGGCCTCCCTGTTATAAGCAGCAGAGGCATGATGAGGACGTGGAAACCTGCATCATCCATCCGCTCCCGTGGCTTTCTGCCTCCAAATTTCACACCTTTAACCCTCAGCCCCAGCCGCTCAGTGTTCTTTGAACTAAGATGGGGGCACAAGTTTATGGAAACTTCCCAACATCAATAAAAGTAGAGGCAATTATATAATGAGCTCATTGTAGTCATTGGCTAGCTTTATAATTATTAACTTGGTCAATCCCACCTCATCCATTTGCCACCACATTATCTTGAAACAAATCCCCAGGATCATACATTTGCCCTGGAAAATGGTGTATTACATTAATTGCCCTGGGACTGTTTGTGTCACCACTTTATGCTAAGCCTTCACACAGACTGTGTTCTAAGGATGCCTTTCCGTTGAGTGTATATACCTCTCTCGTTAACAAAGAACAGATTGTTGGGGAAAGCACAGGGGTTTCCTTCTTTCTTCAACTTCCCTAGGCATTGCAAAGAAAAATCCAGCTAGTGAAATTAGTCTAAAAATCTGAATCCCTTGAGGCGCCTGGGTGGCGCAGTCAGTTAAGGGTCCGACTTCGGCTCAGGTCATGATCTCTGGTTGGTGGGTTCAAGCCCCGCGTCAGGCTCTGTGCTGACAGCTCAGAGCCTGGAGCCTACTTCGGATTCTGTGTCTCCCTCTCTCTGTTCCTTCCTCCCTCCCTCTCTCTGTCTCAAAATAAATAAAGATTAAAAAATTAAAAAAAAACTCAATCCCTTGAAAACAGAAAGATTGGCAGTTTTAAGCAAACAAGTAGAATCCCCTTGGTACCTTACAGTTTCCATCCACAAGCCTGATGCGAGCGCTAACGTGGGAGGGGAGGTAGGGTTGTGTACTGTTTAAGTGTAGACAGCAGAGGGCAGAGTGTACTGATCAGATTCTGTTTCCAGGGTTTTGCAGTAGTGCGGGGAGGCTGTAAGAGGAAAACACAGACTACGAAAGATGATGCCTGTGCCGATAGACGGGAATTATGACACAGGGGAAAACTGGTCAGACAGAAGGGCTTGTATCGGCTCGATGTTCTCCTAGTTCCCCTTAAATCCCGCACATCACACCAGGATTTTCTGGAGAGGGCTCGTCTGTGGAGAATCAGGTGCTTCTCAGTGATGTTTGTTTGTGTCGTGATAAAGGAAGTCCAGAGGCCTGGCCCTCCTGACCATGCTGTGAGCGCGCTGAGGGGCGAGGCGGGGATCAGAGACCTCCCCGCCTTCACTGCACATCTCAAGGAATAATCATGACAAACAGGCAGGATTTGATTCTGTTAAGTCCTGGAAAGCTCCCTGACTGTGCATTTGTGGTGCGTGGATCGGCCCTCCTGGGCTCACACTGCAGAGTCCGTGGGGTCTTTGTCTACGTTATCTTTCTTCTTGCACAGCCGGAAGCATCTGAAGAGGGCTGGTCTTGCCTATCCAGGTATCATTGGTTATTGACAGACTGTGGCTTACAAGTATAGTGTTTTGTTTTGTTTCCATTGTATCCCAAGAGTTGCTAGGCTGGACCGAGTCTGATGTAGGTGTGAATAGCCTGTACCCTGTGGACTTGTCCAGGTCCCACACTCAGGTGCCTGGGGGCATGGACTTCATTCCTGGTGGCTGATAGGTGCAGATGGAGAACCGCACCTATCAGAAGCCAGACCAGCTCTGACTCTGGTCTGTGCTGTGAATGAGTGTAGTTCTCCTGGGGACCCCAGGCTTGGAGGGGAGCGTGGTGGGACCCCCCTGCTCATGGGCCCTGCCAGCACCAGAGAGGCCTGATGACCATCAGTGGCTGGGGGAGCGTCCACTGGCTTCCCAGTGATCCTCTTGCCTCCAGCTTGTCGCCATTACTGGCTCACGTCTGCGGGTGTAGACACCTCAATGTGGCTGCCCTTGGCTCACACCCTCTGCCATCCCTCAGGTCCCTAAAAAGAAAAGTTCAGATGTGGAATTCTCAGCGTGTTCTTCCCAGCTGAGGCTCTGCTCAGCTCACAGGACCAGCTCTTCAATGGTCTGGGCTCTTTGTCCCATTCTGGTATCTTCCATGGTCTCCTGCCCCTCTGCCTGGAGTGGCCTTTCTTTGGTGAACTTCTACTGGCCTGCCTCCTTCTCCCCTAAATCTGTGCCTGCTAGAAACTATTTTGAGAGCCTCTGTTTCCTCTACTGTCCCACAATTTCTGGGTTATTCCATAATAACACCTGTCATTTGGTGTGGTTAGTTATTTGTCTCAATTTTTAGCCCTTGAGAATCTCAAGGATGAGGATTGTTTCCTATATATCTTGGCCAAAACAGGTGCTGGGCGCATATTGCCATGCATGAGTGAGTGGACTTCAGTGAAGGTTCTAATATGTAAGACCAGTGTCAGGAATAAGGCCTTTAGTATTTCACTGCAAATTTCCCAGCATTCGTTAGATCTGAGTTCCTGGCGTTAGGTAAGGATTCTAAAGAGAAACTGGTGTTCATGGATGGGAAAACTGCTCTTACTTTTTTTTTAAGTTTATTTATTTACTTTGAGAGAGAGAGAGGCAGAGAGAGGGAGAGAAAATCCCGAGCAGGCTCCATGCTGTCAACACAGAACCTGACGTGGGGCTCGATCTCACAAACCATAGGATCATGACCTGAGCTGAAATTGAGTCAGACGCTCAACTGACTGAGCCACCCAGGTGCCTTAATCTGCTCTTACTTAACTAACTAAAAAATATGGTATTATCTTAAAAATGTGTCAGCTCTATATCAATTGTTTGAGAATCAAGTTGTCTTAATAAAAATGTCTCTTGATTTTTTTTAAAGTAAGTCTCAGAAAACTAAGGATTACCTGGGTGAGGCAAGGTATGTGTGTGCCTATAATTGGATAAAAGTGAACAGATAGAGACCTGGAGATATATATAGCCAATAGCTGCCAGAGGTAACCTTATGGGAAATAGGGCAGGAAGAATGAAGATAATATTTTTTTTATGATCTGTACTGTGTGAATTGTGAATTTTTGCACATTACTTAGTTAATGAATAAAGAAAGATGAGGACAAATACTATGGAAGCATAAGAGACCAAGAGAATCAAGGAGAACATTTCTGTCTACCTAGATGCCAAGATTTATCCTAAGTCCTTAGTAATTTTAATTACAAAACTTTTTTTAACATTTATTCACTTTTGAGAGACAGAGTGTGAGTGGGGGAGGGGCAGAGAGAGGGAGACACAGAATCCAAAGTAGGCTCCAGGCTCCAGGCTCCAGGCTCCGAGCCATCAGCACAGAGCCTGACGCGGGACTCAAACCCACCAACTGTGAGATCATGACCTGAGCCAAAGTCAGACACTCAACCAACTGAGCCACTCAGGCACCCCGGTAATTTTAATTTTGATCACTGTACCCACAGTAGTGCAGGAATAGACCTCATCCACCAGGGGACAAAACAGAAGTGGCCACAGTAGCTCACATTACATAATCCCTACTATGTGCAGGGTGCTATGTTAAATAATTTTCAGACATAAATTCACTGAATTCTTATAACCACCCATGAAGCAGAATTTATAGCTCCCATTTAAAGCTCTAGGGAAACTGAGAAAAGAGAGTTAAGAGACCAGCTGTGAACTAGCTGTTGGCATAGGAAGAAGTGTTGTCAAAAATCAGTGTGAAAAGTATTATTTCATAAATATGAATTGTTTATTGATATAGAAAAAAATAAAGTTATTTTCCTTACTCATTCTATACTAAACAATCCAGAGGGATTGAAGACTAAAAATTTTTTTAACTTCATAGAAAATCTAGAACATTTTTATAGAATTGGGGCATGGAAAGATTTTTAAAACAATACACAGAGTGCACAAATCATAAAGGGAGAAAATGAATTTTTTTCAGCCTGATAGAAGATAGGAGGGTGAAAAAGCAAACCACAGACCATATGAAAATATAGCTGCACACAGAATTGATATAGAATTAGTATCCAGAATATATAAAATTTCTAGAAATCAGTAAATAATAGATAACCTACTAGGAAAGAAGGAAAGGGTTTCAGATTTGGAAACCAGAGTGGCCAATTAACAAAAGAGCCCCACTCTCGCTGGGAGTCAGAAAGAAATGGAAATAAAAGTAATAAGACAGATTATATCAAAAGAAAAACAAAGCTGGATGATCACCATTCCAGATGTCAAGTTATATTATGGAGCTGTCGTGATCAAAACAGCATGGTGCTGGCAGAAAAATAGACACATAAATCAATGGAATGAATAGAAAGCCAAGAAATAAACCCACAGTCATATGGTCAATTAGTCTTCAACAAAAGAGGCAAGAATATGTGATGGGAAAAAGACAGTCTCTTCAACAAATGGTGTTGGGAAAACTGGACAGCTACATCCAGAAGAACGAAACTGGACCACTTTCTTACACCATACACAAAAATAAACTCAAAGTGGATTACAGACCCAAATGTAAGATCTGAAACCATAAAAATCCTAGAAGAGAGCACAGGAAGTAACTTCTCTGGCATCGGCTGTAGCAACATTTTTCTAGATATGTCTCCTGAAGGAAGAGAAACAAAAGAAAGAATAAATTATTGGGACTATGTCAAAATAAAAAGCTTCTGCACAGTGAAGGAAACAATCGACAAAACTAAAAGACAACCTACAGAATGGGGGAAGATATTTGCAAATGACATATCTGATAAAGGATTAGTATCCAAAATATATAAAGAACTTACACAACTCAACATCCAAAAAAACCCCAAATAATCCAGTTAAAACTGGGCAGAAGACAGAAACAGACATTTCTCTAAAAAAGACATCAAGATGGCCAACAGACACATGAAAAGATGCTCAACATCACTCATCATGAGGCAAATACAAACCAAAACCACAGTAAGATACCACTTCATACCTGTTAGAATGGCTAAAATTAACAACACAAGAAACAACAGATGCTGGCAAGGATGTGGAGAAAAAGGAACCCTCTTGCACTGTTGGTGGGCGTGCAAACGGGTGCAGCCACTGTGGAAACAGTATGGAGGGTCCTCAAAAAAGCAAAAATAGTAGTACCCTATGATCCAGGAATTGCACTACTGGGTATTTACCCAAAGAGCACAAAAATGCTAAATTGAAAGGGTTTTTGCACCCCTGTGTTTGTTGCAGCATTATTTACAGTAGCCAAATTATGCAAGCAGCCCAAGTGTCCATTGATAGGTGAATGGTTAAAGAAGATGTGGTGTGTATGTGTGAATATATACGTACACACACATACACAATGGAGTATGATTCGGCCATAAAAAAGAATGAAATCTTGCCATTTGCAACATGGATGGAGCTAGAGAGTATAATGCTGAGTGAAGGAAGTCAGTCAGAGAAAGGCAGATACCACATGATTTTTACTCATATGTAGAATTTAGGAAACAAATGAACAAAGGAAAGGACAGAAAGACAAACCAGGAAACAGACTTAACTGTAGAGAATAAACCGATGGTCACCAGAGGGGAGGTGGGTGGGGGGGGGGGAATGGTGGAGGGGATTAAAAGTACCTGAATCACGATGACCACTAAGTAATGTGTGGAATCATTGCATTACTGTCTTGAACGCCTGAAACTAATGTAACACCATATGTTAGCTATATTGGAATTAAAATTAAAAACTTAAAAAAAAATGAAGTAATGAATACATGCTACAATACAGATGAATCTTGGAAACCTTATCCTTGAAAGAAGCCAGTCACAAGGGACCACGTGTCGTATGGCCCCATTTACGTGAAATATCCAGAACAGGCAAATTTAGAGACAGAAAATAGATGAATCGCGGCCTAGAGCTGGAGGGGATGGGGGGATGACGGCTAAGGGGTGCTGGGTTCCTTTCTGGGGTCATGGAAATGTTCCAAAATTGTCTGATGGATGTACAACTGTGAATATACTAAAAGCCACTGAGCCATACACTTTGAATGAATGAAAACATTTAAAGCATCTACAGGCTTGATAATAGAGAGGAATTCACACCTATTGTTGCCGGTAGGAGAAGTTTGTACAGTTCCTTTGGAAGGCAATTTGCAAGTAGCTGACAGAGTGGAAGTTGTTTGTATACTGCACCTAGCAGTTCTCCCTCCACGGGTATTTCCTGGAGTAAGCCTTATGCACAAGGAAGGATCAAATGTGCGGAAGTATTATCTGTACTAACAGGAAACAAAGCAGTTTAATGTTTGTAAAAAGGGGAATACTTATGTCATAGCAGTATGTTTATGTAGTATATGGAATACTATACAGCAGTCAGATGAATGAACTAGGTCTTTTGGCTAGTAAATCTCAACACATCCCTTTGCGTTCCGATAAACGTTAGGGAAATGGTATGATACATCCAGCTCCGGTCGGAGTCAGGCACAACGGGTCTCATTTATCGATGCTGACGTATGAAGGTGAAGGGTAAAAACCTCGAAGGAAACGATCCACACACACCCCAGGCTACGGGTTACTGGGGGAGGGGGAGGGGATTCTGGTAGTGCTAGTGAGTATTTGACTTCAGCGGATTCCTAACGTTTTCATTAAAACATTTAATAATACGTTTCATAATAACGTATACATCATTACAGATACAACCAAGTACTAACACGTTGAACCATGAGTGTGTTTTATGTTCTGTATGTGAACTGTAATTCTCTATTTCATAATTTTAAGAAAAGGGAGGATGCATTCCGGAAGAATTAGAGTAACGTTCACGTCAAGTACCGTTGGTTTCACTGGGGGGAGAGGAGTAATGCCTGGTGTGCAGGGCTCTGTGCGTGTTCAGAGGACAAGGTCTGACCTCAGGGCGATGCTCTTGACCATCTGGGAATCGCTCTGAAGTAGGGTTGCTACTTGAGACAGCGATGGATGCGTCTTAGCTGCCGCCAGCCCTCACACATCATTTTTTAGGCGGTGGCGGGGGGGGGGGGGGGTGGGCAGAGAGAGAGAGAGACACAGAATCTGAATCTGAAACAGGCTCCAGGCCCCGAGCTGTCAGCACAGACGTGGGACTCGAACCCACGCACTGTGAGATCATGACCTGAGCCAAATCAAGAGTCAGACACTCAACTGACTGAGCCACCCGGGCACCCCGTCCCTCTATTGTCTTGAAGAGAAAAGCAAACCAAGAGACGCACATGTTGCACTGGGCAACCCTACCTCAGCCTACTCTCTCCTTGCTGTGACAACTGGTTTTAGTGCCCCTTTCCCAACTTAAACCCAGAGAATAAAATTTACGTGCGACACCACATTGAGAAATAATTCAGTATGTAGCTGAAATGAAATCAAATACTTTCTAGGAAAGGAACACGTACTTCGGCAGGTGAGTGTTCAGGCCGTGTCAGTGGCGTCCCGCTGTGCGTGAATGGCTGTCCTGAAATCGAGGCTCGCTCCTGCGTGTGGACAATAAGGCTGGCTTCAGGAGAAAGAAGACTGGAAATCAAGAAGTACGGGACAAGAAAGGATGAACCTGAGAACAAACATTAAGTGTTGGGATGAGTAATGGTAGATTCGCTTTATCTGAATGAAAAGGAAGAGGGAGGCATGCAGTGGGGGTGGGTAAGAGACTCGTCCCAAGACGGATTCCAGATTGTCAGGGTGGGGCAAGCAGGTGTGAGAATCTCAGCAGCGATCTGGGTCTTACTCCCACGTCAAACCAATGTCCTCTGTGGTGGTGACGTGGATGGGCAGGGGGGCAGTCTCCCGGGGATCCCACCACACGCCCATGGTGCCTGTTCTGGCTTTAGGACTTAAGACGGCCTTGGAGACTGCGTGCTTTGATACTTAGTAGGAAATACAGCCTGGACTGGAAAAGAAGCAGAAACAGAGAAGTCGTGTAATGAGACCCACGGGGACCCTGTCAGAGAAACTCACTCCCTCCCCCCGAAGTAATTTCAGTATCAAACTTTTACAGGGTAGATTAATCCTAGAGCTGTGATTTTTAAACATATAGGAAACACTTTAAAATCTTTTTGAACAGTCTTTTAAGTAAAAGTTATCAAGACCTCTGCATTTCATGTTTTTCCGTTGAAAATAACATTTGGGGTCAAGACGTTAGTCTGTGACTGAGGTGATTGAAAATCCCTTTGGACTGTTTTGCCATTGGTGTGGTATCTGGGCCTTTGCACTGAAACTGCCCAGTTTGAAGGTGGATTGGCCACGATATACTAACTAGACAGGATGTGTAGAAAGAGGAAACCAGCTTCTGTCTCCGTAACTAGCTTGTGTGGTCCCCAAACCCTTTATTTATCATCTGGTGTGAACTTTCAGCGTCCCTGTGTGCTGGGGGACCACCGATCTGTCATTCTGTGGGTTCACCCCGGTGGGGCGCTTGGGAGCTTGGGCGCTTTGCCATGCAAATCTCTCACGGTGCAGGGGTGTCCACATCCCCGGCCTCCACTCCGAAACCTGTGGAGACCTGCATTCCTTGGGACGTCTGCAAAATACTCATTTGCAAAATGCTGCTTCATTTATTTGTTCGGTGTTTCATTTTGCCCCAAGAGTCGTTCTTATTTGGTCAACCTTGGGAGCAAAGGCCACGAGATGTATCTTTTTAGAAACCAACGACTGAACGGATTTCCTAGGCGGTAGTTTGCCCCCATAGAGATCCGTCAGTAGACCCCAGATCTAATCCCTGTGGTTCTATTTTATAAAACTCTGTCCGGTGACCACTTCCTGCCTTCTAACCTCACTCCTTTCCATTACGTACCCAGGAATGAGTTCCCCTCATTGTTGTATCTCTCATCTTGGAATTGTGACCTTACATGTCACTTTACCTTTACGACCAGGTATTAGGGGTGTTGAAGGTGGATGATGTTGTCGCTTCCCTTGAATCCTTGAGAAATTCTGGCACCGTGCTCAGAAGATGATAGATGCAACTAGAAAAAAGTACGTAGGAAGAAAGATGATAGAATCAAGCCTTTCTTCCTTAATTTATGTTGAAGCTCTCTCGAAGCTCAGCATATATCTGTTGTGAGTGTGCATGCACACATACAGACATGTTGCACACAAGGCACTCACATGCACACATGCGCACACGCCCACACACACGTGTGCACGTCCCCCCACATTTTAGGCTTCATTAAATTTACATACATCTTTCACCCTGACGGCAGAGCAAGACTCTACAATGGCAGAAAATTTAAAAATTCTCTTAGATGTTAAGGACTACGGGGGAAAAGTTAAGCTGCTGAATTATTCCCCAAAGCTCATTTAGTGACAAAGTTGTGGGTTGGCTGGGCTTGTTCAAGCAACAGCACGGTGCTTGGTTAAGGGGTTGTAAAAATTAGAAACCAGTGTAGGCTATAAATTAAGACTATCTGGAGGCTAGAAAGATTTGGGGATTTTTTTTGTTGTTGTTGTTAAAATATCTAGCCAACTCCTGAAAAATAATGAGTGGTTGCCATAGCAACTTCACTTTCACAAGACCCAGGGAGAACATGAAAAGGATTGGAATCAAAGAAAGCCACCTGGCTTTAGTCTTTAATTTTGGAGAAAGAAATTCACCCCCAATGATTTATAAAATAAACTCTATTTTATTTTCCTCCAAAATTATTATAGGAGGAAAAAAAAAGGTTTTCTTTCTTTTTTAAAATTCAGAACACTGATGGGAATTCCAAAGGAAACAAAGGCAGGGTCTTTGCGTGTGGACGCATCCAGCCCCCTCTGCAACCCTCTGTGCCCCAGGAGCTGGCCATGGTGCTGTTTTGAGTGTGGCTGTCCTTAAACATCAACTAATAGATTCCCCCTGAGCATCTGGTTTCTGCTCAGCACCTACTTTCGAAGGGCATGTGTCACATGGCCTTGACCTCAAGAGGTTACCGTCCAGTTGATGAAACAAAAGCCACTTACGGGAGCCTATGCAGGAAGCGTAGATCCTCTTCAGGTGAAGATGGGGACTGCCCAACGGGGAAGGGAGCCTGGCTTGGAAAAGAAGGTCAGAGTGAGGGCTGGGTGGGGCCTGAAATTTCTGAGGGTAGGATTATGGAGCAGGTGAGAGGCAGAGCCCGGGGTACGCACCAGCTGGCAGTGTGAGGCGGGAGGGGACCTGCTGGGGGCAGAGCGCGTGCTGGGACAGGCAGGCAGAGACCGTGGGAACGTGCTTGGTGGGCCTCGGGGTCTGGATCTGAGACAAAGGTGGGTGAGGAGAGTGGCCTCTCTGCCAACGGGCTCAGGAGTCCCCTGACCCTCTGAACTGGTTCCTGCTGCCCTGGCGGATCCCTCGAGCCTGCCTCCGCACCCCTGCTGCCAGCCCTACCCTGCCCGGGCCCGTCTGCATGCTTGCACACGGCCTTGTGCACATCGCTCGTTGAGGCTCAGTCCCCGGCAGTTAACAGTTGAGTTGCCAAAGTAAGACCTGGAAGAAGTGCCAGGTGAGGAGAGCCATCTGTGATGCAGTTCCTCAGTCAGGGGACCCGGGAAACAGGCGGGGTCCCCAAACTAGGACAGGTCAGGGGCAGTTTCAAACGGGCACCATGTGCAAAGTGGGAGTAAGGGGCAGCGAAGCCACAAGGAAGGATGGGAGACTCCGTTGCCACTGCAGACGGATGGGACGAGGAGGGACCTGCCCTCAGAAGCCATAGAGAAGGTTGTGTGGAGAAGGGACACAGGCAGTGGGGTGACCCCGGGGCGAGGGAGCTGGGGTATGAACACCCTGCCAGCGTACCTGTGGCTGAAGTCACGAGGAAGCCGGGGAACAAGGTCTGTTGTGGATATAGTGCACACAGACCAGCCTGCCGAGGCAGGGAGCAGAATGGAGCAGGGACTCTCACCCGGGGAGGTCCCCACGGTGAGGACAGATGGTGCCTGACAGCCCTCTGAAGTCCTCGTGGCTCTTTCTCTTTCCCGACATACCACAGCCAGCGAGCGAGAACCTGGAAGCCATGTGCTTTTGCAGTAACCCCAGACCGGTGCCCATGGGGTCGATTCCATCCACCCAGGAAGACCCAGTAACTTGCTGTCCTGTTGGGACACTTCTGAGGGTGGATGTGCTGTTAATAATTATGCCAGAACAACATGCATAAGCTAGACGGGTCCTAGCAAAATGGGGACACACAGTGACCTTACCTCTACCTCTCCTCCCCACAGTCAACCAGGATGGGATGGTCACTGTGGCATGGGATGGGCTGGCCAGCGGGGTCTTCTAGAAGAGGTAAGCCTTGGGCATGATCAGTGGTAGGATTCAGTGAAGGAGTGAAAATCAAATTATGTCGGGAGCAAATAGGAGTTTCTAACGCTCCGAACAGAAACAAACAGATTTGCTAGATATGCTATTTAGAGACACATCAAAACCTTCAGAAAGTGCCTTTCAATGCCAAATGCTAATTATAAGAGGGAACATGTCTTTCTGTAGTTCTGGTTTGTTGGAGAAAGTGACAGCTCTTGATGCTAACAAATAAGGTTGTGTGTTATGTATCCTATAGTAATTTGTTGCACGTAATGGAAAATCGATGTTTGCTTTTTAAGGTCATTACTGAAGGCCTCCTGGGGTCACCCCTTACCTGGACTGGTCTCCCTGTTGCTTCATGTCAGAAATCAGCTTGAGGCTCGACCTTTTCCTGAAACTCATCAGAGGCTCTTCCGGACTGTCCAGTCTGCTTGGGTATCTCCGGCCCTGCGCCTGTCCATGTAGCACAGACTTTGACTCTGAGCAGCACAGAAAATCATGGATTTAATTGTCTTGGGGAGAGGGTGCTAGTCAGAGCAGGAGCCAAGTCCCCCTAAAGAGCTGGGTAGCCTTTGGCCCTCAGCTATCACTGAATGAATGAATGAATGAATGGGTGAACGAATGAATGAACCAACCAACCAATCGACCTTATTAAGTGAACACTTAGCACCTGCCTGAATTGTGGAATGCTGCAGAAAGTTCTTCATACCTCCTCTGTATTCATCGTCACTAGAGTTTCCCTCTTGGGGTGGCTTTGAGACCCTTACTACTTCCAGAGTTACGGAGGGGAAAATTGGATCCCAGGAAGTTTGGAAAATGGTTCCAGTGTTGAGTAGTAACCTCATGTGGTGGAGAAAAGAGCATGGCTGTTGGAGAAGCCCAGCTCTTGGCAGTGAGGGGGGTGGGAAGATGACATAATTTCAGCAACAGTCCTCTGGGCAGCGGAAGGAACCACATGGAAGCATGGAGATAAAGAACTCGTGTTTGTTTTGGATTTTACTATGTGCTGTTTGCCTGTAGCTGGCTGGTTTAAACAAATAAGGGTTGGGTAGACTTTGTGCATGTCTCCAGCGTACTGGGCTGCTGCACTGATCTGGTTTTACTGCCCTGAGGGATGGGGCTGGGGGGACGTCCTTGGACGAGAAACGAGCCAGCCACTCAGGTGGGCAAGCTCTAACAAAACACTCAACTCACATTCCTCCCTCTGTCCATCTCCGTTCATGCAGAGAGTAGGCTGAGAGAGGATAAGCACGTGAGGCTCCTGAAGGAGAGGAGCCTCCCCAAACCCTCTTCCCAGGGCTGAGTCTTGGCTCCTAGGTGCCCAAGCCTCCCCCGCCTCCCTTGGCTTCTCTTTCTTTTGTTTCTCTAAGACCCTCAGCCACAGCTCAAAACTCTGAACACTGCTTGTCTTGAGGGTGTCCAAGATCTAGTCATAGATGGCCGTGGGAACTTTTCATTTCATTTCGTAGGAAGTTTGAAACAGAGCTGCGCCCTTTCTCCCCAGCCATGCTAGCCCACAGCGTCTTTCTACAGGGGCGATCCAGGCTCCATGCAACCCCTCCAGCCTTCTTGCCCTGGGCTGACTGCAATCTGTTGGCCAGTTAGCATCATCCATCAAGACCAGTATGGAGGTCTCCAGGGGTTCCTCAGTCGATCGGAGGCTTCCAGGGATATGGGGACACGGCAGAGGGGCAGGCTCATGCACTGTGTGGTTTCCTCGGACCTTGGAAATTGAAAGTGAACACGAGCTGTTGTTCTGAGGAGTCCAGGAAGCACGTTGTCACTAATGCGGGGCTTCAGAGTTCATTACGTGTCGTTCTGTACCCCGATTCTTTTCCATGTGAGCTTGGGGAAACTGGGTCTTGTCATATAACCGCAAAACATCTGCAGGTGAGATTTTAACCTATCTTGAGTCGCCATGTTACACAGCTGGAAAATTCAGTGGTCATTCGTTGAGCGAACAGATGTGCTGGGAAGGTTGGACTTGTACCTCGGTTAGTCTCCGAGTGTGCTAGGGAGGGAGCCAGAGTCCTGTCCTTTGTTGGACCCGCCCTCTCAGCAGTATTGTGACCGCACCCGTGGTTTGGTGGGAAGCTCTCCGGGTGCAGAACTGGCACCAGCACCGTTGTTTGAACCCGGAGCAGACACGCACTTGGCTTTCTCTCGTGACTCTGCTCTCAGAAGGAGGCCTGTGCTCCCACCCGCCCAACACCCTGCTTCTGCCCCAGGCTGCTCGGTGCCCAGCCTGGGGCTACAGTGGCCGCATTCCACGCTGACCCATCAGATAGCGACCCAGCCAAGGTTGGCATTACCGTCCCTGACATGTTGCACACTGTCTCTTCAGAGATAGTTCTCACAACTGCTGCTGGGCAAACTCCATCCCTCGAAGGTTATTGGTTTAGAAAGATTGTGGCACATGGAGACACCACTCGCTGCTTGCTGCTGTAAGAACGCGATGCCCATAGAATTCAGGCAAGCCCCCCGGTCTCCCCAAGTACTTCCTTCACCTGAGCCCTGTTCAGAGGCTTCCTTCACCTGAACACCTGTTCAGAGGGTGCTTTCTGGAGAAATCAAGTAAGAAGGGGAGAGGTGTGGCTCTACTAAAGGATATGTTCCCAAGTCTTTCAGGTTTTAACTGTCTCTCAGTGTAAGACAAGCCATCTGGTGATACGGCCACTGGGAAGCTAATGCATTTTAAGTCTGAACCATTGGAAATGCGGCGACTCCACTTGTATCTGGAACGCTGTGGTCAGGGCTAGGGAACACACTTTTTAAAAATTTTAGTGTTTATTTTGAGGGAGAGGGAGGGGCAGAGAGAGAGGGAGAGAGAGAATCCCAAGCAGACTCCGTGCTGTCAGCCCAGGGCCCGACATGTTGCTGGATCCCACCAACCACGAGATCAGGACCTAAGCCAAAATCAAGTTTAACTGACTGAGCCACCTAGGTGCCCCGAGGAAACACACTTTTAAGAAAAATTCCTACTTTCCTGGGGAGCCCCAGAGCTGTGAAGCTACTATGGTAGCCACTGACCCCATGTGGACATTTGCATTTTGAGTAATTGAAATTAAATAAAATTAAAAGCTTCGTTCCGTTCCTTTGGCACCAGCCGCACCTCGGCAATCAAGAGCCGTACGTGCCTAGGGGATAGAGAATCAGACGTCATGCCGTTTCTTGCTCCTCAGAGAGGTCTGCATGCAATGCTGCTCCAGAGGTTGTCCGCCAGGGTGGCGGAGAGTCTGGGAATCTTGTTGAGTGAAGGATGGAGGAAGGAACGAAAGCTGTTTCTCCTGGAAAATCGTCCCCAGACAATCCAGGGTCTCTGCTCTGGGGACAGAGATTGGATTTTTCTAGAATGTCTCAAGAAAGCTTAACTCTGACCGATGGGAGGGATGTGGAAAAAGTAGGCTTTAGCTCCACAGGAGCCCAAGATTTCTGTCAGCACCTTTCGAAGAGTGGAATGTTGGTATCTCCAGGATCGGTGATTTTCTCTCATTCAAGATGCTCGGATGGAGACGGGTGTGTAATTATTGACCATGTCGAGCAGGGGACGCCAGCCGGTGACAGGTGGTGTGGTGTCATGCCAAGAATGTGGATTTTAGAACCAGGTAAGTCTGCCCCAAATCCAGGCCTGCCACTTTCCAGCTATCTGCTCAACTCACTGAACCCCTCAAGACTCTCCTCAATAATGGCAGTAATTGGGGCGCCCGGGGGACTCAGTTGGTTCAGCATCTGATTTCAGTTCAGGCCATGATCTCATGGTTTGTGAGTTTGAAGCCCACATCGAGCTCTACGCTGACAGTGTGGAGCCTACTTGGGATTCTCTCTCTCTCTCTCTCTCTCTCTCTCTCTCTCTCTCTTTCTCTGCCCCTCCCCCACTCATGTGTACTCTCTCAAAACTGAAAATTAAAAAAAAAAATAAATTATTTATTTTTGAGACAGAGAGAAACAGAGTACAAGCGGGGGAGGGGCAGAGAGAAAGGGAGATACAGAATCCAAAGCAGGATCCAGGCTCTGAACTGTCAACACAGAGCCTGATGTGGGGCTTGAACTCATGAACCCTGAGCCCATGACCTGAGCCGAAGTCGGAAGCTCAACCGACTGGAGCTGCCCAGGCACCCCAATAAATACATAAAAAAAACTAGTAATAATACCAATAAGTGTTTCATACCACCGTTTTGAGTGTTAAATTAACACATATAAAGTACCCAGGGTCGTGCCTGGCACACAGGGGGCACCGACGGCTGGGCCTGCTGCACGGGGCAGATGCCACCCTCACCGGCGCATTCCCAGGGGTTCTCACGCGTGCGTTGAAATACCACCCTGCGCAAGAAGTCAAACTGAATGGCAAGGAAAGGAGATCCGTGCAATGACCCTGATCCTCCCTGATTTCTTTTTTTAGATAAATTGTTTAGAGTAGACTTTAGCCATCGCTGGTAGCAGATGACTCACGGGGACTGCGCCGTTACCAAATGCTGTGACCCAGAAGTGGAGAGCCACCACACCGGTGGGTCCCAGGCCCTGTCCACCTCGGTGGTATCACGGTGCTCCCATTCGGGTCTAAGGCCCTGGGTGTTTCACTGGGGAATTTACCGGAAGCCAGAGCATTTGCTTATAAATCTTATAAGAAAGGCAACTTCACCTTCCTCTGCTTCCTTCCCTCCACTTTAATGCCCGTGATGATGAGTCAAGAAAGCTTCTGGAGTCTTCTCTTCCTCAGCTTCTTCCGGGCCCGGGGCCATGAACCTGGGGGAAGTCGGTGCTATGTGGATTCTCGCCTGAAGAAAGCTCCTGGGTACAGAGTAGTCAGGTAGGCTCCACCTGGCCTGGTTTTTGCTGCCAGGACCCTCGTCGCCGGTGGGGAGGAGGGCGCCTGATGCAGGCAGTACTGACACAGAGCTGCAAACCCGGATGGTGAGCCCGTGAGATCACATGCAGCCCGTTGCTCTATAAACAAAGGCCAAACACACCAGATGACGTTGAAATGTTTAAATCCCCTTGTATTTAATGAATAGGGAATACGCGACATCTAAGGTTTTATTGAGATCTGTATTGCGTATCATAGGAATATACCTTGAAAGTGTTTCTTTTTAAATGCAGATCCCTGTGTATCAAAGAGTGTACTTTTTTCTGTACCTTAAAAGAAAAAGAAAAACCCCAAAAAAGAAACAACCACCTGTCCACACTGCCCCTCACAGAGGTTGGAACTGCTGTTTCCGATTTTTCTGGCGAGGAGGAGTTGTTAAGTGGGTTGCTGGGGCCACCGGCACCCCAGGTAAGACCGGCAGGCTAAAAAGTGCAGTGCTTGGCTTTTGTTCGTCTTCTCTTAAGTTACGGCGTCTCCTTAAGCTTTTTCCTTGTTAGTTTAGAGCTTTAATAAGTGGAACAGTTTGTGGGGCTACTTTAACTTCAGTTCTGTGCAATTCGATAGCATTTATTGGGTGGCCCCTGGGGTCCTGGAGAGCTGAGCCAGCTGAGGGGGGGGGATCTCAAGCAACGCAGAGCGTGTGTGACCAGTGGGAGCCCCTCGCTGCCCTGCTGGGAAACCTCCAGAAATTCCACCGGGCCTCCTGGTTAAGTCTCAGTCTGGCCTTACCTTCTTTGACTCCAATCTGATGCTTGCTTTGGGGCCCATGCCTCATAACTGATGCTCCACGGTTTAGCTATTCCTCTGGCGAAGGAAGAATTTCTGTCCCTCTTCCCTGCAGGAAGAGAGGGTGTCCCCAGCTTGTGGGCACCAGAGAGCCCGCTCTGTGCACTGTGTCTGTCAGAAACGTTCTGAAAGCCGCTCCCTGCATCTTACTTAAAGGGGTCAACTGTGTCACAGGGGAGGCCCCACAGGGAGGAGGGGGAGCCCGCGGGGGCAGGGAGGTCCCCGAGAGAATGGTAGAGTGCCGCCAGAGTACCACCTGCTACATCCCTCGCCGACACCTGTTCCCCATCCTTGCCACATGGCCTCTGGAAACCGTGTTCCTGCTGCGGTCAAGCGTGACCATCACAATCTAGCAGGTGAGGAGACTGGATCGGCAAGAGGGGATTCTGACGTCTCCCTCCCGTTTGTGCAGTTTTACGAGGGGTCTGAAGCCGTGTTCAGAAAAGGCAGGCTTGTACAGAAAGCTCAGGTCAGGTTCCAGATGGGACATGTCGATGCCATGGTGGATGGATCGAGGGACTCACCCTTGATGGTTCTCAGTGATTCTCAGGGCACTGGACTTACTCGTCCACAACACAGAATAAAGGGTGGGGGTCATGCTTGTGGGGAAAGGTGTCCCTGCAAATACCGCACCTGTCCACCCGCACACCCGCCTTTGCGTGGTAGGTAGCTTTTTATTTTGAGAGAATTTCAAGTTTATAGAACAGTTGCGAAAATAGTGCAAAGAGTTTCTCACATCCTTTGCCGAATTTACTGATTGTTTAGACTTTGCTCCGTCGACTTTACTCTTCTCTCTGTGAATGTGCGTATGTGTGATGGAAATCTTTTTACCCAGTGATTTGAGAAGTAGGTGTGGAAAGCATGCCCTTTTACCGTAAATACTTGAGTGTATATTTTGCGATGAAAAGGGCACTTTCTTAGGAAGGCACAGTCCAGTTGTCAAAGTCAGGATATTTATAGCCGATATGATATTATCACATAAGGCACAATCAACCTTCTGATGTCGGGTGTTGTGGTGGGGGGAGGTATCTTTCACGGGTCATTTGTTACCCCTCTTCCAGGATCGCCGCTGTACTGAGGGGTTATATCTCTTTAATCTCCTCTCAACTGGAACATTTCCTCCATCTTTCTTCACCTTTTATGACCTTTACATCTTTGAGGAGTTACAGAACAGTTTTTCTGCGCACTGTCCGTCAGTGTGATTTGCCCGATGTTTCCTCACAGGGAGAATTTTAGCCAGAAGCCCACGGGAACGATGCCAGTTCAACATGTCGTTGAGGTTTGCTATTGGGAAGTTGCCGTGGGTTCTTTGGAATTAAGAGATTTCCATTGTGTGGAAATCCTTGGAGACCGTATTAACATCTTTGCCTCTTTTCATCTTCACCCCCCTGGTTCTGGCACCCTCTTGATTCTTGCCTGAGTTGAGTATGATCGTGGTGGCCGCACAGCGATTTTCTGACTTTGTTTCCCCTTCGCTTCCATTAGCTGGCACGCCACAAACATACGCATGTGTGTGTCACCAGTACAGGAGCTAATGAGCTATGCTGGTCTTCTGCGTGTCTTTCCAGTTTTACTGTGTGGGTTGTCATGACAAGTGCCACTGTCGCCTGTGGATTGCACACACACACACACACACACACACACACAGTCCGTTGGGACTGTGGCACCTCAGTGGTAGCCAACGTACTTCCCTGTCCCAGCTAATCCCTTCAGTCTGCGCCCTATAATTTCTCTTCCAAAGTTAGTCACGGTAGGAGTGAGGCCGATAGAAAAACGAAGGCACAGACTAAAGTTCAATCTCCTTATTTTCGCGATGAGGAAACGGTGGCCCAGGCCACTTTCCAAAGTTCACACAGCCGGGTTCCTCCTGGCCCCCAGCCCCGGTTTTCCCACTGCACTGTGCTTCATAGGAACTCATCCTTTACGTTGTGGTGAAGGCTGTTGCTTTTAGCCCCTGTTGGCATAAGAGTGAGTTTTTCCTGAGCAGTTTCTAAGTCTGGAAAAGGAGATTCCAGGGATGACAATGTTAAAGACACAGAATGATTACAAATAATAATGTATGTGTATTTGTAATACTGTGTGTGTGTGTGTGTGTGTGTGTGTGTGTGTGTGTGTGTGCGCAATCCCCTTAGAGAATTGTCCTTGTGCAGTAGGCTGTTTGCATCGTAACAGATGCAGGCTTATTCTCTGGGTCTGTTCCTGGGGATGCTTTAGGATGAAATCCAGGAACACTGATTTGGGGGGAGGGCTTCCTGTCCACATGCAGCTCAGCCAGACTGCTCCCCCCTGCAGCAGGACAGGTGACTTTGTGACGGAAGCGATGTCGGCCCTGGCGTGTTCTGCTGGCTCGATGTAACGTCGTACAGTGCGTGAGGCTCCGTTCAGTTCTTCGGAATGCTGCGTGCTTCTGCTCGTGTTGTGTGACAGCCAGGATTTGGGCTCCGTGCTGTGGATGATTTTTATAATGATCTCATGGGCGTGGGGAACGGGGGAGACCAAGGGGAGTTGGCGGAGCTGGGGAGGGCACAGAATCCTGGCTTCGCTTCCTTGGGGAGCGGCTGTTTGAGGATCTCGTCTCAAGGTCGTCTTCCGGGGTCGGCGGTGTTCCCGTGCGGCCTGCCCCGGGACGTGTGGCCGCCGTGGCCCCGTGGCCACGTGTGCGGGCCAGGGAGCCGGTGCCCTTCTTGTTGGCGGGACGCCCCTCACAGCCTGTGCTCAAGACGGGCTCTCCCTGCTTCCCAAGATGCCCTTGCTCCCCCAAAGAGGGCTCGCTCACTTGCCCTCGCCGTCCTTTTCAGCCTTCGCTCCTGCTGCCCTGCCTGCATCTTCCAGACTTAAAGGTCGTCTCGTGTTTGAATCCGTTCTGTAGGACGCTCAGTACTGGTGAGAGGGAGCTGGTGCAGGGCCTCCCTGCTGGGGTTGGTCTGTGAGGCAGTCTCACCCCACGCGAGCCGGAGGATGGGTTTCGTGTGTCGGGTGTGGCGCTAACTGAGGTGATGCTCAGTCTCTATGAGTCTGCGGGTAAGGAAACCGAGGCCCAGATGCTTGCATCACACGTCTGAGTCAGGAACGGTGGGGCGGCCGTCCGGATCCCAGGTCCACGGCAAGCTTCTCCAGGGGCTGGGATGTGCCACGGGTACCCGAGCACGTGGCAGGGACATGCGAATGCAGAGGTGAATGACCCCTGCGTGGCTTTCGGTGACAGCTCAGAGAGAGACTGAGAGAACACGTCCTGAGTGAGGGGCTCACCTGCCCATCCACTGTGGATCTCTGCACCTGGAGGTATGTGCACCTGTTAGAACCCAATGAAAGAGCAAGCTCTTAATTCTTAAATAGTTTCCCCCAGTTCAGAGTCAGTCCTGATTAAATGATCGGGTAGAAAAGCAGCAGGAGTGCTAACCTGCTCTCCCAAGAGGTCCCCGACTCCACAGGAGGCGGTGTTTCGAAGGGAAAGAAGCGTTCTTCACCAAGTCTTTTCTGGTCCCCAAGACCCCTCTGGGGATGCATGGCTCTGGTCCTACCTTTTTTCTCGGGACCCATCTGGTGCCATCTGAAGGGCCGGCCACAGCGACAGGCCTGTGTTCAGCAGAGAAGGGACATGGCTGGGAGTGGAGCGTGTAGAAGCAGATTTCCAAGGGACACTGGGCGTGTCGACCCACGATTCTCTCTAGGGTGCAACCCCCGCACCCCAGGGGCCGATGCCCAGGTGAGCGGCTGTGGATGAGACCCTGGGAGTCAGTGAGGGATGCGGAGCCCTCTGGGAGGTTGCTTGCAGCTGTGCTTAGCAGTTGTGGCTGGGGGTGCACTGACGCAAGGGGTGATGGGTAATACCTCTTACAAGACCTACAGTGACGCACGTTAATTGGACAAGGAGGCAGGGGGGCAGTGGAAAGAGCGTGGGGTTTCGGCCAAGTCCTCGCTGGGCCGTTTTATGCGCGCGAAGATTTGTACGCCACGAAATCAACTCAGCGCGTGCGTTTTAGTGAAAAGTTGTAAATAATTCCATATCCCCTTTTAGAGATAAAAAGCATTCCTCAGAGGCACGAGCGAATTGATAAAGTTCTCTAATTGCCAGCCCACTAATTCCGGTTCTGGAAAATGAGAAGCACTGAATACCGACATGGGTATTTATCTAAGAATGATTGTGTATCAATTAAGCAAGCTGGAGAAAATGAAATTGTTAATGTGGGTGAGATGTGGTGAGGCCATCCTGTTTGGCTTGTTGGAGTATAAAGCAAAATACTGTAGCTTTTGGTGTTGGTACCAAGTGCACATAACGAAATACCGCGTCATCGCTAGAATCCTATTTTGGAAGGAGTTTTTATTGTCTAAGAAAGTTTCTGTATTCCAACCGTAAGCGGAAATAGTGGGGAAATAAAATCTAAAGCTAGAAAGTCCAAATGTTGCAAATCATGAGTAAAGAATATTAGGAGAAATTAATACAGTGACTCTACTATATTGGCGGTCTCTGAGGGGCTCTGATTACAGCATCACTTACGTTTATCACAAAACACCAAACATGCAACATATGTTAGTTTAAAACGCACACACAGGTATTAGATGTTAATGGTCACGGCGCAAGAGTGGCTTGGGAAGCCGGTCCACTCTGAGGGCGGAGATCGATGGCTGTGTCGTGTGTTTATAGCAAGCTGCCTCCTTAGGTTGAGGTGGTGGCAGCGCCAGGCCTTCCCCTGCTGGCTCCTTAGCGCCCAGTCAGTTTTCCTGGTGATGTGGTCCTCTCCGCTCGCTTCCCTGGTTGGTCCAGGCCCACTCACCCAGCCTCGCCCGCTTCGCGTGAGCCTGGGTGCACTGGATCCACCCCGTCAGTGCCCACGGCAGCCGGCTGCTCCGACCCCTGCCAGCCCTCTCGGGGTCTCCCTGCCCGCCACCTGGACGAACGGGCTGCTGTTGGTGTCCCACCTGGGAGAAGGGGCCATGTCCCCAACAAAAGCAGGGGCAGGAGCCACAGTCACTTACTCGAAATCCCCGCGTGCAGGGGCACACCTCTGCTCCTTACTGGATGGTAAGCACGTTCAGGGCCCGGCCAGGTCTGCACGTTCAGCTTGGAGCTCCCGGGTGCCCAGCGTGATGCTTCGGACACAGCGCGTGTCCCAGGAACTCTGAAATGTCAAACTTTGGTCGGCGTATCAGTAAAATTCCTCTGTATCCTGGATGATCGTTAACAGAATCATTATGCACTTAAAATGCACCATTAACGGGGCGCCCGGGTGGCTCAGTCGGTTAAGAGTCTGATGTCGGCTCAGGTCACGATCTCACGGCTTATGGGTTCGAGCCCCGCGTCGGGCTCTGGGCTGACAGCTTGGAGCCTGGAGCCTGCTTTGGATTCTGGGTCTCCTCTCTCTGCCCCTCTCCCCTCCCAGAAATAGATAAACATTTAAAAAAAAAATTACAAAAAAAAAAAAAGGAGAGTTGGATGTTTAACCAGCTGAGCCACCCAGGTGCCCCAGTCACACGTTTAAAATCACCAGAGTTTCGGGAGGTTCACCTACGTGGGACTGGCGTTGAGGCCAGTCATTGGAGGTGCCGCCATGTGCTGCTTGTGAGGAGAGGAGCACGCAGACCAAGGCCTCCTTAGCGCACCGTGTCCTGGAGACAGGCTCTGGGGACCCCTCCTGCATCTTGCTGGGGCCTCAGCTTGCCACAGTGTGAGTCGTCCTCCCTCTTCGTGACACTAGGAGGACAGCGGATTCCCATAGCTCAGCTGTACGTCACGGTCCAGCTGGAGAAGGAGGGGAGGGACGCCCCTGTCGGGGATCCACCAATACGGCTGCTTCCTTCAGCAGCGATACAGAGATCTTCAGCCTTTCCTGGTAGGGATCGCAATGACACTTGTGCAAAGAAAGCACGCCTCCAGACTCGACTCGTTCTGGCCCCATCAAAGCTCCTGGGCTCCACAAGCAAATCATGCCAGGCTGGCCGTGCAGACAGAAGCCGTAAACAGCCTTTAGATTGGCTTTGCGGACAGTCACATCACTGTTCTGATGTACGGAGAGAGTTGCAAGATCTGTGGCTTTTAGGGAGGATGGCAAAACATGAGCACATAGTTTGCAGAGGAAAAATGTGAATTCAGTGAAATAAGAATGGAAGTTTGTGTCACTGAAGGGAGGGGCTCGTTTGACTCGGGAGAATGGGAGATAATCGTCTCCGTTACCCTGGCTGTCTAGGAATTACAGCAAGATCAACTGACAGGAAATAAAACTGAAGATGTTCTTCATAAGCCATTTATTAGTCAGAAAATGTGGAGATCCAAATATGTGCCAGGCTCCACATCCCATGTTAACCACTTTGGCTATAGCAGGTGAACAACAAAAAATCTTTGCCTTCACCGTGCTTGCATTCTAACAGGTAGAAACCAAAATAAATAAACAAAAATAAAAATAATCATTAAACAGCGTTGTAGATTATCGGATGATGAATTCCAAGGGAAAAAATAGGGAAAGAATATAGAGGGTTTTTTTTTTTTTGAGGGGGGTGGCTTAAAATTATAAAAATTGTGGCCAGGGGGAAGTCACACTAAGGAGTTGACATTTGCCCAAGTACTGAATGAAGTAAGGGAGTGAACCATGGGTTGACTGAGAGAAGAGCATTTGGGAACAGAGGAGAGAAAGTGCAAAGGTCCTGAGGCAGGCGAAGCCTGGTTTGTACAAGAGCATGAGGGAGTCCACTGTGGTTTGAGGGAGCTCAGGGACATGAGGTCAAAGCTGCCCGGGTGATGCTTTTTTGGCCACTATGTCGGGGATTTGGCTTTAACCCGAGTGAACCGGCCAGCTGCTGACGGGTGTGAGGGAAAAGGCGTATAAATTGACCAGTGTTTGCTGGATCCTTCTGGGACTCTGTGAGAAGGGTGATTGGTTAAGAAGCTGTTGTGCGAATCTAGGAAGGCTTGGTGGCGACTTCACCAGGGTTTTGGCAGTGGATGTCCTGAGGAGTGTGCAGGGTTGGCAGGGTTTGCTGACCCGCTAGGTGTGGGCTGTAAGGGAAGACAGGAGTCAGGGTTTGGGCTGAGCCCCGGGAAGCATGGAATTGCTGTGTTTTGAGATGGGATCTCGCTCTCCCTCTCGCTCTCTCTTCCTCTCTTCCTCCCTGCGGGAGCACTGGGTTCAGGGTTAGCTTTGGGACTGCAAAGCTTCAGACACTACTGGGGATTCCAGTGCATGAGTGAGTTCTGGACTTCAGGGAGTGTCAGTTAGACTAGACTTCCAGGGGACCCTCCTTGGTGACAGAGTCCACATCACATTCCCCAGAGGGGGTCCCCGTGTCCCCTGCCAGCCTCCCCGCGCCCCACACTCAGCCGTTGACTCCAGAGCCGCGAGGAGACCAGCCAGTGCTTTTGTTTCTTTGCTGGTGATCGGATATCTGCTGTCTCTGGAATGGATGTTCCCCCGTCTCCACTCACTGTGGACAAGATGCCTGCTGAGTTTTCATCGCACACCACCGATAACACGGCTCAGACCTGTCTGCCTTGCGCCCTACCCCCTCCCCCGGACCCGGGAGGGGTGTCTCCCGTGAGTCTGTGGCACTCGAGCCATCCTTCCGTAGCTCATGTCATCACGCTGTGGCTTCGGCTGCCTGAGTGCTTACCTCTGCTGCCTCGCCCGCCGTCCTCTGACCGCCTGTAGCTCAACCCCCCACCCCCCACCCTGCTCCCGTCACAGGGACATTCTGCCCGTCCTTCAGGTCTGGCTGGGACGTCCCTTTCTGGAAAGCTTCGTCTGGCACCTCGAATTCGGGTGAAGTGTGTGTCCTGAGTGCTCCAGCAGCTTCCTGTGCTAGCTTCTCCTACAACACGTGACACTGTGTGTGCGTCTTCTGTGGGGTCCGGGAGGATCCCAGCAGAAGGGACGGCTTATTACTGGGTTAGCACGCAGCTCGCACTCAGTGACTGTGATTTCATTCTTTTTGCCTTCTTCCCTCTCCCCTCCCGCCCTTCCTTCTCGCTTCCGATATATCCGTGTTCAGTCCCAGACGATGAAAGGGGAAGGGTTGAGCAAAGAAACTCTGGGAAGGCAGCATGTGGGAGCAGAAGGGGGAAAGCCTAGCGGAGAAGCGGTTACGGTTGTTGGTCAACAGCAACGGCAAGAAACGTGCGGTCGGAACATTCCGTTGCATCTGTCATCAGGACTCTGCACGGGAGCTGCGTGTGAAGAGTTTGAATGCCTTTGTTCGCGCCTTTCCACGTGCCCGTTCGTTCATTTCTTCACTCATTCACTCGGTGAACATTTGCACGAGGACCTAATGGGCCGCACAGGGGAAACGATCACCACACTGAGGGTTCAACCATCCTGCGCCTCTCCCGGGTGTGCTGAGCTCCCCTGCTCGGGCCCCACCCTCTCGGGTTTCACGTTGTCGACTGCCTAGCACGTTGGACCCTTTGTCTCTGCCTTGGCATCTACACGTCCGTGTGGCTGTAGGGGTCACACGTCGCCTTGCCTTCCCCGGGCCCCCCACTCAGCACGGAGATGCGTTGCTCCCCCCTGATGGATGACCACCAGGAGCTACACCTGGCTGGAGGGGTGACGGGGTGTGCTTTCTTGATGTGTTTTTGGCTAGACCTTGAGAAATTTTGCTTCCTGGGCAATCTAGTCATATTTTATGAAGATCATTTGTCAGTGGCTGGAAAATTGGACGCGCGTGATGTGTGGCTGGGGAGGACTAATGAGCCCTTCCTTCCACACTCTGTCAAAGTCAGGTGCGATGCCCAGAGCAGAGCTTGCTTCAGTAGCACAGGCGAATGTGTTCTGATGACTAAGAAGGCACAATATGCATATTTTAAAGCTCCTGTGACTTCTCAAAACAGCCTGCCGCCATGAATTTATCCGGTGGCTGGACATGGGACACGCTTGGGACTTTCCTGAGGGCCCTGTCAGCTTTCACTCACCTCTCCGGATCTGGGCTCTACAGCTCTTAACCTGTGAATAATCCCTTCAAAACAGAGCCCCCAAGAACAGGCATAAACATTCAGAGTAAGACCAAGTGCTCTTCTCCCCGCCTCTCTGGCTGATGATCTGGGATGTCAGGAGCATGTACGTGTAAGAAAGCGGGTGGAGAGCTGAGGCACGGTGTCAGCTCATCGCCTTTCCCTTGTTTGGTGGGATCGTTGATGTGGAGGAGGGGCCACAGGTTCAAGAGGAAAGGGTTCCAGTCAAAGGAGCATCTGACTCTGGGGTTCCCAGTCTTGGCCAAACTGTTCATTGCAGAGCCTCACCTCCGATTCTGTGTGACCAGGGGCCTGGCCAGGGGCGGCTCTCGGCCCTCCTGCACCAGTCCAGTGGCTACCTCCCCATAACATCCCAGTTTCAGGTCTGCTGGTCCCATCATATTCAACAGCTCAGTCTTCGGGATAAGTCCACACTGTGAGTTCACAGCTCAACAAGCTGTTGGGTATATAGCTGTGACTCTTGCCCACGTGCACTGAACATCCAGCTGTAACCCATCACCTGGTGCAAATCCCCTGAACTCACCCAGCTCCCAGAGCTTCTGGTTTCCACCACCCCCTGAGGAAGCAAGATGGGGATTTCTTGCTCTGGGCCCACCCACCCTGGAGACCTGTTTTCTTTCCGAAAACATCATGCATTCCCCAGGCCCCATTAGTTCCTTCTTTGCTTCCAGAATACCATTCCGAAAGGACTGTTTCTGTAAAACTCGTGTTTTTTTTTTTTTTTTTTTCTTGCCTTCCAGTCTTCCCCGTGAGGGGCTCAGTTCCTTTCGAACAGGAACAGAGAGGCCATGTCTGTTCTCTCTGTGTTTCTAGCCGCTCACTCTGGCCCGAGGGGCATTGTTTCCTTGGTGGACATGCTGGGAGATGGTGACTTTGCAGGGCTGAGCAGAACAGGTAGGATTTATGTTCTTGTGCCAGGGTCATGCAAACACAGTTACACATATATTTGAAATTGCAATAATTGTCACAAAGGGAAAAACAGAAAACCCAGAAGCATGGATACTTGCTCTGGCCCCCTCCTAGCACTGGTTGTGAGGCTCAAACCCTGAATGATGTACTCACGTCAGCCACTGACAGAACCCTTTTTTTTTTTTTAATTTTTTTAATGTTTATTTATTTTAGAGAGACAGAGCACAAGCAGGGGAGGGACAGAGAGGGGGAGACACAGAATCCAAAGCAGGCTCCAGGCTCTGAGCTGTCAGCATGGAGCCTGACACGGGGCTTGAACCCACGAACTGCGAGATCGTGACCTGAGCTGAAGTCGGCCGCTTAACCGACTGAACCACCCAGGTGCCCCAACAGAACTCTTAAAGTTTGAGGTCCCTTCCTTTTTTCTTTAAAGGTTTTAAATTTATTTTGAGAGAGAGAGAGAGAGAGAGAGAGAGCGAGAATCCCAAGCAGGCTCCCTCACTGTCAGCACAGAGCCTGACGCAGTGCTTGATCTCACAAACCATGAGATCATGACCTGAGCCAAAGTCGAGAGTCAGATACTTAACCAACCGAGCCACCCAGGTGTCCCACGGTAATTTCCTTTTAAAGTTTTTTTTTTTTTTTTAATTTAAACAAAATTTTTTTTGTGGGGTCCTTTCCATTGATGGCTGGACCCTGCTGTGTCCCCTGCGGTGGGCTGGGTGCTGGGGATTCAGTAGTCAGCCATTCGGTACATGTTCGTGGCAGTAAGAGGTGCCAGTTGAGAAACACAATAACCGAACGATGTTGATCTGTAGGACACCCTTGAAGAGTGGCTGTCAGGTCAGGTGGCCTTGGCTGGGCGGTCGGGGAAGGGCTCTGCTCTGAGAAGGTGATGCTGGAGCGGAGACCACAGGGTGATATGGAGCCAGCCTGTCACCCAGGGAGAGGAGAGTCTGTGAGCAGAGAACCGGAGAAGGGGAGCCCTGGGATGTGGAAACTGGCGCACCCATCTGAGGGCGCGTGAGGAAGGGGGGCTGTGTCTTTGGCATTTGGCCCTGAGGCGGGCAGCCTGGCAGTCCTGGGCACCGGAGGGGAGATGCTCGAAGGCTCTGTCGATCACCTGTGCTACGGTCACTGGCCGTGGACCTGGCCTTCAGCGCTCGCTGACATCTGAGATTCAGGCCTAGAAAACCCACCGTTGGGCCCTTCTCCAAAGCGGGCTGAGTCTCCGAGCCCCCCGGAGCTCAAGGTGGGAATTTGATTTCATTTGAACTTCAGCCGTTTCCATTGCCTTTGAAATCTCATTCAGTTGCGTTTAATAACACATAAATAATTCATGAGGGCTGGGGAAGGAACGGAAAATGAAAATAAAGAAATGCGTTCACCCCAGTGCATGAAGGGGCACCTTGATATAGCTCTGCCCCTGTGCGCAGCGGGCCGGCAGATTCGCGAGACCAAAGGGTGGCGCGTCCCCCTCTTCCGGACACTCGGGGTCATCTCAGGGCCAGGGCTTGAGGAACGGATGGGCAGGTGCCCCACCCTGCAGCCCGGCCTGCCTGATGCGCATTCGCCTCTTGGCCGTCGTCCTCTCCAAACCCCTGTTTCCTTGCACGGACGATGTAGGTGCCTTTACTAAAATACCTGATTTAGGCCAGTGTCATGAATGGACGGGAAACAGTTAGATTGGGGTATTTACATGTGCTCACGCACCACCCCGGGACTGCCTGGTGGCTGCACGCAGAGGGACGTGGCCGCACCAGAGAGAGCTGGCTGTTGCTGCCTGACCCGGCCATCTGTCTCCGCACCCCCAAGGACGGGACACACAGGCACTTGCCTGAGTGCCCAGCCTCACCTGTGAAGAACTACAGGAGTGTTTAGTCTGAACCGCATCAGACTCTTAGGTCCTGCCCTCAGCTCATAGGAAATAACAGGACAGAGTCTAGTGTGTGGGGGCCAGAGGAGATCACTCGAAAAGTCTGGGGGTGGGGACAGGGGACAGCTGTCCTATTCCTTCCAACAGGCCGCAATGTGCGGTGAGGCAGGGGCACCGCTGGGGTGGGTGCATCATACGTTGGAGCACATGTGACCACCACGGGCAGCTCGTGAGCTCAGGGTATCTCCTTTGTGGACACAGGCCAGCTCCATGAGCCGTTTCTGAACAACGAGGGAAGTTATCAGAGGGACTGGGACAACATGAGGAAATTACATTTGTCGTTTAAAAAGCATGAGATGTTTCTAATTAGTGATGTAGGAAAACATCCAGGGCTTGAGGTCTCCATTCTTTTTATAAAATTGTTTTTTAAAGTTTGTTTTTGAAAGAGAGAGAGCGCGCACACACAAGTGGGGGAGGGTTAGAGAGAGGGGGAGACCCGAGAATCCCAAGCAGGTTCTGTGCTGACAGCAGAGAGCCCAATGTGGGGCTCAAACTCATGAACCTTGAGATCATGACCTGAGCTGACGTCAGAAGCCGAATAACAACCCAGGTGCCCCCTGAGGCCTCCATTCTTAAGAGTCGCCCAACACTCAGCTTTTTTTAGAAGATGCACCCTAAATTGTTTACAGGTAAACTGTCCTCATGTTTGTATTTACTTGAAATAATTTTTAAACCAGATACAGAAATGATGTGGAAAACAAGTAACAATTATGTACGTCTGGATGCTGGGTACCTGACAATTAATTAGACTCTACACATTTTTATTTTTTTATTTATTTAAATTTTTTTAAAGGCATAGTTTTATTTATTTTCTAAAAAAATTTATTTTTAGGCAGAGAGAGAGAAAAAGAGAGTGAGTGAGAAGGGGAGAGAGAGAATCCCAAACAGGCTCTGTGCTGTCAGTGCAGAGCCTGACTCGGGGCTTGATCCCACACCTGATCATGAGATCATGACCTGGGCTGAAATCAAGAGTCGGATGCTTAATTGACTGAGCCACCCAGGCACCCCTGTGCATTTTTAAATAACATAGTTGTTTTTTTTTTTAAGTTGACCACAAAGATTTGAAAGTTGATACACGCATTTTATCCCTGGTTGGACATTGTTCTTAGCCGGGGAGAGGTGGTAAGAATTAGTTGGTCTGATTAACAGTCCATTAACCACCCGTCGTCACCTGTCCGAGGACATTGAACCTCTGAAGGAGTAAGGCCCTTGGAGGCGCATGGCTTGATGGCAGAGAAAGCAGAGGGGACCCTTCAGAGGTCGGCATCTTCGGGGGGAAGGAGGTCTGTGGGAGTGCCAGCTCCTTATCCCCGCTGAGTCTCTACGTCCTCACGGTGACACGGGGTAGTGACTGTGCGGCTCCTAGGAACGTCATGAGAATCAGACGACAAAACCTACATGGAGCTCTTCTGAGAGAGCCTGGCCCACGGTGAGCACTCGGCAAACGTTAGCCCCTGTGAGGGTCGCAGGTGTCCACACCGTGCAGGCACCTGGCAGAGGGAATCGTGATTAATGCCAGTGCCTGATGGAAAATATTTATTCCAGTTATTTTTCTGGCCTGGATGGTGCCAGAGAGGATGATAAAAATACAAACAAGCAGGTATTTTTTAAATTTTGTTTGGGAGCATGATTTAGTTGATGAAATTAGGTGTCTCTTCCGATATGTTTTTATTTTGTCCTCATTGTGGACGTAAAAGCCCATCTAAATGTAACTAGAGAAAATCCACTTGTGGTGTACTGACGGGGGCTTATGAGTAGTTCCGAGATTGATGGCGTGTGGATGTGAGGGCAGGTTGTGTAATTGGGGATAATTTGTCCACATCGTTAAAATACTTTTAGGTGTAAGGCAGAATCCTTGTCCTTGACAGAAATGGTGAAACACACATTTTAAACTTTTTTAAAATGTTTATTTAGTTTTGAGAGAGAGACAGCATGGGGTGGGGGGGCAGTGGACAGAGAGAGAGGGAAACTGAAACAGGCTCCAGGGTCTGAGCTGTCGGCACAGAGCCCGACATGGGGCTCTAACCCACGAACCGTGAGATCATGACCTGAGCCGATGTCAGAGGCTTAACCGACTGAGCCACCCAGGCGCCCCACATTTTAAACTTTGGAAAAGTGTTTTTTTTTTTTAAAGTTCGGTTAGGGGGTGCCTGGTGCCTCAGTCAATTAAGCATCTGGCTCTTGGTTTCCGCTCAGGTCGTGATCTGACGGGTCATGAGATCGAGCCCCGAGTCAGGCTCTGCGCTGACAGCGTGGAGCCTGCTTGGGATTCTGTCTCTCTCTCTCTCTCTCTCTGCCCCTCCCCTGCTCATACTCTTGCTCACTCTCTGTTTTTCAAAAAGAATAGAAAGAAATAAACTTCATTTAGGCCAGCATGGGCGGGGACTGGCCCGGAGGACCCATTCTTGCCAGCTCACCTTCCTTTATTCCAGAAATCCTCCCCACGTTCATCTGTCCTTTATTCCAGAAATCGTCCCCATCAGCAAGCCTGGGAAGGACGGGTGCCCGTCATGTCTGAAGGAATGGACAGTAGGTGTCCTATCAAGTGTGGTGACAGGACTGTCACCGACATTTATGCCACAGATCCTGTCAGCCAGCCAGGCAGCTTTGTCAGAGACCTAGTACCTGGTGAACGTGAGCCAAGGGCTACATTTTCAGCAAAGGATAGACAAAGACACCTAGGAAGCCTGTAGCAAGGAATGCACTCACAGCCACTGAAAGGAGTCTTGAAAAGGTTGCCACGGGCTTTATCGTCTTCTCCGAATACTCTGCAAGAATATTTTGCGGAATTGAGCTCCTGAAGGAGGAGGTCACACCGTCTCTTTTCTCTGGTCGGCGACAAGGTACTTCTACCCAGAGCCTCGTCTACCACAGCCCCGGGCAGGCCACCAGACGCCGAGCATATGCCAATGTCTAGTTCAAGGGCGGACTCTCTCTTATCCATGGCAGAATCGTCCCTTTGGGGTTATCTGGCCCTGACATTCACTGGCTGAATTACCTTGGGCTAGTTACGTAAACTCAGAAGAGTCCTGGTTTTCTTATCTGCAGAGTGGGGATGACAGGACCCAACCTGTGTCACAGGGATATTATAAAGATTAAGTGAGACCATGGAAAGCCATCTACCCAAACCATCTATCTCGAGCCTGACACAATAAAAAAGGCAATTTTTATTCCATTATTGAGGTGGAGGGAGGAGGAATAGGGGAGCACGGCACAGAGGTTATTTCCCAGGGAACTTCAAAAATTCCCTGTGAGTGTTATGATCCTGAGCAGGGGGGAGTCACCGTGCCGTCTCACGCCCTCCCCGGTTAGTGCACCACCAGACTCCCAGGCAGCCTGCAACCCAGAGAGTGGGGGATGGCGCTGTCCGTATCAGCCACACCGTTCATCTGTCATCAAAGTGAACCCATCCCACAGAATCCCTCTTTTCTCAGTGTTTCCACCTGTGCCCAGGAGGCTCCCGTAGCTTTCGTCGCTGCCGGGATGTCTGCTGTCACTTACGCGGACTTTCTGCAGCATCTGGGTGTGTGTTTGGGCCGAACGCTGGCCAAGAGGCGGGCGTCCGATTCCAGCACAGGCTTGCCTGGAGCCATGGGGTCTGGGTGGGCACGGCTGGTGGAAGGACGTAAGGAGTAACTCAGTAGCTGTGTCGCCCAGCTCATTGGCATGCTGACGTCAGGAGGCGTGAGGTCTTGTCCTTTTCTCCAGGCTTCATGGAGCACAGAGGTTCTTGACGTCGGACCCTTCTGCAGTTGGCAGATGTTACTAAAGACAGGTGCATCTTGTATCCCCAAGGGCAACCGCATGCAGGAAGACTTGTCCACCCGCCTGCCCCTGCCCCACAACATGTGGAGGCAAGTTCTGCACTTGGTGTGATACATATGACCCATGTAACTGAAGTCACGTTGTTCTCAGTCCTCATTGTAGGGTCCCGCTTACAGCCGTTAAGAACCTCTAAGCCAGCCGATGATGAACTTTGACAAAGTACTCCTGTGGCTTTAGCTGAAAGAATAAATCGAATCATAAACCATTAAGGTTTATTTGTGACCCCCACAGGTTTTAAGAACTTTATTCCAATGTCCCTCATCAGATGGGTGGCCTGGAATGTTTGTGGCCATCAGTCAGGGCGGTAATGCTGCACAGCTCACCAGCCATGCATCTCGATCGTCCGTGGGTGGGGTCCGCGCCTGAGGTCTGTGACTGAGACCGTTCAAGGCGACTGTGGATCCTGCCATTTGCTCCCGCAGACACTTGCCGGAGTGTGTCAGTTCCAGCGGGAGGAGCTGTGGCTTTCGGGTGCGTACAACCTGGAGAGAGTGAGCTCTTTGGGTTTGGTTGGTTGACTTTGACTGAACCTCGGCCTCTCACTTGTAAAACGGCCAGTGCAGACCTACACGAGCTGGTGTGAGTGCACAGCCATTCAAATAGTGACATCCATGTGGCTGACTCGAGTGCACTTTCCCGAGGGTTGGATGGTAACACTGTTGTCGCCATGGATTGATAATGAGTGTGTGAGGTGACCCTCCCCAAGAGCCTGGATGCTACGCAGAAGGAAAAGGGTCTCTCTCCGGTTATGAGCAGCTTAGATGTGAAATCCAATATAAAACCAAGTGTGCATTTACATGACAGATGGTCAAATCCTTACGTTTTGCAGAACGTTCGATGTTCGTTCTTCACATGACCGCTATTGCAGGCATATGGTATGTGCACTAAATGAGACGTGTCTCCTTTGGTTAGTTACTCAGACAGATCGTAAAACTTCTTCAGTCTGGGACTGTCTTCCGCTTCACATACATTCTCTCCTTCAAAGGAGAATTGAATAAAACAATAGTTGAATGGATGGATGGACATTGACTTTCTTGGGAAAAAAAAAAAAACAAAAACCTTTGTACCTGATACTTTGGTTTGCGGGAGAATAAAGTATTTGATTCTGATTGGCCTTTAGAAACCAGGGCCCCCGAATATCCTCCTTGTTGAGGAGACAGGAAGCATTTATGTTCTGGCCTCAACCTGCTCCACAGAAACTTCTCCGTTAAGTTTGTCCTCAAGAGATTTATTTATGATTAGATTTGCTTATTCTTTCAGAATGTCAACACGTGAGTAAGCAAGCGGTTTACTTTCCCCAGTAAAACAAATCCTGAGCCCTGATCTTTAGTAGATGAGAATTACGTTTTCAGTGTCTACAATTACGTTTTCAGTGTCTACGATTCAAACATTCCTTCATCGCCACCTCCCTTCACCATTTCACCTTTTTACAAACTAGTAGTTTCTCCTTGTATTATTTCTGATTCGCCTCCCTTGACCTTTGCTTTACTTACAATCCAGGCAAATTTTCGTTGAATCAGATTCCACAATTATCCAAGGCCTGTCTCTTTTCCTAGCAGGTGGACTCAGAGAGCAATTCTAAGAAAACGAGATAATAAGAATTAGAGAACAAAACAAAACAAATTCTTTTTTTTTTTTAATGTTTCTTTCTGAGAGGCAGAGGGAGAGGGAGACGCAGAATCGGAAGCAGGCTCCAGGCTCCGAGCCGTCAGCACAGAGCCCGACGCGGGGCTCGACCCCGTGAACCGTGAGATCGTGACCTGTGCTGAAGTTGGTGCTCAGCTGAAATGAGCCATCCAGACACCCCTCAAGAAAACAAATTCTAAGCTCTGACTGGGTCCAGGGCAGACACAGACGGTCCTCATTCCTGAGCCTTCTCCATCTGCAACACGGGTCAGTGTAGTGCATCCTCAGTGCTCTCCAAGATTCTCAGGCCTCAAAAAGACCTCTTTTCGCTGGCCTTCGTTTTTTGTGGCAGCGAGGTGGGCCCCTGGGAATTAATACACGCTCACCCAAAAATATGCACTGAAAGGACTGCTTTGTGAGACTAGCAGAAATTCAACCTAGGCCTCTCATTCCAAGCCTCTCACTTACTAGATCGGTGCAGACATCCTGTTACTGCGTAAAATACAACAGATTGGTAAACATCACAATTTCACATAATGGTCACGACTTAGTCACGCAAAACGATTTATTGGAGACGTGGATACACAGCATGCCCTGCTTTTACCTTTGAGGCTCATATGTTACCTTTAAGGAAATGTCTTTTTCTGACTTCTTATTTGGAGGTTTTTTAAACGTCTGAGTACTACACCTCTTGGTTTATGTTCTCATATGTGATTCGATATACTCAGCACTCTGGTGTCTTTGTCTCTTCTTTGGCGAGAGAGGACTGTAGGTTTTGGACTTACCTCATTGCTAGTTTCTTTAAAGAACGTGGATTCCTGGAAATGAGATCAAGTTTCTTTACTGTCCCTCTTCTAGCTTCTCTTGTAACTTCCCTTTTTTCATTGTCCAGCATGACCTGGAACCCACCAGCTCGCTGCTCTGAATCGTAATGATTTTTGCAAACTGAACGTCACCTGCCTTGAGCTTAGGAGAGGTGCGCGTTAGAGACGGCTGCTTTTAGTGAATGTACGGTCGCTGACATTTGCTAAATCTGACCCGCACACTGGGGTGGATGGGAGAAGGCTGGCTAAGACATACAAAGTGCAAGTGAGTAGATAGGGAGCAGAGCCATGCCTGGCGTTTCTGGGGGAGGAACGTGGCATGGCCAAGAATGCCCAGTACTGGGTTCTGGGACCAGAGCCTAGGGGGTGACACCAGTGTCTCGTCGCTCCGCTTCGGGGGCTAAGCCTGCTGTAATCATGCCTGCTGAGAAGTACAGCAATCTGGATAAGATTGAACTGGCTACAGATAATGGGACCAAAGAGGAGATGCTTGCGTCTGAATTGCAGGGATGTCGTATGGAAGCTGAGAGAAGGAAGAAAAAAAGAAAAAGACCTGTGAGTGATTGTTAGTGTCACCCGCGTCACAGGTAGATGTCTCTTCCTAAGAGATGTGGCAAGTTTAGAATAAATAACAAGAAAATACACGTGGTTTTTTCAGACAGCGATGAATGCCTTCTTTCTTCACATCTGAAGTGGCACATCGTGGGAAGTGTCTTCAACTTCATGTCTGAGATGGCAGGAAGGTGACAATGCGTTGATTTTTGGCAGGGAATGGAAAGTCCCAAGATACCCCTTGAAATCTGGATGTTGTTGTTTCCAGATGATCACTGGCATTTTTGTAAAATATGAACACCTTCCTGAAGGTCAGCGATCCTCAGATAAAAGGACGGGGCAACAGAGCCATGCGGGTCATGCACCTTTTCTGGAGGGGGTCACGTGCCTTTTGGCATTTTGATATTCACGTGGACACACAGTGTTGCCTACAACAAGGGCACCATGAATGCTGGGTTTGGGTGAAGGGAAATGTCTGTGGTCCGTGGCAGCCAGGATCTGGGCCCTCCGACAGTGTTTATACAAAACAAACGTGTGTGCCATTGGTGGGCACACGTGGGCACGCCTGGAGGGGCCGTTGTAGAGTCGTAAAGAAGGCGAAACTCTTCCAATCTGTGTTCAATACGTGCTCCTCAAAGACGTCCCACGCTAGGCTGGAAAGCTTTGGTGCCGCCCCTCTGAGCAGACCTGGGTCTCTGCTGGGTCCCTCATCCGATCTCGTAACACATCCGTCAACACGTGTGCACACCGATTCTCTATTGTTTCTTATTTCTCTAAAATAAAAACTAACTGTAGAAACTTCATTTTATATTATCTCAGGGGACACAGTGCCGGGATAGGTAATGTCAAACCCTTTCAACAGGTGAGGAGAGGGAGACTTAGAAATACTAGGTAATTTACCTGCGATGGATTTTTCCAGCATCAACTTGTGGTGTTGGTATTTCCAAGAGTCTTCTTCCCAGTGTATATGGTTCTGGGACAGCATCGGCCAAAAGTGGGGTGGAGAGACATTTAGGAGGTGAAAGGAAACAGCGGTTGGAGGTGGCGAGAGAGAAGGGGAGGTACCAGGGGGCCTCACGCTGCCTTCCGTGACCTGTGTCCAACTCCCTTCCCGGCCGCCAGCCGCGCTGACCAACAGTGACCCCAGGGCCACCAAATGCTTGGCTCTTCTCTACAGAAAGGACCCCTGGGCCACACCAGATGCTGCAGTTCTCTTGTACAGACCTTTACTTCCCCATCTGTACCCAGAAATGGGGCAGGTCTAATTCCTGTAATAGATCATCACTCTGTAAGAGTCATGGCTTTAACTCTCCAACCTGAACTCTGGCTGTACGCTCCTGTGGCTTTCCAGCTTTCTATGCTATGTAAACATTTGGTTTTTACCATATATCGCTGCATTCTTCTGCATTAAGATTTCTCCTTTCTTACTTATCTATCCTGTGTTTTGTGTGCTCATTTTTAAAGGTTTTTTTTTCCCTAAAACATGGTGCCCTGAGCTAAAGATTGAAGAGTCAAGGGTAAGGGTGGAAATCCCCCATGGGTAGAAAGCCCTGTGCTTTGTAAGACTAACATAAATAGCTCCTTATAACTTTCCAAATTGATTACTACCAGTCTGCGGAGAAAGCCTGATTTGATGGGAACTTGAAGGAACCCATCCTGGAATTAAAGATTCACGCGGAAGAATTCGTAATGGTCAGTCTAGCTAGCTAGAGATCTGTCGGTTTTGTTGATCTTCGAAGAACCAACCTTCACCTTCGCTAATTTATTGCTTTTCTACTCTCTTCTTCCTGCTCTGTCCTTTATGTCCTTCCTCCTGCTTGCCTTGGGTGACGTTTGTTCTCCTCCTGCCAGCTTCTTTTTTTTTTTAATTTTTTTTTCAACGTTTTTTATTTATTTTTGGGACAGAGAGAAACAGAGCATGAATGGGGGAGGGGCAGAGAGAGAGGGAGACACAGCATCGGAAACAGGCTCCAGGCTCCGAGCCATCAGCCCAGAGCCTGACGCGGGGCTCGAACTCACGGACCGCAAGATCGTGACCTGGCTGAATTCGGACGCTTAACTGACTGCGCCACCCAGGCGCCCCCTCCTGCCAGCTTCTTAAGGTGGGATGTTAGGGTATTATTTGGAGGTCTTTTCTCTTAATATAGGCATGTACAGCGAAGGGTGGCTTTTGCTGCATCACCTAAGTTGTGGTACGTTGTGTTTTCATTTCCATTCAGCTCCAAGGATTTTGGCATTTCCCATGTGGTTTCTTCTTATTTGTTAGTGTGCTGTTTCGTTTCCATATATTTGTGTCAATTTTCAGTTTTCTGCCTGTTCCTGATTTCTAGATTCATTCCACTGTGATCAGGAAATATATTGGTATGATTTTCATCTTTTAAATGTCTCGAGACTTGTTTTGTGGCCTCGCGTACGGTCCACCCTGGAGAACGTTCCACATGCACGGAGGGGCACGTACGTCCTGTTGCTGTCGGCGGGGAGAGCTTGTGGAAGAGACAACAGACTTGGGCTTCCCACACCTTCTTTTTCTATCTGGAGACGCCACATCAAATATCAGCATCTACTGTTCGGGCTGTCTGCTGTTTAAAATGGCCCATCATCCCAGACCAGAGACTGTTCAGCCGACGGCATTCCTCACGATGGTGGTAATTACTGAAAATAACCACGTGTGACCACGCTTTTCAACTGGAATAGCACTTTTCTTTATTTCCCATTTAGTGCCCTCTTGAAATTTGCACGTAGGGCTAAGGATGGGCACAGCTTCCGAAAACACTGGACTCACTTCTCTCAGGTGTCTGTGTATGTGGGCCTGAAGTAATTACCTCCGAGGAGCCGAAATAATGATTAGAAATGATTACTCCAGGGGCGCCTGGGTGGCGCAGTCGGTTAAGCGTCTGACTTCAGCCAGGTCACGATCTCACGGTCCGGGAGTTCGAGCCCCGCGTCAGGCTCTGGGCTGATGGCTCGGAGCCTGGAGCCTGTTTCCCATTCTGTGTCTCCCTCTCTCTGCCCCTCCCCCGTTCATGCTCTGTCTCTCTCTGTCCCAAAAATAAATAAACGTTGAAAAAAAAAATTAAAAAAAAAAAAAAAGAAATGATTACTCCAGCACAGAACACTTCACCACCCCGGCCCCAGCGTGCTGAGAGGGGCTCGCATATGTCATGTTTGCGTACTGATCCGAGGTGGTGTGGCACAGGGGACGGGGTGTGACGAGGTAATATAAGGCATTCCGGGTGTGCCTGGTATATATAATGAGCCTTTAGCACAGAGTTGTATTTTTACTACTGTTAAAAGTTATTCTTTTGGATTGTGAGTCTCATAATCTTTACGTGCTGATCATCAGATCCTCCTTACTCTAACCATCACACCTCCTCTCTCTGACCATCAGACCCTTGTCTCTCTCTGGCCATCAGCCATCGAGTGAGTCTTAAGCCAGCTGCCGGTGGCATCCATGGACAGATCTTTGTTGTTTTTCTGTCCAAACAATCTGTGCCTGAAGCCTGAACTGACAAGAGACACCAGAGTTATTTATAGCAAGGAAAAGAGGCATCTCGAGGGAAGTGAACTACAATAGAATGTAAACTAACAGAATAACAAACGTATAAAGAACACGCACCCCAACCGACTGAATTGCCTTCAGTGATCCCCAAAGCCTTCTGTGTTTGGCTCATATCAAGTAATTACATCGGGAGATAACTGCTTCCCTCCTGTGCTGCGCTCCCACGGCCGACATGGCTTCTTCCTTCAAAGTGAATTTCAGGGCTTGCTTTGGGGCAGTGCTGTGAACTTGTCCTGGTTGGTCTAACTTTGGTGGAAGCTCGATCTCACAACTCTTCCTTGAGCATTTGATCAACATTTACATGGAGGGATTTGCTCTTAAAATTGTTAGGCAGATAGCTCTTTTTTTGTTTGTTTATTTGTTTGTTTCCAGCAAGAATGAATGACATTTGACAAGCTGGGCAGTCTGCTCGGCTTCTTCTTTACTTTCTGAGAGCTGTCTTCTCCCAGACTAACTCTGCTCTTTCTTTGTGGCCCACGGCACTGGGAGGCACTAGCTGCATTGGGGTTATGTTGATGAGTGAGGAGGATGAGGTGTGCATTCCTTCAGCAAACACCGCTGAATGCTTGCTGTGTGCTAACCGTCGCGCGACCTACCAGGGACCCAGGAGACGGGACGGGGCGCCACGCCTCACGGGGCTCATCGTCTCCCTCGTTTGCTTGCTTCCTTGTTGCTACGTCGTCTCTCCCACTCTTTTCCGACTTGGGTATCAGTATGAGGACTTGTACAGAGCGTTGGGATGTGGGATGATGACACGGGAGAGGGACTTAAGGAAGGAAGACCGCTTGTGGGCTGACACCTCAATGGGGTTGAAAGGGTGAGAAGGGGCTGGTCTCCTGACGAGCTGCGAACAGGAGGGGAGGAGGAGAGTGAGAGAGAGTGGGGGCGGGGGCGCGTGTTCCAGAGGCATCTCCCAAGGGCTTGGAGGGAAGGTGCGTGGCTCATTATGGGACATGGGAAGCCGCTGTGGGTGCCACAGAAGGGGTGACAGCAGACAGCAGGGCTCCAAAACCCGGCGTGTAAGGAGTTGGCACGTTATTCTCGATGCCATGGCGAGCCACTCAAGTGTTGTAAGCAGGCGGTGGCAGTGCGGCTAGGAAGGGGAAATGCTCCCAAAATATCCAAAATAAAAGGAAATTGCTCATGGGTTTGATTTGCGGGTGGGGTGGGAGGTTAGGGAATTCATGACGCTATCTGTGCTCCGGGCTGTCTGAGCAGTCTGTTTAATGTTGACACCATCATCTATAATGAGAAGACTGAGGGAAGGGGGAGGTTTCTGCCTGTGGAGCTGGGTACCCGGGAGAAGTCCAGGCAATAATGGCAATGCTAGGCATATGGCACTGAGAGAAGAGGCCCAGACTCAAATAAGACATGGGAGGAGTTGGCCTGCCTCTAGGCAATATTTGGAGGGAAGTAATGACCGATCACACCTAGGAAGAAAAGGCTGATAAAGAGAGACGACCCTTAAGATTCCAACAGAGGAGACTGCAGAGGTGTGTCTGCTGGGGTTGGAGACAAAAGAGTAAGGCGAGGACAGAAATGTGCCCCTTGGTTAGTGTGCAACAAGGAGGGCTTTGGAGACTCTAAGAGAAATAACTTCCTGCCAGTTCACTAGAGTAGTGGAAATCAAAGCTGGATTAGCATTCACTGAAGGGTGAATGGGGGGGTGAGGAGGGAGGGACAATACTGTGTGGACTGCAAGAGACAGTGCTGTGGAAAGAAGCCAGGAATGAAGCAAGTGGCCTGCCAGGACCAGCTGAAGACACAAAATGGAATTTTCTGAAGTCCTTTCAAAATTCTACTTGCTTCCCCTCATATACTGCCTCCTTCCGAAAACTACTATAAACCAGATTGTATGCATTGGATTGTGTCTTAGCTTTACTTCTGTTAAATAAGATATAGTCACGTTAGAGAAAAACATAACTATAAGACATAATTAGATGATGCGCAGATTCCCAAGGCAACTATTAAAGAGCTGTGCGCCTTTGTAAATGTATTAGATGCTACATTGGCAGGCGCTGAGGGAAAACAGTGAATGTCACATGGAGAGTCAATCCTTGCAACATGACTTCTTAAAAGAAGGTTATCATTCCCACCAGCCATCGATAGGGTACATGCATTGGTTGTTTTAGCAGCGGACAGAAATGGAGTTACACTGTTACTCATTGTCTTTTGCTGGCTCAGGTTAGGTGTGATGGCTCCTTGGGTTGAGAAATGGTGCTCTGGCTGGAGGCAAGAGTGAAGATTACGGGCTCACATCACAGGTTAAAAGAGAAAAGATCTAGGGCACCTGGGTGGCTGAGTTGGTTAAACGGCCGACTTCGGCTCAGGTCACGATCTCACAGCTTGTGGATTCAAGCCCCGTGTCGGGCTCTGTGCTGACAGCCCGGAGCCTGGAGCCTGCTTCCAATTCTGTGTCTCCTTCTCTCTCTGCTCCTCCCCTGCTTGTGTTCTCTCTCTCTCTCTCTCAAATAAATATTTAAAAAAAACTTAAAAAACAAGAAAAAAACCAGAAAAGATCTTTGTTCTGTTGGAGAGAGCCTAGAAGTAATAGGTCACAAGGAGACCATCTTGTAGATGATTTTGCAGAGTCGTAAATTGCCTCCCTATTTACGAAAATATCGTAGTTCATCTACGAAAATATCAAAGTTCATCTCCACTTTGACCTAAGTGCTCCCTGGCTTTGTGGGGCATGGTTAGTTGAGCCCTCAGTCTTGTGGTTGCCCCAGGAATTCAATGAAACTTTATGTCTGCAATTACCAAATTGCGATTTTTATACGGATGAAGTATTCACCGCAGTATCCCCAGAAAATAAAACCAGGAATAGATTGGACAAAGGGCTATTTTTAATACAGCTAAATCCTTGATAGGGGTCATTGAACGTGAAGACGAAGTATGAAGTCTATCAGCCAGAGATTTGCAACTTCTTTGAAATTCACTTTGGTTCAAGGAGAGGTAGCAGAAGTACTGAGAAATTGTCACCAACGTAAAGAGAATTGACATTTAGTTGGTTGAATATGCAACAGTGAGATAGAGCTAAGTCGAACTGTTGTAAGGGGATCCTGACCTATAAGTAAAGTGACCATATAATTGACCATCCAAACAGCGTACAGGGAGGGGAGAGAGGGGAGCTATTAATACTCATGTCGAGACAACAGGCATGACAACGCCCTGGGAGACACCGGGATGTGTGTCTCCCGGCGGAGGTGTCCCGTTTGTGCGAACATTTTGGTTGTGTCCTCCCTGACACGAAAGACGAGAGCCCAGGACAGGACACTGCCCTCGTGGTAGATCAGTTAAACATTCCCTCGCAGGTTTGTTTCCGAGGTCAACAGGAGAGCAGTTTCAGGGGCTTGCACTGCCAATTTTATACATACATTTTAGAGGTTCTGCTGGGTTTTTGCCTCTCCTGTTGCTACCTGTTCCAATCTCTGCTTGAATTTACACCTGGAGATGTGGTTGAAATGTGTTTGTGGCAGAATTAAGCCATTTCAAACCTGGCTACAAAAGTTAAAGATACATACACGTATTTAAAACAAAAAGAAACAAAAAAAAGGGGGATTTGTATGCCAGGAAGAAAGCCCCAGCTCACGAGCCATGCCTCCTGAACATCCCGCCTGTGCCATGAAAATGAAGACTTTTATCATTTTCATTTCTAAAAAATCTCGATTTTTATTCTCTAGTCGTACTGATTTTCTTCACTCGTAAACCCCAAGTTGCCTTAAACAATGCTTGCTGTCCTCGTTTTCCACCTCTGTGGAAGATCCCAAGCTTGGGGTCGTGGAGTTGGATTTATAGTAACTACCTTCAGTCGTGTGTGTCCCCTGTTCTTTTATTCCTTTGGAATTTCACTACTTCTTTTGGTAATGCTTTCCGTATTGCTGAAAAATGACACATAATCCTAACTTTGCAGTCCTATCAGCTACTGCGGATACGGTTTGGGCATTTGATAGGTACTGAGTTACACTGTTCGAAGCAGTTACCTTAATATCTCAGAGCCAGAAACAAAACCAAACTGTAATCCCAGTGATTGCTGTGGACACTTTAAGAAAGCACTTGCCAGGAGAAAAGGGATGTCAGATATAGCACTTTTTTTTCTTTTTTTGCCCGTGGCAGAAACGCATTACGTCTATTTCAGGTACAGCTATAAAACGGAATTACAATCTTTGATGAGGAAGTTGAAGCGTAAAACGGGCTTTACTCACGTTGGCGAATCCCCAGCGTGTTACTCTGTGAGCTGCTTGCTGTGCGTGAGGAGCGGACGCAGGTGACCTCTTTGCGGCCAAGCTCTGTCTTCAAGGACCGCTGTTTGCCGCTGCCTCCTGCCTTTCTGATTGTGCTGGGGCGTGGGGTGGGGGACTTGCTTCTTCTGTGGGCCCTGGGCCAGAATGGGATCTATTTCTGTCCAAGAACAAAGACAGATGCTCCCTTGGTGAGGCCGTTCTTTGTTGGACCCTGACTTCACAAGACGCTTTCCGGCTCTGACATCTGTGCTGTGGGAGCTGCTGGCCGAGCCACAGCGGTCCTACGGGAGGGCACCAGTTCACTTCTTTGTAGAAAGAAGCTCAAGTCCTCCGCCTACGAACACAAAGATAAGGGGCTCGGAATTGTGCTTGAGGGAGTGGGGTGGGGAGAGATGGGGGACTGAGGGCGCGAGAGGGCACCTTCGCAGGACACAGGGTGGCATGTGGCCAGGGCCACCGGTGCAGTGTGGGCCCCTACTGGCTTGGCCGGCACTGGGACATCTTTATATCCCTGCAGTTTACTTGAGTGCATGAGCCTTTCCTCCTGGGAGGGGCTCTGGAGCAGTGTCCTGAGTGATCTGTTGCCCGTGTGTCCTATAGACCGTGGCTCTAGCACTTTGCAGTTAACAGTGAATTGGGGGGCTCAGGCGGTTAAGCGCCCGACTCTCGGATTTCGGCTCGGGTCACGATCTCGCTGTTCATGAGTTGGAGCCCCGCGTTGGGCTCTGTACGGACGGCGTGGAGCCTGGTTGGGCTTCTCTGTCTCCCCCTCTCTGCACGCTTTCTCTCTCTCTCTCTCTCAAAATATTAAAAAAGAAAAAAAGTGAGTTGGCACCTGTGACAGCAGCCATGCCTCCGGATGTGTAGCCAGAGGCACCCTCAGCGGGGGCCCAAATCGTAGTTTTCCTGCTTGGTCTCCCTGAGCCTGGGAAGTACGACTGCACAATCACTCATGCAGTGGGAAGCGGTTCGCCAGCCGAGGATTTTCCAGGCTTTCCTTGAATAACCCAAGATGCAGCATATTCCTCTCTGGGCAGGAAAGCAGGAGGAAGCAGTGGTCATTGGGCTTGGCGTCTCCTCTACCTCGTTGAGGGCACCATACCCTCATCACGGATCCTTAAGATCTGTCTTCCTAGTCCTCTCGTCCCCCCCGCACACCTGGAAGGTTCCTCCCGCCAACATGCTGTCTTTAGAACCCTTCCACCTTGGCGAGTGGTGGTCGCGTAACCCAGAGCATGTCTGAGAGAGGGATCACGGGAGCTGGAAGTGGTCTTGATGCACATTTCTTCCACTCCATTCGTTGGAGTTGGAGTGACTGATGGGCCGTGGGCAAGGTCATCTACCAGCTAGCCAGAACCAGATTGCCCCTCAGCGTGAGAGCTCTGAGCTGGTCTAGATGGTGGCTCCCTGAGAACCCAGGGCTGGTTACTATCAAAATTGTGGGCTGGAGTTCTGGTGGGTTTTGTTTCTTTGTTTTGATGCTGACACCGGGATCTGGGGTTCTTTTTTGAAGACAAAGCTGCCAAGCCCCAAGTGACAGGTGGCCAAACCTCAACCCTCCAGCCTCCCTCCTTCTCCCTCTCCTTTAAGCTGAAGACATAGGCTATTCAGAGAGGTCGCCGTTTAGACTTCCGTTGTAAATATAAATAAAAGCGTAAAGCATAATAGGACTTCACAATACAAATGACATAAAGCAAGAAGAGACTGTACAAATGTGGCAAAGACAGCTCTGGACAAATCGCCCTGGAGAATGCCTGGGACAGATGTTTTCAGGTCATTCTGGAACACACTGCCTGTAGAGGAAGAATTCTTTTTGTAAAGTGTGGCAAGAGTCAGCATGAACATAAGCAAGGCAGCGTGTTTTAATAGATAAATGAGTGAGTTAGAAATCAGTAGGGAGCAGATTCAGACTCAAGAGCCAGAGGTCCTAACCCAGGGAACCGGGACAGACAACTCAACTTCCCGGGTCTTAGGTTTCCAATGCAGGGGTGGGGGGCAGACGAGATCTCCAATCCACAGGATGGCCGAAGGTGTTATGTGGGGGGGAACGATGATCAAATAAGCTTAAGGATTTCAGGATTCTGTGCAATTAAATTTACGTATTTGTCCTAAGACCGAGAACCTATCTTAATCCAATAGGAAATAACAAAACTCCCCGAAGGGAACATGGCGTGTCGCCTAACCCAACTTACGTGACCAGAACGTCTTTTTTTCCCAAGGAGTATATGGTGTGACTGATGCTACACTAGACCCGTGTGGGGAAAATGGGATAAATGGCCTCAAAGGCCTTTCCTCTTCTGGCATTCCCTGGCTGTGTCTGCCCAGAAGAGCCAAAAATTATATGTCATAGGTCCTCATTGCTAAATCAAATCAAAGCTCAGTATGATTAGTAAGGCCTGTTTATAAATAGGTCATCTCTTCAGCTGCTTCCTATCTTTTGTTCTGTAATTACACTGTGCATCAGGAAAGTTATCAAAATCCTATTTGGAGAATATTGGATTAGCAGAATGTTTGATTAAATCAATAATTGGACTGGTAAGGGACTTTTCTCATACTAATTACATCTAGAAGCACCAGTGTTGTCTGTGGGGATAAAATGTGAAGCTTTGTTCATTATGGAAATGAAGATAATTTAAGGAAAAATATTTTGAGAAGGTGCCTTTCGGATTCTTGCTCAGATGTGTCTAATGGAGAGATACTCAAGGAGAAAAGGATAGAAGTCTCGTGAAACTTTCTATAAATTCTAGTTATAATAGAAATGAGTTCAAGTCATAAGCTGTGTACTCCTCTGAAAAATGAAATGTTGGCATGAAATTTTAAAAATAAATTGGACCTTGCATTTTTATGTGGACACACTTCTTTCTTTTCCCAATGAATGAAAGATAACATCCTTGACGGAAAACCATGGCAAGCAAAATGTTTTGCAAATTAGGGTCAGGCCTTATTTACTTTCTTCCTAAATTTAACCTAGGTGCAAGAAATATTTTCCTTTTCTTTTTTTTTTTTTTAAATTTTTTGAATGTTTATTTATTTTTGAGAGACAGAGCACAAGTCGGGGAGGGGCAGAGAGAGAGGGAGACACAGAATCCGAAGCAGGCTCCGGGCCCCGAGCTGTCAGCACAGAGCCCGACGCGGGGCTCGAACTTACAGACTGTGAGAGCATGACCTGAGCCGAAGTCGGTCGCCCAACTGACCGAGCCACCCAGGTGCCGCAATTGTTTCATCTTCTATGCGTTGAATTCTAGATCTTGATGTTCTGCCTGGTCACAATATCTACTGAGACAGAAATCACTGAACTCAAACCTGCGTCAGCACTCATTATCAGAGAATAGCTGATTGATTTGCTGGTTTTACTGCTGGCGCCTCATTGATCTGACTAAGTATTCCCCCTGGCCTGCTAAATATATTCTGTAGCGATCAGGCGAGGTTTTCGATGCCTCGGAAGGGAAATGAGACTGCAGTTGTGGTGCGAGATCCAGCTCTCAACTTGGCCTCACCCCCCGGGGAATGAGTAGGCAGTGGCTGTGTGTTCATGGCGTCGGTGTGCCCTCCGCGTCTCTGGGCCACAGCTCCCATCCTCTGCCTTGTGTCCCTCTGTCGTCCTCTCACGTCCTCCTCCGTTCCCATGGCCACTCATTGCATTTCAGTGGTCTCGTGAGAGGCCCCCTCCTACTCCTCCATCAGTGCGTTTCGTACTCTGCGGCCCGAAAGGACGCTCCGTGTCTTCACGTCTTCTGTGGATTTCCATTGCCTTCACAACAAGGTCTCCATTGTCGTCAGAGGCAAGGAGGCTTCCACCACGTGGCCCCCGCCAGCTGGCCGCCTCCCTCACCATGCCACCAGTATCCTGCACACGTCAACTGTCTGGCACAACTCCCCACTCTCGGGATACACTGTGCACTAGCAGCTCTCTGCCCTTTGTTGGGTGGTGTTCTCTTTCCCCAGGATGATTGGGCCACGCTTCTCTTCCAGCAGAAACGTTGCTCGTCATTCAAGTCCCAGCTCGCGTTCGCCGCTCAGTAATGCTCTCCTACTGTGTGTGAAACAGCTGGTGCCCTCCTCTGTGCCTCATGTTATGTTGTGGGCAGCACCAGTGTGGGCCTCATGCATCTGTCTGTCCCTGGTTCATGAACACTGCACAGAGACACAGAGAAACAAGGAGAGATGGGACATAATCATAGTAGTTAGTTATTCTCATTATCATTGATACAAATACGTATTTAAAAAAAGGTAGCTCTGGGCTACTGTATTAGGCCTTAAAAATCGTATCTCCCTTCATCTTTAAAATATGTCATATTATCATACCTCACAGGTAAAGAACAGGTTCATGGAAATGAAATATAATCCTAGGGGCGCCTGGGTGGCTCAGTCAGTTAAGTGTCCGACTTCGGCTCAGGTCATGATCTTGCCGTTCGTGGGTTTGAGCCCCGCGTCGGGCTCTGTGCTGACACCTCGGAGCCTGGAGCCCGCTTCGGATTCTGTGTCTCCTTCTCTCTCTGCCCCTCCCCTGCTCACACTCTGTCTCTGTCTCTCTCTCTCTCAAAAATAAACATTAAAAAAACTGAAAGAAAAAGAAAAAGAAATTTAATCCTCAAGTTACCACAGCCAGTGAGCTATTGATCTGGGACTTGTCCCTCTCTCCTGCGTCTCCAGTGCGATCCTGTCTAATCGTGTGTGTCTTCCCAGAGATTAGTCCGTGCACATTGTGGCTACTGGAATGATTTTGCATAGAACTGAAGGGCTTGCTGTCAGGGGCCGAGTCCTTTGTTAGGAGACGTAAGGACAGTCCCGGGAAGTAGAAGAGAGGATGGCCATCCTGAGGGGGCTCCCAAGCCGCAGGTGGGAGGTGAAATGAGAAAGTTCTTTAAAAGTGGACACTGGATAGCACCAGTCGAATGTGAAGCCTCATGCTGGTAAGAAGGCACAGCGACATTATTCTCCTTCAACTCCTAACTTCGTTGTTTTTATATAATTTGAAAACAATCAAAGAATAGATAAAGCAAGAAAAATGCAGGTCTTCAACAGGAAATATGAGAGGGTGGGGCACTTCGCAATCCGAGGTGGCAGGTTCCCCGCTGTATCTGGGACAGAATGAGGTATTTCAGTAGTGGATTCGACTCCGTGGGGCACACGCGACCTTTCACTTCCATAAGCTCAGTGACTCATTCTCCCGGCATAGACTTGGCTTTATCCCGGGGAGGCAGAGGACCAACTCAGTGGTGCCCCCAGAACCATGCAAGTGTCCCCCAGGCTCCATCGACCCCGCACTGCGTCTGCTAATTAGGTCCACGCCTCTGCTCAGCAGCCTGCGAATGTGACGAGGCACACCTCACACGTGGAAGAGCTTCCAAACCCAGAGTTTATGGAGACTCACGCCTGGAAGTTCAAAAAGCCTAATTCGGTTTCCAGCGCTGCGACTCAGTACAATCTTTATATTTAGAAATGTTTCCTCCCTCAGTAGGCAGTTTGGGGGTGAATCAGTGAGAGGTGTAGTTTCCCGATGTCACCCAGGGGAACCCCGAGGATGCAGCGAAACAAGGCTCATTGTCCCTTTGCTGTTTGTTGTCTGGACACTCTTCCTCTTGGGGCTGAGACTGGTCCTTCCAGTGCAGAAGCCCAGGGAGGAATCAGAACTTTAATGTTAGAAGTCTCTGGAATTACGATCTTGTGCTCGTTCCCTTGACTCCTTTACAATACGTTATTAGATTCATTCACCGAGTGGGGAGAACATCAGCATGCGGTGTGGAGTTGCTCGAGGAGAAGGAAGCAGATGCTGTGGGAGAATGGCAGGATTCCCAGATTTGCTTCATCCTGCTGGCTTCCTTCCTCATGGTTTGATTCCATTCAGTTCCAGGTCACATCCTGGCCCCTCCATGCTGACAACATCACATGGTCAGACAGGCACAGAACCCAAGTGTGGGAATCTGGTGCAATTTCTCGTCCTTAGGTAGTCTTGTACAATCTGGCTCCTGCTGGTGTCTCCTACCTTCACTTCCTGTGAGCGTGCACTTCCTGTGTGGGCACACTTCCTGCGTGGGCGTTTATTTCTTATGAGCGCACGCTTCCTACATGGGAATTCATTTTCTGTGAGTGCACACTGCCTGTCTGAACATTTATTTCTGTGAGCGCACACTGCCTGCGTGGACGTTTATTTCCTGTGAGCGCACACTTCCTTCATGGGCATTCATTTCCTGTGTGGGCACACTTCCTGCGTGGGTACTTCCTGTGAGTGCACACTTCCTGTCTGGGCATTTATTCCCTGTGAGCACGCCATTCCAGCGTGGGCATTCATTTCCGGTGAGCGCACACTTCCTATGAGTGCACATTTCCTGTGTGGGCACTTCCTGTGAGCGCACACTTCCTGTGTGGGCACTTACTGTGTATACACTCCCTGTGAATGCCCACCGTTGTTCACTCTCCCAGTGACCGCACACTTCCTGTGTGTACTCTGTTAACCTTAAAAATAAATCTGCTGGTTATTTTGCCAGCAAAAATGGATTTATTTGGTAATAGTGGAGAACTGCAATCCCGCAGAAGCAAAGCAAAACCACAGGCAACTCTGGGAGAATAAAGGAGAAGAGGCTCTTTTATAGAGGAAGGGGGGAAGTCGGGAAGGCTGCTGTAAACTAAGAGTTCATTGGAGTAAACTGGACGTTCACAGTATAGCGGCTTCTCATTGGCTGAGCTGTGACTGTCCCCCATTGGCTGGGCTGCTGCCGGGGGAGGAGGAAACCTTCCGTCCTCCTGCAGGGATAGTAGAGTGCCGTCCTCTGCAAGATGCTCCAGGAGTTGGGTCTACATTTGACAAGGAGCGCTGGAGATGAGAGCGCCCCCTGCCGGCCTCCTGACTCCATTCTAAACAAAGTTTCCTTTTCTTAATCTTCCCAACTCTTACCTCCATACTCATTCGAGTGACAGTGGTCCTTTTGTCGCTGGGACATACCGGATTCCTTACCAGTGAGAACCTTTGAACGTGCTGCCTTCTCAGGCTTTTACCCATCTTATTCTCAATACCAGTTCGTTGTTCAGATCTCTCCTTAAATATTGTTGGTCTCCCCGGGGTGTGCTTTCATTGAGACCTGTGTGTGTTTCTTTGTTCTTCCCAGTAAAGGAAGGATCACTAATTTATGACAGTTGCGGTCTCCCCCAACTAGATGACAGGTTCCAGGCGTGCGGAACCATTGTGAGCCACTCCGGTGTTCACCGAGTGTTTCTTCACTGAATGGATGTATGACAGCTGGGGTTTCTCTCCTTCAGCGACATCATTAAATTTAAATATGGGCGTGGGGTATTTTTAGTACGCATCTTTAACAAGTCCAATTTGTGTAAACGTGTACAACCTATCGATTTCTCTGCAAGTGGACTGACTTGTGAGCCTGTTACTGAATCTTTACTCCAGATTTTTGGGAAGGTGGAGACGAGGTTTCACTTCGCTTCCTTTAGGCTGATAGCAGTGTTTTGTATCTTTTTGTCAATACCTGTTCAGACACACATCCTTTGTGAAACTCCTAAAATCCTTTCGAAATGCTCTCACAAGCCCTTAAACACATCACTTCTCCCTTATTACCCAGACACTGCAGACCTTGAGGACTGCTTTTGGAAGTCTTGATTCGTAATTCCTCAAAAACAGTTTTGAGAAAAATAAAGAACAATAAAACGTTATTACTAGAACCTTGGAACCTTGTGAAAGAAGATCCGAGTCAGAAAATGTAGGCAGAGACTGAGAAAATATTAGTAGAAGGTCTGCCAAAATGGTTCAAACATAGTATTATTCCAGCCGGTGAGTGTAGCCCATAAAAGTCCACTCCCTGAATATTAGAGCTCAGTCCAGTCACAGAGCTGTGTGCTCAGTGAACGTGCAATTTACCTGTAAACAGAGGTGTTAGAACTGCCTTATCTTGGGGCGCCTGGGTGGCGCAGTCGGTTAAGCATCTGACTTCAGCCAGGTCACGATCTCGCGGTCCGTGAGTTCGAGCCCCGCGTCAGGCTCTGGGCTGATGGCTCGGAGCCTGGAGCCTGTTTCCGATTCTGTGTCTCCCTCTCTCTCTGCCCCTCCCCCGTTCATGCTCTGTCTCTCTCTGTCCCAAAAATAAAAAAAAAAAAAAAAAACGTTGAAAAAAAAATTAAAAAAAAAAAAAAAAAAGAACTGCCTTATCTTGTTGCAGTGTAAACCCACTCAACACATTGTAGGAACCTGGAAGAGAAGCCTCGGGGGACATGCCTTTGAACCCCAAGTGCCTCCTTACCCCTTCCTGATAGTGCCTTACAGCCCTCTAAATTGTTTATTAGGGGAGAGAAATGCCCAGAAGACTTCTTTGCTTCCACTCCCTTGAGGATTGCTTCTTCTGCCTTCTTTCATGGTGATCGTCTGAACTCAGCTGCATTTGCCTCTGGCTCGTCCAGGGTGGGGGCTGCCTCTTCGCATCCCCCGAATAGCCCTCCTTTGAGTGAAGTGCTTGCTGGAAATCAGCCTCCTTCCCAGCCACCGTCCATCTCTCTCTCCACAGCCCACTCATGCCTTCTTTAAAATGCATGCATGGGCACCATTCAAGGCTCCTGATTCAGAGCTATCACACAAAAGCCGAATCATAGAAGCGGACAATCCTGGAATATGGAGGGGTCTCAGTGACGCCTGACCCCAGTCAGTGCTTCCGCCCCAAACCCTATCCCAGTGATGACATAGGGTATTTCTATACAGAAGTGAACTCTCTGAAGGACAGAGTTACAGTAGAGATACATACATCACGGAACAGGAAAGAGCCATTTGGCTGGTGTCAGATTATCTGCCAAGGGTCTGTGTTGCTCTTGACACAGGGAGAACCATGTTGGGGGAGGTGAGTGGGTGGGATGTGATTATCTGTATTGGAAAGAGCCCAAGCCCCCTGGATTAACACACACCTTCCCTGTTGAAGAAAGCGCCCTGGGAATGGCCTTACCGCTGGCTACCAGGCCCTCCATTTCTCCTCTCGCAGGACACCGAGCCAGCATACCTAGAATGTTGCTAGTGATTTACAGCGAGAATGGCTGTGGTCTGCAGGGGTGTGATCAGTGTGGCTTCTTCCTCCCAAAACATTGGGCCATGTTTTGGCTTCCTTGCCTCAACTTAGGATGCATTGTGTTCTCATATTGCCCCCGAGGTCTTAGCTGATGCAGTTTCTGGGATCTGGGGTTAGTCTACCCAAGCCCAAGGTCTCTCTCGGAGAAAAGAAATAGACCAATATCCATAAACCGCCAACCGGGCTTCTGCTCCCCTGTCTGTTTCTTTGAATCCATACCTCTTCTTTGCAAACGAGGTGTTTTTATGAACAGAAAATATGTGGACTTTACTGCCTCACTTACTCTCTCAGAAGTTCATTAAAAGCTAGCACACATACCAATCAAGGCTTTTTATGAGATACTGCCAAGATGTTTCATGCGTACGGTGCCAATAAACATACTTCTCCAGAAGGAACCGTGCTATTTATGTAAAGAAGACACTTAATTCAAGTGAGTGGAAATAGCAAATTAGAGAATGCTTGATTATGGCATTGAAGATGCTTTTTTTGGAATGAAGATATGATCTGGAAAACCTCCAGATGCTCACAGCTTGAGGAGAGTCCGGATCAGGCAGGTAACCCCCTCTAATACACTTGGATGGAGACTCATTCTGTGCCAACACGTTTCAGCTAGAAGGCTCGGAGCCGCAGGAGGGAGGCCAAGCTGACCCCTTTGACGTGTCAACGGTACGTCCACCATCGTCACTGGAGGCCTTTGGTTGCAAGGATCAATTCCAATCCTCCGGGGACACAAGCGTATTGGATCAGCCATGAAACCAGTATCATCACAGCCTAGACCTATGGCTGCAGAGATAAGATAACGAAGGCCGGAAAGGGGAAAAAAAAATGTCACCACGAGTTTGGTAGGGGGCATTTGCTGGCAAGCAACGAGTTGGACCATTTAGTTTTCTAAATTGTTTTTTAATGTTAATTGAACACGGCAACCATTGACTTGAATCCAGTTCAACATAAAGAACATTCCGTGCCCGTCAAGCGACTGAAGTGAATGGACAACATCACTTAGCAAATGCGTTATCAACAACTCAGGCCTCACGAGGAAACACTTGGGCCCGAAAAAACCCTCCTGTCACAGCAGCAGCAGCAGCAGCCCGAATGACCGTGAATTCCATTGATGGGGTGTCCTCCCTGTGCGACAGAGAGAGCCCTTGGTCTCTTCTAGGATCAGAGGGCGTGGGTGTGGCCAGACTCCTGAGAGTTTTCAGGCAAGGGAACGGGGGGGAGGGAACACGGTCCCCTGGTAGAGATTTCCTGGACCCCTCACATGCTAAAGAGTTCAGTAGAATGGATCTGATTCATCAACTATTTCTCTGTTTCACAGAAGGTGTTGTGCGTTCTGGGCACAACCACTAAGAAGTCTCCTTTGCGATCTCTTCTTCCCGTTGGCCATTCCTGACCCTCCAGGCAGCTCCCACAGCCAGTTGGCCTGAGACAGAGAGAAATGATGGCATTGCCCTTGGACACAGGAGAGACAGATACAGATGCTCGTTTGTTCTCATATCTGCGTGACCTTTGAGCCACAGTCCTGTCTCTCGGGGTGCAAACCATATTCACACACAATACCTACACTGGCTTCCAGTTCCTGCTTCCGGTTCTGGTTTTTCTTACCTACAGGTTCTTTGACCGTTCTCCTGAGTTCTGGGGTCAAGCAGTGACACATAACCCTGCAGAGTTGAGAGTGTCAAGGTGTAGCCCATGGGCAGATAGCCATCAAATTCCTCTGAGATGTGAACTAGACACGCTGGGGTAGTTCAGCCGCTCTGTGATATCTTACAACTTGCGCACCATATCCTACTGTCTACACCACTGTTTTTTGATCTTAAATGTACACTTGAGGAGCCCATTCAAAATTTGAAGCCCACTCTTATGCTTTATCTGTTCTAATTAGAGATATCTTCAGTTATATGTGTGTTTCAGAAAGGGTCATCTCTGATTAAACAACCATGATTCTGTTAGTACACATCAACCCACATACAATAAGAAAACCCAAATATCTCAACATAATTGAATTTACTCACACCAAGTTTTCTCTGTAGGATTACATAAAATAGTCCCATAAACATGGGTAATTCTTCATATCACTTGCCTTATACAAATGCAAGGAGCTGATTTGAGGATTATTTGGAAATATAAGGAGGATAGGGCTAGTTAGTATCTTCCAAAATGCAGGTATATGTACACTAACCTAAATTATTTACCTAGCACGATCTAAATCCGTTGAGTTTTAGAAACAATACATATTTTTAAAACATTTTTTGAGTTTCTTAATTTATTTTAGTGAGAGAGAGAGAGAACGTGAGCAGGGAAGGGTCAGAGAGAGAGGGAGACACAGAATCTGAAGCAGGCTCCAAGCTCTGAGCTGTCAGCACAGAGCCTGACATGGGGCTCAAACCCACGAACTGTGAGTTCATGACCTGGGCCAAAGTCAGACGCTTAACCGACTGAGCCACCTAGGCGCCCCTAGAAACAATAATTTTTAAAGGCTCCCTTCTAATAATAACACAGTGATTAACCACAGTGATTGGAGGATTGCCTCAAAACCTTTTTGGAAGTAGGCAGAATATAAATAAATCAGCTGATACATAAATAAGATGCTTGAGGCTTTGCAGCCTTCTGGTTCTTCGGTTTTTATATATCACATTAGAGATTGATCCCACTAAGTTTCCTCTAAAGTCCCTTTGATGTGGAATCCTGTGGCTTTTCTGTGGATCCTGGGTTAAGTTACGGGCCATTTGGCCGTTGACTTTGTTGGTAGTCTTTGGAAAAGTAGAGTCCACTTTCCTACTGAGCTCATGTCCGGGCACTGAAGTGCTCTAGGATCATCCATGGACAAACCCTCACATCTGGGGAGTGTGAATGTATGGGCCTTGTCAGCTGTAACAGCTCCGTACTGACACAGTGATAAGCGGTTCTAGAAAGACATAATATGGCCTTCCAGCCCATTACAACGTCCCTAAACCTTCCTGGTGAGAAAGTACAGCTTGTTGGAAGAGTACCGAATGTACTTTATGACTCTTCTCTCTCTTGTCCTCCCAAGTAAGAGTTTCTTATTTCACAGAGAGAGACACGGGGGTCTGCCGTGCTTACTCTGAATTTGTTTCGTTTACTGCAATATCCCCATGACCTCGCTCTGTGCTCCATCTCGAAGTAGCCACTCAATAGATATTATTTGGACAGAGGAATGGATGAATGAATGTCTGGGGTGCGTGTTCCTAAATACCTTGGGCCCCTGTATGTGTTTTGCAACGCGTCCATTGTTTCTGCTTCTACTAGCGGGAACCTTGATAAACTTGCTGCCCAGGATCCCCCACACAGCCCGTGTTAACCGTGCTGCTAACTGAGAAGTAATCACATTTACCCGCAAGCGTGTTTCTGTTCAGGCCCATTTAAAGTAGGGGGCGCATCCTCGTGTCATGAAAAGGAACCTTCGATAAAATATTTCTCAGTGGTCCCAGCCAGAAGACCCACCCTCGTGGCAGTCCTACAGGCAAGTAGCTGGAGACGGGCAAGGGACTGGAGAAATGAGCAACTGATTTTAACTTACCCGTTCGACTCATCAAGGGACTTGTGTTACAACAGCGTTTGGAGATCACGTACTGCCCTGCAGGTAGTGCCAATCGTTTGCTTGCGGCAGATCCAAGGGAACGGAGCCCGAATCCAGAAAGGGACGGTGGAAGACTCCAGCTGAACTTTGTGCAATTAATTAACCATCACCTATTCAGAATCTTCTCATTTGTGGCTTCGGATTGAAAGATACCATACTCCCAAGAAGGATACAAGGATCACCACAAGATAAATGGATAATGACCTCATCCTTAATTCATGCCACACGTACTCAGTTAAGTGGTTTGCATAAGTGATAGAGATAGTTATTTATAAGTAGACCAGTAGAAGAATATTTGAATGTAAGCGAGGCTAACACGATAGGCTGAATAATGGATAAGAAAATTGTTTGGTTGGCATTCGATGATTTCCTTGGTTTGAGATTTGGGTTTCTAAACTGAACGTATAAAGCAAAGGGTCGGGGCCCAGAGAATACAAATATAAACAAAGATAGGCCCAGGTTTATTGTTTAGAACATGTGAAATCCTGCCATTTCCAGCAACGTGAACATAACTGGGGGGTATTATGCTGAGTGAAATAAGTCAGTCAGAGAAAGACAGACATCATATATTTCCACTCATATGTGGAACTTGAAAAACTTCACAGAAGACCATGGAGGAAGGGAAGGGGAAAAAATAGTTCCAAACAGAGAGGGAGGCAAACCCATAAGAGACAGAGAACAAACTGAGGGTTGACAAGGGGTGGGGGGAGAGGGAAAATGGGTGATGGGCATTGAGGAGGGCGCTTGTTGGGATGGGCACTGGGTGTTGTATGTAAGGGATGAATCATGGGAATCTACCCCCAAAACCAAGAGCACACTGTATACACTGTATGTTAGCCAACTTGACAATAAATTATATTTAGAAAGTAAATAAATAATAAAAATTCTGATATAAAGGACAGAAACATCCCACATGTCCCCCAAAGTATGTATTCCACAAAGTATCCCACAGAAGCGGAATGTGAAAGCAATAATCCATCATTTTTTTTTTTTATCTTCTAACATTGGTAGTATTTACACACTAGTGAGTTTTGTGCCTTTCCTACTCAGATGAATATACGGCTGACTAACTTTGGTTGGGGTTTTCACCATGATTCATCCCTTCAGCAGGGTCTAGTCCTCCACTTGACGCAACTCTGGAAATTAAGTTCGTGTGATCTGTGCTTATCCCTGAAATTGTTTCTTTCATGTTCGCATTTTTCTACTCATTTTTACAAAAAAAAAAAGTGAAATATGAACGTAAAAATCACATCACCACTTATGTGGGGGGAGAAACCAAAGATGTTTGTAAAACTGACCTGCTGTCAGACCAAGAGCATCACGGTTCTTTCGCCAGCTACGAACACAGTGTCAAAGTGGAGGCACCGGGTCGGCCTTTCATCTGCCAGCACAGAATTGCTCAAAATGCAGATTGGTGTTAACGTCCAGTGAACCCTCAAAAACATTCTTACGCTAGGTGGTGGGAAGAGACCGAAGGGCATAAGATACTGAAGGACATAAGGAAGCTGCGGAAAGTTGCCTAGGATTTACCGGTCACGGTCTTCCTGCGCAGGCTTCCTGGTCACGCGCCGTGGAAGGGTGCGGAGGTAGAGGCTGCCTCGCCGACAGGAAACAGGCAGCTGATCCAGAATGTGTTGTGGGATGCCAGCTACATCCTCCTTGACTGACTGATCACAGTGCTTGGAAGTTCTAAATCAAGGCTCCTTGGTATACAGTCTTTGAGGGTGACAGAGCACATTGCTTTAATCTAAACCGTGACGCTGTCCGTGGATTTGAAAGTCTTTGAGTGGGCGTACCCGGAGGGGTGTAGGTTTAGTTCTCAGGTAGACTCCAAAATGGCTTAATATTTTAATTTTGAAGAAGCAATAGATCTGTGAGGAAGACAAAATAGAAAAGGCGGATAATCGATAAACTAAAAACAAGCAAGAAAAGAAATGCAAGAGGTGACCCATAACCTAATCATTCAAAGATAATCACTGTTAATGGTTGGGCAAATATTCCTCCTGTGATTTTCTAGATATAGAAATACCTCCAGATATACCTCTATCCACACTACTTCTGTGAATGCACATAAGTGTGTGTTCTTTACAAAAATGGCGTCCCTCTGTTCTGTCGCCTGCCTTTTTGCATAGAAATACATTACGAACACGTTTCCATGTCACTATCCACATGTGTGTCATCGTTCTTTGATGACTGTCGGCATTCACTTCTTGGGCTAAACCTCGGTGGTATCGTATCATCAACCATTATAAACAGTGGTTCAACCAGCCTTCTTGTGCACACGTCTCTGCACATTTGTTCAGTGGATTTTGGGGAATATGATTTTGAGAAACAGAATTGCTAGATCAGAGCTGTATGTTTCTTAATATATTTGCTCTGTGTTGGAAAATTCTTTTATAGAAGTCCTGTCGAGTTTTGTTCTCGCCAGCAGTCTGCATAAAAGGGTTTTTTTTTTTTTTCCTATTCAGACCCACCTCGATACAGGTTGTTGTCATTCTTTTTTTATTATTATTATTTTTTCTTTTTATTTATATTCTAGTTAACATACAGTGTAGTCTGGGCTTCGGGAGTAGAACCCAGTGATGCACCTGTTACATAAGACACCCGGGGCTCATCCCGAAAGTGCCCTCCTTAATGTCCGTCACCCCTCCCCCACCAGCAACCCTCAGTTTGTCATTCTTTTTCATTGTTGACAACCGACAGGTGGTAAACCATTGGCTTGCAGTTTGTTGATTAAGAAGTAACGTTGAGTGCCTTTCACATGTTGACTGACCATTGCTTCCCTTTGCCTCCTTTTGCCTGTCATCCCTGCCAGTTGGTGTGGTTTTTCCTACTGTTCCTCAAGTTATTCACCTCTTGGTTTGTTCGGCCCCTGTAGCCCACCTCTTGTTTCCTACGTGTTGCAACCCCTTTGCCTGAGCCATCCCCGTATCTTCATCTCTTGGGGCGGCCACCACAAAGTACCGTGGGCTGGGGGTGGCATCGACAACAAACGGTCGCTTCTCACAATTCTGAGGCTGGGAGTTCAGGGAGATCTGGTATCTGGCGAGGACTCTTTCTGGTTTGCGGAAGGTTGCCTTCTCGCTGTGTCCTCACTTGACAGAGAGAGGGGGCCTAGTGTCTTTCTCTTCTTAGGAGGGCACTGATGCCATCATGGGGCCCCACCCACATGGCCTCGTCTACGCCCAGTCACCTCCCAAAGGCCCCACCTCCTAGTACTGTCACTCTGGGGGTTAACGCTTCCATGTATGTATTGGGGGGGGGGGTCATAAACATCAGTTATAGCATCTGACCCATCAGTTCTGTCCCGTGTTGGCCACTAGCAGTGACCTGGGGACTGGGACTAGAGCAAGGGGCTCACTTCCAACTCACTGTCCACATCTGCTGACTAGCAGACAGAGACCCGGACTGGGGAGGGGGGATGTGGGGAGGAGATGTCCTTAGAGGTGGCCTGAGGGGCGGGGTGCATCAGGGAACAGCCAGGTGAGTGGGGGCATGGGATTTCCGGCCAGGTCTGCTCCTTTCCGGCTGTGTGGCTGATCCTGAGTTAGTCCTGCCTCGTCGTGAAAATGGAATAATAATCATAGCAAACCTAGATGTCACCAGGAGAATTCAGCGCGTTAAGACAGTAAGAGCTGGACTGTGCCGGCCTTCGCTGTATCCATCACGATGACGGTAAACGCTGGCTCGTTATCACAACCGCTTCGCGTTTTTGAAACACTGATACTTGATTTATTTGGAAATTTCAAATGTCATTAAAGAAGACATGCTATTTTTGGCGTGTGAATTTAAAGTGCTCCCAAAATACCTTGCCCTCTTCCTCCGTGTTTGAAGTGTGTGCTCATCGTTCTCATGACTTCCTGAAGCCCCTCCGTGGCATCCCCTGCTGAGGAGGGGCCGCCGGACGGGCGGTGGGCTGCAGAGGGGCCTGGAGCCACGGCCACGCCAGAGGATCGGCTGCGTCTGTGACGCCCGGGGTTTGCCCAGTTACCCTGGCTTCTGCGTGCGCCGATGTGCATTCCTGTTGCCGTGCAGAAGGAGAAACCGACCACAAGATGCAGGACTCAGCAGAAAGCAGGCGGCATCGCAGAGGGAGTTCGGAAAGGCAGCTACAGGAAAGCGGTGTCTTCTGCAGCTGAAGTCATGATGGCAGGCGGGCCGTGGGCTTGGGGCGCCTGGGTGGCTCAGTCGATTGAGCTCCTGACTCTTGATTTCAGCTCAGGTCATGATCCCAGGTTGTGGGATCGAGCCCCGTGTCGGACTCCACATTCAGCATGAAGCCTGCATTGAGATTCTCTCTCTCCCTCTCTCTCCCCCTCCCCTGTCCCTCTCCCTTGCTTATACACATTCTCTCTCTCTCTCTCTCTCTCTCTCTCTCTCTCTCTCTCTCTCCCTCAAAAAAAAAAAATGTCATGGCTTGTCCAAAGGCAGGTTAATGGCCTGGGATCCTCCCCACCCCCCTGTGGCCTCCAGTCCCTCCAAGGCCACGGCCTATAGCCTATGAACCCCCTGCCAGGGCAGCAGAACTGTATCAGCAGAACGTTTGTTGTGCCTTCTGTAATGAGGCCACATGAACCCTGCTGTCCCTTCTTTCTACAGGGCTCTGCACTTCCCATGCCGTCTGCATGCCCACCAGGCCTCCGGCTCCCAGGGCCGCTGGAGGACCCTGGGCAGACACCTGCCAGGCAGCCTGGGGCTCAGCCTTCCGGTCAAGCTCTCCCCTGCCCCCTGGCTGCTGGGTGTGGAAGTGCAGTAAGATGCTTCCCTCCAGAGCTCATCTGGTGCAACATCTGGAGCTGGTCCTCCAGCACCTGGATTAATGATGCCTCAGAAGTGAAATATCCGGGGAGGGCTGACCTGTTGACAAACAAGGATCCTGAATCTTCAATAGCTCTAGTGACTGCCAGCTGCTCTTCCCGGAGGTCCCCCGCAGAGAGCGCTCGGGCCCCCTGCAGAGCAGGACTATAGAAAAAAGGCTTATTTAAGGCTTGATCATGCTTCAGGCATTTGGAAAAGAAATGGATGGGTGAAGAAACAGACCAGATTATAGAGAAACGGAAACCATTTCTTTTATAACTGCTGGGCCGGTAATCCCAAGTGTTCCCGGCAAGTGTTTGGGAGGATAAAGAGGAGAGGACAGAGGCCACCACCAGGCGGTGAAATGTGGGAAGCAGAGAGGGGACAAAGGGCCACACCCCTCAGCTGTCCAGCTCCGGCCCAGCACTCCCAGCCGCGGCCATGCCTGCTGTCCTGACGAGAACAAAGAGCAACACCTTTGATTTTGTGTCATAATTATTAACAAAGCAAAATCGATAAACATCTAGAAAATAAGATGTATGGGTCTTTTCCTTGTACCTCCTGAGTCTGCAACAGAATCGCCAGAGAGGTTTTGATAATGGCGTTGTGTTTCCTTATTGTGACCCAACCCCCTTGTTGAAGCTCGTGTGTTTGCCACGGGTTTCTATCCTGCGAAGAAAATGGGCCACCTGGCCATCTGGGCACATCATCCTCAATTTGGAACCCTTGGGAAATAGTTCGTCCACAGAGCACAGACAGGACTGTGGAAAGCTACCTTTGTCGTTTGACGAGACCCCCAGTCTTGCCCCCGGCGCTGTGGCGACACTCCAGTGACAGGGAGACGTGGAGGTCACAGAGGATGCGGGCAAACTCTTCTGGGTGCAGAGGGTTCATCTGCCAGTCTGCCAACCTCAGGTCCCAGATGCCAAGGGATAGGTGAGACAGGCTTTGTCTGGGGGGAAACGCCAGAAAGAAAGGCAGTGGGCAGTGTCTACTGGGTGGGGTGCCGTCAGTCCTAGGAGGGAAGGGGGTGAGCCCGTGTGCAGGGTCGGGACGGTCAGTCGGAGCCCAGAGGACAGCAGGACTCTCTAACCAGCGCCTCCGACGGTCTTGCCATTGGCAAGAAGACAGCGATGGCCCGATCTAACTCAGCACCTGAAGATTCAGAGCCACTTTATCGGTGTTTTTTTCCGGCGTCATACTTATGCACCTTTGAACCTTGCAGACGTTTGGGGCACGTGCAGACACATAGTCAGAACACCCAGCCTGTGCCGGTGCTGTGAGCTCTTCCCTAATTGTCTTTGGATCCACCCACCCCAGGTTGCCCCTGCGCCCCACAGAGTCCAGAGTCCCTGGAAAAGGAAGTTCTTTTCTGGTGTCAGCAATGAGCTGAGAATTTCTTCCAGGCCAGCCTCCACGAGCCCCCTCGATGCCCAGGTCCTCCCTGTGCCTGGCACCTGACGGTGTCTCCACAGTCCTCCCTCTGGGAATGCTGGCCCTGGTCAGGTGCCCCAAGCCGCTCACTTTAGTATCTCCATATGCGTATGCGTGCAAAGACCAGAATTTGAGGACACATTCAGGAACCTGGCGATTGGAATGGAGGGGATCCACCAACGTGTTTTCCCTCTGGATCACCTTCCTTCTCACCCTCTCCTTGAGGGCTGAGGAAGGAAATGGGGCAAGCCAGCCCTGGCCCCTTTTCTGCCTCCTCAGGTGCTCTACAGGTCATTGCTTCTCTGCCGGTACTTCTGGCCCAGACTAACCCAAACCCACGTTCCCAACCGCCTCTGCCACCCACACACAGAAGCTGATCTCTGCGCCTTCAGTGACTGTCTCTTCCAACCTTTCCCAAACCCGATCGCTTTCCCAAACCCGATTGCTTTCCCATTGATGCGGCATGAGCTGAGATTATGTTCTGAGCGAACGTCAAAAGCATAGAGCGTGACGAGGCGGCCTGCCTCCCAGTTGGCGTGTGACTCCTGTCCGCGAGTGCAGTTGCGCCTTCTGTGGTCCGGATCTTACTTTTCCATCTGGTCAGATGAACTTTTGCTCCGTGGAATTTGTAGAAAGAAGAGTAAATGATCTGAACAAGAGGAGAGTTATTATTTGCAGATAAAAAGCTCCTGGTCACACCAGGCATCTCCCATCCACTGGTAAATACGGGTGACCTTTCAAGGTGGCCTCAGCTGGCTGCTAATGCTTCTCTGGTCAAACGAGCCCCCCTCCCTGCAGACCCAGCAGCCCAGCGGCTGAGTCCGTTCCGCTGGGGTCCAGGCTGCGGAGATAAAGCTAGAACTCTAGGCTGTCAACCCTCCAGTGTTCTGTCCCATCCCAGCTACCTGGGAACAGGTAGCTCTGCATCCAAAGATGTAAGCCATTGGCGCCAACAGAGGGTCACTGGGAAGATGGTCCTGTGGCCTGTGCTGGGGGCACAGCCCCAATGCAGACAGCGGTCAGTATTTTCTTCTGAAAACATGACACTGCAGGGACTGGAAGCTTCACTTTGTGTGACGGGAAGCCCTATATTTCAAATCACATGTGATCCCATGTTGCTGCCCCTGCGTTGCTGGGTACGTCCGATGACCCTTCGATTGCAGACTCGGCCCGAGGAACAGAAGGCTGTGGCCTTAGACGTTCACTTAAATGCTGGCAAAATAATGTGTTCATTGAGTATTTCTAATATTTGTCTTAGGAAACCAGGGACGCTGTCACCCTCCAACCGTAGGTGGCCCCAGCTCTGCTCTGCCTTGCTTCAGCATTGTGCACCTCCACTGGGCCCACCCTGCTGGCAAGCTGGGGCCTGCCCGGGGTCAAGGAGGCTCCAGTTCCCAGAGGGCAGACTGGTGAGCTCATCACTTCCGCAGGTTGGCATGATGTTTCTTTTGCAAGATCCTAGAAGATCAGGCTGCCAGGACAATGCAGACTTGCCGAGTTTGGGATGATTCAGATTGTTTAGATCAGCAAAAATACATGGCCGGGCCCGGAACAGCAGAGGGGTGACTCTGACCAGGGAAATACTGATACACTATCTTCCCAAAACGTTTGCCTCCTTGAGATCGTACTCCGGTGTTGTGAGGAATCATCGGTACGGGTGGTACAGGGTAGAGAGCGTTAGGCTAGTGGAGTTGACCTGTTTTGGGTGCGGCTGGCCATCTTTGGTGGCACTGGTAAGGCGGGAAACTGGGGCAGCGGGCGACGTAATCCTTACTGAAAGTAAACTTCCCCTGTGCAAATGCACATGCAATTCACCGGAAACTCACCTACCTTTTCTCCCTTGTTTAGTGAAACCTGCTTCCTGATCAATACCTCTTAGCGAACTGATAGGAACAGGCATCATTTCATTTCCTGATCAAATTTAGACCTTGAATTCAGTAGGGCTTAGATATACAGATGACCATAATATCCAAGAATTCTGTCTGTATCAAATTGAGCCAAAAGAACCCAGAGCGATTAAATAGATTTTTTTTTTAATTTTTTTTCAACGTTTTTTATTTATTTTTGGGACAGAGAGACAGAGCATGAACGGGGGAGGGGCAGAGAGAGAGAGGGAGACACAGAATCGGAAACAGGCTCCAGGCTCCGAGCCATCAGCCCAGAGCCCGACGCGGGGCTCGAACTCACGGACCGCGAGATCGTGACCTGGCTGAAGTCGGACGCTTAGCCGACTGCGCCACCCAGGCGCCCCACGATTTTTTTTTTTTTTTTTTTTATAGAGGAAGCAATTTTTAAGAATATGCTCCACTTGTAGGTGGGGAAGCATGTATTGGTGCTGTTTTTGTATAGCTGAGCGTTGTTTCCCTGGTGGCAAAGAGCAAAGTTATCTTTGGAATTTTGGAGAAGAATTTAAGGGTCACATCCTCCTTGGGCCAATTGTCGTGATGTGTGTGATTCTCTATTTGTTGGGGAAGAAGACGGACACTAGGTGTTCACATTTTGGTTATTCTGAACATTTTTACTCAGCACACCAGAGTCGAAATACTTGAGGACACACATATTTTTCCATATATATATATGGAACACCCTCATCTATGTTTTCTGAGCCACAAAAGAAGAAATCGGGTAATGCCAACTCAGCGAATTAAACCACCATACATTCTGTCTGCCTAACGTGTGTGAGGAACTTGGGGAGAATTTCAGGCCTGAGTCCCACACAGACCTGCAGTTCCCCACCCAGTTTCTGTTTCTAGAAAGATGAAGAGACGCAAAACCTACCAGATGAGAAGCTCTCCGTGAATGAGAGCCAATTCTCCGATTGTTTTCTGCTTTGAGTTTGCTTTTCCTTTAAAACCGGCCTGTGTTTTTATGTTTTCTGTGGTAATGCACACACGAAGCTGGTAAATTGTGTGTTACAACAGCACTCATATTGGAAGAACAGTCCCGTGCCACGTTTTGCTCCGCCAAGGCTAACGTTTTTAATTATTGCTGGTTTTTTTTTTTTTCCTGGCCTCTACTTAAATGTTTCTCAGTAATGTACTTAAATGAGGGTATGTATCTACTGAGATGTTACCTGTCACTTTCCTATCGTAACAGGTGAAGGTTAAATCCTTTTCTAGTACTTTTCACGTAGCTTCACCTTCCACCTCATGTAGTTATTTCACTGTTGGTCAAAGCAGTATGTGATGGAGTATTATTATTACCTCCCTCTTCTGTATGATGTTTCCCCCTGGATCGGTAGTATTCACATACCTCCGTATTCTGCCTGCAGACCAGCCGCCTGGCACCTTCTATCCTTTGACTACCAAGGGCGGGTACTCTGTGAACAGCTGGATGGCTTCTAGCTAGGGCATCGTCCTTGCCACCGGCCTGGGGGTGTCTGCCTTTCTCCAGTGTCAGAAGTAAAATCCAGAATGTTCATGTGGCCATCTTTGATGTCCTCTGCTTTTTCAGATCAGATGAATGAGGTGGTATCAATCAAAAGGTAATATTTATGAGGTACGAAGAGCTGCCCTTTCCTCCAACAAAAATAAAATCTCAACTCCTCACCTTACCCAATCTGCTGGACAAGCATGAACTTGGTCACAGAGAAGTCGGGGAGACCGTGTGCACACAGATACTCCATAGACAAGTCTACGTGGTGTGAAAAATGGGAGAGTTCCTACCAATGCTGCGTATTCTATACAGATTATTGAGATTGATCTTCACAAATAGGGCTTCAGGGACCCCATCAGATAGTCAATCACACGTGGAGAGGTTAAGTGTCACCCAGTCCAGAGCACGAAGGAGCAAAACTGTGAGTGGGACTCAGGACTTCTCACTCTGGGTTCGGTGATTTTGAGCTCCTCTGTCCTGAGCCAGTTGTCCAATGATCATCTGTAAATGAAACCAGAGTCCTCAAGGACGTATAGTAACTTCTTTTAGGCTGTTCTGTGTGTGTGTGTGTGTGTGTGTGTGTGTGTGTTTTACTTTTATTGAATTTATTCACTACTTGTCTAGTGAACATTACAAAATAGCAGCATTTCAGATGGAAAACTTTCAGTTTATGTTTATATTGGTATCAGATCCTTTTATTTTCTTAAATATTTATTGTATATATTTTTTTCAATTTTTTTTTAATTTGAATACGGTTACCCATAATGTTACCCAACAAAGACAAATAACACTAACACCTGTGTGGAGCCACAAAAGACCCCAAATAACCATTATGTGTTATTCTATGCGTTATCTTATTGTGCTAAGAAAAGGGTAACTTATTTCCAACATGTTCAGGCTTTCTGAGCTCAGAGTGAAGAGCCATTGATTTTTCTCTGAAAACTATCTTTAATTTTTTTAATCTTCATTTATTTTTGAGAGAGACAGAGAGTGAGCAGGGGAGGGGCAGAGAGAGAGGGAGACACAGAACCCGAAGCAGGCTCCAGGCTCTGAGCTGTCAGCACAGAGCCCGACGCGGGGCTTGAACTCGCAAACGGTGAGATCGTGACCTGAACTGAAGTCGGACGCTTAACTGACTAAGCCACTCAGACGCCCATCTGACAAACTATCTTGAAATGAGTGAGGAGTGTCTCCTAGTCCATGTTGTGTGCACTGTCTTGGAAAGACCAACGTGAGGGGTGTCCTGGGCTATCTGGAAGATAAATGGCCAAGATGGCACCTGTCCCGTAGACGCTGCCTCTGTCGTCTGGCGGGCTGCCGCTGACGAATGGTGATGGAGAATGTGGGGAGTTTTATAAGCTCATTTCCCAAATGCGGCATGCACCAAACTGCATACACACCAAACTTTGGCTTGGACTGAGGCTTTGGTGTTTCTAACCCAGATGTTAGACTCGTTCCCAGAAGGCAGAGAGAGAGAGAGGTGACTTGGAAAATAGCTTTCAGGCAGATAGTTAATTAATCCGAAACCCACTTCTCTTTGTCATCTCGGCAATGAAATTGACATCCTAATACAATTCAGTACAGGGCTTGCTTAACACACCATTTGGCCCCAGGAGAAGACGTGCCAAGAACACGGGAGTCATCTGACCTCAAGACGTTGCTCTCCTTTTGAAAACGATCGTGCGTGGTTAACTGCCTACGACTCTCAGAATTAAGATACTTGGTGCTTTAAAACCGATGGAGGCCTATGTGTCGAGCACGCTCCAGAGTCAGCGAAACATGCTACAGCCCTGCACCCCCCCTTCCAGAGGCTCCCCTTCGTTTCCTCCGCTTTACCTTTTCTTACGATAAGTTTTTCAGTTCATTTATTTTGAGAAACAGAGAGTGCGAGCAAGCAAGAGAGGGGCAGAGAGGGAGGGAGAGAGAGAATGCCAAGCAGGTTCCTCCCTGTCGCCGTAGATCCTGACACGGGGCTCGATCCCACGAACTGTGAGGTCATGACCTGAGCCGAAATCAAGGGTCAGATGCCCCAGCTTTGCCTTTTTGAGACCAGAGCTGCCGTGATGACCCTTTGGCTGCAGTTTTCCTTTCTGTCCAGGCCTTGGTGTTCTTTGCTCTTTACCTTGTATGTGGCCTAGGTTTTCACAGACTCTTGAACCCGTGCACCGCACCTTCCCTTTCCCAGGCTGCCCCGGGTGCCTTGTCATCTGGGAGTCCCTCCTGGAGGAGGAGGTCATGCTGGGCTTTACCGAACCTCTACTCCCGGCTTTTCTCCAGGTCTCTCAGGGAGGCCCCGGGGATGAGTCTCAGAGGGTGAGCTCTCAGGAGAGGGGAGCCTGAGAGGAGAAACCAGCGTGGCCCTGCTGGAAGCACAGTCCCCTCGCTGGCGGGCGTCACATCAGGGCTTCCCCGGGGAGCAGTCGTGGCTCTGATACCGGGGCTCACTTCCAGCCAGTCTCGGGCTCAGGAGGCCTAGAAGCAGCCAAACGGGGCTCCACGGCCCTATTTCCTTTATCTCTTTTTGAGCACAGATAAAATGATGTTCCCTATGAACGCCAAAGGACATGTTTGTATGAACCAAAACACAGGGCACATCCGGTAGGTCCCCTGGAAAACGGACTTCACGGCGGCCGCGGGAGCGTCTTCCCTGAGTGGGGACCACGCATACCATCCGTGGCGCTACATCCGTGGTCCGCAGCCGTGGGAACGCATGCTTTGTGACCCTTAGACCATGGTGACACCTGGGCCTACTGCTGGCTGAAATTCCCGCGTTCTCTCTTTCTCCCTCTGAAAGAAACGTTTTTGTTTTAACGGACGTGTCCTAGACATTGAAAGGAGGTAGACGGAACACAGATAAAGCCGGATCCTCGGGTTTATTGTCTGGCTGTGGATATAAACGTTCAGGTGAACAGAAGAGCACAGTATAGTTGTAGGGAACGTGCACCTGTTCAGAGCGCACACAGAAGCCCGGCTCCGTGAGTTTGGGAAGAGAACACGTCCCCTCCCGCGTGTGACGTTGAGGGGACGGAGGCTCAGACGCTCCAAGTCCCACGTTTTGTTTCGGGGACAGGAGGAGGCAGATGCCACACCTTCAGGCTTCAGCCTTCCTTTTTTCCCTAAGAGAGCGGAATTTTGCTTAATTTTCCGGGCCACGGGCCAGAGCCCATGGTGATAAGAACCTTCCCAAAGAAGTCACGCGGTGGGGCTGTTGCCTGTTCCCTTGGTCGCCTCTGAAAAGCCCAAGACCAGAGCATTAGAGACCATTGATTGGTCCACGAAGAGAAAGAGAGAACCGAACAGGTCTGTGTGCATTTCACCAGTTCATCCACCCGAGTGACAAAATAATCTGAAAGAAATGGAAAGTTGATGATTTTATCTCTCTCCCGTATCCTGGGCACTTGCAAACATATTCTGGTCCTAAGTCGATTCCGAAGAAGGTTTCGTTTAACGATCAACACTTTTTTGTTGTTGTTCTCCGCCTCTTCCAAAAACCCACTGGGGTTAGGAACCTCTCCCGAGAGCTCCGTGGTGCCGTGGTGAAGGGCAAAGGGCCTGTCTGGCAAGAAAGAGCCCTGGGTTGGGGCTTTAGGGACTCACTGGTGTGAAGTGGGGGGTTGGCTTAGACCTGAGCTTCCCCAAACGTGGTCCTGAGTGTGCTTGTGCTTGTGGAGTCTGAGTGTGTGTCGGGGGGCAGCAACCCAATCCAAAGACGAGCATCGGGTCCTTGGCTCTTGTTGGATGAATGACCTACTTATTTTCATACACACTTACGGGTTGCTAAGTGAGTTGTCGAGGGTGGTTGAACTCTTGAATGCATGCAGTACAGTTCGCAAGCTGCCGTTATTCTTCCGAGGGTCCTGTTCTCTTGCCTGGGTCTGGCTGCCCCTGGGTGCCGGGCAAAGCCGGAGCTTCTGTCTCCCACCCAGGTGCAGGGTGGAAGCTGGCGGCTGGGATTCCTGTACCCCGGCGCTTCGAGCGGGTTGTGGCCTTCGGTGGTGGTTCTTTTGTTGTTTCATCGTTTCTTTTCCATTTTGAATCGCCCTTTCGCTATCTTTACCGTTTCCGGTTTTGTCTCCTGGCCTAACCAAATAACCCACAACGGTGGGTTAGCGGTACCCATCTCTTCCAGAAATGCTCGCCACCTCGGGTCTTCCTAAAATGGTTTCGTAAGATGCGTACGGGCTGCGGTTCACACACCGATCGTCGCGTCCTGATTTGTGGGGCGGATGCTTGCGTGAGAGCTGCGGTGAGACGCTTGCTTTCTTATTTCCGTGAATTCGTCCAGTGGGGCTAGGGGGGTAGGTGGGCTGTGGTCGGAGAGCGTTAGTGGGACTTGGGGCGGCAAGAGGGTAGCGGGGAGGCACCTGGGCCATGGAGGTACAGTGGGGGAGACAGGTCCCATCTGCCTTGGCTGGCGCTTTCTCCCTCTTGACTAGGCCTCGCCTTCCTGCTCATTGTCCTCACAGACAGGACTCCTGTTCCCTGGGCGCCAGGCCCTCCTCTCTACCAATAGCCTTTCGTGACATCGCTGACCCTTCTACCTGCCTGGCGTGGCCGCCACCACGAGGCATCCTATTCTGAGCGGCCAGGTGGAGCCTCTTCCCAGCACCTGCAGCCTGGCCCCTTTCACGGTCCAGCCAGACAGGCCGCCGCGGCCTGGCCATCTGTGCGTAGCTTATAGGTGTCTAGCTTTCCGTGGTGCCCTCGGGCTCTCCCTCCCGCCTCTCTCTCCCTGCCCCACCCCTCCAGGAATTAAGTCATCGGACATCCTCTCTCACATCCGTGATGTTTCACGAAGTGCCATAAAACCAGCGATGACTGTGATTATCTCCATAGTCCTACTTAAACATCATCATCATGTTTGATTTAATATGGTGTTTCACACTGGCCATTACATTTGTTTTCCAAATTCACTGAGGTAAGATTTACATACCCCAAATCCCCCCTTTTAAAGGGTAGAATTCATGGGGCGCCTGGGTGGCTCAGTCGGTTGAGCGTTTGACTTCAGCTCAGGTCATGATCTCATAGTCCGTGGGTTTGAGCCCCGCGTCGGGCTCTGTACTGATGGCTCAGAGCCTGGAGCCTGCTTCGGATTCTGTGTCTCCCTCTCTCTGCCCCTCCTCTGCTCATGCTCTGTCTCTCTCTGTCTCAAAAATAAATAAAAACATTTAAAAAAATTTTTTTTAAAAATAAAGGGTAGAATTCAGTGGTTTTTAGTACATTCGCAGAAGTGTGCAACAATCCCCTTAATCCAGTTTTGGGCTATTTTTATCCCCCGACAAGAAACCTTATATCTGTTAGTAGTCACTTTTCATCTATCCCTCCCCCGGCTCTGCATAACCTCTAGTTATTTTTTGTCTCTATTTGCCTCTTCTGGTCATCGTTTACATGGAATCCTATCACTTGTGTTCTTGGGTAAATGACTTTCTTCACTTAGAATAATGCTTTCGAGATTCATCCATGTGGTAGCACGGATCAGAACTCATTTGTATTTATGGCTGAACAATTCCCTACTGTATGGTCGTAACGGCACATTTTCTTCGCCCATTTGTCATTTGAGGGATGCTTAGTGGGTTCTGTATTTTGTCTGCTATGAATAAGGCTGCTATGAACAGGTCTGAACAAGTCTTTATGAGGACATGACCACTGGATTTTATAATGGACAGTCTGCAGACCCAGCAGTCAAGAAGACTGGTGTGAGATGTAGGCACTGAGCTTGCATTTAAAGAAATGTCTTCTAGGGGCGCCTGGGTGGCACAGTCGGTTAAGCGTCCGACTTCAGCCAGGTCACGATCTCGCGGTCCGTGAGTTCGAGCCCCGCGTCAGGCTCTGGGCTGATGGCTCAGAGCCTGGAGCCTGTTTCCGATTCTGTGTCTCCCTCTCTCTCTGCCCCTCCCCCGTTCATGCTCTGTCTCTCTCTGTCCCAAAAATAAATAAACGTTGAGAAAAAAAAAAATTTAAAAAAAAGAAATGTCTTCTATTAAAGATTCTGTACAGTATCCCATTACTTCCTTGGTGCCTTCTGTCTTCTTGTCCAATTCATTCCTTTATTTGTTCAGCAAGTAAACAATGCCAGTCATTGGCCAGGCACTTTACTGGGTTCCGGTGACACCTTGACTGGTCATTTTTATGCCTTCAAATTAAATTGGGCATTTTATATCTCAGAGAGAACCTGTTCAATTTTAAAAGTAAACTGTGTCTGAAAATATTGGAGCCTCCTCCTCCAGGCATCAAACACTCATTTAAACTAAGCAATATCAAGATATTTGGCTTTTCTCCAACTCATGGCTCTCTTGTGGTCTTTCTTGGTCAGTTTACTGTGTGTGTGTGTGTCTTAAAATGTCTTCTCTCCCAGGCATCCCCAGGGCAATGTATTCTGCAATATTTTAAAGAAGCTTTTCTTCCTAACTGGGATTTGGCTCCTTTCTCCGACTCTTAATTCCAGCTGGAGTCTACAGTCTTATGAAATACCTCCGGCTTGAGACTTTCTTGCGCCCTGGGTTCTGGATTGGTCAGAGGACCTCCGTGTGCAGCCCCTGCTGATGCTGAGGGAGAAGGCCAGGGAGGATGGGTGTAGATCACTGCCTCCCGACTCAGACCCTTCGCTAGGACTTGCAGTGCGTGTGGGGGCGGAGGGCTGTCTGCAAGGTCCCATCCGAGGGGCCACCTCTGGATCTCATCACTGAGGGCCGGGGATGAGCGGGATGGAGAATCAGGAGGGAAGAATGGGGACTCAGGAGCTGGGAGGGAGTGCTCAGACCTCAGAAGGGGAAAGGAGAAGAAACGACAGGACATAGACAAGTGGCAGGGAGATCCGGCACAGCAAGGGACAGGCTGCAGCCGCCGCCGTGCTCTGAAGAACACTGAGAATGCAGAGCCGGGACACCTGCCCTGAGCTACTGAACCCCAAACCCCGACAGCAGAACGCAGGGAGTGTGTTTCTAGAAAGCCCCACCGGTTGCCAGGGTTGCTCAGAAGCCTCTGCTCTTGAGGATGAAAATTGTTTAGGATGGTGACTCTGTAGGTTCAGCTCCTACCACTTGACGTGACCCCCAGCACCCCCCCCCCACCTGCTGCCAGAGGTCCAGGGTGAGGCTCCGAGGGGAAAAGAGAATGCGTGTTGTCAGTGGGTGAGTGTACCTGCCTTCACACGGCACACGGTCTTGCTGGGGGGAGGGACATGGACCCATCAGAGACAGGGGGCTGTCCCCCGGGGCATGTCAGAGGAGAGCATGGACCTCCGGTTCTGCAGGTGATTCCAGAGGAGAGGAAGTCCGGAGACCCAGCGGTCCTCCAGGCTTGCTGCGCGAGGCAGGCCATGAGCTGGCCCTTCCGGAGTGTCCTCTCTGATGAGGACCGTGTGCGCCTCCCTGTTTCTTCTCTGCCCTCCCCTCCATGTCTACATCATTAATTCGATCACTCGGCAAGCGGATGTATGAGGGGGAGCCCCATTTCCCGGGCGCTGTGTCAGGTTCAGCACTACTCGATCTCCGCGGTGCTCCCCAAGTCGGATGGAACCGCTCGTATCACACGCACCGTCGTCCTCCCGGCCGACCTCGCTGTCACAGGTGTCGCAGCCAGGAGCTGCCAGTGCTGGGGGCAGCTCCCCCAGAGTAGTCTGCATCTCTGCAGGGTGCAGGTGAACGGCGGCCGGGAGCTCCCCAGACCCGCAGAGCCTCACCCTCCTGACTTGGCTCTCCGCTGCTTGTCCGGGGCATCTCTTGGCCGACGCTCCCCCTGGCCCCACAGCGTGTCCAGCTCCTTCTCGGTGCCGCACTCTTCCAACCTGTGTGTTCTCTTCAGTGTGTCTGTCTATGATGTTGGGTGGGGCCAACAGCAGACCCTTCGAGAGAAGAAAGGAATCTATGGGTCGTTACTTGTGCAGAGAAGGAAAGCTGGAGACATTCTACACACACGTGTTAGCTGCGGTCACTGCGAAGACAGCAAAATGATGTCCAGTCTCCTGCTAAGGACACTCAGCATCACTTCAGCCGGTGAGATCTGAGATTCCTTCTCCCTCCTGTCCCCCCGACCAGCGGCACCGCTCAGGTGGGTCTGCTGTGGATTCTGACACGCGGCCCAGAGGGGAGGAACGCTGGGGACCTGGAAGGAGTATTGTTCATCGGAGTTTGTGACTTTTCCCAGGACGCACTCCCGTGGGTCAGCTGGACAGCGCACACGTGCAAATGCAGATGGTGAGGGCTGTTTCCTGTTCTCAATCCTCACGTTTGCACAAGATAATATCCGTGTTCCTTTACTGGGTCGTAAGGAGCAAGTTACTCACTTGTTTGTGTCGGAAGGCAGCCTTGCCCATTCCCGCGCGGGGCAGCAACGATCCGCTAAGTATCGTTTCAAAGCCCAGCCCTGTTCTGGACGTTTGGGGCATAGAAGCCAAGAGGGAGGTATTTCCCATCCAAGAGTTTAAAATTAAATGGCAGGCGTCTGTGTGCTCCTGGGTGGACGTCGGTGAGCGGAATCTCTTCCCGTGCACCCCTGTGTATCTGCGCACAGGGTGGGCACGTCCTCAGGACAGCCACCAACCGGGAGCCTGCCCTCTGCCCCAGTTTATCTGGGTGTCGGCCCTGCCTTCCCTTCCGATAATTAACAACCGCTAACTGTTCAAGGGGACCGGGTATGGTATGTAAGGCATTGAGGAGAGGGTGGGCAGAGAAATAAAAAGTGAATCTCAAAAAAGAAACCACCCTGTTTCAGAGCGTAGCCACGTGGAAAAACTGTGGGTCCGCAGGTGGCATTTTCTAGTGCCAAACTTGTGCGTGCACAGAGGCCCACGGGTGCCTGGTGAGTTCTGAGCAAAGCCACTCGCAGAATGTGTTAAGCTGACGTTCCCCGCATCTTACCGTGAGCTTACTTGCTGAGGTAATGTATTTTGCCCCAGGCAAATGATCACTCGGAAATGCTTTCATATTTTAAACCGGATCCTGAGTTTGCAGGAGCTAAACTCTGCATCAGCGTTTTGCAGCCTCTAGAAGCAACCGTCCTCCCGAGGGGTCTCAGTCACTCAACACCCGGCGCTTCCCGGGAGGGCTGTCCTGTGTCCGCCACATCCCAGTCAGCGCAGACCCTCTCTGTGCTGTCACCCGCCGAGCATACGGTAGCTGCTTTCAAGGGGCATCGCTCAGGCCCTGCAACATTGGCTCTTGGGTTGATACAGCGAGAAGAATCCAGAGTTTTCAGTTAATGTACTGACTGTCATTTTGCTAACCACAGCTTCCTGTGTATAAACTGCTCAGCACAAAGTGAGGCTCAAGCGAAATTAAGCGTGTGGCTCAAAAGCCTCGAGCCTGTAACGAGAACCGTGCAGATTCGTGGCCACATCAGCCCACTTTGACTTTTCGTGAAGCCTGGCAGCCTGCCAGGGCCCGAGGTACCGAGTCCTCTGCACAGATGCTGCTGTGCGTCCCCGGGGACACTTGCCCATCTCACACCTGTCGGGCAACTTGCCTCCTGACGCTGCTTTCCGGGCTCCCGTCCAATCTCATTTGTGAGCCCTTATCAGTGAGCAAATCTGTTTCTTTCTATTAGATTCAATTGAGGCAGAGGCAGACACTCAGACAGATGGGCGGCTGAAGGTAACGCCGGGGAGGGCAGCCTCCGAGGAGGGTGTGGGGCCACTGCGGTGAAAACCTTTGCAGCTCCGGGTCCTGGGACTCTGAGACCATGGCAACCCAGACAGGAGGAGAGAACGGCCCAGAAGGCCTTATTATCCCTGCTCTAGGTGGATACACGGATCAATAAAATAAATGAGCTGTTTTATCTAGGCCAGCCATCTAATCCAGGGACACAGAGACAGACACATAAACACATTGATCACCCGTACGGCCTGCTGGTCTACCCTCCATGGAAAATGGGAAAGAAGGTAAAGAAAATACACTGCCCGTAGTTCTGGGCCACACTTCACCTCCTTCAGTGTGAGGAAGGGCAGTACGCACTGTGATCTGCCCTCCGGAGCCCAGGCAGAGGCGGTGATCAAAACCAAGGCTGATGTGTCACCAGCAGACAGCCGGTCTCTAGGCTCAGGGTGAGGTTTAGCTCCTCTGACACAGGTGTTTGATGTGGCCTTTATGCGGGTCTGTAATGTCAATAGTCTCTCCCTTTCTCTCTTAAAAGATTTTTTTTTTAAAGAATAGTAAACACAGAACATTATTTTAGTCTCAGGTGTACAACATAGTGAATCGACAGTTCTGTACATGACGCAATGCTCAGCACAGTGGGTGTGGTCACCATCTGTCACCACACAACGTTATTGTAATATTATTGACTATATTCCCTATGCTGTACTTCTCACCCCGCGATTTATTTATTTTATAACTGGAGGTTTGTATCTCTTAATCCCCAGGCCTAAGAAGGCCATAATGAGCCGAGCAGAACAAAACCTGTCCTTACTGAGAGCTTTGTGACAGTTGAGGTCCAAGTAGGGAAGGCTCTGGAACACTTCTAGCCTCACTGTCTACCTTTATAATCCCCGACGAGTCCTCGCCAAAACCTGTGACATCCGAAAGGCCCCCAGCATTTCTTAGTATTCCCATCCTACTCCGTGTGTGTGTGTGTGTGTGTGTGTGTGTGTGTGTGTGTGAAATTGAAACTAAATATTGTCCCTGATTCCTTAAATTGCAGAGCCTTTAGGATAATAATTTCTGTCTTAAGCATATCCAACACTGGTAAATTATTTCCTGTTTTCCCCTTTAATATGATGTATGAAACAGGAAGAACTCCATTTGCTCATTGCACACAGGCACACAGTGGGGTGCAGAGGGATATGTGACCTAGAGAGAACCCAGGGTCAAGTCTCTTTTGGCTTCTGTCTCCCAATAAAAAGGATGCACCTGCCTCTAACTGAACCAGAGTCCAAAATTTGTATAAAAAAATTGTGCCAATTTCTTCCTTCATTCTTTCAGATATTTAGTAAGCACCAACTGTGCCTGGGGTCTGGAGTACTTGGGGTGTAGTGCTAGGCAAGAGCAAAGAAACAAATACCTCAACAAGAAAATATCAAGGAGTGACAAGAACCCTGATGACATTTTTTAAAGTGAGATTGGAAATGACATCAAGATAGGACTACATGAGCCAGTGTCATTTCAACAGACTGTCATGTGATGAGGTGACTTAAGAATGGTCAAGATGGGGGGCGCCTGGGTGGCGCAGTCGGTTAAGCGTCCGACTTCAGCCAGGTCACGATCTCGCGGTCCGGGAGTTCGAGCCCCGCGTCGGGCTCTGGGCTGATGGCTCGGAGCCTGGAGCCTGTTTCCGATTCTGTGTCTCCCTCTCTCTCTGCCCCTCCCCCGTTCATGCTCTGTCTCTCTCTGTCTCAAAAATAAATAAACGTTGAAAAAAAAAAATTAAAAAAAAAAAAAAAAAAGAATGGTCAAGATGGGGGTGCCTGGGGGTGCCTCAGTCGGTTAATCATCTGACTTCCGCTCAGGTCGCGATTGCATGGTTCATGGGTTTGAGACCCATAAACCCTGCTTGTGATTCTTTGTGTCTCCCTCTCTCTGCCCCTGCCTGGCGCTCTCTCACTCTCTCTCTCTCTCTCTCTCTCTCTCTCTCTCAAAATTAAAAAAAAAAAAAAATGCATCACATTGTCAGAAGCTTGGGCGTTGCCATTGGCCACACAGATCTGCACATTGGATATTTGGTGTCTCCCTTGCACCTGACCTCCCAGCCTCTAGAGGTCCTCGGCCTCAGCTCCGGAAGTTAGGACGGGCCCTGTGATTGGATCTCCTTCAGCTTAGAGACTGCTGTGGACTGCTTTAATGGAAGATGTTATTTCCAAGTGTGTCTTCATCGAGAAATCTATTTTGTTTGTTAAAAATCCATAATCGGAAAAGAACTGTAGCAAAGAGCAGGCTATTTTTGCCTTGAAGAATGCTTGTTAGGGGTAAATGGATTTCCTGGTGGGTTATGTTAGAATGAATCTCAGATCCTAACCACTCTAATTCCTTTCAGGGGAATTTTGGCAAATAGAGTTTGTTTCTTGACCTCACTGGAGCCCCGGTTAATTTATTGCAACCTCTCTCACCAGGATCTGTGTTTGTATAAAAAAGATGATTTCTGACCATGCAAGCCTGGGTCCAGTGAAAGTCCCCATCGTTGGTTTTAAGGAATGGGGATTCAGAAGAACAAGTAAGACAAGTTCTAAGTGAAATGCAGGCATGGCAGTTTTGTTCCCAGTGGGTCCTGAAGAATCTACGTAAAGGGAAGAGTTCAGAGTTGCAGTGCCTCCAACCTGGGTATTTGGGTCCTGAGAGCTGACCCCAGAGATGGAAGGGGACACTCCTTGTTTCGTGTAAGGATCTTACCCCCACTCACATCCCTACCTCCTTTCCCTCCATTCTTCCCTTCCTGATGCCCCAGCTCTTCCTCTGGCCTCTCTGTACTCACTCTCCCTTCCTCTGCCACCCTCAACCTCTCTCCCCTTCTCATCAGTCTCTCCCACCTCCCTTCCCCACCCCCTTCTGTTGTCCTTGCCACTGACCAGCCCTACGATGAGCTGACAGATGGCCCCTCTAACTTCAGTTTGTCTGTCTGTCTCAGTGAAGGGGGCAGAGACGGGGTCCACATTTTAGTGAATCAGGCTTCCCTGTTCTTGGGGCTCACGCAGGAACGCCATGGGGATACAGGCAGTGGGGTGCCTCAGAGGGGCAGGGCTCTGCTACCCACAGCAGCTGTACACAGCTAAATGCTGTGCAAAGCTAAATGCTGTGCCCTGTGCAAAGCTAAATGCTGAAACTCCTAGGGTAAATCCTTGCCTGTGATGACCTTCTGCTTGCTTCCCCAGAGACACAGGTTGTTCCTTAAGATGTCCCACATATGCCTCTCCAGCATCCTTCTGGTCATAGATTATTTTTAAAATATATTTATCTCCTTTTTCTATTTCCGGTTTTCCTTGGGGGAGAAAGAATAACATGGTTACGTCCAAGGGACTTGAATCACACTGTTTTGTTTTGAATGTGAGCCTCACCACCCATTGGCTGCACGACCTTGGACCTATCTCTGCCTTTCTCCAAGTTTTGGCTTCCCCACTGGAGAATTGAAAGGGCCTGTCTGCCAACCGTCCAGGGTTGGGGAGAGTTAAATGAGCTGATTCATCTGTAGTGCGTGCCATGGGTCTGTATTGGGTGAAAATGCTTACAGCATAAAGATTCACCAGCTTTACCATTTTTAAGTGCACAGTTCGGTTTTGTTGACTCTGTCCTCACAGTTGTGTAACATCTCCAGTGAGTGGTATGCATAAAGGCTTACGTTGGAGATTAGTCTTTGGGGTGGAAACGTGCTAAGAAAGCGTCTCTCATTCCTAGTTGTGAAACCAAAACTAATACATGTTGGTATCTAAGAGTGAGTCTGTCCGTGTTCACAGACTTGACTGGAAATGTCTTGTTTTGTTTACAAATTTCTTTTATCACCCTTTCTTCATTACTGTCAACCTGGCTCTTTGCAGATAAATCACTATCCCTAAGGTTAAACAACTTACTGTAGTATATTTCACCAGGAGGTTTGGATGCCTGTCATAAAGGCAAGTTGTTAATTTCCTGCTTCTCAAGTTCTGTGGGTCCCTTCCTCTCCCCTTCCCCCCTCATCTCCCTTCCCTTTCCCTCCCTTCCCTTCCCCACCCCTCCTTTTCTCTCCCCTCCTTCCCCCTCCCCCTCCCACCATAGTTGTTAACTCGTTACAACTTCTACCCAATTTCTCTTGTGTATTTTTTCTTCTCTCTTGTCCCCTCTTCTTCCCTCAAGTCCCTTCTTCACCCCACCGCTTAATGTTTTAATTCAGTGAGGTTGAAATTGGTGGTGATTTGGCCAATTGCTTAGACCTTGATTTTCAGATGAAAAAAAAAACAAAAACAGTGTGGAGCTACGGCAGAGCCAAGGGGAACACACACAGCAGTGGTAGTTGAGGGGTGAAGGGAGCTGGTCTTCATGGTTAAAGAGTGCTTTTGTCCACATCACTACATCTCTGAGCTTCCTTTTGGCAAGTCCAGCCATGGAAATAAATTATTCAAGAGCGTTTCAGAGGATTCTTGCTGGCTTCCAACCCCTGAAAAGTATAACCAAATCTTATATTTGAGTCATTCATTTGCCTATGAAAAGACTTCTGGATGAATTGATGTTCAATAGGGCAAAACCACATTAGTTTAATCTTTATTTATTTTTAATATCACAAAATATGGAGTTATTTCCCAGTTAAAGTGTCTTGAAATATTCTTAACATCGAACAATGTCTTGCACACAAAACATGATGTTACTGATCAGCCCAGTAGGCAGAATTTTGGCTCCTATGACTTCTGCCCCCTGGCTTCACACGTATGTTACAGTCCTTGGAAGAGGCACTTTGCAGGTACAATGAAGGTTACTAACCAGTGGGCCGGAACGTAGGGAGGTTACCTTGGATTATCTGGATGGGCTCAATGTAATCACAAGAACCCTTGAAAGCAAAACATGATGATGAGCTTAGAAGCAGATTTTTCCCAGAACTTCCAGAAAGAACCACGGCCCTGCCAACATTGAACCCCACCTTGTCAGACCTGAGAATGCAGCCGCCCTAGCGTAGCTGCACTAGACGGCAGACCCAGGGGGCCGCATGATGATGAACGAGCGTGCTCTACGCCACTAGCTTTACGGCAATTCGTTACAGCAGCAGCAGAAAACGAATACATCCAGCATTCATTGGCAGGCCATTAGCTTATGGTTGAGGCTGTTCCTGTCTTGTAGCGGGACAGGTTTGTGTCAATATCACCACAGATTTTTGCCTCAACTGCTTCCTGCCCGTGGACGGGGGCCTTCGGCTCAGGTAAGTATATATTCTGCGTCCATGGAGCAGGTTGAAGTTAGTTGACATTTTAGAAACATGCGATGAGATTCCGTCTTAGAAATATTCCCTAGCCAGGTGAACTGAGTCAAAACGCAGGTTCTGGTTCAGGGCTGGTACCCAAGGACTGCCTGGAAACCAGTGGCATTCCCTGAGAAGTCAGTTAAAAGTGGAGGATTCTGTGGAGCATCCCACAGTTACTGGGTCAGAATCTCTGTGGACAAGGGTGGAGGATGTTTGGTTTTGACGAGCGCTCAGGCGATTCTTTGCTACCAGCATTTGGAAGCCAGTGCTGTACCCCAGTGGTTTCTGAGCAGATGCTTGAGATCCAGTGGATCAGGAGATCGATGCAGTGGGACCATCTTTAAAACATACAGAAGCGAATGGAAGAGAAAACATCAGAATGCCCTGCAAAGTGGTAAAGACGAGTCTGCTTTGTGTGTGTGTGTGTGTGTGTGTGTGTGTGTGTGTGTGTGTGTGTGCGCACAGTCACCATGTAAAACAGTCCCGTATTTGAGAAATACTGCTTACATCTGGTTCTGTTCCCAGGCCAGCCTTGTTCTCTCCAGTTAACTGGGCCTTGTCTACAAATACGTAATGTCTGCTCACCTGGCCTGCCTATTAACAGGGCTGCCTTGTGAGGAACGTTGAAGGTAGGCTGTGTGTGGGGCTTTGACAGCTGCAGTAGAGGTTCTCAGCACCCTTCCATTTGGGGATCTGCTAAATATGCTAATGGAAGTCACTTCCTGTGTTCAGTGGAGAAGAAAACTTCTTTGAGCATTTTCCAGAGACATATACACACTACATACAGAAAACTTGCTCCCTGTCGATGTTTAGAAATGGATGTCTTCTGGGGCGCCTGGGTGGCTCAGTCAGTTAAGCATCTGACTCTTGACTTTGGCTCAGGTCATGATTTTGCGCTCGTGAGTTCGAGCCCTGCATCAGACTCTGCAGTGACAGCATGGAGACTGCTTGAGATTCTCTCTCTCCCCACCCCTCTCAAAACAAATTAAAAAAAAAAAAAACCTTAAAAAAAAAAATAAATGGATGTCTTCCCTGTGGAATTAAGCTATCAGCTGATACAGAACAAGAATGCTACCCAAGTACAGAACTCTTTTCAAATTTCACTTTAACGATGAGCCATGATAAAGGAGTTTATATACTGAAAACTTAGGTGATACGCTACCTTAAATACAGGTTGTGGTGGAAGACAGTAAGAAAGGCAGCGATGCCTGCGTAGGTTTACAGAAAAGGAAGTAGCAGTAAAGTGTGGTAGGAAGGGTGGGACTAAGCCTAGGAAAGGTAACATGGGACCAGAGCTGCAGACTGCCTATAGATGGGCCCAAGGACCCTGCACTCAAGCAAGCATGGTTTGGACTCACTGGGACGCATTATGCTACGATTTTCCCGTGAAAAGTACATACATCTGTTTGCTGATACACTTTTGACAAGAATCGTCTCTCGTACCAACACTTCAGATTGGTTTTGAAGTGAAAAGCCCTCCCCTTACCCAACTTTCTCTGAGAGGCCAGGCAATGGATGCAATAACAGTGGTCCTCGAGTACTACGTAGAGTACTCATAGGGCTTGGTATAACAATACAGAAAATACTGTCTTTGCCACTTGGTAGCAGAGAAAATGAGGCTCAGAGGTAAGGCTGGGCACACGTATTATCAATTGGCGGAGCTGAGGCGGAAGGACTGAGACCCTGACTGTTGGCCCAGGGCCTCTCCAGGAAACCAAGGTGCCTGTCCCCATGCAGCCCCACCGCTTCTACAAACCCCAGGCCTTTGAAGAGCACCGAGGGGTAGACTCAACTCGGGCCCGGATCCTGAGAGTACATTTTAAGTCTTGATGATACTTAATCCCTCCTGAAGGTGGAATTTGCACATTTCTGTTCAATGAGCTTTGAAGAACAAAAGGTCATTGCTAATTTGAAGATAAAACCTTTATATAGACAACATCCTGCAATTACTACAGGGAGGTTAGCGTGTACCATTTGATCAGGAAGCTAAGAAGTCTTTGTTGAGCAAACACTGAAATACCCCCGGCCTCACAGATCACCGTGCCTCTTAGAAAGTGCTTTCATGCTGACCATCATTATTATTATTATTTTTCTTTGGCTTATGTCTTCAGTCCCCGACCACAAAGCCAATAGCCACAGGAAGGCAGGGAAGTACAATAAATGGCCTTTCTCTACCCATCGCTGGCAGAACGTATCCTAGTTTTAATAAGCTATAGACGCTTGCAAAAAGGAACACTCTGGAAAACACTTAACTGTAAGTGAAGTCTCCATTTGGTGTTCTGCAGTAGAGTGAGTAGTAGGGGGGAGAAAAAAGCTCTACTGAATACAGAATGTTAGACACAGATCTCTGTAGGTTTGAAGAAAGTCACCAACTATGGCTTGTCCCTGAAATGTACGGCTAGTATTTATCTAGAATTTCACAATTTAAAAAGGTCCCTGCTCATAGATTATTCCTTTCCATTCTGTGACTGCCCCTTTCAGTGTGGCAGAGGTCCCAAATTGGGAGGAAGAGGTCGGAGAACCTTAGAAAGCAGCAAGAGAAGTCGCCACAGACCAGGAGGAGAAGGGAAGTTAGTTAACATGGCCCGCTCGGAGTAGCGATCTGTGTGCTGCTTCAAGATGGAACCCAAGGCCAGAGACGAGACCCCAAGGGGAAGGGCAGATGATGCCCTGTGGAGGCTGGGTCCTGGCCTTTTTGACCGCCCCCACTCCAGTCCCACCAAAGAGTTCTGTGTGTTAAGCCAGCACGGAAGCATCAGGACTAACCACACCTGAAGGAATGATGCAGAATGAAAGAGACTCCTGTAACCCATGACAAAAGATCAGAAGGCCCCTCCACTGTGCTTTGGCACCTCTGAAACCCACGGGACCTTGGGACGGTCCTGGCCCCCAGTGGCAAGCGAGATTGATCTGCCTTTTATTCTGCCAGACAGAACATTGAATGCAAATTCTAGTTGCTATAAAGAAAATAAGGAAAGGTGCTCTTTTTGCACACCTGAATTTTTAGGTTACATACAGAACAATGAGTGGATGAAATGGGGGTGCAAGATGGTGGTACAGTGTCCTTATATAAAGCTCGAGCGAATGGAGAGTACAGAGTATGTAGGCGGCCACGGGAGTCAGATCAGAAAGTGTGAGTCCTGAAATGGTGATTTACGTTAGAAGCCATCCTATGCGTATTGATATTCTGGAGGTAAATTCTTAACCACCTAAACTCCAGCCCTTGTACATGTAAGCGATTGTTATTTCACACGTGTTGTCCCGGAAAGTCAGATGATAGATGAGCTGTAATGATCTATAACCCAGAGGAGGCTGTAAAGCTTTGGTTCATCATGACTTCCCCACTCGCCACCACCAGGCCAGCACCCATAATGGTGTCCCTTTCTTTCCCTTAAATCAAAACTTTAGTTTTACCGCAAGGCTTACTTTAAGTTTTAGTCACGCGAGGAGTCACTAGCTTGCTCTGGGAAGGTGGCTTGATTTTCTGTTACTTTCATCTTCTCGAGATATAAAATTTACATTCATGGTTGTTCGTTTTCTGTGTCAACTCCTTGTGTCATTAAGTGAAGATAGACTTCCGTTTATTTAAAAATCAATAAACCCATGTTATTTTTGATAAAATTTAAGCTAAAAATGACTTTACAAGTTTCGGTTTGCCAATAATGTTATAAAGATTCGGGATCTCCCAGGAGGATTCTGACTTAAAACATTGAGAAAACCTTTTTATGTAGATACATTAGGAAATGCAAGGTACATCTACAAATATGCCGTGTTCACAGAATATTTGAGTTAATGTCAATTCTTCAAAAACTTCAACAGCCCTCTCTTTGACCTCAGATAGTGAAGTCCCTGGCTATCCTAATATTTTAGAAGTGGCCTGGAAGACAAAACTACAAATGACCTGGAAGAAATATGGTCAGCATGACAGAATCTAATTTTTTAAAAAGCATTGTATAATGAAGTGTCAGAAACCTACATTTTCTTACCCATATTTTTCAGTGATTAAAAGTTTCCTGGTGCTGAGGTTCTCATGGTCTGTTTCCAGGGTGATGAATTCATCATGCCTACCTTTCCAAAATTACATAAATTCAAGATCACATTATTTTTATCTGCCATCAATTAAATATTAATCAACTTTTCTTGGTCCTCTTACTTACAAGACTCTAAAGGGGAAACACTAGGAGCCCTGCCAGCACGGATCCCTTAGCTTGGAATATTTTTTTCCACAATACCAATCCCTGTAGCTGTCTGTGTCATCTAACTTGCGACTTCCCTTAAGTGGCAAGTTGAAAAGACAGAAGGGCATCAGCTTGCTCCGCTTCTGTACTGACAGGATCAATAGGCTACATACAGATCTGATGCATTTCGATCCCCAGATGCAGGAACACCCTCCTTGAGAGCTGCTTCTGAGAGACTGAATTCCAGGAAACCTTTAAGCTCATGAGATTAGGACCATTTCTTTGTCTTGGCTTTCTATGCAGATAAAATAATGTGCTGTCTTCAGATGGGAAGGGAACGCTCCTGTCCGGATGCGGTGATGTGGCGCGATGCGTGAGGCCCTACAGTAGCTTTCCGCACTGGTCTGCCCTGGTGCCAGACCAGAATAGAATAGCCATCTAGACCGATGGCTCTAGCCTTGATTTCAGCCTTTTTTAATGGCTGAATAATATTCCTTTGTGTATATATGTATCACATCTTTATCCATTCATCAGTCGATGGACTCATGGGCTGCTTCTGTAGTTTGACTCTTGTAAACAATGCTACTATAAACACTGGGGTGCATATATCCCTTTGAATTAGTGGGGTTTTTTTTTTTTTTTGGTTTTGTGTGTTGGGTTTTTGTTTTGTTTTTGTTTTTTTTGTTTTTGTTTTTGTTTTTTTTTTTTTGGTAAATATCTAGTAGTGCGACTCCTGGATCATAGGGTGGTTCTTTTTTTTTTTTTTTTTTTTTTTTTTTTTTTTTTTTTTTTTTTTGTGGGAACTTCCATACGTTTTCCATGGTGGCTACACCAGTTTGCATTCCCACCACCAGTGCAAGAGCACATCCCTGCCAACACTTGTAGTTACTTAGGTTTTTGATTTTAGCTATTCTGACAGGTGTGAGGTGGTATCTCATTGTGTTTTTGATTTGCATTTCCCTAACGATGAGTGATGTTGAACATCTTTTTATGTGTCTGTTGGCCCTCTGGATGTCTTCTGCAGAGATATGTCTGTTCGTGTCTTCTCCCCATTTTTAATTGGATTATTTGTTTCTTGGGTGTTGAGTTGTATCATTTCTTTATATTTTTTGGATACTAACTCTTTATTGGCTATGTCCTTGCAAATATCTTCTCCCATTCAGTAGGTTGCCTTTCAGTTTTGTTGACTATTTCCTTTGCTGTGCAGCAACTTTTTGTTTTGATGTAGCGAACACATATGTCTCTTATGACCTCTGTGCTCAGAGACACAGCTGTTGATCTGGGCTGTTGAAGTGTGATCCTGGGTGGGTTCAGGAGCACAGACGAGTGGATCTTCTCGCTGAAAAAATTGCAAAGTACCATCACACATTAGAACCTTTAAAAATGCATTTGGGGCTAAGTATTGATTTTGTCGGGAGAAGACAAACTAAGAAAATAAATTTACAAGTTGTAACAGCCAGGATCCGACTAGGTTATGTGCCAGTAAGAGGCTAAAAGAAAGGGTTATTTCTCACTAATGCCACCAGTCCATCACTGGTCTCCAGGGGGGTCTGGTCTGCACTCCCTCACCCTGTCATCCTGCCAGAGTGAGAGAGTGAGAGCTCGGAGCATTTGCAACGGCAGTTGGAGGTGCTGATGATGAAGTAAACGTTGCTTCCTTCCAGAACTCATTGAGCAGAATGTCACATGGCTCCTTCCAGCCGCAAGGGACCAGAAATGACCATATAACATGGGCCCAGAGGTAGTAAGCCAGTAATATTTAGCAACAAGCATTACTTTCAACAATGGTGGATAATCATGATTTTCATTGGAAAGACAAGTCATTAGCCTCTTTGTAGAAATGAGGCATCCCTGATGTTCTGTGATTGCAGAGAGGTTTCACACCGTGTCTCCCAATGCACTCTGATTCGGCGTATTTCCGTAAGTATCAACATGGTTCTGCTGTCCCGTGAAGAGGAGACCCACATCCAGCCGCTTAGGGACCAAGATGAAAGCTTGGAGTGAGGGATGCGGGGCCCTCGCGTGTCCTTGCAGCCTGGTCCTCACATGGGTTCCCTGTGCTCATCTCTCTCTCCCCACTTCTTCCTTTGCTCTCCTCTTTCTCCATGTGCTGTAGAGCACGTTCCTTTAATGCAGCGATGCTGGTGTTCCTGGTGGCTGCTCTTTGGGACTAGAGAGGTGGCTGGCTATGATGCTAATGTATCAGTTACTGAATTCACTTCCCGAGTACAGATTCTTCCTGCTTGGGTCAGTGTTTTGCCATCTGCCTACTTGAATCCCCGACCTCGAAGCCCTCCTGGCCCTTACCACTCTTGTCTTCCGTTCCTCCCTTCTTCCTTGCTCCTTTCATTTGAGTTAAGCTGATTTCCTCAAGCTCCTCGGTTCATTCATTTTACCTCTGCCCATAAACCACCTTTCGTTACTTTCATAATACTACAAATCCTAAGACAAGAGAATCCTGAAAAGGTCAGTGTCCATTCACTGCTTCTGTTTGACCCTCAGTCATTCTCCGGGTTCCAACACAGTCCTAGCCAAGTATGACGACAAACAGGAGGTGTGCTGGTGAGTTGAAGTAATTATTTACCTAAGGCTCCTCTTGTAAATGGTGTCTGGGTGGGAATTATCTAGGAGTGTCCAACCCTTCCTGCTCAACCTCTGTCAAGGTAGCATCATCTCAGAGCAATCGCTCTTGCAGGTTGATGGTGGGACACCTGAGTGACCCCCATCAGCCTCGTCGGTGAGAACTGGCAAAGCTCCCCACGATGCACTGGGCACTGCGTCAGGCTCTGAAAAGATGGTGGCCCAGTCTCTGCCCTTGAAAAGCTCTTGGTCTCCATGGTGAGTTGGTCTGTTCATGGGGAGAGCAACAGGTAATGAAATCACGATGACGCTGAACTATAAACGTCACCGCTTCAGAGCTGATGCCTGCCTGGCTCACGCTTTTATACCCAGAACCGGCCATAGTGCCTGGCATAGAGTTGGTGCTCAAAGAATATGTTTAGAAACAACCAATAAACACCAGCACCGTGACAGCGGTGAACGTGATAAAGTCTGGGTCTGTCCATCTGCACATTGCTTTTCTCTGGGAGGCATGTTGAGATTATTTCCAGACACAACTATAAATGTGCTCCTTGGTATCCTGAAACCTCCTAGCATAAGATTAAGCAGATAATGGCCAAATCTCTGTTTCTCCGAGCCAATGCAGCCAAACCTACAATCAGCACTTACCCTTTATCAGGAATCATGTATAGAAATTCCTGTCCCCCAGTATTCCAGACACACACCTGTCCGTGGTCGGAACCCCAAATAAGAAGCAAGGACCATCTCAGGTCAATGGGGACACCCAGGGTTAAACTGATCATGTTAAGCTGAGACTAGTGTTAGCATTTATCTTTCTCAGAGCAGACCCTGAGCTTTGATGTAGCCCACATGAAGAAGAGGCAAACAGGGCTGCTTAGAAAACACCCCATTTTTCACCAGGGAGGCTGCTTTGGAGGCATTCCTAAGTCTTCCCTCTCTGCCCTACATCAGTTTGCAGTGGGGTAAGCCTGATCCTCCGAGGCTGAGGATGTCATGTGCAGCAGCTATTGGTTGCTTTGTGCTGAGTGGCGGACTCTGTGGTTGTTGGAAAGCAGCTCTGAAAGCTAGGGAGTGTCTCAGATTGCAAGGACCCTGGTCAGCGTCGCGGGCAGTACACTGCTTCAGATCCGCCCGTGGGAGTCCCACTGACGTTCTGGAAGCCGCGAAGGGTAGACTTCCAACCTGTCACCGGCGGGGATGAACGCTTCCAGGCTGCCCGGCGTGAACAGATTCAAACAGTTTTGGAGGGTGAGTAAAAGGACACAAATCAACTTACAGGAAAAAAAAAAAAGAATTCAATTTCTTAAAAACCAAACAACACAAAACCTACCTTACTGTGGGAGAGGTGCCATGAGATAGTTGCGTTATTTTCCAAAACTCCTGTGGGGAGAGGTTCAACTGTGCATGCCTGATGTCTTGCCAAACATTTGGGATTTAATTTTAAGTAATCTGTAGCAGATGCAATCAGCAGCCAGTGCGACTTTGGGTGTTTACTCAGAACACGACTTTTCTCGAAAAGGCAGCTTAGCATTTGAGCCACAGTATGATGGTTAATTATATTTACTGTCACTCAGCTATCATCCAGCATCTTCTGATCTTGGCCTCTGGGAACAGTGTTGGATGTGATGGCTACTAGATAGAGCCCTGAAAATAAGGTCTGTATGCATTTTCTCTCAGACTGTGTAGTCTATTGGGAGCCCTGTGTGACCAGACAGAGAAGAGAGAGGAAAATCTCAGGCCCTGTAGTGCACTATCACAGCATTAGAAAGTACTGAGGCAGCGGTAATCACAAACCATTCAAACGTGTGATACACATTTGTAGACTATTACCGTAATCCTCTGTAATGAGAAGCTCAGCCCCAAGCCAGCCTGATAGTGGACGGCTTCTGGATTTTCAACTTTTGCCTCTTCTCGCAGAATGATAAAATATCTAGGGAAACCATTGCTTCTTTGCAGTTGTCAGAATCTGGGTTCAGAGCAACAAGTAAAGAATTCGTTTCTGAATCGTCGCGTGAGATTCGGGGAGATGTGTGTTGATATTGTATGCTGGTACCAAAGTTAAAACCCCTGAGTGTTTAGGACATAAAAAGGAACGAATGACCCTGAATCTGATTGTCAGGGACTCCTTAAAATATGATGCAGAGCTGGTATAAATTTGTGGGTAAGTTTCCATCTTACGCTAACGTTACTTAATTTTTTTTTTTTTTTTTTGGTATGCTAGTGTTAGTACCCTGCTCATTAGAAATTGCTTCATTAGATGAATAAATAACAGGCAGTTAGCACACCTAATGCATTTCTGACTATAGGTAAGCTGCTTTTCTTTCTGTATGATGCTCTGAGTCATTGAAGAAGGGCCTGGGGTTATAGATGTGCTTTGTCAATTACTTAGTGAGTCATGCTCTCTCTTTATTTGAACTTGTAATGATCAGATAATGGGAGTTTGAAAAGAATGTGAGTAATTTTGAAATTACTTCTTAAGCAAAGCTTTACATTCGACTGGGTAGAACCAAAACAATTTCTTCCCAAATTAGAGCATATGTGGAGCATATAAATGGATATTTCATCTGAGTAAACAAAAGCATATTTAAAACGCTTAAATGATGACACTCTAAGGAGCACCATATGCAGCTTGCACAGCCCTGGGCCGAAGGTCTGACAACCAACCGTGTGGTTCCTGGGATTAGTCTCTTGATCCTGGGTCCTGGGCAGAACTGCTTCTACTGCCCTCCCTTCACTTCCCGTCTACAAAGTGAGTGGTTCCCCCCCCAGCTCCAAGATTTAATCTGAGCATATGGGAAACAGATTACTCTGTGCTCCAAAGTCACCAAATATCTGCCTAGATCTGTCTGAAGAAGTCTGATTAAATGTGTTGGGCCTCATAGCTTTTAGCTGTTAGAGGGCTCCCAGAATGCCTTATTGAAATGATACTCAGACCTGGCTTCCAGACTCTACAGCGTTCTGAGTGACATCAGAGGTAATGGATCAGAGTCATGTGTAGATATGTGGATGAACAGTAGGGTAATTTGTATTATCTCTTTCACAGACTAAGCTTCCTTCTAGCCATGAGCCTCCCCAGTGATCTAAATATTTGTTACATACGACACCCCAAAGCTCCAGATGAGCCCCTCAGTAAGCTGTGTGTGGAAAGGCATCCTCTGAGAGAGGAGGGTCTTTCGGATGTGTGGGGCCCACAGACCCCAAACTCACAGCACCGACGCTGGCCCTGTTTGCTGGAAGGAGGCCTCAGGGCGATATAGAGAGACGCCCAGGATTTCACTGGCCAACAGCATAGTCCAGAAAAGGAAGCACATTCTAAATAATCCAAGGGATTCCTTAATTATTTAGGGGTGGGGAATTTAAATGGGTGATGTAATTACTCTGTAGTTTCAACTTTGAATTATTCATTACCTTTTTTATGGTGGTTTTATGCTAATCACTCCAGACTGTTGTTAATAAAACTTGTAAAAATCAGAGAGATTCAAAAGCAGTTTCCAAGTAAGGATTTAAAAGCCTCTTAATAGAGGAGTGGCTGTTGAGTCTCTCATCCAGGTGGCCAGAATTATTCTGGGGGCTTGGTTACTTCCGAGTCTGTTCCTTCCCGGGCCCATCTATGGCGCGTCTAAAGCCAGGGTCAAGATGATGGGTATAGAGTTTCAAAATCTGGACATTGAAGCCTGGCATGAAATAAAACATTACCATACCACGAATTCGTGCTCATCTAAAACAGCAGCAGTCTTCCCATGGTTTGGGTGGCTCCCATGTATTTATATTGTTTTACTGGTAGCAAGTAGAAATAAGAGAGTTTTTTTCCATACAAACCCAGGACCGGTCCACCTGCAGAAGTCAGCAGAGTTTGGAATCAGTGCTTTAGATGGCTTTGCTCTTCAGACTGCATGCCTACAGTAGCCAAATGACTGATTTCAATCCAGCTACTGGATGCTGAGTGATGCCATTTGATTTAACGGATATTTGACAAGAGAAATTTATGTACTAGAAAGGCTGGTCCCAAGTTTCCCACAACCCAAACTTGAATATTTAGGAATCACAAAACTCATGAAAGATAATGCGATGTAATAGAGTGATAAGCAAGATGCATGGTTTTGCCCAAAGTGGTCACTTGACTTCCCTTTGTCCTTTTCTTCTCACCTATAAAATTGGGGGGACGTGTGTAAGTCACAACAGCTTGATTCTCTATCCAGGTAGTATAATATAATCTCCCAGAAAGCTTTGTTTAAACTTTGTTTAAACTCCAGTCAAGTCAAAGTCGCAGTGGGTGGGGCCCACAATATCAATAAATGTTTCAAAAGCTCCCCAGGTTATTCTAGCAGGCAGCCAGAATCAAAAACAATTATACCACCTGAAGGTCCTTTCCGGGCTCTAACATTCTATATGTACTACGATTCTAATGATTACTTCTCGCAGTATAAGCACTACATAGTTTATATCGTGGTTAGGGCGGTTCCTCTTCCTGTGCTGGTCATTTCAAGAGATGATGATGTTAAAGTGGGAGAACAAAGGATACAGAGGACTTAACCCCCCAAAGTGGCTTTTCAAGGTTAAGGGCTTTGAATAGCTTTGGTGTGGACAAAGCATCCAATGGCCATCTACATTTTTAATTCCCTAATGAGGTATTTTTGGTCCCAAGAACAGTGAACTCCAGTTTCAAGGGTATAAAATCAGTGAAAATAATACTTACCCCCCAGATATAAGTTTGTTCATATTGCTGCTGAGGTCTAAGCAGGTGTCAGTGATACAGAGATCATAAGACACGATCCTTGCCTTAATTAGTCTACAGTCTAGTGGAACAAAAGAGAGCGCCTGTGTCGTGTGGGGTATTTAAATCTGCTGTTGGTTGGCCGTGCAATTTTCCGGTCTGAAAAACTTTGCTGATGTATACAGAACTAGAAGCAAGACCCTGCCGCTTTATCATTTCCCCACTTACAGGTGGTTTTTTTGTGGGTGAATATTTCATTATGCTTTCCGTGTTTCTTTGGGGCACATAGATGTCTGAGCAGCACACACACCTCCAGACCTATTCCCGCAGGTACTCTGATAGCACAGGGTGTCTATACTGATGCTCATCACACATGTCTGCATTTAGATATGCAAAGCTACATTTATACATCTCCACAAAAGAACAAAATACGGTGGGTTATTTCATAAGTAATGACACAAGTTGAGAACCAAATTAAAACCCTCACTAACCTTTGATTCTTTTTCTGAACCGTTCGAGGCAGCCTTCATTTTGTGATCCTACATCTCTCCGTTCCAGGTTTGCCTCAATATCAAACCCTCAGCGTAGATTTCAGCAGTGTAGACTGGAGAGCAAATGCCCTGGGTATTTGGGTTCTTGTGGCTGCCTTGCCTCTCTGGAGTTGCGTGAACTCGGGCAAGTCCTTTCCTTTCCGTGAACCTTTGTCTCTTCTCTATGATGTGATGAGGCTAGACTGGATTTCTGTAGGTCTCCTCCGAATGCCCTGCGATTCTGCATGTTTTCTCCAGGTTCTTAGGAAGTAGGAACGGTCATCGTAAAGCTGTTGATGCCAAGAGGCAGGATGGCAGACAGGATGGCAGTTCCTTCTGTTCGAGGGATAATCGAGGGACCAGCCTTGATTACCCTAGTTCAGTAGAAAAGGCCTTGCATTGCAGACAGATCAGAATTTGAATTTGGATTCTTCCGCCACCTATCTGTATAGTGTTAGGCTGGTCTCGGCCTATCTGAGACCCACCTTTCCTCCTCCGTAAGGTGAAGCTGCCCATACTGCCTTATAGTGTTTGGGGGTGCAGATGAAACTTGATGATGTCTATACTACAGCATCTGTGAACATACCAGCACATAGTAGGTGCTCCGTTAGTGATGTGTGGGATTACCCCTCAGCGTTGAGGGAGGCTTGGTAGGGTGTTTGCATCTCCAGCCTGGGGTCTCTGCTTAGTGGGTCCCTAAGGTAGGAGTGGCCCCTTGGTTGCACGGGGGCTTTCCGAAGAAGGAAAATACTGAATCTCAGATGCCCCCGACGGTAGAGCAAATGATGTCATCCCATAGGGTGACATCAGCCAGCTAGCCACCTGCCACCGTCCTCCCGGTGAGGCTGTCTTTGTATTTGAGTCTCTCTCTGTGGTCTGGCTTTCCATCTTCCTGTGTGTCCTTCCGCACAAACCGGATCAACTGCTTTCGGCTCTTGGAGGGAAACAGAGAAACAAATCATAGTTCGTGTGAACAGTGATGTTTTTGTCTGTGGTTCAAATAGCCAGTGACACTTGGCAGCCAGGCATTTTGACGCCAGGTGGACCTGGCCACACCTCTTTATTTGGCCTTGAACGCTGTCCCTTTGGAGAAAGTCTTGAGTTTCTTTTTAACCAACGCTCAAAAATTATTAATTTGGCTCTTTATTTCACGAACATTAAAAGCTGGAAGTTAGTAAATATTTTATGATCTTAAAGCTCAAATGCACATCGGACTCATACTGAGGGATAAGGAATTGAGGGCAGGGAAAAGGCCTCCTCTTTCCAGAATCGGCAAAATCGATGTAAAGCGGGCTTTCACTAACCTACCAAGGGTGCGACTAACATTGGCTAACGCAGGGGGATGGAACGGAGCTGTGGGACGCTGGCATTGCCCCGGGGAAGGTCTCCAGCTTGGCTAGAGGGTCATGCCTTTTCCCACCTTCCCCGGTGCCCCTGGCTGTCGTTCCCGGGGGAGGTAAAAGGAGCTCAGAGTAGCACCGTCCGTTCATCCGGTAATGTCAGGACTTCCAAGAAACATACAGCAGCTCTTTCTTCCCAAAAGGGGAGGGGTTCCTGGGCTGGGACGTATTTTTGAAAGTCAGACGTCAGTCTTGGAATAAGCAGGCGAGTTTCCGCCTTGTATTTACTGCCGGCGTAGGAAGGGCTTAAGTATGCATTTAGTTCATACCGTGTGATTTTTTTCAGCAGATACATTCAGGAACTCAAGCTGCACTGTTGGTTTTCTTTAAAGATTTTTTTTCCCCCACCCCTAGTGAACCAGAACAGATTCTTTGGGTTTGCTATCGATTAAACAGATGGATAGACCTTTCTGATGGGCTAAAAGAACGGAACTAGGATAAATAGGGTTGATTTTTTTTTCCCCAAAGGTCTAAAAAAGCACATGAATTCACCTCGTGCTGGCAAGAGCTGTTCCTTCTTAAAGAAAAAGCATCGAGTAGGTTTTTCATGGAATGGTCTTCCTACAAACTGTCCTCACCAACAAAATCTTGAAGAAGCCTGCATCACCTTGTGTTCGTGTAGCAACTGAGGAAGTTTCTGTTACCAGTGATTCTAAAAGAAAATGTGCTGAATGTTTTATAAGGGGAAACATTCATATAGGAGATGTAAATTCTCAAATGATAACCAAAGAGCGACTGATAGGACTGTAGAGAAGCCCAGCGAACAAACTTGTGACCTGGGGAGTCTGTTGGTGCTTCATTATTAGCAGAGTGATTTGCTAAGTGCAGATTCTGTGCTTTGATTGTTGATGCCATTTTCTGCAAATGTTGCCTGCCAAGGCACTGATTGGAGAAGTGACTATGTGAAATACAAACATGCTTGTAAGATTTTTAAAACATTGCGGTTTTAACACAGTTATTGACATCTTAATGAAGAAAAGGTAGATAATTATCCATGCTAGCGAGTATGTAGAGAACCTCTTTCTCAGGCAGATGGACTTAAGGGTAACCTGAGTGGCTCTTTAATCACCCTATCTCATCTGCCTTATCTGTAAAATAGTGACAAGATTACTTATCCTGTAAGATTTTCTGAGAAATAAATGAATCACAAATGTAATGTGCAAGCAAAGGCCTTTCACTTTGTAACAAAGGCTGGTTTCTCTTTCCTTCTTCTGTGGGCACTAGCCCATAATTAATATTTAGCTACAGCATGTAGACTAAAGGTGTGTGTGCTAAGTAAATATCCGTTGGATGGATGGATGGATGGATGGATGGATGGATGGATGGATGGATTGAGGGTGGGTGGATGGATGGGTGGGTAGGTGAATTGATGGATGGATGGATGGTTTATGGATGGGTGTGTGGGTGGATGGATAGGACAGGTGGATGAATGGGTGGATGGGTAGATGGATGGGTGGATGGGTGGATGAAGCTAGCTTAACTCCAGTTTACTATATACATTAAAATGTATGATTGAATATGAATCACTTGGGAATTCATCAAGTCTATTTACTTCAGCCTCATTGCTGATCTTAACGTTACCATAGTATCTGAAAACATCAAAAAAGGTTTCCTTTCCCCGGTTGTTTTTGTTCTCGCCTGGCCCTCTTTAGGAATATTTTTTTTTGTCTTTAGGAATATTAACATTGTTAGGTAGTTTGGCTATTAGCCATTATATATAGATGTGATATATGCATTGTTTGTTATTCACCTTTGAATTTAAGATAGCCCTTTGATTTAGGAAGCTGAATATTTCTGCTCTATAATTTATCAGTTAGGGAAAGAAGGCAGGGGAAAAAAAAGCAAGTACTTAACCTAAGCCTTTTAGGGAACAGATGCTGGTAGATCTCTGTCCCTTAATGCTTGATTCTCTTTCTCCTGTCTTCAGCTGCAGGAATGCCGAGAGTAAGGTAAAGAGGACTTACAGCAGACTTTTAGATCAATTCCCCAACCATTTCTTGGCACCATTTCAGGCACTGTATAAGCCCTCCAGGACAAATTTGGGTAGAGATATGAAGAAGGCCCTGACTGGGCTTGTATTCCGCATAGGAATTTAGCACAAGTAATCAGAGTACCACGTGCAAGGTGCCAGATGGGGAGAGGGATAAAGTGCCCTGGAAACATCGAAACAGGGCACCTGATGTTCTCTGGAAGGCAGGGGGCTTGGAGGAAGACTGCAAAGAGGAGAAACTTCAATTAGATGCTTAAAAATGAGTTTTCAAAAAATCCCCGTGTGGACCAAGCATATAAAATGGTGTGACTCAAGGCATCAAAACATGAAATTTTGTGGAGTCTTATGCAGACAAGGATATTGCACTCCAGGTAGTGAGGTAGGTGTCCGAGGTGGAGAATTGGAGGTAGGGTTTGGGGGTGCCTGGGATGGCCTGAGGCCAGGTATATCCGTGAGCGCAAGGAAGTTGGGAGCTATTGAGCTGAGGCACAGGAATTATTTCCAGTGGTAAACCTAGAAGTTCATGCATTTCCTGTTCGGAGTCCTCAGTAAATAGGAACTCTTGGAGCTAATTATTCCTGTAAATACATATACTTAGGTAAGCAAACTGGAGGTTCTTAGGCATTTTTGCTTTGTGTTGCTGTGGAGGGGCTAACAGTATGCAGATGGGTTGCTGGAGTCCATGAGCATGGCCATTTACTTGCAAATTTCAATACCAGATTGAAGATGTTGGAATGATTTTGCTATAAATTAAGCATACATTATACTTTCAGACTCTCTTCAGAGTCTCATACTGAGCATTACCTGTGTGTGCGGAGACATGTGCTGGAAATCTTGGGGGGCAATGGAAGAACCAGGAAAAAACAGCATCCATATGTTCAGAAAGTAGATGTCCATGTTACATCCCAGTGTCTATATATTTGTTTGATATTTTGCCCTCTTATCGTCTTCATGGAGAAGCAAGGGTTGGATATTTGTTGGAGTAAAATTGAAATAGAGGGGCTACGTTTTGATTGAAGGCTTAAGTAGTGGGTAACATTTTAATAAACAGAAATTTGTTTGAGGGGATATGAGAAAACACGTGCATGTAGGGACACAGACAAGAAAGTGTAAGCCTTGGAGCAGTGTGGCCGGAACAGAGGCAGCGTGTTCCGTGTTGGCAAGAGGGCAAACAAGTTCGAAATGCAGGGTTGCGACCCGAGTCTGGGAGGTCTTAAACCCTGTGTTCTCACTGCTGGTCACACACAATTGCTGTCTCCCATCATGTGCAAGACAGTCCCCATGGGGGAGAAATCCTCCACGACTGGAGAAACCAGGATCTGCAGAGGAAGAGAGAGAGAGATGTGTCACCAGACTAACAAGTTAAGTTCAAGCAGGAATATGAAAATTGGAGGAAAGCGACATGAGGTATTTCTGCCTGCTAGACAGAGTAGGACAGATACAGCATCCCAGGGTGCACCTGCTATGTATGTGAGCACCTCAGCAGTATAGATTGTCCTCGAGGGCCAAAGAGAAGTGTAAAGCTGAAGTCTTCCTGCCTCCCAACTGCAATGGATGTACCTACATGTAAAGTAGCAGCTTCTTTTCTGAAGGAAGACCGAGCCCAATTTGAGTTAGCTCTGATCGAGTCTGAGGAAAAGGATTACCCACCAGGGAAGCTGCTTAATCCCAGAGAAAAACTGCCTGTAGTCCCAAGATACTGCTCACCTTGATGAGATTGGATATTTTTTCTTAAATGTTTGTCATTGTGGAACTTAGAAATCCATCCCATGGCCAGGGGCTGCTAGTGCTGGGGTTGTTGGAAAAAAAACAGTATATCGTTTTCTCCTGATAAAGGCAACTTGTGTATAGTTGTAGGTACGAGGCGAAGAGATGTGGAAATGAGGGTGTCAGTACAGTACAAGCGGAGGGTGAAATAAAAGAGGAGATGATCAGAAAACTCAAGATTCAAAGATACGGATCATACGTATAGAATTCTGATTATCTCTTTGAACAGCTTTATTGACAGATAAATACAATACAGCAAACTACCCTTATTGATTTTTTTTAATTATTTGTTTTTGAGAGAGGGAGAGAGTGTGAGTGGGGGAGGGGCAGAGAGCCAGGGAGACAGAGGATCCCAAGCGGAGACCTGAGAGCAGAGACCCCGCTGCAGAGCTCAAATTCACAAGCCATGAGATCAGCCACCCAAGGGCCCCAGACCACCCATATTTAAAGTGTGCAATTTGATACGCTTTGGCAGATGTATACATCCAGAAACCAACCCCACAACCAAGATAGGGAGATAGGGAACACATCGTGGTCCCAAAAAGTTTCCTCGTGTCGCTCACTCTGGAGCCCTCCTGCGGAAACCAGAGATCTGCTTTAAGCCACCATGGTCTAGGGTGCATTTCCTAGAACTGTATACACAAGGAGTCCGTGAGTGTGCATTCTTTCATGATCAGGCATCTTTCCTTCATCCTCTTAGTAGACGTGTACTGCTACTAAATTATGGCTTTGTTTCCACTTCCCGAGTGAGGTATGTTGTTCCGTATCTTTGCATGGATTTGTCATCTGTGTATCTGCCTTGGAGGAGTGTCTGTTCAGATCTCTAGTCCATTTTATTACTGAGAGTTTGCTTTGTTTTCTTATTGTTGAATTCTGAGAGTTCTTTATATATTCTGGATACAAGTCCTTTGACTAATATATGACTGGCCAATATTTTCTCCCAAATGGTAGCTTTTCTTTTCATTCCCTTTTGACAGAAGTTTCTCCTCCTGATGATATCCCATTTACCAGTTGGCCCTGTTAGGGATCTTGCTTTTGGCAACGTGTCTAATATAAGGTCACAAAGATTTTCTCCTACCTTTCTTCTAGAAGTCTTATAAGTTTAGGTTTTATGTTTAGACCTTACCGTCTATTTTCAGATGGTTTTTGTATATCGTATGTAGTATGGATTAAATTTCTGTGTGTGTGTGTGGGTGTGGGTGTGGGTGTGGGTGTGGGTGTGGGTGGGTGTGGATATCTGAGGTTTCAACACCATTTGTTAAAACAACTACCCTTTCTCTACAAATATGGCTGTAACGTTAGCATCCTCAGGATAAATAACTTCCAGCATCACCTTTCTTTCATTTTAAAAAAGTTTATTCATTTATTTTGAGAGAGAGAGGGAGTGTGAGTGAGCAGGGGAGGAGCAGAGAGAGAGAGAGAGAGAGAGAGAGGATCCCAAGCAGGCTGTGAGCTGTCAGTGCAGAGCCTGACGTGGGGCTCGATCTCATGAACTGTGAGATCATGACCTGAGTCGAAACCAAGAGTCAGATGCTTAACCAACTGAGCCACCCGGGAGCCCCAAAACCACACTTTCGACATATGTGAGAAGCGTTCCATAGCCCCATGAGCCAAACTGGGGGAGAATGGAGAAGCTACAGCCAGCTACCAGACCTTTGGAAAACAGCGCCAGGCCACACGCTCGGACACTTGTCCGGTGCCCCAAGTTTCACTCTTCACGTTGTGAACATGATGCCCGACTGGATTCCTTTTGGGCAAGCTGCGAGAAGATAAGAATAAATGTAAATGAAGCAGAGAAGTGACCACACTACGTTCACCCAGGTGCTGGGTAGTTACGGCTACGGTGATCTCCCTGCCCCTAATCACCGCAGTGCATTGCCCACCTTGCTGCTAGGTGATAGTTCTAAAAGTTAAATTCTATCAAGGCACTCCTTTTTACTTACCAGAAGCCTCCAAGTGGTCCTAGTTGTCTGGAATTCTAGAGGACACCAACACATCTCCGAGATTCCTACTAGTTTTCAGTAGGACCCTGTGCTGCAGTGTGGCTTCTCATCACTGCCTCCGTGGGCCAGGTTCTTTGGGTGGGACGTGTGGCCTTCCTGGTGTGGCTTCTCTCCTTGTGTGTTTGGCAATAGCACCTCACTTTTCAGGACCCTTCCTAGCACGATCAGCCCCTCCCTCCTGACTCTGAGACGCTAGCTCAGGTTCCATGTTGGTGACACCAGCCCCAGGAAGCTGGCCTTCCCTGCGGAGCTGTGATGGGGCCTCATCACCCTGAGATCCGCTATCGCCCGTGTGTGGTCTCGCTCGGAATGAGAAGTCACGGGCGCTCATGGAGTGAATGACCAAAAGCTAGTGATTTGTTGTGTTATTCATAGCCATCAGAATTTCTTGGAGGGCCTTTATTTCTCTGTTGAGTGTTGGTTGTTTGAAGATGATTACCTTTGAGCTGTGAAGAGTATCACCTTGCCTGCTTTCCAGGAGCACCCGGGCTCCATGGCCATGAACCAGGTCCCCCAAGGACCTGGGACTTGGGTTAATCCGAAAACACTGTTTTCCTCTCCCCTCTGCCCATCGGGAAGCCGCGGGATGATGTCACTCTTCCCAGATATGGTCAGACTGCTGTAAGGGGGGTGCCCCGCCCCTCTCCTACTGAATCTAGCCTTCCTTGTCGTGCACAACTCCCCTTACTTAAAATTCACCTCATTCCTCATGTAGTCCTGCCCATTTCTACCTCCATGACTTTTTGCCTGGGAATTCCCTGAGAGTCCAGTAAAATCTGCTTTTTCCTCTTTCATCTTGGGAGAAGTAGGAAAATCCACAGGAATGGGCAAGAAGCATGCATGAACCTTTCTGTGCCATCTCTCCCCACCCCAGCCCCGGCTCAGTCTGGAATAGCATGGGTAGGTGCAGTGGGGAGGGCCAAAGAAACGCCTTCCTCCTCCTGACTGGTGCTCAGGTGGCCCCCCGCCCCCGTCAGAATGCCTCAGCAGCAGAGGACAGTCCTGAAGGTGTTCTTGTAAGCAAGAGGTAGCCCAGCAGGGGGCGGGGGGAATGAACATCCCCTGAAATCCACCTGTTATCGTCTACTTCAGACTCTGTGATGTCATAACAAAGGACAGTTGGAGGTAGTACCTGCTGACCCAATTCAGCCAACTTTATCTATTGACAATGAGGTACTATAACGAAGCCCTTTTGACATATCAATATGGCCATGCCAAGATGCCCATTTGTTCTGAATAAGAATCAATCGTGTTCAATTAATATAGATTATGTCACCACGCAGTTAATTTAGAGTGTCATTGCTTTGAGTTCATATCCCGACCTCACGGAGCCCGGTAACATTCACCTCGACGGCCACACCACTGGCACGGGAAGGGGCAGAGAACCTGGTCTGCCCCCCCATCTCGGACCTAGAATTTCATCCCAGCAGAACGGCACGTCCAGCGTATGGCCCCTTCCCCAGAGGCGCAAGAGGGATGAACCACTCTTTCGGAAGAGGTCATCGGCCGGAAGCAAAGCCATTTTGGGTGTTACAGATGGGCTCAGTGCTCCACTGATCCCTCCCACTACAGAGGGCTCGGAATGTGCATAAGACAGGACACCTGTAGGCGTTCCAACTTTTGCCCATCCGAGAGCATGGAGCCCCTGTGTGATACACATCACACTTGCATGTACATAATGCAGTAGCATTGTTTTGAGCTCTTTCCTGTCCTTATGCACAGGCATGGTGGTTTTGTGGCTTAATGTCATCTTTCACTGTTCTCTCTCACTTGGGCGGAGGGTGGGAGAGTGGGTACGTGGGTCCTCAGTGTAGTTTTCACTTCTTTTTTTTTTTAATTTTTTTTTTTCAACGTTTATTTATTTTTGCGACAGAGAGAGACAGAGCATGAACGGGGGAGGGGCAGAGAGAGAGGGAGACACAGAATCGGAAACAGGCTCCAGGCTCTGAGCCATCAGCCCAGAGCCCGACGCGGGGCTCGAACTCGCGGACGGCAAGATCGTGACCTGGCTGAAGTCGGACGCTTAACCGACTGCGCCACCCAGGCGCCCCATTTTTCACTTCTTATATTTAAAAATTACTCCAGCTGGCGGTAGAACAAAGATAATCCTCTATCCCGATGGTCACAGGACTTACCGAGGTCATCTGTAGGTATGCAGGCGTCTGGTGTGTTCATGCATCAGTCAGGGATCTCCAGAGAAATAGCACTGGTAGGAGGTGGGTCCGTAGAGAGATGTAGTGTAAGGAATTGCCTCGTCATCGCAGAGGCCTAAGATCTGATCGGCTGGTGAGCTGGCCAGCTGTGTCGTTCCAGTCTGAGGCGGAAAATGTGAGAACATGGCGGAACTGCCAGGCCAAAGGTTTGCAGGCTGGAGCCCCAGGAAGAGTTGATGTTTCCCTTCAAGTCCAAAGGCTGGAAAAGACCAATGTCCCAGCTTGAAGCGGTCAGGCATGGGGAGTCCCCTCGTATTCGTGGGAGGATCACCATTTTTGTTCTATTCAGGCCTTCAGCTGATTGGATGAGGCCCACCCACATTAGGGCAATCTGATTTACTCAGTTTATTGATTCCAATGTTAACGTCATCCAGAGACACCTGCACAGAAACATCCAGCATAGTGTTTGGCCAGATATCTGGGCACCTCCTAACACGGTCAAGTTGATACATAAATTTGGCCATCAGCAGAAGATTGCAAGGCTGTTTTCCTTTCCTTTGTTTTGTGACTTAACCGTCACCCTCCCGGCTCAGGAATGAGTCTTGGCATGAGACAGGGGCTGATGAGTGTGCAATGAGCTGGTAAGGCCCCATATTCCTTTTATTGTCCTGTCCCTCTGAATCCACAGCACCCTTCCCCGGGTCTCCTTGATAAAGCCCCTGATGAACACAACCTCGTTTTCTGTTGGTCGTCATCATGATCCCCCCAAATCCTTGTCTCAGTTTTCTACCCACCTAGGCCATTCATTGGTTTGTGGGCAAAACTCTTGTGGGATTTGCCCAAACGTGGGGAAGCCTGTCTAGGGACCCCAGCTGGTGTTCATCTGAAGTTTTTGGTGCTGCTGCGTCCTGAGTCAGGACCTCAATTCCCTTCCCCCTCTTCCCTCCCTCCCCCACCGAATTTTGGATCTTCCGCAGGAGCCATTGCTGGTTACTGTAGCCTTTTTAGCCCAAAAGACCATACTGGGATTAATTACCCTGGTGTCAGTGTCCTAGTCCACAGGCGCTACCGGAAAGATAGAAATGAAAATCTGTCGTTGTGTTAGGTGCCCCCCCCCCCCGCCCCGCCATACATTAATTCACTGGATCTTAACTATCCTGTTAACTAAGCGGGACTCATTTTTGTGATGAACAATTGATCTTGGACAAAGCTAATTGTTAGCTGAGTTCAACTTACCCATTTACTCCACTCATTTACACATCCAGTAGCTGCTTATGAAAAATGCGGGTATGAGTCTAGCGCTGTGTTAATGACGGAAAAATGAATCTGATGGCACCTCTGCCCGCAGTGGCTTCTTTTGAGAGAGTCCCCTGACAGTGCAGAGCATGTGTGTCACACGGGACCCCCTGCAGTTTAGGGGACCGAGGGAGGTCCCCTCTGACACTGCACTCGGCAGTCACCCGGCGGGGACTTTTCACGCGCTCTTACCCCTCATATACTAGAGAGTCTGGTTTAATCATTCTGGGGGTGTGGCCTGGGCTTTGGGACTTTTGAAGTTTCCCCAGGTGGTTGTGATGGGGAGCTGAGAATAAGAGCCACTGGAGAGGCTGGGCACCTGCGTCTTTAATAACCCCCTGAGCCACCGAGAAGAAGGTCTGGGCACCTTTTGCGGATACGGATGGTAAAGGTCAGTACGCAGAACTACTGAGGCCTTTCTGGGACATCGTGGTCTCAGAAAATTTCAAAACAGGTACAACCCAGTGATTTCCGTGTCAGGAGAACTCTTAAGAGAAAGACATTAGTTCTCGTGAATTAGGCTGCAAGTATTGTATATTTTTTCTCCTGAGTTTTCTTTGGAGGAAATGTGAGAGATTAAAAGAAAACCAAAGTGGTGCTTTTTTTATTATTTTAGTGCCTGGGAAACAGTAGGTTGCAAAATATGTCACCCGTGGAGCATTAATCCTGCCTTGTTGGCAGCTGTGGAGCTCTGAGTTAAAAAATGCTCTCCAAGGCACGTGTGGGGCTTAGTCGGTTGAGTGTCCAACTCTTGATTTCGGCTCTGGTCATGATCTTACCGTTTGTGGGTTCGAGCCCCGAGTCAGGTTCTGCACTGACCACGTGGGGCCTGCTTGGGATTCTCTGTCTCCCTCTCTCTCTGCCCCTACCCACCCTCAAAATAAATTAATAAACTTAAAAAAAAAGTTTTTGTTTTTTTTTTTTTTAATGCTATCCAAGGAAGCAAAACTGCCTAATCTCCTTTGGATGGTCCTCAGTATAAAATATTTGCAGCAGTCTCTTCAGAATTGGCTTCCATTTTCTAAAAAACAAAACAAAAAAAAAATTGTGACTTCCTCTTCCCTCAACAAAGGGCATCCCCTCTGACATCAACGAAGGACACGGCACTTAGGGAGCAGCCCCCCAGCTCCAGCTGGGTGCTCCGATGTGTCTGATGTGTCATAATCAGCAGGAGAAGGAACAACTTCAGCTGTGGTTACAGATAATGGGGAAAGGATTTTCATTTTTAAAATGGATTTTTCTAGGTACTCAAAGTTAGCGGAAGGCTGGTCTAGGCTCATGCCTACCTGAAACAGCAGTGCAGCTGGGACCTCGTCCACACTTACACTCTGACAACCCTCCAAGCTCTCATCCAGGATGCTCGTGAACCAGAAGGCATTGGAAGAGCAGGTTGACATGGGGACCATCGCAGCTGGCTTCATGCGATGGCTGTTAATCATCCCTGTCCTCTCGAGACTGTGTGCAGACAGATGAACAGCTAAGGGTGGCTTTGGAATAGTGATTAGTAAACCCATGTGCTGTGATCCTGCTCAACAGGGAAAGTATAAACTATGTAATTGGACCTGCATACACTTGAAAAGAGCTTTTTTTGAGTTTAACTAATTAATTTTGGTTTTTGAGAGAGGGAGAGAGAGAGAATTCCAACGAGGCTCCAGGGTATCAGCACAGAGCCCAACATGGGGCTTGAACCCGTGAACCGTGAGATCATGACCTGAGCCGAAATCAAGAGTCCGATGCCTTAACTGACTGAGCCACCCAGGTGCCCCTCAGTAAGGATTTTTGGTTTTTGGTTTTTTTTCTTTTTTTTTAAATTTTTTAATTAAAAAAATTTTTAATTTAAAAAAAATTTTAAACTTTTGTTCATATTTTGAGAGACAGAGAATGCGTGGGGGAGGGACGGAGACAGAGGGAGACCCCGAATCCGAAGAAGGCTCCAGGCTCTGAGCTGTCAGCACAGAGCCCGACGCGGGGCTCGAACTCATAGACTGTGAGATCATGACCTGAGCTGAAGTCGGACGCTTAAGTGACTGAGCCACCCAGGCACCCCTTTATTTTTTTTTAAGTTTATTTATTTTTGAGAGAGAGAGAGAGAGAGAGAGGGAGAGAAGGAGGGAGGGAGGCGGGGGAGGGGCAGAGAGAGAGGGAGACACAGAATCTGAAGCAGGCTCCAGGCTCTGAGCTGACCTCAGAGAGCCCGATGCGGGGCTCAAACTCACAAGCTGTGAGATCACGACCTGAGCTGAAGCCGGTCACTTAACCAACTCAGCCCCAGGGCACTCCGAAAAGAGCTTTTAAAATAAGAACAAATCTAAATTCATGTCCCAGCACCACCCGTTAACTTTGAGGCTAAAGCTCTTGACTTAAATTTCCTGATCTGTTTTTGTTTCAGTACTTGTAATAGCCCTCACATCACAGAGTTGCAGTACACGTTGAGGCAAGCCGTATCACACGGCTGCTGGAGACCTTTTTTGTCTTTAATTGTCACCTTGACCTTCACTGTAGTTAGCATTGCCTGAACCTGGAGGCCAGAACTAGATCCGCTGGCCCAGTTTGGGGGGTTTAAATACACTAATGGCTTGGAGATCCTAAAGCACCAGGCGTGGTGTGCAGGCATTTTGCAGACCCCTGCCGTGCCCCACGGGTGCCCCTGGCCCCTGGGGTGGTGCCGCTGCCCTGGAGAGTTGGTATTCAGTGTGGACAGCATCACCACCCGCAGAGCTGTTGGAGCAGAGAGAACCAGAACGGACGCTGGGCCGAAGTCCTGCGGTTCCGGGTCACGCACTTGGAAGCGACCAAGAGAGCAGGTGGCAGATGTCCTCACCGCACGCACAAAGGTGAGCGGATGGCGGCGCTCGCTGGCTGCTGGTGACCGGGACGCGGCATCCGTGGGCATCCCCTCATCACGCCGCACACCTTAGGCTAAGTCATGTTCTGTGTCAGTTACGTGTCAGTAACGCGGGGGAACGGTGTTTTGATAACGTAGTGCTGTGGGGCCATCGGGGAAAGAAATCGTGACAGCTAAGTCTTTTCGTGGGCACGTTCACATATTTCCGTGGAAGTGCAAGCATTTTCACTGCGTTCCCATCAGCCTCCACTCGCTGCCCACTCCCTGCCCCCCCCCCCCCCCCCCCCGTCGAGCCTGAGTCACCCCCGGGTGGGTCTCTCCCCCGGGAGAGGGGTTGTCCCCCGGGACCTGGTCAGTCTCCGTGTGGACTCTTACGATGCCCCCACACCCATGCCCCTGCCCCCGACTGGAATCCCCTCGAAAGCAGATGACAGGTCTCATTCTACCCCTGTGTCCCAGAGTTTAGCTCAGCACCTGGGCTACATTTAGGCTTTCGATTTATCCACAGATATCAACTAATACACGCACATGCCCAGCACACATGTACACACAGAGCACGATTATTTTTTTCCTGCTGCGGACACAGGTCGTGGTTTTTACTTTAGCCGCACATCGTGGCGCTTAGGGATAAGGGTATTAACGTCAGACAAGCCTAGGCTGGAGTTCTGATTTTCCCGTTCACTAGCTGATGGCCCTGACTGAATTACTTAAGTTTTTTTCTCCAGAAAATAGCAGTAATCATAATTATAACCTTAATAGTTCATTCACAGGAGAGTTATTAAAAGCATTAGATTTGGAAATGAGGTAAGGTTAGCTCATGTACAGTATGGTACATTTGCAGGTAGCATTCAGGGTGTGGGATTTTGCTGTTTTAATATTAGGTAGTGGAATATGGGCATAATTGTTAGGAAAAATGAGGCCCCAAATGCCATCACTGAAGGAGCAGTTTCTTCCACACAGCGTGGGCAGGACCAGCATCCAGAGCTGAGGCCGTGTTAAGGTGGGCCTGGCCCTCAGAGGTCATTCCTTGCCTTCCTGGCTCCTGGTCAGAAGCTGGTCAGGACGTGTGGACTGGGCTCCATGGAGCAGTCACATTGCTGTCCCTGTCCCGGGCATTTGCAAAGACCACAGTGGGGACGAGGAGTTACAAGGACAGATGAAGCCAGGTGAGGAACAGAACTGATGGGTTCAAGGACGTCCGAGCACCGTGCGTGGGTGTGGGTGCGGGAGGGCAGAGCAGGGCCAGTGGGAAAGAGCGGGGATTGAGCGTGCTCAGAAACAACGTGGCACCAGGGGCACCCTGGGGGCTCAGTCGGTTAAGCCTCTGACTTCGGGTCAGGCTGTGATCTCGCGGTTTGTGAGTTTCAGCCCCGCGTCCGGCTCTGTGCTGACAGCTCGGAGCCTGGAGCCTGCTTTGGATTCTGTGTCTCCCGCGAATTGTGTGCGCGCGCGCTCTCTCTCTCTCTCTCTCTCTCAAAAATAAATAATAAACATTTAAAAAAAGCACAACGTGGCACTGGGCATGGGCCACAGGCCTCTGATCGTGGGGGCAGGGAGGCCAGTCTCTGCTCAGGCTGCCGCCCCCCACCTGTGACCGCGTGGACCCGTTCCGCCTTCTCAGTCAGCTGCCCTGCACTCTCCTGTATTTAACGGAACAGAGGCCGTGGTGGCTACCATGCAGGGGTCTCAGGAGTGGCACGGTGGATAGTGGATGGCAAGGCCTGATGGGATAGAAGGCTCCAGACACTGCTGCTGTCGTTGTGAGTTAGCTTGTGTTGTTGGAACTGCTGGTGGGTTCGGGGGACATGTTCCTTGCCCTTCTGGAGCCTGGATCGCCCAGAACGAGCCCTGGAAGGATGTTCATTTCACGTAATGACCCCGTGTCTTCTTTAACTGTGCATCTGGGGCTCCCTCTGTGTACATTTACCTGTCTCATCAGCCCACAGGGTGTGTCTGACGTCCGGGAACAGCGGTGACATGATCAGAGTCAGGCGTGGGAGTCTTGGGCGTCTCACCCTCTACAGCCCAGTCTGTGGATGAAATGCCCCTGGAAGGTTAAATGCAGAGGTCTTTAATTGGGTAAAGACACATTATCCAGCAACAAGTTGCTTCCATGGTTCATGCGTCTCCTTGACGGGACTTGTGGGAAAGAGGCGTGTTTCTCACTCGAAATCCTTCTTGTTGGCAAGGAATGGGGGGCATTTCAACCTTGCCCAGAGTGACACGGAGAAGGATTGATTGCTCAGTGACCTCCGGGTGCTTTAATGTAAGGAGAGTTCATTCTCACCATTAGCCTCCCTTCCCTGGTGTGAACATATGACAAACCCTGATGAGTCTTGTTTGAAGAGACGCTGCTCAGACGTGGGGGCGCTGATTTCTGTGGACAGACGGAAACCACATGGCTGTTGACACCCCGTGGCAGGTCATTGTCAAGGTTAAGTGGGGGGTAGAGTGTGTTTCTTTTCTGTGACGTGATTGATTTTGTAGGAGAGCTTGGTGTGGAAGCAGCAGCGAGTCAGGACTCTACTTTTCCTTCTGCTGCTGACTGGCTGGTGACCTTGTGCCTCTGTGTGTACGTGTGTGCACAGGCATGCGTGTGTGTGCATGTGGGTACATGTGCATTTGTACAATTTTTTTAAACATTTATTTATTTTTGAGAGAGAGACACAGCATGAGCAGGGGAGGCGCAGAGAGAGAGGGAGACACAGAATCTGAAGCAGGCTCCAGGCTCTGAGCTGTCAGCACAGAGCCCGACGCGGAGCTCGAACTCACGAACAGTGAGATCATGACCTGAGCCGAGGTCAGGCGCTTAACCGACTGAGCCCCCCAGGTACTCCAGTACATACGCATTTATGTGTGTAGAGTCATTCCCTGGAATTCTTCATATGTGTGTGTCCATGTATACATAAACACATACACACACATACACATACACATATGCGTGTATACACACACACACACACACACACACAGACTGAATATGTCTGAATAATTCTTTCCTGTGCTGAACTACATTCTGTCTGGCATCAGACAGGAACCAGATTATGGCTTAAATCATGTGCCTGTTCTAATATTTACATCTTAATAAGTGCACTTTTTTGGTGCCACCTTGAGATAGCACTTGGTCCTTTATTAATCATCACTGATGCTCTTTTCTCCAAGTGTTTATTCTTCCCTTGTTAAGAACAGGCTCAATGGGGTTTTGTCCTTTTCAGTTAATTGAGCTTTTTTAAACATTTTTTTTAATGTTTACTTATCTTTGAGAGAGAGAGAGAGAGACAGAGCATGAGCAGGGGAGGGGCAGAGAGAGAGGGAGACACAGAATCCGAAGCAGGCTCCAGGCTCCAAGCTGTCAGCACAGAGCCTGACATGGGGCTCGAACTCATGAACTGTGAGATCATGACCTGAGCCAAAGTTGGGCACTGAAGCAACTCAGCCGCCCAGGCGCCCCGTTAACTGAGCTTTTTATCTTGACGTGACTATAGGTTCGCATGCATTCGTAGGAAATAATCCAGAAAGATCTCCTGTGCTCCTCAGCCACTTTCCCCCAGTGGGACCATCTTGCAGAACCACAGCATTATGCCACAAGCGGGACGTTGACAGGTGACACAGGACATTGCCATCCCTAAAAGGAGGGCTCCTGTTACTCCTGTAGCCACACCCACTCCCTCCGCACCCTTCCTGAGCCCCACACCCACTAATCTGTTCTCGGCTCCTATCTGTCTTTGATTTCAAGAATGTCATATAAATGGGACCACACTCTACGTATGTAACCTTTTGGGATTGGCCTTCTGCACTCAGCACATTTCTCTGGGGAGTGTTCGTATATACTCACGTGGTTCCGTGTCAAAAGACTCCAGAGTCTCTGAAATCCTAGAGTCAGCGTCCAGGGACGTCGGAGCCGTAGGGGACCCCTTGTGGACTATCGGAGGCTCAGAGGTCTTGCGTCATGGAGAGATTCCTTACAGCCGAGTCCCGACCTCTTTTATTTTGCCAAAACCGGAAGCAGAAGAAGAGGCGTAAAGATGCCCCGTGATTGCTACCCCCACAGCGTACCTCCAAACTTCATGGTCACCAGAGCCACCGTGGTCTCTGTGCACAGCGTGCAGGAGCCGGGGATGCTGTCACCTGGACATCCTGGGCCTTAACAGCTTACAACGTGACCTTTTAACATACCTTAGAAACTTTCCAAATTGTGTGAAGTGATGTGACCAAGTTGATTGAGCTCTTCGAGATCAGCTCTGGTCCTCACGTGCTCCGCGGCCCCGCCGGTCCCTCCGAACAATAATAGGTTTCATAGAGTGAACTATTCTTCCAGTTCATTCTGGTGCATCCATGTGTCAGAAACCACTGAAGTGCCCCGGCAAAGTGCACATGATAGGGTCTTACTTCGGAGTGATGGAAAGGTTTTGGCGACAGATCGGGGTGGCGGTTGTGCAACATTGTGAATGTACTGAGACTGAATCATTCCCTGTAAAGTGGGTAGTTTTGTGATCGGTGAATTCCACTTGTATAGATTATTCTCCTGAACGTATATGACGTCCCTTCGGAGAAGTTCCCAGTCTTGTCCGAGACGTGGGGCATGGATAGAGCGTTCTTGAATGCATCCAAGCAGGAGCTCAGAGGAGCCTTCCCTTAGGAGGGAAAACAGGCCCAGAGATACTCCTCTCGACGCCTGCTCCTTGAAATGGCCTATAATTAGACACTCCGAGAAGGGAGTTTTGTATACTCAGACTGGAAGAATTTTATGGGGGAAATATCACGATGAAAATGTGAAGTACGTTGTTGGCAAAGCAACATTAACACACCCACGTGGTGCACATGCCGAGCTCCAGTGACTGGTGCTTTCAGATCCGGGGCCTAATCAGGCAGCCCCGGGAATCATTGTGACTGTGAAAACCTAATCATGCGCATTTCCTGGCATCCTGAATTTGCAAGTGTAATGTCATTTGTTTCTATGTAGTAAGAGGGTACAGCATTTGGAGGATGTGGATTTTTTATAGCATATTTATCAATTTGCATGATTTTGAAAAAACAATATATAACATTAACACCAAATGTACACAAATGTCTCCTTTACGTCAATGCCGCTGAATCGGACCAGTTTCCCTGCTTGATTCTCTATAGCCTTTTCACAGTTAGATCCAGACACAGGAGGGTAAAAAGGCATGATTTCCTAGTGCTGGCTTGCTGCATTTATGCTCCGGAGAGCAGAACCCCAAAACTCTGGATCACAGCCCTTGGATTGTGTTGATCCAAGCCCTTGGATAGTTGATCAAGCCCTTGGATAGTTGATCAGGTGTGGCAGGAGCAAAGAAGACTTTCCCTCTAACTACAAGACAAGTTTGTTTTCAAACAAACCAAGAGGCGTGTATAGAGTTAAGACCCAGAATAGAACTTCTGGAACAAACTCTTATGTTATTTATTTTCTTATTAAAAAAAATTTTTTTTAATGTTTATTTATTTTTGAGAGAGAGACAGACAGAATGCGAGTGGGGGAGGAGCAGAGAGAGAGGAAAACACAGAATCCGAAGCAGGCTCCAGGCTCTGAGCTGTCAGCACGGAGCCCGATGTGGGGCTCGAACCTGCAAACTGCGAGATCAAGACCTGAGCCAAAGTCAGACGCTTAAGTGAGCCACCCAGGGGCCCGCAAAACTCTCATTTTATAAATGAAGAAACAGAACCCAGAGAATCTGTCTCTGAATAGGAAATTGTGGAGAAAATATCCTTTTGTAAAAGTAGTATCTATTTTTAAGAACATTTGTGTTCCTGGTTTTTACATGTAATTTAACTCTTCTAATTACAAATTATTTTTATTCTTTTTTTTAAAGTTTATTTATTTTGAGAGAGAGAGCACACAAACAGAAGGGTCAGAGAGAGAGGGAGACAGAGAATCCCCAGCAGGCTCCACACTGTCAGCTCAGAGCCCGATGCGGGGCTTGAACCCACAAACCGTGAGATCGTGACCTGAGCTGAAATCAAGAGTCGGATGCTTAACTGACTGAACCACCCAGGTGCCCCAAGAATTATTTTTGTTTTTTATTACAGGAGCATGACAGAAAGCAGGCATTGGCAATCGTTCATTACTTAAGAGAAAAATAAATCATCAACCTCCATAAGTTCGTTACGAACACATCAAAGCCACAGTTTTTGGCAGCTACTTGGAGAGAAAAGAGGCTCTCAGTACATGTGGTCTCAGAATATCAAAAACTTTTACCACTGGAGCACCTCATAGCATTTGCAGGGATCCAGAAATGGGGGCAGAAAACTTATTATTTAGGTAAGAGGTGGCTGGAGAAAGTGAATCATTTTCCTGGACAAGAATAGAGCTGAACTCTGCTCACTACAATTGCCAACCTCACTGCATTTTTTTTTCCCTGTCCATTATTTGAAAAGCCCCAGATAAGGAAAGATACCCAGGGCTTTGCTGTATCCAGATAGCCCCGGCTGATTCACCCATTCTGGAAGGTGCAATGTGCTATTTATCACTACTCTCCTTGTATTCTACTCTGCCCAACATAATAAATATTAAGCAAGTGCTGTGTACTTACATAATTTGCAGAATTGATCGGCTGACTTAAAAGCTTGATTCCCCAACAACAGAAAATGGAGTGCTTTGTGCAGAGGTTAAACGCACAGTTTAATTGGCAATTGTGCATTAGAAACCTATTGTAAAATGATCACAGTTTGAGGGGATGCTCCAGATAGCACAGTCAGGGAAATAAGTCTTCGTTTTTGGCCATTAAAAAAAAAAATCAGGTCTTGGAATTGAAGTGAAAACATGGGGCCGCCTCAGACTGGATAACCGTCTCCCAGAAGGTGATGTTGTTCCTCCTACACTCTACCTCCTAACTCAGAATTTAGAACATGCTAGTTATGCAGGTGTTAAAGATTCTTTCCTTGTCTAAATAATTTGACCACATCTCACCAACTGTCACATCTCAGAGAGATGCACAGAACACATATACAATCTTCGATGTGCTGGGTATTTACCATTTAAATGAAAGGAGGGGCGCCTGGGGGGCTCAGTTGGTTAAGCGTCCAGCTTCGGCTCGGGTCATGATCTCGCGGTTCATGGGTTCAAGCCCTGCGTCAGGATCTGTGCTGACAGCTCGGAGCCAGGAGCCTGCTTTGGATTCTGTGTTTCCCTCTCTCTCTCTGCCCCTCCCCCACTCACGCTCTGTCTACCCTTTCTCTCAAAAAAAAAACATTAAAAAAAAATAAATGAAAGGAAATAAATAGAAATCTAGGGAAGTCTGATGAAGTTCATTTGGACTGAGGAAGAGTGTTTTGCAACAGTGATTTCCCCAAAACTATTTAAGAGCATGCCTAGCAGGAAATCACACCGCTTGTCACATTCCTTCCCTTGGAAAGTAAAGGAAGTGTCTGCCATGGGTTCAAGTGCAGACAGGGATGGGGAGGGCAGTGAGAAGAGGTGGGGGATAACCTGGTCCCCAGAGAGAGCTGTTAGATCTTGCAGATGTGCCCCATCTCACGCAGAAGTTGTCCCAGTAGTATGTGTGCTCATCTCTCCCGGTCCTGCCCACTGGAACATTTTTTCCCTCTTCACCTTCCCCACCCCCCAAGGCTGCCTACGTTTACAAAGCCCGCCCCAGGCTCCTGTCCAAGGATTTCTGATCTGCAAGGATGTAACCTTGGTTGGTGTCTTTTGGTGGTTTTCCTTTCTGTCTCTGATTCTCATCTGAGAGTTTATAAAATGAGTGGTGGTATTTCTCCTGGAAGTTCAAATCCCCTAGTAATTGTAGGCACTGCAAGCAAGTTGAACTTGAAACCAGGAAACCCTTCTTCGGATCTCGTTGCAGAGGATGGAGCGATATGGAGCGTACTTAATTTTCCATCCTCATAAAACAATCCCATAAGTATAGAGAAGCCCAGCTGTAAGCTATCATGAATTATGATCATCGTTTCTTACTGCGGGTTCGGAAGGGGCGCCTTGCTCCTCGCCTGCTGTAGGAGGCGGCTCAGGAGGCCACAGTGCACATCAGTCATCATTGTGATGCTAATGGTTGCCGTAGATTCTGGAATGGAAATATTAAAATTGCATTTCTCCTTTCTCTCTTGCCCAAGGGAGGGATGGGGACAGTCAAATAGCATTGACCTTTGGCCGTTGATGGAAAACGTTAGCAGATGTGCATTTAGACCTCAGTGCACGCGTCTCTGGTGCAGGAGGGCCCGAGGAGGCGGTCGAGGGCTGTCCACAACAACCTCCGTCTTCAAACTGGACTCTCCCGTGTAGTGGAGAAAACCTCATAGCAAGACGCGTTATTCCCAATTTGGAGCCAGAGGATGATGAATCGAACAGACCAATAGTTGCTTCTCAGCAAGCATCCTTCCTGTAACCTTCCAGCTCCCCAGCTGGTGGAAGAAAGGTCCCTAACAGGGATCAGCCTCCAGAAGGGGGGGACACTAAGGGATGCCCCCCAGGCCCTGCCATCCAGGACAGACCCTGTAGGTACCTGCGGTGGGCATCCCATCCTGGGGTCCTTCAGGGTCTTCCTGGAGCAAACCTACCGTAGCCAGTGGCCTGTCGCAGAGCCTGAAAGTCTGTCTTCCGTCCCTCTGCTAATGAAGAGCCCGATCCCTGGGGCCAGTTTGCAGAGTTGAGTTCTGGCCTGACTTCTTAATAACTGGATGATTTAGAGCAAAATGTAAAATGCTGATCACGGAAGCACCTGCCTCACAATGGCTTTGGGAGGCTAGTATGAGTTAATGCCTGTAAGGAACTTAAGACAGTGCCTGGCCTGTCACAAGCACGCAATAAAGTTAGTTATTTGTATACGCGACCTCCGTGTGCTGTCTGGGCAACCGGGAAGCACAGCAAACAGCTCACCGGAGTTAATTCCATCCCCTCCAGACACCGGGACTAGCGCTGTGGCTGTGGGGAGGACCTTGGGATGGGACAGGGTGAGAGGCCTGAAGGCCAGGGCTCTGTGAAGGGAGGCCGGGCTGGGTGGTGGCGGAAGGGCCACCCCAAGTGCCTGGGAAGAGCAAGACTGTGGGGGTTCCGCAGCAACTGCTCACGGAGAGAGGCGGATGCAGGTGCAGTCCAGGCTCTGCCAGAGCACTCGCTGGAGATGGAGGTTTATTTTCTCGTTTTCCAGACCAGCGGGCAGGAGTGTCTCCCGGCTAGTAAGTCGTGGAGCCGGGATCTGAAGCAGGCTTTGCGCAAACCCAGACTCACCTCCGTCTCAGCCGAGTCCTCCCCGCTGTCGTAGGCGGTCCGATCAGATCCAGGAGAGCCCTGCCCCCCGGGAAGCCAGGTGCCCCCCCCCGCCCCCTCTGCAGCCACAGAGCTGGCTTCCTTCCCCAGAGGGGCTGTCGCTGCGTCTCCAGAACCGCACTGGCCCTGGTGCGTGGCGGGAGCAGGGAACCTACCATAGACAGACCGGACGCTACGTGACGAGGAACAGGCCGCTAGCATTTCACGGCCGGGTGGGGACCGTCACACCTGTCGCCACCGCGTTCTTCCTGGCCCACCGCTTGGGAAGTGAGGAGGGCAAGGTGCCCCCGCTGGGGTGACGCTGGGCTCAGCCAAAGCGTGAGAACCCTGCTCCACAAGAACGAGTTGTGGGCGTGCAGCGCTTTCGCTGACTTCTCCAGAATCTAGGGAAAGGAGTGTATCTGTGGTTTTCTTTCAGGCTCTAACACGGGTAGCTCCAGGGCCTGACATTCGTCCTCATCCCCAATTCCGCCAACAGGTGGCTTTGGTCCGCTGTAGCCAGGGGCCCCTCCACGATCATGGTCGCCCCGTCTCTTGCACATGCAGCCTCCCTTGTCTCCCTCCGTGTTTGGAGATGTCCGAGCCCAGAAACTGCCCCCCTCCACCGCCTGTGGAGGGTGGAGACAGCCTTGCCCTGAGGCCTTTCTGCTGGAACAACCCCCGCGTTTATGAATCTATGTGTGGCTCACGGGGAAGGGATAAGCTGAGCCCGCCCAGTGCCCTGCGTTTCCAGTTTAGTGTCCGTCAGTTACACTTGGGGACATTAGACTGGACAGTCCCCGCTGGCCGACACCCACACCCTCCCCTCTGGTCTGAACCATGTGTCGGCGTCATTGGAGTGGGCCGGTGTGGCCCTTCGGGCACTCTGGGGACACAGTGCAACGAGGAACAGATACTGTGGGCTAATCCATAGGCGCGCAGACGGAGAAAACCCAAGGCAGAGGTGGGGGAAGGCCTCAGCGTTGCCGTGATGGGGCTGCCTCTTCAGAGGGAACAGTTCTCTTCCCTTCTCTCAGACAAGCGGGATGAGCAAACTAGAAGGCGGTCTTTGAGGGCTGTTGACTCCCTCCTTTCCCCCAGACTAAATTGTGCCTCTAAGTGGCAGCTCTTAGCAGGCGGGAAACCCCCAAGGACAGGTGGCTGGAAACGCTGGAGGCTTTGCAGGCACAACCGCTAATGAGGAACAAAGTCACTAGTTATTTGAAATGGTTGACACAGCCCCCGAAGCTATTAGCACACCGAACACATTTCAAATGTGTGTTTAGGTTCTAAATGACAGGGATTTCGAGACCAAAGGCCCGCTGAAAATTCCAGCAGCCCAGCTTATCCACCAAAGCATTCAGCCGGCACGTATTTTCCATCAGACTGTTTGAAATGGAGATTGGGGAATGTAGAGCCTCCAGAAAAAGACTTCCAGGGCTCTGGGTGCCCGTGACCTCCGAGGACTTTCGCGGAGAGCAGTAGCCAGGCCCAGCCCGGCACCTGGCACACCGCAGGGGCTCACCGGAGTGTGAACTGAAAAAAGCATGAATAATGGAACGCACAAATGGCCACTTTGATGTGTGGACGAGAGTACAGGCTTTGAGCCAGACACACCCAGGTTCAGGTGCCATCCGTTAGCCCGTTCCTTCAACTTCCCTAGTCTCCCTTTGCCTGTCTGTGAACGAGGAATGAAATAGGCATCCCGTAGCGTTGCTGTAAGGCTCAGATGAGCCATTTCATGGTATACAGAAGCCGCTAAATAAATGTTAGGCCCGTCAGTGGCCTTTCCATCTGAGGTGGGCAGGAGACGTGGGCGCAGTGGAGTGCACCTGCAGACGTTACAAAATGGGATCAGAGGCTGGACCAAATGGGACGCTACCACCCGAGGTCCCTTCCCTGAGGTCTGTTCTCCACTGCAAGGTCTTGTCTGCCCGACAGGCTGATAGCGCTTGGAGAGAAGCGGCCCTTCCTAAAGTGTGGTCCGCGACCAGCACCCTGCTACGTCTGGGAGCCTCTTCGAAATACAGCCCCTCATCTCCCACCCCAGGCAAGCTGAATCAGAAGCCACATTTTAACGAGATCCCCGATGATTCATTTGCACTTTGAAAGGAAACGCCGGCCTAAAGCACCTCCACCATCCCTGGTTTACAGGGTTCATTTATTGATGAAGTCCCCACAGCTGAGCTGAGTGGTGGGGGGAGGCACTTGCCGAGATTCTTCCGATAGGAGATTGGACTGTTCCAACCAGCCACCAGACGATAAGACAGATCCAGCTAGTACTACCTTCCTCCTGCTTTTTTGAAGGGGCAGGAGAGGGACTGGTCATGGGCCAGGAAATAGATACATTTCCTGGGCCCTCTTCTTTCCTCCCCTGCCAGAAACGACAGCGGTTGTGAGGTCCCGTAAGGATCAGTTAGCGGCCAGTCTGTTTCTGACTTCTCAGAAACAGGCTGAGTGGCACCAGGGGCCACCCCCACACCCCCACCAGCCATCAGGGGCCTGGCTAACTCCGTGGGGAGGAGAACGCAAGAAAGTAAAAGCTCTCAGACATAAGGGGAAGGGTGAGTGTCGGGATTCATCCTCAGGAGCCGCTAGACCCCATGCGCCCACAGCTCTTACTGTAGAGTCCCTACAAAGTCTCTTTCTGGAAGAGCCGTGGAATACATTTCATAGTTGAAAATGTAGAGCCAAGTCTGTTGCCATATAAAAATCACAAGGTAGGGTTTTAGGACGTCCGAGGTGGCAGAGGGCCCGTTTTCAGAGATAGGTCACCCTTGGTCCAAGGAGCCACACAGAGGCTGCGGGACTCCCAGCTTTGGGGCGGGATCAAGGAGAAGAACCCCGGGTGAAGGGCACAGAGACTCCTGCAGATCCATTTTCATCCAGAAAAGGAAGCGGCGGGGGTGGGGTGGGGGGTGCGATCCTTTGATTTCAATTACGGAACATTCTGTAGTAGTTCTTTCTCCCCACCCAGCGAACCAGCACCAGATGCCCGCAGGTGCCAGCCCCACGAGGACAGCGTGCCCTCGTTCTCACAGACCTGCTCCGGGTGCTGCCGTATCCGGGCAACGTGGACTTAGAGGCTGCCTTGGTTGTTTAGCACCGCTCACGTGTTTGTGTTACTGCTGTTTCTGCCAAAGAACAAACTTCACACATGCGTTAAGGCCCCACGCTTCAGCGACAACCAATCTGACTTAGAGACTTAACCACGGCAGTGAAAACACTCCCTGAAAGAGAAAAAGGGAACAGGTGCAAGGAAACAGTGGAACATCTATGAGATCCATACTAATTCTGATCGGATGGTCCGCGTTTAGGCAGTTTCTCTTCCCACAAAAGGGGAACTGAAGCGCTTACCATGTCCAGGCTTTTTTTTGGGGGGGGGGCAGTCAGTCTCAGACTCCATTGTTGGCCCCCATCAAGGTTGAAACACAGGCCTCCACCTTAAAGAAATGGAACTAAAAAAGAAAAAAGAAAACCTGAAATTACCATTCGGTAAATACTCCATTTAGACACTTTCTGGAAAAGCGCAGATCTAAAAAGGGACAGGAGGGTGTGGTCGTCCATAAGACCAGCCCCTGGTTTGGGGGTTGGCACCTGTTACCCTCAGCTCATTGACTTCAGTGATTTCATCCAACGAACACGTTGGGCTCTAAAGCTGTGGGGAGCACGTTTAGGTAAGACTTGCTAAGAATTTGATGACACCCACCCCTGACCCCCCCCACAAATACAGGAAAGATGGAATAGGATGGACGACAAACTCAAATGTCAAGCATTAAAAGATTTTGTCAACTGGAAATAGTGTGTCTCTGAAATGTTAATGTTTACATGGGGCAGTAACATTAAGTTGATGAATACTAGAATTATACTATTTTTTCAGGAAATTACATTTAGAAAATTATATTTTCCTTTTTTTAAAAACAGATTTTACTTAAAATTTTTTTTTATATCTCTTTATTTATTTTGAGAGAGACAGAGAGAGAGAGTGTGTGTGTGAGATCTCATGACCGTAAGATCATGACCTGAGCCGAAATCAAGACGGACGCTTGACCAACTGAGCCGCCCAGTCAGCCCTAAAGATTTTATTTTTAAGTGGTCTCTTCACCCAACACGAGGCTTGAACTCACTACTCTGGGATCCAGAGTCGCATGTTGTACTGACTGAACCAGCAGACGCCCCTGAAAATTACATTTTTCTAAAAAAATAGATATATAAACTGCAAACAGACATTGTTCTTAGACATGAGCGCACCTCCAGCCAGCTCAGTTACCTTGCTCGGTGTTAGCAATAAGAGGTCTGTTAAGGAAACATAAAGGTAATGAATCCTCGAACCTTCTCTCTCTTCCTCCCTTCCTTACTGAGGTAGGGGTGCCAAGGAAGACCTTCTCTTTCCATTTCCCTCTGCCCAGCCAAGGATAGAGAGGCTGAAAAGCACTGTTGTGACCACAACAGAAGAATCAAGGAGAGGGGCACAGATGGTCTACACGTCGTCTGATGGATAATCCATCGGTTTAGGGCTGATGGACGGACTCTGTGTGGCTCAGAGGGAATCTGGAGAGGCCAGGCAGGAAGGAATGTGTTGTGATTCACTATGCATTTTCATTCTGCTGTAGTTTACTGGGTAGTGACATTTATTTCTCTGAACACTCAGAATGTAAGTAATAGAAAGAAAGAAGCAAAATAAATCAAGGTATGGTGAAGCACTTCACAGTTAAAATCCATCCAACATGGGTTTTCCTGTTTTATCAACCAAAAAATGAATTCCCCAGGTTGGTATACTGAGATTTTGCTTTGGTCCCACCTTAGGGTAGGGGTTCGGTCGGGATCCCAGGGAAGCCAGCCACTTGCTTATCAAAGGTAGCAGATGTGCAGAAAGTGCCATGATCACAAGGTCCTGGTCCCCCCCCCCCCCCCCCGTGCCTCACCAAGTCTAACAGCCTCACTGCCATCACTATGACCCGAAATTGCCCGGACTTGCAGATTACCTTCCGAGGGGCTTGAGACAGCAACTTTATCTTCCAAGATAACTGAAATAGCACATTGATATTAAATCAAATCGTACAGCTAATTGATCAGTTTTCTTCAGAATTAAGGGCACTGCATATGTATTCACCTTTAGGTGGCCTGATGTGTGGAAATGTGAATTATTCATGGGCTTTCTGTGGGTTGCAGGAAACCTTAATATAGCCTTTGTTTCCTAATGTGTTTGATAGGCTCTCGGTGTATGATCACATTATATGGGTATAGCTGGCAGTAAATTTTAAATTATATAGTCCGCAGTTTTGCACTAAGAAATGGTAGGAGGTGATTCATCATTTTCCTTGTCTTCCTGTTTACATGCGGACATATAATTCATGCTCAGAAACCATCTTTCAACTCATCTGGAAGCGCTCCACTGCACCACCACAGAATCTCTCTCTGCCAATCTGGCATTATAAATCACTTTTCTATTAAACAGCAGGGCTAAAAATGCAAACATATGTACTTTAAATATATGTAGCCATCTCTAATTCCCGGCAGATGAGCCAAAATTAAAGAATTGTCAAAAAAAAAAAAAAAAAGGCAAGTGCTAGAGTTTAATGAATGAATTTTTTGACTTTAGGGCATCAGAAATTTGCATCTCTATACACATACTGAAGAGATGTGCATATATAGATTTCCCAGATGGGGCTATATTTGAGGAGTGTGTATTTTGCAAACTTCTTGGTACACTAAATCTTGATTATTCTGAAATTTTACTTCATAAGATGTTTTGCTTTGGCAGTGTTATAAGACAGTTGAATGGCAGGAGAAAAAAGGTGAGGTCAGCTGTTTGCCACCTCCTTGACCTTCATCCCCAGGCCAGGATAATGAAGCCATTAGTTCAGAATAATGGTCCCCAGGGTTGGTAATGGTCTTAATCTCCAAACAAAGATAAAATTCTGTTTACCAAACCCAATGCTTCCTGAAGCAGGAAGTGTGATTTACACACTCCAGAGAGATTTTCACTAGGAACTATTTCTTGCCCAGCTAACAAACACAGTCATGGTACTCTGGCCCCTGCACCCATAGTTCCACATGATCTGAGACTGGGAAGAGACACACACACTTTCTCAAACATACACACACGCACGTGAACACTTATCTGGCCTTCTTGAGGAGGGAGAACTTGCCAGGTAACTGAAGCCAACCCATTTATGAGGTTTTTGTTTAATATGGCAACTGGTGGGGCGCCTGGGTAGATCATTCGGTTAAGCGTCTGACTCATGGTTTTAGCTCAGGTCATGATGTCAAAATTTGTGAGATCGATCCCCACATTGAGCCCTGAATCGGGCTCCATGCTGATGGTGTGGAGCCTGCTTGGGATTTTCTCTCTTCCTTTCTCTCTCTGCCCCTCCCCAGCTCATGTGCTCATGCTCTCTCTCGCTCAAAATAAATAAATTTAAAATACATAGATATATATGGCAGCTGGTTTATTGGAATCTTCCAAAACTTCCATACTATTTTCTTGCTTCCTTTTCTATTATAGTAGGCTCTAGGCACAACCTTGGGCTTGAACTCAGGACCCCAAGATCCAGGAGTCACATACTTTACCGACTGAGCCAGCCATGCGCCGACTTGCCTCCTTTCTTGAGCAAGGAGCACCAAACTCAGTTTTGTTTCATTCTTTGATTCTGTTGGGAATTGTTATGACTGCATGGGTCTCACTGTAGACTGTCTGGTGCCTGCCTGCCTCAGAGCTCACCTGCTCTTCTGTGTGAGCTCTCTGTTGGGCATGTTCCAAGAACCAGTTTGCTGGGCTTGCGTTATAAATTAGGAGTTGGCAAGTCCTGAAGAAATGCCTCCCTTCCTGCAGGGTTGGACATGAAGGCTTTTGTGGACAAATCATACCTTATCACTTTTAGACCCAGAGGCTCTTTGTCTGGGTGGTGGATGCCTTCTTGCTTATTTCGTCATTGGTCCGGAATTAGCCATCTGGTCAACAGGGTCTTCTTAGGTGTGTAGACAGTACGTACAGGTCTCAGTTGAAACTGGACTCAGAAGAGCATTGTCATGGTGACCAGCATGGAAACAGGGGTCTCTGCTTACCACTAAGGTTCCCTCTTTCCCCATCCAGCTTCTTTCTTCCTTTATTACTTTTGTTAAACAGCCTATGTGATGACCTTTCCAGTGACCTATGACTCAGTGGCTTAGTTTTTTTTTTTTAACACTAAATCACAAAAACGTGGCTTAACTATTGAAAATTTTATTACAATGGTTATGGTAATGACTTCATTAGCCTCTGAGATTTCCTGATTTTCTCTTAATTCCAAGGTAGCTGGCCACACAGAGGCATCTGAGAATTGCTGTTAACCTCCACTGAATTTAAAATAGGGGTGGAGGAACAATGTTGGAGGTAAGTCAAGCCCGTTTCAGAGATAATGGTCATGGTATAACATCCCGTTTAAATATAACTCTTTTGCATTATTAAAAAAGGTATATTAATTCATGGTAAACTGAGAACTTAATTTTCCCTAAATTAGTTAGAAAAAGGTGAAGAATCTTTACTATGCTTCATTTGGTGACCATGGGGATAGAAAATCTTTAGAGAGCATCATCAGCATGGCACATGACCCTATACATTCTGCCCTAAGTTCCGTTTTCCCATTTACCCTTCTCCACGAATTCCCCCAGAGCATCCACATCCCTCAGTCTTTTCTCACACTTGCATACATCTAGACATGTTTTTATCTCACCGATGACCTTTGACTCTCCCCTTCCTTCCACAAACCAAGTGTTTTTACATTTCAAAATCACAACTCAAATTCCTGTGCCTTTATATCCTCCAACGGGGTGTTCCCCTGTGCCTCTCCAGTCTGAACAGTTGAGCTGGGGATAGAAGAACTGAGAAGCTTAACACAAAATAAAACAATGTATCATGTCGTAGAAAGAAAGCTTTCAGTAAATTTCACCACATCAGGAAGATCATCTCCTGTATTTTTCATCTGCCATATGAGTACCTGTCTCACTTACCTTTGGGTTTTTGTTGATCAGCGCTTCATGTTGGGGGGTGAAGGCACGCATGCTCAATCGGGAACCTTTTGATGGCTTGGTTGGTAAGAACTGTAACACCCTAACCTTGCAGGTCATAGGAAGTTTTTGTTTGTTGTCATGGTTCATCATGTAGGACTTTAACACCTCTTCCACAAACGCTGTACTATAAAATCATTTTTCAAATGGTAATCCTTGAGAAAATTGGAGGCAACGCAGCCAGGTTGTGGAGCCCACGTTTGAAACTGTTTCAGTAGGGTACAGTGGTAGAGTGGTCGAGTTAGCAGTGATAGAGACGAGAGACTTGGGTGTTCCTGGGGGCATTCGACATGTTTGCATAAGCAAAGTCTGCTCCACATCCCATTGCAAATCCCTAGCCCCAAGAGATGCTTCTGTTGGTCAACAGGACAAGTACAGGTGAAGAACAAGTAGAGGAAATGCAGCCCTTCTCTGCCAGCAGAGGCACAGACCGCCAGGTCATGGCTCACTGATTGTAGGGGATAAGCGGATGTTCTCCCTCCCCATCCATCCATTAACACATTTTACAAATATTTCTTGAGCATCTGCTGTGTGCTAAGTGCCAGGGATTCGATGGTGAGCATCAGTAGAACTAACGGGACGCAGTCAGAGAGACAGATGTGAATCAAACGTGACTGTATAAACAGATGTGAGCCGAGAACTAAATAGCTGCCCCCAGTGACCTGAACTGGGAGCATGAACACTGGGAAGGGCCTGTGATGGCGAATTTAAGCCAGACGTCCCTGAGGAGTCATGTGACAACAGAGGTCTGGGGGTGGGTACAGTGCAGAGGGTGGGAAGAACGTTCTAGGCAGAAGGAAGTGTGGGAGGGTCAGGCTGAGTGTTGCCAGGGTAGAGAGGACAAAAGAGGAGCAGAGGAGAGTTCTAGTCTTGGGGTAGTGAGGCTGCGGGTGGTGGGGCCAGCCTTCGAACCTGCGTGAGTACTACGTGCCCATCACTGTCCATGTGACCAGATGTTAGAAAACTCTGTCACTTATTTGAATGGACCAGCAAGCCCTTGGAGTTATCCTGCATCTGCCTTTTATCCCGAGTTTCCTGCGGGGGTCTCATTCACTATTGTTAAACCTGCTTAGAAATTTCAGAAGGACAATAAGTGTATGAGCAGCGAATAATAATACACGATCTCCCATCCAGAAATACCATCAGGGATTATTTTTCTTCATCCAACTCGCAACGGCAAATCCAAAAGACGATGCCGTTACAAACTCAAAAGCCCGAGCTCAGTCGAATTAATAATCAAACGGGATCTTCTGATCAATAGTTCTCAAATTGCTCTGTGTAGCCCAGTAATTCCCAGTGAGTACTTCAGACTGAGCCTGACACTCTATTTTAGAAACAATTTAGCGTGACTTTTGTGCCTGTGAAAGATGCCAAATTGTAGTTTGAAAAATTGACAGTTTAAGTCCAACAGGGCAGAGGCAGCGTAGAATCATCCAACCAGTCGACCTCCTGCAATTCATGGGGTTCTTGACTCACGAAGCACCTTTGGGTGCCTATTTGTTTAATTTCTGCTACAAAGTAGACGTGTAAAAAGGAACTGTGCCCTTCATTTTAAGGTAGGAGTAAAAGAAGTTGATAGGCTTTTGTTTCAAATCAGTCATGATTTGTTTTTCATAGTTAAATGGCAGAGGTTTGCATCATGGCGGAAGACAGGCGGGCTGACAACAGGAGAGAAATGGGAATGAGGGGAAGGATCTGTTTCTCTTCGTTTTCAGTAAGACCCTCAAGATGTCAAGTTCACTAGGGACAGAAGGAGAATTTGAATTAGCATTAAAAATGAGTTGTTAAAATCATATGTTCACTTTTAAATAGCGTTTTATATTTTTAAAAATACTTTTTTATTTTTTCTTCCCTTTCCCTATGTTCATCTGTTGTGTTTCTCAAATTCCACATATGAGTGAAATCATATGATCTCTGTTTTTGTCTGACTTATTTCGCTTAGCATAATACATTCTAGCACCATCCACATTGTTGCAAATGACAAGATTTCACTCTTTTTCATTGTTGAGTAGTATTCCATTCTATATATACATACCCCATCTTCTTTATTCATTCATCAGTCATTGGACATTTGGGCTCTTTCCATAATTTGACTATTGTTGACAGCGCTGTTATAAATATTGGGGTGCATGTGCCCCTTCAAATCAGCATTTGTATCCTTTGGATAAATTCCTAGCAGTGCTATTGCTGGGTCATAGGGTAGATCTATTTTTAACTTTTTGAGGAACCTTCATACTGTTTTCCAGAGTGGCTGCACCAGTTTGCATTCCCAGCAACAGTGCAAAAGGGTTCCTCTTTCCCATCTTCGCCAAGATCTGTTGTTTTCTGAGTTGTTAATTTTGCCATTCTGACAGGTGTGAGGTGGTATCTCATTATGGATTTGATTTCCATTTCCTTGCTGATGAGTGCTGTTGAGCATCTTTTTATGTGTCTATTTGCCCCTGGATGCCTTCTTTAGAAAAGTGTCTATTCATGTCTTTTGCCCATTTCTTCACTGGATTATTTGTTTTTTGGGTGTTGAGTTTGGTAAGTTCTTTATAGATTCTGGATACTAACCATTTATCTGATATGTCATTCGCAAAGATCTTCTCCAGTCCCATCAGTTGCCTTTTAGTTTTGTTGACTGTTTCCTTTGCTGTGCAGAAGCTTTTTATCTTGATGAGGTCCCAGTAGTTCATTCTTGCTTTTATTTCCCTTGTGTCCAGAAACATATCAAGTAAGAGGTTGCTGTGCCCAACGTCAAAGAGATTGAGTAAGATAAAAACAGAGAGGGAGGCAAACTATAAGAGACTCTTAAATACAGAGAACAAACTGCGGGTTGATGGGGGTGGGTTAAATGGGTGATGCGCATTAAGGAGGGCACTTTTGGGGATGAGCACAGGGTGTTATATGTAAGCGATGAATCACTGGGTTCTACTTCCAAAGCCAAGACTACACCACAAGCTGGCTAACTTGAATTTAAATTTAAAAAAAGAATAGAAAAGAAAAATGAATAATAATACCATCTAAAAATACATTTTAGCACTTTAAAGAGATTAAAGATTTTCGGGGGGGAATTAAAGGCCATAAAGCCCCCCCTTCCCCCTCCCCTTCCCCTCCTCCCCCTCCTCCCCTTCCTCTTTCTTCTCTCCTCCCCTCCCCCTCCCCCTTTTCTTCCCCTCCCCTCCCCTCCTGCCCCTCTGGTCTGCACATACTCACTCGAATATTGAGCTCATATCATGTCCTAAGCACATGAAAAGCTCTGTGGGAAAGCAAGAGGAACAAGACGTGATCCCCCTTGAGTTACTGGTGGGGCTGTGTTCTTTATAGACCGCACGTCAATGAACTACTTGTCACTGCTTACAAACACAGAAACAGGCCATGATCAGGCGGAGAGAACTGACTTCTTTCTCTGCCTGCAGGTGGTTTTCTCCGCCTTCTTTCTCCCCGCCTGCTGTGGCTTCCTCATGGGAGGGGATCCCTGCCCGTAGTTCCTACCTGGGCCTTGGGCCCTCACATCCTAGCTGAAAGTTCTTCCCAGGCTATGAACTTGGGCCATAGCTTGTCAGACCCGACTGGACCCGAAGTGGACCAGAAGTGGTCCAGCCGCCTAATCTTACAGCAGAGGGGCTGAAGGGTGGCGCTGACACAGGAACGTGGCCAGCATCCCTCCCCGAATTAGGTGTATGGATTGGGAAGATCACAAAAGCCACCCGCCTCTGTCCCTAGTGCTTCCCTAGCCTGCTCCCTGAGACAAGGACCGGGGCTGTGGTTTCCCACAGACTTGGAAAGAGGTCCTGCAGATTTTCTCGTTTGTATCATTTTTGCCGCTCACTAACGTTCCTGAGACTTGAGAGTGTATGTTGTTTGTTACACAAACCTAACCTAATTTCGGTAATACAGAAGCAGTTTTGGTTCTGTTTAGGGAGTGAATTCAAGGTCTCTATGACTTACGCTTTCTTATTTCATATCAGTAACACAGCTATTTTAATTTCTGTCAATAAAACATTTCCTTTTTCTCCCCCCCCCCCCAAAAAAAAAGTGCCGGGCACATTGCTCGTCTATAGAAGATTTTTTAAAGTCCAGAACCGAAGTAAAACAAAGCCGATTGTCACATAAAAATTCATCTAAATTATTCTACCTGAGAGCTTAAAACGAGAACGTGTATTTTTGCGTGACCGTAAAGAAAAATACTGCATCTCATGTATTCAATTCAGAGCACAGTAATTGGCGGTTACATAGTTTTGACAGTTGGAAGACATCTTGAGAGAGAATTTGAATACCACATGTGGTGGTCGATTTTTCTTGCATACTGGGCCACTTCATTGTTTTCTATTCTGCTTCAAACTCAAGTATAGGCTGGAACCTCATGAGTTCTCGACAGGGTCCTCTGTCCTCAACGTCTTCAGTCTGTGGTTTAGTTCGGATCACCCAGAGTCGTATCTCGGAGACGGGTCTCTGCTGCAAAGAGACAACGAGCCCGGCCCTGTCTGCCACCTGTGTCCCTCCTCAGGGCATGAGAGATTGCCGAGAAACTGGCGGCCGTGAGTCGGAGCCAGGGACCGTTTCAGACTCGGGCTGCGGGCCTGCCGAGCTCCCTGGTCCTGAGAACTTGGTCAAGGTTGTGGCTGGAGCATCTTTGAGGACCACAGTCCTGACTTCAGTGCATCAGCTGGGTGATTAAAACCGAGATGCTAGTGTCAGGATAAGGTCGGGCCCAGAGTCAGAAAAATCAGAAAAAGTCAGAAAAAGTCCTCTGGCTGGGTCTGATAGCACAAAATGGGAGGTGGTCTCAGGAAGCAGAAGCACTGGGGGAAATCAACATGAAATCGTCACTCTTGCTGCAGGAACAGGTGAACTCCCTCCCCAGGGAGCCAGAAGCACTATACTCAGAACAGGCAGGGCAGCAGGTGCTGGGGAGCTCTGGCCACGGCCCTGGGGAGAGGGTGGCCTGGACCACTCAGAACAGGTCCAGTCTCAGAGATCGTACTATCAACACGGGGCTCCGTGTCAGGACGACAAAGATGAGAGGCAGGAAAGTCTGGCCACACAGCATCCCAGGTCCTTTCTGACCAAAGTCACATTAGGGTCTACAGACTGGGCTGTACAAGGAAGCCAGGGGCCTCAGCCGTGCTTCCCCATCTGTCTGCGTGCTCAGATTTTCTCGGTGACTCTGGCCACCATGGTAAGAAGCTGGGCTGCCAGCAGGCTCCAGGCTGCTGCACACTCACCAGTGCCCCATGTGGGTGAAACTTCTTTGACAAACATCACCGGAGCCCCTTCCCCACACAGAGCACTCTCTGTGCTTTATTCCCATTCAGCCTCATCATAATGCCAAGAGGATACCTATTTTGCAGGTGAGGAAGCTGAGGCCTGAGACCCTAGAGCTGAGAAGTGAAGGATCCTGAGCTTCCCAGCGTCTGCTTCCTCTCCCCTTTCCCCTCGCGCTTTCTCCCCAGGCCAGCCCTTTCCCCTCCAGCAAAATGGGAGACCCCTTACTTCCCACCAACCGTCAGGCTCCTTTCCACGTGGCGCCCCTGCCTTCTCCATCATTTTCCAATCGCTGATGTGAGAGAAGGAATCGGTGATCTATCACAACCTAAGAGGTATGAGGACATCACCCTCACTGAGGGCTGCCCACGTGTCTTCTCCTGAAAGGCTGTCAGTAGCTTATTTATGAGTTGCAGATATTTGAGCTTATTATGCAGGGTCTCTGATGCCGTCTTCCCAATCCACCCATCGGGGGCAGGAGGGACCTTGGCACGTTTCTTCTTACAGAGATCGATGAAGCTACTGGTTTACTGCGTAGTAAGAATCACCCAGGCTTAAACAGTGTGGTCTTTCAGGATGTGGCACAAAGTGGGCAAATACTGGGACCAACGGAAGAGATGGGGAGCTCGGAGGGTGTCCTGGGGTGGGACAGGGTGGTGGGGGGCGGTGGCCCTGCCGTCACGGGGAGGGGCAGGAATGGAAACAGGTGTTGTCACAAGCATGGGCTTCCATGGGTTGGATGGTGTCCAGTCAAGTGCAGGCAGGGAACCAGCAACCCTGGGTCGTGGCAGCAGAACCCGAGGGTGGACACGCTTGGAGTCTCGGGCAGTATTCTTATGACATGGACTCATTGTCCACTGATAGCAAAACCCTAGTCACTGAGCAAGTGTTTGGGGTCAGGGCCTCAATCCCTGGAAAGAAGGGACTAGAACTAGAGCATTACGGGGGCACCTGGATGGCTCGATTGGTTAGGCGTCCGACTTCAGCTCAGGTCATGATCTCACGGTTCCTGAGTTGAAGCCCCAGGTCGGGCTCTGTGCCGACAGCTCAGAGCCTGGAGCTTTCTTCTGATTCTCTGTCTCCCTCTCTCTCTGCCCCTCCCCTCCTCGCGCTCTGTCTCTCAAAAGTAAACATTGACATAAAAATCAAGTAAAAAAAAAAAGAAAGAAATGTTTAATAAAAAAGAGCTGGAGTGTTATGTCCAAACTGGACCAGTACCCAAGGTGCCTTGATAACATTTATCCTTGCTTTTGTTCTCTTACATGTCGTAAAATCCTTCTGTCCGGCCATTTAATGGTCTTCGCCCAGCGTACCTGCACAGCTCGGGGCAGGGCACCTATGTGTTTCCGTAGCTCTGTCTGCATTTGTAGCTCAACACTGCCGAGCATAAGGAAGGCAGGCAGAAGCAGAAGTCAGCACCAAATGGCTGAGAGAAACCGCATACGACACAGAAGGGACGCAGGTGGAAATAGAGGGCATAGAAGTTGGAGAAGCAAGGCCCGTGAAGTGCTAACCTCTGTGAGGAGGCTCTTGGGCCCATCTCACTATTTGTATGACAGATGACGGAGTTTCCTGCTGACGTCAAACATAACTAACTAATCACCGGCTTCGGTGTTCTGGAGAGAGAAGCATGGTTACGATGATTTCGCTTAGAAGCGCAAAGACGAAACCGTTGAGTGCAGGGAGGGAATCTCTCCAGTGACGAGGTCCTCCCGCTTGTCCGCTAGAGTAGTACGTACGAATGGAAATCGGAATGAATTTTTGGAGAAAAGCTGGGATAGGGCGGGAAGCAGTTTTGCCGGCGAATTCGGCAGTGGGACGCAGTTACACGTTATACGTAGTTGTGCGAGGAGACTTTGGGAGCATTTATGTGCTTGTTGATTCAATAACGATTTATTCAGCACTGCAGGGACACAGAATATTGAGATAACACTGTACCTGTGCCTAAGGATCTTCTGTCCTGATGGAAAGTTAAGCGTACTTGTTATTGGTAGAGTTTTATCCACCAAAAATGTGTACGTTGAGATGCTAACCCCCCGTAGCTCAGAAGGTGGCCTCATTCGGAAATCGGCTAAAATTAGTTAAGTGGGGGGGGGGGGGGTGGGCGCTCATCCAATATGACTTACGTCCTCAGATGAAGAAGAGGAAGTTTGGACACAGACATGCAGGGAGAAGGCCCTGCGAGGACAAAGGTGGACGGAGATCGGGATGATGTGTCAGTAAAGCACGGGTCACCAAAGGTGGCCAGCAGCCACCAGACGCTGGTGGAAAAGCCTGGTGCAGATCCTCCCTCATAGCCTCCAAGGGACCCTACCCTGCGGACGCTGGACTTCAGGCTTCCAGGCTCTGGAGCTAAGAAAGTAACTTCCTGTTGTTCAAGGCGCCCAGTCGGAGGTGGCACTTTACCAGAGCAGCGTTAGCAAACTAATACGATACCAGAGAAACTGAAAAGCAACTCGTGGCAGCACTTGGGTAGAGAACAGATACTGGGGTCGTCTTAAGTGTAGAGGGTAGCGAGATTGTGGGTTGGGGTTACTCTGGAAAAGCCTCGTAGAAGCATTGAGATCAATTGTTAAGGGCGGGGGGTGGGGGGTTGGTCTGGGAAGAGAAGGGAATGCATGTCTGTGGTCCTTACTGTTGAGTCATGGTCAGAGCCTGTTCCCGGGGCTGGAGGGTCAGGTGCCCAGCCAGGCGAGCGAGCGATGAACGCAATTTGGACCGTGCAGAGATGTAGCCCGTCAGCAGGAAGGAGCTTACAGATAGAAAGCAGCAGGAACACGGGTGAGGATTTGAAAACGAGGCCTCTGCAGGCTGTTCGGGGAAGGGGAGAACGTTGGGGCTCCCGACATGGGTCAGGTGGGGCTCTCGTGCTGTTTGCTGTCTCTGGCGTGGAGGGAATCAGACTTCAGCAATTTCAGACTCTGGTATCATACAAAACACTATATAAACCAGGCTCTGAGCTGGGTGCTTCAGGGGAACTCCCGCAGACAACGGTCGACCTGTCATATCTTTCTGTGTTTAGCTCTCTCAGTGCTTACCCAGGACACCCAGGACCAGCGTTCCTTCTGGATGCCAGCAGCCAGGGCTTTTCTCAGTATGTTTTTCTCCAAGCCCCCATTTCTGGGCCCCAATCCCTGAGTCTGGGCTTGCCCCTGAATGGCTCGAATATTATTACTTGAATAGACAAACCATCCAGTTCACCCCCACCCTGGTGCATGCACACACGCATACACACACACACACACACACACACACACATACACACACACACACACACACACACACACACACACACACACACACACCTGTTCTCCGGAGAATTCTCCTTCCCAGCTGTACAGTTAAAGAAGTATCACCTTTATTCCTTTTATTTCCTTATATCCTAGATGATGGAATTTTAAACAATTTATTGAAATTGAGAATCATTTCAGAAGCGGGATAGAGTCGAACTAAATGACACATTTGAACCTAGAGGAACCAGTAATTTGGACCAACAGAGCACCTTCGAGAATATCTAGTCTGTCTCTTTGTATTACAGCTGAGCAGTCTGAGGTCTCTACAGGCCAGCTGACCTGCCCTGGGTTGGGAGTAGGGGGACACCTGTGGGATAGCTGACGTGCCCTGGGTCAGGGGGTCCCTGCGGGACAACTGCCCTGGGTCAGGGGGTCCCTGCGGGACAGCCGGAGTATGGACAGGTTGTAGAGAAAAGTAGACAATTCCTGACTTGTTAAAGTTGAAAAAACCTGGGTTGGAATTCTGTTTCCCAAACTAACTGATGGAAAAATCCTAAATAAATCATCGAACTTTTCTAAACCTCAGTTTCCTGGTTTATCAAATGAGGCTCGTAGAGCTGCTTTGAGGTTCAGCTGAGACAGCATAGTGATGAACCGGCTGGGTGTCCACCCTTGAACCTGAACTCGCTTCCTTCACTGCGCCTCAGTTTCCCCACCAGTAAAACGGGCATGATCCTAACACTTGGCTCACGGGTTCTTGTGAGGTTTGAGTCTGTCCACGTAATGTGTTGAGATAAGTATTTGCGAATAAAAATATAATCGGTAGTACTTGGCAAGGGCCTGTGCTCCAGGCAACGGAAGACTCTGGCTAAGGAGTTTGCTGAATAGATGCCGGTGGGCTCGCAAAGTCACAAAGTCACAGCACTGTTCTTCTGTGCACTGACAGTAGTGCGGCCGTCCCCGTAACAGTGCGAGAGCGTTTCCTCCCCCCACCCAGAGCTGTAGCACCGAGATTGCAACCCCCCGGCCCCGCCCAGCCTCTGCCACCACTCATCTGCGGTCTGTTCCTGTGGATTTGCCTGGTCTGGACGCCTCGTGTCAGTGGAATCACACGATATGTCGCCTTTTGCGTCTGGCTTCTTGCAAGGAGCCCAGTGCTTTCGCAGCCTGTCCAGCCGGCAGCCTCTGCCGATACTCCATTCCTCCTTATTGCCAAATAACCCCATTTTCAGTGTTTGAGGGGCGCCTGCGTGGCTCCGTGGGTTGAGCGTTGGACTTTGGCTCAGGTCACGATCTGGCAGTGAGTTCAAGCCCTGCATCAGGCTCTGCACTGTCAGCACAGAGCCTGCTTCAGATCCTCTGTGCCCTTCTCTGTCTCTGCCACCTTGCCCCCTAAATGAATAGAAAAATTTTAAAAAATTTTTGATGTTTAAAAAAATCCTTCCACCCTGTGGGTTAGTTCTACCAACATTCTTGTCCCATCTGCTGGGCCAAGAGCCGGAGAAATCTTTTCCTGCCTTCCTCTCTCCTTTCTAGAGAGACCAAGGCTAAGTGGTCCTTCGCAGTTGGTGAGTTCGAGCCCCGCGTTGGGCTCTGTGCTGACAGCTCAGAGCCTGGAGCCTGATCCGGATTTTGTGTCCCCTTCTCTCTCTGCCCCTCCCCAGCTTGCACCCTATCTCTCTCTCTCAAAAATAAACATTAAAAAAATTTTTGGGGGGCGCCTGGGTGGCGCAGTCGGTTGAGCGTCCGACTTCGGCCAGGTCACGATCTCACGGTCCGTGAGTTCGAGCCCCGCGTCAGGCTCTGGGCTGATGGCTCAGAGCCTGGAGCCTGTTTCCGATTCTGTGTCTCCCTCTCTCTCTGCCCTTCCCCCGTTCATGCTCTGTCTCTCTCTGTCCCAAAAATAAATAAAAAACCAGGGTTTCCATAGATAGCAATGGGCCCCAGTCTATGAACTTATTCCTTTAAAAAAAAAAGAAAAATTTTTTTTTTAAATAGACTAAGTGGTGCCTCCAACTTTGGGCTTCAAAGTCATGCTGCTTAGGTCTAAACATCTCCATGACACTCAGGAAGGTGTGACTCAGGCTTTTCTCCATGTTCTTATCTTTAAAATGGGTTTAATAGAAATCCCAAACTCGTGGGGGTGTTGTTAAACTGAATGGTTTAACAAACCATGAAATCACGTGAAATTGTGTTTGGTACGTTATAAACACCCTTCAGAGTTAAATATTATGTGTCATATTCTGTTTTTAATGTAAATATATTACATTATTATATCAGCATGCGGGTATGGGCAATTCATCCTTAACATTATTTAATACTTCAATTTATTATGAATCCAAATGGCCAGATAGGTGAAGTAAACAATCTTCCTTAAAATTTTCTGCAGCAAAATTTACATTTGTGTCAGCGATTTCAGAGTAGTCTAAATACCTAGAGTAATTTCTTAGTCCTTAATGGAAGATTCACCTTCTTCTTTTAAAAGATCAGCAGTGGGGCGCCTGGGTGGCCCGGTCGGTTAAGCGTCCGACTTCGCCTCAGGTCATGATCTCACGGCTCATGAGTTCAAGCCCCGCGTCGGGCTCTGTGCTAACAGCTCAGAGCCTGGAACCTGCTTCAGATCCTGTGTCCCTCTCTCTCTCTGCCCCTCCCCCGCTTGCACTCTGCCTCTCTCACAAAAATAAATAAACATTAAAAAAATTTAAGAAAAGATCAGCAGCGTTTGGTCGCAGGGGAAGATTCGGGCTTTTTCTTTTTCATTAAGCCGTTACTCTGAATGGTTAGATGGCACACAGTTAGCCTCATGTTCAGCTGGTCCGTCCTTTCTGTAGATTCATGGAAAGCCGCAGATCTGCCCAGAAAGAAAGAGACGTGTGGCCATGTGTGTGCCCCCGATGTCTACACTGGGGGGCGGTACGGAGGTGGTTGGCATCACTGATGTCTTGCTTTCTGTTCTGTTACCATTTTCTTGTGCTTACCCAAATCTTGATGGCAGAGAGGAAGAAACGACTGCAGGCCACTAGGAAAGGGTGGGAGCAGGACATACCCTTCCCTGGAAGGGTCCCCAGCGCTCTTAGCCCAGTGTGGGGTCCCCATGCCTATCTCCCAGTGCTCCCGACACCTGCCTGGTCTCATCCTCTTTCCTCTCCTTCCAACCTGTGCCTATAATCCCTCAGATTCTTTCCCACTGGGGTTGAAATAATTGGTCATGTCTTAAAATACTACAGGTGGGAAGGAGGGGGGGTGACAGGGTTGTGTACTCGGACACAAATCTACGTCTGAAGCTGGCGGCAGAATTTCAGAAGGTAGCCAGGAGTTGGGAGGACAGCCCTTTACGCCTGCCCTGTACACGGCTGGCTGTCAGAATCCACCTCTGAGAGAGCTCCAGGACATCTCGAAGGAACGCTCCCTTGTTATCTCGGTTTACAGGGCAGGAGAAGAACCAGTGTATCAGAAAGTAGAATAAAGGGGGAGATTAAGCACCACCCTAAGGTGGGGGCGGTTAACAGTTCTTAGTGGCCAGTTCAACTCTTGATAGAAAAAGCCCTAAAAATTACATTCCCCATATGGACTGTGCCACTGTCCCGGTCAGTGCTGTGTCACTCGGTGTCAGATTTTTGGTGTCCTCCAGGCCGTGCCTCCCGGCTCCACTGGGCTGGGAAAGGGGCCGTGTTACTCACGGGCGGATCTGTGGCCAGGGCCCTGGTCACCTTCTGATTTCGTCTGGGACGCACTTTGCCTCCCTGCTCCGGGCTCAGGCATTACCAGGGAGTCAGGCAGATCATTTGTATCTGGAAACCCCCATCTCGGTTCTTCTGTTCTCGGTTCTCTCTTTTCGTCCTTAGAGCTTGGTAGCTATGGACAAACCTGCCACCAGACAGTAGGGAATCAGTGTAGGCCTGGCCAGTGGACATCTTGGGGCACTGTGTTCCTGCTTCTGAGCGCTCAGATACTCACATTCCCATTAAAGGAATTGTGCGAGAAACAAAAGCATTGGGTCCACAGTAGGGGATCCCTCACTGTGCACCGAAATAATACCTTGTACGAGAGGAATGTCCTATCCGAGTTTAGGATTGCCCTGGGAGCCTACAAATTCAGAGAGGGCGGGGAAGCTGATCAGAGGCGGAGCTATTAAAGCCAAGTGTGTTGGGCAGGAGACAGAATGAGGGCTTGCTGAGGGGTCTTTCCAGGGATGGGGGGCAGGTGGTCATAATGGGTGACCACCCCCTTTAGAAGCTCATGTCTGAGAAAATCCCAGGGACGTTCCCAATGGCCTTTCTCTTCCAAGTGGGAGGTGAAATTTCATGAGGACCTTGCAGATATCTGAAGGATCCTTTTCCTCACCAAAGACTGTGTTATTTGGTATTTTTTAAATAGCACCATCTGTCAGTAAGGGAAAAGCTCCGAGTTGCAATATTGATCTTGTCACTTTGGGGAACAGTTTGATATTTAGGATTATAAATAACATTTTCATTTGCTCCGTGATCGTGTTCAGGCTGTGCTTGACATCTGAGCCCAGCAATATCATTTCTTATCAAATATGAAGATGTGTACTTTTCCTGAGGTCTGAATCATGAATTCTGAAATAACATTGACACGTATGATTTACTCTGAAACCTTAACAGTTCACAGGATGTGTGCAGTTTTTCCCTGTCTTAATTAAACAGAGGACAGTGTGAGTTGACAACAGCAATACCTGCTAACATTTATTAAGCCCTAACTTTGGCTCAGGTTGGAGTTTCTGATTTAAGCCTTACAACAACGTAGTCAGGAAAACCACCATTATGACCATGACCCAGGTAAGCACAACAAAGCAGAGTGAGGCGCCCACTGCCCTGTGGCTACTGGGAGACAGAACTGGGATTTGAACCCAGGCAGGTCGGCTCCAGAGCCCATACTGTGAGCCACTCTGTTCATTTATATTTACCCCTGTATGTGTACAGCCTCCTTTGGTGTTATGCTTTCAATATCTTCTATATTTGGTTTCACATGCTTTTATTTTTCTTCTCCCTTGATCTTTACAAAAATCCTTTGAAAGACAGAGGACAAAGATTATTATCCACATCTTGCAAGTTAAAAACCTGAGGCCCAGAGATATTAAAGGATTTCCCCAACACCATATTGTAACTAACAGCAGATTAGGATTCAAATGTAGATCATCCCACTCAAATTCTTGTATCTCTTTGATTTGAGTGACACAAAATTATTACCATTATTGTCATTACTGAAAACTACTATGGTTACATTTAAAAGATAAGATAAGCTGTGTGTTTCACTGGATAGTTGGGCCGATAAAGAGAATATGTACCAAAGTTTTAGCCAGGTCTTTGCTGTAAAGCTCTGGAAGAATGTTTTAAATGGGTTTCTTTCTTGCCCTTTCTTTCTTTCTTTTTCTCTTTCCTTCTTTCTTTCTTTCTCTTTCTTTCTTTTTTTCTTCCCTCCTTCCATTCTTCTTTCTTTTTCTTTTGTTTCTTTTCCTTTCTTTCCTTCTTTTTCTTTCCCTTCCTTCCTTTCTTTCTCTCTTTCTTTTTTCTTTCCTTTTCTTTCTTTCCTTCTTTTTCTTTTCTTTCTTCCTTTCTTTTTCTTTTCTTTTCTTTCTTTTCCTTTCTTTCCTTATTTTTCTTTCACTTCCTTTTTCTTTTTTCTTTTCTTTCTTTTTTCTTTCCTTTTTCTTTTCTTTATTTCCTCCTTCCTCTTTTTCTTTCCTTCTTTTTCTTTTCTTTTCTTTCTTTCTTTCTTTTTTTTCCTTCTTTTTCTTTTTTTTTCTTTCTTAATTTATTTCTTTCTTTCTCCCTCTCTCCTTCCCTCCCTTCTTCCTTTCCTTTCTTTATTTTCTGGCCAGGATTGGGAAGTGATGGATAAATGGAATCCTTTCCTCTACTTATTCCCAGGAAAGATGCTGAAACTCATCCTCTCGTGGGGTATGTTCTCTCATAGACTAATTGTGTTCTCCTAGAGGGCATCTGATTTCCGCATAGAACTGAGACCCTGTATTTACAAGAGAAACAACAAGGCTACCCAAATCTGCCTTTCTTGCATCCCAAATCTGCCTTTCTAGTGCCATAGCTCTTAATTTCTTCATTATTTATGTATTTTAATGTGGTGCAGAATATTCCAGAACTCCACTGAGCATTAATTTAGCTTGTATGTTTTAAAAAGAAAAGGATCAACTCTTTGATATTTTCATCTCTATGTTTAGCTAAGTTTGTGTCCAATGATGTAATTCTAGTAATAGTTTCAGACACTCTCTACGTAGCTTCTCATTGTTATCATTGAGTGCCATTCTTTGGAAGGTACTTGAGTCCATCCATCAAGCAGTGGGGAGGAAAATGTACTCTTTCTTTAAGTGGCCAGCCCCACCCAGCTGTGCGTGATGATTCCACCTGAACAATCCACAGCCTTCTGCCTGTGGACGAACTTTTCTTCCACATTAGGAGCAAGAATTAGGAGACTTAGGAGGCCTCCAGAAGGCAAGATGGCACACAGTGAGATGATTGCTAGGATATTGGAAATGTCTCTCCCCTGTAAAATTATAAACATCGTAGAATAAGTTAGAGATGTTCACAGCCTATGTCCCTCCTGTTTATTTGTTGATGTCGTTTCCTGTGAATGCAGCCCCCATGTTCTAAGATTCGGGATATAGCTGCGTGAGCAAAGGATCTGAGATGATACTCATACTCACTTTTCCCCTGATTTCCTTAGGGACTATGTCCGTTTTGTCCAGTCTTGCTAGTTTGTAGGATGATTATTCCAATAGTTTCTTGTTAGCAAATCAACAATGACAGATGTTTAATTGCTGCCAATGGATTTTATGCATGATGGACACTGAGGTTTGACCATTCAATTCATTTGAAACAGATGATATTTCCACGTTGAAATGATGTCCTGTGTTTGGTATTTCCATGACATAATAGACCTGGACCAATACACCTCTGGGTAAAAGGCTGTGATTTTGAAGAAGTCATCCTAGGAACAACAGGCCAGCTCACCCTCAGGCCATCACTTTCTTTGTTGTTAGAACACTGGACAGCTTCACTGATAAAGATAGGAGTTTCAGCCTCCTTCTTTATAAATTAAGCACATACCATTGGTGGTGCCCAAAGAAAACATTACAAAATAGCAGGCATTTCAATGAGCTTGTATATATACAGGTTATCTTTTTGCCCGTTGGAGAAAACAAACGTATTCATAATTATGTCTTCCTTTAAAATGTAGTTAGTAAGAGTGCCTTCCTGCCTTTCCCTATTTTATCCAAATCATTGATATTCTTAAATTTTTTTTTAAGTTTATGTATCTATTTTGAGAGAATGAATGTGAGCGGGGAGGGGTGCAGAGAGAGAGAGGGAGAGAGAGAATCAGAAGCATTCTCCATGCACTGTCAACATGGAGCCCAACATGGGGCTTGATCTCATGAACCGAGAGATCATAACCTAAGCCGAGATCAAGAGACTGCCACTTAATCGACAGAGCCACTCAGGCGCCCCAAACCATGAATATTATTAAAGATCCCACTCCACTCCCATCTCCTCCAAAAAGCCTTCCTTTTCATTCTTATGTTCATTAATTCATTTCTCCTCTACCTTCTATTACATTTTAACTTGACATTGTACTACCCAGCACCTGACTATCATATACTCTATTTTATTTTACCCAGAAGGAAACGTATATGTTTGATCTGCCTCTCGTGTTAGGTTTTAAGTTAAAAAAAAAAATCTGCTGGCTGAAAAAATTGATCTCAAAACTAAAGAAAGGAGCCACCTTTTCTGTTCCTGTATAACAGCACGGACCCTGGCCCTGCCCCTTACCCCCACACACTCCATACTATTTACCTTCCAGAATTTACAGAGGACTGAGTTCCTAATAGATGTTCCTTAAATTCTTTGTGTGTGATTTAACTTGAAAACTGGAAGGCAATAAATTGAACAAAGGAAGAAGATATTCCAGGGGTTCAAAAGCCCCTTGGAACCCTTCAGTAGTTGTGTTTCAGCCCTTAGACTCTACTGCCATTTCTGTCTTTTGGAAGTTCTCCGAGTCAGCAAAGGGGCTCATCATTTCTGCATCCCCCAGACGGAAACCACGCAGTCTTTTCCAATATTCTTGCCTACTTGTTCCGACTTCTCTGACATTGACGTGTAAGCATGCTGGAGCCGGCAGGTTAACATCGCGCAGGCTTGTGAAGTTCCACATGCAACCACGGAGCTCCATGAATAACTAATAGAGTGAAGCAGACACCAGGTTGACTACTGACTTTGTAGTGTTTAGTCTCTGATAACACTAGCTTCGAGAGGCACGTGTGCGGGGGCACCTGGGTGGCTCAGTCTTTTGAGCATCTGACTCTTGATTTCGCCTCAGGTCATGATCCCAGGGTCTTGGGACCAAGCCCTGTGTCAGGTTCTGGGCTGAGTGTGGAGCCTGCTTAAGTTTCTCTCTCTCTCTCTCTCTCTCTCTCTCTCTCTCTCCCCCTCTGACCTTCCCCCCTGCTCATCTCTCTCTCTCTCTCTCTCTCTCTCAAATTAAAAGAAAAATATGTGTGTGCATATATTGTGCAGATATCTGCTTGAGCTATTGCATAAAAGCAGCCAGTGAACTTTTCTTCAAGCTATGATAGAGTAACTGGCAGTAAACATTCCCTTCTGGCATAAGCAGCTATCAAACCGGTAAAATGTGTGAGGCAGCTGTTATAAGGTATTGAACAACAGGCAGCACAGGACCACGGTCCTTGAGGGAAAAGAAGCCTATGGTATGAGGTTCACGACTGCCCAGCTCTCTGCCTGCAGAGCTTTCCAGAGGGACAGGAAGGTGGACCTCCTGCAAATTATGGCCTCACCGACCCAAGAAGGAGGAGGAGAATCAAATTCTTTCCTAAGAAGCATGAAATTTGCGGAGCTCTCGAATCAGGCCTTGCCGTAGACTAAGCTCATGTCTAACAAAGGAAATATCAAACCCGATATGACCCAAAAGATTCACTGCTAATTTTCCTGCTGCCAGAGCAAAACTCACTTATAAGTTAGGAACACACGGTGTAGTATCCCTGAAATATTTTATTTCATTATGGAGCACCTGGGTGACTCAGTCAGTTAAGCCCGACTTCGGCTCAGGTCATGATCCCGCGTTTCGTGAGTTTGAGCCCCGCGTCGGGCTCTGTGCTGACAGCTCAGGGCCCGGAGCCTGCTTCAGATTCTGTGTCTCCTTCTCTCTGCCCCTTCCCCACTTGTGCTCTGTCTCTGTCTGTCTCTCTCTCAAAAATAAACTTTTAAAAAAAAGTAAATAATTTTAAAACAATTACTACAGTTGAAAAAAAAAAAAAAACCAAATATGGGACCCATGATCACGGAAAATAGTCAATAGAAACAAGTCTTGAGATGACTTTGATGTTGGAATTTTCAGACAAGGACTTTAAAGAAGTTATTATAAGTATATTCAAGGAATTAAGGGAAACATGGTCATAATGAGTGAACAAAGGGACAATTGAACAGAGAAATTAAAAGCATAAAAAATTTAGAATTGAAACTATAATATGTAAAATAAAAATTCATTTGGTGGACTTAAGTATTTAGATCAAGAAAGACAGAAGAAAAGCAAGTTAATTTGAAGGCAGATCAATAACATTATCCAAACTGAGGAACAGATATAAAGAAGGGGAAAATATAATAGACTGTGTTTTCATGACAAGCAGGACGGTATTTGAGTAGTCAAAAAATACATGTAATCTGAGCTTCAAAAGGATATAAGAGAGAAAAATCCATTTTTAAAATGCCTTGAGTTTTCAATATTTGGTGCAGAAAATTAAAATAATGATTTAAGGGGCACCTGGGTGACTCAGTCAGTTAAGCATCTTGATTTAGGCTCAGGTCATGATCTCATGGTTCATGGGATTGAGCCCCGTGTTGGTCTCTGTGCTGACAGCATTGAGCCTGCTTGGGATTCTCTCTCCCTTTCTCTCCAGCCCTCACTCTCTCTCCCACTCTCTCAAAATAAATAAATATTAAAAATACACACACACACATAATTTTTTAAAAAGAAGCAAACAGTAAACATAAAAAGTGACTGTTTATATCACTGTCAGACAAGATATACTTCAGGACAAGGACTTCTGTTGAAGACAAAGACAAATATTTGATAAAAACAAATTGTTAACGTAACATGTCAGAAAGGCATAAACATAATAAATATGTATGTATCTAATAGCAAAGCTTTGAAATACATGAGGCAAAATGACAGAACTAGAGGGATTAGTGGATAAGCCCACAAATTGTTGCAGATATTAATATCCCCTCTCAATAACCAATAAAAAAATTAGGTGTAATTTCAGTAAATATTTAAATCATCTTGATCTAATTGATATTTGTAGAGCATAGCCCAACAACCACAGCATATATATTCTTTTAGAGTATAAGTAGAACTCGCACTGTGTGAAGCTCTTATATGTCTAAAATGAAAATCAGAAGATGAAATCTTACAGAGTATTTTCTTTTACTGTAAGACAATTAAATTAGAAATCAAAAACAATAAGATATTTAGAAAAAGTACAAAAATGTTTAGAAAATAAACAATACTCTCTGAACCCATGGGTCAAAGAAAGTACAGGGAAAGTTAATAAATATTTTAAGCTAAATGACAGTAAAAGCACATATCAAAGCTTTTGGTATTTAGCTAAAGTAGTGCTTGGTGGGAAATTTATACTTTTAAAGGTTTGTATTAGGAAATAAAGAAGATAACATGGATGGAGCTAGAATGTAGTATGCTAAGTTAAATAACTCAATCAGAGAAAGACAAATACCATATGATTTCACTCACATGTGGAATTTAAGAAACAAAAGGGATGAACATTTGGGAAGGGGGAGGGAAAGAGGAGAGAGGGAAACAAACCATAAAAGACTCTTAACAATAGAGAACAAACTGATGGTTGATGGAGGGAGGTGGGTGGGGGATGGGCTAGATGGGTGATGGGTACTAAGGAGGGCACTTGTCCTGATGAACATTGGGTGTTGTATGTAAGTAACGAATTACTGAAGTCTACTCATGAAACCAATATTGCACTGTATGTTAACTAAAATTTAAATTAAAAAAGGAAAAAAAGATAAAAATCAATGATCTAAATCTCCTTCAAGATATCAGAAAAAGAAATGCAAAATGAACCCTAAGCAGAAAGATGGAAAAAATATAGAAAAAAATGTCTGAAATATAAAATGCGGAAATAATAGAGACAACATACATGAGGAGAATCAATAATACTAAACTATCATGTCTCCTCAGATTGATTTATGGGTTTAATACAAGCCATTCCAATCAGGAAGTGAAAATTCCAATCAGGAAGTGAGAACTGACAAACTGATTCTAAAACTTACATAGGAATTCCAGGGAGCTGGAATGGCTAAAACGAACTTGAAGAAGAAGTACATATTTCAAGGACTTCCCCCATCTGTTTTAATTACTATAAAGTTGCAGAAGTTGAATGTGGTATTAGCATAGGTGAAGACAAATAATCAGCAGAACCTGGGTGTGTGGAATTAGACACGACACACACAGGTAACAAACAGTTGATTTTGGTTAAGGTAGGGAGGCCAGGATAAAATCATTGGGAAAAATCAGGGTACCTGGGTGACTCGGTCGGTTGAACATCCAGCTCTTTTTTTTTTTTTTAATTTTTTTTTACATTGATTTATTTTTGAGAAACAGAGTGAGACAAAGCGTGAGCGGGGGAGGGGCAGAGAGAGAAGGAGACACAGAATCTAAAGCAGGTTCCAGGCTCTGAGCAAGCCGTCAGCACAGAGCCTGATGCGGGTCTCGAACTCACAAACTGTGAGATCATGACCTGAGCCAAAGTCGGACGCTCAACTGACTGAGCCACCCAGGCACCCCGAACATCCAACTCTTGATTTCAGCTCAGGTCATGATCTCACGGTCTGTGAGATCGGCCCTGCGTCGGGCTCCACACTGACAGCAAGGAGCCTGCTTAGGGTTCTCTTTCTCCTTCCCTTTCTCTCTCACTCTCCCTCCCCCACTTCCCCAATTCGTGCTCTCTCCATGTCTCTCAAAATAAACAATGAACACTTAAAAAAAAAGGCTATTGGGAAAGATAAACTTTACCTCCTACCTCTAACATAAACAATAATGCATTTCCATCAAAAATGATTCCTAACCATAAAAGCTAAAATGATGAAACATTCAGAAGTAAACAATGGGCAATACCATAACTTTGTAAAAGACTTCATAGGCAGGAATCAAAACACACCTACCATAAAAATTGTTCATTTGGACTTCATCAAAGTAAAAATTTCTGCTCATCAAAAGACATTGTTTGAAAATGAATAGTTCCCTAACAGATTGAAAAAATATATATTCAGTTCCATATATCTGACATAGGATTTTGTATCTATAATATATAAAAAATGCCTGCAAATCAATAATTTAAAATGGGCAAGAGATTTGAACAGGCACTTTACAAAAGGAGATATATAAATGGCCAATAAGCACATGAAATGTGAAACATCATTAGTCATTAGGAAATGCCAGTTCAAACCATGTTGAGACACCTTCTCATAACTTGCTAGAATGGCTATAATCAAAAAGATTGATGATCCCATGGGCAAGGGGGGAATTGGGGGAAATCGGTGAAGGCAATTAAGAGTATACGCATCATGATGAGCACTGAGGAGTGCACAGAATTCATGAATCATTATGTTGGTACACCTGGAATTAATATAAAAGTGTATGTGAATTACACTTCAAGTAAAAGAGTAAAACACCAGGATACTTTTTTTCTGAGTCCTCTGAATCTAAGATGGAACCTGGAAGTCATATTCTTTGTGTATATATAGTGTTTTCTTTATAGTAGGTCTAATTTTTCTCTGGGTAATTTATAAGATACTTTCTTTGGTGTTAACAACAAACAAATCTATTCTACGTATGTTAATATAGATTGATATCTATAATCTTTACCGGTTCTTGCAATTATAGGTGTTTAATGCCTTCATTTATTTGTACGATTTTACTTCTATAATTTCTTTGAATGTGCAAAAATAAAGATTGGCCACACCAAATGTGAAAGGACCCAGACTCTCATACATCATTGGTGGGAGTAGGTAGTCAGTACGACTACTTTGGATATAAATCTTTGAAGGTTTCTTACAAACCTAAGTCTGTAGTTCCCAGCTGCAATCTATTGTACTCCTAGGTTCTTGCCCAAGAGCAGTGGAAACGTAAATCCACAAAAGATGTATATGGGGGGGCGCCTGGGTGGCGCAGTCGGTTAAGCGTCCGACTTCAGCCAGGTCACGATCTCGCGGTCCGTGAGTTCGAGCCCCGCGTCAGGCTCTGGGCTGATGGCTCGGAGCCTGGAGCCTGTTTCCAATTCTGTGTCTCCCTCTCTCTCTGCCCCTCCCCCGTTCATGCTCTGTCTCTCTCTGTCCCAAAAATAAAAAAAAAAAAAAAAAACGTTGAAAAAAAAAAAAAAGATGTATATGGGAATGTTTATAGCATCCCTATCCATAATACCCCCAAACTGGAAAGAGCCCAAATAACTTTCAGGAAAACAATGGAAAAATAAATGGTGCTGTATTCATACAGTGAACTGTTTGTCAGAATAAAGAAGGCTGCATTTAAAAACATTTTTTTAATGTTTTAATTTATTTTTGACACAGAGAGAGAGAGCACGAGTGGGGAAGGGGCAGAGAGAGAGAGGGAGACACAGAATCCGAAGCAGTCTCCAGGCTCTGAGCTGTCAGCACAGAGCCTGATGCAGGGCCAGAACTGATGAACCAAGAGATCATGACCTGAGCCGAATTCTGACGCTTCTCCGGCTGAGCCACCCAGGCGTCCCAAGAAGGCTGCATTTTAATGTGCATGCAGTGAGGGCGCGTCTCAGACATGAACCTCGTGTTTGGATGGATGAAGCCAGATAAAAAAGTTCATTTGCAGAATTCAGTGCGTAAGAAGCTCAAGGCCCGTGAAAGAGACCAGAACGGTGGTTGTCTGTGGCAGAGTGGGTGCAGTTGACTTGGAAGGGGCAACAAGTGACATTCTGGGGATGCTGTGAAAATGTCCTGTATCTTAGTTTGATTATATGCATTTGACTGCATATACCCAGAGAAGTACACGCATTTGCCAAAACTCAACTGTATGCTTAAGATCTGTGCACCTGCTGTATCTAAATATCATCTCCTTGGGGGAAAAGAAAGTGGGCTTATGTTGATATGTGCGTCCATTCTTTAGGCATACCAGTGGCAAAACTGGCTTACTCCATTCCTGGAGCACAGCGAGGAACAGGGTTGCCCTATGATTCATAGACATGAATCTGGAGTCCCTCAGGGGTTGTGCACCATGGTGATATGATAATGCTAATGGTCATTATCTGTTTTTGTTACTGCCTGAGATTCTGACATTCAGTGTTGGTGTTCATCCAGAAAAACGTGCGAATAATGGGTGAATAGCTGAATGAGAAGTGAAACTTTCTCTCTTCGAACATGCTAGCAAGAGACCATTTTCTGGTTGTATGTGTCAAAGACAAACATACCATTCATTTTTGGAAAGGAAATCAACTTTCTTCAGGGAAGCGGCTTTAATGTGATGAAAGAGGCAAAATAGCAATTAACCTATTAATTAACCCAGGGAAACTATTAGCCAGGGAGATCATCAAATTGCTTTTTAAAAGATTACCTGACGACAACAGAATCTGCCCAAATAATTACTTCTGCAACTATCCTGTGTTTTTCCTCTGTCTCGGAGATACTGGGGAACATCTGAATATCAAAGATTCTTGATTCACTCCTGAATATTTTCTTCGGCTTGTGTAAGAATGATTTGGCTGTGTTGCGTTTTGTTTTGTATCAGCTTAGCAGGATGGGGGGGCTTTTCCAGGACTCCAGGCATTGGTCTCTGGCTTCAGAGCCTTATGTGGGTCATTGCTCTTGGAGAATGTGCAAGAGAGTGTCCCCAGGTACATTCATGTATCACTGCACGGGCACAGAATTTTGCATATGGTTTCAGAAGGTTTGTGGGTCCCTAGAATTTTGTCTCGTATTCTCTAGGGGCTCCCTGTAGTCTGGACTGAGGACTAAGTCTATTTCTCACGCAGACTCCTCTGAAGAAGCACAGTGGCCTGCCCGCATGGACGTCTGGACGGCGGGTCTGCGTGGCGAGGGTGTGTGGGTGTGCTCGTGGCGGGCAGGCTAACGGGGTTGCTGGGGAGTCTGATCTCCTAAGACTTTGAAAAAGGCATTGCTGGCTTCCCAAGGTGCCTGTGAATTCAAGTAGGAGACAAATGGATTTCTTCCCTCTTTGTGATCCTGAGCGGGAACTGCAGAAAAACGGGCGTTTCTACCTAGTTATAAAGAAATGCCTTTTCCAAAAGATGAATCCAGTCGGCTTTATTGAATGGAGAACATGTCTGGTCTGTCTCCAAATGCAGTCTTCCCTGGTGGCTTCTGCCTGGCAAAGAGAAAAATCGGTCTCTTGACTGAAGGAGCTCTGTGTGGAGAAGAGTCGAGGGAGGTGGTGACAAGAAGAGGCAGGAGGGAAAGTTGGGGGGGGGGGAAGGTGGGGGTAGGTGGGGGTGTTCCTGGCAGGTGATCCTGGCAGCTCATGGGCTCCAAGGCTCTGCAGCTGGGGCGTTTAGAGCACCAGGTCGGGGGGTGCTGACAGGCGGTGTGGAGCCAGAAAGGCGTGCCTCCTGGACTGGGAGGACCCGAGGACACCGCGTGAGCATCCCGAGCCTCAGTTCCTCCACGCTGATGTTGAGCTGCGGGAAAGCACTCTCAGCAAAGCAGCGGGAGAGGATCCCAAGAAAGGTGTAAGGTGCCCGCCTGAGCTGGCAGGTGGCTGATTCACAAGAGCGATTTCTTTCATAAGGAAATCTACACGTGCTTTGGTAGCTTTGGAGCAGCAGGTGCTCTGGGAATGTTGGAAGAGAAGGCACTCAGGGACATCGCGGAGGCCTGAGGCTGTGACAGAGCTGACCATCTTTCAGGCTGAGGCGACAGGAAAGTTCTCCGGGTTCTGTAGGGGCAGGGTGTGAGGGGCAGCCAGTGTGGTTTGAATGAGAACAAGAAGGCTGGCGGAGTGAAATGCGTGTAAGCTGAGGCTGGCGGTGCACTGTCCCTACAGAGAGACTTATTCTCCGGGAAGAGTAGGGATGCCCCGCGAGTGGGCTTATTGGCTATAAAGTTTATAGCAAGTTTATCTACTTCGGTTGAACTGAAAATCAAGACCCTGGTGGTTCGTGGTCACATGTTGGTGGTTCGTGGTCACATGTGCTTGTGTGTTTGTGAGCGCGTCGGAGATGGAGGTGGAATGTTTGAGGCTAAGCTAATCCTCGGCAAAAATCCCTTCCCTTCGGTGGCAAGCTGGGGCTGGGGACACAAGTCTCCCCAGGCTGGGAGGGGCGCGAGTCCCCCTACCTTGCTTATTAGGACTGTAGGCATGGGTTCCATATGAAACCTACCTACTGACCCTAAGACGGATCTGCCCTGCTTTAAATCCTCCAGGTGCGGTGTGCTTTCTCATTTCCCACACCTGGACAGACGCCCCGCGCCACGAACCCCATCTACCTTCCCCCCAGCACCCACGTCACTATTCCTGATAATGACGTACGAACAAATGTCACTGAAGCTACTCCTGGTCAATCATCGCCATGTCATCAGAGCAGGAGAATTCTCAGTGTGGAGGGGTTACTCGAGAGAAAAGAACAAAATCACCTTAAAGAAGGACTGAGCCTTATGCCCAAGAACGTCCAGGGAGATGGGCGGTAAGACCAACCATCCCAAACCAGGGTGAAGGTGCCCATCTCGCCGTACCGTGGGCAGACTCAGAGAAAACTACTGTCAAGAGCGTCCTGGAGACCCACCTGCCCCCAGACATAATTCTAGAAACCTCGGTTCTTAGTGAAGGCTGCCTGATAGCTCATTTAAAAGTGGCCCCTTTTGCGTAAGGAGGATTTTAATCTGCCAGATTCAAAATGAAATGAAAATAAAATAAAAACTTAGAATGTCTCCAGTCAGAAGCCAGGTTGGAAGATGATGAAGGGAAAAGTGGGCGGCATGGGGTGAAGGGGCTGTTTGGGGTAATTAGTAAAATAATCCCAAACACCCTGTGCACGTAAACCCACGCCTGCAGAGTAGACTTCACGGAAGGTGCCAGTGAGTCCCAAGGAGGGACCAGCATCATTTTCAGAGAGACCATCTTCTACCCAGAGAAAAAAAGTGGGTAGAGTCTGTCTTTTCTCTGCAGATGAGTTTTCACTGAAAGGAACAGGAAGCACACACCAGGGTCCCCCCGCTGGGGAGGGCGTCTGAGGGAGGGTGGTGCCATTGGCCACTCTGCACCTTTCTTCCGAGTAGATGGAAATAAGCCAGGGCGAAGGGAGGTGATGTGGCTGAGCAGGAGGACAGGAGGGAAACGCACATTAACTAGGCGCTGCCTGGTGCGGCTGCCGACACACCTTCGTAAGTGTTCACGTATCTAATTCTTGCCTTGCATGCTGTTTTAAAGGTAGAAGTGATTTGACGTTTATCGTAATGGAGGGAAATATTTGCAGTTTTATAGGAACGTATACATAGGTGTGTGTGTGACTGGAATTCCACGCCATAAGCCATATTGATAATAAAGACAAGGGTGATGATGCCAGAGATGATGATGGTGAAGCTGGTGGTGATGTGCTGTCTCTAAAGAGGAACAGGGTTGCAGCTACGTTAATAGATTATCTCATTGATTCAGCACGACAGTCCTTCCCAGCCGCTGTTACCGTCCCTTTGCTGTAGTTGAGGAAACGGGGGCTTAAAGAGGCCGGTGAAGTTGCCCGGGATGACCGCGTTTGCCCCTTCCTGTGCCCATTCTAACCGTTGTGCCCGTCTAGCTGTATCTGTGCCCTGACCTCTCTTGAAGGGCGAGCCTCCTGTTACTTTTTTAAATTTTTTTGAATCTTTATTTTTAAGAGAGAGACACAGAGTGCGAGCAGGGGAGGGACACAGAGACAGGGAGACGCAGAATCCGAAGCAGGCTCCAGGCTCCGAGCTGTCAGCACACAGCCCGACGTGGGGCTCGAACTCACAAGCTGTGAGACCATGACCTGAGCCGAAGTCAGATGCTTAAGCGACTGAGCCACCCAGGCGCCCCATGAGGCTCCTTTTAAACTGTTGCTCGTTCCCTTTGTGCCATCACGAAGCCACATCTAAAGCATCTCCTTGCAACTCCGGGCGTTGTAGGTGTAACTAGAGGTAGGTTTATTTTGTGTTTCTGTCTATAGGTTTAGTTTGCCACTTAATGTATCTTCTAAGAAAAATCAAAGCGGGAAGCCTGCCTTCCATAGATGTGAACTCGCAGTCTTAATTGCCCAAGATGCTTCCCTTGGCCGTTGTGGGGGGCGGGGGTGGGGGTGGTTTTCCAAGGACGGACGCCGGTCATGGTGTGTGTCAGCACGAGGGCACGGTTAGAAGACCCAGGAGCAGGGAGGTGAGTAGAGACAGTGGTCACATCTTCACTGGGTTAGGAATTAAACAGGAATAAGAGCTCCGATGAGGGAACATAAGTCACATTTTACCGAGTGCGAGGGCTCGAGTGTGTCTGAGGTGAGGTTCTGCAGGAAGATTCCAGATGGGAACAGGAGGGTGTGGAAAGCTAATGAGAGAGGACTAAGTGTGGGAGGAATCCATTATGGAGGAGAAGGGAACGTGCCACTGCGAAGCTAAAGAAAAAGAGAGTGATTAAGAGGACCATATGGACCAAAAAATGCAAGGTGTATGAAAATTCCTCACGATACCAACATGTGAGTAAAGGCTGTGCTCACAGTTTGCTGAGGGCAGCGAATCTGTTGCGGTGAGAGAGTGAATGTCGGAGTGTGTGTGGGGGGGAACGGAGGGATGACAGAGGAGGGGGTGCAGCTGAAGCCTGAGGGAGCTCCTTCCCTCCCCCCACCCACCACGTTAGAGAAGAGTTGAAGGTCAGATTCTAGAAACTGAGATCCATTTTCTTAGGGGCAGTGTGAAGTGCTGAAAGGTTTTATGAACGTGCCGGAGCCCAGAGCAGATAGACAATTAGAACTCTTTGAAGGTTGACATGGCAGCAGGCTTAGATGAATTAGATCCCCAAAGTAAGGACAGAGAGCCAGCCTAAGTGGGCGATTTGGGGATGTGCAGATATCCCCCAGAACTGGGGCAGGGGGCGCAGAGGAGGGACAGCCAGAGCCTGGGGGGGGGGGCAGGCAAAGAGCCTCACCTCACTTCGTCTGTCCCCGGGGAAGAAGTGTCCCCACTCATCGTCCCCCCTTCTTTCTCAAGCCTGCCCTCCCTGCTAGTGCCTGGATGTCTGGTCCCTTCCTAGAACAGACACTAGATGTTTCCAGAATTTTTATTTGTTGTTATTTTTTTAAAGAAGTTTTTAAAGTTTATTTATTTTGAGAGAGAGAGAAAGCACAAGCAGGAGGGGGGCAGAGAGAAACAGAGAAAGAGAATCCCAAGCAGGCTCCTCACCATCACCACGGAGCCTGATGGGGGGGGGGGGGGGGCTCGAACCCACAGACTGTGAAATCATGACCTGAGCCGAAGTTGGAAGCTTAACTGACTGAGCCGCTCAGGTGCCCCGATGTTTCCAGAATTTTTAGGCCATGGTACTTGAAAGTTCTTTGGCTTCGTGATGCTTTTACACTTAAAATACAACAGAATACAGTAGATGCTTACCATAATGGGAAAGAACGACTTTCAGGTGAGTTGTAACGCCTGGCTTCTACACCCCATGAATGCTTGCAGTGGTATTTCATTTGCCATTCTTACATTATCATGCCTGTTTCACCACCTGTAACATACGAATAGAGTTACCCGCTCTCTTTACCAGCTTCCCAAGGACCACCTGAGATAAATACATGGAAACATACTGCGAGGAGCACAAAATGCTTGAAAACCTACAGTGTTATTTTGGTAAGGATCAAGGAAAACCGTAATTGTGTCTGAAATGTAAGAGTTGATAAAGGAAAGATATATGCTGCTGTAGACTCTGACATAATCTAATTAAAGTCTGACTACAAGGAGAGGAATCACTTCCTGATGAATTATGAGACCCAATTTATGGAATAAATTATTGGACTAGTTTTTAAAAAGTCCAAGAGTGGTTATAATTTATCTTGATTAGTAGAAAGGTTTCATAAACTAGAGTATGCAACACATTGATCCGCCCAGCAAGTGCGCTGTGCGGGGACACTGCACACGCCAGACATCCCTCGCTTGGTGGAGGGCGGCTCAGCGGCTTGGCGTGTTTTCATCACAGTCATGGGACAGAACGGGAGCTGGATGTCATGATGGAAAACGATCAGTCTGCGTGACGGGTGCAGAGAAGTGAAGCATGACATTTGAAAACACATTTCCTCCAACCATCTTGAGAGATCTTCGAACCAGAGCTCACCCACGCATCTGTATTCTCCAAATTCTAAAGCGAGCCACTACAGATTTTTGGTCTTGGCCCCCCGTGGCTTTGTCTTCGGATGCTCCTGTATCTGATTTTCCTCTTCTGCTCGGGCCAGAACCAAATAAGCAGCAGGAAACCGTGGGACTATCACATTGCAGTAACCCCCTGTTAGAGACGTCACTGTGGAAAGAAGAGAAAATGAGAATCTGGGTTCTCGATAGGGTGCTCTTGATTCACACGCGATAACCCCAGATGCACTTCAGATGTTCGGCCTCAGGTTGTGGTGACGTGTGAGGAAGGGTTCCAGCTTGGAGTTGCCACCATATTCCTTCCCATCCTCACTTCTGGGAGGTCAAGTGTATTTAGCAAACACCAGGCTGAAGACTGTTGGGATAAAGTATTTCTCCCTTTCTTTACCAGAATATGCCCGAAGACATCCTCGCCCCTCTTTTTTTAGGGGGATTTATTTAATTGTTGCTTTATATTTTCTTTACCACAAGTGTGAATAAACACCTTCATGCATACTATTTTGGACATTTGAAGGGAGGGTATTTTTTTCCCAGTTTTATTGAGAAGTAATTGACCTAAATCGCTGTGGAAGTTTAAGGCATACGACGTGATGGTTTGATTGACTATATGGTGAAGTGATTATCGCAGTAGGTTTGGCTAACATCTGTCATCTTACACAGATGCAATAGAAAGAAAAAAAAGAAGGAAGCCAAATTCTCCTGGAATAAAAACACTAGGATTGACTGTTAACTTTCTCATATGCCACACAGCAGCGTCAGGGGCCACCGTCATGAACGTTATATCGTTAGCGCTCATTTATCTTGTAACTGGAAATTTGCGTCTTTGCCCCACCTTCCTGCATGCTTCAGCAGGGCAGTGTTTATGGCGCTCACCTTGACCTTTCTAATGAACCCTCTCTTTTGGTGCCTGGGCCGGGCAGCACTGTCTCATCTGCCCTCGGGGTTTCATGCCCACTGTGACGTGTGCTCACTCTGTCCTCAGAAGGCACAGCTCTCATTTGGAATACTCAGACTCAATGCCCTGCACAAATGGAGAAGAAGTCCAGTAAGGTACAGGTGATACTTCCAGGCATCTGAGTACGAAAGCCACGCATGGAGAAATGGCTTGCATGTGTCAGTGGAGTAAATGGCAAAGTGGTAATGACCTCGTTTGGCTGCCACTGGTTAGAAAAGGTCCTTGACCTCCACCCAATTCATTTGTTTCCATGCATGTTAGCCTGTTCTCTCCTCTGTTTCCCAGGAACACGTATGGAAGGGCAAATCACTTGACATCATTTCTAGGTGTCCTTTCCTTGTGTCGCGGTCTCAAAGGCCGAGAAGGCAAAGGGATCCTTGAAAATTACACATAGGCTCAGGTAGGAAGGGAACTTAGAGAAAGGATGGGTTGGAAAGGTGTTGAGAGGTGGGATGAATTGAGGTCAAGAAGTGCCCCACTTTGGGCACCTGGCCAAATGACTTCTCTCGCTTTTGCGGGATGGCCACTCCTTCAAAGTACCTAGAATGGGGGCACAAAGTCAAGAAATGTATAGATACTCTGCTTTAACAAACCACATATATTCCTAAAAAATCTCCACATGATGCAAAAATCACTCAGTAAAAACCGCAGCGTTCATGGGGTAAATGGGGCAGAACACTCAAATACTTTGTCATTGACACATAAAGAAAAAGCAGGAGTCTCGTGGAAACGTTAGCACAGTTTTATATGTGTCCAGAGGTTAAGAATCACATAAAACCTATGATATCTTTGATATGTATGGCACTTTACCTTGAATAAGACCTGGAGTTTGCCTGGAGGAGTGAGCGCCGGAAGGATTGTCGTTGGCAAGACATCACGCAGAGGTGGAAGGTAGGAGGGGTGTCTGAAATCAGATGGAACTTTGTGACAAGTTATGGGTGGGTGTGACTCAAGACGGGTCGTGGATGGATGTTGCTTCCATGGGTGAGGGTGAGTGTGTGTGTGTGTGTGAGTGTGTGTGTGTGTGTTCCTAAGGCTCAACTCAGCTACACACATTCACCTAGTGTTTCCTACAGACAAAGTCACACCTAAGCAAACACAAAATATGCTCACATTGTTCCCCAATAAATGCATTCAAAGTCACGTTTTCAAAACAAGCATTTTAGCAGAGCTGATGGCACACAGGTCTTCCATCGGAGGAGTTTATGATCTTGTTCAGAATAAAATACGGATAAGCAAGAAATACTGCATTATGAATTGTCAAACTGAATACACGTGTCGTGGAAAGGGAGGGCTCAGTGAGGTAGTAAGGGAGGTTTTCTTGCAGAAGGTGACTCTTGAAGAAATGCTCTAAGCAAATTCACAGGAGTGAAGATAAATGAGTGGGAAGGTCAGGGAGAGATCAACTCAGGGGCAATGGGAAGTAAGGTCAACTAAGTGGTTTTGGACAGAAGCTAGAGTGGCCATGGTGGCCATTGAGTGGCATCTCAATCAGAGAGTTTTTTAAAAGTTTGGGTGCACATGGAATCTGCAGTACAGACGGGGGGGATGCACATTTACAGAATGCAGGCCACCATTCCGTCCCTTCCAGGCCACCCTATTCACTTCTCAAGCAGCAACATTCTCTGAGTTCCTGTAAGTGTCAGACATTGCCAACAGCTGAGGTCACGGCTGTGAACACAGAAGCCAAAATATCTGCCCTAAGGGGTTTATGTCCTAGTAGAGGAGAGAAACAACAACACAGTAGGGAAATGACAGGATTCCAAGTAGTAAGTAAGGGCTGGGGGCTCAATGGATAGGGGACAGGGAACAATGGGTTTGTGTGGGAAGGTGGCTTTTCCAGAGAGGGCGGCCAGAAGTCTCTTCTCTAAGGGATCAGCATTTGAATATAGATGTGGCCTGTGTGGGGTGGGGAACAGGTCTGGAAAAGCTGGTCCCAGCAGAGGAGACAGAAACCAAAAGAAAGCTGGTAGGCTGGAGCGGAGAGGGAGGGGATGTGGGGAGAGGTTGTAGAACCAGCAGGGGCCAGACCCCATAGTGGCCTCAGTCCATGCTCAGGAGCCTGGGTTCTGTTCTAGTTCCTGTAGGAAGCTACTGGATCATTTTGAGCACAGTGTGTCACGATCCAACTCACTTTTTTTTTAAGATCATTTTGTTTGTGTGTGGAGAGTAGTCCTTAGTGGGTGAAAGTGGAATCACAAACCTGGGTTGGAGAGAGGTGATGGTGGGTTGGGCCAGGGTGGTTAGATACAAGCATGGTCAAAAACTGGGGGAAGAAGAGAGAGTGAGAGGAAGGAAGGCAGGAAGGATGGAGGGAAAGGAGACAACCAGATCCCAGATATATTCTGATAGTAAAATCTTGAGAACAGTGCCCTGTGACGGGGACCACCATGACAAGGGGAGAGTTAGGGGCTTGCTTGTGTCACCTCAGAACTGAGGCCCTAACCCGAAGACTTCAGACTGTGACTGCATTTGGAGATAGGCCCTTTAAAGAGGTGACTTAGGAAAGCAAGACCATTAAAGTGGCCTTGATCTGATCAGAATGATGTGCTGATGAGAAGAAATTTGGACACAGAATGAGACAGCATGTCTGCACGCCTACAGAGGAGAGACCCTGTGAGGACACTGTCTAGTCTGAGAATCTGTTCACCAGTGAGAAGGGCTAGCCAGAACTTTGGTTTTCTAAGATCTCTGTTCCAATTTGGGAAGGCCTCAAGCAACCACGGAGGAAAATAATCGCCATGTTGATCATCAACACAATAGAAAGTCTAGAATAAGAAAACCATCCCTCTATCTTTCTCGTGGTTATTGTCTATTACAGGAGAAAAGTACCTGGAAGAATAAAAATGATTGGAAGAACAAAGGGGAAAAAGAGTCCACAGAAGCTTCAGGGTGACTCAGACTGAGCCTAATCAAGGGAAGGAAGATCGGCCCGCGAGTTGCTCAGCGTGCTTTTCTCTTACTGGAATAAAGTCCTTACCTTCAAGATTAGGAAGCCAGCCAGGACAGGTTCAGTTCTTTTTATATATGAACAATTTTTAATTCCATAGCCGTTTGGGGAAAAAAAAAACCTGAGTAATCATCACCTCAATGATAGAAGCTAGATCAGCCTCCCACAAGTCTGCACCTTTAGAAAACTGGATAGAAGTAAATAGACACAGAGATGTGAGATTGCATGACATTTTGACTAATAGGCTTCCACTCTGGGTGCTTCATTAATTCCTGTCTACACATCTATTTCTGAACTTCCTCCTACAGTGCCTCCCCTGTGCTAGCCTCAGACCAACGACTCATGGCTTTCCAAACATCCCTCCATTATGTTCTTTTTTGGGAGGTCTGTGAGGACTGGTATGAAGGGGCTTGCTATAAATACAATGGAAATAACTTGCATGGCCAACTAGAGCTCCCAGGAGGCCCTGCTCTTTGACACAATTAAGGCTCATTAAGGTTATGTTGTGCTGAAGAGTGGCCTTCTCATGGGGTGTGAGATGTGCATTTTATTTAAATATATTTACACTGAGTTCAACTATTCCCCAGTCTCATTATGTATAATGCATTGACTAATGAAGAAATCAAAACATGACATGCATAAAATCCGTAGCACAGTTTTCAAACTCTGAAATCTTATTTGGTAGTACAGAGAAGCACCCTTTAGGTCAGAATGCAGAGTTCGTGGGTGTCACATGGTAGGTAAGAAGCTGGGCTTCAAAGTCACAAAGAGCTGGGTTTAATCTTTGTTCAACCTCTCACTCGCTGTTACTTTGGACAAGCTACCTCTCTTTCTAAGCCTATTGCCATTTGGAAAATGAGAAATAACAAAATCTATCTAGTAAGGTTTTACTGAAGATGAAAATTGCATTATCCAAAGCTTTGCACACTGCCTGGCATAGAATGAGGAGGGGCCAGAGTGGTTGCTGTGATGACCAGGATGATGATGGTGAAGATGGTGATGATGAAGATGATGTTGATTATTATGAAGACAGTGATGATGATCATGGTGGTGGTGGCATTGATGATGATGAAGGTGATGGTGGTGATGATGAGATGATGATGATGCTGATGATTGTGGTCACATGATGGTGATGATCGTGATGGTGGTGGCGTTGATGATGATGAAGGTGATGGTGGTGATGATGAGATGCTGATGATGCTGATGATTGTGGTCACATGATGGTGATGATCATGGTGGTGGTGGCGTTGATGATGATGAAGGTGATGGTGGTGATGATGATGAGATTATGATGATGCTGATGATTGTGGTCACATGATGGTGATGATCATGATGGTGGTGGCGTTGATGTTGATGAAGGTGATGGTGGTGGTGATGATGATGATGATGATGATGATGAAGGTGATGTTGATTATTATGAAGATGGTGATGATGGTCATGGTGGTGGTGGTGGTGGTGATGATGATGATAGTGTTGATGATGATGATGGTGCTGATATTTAACTTAAAAATTTTTCTCTGAAATATACCATAAACTTAAAATTATTGTGGCCAGAGGACTTTCTTACATCATCAGAAAAGGGAGATAGGAAAAGAAAAACATTTGACTCTATTATAGTACATTACTTAGGCTGTATTGTATTTCTTTTAAAAAGATATGTGCAAGTACATATTCTCTCAAACCTCACACTTTTTCAATCTGGCTTTTTAAAACATTACTTTATTTGGGTCCTGTGTTTAACGAGAGATAAGACAAAATAACAGGAAAAAAGAGTTCCCTAAAAGTGCAACATTATTCAATGGCATGGTCAAGAGAGAGGTTGGGGGGCCCCATGTGAGGTAAGTATCTGTAACTGCTAAACCACAAAGAGAAGTTACAGACTTGCACTACCCACCCCACACCATGCCTATGGGTAGCTGACTAGGATGAGGTTTCAGAAGAGAGGATGCTCTCCTTCCTCCCCGAGAACCTGGGCCGATTCACTAAACAGGACCTGACTTGTAGCTTCCAAACAGTACTTGCGGGTTGAAGGAATGGATGTGTAAAAGAACAAAGAAAGCAATTTCAGGCATGCCCTCAATATGGGGACGTCCTTGAAATCAATCCATCCTTTCGAGGAGCTTGGAAGAGTCAAGGTCTTATTCACCAAGGCTCAGACTCTGAAAGAAGAAACGAGGAAGATTATTTGTCCTTTCGGGACACCTGGTCAGAGATGTGCTGGACACTAAGGCCATCAGTCAACCGATAGCACTGGCTGGGCCACTCACACCGGGAATCTGGACAAGTCAGTCTGCGTGGGTGAGCCTGATTTCAACCACAAGTTCCCAAAGTGGTTTTGAGGACCCTGGGGCTACCTGTGACTTTTTAAGGAGGTCTGGAAGGTCAAAACTATTTTCCTAATAAAACCAAGATTTTATTTGCCTTTTACACTTACATTATTTCATGAATATGAAAACTTCATTAGAGTCTGCCTGCATTGCAACTAATCTTGTTAAGTTTTGGTGCAGTTTCAAAGAAGAGTGTTTGCAATTATCCAAGAAGGCAATTAACATGTCCCCTTTTCCAACTACATATATGTGTGAGGGCTTAGTTCCTTCATAGACTTAAAGTAATATGTTGCAACACATTGAAGGCAGATGTCAGAATCCAGCTTTCTTTTATAAAGGCAGATATTATTGAGATTTGCAGAAATTTAAAGCAATGCCAATCTATCACTGTATTGTTAGAAGATAAGGGTTATTTTTCATAACATGTTAATTATATCAACATATAATGGGTTTTTTTTTTAAGTAAACTAATGAAAAGATGTACTTAAAATGTCTTATTTAGGGGCGCCTGGGTGGCTCAGCCGGTTGGGCGTCCGACTTTGGCTCAGGTTGTGATCTCAGTTTGTGAGTTCGAGCCCCGCATTGGGCTCACTGGTGTCAGCGTGGAGCCCACTTTGGATCCTCGGATCCTCTGTCCCCCCTCTGTCTGCACCTTCCCCGCTTGCACTTTCTCTCAAAAATAATTTTAAAAAGTCTTATTTAATGTTTTAATGTGATATATAATATATAAGATATGTATTACATTATAATATATATACCTCATATAATATATATGTCCCACATAAACAAAATCTCTTTGAGTTTCTCAATAACTTCTAAAAGTATAAAAAGGTCCTGAGAAGAATTGTGTTTGAAAGACACTGGATTAGATTATCAACTCTAAAATCCTTTCCAAGCCTGAAATCTTTGGTTCTAAAACATACCCAGCCCTCAGTATGTTCCACAAGGATGAGCTGTGAGTGTCCTTGCCCTCAGTGCCACCCAGACATTGTTAGAGAGACGGACATCTCCATGAGGGGGTACATTAGACAGCCCAGCACCAAAGACTCAGTTGTGTGGCTCTGACAAGGGGCCTGTGGGCAGCCGGGCTTGCTGAGGTGGCTTCTCCTTTGACTTGGGTTATTTTCTCTATGAGGATGTGCTGTGTTCTCAACCGAATGCTTCCATAATAATAATAATAATAATAATAATAAAATGTTTTAAGAAACTTTTTATTGAAACCAATTATGATCTCAGTAACCTAATTTTCAACACAATGCTGGACCTAGTGATGTGAATGGGCTACCTTAGAGCTTTTAAAACTGCCCTGTTTTTTATTGCTTTGACACAAGGTTGGTCTTATCACTTGATAAGGCCAATTAGCAGATGAAAAGGCCTTAGAGGTGGTCAGTCCTGGGATAGCTGACTCAACCACCTCTATCTAACAGGACACTGAGCAAGTCCTCTATTGTGTGAGTCTTAAATTTTATTTATTTATTTATTTAAAAAAAATTTTTTTTTTCAACGTTTATTTATTTTTGGGACAGAGAGAGACAGAGCATGAACGGGCGAGGGGCAGAGAGAGAGGGAGACACAGAATCGGAAACAGGCTCCAGGCTCTGAGCCATCAGCCCAGAGCCTGACGCGGGGCTCGAACTCACGGACCGCGAGATCGTGACCTGGCTGAAGTCGGACGCTTAACCGACTGCGCCACCCAGGCGCCCCTTAAATTTTTTTTAATGTTTATTTTTGAGAGAGAGAGAGAGAGAGAGAGAGAGAGAGACAGAGCATGAGTGGGGGAGGGGCAGAGAGAGAGAGGAAGACACAGAATTCCAAGCAGGCTCCAGGCTCTAGAGCTGTCAGCACAGAGCCCGACGCGGGGCTTGAACCCACGAACTGTGTGATCATGACCTGAGCTGAAATTGGATGCTCAGCCAACTGAGCCACCCAGGCGCGCCCCCCCAATCCTTCTGTGAATCTTAAAACAATCTGTAATATTGAGATGTTAATTGTCGTTTTCAAATCCTGTAGCCTGTGCCTTGTGCTCTAAAAGACGCTTCGTGTAGGTTATTGATCTAATTGTCAGAGACGCACCGTATCGCGACATAGTGATCCTCGTTCTGAAAGTGGGGAACTGAGGGTCAGAGGACCAAGTGGTGACCAAACCACACAACTGCTAAGTGGGGAGCCTGGCGTCTCCTCCAGCTGTCTGGTTCTCAGCTCATGACTTCCTGACCACTGAGTTTTCGGTGGTCCGCTTGGGGAGTTTCTGGGATGATTGAGGAAACAGTTTGCAAAGTGCCCATAGTAGGTGCTGGGTGCACAGTAGGTGCTCAGTCGATCTTAGTTCCCCTGCTCTGCCTGGCTCCTGGGTCACGTACTTTGTAGAATCAGTGTGCCATCAAAGCAAGGTTAGCCACCTGGGACCCAGGGGAAGAAGTCTCCCCTTTGAGGGTTCTTGCTTGCTGCCGTGCTCAGCGGGCATTTGCTGGTTAATCTGTGGGTGTGGCATTGCAGTTAACAGTCTCTGGGATCATGGACGAATTTCTCAGTTTTTCTCAGCTTTGGTTTTCTTTCCTCTAAAAGAAGGCATTTGGACAAAATTACCTTAAGACCTATAGAGTGTATTCAAATCTACATTGTACTGGTGCTCAGTTGTTGTTTTTTTAACAAACTTCGTAGTTTCAAGAAATAAGGGTGTTGTAGTGCTTCAGTGTTTACCTCAAATCCCAGAGGTACAATTTGGAGATTTGCATCACAGTTACAGATATGTGATGTTTAAGAAAAGCAGCAAAATATATCGGCTCTTTCATAATTCCTAGGCATCTGGTATGAAATTGATGTTATAAAAATGACTCCTTCTTCCAGTGCTAAACCCTAAATAATGAGAAATGATACAAAGGAAATAGACCTCCCGGTGAGTAAGTAGAATGAATGACTGTCCTCACTGCGATTGTTTGGGTGTGTTTGAAACTGTGGGCTCACCACAAAGGCTTTCATTTCATGCTTGCTTTCCTGATTAACTAATTCCCATCTCCCCCTTCAAATTAAAGGGGGAAGATTAAATTCAGCATGTTGAAAGAAGAACATGGTTTTATTCATACATTGTTAGTTTCCCATATTTGCCATGTTACATAATCATTAAGTGTATTTAATCACATTGCGGGTGAGTTAAAGACACTGCCTCATCATCCAGTTTTGCAGCAGGTGCTGTCATTGGCCTTACGTCATCTGAGAAAATCCGATCATTGCTGTTATGAACCGATAATATGGGAAAAACCATTTTGAATCGATAGAAGGAAAAAAATCACTTTCCTGAAGACAAGCGACAGGCAATATATTTAGGCTGTGCAGCAACAGCTCAGATCATAGAATCTGGAAGCTAGTCGGGGGTCAGAGCACCAGGCACCATGGTCCTTCCAAGTACCTGAAGGTGAACGGCTTGTCCAGCTGCCTGGTCCTCCTGAGGCTGCCCAGGTTCTAGACTGAAACGTCTGGTGCATTCAGTGCCGGAGGTACATGAGGTTTTTCCCTGAAAACAGAAGGACCCAGCCTCCGTGTGGCACAGTTTGTAACCAGAAGGGGGAGTCAGGTGAAGGTGCGCTGACGCAGGGGAGGAGATGGTTTTCCCTGTGAAAACAAGCACGCAGGTGTCCCCATCCACCTGTGCCTGATGCTGATGAGGATTCCGGCCGGGCTCTGCATCCCGAGGACGTTTCCAGTCCTTCTGCACGCGTGTCCTTCCACCCACATCGCCTCCTGGCCCTTGTAGGTCAACTCTCCTTCTATTGCAAACCTCCATTTCCAAAAGAAAAGGGACTCATTAAATCGAGTAGAAGGGATATGTTGCAATAATAGTGAGCTGTGACTAAGGCCTGGGTTCATGGGTAAGCTCTTTTGTGGGAAGTTTCCCAGGGTCCCTGGATATCTGCTTCCGTTATTCCAGCTCAGAAGACTAGAGTCTTGACTGATCAGAGGGAAGACAGTTCAGAAAGTAAAGCTCCAGAAGCAGTCTATGTAAATTACCCATCTGTTTTGTTTCTGCAGAGTTTAAGGATTCAACAGCTGTCCACTTATTTGTCTGTCCGATCAGAGAGGTTCCACGACTTCTTTCTGGGGTAGCAGACGGGGAGGGGGCAAGGAGGCAAGTTGTATCACTGGGGGCGGGGGGCAAGCAGGAAAAAAATGTGTCGAAATTGGAATGGGTAGGTGTAGGATTCTCCCATCAAATGACACAAAAATATTCTCAAACGTTGGACCTAGAAGCAAAGTCAACATGCCTAGAAGGAAGAAAAGTGCTACAGAGTTGGACAGTGTGATTTAATGAGAACTGGAGGTATTTCTGTCTCCACGATTCCCTGCCATATATTTGCTCTTCCGAAGACTGACTTATTAACAAGACGCTTTGGACAAAATCTGTACCAAAGCCCTTAGGTTATATCAAAGGACTCCCATACTGGCTCTCCTGGTTTGAAAGTAAGAGTTCTCCAAATTCCCTCTACATCCAGTCTCTTGATACAATCTGTATTTCCTTGGATAGATGATTAGCTTCTTGAGAACAGGTACCCGGATTTATTCACCCGTGAATCCCCGGCCGCTTAGCGCAGTGCTTTGAACCGAACCGAACGTCTACGTAAGTTCCATCTCTTCTGCTAAGATAGGCCTGTGTGCAGCATCCATTTTTGACGGCTTTCTCCTGATATTTACTTTTAATTAAATGGAATGTTCATCAAAGTAAAAAACACGCTTCACTTAGTCCATTACCTCAGACTACAGAGAACACACCTCTGCTACTTATGGCCCTTTGGGGACAGCTGTGAATTGAGTTTCTTATACTTTATTAGCGTAATTGAAACGGACATTAATCCAAAGGGAGGCATTTTGTACACTGCCTGGGTAAAAATCATATGAAAGTGGCTTTGTCTATAGCGTGCGGGCTACTTAAATTTCACCTCGAGATTCACGACTAAGCACACAGCCAAACTTTCCTTTTCGGACTTGGAATTTGATTTTGGAAATTGTGGGATCTCCGGAATTTCACTGAAGTTCATTTCCGGGATCTCATTGTAGGTGAGCAGTGCGGGGGCAGCCAAGCAGGAGTGTTTCTGGGGAGAAATACACACAGATACTCACAGCCCTTGGGAAACAGGGCTTAGAGAAAGAACCCCAGATGGGTGGGAGGTGGCTGTCGCGCTGACGGCCCCTCGCCCACTGTCAGTAATGGGATGATGAGTGGGCAGGTGTTCCTGTGGTTTCCCCCGCCCCATATGGCATCCAGCCCCGAAACCCTCAGGCCTTTGGGGTTTTCTGTTGTATGGAGCCCCCAGGAATTCTGCTTCGCAAGACGACTTTCTCCCAACCAGGAGCCCAGCGGGATTCATGTGCTCTGAAGCGAATGCACCATTTCGTTTTGTTCCCAGCAGAGTCTCTTCCGCTATTTTCCTCACAGAGGACTCTGAGGTATATTTAACCTCACTTATTGAGAACACAGAAGAGCTTCATTGATCTGTGGACACGATAAGTGTTGGATGCTGCTCGCCTCACACTCTCTTTGTCCCCAGGATCTTTTGATCTGTATGGATTTGAGTCCCACCGATTGGAGATTCCCAATACTGAAGGGTCCGCCTCCCCGCCACTAGTTGTGTGACACACAGCAAAAGAGTGGCAGAAGCAGAACAGAGAAAGGGGAAGAGCTTCCAGTGGAGGGTCGGGGCCAGAAGAGCCATCCCCCCAGAGACAGTAGAGGTCAGTGATGAATGCCAGCAAGCTCTCTATTCTGAGGCATTTCTCTCCCTGTTGTGATGACCATTTGCTTTAAAATGGTCAAGTGATGGGGCACCTGGGTGGCTCAGTTGGTTAAACGCCTGACTCTTGATTTTGGCTCAGGTCATGATCTCATGGTTAGTGAGTTCGATCCCCGTGTCGGGCTCCCACGTGACTGTGTGGAGCCTCTGCTTGGGATTCTCTCCCTCTCTCTCTGTCCCTTCCTCCTTGTGTGTGAGCTCTCTCTCTCTCTCTCTCAGCTCCTCAAAAATAAATAAATTAACTTAAAAATTTTTTTAGATTGTCAAGTGGCAGTTACCCATATTTGGGGGCAGTGCTTTTTTTTTTTAACTGAAACAAAATACATTCTTATCGGTGCATAATTATCTATGTAACAATACACCTTGCTGGGGCGCCTGGGCTTAGGCAGTTGAGCGTCCAACTCTTGATTTTGGCTCAGGTCATGATCCCAGGGCATGGGATCGAGCCCCACATCAGGCTCTTCACTGAGCTTGGAGTCTACTTGGGATTCTCTCTCTCCCTTTCTCTCTGCCCCTCCACTGCTTATTCTCTCTCTCTCTCTCTCTCTCTCTCTCTCTAACAAAAAAAATACACATTTTTCTATAAGATTACAAAAAGAAAAGAGAATGATTGTCTTCACGTCATGTGGGCTATTCGATTGTGTCCACTTTTATGAATAAGCAGCATATTTCAAATTACAATTCCAAAGTCAAGTATACACGGGTGTTTTTTTTTTCTTTTTGTTGTTTTGTTTTAATGAATGAGATTGAGGGGACAGTGGTTTGTTCCTTGGAATGATTTTTCTTGAGATGTAGCCAGGACACTACGGTCAGATTGGCTCAAGTGGAAAGACCTAGTTTTGGGGCACCTGGGTGGCTCCGTTGGTTGAGCATCTAACTTTGGCTCAGGTCGTGATCTTGCGGTTCATGAGTTCAAGTCCCACCTGGGGCTCTGTGCTGACAGCTCAGCCTGGAGCCTGCTTCAGATTCTGTGTCTTCCTCTCTCTCTCTGCCCCTCCCCTGCTCCTGCTCTCTCTCTCTCTCTCTCTCTCTCTCTCTCTCTCTCTCAAAAATAAATAAACATTAAAAAAAAATCCTAGTTCTGGCAGCAGCAACACCGAGGAGAAACACTGTACCCCCGTGGACAGGTCTGTGGATCTGTGGTCCTGTTCACTCCCGCCTTCCCTGCTCCTCTCCAGAAAGCCAGGTCACCAGAGTGTCTCGTTGAGAGGCGGCTATGCCGCGTGGTAGTGGGAGTCATGGCCTCGGGAGGTGGGGTGGTCTCTGTGCCTGCTCTCTCACTGGGTGAGAGAGGACCCAAACACACAGCTTGGTGACTCACCTCCAGGGCCCTTTTCAACTGTGGAATTCTCCAGCTCTTTCCTCTACCCGAAGCTCCTCCGTGTAAGATGGAAACCTCATTCCCATTGGTAAGTTCCGATCAGCGTTTTGATGGGGTCCCTGGCTCCTCTGTCGTGACCCTGTTCTCGAGTCCCAGCAATGCCAGCAGCACTCTTCCCCTGGAAATAGGGCAGCCAGTCTCCCCACAACAGGGGTGGGGGAGCCAGTTCCAGCTGCAGCTGGGTTGAGCACGAGCCCGCTGCTTTGAAGGGCTTAGGCGCCTCCACTCACCCCTTGACCATCTGCATGGCCGCTGACGACTCTGGCCTCCTGACATCCAGAAGTGTTACACCCTAAATTATAGCATTTTCCAAATGGGAGTTCCTTCATACACGTGAGAAACAGATTTCATTCTTCAGTAAGTTAAATGCAGGCGTACAAACTAAGATTTTCTTCGTGTACGCAGAAACCAGGTATCGAAATCGGCAGATCTGCCTTGATTCTTACCTTACCTTCTTTTATCAGTATTTTCGTGACTGACATTAGGCACCAAACGGGGCTCTCAAATATAAGTCTTATATTTGTCTTATATTTCATGACAAAATTCAGGATTTTTTTTTTTATTAAAAGAGAACTTTTTTTTAAATCCACAACACTTCCAGGGCACCTGGGTGGCTCAGTCGGTTAAGCCTCTGACTTCGACTCAGGGCATGCTGTCTCAGCCCCACGTCGGGCTCTCTGCTGTCAGCACAGAGCCTGCTTTGGGTCCTCTGTCCCCCCCTCTCTCTGCCCCTCCCCTGCTGGTTCTCTATCTATCTCAAAATAACTAACCTTAAAAATATATGTATAAAATCCACAACCCTTCCGCTCCATTCATCCTGCTGTGCTCCCGCACAATCACAGACCACTGAACCACATCTGGAGCCAATGTGATCATCCAAGAGCCAGGTTCAGAGACAGCCGTAGATGCCAAGCTTGCTCTGCCCATGTGCCTCGGTGTCACTTGACTGCCCCCAGGCGCACCTGCCCCTCCCACCCAAGGCCAGCAGCTGTGTCTCCTGAAATGGAGATCTTAGAGGGCAGACTCTGCTGCGGTCCTCATCCAAGTGAATTTCCTCCTCTTTTCTTTTTTGTAGAAGTCATATTGATTTGGATCATTCTGCCCTGAGCCATCTGTTTTGGGAATTGTCACAACTGTAACTAGGCTAGTTACTCGTTCATAGTAAGTGTCCAGATTTCTGGAAATGATCAAGCCAGTAAGGCAGCTCCCGTGTTCCTAGCACATGATCTGGTCTGTGATCATGGTCAGCCGTCCTCCCCCATCTCACTGCGCTAGTCCAGCTTCGCGACAGTTAACAGATGAGAATTCGGAATGTAACTTAGAAGCTCTCAGGAATCCAGGCTCTTGTCCTATGGATCCTTTATTTGAGGTTTGTAAGACCCTGCTAGTGCCTAGCAGGTATCTGTTTAACCTAGTGCCTAGCAGGTATCTGTTTAACCTAGCTGTCAGGACAGAAACATCTGGTGAGCACTTCCTGGCTACCCTGTGGGTGATGATGATGGTGGTTGTGGTCTTGCTAAAACAGGAAGACTCTTTTCTTGGTGGTGTCCCTATTTTGTTTTAAACTTATGGGTGTTATCTCAGAAATACATACTAAAATTTCATCAGTAGTTATTCTTCTCCCTTTAGAAATAAGGCAACTTTGACTCAGCATTGCTAACTTTTTTCCTCAGGATCACGCCAGACAATCCTGAATCACACAGCAAATCCTGAATTCCACACTGTGTCTACTTCCTGTTAACGGCCCTTCTGCCTCTCAATAATCAATGGCATCTAGAATTCCAGTGAGGATGGTGTAGATAAGGTGGAAGAAAGAAGGAAATTTCCCTTTCGGTGGTTAGGATTTATTAGGAAACCCTCCTGATGAGGTTAAGAATTAAATTGGACATGAGAGCATTGTTCTGACCTGTGCAGACTGCAGTGAGCCTCAAGGGGCAAGGGACACAGAACAGGATAAACCCCCAGAGATACTCTATTTGCAGCGTATTTGTTCTATAAAGAATGATCAAATAATGACCATAGTTCCAAGGAGATTTACAGTGGTAGGTAGGTGCCTACCGCTCTCTGGTAACCACATTTTTGTCGGCCAGTTGATACACAGCCTTCTTTTGTGTTTCTGCTTACAGACACATCATTGAACATCTATTGTTTATTCGTTCACACTGACCTCACTCAGGGTCAACAACACTATAACTCCACCTCAATGAAGCTTATCTAGCACATGTATGCTCTCCGGGGGGTGCAGTTACTGCCTTCTTGTGTGTAGGAGCACTAAACAGCACTCTGCACTGTGCCTTGGGTCCACTTTAAACCATGAAATCATCACCAAAATATAAAATAATGTGGAACATGTGGCACTAAATGTGTCCATCCTGTGACTTCCCAGAATTCACTGTAACTGTTAAAAAAAGCAGACTGTATGTCATAACCAGTCACAGTCAAGTACACGGAGTGATTACCTTGTAAGATACATTGTTCCTTTAGTTCAAAAAGTAAAATAAAAAAGGTGGGAAAGAGGAAAGAAGTCATCTCTGTCCTTGTCCAGCAGTTCTGAGTCATCCTGGTGTAGTTGGTTGCAGTGTTTTCTTCTTCTGTGCAAATGTGGACCGTCTTGCTTGCCTGTGACACTCTAAGCAGACATACGCTGCCACTGCACGGACAAGAATTTCCTGGCAGGTGTGCAGACCAACCTGTGAAGGAGGCAGGTTGACTATCCCTGGTGTGCAGGCGGTGGACACGGTTCAGCTGACCCTCCGTGTAGCTGAAGGAAGTGACCACTGGGTTTCATTAAATGGGAGAGCCATAGGCAGTCAGTTCTCTCGACACGGATGGGAGAAACCGTGAGCGGTTTGGGCCCCGCAGCTAACACCGCAAGATGAGGAGGGCATCCCAGACTCCACGTATGTGAAACTCGAGCCCTGAAATATCATGGCCACTTACCAACTTGCTAAGTAAAAAAAAAAAAAAAAAATCATTAACTCAGAACACGCTGACCAACAGCTTTCACCCTCCAAAAAACCCGAATGACTTTCACGTGCAGATCAGATGCCCTCTTTGAAGGATTTGCCTACTCCTTTGTTTTCACAAGCAGCTTGAAAGAAACTCAGACAGGGATAGTGGTCTTGATCCGCTATTCTAATACGGCCTCTTACTGATATAAAAGTATAGTCAGCCATATCTGGTCCTGTTTGTCATGAATATGGCCCTTGTATCTGTTTCCTCACATGACAGATAGGGACAAGTACAAACATTGGTCTTTAAGGTGATGTGACTTTTTAGCAGTCATTATAGAGATTATTCATCCAAATATGTGTCTTCACCTTCCGAGGGATGGTCTGTGAAGTAATATACTTATTCTGTGAAGGGTGCTATTGTTCCAAGCATATGTGGAAATGTTTGAACACCTTCACATTTGTTGAAAATGTTTAATGACATAAAATGACAGTCCTTTAAGGAAAGCATGTATGTGTGTATGTGTGTGTGTGGGGGGGGGGTATATATATTGTATGCGTTATGTGTGTGTGTGTGTGTGTGTGTGAATACCAATCACTTGAAGGCAGGCAAGAAGAATACCACTGTTGATCACATCTATAGATGGTTTTGTGTAAGGTCAGAAAAATGATGTGTGTGATTATCCAGGTTTCTGCTGATTTTCCCTTGTGCTCCCTAAACTGACTATGGCCAGGATGCTCTCGAGCTGCCTTTAGTGGCACTATCATGGGGATAAGAATCTGCCTTTCTGAAGTGGTGATTTTGAAGGGTATCCCTTAATGGGTCAGGTGTATATGAATATGGCCATAACTAGAGTGGCGGGCCACGTGCATACATTATTTTTATTTTAATTTTTTAAATGTTTATTTACTTAATCTAATTTATTGTCAAGATGGCTAACATACAGGGCGTACAGGATGCTCTTGGTATTGGGGGTAGATTCCCGTGATTCATCGCTTACATACAACACCCAGTATTCATCCCAACAAGTGCCCTCCTCAGTGCCCATCACCCATTTTCCTCTCCCCCCGCCCCCCATCCACTCTCATTTTGTTCTCTGTATTTAAGAGTCTCTGTGGTTTACCTCCCTCCCTCTCTGTTTGAAACTATTTTTTCCCCTTCCCCTCCCCCATGGTCTTCTGTTGAGTTTCTCAAGATCCTCGTAGGAGTGAAAACATATGATATCTGTCTTTCTGACTGACTTATTTCACTCAGCATAATACCTTCCAGCTCCATCCATGTTGCTGCAAATGGCAGGATTTCATTCTTTCTCATGGCCAAGTAGTATTCTGTTGTACATAGAAGCCACATCTTCTTTATCCATTCGTCAGTTGATGGACATTTGGGCTCTTTCCAAAATTGGGCTATTTTGGAAGTATCATTTAGCGTGAGGCTTTCTTACTGTGGTACTCACGGTAATGGTGTTTAGATTGCAGAGTCTCATTAGTTTGAGTTTTGGATCCAAGATAAACTCTTAGGAAAAGATATTGATAACTGTTAGGAAAAGATATTGATGCATCCACTGAACTTTGAGAACATACTGAGCGGACACATAACATGTTGCCTGTTTAAAGGATGGCTTGTTGACTTGGTCTAACCCTTATATCATTTATCCTCAGATGGATTTAGCTTTCAGTAAAGGAGCCCACATGCCTAAGGGCTGATCCTTTGAAAAAACAGTTCTAAAAATCTCTGGAAGAGATGATGTTTTTTTCCTATTGAGAGAACAATCATAAGAGGCCATTGTTTTGAATAATAACGCTTGCATCCTGTTCAAGGCTTAGAACATTTTATAATTCAAAATAAATGTTAAGAATAGTCAGTAGGATATTTTGAAGGAAAAATTACATTTAGCACAGATAGGAGTGAAATAATTGTTTATCCCCCATCACTGCATCTGAATGGGCCAACAGCGGGAGAATCGCTCTGAATCCCAGAAAGTAGAGCAGGCCTGCCATTATTGTAAGCGACAGATTTATCACTCTTACTGTTATTTTAGCATTAGTGGGTTTTTTTTAAGCTTCCTGTCACAAAGCTCTTGAGTATTAGTCTAAATGCAAAGGTAAATTGTAAATGTATTCCTTTGGGCTTCACAAAGACTTAGGCTAAGGACTCGAGAAGTGAATGTTGCTGGTGAAGCTTTTCTTAAAAACCCACTCCACCTCCAAGACTGAAATAGAAGCCTCCGGGGGGGCATGAGTGCATGAAGCCCATGGTTTTGGGGACAGGACAGGACCTGGGCTGGTGCTCTACTCTCCGCCTAACTCTATGGCCCTAGACAGGTCATATCCCTGCTGAGTCTCAGCTCCCTCATTCCAGGAGCTGTGACACTGTTGTAGGGCAGCTCTGGGGGCTGGGATGATGTACCCAACCCAGAGTGTGGTCTCAGGTAGCTGTTCAACAAATGATGGCCAGGATTTCTCCTATAGCAAGTAAGGAGTTACTAACTCAATTTGCATTTTGGTTTAATTAACACTGGTACTGAGTGGGTTTATTACTCTATTAGCAACATATTTGTAGGCCAAAAAACATTTCTAGAAAAATCATGGGATTGACCTTGTTCTTTTTCCTTATGTCTCCTTGTCCTGATACTCTTACACTTAAGAGTCAGTGTTAACTGATTGTTTACTGTGAGTCAGGCCTGTCCTGAGCCGTTTACATGTGAACATAGGAAACTCTCCCAGCCACCCCATGAAGTAAGCACAGTTCTTGTCCCATTTTTACAAATGAGGAAACTGAGGCAGGTTGGGACACTTGACTAAAGGCCCACAGCTGGTAAGTGGTGGACATATAATCGTTAAGTGACCAGGATGTGTCTTCAGTGCCAAGGTTTATACTTGCAAACAGGCCTGGCACTCCATAGGCTCTCCCTCTGCTGGGACTGCTCCCCCATGTGAACTGTGTTCAGACTCATTTACGAATCATACCCAAACAGCACTACATAACTTAACATAACCATTGCTCATTGTAAATTTACACAACGTGGGACCACTTTGCTAAAAACCAAAATAGCCACAAAGTCCAAAGCGTTATCCCCATTGACTATCTAAGAGAATGTCCTAGAAGGGCCTAGGATATCATGCTAAGTGGAAATGCACTTTGCGTCTCAGCATAAGATCTGTGGAATAAATATACAGTTTGGCTAGGACCTGTCTTGCAGTGGGCCAGACAGATGGATTTTAGCCCCAAAACTTACGTCAGTGACCCTCCCCCCTTTTTTTATTTGAAGGAGACAGAGAATACAAGCGGAGAGGAGCAGGGCGGGGGGAGGAGAGCAAGAGAGAGAACCTTAAGTAGGCTGCACACCGAGCATGGGTCTCGATCCCACAACCGTGGGGTTGTGACCTGAGCCGAGATCAAGAGTTGGACACTCAACTGACTGAGCCACGCAGGCACCTCCAGTGACCCCTTTTTTACAGTCATTCCACATACTTAGGAGTTCTTGAACTTTGCTGGTGCCTTAGACTGCATCTTGCTACTTGAGAAAAATGCAAATCACCTTCCTTGCCTGAAAAGAGCTTCTCCCAGACCTTCCGTGTCAAGCATGGTGGAAACAGTGCGGTATGGGGTTTGGAGTCCCATGTGGGTCTCTGTGACTGTATCTCAGCGACTGAACCCTTCTGCCTCCGTTTCCCACCTGTCAGCTGAAGAGCCGCCTTGCCTAAGAGGGTTCTCATGCGGGTTCCACGTATGTGTTGCTGGAGGAACCTGGTCCAGGGTCCGGCATCTTCTAAATGTGCATAATATTCCTTATTTCCCTCTGCATCCCGTGTGCCTGTGGCCCCATCAGGTAGGCGTAGGTCTGTGGTTTGCCTTTGACGGTGGTGCCCTCGCCGGGTCATCCTCACCCAGCTGTCCGACCCAGGAACTGCGCTGTCCCTGTGGTCATTCTTACAGCACACCTGTCCCGTATAGCCCCAGCCATCGCATAAGGGTCTTTCCCAAACCACATAGGTGATGAGGCAGTGGCAGCCACCCCTCAGGTGTTTGGCTGCGTCTCTCGTGTGTGAGTTTTACCACTCTTATCTCCTCCTTCTGGGCCCTTCCTTCCCTCTGTTCTCCACACTGTCAGGAGAGAAGCTGTCGTGCACCTTGCCTTGGGCACAGCTGTCCCTTTACACTGGGATGGGATGGGCAGCCCCAGGCGCCAGGGTGAGGAAGACTGTTGCGCATGGCATTTCCTCAGGACCGGTCTCTAGGGGGTGCTGTCAAGGTGTATGCTTATTTCAAAGAATCCCACACAGTGGCTCACTTATGGTAGTTAGGCATCGAAATGAAGACCATTGTCCCAGCCTTTCTCAATAAAACGAAACACACCACTCTCATGTGTGTTTGGGCCAATAAGGACAGGGTGCTTTCTAAGGGCTCAGAAGCAATCTTAAGTGGTCAGTTTACACCAGGAGGTTAACTGAGAGACGGTGGTTCTCTCTCTCTCTCTCTCTCTCAGCATCAGAACGCACCTGACATCTCACTCCGGGCCGGGGACAACACCCGGACGCATCTGTAGGGTCTGAACACCTACATCCTGCCCTTGGTTCCCACCCCGTGGTGAAGTACGTGGTGATCTTCAGAGTAGGCTTCTCAATTGGAACCAGGCTCATTTCCGTGTACCCCACCGGTCCTACTAATGTCATCTGCTCACGTGCTGAAGGCTAGAATCTGGCTCACGTTGCCCTAGAGCGCTCATCTGAGAGGCAGAATAGAGTGGACGTTCCAAGCGTGAACTGTGGAACCACATACCTGCTTTGAATCCTGAACTTGAGACAGTTGTGTAGTCTTGAGCAAGTGAGTTCAACTGTTGCTGCCTCTGGTTTACCAGAGGATGATAATCCACCTCATAGGGTTATTTTAGGAATAATTGAGTTAATACATAGCAACTATAAAAATGCCGGGTGCCTGGTATTTGTTAGTAAGAGCTGGCTGCCATTGCCGCCATCATCATCACCAGCAGGAACTTAGTGAGCTCTTACAAGAGCAAAGCAATATGTGAGGCTCCTTGGGGTCCACAAAGATAAGCGAGGTGTGGCTCATTTCTTCAGGGAACTTACTTTGCATGCAAGGCAAACAATAATATTAATAGAAGCATAAAGAGTCATTGATATAGAGCTCACGTAGCACAAGGGACCACAGGAATTCCTTGAACATAGAGGATTCCTGGGAAGCAGCCCTGTAGAGACAGAACTTGAGCATCCTTGATGATCCTGGTACTTTGCCAGATAGAAGCTCGTACGGTCGCATAAGACAGACTGAGCTCCATGAAACGCCAAGTATACGAGAGCGTGATGAGAAGATGCCCGCCCACCGGGTGCATGTAGGGAACTGGATATCGCACTGCCCAGAGCATGTGTGTTAGTCGCTTGTTATTCTGACCCCACAAGGACAAGGAACCGCTGCTTCTGGACCCAAATCATTTGCAGTTCTATTGAAGATGTGTGGCACGAAAACAGCTATTTTAGGGTTCAAAAATAATATATTATGCTATGTTGAGCTTTTGCATTTCCAAATGCCTTCCAAACATTGCCTCATTTGATCCTCAGGACATTGGTGTTAGGTAAGCAAGAGTTATTTCCCTGCTTGACAATTGGGAAAGCTGAGTCACAGTCATGGGAAGATGTCTGATCATGGTCAATGGAAAAAGGGGGGAGAGCAAGGCCTGGAACCTACCAGGCCCCTACCTTCTGGGCCCGCTCACGCTCCCTGGGACCACGAGGCACCTGTTGTAGGGCATCTTGGCTAATTCACAGGCCAATGGAGGAGGTGTTCCTCGATTCCACCAGAACTATGAGACGATTCACAAAACCTAAGTTTAACGAGTCACGCAAATTTTGACCAATTAATTCTGTTTCTGAAATTGAAAACAGCGAAGTACCCAAAAGAATTGAAAAACAGGGACTCAGAGGCTTATATGCCAGTGTTCACAGCAGTGTTATTGACAGGAGCCAAAAGGTAGAAACAGCCCCCAGTGTCTATCAGCCAATGAATGGATGGATAAAATGCGGTCCATCCTTACACTGGAACATTGCTGAGCTGTAGGAAGGAATGGAGTTCCGATTCATTGTTCAGCATGGAGGAGCCTTGGAAAAATCGTATTACATGAAATAAGCCAGATGAGAAGACAAATGCCATTTGACGCCACTCATACAAGACATCCAGGGTGGGCAGATTCGTAGAGAGAGACAGTAGTTAGAGGGGACCAGGGCTCAGGGAGGAGCGGTGGGGCCCACCGCTTGATGGTTACAGGGTTTCTGTCTGGGGGTGACAGTGTGGTGGGCACGGACAACGGTGACAGCACCACACCACGCACGCGCTCAGCGCCATCTAACTACACGCAGCACTGGCTAAAATGGCGAATTTGACGATACGCGCAACGTTTACAACCACGGTTACAAAAAACAGCTGTCGTAACTTTCAGTGAGAACACGGTTTAAAACAAGCGGGGAGATGGCAACCTAAGAATAGTATAAATTACGAGAGGGTTGGTAGGTTCCGATATCTTTCATGAGAAGCAGTATTTATACCATGATGCGGAAGTGATCTTCCTTTACTCGAAAGACTGATTATTCCTGCTGTGTGTTTATGAAATATATACAGAGTCCTGGCATAGTTAGAATATATGAAAGACAGAGTCTGTAAAGTGATACGATTTCACTTTTTGCCAGAAAACTCTGGTGTGTTTTTCATTCTGACAAATGGGTGACCAGAAAGATGAGGGGTTACTTTTGTCAACTCGTTTGTCCTTATCCTCAGCACCATTTGCCACCTGTTTTTCCCATCGTACTGAGATATACCTCTAAGAAAAACGTGGCTGATTCCTCAGTATTGTTTTTAAACCATATGTGCTCTTGATCAGTGAGCTAAACATATGTATAGTTTGTACGCTGTACTTTGGAAAAGAACAGATTTGGTTTTCCAAGACCGTGGACCCGAGACGAGCACTCACATTCTGCAGCAGGGGCAGGCAGATCGGGGGAAGGGAGACGGTTCTGTCTACTGGTGAGGAAGAGAAAGTGATCCAGGGGTCCTGGTCCCAGGTCAGCCTCCAGCTGTGTCAGCAGTTTTGGGCAGTGTCTCCATTTCTGTGCACCTCGATGCAGCCATGAGTCAAATGGTTTGGGATATTTAACGCCCAGGCTGCATGTTCCAGACAGACACTGAATGTTGGGGTGCTTGAAGCCATGCGGGTCACAGGTGCCTCGGGCTTCTGTGGAGTGGTCAGACCAGACAGTACAACAGAATGCCCACTTAGCAAAGGCAGCAGGCTCATTTATCCATGTGATGTCCCTGCAGGGAGGAGGCCTTTCTCTGCTGAGTGGCTTTTGGAAAGCACACTCCCCTCCAGACAAGGGAATTACCGAGAAACCCTGAACTGTAAGGCAAAGCTCCCCGGTGGCTGAGGGTGAGTGGTCAGTTGACTTTGGAGTCTGGAACTCACTGTGGCCTTGGAGCTGTCCAGCCGGCGTCCAGGATGCAGCTCTTCTCTCCTGCCCTCCCTGGCCTCCTCAAGGCCAATATCCCATTGGCCACACCCCCACCAGCTTTGCTCCTGGGGTTCTTTGCTTCGGGGAAGTAAAACAGGTACACATTTGTCTTCTGAGAAAGCCTGTGATTGCCCAACAGCAAGACAGGTCTGGCACATGCAGGAGGTGTGAAGGCTTATGTAGAAGAGAGAGGTGTGTTTGGTGAGTGCTGGGTCTCCCCAGCGGGTCAGTGTGTGAAATGTTTAAAACGTCCACAGAGAGAAGGAAAACAAAATCGCACTTTGCTGACACTCGAGTGTTTGAAGTTTCAGTGTGCATGATCTTGCGCTTGTAAATGCAGAGAAGAATGTCGTTCCTCGTGGCCGGGTGGATTGTCTTAGACTCACACAAATCCTACTCGGTGCAAAAAAGGTCCTGCAAGTTAATAGTTTATGTCACCTGCTGTAGGCAAATGTCATGTTGTTAGGCGGCTGCATGGATCTCCTACGGGCCTATCCTCTGCCATTGTCACTGATTTCCAGAGGATTCTGTCCTAAGGAGAAGACAAAAGAACAAGGCCGGGAGCTGAGGACATGCAGGGAGCTGGGAGCAGGGCTCACCATCTCCTTCCCACGGGGCCCATCTGCTTGGCTGGCTGAGACCGGCAGCTGGGCCACACTTGTGAAAACCAGACTCCCCGACGGGCCAGCAGAAGGGACTCTTGTCACTTCCTACCTTCCCTAATGAAACAGCAGCGTCTGGCGGAGTCAGAAAAGAGGACCAACTGTGAACAGGGGAGGAGGGTTGAGCGCTGCATTCTGTAGGGAAGGTTGTCCAGACATGTTCCTGCTGTTTTTGTCCCCAAATAACTGAGAATACTAAAGAGGACAGGGCAGGGTCCATCTCCGAGGTGTCTGAATGAATGTCTTAGGGGATTTGACCACCACCACAGTGGAGATTTTCTTCTGCCGAAAGATTAAGCCTGATAAAAATGGTCTCAAGACACTCCCCCCGGAGGGACGGAACGGGGCCTCACCAATGCACCTGTTGAACGGTTCTGTGGCCAGTGTGCAGATCCAGGAGGATCAGGCCCTCCTCCAGGCCACGCATCTCCCTGAACTCATGGCCTGGGGAGCCACGAGAACGTTCCTCTGACTTGGAGAGTTTGCGTTCTTTGCTGAGACCTAGCAAGGGCATGGGTGGGGGTGGTGGGGAGTCCTCCCCTGCTCTTCCCTCAGTGCCATCCAGCACCTGAGCCCCCTGAGTTCTGCCGTGTGAACCTTCTGCCCGGAGATGAGGAAGGGGCAAGGAAAGGGGGGGGGCAAGCAAAGACCTTGGAGGTCAACGCGGGACAAGGTGAAGGACTTGGAAGGGCACGTTGAGAGAGGGGCGCGCCGCCTGCCCACCTGGCAGGGGAAGCCACCGTCACTGTGGGGAGGGCAGCGGCATCCAGAGGACTCGGTGGAGGGGTTGGGGTCTGCCCACGCTCTGCCGCCGGCTCGCCGAGGGCCCTGAGACCAGGAAGCCACCCTCCCCGGGCACCCGCCGTCTTCGGCACGTATCCCTCACGCTAGGGGAGACCGTTGATGCCTCGCCCGCTTTTTCAGGCAGGTCTGAAGAACAGTGACATCACGGGTGGCGGTGGGTTTAAGTGTGTTCCACGTGGAACTCGTGGTCCACAGAAGCGGTTTCACCTGTAGGATGAATCCCTCCACGTTCTGCTCCCCGCGGGTGGCAGGAAGCACGGCGTCTGTAACAGTCGACGCTTCAGCCCATATTTCTTGAGCACCTGCTATGCCAGGCACTGTTTACACGTGGTGTTGGCGTTCCGGCAGACACACGGATGGGGCGAAGTGACCGGGCAAGGGAAATCACGAGCACCAGAGGGACACAAGTGCAAACACAGGAAGGAACGACTTTAAAAGTTGCTGTGGTTCCCCTCCGCCCCCCACTCTGACAAGCTGTCGTCCGGCCGCTCTTCGCTGTTGTCGAGTTCAGCGAATAACCCGTGTCAGGAGTGCCCACGTGTTTGAGAAGGGACCGCAGAGTCACAGGAAAAGCTAAGGAGATGAAACTAAACAGAAGCAGAGGAGAGAAAGAGAACAACCCACCCGGGGGGAGGAAGTGAGCCCCGGAGAAGGGAGCTTGCGGCACAGAGGGATCGCAGCGAGGACGTCCCAGGTAACAGGGTAACAGGTGCAGTCCACTGAGGCAGGAAACAGCACGGGGCTAAATGAACCACCACGCTTGGGCTCCCAGCATGAAGACGCTCGGTGTGGGGCTCGCCGCAAAGGAAGGTGAGCGAGCGTGACATCCCCCGGCCTCCGGCTCACAGCCGCCACCCCACTGGGCCCACTGAGGTAGTTCGGTGCTCTGTTTCTTCGCCGGCCACACGCGTTTAGGGAGCGCCTGCTGTATGCTGAAAATGAGGTAAGGGGCCGCAAGGGTAGCAGTGAACAGGGGCCCAGGGTGAGGGGTCACGACACTAGAGCCCAGAAGGCGGTGGTGGCTTGCCCCACCTCAAGCCCCGCACATGCACCATGTCCTGCACCAGCATCCAAGGGAGCACTACCCTCTCCGTGCAGCTCCAGAGAGGACAGCGGCCATTGAAATTTGAGGTACTTACGTTTGCCCCACCACCACACTGTTCCAGGGTCCACAGAGTGCATTGTGAGTCGGGACCCTGGAGTAGTGTGGTGCACAGAGTACTCAGTCCTTAGGAGCGGCTGTAACAAAAAGACCACAGGGCGGGTGACTTGCAAACGGCCAGAATTTATTTCTCCCAGTTCCGAAGGCCGGAAGTCCAAGATGAAGCGCGTTCAGTGTCTGCTGGGAGCCCACCGCCTGGCTCCCAGACGGTGGTCTTCCTGCTGTGTCTTCATATGGCAGGAGCGGAGAGGGAGCGCTCAGAATCCTTTCATAGGGTCGCTGACGCCAGTCATGGGGACCCCACCCTCGTGACCTTGTCCCCTCCCAAACGTTCCGCCTGCCACCGCCATCATGTTGGAGTTAGATATTAACATACAAGTTGTGTTCTTGGGGGGACCCAATAGTCAGTCTACAGCACGTACGGGATCTAGGTTTCCTGAATCCTAAGCTAGGCTTGCGTACCCCGTGAGCCACGCCGACTAGGTTAATCAACACAAGGAATCAAGGAGTCCTAAGGTTGAAATGTAATAGTTGGAGAACATAGAACGCTTGGTAGAGTGTCCAGATGGAGAAGGTGCTGGAAAATAAATGAGGTGTGATCATTGAAATTTATCCTGATCGTGACAGTGTCGCTCATTAGTGAGTCCCGCATGGGCAGTGGTGCGGTGCCTGGAAAAAGTACAGATAGAAGGTGAAACTGACAAACATGTGTGATGTGGGTAATGCATTGTTCCAGGCCTTCCGGAGAATTAGCGTATGTTGCTGTAGCCAGATTTACTCACAGAAAATGGATCACATCTTAATTGGTCAACATGTTCTTTCAGTTCTGCCCTGAGAAGCAACTTTAATTTTATTTTCTCACCCCCATCACTTTATATCAGGCGCTTCTTACGTTTTGCTTGAGTGCTCCAAAAGCTTCCTAGCCTGGAGTCTCCATCCTAGGTCATTTTCCACATTCTGAAAAGAAACCCTTCTAACTGTAAATCTGCTCAGGACATCTTATCACCAAAGTTTTTTTTTTCAGTTGTCTGCAGGGGGAGTCTGGACCCTTGGTGAACGGGACCCTTCCCGCTCCGTGACTCCCACACATGCTGCACGCCAGTGCACTGGACTGCTTACAACCCATCAAGAGACATTTTTGTGCATCAGTACCCTTCCTCCGTGCCAGGTCTTTGTCACCAGCCCAGTCTTCTTACAAAATCCTTTCTAGAACCATAGATCCCCTGCTCCTGCCAGACACCCTTGCCTCCATGTCCATCTGGATATTCTGTTGGTCTCTCTGTCTTCCATGAGCCTCAGAGTCCTTCAAAGCCAGGGGTTGTGATTTTTTCTTCCCCCAGTGTCTACACAGGACCTAGCATATAGTGATGCGCAATAAATGTCTGGGAATTAAGTGAGAGACAAAAAAAAAAAAAAAATGGTGCCCAACCAGGGATCTAGTAACAATTTCTTGTTTTTTCCCCCATATGTTTATTTACTTATTTTGAGAGAGACAGAGAGTACAAGCAGGGGTGGGGCAGAGAGAGGGAGAGAGGGAGAGAGAGAATCCCAAGCAGGCTCTGAGCCGTCAGCACAGAGCCCAATGTGGGGCTCGATCTCAAAACTGTGCAGTCGTGACCTGAGCCAAAACCAAGAGTCAGATGCTTAACCAGCTGAGCCTCCCAGGCGCCCCAACAATCTCCTGTTTTTAAGTGGAGCCAAAACTCAGCGAGTGGAAAATAGTGCTGGGCTTGAGAACCTGAACCAGTTTGCAGTCATTTCCCCCAGAGACCTCCTGTATGAGTTCCACCTCCCCCACCCCACCCCCATAGTGATAGGATCACTGAGATGCAGACTCACCTTGGGAGCCTCGGGCGTTCATCTGTATTGGCACCTTTGACCTGCCCCTCACTGCCCCCAAACACTGGGTTGCACAGTAGCCTGGTCTTGAGAGGAGGCCTCCGACTTTGCGTAAATTCTAAATTACAGAGTAGCCTGGTCTTGAGAGGAGGCCTCTGACTTTGCGTAAATTCTCAATTACGGACCAGAGCGGGGAAGTTGCCGCAAACCAAGGCCATTCCAGGATCCAGCTGCTCCAGGCATAAGAGCTTGCTTTCTTCTTTCCTGTTCCCCGCTGTGCTCCACACTCGCTCATTCTTTATGCTTTCTACCTCTCCTTGGGCTAGGCATCCTAGCAGCTTCACAGCAGTTGTGTCGCTATAGCCTGGGCTCTGCCCACTCCCCATCCTCCAGCTTCGGGCTGACCCCTCACCGCTAGCAGACCCTTGATTCTTCTGAGTTCAGGTCGCTGAAAGGGAGAATCGGATTGGCCTGACTCATCCCTTGCTGTGGAATTGATGGCCACAGATTGGCTGGCTGTTGACGGGATCACAGATTCAGTCCAATCACCCACGCCATGGTATTCCTGCCTCAGCCTAAGAGGGATACCCATCCAGAACCAACGTAGTGATGGACAGTGAGGTGTTCTCAACAAGAACGTAAACGCTCCACGAAAGGAGACATACTCCATCCTTCATACTCCAGTATCAGCGGATGCGTTGACCCCATCCCTTTTCAGAGGCCCGGCAGAATTCTATACACACTGGAAGACCATACTTCATTTGAGGGGCAAGGAGCATTTCTGAAAGCTGCGGAAGAGGGTAAAGGAGGAAGTAGCCCTGAATCCAAAAGTTATTGTCCTGAATTTCTTCAAGTTCCTGGTAGGGCAGGTGTATTAATTTGATCCATTGACGGAATATCAGTACAAAGTTCCTGGAGAGACCAGGGTTGTCTTATGTCTTATATCAGCTGTATCCGTTATCGTGTGAAGGATCCCAACCATTCAAAGGATGAAAACATAATTATGATTTTGAAGCCTTGATGAAGAAAATACATCAAAATTGGATCCTTTGTGGTCCCCCCCACAACTTTTACCGTATCCATTGTGGTTTTTTCTGCCCATTACCCTACTCAGGATGGGCTTTGAGAAACCATCAGTCATGTTGTAGGGTTGGTCTTGCATCCATCTGAGATGTGACTCAAACCAGACTCCTGTCCTGTTTATGATCCTTCCAAGGACAGTCTTTCTTTGCCTGTATTCATCTGAGCGCCTTTGTAGGAGACACATTCAATCGTGGCTGCTAATTCATTTCGGGTGTGCTTTTTTCTATCGCATGAAGACCCTGCTGTGGTGTATTTTATAAATGGACGTGTTGAAAATGGGGAGTTACTGAGTATTATATCCGCCTAGGAGCCGCTCTGGCCTCAGCTTCCAAAGGCTTTCTGGAGAAGCAAGGGTGTGGTGTGTTCTCAGGAAGGAGAGAAACGTGTTGGAATGGTGCGCACACACACAATTTCTCTTTAGGCTTTTCACGGAATTTAGAGCAGTATCTTTGTAATATTTCACCAAAGTTTCATAAAATGATGATACCCCTACGAAGAGTTCTATCTACTTGGGTTGTTTGTTTTTTTTTTTTTAATTTTATTCTGCTCTATTAATGCTGGTTGACACAGGAAGTGGTAGAGTAAGTTAATTTCATCTTAGGACGGCTACTGTCTTCATCTGGCCGCTTTGGGTTTTCCACCAAGGTATCTTTTCCATTTCTCATGGGGGTTGGTGGCGATCTGACTTCCCCTTCCATACCTTATCTATTACTTCACATAGATGTTTTTATTGTTATTTGATAGTGTTAGAAGGCGGGGGAAGGACAGTAAAGTATCCGCCAGACTGGGAAGTTGCTTTGAGACTGGAAAACGAAGGAGGCCAGTCTGTAGCGTTTACGCAGAGTTTTGTTCAGGCGAACTTACTGACGGGGGGGCGGGGGGGGGGGGTCCACGGTGACTGCATGCTTCCTCTCCACAAGTCCAGGTTGTGTAGAGTGAGGGCACGTGAGGAAGGGTGCAGTCACTGTCGTGAGATCAGAGGGTTTGCAGGCACCTGGCAGCTGACCTGTAATCACGTCTTGTGGTACCACCCGTGTGTCAGGAAAAGGAAAGATGTGTTCTCTCTAACAGATTCACGGGGGCCCAGAACAGGTCTCCCTCCCCCCCCCCAACCTGGCCTTGGTGAGCATTTCTAAGGTGCATTTGTTAACCTCTGAGGGGCCCGAACGCATGACCCCAAGAGAGGTCATCGAGTGACCATGAACAGGATGGAGGCCGGGACGGGTGGGACCTGCCAGTGCTCTCTCACACAGGCTGGGCCCTGATTCTTAAGGACTTTCACGTAGCTCTAATTTTTAGCAAAAGAGACTCTTAAAAAAGACATAATAAGGCACATGCAACCTTTTATGCCTGTCTGGTGAATTGATGAAACATATCTTCCTCGCGTGTTTCCTCTTTGATTTCTGAAATGTCAGAAGTTTTCCTCTCTTTAGTGGCCAGTGGCCCGGCTTTTCATCCTGCCTTCTTGAAAGGCGGCCGTCCGCAGGGTGGACTCCGTGGGCCCCGTGTTTGAAGTCGCACAGCTCCATCCAATGAGACGCAAGTCTGGCCAAGGAGAGGGAGGCAGAGGCGCTCTGGCCGGATGTAGAACACGGGTGGGATGGGCACGGAGCCCCGACTTCTAGAAGGCTCTCCTTGCAGCTCCTGCATCTCGGCGGCATGTGGGAGGATTCCTCGGGCCGGTCAGTCCTTCCTGCACTCTTTCCTTGGTTTGCCCTGTGCTCCCCGGGCAGCCTCCGTGCCTGGTTTCCGCCTCGTGTTTCCATCCCTCCGTTACTCCTACTGTGACCGCATTGCCCCGTTAAGGCTCCACTCCCAAGTGCACACGTCTGCCTACACTTCTTTGTCCGTAATGAGCTCCGGAAATGAATGACCTGGTTGTGACCTCTCTCGGTGCATCGTGCAGAGAGAGACTCTGGTCCCCCTGATTTTGATCGAGGTGCTGCTCAGCTTTCACACACGTTCTGTCCCCAACACACGCATTATCCTGCCATCTTCTGTGTGCTGAGCACTGAGGATTCAGGGAGGAACAGACTTGACCTCCCAGAGCTCCCCGTCTGGCAATGAGATGAACCGTTTATTGAGAGCGAACCCTGTCCATTGGTTTGAGTTTATCTGATTTCATTCTGACAGCGTTCTACAAGCCACCGACTACCGTGTCCTTTTCACAGCTGGAATCTGGAATCAGTGGCTTACACAAAGCCAGCAAATGAACAGATGTGGGATTCACACACACAATTCTGGCCTCAAAGCCGTCCCTTAAACTGAGAGCGGAACGTCACATTGCCTTGGCCCTGCCGAGGAGAAACTCACGGTGGGGCTGGGCATGCCAGGGAAGCGGACGGTGACTCTATGAGGCAGCAAGGACTATACACAGACGTGAGACATGGAACGTGTGTGATGGGAGAGCAGTGGGGCAAAGGACAGAGTCCACGGGGAGGTAGGGGGTGGCATTTGAGCCTGGCGTTTAAGGAGAGGAGGGTGAGGGGTAGAGCTGGCACCCGTGCCCGGGTGGAGGACGTGGTTTCTTTGTCCTTTGTTAATGTCCTTGCTTTGATGATGCCTTCCGAGAGAAAGTACCAGGTGTCTTAGCTTGCCATTGTTGACATGTCTCTCCAATTTTATGTGGCGCACTTGAATGTCACTGACACTCATCCCCAAAGTCAACTCAGAGGTGTTTGTGCAAAGTGTTGGACAACAGGGATTTCATTGGCTCATCCTTCTCTGGAAACCTTCTGCACGGGTCTCCTAATTTATTTATTTAGTGTTGGAAATGAAGCACGAGCCCTGAAAGGTCTGGGGAGCGGAGACATTTTTACATCAGACAAGTTCTCCCATTCCTCCCAAAGACCCAGGCCCAGGCCAGGAGGCAGGGAGGTGAGCAGAGGTTCCGGGAAACCAGGCAGGATGTGAAACCCACACCAGGATCATCCAGGGGCCTCCTTTGGGTATCTCTTTCCTGAAACAACACTGAAGACAGTGTGCGGGCAGAAATACCTGAGTGGCCATATGTTCCCCCAGCAACACGATAGCTTGTTCCACAGCTGGCGCCAGACTAGGGCTGCGTGAACAGCCCCAGAAATTTCAGCGGGGGTCATTAGAAACCATAAACAAGGCATCTGTCGAGCCGCCGTTGCCAAGGTCATCCTGGCACACGAGGTGCCTGAGAAGACACAGGCCGTGCTGAGCATCACCGGCCGGCGCGTGTGGTCCACCTGCCGGGTTCCAGAGCACCCTGGCTCTGCGGCTGAGTTTAAAGCCGTGGGATAGTTCAGGGGAGGCGTGACGGGCAAGGCAACTTGAATGAAATTAAGCTACTTTGGGATGAAACATGGAAAGTTTAAAGCAGAGTTTCCCAAACATCACACCCTGAGTGCATTGTTGAACTGAGGCTGCACCGATAAGGGTGAGGAAAGGAAGGGGCAGGGGAGGGAAGAGACGGAAAAGAAACGTGCCATCTTGGAGAAAAACAAAGCCTATAGGTTGAAAGGATTTAGAGGACAACATGGCACATAATAAGTAAATTATGTGCATTTAAAAAAAGTAAATAAATGAGAGCCAGGGTGCGGACATAAATGTGAGCTGGTTTAAAAGCCCTTTCGCATGATAGTGGTTGTCAGAAACTGGATGGCCAACGTTGGAACATCTACCTGGACTCACAGCGTGGAACCTTCCAGCTGGCAGGTAGCTTCGGGAACATGTAATTTGGAGAGTGTGGTGCTCCTGCCCGGCGGGGAGGCTCCAGTGTGGGCTCACCCCGGGCGCAGTAGTCAGAGCACATTCCGCGTGGCCTTGGCCAAACGGTCCTTCCCCTGCAGCCTGGCTCCTTACCTGTCATTAAGGAATGAAGGCACCGTTGTGAGGGTCACATCCCATGGTACAGGTGACCACGCAGGGTGACAGAGCACTTTTGTTTGGACTTTCTCCATCTTGTTCACAGGTGAGGGGACTGAGAGGTGCGGAGGGAAGTTTGTGGCACGTTGTCATCCGCGGGTCAAGCAAAACCCACCCTCTTTCTTCCTTCTTCCTTCTTTTCCTTTTCTCCATGCTTCCTCCCCCCCTTTCTGCCTCCCTTCTGTCCTTTCTTTTTCCCAACTGAGCTTGTCATCTACTCTCTTCCCTCCCTGCCATCAGCAAGCATTATGTTTTGTTTGATGGGCAACTTGTAGTTTGTATGTGTTTTTGCAAAACACATGTTTTGTAGGAATGCATTTTTTATTTGTTATAAGGTTTTGGTTTATTTATACATGCATACATCTGTTTGGTGTACATCTATGTTTATGTAAATGTATACTCACACATGTATGTCTACATGTGTAAACATGGATATTTCTGACTTTTTTGCCTTAAGCACTGCATTTACCATCCACCCGTGCGACTCTGTGTACACACATTATCTTGCTTCTGATCACTGCCTAGCATTGCCCGGAGTGCATCCAGTAAATTCTACATAGCCCCTCACACGAGTCGGACACCTCTATTCCCTGCTGCCTTTCTCCTTGTACTTCCTAAGGCAGGACCAAAAGGCATTTATCTGCTGCAAGTTTCCCTCTCCTGTGAGGCCATGAAGACAGATTTCCTGACTTAGCACATAATAATTTCTCAGTAAACACAGAGCTGTTGACTTCCCAGGCAGCTGGAGACAGTGGCCTCAGTCCCCAGGAAGAGCGCTTAGCATGACCTTATCTTGTAAAGGTTTCTGATCAGCGAGGGGAGCGTCTTTTAGGGAGAAAAGAAGTGAAGATCATTCAGATATGATATGAGGTTATCACTGGACTCTTTGGACTCTGCCACCTTATTAATTTATCCAAACAAATATTTTTGAGCACTTACCGTAAGTGATGGCGGTATGGATTTGGCAGACCACTTGAATGCTTTCAGCATTCCTCAAATGCATAGGAGCCTCCTGCTTCTGGGGCACCGAACCCTGTCCCGTGAAAGCGTTGTGCATCTGGAGAGGGTGCTGTAGGATGTGCACTGGGGGTGTGGTGGGGACAGTTGGCTCCACAAGACAGGAGATGGGCTCTGACGGGCCGGTGGGCGGTGAGCTGAGGCCAACAGTGAAACACGTTAGGCTTCTCCTATCATCTTTCCTTTCTGGGGGTTGTGGAGCTGGTCTGCTTTGATCCTGGAAGGTTTTTTCCTGTTGAATTTGGGATTCTGAATGGATCCACACACCTTTCGTTGACGTGTAACGGAGTTACTGCGGGCCAGGGATCATACTAGCTAGTATGTAAGCAAATGGGCGCAGCTGCATTCCAATAAAACTGTACTTAAAGCACAGGAAGTGGACTGCATTAGGCCCATGGGCCATAGCATGCGGGCCCTGATTTAGAGGCTCACCCATTTGCTACCTCTAGTACCTATCTTTGCTATGTAGAATGAGACAGATCTGTAAGTGTTCCTTCCTTATTTCATTGGCTGTAATTCTATGGGGACACTCTTAGCGCAACTATTAGGAGGAAAACAGAGAAGACAGAAGAGGAATTTGTACTGTGTTGACTTGAATTCAGAACACCTAAAGTAACAGTGACTTACCCAAGAGAGAAGTCCATTTGTCTTTCCTGTATATAAGTTTTGGAGGTAAGCAGCCAGGGACGCTATGGCTATTCCTTCTCACAAGGTCCTTGGGTCTCTGGGCGCCTTCCCAAGGGTTTATCCTACCAATGGTCTCGATCTCATGGCTCAAGACTGTGGTAAGCATTCCAGGTAGAAAGGTGGGGAAGGGAAGGAGGAGAAGAGTAAATTGAGAATATTAAGATACTACTATCTATCACTTCTACTTATGACCTGTCACCGTTAATTTTATGAACCAACGTGCCTGGGTCATGGGACGCAGTTTTTGGTCAAACTAGGTATCGCTATGGTTTTTGTTTTCTTTCCTTTTTTTCTTTTTAAATTGGTTTTGTGTTTGTTTTTCTGAATGTGATTAACATTTAAAGCAGTAGACTTTGAGTAAAGCAGATTACCCTCCATGATGTGGGTGGGCCTTATCCAATCAGTTGAAGTCATTAAGAAAAAGACAGACCTCCCCCGAGGAAGAGGGAACTCTACCTCCAGATGGCCTTTGACTCAGGCTGCTCTTTCCTGGGTTTCCAGCCATTGGCCTGTTCTGCAAACTTCAGATTTGCAAGCCCCCACACTGAGTGAGCCAATTCCTTAATACATAAATAATGTAAATATTATTTATATTATTAATTATTAATATGTTAATTATATATAAATAATACAAATATATAAGTTTTATATTATATATTATATATGTATATATATTATATATATAAAATATAAATTTATATAAATTTATATATATATAAAATATAAATTTATATAAATTTATATAAATTTATATATATATAAACCCTACTGGTCTTTTTATCTAGAGAAACCCAGAACCCAGTCTTTAGGAAACTTATCCACATTCTCCTTCTCCTTGGTAATGCTCAGTATTTACTTTTTATTTATTTACCTCCAAATTGCTTCTTTGGATCTCAGCCTGGCTCTCCAGGGAATCTTGCCTTGCTGCCCGTATTTTTTATTTTCAGGGAACTGTACGTTAGAAGTAGCTTCTCTTGCAGATGGTTAATGCTGCAAAGTTCAGAATCTTCCCAGATTCTAAAGACATCCTGATCCCCACCTTACAGCAGCGTGTAGGCCAGTGCGTCTGTTCCAGTGGGTGGGTTTGCCGTCCACACATAGTAGAGGCTCGGTAAAGCCTTGCAGATCCGATGTTCTTGACGCAAAGCTGTTGTGGCTGATGGGCTCTGGGCCAAGGCGAGCGGAAATCCGAGGAGTGGGAGCTCACATCAAGCTGCAGGGGATCCTGGCCTGCGAGTCTGCAAACAAAGTTAAGTAGCTGAGCCTGTGCCAGCGCCCCAGCCGGACACACCCGGGGCGGGGAGAGGAGGAGGCGAAATCGGCGTGCGCCCGCGTGAAGCAGCCTCTCGCCAGATGCACCTGCAAAGGGCTGATCGGGCTCGGGTCCGTTCGGTGAGGCTGATTGCAGACACGAGAGATTTCCAGCAGCTCCGGGCAGCAGGGTGGGTGGGCACGGAGGGAGTAACACGGCAGGACCGGCAGCTGGTCGAGTCCCCATTGGCTGCCAGGCCTGGCGTGTGTTCCGCCAGGCTCCAGGGAAGAGTCGGCTTGGCCGAGAACAGGCGCCGGCCTAGTCCTGGCTGGGTGCAGCCTGACCTCCCAAAGCCCGAGATGCTCCTCGTAAGCTCTTGCGTGGCTTGAAGTGGGATCTTTCTCGACACCAAAGCAGGGGGGAGTCGCCCAGAGTAAGGCCTTAGCGAGACCCATTTAGCGACTCAGCAGGAGCTGGGGCAATCAGAAGCCTTCCTCTCCTTTGGAGAGTTTCGGGAAGCCGCTCCTGCCCGAGCACTCAGCAGGTGTTTGAAGAGGCGCGGGGAGCGTGTGCGCGTGCACGCGGTATGCATGCGCAGCCACGGGCTTTGATGGAACAGAACTGGATCTAAATGCCAACCCTGCCACGTACTGCTGCCTACATGATTTGGGAGGAACGTAGTAATCATTTGAAGCCTCCATTTCCTCATACGTAAAAAAGGAGCTAATAGTGTTACAATCGTGTCCCCCTCCATCCGTGTGTTCATCCCTAACAGGCAGGACCTCAGAACGTGTTTGGAGGTGGGGTCTTTGAAGAGGTGAGCAAGGTACAGCGGGGTCACTGGGTGGGCCTGAAGCCAATCTGACTCGTGTCCTTATAAGAAGAGGAGATTTAGACACAGACACACACACAGAGGGACCACGTGAGGGCACGGGCCAAAGGGCCATCTATAAGCCAAGGAGGGAGGCCTCAGGAGGAACCAATGCCTTGATCTTGGACTTCTGGCTTCCAGAAATGAGAGAATAAATCTCTGCTGTGGAAGCCCTCCATCCATCGTGCTCTGTTGTGGTCCTAGCAAACTAAAGCAGAGATTTTTTAAGGGTTAATGAAGATAATATATATATATATATATATATATATATATATATATATATATATATATATAAAATCCTCAGGGTCATTCCTGGCACATAGACTATTTACATATTTTTTTTACATTTATTTATTTTTGAGAGACAGGGAGAGACAGAGCACAGGCGGAGGAGGGGCTCAAAGAGAGGGAGACACAGAATCCGAAGCAGGCTCCAGGCTCCGAGCTGTCTGCACAGAGCCCGACGCGGGGCTTGAACCCACGGACCATGATCATGACCTGAGCCGAAGTCGGACGCCCAACCCACTGAGCCACCCAGGCGCCCCTAGACTATTTAAACGTTTTCAATAGTCTATTCAGGCATTCAAGGCAGTGCAGTATGGGGGTCCCGAACCTGAACTGCCGAGGTTCACATTCTGGCTTGGTTCCTTGCTCTCTGGGTAACCGTGGGTTTCAGATTTCAATTCTCGAAATATCAATTTCCTTTTATAAAGTAGGGGAAGCAGGGGTTCCCCTGCTTGGGGGACATACCACGTTGAGCACAGTACCACATGCTGGTGTCATTGTTAGCGGGGGCAGGTAAGCACTGTCCCCTTGCTGAGTATGTGTGACCTCAAGTAAACCTTCATCGAGGAAAGCACAGGGAAGGAGTTTGGAGGATGCGGTTTTGGGGGGCGCCCCTGTTCCTGCTTGAGTCACCCTGACTCTTCTCCGAGGTGTCCTTTCCACAGTCTCTAGAATTTGGAAGCCATGGTATTTATTCCTGGCGCTTTCCAGAAATGTGTCTATAAATTCCTTTTGTTGAGGGGTGGGGTCTGCACCCCCCCCCCCCCCGGTATTCGCTGGTTGATAGCTTTCTCTCTGTTGGAGCAGTTTATTTTAATTTATTATTTAATATTTTTAATGTTTATTTATTTTTGAGAGAGAGACAGAGCATGAGCAGGGGAGGGGCAGAGAGAGAGGGAGACACAGAATTGGAAGCAGGACCCAGGCTCCGAGCTGTCAGCACAGAGCCGGACGCGGGGCTCGAGCTCACGAACCGTGAGATCACGACTTGAGCAGAAGCCGGATGCTTAACCGATGGACCCACCCAGGCGCCCCTCTGAGGGAGGAGTTCAGAAGGCAGCGCTGATAATGCCCAGGAGAATCTGATTGGATTCCCCCTGGAGATGGCTCCCCAGATCTGGAGTGAGACGCACCCACTTGCAGCTGAAGGATTAACGTGGGCACCACGGTGCTTGTGCCCCGGAGGGATAATGATGAATGTTTAAGTGGTGATAAAATGCAGCCCTTCCTCCCTGGTTTTAAGATTGCTCTTGTGGTAAGAAGATTTAACACGAGATCGACTCCTAACAGACTGAGTGAGCCGTGCAGCGTTGTCCTCTACGGGCCCGGTGTCGTATGCTCCTCTCCGGAACTTCTCCGTCGCTCCTAACAGACGTTTCATCCGCATCCACTCCTGTTTCCCTGCCTCGGGCCTGGCCATCACCATCCTCTCCTCTGCTCCCAGGAGTTTGGCATCTCCTCTAAGTGGGATCACGCAGTATTTCTCCTGCGTGGCTCACTCAAGAGGAAGGCCGTCCAGGTTCATCCGTGTTGTCGCGTTTGCTTGGCGGGAGAACCCGACCTTTCTCTTTTAAAAGCAGTCAAGTCGAGTGTGCAGAAAAGTCAGCCACCTGGGGGACATGGCGCCAGAAAATCCACAGAAAGGGTCTGAGTGGCACAGCCTGGCCTGGCCTGGCCTGGCCGTCCACTGGTGATTCTCAGACTTTTCTACCCGGCGGCTCCTGAGAACAGGGGTGATGAACGGAGGTCGTGGTGGGTGGGAGGGCTGGCCAGGCGAGCGCTCACGTGACCTCACGATCTGAAGTCAGCAGGAGACCCCTTTCGGGGATCAGGTATAATCCCGCAAACGTGGGGGAACTGTCGTTACAGCCACATTCATTTTAGATGTAGGGTAATACGGAAGGTCTTGGCTGAGAAGTGCAAAGGAAACACCCGAGGGGCCTCCCGCCCTTCCCTACCACCAGCACCCAGCACCCCGGGCTACCACCTGTCCTGCTGGTGGTCCTGGCCTCCCGGGGTTAGCCACAGCTCCTCTCAGATGCTAGGGTAGGATTTGAGCCCCCTCAGGAGTTTCATTCGGGAGGAAACAGGAGGACAGACCAGCCCTGAGGTACTCGGGAATAAGACCGAGATAGTGCCCGGGGTATTTTGCAGCCGAGGCCGCCGTGGTCCAGGCCTGGCCAGTCGCTTCCCTTGCCCCCGAGTCCCCCAGGTCCCTGTGGTCCAGGCACGTGGCGGGTAACGTGGGTAGCAGCTGCTCGCCTCACTGTTCAGCCCTTCTTCCTGGGTCTTCGCGGCTGGGGTCCCAAGGGCGGGTTTGCAGTGACTCCCTGAGGCCTAGGGGTGTGACCGCACGGGGCCATCCATGGATGAGCCTGGGGCCGTATGAAGGTCCCCCTGAGAGTCTGCGTGGCTTGGCACAATCCTCGCGGCCGGGAGTGGCAGTAATTCGTGTGCAGACCCCCGGTAGTGGGGCCACACAGAGGAGGACGCCACGGATCCACAACTTTGCTGTTCCCACCCTGTCCCGTGGGGAGGCCTGGACCAAAAGCAACACACACTAACCAGACCCTTATTGTGTGACCAGTGGTTTACGTGGGGTTTTCCTTTTTTTTTTTTTAATTTATTCTCGGACAAACCACGCAAACTGCAGCTGCCTAGCTCGATGTCTTAGAATCGATGCCAAGCAAACACTTCCCCCAGAACGAAGTTCAGGCTGTGGCAGAGGTGGCCAGGCAACTCCGCCGTGATCTAGATTCATCCGTCATCTGTGAAGGACCCAGTGCATCGGATCTTGCAAGCGTGTTTGCTTTTGGAAAATGCAGTGGTCAGGGGCACTGGGAAGGACCTGAACAAGGGAAAGTCTGCCATTTTACAGCTTTTCAAGGGAAACGGATCTACTCTGCCTTTCTCTCCGGAAGGAAGGATGCGCGGCCAGCCAGAAGGACTTTCTTCTTGGGCGTGTTTGTTGGTGCCGCCTGGAGGGGTGGCTTCCCGTGCCATGGGGGCCTGCGGCAGCCTGAAGCTAGGAGTTAGGGAAGTGTTCACAGAGGGCACTGTTCACACACACAAGGGCAGCAGAAGGCCCCCGTGCCCCGAGTTGGTCTGTGTTTCTGGAAGGCCAGGAGGCACTCCCCCCTGCAAACTAGTGGCTAATCAAGCTTTACTCAGAGCTCCTCAGCTCTGCACACCTTGTGTCTCTCCTCTCCCAGCCAACTCGTCCCTCCCCTCCCCGGGGGTAGGGGTCCGGGGGCTGCAGCAGCAGGACCCACAGTCAGTGCTCCTAGAAACCAGGCAGGGCCAACACCATGGCCATCTCTGTCCTGCCTTCTCCTTGAGCTCAGGACTCAGCAGGGAGCCTTGCTCCTATAAGGTCACCCCAGATGCTTTTTTTCCTTTTTTTTTTTTTTTTCTTTTAACTGACAGACACCCTTGAGGTTCTGGTTGATTTTCAAAGAGAAACAGGAGACTAAGTAAAAAGGAGAAACCTAGGAAGTTTTCTGACCGTGAAGGAAAATGAAGGCCACCCTTTCCACATCTAGCATTTTAGCAGAACCCACTGGGCAAACAGAAAAGATGCCACTCCTTGGAGCCCACTGCCCATCTGCCTCCTCAAACGCGCCGGGCACTTGGCACAAAGGAGAGACAAAGACCTTCTCCCTCGTGCCCCCTCCGTGCCCCCCCCCCCCCCCGTCAGGGTGTGACCTGCCTGTCTGGGAGCACTGCTGTGGGGGCACAGGCTCGGCCACCCCCAGGCCTGGCAGTGAGCGCGGTGACAGTGCCCGGGGCCAGGGCACCGCGCCCCCGCCTGGGTCCCCCTCCCCAGCCCCTTCTTCCCACCCTGACGCCCCTTTACCCCTGGGGCCCCCTCTCCACTTTCCTTGCCCCTCTCCTCCCGGGGCACCCCCTCCTCACCCCCTAAGCTCCCTCTCCAGTCTACTCGCCCCGCTCCTCCCGGGGCTCCTTTCCTCCCTCCCCCACCCTGCGCCCCCTCCCCAGTCTCCCTTTCCTCCCCAGAGCTCCCTTTTTCCCACCCCCACCGCGCCCCCTCCCCCTCTCAGCTCCCTCCCCGGCGCCCCTCCCCACCCCTGCCGCCCCCTCTCCAATCTACTCACCGGGCTCCTCCCCGGGCTCCCCTCCTCCCTTCCCCCCCCCGCCCCCCTCCCCAGTCTCCCCCTTCCTCCCCCGGAGCCCCCTCCTCCCGGCGCTCTCGGTCCCGGCCCCCTCCCCGCCCCCAGGCCCCCTCCCCAGCCGAGCCGTGGCGGAGCATGCGCCGTGCGCAGCGGGAGGCGGGAGGCGGGCGGGAGCAGCGCGCATCACTCGGGTCCCCTTCCTGCACCGCGCCGCCACTTGCCGGTTGCTAAGCAGTTACCATTGTTTCTGTGGCGATTGCGGAGGCTGTTGCTAATTGGAGAAGCCCCGCTGAGCCGCAGCATCTCCCCTGTTCGGATCCGCTCTCTGCTCCTTGCATTTAAAGAGAAAACTAGGCTGGTCTACCCACTCGCCCTCCCCCACCCGCCCCAAAATAGCCGTGTGGTTTCGGAAGCATGGACTAAATCACACCCCTCCCCGCCGATTGGACTCTGGTGGCTCGGAACTCGCCGTCAGATCGCACCTGCCCCTGTGCCGGTGTGCGCCCTGGACGGGGGACCATGACTACAGCCAAGGAGACCAATGCTTCAGGGAAATCCGTGCAGCAGCAGGAACAGGTAATGCTGCTTTCTGGAGTGTGCGTGCGCGGGAGGGGGGGCACCTGTGCTTCTTGAATGAGCTTATATTGGAGATGACCGCCCTCACCTGAGCAAGAGGCTGGAGGTGAAGCCAGCGCCGAGTGAGCCTCGCTGGGGTCTGCCTCCCCGGCTCCTGAGTGCTATTTTTGAAAGATCCCCGGGTCTATCAATAATGCACAGCCACAGGGAGCAAGCATCTGGCGGCTTAAACTTGATGCCCGGGGACCTTTGGACAAAGGCCTGTCTCCTGCACAGCTGCCTAATTATGCATTTGTCAGTGGTCACTACTTTGTAATGGGGGGGGTGGTGGATGGAGGTGAGACCCCCCCCCCTCAAATTTCAGTGTATTCTGACCCTCCAGCAGGACTTTGGTTTGGTTCTATCACAAGTCAAAAGAGGACAGAGGAGCTCGGTTTAAAGGACTTTTCTTTTGAGACCCGGTCCCTTTTCCTCCTTAAGTATTTCTTGAAGGAGTGAGCAGATTGCTGTTCATCCTGGGCATGTAGAGAGTGCAGCCTGTGCCCGCTAGGGAGGCTGAAGGATGCCCAGCTGGGACCGCTAGGGAGGCTGAAGGATGCCCAGCTGGGACCGAGTGGGACCCCCAGGTGAGAAGGAGCAGGGCTCCCAGTGCTGGCCAAGGATGGCCAGGAATGCACTGGTGTCCCCATATGGCAGAGGATGGCCACTCCCCCTGCCCTGAAGAGGCTCGCCATCTGCAGAGGCTCCCGGTCTCCGGAGTAAAGGGGAACCTGCACGCTGTGTCTTGCCACTCATGTAGATATTGCAACTCCCTTCTCGAAGATCGTGAGGGCTCTTATCTTTTAATCACTGCTTAGTTCTCCTCAGGCAGATCATTAAAATAGATCCTGGGAGACACCAGTAGATTCACAGAGCAGTTTGCTCAAGCTTGGTAAGTCAACAGCGTAAGCTGATTTCCCGTATTTATTTTAGGGGTGTTGTTAGCTCCTGCTTGCTAGGATTGGGGCCAAGGAAGGAGACCCCACTGGAGTTCAGGAAAGCAGAGAGCCTCTTTGGGGACAGTGTGTGATAGTCTCATCATGACTATTCAGAGGCGGTATGGAGATAACTTCGGATCTATATTTTTGGGGTCGTTTCCTCAAAACCCATGTTTTGACTTAAAAAAAAAAAAAAAGAGACCACCTCAGTAGTGGTATCATCATCATTACCGTCATCTGGAGAACTTAAACACAATTTTATTTCTTCTGGGAAGAAGACTGTGTAAATCCCGAAGTGTAAGAATCACGTTCGGTGGGAGAGCTCCTGTGAAGGTTAATGATCACTGTAGCATGAACGCCAGGAGGTTGACACCAACCCAACCAACCCCTCCTCCTTTTGAGTCATTCTACACAATACTTGTTCCAGAAAGAAGTCTGTCTACCCTCAATTAGCATCCCGTGACTAACTGGGCTTCCTTTGATTACAGCGTTCCTCACTAGGCATAAACCAAATGTGCCCTGGGCGTGCAGGCTCCAGAGAGGACTTGGGTAGCCTTTCTGACCATGGGACTGTGGTAATAATTATGGAGAAAGCACATTGCTCCTAGGGCTGAGCCCAAAGGCGGGCTCTCAGAAGCCCTGTCCGTGTTACGTGGAAGAAGGCATGTGCACCTGTACAATGTCACTCTCATTTTCCCTAATACCTCCACATGTCAGGAGAGTGGAAATAGTTAATTGGGGTGCGGGTTTTGGAGGGTGGGCAAGGTCTTGTTTGATTTTGTGCCTTTTGATCATTGGAAACCCCACATCCCTGTACCTGGGGCCATGGTGGAAGCCGTGGTTGGGCAGAGTGCTGAGGACAGAGGCGGCTGTGACCGCAGGGAGCGGTCAGGAGGTCCCCCTCCATTCTCGGTGGCATCTTCTTGACCCTCAGAAGGACACAGTGCCCACCCTGTGAGGCAGAACACATTGAGGGTCAGCAGCAGGACCACGGTGGGAGAAGTAAGACAGGACGGAGAAAAGATCTCATGTCTGAAATTAATGCACCTTTAGGGGACGTTGGCTTAAATCTTACCAAAGTGCTCAAAACACAAAGAGGTAAATAAAATCCTTAGTCATGAAGACTGTTTCCTCTTCCTCCACCGTTTGTCAATTTTTAAAAGACATTTAAACTCTATTCTGTGTGCTCAGACTGCAGAGCTCTGAATGAGTTCTCCCATTCTTTATTGAGGGGATAGCCCCATCCCCAGGTGGCTGGGGGTTAATAGGGAGGCCCGGACAGACAGACAACATTTTTTACAAGACAGAGAAAGAGAAATGGATGCTGGTTTGTGGTTTGGTTTGCTTTGGGTTTTAGGTTGGGAGTCGTTTAATCGTCCTGCCAAACTTTGGGGCCCTGACACCTTACCTCTTATATTGGGAGGCATTCATCTGAGGATTTGGATTTTCTATAGCCTGATATGTATGTCCTATACTCTTTAAAATTCGGTTAGGGGCACCTGGGTGGCTCTGTCGGTTAAGCTCCTGACTTTGGTTCAGGTCACCATCTTGCAGTTCATGAGTTCGAGCCCCACGTTGGGCTACATGCTGACAGCTCAGAGCCTGGAGCCTGCGTCGGATTCTGTGTCTCCCTGTCTCTCTGCCCCTCCCCTGCTCGCACTCCGTCTTTCAAAAATAATAAACATTGAAAAATAATAATAGAATAAAATTTTGTTATTACAATAGACTAATAGTTCTTAGACTAACAGAGGTATGGTACAGTGTCTTACCTGCCTTGGTAGTCAGAAGCCAGGCATGTGGGTGGCTGCAGGAAATGACTTTGTATGCTGAGGGTAAGTAGAAATTAATGAACGATAAATCTAGGAGAAGATATGAAACCAAATGATTTGACCTATTCATTAGAGATTGCCATTTCCCTCCTTCCTTTTTCTTGCTAAAATATGTACTAAGAGTAGAGGAATGTGTGGAGTTGTTTTTTTTTTTTTTTTTTTTTTTTTTTTTTAATTTTTTTTTTCCAACGTTTATTTATTTTTGGGACAGAGAGAGACAGAGCATGAACGGGGGAGGGGCAGAGAGAGAGGGAGACACAGAATCGGAAGCAGGCTCCAGGCTCTGAGCCATCAGCCCAGGGCCTGACGCGGGGCTCGAACTCCCGGACCGCGAGATCGTGACCTGGCTGAAGTCGGACGCTTAACCGACTGCGCCACCCAGGCGCCCCTGGAGTTGTTTTTTTAAGATGCTGTGTAAACACACTGGAATAAAATGGAGAATAGACTTCTAGAAGACCATTTCCCTTTCTCTTTGGATATGCCAGTATTTATTTTCGAATAAAGTATTAACAGTCTAGAGGTGTTTGGAAACAAAATATTCAGAAAGCTGAATGAGCTGACTTCACCCTTTGGCTCAGAAGCCAATCAGATGGTAGAGGCTTCTCAGTAAAACCCAAAGCCACGCTGGCCAGCGTTCTGCCGTAGCACGTGCCCAGAGCGAAACCTCACAGGTGAGGTAGAGAAAGCGGAGGCTGATTTGGCTACAATTTACTGTATTCTCTCAAACGAACTAAATCCTTCCTTAGAGAACCAAATTAAGGAATTTTTTCCCCTTAAGTAAAAGCACAAATTTATTGTAAAGTATACTGTCTTCGTTTCAAATGACTTAAAATTGAAAGGCAGTGATCAGTAATACTGCTGAGAGTAAGAAAAGACAGAAAGATTAATTCTCCATGCTTCCAGTGAACCAGGAAACATTTTCGCTGAAAATATTGAGCAGGGGTACGTTTTTAGTGGCAGATTCGGTATCTGTGTTGTGTGTGGATATGACTGCATGCGCGCGCACACACACACACACACACACACACACACACATTGACGGCCTCACATGCCACAAGGTCACAGATTTGGAAAAGACCTCAGAAATGCACCCCAATATCAGGCCCACCTGTTGGGCTCAGGAATCTCACAAATAAATGAGAATATGCCTTTCCTTAAAAGATCCCCAAAACACCCCTTTTCACACGGAGATATTCTGCGTTCTCTTGGCGACTTGGATCTTTAGCTCTGTGTTAACTTGCATCACTTCTGTGTCTTCTGGAGACCTGGAAACCAGCTGTCTCATAACACTTCCTGGGTAACAGCTATTTTTTCGTTGTTTTTCACGTTTCTCTGAGCTGCACAAGCCCATATATATGGCCCTGATGTGTCTATTCTCCTATTAAATTAGGAGCCCCAGGACCCAGTGTTGATTGAGAGGTTAAATTATTTATCTAGACATTTGTAATAACAATGCCACTGCTGAGAGTTTTCGGAAATGAATGAAATTTTATAAACAACACCTTCTGTGATGCAGCGTTAAAATGCACAGAGCTGGGAATTCTGTGAGAGGACTTGCCCAGGGGCACACAGACAACGATGACCCAGGAGCCGGACTTCTAACATCTTCTGCCTGGTGCTCTTTGCATTGGATCCTGATGTTTATCTCAGTAGTAAAATCAGATACTGAAACGGAGGAACTGGCTTTGGCCATCACGAGAGTTAAATTTTTTATGAAACTCTGTTAAAAGAACAGTCAGTGAGAAACATCAGTAGAGAAGGTAAATCAAAATGAAATAGTAAAAGGAAACCCAGAAAAACAAGATTCAGTATTAGGGAGTACGAACGTGACTTACTTCCGAGGTGGTCCTTTCACGACTCAACAAGTGACAGTGGATGTGGCAGTCCTACTGGTGTAAGTTAAATGCTCTTCTGCTCATGCTCTAAGTCACTTAAGACACTCTGAAGAAAGAGAGAAACAGTCTGGCCGCCAGTTGGGTGGATGGGTGAAGGGGAGAACTCAGAAGTCCTCGGCATCCTAGAGGGAGTGTGTGCAGAACAGGATGTATAGGGATCTCCAGGTGGGTCCTGGCGAGGAGGGGGAGTGGCCAGGTGGGGGGGGGGGGAAAGCAGTGAAGTCTTTGTGCAGAGGAAAGAGGGCTGGTAGGTGCTCTTCTTAGAGGAGACTCAGGACTTGGGACACTGAGTCTCATCGCCGGAGAGAACAGGGTCACAAAGAAGCAGTGACTAGCTTGGAGCCATAATCTGTCGCGCTCGGGCGTCTATGGCCATTTCCCATCTCCTGAGATGCAAGTTACGTGATGTATTAAAACAAGTCGGGGGCACCTGGGTGGCTCCGTTGGTTATGCCTCTGACTGCGACTCAGGTCATGAGCTTGCGGTCCATGAGTTTGAGCCCCACGTTGGGCTGTGTGCTGACAACTCAGAGCCTGGAGCCTGTTTCGGATTCTGTGTCTCCTTCTCTCTCTGCCCCTCCCCCGCTCACACTCTGTCTCTCCAAAATGAATAAATGTTTAAAAAATTTTTTTAAAAGAAGTCAATAAGCTAGTGTCACTCAAGAGGCCTAGTGAAAACCCAAACAATCCCAGATCGGCTGTATGCAAAGCCCAAATTCAAAACAAACAGAATGCGGCTGACATTTCTCTCTGAAAAAGGCTTTCCCTGGCAGTAAACACATTTTATTATGTGATACTTACATTGCATTGAACTTAGTCCCTCCCTTTCAATCCTGGAGTTACCACGGAATGCTTAGCCAAGACCTTCAAACGCTCCCTGGAGAAAATCTGGGGAATTTTGAGGGTGGGAGGTTGCTTCCCATGAACTTTCACCAGAACACCGTCAGCTGCAGCATGCCTGTTGGATGCCGGTCACTGATAGTCAAGAACAGTTACCATGTGTCTGTCTCAGCGGGAATTGTGGCATTATTATCCTGTATGGAGATGAGCTGTGCCTGTGTTTGGCATTAATTGATTTGGTTTCGTGATGGACATCTTTCACCTGCTCTCGTGAGAAAGGGCAGAAGGAGTCCGTTTATCCAGACTGAAAGTTCAGGGAAAGACTCAAATTTGCGGAGGAAGCGAGTCTCTATAAGCGTGTGGAGATGGACGGTTGTTTGAAGCCCTTGCTTTAAAAAGGTGTTACGTGGGGGCGCCTTGGTGGCTCAGTCCGTTGAGCATCTGACTTCAGCTCAGGTCATGATCTCACGGTTCGTGGGTTCAAGCCCCATGTCGGGCTCTGTGCTGTCAGTGCAAAGCCTGTTTTGGATCCTCTGTCCCCCTCTCTCTGCTCCTCCCCCACTTGCTCGCTCTCCCTCTCTCTCTTTCTCCCAAAACTAAACATTAACAACAACAACAACAAAAGTAAAAGATGTTGTGTGGAGATCATGTATTCTTGGTTCAGAGGTCGTTTGGAAAGCTAAAATGTTTTTATTTCAGGTTCCAGGTCTTGTTGCCTTGTGGCCTCAAAGCATAGGAGTGGGAACCACATGGGTGGGGTGGGATTGAACCCTAATCCTTGGTTGGTGTCATTCTGCAGGAGGCTGACATTCTTATGTCCTTCCTGCCTTGGCTGGTGGTGTCCCTTGAAGTGGGGACATAAAGGAAAGGAGGGGGCGGGAGGATCCAGGAAAAGTAGCCCAGGTGACGTGATCCGATCCAGATTCCGAGTCCTCCTTTTTCCTCCATCACCTTCTTCATGCCCTGTCCCGCGTGGGCCTCAACGGCTACTGGCACCTGCAACAGGCCATTATTTGCTCAGAGTTGACTCTGCTAGAACCTTCATGTGTGCCGATCCACCTGGCCCTCGCTAAACGACTGGGGCAAAACCTAATCCCTACGAAGAGTATAAGCCTGTCTGTGCAATGCGTTACTCGCCTTGAGAGCATCCGTAACCTGAACAATGGCCACCGGTAATGAAACCCAAAGGGATTGTTAATGGTTGGAATTTCGGGCCCAAAGTTTAGGACAGCCAATGGAACAACAGCAAAAACAAAACAAATACACTGTTTACTCATAGTCATTAATGACAAATTAAGTAGCGGTCATGGGGAGGACAGTCTTGGCACCCTTGGAATTACTGATGGGTTCCACACATACCTGCAAGTACCTGTTCTCACTGCATTTATATAAGAGCTGGCCTTGTATCAGGCAAGTCCCAAGTAACAATCCCTGTTGCTGCTTCTGGCTTCCGATTCTAGGAGGATTTTGTGGCATTGGAGTAGAAAGAAATGTGCAGCAGTCCCTTCTTAGGACAAATTGCCATCATCGCAGACTGCTTTTGGTAGGGGCCCCCATCCCTGTTTCACAGTGGTGGCTGGGACGCCATAGGACCCAGAGTGCAGTCCCCCACCGATGGCTTTGCAGAGCACATTAGTGATAGAATCAAGTCTTGATAATAGAATTTCCCGTGACAATTTATATATTGTCCCCTTACTCGTATCTGATCAGTGTTTTAGGAGATTTAACGTCCCCTGCCAGAACTCAAGAAAAACTGCTTCCCTACATCTGAAACTGCTGGAAACTGTGAGCATCGTCTCCAGCTGCTAAGTTGTTAATTTGGAACACAGGCTTCTAAAAACTGTCCGTGGGCGCGGCCGGGTGTGTGGAGTGGGGGAGACCGACCAGAAGGCACCGACAGAATCTGCTGAATAAAATGGGGAAACTGGTGGTTGGGAGGGGGTGCTCTTTCAAAACATTTTAAAAGGTCAAAGTCTGTTTTCCAACTTGCTCCTAGGATTCTTGTTGAATGTAATGGGGATTCATGGTCTGGGAACGATAGATTCAACCCTTTAAATAGGTTACCCACAGCAAGATGAACATCACAAGGAAGAATGCGAAACATTTTCTCTGTAGAGATTAATATTCAGCAGAGATCCCCTTGCGTGGTGGTGACGTATGTTTTAAAATTAATGAAAGGATGTACTTCTGTATTTTGAAGAGGCAAGTTTTATTCTCCGTGGTAGAACATTTGAGGGGTTGTTACAGTGTTCACTCAGGGGATGCTAGAATTATGACACTCCTCACCTATCCTAAATCAGGTCTCTGGATGGGAGAGGGCAGGATACTTATTTTTAAATGTTAATAGCCCATCTTATACCCCATCCCCTTATTAGACAGATGTTGGATCAGAGGAAGATTTTTCTTTTGATGAATGGGTGATATGGAAGAGGGGAGGCTAGGGGAGAACAGGGAGCCAGCTGGGATGGCTGAAGGTTGGGACAGCAGAGGGGTTCCCAGGACCCGTGGGAGCCTGGAGATGATTCTGGAAAGCAGGAAACACTTATAGGCAAGGGTTTCAGAGCATGATGGCATGGAAAGTACTACAGTGGAGAGCAGCAGAGGATGAGTGAAATTCTGGAAGAAAGGAGAGAAATCTGAACTTACAACAGATTTCTCCTTAAAAGAACAGGATTTGGGGCATATAGGAAACTGGAAGAACGGCTTGGACATAAAAATTATACATTGTGAGTGTCATTACTTAATCTGGGTGTGCCCTGATGGACTAAAAAGGGTACTGGAAGCTTCTGGTTTTCAAAGAGTTTCAAAGAGTTTAAAAGGGTTTGGGATGTCCCGGGTAAAATTCAAGTTTACTTAGAAGCAACAGGTACTTTAAGGCATTAAGGCACACACACACACGTAGGTAGTAACGTGTGTGTATATAAATGTAGTATTTCTTGACGTAGCCTGAGAAATTCTTGAAAAGACTTGAGATAGTTAGAATACTTGGCTCTGATCATTGAAAAGCAAAATAAACACTCCATTCCACCCCCCCCCAAATCCACATCATATAGGGTACACAGGTAAAGAATGATATTAATAAGAGAACTTTGTAGACAAAAGACTGTTCTGTCATTAAAAATAAGAAAGCCTTAATGCCTCAGATTTTTCTCAATGCATTTTATCGACTACCTGCTCCTTAGGAGGGTGGGGTGGGCACCTTCCATCCTTGCCAAAAGCTCTCTTTTCTGGAAAGTGAGAGAACAGTGTGCTTTGGTGTAGATGCCCCTGACTCTCACCCAGCTCTTCCTCCTGCTAGATGAAGGACCTTGAGCACATCTGGGTGATGCCACATCTGGGGATAATGCCCGTGACACTGGTGCTTTGAAGAAAACATTCAAGCACAAAGTACTATTCTTGGCATGGAGATTTCAAACCACTGTTTAGTGAGTACTCAACCACGTGTGTTCACATAACAACGATGTTTGAGTGGGTCTTGTTTGCAGCATTTGGTGAGGGTTTGTATGTCCATTCTAAGATGGGTTAGTCTATAAAATCATAAAGTGTTCCACTTTTAAGCATTTTACAGACCATCTCGCCCCATGATTTTTGGACTTTTGTTTTAGTAACAGAAACCTTTTCCCCAAAGGAAACAAGCCAAGTCCAACACAGGAAGGAGGTGAAAGCACTTCCCTAGTGGCCCCTACATGTCAGCAGAGCACCCCTCCCGTTCCCCAGCAGGGTGGAGCACAGCTTACAAACCAGGTATCTAATTCACAGTCTGATTTTACAAGGGAGGAAATAAGGCTTAGAGAGGGTGAGTGAATTAGCCAAAATCACACAGCTAGCAATTGCAGAATCAGAACAGAACCATTTCAGGGTTGCCTGGGTGGCTCAGGTGGTTAAGCATCCAACTTCGGCTCCAGTCATGATCTCACGGTTCGTGGGTTCGAGCCCCACATCGGGCTCTGTGCTGACAGCTCGGAGCCTGGAGCCTGCTTCGGATTCTGTGTCTTGCCTCTCTCTGCCCCTCTCCCCCCCTCAAAAATAAATAAACATTAAAAAAATTTAAAAACAAAGAACAGAACCACTTCCCCTTTCCCCCCTGTTTTTTGGATCCAAATCAGGAAATTTCAGGTGAGACATGGTACAAATAATATACTAAGAAGATTAACACAAAAACTGATATTAACTGGAAACTGCAAAGGAAATAAAGTAAGCATTATAAAGCGGGTTTTTTTTTAATTATTATTTTGAGAGAGATGTGGGGAGTGGCAGAGAGAGGGAAAGAGAATCCCAAGTGGGCTCCCTCAGGTCCACGTTGTCAGCACAGAGCCCAACACGTGGCTTGATCCCATGAACTGAACCATAAAATCATGACCTGAGCTGAAATCAAGAGTCTTATGCTTAATCAACTGAACCACCCAGGCACCCCCATAAAGTAAGCGTTATAGATGCAAATTAAAACGACCTTGTCCAGAGATCAGTTGAGAAAAGGCATAGATATAGTTAAGGCAGTCCTTTGTCTTCATGTCTTATGGATAGATGTAGCTACTTCTTTTTATTGCACTGTCCCTGGAGGCATTAGGGTTTTCATAGCAACTTTTCATATTTAATTAGTTATTTAATGAGTTGCTTTTGAAATGAGGAAAAAATGAGGCTATAACAAATGTTTTTCTCCTGATTTTTAAAAGTAAGCAACACTTCGTAAATTCTACATGCTTTGGAAGAAGGCAGTAGGTAATTTTCAATCTCATCTTACACTTGAATAACTTCAAAGGCAGTAGTTATACAATAGGTGTGGAAAGACAGCAGGAAAAGAGAGAGCAGACCCAGCCTGTCACCTGTACAGACTGGGGGCTTGGCCCCACGGGAGTTGGATGTTGAAACATCTGGAAGTTGTATGAGTTCATAAGCTCAAACTGAACCAATAGCATGAGTATCATTATCCTTGGATTACAGATCCCTTTTGAGGATCTGATGACAGCCACGGACGGATGTGCTCGCCAGAAAAAGTCCCGTAACCTCTTGGTTACATGAAGCCTATAGATGCCGTCGTATCTGTCTGTAAACCCCCGGTGGGTTTCCAGTGTGGCCTTCCAGCAAGCGAGGACCATCTTAAGACACATCAGTAGAGATGTGCTCACTGCTCAAACCTCACACAAATATTAAGTAGCTATCACATCTGGGTGTTGTACTAGGTACAACGGAGGCACCACACTTAGGAAAGAATGGGGTGGGACTGGGGAGGGGTGGCAGGGAAGAAAAGGGTATATGATATGCCAGCAGTGGTGGAGAAGGGGTCTGTGAGCCATGGTGGGTGGGGAAAGTTTAAATAAATGCAGTTAGATAGCTGGAGAAATAAAGTATGTCTTTAATGTTTAAGGAATTGTTCAATATTTTTAGAAGGAATGATAGGATTGTGATCTTTTTATTTCCTGGGTTATCTCAGGCAAAAGATCAGGGACCTGTGGATTTAAGTCCCTAGATGGACAGCGTTAGCTCAAGCCACCGTCGTCCCGCCCCCAGGACAGTGCCAGGATATGCCCGATGACCATCAGCCTGGTCTCTTCCTCTGAAAGGGCAGGTTTGACTAGGATCCCTTCTACTTGAAGGTCTCAAGACTTTAATACCTTTCCTGTCACACAACCATGAGCCTCTGATGGACACAGACCGTGTCCTGCTGCTTACGTAGCTCCAATGCCAAGCCCAAGGCACATCCCCTCAGACTGTTTGCACATTGAATCAGTGAATGAATGAATTGCGTCCTCCTCTCTTAGCCTCCTTCCATGAATCATGCACAGAGTGAAAGGGTCTGTGATTTTATTCGCTCAACAAAGGACTCAGGCTTTTGGAGCCCTAAGATCCAACTCCTTGCATGCCAGCTCACCTTGCCGTCCCTGATGCCTGAGACATCATGGCGCATCTCTTTCCCAAAATTTCGCCCCCACCTGTTTTACCTGAAACCATTTCTCTACCACAGAAGCATCGGCCACTTGCCACAGCCCGAGTGTCAGCGGTCTTGCGGGGACTCCCGTCCGTAAAGTAAGCACATATCCTTTCATTTACCAAGTGGGTAGGTGGATAAGAACCCATTGGGGAGAATCCAGTTCTGCATCCCCAACACTTTTTCCTGTTGTTGAAGCAAAAGCACTGACTCTTCCTCCCCCAAAGTGACTGGCAGAAACAAAAAGACAGGAGATGTGGATTGCATGCCGCCTTCTCCCAGGTGCAGACACGGTTGACCCAACATTTGGGCCGACCCTCTAAAACTCAGGGGGCAGACATGCTTTGAGGGAAGAACAGCCAAAGGGATGAAGATGAACACGATGGAAAGGTCCAGAACATTCACTCTCTTTGTCCTCTCCTGGGTCTGGATTGGCCCCATCCAGATTGGTCTGGATTGTTGAACTTTTTTATGAGGCAGTGTAGGTTCAAGAGTGATTTCTGGTACAAGTGACAGGATGCAATGCTTTCTTTAAAACATTTTTAAGTATTTATTTGTTTTGGGAGAGTATGTGCGTGCATGCATGATGGGGGAGGGGAAGAGAGAGAGAATTCCAAGCAAACTCCGTGCTGTCAGTGCAGAGCCGGACGAGGGGCTGGAACTCACAAACTATGAGAACGTGACCTGAGTCAGGCGCTTAACTGCCTGAGCCACCCTGGATAAAATGCTTTCTTAAGGAGAAATAAATGAAAGCATCCTGTGGCTATTAGAAGCCAGACCTCGGCGGCCGCGGTGTTAGAAGAGGAGGTCTGGCTTTGAATCCCAGCTCTGGCACTTAGCACTCAGGCATCATTGGGCTCTTCGGGTAACCTCTTTTCCATGTGGCGCACCTGCTGACAGAGGGCTCAGGATGTTGTTGGGTGACAGGTCTAGCCCAGTACCGCGGGAAAAGGTAGAGGTGCGATGACGTGATATGAGCCCGGTCGTCATCTTCACTGTCCCTGTGGCCCCCAGCAGTCTGGCTGCAGGAGAGATGTCGCCAGAGGGATGCCCGGGTTTCCTTCATGTAGTGTGTTTGCTTCACTGAATGAAGTGGTTTACTTTCCCTTAATTGCCGCTGTGCTTGAAACCGCAAAGAGATTTTGCGATTTTAGCACTTGAAGCAGTGAGTCTGAAGCCTCGGAGTCTGTTTAATTCACTTAGGCCTGTGGCTGAAAAGCTGCACTAAGGCCCTTGAAACTTGGTTGTGGTTGATTGGTTGTCAGAAAGGTTCGTACTTGAACTAGGCACCTGCCTAGTTCAGCGATACGGATTATGAACCTGGTGCTCGCAGCTTTGCCCAGAAAGCAGACTCCTGTGTTTTAAGTTTCTTAAAATCTTCACAGTGTGGCCGAACCAAGATTACTGAATTTGGTTTCTGAGGGACTATGGTCCTATAACGAAGGGATATGGTAATAGAATGTTGTATTGGTTTATTTCCGTGCTGTACTATGTCTGTTGAAAATTTCATATTAATATAATTGTGTTTCCATTGCTCGAATGAAGAAAATGATACTTACAGTAACAGACACTGATTGAATCCAAGAAAAAAATGCTAGAAAATAAAGATTCCTGTGCACTGGCTGGCTTGTGCCTTTTGTGACACTCGTAGTGGCTTGAGAAGATGCTGTCATCAAAGGAGGACTGAGGGAAAGAACTACACTTACGTGGCTTCACTCAGGTCTGAATTTCACGAAAGAAACTCACGATATCTTTTAATTCACTTCTGAGCTGTACATTGGGCACCTGGGTGGCTCAGTCGGTTAAGCGGCCGACTTCGGCTCAGGTCATGATCTCACGGTCCGTGGGTTCGAGCCCCACGTCGGGCTCTGTGCTCACAGCTCAGAGCCTGCAGCCTGTTTCAGATTCTGTGTCTCCCTCTCTCTCTGCCCCTCCCCAACTTGCGTTCTGTCTCTCTCTGTCTCAAAAATAAATAAATGATTTTAAAAAAAGATAAAAAATGTGGGTGGGAGATTTTAATGCTGTAGGACTCCTTAATTTCTCCCCCTTTTTCTTACTCTTTCCACACTTAGGAAATGTCAATAATTACATTACCCGCAAAGAGGTGTAATGAACAAGAGCCATCTTTGGGGAAACATTCACAATCAAGCCACAAATCAGTTACACTTGTGTCACCTATGCTCTCTCCTGTATTCTCCACATCTCTTCCGACACCCAACTACCCAACTACCAGACCAAAGCCTAGGCAGAGTACCTTAACACTGTTAGAGTTTGTGGAAAGACAAACCCCTCGATGGAGTTCTGTTGAGCAGCATGAGAACTCCCCAGTTCCGGCTTATTGCCGTGGAACTGGGTATCACTGGTGGACACAGGTTATGCCAGCGAGGTAGGGAGGGAGAGATGTAGATCTGCCCCTTTATTCATCAGGATGTATTATTTTATTTCTTCCTGGGCTCAGCAGGTGGAGTGTAGCAACGATCCAATACCCTTTGTCCCCAGCCGTTTGCATGAGCATATGTGTGTGAAAAAAAAAGCAGCTTTGGGGAGAAGTCCTCTCTTAGCTTCTTAGTGGGCAGTTGACTCATTGATGTGGAAGATGTGGGCATCCACGTGCACATGTCCTCCCCTTCCGACCATCCTGTTCCCCCACACCTCTGGTTTAGATGGACGTCACTGGTGCTGCATTTTGCTTATCACTTGGTTCTTGAGGCCTGCAGCTAGGGAAGGAGGCTGGCATGTCAGAGGCAAGTAGTAAGTATAAACACCCAAGGATTGCCTAAATGACTTCTCTCTAGAGCACCTGTCATCATGAATTTCCTCAACAGTCTTACTGATTTTTTTTAAAGTAAAAATTATACTTGATGATTATCTATCGCATGAAAAAATACAAGGAATGGTTTGATGTAAGGATGGAAATAAAGCAGTCATGTTTGGAGTGTGTGTGTGTGTGTGTGTGTGTGTGTGTGTGTGTGTGTCCTCAAATTGGTTTTGCTCTAATGCAGGTGAAATTTTTACTTCCAAAGACAAGGATAAAACTCCAAACATTTCTCTGTATAATTTTAGTATCTAGAATAGGGTAATAATACTATTTTATATTTGTGTAATACTCAACACCAGTGCTGCTAAAAATGTAACACAAGCTACATATTCTATTTTGGTTTTTTTATAGTAGCCAGGTTAAAAATTGAAAAGAGATGTATGGGGTGAACTTGATAATATATTTTATTTAACCCAGTATATCCAAAATCTTATTATTCCAACATTAAACCAATATAAAAATATTATATATTTTATTATAATGTAATACATAATAGTACTTGACATATAATACTATACCAATATAAAAAGGAATTAATGAGATCTTGTACATTCTTCGTGTGTCTTCTGAATCTTTGTGATTGGGTATGAAATACATATTTCATCCCCCCCCCCCCCACACACACACACACACAGCACATCTCAGTTCACACTCACTCCCTGTTAAATACTGGATCTCTATATGTGCCTCCTGTCCAGGCTTTTGGGTAGAAGCTCTGTACCGTACTTGGTTTTCACACAAATTGCCTCATGTCGTCTAATATTTTCAGTTCTACTGAGCAAGGGAGGTCTCATCTCCTGGTAATAGGAACTGTGTCTGAGTCCATATTTTGAAGGGGAACATTTACCACTTGTGCCTCTTTTTGAACTCATATTGGCAAATGTAATCTAAGGTTTCAGAAAAGGTAGTGCTCTTTCATAGAAATACTGAGAACTGAGAAAAAGATGGCATTCATTCAGTATAAATATTTATTGAGTGCTTACTAGGTGTTAAGCACACTTCTGAGCACAAGGATCCAGAGGAAATACAAGAATTCTGTTTTGCAAATTAAATTTAGCAAATTTTGATTGCGTGCTAGTCATTGTTTTCTGCATTGATAGAAATTACACTGGTAGCTTAGGTTACCTTTTACCAAAGAAAATGCACTGCAATTTCACAAAGCCTCATTTCGTTGTGTCCCTTTCTACACTCCTTGAGCTGAATACTAGCTCTTGAATAGGCAGCAGCCTCAGCTGGTTGAGGAGGGAGTTAGAAGATGGATTTAAATCAGCGAGAATTTTTGTTTGTGTGTTTATTACTGCTGCTCACTGGGGATTGGTGAAGATCAGAAATGGGAGGTGACCATATACAGAGGGTTCAATAATTGTTCTTCCCTTCCAAGCAGACATTGGCATGTGGACTTTGGTTTGAAAGATCCTAGGTTGATGGTCTGTAATTGCAGAGGGCTGAGAGATCCAACCTTGGGGAGAGCTGCAGCCTTTTTCTGTAGATTCTCTTTTCCCTCCTACAGAGAAGCCAGCTGCCAGCAGCTTCCCATCCCATGCCCCCTAGCTAGGTCCCAACTGGTTGCAGCCAGGAAAAGCTCATGGAAGGACTCTGACCAGCCTGGCCGAGTCACAAGTCCATCTGTGGGCCAGTCACCTGATTTGGGGGCAGCGTACTATAAGCCCATGTTGTGAATTAGCAAACGCAATCAGATGCTCATCCCATGTTACGATGCTATGCACATTTGTGTTTGTAGAAGGAAGAGAATTTGAAGGAAGAGAAGCCAACAACTGGGTTTCCCTTCAGTTCTTTGGGCGCCATGAGCATAATCTGGCTAAACTTTAATTTCTAACCCGGACGCACACCAGGCTTTGACACGTTAGCAGGCAAACTATATGAACAGAAGGATGAGCAGCAGGAGTGGGCAGTTTTCATTTGATCCCAAACTTTGTGCCTGGTGATATTCTGTGCCGTGTAGAGAACTATGCTTAATAATGCATTTTTCAGCTGTGTTAAGCAGCATGAAAATTCTAAGCAGCATGCAGCCTCTGCCTTCAGGGCTTAAGTAGGGGAATTAAAGTAGATTCATGGAACTAGAACAGTCCAGAATAGATCAGAAAATTTCCTAGACTCTAACAGACTTCTTAATTCCAGGCGTGCTCAGGAAGATAGCAGCCCTTATTGGCTATCGCCATGAAGAGAAAAGTGTCAGATCCTGAGAGGGGGTTTTTGTAGGCAGTAAACATTAATGCTCTGGTCTTTAAGATGTCTGAAACATAAAACTCGCTCACGTTAGCTAACGGTGCCTACTTTAAGTTCCGGTACTTGCTACACATGACTGTGACATTACCCACCTGGTTTTAAAAGCCAGGCACAAAAATCAAATCAGGTGATGTGCGTAGAAGTTCATTGTAAACCGCAGTACCGTGCAAACCAAGATGGTCGTGCTGTGATCCCTTCTGGTTTACAGTTCATTGTGGAAGCTGGCCTGCTTGCAGAGGAAAAGAGGCCCATTAGCCCTGTTTGGGAAAAATAAATGGAGACATTGAAAAAATGAAGAGAAAATGAAGAAAAAAAGAAAAAAAATGAAGACATTGAAAAGCAAATGAAATGCTATTCCATACATGTCCCAAAAAAGTTCACCAAGTCGTTTAAGTACAAAAGGCGATCACAAGGATGACAGTAAACCATGAGGAGATCGTTTCCTTTTCCAAGATGCACTTTTCCAAGATGGCTCTAGTGTGAAAGTCTCTTAAAGTGTAGGTATAATTCTTTCAAGTGGCACTGTTGGCCTACAGCTCTGGAGTCTGTATTAAAAAGGAGAGGAAGGAAGGAAGCTATTTTGCACAAAAGGCTGTAGGAAATGAGGGCCGCATGTAAAGAGCATTTGCCTGGTTGATTGTATGTGTTCGGGATCCAGCTGCCACTTGGCATTGGGCCCGTATTTGGGCCAAGCTCTGATCTTGGTGACAGATGATTTTGTCAGGCTCCACATGAAAGGTACATGTCTATTTTCATCATCAACTAACTTCCGTCGATAACTTGCTGCTTTTGGTCCCCCAACCGTGAAGCTTTATTGACCCATTTACCATCTCTCGTACAAGTGGATGGAATCATCTTTCTTGACAGGAGAACTCCAACATCACACCCGTCTCTGAACAGTTTGAGCTTCACCGTGTTTACAGATTGCAGTGTTAGGCCTGTTCTTTTTCTGTGAGTGGTAGGCCATTGGGAGGAGGATTGGGCATGCTGTCTTTAAGTTCAGTAGCATTTCCATGATCATTGTAAATCTTCCTTTTCAGGTGACACCCATGAGTTTGTAACGTTTTGATCTGAGTTGGTTAAAGTATCTGGTAGATGAAACCAATTTGATTTAATGATACCAAAGATCTAAAGGGTTGGGTATGAGTGAAAGTTGAGAGGTACAGTGAGATAATTACAGGTGAAAACTTTACAAAAACCCTAGTACAACAAATACACACACACACACACACACACACACACTTATGTTTTCTATTTACAGTTAGGATTGAGGACACAAGCCATTTCTGCAGTCAAGACAGAGCCTTAATGGAGGATCAAGTGGGTGGGCTTCCATGGAAGAAATGGAATATACTCTTTTCTATTTGGAGATAGCATACAGATTGATTAAATTACACTCACTATAATAACTCTTGCTTAATACTTCCTGTTCATAATTACCTTCCAGTTGTATAACACGTTTCTTGGGAATAGATCTATTCCTAGCTTTAATGTTCCAATCCCTCATTGCTTGATTTAACTATCTTTCAAATAACTTGAGTTGGCTAACGAATTGTCTTTTTCTCTTCTGCCCCCTCAGTATAAGCACAGCTTAATACAGGCTATATTTCCATTTGATTTTTTTCTTTACTTCTCATCAGTCTTTATCAAATCTGAGCTTCCAGTATCCTAGTGTGTCTCTTCCCTCGTGAGCCCTACCAAACACAACTCCTTTGTCTCCATTCTGTCTCCTGCTCGGTCATAGCCACGTCTTACAACTCCATGCCACCGTATTCCATATCAGTTTTGTGAGTATTTTCTGGCCCAACAGGCACTTGTTTCATGCAGGCAGGAAGTTGTGTCTTTTATGAACATCCTGAATCGTGACACGATGTAGAAACAATGTGCTAACTGACGTTGCTTGAAACTTTACAGGTTGCTCAGCTCTTGTGGGCAGGCATTTATTTGGCCCTCCAAACTCTGAGGGTGGGATTTCCCATCTCCATTTGGCAATGAGGAAATAGAAGTTCAGTGAGAGAATGTGCCAGGACCAAGTTGCTGGTAAGCGGCAGGGTCGGGGCTCCGGCCTGGTCTCCTTGCCTCATGCATCACCAGCCGTTTTGCTTAGGAGGGACTTAGAGCCTATAGAGCACATAATACTTTTCGGGGAACCTCTTTCCAACAAAAAAATATTTTTCTTTCCAGAAGATTCATGCTTGGCTTTGACAGTCTTGAGCCCCCACTGCCCAGTATTGCCTCTAGGACTTGCTTCATAGCTTTATTTCAGATACAAACGTGGTTCTCATTATTCATCGTTATAGCTGATCTCTTTATACACTGCCCTAGGAATCACTTGTAAAATCGACAGGAATGTAAGCTGGAGTCTGTCTTCTGTGATGGAAATTTCATTCCCAGAGAGAGAGCAATGTTTCTTAATTAGATGTTTACTCCAGTGATCCAGAAAGAGAGTCATTTGGTCCTGTTTACTTTATTTTCATTATAAGCTAAAGATTTGGATGATGTTTTCATGATTCATAGAGAACTGCACCAAGACTGTCTATATTCAATAAATATTATTAATAATCAGAAGAAAGACACTTATATTTTCTGTCATACACACGTCCCTAAATGTTTAGGCCAAGGGCACGCTTTTAATGGATTCAAATAACAAATCTAAATTGTGCCTCTCTGTTACCTGAATATCTTACCTGTTTGGAGGTTTTATTGTCAGGAACTGCCAGATAACCAGCATGTATCATTTTAATTGAACCTTAAGCCTGACACTTTTATTGAAAAACCTGGATTTCAAGTTATTTTTCATACATAAAGGCTGCTAAGCCTATGCTTCATTGGTGAAGGCTTTCTCAGATATGGATGACCTTACCTCCATGCTTCAAGGAAAAATAAAGCCTCACTATCTCATATCCTTGAGATTTGGCAAAAATCGATCAATTAGCTCTCCATAGACCTGTAATGAAATGACTGCAGGGAATACACCAAAATGAATCGTGCCCAGTGTGGCTCGTCAAGTGTGTGTGACCCTGTGCCAGAGACATCTGGCCATTCAAGCCTTGGGCTCTCTGCTCATGGTGAGGCCACCTCTGTGTGGCTTGAGCCCCTATCCAGAAACACGATGTGCTCATATCTTTGGTGCCTCCTAATTCCTGCGATGTCTTTTGCATTAACTTTTTTTTAATGTTTTTTATTTATTTTTAAGACAGAAAGAGACAGAGCATGAGTGGGGATGGGGCAGAGAGAGAGGGAGACACAGAATCCGAAGCAGGCTCCAGGCTCCGAACTGTCAGCACAGAACCTGACGCAGGGCTTGAACTCATGAACCTTGAGATCATGACCGGAGCTGAAGTTGGACGCTCAACCGACTGAGCCACCCGGGCGCCCCACATCTTTTGCATTCTTTTTTTTTTTTCAATTTTTTTTTTCAATGTTTATTTATTTTTGGGACAGAGAGACAGAGCATGAACGGGGGAGGGGCAGAGAGAGAGGGAGACACAGAATCGGAAACAGGCTCCAGGCTCTGAGCCATCAGCCCAGAGCCCGACGCGGGGCTCGAATCACGGACCACGAGATCGTGACCTGGCTGAAGTCGGACGCTTAACCGACTGCGCCACCCAGGCGCCCCGACATCTTTTGCATTCTTAAGTTATCCCTGGAAGATAAAAGTCAGAGCTCAAAATCTGTATTTTGATGAAGCAAAGTTGAAGATATGACGATCTGGAACCTGTGACCTCAAAGGCACGATTTAAAAGATTTGAGAGCTCTACCTAACGCCTATAGATGACTTGGTAGCTCGTATTCTCATAGGAGACTTCATCTAGGTCCAGGAAGGCTCATGTTGGCTCCGTGTTTTGTGTTGATAAAGAATGCATACTTCTGACGTTATATTTTATTGTTGATTTTGACCTGTAATTGTAGAAACACTTTAAAGCATTTGCTGGCTACTATAGTCGTCACAGTATGATGTGTGTAGCTGTTGCGTAGAAATAATCCCACTTTGCTTACCCGTCAGGATTTTCTTTAGACTGAGCTGTTCAGCACTGATTCATATCTTTTCCCAAGATATGGCAAACAGAATCTTCTGTCGATTCCCATAAGGAAGAAATGAAGAAAGGGAGGCAGTTGGTCTACACACAGCGTCCAGTGAGTCCCAGGAGAGTAGGCATAGCTAAGGGTGCAGGAAATCACGTGTGTCAGAATTCCTGTTCCCAAGAAGTTCATGGTGCTTTTAGAGAGATAAATACATGGGTCTAGGTCTCTTTGGTTCAGTCTTACTGTTTTGCTTGGTGTCTGTTTACTGCAGGCCATTGCTGGGGTCTGTTTGATGATGGATGCTTCTGGGGAAGGAGGTTTCTGGCATCTAGGCAGTGTAGAGAATTAAGAGCAGACACTTGTGGGGGCGCCTGAGTGGCTTCAGTCGGTTAAGCATCCGACTTCGGCTCAGGTCATGATCCCACGGTTTGTGAGTTCGAGCCCCACATCAGGCTCTGGGCTGACAGCTCAGAGACTGGAGCCTGCTTCGGATTCCGTGTCTCCCTCTGTCTGCCCCTCTGCTGCTTGCACTCTGTCGCTCGCATTGTCTCAAAAATAATAAATAAACATTTAAAAAAAAAGAGCAGACACTTGTGATGGCCATCAGGAGAAACTTGAGCAATTGGTAAGTATTAGAATTATGAGGATAAAAAGCAGTTCCTAGGTTTTTAGAAAAGTGCTTTATAGGTAGGATTACAGTGTATCCCAGTTTGCTTAGGACGCTCTTGCTTTCTGCTGACTGTGCTGGCTTGAGCTTTAATCGTAGTCCCTTTTTATTCCCAACAATGTCCTGGTTTGGGCAGTAAGTTGTATGGTCGACGTATGTATTGACGATGAATTAGCGTCTTAAAATAGCAAGAGATTGGAAACGAAGGTTTTGGTGAAATCAATTTCAAGTTTCCCTTTCCAGAAACCGCAATCTGCTCTCTGGGCCAATTTCCATTGTTATTTGAGGAGCGGTGTTTGACCTTATTTCTTAGAAGAAAAATAACAAAACTTTGCCCAAGCCGTTTTGAAGTTTTCCTTCCGAGGTAGAACGCGAATTCAGAACTCGAAAATGTCATTGCTTGTACTAACATCCAGCCCATATGGTGGGGGGAAGAGAAAAAGGCCAAGAAACAATAGGGTATGGATTGTACACATTCCTTTCCTCTGTTATGAGTGTGTCCCCTAACTCTCACTGTTTACCCTGGATATGTGATTTCGTTCACCAGGACAGCAAAGGAGAAACACAGATATCATAAGCCTAGTAATGATTTGCAAAAGAAATCTGATTTGCCCAGGCTGTTACGTTTCTGTTCTGCCTTCAGTGGAAATAGCGGTACTGTGGGTAAACTCGACACTGTCATGCTTGGGAAACAGGAGTGCTGTTTGGGTTTGTTTTCTGGGATCCCTCTGGTGGAGGTGGGTATTATTCACGTTTGCTGGAACAATCTTCACTAGGTCTATGAGCTCAGGGAGGTCATGGTCTCAGCACCATAGGGCGCCAATGGTCAGAGACTAAGAGGCAGGGGGAACATGGTTTCCTCAGATGTCCCTGCCCCTCTGGTCTCACTCAGAGTGTTCTAGACAGTCAGGGTCGGAAGGCGGTCTGTGGGAGCAGTGGGTGGGAAGCAGTCCCTGAGGGCCACGGAATTGAAATGAGGGGATGAGAACAGCACAGTTAAAGGCTCATGGTGAAGTGAGATCTGGAACAGTCATCGTGTCACATCCCCAAGCAAGAAAAGTAAACTTTCATGGCAGTGAAGGGCACAGAAGAGATTTCTGTTCAATCAGGAGAACCTTCACTGCAGTATTTTTTAGACATGAATGTAACCAGTGATGTATGTGCAAAGGAAAATGGAAGGAGGGGAGAAACAGGATAGGGAATGCATGAATTTGGCCAGGATATGGCCTTGGAAGTGGTCTTTGTTGGTCTGCCTGTATGGTCTAAAACAGCAGGGGAAGCCCCGGGAACCCTCTCGATTACCAGTTAGTATCAAGCGTTAAGCAGAAAGAAGCCTTAGTAACCGTTAAGTTCATTTGAAAAGAGAAAATATCAAGCCCATAGAAATAGTTTACTTCACTCCCACGTTTATACACTAATTAGTGGCAGGATCTAGGCTTCTCACACACCCGCTGCCTCCCTGACACCAATGCCGTTTCCTAGAGGGTAGAAGAGGATCCTGTGGTCACAGTGTGACAGAGACCCTGAGAGGGTCAACATAGGTATTGACCATGAATTAGCATCCTAAAATAGCAAGGGATTGTAAACGAACGTTTTGGTGAAATCAATGTCAAGCTTCCCAAGCCAGACCCAAAAGCTTGGGAAGGAGGCTGTCACTTCATGGACAATGTTAAGGGTCTGGATTCACCCATTAGATTATTTATACCTGATTCGAATCAAGAAGCAGAACTTCCTATGGTAACACAGCCAGCATTGTTTACAAACAGTGAAAATAAATATTTTTCAGTGTGGACGGCCCTGCTTATAAGCTCTTGCTTCTTTGTGACACTTCCTACAATTTTTTTCTATGATACTTTTGAATGAGAAGTGTAAGCCACTCTTTTTTTAACTTGAAATCTTTTAATTTTACATATCTCTTCGGGAGCGTAGATGGTAGGACACTGATGTTTTGTTTCTGAGTTTGTGTACACGTTTGTTGTAGTCCTGATTTCAGCACATCTCTACTGTGCGTCAAATGCAGTATTTTCTCCATCACCGTGGTCCAGTGGAACTTGATGTGGTGGTAGAGTTGTTATGCACCTGCAGTGTTGAGTATAGCAGCCACTCATGCATGCCGCTCTTGGGTTCTTCAGTGTGGCTAATATGACTGAGAAATAGAATTTTGAATTTTATGTAGTTCTAATTAATGGAAATAGCTACATACATCTCGTGGCTCTTGTGCGGCACAGTTCTCGACAGTGATATTGGGTGGGGGTGGGGGTGGGGGTGAGTCACGACCCTGATGACCGGACACTCACAGCCTGGAGAGGTGGGGAAGGGCAAGGGGTAGGTGGACACATCACTATGCCGGAGAGGGGTTAGCTGTTACCTTACAAGTCAGAACAGGAGAGAGAGCACGACTTCTCCTTCGGGGGATGGGGAGCATCAGGGAAAGTTTGACAAAGAACGGACATTTGAATCTTGATGAATGAGCTGAGTCTATTGCACACGTCAGAAGTGAATAAAAATAGGAATTTTCAAGAGTGGTGGAATGAGAACAAGTTCCTAGTTTTGTGAGACAGTGGAAGGCTTGGGGTTCTCTGCGATTCTGGGAGATATGGAGATATCAGTATAAATGTGGACACACACACACACGCACACATATCTGTGCTTTCCGCCCATGGGGAGGTGAGCTAGCACGTGGCTCAGGTAAAAAGTTACCTGCAGTATTCACCCGTTAGCTACTGTTCTGCCTTAACGTGCTGTGTGACGTTGGACAATTTCGTCTAGCGTTTAGAACGTCAGTGCCCTCCCCGGACATGAGAATTATGACCTGAAGCCTGAGGGGGCTTTGTGAGCTCCTCCCATTCATAGCTTTAGTGATAATTAGCATAAGTCCAGTCAGCCATTGGCAGCTTCTGTGTTCACTGTGATGGCCTTCCTTCAAGACATGAAAACATTCTTGGTGTCGTCTTTGGCACTGAGTACTTGTTAACTAAGGATTCTTAGAGATCCCCGAGAAGTGGAACAGATTGCCTTAATGCTGATGGTGGCTGACCTCCTCCAGCTGACATAACCATTTTTTGCTCTGAGTGCCTGTATTGTAGTTCCATTATTCCCTTCCCTTTCAGGGATCTCAGACCCCAGAGATAAATGGCTTTCTGTGGAGCCTGTATAAAGACTGAATGGTATTAGGAACTGGCAGACAGAGGTATGATTTTGGAGATTCGTTCATCTACCATTACCTCAATTGGCAGGCAGCACTCGGTACACAGGGGCTATGTGGGGTGAGAAGAATACAAGATTTCTTTTTTTTTTTTCCAGGACCTACCTGCTGGCGAGGTACAAAAGGTTTCTGCTAAGCCTGGAGGGATCTCACTTGAGCTGTACCAATAGGCAGATGGATAACTGGTAGACCAGAAGAGTGTGTGTGTGTGTGTGTGTGTGTGTGTGTGTGTGTGTGTGTGTGTGTGAAGAAAGAGAGAGAGAGAGAGAGAAGGAAAGAACAGAGGAAGGAAGGAAGGAAGGAAGGAAGGAAGGAAGGAAGGAAGGAAGGAAGGAAGGAAGGAAGGAAGGAAGCGGAAGGGAAGACTCATTTTTGTAAATGAACTACTCAGCCCTTTGATTCTGTGGTCCTTCAATTCTCTATTCCTCCAGGGTGGTCACACTAATCTGTAGGGAAGCTAATTTTACAAGAATGAAATGGGAGGGAGTTGCTGTTAGACGAGAAGGATCCAGCTCTGGAAGCTAGCCACAGCGGGGAGGCGCCACCAAGCTGCCATCATCATGGGCTCTACCAATCTGCAGCGTATCCAGAGCATTTTGACCTCTCCTCTCTCAAGTTGGACAGAGTACCACCCATGATATGATCATGAACTCAGTAGGTGTGGTTAAATATAGAGATCTAGGGTGAAATTAATAGCTACTATAGAATAGAACCACTTTCTGAGGGTCCCTAAAAACATACTCTGAGTTCCCCGAAGAGGGTTATTATACATGTGCCTGGCAAAATCCAGGATTTTTTAAAAATTATGGTGTACATATTTAAATACCCACGCTTGCATGTATGTTTATTTGGGAACAGGCTAAACGTATTACACCTTCCATACTTCCACATTTGTGTGATGGCGTCTGTGTTCCAGGATCATGGAAAGTAACTGATGAAGGGATCAAAAATGCGTTCTTTGTTATGTCTTAAGCTAGTGCCCTTGACACTTCCTACATTCATACAAAGCACCCAGAAGGTGTCATCAAAATGCAGATTCTGATTCAGTGGGTCCCGAGATTCTGCGTTGCTAACCCGCTTCCTTGTGAGGAGGTTGCTGCCGGCCCAGAGTTGAGCCTCTGCCCGTGTGTGTGGGCGTGTGTGCACGTGCGCACATGTTGTGTGTGTGCATGTGTTGTGCGCACTGTGAGTAAGTTGCCCACCTTCGGATGGGAGCCTCTTAGAATTTGAAGCTGTGGGACCAACAGAATCTGAAAACTATAGTGGTACAGTTGTTTTATGCAGGGGTGCAGGCTCAGTGAGCATGTAGACGTTCTGGGATTTGGGTTTTTCCAGAAAGACGCACAGCGAAGTCTTTCACGGTCAAGCACCATGAATAACGTGTTTCTCTGAAACACATTTTGGGGAATGTGTGTTTGGCCCTTCCCCATTCCGGGTGCCCTCCCAGTGTCTGTAACAGCACGTTGGCAGTGCTATAACTGGAAATAGTAGGAACTCTGGCCTTGGCGGGGGGGGGGGGGGGGGGGGAGTGCTACCTGGTCTCGGGTGCTGGCGAGCTGCAGCAGTGGCCCGATGGCCGGCGGTGCGTCCCCAGGAACAGCTGCTCTGGTCCTGCAGGAGGAGGTGCCTGACTTCCGAAAGCCAATGACGGATGTGGTTGCAGCCAACCCCTGTCTCATCAGAGAGGAGAGCGCTGTGCCTCCATGTAATTATGGCACATGTCCCCCTTTGGCTGTTTTCATAGTTCTGCTTTAAGCATCTTTGTGTTTCCTTATGTTCCAGTGTCTTTGAGGAAAATCTATCTTATACTATGCAGGCCAGTTTGGAGAGACGTGACATGTTGGAATTTGCAAGGAAATATATGTATTTCTCAGGTGTTTGTTTGTTTGTTTTTAGTTGAGTGTGGTTGGACTTTGGCGTTTGATATCCAGGCAGTCTTTAATGTGAGAGACAAACACATTTATTTTGTATCAATTCCTGGAAAATGCTCTCAACTTTAAAGACCTCTAGACTGGTCTTGTCAGTACAGCAATGTAGTGACAGTTTCCTTCTAAAATTTGAGTGCTTAAATCGTAAGCAGCTGGTGGTATAGATTAATGCTTTATGCAGTTTGAAAGCCGAACTCCCAGGCTGCATTCAGATGGTTTAAAGCATTGATTTTTCTCTCTCTGACAACTCTTAAGATACTGGCTGCCCCCAAATGGGGGAAAGTTGGTTCATGTCTACAGCACATATCTTGCCTGCCATAGAGAACATTAGTTTTTTCTTTACTGTAAGATGCACCACCGATATGAGGAGTGTTTTAAATCATTGTGAAAATTGGAATCAGTGAGAACAAAACTTCCTCACTAAACTCAAGAATTTGGGATCCGAAACCACATTCAATTTGGTATTTGACCGTTTCTCCAACACCAGACTTTAGATCATTTTAGTTGCTAAGGTCAGTCTTGGAAGCTACATTATATTTTGTAATGATTTCTATAAAGCCTCTTTTAATGCTCACTCTTGAGAGGAAGTAACTGAATTATTTCTTTTTTTTTAAATAACATCCAAGAACTATTTTTATTTATGTTTTTGAAGTTTATTTTGAGAGAGAGACCGCGTGCACAAGCAGAGGAGGGTCAGAGGGGGCGGGGAGAGAGAGAATCCTAAGCAGGCTGAATGCTGTCAGCACAGAGCCCCATGCGGGGCTCGAACTCATGAGATCTTATAGATGGGCCGCCTGAGTTTGTGCAGCATCGGTGTTTTGTTTCTTGTTAAGAAAGGAAGGGAGGGATGGAAAGAGAGGAAACCCTCGTCAAAGGAAGGAAAGGGAGGAAAGAGAGGAAACCCTCGTCAACCCTAGTCTCCTTTGAGCGCTAGCTTTTCCTGAGCCCTGGGTATTCCTCTGCGCCTTCCAGGGATGTTTCCCCATGCCCTACTGTCTAGGGCAGGAAGTTCGAAGAGGGAAGGAGTGGGAGGCACAGGTAAAAAGGACAGGTGATGTCAGTGCCCATAATGTCGCTGTCACCTTGTTCCCATTGTGGTGACACGGGAGCAGATGCACCTGATTCCAAAAAGCAGCATCAGACGTGAGGAAAATGAGGTACATGTGATTGAGGCGAATCATTGAGGGGCAGATCTGGGTTAAAGGTGCGTGGAAAATGGAGAAATCCCTATTAAAATCATTTACCGATAATTCAGGGGACTGTCAAAATAAGCCAAGCTGCACGTCTAGATACTGTGCTTTTTCACAACAGCAACAAAGACCACATCTGTGATGTTTTACTTTGTCTTCTTGCCCAGAATTTGGATGTCACAAAAGTGTTGGATGATTGCCTTTAGTTGCTCATTCTGAGCTTTGTTTTCAGGGGCTCTGTAGTTTCATTTCTAGCAAGTGATGGGCACCTACCTTCTTAGAGCCTGGAGTGAAATATTCCTAACCTGAGACATATCCCCTGCATCTTCATTGGAGCATATTGTCTGTAATATTAACTGTGAGCTTTGCGGAGAGATGCTGTACCTTCAAAAGAAGTCCAATAAAATCGATCGGAACCTAGCTACACACAGATCGACTTCTTATCGACCAGGGGAACATTGAGATGCCATGAACCAGAGTTCCACTTCTAGCTATTTAAGCTTAGGAGGTAATCACCCGTGTGCCCAGAGTTTTAAGACAGTGTCATTTCTCTGTGCCTAGTACCTACAGAAAGGGGCAGCGTTCTGCTGTATGTTTGAGGACAGCAGACACGCACGTTCGAAGGGACTCCGGTGGAACCCTCAGCCGGAACTGACCGAGACAAACTACAGAAGTAGCAGTGAGCCTGCTGGACTGCCCACAGGCAGTGGTCAGTTTCCCTTTAAATCTTAAACGGGAGGGGGCCCTCACCCAGGCTGCAGGTTACTAAATTCACATGACATGCACACACAGCACCTAGAAAAACAGGGCTGGAGAGATCTATCTATGAGTACCAGGTTTTTGTGTCTTAAGCATTACCATAAATGATACTTACCTAGTTTTTCCCTCTGTGTTTTTCATGCCTTTGCCGATGCTTTGCGGTGACTCATGTTATTTTTGAAATGGGGGATGGGACAACTATGCAGGAATTCATTTCACAAAGTTGCAGAGACTTTTTACTAGAATCCCAGCTCAGACGCTGGCCGGAGTCTGGTCTGGAGGCCGGTGGGTGCTCAGGAAGGGCCCGCAGCGACAGCTCTCTCCGGCAGCCACGTTCGGCGGAACGACGGATGTAGCTAGATGCATGGAGTCCCTCTATTTGCTCCAAGCTTACTTCTGCCTCCAAGTGTTTCTTTACACTTGTATTTCTTCCTTCAGGTTTCATATGCTAGCACTTCCTGGTCTTGAGATTGAAATGGTTGTGTTTTTTCAATACTTTAATGTTGAAAGGAGGCAAGAATCCATGATGCGTAAAGGAAGGCAGAGAATCACAGGAAGGAGAAGGTGGTGGAGATAAGCAGGTGACGTCATGCACTGGCTATGTAATATCACCACATTAATTGCATTAGTAAGAAGCCGTGGGTATTCATTGTAACCCTTCTGTCGTGGCTTTTCCCAGTAAATGCAGGATACAAGACACCTGCTTCTCTTATCCCCTACGTTGCTGATTCAGCACATCAAGTAAAAGTATTTCTTTAAAAAAGCCTCCCATGGGGTGCCTGGGTGGCTCAGTCGGTTGAGCGTTCGACCTCAGCTCAGGTCATGATCTCACAGTTTGTGGGTTCCAGCCCCTCGTCAGGCTCTGTGCTGACAGCTCAGAGCCTGGAACCTGCTTTGGATTCTGTGTCCCCTCTCTCTCTGCCTCTCCCCCACTCATGCTCTCTCTCTCAAAAATAAATAAACATTAAAAAAATTTTTTTTAATTCTCCCAATGCCACACACCTGAATTGTGAGTACTTATCATTTCACCTAACAAATATCAATACTTTGCCACTTACGGGTTGTATAAATGACCATTAAGATGATTTGTTGGACACACAGACATTATTAACCTATAAACAATGTGCAGATACAGGCTGTAAAGTGTTACACTCAGAATCCGGGCCGTGTCCATGGTGGGAAATGTTGCACATCTTAATAAACAATTACTGTAGGAGACCAAGAATACAAAATCAATCCAGGAGGCTAATAAAATGGAATTAGATACCGTAACACATTGCAGCAATCTGAGTGCTGTGTGCTGCACTGTATTTTAAGGTGGTTTTTTTTTTTAATATTTATTATTTATTTATTTATTTATTTGAGAGAGGGAGAGTGTAAAGTGGGGGAGGGGAAGAGAGAGGGGGAGACAGAGGACCTGAAGCGGGCTCTAACAGCAGAAAGCCCAACGCAGGGCTCGAACCTATGAACAGTGAGATCATGACCTGAGCTGAAGTCGGACGCTCAACCGACTGAGCCACCCAGGCGCCCCACCACACTGCATTTTAGAGATTGGGAGCTGTCATGGAATGCAGGCCTCCTGAAAGCCGTTCATATTTTGTGTTCAGATTTGGAATTCTACAGGTATTTATGGAAAAGTACCAATGGATATGTTAATAACATGCATATAGCCTGCAGTGTTGATGGCTTTCACTTAGGTACTCTGTGATAGAAGAAAACATAACCTGTTTTGCTGTTGTTGTTGTTGTTGTTGTTTGGTCCACACTGGTTTAGATGGACAGGCTCGTGTAACAGAGAGCTAGCATGATAAAACTCTCTAGCAGCACAGGCTTAGGGACCTAGAAAGAATTCAAAATGGTGTACAAACCAGCCCCTTGGCCTGACGCAAGTTGGAATTGCACTTGGACCGTGTGAAGCGTCTTGTCTGAGATTACAAGATGGCAGTGCTGGGACTAGATGCCCTTTCAGTCCTGGCTGGAGGGCTCGTAGCCATGTGGCTTCAGTGACAAGTGTGGCATGAGTAAGAACATGACAGGTGCCACAGCCATGCTGAGGCGGTGGGGGGGCAGGGGACCAAGGCTGTGGCTCTTGGCTGCAGGGACCTTGTCTCACCCCCTAACATAGGCTGGGGGGGGGGGTGACTGGGGCTCTGAGAGCTGTTGACCATGACACCCCACTCTACACTTTGGAGTGTAGTTCAAGATGGACTGTATGGTTAAGTCGAGTGGATGCGATTCAAGCTGAATGCCAAGATCCCTCAGAGCTGTGGGGAAAATGGCCCCCTGTGGGCCTGATGGTGAGTCAGGGAGGCCTGGAGGATGGGATAGATGGAGGGGGGACCATGAGCTGAGATGAAGAAAGCAGCAGGGGGTCACATGCGGCAAGTGATGTCATTGGGTGGGGAAGGCAGTCATTTGTTCCCGGGGGGGTCGAGTGCTGTTAACTGCGGAGTGGGGGCCAGAAGGGCTCAGGAAGCCAAGAAGATTTAAATGTCAGAGGGCCTTAGATCTCCTTCCAAAACAACCTGGGCATAGAAAGGTCAGTCATTCCCAGTACTTCATCCATCAGTTCCCTTCTTTCAAAGGTGAACCTGAACCGACTTTTGCAGTGGGGCAGAGGGGGCAAAGCTGGCTGTGAGCAGTGCCAGACCATGGCCGAGTCACTGGTGCTTCCGTCTTCCATTTGCACAGACGGCCCAGGCCAAGAGCCTGGATTCTCAAGTGTCTTAACAGTACCTCCCTGGTCCTAGGATAGGATAGGATAGGATAGGATAGGATAGGATAGGATAGGATAGGATAGGATAGGATAGGGTATTCTTTGTGCAAACATAAAGTTAAAATAAACCCAGGTAGAAGTTTCCATTGCAAGCCATTGAGTAGTTTTTGATATTTTAACAAGACAGAAAAAGGAAAGTGCCAGTTCTTTACTTCAGATGCCCAAGCTGTGAGCTTTTAGAAAACACCTAAAAGCTTCCCACGTCGGCATGGTGCTGTGCACACGGCAGACGAATCCCACCAGGCTCTCCGTAGCTGCTTCTGAACTAGGTAGGTGGGCTCAGCAGTGGCCCAGCATTTCTGAGTCCTGATAGCTCTCCGGGCACACTCCATGCACCGCCCCCCCCCCCCCCCCCGCCTCGCCCCACACCCAGGCAGGTCTCATCAAGCCCTGTGCTCAGGGAAGGGTCCTGTGAAACCCCTCCGGAGGCATAAAGGATGTAGAAATCACCTGCTTTGGCCATGTTTGCACTTCAGTGGGGATAAAGGCTGATGCCCAGGGAGGAAGCAGATAGGGTGGAATTTTTTTTTTTTTAATTTTTTTTTTTTTTCAACGTTTATCCATTTTTGGGACAGAGAGAGACAGAGCATGAACGGGGGAGGGGCAGAGAGAGAGAGAGAGAGAGAGAGAGAGAGACACAGAATCGGAAGCAGGCTCCAGACTCTGAGCCATCAGCCCAGAGCCCGACGTGGGGCTCGAACCCACGGACCGCGAGATTGTGACCTGGCTGAAGTCGGACGCTTAACCGACTGCGCCACCCAGGCGCCCCCAGATAGGGTGGAATTTTAAGCACCAGCCATATGGTGGGTGTTTTTATTGCCCTGAAGGATTTGTTGTTTGAGGACCCTTGTTTGGTACCCCTGAGATTGTGTCGTATTGACTGTATACCTGTCCTGTCCTTGACCCGCAAAGTCAGCCCGGCCAGGGCAGGTGCATCTGCATGGCTCCCCCATCGCCTCCATTGCTTAGCAAGAGTGTATTTGTCTTGCCTTCTGGCAGAGATTTTCCATATGGCATTCTGCTTATTTTTATCCTGATCCAAGTTGTTTCCTTCGGAAGATGAGATTCCTTGCCAAGATTCCACAAAGGTGGATGGCAAATTTGAAGTCGCTTGCATTTTTCAAAGGGCCCCAGAAGTATAGTTTTACTTTGACAAACTGTCACCCTCCACCTGGCATGAGAAGCCCCCCCTCCCCGGGAATCTTGCTGTCCCAGAGCCCCTCCCACATTGCATCTGAAAGGGCTTTCTCCCGCGGATGATGAGTACTTTCGTCCAAGGGGCTTCCTCCCTATTATGAGGGCAAAACTCTCAGTAGGGCAATGAAACTTTGTGAGGCATCGGGAAGAAAGAAAGGATCTCAGAAACACCTAGAAGTCCCCCACAATTCAGAGAAATTGAAAATCCAAACACACAGTGGAGTGAAAATGGCAGACGCAGATGCTGAAAGATTGAAGCCCAGAGTCAAAAAGAAATGGAACCAGAGAAGAAACAACGAAGGTGTCAGAGTCTGGATAGTTCCCACAGGGCCAGTGCCAATGTCCGTACCTGCCTTCATGGATATCCTCTCGGGTGAGCATGCTTTTGGATTCATCCTCTTATTTCCTCCTCTAACATCAGAAGATGGGACCGTGGTGTCCCTGCAGCCTTCTTGCAAATGCCTAGACCCTTTAAGGAACACACAGCCCATTGAACCCAGTAGGGACAGTCATGCTACCCAGACAATGTTCTCTTCAACACTCACTTAGCAACGATGCCTCTTCCCCTCTCAAACTTGCCTTTTTTATTTTTTATTTTTCCTGTCCTGAACACGATCAGAAAGCAAACGTTTGGAGCCTCTTTTGCTACAGTGGCATTGCCCTGCCTCTTCCTCTCCAGCGTCCGCACATCACTGTTTCTTACCGAGCCCGGCCTCACTGTTCCAGCAGACGACCAATGCCAGCTTGTCCCCCCCAGGGTCACTAAGCCTCCGAAGTTGCCATTTAAATTCCAGATTTCTCAACTTGCACCAGGCTGCGTGTGAACGGGCCAGATTATGTGTTTCCTTTTAAGCAAAGCGCCTGATTGCTGGGCTGTGTGGGGTCGGTCCTTGGTGGTCACTGCCAGCATAATAGACGTGTGTGGGCTGTGCAGAAATGTGATTTAATAAAGCCCTCTGCTACTTTTTCTTCTTTGAGATGTGTTCAGCAGCACGTGTTATGCATGGAAAACGCAGCTGATTCCAAGCATACAGGGAAAGGAAGGTGGGTGTGGGGACAGATGACACGGACAGGGGCAGCAGAGCGGTGGGGGAGGGGGCAGCCTGGTTTATTTTTAATACAGTAATTTGGTTGGCATGAATGTGGAGTGGCAAGAGGGGATGGCTGGCTGCCTGTCCCGACGGGGAGGGGACTTCGCAGCTCTGTCAGCAGAACTGGTGTCTACCAAGTGGCCTCTCATCAAGAGCCCACAGGACAGAAAAACCCCCACTTCCCACAAGTACCCAAGAAGCTTCTCCTTGCAGTCAACGGACATGTTCTGCATAACAGTCCATTGGAATCCGGCAATAATTTGCCGAACGAGTAACATGAATAGACCATCTCAAGTCCAATCCTCGTGCAGTGTGTGGTTGCTTTGACACACAGTTCTTACTTGTTTTCATTGCTGTAGATCAGGAATGTCACATTCGGTGAGTGGAAATAGAAGCAGCCAGTGTTCTGTGCAAGAGAGGTACACTTTAGATTCCTTCGGATGTACCCGTTAACGCCGGCCCTACCGTTAACACCGGCCCTACCATTAACGCGGTTGGCCATTCTAAGCACAACACGGAATTCTCTCTGGAGCCATCTTAGTTGATCAAGATTGATATGCAAAGATCACATGCTGGATTTGGAAGCTATAAAAGGACATATTGTAGATTTTAATTTATTTTAGACAGAAGGCTGCAAGAAACTCCTAATGCCTTTAACGGGATGGAAATTAACACTCTATAATCACCATTATGTATCTTCTGTGAACTGTTGCGATGTATGGACCTGCTTAGCAATGAAATAAATCAGGAATCCCCACATCCTTGCCAGTCGGCTCAGCCCCCAAAGGCCCATCTGGGTCTGTGCAGTTCTGTCCTTTTTCCAGCTTTCAGTGTGTCCTCATCAGCCGTCTTGCACAAATGTCCTTAATTCTCTTGACTTTCATTCAGGTTTCCTGCTCACCAGCTATGGCATATAATTTACCCAAGTGATTTTAATGTGACATATTTTCTTGTCTTTGTAACACTAGAGATCCAAACTGCTCCCATATGATCTCTTGGTGTAAAATTAGGTCATGATCTCATGGCTCGTGGGTTCGAGCCCCGCGCCGGGCTCTGTGCTGAACGCTCGGAGCCTGGAGCCTGCTTGCGACTCTGTGTCTCCCTCTCTCTCTCCCCGTCCCCCATTCACGCTCTGTCCCTCTCTCTCAAAAATAAATAAAACAGTAAAAAAATTAAAAATAAAAACTCTTTTAAATAATACTTCCCTTCATTTTCTAGGTATTGAGTGTAGAGGTGTGGGTGATGTTGCTGACATGGCTTTATCACACAGGAGGTGCCAAGAAGTTCACAAAGTGTTTTACATGCAGTATCTTAATTAAGACAACAGTGGACTCCGTTCCTGTTATTACACCTGCTTTACCCTCAAGGAAAGCAAAGTTCAGGTGGTTAGCTGTCTTGCCTATGGTCTCGCAGGTAGGGAGTGGCGGGCACAGGCCTGAAATCTGGCTCACAGCCCACGTCCACTGCAGAAAGTGGGTCTTGGTAGCTGAGGGTACGTGCTTAGAATTTTTTAATCAGGACTTTCCTTACAGTATTTGGACTTCTTTCAATTTCTTGTTATAGAAATCCATAGAATACATTCTCTCATGAATGAATTCATGGCAGTTAGCAGAGACACTAATTTTTTTAAGCTCTTTTATTCCTAGTAATAAATCACACTTAAATATTATTCCGTTTAAGTTTTGACAAATCCCTCTGTCCTCCTTTGGGTATTTAGAAAACAGCAAAAATATGTTAAATAGCATTTTGAAATAACAGGGTTAAACGGCGAAGGTGTTACAAGGTGGATGTGAGTCTTTATACACGTTTTGCTTTGCATCAGGATGCCAACATCAGCTCAGGGGGACATTGTCTGGCTGTGTCCTCCTCTTTGTGTTCAGTGACTGGGCCAGATGGAGGAGGTAGTGACAGAGGACTCGGGAATGAATCTTTGTGAGTACACCGTTGATTCGGGTTTTAGAAATGAAACCCACAATTGTAGGTGCCCTTCTCGCTCTTTAAAGATCGGACGAAAAAAGCCAGAGGAAAGTGGTATGGAGAGAGATCACCGACCTCAGATCACGACTGACTTCTCGTCATCTCAATGCCTACCACACAGAGTGCACACGTGCGACCTTGGTTCTTTCCTGGAAGCAGATGCATCACATGGAAATAGAGAAACATCCTGTGCTGTACTCGGTTCCTTGTTCCTTAGGTTTAGTCTTGAGATGTGTGTGCTTCACTCTTTCCCCTGAATGACATTTAGTTGCATTCATTTCCATATTCCAGGCTCATAGATCTTGCCCAAGCAACTGACTCTTCCTGGTGCCTTCTCCGGTGATATAAACACATAAGAACAGTTGTTGAGCTGGAAAGGAAGTAGCCTTCGAAGTTAAGGGGAACATTTCAGTGCATGGTAACGTGCTCCCTGGACTTCTAGCAGGGATGAAGTGGCTCCGACCCCTGTGATGTCCCTCAGATCAGGGTCTTTGGGAAGCAGAATATTCCTCACTTTAGGGACTCCCTTCCTGAAGGCAAACCAGTAGATCTAGGAGTTGACAGAACGGCCGATGTTTCTTACCCGGAAATCGATGGGAACACTCAACAGCTTCTGTACCTTTCAATCTTCCATAACCACATGCTGAATATTTTGATTTAAGGAGCCATAAATGAGTTGGACCGCTTCTTTCCTTCTACGTGTGAGGTGCCATATGACAGCGTAATTGCCCTCCGCCGCTCCTAACTTAAGGGCCGTGCCACTTCTGTGACGATGCTGGTGCTGAGATGGCAAGAAATTCACTGTCAGAGTTGGAGTCCTAGGGGAAGTCAGACATTGAAGTGACGAATGTGCTTAGGATAGCTAGTAATTCACTTAGGAAAGAAACTAAGATGAGGCGGGCCTGGGTGGCTCAGTCGGTTGAGTTTCCAACTCTTGATCTCAGCTCAGGTCATGGTGTCACAGCTCATGAGATCGAGCCCTGTGTCAGTTTCAATGCTGTCAGTGCAGAGCCTGCTTGGGATTCTCTCTCTCTCTCTCTCTGTCTCTCTCTCTCTCTCTCTCCCTCTTCCCTGCTCACTTGCTCTTGTTTTCTCTCTCTCTCAAAATAAACGTTAAAAAAAAAAAGAAACTAAGCTGGGGCACAGGGCATGAAGCGGCCAGTGTTGATATGTTTTGACTGGAGCATGCTGTTCAAAACTCACCTTGCTATTAACTGAGGCACGACTGGATTGTTCAGCTTTGCTGAAAGGGACTCAAGGTCTGTTTGCGTTGGATCAAAAGGAATGTAAAGGGGTAAAATGATGCAGGTCCGAATGCCCTAACAAGTGGAAAGGAACTAAGGCTTCCTGTTGCCTGAGTGCAAGACCTTGTGTGTCATGTGTGATCATGAAAGCACCGTGCACTTGGTGGCCTGCCGTGGTACCGGCGAGAAAACCAGGGCTCAGCGTGCAAATCCCTGAGGACGCAGAGCTAACAAATAGTGGATCCAAGTTCCAGATAGGCTGTCTGCCTCCCAGCACACACATCTCCTCTCACAGCACCTTCAGAAGTCCCCGGGCAGCTTCCTTCCGTGGCGCTGAGACAACACGAGCCTCAGCCAGCCCTCTAACTCAGTTTCAGGTCTAAAGTCAGGTACGTGTAGGGTTGTTATCTCGAGTGTCAGTGGCCCTGTTCCCTGCAGGGAAAGGTTTGGTAAATACGTGGCTGTGCTTCCCTTTTCTGATGTCCTTTTAAAAGAATCGTGACCTCCCTGGAGGAGGTAAGACTGATGGGAGGCAGACAGGAGGGACGCGCTCTGTCCTTGGTCCTGGCTTCCCTTCTCCCTGAACCCCAGTCATTTGTATGAAGGCGACTGTCTCCACCCCTGATGGCTTTGTCTGTGTGCTCCCTCCCACCCACTCGTTACCCCCTCTCGGTAACACATGGAGTTTGTCAATGTCCTGGGGTAATTTCCTATGAGTGGAGGGTTCACGCTGAATTCGGCTGCCAGCTATGCTAGTGTGGTGTGCGGGTAAGGGACTCACATCAGACCCCAGCTTCGTGGGGCAGGACATGCCCGACCTCACCCGCCTATCTTGGCCTCTCCTTTCTCTCGTTTGTAAGCGACGGGTAATAACCTCAAAGGGTTATTGTAGGGATCAAATAAGAAAATGTGTTTCAAGGGCTTGATACCTGGCATGTAGGGAAACAAAGCAGACATCTTGTAAAGTTGCCACTCATCGGGCATTCCCGGTGCATTTTGGATTATGCCACTACAGTTGTGCTGGTGGAGGTGGGTCTGGGTCTCCCATGCGTGTTCTCCTTCCTGAGAGCTGTCGCCATTTCCCAGACTGCTTGGGATTAGCTACCCCTACCTCTGCCCCACGGAACCCAGCTGCGTTTGCCTTCCTGTGTGGACTCCACGGCGTGCATCCGGGGGAGCCACCACCAGCCAAGCTCCTCGACGAGCCCCTCCTGGTGGGTCCTAAGTCAGGGTGTCCCCATGTCCTGCCCCTGCTTCCTTTTCCTGCCTTTTCCGACGGCTGAGGGAGGAAAGACATGGTGATTGCTAGAGCAAGTCTCTGCACAGCATTTCTTTTCGTGCAAGATACCTTCTCGGTGTCGTCAGAAATTTCTGTGAGTTGAGACTGACATACATTGTAATTGAAACAAAAATACTTTGACCTGGGAGTGGGGAGGGCTGCTTCTGTACATTATATTCTCACCAAGTTATCTTCGCAGAGAGGTACAAAGCCTTCCTCCCCACTTCCTGACGTACTGGAAAAGTTACCACAGTTGAGAACCAGACTTCTATGTGCCTTTCCGGCTTTAACAGCTCCTGTGCATTTCCCAGGGTGAAAATAACTGGCAATAAAGGAGGCCCTGCTCTTTCCCCAAGAGTGGCTCAGATTCCCAGGATAAAGGAAAGACCATTTGGAGGTTCACACACGGGTGGAGACCAAACAGGGGACTCCCCAGCATCTCATACCTACTTGTAGGTGTTTCTGCTCTCACACTTCTAGTAGATATGTCCCGTGTCCTGAGGGACCCTGAGAAGCGATACAACCAAGCTACCGTGTCATTAATCATAACACTCAGAGCACCGAGTTCATGCCCAGCTTTTCTGGAAAGTCCCTCGTAAGGCTCTAAATGCATCACCGTGCCTCACTGGGTCATTTATTTTAATGCAAAACAACAACTTGTGTATTCCTTGGGGATACACTTCAGCAGCGGCACCTTAAATATTGACTCTGGGGTTTCAAGTAACTGATCTCAGTGAGGACTATCACAGAATCATTTATCCATACCACGCAAACTGTCCTAGTAATGTTACTCAATGTCAGATCGTTACTTTTGACCAAACCCGGTGAATTTGAATCCTTTCTCTTATTTAAGCTGGAGGAGAGAGGATGTGCCCTGAGGCTAGCACAGTGTTTCCAGTCTTGGCCTGGGTTGAGTACGCACTCACAGGTTGTAAACTTTTGATCTGGGGTGTAAAAAATCTGGGTGGTTGTGTATTAAATGAAAAGGGGCTGACAGATAATCCCTAGCCTCGGATACAACTGTTTGTTTAAAGAGCGATGTTTTAGGCAGAAATTAGTTTTCAGAACATTAAAAGATTCCAGTGCTAGTATTTACAAATCCTTTCATATGCGTGAAACATTAGCAACTAAATCTGACCATTAAAGCATAATCTTTATTTGACCAACGCATGATATAAAAATGGAATAAACTGTAATTTATCTTAGCTGACAGTTAATTACCTGGAAGTCTGATTAGAGGGAAAACTAAGTTTACTTAATTAGTGTTTTGGTGTTTAGTCTGTATACACATAAATATGCCCGTCTCTTCTACATGAACATTGCTAGAAATAAATTACCATTTTTATTTTGTCCCATTCAAATGTTGCCAAACTGAGAACAACATTCGAAGAATGGGTATTTTACTAACAATGGTAACAGGTGTTTGTGGATTATGAGCCTGATGGAGGAGAAGGCTTGGCAACACGGGGATGGGGTGTTCATGACTAAGTAGATTTCTTTTCCCCGGGGGCGTCTTTTAATCCTCAGCGAGAGGCACCCACTTGCAAGTGAACCACCCCCACAATCCTGGCAAGAAGGTTCATGAATAAACTAAGCCCCCTGAGGCGGATGTTTGGGATGGATGCAGAGGCTCCTTTGAAAGCCTCTCAGTCACCAGCTGTTGGTTAGGACTCTACAGAGGTGTTGCCTTTCCGGGGTTTGGACAACCGGCAGTAAACACAGAGGAAGGCAGAGGAGGGTCCAGGACCCCCCACCCCCTAATCCGCACCCACGTGTCATGATGCCTCCGTCTTCTCCTGGAAGATGCCACTTAATCAGGAGGCATATGGGGCTGTACTCAGATCCTCATCCCTTGTGAGATACCAAAAGTAAAAGAAGCCTGTAGTAAGTGATCTGAAAGGCGTAGAATGCTTTTCTTGAAACAGGGAGGTTTTCCTTACTTAAAACGGCAGACCGACCAATAGTTTGGTGATACGGGTATACGTAATTGGACTAAAATAATGTTTATAAAAGGCATTGCAGGTTTTAATCAAAGCCCACAAAGAATTGAAAGTTCTAATTAAATCTGAAGCTCGACTTCATAGGCCTGAGGTTTCAGTATGATTTTTCATTCTCACCGCACATCCTGTACGGTTAAAGTGGAATATAAGCTGTGAAATAGCCAATTATTTAAAGGATGGTGTCACTGAAACAAACCCAAAGCAAATAAAATATCATCTTAGACTCACGGGATGTGGCAGATGAAAGAGACACACAGAGCGCCTTCAGCCCGTGGAGACGGGGCGCCCGGCCGCTTTATTTCGTTAACCCTATCTTCCTTTGTGGAATCGTCTAGAATAATTGGAAACCCTCCAAAATAACGACTTCTGACAACAGTTCTAAAAATCGCAGAGCGAAGATATTAAGGGACAGTATCCTTAATGACGAGTTAGAGCTTCTGGAGCCGCTTCTGGAAGCATTCCTTTGCCTGCTGCCCACGCCTCTCCTCTGGCAGTTAGCCTGCCCGCGTGTGCCGTCCTCCTCGGTTTATTTCACCCCTTGACTGGATGGCGCTAAGGTCACACAAGTCAAAGGGGTTGTAATAAGCCAACAAATGCGATTCTTTCCTGCGACGCCATTGACATGCAGGTCGCCTGCTCTCTGCCATATTTTTCCAGCGCGGTAGGAAAGAAGTCACTGTCTAGCGAGCGACAGTTAGGTGACAGTGTGCCGCGTGTGTGTTGATTCAGGTCCTCAGCCCAGCACGCGAGAGCGCACCTGGTTCGTTACCGTCTTCTGAGCTGGGAGGGGAGGGCAGGGCACAGCCTCAGAGCAGGGCAGTGGAATGGGACACGTGCCCTGAGGTCGAGGCCAACCGGGAGGAGGACGCCCGGTGGTTTTTACGTTTGTTCCTTTTCTGACGTCAGGTAGACGTTGAAGTTTCCAGTCCAAGCCACCAACACTCGATTCACAGACAAGGTTGCCTTAACATGGGCTTGGCGTGCTGAGCCGCGGGTTGTCAGCACCACAGTAAAAGTGCGATTGTGTTTCTGGACAGTCTCCAGCAGATGGATGTGAAAGATACGGTTTTTAGGAAATAGTAAGCTGCTCATAATGTGTTCGGCACGTGTGACTTCCAGCTGGATCCCTGAGTCAGCGTGCTCGTGTGAATGATCCCTTGTATGGCTTTGCCGCCTCCAAAGCGCTCTGCAAAGCGTCCTGCCTCACGGAACTCGGGAGCTGCAAAACACGTGTACTGGTAAAGGTCGGAATTAGAACACTGGTCGTTTGTTCGCCAAGTTGAGTAAAACAAAAGTAAGTGTTTAGGCTTTTCTCGTGGACTTTTTACACGGACAGCCCTTCGAGTCGGGAAACTGGTAAGAGCTGCGTTCAGGGCCGCTCGGCAAGCAGGCACCGAATACTTGGTGAGAAAAATGTGGTGCTGGGGCCGCCGGGTGGAGTGAGACGCGGTCCCTGCCCTTGGGAGGACGGGCAGACCTGGCAGGGAGTCGGGTCGCGGAACCCTGTGGGGGGACCACCAGCCTCGGCTCCAGGGTACAGACGGCAGGCTTCCCGGGGTGAGCAGAGTGCGCTGGGGTCAGTGCTCCGCGATGCAGGGCTCCCGGCCTGGGCAGGGGCGCCCCGGAACCATCTGATGGCGCTGGGAGCCAATAGCTGGGGCTGGCGGGAGGCCGGACCTCATACTCTCTGGTCACACCTCCCTGCCCTCCCCACACCTGCTCCCCACACCCCCTTCCCTCACCCCTTCCACTTCCTTCCCTCACCCCTTCCCTCACCTCCTTCCCTCACCCCCCTCCCTCACTTCCTTCTCTCACCTCCTTCATTCACCCCTACTCTCACCCTTCCCTCACCCCTTCCTTCAACTCCTTCCCTCACCTCCTTCCCTCACCCCCTTCCACTTCCTTCCCTCACCTCCTTTCCTGAGGACTGGGGATGTCTGCTTCCAGGCTCTGACCCTACACTTTAAGATGGAGAATTCAAGTGAATAGCAAGTCTTTTCAGAGAAGAGGGGCTCACGGGCAGCCCGCTCTGGGCCTCCAGCTCAGAGTCCTGCTTCTTAGCCTCTGGGCGTCAATTTTCATGAGCAGACCCCTGCCGATCGTGGGACTGGAATCGGGAGGGGTGTCTGCCCACACATATGTTAAGCGGCAGCCTTGGGATCGGAACCGAGTTGTGACTGCAGGGCCTGGGTTTGCTCAGCCTCCGGGTCCACAGTCTTTGCTCTCGCTGGGCACCGTGTGTCCCGAGAAGCGGGCTGGGCTCTGGCAGGGTGCCCCTGTCTGGGGCTCTCCAGGCGGTGCCTGCTGGAAGGTCAGCACTGGCGCTCTGGGCACCCCTGTCCACAGCTCTGGCCTCTGCTCCCAGAGCCGCCTCCCCAGTCTGGCCCTCCAGAACCAGGTGGGGGAAAATTGGAGACAATGTCTGTCATCTGGCTCCCATTTGGAATCCGAGGGCTGGTTTAGGGGCTGCACAGTAAGAAGTGCTTTTGTTTATTTGTCTTTGTTTTAAGAACCAGAGGGCTGAACAGCCTCCTTATTGCATCCACTACTTTCTTCTTTAGAAATAAAATCTATGAGGGGCGCCCGGGTGGCTCAGTCGGTTAAGCGTCCGATTCTTGGTTTCGGCTCAGGTCACAAACATGCGGTTGGTGAGTTTGAGCCCCGCATCAGGCTCTGTGCTGACAGTTCGGAGCCTGCTTGGAATTCTCTCCCTCTCTCTCTCTCCCTCTCTCTCTTTCTCTTTCTCTCTGCCCCTCCCCCTCTTGATCTCTCTCTCAAAATAAGTAAATAAGCTTTAAACATTTTTTAAAAAAGCAAGATATCTATGAATGATCACCAGCAATGTGAGTCCCCAAAGAGGTGCTCAGCCGTGCGTCCCGCAGCCCTGTCCCTGTCCCTGTCTCTGGACCGGGAGCCCCAAACCAGCAGGCTCCAAACCAGCAGAGTCTCAGCTCCCTACCCCCACCCAACTTGCTGAGCCAGGATCTGCATTCTAACAGGACCCCGAGGTGATTTACAGAAGTACCATTCAAGGAAACGCCAGATTTGTCTTCTAGTGTATTCGGCGAACGTTTTAGGATGGTTTCGTTTTTCCTCCCGGTTAAACTGCATCTATTTCCTTGTACCAAGAGTTCGGCCAGGACTTCTGCTGAATTCCTTGATTGATACGGAAGGGGAGCTGCATCTGCGTGCACGAGGATGTGCCCAGTGTATCGAGAGCCGGAATGATGACCCTGTGGAAAACGGAGACACATGCAAGAGGATGGACACCCTGGATTCATCTTCGGCATCAAGGAGCCAGCCCGTTATTCTAATCTGATCAGGGACTTCTCCGTGGCAGCTGAGCGATGGTGGGGGGAGTTTGGCGTTCTTTTGCTGTGTGCTTCTTCGGGCAGACGGACAGGACTTTTGATCAACAACCCTGGGTCTGATTACAGGGTCTTTAATGGAAGAGACGAAACACACCGGACACGTAACCTGTTCGAGTTGAACAGCGGCCAAATGAAAGATGCTTCCGTGCTGCACACAGACAATAGGCCTCCTGCAATCAGAAGACAGTGGTGACACTAACACTGATTTAGGGGCAGGAAGCCTGCAGTTAAAATTAAGCTGGAGGGCTGTGGAGCTTTATGTGGAAATGACAGGCAAACCTCTGGTTCCCAGAACAAACATAATACACTATTGCTGCAAGGCCTTTGCAAAGAAAATCCCTTTGTGAGAGGAGAAATGTCGTTGTTAAATTTGCTTGCCCGCCCCTCTTCTGTCCTTTGGTGTCCAAGCAGAATGTCCAGTGAGGTCCATGGGGGAGAGGGGGATTATTCCCCTTATCACGTATTTATTATGCCTTAGCCGTGTGTCGAGCTGTGTGGGAAGCACGGGGGACCCAAAAGCAACGTGAGCCAGGGCCCGTATGTCTCCGTGCACCAGTCCTGTCTCCGTGGAATCAATGAAACAGGAGGAAATAAACTGGGCCACAGTCACAGTGTGGACGTCGCGTCCCCCGGCCGTTCGAGCGAGCCCCGCTCCTGCACTGTCTTGCTTATCCAGGTGCTGAGAACATTGGTGCCTCCAAGAAGACATCTTCCCAGCTAGGTGTTTTCCGTGCATGCGGTCATTCACTCCAGAGCGTTGTGAGCTCCGCTCCGCATCCCGCCCACTGCTGCACCAGTGCCAGAGCCCTCCCACCTGCCTGCCTCACCCCTTCCAGCTCCGCCCGCTGGCTCTCCCTAACCGGGCCCGCCACCACGCACCTCTTCTCCCGAGAGCGATCGCCATTCTGACATCTTTCACCGTCCGTTGGGTTTCGCTTGCTTTTGAACTTTGTACAAATGAAATCACCAAATACATAATCTTTGTGTCAAATTTCATTTGCTCAAAATCAGCTCAGAGAGAGCCCGCCTCCAAGTGCCAGCAGCCCCCGCTTGCATTTCTGCGAAGGGCTTCACTGTCTGAACACAGCCCTGTTTATTCCTTCTTCGGCCGAGGGACGTCCTGTCGGCGGACATTCCTGTTGCTTCCAGATCGGGTTCCTCTGCTCCGGGCTGAACATCTTTGGAGGTTATTTCAGTGTCCGCACACATGCATATACGCTGAGGTTTGCAAGCTATGGGTACAAAGTTTCCAGAGGTTTCCAAAGTACTCATTCCAGTTTATGCTCCCAGTAGCAGTGCGGGAATACTGTGTTCCTCACATCCTGTCCTCACCGATGCTTAGCACGGTTCAGGCCATGTTGTCCTTGTGGTTGCTGTTGTTTTCGACATTTTGGTGCGTGTGTAATGCGACCTCATTGTCATTTTCATTTAATGCGACCTCATTGTCATTTTCATTTCCATTTCTGTCTTGGCTACTATGGTCCAGCCCCTTTGCATGTACCTGTAGCCTCTTTGGATCCCTTCTTTCCTAGGTACGATGCACATTTTTGCCTATATTTATTGCATTGGGTCTTCTGACGCTCCCTCCCACTCGCTGATTTATAGAAGTGGTTTATACATTTACGTCATTAACCGTGTGACTGCAGATTTCCTCCTCTTCATAGGCTGCCTTCTCAGAGTGTTTTTCACAAGTGTCTTTTGAAGAACAGAATTTTAAAATTTGATGAAGTCTGATTGGTTGCGCTTTGCATTTTGTTGAGTGTTTTCTTTCTGTTCTTGTTTAATGAAATATTTGCTTTATTCAAGGTCATGAAACTTTTTCTCTTGGTTATTGTCCAGGAGCTTTGCTATAGTACCTTCAACACTGAGGTCTGTGAGCGATCCGGAATGTACTTTGGACTGTGATGTGAGGTAGGGGTCATGGTTCCTGTATTTCTATGTGGGTGCTGAGTTATTCCAGACCAGGTCATGAAAATAGCATCACTGCCCCAGAGCAGCACTGTGGGGCCCTCATTGAAAGTTAGGAGACACGTGGATCTTTTTCTGAACTATGTGTTCCACTGGTTTATTTGTCTATCCGTAGGCTGAAATCGTATTGTTTGAATTACTACACTTTCAAAATAAGACTATTAACTAATAGTTTAAGTGCTAAGGTTATCATCTTCAAGATTATATTTGTTATCCTTTACCCTTTACACTTTCATACAAGTTTTAGAATCAACGTGTCAAATTACACACAGTGTGCACACGTGCACATACACACGCCACAGTTGGGATTTGGGGTTGAGGTTGCATTCTATCTATAGAAGATGAAACTGATGAGAATTTACATATTTACAATGTAAAATTTTCCAATCTGGGGCACCTCGGTGGCTCAGTCGGTTAAGTGTCCGACTTTGGCTCAGGTCATGAACTCAAGGTTTGTGAGTTCGAGCCCCGCGTTGGGCTCTGTGCTGACAGCTCGGAGCCTGGAGCCTGCTTCGGATTCTATGACTCCCTCTCTCTCTGCCCCTCTCTTGCTCATACTCTGTCTCTCTTAAAAATAAATAAAACATTAAAAATTTTTAAATAGGGGCGCCTGGGTGGCGCAGTCGGTTAAGCGTCCGACTTCAGCCAGGTCACGATCTCGCGGTCCGTGAGTTCGAGCCCCGCATCAGGCTCTGGGCTGATGGCTCAGAGCCTGGAGCCTGTTTCCGATTCTGTGTCTCCCTCTCTCTCTGCCCCTGCCCCATTCATGCTCTGTCTCTCTCTGTCCCAAAAATAAATAAACGTTGGAAAAAAAAAATTAAAAAAAAAAAATTAAATAAAATAAAATAAAATTAAAAAAAATAAAAATTTTTAAATAAAATAAAATTTTCCAATCCATGAATGTGATATACCTCCCCAATTATCTATCTCTTGAATTTCTGTGAATAACATCTCAAAGATTCCTGTGTAGAGAACTTGCACATTTGTGTGAGGTTGATTCCTAAGTATTTGGGGGTCATGATGCTAATATACATGCTTTTATGCTTTTCTTTTGTTTTTTTTTTTTTAATTTTTTTCCATTTCATATCTATTCTGTTCACTTTCTACTTGTTTATATTAGCAAAATGAAAATACAATTAAGACTAATTTTATACTGACTTTGCATTTTCTTAATCTGAAGTTAAAACTTAATGTTATACAGTTTTTTGGTTTTACTTTTCCTTATGGTAGAGGACACTTTGAATTTGTTTCCTTATCCTTAGGGTACTTAACCCTATAGTGACAAACAAAATGCTTAACTGCTTGTTGATTTGTTGACTGGTGATGGTTTTTGTAAGGAACTTCAGTCTTTTCTGGTTACTTTACAAATGAGAACTTATTAGGCCACTTCGTTAATGGTCAGACCATCCCAGCTAAATCGAAGATGTTAAGTGTAACTAAATCCCATGGGCTTCTCCATCATTTTGTAAATTACAGCTTCTAAAACAGAAGACTAGCCTTGTCTTAATAAGATATGCACATGTTCTTGGAGATGCTTTTGTACCACATCACATCTTGCTGAAGGTCATTGTGGTTGACTTAATGTAAAATTCAGGGTGCATAAAATAAAGAATACAAATAATTTAGAAACGGTAAACACAGTGGAAGTTGATTTGCAAATTTTGTTGAAATTTGGTGCGACGACATTAGCACCTTGTATTTTAAGAGTTAAAAAATAAAGTTTATTGGGCAAAAGTTTCACTCAAACCTATTATTTAATGGAAAAAGCATTGTTAAAATGAAGGCAATTCATACTGCATTTTATCATTCTCTTATATTTTAAATGAACGATGAATGCGGAATATCTGACCTTAGTACGTAACGCAAGAGGTTAAAGTAAAAGAAAGAGAAATTCATCTAAAATTAATATTTAAAAGCCACATTAGTTCTCCTTGATCTTACACCAAACATGTATAGGGCCTCCTTCATTAATGCGTTATCTTTAGAAAGTAGTCCGCGTTTGTCGGAATTGAAATAAGATTCATTTAATCAGCTATCGTAGTTCATCTGTTAAATTACAGCACTTTGCTCTCCATTTGTAAAATAATTTTCAAACTAATGAAGTAAGGTCAATTGCATGCAGTTTTATTCCAGCCAAATTGCTGTTAATTGCATCAAAGGCCTTGGTAAGGTCAATAAATGTTGCCTTTTTATATCCTCTCTTGAAAATGGCAGAAAATAAACTCCTTTTCTCTGTAATGCATTCAGGTTTGGGGCAACTCATAGCAGCGGACTATTAGATTTTCATGACCTGATTTGAATGTGTTCCACTCCTCAGGACTGGTAAGAGGGATTGGAGTTACCAAGGCAGCTTTAGAAAAGACACGTTTATCCCAAGGGCTCCTTGCTACTCATAATAATGGCGGTGTCGTCTCTCAGACAGAGATAGGCTTCTACCAAACAACTCAATAATGGCTGTAGGCTTTGACTTTTTAAAAAAAATTTTTAAAGTTTATTTATTTTTTGAGAGAGAGAGAGAGAGCGTGAGTAGGGAGGGGCAGAGAGAAAGGGAGACACAGAATCTGAAGCAGGCTCCAGGCTCTGAGCTTGTCAGCACAGAGCCTGATGTGGGGCTCGAACCCTCGAACCGCAAGATCATGACCTGTGCTGAAGTCGGACACTTAACCTACTGAGCCACCAGGCACCCAAGCGTTGACGTTTTTAGTTAATGGTAATCAGTCTGGACCTTGATACCCCTTCTCCCTTAACTTTGTTTTCTACAAACAGTGAGTGTTAGCAGATCAGCTCAACTCTGTTGATAGTATTAAGTGTGCAGCCTGGCTGACTCTCAGTGGGTCCCGCATCCTGGGCCAGCGTAATGAAGGGCAAAGTACCCCATGGGCGATCAGGATCTTGCAGCGCCTCGTGGATTCTGTGGACCTGGCACAGTTCTTAGGACTGGATCAAATTTTCAGTGACCTTTATCCTTGAACGTGCCTATCTGTCTCACCATCTCAGTTTGTAAACTGTTAATGCCGTGTGTGTGCACCTGTGTGTGTGCAGTTGAATATTGCTTTGCTAGGAGCCCTACCTGACCAGGATCACTGCTGTGCCCTCCTCCTCCTCCTCCTCCATCTCTAGGACCTTCTACCCTGCCTCACTGCCTCGGACACTGAGTCTGCCATCCACTCTCTCCCCTCACTAGCCCCCCAAATCCTAGAGGGCTGGCCTTGTCTTTGTCTGCACCTTTGTTCCACTGAATTATTCCAGGCACCTTGCGCAACGCCTGGCATAGGAAGCCTTCTGGACTATTTGTTTTTTAAATCTTTTTTTTTTTTTAAACTTTATTCATTTTTGAGTGAGAGACAGAGCATGAGCAGGAGAGGAACAGAGAGAGAAGGAGACACAGAATCCGAAGCAGGCTCCAGGCTTTGAGCTGTCACCACAGAGCCTGACATGGGGCTTGAACCAACAAATTGCGAGATCGTGAACTGAGCCGAAGTTGGATGCTCAAACCAGCTGAGCCACCCAGGTGCCCCTGGACTATTTCTTAAGAGAATGAGTGAATTCATGAATAAATAAATACACAAAGTGCTAATATATAGATAAGAACAGAACTCTGTGGGATAAAGTCTGTCAGGCGCGTCCCCAAACCCAGGGGATTCTAGAAGGTAGGCTGGGATAAATTCAAAGAAACTTCACTAAGAATGGTGGTGGCAAATAATTGTTACACACTCAGAATCATACATAAGCATAGTACAAATTATACCTTTTCCTGCATGGCATTAATTACCAAGGACATTAATTACCTGCACATTTGTATGTCACAATCTCACAACCATGGAATATTTCTTGAAATCAACAAAATGTTTTCATACACAGACCCTACTACTCGGGTTATTGATCATATTCATGGCAGGTAACATTTAGTGAGCACCTGTTTTTAGAAACGGTTTTACAGAAGGCTAAACCCAGAGATAATAACCAGTAGCTAGTAAGTGGTGGAGCCCGGATCTGACCCCAGGAAATCCAGCCCCAGAGCCTGTATTCCCAACTGTGACAAATGAGTACATCCAGTGCAACTCAGATAAATAGGCACTGTGGTTAAACCTAGAACGTCCCAAAGCTGCCGGAAGGTGCAGAGAAGATGTAAGCATCTTCCTTGGGCAGGAGGAAATGATGTGACAACTGCTTACAGAAGGGCTGTGTGCAGGGGGCAATGTTTTTCTGAATGTGGCTTGGCTTCAAGGTGTAAGATGAAGACCTCAGACACTTTCTGGTTCATTGTACTTGGCCAGTAATGGTCCTGTCTTTCCTGTGTCTTTGAGAATTGAAACTGGCATGGATCTGCTTGGAGCTGCCATTTGGAAGTTGGAACAGTGGAATATGTTCACTTTACTTACTTTTGAAATATTACCTGGGTGCCCCGGATAACACTGTGCATAGGGAGCTTTCCCGGGGCTCTTATCCATGGGATTCTTGGGGACGTGGGGCCCTCTCCAGACCCCAAGTTCCCAGCCCCCTTCATGTCTCAAGTTTCTGCACTTTGATCCAGAATCTTCCATGACTTCCCTTAGTTTCTTCTTTTTACAGCACCAAATTCAGGCCCAGGCGTAGTCCTATTTCTGAGTCCAACCCGTTCCAAACCGGGACAAGATGATCTTTTAGAAACGGATTCATGAGAAGGGAGAGCCCATCTAGGATGGCCTGAATAGAAAAGGTCACACGATGTATGAAGACCTCTGAAAACACATCGGTTTGGTGTTTTCCACTCAGTCTTTACATGACACGCCTGGCGGTGCAGCTCTATATTAAGAAGCTGAAAGCATCGTAGACGATGCTTGCCTTGTTTCGAATTAGCCGGCAGAACAGTGAGTCGTTGTCTAAGTGACCAGCGTGGTGATTTATGACTGTATTCCCGAAAAATTTAATTATATGACATAAACAAGTAGAGTGAGTAGGAGGCTTGAAAATCACAGTAAGGAAACAAGGGAGCAGTATAACTATTTTCAGCCCTGCCGGGCATTCATCACTGATGGCCTGGGCTGGATCAGCCTTCTGTTGTTCATGGTAGTTTTCCTGTGCATGAGAGAAGAGTCCGTACGCATGAGACACTGGACTCCATGGGCCAGTGGCTTACTGAGAACCTTTGGTTGTGTCTCTTGTACAGAGTTGTCTGCTGGGATGCCAGTTGCCATCGCAGGATCTAATACTTATGTATGTATGTACGTATTTAGGTTTATTTTTGAGAGAGAGACAGAGTGAGAGAGCACATGCATGTGCATGCGGGAGAATCTCAAGCAGGCTCCATGGAGCCTGCTCAGTGCAGAGCCAATTGAGGGGGACTCGATCCCACAACCCTGGGATCAACACCTGAGCCAAAATCAAGAGTCGAATGCTTAACCGACCAAAGTGCCCCAGGATCTAATTTTTATTTTTGATAATGATAACCAGCAAAGTAATAGTGCTGCGTGCCTAAAGACAACAAGGGAAGTGTGTTTGTTTCTTGTTCCTGGAATGGCTGGATCACAAGGTCAGGGTGAGGTGCAAGGACTTTGTGGGTTTCGTGCTGCCTGGCTTTGTGAGCTCATTATGAAACCTGTCGGGTCATGTGGCTTTGCCTGCATTATAACGTGCACAGGACGGATATCAAAATCAACAAGGTAAAATTCACCAAGGAAAAATGCCATCTTTCATGTAGATTTAAAAAAAGAAAACCACTCGCAAAACACCCAAGCAGAGAGACCTAGAGAGTCTGTGCTCACAAAACCAGTAGGAAGACCTGGGGTCTTAGCTGACCTCATGCACCAAATGGGTCAGTCTTGAGACACAACCACAGATGATGCAACAAATACCCAGTTTTGCTTCATTGCCACAAATTAATTAATATTAATTAATTACTCTTTCCTCAATTAGTTATTAAATGTCTGCTTACTTATTGACCATTATGTGGGGGGTTCTTGGACATACGCTTGCCTGCCTAACTGATAAGGAAACTGAATAAAAGGGGGGTCGGGTAGCTTGCCCCGTTATAGAAGGTGCCAGTTGCAGTCAGATTTTTGAACCCATTCAGTTCTCTAGGGCTCCTGCCCTTTGTGCCATGGTTTCCTGCCTTGCTGCATTCTACAGTGATTATCCCCCATCTGGAATACTACATTTGGTGGGGAGCCATGGTAATCTGGAAGCCATTGGGTCCATGGGAGCAGAGACTTTGGTCTGTGATCAGTGGGGAGCAGCTGAAGGATAAAGAGAAGAGTCACAGTAGGGGCACCTGGGGGGCTCGGTCACTTGAACATCTGATGTCGGCTCAGGTCATGATCTTGCGGTTCGTGAGTTCAAGCCCCATGTAGGGCTCTGTGCTGACAGCTCTGAGCCTGGAGCTGCTTCGGATTCTGTGTCTCTCTCTCTGCGCCCCCCCCCACACTCACTCTCTGTCTCTCGAAAATGAATAAACATTAAATTTTTTTTTAAAAGGAGAAGAGTCACGGGAGGCGATGTGACAGGTTTTCAGAAGTGTGCAAACTCAGCATTACCCTTGCTTGGTCCTTTGGGAAGAGCTGATGCCAACAGCCAGTCCCCGGTTGGCATCAGTCTGAGAGCAGCGGGTTACACAGACCTCGAAACAGTGTCTGAGGTTCAGTTTGGGAAGAAGCCAGACAGCACCTCTAAGGACCCCGAGGATGGGGTTCCTGGCCTGGGACTTGGGCCAGGTGAATGCGGGAGTGATTTCCAAATTATTTGGTGTTTGTTGCAAAGAAGATACTACAGCGTCCCTCCTTACGGAAGGGAGGGACAGGTATGCCCCGAGCTGGCCTCACTCTCCCCCTGCGCCAGAACTTACTCTGGTGAGACAGCTGGTCAGAGGCACCACAGATGCATACACACAGCGTGACCCACTAACCGACACCACGAGCATCAGCTGGAACTCGTTTGAAGTGCAGATCAGAGCCCAGGCCCCCAGCCCCGAGCACCAGTCAGTGCTGCATATTTGCAGGAGGTGCGGGATGGGTCACGTGTACCTGAAGTTCGGGGACCCCGATCCAAGGCTGTGGTCATCAATCCGGCTGCACATTAGCATCACTGGGGAGCTGTCAGAAGACCGAGGCCAGAGTCCTTCCTCCTTCACATTGTTCCGGGGGGAACCCTATGCAGCAGCGGTTTTCTGGGCTCTCCAGGTGGTTCTGACGTGCAGCCAGGGTTGAGAAGCTGACCAGGGTAACCAGACCTCTTGAGGCTGTGAACTGATTCTCTGGGCCCCGTGTAGCCTTTTGAACATGTTTTAGATTAAGAAGAAATGTGCTTGTTATGAAACTACTCAATATTAAGTGGGAGCCATGGGTTCCTAGATCAGGGCTGAAGGAAATGGCTGTGTGACTGAACCCTTTACTTATAAAGAGATACAAAAATGAATGTTGGGACTGCGGGAGCCTCCAAGTTGAGGACCTCGGATCCTCTGAATGGTAGGCTTGCAAGTCTTGAGTGAGAGGAAGGGAGAGCAGTCCTTGTCTGTGCCCCCACTACACTGATCGTTTCCCATACGAGCATGTGTCTGTCACCTGGAGTCTGTATATTGGTTTGCTTATTTGTTTTTTTATTTTGAAAAAAAAAACGGTCTATTTTTTAAAACTGCATGTTAGTTGGGGCCCCTGGGCGACTCAGTCATTTGAGCGTCTGACTTTGGTTCAGGTCGGTTCATGATCTCATGGTTTGTGGGTTTGAGCCCTGCATCGGGCTTTGTGCTGACAGCTCAGAGCCTGGAGCCTGCTTTGGGTTTTGTGTCTCCCTCTCTCTCTGCCCCTGCCCCGCTCTCTCTCGCGCTCTCAAAAATAAATAAAAGATTAAAAAAATTTTTTAAACGGAACTGCGTGTTAGCTAAATTTAGTAAATGCCTTCGTTTTAACTTTTGAGCATCTTTAGCTAACGTGTTCTTGCCATTGAGTTCCTACAAATTATTATATCATATTTAGTCTGTTTATGACCTGTTTTAAGTTGTAGCTATCTTGTACCTTCCTGGAACCATTCTTATCTGTCTGATTTTAATATTTTTAAACGTGGTTTTAATTTTGTGGTTATGTACCTGTATTTGTGTGTGTGTGTGTGTGTGTGTGTGTGTGTGTGTGTTTAATTTTGAGAGAGAGCGCTCGCACAAGCACGTGAGCACGGATGGGGGGCACAGAGGGAGAGGAAGAATCCCAAGCAGGCTCCACACCCAGCAAGGAGCCTGACACGGGGCTCGATCCCAGCGCCCTGGGATCGTGACCCGAGCCAAAATCAAGAGTCGGGCACTCACCCGACTGAGCCACCCAGGCGCCCTGGTCATGCATTTGTTTTAAGAACACAACTCCGCTTTAACAGCTGGCGAGCAGGCAGCGGGGAGTTGGAGCTGAAGGGGGTTGCAGCTGTACCTCCTGAGCCCTTCGTCTGGGAAATGAGTGATCGCTGGACTCCCCTGCACACCGTGCCCTGCTTCAGAGTCACTCTCCCGCCTTGAAGACATATCACTAAGTATCAATATAACCAAAAACACAGATAATCAGATGAATCCTAGGTCTACACTTACAGCAAAGTTGATGGTCTTAAACCTGAAGAAAACTAAATGATCCGGAGCGTAATTAGAGATTCAGCCCTACTCACGTTGCTCTCACTCCCATGGGCACCCTCAGCCTCTCGCTGCCCATCTTCTAGGGACAGGTGCACACCTGCAGAGACACACTCAGGGCGCCAGACACACTTCTGGGGAAACAGTGGCATAGCCCATCTCCCGGACACTGACCGCCAGCCCACTGTCCCGAATTACCCAGCTTATTTATGAGTGCAAGAGGAACCAGATCTGAAATTTGTGGTCCATACCCCATAAAACTGCTGCACGCTCACCCGGCCGTGCCAGCGCACCCGGGAAAAGCAGGGTGTGGGTGGGGTGCCCTCTCCGGAGCTCCTGCCCCCTCCCCCGAGCTTGGTCACCGTGGAAGGTCAGCCACGTTTCCCCCCTTCTGACAGGATGAAAGTGCTCGCAGGACAGGCTCCTTTCTGTTATGTCTTCACCCCAGCGTGCTGTCCTCACTCAGACGCCACTCACCGGGTCTCCCTGTGCGATCCCTGCGCAAGGCCAGAAACAGGAGCGTTCTGTCAACGAATTCCACTGGCTTTGCACCACCAAGTATCTGGTTCGACTGGACTAAATTAGTGGCCCGTTGCTTTGGCACAGCGTGAGGCTGAGAGAAAGCTTAACTCACCATTGTTTCAGGAAGCTGATTAATTCAGGGATTAGTTACGCCCCAGACTCCTGTCGAACCACATGGAATTAAAGGGCATGCCCGATGCCAGAGCATGACTGGAGTTTGCCAAGCCACACGGGCTCTCCCAAAAGGAAAACAGGAACAAAGCAAACATAAACTATAGTACCTGCACCGATTTGAAGGAACAGAACCGTGACACACAGGTCTAGTGGAGCATGTAAAATTCGTAGGGCAAGGAATGATCCGCACATACCTTTGGTCAAAGCTAAGAAACAAAGGACCCCAGAGAGACCACTGTATTGTGTCATACTTTCTGGGGAGGGAGAGATCACCTTTCATGGGCAACGAGATCTAGTAAAATGAGAACCTGTTACTATGGGGTTCGACTCTAATTGGAGCAGAGCGTGGCCCATTTATGCTTGGAGTTGACCAATGGAGCTGAATTCACAGCTCAGATTCCCTAATTGCTATGCCAGCCTGACAGCCCTCATTCACTGCCCCTCTTAGAAGTGGGGGAGGACAGCTTTTCTCTGTCTCCTGGGGTAAAGGTGCATCCTGCTGTGTTCCTGGCCTATTTCATAGACCCTCATTCAGCACCCGGGGCTGCTGTCTTGTCCTGAGCTCATAAAGAGCCTGGCTCTGAGCAAAACGGAAGTGTCAGCAGCTCTGGGGAGGAGTGTGTCCTCCCGGAGGGCCACGCGGACCCTGTGTGCCTGACCGTGAATCAGGAAGAGACGGACGGAGTGCAAGGAAGTAGCAGCTGTGGCAAACGTACCAGAACTGGAGGATGCCGGGGAAGAGTCTCCTCTCCTGTCACCATGTGCCTCTCCCGTCACCTCCCTGATGGGAGGAGTCATTCCCCAGTCCCAGGCCGACTCTGTGCCTTCGCGTTTCTGTTGTAATATATTCCATCTGGTGGCAGAGGATGGCCGTTGACAGGGTGGTGGTTCTCAACTTTGGATGCACAGTAAAATTATGGAGGGAGCTTTTGAAAATGCAGGTGCTGGGGGCGCCTGGGTGGCGCAGTCGGTTAAGCGTCCGACTTCAGCCAGGTCACGATCTCGCGGTCCGTGAGTTCGAGCCCCGCGTCAGGCTCTGGGCTGATGGCTCAGAGCCTGGAGCCTGTTTCCGATTCTGTGTCTCCCTCTCTCTCTGCCCCTCCCCCGTTCATGCTCTGTCTCTCTCTGTCCCAAAAATAAATAAACGTTGAAAAAAAAAAATTTAAAAAAAAAAAAAAAAAAGAAAATGCAGGTGCTGGTTCCCATCCACAGGGACCCTTATTTGATTGGTCTGGGGCAGGGTTCGTGCACTGGTGACTTACAGCACCTCCGGATGATTCTACTGTGCAACCCAGGTGCAGGCGGTGCCTTGGGTGGATGATCTCATCAGGATCTTTTAGATCAGCAGGTTTCTTGAACGTCAGGTGGAGGAACTGGCTGGGTGGAACCTACTAAAATAGTTAAAAGATGGGAAAAAGAAAGTCAGAAGCACGAAAGACAGATGTGACCCCCTCGTCATCACGGTACTCAGTTTCGCCAAAGTCTTAATATAATTTATTCCCTGCGAAGCCTTCATGGTGTCTCAGAATTGTCTTCCGGAGCGGAGTTGCATGATGAGATGGGCAGATTCATTTACAAAGAGTCTGAATGTGCAGGGAAAGCTCTCTGATTTTATTATCTTGCCTGAGCTCCTCTTCTGTGTGATGGAAGGTTGTGCGTTACCAACACGTGTCCTGTCACAAGAGACCCTTCTTTCCTAGGTGAGCACAGGACACCTCCAGGGATGAGGTTTCCCGAGGTCCGTGGAAACAATCGAGAGCCAAGAACTGACATAATCAATAACCGTTTTGCACAGTGGAGCCGATCAGTGGTTTCCCAGGGTTACTGGCAAGGTGACAGGCAGTGACACATGTAGATGGAGACCTGGATGGCTCCTCCCTGAAATGGGTGCTGGCCTCAGCCACCGGCTCCGTGGTTGTTCAGTCTCACTGATGCTGAGCCACGTCATGATAAGAAGAAAAATTAGTTATGTCCATACATAGCGTGTGTAATTTTGGACTGCGTCCTTTACCAACGCGGAGAAATCCTTTTTATTTTAAGTCTCCTAGTCGGGCTTTCTCAGATGACTCTGACAAATGATTTCTGCCTTCATATTCCTGGCATTTCTAATTGGATTGCCCCTAACAATTTGAAAAGCATGAATTGGTAAAAATACCAAGGGTTGTTGCATGCTTCTTAAATACTAATTTCCTTTGGAATCTAAAAGCCACAAGTGTGGAGTACCTGGGTGACTCACTAGGTTAAGCGTCCGACTTTGGCTCAGGTCACAATCTCACGGCTCGTGGGTTTGAGTCCCGCATCGGGCTCTCTGCCGACAGCTCGGAGCCTGGAGCTGCTTCAGATTCTGTGTCTCCCTCTCTCTCTGCCCCTCCCCTGCTCACACTGTGTCTCTGCCTCTGGCTCTCTCAAAAATAAGTAAACATTAAAAACAATTTAGAAGCTATAAGTCTGTTTTTTTACTTGTACTTTTGTTTTCTTGACCTCCCCCCTCCAATTACTGCTAGAATTCCATCCAAAAGGAAGTTGGAGGAGTGCACTGAGTAGAAGAGGGAAAAATCGAAATGAGCCGAGTACATAGGAGTACGAGTAGATACTGTCTCCTGAAACCTTGATTCTGATTGTGCAAGTATGTGATTAGGTTGTCCTGCAAAGTTTATTTTATATTGTGGAACATGAGTGGCAATTTGAAAGCTTTTGGATAGTGATGTTGGTGAACATAATCCCACCGCCCACACCGCAAGCGTGTGGTCAGTAGGCGCTCGCGTATTCTCTGGTAAAGACAGGAGTTGGGAGGAACAAAGAGCTGCCTGATTTGCTCGTCTCACTCAGGGCTGAGCAGCTAGGCAGTGGTTCTCAAAGTGTGGTCCCCGGCCCACAGTGGCACCATTGTTGGGAACTGGTTCGAAAAGCAGATTCCCAGGGGTCCTGTCCCAAATCCACTGAATTAGAAACTCTGGGTGTGAGGCCCAGCAAACCGTGTTCTAACAAGTCGTCCAGGTGGCTCTTTCCTGATACGTGGCTGCGGCGGGGACATCTGGCTGGCCAGGTATGCAGAGGGTCATTAACCCCGTACCGAAGACCCGTATCTGCAGTGTCAGTGCCAACGTGGTTATAGTGTATGAATTAATCCACTGGCGGAGTGTTTGGGGTTCTCCTTCTTTTCACTTTTGGAGCTAGAATTTGTCATCGGTTTTGGGTCAACTGTGATTTGAATCAGCCCTCGACAACACGTGGAGTTTATGAACCACTGGGGTAGCCCTGTCCTCCCACATCCAAGGCGGCCTTGGATAGGAGTACAGGATGGTCTCATGCTTGTCACACCAGCCCAGGGAGATAATTGGGTTTCTCCGCCCAGTCTCAGGCTGGGTCAGATTTTGTGACAAGATAGAGTCAGCAGTAGACTCTTGAGTGGTTGACTAATGACATTCAGGTTCTTGGCTGAATTCAAACCCGTTGTCCATCTAAATGTGTCCTCTGTCTCGTTCCCATATCCCTCGTGTCTTTCGAAAACTGTTAGTTCAGCAACTTGAGCTGATTAATTAAAATTGGGTGATGGCCCACAAAAAAGCACTTGACCCTTTGAACGTGACTCACTAAGAGCCCTTCTCTCTCTTTCCGGGAGTATGAGGTGTAAATCCTTCCCAACGCTCTCACTTCAGAACCGGATAAAATACTTGCAAAATTGTCCTGGCAGGGTTTCATCTACGCTTCATGTCAGTAGGCACACTCCAGCGGGAACTGTTGCTGAAGAAATTGAGTGAAGAAGCCCGATGACTTCAACACAACCAGTATCTCATCCCACCAAGTGCTGAGGAATCTTTCAAACCCGAATGATGAAGCAGCTTGCGTGCGCTTGCCTGAGTGTGCTCTCGCTCTCCTGAAGCACTTGCAGAATTCTCTGCTTGTCTGAGTCACAGTGCCGCTCCTGATTCGCGACAGATTTGAGCTGTCTGCCAAAAAAAAAAAAAAAATCCCCTTCCAACTTTGCGTGAAATGCTGAAAGGAAAACAGGTCACCTCGTGCCGGTGTGGGACAGTAATCCTCCTGCTCCTTCTCCGGACGAGGCTCAAGCATCTGAAGAGAAGGTGGGAACCGCTGAGTATTTTCTGGTGCTCACCTGTGCTGGGCGAGGTACAGGCTTGGGCCTGGGTCCAGGTGTCCTGACTGGCGGGCCTGTGGACATTGGACGCCAGGCAGACAGATTCCCTCCAGGGGTTTGGGAGAAGGGGGCCAGGGAGTGGGGTGCAGGGACAGATTGCTTGTCTGGGTATGGGAGGAGACAGCCAGTGTACCCCCTGGCAAATACCCATGCCATGTGACTTTGGAGGCGCTAGAAGAACAAAGGAGCCAAAAAAGAATCTGCAAAATCAAGACCTCTCCCACCACCCGGCTGAGATGCTACGGTTCTTCCTTTGCTGTACAATGTGGTGCTTCAGGGAGAATGCACCTACGCGCCCGAAGCCGGGGGCTCTGGGTGCTCCCGGTAGGGCCGCCAGTGTGGATGAGGTCATCAGGCCCTTTTCCTGAATCCGGGCTCTGAGCGGATCGTGTAGGGAGGGGAGGAGAGGGCGGGACGATGAACACACTCCCAAGTGATGTGGGAGGCCTCGGCCAAGATGAGAACACCACCCAGGGGCTAGCGAGGGCTGCACAGAGAAGTTGGGGTGAGCCAGAATCAAAGTCACCTGAGATGTGCCCGGGGCCAGCCCATGCCGAGGCTGCTGTTTCCTTTTATGTCCCCGGATCCTGCTCGCCGGGCAGAAATCATTTCAAGCGTCCTGGACTTTGAAGGCCGGCACTCCCCAGTTGTGGCCGCGTGTGAAAGCATAATGCAGAGAGCAACGGGGGGGACACCTTCCTCTGAGGATTTTAAAGGGACTGAGGCTGCCTTAGGAACAGCGAGAGTATCGCAGAGCAATGCTCGCCGAAAGGCAAGGCAGGCACCCGCTCCCTTGGCCAGCACTCCCTGCTCCCCACCACAGGCCACACGTCAGCCGTGCCCCACTGCTCGGCACTGAAAACATCGCGCTCGTAATGTATGCCGTTTTTGCAGCCTGTTACCCTTCCCCTGCCTGGGGGCAGAGATGGCGTTGACCCTGTTGACTTACCTCTTGGGACATTGAGCCAAGAGGCTACGGATGTCCACGGGTGCTTTTTAATTCATTACTTCCGGAGGAAGAAAAAGGAGATGCCATCAGTGCATTAGATGAAGTGATCAAGATGTAACTTACAAACAGACGCTGAAGGAAATGGCTAAATCTAGAAAGGGAGCGATTGTAGAGGGAGTAGAAAGGCTCCGATAGGCGATGGTTTGCCAGTATTGGGTCTGTTACTTGGAAGTGTTTCTAGATGACCACGTGGCAATGGAAGTCAGGCACAAGCGAGGCCAGGCCACCACCGGGGGACGCACCATTCCCAGACGTGTCCCGTATGTGGTGACGGCCCGTGCTCCTGGCAGAAGTCAGATTTGGCTGGACTCACGTGGAACGCCCTTCCTACCTCTGCTCTGATCACCCCCAGGAAAGCCTCCTGGCCCCACTGTGCACGGCCTCGTTTCCCTCTCCCTGCATCCTGTCACCTTTACATACTCCAGGGATGGGCACAAAATGACTTCCATGGGACTGATGACCTTAAGGACAGGATTAGCTGTGCACCTACAGGGAGGAGGCTGAGGAAACGGGGATCCAGACCCGAAGGGCCCATTGTCTGTGCTCTTCCCCTTGATGATTCTCTTCAGGGGCCAGCCCTGGAGAAAACTTAAAACGAACTCTTTATTTTGACTTCCTTGTGTTTATTTTATTGATAATTACTGATGTAGATCCCCATTTCTTCATACAAAGGGGAGGCTATCACGTTGGCTTTGTGAGGCCGTTTTAAGGACATGGCATGTGGGGGCATCTGGGCTCAGACAGTTAAGCATCCAACTCTTGCTTTTTGACTCAGGTCATGATCTCACGGCTTGTGAGTTCGAGCCCCACAGCACGGTGGGTTCCGTGCTGACAGTGCAGAGCCTACTTGGGATTCTCTCTCTCCCTCCCTCTCTCTCTCTCTCTGATTCTCCCCTAATGGCTCGCTCTCTCTCTCTCTCTCTCTCTCTCTCTCTCTCTCTCTCTCTCCCTATCCTCCCTCCCTCTCTCTGTACCTCCCCATGCTCATGCTCTATCTCTCAAAAATAAATAACAAATCAAAAATAAATAAAGGACATAGCATGTGATGAGCACCTTGTCAACGGCTCCTCGTTGGCAAGGGGTGCTGTTTGTGCTGAATGTGGGGCTCTGTGCAGCCTGCAGGTAGATCATAAGTGTGTTCAACAGTGTTTTGGTATCTGCTGATTTTTGTTTTAATTTATTGTGATACATTTCCCAAGTCCTCTTTCAGGCCAGCTGTGATGAACATTTTGGGGAAGCAATTCCTGTGATAAACCGGAAGCAATATTAAGTATATGAGGACTGTTTCTCAAGGTCAATACGTGTTTTACTTGTAATATTCTTAAGAACGTATGGTGATAAAACATAGATAATATAAAATCTACCACTCTGACCACGCTTAAGTGCACGGTTCAGCGGCATTGAGGACATATTGAGGACATTCTTGTTGTGCCCCCATCACCGCCATCATCTCCAGAACTTTCCATCTTCCCTAACTGAAACTCTGCCCCTTGTGACACACTGGTCCCCGCCCCCTCCCCCCCCCCCCCCCAGCCCCTGGCGCCTACCCTTCTACTTTCGTGTCTGTGAATTTGAGTGCCCTGGGTGCCTCATGGAAGTGAAATCTCACAGCGTTCACCCTTTTGTGACTGGCTTATCTCACTCAGTGTTAAGTTCTCAAGGTTCATCCATGTCGCATGTATCAGAATTTCTTTCCTTTTGAAGGCTGTACAAGCTGATGTTTTAAAAAAATTTTTTTGACGTGTATTTGTTTTTGAGAGACAGAGAGAGACAGAGTGTAAGCTGTGAAGGGGCAGAGAGAGAGGGAGACAGAATCCAAAGCAGGCTCCAGGCTCCAGGCTGTCAGCACAGAGCCCCACAGGGGGCTCAAACCCACAAACCACGAGCTCACGACCTAAGACGAAGTCATATACTTAACTGACTGAGCCCCCCAGGTGCCCCTGTATGTGCTGATGTTTTAACTGAGTGACTTATAAACAAAATTCCTGGAAACTGGCCTATTTTCATGCAGGACATTCTCTGTGCTTCCAGAGATAGGACTATATCTGTCACGGTCCTAATGGGCGCACTTGAAGAAACCACAGGTTTGGGAGTCAGAGAGACTCTAGTTGGAACCCTAGCCCCACAGCTACCAGCTACATGACTTTGAAGAAGTTATTTTACGTCTGTAGTCTCATGTGTATAAGACTCGGATAGTAATACGCACCTTATCATGTTGTTAAGTGGGCCCCATGAGCTAAGGTTCATAGAGCCCTGAGCAGGCAGGTGGGGGAGGTTGGCTTGCTAAGGACTGGTTCTCCTTGTGATGTGCTGGCACCATTGCCAGTCTTGCTCCTGAGTCATTTGAGACAGAAGAGTGTCTTCTCTATAACGTTTCCTGTGGCAGTTGCCATATGAAGACATTCGCATATACAGACCACACAGGAGCTGTCCAATCCCTGCTCTGAATAGGGTTAACCTGTCTCCCTCCTGCACATTCGGAGAGAAGGGGCCAACATTATAGTTTTCATTAATTCTTTCAGTAAACATTTTTAAAGGACTTACTACGTGCTGGAGACCTTGAATGTCCTGGGGGGCACAGCAGTGAACAGCACAGACCTGGCCCTACGTGAAGGGAGGAGGCAGATACGCTCGCAAAAAATAAGCCTATTTCCTGGGAGCGGTGGTGGGGTGCTCGGAAGAAGACAAGAGCAGAATAGCAGGACTGAGAGGAAGAAAGGGAGCAAGCAGATGGATGGGTGTCCAGGGGACACTATGCAGGAGGTGATGTCTGAGCAGAGATTGGTGAGAAAAGGGGGGGGGGCAAACCATGAAAAGTGCAGGGAGGTGTTCTGAGTAGAGGCGGGAGCAGTTCCAGAAGCCCCTGTGAGCTGGGCACAGCCCGAGGGCAGGAGACAGACCACGCGGTCGTGGATGACAGAGCACAGGGCAGGGTGTAGGGAATAAAGCGTTGGACAGGACGGAGGAAGGCTGTAGGTGCCACCGGTTAATATCAGTCGGCCCTTATTCACTACACTTTTAGTATCAGCCTTGTTGTGGACTGAATGTTTGTGTCCCCCCAAGAGTCCTGCTGGAGCTCTAACCCCCAGTGTGACAGTGTTGGGCACTGGCCCACTGGGAGGTGATTAGTGTTAGATGAGGTCTTGAAGATGGGGCTTCACGATGGGATTAGTGTCCTCGCAAGGAGAGGAAGAGAGACCAGAGTTCTCTCTTCCTCTCTCTAGGAGCCATCTGCAAGCCAAGAAGAGACCCCTTACCAGGAACCTGATCTGTCAGAGCCTTGACTGTGGACTTCCCACCCTCCAGACTGGGAGAAGTAACTGTTGGCTAAGCCCCAGTCTAGGGTATTTGTTTATGACAGGCTGAGATGACAGAGACAAGTCTTTTGTCCCTGAGTGATGTGGATCACTTCCTAAGGCATACATCTTTTCCCATGACTCCTACTGACTTCGTAAACAAACACCTGCCTTTCAGTAAATGAGTGCCGCACTAGAGTGAGGGGGTCCAATACCCTCCCTACCCGTGGACAGGTACATTTGCCTGCCTGCTCACCTTGAAGAGTCTGGCCGGGTCAGCCCCAGGTGTGCATGGCCCATTCCTAGCCCCAACCGGAGCTGCCTCAGAAGCCATGTGCATTTACACTCAACCATCCAGTAGATGTTGGACGGCCTTTTTGCTCATATGGTGCTTTTGGGAATCTGCCAGCATCAGGCAATTTGCTGGACATGTGGAGATTGCGATGTGCGGTGAAAGGCTGGTGGGCCGTGGCCTTGAGCAGACGGCAGTCATGACTGGTGCCAACATGTGACCAGCTATAGCCATGCTGGAAGGCTGAGGCTGCTGCCGTTGGTTCTCTACTTTGTCCCTACTCATGAAATTGTTCTGGTGGGAAATAAATATATGGGGCGGCACCAGCACATGAAATATCGGACTGTCATTAAACAGTTTCACCACCCCTGTATTTGACAAGTATTTTTAATATTTGGAAATACATAATCTCTCATTAATCATCACGTGGTTAACAGTGAGATGGACTCTTCTTCCTAGTGGATCAACATAATGAGATAGAACATTATGGACTAAACATTATGGGACTTGAAATTTGGCAACTCTGCTAAAAGTGCATGTCACGATGCCCATGAATATGTGAAGCATGTAAGAAATACACTTGTGTCCTATAGAGGAAACTTCAGTTCAGCTCTCCGTGCATCCAATGACCTCTTGTGGTTAATTGACATGCAATCGGTAGTTTCAGGTATCCACTCAGTGGCCCCGCACTGGAGCTGGTCTGCCTGCCCACCGGCCCATAACACTAATCTCTCTGGTTAATAACTTGCAGTATGGGCCTCATTAATTCCGAGAACTTATCCCCATACAGTAGGCTTTAATCCTCTGTATTAGTATGTTGTAATTTGTCTCCTAACTGGGCATTTTCTCCTCTTTATTGCGTGGTGCATTTGGAATAGTGTTGTTTTCCAGCATTTTGCTTTTTGAGCAATCCATACTTCTATAGTCCTCACCCTGGGAGGGACTCCTCAATTGTTTTGGGAGTCCTACTCTATCTTATGTTGAACACTTTTGGGGACAGAATAGTCAGATTAATAATAATATTTGTAATCATCATCAAAACAAAACAGCTAATAGTTACCGAATGTGCATTATGTGCTAAGAATTATAAGCTGTTTCATTACATTAACTGACAGTTCTCACAAGAATCCCATGAGATAGGTATTCTTACCCACATTTTGCATATGTAGAACCACCAAAGTGATTCTGTTTCATTCATTTAGTGACGGAACTGGGACCACAGTCCAACCAGGTGATCCATACAACTCCTAGAACTTACGTTGAAATGAACTCACTTGTAGACCAGGCCACCTGAGCCGTCTGGGCACCTGCATTGCATTGCCAGGTGAGCGAGACTAACTTTGACCCCAAATCCACCCCATCATTGGCTGTTACAGAAAGGAGGACTTCATCTTACTTCTAGACCGGGAACTTAGGAACTGTACCTTCAGGCTATAATGGAAGTTTCTCTTAATTTTAAATAACTTCTTCTTTGTATATGGAAATATGGAATGGTGAGGTCTTTTTGAGGGTTGATGCTAGGTCTTCTTTCCTCTGTTAACCCCCGGAGTCAGCCGGGGTTAACCCGGGATGAAGCCAAAAATATTTTTGAATGAATGCTAGCCATTTTTTCAATGCTACAAAATTTTATACATCATTTTCTACCTATTGCTAGACATTTTCTCTCTCTATGTTTTTATTCAGTGTGTGAAAGCAGCAAAGCAGAATAAATTGTTGTATCATTTTGGAAGGAGAAGTAAAGAAATTGGAGGTCGTTTTGTAAAAAATAGATGTACCATCCAACTGCCATCAAAAAAATAATAGATGCATTTCAGGCCCCCTTGAAAAATATGTTGATGTGACAACCTGCCTGCAAGAGCTGACCCCATCGGAGGTCACAGAGACCCCCGAAACGAAGAGCTGACCCCATCGGAGGTCACGGAGACCCCCGGAATGAAGAGTTGTCTGGGTTGCAACAGTAAATTTTTAGATCCCAAATTTTGCTTTAAGAATTTACCTAAAAAAAAAATACATGATGTGTAAAGATAATGGAAAGTTCTCTTTTAGCAGAATGTGTTCTGATGAATATAGAAATCATTATGGATTCAGGAAATTATGATCTTTCATTTCCCTGTATCATAGTTGACCCAGGCAGAAGTCACCAGTGAATGCCAAAATCTCTGGGACAGGTTAATAGGGAATAAGATACCCACAAAATCTTGAGGTGTCCTCTCTTAAATTCTTACTAACTCAAACCAAAACAAAAATAAAATAAAATTACCTTTCTGATGGAGAGATCTAAGGAATGCTGCCTAACCAACTGGTCAGAGTCAGTCCCGTCAATGTTGGAACAAAATATATGCTTCTTGATAGCATGGAATAACCAACCCAGCGCATTCTTTATGTAATATTATTGCCAAAAATGTTGATGTGAATCTAATCGTGAGAAAATAATCAGATGAGTCCAGGTTGTGGGGTTTTGTAGAATACTACTGTGCTAGTTTATAAAAATAAAACAAAAGTAGTGTCAGCAGGAAAAATGAAACAATCTGGAAGACGGTGAGGTAGAGGAGGAAGATATATGAAGTTAAAAGAAATAAAATAGAAATAACAATGAATGCAAAACATTGTCCTTGATTGGTTTCTTGATCAAAAGAAATAGTTATAAAAACCCTGGGGGGAAATTAGGAAATTTCAATGGGGCTCTATATTCATGTTAACTATTGCAGGCGTTCTAGTGTAGGCAGAAGGTACAGTTTGTGGCGGTTTAGAAGAATGTCTTTACGAGGAAATTTGTGCTGAGTATTTGGAGTGGTGTTTGTATGCGACTTTCAGAGGGTTTAACAAAAGCAAGTTTGTGTGTATATGTGTGCACATATACACGTATGTACAAATAGATGCACATATATACAGAGAAAGCGAGGGCATAAATGCAGTAAAATTGTCAGCAGTTCATGATGTCTACATATGTGGGTGTTCGTCGCTTTATCTATTCAGTTTTCCCTGAGCCTGGCAATTCTTCAAAATAAGAAGTGTTGGTGCAGGTGGGAGGAGATGATATCTGTGCACCCCGGGTGAAGCCAATTGTGGGACGTGTCAGGCTGTGGTATTCTGGTAATATCACCTGTCTCCTCTAAAACACCCCTTTTTTGGATGATGTATGTGTTCTGTTGCTTTGGGGGAGTGCAGAAGGGAGCATCCATTTGTGGCTTTTCCTTTCTCTGGACCATAAATCTCCAGTGATCAGAGGAGAACGTTGGTGGGGAATGGCAGGCTCTGTGTGTAGTGTCTTCGGGAGCTGTGTCCTGTGCGAGACACAGGCTTGGGGGCCATTGCCTGGGTCAGTCCCTGCCTGGTGCCAGCATCTCCAGCATCTGGGTACATGTGGCCCTGTGTTTTCTAAGAAAGTGTTTTTCTTAGCTTCCTCTCTGGGCTTGGTGGGTATTGTGGCCATCACCTTCCAGAGGTGGAGGCGGGCAGAAGGTAAAGGCCCCTAGAAATCACACTGCTGTCCTCTGCAGAATTCTCTTTTCTGCCCTTGAATGAATAAGTATTCCAAAGGAAGTGAGAGAGCTAACAGTGTGGTAGGGTCTCAAAATTTTGACACCCCCAATGACAAATGTGTTTGTATAACGATTAGCATGCACATGCGTATATACGGGTTTGTGTGTGTATATATAGGCCCTACAAAAAACGGCAGGTGAAGTTTGTCGTTGGCGTCTAAGCTTCTGCTTTATTTCTCCAGACGGGTAATAATGCAATTACTCACATGTCACGTAAGACAGGGTGGCCCGTCTGATGAGCCAGGAAGGGAATCTGGAGGAAATTACACGTGCAGGTATAAGCAAACCGGGTTTTTATGTCAACATGAGGGCTTTTTTCTTTGGGGAGCCCAGTCTTTCACACACTAATCTTTGCTGAAACAGCAGTGGAATGTACACATTTGACGTGTAGATGACTGTAGGGGACTGTGCTAGCTCACAAGGGTCACCCTTCCCCGCCCCCCCTCCCCGCCCACTGCTTGAAGCTGTTTGCAGAGGCGGAGTGTGGGGTGGTCCCTGGCCAGAGGGCAGATGTCCGGAGGCACATTCTGGATCGAGGGGCAGTGCTGACGAGCATCCTCCGGCAAACAATGGCTTCCCTGAGTTGAAAGTTCCTCACTGTTGAAACGGGATAACGAAAGGTGTGCCCAGTTCAGACTGTCCTTATCAAACTGTCAACTGAACTGTAAGGAACCGTTGAGACCACCATGCAGACGGGCCTTTTTTGCAGGGATCTTCATTCTCCAAGTTCAGAGTTGTGTCCCATCTCTCTTTCCAATCAATAGGATAACCACAGTGACTAGTGGTGATGATGCTGACGCTATCTACCAAAGTCTCACTGTGGGGCAACTCAGCGCTAAGTTCTCTTTGTCCATTGTTCTCTTTATCCATTGGTAAGAGCAGACTCCGTAGTCACCTGCCTTCTTCACATTTTCCCTTCCTTTTCCACCCGCCGTGGGTGGCGTGTATTTCCATAGTCCTCTTGAAAATCTCAAACCTGCCAGACCGTAGAGGAGGGAGAATTATTAGCTCATCAGATTCAGTACATCCAAATGAACTTGGTGACAAAGTGGCACATAATTCACAAGCTACAATAATTATTAACATGTGACTGTTTCTGGCAAGGCCCAGAGTGAACAATCAGAAAACTATTAATGCAGTCTCAGGCTGAAGTTGAAAAGGTAAATGAGCAAATACTTGGAATTCTTATGTTTTGGCTTGAACTGTTGCCTTGCCTTTCTGAACTGAATACTTAGAGTCATAAAATGCCTTAATTTCCTGTCCCTCACTCTGCTTCCTTTGGATTCTCCAGTTAATGGAAGCACTCACATTTTGCTTTGTGTCTATTTTTAAAACATCATTTGGTACTAAAACATTTCCTGCAGATTGCTTTATAGGGCGTGCCGTTTATTCCTACATATCATATATAAAGACTTCTAGCTTGTTTTAATATACGAAACTTGTATGCACCACCAATAATTATATGAAAAGATACAATGGTACTTTCTTGCCTCCAAATGATTTATGACTCAGCTGTTTAAAAAGATGTTACTGAATTATTTAAAATAATACCCATTTCTTAGATCCATGAAAGGATTCTTCCCCTCCCCCCCTCCCCCCCCCCCCCCCATGAAAGGATTCTTAAATCTCCCTGGTGAGAGCCTGGCTTCACCCAGCATCCATGGGCATAATCCCTCAATGATCATTAAGTAGCTGTTTCACACCAGACACTCCCGCTTAGGACTTTATCCACATATCTCCTCTAATTGTCCCGTGTATTGTGTAATTGTCTTCATGTTACAGCTGAGACCACAGAGCATTGGCATGTGATGCTGGGACTCAAGTTCAGATGTCTGTCAGGGCAAAGACTGTTCCCTGTAATGACAGAGATTGTGGCATCCCCTGGCCTTTGGGAAGATCCTAATTTATGTCAGGAGGCAAGATGTAAAGACCTGAACCATTGAGGACAATTTAAAGCCTTATAATGTGAAATGGCATGATAGATGCGGCAGATAGATGCGTGTCTCTTGGAGGAGGCGGCCACAGGGATCTGGAAGCATTCAGAGACCATTTGCTGGAGGGGACTAACCTTGGGCAGATGCATGAGTGCTGGAAGGGGTCTGGAAGAGTGGCCAGGAGCCGGATGTGGAGGTATGGAGACTGGAAGGCCAGCGTCCGGATGAGGCAATGAAACCAGCTCACAGGGCCAATAAGCGCGAGATGAAAAGTCTTCTCAGACTGTATCACAGCACCTCCCTCTCCCACTCTGATTTATCATCCACTTTTAGGGAAACCCAGTAAGAATCAGATGAGCATGCCAATCGAATTTTATGTGCAAAAAATGGAAAACTGAGGTGACATTCTGAGTTATCACGGCTCATGCCTACGTTGTCACGTTGTTAACCAGGCACTGTCCATCACACACTAGCTGTGCCTTCTACTTTGGAGATACCCCCCACCCCCCACCCCTCCACACTTGAGATGCATTCTCTGGTGTCACTCTCACAGCTGGCCAGTTTTTGTCAGGTTCTGCAGGGGAAGGCGGCAAAGCCGACAGGCATGGACCTGAGTCCCAGGTTGGATTCTGCCACCAGTTGCTGTGGATTTGAGAAAGTTGTTCCATCTCTGGGACAAAAATCTCTCATGTGTCCCTTGAGATGCTACATACTCACATGTGAAGTTTAGATGAGATCCTGGTGGTCACAGGCCATGACATACCCACCATTATCATCTGCCCAGCGGGGATTAATCGACAGAGTTTAGCTCCCCTTTGATGGTACCTGTGTATAGACGAACTTGCTAGAATGGAAATGGAATCTTACATATGAACTGCCATCAGTGAGCATTTATAGAGAAAACAAGAAGAATGGTGTTTGATTACCCAGTAACCAGAGCCCTGAGGAATAGGCAGGCAGAGGTCTGGACACTCCAGCCTTTGAACACCAGCAGCTTTAACGAGAAGGTTGGATGCTTTCAAGTAGAAAGCAGGAAGCACCATGTTAACCACATTTTCTATTATTTTCCCTGATCATGAGCTGGTCTTCGTGGTATGATTCTTCCAGCAAAGCAATCCTTTATTGCAGAGTAACAGGATATATTCATGAAAAACGTTGCTCTTTCCAAATTCCTTGTTCAGTTTCTGTGGCCCTCTGAGATATTCTTAAAGTAATGGGTTGGGTTGGCTCGGCTCTGTCCTCCCTGATATGACAACCAGGATCATATTACTTATCTTAACTCTAAAATGGGTACTCTGAGGGTTTATATGTATATATGTAGCTTTTCCTTCATTGCAATAATTTATGATTCTCTGGTGTTTCCAGTGCCCCCTACTGACCCATAACATCATCACATAATAAATTCATGTTCTACTGTGCTCCCCCATCACGTTTGCCTCTGTCTGTCTTTTCTGTGGCTATACCTACCCATTGGCCCCAACAGATCTTGATCTCATTGGGAATTATGGCAATGATGACATTACTTGATCCTTTACAGATGAGTATAGATGTTACATAGACCTTCCATGCCAACAGGCAACATTTCTAAAATTCCAGATTTTCACCAGATCATTCTGTGTCACGCACAAGGTAGGTTAAATCAGGATAAAAGGAGTAAAAATGTCACCAAATTAGAGAAATCATTGGAGAATCAAAGTAGTATTGGCTCAAAATATATGCCATTTGTTGGAGTATCCATGGAGCTCCTGCAGTACTGATCGGAGCTGCCCCTACTGGAAGAGCAGCCGCCCCTCCCTGTGAGAGACCCCTGGATGTCAGAATGCAGAGAGGCAAGCAGAGGGCCTTGGAAAGGGCAGACACCCAAATACAGGAAGACTTGGGGCATCTGGATGGCTCAGTAGGTTGAGAGCCCAACTCTTGATTTCGGCTCAGGTCACATCTCATGGTTCATGAGATTGAGCCCCACATCAGGCTCTGCACTCACAGTGTGGAGCCTACTTGGGATTCTCTCTCTGCCCCTCTCTCCCCTCCTCCACTTGTGTTTTCTCTCTCTCAAACAAAATAAATAAACTTAAAAAAAAGGGAGAAGACCTAAGGATGGGAATTTGGGTAAGGTGGGTACGCATGCAGGAAGGAGAAACCATCATGGTGAGAAATAGCCCTGTTAGGTGAGGGTCTTGAGCAAGCGAGACAGAGGGCAGGATGTGGATCTGGAGGAGAACACAATCAAGAGGGTGAAAGAGTGGAAAGAAAAGAGAAAATGAACCTAAGAGACTTGGACTTCACACCATAGCTGTAGACCTAGGTCATTATTGGTCTTTGCAGCCCAGACACATTCTGAAAGTGACCTGCATCGTTCAGGAGGGGGCAGAACAAGGCTTAGAATGCGCTGGCTCTCCTGCCAAATCCAGAAACACAGTGTTACACTTCTTGCCCTCAGGGAGCCGAGAAACTAAAAGGAAGGGACAGTTTTAACACAACATCACAGGATTGTTGCTGTAAGATGAGGGTGGGGAGGCTTTCTAACCCAATCTTGAGAGAGCTAGAGGCCTCTCCATAGAAATGTAAGCATCTAGTGGTGCCTGGGTGGATCAGTCGGTTAAGCATCCAAATTTGGCTTGGGTCATGATCTCACCGTTAGGCTTGGGTCATGATCTCGCCGTGTGTGGGTTAGAGCCCTGGGTCGGGCTCTGTGCTGACAGCTCGGAGCCAGGAGCCTACTTCGGATTCTGTGCCTCCCTCTGTCTCTCTCTCTGCCCCTCCCCTGCGCGCGCGCTCTCTCTCTCTCTCTCTCAAAAATAAATATTTAAAAAAAATTTTTAAAGAAGAAATGTAAGCATCTAAGCCAAAGTTTAGAAGAAGACTAGCTAGTCAAGTGAACAAGTCAAGGCCCAGGACGACCTTCTTTGCTCTAAGCTATGGAAGCAGCATCTTGAGAAGTGATGTGGCCAACCCAAAATGTAGTTCTTATAGCTTGCATTTAGGGTACAGGACTCTACCTGCCATTTATTTTGTCATATGAGTGAAGACAGCTCCCTTGTCAGCCCCCACATTGTCATGGCAGGAGGGAAGCATGTGGTCCTTCCAGTCTTTTCCCTCCCCTTGTAGCCCAGCCCTCACAGACCCCATTGCTTGTGGTATTGCCTTTGGTGTGGGCACATTTAGGCCTGTATCAGCTCCACAAGGAGCTCGTGACTAGCAACGCACAGGAATTTTTTGCATCGTGTGTTTCCTGTCTTTCTCTGATGCTCATTTTTTCCATCACTCTTGTCACCACCTGATACAGTTAAGCTCTGTGAGGGCAGGAATTGCCTACATTTCCCCCGACTCTTACATGCTTGGCACCTGCATGAGTGCATGGCTTGCCATGGGCACTCAAAAATGTGTGGGGTGAATGAGTTACAATGCTAAATTATTCCCTAAACCTTCTCCGGCCATTTGTACATTCTCAGAACAGTTCTTTTGAGACTCTGAAGACAACAGTAATCTTCACACCCAGTAGTTGCCAAATTTAGATGAACATCAAAATGACTTGGAGCACATAACAATGTCTTAGTCTCCCCCCAAGATGCTTGGAGTCATTGCTTCTACAAGTGGGACCCAGGGGTTTTATTTTTGACTCAGATGATACTTCACACTTGGAAACCACAGGTCTCTAGTCTGTCTTTCCCATTTTGCAAGGGAGAGAGTAGCCACAGAGACAGAAAATGAGTCTCACATCCCTGCAAGTACTTCTGGGAAGACCTTCCCTCACACCCAAGCCAGTGAACTCTGCTTCCTTGCCCGTGTCTCACAGGAGCCTGGAGCAAGTGGTCCTCTCAATGGGTGGCTTGCGTTTGAGTTTTGAATAAGCTCATAAGGAAAATGCAGGCTTATGACTGGTAACGGTAACAGGAAGTTGATTCCAGGTGAGGAAAACATTTCTCTGCTGCCATTTAAGTAAAATGAAGATAGTAGGACCCAGATAATTTAATACAGTTTTCCATTGGTCAAAGGCTTACGTTTTATTTCTTGGTGATTTTTTTCCTCCTCAAACATATTCTCCACTGCAAGTGATAGTCCAAGAGCCTGCTTCAGTTCCCAGAGAGCTTGGATTCTTTCTGGGCAGGAAGCCCACGGTGTCATTCAAGCTGGTTTGGAAAACTGGTTCAGGCTGATGGATAGTTGCTCCTTGGTGAGCACTCAGTCTCCACAAAGGTCACAGCACCCTCGCCTTTAGGATCTAATTTATGTAGAAATGTTGGCAAAATATTTAGGAGGGCATTCTTGTGGATTTCAGCAATTCTAGAACAAGGGCAGGAAACAGGGAGGAGTGTGAACATCACGGTGATGTTGGCTACTCCACCTCATTACCAAGGGACCTCCCCCCACCGTGAGGCCCGGAGGTTAGATGGATGGTGTTACCTTCTTACATGATCACACCTTGACATCTAGATCGTTTCATTTCAGGCTCAGAACAGGAAGTTAGGAATTAATGAAATTGAGATGATTTAATCCACCCAGGATGTGTTATGATTTCAGGAAAATTTAATTAAATTCTTGTGCACGGCAGAGATCAGTGTTCTAGTAATTTCATGAAGTTATTTCACTCCCTTTGCACTTGAAAATTAGCCTTTTGTGTTTTGAGTCAAAAAGTAATATGAAAAAAAATGTTTTAATATTTATTTTTGGAGGGAGGGCAGAGAGGGGCAGAGAGCCAGGGAGACAGAATCCGAAGCAGGCTCCAGGCTCGGAGCGGTTAGCACAGAGCCTGATGCGGGGCTTGAACTCACAGGCTGTGAGATCATGACCTCAGCCAAAGTTGGATGCTTAACCAACAGCCACCCAGGTGCACCCCCTCCCAAAATAATATATTTTAAAGTATTTGCGTGATGATTTATTTCAGTGCCTAACTACTTAGGAAAATCATGAGGGGTTTTCTCGTTTTCAAATTTATGAACTAGATAATATCTTGACCGCGCACGACATAGTACATTGATTTTCCTTGCATTCTGGCATTTCCCGAAATATAATTGGCAAGTTTATTCTTAGACAAAATCCATTTAATCAAAATTCTCATGGTAACTTTCCAAAGTAGCAGTTGAATGTTTCCTGAAAGGATTAAACACCTAAGCTTTGAAGCGGATGGGTGATTATTACAAGAGCCAGGTTAATAGAAGTTGACTTAATTTCTAAACAGCAACATTACAAGAACCTTGTGAGAATAGCTGTTACTGCAAATATATATGTTGACAATGCGTGATCTCAAATAGTCTTCATTTTTTTTTTATGTTTTACTACGTGCTAGAAGGTATACATTCAATTGCACGCACAACGTAACTGTGGAAAGAAGCTAGAGTCTTTCACGTATTTAGTTGTCTATTCGGTAATTCAGCACATAATTGATGGAACACGTACCCGTGCCCGTCACCCTAGAGGCACTTAGATCCACGTGAGAAGGTGGTAATCGACAAGTGAATAGGTATCAAGGAGAACTACAAAGAAAAATAGGGTGGGGGTCAAAGCATGACCTGGTGCCATGTCTACAAGGACGTCAGGAAAGACCTCTCACCTGAATGACGGGAAGGGGCCGTGGGTCACCTCCTGGAGCACCCGGGGCCGCAGTAAGGCTGAAGGTTTATTTTGAGAGAAACTGGAAGGCATCGAAGAGGTTCAATGACGGAGGCAACAAGAACTGCCTAAGCTTTATGTACCTGTCTCGATAAATTGTAAAACCTCTAGATCATGTAACAAGGGAATCATGTGCAGGGCAGGACCAGGCCTAGGAAATCACGTGAGCAAATAGTAGGTGAATAGTGAACTTCAGAGAAGTGCTAACCAAGAGCGGGGCTGCCTCTATCCTTGTCCTCCTCCTCTCTGGAAATGCCCACCCTCCCAGTGGCTTTCTGTTTCAGGAGGAACCTGGCCCCCCTGCACATCTCCAAGTTTTACTCCCATGGTAAACCCAGCCTCCCTGACTCCTCCCATGACGCTGGCTCTGCCTTGCACCTTCTCCTCCCCCATGGGGCCCAGAGTCTGAAACATGCAACCTGTCACCAGATTACAGATGATCCCAACACCTCCTCACGACGTGGCCTTTAGCTGGTGCACTTACCCCCTTATCCTCGCCTGTAAGGTTGTGGGGGGGCACCTCATCAGATTCAACACGAAGATGCTTTACGGCTTTACAGGATGCAGTTAGCAGGTGCCAACCGTGAAGGGAAGGACGCTCCATGAGCCGTGGCTGCTTCTACAACTCTCCTGTTTTGGATCCTAATTCATCGGTGTGTTTTTGTCTCATACACAGTATCACGTGTGCTGGTCCTACTCCGTGATAGAATCCTCGAGAGCAGGAGACATGTCTTATAATCCCCTGTTTCTCCCAGTGCGTTGGGCAGTGTGGGCCTTCAGTCCCCACTGGCTGGTCCGCTGATTGTGTGGTCACCTCCGCCGTGGCCCTTCGTGCCTTCTCCGTGCCGGCCTCTCCAGCCGGCAAGGTCAGGACACCACCAGAGGTCCCTGCGTGCCAGATGTATGCCCCAGTTCCAGACCCTTCTAAGCCTCCACCGGGTGTTTCTCAGTATCTACAGACACTTCTCTGGATGTGTGTCATCCCAGAACAGGCTCCTCTTGATGCTGATTTCTCCTGAATTCTTAATTCTCAGAACACAGCCTCCATCAATCTGTCCTTCAGGTGAGAAACCTCTAATTCCTCCCTGGCCCTCAGACTTTCAGTATCTCGTGCCGCGCAAGTTCACCCTCTCCCAGACCGAGCCCCTGCCTCTAGGCACTCACTGGCCCCACTCACACATCTCAGCCAGAGCGTGTTGATAAGCACAGATGTTTGATCTTAAAAGTGGTGAGGCTCAGCGTGGGTGCTGCTGAAGGTAGGGTGGTGGCCAGAAGCCCAAGGTTTGACCTTGCCCTCCAGCACAGAGGCCGCCCTGGGGTGTGGCATCCCAGTGAGCAGGGGCCAGACGAGCCAGTGCCTCTGCCTCCTGACAGCCATCCTGCCACTGTTACACTAACAGAGGAGAGAAGACCAGCCATTTGTTAAAGCACTCGACATTCCACATCAGAAAATGTACTTTTTCCTATTCGACTAAAAGGTGGTTGCATGTGAGTAATTTCACCAGGACCCAGCTGAGCCAAAAAAACAAAACAAAACAAAACCCTCCATCAATCAACCTATTCCTTCCTTTATTAACCCCACTTCTTAAAAAAAAAAGGGGGGGGGTGGCCGGGACAATAAAGCCGCCCCTGTGAGCGATTTCACGTGCTGGAGGGTCTCGACCGCTGTCGCCATGCACTCTGCAGCTGTGTTCTCGCTTCGCTGGGAAGCGGTCTTGGGCCTCGAGCTGGTGAGGTCTTGGGTCGTCCATGTCGAGTCTGGTTATTGACTTTAAGGGTTAAAGGTTGGACCCATCCACCTTAAGATTTTCAGTGGAAGGTTGAACCTGCACGGCCCTTCCTGTTGGTTCTCAGTTAATTAGAAAATTAAATTAACCACAACCCTCACTCCCAGAGCTTTCTGGTTAATTGACGTCTCACTGTATTTGGATTAGAGAAGACCCAGGAGGCACAGGTTATAATTGTGCAGAGTTAGAGAAGCGAGGGAAGGAGTCACAGACAATTCGCAGAAGAGTGGCGGGTCCAGGCCTCGGGAGACCCCAGCTGTGGGTCAGGAGCTGTTTACGCAGATCCAGGAGGTGAAAGTATTGTCCCCACTCGTTTGCATGCTTTCAGTCTACCTCTCAAATGTGAACGTTTTTATTCCTTCATTTTCTGTGGTCTCCCAGTCTGTGGACTGGACGTGATGACAGGTGTGCAGAACGCGGGACAGGCTAACCTCCTGAGGGGCTGAAAGCCGCCGGGGCCGATGGCTTTAGATGGGGCATTTTCAGGCTTAAGGTAAAGCTTTAACTGTCCCACATGGAGAACGTCTGCCAGGAAGAGGATGATCTTCGGAATGCTTCGTGCTACAGCTGTGAGTGTGTTGGGGGACAGTTAGACTTCGCCTGCTTGCACTTGCCTTGGAAGGTTCCCGTGCGAACCCAGGCTGGCGTGTGGACCAAGCAGCGTTTATGACTCCTTGAAAACACAGATCACTCATGGGGAGTGTGTGGCAAATAAAGAGCTTGCAGTTGTCATTCCGAGTCTTGTTATTCTTGTCCATGGACCCCGGGCTTTAGGGGAGGACGCAGGTGTGGGGCAGCTCAGAGCTGGCTCATGCACAGGAATCCATTCCATTTTCATTTCTCCTTTAGGACCTGATAACTTTAGGTTTTACACTGATTGCTTTTTAAAAAGTTCTTTCTTAAAATTATTTATTTTTTAATACGAAATTCATTGTCAAATTGGTTTCCATACAACACCCAGGGTTCATCCCAACAGGTGCCCTCCTCAATGCCCATCACCCGCTTTCCCCTCTCCCCCACCCCCCATCCACCCTCAGTTTATTCTCAGTTTTTAAGAGCCTCTTATGGTAGAAAGTTCTTATAGAGGCGCCTGGGTGGCGCAGTCAGTTAAGCGTCCAACTCTCGATCTCAGGTCATGATCCCAGAGTCATGGGATCGAGCCCCACGTTGGGCTCCCCGCTGAGCATGGGGCCTGCTTCAGATTCTCTCTCTCTGCCCCTCCCCTGCTCGTTCACACACACGCTCTCTCTCTCTCTCTCTCTCTCAAAAAAAAAAAAAGTTCTTGTAACTTTTAGGTAAGAATATAATTTGCTGCCGAACTGATTCTTTTTAATATGCCTGATTTGGGTCTTCAGTCAAATAACAGCATAGATGCAAATAACAATGCTGTGATGGTGTGAACTCTGCTAACCAACTCACATGCGTTATATTATTTTTTAATGTTTATTTAAGAGAAAGAGTGCTAGAGGGACAGAGAGAGAGAATCCCAAGCACGCTCCACACTCAGCGCGGCGCCCTACTTGGGGCTGGATCTCAAAACCACTAGATCATGACTTGAGCCAAATATCAGGAGTCAGCCACTTAACTGACTGAGCCACCCAGGCACGTCCCGCCTTTTTAAAATGCATTATATTCTTAATACTCAGAACACCTTGTGGGTAGGAGTTGCGATTACCCCCGCTCTGCGGAGGAGGACTGAGTCTCAGAGAGCTTTGGGGACCTGCTCACAGCAGCAAGCCAACAAGCGGCAGAACTGGGGTTCAGATTCTGTCTGTCGAACCACAAGCCTGCCCTGTGACCGCTGCACTACAGTAGGGGAGAGACCCTCATTCCAGACCATCCAGGGCCCTTCTGCTTCCGTGGTAGAGAGGGATGGAGGGAGGGAGAGAAACAAGGACATTCCCCGTTTCCTATGCCTTTAGGGAGAAAAGGGGACTAGCCAGCACCTTGCTATGAACAGAGAAATGCTATCAGATGCTCATATTCCAACAGGGATGACAGTGAGCCCTTTGTGGGGTACAGTGACAACTACGTGTTCCACGACCCTAAGTTTCCACTTGCTGATAGAGCACATGCAAAAAAATACTCATTTGTGCAGAGGCAGGACGTTATAATAAATGAGTAAGTGTTCAGGAGGCAAGAATGAAACAGGACTCACCCTTAGAATAATCGACTTATTGTAAAACACAATGAAGCCACTTCTGAAGATTTTTTTCCCTGACTCTCTAGCCACGAACATCAACTGAACATTAGCAATAGAGTGGCCGACCAGAATGATGGAAAATTTGCACAATGTTAAATTTTAGCCTGCATCTTATGAAAGTGGTAATAGAGCGGACAGTCTGCTGAGAAAGGAATAAAAACGAATCACATTTCGGTTTTAATTCCTCATCCGTAAGTGTCATTAGAAAGAGAATTCTAGAATCATCAACTTGATGATGTCCCCCCCCAGAAGGTAATGTCTTTGTTATGAAATAGCACCTGCATTATTGAATAAAATATTACCCATGTTGTGTGCAATGTGATTTCAGTGGAAGAAATTATAAGCGAATGACCCAGAATAAATCATATGCCACCACCACTGCATGCTGCTAATACCAAGATTAATTCTCTTCTGATGGGGAAGCTGCTCAAATTCTGATGGAAATGTTGGTGTTTCTGGGTTTCGAGTGAGTTCTAATGTATTTATTTTTAAGCACTCCTGAGATGCAGAGAAAAAGCTGGTCAGCAGGTGCACAATACATTCATTTGCTTTGTGCTGTCTGTGGGGGAGGAGAGTGACAGAGACGCCCTCTCCAATAAACAACGCTCTTTCTTCCCCCGCCTGTTCTCCAACTATCTCTGGGTCTTGGTGCCTTTGGGCATTATAGCCAGACTTTGAGACAGAACAGTTTTAGAGGGAACATTTCGATGTAATCTTTCCCTGAATGTCCATTTCTAGATTTATATCCAACTGTTGTGATGCAACAAAACATAGGGCAGTTCTGGGCAAAGCTGTTAGCAAAAATCAGTGTGTTTGCCCTGGATTTGTGTGATGTGTCAGGTATGACACCGAGGGTGGCAATGACAATGGATTGGGACAGTATGTTGAGCATCGGGCACTTTGAGTGTCCAAGTTGTCAATCTTCCCAGCATTGCTATGATGTATTCATTATTACCCTCATCTTCTTATTTCAGTTTTTTATTTTAATACCAGTATAGGTAACATACAGTGTAATGTTAGTTTCAGGCGTACATGAATTCAGTGACTTTGTACATTGCTCAGTGCGCATCATGGTAACTGTGCTCTTAATCTCCTTCACCTGTTTCCCCCATGTCCCCACCTCTCTCCCCTCTGGTAATCATCAGTTCTCTGTAGTTAAGAGTCTGTTTCTTGGTTTGTCTCTCTCTTTTTTTTCCTTTGCTCATTTGCTTTGCTTCTTAAATTCCACCTATGAGTGAAATCATACGATTTCTGTCTTTCTCTTATTTTGCTTAGCACCACACTCTCTAGCTCCATCCACGTTGTTGCAAATGGCAAGATTTCATTCTTTCCGATGGCTGAGTGATATTCCATTGTGTGTATTTATATCACATCTTATTTATCCGGTCACCAGTTGATGGACAGTTGGGCCCTTTCCATAGTTGGGCTGTTGTCGATAGCACTGCTATAAACATTGGGGCGCAGGTGCCCCTTAGATTTAATGTCATTATTAACCTCATCTTGAAATCCAAGGCAACTGAGGTGAGATCGCTTAAACAGCTCACCTGAGATCTCTCAGTGTGTCAGTAACGTGGACTGGATTCCATTCTCAATGAAGCCAGCTCCCAAACTGTCCTGCTCACCTGCCCACACAGAGTTTCTCCCGTGGATGCGTCCATAAGGTGATGTAATGATCGGATCCCCAGTTTTCCTTTGCACTTCAAAGACTTTCTGAGCCTTCTGAACACGCTCATATTTTGGCATCAGCATGATCACGGGAAGAAAACCATTGTCTCTCATCATCGTATTTTTTTCTCCTTTCTCTTTTATGATCATAATTTTCTCTCCATCCCAAGTGAACGGACAGCCTTCATTTCCCCCATCTTCTCTCTATTCTGGTGATGATGCTTTCGTTTTGCCGAGTGAAACACCCACTGCGAGCAGGAAATTAAGTGCATCAGTGCCTCCACGTGTCAGTTGTCTGCCGGGTGTCAAATTCTGGTGTCACAGAGGCATAACTCTGTTGGGGAGAAAATTGTGTTTTGCAGAGCCCGTTCATTTATCACTTCTGCCTTGTAAGTTCCCTTCTTGAAACCAGCAAGACTCGGGCTCACGTGCAGGTCATTTTTATGTGGCACACTTGATTGCTTGGGAAGACACAGTTTAAAAGCACTTTCTTTAGAAGGAAGATACTCTTCACTCCAGGGTGAAATATTTCAACCAGATCCTTGGGAGTGCTTGTCTCTGAACCACTCACCTTGGTTGGGAGCTGCTCTAACAGGGTTTTGTTAATTGAATAGCATCTACCTTGATAATTAACGGTGAACAGAATGTTTAGGACTTCAGCCTAGAGTTGCTCTTTTCAGAAGTCTTTTCGGGGAGTGAGAACAAAAACAACACTCAAAACACATCTTTGGGTTCTGGAAATTCAAGAGAAACTGCACTATTTCTAAAGAGTCATTACCTTGCCTTTTTGGTTTTTTTTTTTTAATTTTTTTAACATTTATTTATTTTTGAGAAAGGGAGAGACAGAGCATGAACAGGGGAGGGTCAGAGAGAGGGAGACACAGAATCTGAAACAGGCTCCAGGCTCTGAGCTGTCAGCACAGAGCCCAACGCGGGGCTCGAACTCATGGACCGCGAGATCATGACCTGAGCCGAAGTCGGACGCTTAACCGACTGAGCCACCCAGGCGCCCCAAAGAGTCATTACCTTGCCTTTTTGAAAGAAGAGGAGGAGGAATCCTCTGTCTCTCCCAAGGAAAGTTTATTTCCCAGACAACCATGCCTGTTCTGGCTTTATTTGTGTCATCGATTTAGTTTAAATGCAGGTGTCGCACGCAGATGCAACCATGTGATGAAATGGCACCAGAATCCGGACATTTGGATTATTTCTCGAATACTTTCCTTACTGTTTTTTATAGTTATACTGAATACGTTGTGTAATTTTGCAAGGACTCACATTATCGTTTCTGTAAAATCCAGTCTTCCCTATTAACTTCACAAAATGGTCAGAAAGGTAAAAAGGAGCAGTGCTGTACTGGAACTTGGAGAAACGCAACTCAAGTGCCACGTGTTACTTTAATTATACTTTTGCTACAGTCAACAAATACCAAGGAGTTGCATGAGCATTTCTGTTGAGGGCTTACTCTGGGCAAAGAAGTGCCTTCATCTTGTCGTAGAATTGTTTGCACACAAACGACTTGGGAGGAATTCGGGTGCTGCAGGGGGATTCAAGGTCCCGGAGGCCCGGGGGACCGGAGGAAGGGAGGCCTCAGGTGCTGACTGCCTTCTGTTCCGCCAAGCTTTGGGGGGTGTGTGCGTTAAATGGCTTCTCTCCAGGTGGAAGGTGGGGGTGCTTCGTGGAGAAGATTGAATTTTAAATTACCCGAATGAGAGATATAATTTAATAAGTTCTATAAGATATATGTTACGCATAGTGGTATATATCTTGAAAAGGGCCTTCAGGGAAGAGAGGATACCAAGAGCAAAGACGCAAGGAAGCTGGGCCAGTCCTGAGGGGGCCGAATGGTTCAGCTTGAAGGGAATGTAGGACATGTATATGGAAACAGGGTCAAGTCTTGCTAGAAAAAGGCATCTGTGGAAGGGGTGTGGGGGGGGCTGCAGAGGGCTGTGCATGTTGTTGAAACATGAAGTAACAGGAAGAAAAGGAGCCAGGGGGTGGCATGATTATACAAGCAACAGTTCAGGTTATGCTGTATGTGCCCTGGCAAAACCAAAGCCCAGGCACCCTCATTGGGGTGAATGCCCTCTGGGTCGCCCTGGCCAAGGCAAGAGAGAGGTAGGTTTGATGAAGAGAAGTATCAGAGACGCAGCTCGGATTGCTCAGAGTCTCCCTGGGGGTGAAGTGGACATCCCTTGAAAGAGGGTGTGACCCCAGTATTTGCAGCATACATGAGGCAGCCATGTAGAAAGGAGGCTGGAGAGGACGTTCAAGCTTTGGAAATGTGTTTGGAAGGAATGTTTTTGTTCTATAGTCACCAAAATTACGAGCCCAAATGAGATCAGATAGGAAAAGAATTTTGAGAGAGAAGAGGGCTGAAAACATGGTCAGTGCCAGCAAAGGAGGAGGAAAAGGTACAGCCAGCTCCTTCCCTGGGTGGGTGACACTTTCAACCGCGAGAGGTGGTCAGGCTGAGTGAGAAATGCAAAGTCTCCCTCGGATTTCACGGGAGACTGAGATGCATTTGCAATGAGGTGTGATGCTCCAGGTTTTAGGTTCAATTTTGATCCTTTCATTTCCTCGAGTTTGATTTATTTCCTCCTCTGCACTCCTGAGCGTTTCTTCCTGGCAAAGAGCTCCCTGAACTCATTGCTCCTACATATTGATGGAACTCTGCTGGAAATAGATGCTCTCCGGAGTTGATGAGCGATCAAGTGCCCAGGGCCACATACTTGAGAATGGGGGGCGGGGGACGAGAACTGGGGGTCAGGGTGTCCCTGCTGAGGCTGCCGCATGTCTGTGCCACAGGGCGAGGAGCAGTGTGCTTCCTGGGGGCCCCAGCAGGTGTTGTGTGAGGGAAGCAAGTCCAGAGCTGGATAAATGGTAGAAGATATGGGGTTTTATACTTTGTGTTTATTGATTGATCTGAGTGGCTAAATGAATATTCATTTTGCTTCCTGTTGACTCTGTTGTGTAAGAATCCAAGTAGAAAAGAGAAGCTTCTCTGAAGAACTCATTCTGTGCTGACTTGTGTTTGAATCTTCAAAGAGCACATCACTGGGAGGATTTCTTCCCATAACTAAATTCCAGAGAAGGATGGGGATACCTTAATGAGAATCCGCAGAAAGCAGATTTCATCGACTCACAGGCTACAGGAGCTAGAAAGGCTTTTAGAAGTCCTCTGGTGTTCTTGTCCAATTTTAAGATCAGGAAGCAAACTCAGAGAGGGGAATTGACTGCCGGCCCTGCATGTACCATCCACTTGAGACAAATGTGCTCCAGTGAGGGCAAAATGCACCCCCCCACCCCCAGGTAAAGGAAGGTGGTGAGGGACGGAGTTCTCATTTGCCTGAGCCTTACAGCCTCTAGCACAGGTCGAGTCTTAATTTATGTTTGATAACAATTACCTGCTAACACCCCAAGGATTCCATACACGTAGCCTGGTCATCACTACTCCTGGTGAGTAAGCATGACAAGGATGAGGATTGAACCAGAATGCTGAAGTAAACGCACAATTAATTCCCAACATTAACCACGAAGGAAGGAAGGAAGGAAGGAAGGAAGGAAGGAAGGAAGGAAGGAAGGAAGGAGAAAGAGAAAGAGAAAAATAAAGAAAAAGAAAAGAGGGGGAGGGAGAGAGAAGGAAGGGAGGGAGGAAGAGGAAGAAAGAGGGAGGGAGGAAGGAATAGAGGGAGGGAGACAGGGAAAGAAGGAAAAAGGAAGGAAGGAAAGAAGGAGGGAAGGAAGGAAAAAAATCCTAATATTATGAGACCAAAAATTCATCTTGAACATTTTATGTCCAGATATAGTGAGACTTTATCACAACTGAATCTAGTAAATTTGGTTACTTGAAGTAGCCAGTTGAATCTGGAGGTCTTCACAAGTCACTTAAACTCTTAACTGTCCTTGACCAATGACCTGAAATCTGAAACACACTTTGTCTTCTGGAGAAGACAGTTCTAAACTGGAAGTCTCTAACTGGTCAGATTCTGAAAACATTTCCCCCCATGTATTTGTTATCTGTTGCTGCCTAACAAATTACCCCAAACCTCAGGGCCTCCTTGGAGGGGCAGACACATTGTATCTCCCAGTTTCCGAGAGCCAGGAATTTGGAGGCAGCTCAGACATTCTCATGAGGCTACACTGAAGCTGTGGGCCAGGGCTGTGTGGTCTCATCAGTGGACTGGGGCTGGAGGGCCTGCGTCCAGGCTCGTTCACGAGGTGGGCTTCCCCCAGCACAGGGGGATCCACAAGAGAGTGTCCAACTAAAACAGAAACCACAGTGTATGTTATGATTTGATCTTGAAATTAGTGTGTTAGCCTTTGTTATATCCTATTGGTCACACAAGCCAGGTATGGTGTGTGTGTGTGGGGGGGACTACAGAGGCTGTGGGTACCAGGTAGTGGGGGATCCCGGACCATCTAGAGGCTGCCCCCACACTGATGTGTGGCTACGCTACTCTTTTTCTTTGGAGCCATCCAAGGAATCATTTCGCCCAATTTAAGGCTTCCATTAGTATGTGATATGGGTTCAGTTTAGAATAAAAAGGCAACTATCAGCCAGATGGACAGGCAAGGAATCACACCTACCTACAGAAAAAAAACATCTTCAGAGAGAGATACAGTTGCAGATAATTGTTTAGAAGCATGGGTAGGTATATATTTATCCATGCACATGTATATATACATGTTCTCATTTACTTTTCAGAAGCAACCATGTAAATTAGGAATCATTGTTCCCTGTCTTTACAGATGAGGAAATGGATTTGGAAAGTTGCATATCTTGCCCAGGGTCACACACCCATTAAATTATGTAGCTCTGAGGTGCCTGGGTAGCTCAGTCGGTTATGCATCTGACTCTTGATTTAGGCTCAGGTCCTGACCTCACAGTTCATGAGTTCTAGCCCCCCATCAGACTCTGCACTGACAGCATGTGGAGCCTACTTGGGATTCTCTCTCTCCTCTCTCTCTACCCCACCTCCCCTCGCTCATGTTCAAGCATGCACTTTTCTCCATCTCTCTCTCTCTCTCTCAAAATAAATAAATAACTTTAAAAAATGTTTTTTAAATTACTTTGGCTATTCGGGATCTTTTGTGGTTCCATACACATTTTAGGATTGCTTGTTCTAGCTTCGAGAAGAATGCTGGTGCAATTTTGATTGGGATTGCAATGAGTATGTAGATTGCTTTGGGTAGTGTTGACATCTTGACAATATTCGTTCTTCCAGTGCATGAGCATGGAATGTTTTTCCATTTCTTTGTGTCTTTTTCCATTTTCTTCATAAGTTTTCTATAGTTTTCAGCAGCATACAGATCTTTACATCTTTGGTTAGGTTTATTCCTAGGTATTTTATGGTTCTTGTACAATTATAAATGGGATCGATTTCTCAATTTCTCTTTCTGTTGCTTCATTATTGGTGTATAGAAATGCAACCGATTTCTGTACATTGATTTTGTACCCTGCGACTTTGCTGAATTCATGTATCACTTCTAGCAGCTTTTTGGTGGAGTCTTTCGGGATTTCTACATATGAGTATCGTGTCGTCTGCAAAAAGTGAAAGTTTGACTTCCTCCTTGCCAATTTGGATGCCTCTGATTTCGTTTTGTTGTCTGTAGCCCTTACTCCAGATCCAGAGAAAAAGGAAAACAGTATTAAATGGAAGCTCCCATAGCTTGCTTTTGGATAAATGTGTACCAAACTCAGTAAAGATTTTCTGTTTTAAATAACATGTTGTGAAGTGCATGGGATGGTTTTTTGCTTGTTTTTGCTTCTAGCTACAAATGAAAATAAAGATATTTCCTTTGTCAGTGTAGAAGTATTCTATATTCCTTTAGGAGAAGCATTAACCCCTTGTTTGCCATCTCTTAAAAAGCAGGAATGCTTGGGGTGCCTGGGTGGCTCGGTTAGTCAAGCGTCCACCTTCAGCTCAAGTCATGATCTCACAGTTCATGAGTTCAAGCCCCACATTGGACCTACTCTCAGGGCTAAGGCCACTTCGAATCCTCTCTCTCCCTCCTTCTCTCTCTGCCCCTCCCCTGCTTGTGCACGCACGTGTGCTCTGTCTCTCTGTCTCAAAAATAAAGATTAAAAAAACCCAGGAATGTTTTCCAAGCTGAGAAAGGAATATATTAAATGCAAATGACAATTTTTGAGTAAGCTGGAGTGTGGGCAGTGTGGTTCCCACTCGAGCTTCTCAGGCTTGGTGAAATGTCACAATGTCTGTGCCGAGTTGGGCAGGCTGAGGGCGCTGAGCAGTGCTGCTCACGCTCTGGGGGGCATGGAGAAGGGGCCTGAACAGGCTCCGGGGGGCATGGAGAGGGGCCTGAACAGGCTCCAGGGGGTAGGACACACCATGGAACCCTGGGATCCACATGCTGGATTTGCATAACTCAGTTCACCTTCCCCACTTGTCAAAGCGAACATGGAAATGTTTTCCCTTTGTCTCCCAGAGGGAGATAGTTCTGGAAAGTAATGTGAAGACGTGTACTTTGTGAACAGACTCATCTAACACACAGAGGAACTCGGTGTTTAGGAAAGCTCTGGTGAATACTGTTTCACAGAAGGAAGGGGCATCTGAAACCTGATGCGTGAGGTCGGTGACATTTTGGCTGACGTTAACCTAGCTACTGGTACATTGAGTTTTCTGAGAAATAGGTATAAAAAAATCTTATATTAATACTGGCTACAGAGAAATCAGGAGGCATGCTCTGACATCTGCACAACACAGCAAAGCCCTTTGAGAAAATTCTGGGTTTTCTCACTCTCCTGAAGAAGGAAGCCACAAGTTTACCAATCAGCCTTTACATTTAAATTTCAAAACGATAAGTCTGCCATGTGGTTTCCATAAGGTTTTAAAAGCAGATAAATATCTTCTTTTACTAAACACACTTTGCAGTTTTGTTATGCTTTATGGTCCAACCTTTTCTTCAGTTATTTCACAATTTCATAGCTCTGAGAGCTGGCTGCCACACGACCCTGTGGGGAGTGGACACACACATGCACGATGCGACTTGGTGTTGAACACGAGCAGGTCAACTGGACGGTCTCATGAAGGACACAACGGGTCAGGAGTAGACCTCCGGGCACGTTGTTCTCAAAGCATTCTCTTCAGACCAGCACCTTCAGCATCACCTGGGACCTTGTTGAAAGGTGAATTCTCAGGTTTCATGCCAGACTTCCTGAGTCAGAATGAGTCATTGTTACCCGTTAGTACCTATTTGCACCACAGTTCTGCTGGAGCTTTCGCAGTCAGAGGAAGAGCAAGATGGATGCCGTAAGGTGCATGGAACACCTGTTGTAGTTTCTTTGGGCCATGAACACATGTCTGTTCCTGGGACAGAGAAGGACTGGGCAAACGTAAGGCCTTTGTACACTCCTCATAAATGTCGCATGATTACCCACTAATAGCCCGGGCAAGCATCACCTTCCCCATCAGTGCCAAATCAGCCATTATTATTCTACCTCTCATCTTTGAGATGAACTCAGATCCCTAGTCTTTATGTGGAGTCCTATGTACCATTAATTTTCTCTGCTCACTCCAGGCAGATAGCAGACTCAGTACAGCGGACACATCTCGGGTGTCTGATGATTAGTTTTGCTTCCAACTTCTCCTCCAACTAGGATTCCTACCCACATTTCAGTTTCCGATTTGAGTGAAGATCCTTTGAGAATATTTCTCCAAAGATTTCGTTTTCTAAATGGCATGTAACTCTTTCCTTGTACGGCAGTTAGTTGGCCTATCACCCTTCATTAAAAACAACAACATTCTATGCATGTTATATCTTGACTGCTCCAATCTGGAAAAGTTTTGAGACAGACTCACATCTCAGATTTCTTTGTAACTTTTCAGTGTCCAGCCAACATTGAATAATAATCATTTATGGTGTTTATTTGATGCCCTTGATGTAGATACGGCTTTCCCCAACCATGATTTTTCCAGAATGTGCTTAAATGCATTCACTCTTGGTCCCTGACCACTCTCTGCATCTCCCGGCATTGTGCCTCTAACAACATACCACAAATGTGCTGGTCAGGGAATGGTGGTTTTGGTTTGGTTGGCCCACATGGTTGTTTTTTCCTCTGAACCTCAATTTAAAAGCTGGTAAATTTCATGTACAAAGTAAAAGTTATGGCTTCCTTTGAGCTAGCTAAAGGTGCAGACCCCAAGCCTTCATTCCATAGGAATTGAGGGTTGTGTGAATTCTAGGCTGTGACAGTTCCCAGGATGTTTTACTGTTCTCAGTATGGCTATTGAGTATCTGATAATTGTCACACATGCACTATTGATTTTCTTATGTTGAAGACAGTTCCTTCATAAGGACTGCCCGGTTCTTACTGTTGGCTCTCAACATACTACCTGTATCTGAGCAACCATGCACAAGATATTTAACCTTTTAGGTTCCCTTCTATAATCTGGGGGTAGGAAAGGTACCTAACTCCTAGGTTGTGAGGATTGATGGGTCAGCATCTACCAAGGACTTACAACAAACCTGGCACATACTGAGTGCTCAGGAAGTTTGCTGTTATGTCTACGATTGTTCCTAGAGCTACTCACGGTAACAGTGGTATCTACCAACAGTATCTACCAAGGTTCCTTTTCTAAGTAGAAAAAGTAAAAGGTGAATTAAGCAAGTCCTGTGCTTCAGGAAAAATGGGACAAAGCAAATTCCTTTTAAAAAGTAAAGCATTTTCCTTACGTCTAATGTATAAATTGAGTGTTTTGGTATCGAGGGGACTATTAGCCAATTTCATATAAGTTAGTTCCCTGCTTAGGTCTTTGTTAGACGGTGGTTGGAAAAGCAGGTCAGTTGTTTATTTCCTTGAGCCAAATCCTAGTACTAGGTTTGTATGGTTTGGGAGTTGTTTGTTTGATCTTTTAAATATAATCTTTTTTTTTAATTTGTGGATAATTTTAGATTTTTAGGAAGGTTGCAGAGACAGTCCAGAGAACCCTTGCATACCCGACTCCCAATCTTCCCATTGTTAACAGCTTACTTTTTGATGGCGCATTAGCCAAAACTAAGAATCTGAGATTAGTAAGTTACTATTAACTAAACAATAGACTTTACCAGCTTTTTCAGTAATGAGTACTTTGTGTTCTAGGATCCAGTCCTGAATCCACATTGCATTTGGTTGTCCTGCCTCCCCAGTGTCTTCTGACCTCTGACAGTTTCTCAGTCTTTCCTTGTTTTTCCTGACCCAGAGTCATTTGTTTATATCAGTATTGATAGAGCCTGACTCATTCCCCCAAATTTATACATAGGAGTCCTATCCCCTGCACCTCAGAGTGTGACTATATTTGGAGATAGGGCCTTTAAAGAAGTAACTAAATTAAAAAGGTCATAAGGGGAGAGGCCTTAATCCAGTATGACGGGTGTCTTTAGAGGGAGAGGAGATCAGGGTGCAGATACACGGACAGAGGGACAACCATGTGAGGACACAGGAAGAAGATGGTGTCTACCTGCTGAGGAGAGAGGCCTCAGAAAGAATGAGCCCTGCCCACAGCCCGTTCTCAGGTTTCTTGTGTCAAAAACTCAGAGGAAATACATTTCTGTTCTTTAAGCCGCTCAACCTGTGATACTCGTTATGTTTATTTTATACTTTTTGTTGTGTATATTGTTGCTCAGATTGTCCCAAATTGCTCCTAATTGGTCACTGGAGCTCTTTCATGCTGGGTCCTGTGTTCCTTTGGCAGGTCCCTATGCTTTTGATATTTGAGCACTTCTTTTCCGGTACTACAAGGTGCTCTGGGCTCATTATGCGTTTTCCTTACCCTGGCCCTAGAATCAGGCATTTCCCCAAAGAGCACAGGTTCCTTTTATTCGCAAATGGCATTTAGAAATAAAGATCTGCAGGCCCAGGTTTGGATCCTTTACCTGTGGCGCTAGCCTCAACTTACTAAGGTTCTGAAACAATACTAGCCAGGAGGCTTGGCTCATACCTGATAAAAAAACAGGTTCTCCATGTTGGAACCATGGTCGCTCTCCAAGGTCCTGATTGTGAACAACTTTCTAGTGCTGGAGAAGAGCAAGGAAAAAAAATGTAGAAATATCACATTTCAGCACAGTAACAGTCATTCTGGGTTCACATTCTTGGTGCTAATAAAGGAAGGAAGATATAGCACTTGGGTGAACAAATTCAGGAGTCTTAGAATTTAACGAGTAGTGCCTGTCTCTTTGCAAATCCATCCCTTGAAGAGGTCAAGAGAGCCTCTTGAAAGAGAAAATATGATAAGGCGCTGTCCAAAATGTTATGTGTGAACAAAAATCACACGATTTCAGATTTGCCTAACACCATGTCTTCGTGATGACAGTTCAAGAGGAAATGTGCTAAAGCTCTGGTTTGAAGGGTTTAGTTTAGATATGCGCATTTCGTGACAGGTAAGATTAGAGGATTCTGTGGAAGCCAGTAATGAGGTTTACAGAGCTTCCTTTTAACTCTGCTAATAAACAAGTGCAATCTGGCTTAAATATCTGCTTGGGTTTAAAATAATTCAGATTCAATATTTCATTGGCCATAAATGCTTTTTCATTGAAGCAGGCAAAATATCGAGTTTCTTTTGGTTCTGTGCACACATGCTTGATGGTATAAAACTTTGGGTAACCCATATTGTGACACACTATCCTTTTTTCCTGTTATCTTCCTAATATTTTGATATCTGATGATGGGGTAGGAAGCAGTGCTTGTTATAATGAAATAACCAAACATTATTTTTCACTTAAGGACCTTCAATCAACAGATATTAAGAGCAAAATGGATTCTGCATTTTTACTACAGTGGATTTTTAACATTACTGCTAATAAGCATCCAAGTCCCCTAGTGTGAGATATTTTGTTTCTTTCCTTTAAAAAAAAAATTAAGTTTCGTGTTTTCCCTTAGAGCCTAATTCCTTTGCTAGATTAAAAAGCACTTAAAATAGTTGTTTAACACATGGAGAAAATATAGCAATTGTTGTAATTTTTTCTTTTTATGAAAAAATAAGTGCATTTGGCTCCTCGAGAAGATACAAAGTTTTATAGTTGGCTTTTAGGAATTAAGACATATATATAAGACTTGCCTGAAGTGGTTTTGAGCTGAGAATGTCTTCTGCCCCAACTCCGTGAAAGTTCCCTTAAAATCAGATACTTCTAGAAGTGGATATATTCCTGAGTGGTCACAGAGGTCACCCCCTCTCTGCTTTAGTTAAAACCGCCCCTCTATAACCTTTATAAAGAGAACATTCATGGAAGTATAGCAGAAACATCCAAAGATGGCCATGTAACATATCCTTCAATGCATTTTCCAGTTTTTAATAATTTTCATTACATCTGTCCTTCCCCTCAGTTGAAAAGTTAGCGTGGCTTTTCAGGTCTCCAGGAAATCTGAAATGATTCTTTCTGATCATTGGTGGCTAACCTGTGTATCATAATTAGTCCTCCAGAAGTTCAGCCACACATGTTGAAGTCAGCTCTATAGACGGAGGCATTTATGAATACTGTTTTCCTCCAGCATTCATATTAGCTATTTAGTAAAAAAAATAAATAAAACATAAAAAATATTTTACGTTTGCTTTATAGGCCATCCTTAGCTTTGAAGCACCTGGTTCTATTGCCTGTGTAGAAAACAGTGACTCTGAATCATCTGCATTTGAGTAATTGTAACTCTCCAATTCTGGGGCTGATGATACCATTAGCTAGACTCTTGGAGCGAGTGCATCCTCACGCAGGCTGGCCTCAAGAACTCCTCTGATTCATCCTTTTCATATTCTGGAGAGCAGGTGTGTTCATCACTTGGGCTGCCGTAACAGAATGCTACAGACTGGATGGCTTAAACCAGAGAATTTATTTCCCAGAGTTGTGGTGTATGGAAGTCCAAGGTCAAAGTGCCAGGGGGTTGGCTTCCAGTGTGTCCTCTCTCCCCGGCTTGCTAATGGCTGCCTTCATGCCATGTCCTCACATGGCCTTCTCCTTGTGCTTGAGCTTTCCTGGCATCTCTCCTCTTCTTGTGAGGACACCAGTCATATTGGAGCAAGGTCCCACCCTCATGACCTTATCTAACCTACATCACCTCCTACATGCAGACTTCCCAGTCTGTAAACACAGGCTCACTGGGTGTTAGGGCTTCAGCGTAGGAATTTTTTGAAATATAATTTATTGTCAAATTGGCTTCCATACAACACCCAGTGCTCATCCCAACAAGTGCCCTCCTCGATACCTATCACCCACTCCCCTCTCCCCCACCCCCCATCAACCCTCAGTTTGTCCTCTGTATTTAAGAGTCTCTTATGGTTTGCCTCCCTTCCTCAGCATAGGAGTTTTGAGGGACACAATTCGGTCCACAACAAGCGGTGTTCAGTCACCTCAGTAAAAGCTTTATCTCCCAGTTTCCACCCTCTTCCCCCCGCCCCGACTCCTAGCTCCAAAGAAAGAGAACAACACGTTTTCTTACCTAAGAAATCGTGTATTTATTTATTATTTTCTTAATGTCTATTTATTTATTTTGAGAAAGAGCGAGAGAGCCAGGGAGGGACTGAGAGAGAGGGAGAGAGAGATAATCCCAAGCAGGCTCTGCACATCAGCACAGAGCCCAAGATGGGGCCTCAAACTCATGGACCATGAGCTCCTGACCTGAGCCAAAATCAAGAGCCAGACACTTCACGCCCCATACATAAAGTATTCCATTTCTGTACTCACCTTATCCAGTGCAGCCCAGACAGGGTGGCTTCATTTCCCTACTCGATGACTTTGCCTGATTCTGTCCTGGCTTCCGCCCTGCCAAGGGCAGGTGAGCACATCACATGTGCTCACCAGTGTAGCCTGCTTGGTGCTCCTGCTGTGTTTCCTGCCCTAAAGTCTTTCATAACTTGATTCGATGTCTCACACATCCTCCAAACTACAAACACCTTCCTCATCTGAATTCTGCAGGTTGCCATTTTAGAAGGTTCAGAGGAGAGCCCAAGAAGCGTCACCTGTGAGTTTATTAGAAACGCAGACTCTCAGGCCCATCCCGGGATTCCTGAAAAAGAACCTCTGTTTTCACAAGATCGCGAGTCCTCGTGAACAGGAAAGTTTGAGCAATGCTGCTGTAGACGGGTCCTCGCTATAAATAAAAAACAGCTACCCACGGGTCAGCCAGTCACTTGTGCTGTCATTAACTTTCCTCTCAATCTGTGCTCCTTAAATACACCGAGTCACATCGGCTTTTCCTCAAGGGACTCATTTCCCTAAACAGCATATCTGGTATTCCTGCACCTACTAGCCTTTTCTTCAGTTCTTCAGAGATCTCAGGTCTGTTTCTGTGGAGACTGATGCATATTACAGGACTCTGTAGGATCGTAAGGTAATGTGTGGCCAATGGTAAGGCTGAAATACAAAGAGTAAGCTTGTGTATAGTCCATGGTTTGTGGTAATTTTCATTCAATAGCATTAGCATTTATTTATCTGCTCTTTTGATTTTCTGGAGAAAAAATAAAGGTATTATTTGCATCCAGTTACCTGAGTTCGCACTTTAAGTATTTTTAGTTTTAGACATTTATTTTATAGTCAGTACACACATGGTTTTATAAATAAGGGCTTCAAATAGTAATCCCTCCTCTGTTTATTTTTTTTCATTGTTTACCATTGGACTTTGAGAAGTATGAATAAGGTTATGGGAGGCAAAAGCTTTCTTTGCAGTTGCTTAAAATATTCAGTAACCAATAATTTAAAATAATGGAAAACTAGGTCAAAATCCAAATGAGTATAAAGCAAATTTTCTCTTTTTTTTTCCACTAATACTGCATGCTGGTGAACCAAATACAAAGAGCCTACTTTCTCAGGAAAATGAATGCAAGGTTCTTCTAGCAATCGCAGATGCACTGCAAACACACTTTCTCAGCATTATGCTAGCTCAGAACTTTAAAAAAGATATCAGTGAGAAATGAAGCATTCAATTTGTAAATCATTTCATTTTTTTAAGCCGTTTTGTCCATCAGTTTTATTAAGAGAAAAATGCTACCTTCTACCAGACGTTGTCAGACTCCATGGTGCAATAGCATCCCACGGCTTGCAAGGAACCATTTTATTTTATTTTTAAAGTGTATTTATTTATTTCTGAGAGAGAGAGAGAGAGAGAGAGAGAATGAGCATGAGCAGGGGAGGGACAAGAGAGAGAGGGAGAAAGAGAATCTCCACGCTGTCAGCAGAGAGCCCAAGGCAGGGCTCAGTCCCATGAACCAACCGTGAGATCATAACCTGAGCCAAGATCAAGAGTTGGACACTCAACCAACTGAGCCACCCAGGCATCTGCTCAAGGGACCATTTTAAAACTTCTCTCTGATTTGCCATCAGTTTAATATTAGCTTCCCATTTTTTGAGTGGGCAATTCGGGCTAATACAAATATAGCTTAGGAATGCCACTACTCAAGACTAACAAAATTCAAGACGCACCTGACAAAGTAGAAGGAAGAACTTTCCCATCAGAAAGAATTTTCAACTCTTGACTTTCCCTCCCATATCAGTTACATGGTATAATATAATTAAAACTAGAAAGGAAACTCTTCCTTCTGAGATACGTAGTTGGAATCAGTCTTCCCAAAGCCTTTCTGTACTTAATCACCTTTATAAACTCTTTACTGGTTCTCTCCTTCCTGTAAGATAAAATCAGAATTCCTTGTCTTGATATTACAGTACTTTAAGCTGAACCCCACTCCCTAGCGCTGCCTTCCATCTCTCTCTCTACGCCCTTTACAAAGGCTTTCTTCCAAATAACCTGTATGGTATTTACCAAGTCTTACTCAGTCCTTCCTCGGAGCCTGGGTTAGTTATCTATTGCTGCAAGATAATCACTTCTAAGCCTGGTGGCTTACTAGGACATTAGCCCTTCATTATCTCTCAGTGTCTGTGGGTCAGGAAATTGGGAGTAGCTTGGCTACTTGGCTCTGACTTGACCTTGGCCTTGGCTGGGGCTGCAGTCTCCTCTGAGGGCTGGAGGACACACTTCTGGCCCATTCACTTGGCCAGCAGGTTAGTGGCAGCTCTTGGCTGGAGGCCTCTGTTCCTCTCCACAGGGCTTCTTGAGAGTTCTCTGGCTGCCTTCTTCCATAGGGAGTGATTCCAAAGGCCAGGATGCATGCTGCGATGGCCTTTATAATCAGCCTCAGAACTCACATCCTGTCATTTCCACCATATTCTGTAGGCCACACAGAGAGGTGATTTGAGACTGGAATTTGGAAGATCACACAAAGGAGGGGTGGGTCACGGGGGCCATCTTGGATGATGGCCACCACAGAGCCATTCTCAATCTGGCCGCACTCACCCTGTGCCACCTCTCCCCTCCTCCTCTCTGGACCTTCCTGACCCGCCCTGGATCAAATGAAACCCTCCAGCACATCCCATGCATACCAATCAGGCAGTGGGTGCTGCCTTCACATGAAGATTCGCCTCTCTAGATGAATTACACTGTAAGTAAATCACTTAAGGGCAAAGTTCTAACTCTTAGAATACCCTTCATGTGATAGGTATTAATAAAGATTTCCTTAATCTTCATTACCTATAATTAAGAAGGTGAATCTGCTGTGTACAATACATTCAAAACCTTTGACACTATTTATCTTGGCTAAGGTTAATTTGCATTCCTCACACATCTTTAAATTTGGTGTTACGAGTCACTATACTGCAACTGTGCCAAATTATCTGGGGAACCAGTCGGATACTGCCAACTCTCTAGGTTGTGAAATCTCAGGCATGCGTGTTGATGGGAAGCTGATGTCGCATTAAGGTCCTGCTCCCTCACAATGTGCTGCAAGTCCCTGAGCAATCTCAGTTCCCTTCTGAATCACTACAAGAAGATTACATGAAACTCAGTATGATCTTGGTGTTAGGTGTCAGTCTAGTAGTCGAACCATTATACGTGTGTGTGTGCAAGCAGGGGAGTGGCAGTGAGAGGGGGACAGAGGATCTGAAGCAGGCTCTGTGCTGACAACAGAGTGCCCGATGTGGGGCTCAAACTCATGAACCACGAGATCGTGACCTGAGCCAAAGTTGGACACTCAAGGATTGAGCCACCCAGGTGCCCCAAATCATTAGAATTATAAATCCATGAGCGGTGGTACAGGGCAGCCCTCTGTCATCTAGAACATTCTCTTCCCTGGCAAGGCTAGAGAAGCACGTTTTCAGTATTAGAGATGCTGAGCCATTTTGCCGATTAGAGATTTTATCTCTTGGATTGAGTTTGACATCTCTACCGCATCCAAAAGCCACAGTGATTTCGGATTAAGCGAGGCCAAGAATGGATTGGTGGGCTTGAACTGGAACATGTGTCTCTCTCCTGCCCTCAAAGGCTTCATTTGGGAGTTTTGTAACTCTTTTGGGAGAAACATCCCCATGGCTATTTTGAAGCTGAATTCTAGCTTGTCAACATAGTTAGCTTGTGTTTATAGTTAATAATTTGAATAAATAACAGTCAGACTGGATGATAGAAATGCCATTTTCCTGCTCTCGTGTGCAGACAGTGACTTGAATGGGCCCCAGGAAATGCTTCCAGATGGAGCTTCTGGGAGGTATGTGGTTCTCCTGTGTCTTTTTGTATGCAGACAATTAATATGCAAAATGTCTTGAGCAGTTCATTTCTCAAGTGGGTCCAACAGGCTCCTTAAAGTCATGTTGACAGTGTCCGCCCACCTACCAGCACCTTTCCAGTTATGGATTAAGAGTCAGTTATGACCCAGGTCATGTTCTGATACAGTCCGAACCACTGGAGGCTGACCCAAATGATCATTTTCTGTATATGTCTTCAGAATGTACAGCCTTGTGAACGGATGTGAATGAGGCAAAGCCAAGCTGCCCAAGCTACCGGATTTCGGGATAGTCTCCCACCAGTTATCTTCCAGACTGGCTCAGTGACCCCTAGATTTCCATCATTCTAATTGTTTTCTTTGTGGTTATCAGCCTTTCCCAACTTTCTTCTGCATATAACTCACCCAGGGATGTTATTAAAGCACCGATTCTGTTTCTGTAGACCTGGTGTGAAGGCCTCCTATGATGCCCATCCCTGCAGGTGTCAGAACACATAAACCCCTACAGAAGTAATTCCCGGATGTTTGCCAGTTGAAAATTATGTCTCCGCTCCCTCAGGCTCCAACCACCGATCCAAGACCGATCCCTGAGCTACAACCCGAGTGGCTGACTTCTCCCTTCGGTTTGTGCCTCCCCACCTCCCACCCACCCCACTTCTGGACACAAAGAAGGAGAAAGCAGATTTCACCTTCTTTATTCCCTGTTTTGGGCAACGGCTCCAGCACCTTTCGACCCTGCATAGTTAAACACGGCATTCACGGGGCGCCTGGGTGGCGCAGTCGGTTAAGCGTCCGACTTCAGCCAGGTCACGATCTTGCGGTCCGTGAGTTCGAGCCCCGCGTCGGGCTCTGGGCTGATGGCTCAGAGCCTGGAGCCTGTTTCTGATTCTGTGTCTCCCTCTCTCTCTGCCCCTCCCCCGTTCATGCTCTGTCTCTCTCTGTCCCAAAAAAATAAATAAACGTTAAAAAAAATTAAAAAAAAAAATAAACACGGCATTCAATTTATCCTCTGTCCAGCCCTCTCCCCGCGTGTGGCTTCTGTCCTGTGGGTGATGGCCAGGTGCACACCCTCCTCCCTGCTGCCACATCCACACCAGGACAACCTCAGCCCCTCTTGCGGAAGGTGGCTCCTTTTCCCATCACTCTTCACTCTCTGGCTCTTGCCCTGATGATGGGTTAGTATCGCTTCTCCCATTTAGGCTCCCTGAGAGGTTCCCACGGCCAAAACCCTTGTTCGTGAAGGCAGCTGGCTTCCCACTTACCGTCCTCACCACAGTCTGTGACCCAACTATGTGGGGATATGTACTCTTCAGTGAGGTCCCCCTTGTTTTGAGCACATAGTGTTAGTGCAGGGCAGAACTCAGCCCCCCGCTGAGGCTCTGCATAAACTTCCGCTCCCTACAGGAAGGCTTCCATAGCCACACCACCACCACTGCAGATGCAGGATTTAGGGCCTCAGCTGGGGGGCATGGGGGTGGAGGGGAGAGCTGCGGGGGGGCACCTACCCCATGGCCTACCCCACACACATCCCCCTGTCCTGCTGATTCTTTCCTTCTCCTGGAAGTGACAGGAGCCAGCAGCTGGAAGGAGGACCGTGGGCAGACGCCATCCTGCTGAAGAGTGAAGAGCCCTGGAATTCTGGGGCAGCGTGTGTGTAAAAGTTTGCAGGCCCTGGAGCTACAGAAACCCAGATTTGAAGTCAGATTCTACCAGTTGCTAGGGATGTGACTTCGGGTGCTCACTCTGTGGTCCTTGCCCTCAGGTCCCACAGCCGAGAGTGCAGTGCTAGGAAAGTGCAGACCTCCGTGGGTCTAGCCCTCAGGAGACCTTGCAGCTTCTGTCCTGTGTCCCCATCAGGCTCTCCTGCACATGGCTTTCTAAAAGTCACTTCACACCTTTGAATGGCAGTTTCTAGACCTGTGAAGAGAGGGAATTGGACTAAATCATCTATTCATCGGGGGTCCAAAACTTTGTTCTGTATGGGCTGTAAACTAATACATTAAATTTAGATGATGCCACAGGTTGTGGGCCAATCTAGCCAGTTCGGTCAAACAGATCATTAGAAGCAACATGGATCCAGTTTGCACTTACAGCACTGCTCTGCGTCACACATGGTACAATGGCCCCAGTGCCCCGCACGTAGCTGGCACTCAGGAAGTATTTGTTTAATGTTTGAAATAACTAGCTGTATCAGTCACAGCCCCAGGAAATAGATGGCACGTTCTAAATGGGTGTTTGAAGAGCTGTAATGAAGTGACCGTTTAGGAACGGGCAGGGTAGGAGAAAGCGATAATGAAAACTGGTGAAGCATTCTGGGGCTAGAATAGAGGGAGGGGACCTAGCACCCCGCAGCCAGGGAATAAATACCCTGACCTCTCTCCCTGACTTTCTGGTCTCCTGGTAGAACCTCCCACTGGCCAAACCCAACTAAAACCGAGAGCACTAGGAAATGAGGTTGAGGCTGGCCATTGAGGTCAGCCTTCTGGGGCTGGCACAGAAAGGCAGGGGAAGGGTGCAGTGGATCCTGAAGAGAAAAGGGAGAACGTGTGGCAAACCAGAGGTTTGCAGGTGCACGTGAAAGTACATGGCGTGGGGGGTTGGGGCAGGGGTGGGCGGGATCTAGAATATTCTGTTTGCTTTGGGACGCTTTCCCACAGGCATAAGAAATTACTGCCTGTGTTTGTCTATTCCAGTGAAGTTAATGGGGTTAGGTAGTAAAGGTAATGATTATCTTCAAGATACAAATTTTCACTCATCAGTGCCAGGTCAGGTCTGATCATGATCAGCACATTTTGGATGGATGGACTGGATCGTGGGGGTGAGGCCCGGGATGGAGGGGGCATGGGAGGCAGCAAGAGAATGGCTAGGGGGTGGGCTTTGGCTGAGTTAGGATTGGCCTCAGGGACACAGCGATGGCAAGACTAGAGTGATGGCCAGGGAGTAGCAGACCAAGAGGATGGGTCTGGAGCAGAGTTCCCCACGGGCTTGCAGTGAGGAGCCACTATTTTGCAGTCTCATCCAAGACCTCAGCATGCCTTGGTTTTGATGACGAGGAGACTTGTAGCTTCTCTAAGCCCAGCATCTCAGGGGGAGGCACTGCCTGCTGCTGGTCGTCAGCCTGTTGAAGGATCACCTGCTAAGATGGTATAATTATCATCAGTGTGATTTTCAAAAATGCACGCACTCCACAATCTCATGTCAAAGGTAAACAAAGCCAGCCCCTAGTTAGAGTGGTAAGGGCAGGTTTTCAGCAGCGGTAACTGCTGCAATAGGGAAACGAGGCCAGTGTGAACTGCACTCAGCTTTGGATCTGTGCAGAGATGATTGGGCATTTTGTAACGGGACAAAGAGGAAGTGGGGAGGGAGGCGAGCTGGACACAAGTAGAGACAGGAAAGTAAGGAAAATCACAAAGGGTTGGTCAGTGCAAATGCCATCGGGCCAGCTGTATTTGCTAACTGGAAGCTATCCACGTTAGGGTTCTGCCCTCCCACAGACACTGGGGGACAGAGGCTGTGTCCACAGGTGTTGGTAACTGTGTTAGCGTTTGTTCAAGTCTTTTGCGGCCAAGGTTGACACCTACCAGAGAAGAGGCTTAGAGGAGCCTGGCTGGACTTGACCCTTTGGTCAAGAGGTCTTTGTCACCTGCTGTTTTTTATTAGGAAAGCATTTAGGTACTTGAATAGCTAAATAAAGAATATAGAAAAAAAATGCAACAAAACTGTTGTCAAAGAACAATTTTACCGGTAATGTGCATCTTGGTGATGATTAATGAAATGGGAAATTGTGAGATGCCTCCCTTAATCTTTACCTTTACAAATTAGTTGTATTTTGCAGCCGGGCTGAGGCTTTTGACTATATTGTTTAAAAGCCAAGTATGAAGAGAACTATTGATTGTGAGTTTATTTTCTATTCAAAAATCCAGGAAGCAAAATAGGTTATTCAAAAGTGATGATGAAATGTTTCCAAACTTTACACAAATGCCTTCAATGGTAGGAAAAATGAGAGTTACATCCAGGAAATAATAGAGTCCAAGAAAAGTGGAGAATTTGCTCGTCCCTGATTGCATAGACTCATTGTAGAGTTTATTTTATGGTCTTTTGCTTTCTCTCTCTCTCTCTCTCTCTCTCTCTCTCTCTGTCTCTGTGTGTGTGTGTGTGTGTGTGTGTGTGTGTGTGTGTGTGTTTTATATGGAAGGAAGATAATCACATTTCCCACCAGTGTGGACACATATAAGAGTTTTAGAGCTCATCCAACCAGACTGTAAAAATAATGATATTCTCTCCTATGATCTTCTGTCTTGCACACCACTGGAAAGACGCAGTGAGTGTGTGCCATTGGCCTAGAAACCTCTCCGCATTAAAGACACGATATTTGTCTCAACTCACACAGATCTGTTTTTTAGGTTAAGGTTGCAGCCGATGAAAAGAGGAAGTTTTCCAAAGAAAATCCCTAGGTGGTGCATTAGTTTTCTACTGCACCTGTAACAAATTACCACAGATTTAGTGACTCAAAATAATACACATTTATTATCTCACATTCCGAAAGTCAGAAGTCTGAAATGTGTCTCACTTGGCTCAAACTCACTGTGTTTGCAGGGCTGTGCTCCTTCTGGAGGCTCCAGGGGAGAATCTGTTTTCTTGTCTTTTCTAGCTTCTGGAGGCACTTGCCTTCCTTGGCCAGTGACCCTTCCATCCTCAAAGCCAGCAGTGGCCATTGAGCCTGTCACTGACACCAACTCTCCACCCCTCCCTCCTCCCTCATTTATGGACCCTAGGATTACATTGGGCCCACCAGGATAGCACAGGCCAGGATACCCTTCCTAGTTTAAGGTCGTTTGATTAGAAACATTCGTTCCACCTATTGCCCCACTGCCCCTTTGCCATGTAACATAGCTCGCAAGTTCCAGGAAGTAGAATGCAGACATCTTTGGGGGACCAGTAGTCTGCCTACCCCCAGGGAAAATGGGAATTACAATGAAGTGATTTTCCTCCAGTGTAGTTCTGTGACAGCCTGTGGAGGGACCCATCTCACACCAAGTTCTGCTTTATAATCGTGATACATGGTGGTAGGATGCTTATCAGTGCACAGAGAACCAGATTAGGAATTCGGATGGATTCTGGATCTAGTAGTTGCCACTTGACAACTGTGTGATGTTAAGCAAATCTACTGACGCTTAAAAGAATGTTTTTTCTGTCGGTCTCCTCGTTTGTAAAGTAAGGGTTATGTCCTCTCTGTCGTCCCTTTGAGAGTCCTCCAAGTTCAAGGTCTCCCTATGGGTGAGGTGAAGGTCCTGAGGGGTAATTTCTTGGTCATGGTTATTGTGTTCTCGTTGATGTGTTATTATCTCGGGTGCCCATGCCGTTTTATGCACATTTAAAGTTAATTATTTCTGTATCGTGTAATTAAATATAGATGAATCCTAGCTTAAGTTGTCAGATGGACGACTTACTCTTTCCTTAAGCAGATTGATAGACTCACTCACTCAAACCTGCCCCCTGCCTCAAACAAGTCATTGTGTTGTCCTGGGGGTTGATTCGTGGTCTTATTACCAAAGGATCAGATATGGATTTTAACAGACCGCAGTCATACACGTTGGGTACTTTCCAGAAATGGATTGAAAAGTGTTCTTATTTTTCATCCTAAACCCCTTGAGGATAACACTGAACAGAAATTGGTAACCCCTAAAATAGATTTGAACTGGTAAAAAGAGCTGTCAATATTGAGACATAAACATTTTAGGCTTAGCTTAGGCTGAGTCTCCTGAACTTGGGAAATCCTGAACCCACTTCCCTTCAGGAGCTCAGCCACCCAGCTCTGAACACTGCCCTGGTTTGGGCTCCGTGGCACATCTGTCACAATTTGGGGAGACATTAGTCTTGTCCTGATGTGGGCTTGCCAGCGGTGGGTGCATCCAGGAGTGTGGTGAGCTCAAGTGGCCGCAACCTCTTCCTCCTCGTTCATCTCTAGGTTTGTTTGAAAACAATCGTGTGTATTTTTAAACACTGGTTGACAATGAGTTTAAGTGTTACAGAGCTAAAACAAAAGATGAGATTTTACTACAAAAAACTTAGATGCTATTTTAGGTTGGACTCAGCTGCCGTGCTGCTGCAGAGAGCTGAAATCCTGGATGTATCGGGCCAGATTCCATTTTCCATGCCATCTTTCCAGGACAGTCACTGGTGTCATCCTCTTACTTGAGCTCTTCATCCAGCATAAATCTGGCCAGCGGGAGACTATCCAAGCCAGAAGTTTAACATGTGTTTTTTATTACAGTATGGAGTAGGGGGTGGAAAACCAACCACTTAGCTGTAGGACTACTGGCATCTATGTTCAAAAAAGAACTTTTACAATAAAACCTTTTAGTTCTTTACTTGGTTGAGGGCCTACCAAATACAATTTTGTGGGAATCTGATGAGTTACAGTGATGGTGTGGCATGACCTCAGAGGAGAGCACAGTTCTGCAGTAGAAACAGCAAAATGTAGGAAATCCTGTGTTCGGTCTCATTCCATGCTGGCCATACTTCTTTTGATGGGGACACGTCTCAGCCTTTCTGGAAGGTTATGGTCAGGACATGTGGTTGGCGGGCTTCTGCAGTGTGTGGTCCCTGCACAGCCTTCACTGTCTTGGTCCAGAGACACACAAAGGAAGAGTGTCGTAGGGTCAAGGTTGTACCGCTCTGGCTCCTTGGTCACGGGAGGAAGTGTTGGAGAGACATGTGAAGCCATTGAGAGATGATTTTGGAAAAACATCAGCTAAGTGGGTTATTTGAAAAATGGAGCCATGGGGCACCTGGGTGGCTCAGGTTAGGCGTCCAACTTCAGCTCAGGTCATGATCTCACGTTTCATGAGTTTGAGCCCTGCATAGGGCTCTCTGCTGTCAGTACAGAGCCCACGTCGGATCCTCTGCCCCCCTCTCTCTCTGCCCCTCCCCCATGCTTGTGCTCTCTCCCTCTCTCTGTCTCAAAATAAATAAATAAACTTAAGATTTTTTAAAAAGGAAAAATAGAGCCATAAACACTGAAAAAAAATGTGTGAATAGATCGTCGTTGAACACAAAATTCCAAGAGAATCGTTACCTGTACTAGCAGTTGAATTTGTTTGTTAGGAGAGTAATAAGTGAGATTGACCAAAAAATTCTTCTAGTAATGCTCTTAATTCATGGTTCAACACTAGGTTTATTTTAATCAGAAATTATTTTGGTAAAGGTCTCTATGCACATGAAAACAGCAACAAAGGTCATTACTAATATTGTAAACAATTTTATTTGTAGCCTCATTTTCATTTCGTTTTCCCCTCTATCTGTCTTCCTTAAGTGGGAGGTGTTGACATGGACACATGCATTGTCATCTTTATCGTTAATGTTCTCAAGTGAGGGAGAAGTGCGTTCTGTGTCGTTTTATATTTAAAATGGTTTTGAAGAGTCTGGAGATGAACTAAAATTCACATGCTTTCGACAGTAGTTTTGGGGTGATAAATTTAAGCATTATCTCTTAGGTTTTACGTGTAGTTGAGATATTGATGGATGTGTCCTCTCTATTCTGTGGGGTTCATTCATCCTTCCTTCTTTCCTCTCTCTCTCTCCTTCTTAGAAATAAAGTCCTTTTAGAAGCTAAATAATATTGTACTCAAAAGGTCCCGTGATTTGAAAACAACTTCAAGCCTTCAGAAGAGGTTGACCTCGGTTGAAGCATGTTGCCCATGCTAACCTAATACTGCACATCAGTCTTAGCAAAAGTATTGTAAACATCTACGTATTTTAATTTGGTCGTTAGACATTGGTTTTCATCAATAACAGAATTGAAGTAAAACCTACTCTTCTCAAGCTCACATTCACATCAATGCTAATTCATCTTTTGTTTTTTCTGGGTGACTCTTACATGAGGGTCTCTTATGTCTTCGATTGTAAGCTGTCCCAGGAAGGAAACCACTTGTCCCTTGCTTCTGTGGCCATTGTGGAACCCCAAACAGCAGACTGTAATACCAGACACTCATTCAGTGTTGGAATAAACAGGATAACCAGGGGTGGCTTTTTGAAGAGTTGATTTGCAGCTCTTTGCAAGAGTTGATCTTGATTTGCAAGATCAAACAAGCAGAATATTTATAAAGCAGACCTTAGATGTGAGTGGTATGGAAACTCTAAATCAGTTGCTGTATCTTTTAATCTAAACTATGAGCATTTTGTATCATATTAATACTACGGCCAAGTAAAGTCACGTAAAAGAAGCCTCGATAAATGTATAGCTCTGTGTTGCCAAGTTTGAATGAATGATTTGGCAAATGACAGAGGCAGTGGAGAATTTGGCATAACTTCTGTTGAGAGAATTTTGTTGAAAGTTGGCGAGTATGAATTCTTCATAGAATTTCACAAAATACTTAGAATATTGAAAAGAAACCTTGAAGTCAGAACTCAGCTGTGACTGTTGGCCTCTAGAGATAAAAAACTCAGCCTGAATTTTTATGGATTCAGAACACCCCCTTTTTAGCAGAGCACTCCTAAAACAAATTAGATGTTTTGCTAATACAGAGTAAGTATTCACAGAAGCATTGCACTCTAAAGCTAGAAATAATTCTCAAGAATATCTAGCCTGTTTCCCCAGATGACAGAGTCAAAAAACATGATTTAGGTCTCAAAGATGTGGCCTCAGTTGCCTTTTGGCTGCCTCACATCTGTGTGACCTTGAGCACATAACTTAACCTCTCTGAGCTTCAAGTTCCGAATCTGTAAGATAAGGATAATTTGTCTTACCCTTGTTTCAATCAAATGGAATGGGTTCTATGAAATCCATTTGAGATTGTCAGTAGGATCCAAGCAGGAGCAGATTAAGGCCTTCTCTGAAAATTTAGCCACACAGCTATAGAGTGGCCAGCTGGGCCTGGCACCCAGCTCTGCAAGGCCCAGCTGTTTGCACACCCCTCTGCGTGTTGAAAAGCCACAGCGACTCTGCTGCTTGGACGTTGGAGGGTTCCCGCGGTAGATGGTGCCTCTCTAACTCGTCTTTTCTGAGGGACGGCCATGTGCTACGACTCCCTTCTGTAACCCGTTCAAGAGACTTCACGCCATGAAGTGCTAAAGCCGATAAGGTGGGTTCACACCCGTGTGGTAACGTGAGTGCTGTTTACATGCATGTGATCAGAAGACGCAGACTTGTCATAGACACGCGGAAATGAGTTCCACAGTCCATAGTCACAGACGAGACAGTGTCGACCCGACAGCCCAGAGCCCCTCCCGGAAGCAGGTGGACACCGATGTAGGGCGGCAGCTCCCGCCGTCTGGAGAACGTCTACCTCTCTCTCAGGTGACGAAGAACGTCACGGGCAACTTACGTCACATGTGCGAACAGTGGCAGGGCCGTCGGGTGGCTTGGCCTGTCCTGTCAGCAGACCTGGCGTTTATTAATGTCCCCGCCAACGCGGAAGGGGTTCTGGCCGGTGCTGTCTGGTTTCTGGAGTTCAGGCCGTCCTTTCTGACAGAAAAGTATGAATTCTTCATAGAATTTCACAAAATACTTAGAATATTATTGAAAAGAAACTTTGAAGTCAGAAATCAGCTGTGACTGTTGGCCTCTAGAGATAGAAAAATCAGCCTAAATTTTTATGGATTCTGAACACCCTCTTTTTAGCAGAGCACCCCTAAAACAAATTAGACCTCCAGGCCCCAGGCTGTGTCCAGCTCCAGGCCCTGGGCTGCGCCCACCTCCAGGCCCCAGGCTGTGCCCACCTCTAGGCCCCAGCTGTGCCCACCTCTGGCCCTGGCTGTGCCCACCTCCAGGCCCCGGCTGTGCCCACCTCCAGGCCCCGGCTGTACCCACCTCCAGGCCCCGGCTGTGCCCACCTCCAGCCCCATCTGCCCACCTCTGGCCCTGGCTGTGCCCACCTCCAGCCCCATCTGCCCACCTCTGGCCCCGGCTGTGCCCACCTTCAGCCCCGTCTGCCCACCTCTGGCCCCAGCTGTGCCCACCTCCAGGCCCCAGCTGTGCCCACCTCCAGGCCCCGGCTGTGCCCACCTCCAGCCCCGTCTGCCCACCTCTGGCCCCAGCCGTGCCCACCTCCAGGCCCCAGCTGTGCCCACCTCTTGCCCCCGGCTGTGCCCGCCTCCAGGCCCCGGCTGTGCCCACAGCCTCTGACCCTCAAACAGCCTGCTGCATCTCCCCTGTGGACCGATGAGCTTTTCTGGGAGCGGACAGCGCTCCGCTGTCGGGTCAGGTGACTGAGGTAGGTCGTGCAGGAAGCGTCAGCACTGTGGAGTGGCCGTGCTATGTTCACGTTAGTGTCTACGGCAGAGGCGCGCTGTGGTACTGTGCTCATACGGTGACATGTGTCATGGGCACTACCCACGGATCACCTCCCCTGCAGCAGGCCCTCCAGACCCTCCCTACGTGTTGCCTGTCACCCTCACTTCCGTGTGGCCAGGTGTCTCAGCCCCGCGCACCGCCTAGAAAGCCGAGCCCCTGAGTGCAATGTGCCATCACTGTAGGATCTGAGTGTTTGGGGTGCTGAGATCTAACTGCCACAGTGACAGCATTTGGAGCTGGGCCCTCTGTGTGTGATTGTGCCCTTATTAGAAGAGGCCAGGCGGCTGGCTTCCCCAGGCCTTGCCGTGGTGAGGGCACAGTGGGAAGTGGCTGTGTGTGAGCTTCGAAGCTGGCTTTAACTCCAGCTGTGCTGGTGCTGTGATCCCAGGCTCACAGGCTCCAGAACCTCGAGAAGGAAGTGTCTGTGTGTAAGCCCCCGTCTGTAATACTTTGGGCGCCTGGGTGGCTCAGTTAAGCATCGGACTTCAGCTCAGGGCAGGATCTCGCAGTTGGTGAGTTCAAGCCTCGCATCAGGCTCTCTGCTGTCAGCACAGACCCCACTTCAGACCCTCTGTCCCCCTCTCTGCCCCTCCCCTGCTCGTGCATGTGTGCGCTCTCTCAAAAATAAAAAACAGCAACAACAGGTTTTTAAATTAATTTATTTAAATTCAAGTTAGTTAACATACAGTGTAGTATCGGTCCCAGGAGTAGAAGCCAGTGATTCATCCCTTACATACGACATCCAGGGCTCATGCCAACAAGTGCCCTCCTCAGTGCCCATCACCCATCTAGCCCACACCCCCACCCCTACCTCCCCTCCAGCAGCCCTCAGTGTGTTCTCTGTATTTAAGATCCTCTTATGTTTGCCTCCCTCTCTGTTTTTATCTTATTTCATTTTTCCTTCCCTTCCACTACAGTCGTCTCTTTTGTTTCTTAAATTCCACATATGAGGGAAATCATATGGCATTCGTCTTTCTCTGACTGACTTAATTTCGCTTAGCATAATACATTCTAGTTCCATCCACAATGTTGCAAATGCCAAGATTTCATTCTTTTTATCGTCGAGTAATATTCCATTGTGTATATAAACCACATCGTCTTTATCCGTTCATCCATCAATGGACATTTGGGCTCTTTCCATACTTTGGCTATTGTCGATAGTGCTGCTATAAACATGGGGGTGCATGTGTCCCTTCGAAACAGCACACCTGTATCCCTTGGATAAATGCCTAGTAGTGCGATTGCTGGGTCGTAGGGTAGTTCTGTTTTTAATTTTTTGAGGAACCTCCATACTGTTTTCCAGAGCAGCTGTCCCAGTTTGCATTCCCACCAGCAGTGCAGAAGTGTTCCCCCTTTCTCTGCATCCTCGTCAACATCCGTTGTTGCCTGAGCTGTTCATTTTAGCCATTCTGACAGGCGTGAGGTGGTATCTCAGTGTGGCTTTGACTTGTGTTTCCCTGATGATGAGTGGCGTTGAGCACCTTTTCATGTGTCTGTCAGCCATCTGGATGTCTGCTTTGGAAAAGTGTCTATTCATGTCTTCTGCCCATTTCTTCACTGGATTATTTGGTTTTGGGGTGTTGAGTTTGATAACTCAAACAACAAGTACCAAAAAACAAGTACCACACAACAGATTTCTGTTGTGCGAGCTCCCAGTCTATGATACTTTATGATAGCAGCCCAAACGACCAACGTGGTCACTTAAGTACCAAAGATAAAGTTAAATCTTTTCCATTCAGGAAACAAGTATTGAGTGTCAAACACGTGAAAACGCCCCGGGCTCTGGTCCTGCGATGATGGGTCCTAATGCGGTCCTGTCCCCAAGGTGTGTGCTCTCAGTAGCACTCAGGAGGAGACGAGCCACCACATTTCAAGACGAGGAGACATACCTCAGGAGGGAAGTGCTGTCAAAATCCTATGGGAAATAACAGGAAAGAAAGTGTGTTATTCCAGGGATGAGAATGGCGGGGGGGCGGGCAGGGACGTCTGCACTGGGCTGTGAAGAGGAGGCAGGTTTGACCACATGGAGATGAGAAAGAAAGTTTGCCAAGGTTTGCAGGAGCCACACCCGTTCCCAGGAAAGGAGGGTACTCTGAGGACAGCTCCCAAGGATGCTAGCTAGGGCCAGGGACATCAGGTGGGAACGTCCACACGTGCCCTACATATATGCATGGGTGCGGGTACCCTACATATATATGCAGGGGTGCAGGCAGCACATGTGGGAGGGAGGGAGCCTGCGCTCCACTCGGGGCTGCTGCAGCAAGCCTGGGGCCCCTCAGCTCCCCTCCTGCCCTCTTCTGGGGCCCCCCAGGAGGAGCCCTACCCAGCAGTGTTCTCGCATGGTTTCTGTAGTCAGCACGTGGCATCTGGCTCTGTTTTTCTTCCTTCTTTTTAGAATCAGTTCCTTGCAGTTGGTACTTAGGACCCTCCATTTCTCCCAGAGTCTGCCCAATGGCCCAGGCTCCAGCTCCCCTCAGCTCTGTGCTCTGCGTTTGCAGGCTGCACCCGTCCGCTCCTGCGTCCCGCTCTCCGTCCCCGCTAGAAACTGGGTCTTATCCGGTACAGACACTTGGCCTCTCCACCCTGCCACTTGCCTGGGAAGGAAACGTGGGGGTAGTAATAGGCAAGTGTCTACGTGTGGTAGTTTCTGTTGTCCAAGTAATTCAAAGAAGTGAATCATTAAAAATGATAGTCAAAGCAGTTTATCTTTTCAGGCTAATGTGCAATGATATTTCTTAAATCTGCTTTTAAGTGATTGGGTTCTGGGGCGCCTGGGTGGCGCAGTCGGTTAAGCGTCCGACTTCAGCCAGGTCACGATCTCGCGGTCCGTGAGTTCGAGCCCCGCGTCGGGCTCTGGGCTGATGGCTCAGAGCCTGGAGCCTGTTTCCGATTCTGTGTCTCCCTCTCTCTCTGCCCCTCCCCCGTTCATGCTCTGTCTCTCTCTGTCCCAAAAATAAATAAATGTTAAAAAAAAAAAAAAAAAGTGATTGGGTTCTGGTGAATTCCAGGCACTAAGTTGGCTGGTTTTTTGTAACAGGTGTCATTGGATGTTCCCCTTAAAGTTGGTGTTTTACAAGAACACAGCGTCCACACTTCCTGGTAGGGAATGTTGATGCCCCCACTTGACCACGGCCACTGTTCATTGGTACAGATATTACGGCTCTGAGTAACTTGCTTGACGTATCCCTCAACATTTGTGGGGGGGGGACAGGACTATGTTGGGATGATGCGGTAATCTTTTATAAGATACTCTCCTTTCTTGACATCAGCCTAGAACTTCGTCCTATTTAGAGGAACAGCCTTTTCACAGCAGCAATGGATTTGACAATCCATTTGAGTTTCGTTGTTCTTAGTTCTTCATTTACCAGTAGGTTCTAGCCGATTGTAGTGCTTACGTATGCTGAGCTTGGTTTTGAACTTTGGTTTGCAGCAGCATACAAGACACAAGAGTGGGCTGTCATAAGATAGAGCGAGTTCTCTGCTTGGTAATGGAGTCACTCAGTCATGCAGGTTATTTGTGACGAGGGGGAGAGAAGTCCACGGGTGCGAGCTGCTTCGTACCAAAGGTGCATGGACACCGAGAGTGAAGGGAGCTAGTCAACGGGCAGGCTTTTGGCATTGGCCCCGTGTAAGAGTGCAAGCCAGAATTCCCCTTGGGCGTGTTTCCAGACCATTCTCTAATAGGCCCGTGAAGAGAGTTTTGCATTTGAAAAACTGCCCTCACAAACCCTTAATTTTCATGCAGTTGTAAAGTGTTGTGGAGAATGTAGATTTGTGGTTGGGATATCAGTCACGTGTGGACGATCCTGCTGATATTTTTAATAGGTAGAAACCATTTGCGCCTCTTAACATGCTAATGTCCTGAGCAGGAAGGTCAGCTTTCCTTAAAACCTCTTCAGTTAGCAGTAACCGTCCGAAAAACCATTAAGGTTTCTCATCTGCTAGAGGGACGCACCAGTCAGGAAAGTCGAACGTCTCTTAGGAGTCTCTAACGAAGCAATGTCCAACTGTCAAGGATGTCACTGAGTACTTGCAGCAGCGAGTACAGACCCCATGACAGACGTGAGAACCTTCACACGTGTGACGGGAGTGTTGAAGGTCACGTACGGACTGTTCGCTGCCACTATGTGAGACCGCTGCGGTGTAAGCAAGACTTTCAGGCTGTGTATTTTAAGGGATTAAAGAAAAGTGCATTTTAATCAATCAGTAAAGCAATTCTTCGTTTAGGATCTATATGAAAGACTGTATGTGGCGCTTTGGGACAAGGTTCCCTGGAGGAACTTGGTCTTTAATTGTAAAGCACACGATCTCTGCTAAGGGCTACTCGGGTGACACGGTCGATAAATGCTGCATCATCTCACTGTAGGTGTCGCAAACTTCCTGGACGCTGTGTCAGTCAGAGGCATGGCAGGAGACGAGTCCAACTCAGGGGGCCTTCCAGAGACGGTCAGGTACCCTGCGCGCAGTGTGGCACCTGCAGGCCAGTGTGACGCGGTGGCAGGTCGCCCCACCCCCAAAGTCCAGGCCGTTGGCCTCACCCAGTAGATTGTTCCTCCTGCGCCTTTGGGGTCCGTGTGCTTCATACTCTGCTGGTACCTGACCTTCTCTCCAGGTCTCCCCTCTGTGCATTTCACATTCATTTCTTTCTGTTTCTGCTCTCTTCCCCCACCTTTTATTCGGAGCTGCTCACCTGGGCTGTGCAGGGGTGTGGTTGAGAGCTTAGCATTTGCTAATCAAAGCGCTTCTGTCTTCTGATCTGCAAAGTAAGCCTTCAGAGAAATGATGAACTCCCCACCGGATATTTGTGTGTCTCCAGCGTTTTTGATCAGCGCTCGTGTAGACTCTGAAACTTCTCGTCTGCTGTTGCTTTGTGCTCTTGGCTGTTCCAGAGGGGAGAGGCTTTCATTTAAGTCTTGGATTCCGGGGCTACTAACAGCTTGTGAGAGAGAAACAGAGGCAGAGAGAGAGAACCCCCTGCGTGTTCCTAGGAGTCACCCCCACAGACAGCACCAGGGCCGACCCTTCCGGTAATTTCTCTAGCGGCGGCTGGTTTTGCTGGGGCTTCGTCATGTGACCATCTACATAAGGCAGGGACCACGCAGAGTGGCGCTTTCCGCTTGGGTCCACTCTCAGGTTTCTTAGGCCAGTTGCCATCTTTGTTGTGTTTTTAGTGCCTTTATGAAAAAACAAGAGCCGCTAATGAGGAAGATTAAGGAAATGAGCCAGTAAAACAGAAATGGGGATGTGCACCCAACGGGCTGACGTGATGAATATCGATGGCCATGTGTCAGTTGCTAAACGTTATTTAAAACTTGTTCTCGCCGTCTTCAAGTCATGTGTTGTCCTCCAGAATATGGAAATACAATGATTAGAAGGCTGTTTTACCATCCTGAGATATATGCACCATTGGTCTTGTAATTTGTTGCTACCTTTTCCTTATAGTAAATGGTCCATGATACATAAAAGAAATTTATGTCAGAACTTTTCACGGTGAATAAATATTAGAAAGAAAATACATTTAGACAATAGACTGGAGCAGCGGGATGGGGATCCCGTGCTCAGGTTTGCGTAGTTTATTTTCTCCTGATAATTTGGACACTTGCTATGTGAATATTTTACCTTTTAGGGTACTTGTGTCCACCTTGTCCCAGTAATCGATACATTTTAAGGCACCGCGGGAGAAGTAACCAATCCCGGGCTTTCTCCGTGCCCTTTTCCTGATGTCAACAAACACGTTGAAAACTTAACGCCTGCCTTCTTCTAGAAGTTATTAGAGGTGGCCTGCAGCATCCTGCAGTGACGTCGCATTGCATTCTGGACGAAACACAAAATACGCGGCATTGTCTACAAGGCAGGTGTGGCGTTAGGGCTGCTTTCCCTGCGCCTGCGTCACGTGACTCTGCACCAGGTCTCACGCCCGCCTCACGGTGCTCCCCCAAATGGAAACCCTTCCCGGCTATTCACCTGGCTAGCTCCTGCCCATCCTTCGAGAACCTGAAAGTAAATCCCACTTCCTCAGAGAGCCCGGGCCTCCCCCTTGGTCCCCAATCAAAGCTGGTACCCATCGCATCACTATACCCTCTGTAGCACCCCGATTGGCTGGGCACAGAGCTCATTCCAGGGTGGCACTCCAGTGGCCTGACGTCTCTCCCTCCTGCTGGAGTGAGTGCGGGGGAAGTAGCCCTTTCCTTCACTCCTGGCCCGCGCCTGCCGCCGCAGTTACCGTGCACCCCACATGGTCAACGTTTGCCACTGTGAAATGTACGACGCAGAAACTCCATAACGTGTAAGCCTGTAACCTGAAACAGCCCCGTAACCTCTCTCTGGGTGGAGAGAGGGCGTACTGCCCTGCACCTTGCCCCTGCCTTCCATTTGGCACCCCCCCTCCCCTAAGCGCTGCAGCATGCTGCATTTGACGGAAATTCCTTTGTTGTTCATCTTCTTAGACTTCAGCGTGAACCCTGTACTGATAGTGTAGTTTTGCCCCGTGTTCAGTTTTTTTGGTTTGTTTTTTTGGTTTGTTTTTTGGTTTTTTTGGCCCTGCGTTTGCTGCTCTCTACAACCTAGGACCATCAGTTTTACATGGATGAAATAAATCATGATATATTCTTCGGTGTCTGACACTTACAATCGTATCTGTGAGGTTCGGTCGTGCTGTGCACGTGTGCGGATGGATGTTTTTCTATTGACGTGAAACGTTCCGCTACATGGAGTAGTGGCAACGTAAAGACTTCCTGCAAAATGTCTGCATCCCCAACTTCAGAACCTGTACGTGTGTTAGGTTACACGTCAGAGGGATGAAACTTGCGGGTGCAATATAGACTGCTAATCGGTTACGTTTCTGTGGCTAATACCTTCGCTGATGCTGTATGTCTTTCCGTGAGACTGCACTCTGCGATAATGCCGTTTTTGATGGCAGAAAGAGCTGGTAAATACGGATCTGCTGAATATATCCGATTCTAGGCCAGCTGTAGTTTAAAAACACTAGAGCCTTGGGGTGCCTGGATGGCTCAGTCAGTTAAGCATCTGACTCTTGATCTCCGTTCAGGTCACGATCTCACGGTTTGTGAGTTCAAACCCCACGCTGGGCTCTGATGGCACGGAGTCTGCTTGGTATTCTTTCTTCTCTCTGCCCCTCCCCTCCTTGTGTTCTCTGTCTCTCAAAATAAATAAGTAAACTTAAAAAAAAAACAAAAACAAAACAAAAAACCTTAGGGGCGCCTGGGTTACTCAGTCGGTTAAGCGTTCGGCTTCAGCTCAGCTCATGATCTCCCGGTTCATGGGTTCGAGCCCTACGTCAGGCTCTGTGCTGACAGCTTGGAGCCTGGAGCCTGCTTTGGATTCTGTGTTTCCCTCTCTCTCTGCTCCTCCCCCACTCACACTCTGCCTCTCTCTCAAAGATAAACATTAAAAAATTAAAACTTTAAAAAAAATTTTTTTTAAAAACTTAAAAAATACTGGAGCTTTGTTTTTGAGTAATTTGATACCTAAAATAGCGACTGCCTCTTCAAGACTCTCATGAACATGATGTTGTACCAACTGTCTTGGCTACCATTTTGCTCTAGCATCTTGAACTAGCCCCCTCCTGTCACAGAGGGGGCTGCACTCCACTGCTGATATATGGTGACAGGTGTAGATCCTTGAGGATCGCTTGAGGTCATCGCTATATTTCACTCAGGATTTTGCTGTAAAGATAACTATAGTAGTGGAAGAATGGAGCTTTTCAAATAAAATCACATGTCAAATTAGTAAATTGATTATTTTGAAATTATAAACCCAGTGAGTAGTTACGATCTTCACCTTCACCTGGGTTTTGAGTGGAGGTTTGGCCAGAATGTGCCACAGACCCTGGAGCCTGGAGCGTGTGACTTCATTAGTGAGCACGAGTGCCTTCTTGGAAACGGACACTGGCAGGAGTTTGCACCGCCAGACCGGGCATCGCCGCATGCCGCGTGTTCAGCTTCTTTGTTCCCAAGTTTTAGAGAAGGACTCAAACTAGATAAAATATCTCCTAAAGAAATAGAAATGTCTTATTAAATCTAAGGGAAAAATTCATTCATGCCTCAGGAGGAAAATTAAGTCAAGAAATGGAAAACCAGGGGCACCTGGGTGGCTCAGTCGGTTAAGCGTCCAACTTCAGGTCATGATCTCGCGGTTTGTGAGTTCGAGCCCCGCGTCGAGCTCTGTGCTGATGGCTTGGAACCTGGAGCCTACTTCACGGTCTGTGTCTCCTTCTCTCTCTGCCCCTCCTCCACTCGTGCTCGCACACGCTCTCTGTCTAAAATAAGTAAACGTTAAAAAATAAAAAGAAGTGGAAAACCAGTAGGGACCCCCTTTATGTGTCTCTTGTCTCTGCTTCTCCACCTCTCACATTCCTACTTCTCATAAACCTGCTCTATTTCCTTCTGAATCCATATCCCACGCAGAAATGGGCACTCCCCCTATGCTCATCGGATCTCATGTTTCGTGACAGCCAGCAAGAATAAATCCAAAGAGTTGGATCCCCCACCTGAGACCCTCGAGTGGACTTCTGACCCAGGCTGGGCCACCCCCGTGGTGGAGGAGGAGAGAGGAGGGCTCGCGGTGCAGAAACGCGGCTCTGGTCCCCATGGGTGGAGGAGGAGGGCAGTGACGATCATTTCGACGAAGGCCCTTCTCAAAAGGCTTCTGTGCAGTGCTGGAAGATTGTAACAGGGGGGCAAGCCCTTTGGAAAAACTGGGCTCAGATTATTTTTGTTGCCGCCATTAAATTGCTGGTAGCTCTTGCCTCTGAGGCTTGTTAGATACTTAATATTTATTGAGAGCCTGAGGGGACTTTTGACACTGGGAAGTCGAGCTTGCCAAAATGCTGCCCAGTGTAGACCAATCGGTCTCAAAACTGCCTGTGGGTTTCAGGGAGTCTGTGCAAAGTCGGCTGTTATCTGAAGAAGATCGTAAGACGTTCTCCCTCGCAGCAACATGGAAAGATACAGATGCTCAATTTTAAATTCTGCAACTCACATCCAGTATTCTCCCTGAGAGGGACTTCTCTTGGGCACGATACCGTGTGAGATCTCTTCTGACTGTGATCAGGTCACAGGGCCGTTGCTTTTGGTGATTTATGCAACACGACACCTTTAAAACGTTACATCAAAATAGATCCGAGGTAGACTGAGCTCCGAAGGTAAGAATAACTTACATTTCGAGTCAATTTCATAAAGAAGCGATTAAACACAGCCAATTAAACTGAAAAGCCTAAAATAATGGGAGCCCTGGTGTGGAATTTAAAGTAGAAAAACTAATGAAGAAATTTTAGAAGATATATAATTACAGTCAATAATTTGCCTGCTTCGTTTTGTTTTGATTTCCCTGAAGGGCTAATGGAGTGGGAGCTGGCTCTGTGCACACAGTCTTGCTGAACCACAGGTACAGGGCTGACAGCTGCCTCAGTGACGGGGCGGCAAAGCGCCGTGCCCTCAGGCGGTCGCACAGAGTCACGTTATGCAAAATAGTCAACCTCAGAGGCTTCCAAATTCAGAGGAGAAAAGGACAGCCGATTCCAGATAGGTCCATGAGGCAAATACAGAATGGTTGGTGGACAGCCCCAGAGAACCTGAGTTGTGAGACACGGAGGAGGCGGTGTGAGCAGGAGGGGTGTTAAAGGCGGGGGCGGGGGGCACCCGAGAGTGCGTGTGGCAGAATTGGGGGGATACCATCTCCTTTCCCGTAAGATAATGGCGATTCTTAATTAACTGCCCGACCTCAGCAGTGGGGCCTGTCAACCAGATTTAATTTCTAATTAGTGAAATCAGTAGAAGTTTTTGAAGGGTAAGAGTCCATCTGTCACCACCAGCGCCGCCCCCCTCACCCCCCACAGCCTTGGTTGCTCCTGTCTTTCCGAAATGGCTGCTCAGCCCGCCCCAGCCCTGCAGTCAAGCGCAGAGTCACTGACAGGGAGTCAGCATCAATCAGTACCCTGTGGCCACAGCCCTCAGCCACCTCTTACACTCACAACTAGGAAAAGCATCACGAGGACTTAGGAGACACCGCACAGCAGTCCCAGAGAAGGGGAGTGTCTCAGGGAGCAGGAGGACTGTCCCTGCTCAGGATCCAGGGAGCTTTGCTGGACAGGGAGCTCTGTTCTGCCCCCTCAGACGCTGGCTGGCGTCTTCGACTCTGGCCGACACCGTGAAGTCCGATGAGCTGCTGCTTCGTGTGTATCCTCTGGAAACATTTTAAACCATCAATTACCTAAACGTGGATCTAGTTATATCCCAAGGAAGGCCTTTTTCAGTTTTGGGAGCTGGAAACCGTCTTCTCTTCTTAATATACTTCGGAAAGCTGCCTGCGTGAAGAGGAGATTGATTGGCTCAAAGACGGACTGTTGTGAGAAAAATAATTGAATTCACTTCCTTCCTCCCTAGTGAGTGGGCCATCTGGTCGACCCCTCCGCCTTTAGCAAAGGGAAATAAAGTGCACGGTTGCCAGCTGTCCCCAGCAAGGCTGGCAGGGCCCGGACCTCCACTGTCCCTGCAGTCCCTGCTCTCCTGCGACCACCCTGGTTGCTCCCGCGCCCGCAGCTTCCCACGCTGATCTCCCACGGTCACGGGGCTCCTTTAGGGAGAGACCTTAGTGTGCGGCAGAAACCGTCTTCTCCCCCCACTTCAGCCGGAAGGGGGGCTCCTTCTGTCTCACTAGCTGTGTGTGGCCGTACCTGCGTCGTAGAAAACAAACATGCCGCAAGGTCCACCTGAAACATTCAAGGTGGGTGTTTGCCACGTGGGGATGTGTGCTTTGTCGCAGAGTGAGGTGGCTGCAACCCGGCTCACCCTCCTCCGGGCACCCAATGGAAGATAAAATGCCGCTTTGCCGTCTTTGGGGGAAGCGGCCAAAAGGGATGTGATTTCTCTGCGTTTCCTTTCTTCATACAGTGTTGGAAATTTGGCGTGCTTTTGGGTTGTTCCCCCATTTGTCAATCAAGTGGCACGGAAGCATCATCTGGTAGTGATTGGCAATAGATAGTAAGGCAAAACCTTACGTGTCTATACATTGCATAAATTATAGTATGCCGCCACACACATTTGCGTGTAGTCCCAACACTCACGCCCTGGAGTCCCTTTGTCTTCCACCCCTTCGTTGCTTTTTTTCCACCCGGGCAGCTTTCAGTTTCTCTAACTTCTAAAGGATCACCTCAGCGTCTTCATGTGAATTTCTGCTCCTTATCATGAGGCATAGGGTGTGATAAAGTCAGCGAGGGGAATGCGGTGGGAGGGGGGAGCTCAGGACGAGATAAGGTGGGTCAGGTGTGGACACAGACGGGCAGGGCCTGGAGGCTCAGGTGGCCCAGCTTAATCCATCCACAGAACACGGTGGGTCTTCAATTATTATCTTAATCTGTACGTCTCCCATTTCGCTGTACAACTGGCACGTAAAATATCAAACTCGAATCACAGATTATGAAGATAATAACGTTCTGAAACCATGAATTGTATATTTAAGAAAAACCAAACAACCCAGGAAAAGGTTGAGTTTATTTCTCGTTCATTTGGTTGGGTTTGTTTGTTTTCTTTTTGCCTGAGTTAAGAACAAATGCGAGCACCAATTATATCACTAGGGACAAGGCAATTGCCAACTCTAGATGTCAGTTTGCATTACGTCTGTTAAGACCGACTGCTATTTATGGAATCGTCAGTGGAGCTGGGCTTGTATTAATGCCTTGCTTTCCACATCAATCGACAATAGCTTTTCTGCCAGAGGTGCCAGCAAATAATAAAGTTACTTCTTCTAAAGGCATTCGGGCATCCGTTCTTTCATTCAGCACACAGTCCTGGAACGCTGTGGCGTCCCACGTTCTATACCAGGCATCGGGAACGCGAGCACACCAAGGCCATGCGGGAACGCGAGCACACCAAGGCAATGCGGGAACACGAGCACACCAAGGCAAGGCAAGGCAAGCTTAAGCAGCTTGCTGCCTGGTGATGGCACGGGAATTAAATACGTCATTGAATAGTGCAGTAATGTTACCGAAGAGCATTTACAAAGAGTCACGGTTGTGTCCAGACGGAAGAATGATGAACTGTGCCTGGGAAACTAGGCATGGCTTCCCAAAATGTCAGAGATGTGCAGCTGAACAACAGAGATTTGTGTCTCATGGTTCTGGAGACTGGACACCCAAGCTCAAGGTGCTGTAGTGTCTTACGAGGCTTTTCTCTTTAGGTGTTTCACGGCGCCTTCCTGCTGTGTCTTCACATGGTCTTTCTTCGCAAATGGGTACAGGGAGAGAAGGCAAGCTCTCTGGTATCTCTTCTTATAAGGACACTAATCCTGTCCTGAGGGCTGCACCTTCCTGACCTCATGTAACCCTCCTTGCCTCCCAGAGGCTCTCTGTCCACATACCATCACACTGGGGGGGGGGGGGGGTAGAGGTTCCACATGTGAATTTAGGAGGGACGCAGCTCAGCCCATAACAGCCTGATGTCCTTCCTTCCTCCCAGCTGCACTTCTTGGAGTTTCTGTTCAAATGTCACTTTATTAGGAAATCTCTCTGACGACCTTATATACAAACAGCTTACAAGGCATTCTCCCTCCAACTCCCTTATCCTGCTTTTTTCTTCTCTTACTGGGTTTATGTGTTTATTGTTTGTGCCTCATCCCTGCACTAGAGAACAAGAGAGGAAATACGGAAAAATGAAAGCCATTCAGCTTGCTGGGTTGATGACAGTGTAGTCTGTTTTGTTCACTGCTGTTGCCCAACATTCTCAGGGCAGGGATGGCAGAGTAAGACCTGGGTAAACATGTGTTGGATGGACGGATGGATGGATGGGCAGATGGATGGATGGACGGACAGATGGATGGACAAATGGATGGAGTGGGTGGGTGGGTGGATGAATGGATGGATGGATGGATGGATGGATGGATGGATGGATGGATAGATGGGTGGGTGGGTGGATGGACAGATGGATGGAGTGGGTGGGTGGGTGGATGAATGGATGGATGGATGGATGGACGAATGGATGGACGAATGGATGGATGGGTGGGTGGGTGGATGGACAGATGGATGGATGGATGGGTGGGTGGGTGGATGGATGGATGGATGGATGGATGGATGGATGGATGGGTGGATGGACGAATGGATGGATGGGTGGGTGGGTGGATGGACAGATGGATGGATGGATGGGTGGGTGGGTGGATGGATAGATGGATGGATGGATGGATGGATGGATGGATGGATGGATGGATGGGTGGGTGGATGGACGAATGGATGGATGGGTGGGTGGGTGGATGGACAGATGGATGGATGGATGGGTGGGTGGGTGGATGGATTGCTGGAAGCCGAGCTATCCCAGCCTGAGTGGCAAAGCCCGGGCTGTGGACGGATTGGTGACTGCAGGGCGGCCCGCCGACAGTGAAGCTTCCTGTACTCCCGCTTCTAGGTAATTTGGCCTTAAAACTACCCGGGGTATTGTCTGTCGGGGAATTGCCTCGGCAGGCCCCCTGGGAAAAGAACCATTAGGGAAGAAAATAAGGTTCCGCAAGAAATTGTGTGGCCTTACGTTTAGCCCTTGCCATCCCCTATGGAGACTCCTCTACTTACAGGAAGGATAGCCTCATACCTTTGCCAGCAAAGAGGGCCTGTAGAGGAGAGACCTATGGATTTGAAAGCCCCACTCCGGCAACTAAGGAGTGTATCTCTGGGCACAGGTGACTTCAACCCCTAGGCCCACCTGGCCCCCTGGAGGCATTCCAGATGATGACTGAACCTAGTTGGTTAAGCTACAGAATGGTTCATTGGTTCCTAGGTGCATTGTCTCTCTGAGAATGTATGAGGCATGGGTTTCTAAGGCCTTTTCAGCCCCTTTCTGACACCTCAGACTGAGGCAAACACATTGTTCTTCTGGCCTCATGTGGTTAGGAGGTCATGTCCCTGTAACTGTTCCATTTGAGATATTGAGAAATGGAGGGCCTTTCACGAGAACAGCAAATCAAATGCTTTGTAGATTATAGATAAACACAGATGCATAATGGAATAATGTAAGAAATTAATCTATAATCAAAGGGTATGTGGGAAAGTTAGGGGGAAATCACCATATTATTTCTTAAAGGTCGTTTATACATAGGAACATTTTCAAAATTAGATAATGTTAGAAAAACATAGATGGCGTATGCTACAAGGAAATCACTAGCATATATAATGCCACATTTACTACAATAAATTGGCCAGTTCAACACACTGCTGTTGTCTGTATCCATTTTTATTTTAGTTTTAGTTTATTTTAGTTTTTTATTTTCCAGTTTTTAATTTTTGTTTTATTTTATTTTCACCTATGCCGTTCTTCCTTCAGGAACCCCTGGTTGCTGGAGCTGGTCTCTGGCAATGGATGGATGAATGGACAGACGGATGGGATGGATGGATGGATGGGTGGACAGATGGACAGATGGATGGATGGGTAGGTGGCTGACTGGATGGATGGATGGATGGATGGATGGATGGATGGATGGATGGATAGGTGGGTAGATGGATGGATAGATGGATAGATGGGTGGGTGGGTGGGTGGATGGATGGAGAGATGGACGGATGGGTGGATGGATGGACGGATGGATGGGTAGGTGGGTAGATGGATGGATAGAAGGATGGGTGGGTGGGTGGATGGATGGATTGATGGACATATGGACAGATGGATGGATGGGTAGACGGATGGTTGGATGGAAGGATGGATGGATGGATAGGTGGGTGGGTGGATAGATGGACTGATAGAAACTTTGTTCACCTTGTTACACCAAATGGTTAATTGTTAATATGCTCTTCCATTTTACTGGATCTCTGAGATATGCATGTGGTGGTACCAAGGAGAACAGGGAATGTATTATAGTCTCATTTTCACCATTCTAGGCAAAAATATATAATTCTGCTGAGAAATACACTACTGAAGCTTAACATTTCAGGGGATAATTTATTAACTTCTCTTGTCCTTCATGGGAAGCAGGGTCAGCTGTACTCAAATTTTCAATAAGTCAGCTCCTGCAAGTTAAGATGAGGAAGTCAGTTGAATCTGGGGAGCTAAATGAGACGTTCAAGGAAGCGCATATTAATCTGCATTCTAACTCAAAAACTGTCTCTATATTCTGGTTACACCCAAGTAGAAATTAAATGTGCATATAGACCATGACTAGAAAGGAAAATGGGGAAAATGAACATTTCTGTTCTCTTGGATTAGCAAGATTATTCATGATTTGTTTCCTCCTTAATTTGTTTCCTATTATTATTATTGTTACAGTATTTTTTATGTAAGTTAAAAAAAGTTACTATACTGTGAAAAGCGAGATTTGGCAAATGAAAATGGAATTTAATAAAGAATGTCTCCTTTCCTGTGGGTAAAATTTCTCTGCTTTTTTCAGCGTGTAAGAATGCTGCCTGGAAGGCAATATGGTGCACCTGTCTTTAAGAAATGATGTAGTGATCCAGAATCATTTCACTTGAGTGAGCTATGCTGTCAATGCCTGTTTGGTTATCTACTGTCCATTCTCCCATTCAATAATATATACTAAGTTGGTTTTCTGTGAAAAATATTTTCTTAGTCCGGTGAACATGCAGGAATCAGAGCCTTTGCCCCTTTCCAGAAGTCTCTTGACTCCCATTCATTTTCCACCCAGAGGAGCAACTTCACAGCTTTGCATCTTTCTTTTCCATCCTATATGTGTTTATAGGACTTTTACTGTATTGAGCATTTTTAAGACCATTTATTTCCACCTTCCTTTCTGGGGGAGTGGACCTCCAGGATCCCTGTTAGGTGTTCACCATCTTGCTCACTTCTTGGTAAAGCCACCCATTCTGTTGTTAGGCAATATTAGTGCTTGGGAATTTTGAAATTGTACTGAAACAATTTCTACCTTCCAGAGCTATACAGAATAAGTCTCCTCTCTCTTGCATGTGACAGTTCCAGTGAAGACTCTAGGTATTTGGCTTTTGAGACTGAACATTCTTTCAAGCCTACTTCACGTGACATGTTTTGCAAACATTTCCATCCTCTGGTCATCTTGGCAGACACTCTCTATTTCATCTATGACCCCATCTAGCCTAGACCTGGATATCCCATTGGGGATGCGTTTGGGCTAGGAAGGGGCCCACTGAGTCCCAGAAGGTCTTCTGTCACTGCAACATGGGTTCAAGTGCACTTCTGCTACACTACTAGCTGGTCAAGAAATTGACACAAAGCAAAAGTCTTAGTCTTCTTTCTGCCTATGAACTTTGACCAGTGCATCTAATAGATGTGTTTAAAACAGATTTTAGAATTCTGGAGTAGTATTAAAAACAAGATTTGAAAGAGATCAATTATCTGACCTCATGAAGACAATAACATTTTGTCATTCTGGATCTTGAATAAGATTTGGTCTTGACTATTCTAGTATTCTGGTTTGATGATTACCCTGGGATTTCATCTGAGCAGGGTTCAAGAAATCTGAGCAGTGTTCGGGGCACCTGGGTGGCTCAGTCGGTTGAGCGTCCGACTTCGGCTCAGGTCATGATTTCGCAGTTCATGAGTTCAAGCCCTGCGTTGGGCTCTGTGCTGACAGCTCAGAGCCTGGAGCCAGCTTCAGATTCTTTGTTCCTTCTGTCTCTACCCATCTCCCACTTGTGCTCTATCTCTCTCTGTCTCTCAAAAATAAATAAATAAATGTAAAACAAAATTAAAAAAAAATGGAAATCTGAGCAGTGTTCAAGGGTGTGCGAGAGATTATGTGCACTACATTGGTAGAATGAATAGTACTGCTTCAAGATTTATGCTTTTCACAGATTTGGAGAATTTTCAAATTTTCCTTGTAAACTTGGGCAAAGTGAAAAGCTGTGGAATCAGCAAAATCTGATCACTTGTCTTTGTTATTGGCTACTGATTTTCTCACATAGAAAACCTATCCAATAAGAAATGAGAGCAACTCAGTACAACTTTTCATCATTTTTAAGTGCTAAAAAGCCACTACTTAATAGATCGGTTCTAGATAGCAAATAAGATTGGTAGAAATTTCTAAACAACTATAAAACTCTTTCTTGCTAAGACCATAATGGCCCTCATAATTTTTCTTAATTTGATAACCTATAGGGCCAAAATTGAATATTTGCATTCCAAATAATTAATTATTTGCCATCCTACATTTGGTATTACCTTTATTTCAACTTGTAAAAATGTGCTACATTCTAATGAACTTTCAGTTTTGGAGGAAGCTGTATTCGGGTATTGTGTTCTCTACTTTTTGAGACCATCTCTATTCTACTTCATCTTGACCTGGCGTTAATATGAGTTATAATCATGGGGACCTTTATAAGAAAGAAGATTTTGTGATCTGTGTATGGGCAGAAAGAGCAGTAGATCATTTGCAGTGTGGCCATACGTCTTTATTTGTCCTGGGGAGGTTCAGGTGCTCTTGTATAATTAATGATAATTATCAATATAAACTCTTATATTTATTAATTATAGATATTAACCGCTTTGTCTTTCAAAGGATCTCTACTTGGAATGTAAATTACATGACCATCCTGATTTGAAAGCAACTGAAAGCTTGGTCTCAGCAGCCAATATGCCTGGTTAATTTCCTAGATCTGTCTAACCTGTAGCACACTGTAGCAATGTCTCCCGATTCTTCTTCCTGTCCGAACCCTGCTACAGTGCAAACATGGTTCCCTGGAGGGACTAAAATCTAGAATAGGTATAAGTGAGTTACCCAGTGAAGAGACCTGGGGAATCTTGAAGCCTTGTATGAGATGTCATAGAAGAAAGAAAAGGCTCATGATAGTGAGCAGTGTGTAGAGTTTAATTAACTGTGGCACGCAGTAGGGCTAAATAAATATTTGAATCTGGTAACCGTGTGGATGTAAACGAAAGGAAAATGAGAGAGGAGTTGGAGCTGGAGTACTAATCATACTGGGTTTGACTCAATGGGGGTTAGTAGGTTGGCTAGAGTGCAGAGACGTGCCCCAGTTCCTGTGTGCTGTAGGACCTAGTGTGCTTGGTGGAGAGACATTAAGTTCACAGAAATGCTATAAATGTAGTAGAATACCACATTCATTCTTGAGATAAGGTTTTGCCAAGGTACAGGGATGAGAGCAGGAAGCAGAAGGGTGGAAAAAAGAACTAATCATAACTTCAGGGATGAGGATGTGCTTCATTCGCTGTTTTGTGTCTCGGTTCTTGATTTAAATGGAGTGTATTTATTAGGTTGATTTCATGTTTTCACTCACTGGATTTCTCTTCTGTTGTTGTTTTCAGGAGCTGGTGGGGAGTAATCCTCCACAAAGAAATTGGAAGGGAATAGCGATTGCACTCCTTGTGATTCTGGTCATCTGCTCCTTGATCGTCACCTCGGTCATACTGCTGACACCAGGTACTTATATTTATTCTTGGAAAAGCAAGTCACTGTAAGGGAGAAAGTGCATAGTTTTGCTTTGCAAATTTTTTCTAAGTAACTACCTATTACATAATTTATTTTTCCCAGGTTCTAATTCTCATTGTGTCATTTTGTTAAATGATGCAATATGTTTCAATGAAAAAATCCATTTTGGATGCTTTGAATTTATTTATATAATTGTTGACTAGGTAGAAATACTTGGCATATATTAAAATTCATAATTCTTATTCATGCTTCTTGAGCTTAAAGACAGTGGCATTATAAATGTAGTCATTCTATAAATCTCATGGAATTCATGGCTACTATATCAAGGATGAATGTTAAAAATTATTAAAACGACGTATGTTGGGCGCCTGGGTGGCTTGGTCGGTTAAGCGTCCGACTTTGGCTCAGGTCATGATCTCACGGCCCGTGAGTTCGAGCCCCGCGTCGGGCTCTGTGCTGACCGCTCAGGGCCTGCAGCCTGTTTCAGATTCTGTGTCTCCCTCTCTCTCTGCCCCTCCCCTGTTCATGCTCTGTCTCTCTCTGTCTCAAAAACAAATAAACGTTGAAAAAAAAAATTAAAGAAAAAAAACTGACGTATGTTAAGTGTGAACTAAGGACCAAGTTACTTATTTGGTACTATTCGCGAAATAACAAAAGTAGAAGAAAGAGTCAGAACTCTCTCAGGAAGGAAAAAAACACACAAAAATCTGTAGCAAAAACCTACCACAAAAATGTGCATACATCTGCCCCAATTAATGCCTCAAAAATAAGGGCTGTGGGAGCTTGGAGGAGAGAGAGATCTTTTGTGAGGAAGTTCAGGAAGAAGGCGATATTTGAAGAGGGTGGTAATGAAGGGTGAGGTTCAGGAAGGAAGGAAGACTTTCTCTGTAAGGTAACCACACAGCAGTTGTAAGAAACCATGTGGCCACATTCTCATTGTCATATCAGCTTCCTAGTTGTGAGAACAAAAACCACAGCTCTAATCCTCAACAAATAAACTGCACAAGTATTAGGCCTTAAGGTAGGAAGAGAAGTAGATACATTGAAATGTAGAAATGAATAGATAGGCAGATAGATAGATGGGTAGATACATAACTTTTACATTGTTGCAAGAGGCGCAAGTAAACTACCATGTACATTTAAACCATGCCAAATCTTAAATGAAAACCGTAAAGTAATCTGTACCCTGAAACGAAAACTAGGTAAAGATACCACAGGAAAATTATAACCAATGTCCCTTATGAATACAGATGCAAAAGTCTCAATAGAATTCTAGCCAACTGAATCCAGCCCCATATAAAAAGGAGTGTGTACCATCCCCAAATGTGATTTATCCCAGGAAGGAAAATTTGATTTAATGTATGAAAATCAGTGCAATACATACATATTAATAGAATAAAGGGGGAGGGAATCCACATGATTGCCTCAGAAGATACAGAGCAGGCATCTGACAAAGTCCAAAATCCTCTCATAGAAAAACATTCAACAAGCTAGTAAAAAGAAACTTCCTCAACCTGATGAAGACCATGTATGAAAAACCCACAGCTAATATCATGCCTAATGGTGAAAGACTGAAAGCCTTTCCTTAAGATCAGGAACAGACAGGATGTTCAGTCTCCCCATTCCTACTGAATGTTGTAGTGGAGATTCTAGCCAAGGTAATGCAAGTGGAAAAGAAATCCAGATAGGAAAGAAGTGAACTATCTCCATTCACAGAGGACATGAATTTGTGTATAGAAAATCTTAAGAGGCTCCTGGGCGGCTCAATCAGTTAAATATCTGACTCTTGATTTCGGCTCAGGTCATGATCCCATGGTTGGTGAGTTTAAGCCCCACATCGGGTTCTGCACTGACAGCACAGAGCCCACTTGGAATTCTCTCTCTCCCTCTCTCTTGGCCCTCCCTGGCTTGCTGTCTCTATCTTTCTCTCTCTCTCTGTCTCTCTGTCTCTCAAAAACGCTAATTAATTAATTAATTAAAAAAAAAAAAAGAAAATGGTTCCAGCTGCCATCGTTTCAAAAAGAATAAAATACTTCGGAATAGGTTTAACAAAAGATGTACAGGCTTGTGCACTGAAAATGGGAAAACATAAGTGAAAGAAATTAAAGAAAACCTAAGTAAATGGAAAGATACCCAATGTTTATGGATTAAAAGATCTAATATTGGTAACATGGCAATACTTCCCAAATAGATTTACAGATTCAATCAGATCTTTGTCAAAATCCCAATTGCCTTTACTGGAGAAATAGACAAGCTGATTCTAAAATTCATATGAAAACGCAAGGGACTCAGAATGGCCAAAACAACCTTGAAAAAGAACAGCTAAGGTATTTTTACTTCCTGATTTTAAAACTTACTCTAAAGCTACAGTAATGAAAACATTGTGATAGCAGCATAAGTGTAGACATATAGACTAATGGAATAGAATTGAGGGCTCAGAAATAAACCCATACATCTACGGTCAACTGATTTTTGACAAAGGTGCCAAGATCATTCGATGGAGAAAGAATAGTCTTTTCAACCCATAATGTTTGCAGAACTATGGGGCACCTGGGTGCTTCAGTCAGTTGAGCGTCCAACTTCGGCTCAGGTCATGATCTTGTGGTTCTTGACTTCGAGCCCCACGCTGGGCTGTGTGCTAACAGCTCGGAGCCTGGAAACCCACTTCGGATTCTGTGTCTCCCTCTCTCTCTCCCCTCCCCTGCTCACATTCTGTCTCTCTCTCTCTCTCTCAAAAAATGAATAAACTTTAAAAAATTTTAAAAAAATAATAATGCTTGCAAAACTGAATATCCACATGCAAAAGAGCAAAGTTGGAGCCCTGCCTCACACCACATACAAAAATCAACCCAGTGTGGATCAACAACCTACTATAAGAGCTGAAACTATAAAATTCTTTGAGAACTTTTTAATGTTGTTATTTATTTTTGAGAGAGAGAGAGAGAGACAGTGCTAGTAGGGGAGGGGCAGAGAGATAGGGAGACACAGAATCTGCAGCAGGCTCCAGGCTCCAAGCTGGAAAGTATAAAATTCTTGAGGAAAACTTGGGAGCATATTTTTATAAACTTGGATTTATGACACCAAAAGCATAAGCAGCCAAAGAAAAAAATAGGTAAATTGGACTTCGTCAAACTTAAAAATGTTTGACATCAGTAGACACTATCAAGAAAGTGAAAAGACAGCCCATAGAATGTGAGAAAATATTTGCAAGTCATATGTTCAGTAAGGGTCTAATGTCCAGATTATATAAAGAATCATTATAACTCAAAACAAAAGAGAAATAATTTAATTAAAAACAACCAGAGGATTTCAAAAACATTTATCCAGAGAAATATAAATGGCCAATAAGTATAAAAAAAGATGCTCAGTGGGGCACCTGGGAGGCTCAGTCGGTTGAGCACCCGACTTCAGCCTCAGGTCATGATCTCACGGTTTGTGAGTTCGAGCCCCACATCAGGCTCTGTGCTGACAGCTAGGAACCTGGAGCCTGCTTCGGATTCTGTGTCTCACTTTCTCTCTCTGCCCCTCCCCCGCTCATGCTTTGTCTCTCTCTCTGTCAAAAGTCAATAAATATTTTAAAAAGTTTAAAAAAAAAAAGACGCTCAACTCGTTAGTCATCAAAGAAATGCAAATCAGACTCACAGTATACCACTTTACACCCACTAGGATGGCTATAAAAAGAAAAAAAAAGGAAAATAACAGGTATTGGTAAGGATGTGGAAAAATTGGAAACTTCAATTCCAAGTAGGAATGTGAAATTGTATAGTCTCTGTGGAAAACTAGTAGTTCCTCAAAAAGTTAAACATAGAGTTAGTGTATGACTGACTGAGTGATTCCACTCCCAGGAGTGTACCCAAGAAAACTGAAAGCATATGTTCATGTAGAAACTTTCACATGGATGTCCATAGCACCAGTATCCCTAAAAGCCAAAAGGGTGGAAACAACCCAGTGTTCATCACCTAATAAATAGATAAACAAGTATGGACAAATGTGATATGTCCATACAGTGGAATATTATTCAGCCATAAAGAATGACTTACTGATGTATGCTACAACATGGGCAAAATTTGAAGACATTATGCTAAGTGAAAGAAGTTAGACACAAAAGGCCACATATTGTGTGATCCCAGAATGGGCGAATCCATAGAAGTAGAGGTAGATTAGTGGTTTGCCAGAGGCTGAGGCTGGAGACAGTAAGAAGTAACTGCTAATAAGTGTGAAATTTCTTTTTTTTTTTAATGATAGATTTTTAGAGAAGTTTCCTAATTGAGAGGAAACCATAGAGATTTCCCCATATACCCTCTATCCCTGCACGTGGATAGCCCCCTTAGTTCTCAGCATCCCTACCAGATGGTACATTTGATACAATTGATGAGCCCACACGGATGCATCATGGGATTTCTTTTGGGGGTGATGCAGATATTCTGGAATTTGATAGTGGTGATGGACTCACAACTCTGTTCATACATTAAAAACTACTGAGCCGTGGGGCGCCTGGGTGGCTCAGTCGGTTAAGCGTCCAACTTCGGCTCAGGTCACGATCTTGCGGTCCGTGAGTTCGAGCCCCGCGTCGGGCTGTGGGCTGATGGCTCAGAGCCTGGAGCCTGCTTCTGATTCTGTGTCTCCCTCTCTCTCTGCCCCTCCCCCGTTCATGCTCTGTCTCTCTCTGTCTCAAAAATAAATAAAAGGTTAAAAAAAATTTAAAAAAACTACAGAGCCGCACACATCAAAAAGCAGAACTTTATAGTAAGTGAATTTTATCTCACTTGAGCTGTTCGTTGAAATGATGGTGGAAAAATTATTTTAAAAACACTGGTGTCCTGTGGCCACATATATACTAAAGTACCATGAAAACTTGCCTACCATTGAAGAGGTTCAGGTAGCAATTCTGGAAAGGAGAGTGTTGCTCTCTCCTCGAACGTGCTTTATGGGCACACCAGAGTTGCCTGGGGCACCAGGACTCAGGATTCAATATGGTGCATCTGATTGATCAGGAAAAAGTTGATTCAATCACTGAAATCTGAGTAAGGAGAGGGTTAGTAAAGACAACAGCCCTCGTTCTGTTTTGTGATTGGCTGATGATGATTCACCTTAGCTGGGGACTTCAGCAACCACGTATTTTTAGTTCTTGTGGAGGAAATCAGGTCTCTCTGAGCATTTGTGGAGGGCGTATTCATGCCTTTGCTTTTCCTTGAGCAGAACTGTCCTTTATGTGAGAAAATGATTATTGAGCGGCTGATTCTGTGTTGGCCCAGCCCTGGCTTTGGGACTTAGAAAGCAGCAGTGTTTTGGGTAGTTTCAATTGCATCTGCCCTCCTAAGGCACACACGAGTGTTCACGTCACCCAGAGTCTAAGGGCTCCTGCAATCGTCACTTCAGAGTGAAATACCAGGGCGGCCTGGAGCTCCTTTCTCACCAATGGTCCAGCCACGAGGCTGGGTAGTAAATGTCCTGACTGAATAAGTTACGAACCGGTCCTGGAAGCCTTCTCTCCTTGCGCCCATGCAATGCCACACGGAGGACTGTCCCTCAGTCTTCTCCGCTGCACAGGGCAGGGTGTCCCCTTCTCTCAAATGCAGCCGCTGACCCTGAGCATCGTTGACATTCAGCTTTTGTGCATCAGCAATAGAGACCAGCGTCACTGTAAACTGTTACCTCTTTGCACGCTGGAGGCCAGTTGTCAGGGGCAACAACAATGAGCGAGAGGCATCTGCTGGTGGGGAGGCTGTAGTGAATCCCCGAATTCCAGAAAAGGCTTTGAAGAGCAGAATTTCTTTTATTCTTCTGTCGAAGTAACAATGTGGCAAAGCCGGGACTAACCCTTCGGTTCTCTTGGGCTTCCATAGCTAGCATGTCTTTTTCCAAGTCGTGGTGCTCAGGGATTGTGTGTTCTGTGGTTAGGATGATCAGCCATGCCCGTTCAATAGCATCCTGTTCCCTTCTGTCACGGGCTTTGTGCATCCACTGTCCTGGGCTGCAGCACTGGCTTTTGTGTTGACTGTCAAAATTCCGTCAAGTGGAAGAGAATGCCAAATCCCTTAACCTGTCCCTATCTCCGGAGCTTTCTCAAACTCACGAACACACAGAGCATCCTCGCGTTAACCAATGGTGCATGCTCACTGGTCAGACACTAACGATTCCCCTCTTGGGGGCTGAGAGCATTGAGCTCACTGTTGGGTAAAATGGGAGAAAGGGAGACACAATTGCTCCTCATGAGAGCTTAGCGTCCACTGAAAAAGACAGAAGGAACGCCCATCAGGAGAATGCCCCACTAGTGCAATGCGGAAGCAAAAACAGAACAGAAATCCTGGGCAGGGCTTGGGTAAGGCCAGTTGAATTATGCCTATCACTGAGTCATTGACCTAGAAGACTGTGCACACAATTCAGTGCAGCAGTGGCTTCCGGTGGGTGAGGGACGAAGTGTAGTCTTGACGAGAGGAGAGTCCTCGTGATGATAACACCCTGCACATATTTGGGTCATCTTGGGTGTGTTCCCACCCAGCCTTGCCTCCATTTTGGTAGGCTTACTTAGAAATTGCAGTATGTACTTAAAAAAATAAATAACCTTTTTCATGGACTACTTGTTTCTAGTCTTCTGGTTTGTTGAAACTCAGATTACAGCACTTGCTTTCTACCTGCCCCCCAAATCCATTCTGAACTCATTGGACTTAGCCTTTGGGTAGAAATGTTCCCACGTACACGTGGGTCCCCTTTCCAGCTTGGTAGGAGGAGTTGCGGTGGAGGCCGTGTTCTGGCCCGGGATCTTGAAGGGGCTCCTGGTAATCATTCTGAATGACAAGTACCTTGTTCTGTAATGCAGACTAATTACCTCCAGTTATACACAATTTATGTTTTAAAAATCAAATTAAAAGTGTTTAAGGCAATCTTACTTCCAAAGGGACGAGCCAAATGAGAATGTGTCCTTTTCAATTTTGTCATTCATTTCTCCCTTGCTAGCCTGTGCTCTTTTCTAAATTCCTCTTTGGCGTAATAGGCTCAAAGTTACCTTTTTTGTTTAAATTTTATTTTCAGATATTAAATACATGTCTACGCTAGGTCACACAAGGTGTATGCCTTTTTTGGTAGCTACACATCTTGCATTACGATGACAAAGACTCTGACATTCTGCAATGCCACCATTACTGTTGTGGGAGCTGAAAAATCCAGCAGGATCACGTTGGCATTAAAAGAGCCCAGACATTTGACCTTACGGATTTTCACATTGGAGAATGAGGACAATAGTTTCTGATGGAAAACACCAGAATGCTTTCAGGTGGCGTGTAACTGAAAAGCCTTGGGTATTTGAAAGTCACAGTGATGGTAGACTTTGGGCTGAGGCCAAGCAGAGGTTATCAGAATATGAGACTCACTAGTCTTTTCGGCGGGAGCATAACATAGAGAGGGTTTTTGTGGAGTTGAAATTTCATGGTTTACATCCAATGTGTGTAACTGCTTTGCTAACCCTCAGCTTATCTTTTTTTAGTTTTCAATTGGACCCACTAGGCTTTACTGAGAGGGAGTGAAATCTAGCAAACTGGCCATCACGGCTCATAAATTGGAATCTCCTATAGGACAGAGTAGGTTTGGGCAAGTCAGACACTTGTCATGTGTTCTGAATGTATACCAGAGTCAAAATAAAATGAAACGACTTTGTGTGGAAAAAAAACTATATTCAGATTAACATTTGAGAGAGCCCCTCGGCTTCAGCGTTGTAGCTGCTAGTTAACAAAAGTTCTGTAATAAAATTTCCACCGAATTTTAAAACTGGATTTTTTTAGGGCACTTTTGGATTCACAGCAAGACTCAGAGCAAGTACAGATTTTCCCAGACCCCCTCTGCCCCCAGGCCTGCACATCCTGCCCCATTATCAACATCCCCACCGACTGTACATTTTTACAGCTGATGAGCCTGCACTGACCCATCATTATCACTCAAAGTCCGTAGTTTACATTAATGTGACTCTTGGTGTTATGCGTTCCATGGACTTGGACAGAGGTTTCTCCCATGACAGTGTCATACAAAAGAGTTGCCTTGCCCTAAAAATCCTCCGACGTCTGTCTTTTCATCCTTCCCTCCCTCATAACCCCTGGCAATGATCTTTTTACAGACTCTGTGGTATTGCTTTTCCAGGATATCATATAGTCGGAACCATATGGGATGAAGCCGTCCTTTACTTGGAAGTATGCTTTTAAGGTTCTCCCCTGTCTCTTCATGGCTTGACAGCTCATTTCTTTGTAGTGCTAAATAATATTCCATTCTCTGGATGCATCACAGACTAATTATCCATTCACCTGCTGAAGGACATTTTAGTTGCTTCCACGTGTTGGAGTTATGAACAGGGCCGCTGTAAACATTCAGGTGCCGATTTTTATGTATGTGGACATACATTTGCCACCCCGTGTGGGTGAACACCAAAGAGTATGATTGCTGGCCTGTATGGTACAGGTATCTTTTGTTTTGTAAGAAACTGCCAGACTGTCTTCCAAAGAGGCCGCCCCATTTGGTGTCATCAGTGTCCTGGATTTTGGCCTTTCTGATAGGTGTGTAGTGTGTGAAAGCTTATCTTTTTAAAAATTCTGGAACAATTGATTTTTAAACATTTATTTATGTATTTAAATTTTTTTTAACGTTTAGTTTTGAGAGAGAGAGACAAACAGAGTGCAAGCAGGGGAGGGGCAGAGAGAGAGGGAGACACAGAATCGGAAACAGGTTCCAGGCTCTGAGCCGAGCTGTCTGCGCAGAACCCGATGTGGGGCTGAACCCATGAATCGTGAGATCATGACCTGAGTCGAAGTTGGATACTTAATTGAGCCACCCAGGTGCCCCTCAAATGTTTATTTAAAATACATTTAGAATATTATATTGTTTAATGAATTTTCAAACTGAACAGCCTCCTGTAGCCAGTATCCAGAATGTAACCAGCATCCCAAAAGCCCCCACTCATGCTTTCTCATCACTAATCCTCCCAAAGGTAACCCAATTTCTAACATCGTAGAAGGGTTTTGCATGCTCTTATAAGTTTTGAATTTACAATATTAAAATAATCATTTAGGATGTATTCTTTTACAACTGGTTCTTTTGTTCAGTATAATGTTTGTGAGACTCATCATTGTATTTTAAGATGGATTGATGCTCAATTTTTCATCTATACATAATCTATATATAATCCCTCCAACAATCACAAAGTAGCTTAACAATAATTTAATAACTTATGTATGTATCGTAACAAGTAACGTACATCTTATTGTTTCTTATAGATTGTTATAGAAATAGGTGGTCCAGGGGTGCCCGGGTGGCTCAGGTGGTTAAGCGTCCAACTTCAGCTCAGGTCATGATCTCACGGTTTGTGGGTTTGAGCCCCACATCAGTCTCTGTGCTGACAGCTTGGAGTCTGGAGCCTGCTTTGGATTCTGTGTCTCCCTCTCTCTCTGTTCCTCCCCTGCTCGTACTCTGTCTCTCTGTCTCTCTTTCTCTCAAAAACAAAAATATTAAAAATTAAAAAAAAATAGGTAGTTTGGTCATGTCTTCTAGGCATTTTCTTTCCTTTTTTTTAAGTTTATTTATTTATTTTGAGAGAAAGAGAGAGGACACCAGAAGAGGTAGAGAGAGAAGGGAGAGAGAACCCCAAGCAGGCTTCGCACTGTCAGCACAGAGCCCAGTGTGGGGCTTGAACTCGCAAACCATGAGATCAAAACGTGAGCCAAAATCAAGAGTCAGATGCTTAACCAACTGAGCCACTCAGGCGCCCCATCCAGGCATTTTCTCTTTTCTCCTTCCTGTATTCAACTCATCCCCCAAATCTAGTCTTGTCAGAGCTCATCTGTTGTGTGTGACTACGACCAAGTGTCCTGTCATAGGACACCCAAGTTATGTGATCTAGTATCCTTCACTCGCACTTGGGCATCTGTAGTTCTGTTTCTAGATTCCTCTGTGTCTGTTCGCACCCACCTGCCAGCTGGCTGATTGGGAGAACAGTGTCTGCTCTGCTCATGAAACAGATACTTGTTTTTGCTGCTGCTGCTGTGCTGCTGTCCTTTCGGATTAAAGATAATCTGTTAATGTCAAGCGAAACTAAGTTCTCTACTGGGATAGTGCAGATAATATTTATTATGACAGCCCAGAGTATAGGAGAGATCGGGGAGGGCAGGAAGCATTCGTGGAAGATTTTTTGGAAGATGGGGAACTTGAAAGACGGGTACAATAGAAATGATGGTAATCTAAGAAGGGAGGTCCCCACGAGCCATAATAAGCCTGCTGGGAATCTCTCTGGACAGAGGGTGTCTGGCTTGGAAGCCATGGAGGGACATAAGGAATGTCAAGAGTTAGGCTGAAGGGGTGGGGTGGTGGCAAATTGGGAGGGTCTGGAAGTCCAGGCTCTGGGTTTGTGATTATACTCTAACGGCTTCTGTCATCTGTAACAACTTATACGTTGTACCTGTTTTCAGAATCTGATAAAACCATAAATTATCTTATCATTGGGAAGGGGTGTATAGGTACTCATAAACATTTGGATGCACCGCAGGAAGCTCATGTACCAGGTCAGCCCGTCCATGGGCCACGTTGGGATCAGCCTGAGCGTTTATCCAGAACCCAGAAGTTACAGTGTATCTCAGTACTTCTGTCCCCAACAGAATATCTAACTAAAATAATTCAAACCGTAGGTATTGTACTGTTTCATAAAAGAGGTCTAGGAATGGCCAGTCCCAGGATGGCTCCCTGGCTCAGAGATCTCTGCTGCTAGTGTGAGTGTGCTGGTGGAGTGACCACAGCGGCTTCTCACAACACATCTCCTACCATCACAGGAAAGAAGGGAAAATCCCAGAACGTGCCTCATGCACTTCTGTCTTTTTCTTTTTTTTAAAAAAATTTTTTTTTAAGGTTTATTTATTTTTGAGACAGAGAGAGACAGAGTATGAACGGGGGAGGGTCAGAGAGAGAGGGAGACACAGAATCTGAAACAGGCTCCAGGCTCCGAGCCATCAGCACAGATGCCTGACGCGGGGCTTGAACTCATGAACCGCGAGATCATGACCTGAGCTGAAGTCGGACACTTAACCGACTGGGCCACCCAGGCGCCCCAACACTTCTGTCTTTTTCTGCAACCATCCAGGAGACAGCTTAGTTGCCATAAGTGTATTACATGGCCTTTGGCCTCCCTTAGCTGGAAGAGGTTTGGGGAAGCAAGTATTCCTAAGACCTGGAAGGATACAGTGGTTCCCGGGAAGGCAGACCCTTGTCTGCCACCACAGGACCCACTGACTTATGAAATATTTGACGAATGCAGTCTGCATCCCTTGAACTTGAACAGTGAGTTTGAACCATTCTTTAAAGGGAAACAAATCTGGGGTGCCTGGGTGGCTTAGTCAGTTAAGCGTCCGACTTCGGCTCAGGTCATGATCTCACAGTTTGTGGGTTCGAGCCCCACATCAGGCTCTGTGCTGTCAGCTCAGAGCCTGGAGCCTGCTTCGGATTCTGTGTCTCTGGCTCTCTCTGCCCCTCCCCCACTTGTGCTCTGTCTCTCAAAAATAAATAAATGTAAAAAAAATTTTTTTTAATGGAAACAAATCTTAAAAGAGGGCGTTCTGACAGATTCTTATAAAAGAGCAAAGTCATTTACCCTGCTACTAACCTTATAGTTAGTGGCAGGGTTCCGAAATCCTGAGAAGTAGGTCCCTGGGAGAATCTTAACAGCCTCTACTTTGACTTTTCATCATCAGCTAGCTGTAGGATTGTGAAGTGCATCTTGCTTATTTATTGAATCCTTGCACTAAAGACCCATTTATCTAAGGGATGGCAATAGATTATTATTCACGCTTGTGTTAAAACTCTAAGGCAAATGTGCCTGCACATTTATCCATAAACGGGCACTTTTCTAAGCGTTGCTACATTTTGCATCCTATTTTAAAGGCACAGTTGCATACAAACAATGAAAAGGATAAGTCTTATCCTGACACTCTGGTTTTCTCTAGTCTGTTGCCTGGTTTGGATGAGAGCCTCTTGGTAAATTTCGGGTGAATTTGGGGAGCCTTCAGGACCATCTGTTACAAGGGACTGGCTAGTCTAGGAGTTGCTATTTTAGGGAAGACTTTGGCCAGCCAGGAACCAAAGGCAGCAATTTAGGAATCTTAAGTCGAGTTACCGGGTCCAGGTTAGGAACACAGAAATAGATAGGAGAATAAAGTCAGGGAACCGGAGACAAATTGCCCACAACGAAGCAGGCATTTCAGAGGACCCAGGAGGATTGAGTTCCAGGCTGCAGTGGCCTGCCTTCTCTCTGAGGCAGAACTCTTGACCTTAAACCCTGTTCGAACGAATGCTGTTTCTCACTTCACCAAAACCAGCACATACACGTGTGTATATACAGGCTTTCTCAGATGGCTATTTCATATTCCTCAAGTTCCAGATTATTTGTAAATTAATTCTGTGCTTTTAGGTAAGATATCAGAATTACCAGGAATTAGGTTAAGAGGTAGTTTCCAGAGCCTCTGATGAATCAGTCTTTTTCTCCCTTGCTTTGTCCTTATCTATCCTCTTTTTGTGTCTTTTTAAAAAAAATTCAGTAAATGTCTGATTATCGTATTTTCAGAGGATGCCTTCTGAAGTAGTGGGTTAGCTGGAAATGCAGAAAAGGCCTTGAGGGATCTGGTAGGTGAGACAAAGGCTCCCTGAAGGTTCCGTGTGTGTCCTAATCCCTGGAAGCTGGGAACGTTACCTTATATGGCAGAAAGGGTGCAGAGGTGGTTACCTTAGGCATCCTGAGATGAGGGGGGCGGGGTTTCCTCCATTGTCCACAGGTCCTAAATGTAACCACATGTATCTGTGTGAGAAGGAGGCAGAGAGGATTTGACACAGACAGAGAGGAGACAGCAGCGGGACCAGGGAGGCGGGGACTGCAGTGATGTGGTCAGGAGGCGGGGAGCGCCCACAGTCACCAGCAGAGTCAGAGAAGAGATGCGCCCCCCAGAGCTCCGCACAAGTGTGCCCTGCCACCAGGCACCTTGCTTTGGGTCCAGGGACACTGACTGCAGACTTCTGGCCTCCACAGCAGAGAAAGAACAGTCGTCCGCCGTGCTGAGCCACCACATGCGTGGTGCTTTGTTACAGCAGCCACGGGAAAGTGACACAAAGGGAAATAGATGCTTTTGCCATTCTTGCAAAATTCTTACAGGCAGGCACCATGGAGGGTAAGAGCGAGGAGGAGGTGTGCTGGACCCTCGGGGGGCCACGGTGGTGGTGACCCCCTTCCCCCGGTTCAAGGAGACTCCTGCCCGCCTCCCCACCTCTCCTGACAACTCCTCTCAGCTTCAGACTTCGGTTCTGCATCCTCTCTGCCACCAGAGAAGGAACTGAAATGCATTCACATCTGGGGACATATATTGCAGTTTTTAAAATGTAGAGAGGAAAGGACAACACCCATCCCCTGCATTGGCTTAACTGATGTCTATTATCTTACTTACATGCATGACACAGATGCGAGTTCCACTTACAGCTCCCGTACAATTGACAGGAGCCAAGTTAAATACAGATCAATCAGTGAAGCCAATAAAATTCAAGTAGCAAAACTATATTCCGTGTGGCAGGTGATGAGGATTTCTGGAATAGTGTGCCTCCAAATGTGTCTATGGCATTTTGCTCCTGGGACATGGGCCCTTGGGGTCCCCCAGCTGTCCTCTAGCCGCACCGGTGAGGGCTCGCTCCAGCCACCGTCTCTCTGTCGGGAGCACTGCACATCTTTGCTCACAGGGCAAACTGTACCGCCATCTGGGAAGGTTAAATTAGCCGGCCGTGGGGTTGGTGCATCGTGAAGACGCACGCGAGCGCCGACGCTGGGTTCAGGTGTGAGTGGATGCTTATGATCAGATTGTGACTTCATTAATGATTAAGAAAAAATGGATGGTGGAGAAGCTAGTAAATGCTCAACCGAAATCAAACTAATAATAATATTCTTTTTTGGACTCTCAATTCTACAACCAGTCTCTAGAGACCGTTCATTACATTTTACCAATTCGGATTTTAGTGTTTCTGATGTTTATTCCTGTGATTCTTTTTTTTAAGTTTATGTATTTTGTTTTTTGAGAGAGAGAGAGAGAGAGAGAGAGAGAGAGAACGAGCAGGGGAGGGGCAGAGAGAGAGAGAGAGAAGGAGGGAGAGAACCCCAAGCAGGCTCCGCACTCACAGCACAGAGTCCAACGCGGGGCTTGAACTCACAAACTGTGAGATCATGCCCTGAGCTGAAACCAAGAGTCGGACACTCAACCGACTGAGCCACCCGGACACCCTATTCCTGTGATTCTTGGCTGTGTGCTTATCTATCTATATTGACAGATGACTCCTGGTAAAGTGAAGAACGTCGCTCACTTACGTGCCTCCCGCCTCCTCTCTTCACTCTGTTGTGAGACCTTTGAGGTTATTTTTAAGTCCTTTATAAGGTTCTTTCATAAATTCATATGAAAACGTCTTTCTGGGGGCGCCTGGGTGGCTCAGTCGGTTAAGCGGCTGACTTCGGCTCAGGTCATGATCTCGTGGTCCGTGGGTTCGAGCCCCGCATCGGGCTCTGTGCTGACAGCTCAGAGCCTGGAACCTGTTTCAGATTCTGTGTCTCCCTCTCTCTGACCCTCCCCCGTTCATGCTCTGTCTCTCTCTGTCTCAAAAATAAATGTTAAAAAAAAAATTTTTTTTAAAGAAAACGTCTTTCTGTATATGTGTCTTATTCCTCTGACCTTAAGTGGAATGTCTTGACCTCTCACTGGCTGAGCTGGGGAAGTTTGCACACCTGACCACCCCCTCCCCGGCCACCCGGGCACCTTCTGTTCTTCCTCTCAGCTTTGGGCAATGTTTGCAGCCTCCTTTCTCACGTTACTAAATCTCCACCAAACAATAACAAGTTTATTGGAAAATGGAACACTCACTGAAAACATCCACGGTTTGTCTGGAGGCATTGAGGCCAAGTGAGCTCTCATTCCTCCAAACCCATCAGTAGCTACAATTTACCTTACTGCTACTTGGACCTTGACTTTCTTAAACAAACCAGTTTCTTGGCAATTCTAATGGATTATTTCTATTTGAAAGGAACAAGTCAAACTCTTCTTATTGAAGACAAAATGAATGCCTATATAGGATGTGCTCGTCAAACAAACGGGTCGGTTTAGAAAGGTTGCAGAATGGGGCACCTGGGTGGCTCAGTGGGTTGAGCGTCTGATTCTTGGTCTCAGCTCAGGTCACAATCTCATGGTTCATGGGTTCAATCAAGCCCTGCGTCAGGTTCTGTGCTGACAGTGTGGAGCCTGTTTGGGATTCTCTCTTTCTCCCTTTCTCTCTGCCCCTCCCACATGCATTCTCTTCCTCCCTCCCTCCCTCTCCCTCTCCCTCTCTCTCTCTCTCAAAATAAGTGAATAAACTTTTTAAAAAAGAAAGAAAGGGTACAGAATACCAGATCTATAAATGCTGTGTTTTTGTGTACTAGCAACAAAAAGTTGGAAGTTAAAATTTTGAAAATATCAGTTGTGTTAGCAGGCTGAGGCTGACATAATAAAGTACCACACACCAAGTAGCTTAAACAACAGAAATTTATTTTCTCATAGTTCTCGAGTCTTTAAGCCCAAGACCAAATGCCAGCAGAGTTGGTTTCTAGGGAGACCTCTCTTTCTGGCTGGCAGAATTTCTCACTATATCTCACATTGCTTTTTGTCTGCATACAGAGAGACAGAGAGAGAGAGAGAGAGGGAGGGAGAGAGACCTCCGCTGTCTATTCCCCTTTCCTTACAAGGATTCTGATCCTGTTGAAATAGAGCCCCATCTTTATGATCTCATCTAACTTTAATGACTCTTTTGGGGCTCTATCTCCAGGTATAGTCACATTGGGGGTTAAAGATTCAGCATATGAATGGGAGAGGGGTGCCATTCAGTCCATAACCAGTACTCATGGATATCGTTAGGGACCATTATTTTGCGTATACAGTCTGACCTCCAGCCCTTAAAGATTCACATCCATCCCACATACAAAGCACGTTCTCTCCACCCTAAGGTCTGCAGAAGAAGGTCTGCAGAAGTCCCATGCTTACAACATCAACTCAAGTTCCAAAGTCTCATCAGCTCCAAAGTCCCAAATATCATCATCCAAGCCACCTCAACGAGTTACGCTAAGACTCCGGGCGTGATCCATACTGCAACCTGTAGACATGTTCCCTGGTTCAAATTTCATCATTCTAAGTTGTTGATCGTGAAGCATGACTACATTTCTTCCTTCATTATGATAAGCATCCCAAGGGAGTAGGAGTATCATCTCCAGTAGATAGCATCGATCGCACTTCTTTGCAAGAGAAGGAAAAGTCTAACCGGAACTGTTGATTCCAGCAGCTACTAGTGCCCGACGCAGAGCACCCGCTCAGCTAACATGCTGGCTGCTTGTGTTTTCGTAGTCTTTTCCTTGTCCTAAGCAGCTGTCCACATTGGGTTCATCAGTAATGAAACAAGCAGCAGGAATTTGCCGTGAAGCAACAGCTGTATCATTGGAACTTGGGAGGTAATGGCTCAGAGTTTGAAACACGGACAGGATTCCCTCACGTTCTTCTGATGTGTGTATGAAAGCAAACAACTATTATCATCTTCTATAGAAATAACATGCACGTGTTCACAGTGACTTATTCTAAACACCCAGGGTACTTTGACTCTGTGCTCAGGTTGAGATCTGCCTCCTCCGAGGAGCTGTGTCCGGCCGTCCACAGTCTTTGTCTCCTTGGAGTTTGAAAACCCTACACGCGACACCTGCCACATCACACATCGCCGTGGGCCGTTGTTGTTGTGCTTCTTGTTGTTCTGATATGGAGGCTACGTTTTTTCAATGAAGGAAATACGTCCATAAGAATGGCTTTGTAAACTCTTCCTTTATTTATGGATTTTTTTTTTTTAACCTGGAGAACATAGTGTTTTCTCATTAGCATTACCTGCCTGAGGTTTTCTGTATTTTATAATTTAATTAGCATCCCGCTTCTGGAATAGGTGTACATAAGCCGGAATCTGTGAATAATGTCAGTGTTCACATTTCCCTGCAAATGTGGTTAATGCAGCTTGGCTAACTCCCCACACATCTTCAGAGAAGCCGTGTAACCACTCAGTAGCTCAGGTCTGCCTTCTGTAACATGGCTTTCCTTCCTCCTCTTTCTTAAAGGATCAAGAGTGAAAACCATCAGTGTCCTCCCCAGACTGCCAAGCATTTTTCGAGTGGTTAGTTATTCCAGTTTCTAACACAAGCAGAAGGAACAAGAGACTCTGACTAATCGCATAGATTTTCTTTGTTCCTAAATTGGGTTTGTCAGCAGCCGACCTCTGTTTGCAGTGATTGAAAACCTCAAGAGGTTATGCTTCCCATTAATCCATTGTAGGGTGGTGGAATTTATTTCTAATTTTAAAAATCTCTAAGGAACATTCCAAAATGTTCTCCGGTAATTGTGCTGCTTAACAACATAACTGTTTAACAAGCACCAGGAAAGAAAAGGGGCCTGAGAAATTTGCATTATATTCTGACCTACATAAAGATAATAGCCTCACTACAGACTATGGCGTACCTTTGCATGCCGGTGAGCTGACTGGGATGCCCCGTGCTTTGCAAGTGCTACGTGGTCATCTGACTCTGGGGCTAAATGAAATTCATCCCCAAGTTGCCTTAGGGGTGAAAGCCAATCCGGAAGAGCCACGGGCCACTTTGTGTATCTCCATTTGCATGTTGACTTCTGGTTTAAGATGTCAGATTGAGCACAGAAATCTTTCCCTTTTGGGTTGAAACAAGTAGAGATGAGAGAAAATAAATAAAAACATAGCTGCACTCAAAAACAAGAGTGTTGTATATACCTGGAGCAGAAAGGTGTCTTCGAAAGAAGGACCAGGCAAAAACCTAAAGTACCAAGTAAGACCAAACTCCTGCCACCCTCAAGGGGCAGAGAATGACGTCCGATCCAACAGGAGGGGCTAGGATATTGGTGTTCGTGAGGGGCCAGGGATGGGACAAGTGCATCCTGCCTGAAAACTGGGTTCGTGTTCAGAGGCTCTTGAATCACATCAGCCACGTAGGGCTGCCCAGGTCCAGCCCAAATGGCCACACGGGGCCCAGACAGAGCCTCAAAGTGCCCAGGACATTGACCACAACCACACCACCAAGGGTCTCTCGTGACCCAGGACACTTGCAGGGCAGAAGCTTACTACTAAGAAATACAAGGACCCCCAGAAACTATCCCCTACAAAGCAGAACACTAGCTTAACACACACGAGAACTTAAGTCCAAAGAAATATAAATGAATAGGGCAATCAGAAAATGACATTTTAGGTTTAAAAAAAATTATCAATGTGATAGAGGAGCTTACAACTAGAAGAGTAGATGATCTTGAAAAGGAGCTGTTTAGGAATAATAGAAACTAAAATGTAATTGTTTGAAATTTTAAAAGTCAGTTGCAGGATGAAGCTCTCTAAATAATGCTAAAAACAGTAACAAGGTGGAAAAATCGAAAGGAAGAAATCATGCAAATTCCCCCAAAGAAATAAAAATGTGGAAAACACGGAGAAAACACCAGGGAGGTGGTGGTGGGACCCCACAGCTCTCACACAGGGTCCGCCCGCACCCTGGAAGGGAGGGCTAGGTTGAAGGAGAAATAGTATTAAATGAGATCATCACTACAGCCTTCCTGATAAGGAGAAAGTGATTCTTAGACTGATAACGTTATTGGGTGGTAAGCATGATTTTTAAATAAAATCCACAAGTAGACATTTTCTTTCCTTTTTTTTGTTATTTGTTATCTTATTTTTAATGTTTATTTATTTTGAGAGAGAGAGAGAGAGAGTGTGGGGGAGGGACAGAGAGGGAGACAGAGAATCCCAAGCAGGCTCCGCATTGTCAGCACAGAGCCCTGCCAGGGGCTTAATCCCAGCAACCCGGAGATCATGACCTGAGCCCAAGCCAAGAACCGGATGCTCAACCGACTGAGCCACCCAGCCTCCCCACAAGTGGACATTTTCTCGTGAAATTTCAGAATATCAAATATAATGAGAGACTCTGCCTTCGTCTCTCGATATTTCCGTCACACTGTCTCCTGCACCAGCAACAGCACACACGATTTCCTGAGAATGCCGCGTTCACTGATACCTTCATGCCCTTGCCCTCCTTCTAGCTCAAAAGTTCTTCTTTTGTGTCTTTATCTGGGCTAGCAGGCGCTTTCCTTGGGGAATTCTCTCCAGAGTTCCTCCCATTTCATTCTCCCTCCTCAGGGCCAGCCCCCCTGCTCTCAGCACTGACACTCTTGCAACATTGTGGCTCTCTGAGTTCCATAAAGTCTTCCCTTGTGATTCCTCAGGCTCAGGCTGGTTCCTGGGGCGTGACAGTCGTGCATGCTTGTCACCACCTCAAAGGATCTTTGAAATGCATCAAAGTACTACTCAGTGATTTCATTAGATAGCAGCCGAATGTGTGAACAAGCCATCAAGGTCCAGAGAGGCCAGCGGGGAGCATCGATCCCTGACAGAGTCCAGTGTCCTGGTGTCACCAGAGCAGTTTCATGGCGTACATCACAACGCCTTCACCACAAACCGTCCCTAGGTAAAAGTCATGATGTTAAAATAACCTTTTAAAAACAAAGCAATAGTGGGCACTCAGTCAGTTGGGCGTCCAACTTCCTCTCAGGTCGTGATCTTGCGGTTTGTGAATTCGAGCCCCACGTCGGGCTCTGTGCTGACAGCTCAGAGTCTGGAGCCCGCTTTGGATTCTGTGTCTCCCTCTCTCTCCGCTCCTCCCCTGCTCACGCTCTGTTTCTCTCTCTCTCTCAAAAATAAGTACACATTACAAAAATTTAAAAACAAAGCAATAGTTTTTAAAAAAGTGAAACGCATTTGTAGATTAATAGAACAGTGTTTTGTAAAAAGAGGGATTTTTCAGAAAGTGAATTATGTACCTTTTTCATCTTTTACCCAAAGTTTGTGTAAATTGCAGCCTTCTACTCTCTTCTCATGAGATGCATGGTTACTTCAAAAGGTGAGCTAGAAGCATCCTACAGTAGCAAAGGTTACTCAGATAAAGTTTAAGCTTTAATAGGACTGTTTGTTTCCTGACTATATGCTTCAGAAATTTCTATGCTTAGTTTTTGCTTTATTGTTTTAATCTTTTTTTGAAATATAGTTGACATGTACCATTGTGTAAGTTTAAAGTGTGCAACTTGTTGATTGGATACATTTATATATTGCAATATGATTGCCTTTGAAGAGTTCGCTAATACCTTTGTCAGGTCACAAAATTATGATTTATTTTTTTCAGTGGGAATAATTAAGATCTAATCCCTTAGCAATTTTTATGTTTATAATACAGGATTATTGTCTATATTCCATAAACTGTGCATTAGATCTCCAGGACCTATTCATCAACTAGTTGCAAATATGTTTCTTAATCACTGGACCAAAGTGTAACTTCACTAGATCGATGTCTGGTTGTCTTTAAAATGTTCACTTATTGTTTGTTTTTCATACTGAAATGCACTGTATTTGTGTCTTTTTCCGGGGCTGCTTCAGTTGCAGATGGAAAGGTCCTACAGGGGAGAATTGGGTTTAGTTTAACATGTTTTGTTCAGCACCGGGGAGAGCTCCACATACACTCAGGTTTAATGAGAAGGCCACTTTGAAAGGTATCATTCTGTAATTTTCGAAAGACTTTTACACACATTAGTCCTCTGTGATATTCAAGAAATCAGTCAATGCACAAAGTAACACATGACTTTTCTGACAACTTCAGTAATCGATAACATCCAAAGAGGCCAAAAGAAAGAAACCATATAGGAGATGTAATAAAACCTATGTGCTAGATGGGGCACCTGGGTGGCTCAGGTGGTTAAATGTCTGACTCTTGATTTTGGCTTCGGTCATGGTTTGTGGGTTTGAGCCCCGCTTCAGGCTCTGCCCTGACAGCACAGAGCCTGCTTGAGATTCTCTCTCTCTCTCTTTCTCTCACTCTCTCTCTCTCTCTCTCTCTCTCCCCCCCTTCCCGCTTGCACACACGTGCTCTCTCTCAAAAATAAAATGAATAAAAATTTAAAAATTAAAAAACAATCTGTGCACTAGAATCCTACAAGAAGCTTTGAGGATTTCATTCAGAGGGTATTTATTCATGTTATGTCATCTAACAAAAATCCTTGTTGTTTTCCCAACCTGCCACAGATCTGGAAACAGAAAATTAAAAGAGGCAGAGGGCACTGTTGAGGGCATGTTCTGTGACAGCCCACACAGTGGAAGCTGGCTCAACAGGCAGAAATTGGAAAGAAAGGCAGACATGACAACCAGACACGAAAATGTAAAACCAACGTGGATCTGGAACCACCTCACATAGGATGCACACACACCAAACACCTTGGTTGGCACTGAGGACAGCTGCACCCACCAGCACAACATAGAACTAATGGCTGAGGGCCCTAAGTCTTCAAGAGAAGTGCCCCCAAAAGTTGGCACCTTCTATTCAGGAAGGCAGGAACGGAAGTGCCTAATTCTAGATGGATGACGTACATCAGAAATGGTTAATAATGTTACCAGTATAACAGAAGTGAGAGCGGTTTGGGGTGCTATCCTTGTGGGTTTAATCTGTTGGCTTCGACCTCTGGCGAAGACATCGCCAGATTTCTACAGTCTCACCCACTGGTGCCATTAACTAAACATCTCCTCTTGGGATGGATATTAGATTAGTACCTTCAAGGCTCATCTCATGTGCTTACTGCCAAGTGATCGAGATGAAGCAAGCCAGAATCTGGTAGTGTGCACACAGACATTTGAGGTGTGAGCCTGTCTGAACAGGAACTGATTCGCAGCCCAGAGACAGCCAGGGACAAGCGAGGCATGTGGAGAATAAATACCTGCCTTTTCATCCCCAGCACCCAACGTGCTCCCAGTAGTTGGCATTTAATAAAGTTGAGATCCATTCTGGACATTTGTTCCTTCCTCTCTTGACCATTCCCACCTTGTTGTTCATAAATCAGTCTTGAAACGTTTACCTCCGTTGCTAAGAAATATGATCATTTATGTGTTCAAGTAGAGGGAGAGAAAGGGTGCCATTTTCCTGCATCATGGTCTCCTTACCGCAGCTGTTGATATTTTAATTGAAAACAAGAAGCGTGGGGCGCCTGGGTGGCGCAGTCAGTTAAGCGTCTGACTTCAGCCAGGTCACGATCTCGCGGTCCGTGAGTTCGAGCCCCGCGTCGGGCTCTGGGCTGATGGCTCAGAGCCTGGAGCCTGTTTCCGATTCTGTGTCTCCCTCTCTCTCTGCCCCTCCCCCGTTCATGCTCTGTCTCTCTCTGTCCCAAAAATAAATAAACCTTGAAAAAAAAATTAAAAAAAAAAAAGCGTGACTGGCTTTCGTTCAGCCTTTATGTTATGTGTCGAAAGTATATGTTTTACCATACGTACTAGTTCTGAACGGCAACCAGAATGCTTTATGGTCCTCTCTTTCTACCAACAAATAAAAGGCTCAACTATTTGCCATGTTCTTTTCTAGCGGAAGATAATAGTCTGTCTCAGAAGAAGAAGGTCACAGTGGAAGATCTCTTCAGTGATGATTTCAAAATTCATGACCCCGAGGCCAAGTGGATAAGCGGTGAGTCCTGAGCCCTGCGTGTGCACGGGAAGCTCCTCTTCCCTAGTTTGGGTTTGGTAGCTAGCGTGTCACGTTCTCTCTCTGGCTGTAGAGGTGGTGTGCAGAGATCTTGCTGTGATAATCATCTTATTATCATTCTAAGAAAATGTGTAGCTGGTAAAATGGGGCTGTGCCTTCATGAGAAATGGGTCCTCTGCGTCACCTCCCTGAATCATTATTTCTCAGATGGAGATGGGAGGTGTTGCTAAGCAACAGGAACAGGCAGAGACACAGCTGCGCATTCCTCCTTCTCCGTGTTCTTTATTCCCTGTTGTACGGCCCCTGCTTTCACTCCCCACTGGATAGAGGGGCCGAAGGGAACTCCAAGGATTCTTCCCGAGTGCCACCAATGAACTGTGGAGCCTGGTGCACATCTGCAGCTAAATTCATTCTCCTCTGGAACGTCAGTCTGGATGTAATCTACGTGTCTTGCTTGGGGAGAGTTTTAAAACAACAAAACAGAATTGGAGGCAAACAGCAGTACGTTCGTGATGCAGTTTTTGGTCCAGGACACAATCCATTTCATCTAGTTGGGGCTGAGCTCATTTTAGAGCTCAGTCATGGGAGGGAAGGTGGGAATGACCTGCACCATCCTCTGAGGGCTTTCTTCCCTCCCCTGAAGCAGTCCAGTCCGCGCCCCTCTCCCGTTATCTCCACAGATGTTTTCACTGATGGAGCCTCCATGGGATGCGCTTGAAAATTAATCCTCAGATCAAAGAGCTTTTCTAGTGGAACGCTCGAGGTCTAGTTCAAATCTGGCTTTTATAATAAACGAGGACCAGGGAGGTTAAGTGGGGTTTTTTTTTTTGAGGTCACAGAGCTCACTGTTGCCACAGATGTATTTGGAGGCCTGTCTCCTGACTTCCCATTTAGTGCCCTTCCCACCACTGTCTTGTTGAGTGACACCGTGTTATTGTGCTCTCTTGCTGTCACACTGCCTCTCAGATGCTTCTCATGCTTCGCAAACTCTCAAAAATCAACTAGCAACAACTCTTGGCCATTAGTCTCCTACTAGAGCTATAGCTTTTCTTCTGTCGTCAACTGTGACCTTAGTATTCGTGTCTGATCCTCAGATTAGCTTGTTTAAAATGGAGAGAAGTAGATGCATCCCAGAGGGGATGTATTTTCTACAGAGGAACTGGGGAGAAATGACAGCAGGATGCTGGGAATAGCAGGTGTGTGTGTGTGTGGGGGGGGTGATCACAGAAATCCCAAACATGGACAGAGCCAGGGTCTTTTTGTTTGATGAAGGAAGTAATTTTGTCTTTGGTTCTGAGGGAGATCTAGCACCTGGTTTCAGTCTGTGTTTGCCCATGGCATAGGCAGGTGGAAACTAGCATGCTCCGTGCCCAATCTTGGGAATGAAAGGTGATTACTCTCTTCTTAATGAGTGTAAAGCCATATTCGAGAAGCAGAACAAACAATGAGTGACCAGTGCTGATTCCGACACAAAATGCACAGAGAAGGCATGTCACAGATGGTGAGGAAACTTAGTCTTCAAGAATGGCTAGGAGTTAACCAACTATAGAAAGAAGAGAATAGACTCTGTAATGTCAGTCTAGAATGTGCTAAACCTTGAATGGGAAAACCAAAGATTAGCTGAGAGACAGTCTCCATGGGTCATGAAGAAAAGCAACTGGAGAGAAAGGAAGAGAGAAAGGAAGGGAGGGAGAGAGGCAGAACAGTTGGGAGAGAGGCAGAATTAGGCATAAAACAAGTTGGAGAAGAGGAACACAGAACCAGAGTTATGGGGCTGAGAGCAGGTCAGAGGGAGCCCTGAAAAGACTCCGTGAAGTCCTAAAATAATATACCTATATCTGTTTGTTAGGGTGCCCATAGTTGCTGACTTGTCCTCACTTAGCTTTCTGTAAGCAAAACAATGAAAATAAAAAATAAGTAAGCAGAGATCTGGAGCCACAAGAGCAGGTGAGTTTCTGCTGGAACTGTGTTGGTCGTAAGGAGTTTGTATCTCATGAGCTAATTCACACTGCAGATGAGTGAGCTCTTCCAGAGGTGTGCTGGCTCTCTGGCCGGAGGAAACAAGCCAACATTTCCTTATCCACAAAGTTGGCGTTAATACAAGCAACTGAGAAGTGGCCTCATGCCCAGCAGAAAATGCCCCGCCTGCCTATTTGGCAGATTAATTCTATTCATGAAGACCACCTACAGTTCTAAACAAGCATGGCTTTGGTGTCCAGGAGCTTTCTTAGGAGTACTCTTTCTTTACAAATGTGCACATTGAGCTTGATGTTTTGCTGCATAGTAAGCAGGTGGTCCGGTCTCCCCAAAGACCAGGCACCATCCAGAGTGTAAGGGAACATGATTGTTCTTCCCTACACATGACTGTTAGCTGTCCCCCCCACACTATTCTTTCATTCATTTCTCCTCCTGATCACTCCCTTTCTTCCTGTTCCCTAAAATTCAGTAGCTTAAAATGAATGAAGTAGCTTTGCAGTGATTGTTTATAATTGATTTTTCACAATTACCATAAATAATTCATTCTTTTGTAAAATTTTTTAATGTTTATTTATTTTTGAGAGAGAGACAGAGTGTGAGTGGGGGAGGGGGGAGAGAGAGAGAGAGAGAGAGAGAGAGAGAGAGAGAGAGAGAGAGAGAGAGAGGCACAGAATCTGAAGCAGGCTCCAGGCTTCGAGCTGTCAGCACAGAGCCTGACACAGGGCTCGAACTCACAAACAGCAAGACCATGACCTGAGTTGAAGTCGGACACTTAACTGACTGAGCCACCCAGGCACCCTTTTAATGTTTATTTTTGAAAGAGAGAGAGAGAGAGAGAGAGAGAGAGAGAAACAGAGCGCAAGAGGGAGAGGGGCAGAGAGAAGGAGACACAGAATCTGAAATGGGCTCCAGTCTCTGAGCTGTCAGCACAGAGCCCGACGTGGGGCTCAAACCCACAAACCACAAGACCATGACCTGAGCCCAAGTTGGACACTTAACCGACTGAGCCAACCAGGTGCCCCTCATTTTTTTAATATCACAAGTTTAAATGTTGAGATCCAGGAAAGATTATGACATTCACAGGATTATTGAATGATGTGGAGCTGGGTGAGCTCTAGAAATTATCAGAGCACTGCTTCATTCAGTTAGTGTTTACTGAGTGCCTGTTGTGCAGCAGGCAAAGTTCCGGGTCCAGGGAACTATTTCTTACTGGTAGACTTGGGAGTTGCCCCTGTCACGACCACTGTCTATCCCCACCATCACAACTACAGTCTCCTTCATTTCCTCTTCCTTTCTCCTCTGTCTGCTCCTCTTCTCTAATTCATCATCATCACCAACATCATCGTCACATATCACATCATCATCATCACCATCACATCACCATCACCACCATCATTGTCACCACCACCATCATCACCATCCTCATCATCACCCTCATCATCACCCTCATCATCACCATCATCTCCATCATCATCATCGTCACCACCACCATCACCATCATGACCACCATCATCACCATCCTCATCATCACCTTCATCATCACCCTCATCATCACCATCATCTTCATCATCATCATTGTCACCACCACCATCACCATCATGACCACCATCATCACCATCCTCATCATCACCCTCATCATCACCATCCTCATCATCACCATCCTCATCATCACCACCACCATCACCATCATGACCACCATCATCACCATCCTCATCATCACCCTCATCATCACCCTCATCATCACCATCATCACCATCATCATCACCATCATCTCCATCATCATCATCGTTGTCACCACCACCATCACCATCATGACCACCATCATCACCATCCTCATCATCACCCTCATCATCACCGTCATCATCACCATCATCTCCATCATCATCATCGTTGTCACCACCACCATCACCATCATGACCACCATCATCACCATCCTCATCATCACCCTCATCACCGTCATCATCACCATCATCTCCATCATCATCATCATTGTCACCACCACCATCACCATCATCATCACCATCATCACCATCCTCATCATCACCCTCATCATCACCATCATCATCACCATCATCTCCATCATCATCATCATTGTCATCACCATCATGACCACCATCATCACCATCGCCACCTCCACGATCACCATCATCACCATCCTCATCATCACCCTCATCACCATCCTCATCATCACCCTCATCATCACCATCATCATCACCATCATCTCCATCATCATCATCATTGTCACCACCACTATCACCATCATGACCACCAGCACCATTATCACCATCACCATCATGACCACCACGATCACCGTCATCACCATCCTCATCATCACCCCATCATCATCATCATCACCATCACCATCATCACCATCACCTCCATCGTCACCACCATCATCATCACATCATATCACATCATCGCTAGTTTCATTGTTATCACCACCACCACCATCATCATCTGCTGGGGTTTCCCCTTATCTTATGCTCAAGGCTAAGTGCTTTACACATATTAAATCACTTAGTTCTCACAACCACCATTGTTTCCATTTTATTTCCTCAGGAAACTGAGGCTGAGGGTGTTTAAATGACTTGATCAATGTCAGTAAGCAGCAAAATTTGGACTGGAACCTAGGTCTGTCTGGTTTTTATAAACTGTGCTACATGGGATAGAACCCAGGTCTCCGGTGTCCAGACAGGTTCTTTCACAACCCCACTAGCTACATTGTGTGTTCTATCCAAGACTATAGGTTGTGAATATTTCAGAATTCTTGCCATCCCTTAAATTCTCTATTCTAGCATCCCTTTTCCCATGGTGTCGAACTAACAGAATACCTAAGTGATAAAGAAAATGGTATAATGCCCCATGGAGAATGGGACTTGCTGTTTTAACCACTAAAGTTAACAAATGTATCTTGGGTTTAATATTGGAGTTAATAGGGGCGCCTGGGTGGCTCAGTTGGTTAAGCGTCCGACTTCAGCTCAGGTCACGATCTCGCGGTCCGTGAGTTCAAGCCCCGCGTTGGGCTCTGGGCTGATGGCCCAGAGCCTGGAGCCTGCTTCCGATTCTGTGTCTCCCTCTCTCTCTGCCCCTCCCCCGTTCATGCTCTGTCTCTCTCGGTCTCAAAAATAAATAAACGTTAAAAAAAATTTTTTAAATATTGGAGTTAATAGTCTAGAATCTAATAAACTATATTTATCAGGAGAAAATTTATCAGGTTAGAGTTCAATTTCTCCTCACTCATGTTCATACTAGAGACTTGTTTCAATCTTCCTTTTCTGAAAATGATGGGTACAACCGCCTTCGTATCCTCTGCCCTCACATAGCCGTTGCAACCAGATGAGCCGTATGGATCAGTAGAATGGACGACATCCGGAGGCACATGCTGAGCACCCCCTGCAACAACAGGCACCCCCTACAAAGGAAGAGGCACGCACCTCCTCGAGGTGGCCACAGTGCCGTCTCTCCACATACTCACTTAATGGAGGGAGTTCTTCCACCTTCTCCACTAACCGCATTGCACTTCTCAGCCTCGTGGATCCCTTGATGTGGTGCGCTGGGATTCCCCGATGGGAGGGCGTCAGGCTTCCCACCCCAGCACCCGCTGAGACTCCTGTGTGCAGTTGCCGCTGACCTCCGGGCACCTGCATCTCACGGTCACTTCTCAGACCTCAACTTACTTCACGGGCTAGCGGTGTTTAGCACGACTGATCACTCCCTCCACCTGGGTGAACTTTCTCCCTCCACCTATGGGTCATCCTGTTCTCTTGACTTTATTTCAGCATCCTGGGGGGCTCCTTCTCAGCCTCCTCTGCTGCTCGTTGCTCGTCTCCCTGACTTTTCACGGCGGTGGGTCTCGGGGCTCAGCCTCTAGTCCTCCCCTTTTAATACCTGCCCTTCCCCCCTCCGTGTCTTCATCAAGTTCTGTGACTTAAGTATCCCCCACTGATGCCTCCTAAGTGTGTATGTTCACACGGCACCTCTCCAGCCGTTCTCAGATGTCTCACGGACATCACCGCCTTCAGCTGGATAGCTCCGGATAGGCGTTCTCGGTCAACGCGCCCCAGCCCCACGCACAAGCCAAAAAGTAACACCTGCTGTATCCACGGCTGCTCCCAATTCAGTGCATGGGGTATCCATTCTCCTGCCAGAACAGACCGAAGAACACGGAGCCGTTCTTGGCTCGTCTCTGTCTCTCCCACCTTCTAGCTGATGCATCAAGAACTCTTGCTCGTTCTGCCTGACGTGGGGAGCGCCCATCGAGACTCAGACGTGTAGGCTTGTGCCTGCCACTGGCATATTCGGGAGTGGTCCACCAGAAGGAGCACGCCTCTCCAGGGGCTCCCCAGAGACAGCCTCTCCTGCAAGGAGAAGGGGGTCACTGGAACGACTGGGGTGGGGGTTTTACGTTTCCGACTTGTAGATGTCCGGGAGCCTCACACCTCCCGTTTCTTCTCGGTGTGTGCCCGCGCCCCCTAGGGGAGCTCATTCCCGCCCGGGACCGCGGTTACCGTTGTGGGTCCGCGAGCTTTAGGTCTGTATCCAGCTGAAACGCTCTGCTGAGCTATGGGCTTGCGCTGCGTGTTGTAGCGTCGTGTGCGTGCGTCCCCCTGACAGAGGTGGTCACCCACGAGGATGTCTGCTGGACGCCTCACGTGCTCGCGTCCAGCACCGCACTGCCCTCCCCCTGTCTCCCCTCTCAGACCTCGGGCCGCCTCCCCACCGCTCCTGGGACGAAGCACACGGTCCCGGCCCCGGGACCCTCCGTTTCTTGAACTCTGGGATCAGGCCCCTGCTTATTTCCCGCTCACTGACTTCAGTTTTTCTTCACCCCTTGGTGTCTCCCCAGCTCTCCCTACTCGGGGCTGACTTGAGTTTTCTTTTGATTGCTGCCAGAGTCCTTGTTCTTCCTTCCATCGGCCGCCCCTTCTGCCCAGCACGCCCCCTCTTCTCTGGGTCCCAGCTCTCCCACCACCGCCCTGCGAGCGGTCGTTTTCTTTTAGAGCTGCCCTCCTCCTTACTCCACAGCAGTCTTTTCTGTCCTGCCTTAGCCTTCTGCGTTCAGGCTCTGTTGTATCCTGGACTTGGCTGACCTTTTTCACGTGCGTGTAATTACGTATTCGACGTCTGTCTTTCCCTGTGTCTGTCAGCTCCACGGGGGCAGGACTCACCCCCTTTTATTCCCACGGCACCCCCACACCTAGCACAGGCCCTGGTGTGGCGCCACCTTGTGGCTCTCCTTCCACACGCCCTCGTCTGATCCAGAACCCGGTTTGAAAGATGAGGAAACGCAGTTGGGCGTGTGTTTCACGTGGAAGGTTGGAAGGCTTTTCTGATGAACTGGTTTCAGGCAGAGGCCTGGATGCGAGAATCACCCAGATACGCTCTCTGCGGGGAGGGCGTCCCGGGCAGCACGGAACAGCACCTGCCTGGGAGAGCCGCGAACGAGGTCAGGTCTGAAGAGAAGGGCAGTAGAGTACAAAACAGCAGAGCAGAACGTGGGGCCAGGGTCTGCGGGCGCCTGGGGGGGGGGGGGCAAATAAGATGGGGTAAAATCTAGAAAAATGGGGGCATCAGCTTTGAGCTGTCAGAACTAAAGGTTTTAGAATAGTCGGATGACAGGGTGAAATCCAGCTTAGGCTTAGGGGTCGTATCAACTATTTTCATTATATACGTATTATGTATTTCTTGTAGCAAATTAGAAAACAGGGTTGGACACAACTTCAGAAGATGCTAAAACTCACCTGTAACTCTACCGGCTAGAAGTAGCCGCTAGTGTATTTTTATACACACCCTCGAAGGTAATGTAATATGTGGGATGATACTAAGTGTACTAAGTGGGGGAAAGTTTATAACAGATCTTAAACATATTTCCGTGCAGTAGATACGTATTTCTGTTGTCATCTTAATGTCTGCATAGGGTCCCATGACATCAACATGCCTCAACTTGGCCCACCTGCACATGCTGGAAGGTTAGCATGTGAGCGGAGGGGAAACGGTAGGTATAAACAGCCTTCACGAAGGACAAATGGTGGGACGTTCAGCTGAGTAGGAACGGAGGGATGGGAGGAAGGACAGCCAGGTATGACTCGGAGGTTTTAAGCCTGGTTAACCGGAACGGCGGTCCCACTGGCAAGGAGTTGGTTTCTGTGGTTAGATGATGAGTTCAGAGTAGAAGTTGACGAAAGGTAACTAAGTGGAAATGCTCTTTACATATGGAGGACCAGGCATGAAGCTAGGTGAGAGTTTCCCCACTAGCTTGGAGAAATGTGGAAGTGTACATTGCTGAGGGGCTGTAAAGTCTCCTGGTGCTGTGGCAGTGGGGGGGGGTGGGCAGGGACCAGGGCAGGTGAAGAAAGGAGGAGACCCCAGTGACGCGACATCGAGGAAGACCGAGAAAGCGCGTTAGGAGAGCCAGCCTACCTGCCTGCCGTGGCAGCAGGTGCAGGATGCGTCCGTGGGCAATTAGCCACGGTGGCCGCACGCTCCCTTCTGCTGGCAGGTGTCCTCCTGCCAATCCTGTTCCAGACTGATGCCGGGAAGAGCGTGTAATATTTGGATACAAACAGCTTTTGCCCTTGGAGACAACAGCAACGGGCTTCTCTGTGTCCGCGGCGTCGCCCCCCTGCACAAATAGCGCGAGGCCACACGTACTCTCGAGAAGCCCGTTCGCCTCTTGTGAGGGCGGTCTGGACGGAACCTTGCAAAAGGTCTGGTGAGCTCGTGCCCTGTGCTCTGAGCTAGCCACGGCCACCTGCAGCCTGCGGGGAACCTGCCGCTCTCTGCCACTGGCTTCAGGACACAGGCACGCCCGGGGCCGATGGGCAGAAGCTCCAGGCGGGAGCCTTCTCGGCTTACTCTTCCTCCGCGTGGCCGTTCAGCTCGAGCTGGAACGTGGCGAAAGACCACGGTGGCTGGTTCCAGAATCTCTGTGTTTACTCTCGTCTCCATTAATCCAGCCACTTGTGAGCAGAGAGCCCTCTGTGTCTCTCGGATGCAATACTGGAGAGACTGTAAAATTGGAGAAAATTGCTTCTTTTGAATGAAGGAAAATATCAGCTGGCTGGTTGATACCAGAAAAGTATATGTTTTAGAAGGTGAAATTGGAGAACAGAGCACGGGGCTCAAAGACACTGGATTTCCATATTTCCTTTTTCCTCTTCTCTTTTGTTATTCTGAAAACACAGATGGGTTTTTTTTTTTTTTTTTATATAAAGCTCGTGGGGTGAGATAGAGGGGGAATTCAAGTATAAAATGGTTTGGGTATTTCTGCTGCGTTTTGAAAAGCCACGTCTTCCAGACAAAACCGTCGAGTCTTAGAGCTGTAGGGAGTGGAAGTTCCCGAGAGGTCATCTGCTACAGCCGATACCGATTGGCCGGCAGTCGCTCCAGGGAAATGCCCAGAAAGGACACCCTGCCAAGACCAAAAGCGTTCTTCAGCGTCTCAGTGAGTAGGTAAAGATAATAACAGTCATCAGTTGAAGTCATTACGTAAAATAAGAAAGAGACGAGATGTAATTAGAGTGCACGTGTGTGTAAACCACCAATTTTCTCTCTTTTGTAGTGGTTTCTAAGATTCCACTTTTCTTGAGGAGAAGAGAGTGCCAGTTGTCTCGTATCGAGAGGCCAGTGATGCCTCAGACTCTTTGAAAGCAGTAAAACCTGTCCACACCATTGCTCCCGTCAGCTGAGACCGAGGCTGTTGGAGCAGCCACCTGCCTTTTTTTTTTTTTTTTTTTTTTGAGACAGAGACAGGGCACAAGTGGGGGAGGAGCTGAGAGAGAGGGCGACACAGAATCCCAAGCAGGCTCCAGGCTCCGAGCCGTCAGCACAGAGCCTGACACGGGGCTCGAACCCACGAACCGCGAGATCGTGACCTGAGCCCAAGTCGGACGCCCAACTGACTGAGCCATCCAGGCGCCCCTGTTCCATGCCATTCTTAATGCATCTTCGACATTTGCAGTATCTGAGCTAAAACTATTACCTGCCTAAGGTCCTTCAAACGTCTCCTGTGGGATTTGCTCAGGGGAAACCCTGGAAAGACTGTAGCATTGAGTGCCGATGCCACTAGAAGCAACAGTAGCAACAGTAACAGAAATAGTAACAGTAGCGAATTAAATACCTCGGTTACTTCCTTTTAAACTTCTCTGGAACCGGAGGAGGTAGGAGTTTTTATCTTTACTTTAGAAATGAGGAAACACCGACTCAAAGAAACTCAATCGCTTTGCCAAAGTTACCAAGGTGGCAGCAGAAAGTCCAGGATGTTCTGCCTCACCGTGCCTCGCTGCTTTCCTCACCTGCTGGCTTCCCTGCCTCCTTGCCGGCCCTCTGCTCTGTCCCAGCGCGTCCTTGCCCTGTCAGGGACCCAGGTGGCTCAGTCCCTCATCTCTGTTCTTCTCTGCATCTAAAAACACATGTGCTTCCCTGCTTCAGAAACCCTCCCTCATCATTTATGACTTGATCCCAAACGGATTCTGTCTGGATTTTCCCAAGTAGAATTGGTTGTTCGGGCTGCGAGAGAACTCTCTACCACTTTGATCACAGCACCCACTGGAGCCTCGTCTTAGGGTCCCCAGCCTCGGGGGACACAGCCTCTTGGCAGCATTGGGAGGAGCGATTTTCTGGGGCCGAGGTGCCCCCCCACCCACGCTTCCCTTCCAGAGGGACTCACACAACTTGGAGCCGGGCACACCGCTCGGGGCTGCCGCCTGCAGGGACCCCACTGCCCCCATCACTTAATTCTCGACTGGGGCGTCGCATCTCCGCGGGCTCAGCCGGGCCACCGCTGCTCCAGCGGGGAGAGACCCACTCTGAACCCCGTAACCTCTTCCCCTCTGACAGGTGCCCCTCGCCTCCCTGGGAAGCTTAAACGCCCTCCGCCTGTGTGCAGTGAGGCGCAGACCTGACCGGGGTGAAGTCCACTCCAACTCTGTGTGTTTGCATCACAAGAGGACGGGGCTTTTTCCCCCTTGGATCTAGGAAATATATATGTATACGCACGTACGTGCACACACACACATGCACGCACACATGCACGTGTGCATCTACTGTGTTCTCCTGAGAGGGGCATCTCAAGTGAGATGTAGATATAATTGTGGCTCCTCAGTGAGGTTGACAGACGTGTTCCAGGATGTGATATGGTTGCTTCAAGGCCCCTAGGCTTTTAAGGACTTTTCCCCAGGATTCTTCACAGCCCCTCTTTTCCTACACGTGCAGAGGAGTGATCTGGCTCGAGGCCAATGCGTTACTTCGGCAGATCTCCTTCCGAGGCTGGGCGAAGCGTGGGGCGGCGCTCTGCCCGACGATGCCGTCCGGGAGACGCAGGAACCCTCTCACCCCAGCCGCCCACAGACCAGGACTCACGAGTCTGGTTTTCTTTCACTTCCCATCAGACCAAGAGAGCCTGTGAAGTTACCTGAGTCTCCGTCTACGGAGCCCAAGGGGGGAGATTCCTCTGCATGCTTCTTCTGGAATGGTCTTTTTAAAGCAAATCAGGAAGTTCCCTTAATGAGAGACTCCGCATCCGTGAACGCGGTGACCCTCACACAAGCCCTGACATTACCGTTTGGTGTTTCAATTACGTTATCCCACAAAGTCCTTAACCGCATCAGCCTACTAGAGGCTAATGAATTATCATTGACGTCTTTCCAAACATTGATCACCTTCTTGATTAATAAAAAGTGAATCAGTTGCTCTCTTGCATAATTGAGTCTAATCCCCCGTGACCCATCCATCCCGTCCGCAGCCCGTCTAATCGTGACTTCAGGTGTTCGTTTTCTTCGCCCTTGACGGAAGCTTCTTGGGGCCGTCAGTGCTCGGTAGTGACTTCCATTTCCCTCGTGGATCAGAGTCTGGCTTGTGACAGAGTCTCTGTAAACATTAATCAGTGCAACAACGGACCCAGTGATGGAGGAAGCTGAGTGTTCTGGAGAAGCTCCTAGACTAGCAGGCTTTCTGGTTGGTGGGACAATAACCAGGCTTCTTTGTCGTAACTCTTGGCATTTTGAGGAATCACACCTCCATCTACAATGACAATACCTATCTGATTCTGGTTTCCTCCTTCATTGGCGAGAATGCCGGGGACGGCTTCTGACACCGTTCACCCAGTCCCATCTTCCATACTTGCCACTCACTGATGATACGCAAAATGCACCCAACACTCTACCAAGTTCTTTGTGTGCACAGAGCCACCCGAGGAGGGACGTGGATGCCCTCGTCTCCACGTGGCCCAAATAGCCACAAAGCTTTTAGCCACGTGGGGTCAACACAAGCATAAGGGCGAGCCCATGTCCTCTGGAAAGCCCAGTGGCCTTTTCAGTGGTTTGCGTTGTTTCCTGATCTGTTCCCAGGCTAACCCCCCTCCCCTGCCCCCGGCGTTGGGGTGGCCTGCCATGATCCCAGGGCCACCGTTTTCTCTCATCTGCATGCTGTCTGTTCCTCGTGTGGACGCGGCCACTGCTCCGTTCTGCCAGGTTCACGAACACTAAGCTGCTTGATGACGAGGGGGATGGGGGCACAGCACACCCCAAAAATGAAGGACCTAGAACTAAGCAGCTCACCTCCCTCTTCAGAAGGCCACCCTTTGCCTCTTGCTGAGGGGGTGCTTCCCAAACCCACGTGGCCTTGCGTTGATGCTGTGGCTTCAGTCGTGGACCGTTGAGCTCATGTCTGTGGCACCCCCATCACCTGAGTTGGGGCAGAGGGGCTGGAAAGGGGTCAGGTTGCCTTCAGACTTTGTGTGGATCTCATGTTCACGTCGGAAATGCTTGGGGGCCTGGGCAGGCCGAGTAGCCAGAGTGCCGTGCTCTGTTTCTAAGCTGAGTATCGTGTAGAAGGAAGGAGGCTGTTCTGGGTGCTGGGGCAGATCTTTCTAACACCTGGTGGTTTACACATGGTTGACACGGAGCCCATCTTTCCTGGAGTCTCTCGCCGTGTCTCACGGGAGTGGAAATAGGGGGCGTTATGGGAAAGTCACGTTGGCATCTGGGCTTTTTGGACCTTGAGCAGGTTGTAGACTTTCAGATCCAAGGCCCCGACACATGAGCCAAGCTCACCCCTACTGCCCCCGGCCCAGCACAAACTGTCTTTCTGAGGTGAAGACCCTTACTCAGCCACCTGTTCTCTGAGTATTTTGGGCCCCCGTGCACCCTCCCCACTCTCGAGAAGATAGGCGAGGAGTGCAGCTCTGTCCTGCAAAGGGCTTTCCCTGTGCCCGGCCAGCCCCGCTCCTGCCCCCTGCCCCGGGTGCCATGTAGCCTTCCGCAACAAAACCCAAAAAAAGCCAAATTAATAACTGTTTCCAAAGTAAGGACGTATGTAAGGGGACCTCTACCCTTTGCTAAGCAAGGAACCAACAAGTGAGTGAGATTTTTAACTTCTCCCAGGCCAAATGCTTCCATGCAGCTCCCATCGCCAGCAGAAGGAAGGGGGAAACGGAACAAACCCCAGAAATTCAAGAAGTAGTCTCATGCTTCCTCTTAACCCCAGCTTTACAGATAAGGGTACCCAGGATCAGGGAGGGTAAGTCACTTGCCTTGGGCCACACAGCTAACAAGTGGCAGGAGTAGTCTCTTTCTTTAAGAGTTCTGTTGAGGGGCGCCTGGGTGGCTCAGTCGGTTGAGCGTCCGACTTCGGCTCAGGTCGTGATCTCGCGGTCTGTGAGTTCGAGCCCCGCGTCGGGCTCTGTGCTGACAGCTCAGAGCCTGGAGCCTGCTTCGGATTCTGTGTCTCCCTCTCTCTCTGACCCTCCCCCGTTCATGCTCTGTCTCAAAAATAAATAAACGTTAAAAAAAATTAAAAAAAAAAAAGAGTTGTCGGTTAAGCATCCGACTTCGGCTCAGGTTGTGATCTCATGACTCGTGGGTTCGAGCCCTACATCGGGCTGTGTGCTGACAGCTCAGAGCCTGCTTCAGATTCTGTGTCTCCCTCTCTCTGGGCCCCTGCCCCACTCACACTCTGTCTCTATCTGTCTCTCAAAAATGAATAAATCTTTCAAAAAAAAATTTTAATTAAAAAAAAAAAAAGGAGTTCTGGCAGACCTACTCTGAAGATATCCTCTGGGGATTCTGTGAACTTGCCCAGAGTTCAGTGGAACGTTTACATCTGGCGAGAGCCTTAAGGTACTCATTGTGAGGTTGAATCCTCGTGCACTGGGATTCTGGAAGTGTCTGGCCAGGACAAGGCGGTGTCCCCTGGGTGGTTTATCCTCCTCTGGCGCTCTGTCTCGGGAGCAGCCCAGCTCTTCAGCAGGGCCCACGGCTACATCTGATGCACACAGTTCCGGCCCCTTGTTGCTGGCCTCTTGCTGGCCTGGCATCCTCAGGGTCACTGCAGAAATGCCAGGGCATAAGGTCTGCCCCCTTAGAGTGGCCGGGCCCGGCGAGTGTGAGCCCCGCGTCTATCCCCTCGCATTTGCCCTTAGCTCCTCAGACTCCTCGGGGCACCAAGTGCTTCCCTCAACGCAGTTCGGATACACAAAGACAAATGCCCGAGAAGTAAGCAGACAAACCTGAAAAGGGTGAGGTTGCTGGATAACCCTTTTAAAAGGATTTGAATGAGTTTCCGGGTTTGTTTCCAATCTCACACTCTGCTGGTAGATTTGTGCTGAGACCCGAGCTAGCCACGTGGGGCTTGGGACGTCTGAGTCAGGAATTCCAGTGGGCAGTCTGTCCCAACTCCGCCCGTGGCTGCCCAGGTCTCACCTCTGGCAACAGACTTTACAGTGGTAGCCGGAGGCCAGGAAGTCGTTTTATTTATCTGCTCTCGTTAAATTGCCTCAGAAGTGAGGCCCCACCTGGTGTGTAAACCCCAGCGATCTGCATGGGAATGTGCACACAATAAGCCCAGGACAGAAAGGATGTCTGGACAGAAAGGATGTCTGCGGTCAGCAGGTGAGAAAGCACTTTTCAGGCTGAGGTCTGAGGAGTAAACGCAGCACAACACCAGTCTTTCCCGGGATGTTTTCTTTTTGTTTTTAAATGTTTATATTTTGAGAAAGCGCAAGTCGGAGAGGGGTAGAGAGAGAAGGGGACAGAGGATCCCAAACAGGCTCTGTGCTGACAGGAGCGAGCCCGACGTGGGGCTTGAACTCACGATCCCCGAGATCCTGACCGGAGCCGAAGTCAGAAGCTCAACCAACTGAGCCACCCAGGCATCCCCCCACCACCACCCCCTCCAAACCAGGATGTTTCTTTTGCCATCTCTCCCGCCAGTGACGCCTCACATTAAAACAGGCTTAAAGTGCCTTGGTTGAGTGTTCATCCTTAAGTCAAATTGTTGGGTTTTTAAAACTTACTTTTGGGTTACGATCTCCAAATAAGTAAACAAACGGATTGCAAATAAAGCTGGTCTGCTCATTTGCCGGCTGAGGGGCATCAGAACCAGTGGCCACATTAGCACCGCCCTGTGGTGATGCTTTGAGCTGTTGGAAGCCTTGCTCCTGGATGGCCCCAATCCCTCGGGAAGCCCCCTTGAAGCAGCCAGTAAGTGTCCAGGAAAAGATGCCACGTACCGACAGCTAAAAAGAGGTCTCTGCTCTGCCTTTACTCCCGGCCTTCCTCTGCCACAGAGCCAGACTGGCCCAGAACCCCTGCCTCCTCCCTTTTTTGAACGACTACCAGACAGTTTAAAAGAACAAGAACTCCTTCACCTTCCCTCCTTGCCATCCACCCGCACGTGAGAGAGAGTGAATTGTACCGGGAAGGGAGATCCTTCTCTGCTTTTCCTTTGGGAGATCAGGTTCTAAACCTCCACCACGGACTGTGACCCTCCCACGCTTAAGGATGGTTCCATGTGAACTCCCTGGACGTAAGCAGCGGGTGGGAACCTGGGGCGCCCCTTCTCTGCTTGCTCATGACCTTAGCAAACCGTCTGCTAACGTGTCTTTCCAGGACTTTCCTTCTGGGGTGGGAACTTAATCTCCGGAAGCGATTTCTCCAACCACAGTAGCTCAAGGATTCCATTATTGCACAAAACAACTTCTGCGTGGACCACACTATGGAAAACAATGTAAATCAGTGAGGCAGGATCCGTATAGCATCTTCCCTTCGCCTCATAAATATTGTGAGGCACCTGCCCAGAACTCTGGTTGGCTAGATGATGATGTGGGGTTATAGAGACATACAAGAGGTGGCTTGTACCTTGTGTGTATAACATATGGCATATTGTAAATGTTAACTTAGAACGCATTGGTTTATTTTCATTGGCTTGATGATAATTTTGCTGAGGGCTGTACTCCTATGCCTAGCGCAGTGCCCAGAAAGTGTTAGTAAATGCGTGCACAGAATGAAATATTCACGCCGTTTTGTTCCAGAGGAGGGTTTGGGGACATCACGTAGCAGTATAAGATCCAGCAACAGCAAAGAAAAGACAAGTGCCCACAGCATGTGTTTGCTTTTACGGACATTTTTTTTTTTTTTTAATTTTTTTTTCAACGTTTATTTATCTTTGGGACAGAGAGAGACAGAGCATGAACGGGGGAGGGGCAGAGAGAGAGGGAGACACAGAATCGGAAACAGGCTCCAGGCTCTGAGCCATCAGCCCAGAGCCCGACGCGGGGCTCGAACTCACGGACCGCGAGATCGTGACCTGGCTGAAGCCGGACGCTTAACCGACTGCGCCACCCAGGCGCCCCTTTAATGTTTATTTTTGAGAGAGAGAGAGAGCACGTGGGAGAAAGGCAAAGAGTGTGTGGGGGAGGGGCCGGGGGGGGGGACAGAGGATAGAAATGGGCTCTGCACTGACAGCAGCTAGCCCGATGCGGGGCTCAAACGCACGAAGCATGAGATTATGACCTGATCTGAAGTCAGATGCTCAACCAACCGAGCCACCAGGTGCCATGAGAGAAAGAGAATCTTCAGCAGGCTCCACACCCAACGCAGAGCCTGCTGTGGGGCTTGATCTCATGAACCTGAGATCGTGACCTGGGCAAAATCAAGAGTCGGACGCTCGACCGACGGCGCCACCCAGGCGCCCCGCTTTTGCGGACATTTTAAAGGAAGGAAAAATTCCCCGTGAAGGCGACATCCGTCGAGATCCCCTCTTCTTGCCTCAACTCCTCCTGCCGTCGTCCTTGTCCTCACCCTCCCGTCCCACCTGTTCCCTTTTCTGGCCAGACATCCGGTGAGGTGTGGTTAGTACATCAGCTCATTTGGCAGTCATGGAAATGGGTTGTGGCCGGTGGTGTTTCCATTTTGCATATGAAGAGACTGAGGCGTAGGGCATCACTTGGGTCACATGGCTAGTATCACAGTGGAGAAGTGGCTGCAGGTTTATCCAAACTCCATGATGTGGACCCTTCCCTAGGTGGTCCTTTAAGCAGGATGAAGCTCTTACTCTCATTGTCTCTGTTCCTTCTGCATCTGAGACTTCGTTCTGAAGATAAGCCATAAAACCTCACTTAGGGGTTGAGACTCATTCAAGACTCCCAGAAATGGCCTGCACCAGCCAGTTAAAAATCCATGAACTTGCCCCATCTGTCTTCTTCATCAAGGCCAGGTGGCCCTGGCCTGCAGGTTAACCTGAGATTCCTTCAGAAGATAGTGCTTTTTAATGTCAGCAGGGTCAGTGGAAGCAGCCTGGAGGTCAGTACAGAGATCTGCGTGGGACCTTTCAGGGAAGTCATTGTATGTAGGACAGTGACCTCGGGGATGCTGTAGGAGGACAGTGACCCCAGGGATGCTGTAGGAGCTAGACCTAAGAGAGATCCTCATGTTCCTAGGGCCCAGTTTCAGTGACGTTTCCCAGAGCCCATGGTGCTTTGGGGTCAAGTGTGATTTTAGTGAGTGAATTATAGGTTGGGTGAGGGTCATTTTACCAGAGAGGACAAAACGTTGACATGAATTCTCTGTCCATACTCAGTCATGTGTAAGCAGAGACCCAGAACTTTCTGTGGTTCCAGAAGCTGGGCACCCATTGAAGGCCTCTAGGGAAATTTTATTTACCCTGATACAAAACAGTTGAGGTTCGGTGGCCCCTAACTGCATTTTAAGATGTAGGAGAAAGAACTAAAATACTCAGATTTGTCAGGGCACCTGAGTGGCTCAGGCATTTGAGCGCCCAACTCTTGATGTTGGCTCAGGTCATGGTCTCGGGGTTGTGGGATGGAGTCCTATGTTGGACTCCGTGCTGACAGCATGGAACCTGCTTGGGACTCCTCTCTCTCTCTCTCTCTCTCTCTCTCTCTCTCTCTCTCCTCGCTGTCCCTACCCTGTTTGTGCAAGAATGAGCACACTCTCCCTAAAAACACATTTCAGATTTATTTTGTTCTCAAATGGACGTCCTTTATCTTCTGAATGCCTAGACACATTAAAATAGTTACAGTGCGATGGTAACCATCTTACATAAGGAAAACACAATTCAGTGGTACGTAATCTTACTAATTTATGAAATAAAAATGCCTGGAGTAGTCTATATACACCAACTTGCCTTGTTAGGTTTTCTTGAACTATGTAATGGTTTTTAAGTTTTAAAAGAATTCAGGATAAGAAGTCCCATTTCTGGAGTTGCGCATGGGCCATATGTGAGTGCTAAGCCTCTGCATCTAAGTACAAGCAAAGGGCTGTTTTATGTATGAGGAAGGTCTGTCAAACCCGTCCCGTTTTCTAGATCCTTCCAACATGGCGCTGCTGGACTTCTCCAAGGAATTATAAGATTGGAGAAGCCAAGAGTCGTGAACACCACCTGGTAGGGTTCCTACATTACATAGATAGAAAGAGCGTGGGCCAGGGAGGCTGGATAACTCACCCGCATTTGTACATCGGGCTTCACGATTCCCAGTTCCGTGTTTTTTCTATCCTTCTGCCTCCTCCAAATCAATTGCTTTCACTCATTCATTCATTTATTTGTTCATTTTGTCAGTAAATGAAAAAAAAGATGCAAAGAAAAATAAGACCCGGCCCTTGCCCTCGGGCGCTTCCCGACTGGAGGGACGCTGGGAGAGTTTACACGGCCTGAGGAATCGCGAGCACTTTGCCGAGACCCAGTGGGGTGGGCGTGCACGGATCTGGCGGAGCTCAGGGAGAGTCCGTGGGGGTGTTGTTTGAACCAAAGGGACACTGGAACATAGCCAGGATGTTGTCAAATACAAACGTGTGGTGGTATAGAGCGGGAGTAGAGGATTTTGTTAACGCTGCAGGAAAAAAACGGAGTCTGTGGCACATCCAGATGCTGATCCCAGTGTTGGTTCCGCTTGAGCCAGGAACATTCCGAGACAAGTAGGAAATGAAGCTACAGTGCAGACAGGTCCGACCTGGCAGGGAGTCTCTGCAGTGTTTTCCTCTGAGCAGAGGGACCTGTGGTCTCCGAGTGGTAGGACCTGCCCTGTTGTGTTTCTTGGATGATGAGGGCACAGTGTCAGTATAGGCTGGAGGGGGCATGTCTGTATGTCTTCATGAATTATTTTATTTATACAGTCATTTGCAGGGCACAGAGAGGCACAGAAGGAAGGCTGCTCCCTTTAATAAGCTCAGAATCTAGCCTCATGGTGAGCCATATACACAAGTAGCTGTGTATGTACCTGGGTGCAGGAACAGAAAGGAGAGAAAAAAACCCACCGAGGCCACAGTGCATTTATCAGGGGACCGTGGGACTGTATTCTGCAGGACCTTGTTAATGAGCATTAAGTCAATTCCTGCTGGAGAGTAAATAGTGCATCTCCTTTACTGTGATTCAGCAATAGGGAATACCCAGTCCAAAGGACGTATTTGTAACAGACAGTTTACTGCACAAAGTCTTAAATTTTCATAAGGAAGAACCTCTGAAGATTCGGGGATTTCACAGATACTCTGGATCTTAATTTTTAATGATATAAGCATGATGTGTTTTAAGATTTTTTTTTCTCTCAGGAACAAACACGGGCAAACTTAATTTATTTCAGGAAAAATACAAATGTAAGTGGACCTCTCAAAGGCACTGAATATAATCCCTTTTCTTAGAATCTGAGCCTACAAATCTCCTGTCCAGAAGGAATGAATTAATTTTTGAAAAGCAGCATAAAGATGTTATGAACATTAACATTAGCGCTATGAGAATTTACTTAATACAATTAACTTGACCCAAAAGCGGGATACGGGAGCCCAGAGATTTAAGGTTTTTACTATATGAGAATATCCCATTACCAGATATTAGATATTTATCCCATAATTTTCAGCACTTTTGCCAGCGGGTGATTCTCAGCAGTAAATGTGAGCCCTGAGAGTGATAGGCACACATGGAGAGACCTGGCCGGAAAGCCACTCACTTAAACGCACGGCAGTACTAGACTTTGACTCTCTTACAGGTTTTTGAGGGAGGCTCTTTAACAAGGAGAAGGAGCCCGTTTTAGATCCTATCCTTCCTTACCACACACTAGTGCTACTGAGCAAGAAGTAAGGCTGACACCTGCTCTTAGAGGAACTTGAGAGCGCGTGCTGGGGAACGGGTCACGAATCTTCCTCGGTGTCGATTCAACCCTTAGAAACGTACACCCGACACCCAGTTTTCTTCAAATGCCCAGTGTAAGTCAACCCTCCATGCTTATGGCTGAAGACCTTTGGCTATGATTTTATTGTTTAGCCTGTATTACATTTAGAGAATTTAAAAGGAAATGCATCCCTGTCTTCAAGGAAATAGTGTTCTAGTTCATTCTCTCATTCATTCATTCATTCATTCACTCACGCTTTCACTCATTCACTCATTCAGGATTGTGTGGAGGACTGACTCTGTGCCGGGCACTGTTCTAGGCACTGGAGAGGTAGAGGTGCAGACAGAGTCACTCCATCATGAAGCTTACGCTGTAGTTCGGGTGATGGTAGTTTTCAAAGCTCGAAGCCTGGGAGGGTGAGGGCCTCTGTGACCTTGGGAGTCCAGCCTCTCCTATTAGGGATATAAAAACTAAAGACATGAGGACACTCTGTCCATTGAGAGTTGACTTCTAATCTGAACTGTATCTGAGAGACTTTTTTAAGCCTGGAGTTGAGACAGAGAGGGGGGAGGAATGAGAATAGACTGACTCGATGAGATCATTGCCCACAGAAAGATGTTCCCACTGTAGTGTTGAATGAAAAATTTTGAAAGTAGCATAAAATCTGCCCATTTTCCTTGAAAACAGTCTGCGTTTCCTACATATACTTAGGGGGGAAGATCTGGAAGAAACTAAAACAAAGGGATAGCAGTTAATCTCCTAGGATGAGGTTATGCATGCTTGTTTTCTCCTTATGTTGTACCCTGACTGCTGGACTCCCATGTCTTATTTATGGTGGAAACCAGCCAGCCTGTTGTACGAGGTCCTCCTGTTCAGCAGGGTGATGGAGAGCCCCTACTGTGTCCTCTCATGGCAATAAGAGGAAGGAGAAGATTCTGGAAGGAGCTGTGGTCAGAGAAATGTATGACATGGGCACAGAAAGGAACGACATCAGAGACTAATGCCAGCTCTGGGCATGTATAGAAATTATCCAAACCACGTGCCGCCTCAGTGAGCTTGTCCTAGTCATTATAGATGAGACGGAGCCCTCTGAAAACTCTTACGGTCGGAAGAGTTGGGAACCCAAAAAGAATGAAAGCAGGGCAAATCACTTGAACAGGCTTCAGCTGAAGGTAACAGCAACCCCAAATGAGCAGCTCAACCAACAAATTAATTTTCCTCACATGCAAGACACCAGAGTTAGACAATTCACATCTAGCGTTACTGACCAGTGTCGTCAAACACCCGGGTAGACCAGATGACCGTGTTGTGGGAGCTGCCCTGTGCATGAAAGGTGTTGAATAACATCCCCGGCCTCCATCCGCTAGGTGCCAGGAGCACCCACTGCCTGTGTCGTGGAAACCAAAAACATCTCCAGACATTGCATACCGTCACCTGGGGTGCAACATCACCCCCAGTTGAGCACCAGTGTTCTAGTTCCCTGCTCCGCATCTGTGACATGTGACTTTTACCTTCCGGTGCTTTAAAAAAGAAAAGCAGGTGGTTGAGCGTGTTGAAAAGTAACAGCTCTACGGAAGACAGGATAGCTTTCTTCCCTGGGGTTGGTTGTGTGGCTGCCTCATTGTCGTGCACGGAGGGGAAGGAGGGGAGAATTTTTAACTGGATGTATTGAAGCCCTCGGCAACATGGGGACTCTGATCGTAAAGAGGAGGAGGCAGAATGGAGCCTGGGCAGGCATCTGGCGGTGTCCTCCATGGGGGTTGGAGGAGAGGGGGGCAAACAGTGTGCTCCCGTGGCCTCAGTGACAACGCATTTCCTGGAGACAGAGCGGGCCCTTGGGGTGCTATACGCGCTTGCTGGAGCACCGCCTCCTGCCTTTCAGGACCACCGAGTGTGTGTGAGCTGGTGTGTACCTTAGTGCTCAGTGAGGCCTTAAAGCAGGGGGAATGTAGTGTGTCCGTCCACGTACGGGAGGCCGTCACCAACTGCACATCACTGGCTGGAGCCAGGAGCTCGGGGCGTCTGGACTGCGTGATCTGCCATCACTTAAGACCTTCTCCATTCATTTTTCATCTTATTAGGTTACGACGTATTTTATTATTTATTTATTTATTTATTTATTTATTTATTTATTTATTTTTGAGAGAGAGAGAGAAAGAGAGCAGGGGAAGGACACAGGGAGAGGGAGAGAGAGAATGTCAAGCCCCCCCCCCCCCCCGATGTGGGGCTCAGTCCCGCAAACCATGAGATCATGGCTCAAGCTGAAATGAAGACACTTAACCGACTGAGCCACCCAAGCACTCCGGTTTCATTTTAAAATGTTCCCTCAATCCTTTAGAACACCACCAACTCTCACTTATTGTTACTCTTTCAATAAAACCGTCAATCTTGTATTCGAGAACAGTGCAGCAGATCCCCGTGTCCCCTTAGCCTCAGCTGTCCAAAAGCCCTTGGACAGCCCTGGTCTGAAGTATGCCCTTCCCCCACCCCGACTCTTGTGAAAGAAACCCCCGCGCCTGATCATTTCACAGGGAGCTGCCCTTTCCGTGTGGATGCGAACGTTCCAGACGTGGGCAGAGGCCGTGTTGCACAACTCTGTGAGCACATCACACAGCACTGAACCCTATTCTTTAACGTGGTGACAGCAATGACTTTTATGTTGTTGTCTCAGATGAGGGCCACAGACCTGCCTCTCCTGTCACTTCTGCGAGGCTGACAGGCCTCATGGGGACACTCACCCTAAGGCCCCCTCCCCACCCCCACCCTTTGAAATAAGATTTAGGAAAAGTGGGGGCCCCGGAGTGGCTCACTCGGTTAAGCATCCGTCTTTGGCTCTGGTCATGATCTTGCAGTTCATGGGTTCGAGCCCTGTGTTGGGCTCGGTGCTGACAGCTCGGAACCCAGAGCCTGCTTCAGATTCTGTGTTTCCCTCTCTCTCTGTCCCTCTCCCATTCATGCTCTGTCTCTGTCTCTTAAAAATAAATAAACATAAAAAAAATGTGCTTAAAAAAAAAGATTAGAAAAAGGAGCAAATTCGTTTCTCCTCCCCTGGTTTCCAAACTCGCAGGAAGACCGCCAGATGGGGGTGGGGGGGGGGGGTGGGGGGGGCGGTCAGAGATATCAGAGATAGCTCCTTTCCTGATCCTGCCTGTGCTCTTGGGGGACTTTTCTTCCAGTGATGAAAACAACACACTTACAGCATCCTCAGACTTGTGACTCTCCAAGCTTGAAATGTATGGAATATTAAAAACAAATTAAAAAGAAAAAGAATGGGGCGCCTGGGTGGCGCAGTCGGTTAAGCGTCCGACTTCAGCCAGGTCACGATCTCACGGTCCGTGAGTTCGAGCCCCGCGTCGGGCTCTGGGCTGATGGCTCGGAGCCTGGAGCCTGTTTCCGATTCTGTGTCTCCCTCTCTCTCTGCCCCTCCCCCGTTCATGCTCTGTCTCTCTCTGTCCCAAAAATAAATAAACGTTGAAAAAAAAAAAATTTAAAAAAAGAAAAAAAGAAAAAAGCACAAAACAATGCCAATGCGAGTCTGCCCACATGATGTCAGCGCAGGCCTGTTCCCCGGGAACATGTCACAGAACTTTAATCACCTTCCCCCAGTGATAGCTGTGGAATTTCATTCTGGAAGTCATTTTTAAGAAAACTAAAAATAAACTCAAAGGTATTTAAATGAGCCGGGCTACCTTGTGGAAAGTTGTCTTCCTGACAGCCAGCGTGAGCTCAAGGAGGATCTTTCCTGGGGTGGTGCACTTGACTCAGGAAGCTGACAGCGGCCTCCAGGCCCCCACACAGGTAGGCGGAGCGAGGTGACGGGCAGTGGGGAAGGGTCTCCGTAGCATGGAGGGCGTCGGACTAAGGAAGATTCAGGGACATTTTCACACTGGGGCTGGAGCCTGAAGTGACAGGTCAAAGAGGAATGTTCCAGACAGCAGGAACAGCTTGAACGGGGGAAGAACCAGGACATGTTAAGTCCCTCTGTGACTCCGTGTGGCACCGAGTGAAGAAAGGGCAGGTGGCAAGGCTTTAACCTTACACGTCCTTGTGCCCTGACCGGAAGCCTTGAATGGCGTGCTCGGGATTTCTAATTTTATGCTGCGAGCACTCGGGGGCGCGCAGGATATCTGAGCATGGGAACCAGGTATGAAGACCGTGTTTGAGGACTGCAGCTTTGCAGCAGGGGAGAAGAAGAGGGGTGCAAAACTAAGGCACGGGCTTGTGCCACATTTTCATCAGAGTCTCTTGAAGTGTGAGAGGCCTTCAGGCTTTACTGCTCGTAATCAAAAAACTTGAACTTGTCTTTCAAGGTTTCTGTCTGGTCAGGGGCAGAACGACTGTTACCGTGGACTCTTCTGCTCATGTTTGATTCTGGATCCTCTGAGAACTCTGTTTATTCTTGCTTTCTGCGTCTCTCCTCAATCAGGGAAAGTGAAGAGTCGATGGCTGACGGTCCACTTGTCTCTGCAGTGCAGCCTCTCGCTGGCACGTTGAAACCCCTTGACCATGTAGACTGTAACAAGCTCATCCTCTTGTGTTTGTCCTTATATTTGTTTATTTATTCAGCACATATTCACTGAGCATGTCCTGCAGGCCAGGCCAGGGGGTAGATAAGCAAAAAGAGCACCAGGGTGAAATAGAATAAACACACACACACACACACACACACACACACACACTGGAGGCAGCAGATGAGGGTCCAGTTCTAGCTCCGTACGCATTTAAGACCCGCGCCTTCCAGCCGTCAGTCTCTTCATTTGTAAAATGTATCTACAATACCGCTTTTTGCAGGTAATCGTCTGGGGCAAGAGTAGATCACTTGTCCAAGGGCACACATCCTTGGCCATTACAAAGATGATTCAAGAATATAGCCCCGGCTTTGACGTCTGATTAGACTCCAGCTGAAAGCGTTCGGTCAAAGCCAGCAGCAATGGCTTCCCAGTAAAGGAGCGAAACGTTTCGAGCGAGCTCTGAGACTAATGGCCACAACACTTGAGATCGGAATCATCTATTTTGTGGAAATATTCCAAATAACGTTATAAAGAGTTTCCACAAATGTCTCATGTTTTGGTAACGAAACAGGCTTGCAGATGTTCCAAGACTTGCTGAGTTTAGACATCGGTCCCCCAGGACTGAGATTAAACCCCAGGGCTCCTGATTTATGGATTAATAACATGAACAATAAAATACTCATTTTTCTGAATTATCCGTGGTTACCAACACCGATGCATTCAGAGATACGTCTTTGGTCGGCCCGTATGGTACTATTACTATAATTAGTTTCAAAAGCCTCGATAGTGCTTAGAGCATTTTATGAAGCAGTGCCCTCCAGTGGCTATGGGGACCCGTGACAGGCACAGTAATGGTGCTATTTGTAGTCTCGCTGGAGAATTGATTGTAAGGACGGCATTTAAAGAGACTGACGATCTTGCTGCAGATGTATTATTTTGCATATGTGTAGCAAATAAGCACGAGGACAGATGACGATCGGTGTCTCAGCTGGGCATATGATTTCTTCATCACTGACCTATTCATTCTCGTCGTAATCTATAACGTGACCTCCAGTGTACATTCAGCGGCTTGTCACTTACAGTAACATTAGCGATGTGACATATGATCATTTGAGCTGGAGCACTGCTTTCTGCCAAAGCCAGGGACCTCAATAATTATCTTTTTACATGTAGTTAGATGCGATTTGGAAGAGAGACGAGTACAGGAAGAGAGGAGTCAGAAGATCCACATGTGAGACCTAATTTAAATATATATGTATTTTAAAGTTTTATTTATTTATTTTTGAGATAGACCGAGGGGGGGGGGAGTAGGAGCGGCAGAGAAGAGAAGGAGACAGAGGATCCAAAGTGGGCTCTGCCCTGACAGCAGAGAGCCCAACACGGGGCTCGAACTTATGAACCGTGAGGTCATGACCTGAGCTGAAGTCGGAGGCTCAACCGACTGAGCCCCCCAGGCGCCCCAGAGACCCGATCTATGTGAGATATTACTTGTCTCCTCCTTCTTCTGTCCAACAGATCATTGCAGACCCAAACTCCATACCATATTCCTGAAAATGAAAATTAAACGCTACCTTAAAAAATACTCCTTTTTGACCCAAAATATCCAAGTTTATCTTTTAAAAATGGATGCCACATGTGGTTAAGAGGTAAAACAGCAAATGAAAAACCTACACAACCATTTTTTTTTCTTGCTGTGGAATTCTATTAAAATTGGATGAGTTTTTGAAACTTGTGGATCATGGTCTTACCCCCTCAGCCAGGCGTTACCCGGGACACGGGACGTGCGTATCTGGGGGGACGTGCCCTCAGAGTTACTGTACTGAAAGAGAATTTGTACTTTGGGAAACCAGCAGCTATAAGTACTTGGTGAATTGACTCGAGAAAAACCTTTCCCGTTTGTCGTTAACCTTGAACATATTCTTGCCTCCCAGGAACGTAGTCTTTTCACTCATTCTGGATCAAAGCATCTGAAAGTCGAAGCGTCGAAGCATCATGTGAGACTTCCAGCTCAGATCTACCCTGTTATTATCATCATACGTTAGGATGGTACCTTTATTGCAATTGATCAACTGATAGTCATACCTCATTATTAACTACAGTTCGTACTTAATTCGGGTGCCTTAGTGTCCTTGCCTGCCTCCAGATCCCATCAGGCTCTCACATTACATTCAGGCGTCCTTTCTCCTTATGCTCCTCCGGCCATGATCATTTCTCAGACATTTCTTGTTTTCAGTGACCTTGACGGGAGTCACAGGCAGGTATTTTCAGGACGACTGTCAGGTGTCTTGTAAATTGTTCTTAAATTGCAGACTTTCATCATTAGCCTGGGGTCACAGGGTTTGGAGAAGAAGACCGCAGGCATGTGGTGTCCTTCTCATGATGTCATGTCAAGGGCATGTGCTGTCACGGCGACTTGTCACTGTTGAGACCTTACCCTTGGACACCCGACTGATGCCTTTTCCCCCTCTTTCCATGTGGTGCTTTTTGGGAGGAAGTTACTGTGCACAGCCCGCAGTTAAGGAATGGAAGGTCATATTCCAACTTCCTGAGAGCAGAATCTCGGTATAAATTATTCAGAATTCTTCTGCATGGGCAGATGTGTCCATTCTCCACCATTTATTTCTGTACTGAATCACTTACTTACGTTAATATTCAACTCATGGACATTTACTGTATACTTTGTATTACAATCCAATACTGCTGTGTTGTTTTGTTTTGTTTTGTTTTTGTTTTTGTTTTTTCTCCAATGGCTCCAGCTCTGTCCCATCGGGTGCTCCTGCGGCTGACTCCACTGTTTGAGGCTCCTTCATCATTGTGGGTTTTCGTTTTCTTTCCTTTACTCTCTTCTTCCTCCCTCCTCCCGCCTTCCTCCATCCACCTTTCGTTCAACACTGTTTTACCTTCTGATACTACAAGGCGCTGCAGGCTTAGCTTATAGTTCCCCTTGCCCCAGAATTAGCCATTTCTCCAAGTTCCTGTTGGATAAGAGCATTAGAAACCAAAGCTCTGCTCGTGAGCACTAGGATATCATTGCTTCTCGGCCTTCACAGCTGACCAAGTGAGGAAATATATGTGTGTGTACCAACCTGTGTGCATATACACAGCTCTGGGTCTATCACCTGTGTGTGTATATACCTATCTCTCTATCATTTAGCTCCAACAATGTCTCTATAAAGCTAACATGAGTTCCTAGGGATGCCTCTACCTGGGACACTAGCTGTCACTTGTTGTTTCTGTGTAATTAGTTCCCTCATTAACAGCGAGAAACGTGACTCCCGCCATCTGCCACCCAGTATCTTACTTGTCGCGCTCGGGCATGTGCGAGCATGGTCGCTAGCCTGCACCCCTCAGAGACATAGATTTCCAATCTCAGTGTAGTGTTTCGTACGGCTTCTTTTTTCATGAGTCTTCCTTCTAACTTCCATTTTTTATGTAAAAAAACTCAAACTTTTTTTATTTGTCCTCAATATTTTTGCCCTTTTAAAAGTTCTTTTTCCCCCCTTACAAAATATTTGCTTATTTCGATAAGATATGCGTAGCATCAAGTTTACCATTTTAGCCCTTCGTAATATCCAGTTCCACGGCATTGAGCGTATTCACAACGTTGGCAACCATGGCCACCATCCACTCTGAGAACTTCTTTTTACAACTCTGCTCCTTTAGACAAGACTCACTGTTCTCCTCCCCCACCTCTGGCAGTCCCTTTCCTCCTTTCTGCTCTGTGGCTTTGACTGTCAGGTGCCTCACGGAGGTAGAGCGAAACAGTATTTGTCCTCTTGCGTCTGGCTTCTTTCAAACCTGGCATAACATCTTCAGGATTCGTCCACATTGTCATACGTGTCAGAACTCCATTCCTTTTTTAAGGGTGAATACTATTCCACTGTATGTGTAGACCACGTTTTGTTTATCCATTTCCTGCTGATGGACCTTTGGGTTGTTTCTGCCTTTGGCCACTGTGAATAATGCTGCTAGAGCCCTGGTATACAAGTCTGTGTTTGACTTCTTAGTTTGTCCAATATATAAATCAGTGTGTTTTTTGGGTATTCATATCTCTTTTACAAGTAGAAATTCCTTTCCCATCTGGCCACTTTTTATTTCTTTCTCGTGGCTGAGTGCCCTGACTAGAACCTCCAGGAAAATGTTCAATAGTGGTAGTGAGAGTGGATGTCTGTCTTTCCCTTGTCTCATGGGGAAAGCTACCAATCATTCACCATCACTTATGCCTTTAGCTATGGGTTTTTCGTAGGTCCCCTCTGTGGGGTTGAAGAAGTTCCCTTTTGTTCTGGTATGTTCAAGGGTCTTATCATGTAAAGGTGACGGATTTTGTCAAATGCTACTTCTGTACCTATTGAAATAATCATGCACTTTGTCTTTCATTCCATTAATATGGTGTATTGCAATGATTGATTTCCTGTGTTGAACAAACCTTGTATTTGGGGGATAAAATCCACTTTGTCATGGTGTATAATTCTCTTTATATTGCTGGACTTGGTTTGCTGATATTTCCTTGAGGATTTTCGCCTCTATAGTTATAAGAGATATTGGTCTGTAGTTTTCTTGTGGTGTCTTTGCTTTTTTGTATCAAGGTAATATTGGCCTCATAGAATGAGGTAAAGAGTTCCCGTGTCTTTTTTTCTTTTTGCCATTATCTCTTCAAATATTATTTCTGCCCTTTTCTGTCATCTCTCCTTTTAGACTCCTATCATGTATATTTTGGTACACTTGATGATATCCCACAGGCCTCTGAAACTGTTTATTTTTCTTCATTTCTTTTTCTTTCCGTTCCTACTACTGGATACTCCCAGGTATCATCAAGTTCACTATTTCTCTCTTCTACCAAATCTAATAATTATTTTTCATCCCTTTAGAGAATTTTTCAGTTCCACTATTATACTTTTCAACTTCAGAATTTCTATTTGGTTCATTTAAAATAATTTCTTTTTACTGATATTTTCTCTTTAGTGAGACAGAGTTCTCATTCTTTTAAGTTCTTTAGGGGCGCCTGGGTGGCTCAGTCAGTTGAGCGTCCGACTTCGGCTCAGGTCATGATCTCACAGTTTGTGAGTTCGAGCCCCACGTCGGGCTCTGTGCTGACAGCTCAGAGCCTGGAGCCTGCTTTAGATTCTGTGTCTCCTTCTCTCTCTGCCCCTCCCCCACTTCTGCGCGCGCGTGCGCGCGCGCGCTCTCTCTCTCTCTCTCTCTCAAAAATAAATAAAATAAAAAAAATTAAGTTCTTTAGACATAGTTTACTTTTGCTCTTTGAACATATCTATAATAGCTAATTTAAAGGGTTTTTCCCGGGGCGCCTGGGTGGCGCAGTCGGTTGAGCGTCCGACTTCAGCCAGGTCACGATCTCGCGGTCCGTGAGTTCGAGCCCTGCGTCGGGCTCTGGGCTGATGGCTCAGAGCCTGGAGCCTGTTTCCGATTCTGTGTCTCCCTCTCTCGCTGCCCCTCCCCCGTTCATGCTCTGTCTCTGTCCCAAAAATTAATAAACGTTGAAAAAAAAAATTTTAAAAAAAAAAATAAAAATAAAGGGTTTTTCCCCTAATATGTCTAATTTCTCAACTGCCTTACGAATAGTTATTAACTGCTGTTTTTTCCTATGTATAGGCCATATCGTGCTATTTCCTTGTATGCCTCATGATTTTTGTTAAATACTAGATATTTTAAATAATACGGCGTGGTAACTCGAAATCAAATTGCCCTTCTTCCCAGGTTCTGCTACTGTTTTTTGTCACTATTTATATGTTTAATGGCTTTCTTGAACTAATTCAATAAAGTCTGTGTTTTTTCCATGTAAGGCCACTGAAGTCTGTGCTAAGTTAGCTTGGTGGTCAGATAATGATTGGACAGAAACCCCTTTAAATACCTTGAACCAATAAATCTCCCAACTTTTGCCACCAAGATCTGTGTACATATGTTAAGGCATGACCTCAGTACTCAGCGAAGCAGTTTACAGCCCTGCCATAGTCTTCGTTTCCTGATTGTTCAGAGTTGCAAGGTCAGCCAGAGTTGAGGGGTTAGGGCATTCTCACATATTTCGTGAGCACCCCCACAACCCTACACATGGAGATGGCCTTCTAGATTCCCAGCAGTATGTTCAGGTTTTTCAAAGTCCTCATGGATGACTCATTCCCTAGCTTTTCCTTCTTAGTTTTTTAGTAAACTTCTCATTTTCTCCAACTGTTATCATCACCTCGGGCAGCTGCTATTTTAAACAATTATCACTGATTGTTTTTGACAAGTGCCCCAGGGAAAAGGCTTTTGCATTGAGCAAGCTCCCAGTCTCCTCACATAAAGGCACACTCTGAGTGCAGGCAGGAAACTACCAGACAGGTGAAATAATGGCAGTCCTCCAGGAATGGGGCTTTTGAAAAGGCATGAACATGTTCTTCCTCCAGTATTTTCGAAGCTATTAATTTTAATGACCGTCATGATTGTGAGGTTGTTGTTTCTCACAACTACCTGGGAGCTGGGGAGAGGGAGATGAGAACAAGGCAAGTTAAAAAGGCCACAATTCAGACCAAAATCGATCCATTTTGCTTCAGTAATTGCACTTCAGAGTGTTGGAAGCCATTGGTGAAGTGCCACAGTTCGCACTTTTGCAATCTCATTTCTTTTTTGAGGGAGCAGATTTTCGAGGTCTTTTTTTCTGCCATTCTGAAAGTGGCTCTTCCTTCCATAGGACTTGACATGTAGTTCTTTTCTCGTTTGGGTTCAAATGACCGGTTTCTCAACTCTGACACATGTGATACTGGATGGTACTCAAAATGACGCTTGTTTTCATCAATGCTTTCAGGAATTTTCAGGGAATACTTTAAAATGTTCACAGTTTTCTGTGCTACTGGGAGCAGTGTGTTTCTGAGGGGGTGAGGGTTGAGTAGACTGAAACCCACATTTCTGACATTTTTAGTCCTTAACGGTACAATTACCTGAAAAAGAATGACATTAAAGTGTTTACTCTGCAGTAGTGAAGTGGCTAATACTTTGTTTGAGAGGGAATATCCCCTCTCAAATGCCTGCTGTTTTCTTATTTCATGTATCAGATTAACGTAATATTCAGTATTTAGCTCAATTCCTCCCATTAACTATTTAAAAGCAATTTTTCTTTCATTCTTTTTTGTATAGAATGCCAAAAGCATATAGCAGATGATGCGCCATAATACCTAAAAGAGAAAGATGTTTCTTCTCTCTCTTGAGGTTAAGATCTGCATATAGGATAGAAGATGTTTCTTCCCCCTGCCCCCTTCCTAGAAGCTGCTTGGTGTGGTCACAGGATGACCGTGGAAAAGCATCAACAGACGTTCCGTTCTACACTTTCAATTATGTGGATAATTAATGTGTACTCACACATTTCCCCTTTCTAATAGTAATCAATACAGAGATGGTAATCTGTGTAATCCATTCAGATGATTTCTCTAGAAATTTCCTCTGACAGCCTGGAAATTTTATAGCATATTTCTCTCGGCTGGGGCACTTTGGGTCTGCCAGAGTCTCCAGTGGATACAGAAATTGTCTTTCAAGTGAACAAAATACATGATCTACTCTCCTAAGGCACTCTTTCTTTGATGACCATGCAGTGTATTAAGTACCAACTGTATGCCCTTCATAATAAAACACACTTTAGGATGAGTGATTAAAAAGGCCCTTGGTACTTATGAAATGATGGGGAAGATGTAAACAAGTAAACCTTGGTGCAACTGGAGAACATTTAGAAATTATAATCAAATGAAAAGTTTCAAAAAAAAAATACATGTAAACTCAAAGTGAAGCTGTCACATACAGAGAAGTACGAGTCTCCAGAGACTTTGTGGAGGAACCAGTTAAATCAGACATTAAAGGAATTTATGAGCGTATATTAGCAGGGACTTGTAGGCATTCAAAACCAAGACTCTGATGTGTCCACAGACATTAGTCAGCTATGTGTGGGGACAGCAAACAGAAGCAGGACTGGAAAGGGATGTGATGTCATGCCATCAGCAACCCATCAAATAAAAAAAAAAATCTCTCAGCAACCCATGGTCTGTATGCACCACAGATCTGTGTCAGGACATGTTTACTCAGTGTAGTTCCATACGCTCACTGAGGAACCTAACAATGGCCGTTAGCTAATTGTTTTAATAGCAATCTATAATTTATCCCTAGAATTTTCTGCCTTTAAGTCTAATTATTTCTTTTGAAGCAACTCAGAATCCGTCTAATTCTCTCTTTTTTTTGACAGTTCTGAAAATCCTGGAAAAGGTAGCTATTATCTCCCTTCCCTATTCACTTTACTTTAAAGAGCCTACAAATCTGAGAAGATAGTTTCCATCCACTACTTTGATATTTACTACCTTTGTAAGTGAAGGCCAGCCAACCTGTCTGGGCTGCTACTTACTCAATGGGTATATAGTAAGTGCTCATTTGTCTCTGCCCAGGGCTGCCCAGGACCCAGATCTGTGGAAACCATCCCTAACTCTTGCTTCTCAGTCTGGGACATTTCTCTACAACCACCCCCTTTATGAATTTCCTGACTTTAAGCTCAGGAAGGCAGCATTCCAGCTGCCTCTTGTTATACTCGAATTCTCCATTTCAGCCTAGGCACTTTGACAGTTTGAGTGGTTGTGTTTGTTCCTCCCATCACAGTTAATGTGGATGGGGCTGGCCGTAAGCATTGTTCCGTAGGTCCTCCAGGGATCGAGATTCCATCCTCTGCTAGGTAGGACATCGGTAAGAGCTCAGGCTCCTCTGTTGGACACTCTGTCTATTGAGGACAGAGTCAGGAAGAGGATGGAGAGTTTCTCACAGCAGGTGTTTGGAGCTGGCCCCGAAAGAGGCATACCTCTCTTCTACTTACATTTGCCATTGGATTGGAGTCAGTCACATGACCCCATCTAACTGCCAGCGAGGCTGAGACATCTAGTCTACTTGTGTGTCTCGGAGGGAAAAGGCCAAACCTACAAGTAGTGTGTATCACTCCTGCCCCAAATTGTGCTGGACTTTATGCACAGAGCCTGCGAGGAAACCGGGAAATGGAGTCTGGTTGAAGGCTTACAAGGAAGACTTAGTAATTATACTTTCCAAGCCTGTCAACCTTAGAGGTAGGTGATTGTGTTTATGGTATCTGTTACAGGGTGAGATTGCTTAAAAGGTAGTAAAGCAGCATAAAAATGAATGCTAGTATCTTCTTAACAAATGATCCTGGGATGACTAGTCAGTCACGGACAAAACAATGAAGCCGGACACTTACCTCACACTACATACAAAACTTATCTCAAAATGGATCAAAGACCTAAATGTGAGAGCTAAACCCATTAAACTCAGGAGAAAGCAGTGAGGTAGATCTTCATAAAATTAGATTTAGCTAAGGACTCCTAAATACGCACAAGCAACAAAAGGAAAAGTAGGCAAATTGGATTTCATCAAAATTGAAAGCTTCTGTGCTTCAAAGGACGCCATTGAGAAGATGAAAAGACCACCCATCAAATGAGAGCAAATATTCTCAAATCACGTATCTGAGAAGGTACTTGTTTCCAGAGTATGTAAGAACTCTTACAGTTCAATACTAAAGCAACAATTAGCCCAATTTAAAAGTGGGCAAAGTATGTCAACAGACATTCCTCTAAGGAAGACACACGAGTGGCCAAGGAATACATAACAAGGCACCATCGGGGGGGATGCTCAGCGGAAGCCCAGTGAGATACCGATTCACACCCGCTAGGTTGGCTACAGTCTTAAGAGTCAGATAATCGCCAGTGTGGGTGGGGGTTGTAGGGATGTCGTCCCTCATCTGTCGCTGGTGGGAGTGCAAAGTGGTGCGGCCACTTTGGAAAACAGTGTGGTGGTTCCTGAAACCTGGAAACAGAGTTACTGCCTGCCCAACCGTTCCAGTGCTGCGTGTAAACCCAGGGTCAGAATGAAGGGCGGGAGACAGCCGAGGAAAGGGTGGGAGAGCAGCTCACATGGGTTTCCTTATCCTGTCTACAGTAAACATACACTATATATGGGGAAGAAAAATAATCATGCTTAAGGCTCTTGCATGTGATATCTCACTTAATTGTGATAGCCCAGTGAAACGGCAATATTATTGTCACTGGTCTATTAACTTATTCAAAGCCATGCATGTAGTCAAGCCCAAAACCAGTTTGAACACCCATCTTTCTGGCTCTGGCAGTGGAGTGAAAAGGTCTTATGCCATCTGCTTGAGGCTTCAGAGCCGGGGAAGGAGCCCCAGGTCTGCGTCGGTCCTGATTTGTGCAGGACTCAACTATGCTCTTCCTAATCCACATCAGCCGCCTTGTCAAGCAAATCCCAGAGCCATCGTACACGATCTGTAAGGACGGGAGGGCAAAGGAGGCAGCAGCTCAGAGACTGGGCAAAAGGCAAAGCATCGCACTGATCAGGGTGATGACAGAAGGGTCAGATTTGGCAAAATTCTTAACTTTAGCTTTATATTTTCAAATGAAAACTGATTTATGCAAACATTAGTCGGTAACCTGATTTTCCTCATGCTGTACATAATCCTAATAGAATTTGTTAACCAATTCAAATTATTTGGGTGCCTGGGTGGCTCAGTCGGTTGAGCATCCAACTCTTGATTTCGACTCAGGTCAAGATGCCAGGGTCGTGGGATCGAACCCCACATCAGGCTCTGTGCTGAAGCGTGGAGCCTGCTAGGGATTCTCTCTCTCCATCTCTCTCTGCCCCTCCCCACTTGCACACATGTGCTTGTGTGCTCTCTCTCAAAATAAATAAAAATTAAGCTGTCAAAAAATGTTAAATGATTGATAACAACACAACCCTCTAAATGGATGCCAGACTAACATTTGCCACGAAGTCTCACGTAATCATTTCCATTTTTCTTCGGGGAAACTGGAATCCACTTACACCGTTGGTCCAGTGACTACACAGAAAAGTGAAAAGTCATTGAGACATTGACAGAAAGCTGGGTTTTTTTTTCTGAAATCATTGCACCCAATTCTTAAATGTACATTTTTCTTGTAAACTGTGTATACTTTTAGACACGATTGTGTTTTGACGTGGGTTGCCCAGTTAATGGGAAAAGCTTTAAGTCTGTGAGACAGATTCCTGACCAAAGCAACGTGAAATCTGTGTTGCTGTCTGTTGATATCCTATCACAGAGTGACTTCTAGTTTTCTCTCCATTCCCGGTGAACTAGGGAATGGTTCCACGCCCTCCTATACGTAATGTCACGTAAAGCACTTTAAAGGATGTTATATTATTTTTCGTGATAGAATCACTGATATTTCTAATAGTAATTCTCCCTTCACACTTAGTAGCTTTCAGGCATAATGCCACATGACTAAAGGGGAACATTTGAATGTAAAGGTCCCTGCTCACAGGTGAAGAAAAGACAGTTCACAAGCTGAAAATGAGTTTACTCCTTGTTACAGTGCAGTGAGCTATTCCCATCTGTGGAGGCGAAGGATAGTTCTTTCTACAGACCGAACGCCACCAGGCCTTCAGTGCCCAATCACTGCCCTACAGACGGATCTCCAATCACACGTTACACAACAGGAAGCACGCGTGATGGGAAGAGAGTGGGCTCACCTTTTCCAATGACCCGTTCTTACCAAGAAGGAATGACTTTGTCCGGATGCTCTGCGGTTGCAGACTGTTGGCCGAGCAGTCTCGTCTGTTCATCGATAACGTTTCGCGAGGACAGAAACAGCCACACGCTCCGAGATGCACAGCCGTTAGACTCGTTGACTTTATTACCTGTGGGAATAGGAACAACCATACCTGTTCGGCAGTTTGGGGGTGACTGTATCTAAACAGAAGACAGAAATGCAGTACGTATCAGAAGCACTTTAGAGCCTCCTTCCAACACCATGCCCATGTTGACCCCCCACCCCTACTAGTTCGTTCACTGCTTTCTTCTTCCTTCTCTCCACCCTGAGGGCCCTAATCCATTCAATTGTGGAAGTTCTTTGTTTCCTCTGGAGCCATTTGTACTGTAAATAGAATGATTTTCTGTCTTCTCTTCCGTGTTATTGAACTTTTGTTTCTTTCACGCTCCTGCTCTTTGTTAATGATTCATGATTCACGCCTAGAGGAATTCACTCCAGAACCACAGCGGGGGAGTCTCCATTGCCCTGTCTGGCCAGTCCAGTGGGGCCGGAGGGGGCTCTACTAGGACCCCATAAAATAGGTTAATTACGGGGCGCCAGGGTGGCTCAGTCTGTTAAGCGTCCAACTCTCTATTTCGGCTCAGGTCATGATGCCAACGTCATGGGTTTGAGCCCCGCGCCGGGCTCTGCGCTGACAGAGCAGACCTTGCTTGAGATGCTCTCTCTCCCTCTCTCTCTGCCCCACCCCAGCTCACGCGGTGTCGTGTCTCTCAAAAATAAATAAATAAACCTTCAAAAATTATTTTGAAAAATAGGTTAACTGCCCCAGACTTCCCTCTTGGAAGCAAAGAGTTGAGTTTCGGTTTGTTTTTTTCTTTTTTCTGGCTTTCTAATGAGCTCAATTAACATTTTATTGGTGCGATGTGGGACGGATGTTGAAACAAAAAAAGATTTCAGGTGATGGAATTCTTACCCTGTTTCCCTTCCTGGGGAGGAGAAGTACCAGCTGACACAGGCCGGGAGCTCTAGGAGTGAACAAGGACTTGGGGACTTCCCGCCAGCGCTGATCATCCCGGGCCCACGGGGATCCGGGAGACGGGAGGAATTTCATACAACGCTAAGCCCTGAGCTGATTCCAGCGCAAACTCTCCGTGGTACCTGGGCCTGGCTTAGGCACCACACCCACGTAGCCCTGTGTAGGGACAGTTTCCTCCCTGTCTATACCCCGCATCCATCCAGGAGCAAGTGACCGGCCTTGGGCACATGCCTCCCAGCAGTGACCCAGAAAGCGTGCTGGAGAGAGGTGGCATGTGGATGAAATGAATAGTTACCTGAATCCACAGCTCTTCCTTAGATGGGCGTAATTTCTTTCCTGCTGAGTTTTCTTTCTTCCTTTTTTTTTCTAACGATTTCCAAAGTCATAAACTTGGGTCTGAATGAAGGTAGGCAGAGGTCAGTTGCACAGGTACACGCTTTTTCAGACCCTCTCTCTTTTACCCGTACTCTACATCACACCTGTTTTTTATGTCCCAAGAATTCCGTTTTTGCAATTATTGTAAAATATGTGTAATATAACCTGTACCATTTTAGCCATTTTTAAGTACAGCACAGTAAGATCAGGCACATTCACATTGTTGTGTAACCACCTCCACCATCATTCTCCAGAACTTTCGCACTTGCCAAACTGTATCTCTGTCCCCATGAAACACTAACTCCGCGTGCCCCCCACCCCACACTCTGGCACCGTCCCACCTTCTGTCTCTATGAGTCTGACTACTCCAGGGACCTCATGTAATTGGAACCATACGATATTTTCCCTTTTGTGTCGGGTTTATTTCACTTACCGTAACGTCCTCAAGGTCCACCCGTGTTGTTGCCTGTGCCAAAATGTCCTTCCGTTTGGGGCAGCTGGGTGCTCAGTCCGTTGAACGTCCAACTTCAGCTCAGGTCATGATCTCGCTGTTCGTGGGTTCAAGCCCCACATTGGGCTCTGTGCTGTCAGCACGGAGCCAGCTTCAGATTTTCTGTCTCTCTCTCTCTGCCCCTCCCCAGCTCACGTGCTCGCTCTCTCTCTCTCTCTCTCTCTCTCTCTCAAAAACAAATACACATCTTAAAAAATGTCCTTCTTTTTACAAGCTGGGTAATATTTCACCATACGTGTGCGTGTGTGTGACATTTTGTGGATCTGTTCATCTTTCCATGGAAACTTGGGTTGCTTCCATTTGTTGGCTGTGTGGCAGCAAACATAAGTGAACAGATATGTTTGAGGCCCTGTTGTCACTCTCCTGGGTCCACGCCCAGAAGAGGAAGTGCAAAATCATGTGGTAATTCAGCATGTCATATTTTGAGGAATCGTCATATGTGTCTCAGGAGCCCTTAAGACGTCCAGAAATGACTCCAAACAACGGATGACCCAAGGAGACAATGTTGTTTCCGTGCCACTTGGCAACACTGCCCAGGAAGTTAAGCCCAAAGGAAAGAAATCGGTTGATGTCCAACGAACAGATCACACAGTTTTCTCCAGTTCAAATCAGCGTGGCTTCTGGTTGTCTTTTGCTACATTGTGCACAAGTGGCTGCAGAAACGGTCCTGTGTAAAGTCTTTTTAGAAGGGCCCGATGTAAAATTTACTTCCCGGGACCCTGGCTGGCCCCTGGAGAGGTTGGCCACCACCTCCTGGAAGGCTGCCTGATTGGAGAAGGAGGTCTGTTCTGTTTCCTCGCGGGACAGTTCCCCGGCTTGTCCTTCTTTCCGTGTTCTGCTGCCATAATCACCAGGAAATGATGAGCAGGGCGATGTGGCAGCCGGGGAGTCGGGCTTTACTCCATAAATAGGCAGTTATTCTTTCTGTGCTCGAGTTTCTTTATGGAGGAAGGAAGCAAGTTGAGCACAGGAAGCCCGCGAGCGCCACCAGCGTCTTCCAGCACCCCGGCCCCGCGGAGCCGAGCTCCCCACCCCGTCCACACCGTCGTCACCTCCCAGCGACGTGACCGGGTTCGGTCTGTGGCGCTCACCGGGCCTGCTGGCTGTTCCGTTTTCTCCTCTGTCTGGCTCGGGCCTGCTGATACTCCAGTGAACTTGGGACGGAGCCTTAGGAGCTTTTTGTCTGTTTTTCCACCTCTGTCGTGGCACCTGTTTTGTTTAATTTTACTCCATAAGACCACTGTATACTGTGGTTTCTTATAAAGCGGTTTTCCTGCTCTCCCCGACAGCCAAGACCTACTTCGTCCACACCCGCACGAAGTGCTGGCTGGTCCTCCCGTCAGACGGGAACATGGGAACATTCCAGGGTGTGTGGAACCGGGAGAGCGGACGTGAGAGTGGGCCTCTCACCCTGGGAAGGCGCGGGGGGCATTGTGTGCTGCTGCAAGGAGAAAATGAGTCGGAGCTGAGACTCAGAGAGGTGTTGGCGGTCTCCTAGGAGATGCGAGCCACACACACGGGTCCAGGGAAACGTGACTTGCGGGCATTGCTGCCTGAATGGCAGAGGCCGGGGCCGAGTCTTGGAGGAAGGAATAACAGCCTGGCACCTCCCTGGGGGAGAAGCCTTGTGGGATCACTTGTGAAGATCCCGGACTTTGATTCGGCACAGGGAGCAATGATCCAGACCCGGACATTGTGAGAAACGTAAGGTACACAAAATACAAAACTAAAAACGAAACGGAATGCTGATTCACACATCGTGTAAGTGGATCACAGCATACAGGAGAAACAGAAGCAGAAATCGGATTGTCAACCCTGCAAAACGTGCTCTTCTGTCTGGACAGTCCCTGGTGACATTGCTGACAGGACACGGGTCTCCAGTGCCCCTTTGGTGTCGCTTATGTTAGCACTTCGGTGTTTTGGATGTGACCGTATGTCTTTGGCTGTCCCACAGCACCAAAGCATCCCAGCTGATTGTTTAGTTTCACTCACACCCCAGTTTCTTCTCTATCACTATTTTAAAAAAAAATTTAACGTTTAATTTTGAGAGAGAGACAGACAGGGTGTGAGTGGGGGAGGGGCTGAGAGAGAGGGAGACGCAGAACCCGAAGCAGGCTCCAGGCTCCGAGCTGTCAGCACAGAGCCCGACACAGGGCTCGAACTCACAAACCGTGAGATCATGACCTGAGCTGAAGTCAGACGTCTTACCAGCTGAGCCGCCCAGGCACCCCATCGTGATTTTAATTTCTTTCCTTTTGATATTTATTATGTGTTGGCTGGATGAAAACACATCAAAACATTAGATAATGTGGTCTTTCCCCTCAAGGGAGGATGATGCATGAGGAAGGCATCATGGAAGGGAAAACATGAGCCATGGGCTGGTAGAGTAAGTGTTGAGTTTGGACCAAGGTGATCTCATTTGCCTTAGCCCCTCCCACAGTGCCAAATGAGTGGGAGGCACCCCCACAGCCAACAGCTCACTGGTGACCTCCGTGAGAATAATGGTGTGGGTCCATTAAGGGAGAGGGGACTCAATCATATCCCAATCCTAACATACACTGTAGAGTGCTTCCTTGAGTCTGCAGGGAGGCGTGTCCAACACCCCACTGGGGGAGGGCTGAGCACAAGGTAAGAGATTTCCCAACTCCAGTGGCGTCTCGCAAAGAAGCTGCCTTGAAAGTGGTGGATGAATTGAATAAGCAAACACACGACCGGGTTCGGAAGGTTAGTCAGTTGTTCATGAAATCAGCTACTTTCGCCCTAGTCAGGTAGGTGGGTTCATGCTCACCTGAGAGTTGCTAACGTTGATCGGTCGCCATGATTCTATTCTAGAGAACGAATAATGTAGAACGATGTTGTTTGGGGAGGAAATAGTATTTGGCAACTCCATAGTGTTGAGAGGAGGGAAGAAAGCCCGTTCAGGCGAACCTCGCCGGTCCCGATCACCGTAGCGTTCCTGTTTCACATACGACAGTGCACATGTGGACATCACAGCCGCTGCAGGGACTCAAAGCAAAAGCACACAAACAAAACCAGGGAGAGGAAAGCAATAGAACTTAGGCATTTAAAAAAATCCATTCCCTAATAGAGTAAACACATCTTCCACCGCAAGTTACGATTTTCAACATCATTTACCTTGTACTTCCGCTGTTGAGGAAGGCGGCTTTAATAAATGAGACACAGTGATGACCTTTATCAGCACTACCGATAGCTATAAATTGAGCTGAACATCCCCATCAGCTAAGAAGACAGAACTCATTACTGACCAAAGATTGCTGTGTAGCCTTTGACGGAGACGGGTACCATTAAAACCAATGCTGCTTCACTTGTGTCGACAATGTCTTACCATGGGAGACCTGAAACACCACGCATTGATTTTTGTGGGTGACTACAGTAGCATAACCAAAGGATGAGCTGAGCCTTATTGTATATTAAATAGCAGTGCCATGCAACGTGTTCTTTTTTGAAAGAGTTGATCTGTTGCTTCTTACATTACGATCTTTACCAATGGCACACGTGGAACAGAATTGTCGGACTTATAGTCCTGACAATTCAAGTTGAGCCATTCTCTTGTTTCAGATATATATCCGTGAAATTAAGTCAAGATTTTTAATTTTAATGTTTATTTATTTTGAGACGGTGGGGGGGGGGAGGGGGCAGAGAGAGGGGGAGACGCAGATTCCAAAGCAGGCTCTAGGCTCCGAGCTGTCAGCACAGAGCCCGACGTAGGGCTCTCTAACTCATGAACTGTGGGATCATGACCGGAGCCGAAGCCAGATGCTCAGCCGACTGAGCCATCCAGGTGCCCCAAGATTTTTAATTTTAAAACTAAATACAGTAAATACAGAAATTTGTTTCTACCAACACTAGCCTTATTTATTAGTAACAATACTTGCTGAATTTGGGAATAGACCGGGGTTGAGATATTCAGGTTATATCACTTGCCCTGATTATTAAGGCATCCCTGTGTACTTTCAAGTGTTCTGGTTAGATGATAAGCTACACAGTTACTCTAGAAATATATGAAATGGAAGGACTATAGCAATCCTTAGTCTTCAGGTTACAGTTTTATCAGATTCCACATGTAAAGCATTCCTTTTAAGTCCTGTGACTTTCCATAAAATGGCTTCCATTACCCAGATGATGGTTGTTTCCTTCGAAAAGTATCTGTAGTGCTTACTACTCAGGATTACTCGATATTGAACCGGACGCTGTTCTAATGTCACAGAAGCAAGGTATCCTTCACATCCCTATTGCTGTCAGAATGGAATATTGAGGTAGAGAAAAGTCAAATAACTTAAGTCCACGTAGTAGGAAAGGTGGGAAATTTTTAGTACTTCAGATTAAAGATCTACCGTAAGAGATGGGCCCTCACTTCACCATGGGATAAGAGCAAGGACCTCCTTGCCTGTAATCGCTGCATCCGTGCGGCCAGCATGTGACTGGTGCCGCACCTGCTCTGGGAACACAGTCAGCACCCAGGTTGCCACGGCTTTCACATTGATCGGTTCTGGCTGGCTGATTGGCTGGGCTTTCTCGTCTCATCCCAGCAGAGCTCTGGGGTCAGAGCCGGAGTCAGAAGACAGAGGTGGGTTTATAATAACGACGCCATCATGTAGACTTCTGAGGCCCCTTGCCTGGAGGAGCAGCCTGGGCGGATGGGAGTGCCATGCTGAGCTGTTCCCCTTGGCGAGGACAGTCCCCAGAGCCGTCACAGGAGGCTTCACGTCCTGCCCGAGCAGGCGACCCAGACAGCCACACTCCTTGGGGAGAGATCTGCCTTTGACCTCTCACATTTGTTACACGTGCTGGACCTTCTCTGAAAGCAACAGCCCACCGGTGTCTACCATATGAGGGGGCGCTTGGAGGCCTGACAGAAATGAGCTCCTCTGAAGGAGCGAAGGACTCCTTCATAGGGCACCTGCCTGCTTTTCCTAGGAGAGTGAGAGTACCTCTGTTCCTCCACCCCAACGAGTAGAATCGCTTCCTGTAATGGTTTTCTCCGTACAGTACCTATACTCCATCTGCTGCTTGCATTTTGGATTATTTTGTTTGCTGTTAAGTCAGAAAGATGAGAGCTGGGTTTACTCGTGCTTTTCGCAGACCGCACCCAAAATTCTGGAATAGGGCTCATGACATCTCTTTCCTTCACAAATAAAATCGTAGGTGCATGTTTGGTAGAAAGCCACACGGACTCTCCTTGGCGGAGAGCTGAATGCTCCCGTCCTTCTCTTCCCACTTGTGCCTGGGCTCAGTGGCCCTGCCCAGTTGCCCTTTTGGAAAAAATGAGGTGGTTTATTATGGAGAATGAAAGACTGAGTGATAAAGTAACCTGACTTAGCAGAACGCAGCAACGGGATTAAACCTGGTTCTCTGGACTCCAAATCCAGAGTAAAAGCATGATTGTATCTCTTATTAGACTCATCTCTGAGCAAGAGAAAAATGAAAATCATACTGGTTTACACAAGACAGAAAGGTTGTCAGTACACCTAGAAGTCAGGAGGGAGGATCTCTACTCTAATTTGCTTTTGTAGTTCATCCGCAAGGTTACCTAAGGGTCCAAGATGGCTGCTCTAGCTCCAGCCATCAGAAAGCATCCCTGCTAGCAGGGGTGAAAAAGGAGAGGAGGACGGCATGCTCTAGCCCGTACGGACACAGCTTTGTAAGTTTCACGGCCCACTCCGGGCATGTCCCATCTGTGGCAGAGCCCGAAACAGAAGCCAGGTTCCCAGGCTCCTAGACCACGCTTTTCCCAACGATCTGTAGACTACCGCTGGCACTTTTCCTCAGAGTTTTTCTGAAGGAACGTTCCTGTCAAGGTTCCGTGTCTCGACCCATTCATTAGTCATTATCAGCAAGTGATTTTTCTCTTGGAAGCACAGCTAAGGTAAGGCGGTCATTTCAGCGAGCCCTCTAGGTACTTCTGTTTGCTAATTTGTCCCATAATAATCATTAGAGGGAACAATATTGACATAACACCTGAGTTTACTTTCCGCGGTAGTCTGCTGCCTTAATGTAATGCCAGCAGACGGTAAGCTTATTCAATACCTTCTGTCTTCTATGTTTGTACCGGAAAACAGCAAAGTCTTAGAACCCCTGTTGATGAAGTATGTACGTGATTGAACACTGACCCAGCTGTTAGCATTTTGATTAAAACCATAGCCCACGTGGGGCGCCCGGGTGGCTTAGTCGGTTGGGCATCCGGCTTCGGCGCAGGTCATGATCTTGCTGTCTGTGAGTTCGAGCCCTGTGTCAGGCTCTGTGCTGACACCTCGGAGCTTGGAGCCTGTTTCAGATTCTGTGTCTCTCTCTCTCTCTCTCTCTCTCTCTCTCTCTCTCTCTGCCCCTCCCCGGCTCACAGTCTGTCTCTCTCTCAAAAATAAAATAAAAACATAAAAAAAATTTTTAAAAAACCCATAGCCTGCAGAACCACGTGCTATGGCTTTTCTGAGCTATTCTTTTACTAAAGGCTATGGCATTGGAACGACATAAGTAGCATCATTCACTGACCACTGCATTTCAGAATCTGCTAATCGTTCAGGACTTTTGACAAATAACTCATGGTGATAAAATTTGGTGGCCTCAGAAAACAGCATGTGTAATCTTCCAAGTTGCTTCATTTCTGGACAAACTCGTAACCAAAATCACTTTTTACACAGTTTAGTGATTGTTTTCATATCCCGTCCGTGAAATTTTGTCCATATCTTTCTTGCACATGCTGAACTTTACTTGAAGAAGAATTTTTTCTTTTTTTCTTTTTTTTTTTTAAATTTTTTTTTTCAACGTTTATTTATTTTTGGGACAGAGAGAGACAGAGCATGAACGGGGGAGGAGCAGAGAGAGAGGGAGACACAGAATCGGAAACAGGCTCCAGGCTCTGAGCCATCAGCCCAGAGCCTGATGCGGGGCTCGAACTCACGGACCGCGAGATCGTGACCTGGCTGAAGTCGGACGCTTAACCGACTGCGCCACCCAGGCGCCCCAAGAATTTTTTTCTTAACGTTTATTTATTTTTGAGACAGAGAGAGACAGAGCATGAACGGGGGAGGGTCAGAGAGAGGGAGACACAGAATCTGAAACAGACTCCAGGTTCTGAGCTGTCAGCACAGAGCCCGACGCGGGGCTCAAACTCACGGACCGCGAGATCATGACCTTAGCCGAAGTCGGCCGCTTAACCGACTGAGCCACCCAGGTGCCCCGAAGAAGAATTTTTTAAAGGTAGAAATCATGAGGCTCGTGGTTTTATGTTAATGTAAAATAGACATGTGTCCAAGATTTTATTTGTCTCAGGAATTAAGGAGAGAAGTGGCAAGGTATAAAGAGAAAAGTTAAAGGCAGACACACATGTAGGCAATCAGAAATGCTGGGATGAGTTTGTGGAAAAGTTGTGGCTTTTTCTGGGGAGGTGGGGTGGGACAGAGGGACCCACTGCCTGTCCACCAGGCAGAATTTATTTGCATCTCTCTGGCTAGAACCCTTCTCGTTGCTATCAGCTTTCTACAGCGCACAGTCATAAAATAGCTCAAAGACAGTGATAGGAGTAGACATCTAAAGAGGCGAACAGCCCAGGAGGAGTTACATACACAATGCCTAATATTCACCGAAAGGATACTCCATGGTCTTTTTTGTCCATTTCAGAGTTTTTTAAGATTTTTTTTGACACTTTCGATAACACTTGTGATTGATTTGCTTTAAGAGAAGTTTACTAAGTAATAGAAACATTATATATATATATTTTTTAATGTTTATTTATTTTTGAGAGAGAGAGATAGAGCACAAAGAGGGGAGGGGCAGAGAGAGAGAGGGAAACACAGAATCTGAAGCTGGCTTTAGGCTCTGAGCTATCAGCACAGAGCCCGATGTGGGGCTTGAACTCATGAACCGTGAGATCATGACCTGAGCCGAAGTTGGACACTTAACTCCCCTAGGAGCCCCTAGAACCATCATACTATAATCATTTCAAAACCCTTCAAGAAGGGGCATCAAGGTGGCTCAGTTGGTAAAGCATCCAACTCTTGGTTTTGACTCAGGTCATGATCTCATGGTTCCTGAGTTCGAGCCCCACGTTAGTCTCTGCCCTGACAGCATGGAGACTGCTTGGGATTCTCTCTCCCTCTCTCCCTCCCTCTCTCTCGCTCTCGCTCTCTCTCTCTCTCTCTCTCTCTCTCATTGATCTCCCCCAGCTCTCTCTCACTCTCTCTCAAAAATAACTAAACTTACAAAAAGCTCATCAAGGAGTCTTGTATTTTTATAAAACAAATCATAAATATCCTTAAATACGTGTAATTAGCACGGGACTGCTTAGCTAATCTTCCCTTGTTCTGTACCCACTAAACCCTTTTCTTATAAAGCCTTACCTGTATATTTTCCTTTATGATAGATTCAGGTGAAAACAAGATAAATTGCAAAAAAAAAAAAAAGTGCTAATTGTATAGATAAATTGTTTTTTCCCTTAGCCACATAAGCTAGCATTGTCAATGTTAAACACAGAAAGAAGTGCTTTGTTGATTTTTGAGCGGGGCTTCAGTATAATACGCTGTTTAAAAGTCTAAACATGACTCTGTTGAAGCACATAAAAATTGGCCCCCATCCGAAGAGTGGAAATTTAAAAGGTTTTAAAAGCTCTCTGGGCTGTCCGTTAATCAAAGATAAAATTGGGCATTCACAGATCTTACGAGCCAAACTAGTGGATTTCAAATCCCCTAAACATCATCCTTGCATTGTAGCTACTTTCCAAGTCATTTCCAGGCTGAGATCAATATTTGTTTGACAGTACTTGTCTGTGTAGTTACCCACATTGTGAAAGCGGATATTGTGGTGTCACTGTCTCAGAATTTGAAGCCCACAGAATTTAATAGTCCACCTCCTTCCATCTTTCCACCCGTTTCATTCCCAGACAACCCAGCTCACAATTTCTGTGAGATAAGCTAGAAAGAGAAAAACAACAACCGAGTACAGCAAAAGCTTGGATTTGTAAGTCGTTCTGCGAATGTTCCGCAAGATGAACAGACATTTCTAATAAATTTTAACTTGATAAACGAGCGATGTCTCGCCATATGAGTCGTACCTGACGCTGGACGTTACGTGATCACAACCGAGCCAACGGTTCTTGAAATTGGCTTCCATATACAAGTGCTTTGGATTACAAGCATGTTTCCGGAATGAATTATGTTCACAAGCCAAGCTTTCGCTATATAGAACTTTCATGTTTTAACTTTTTTGGAATTCTTTGGCTCTTTTGGGCCAAAACGCACACATTAGCTTCCACCATGCTGCAGAACCTGTGAGGTTCTGCGAAGGAAACCACCAGAGCGTCCCCGCCTCAACACGTGTTGTGTAAAGGGCTACACACCTTCCGTCCTGGATTCTCCCTGCTTCCTGCTCTCCCTGGGATTTTCTGCCTGAAAGCCTCTCCATCCACTGAAACGTGGACCACTGTTCTTAGGTCCACCCCACTTGACTGTATGTTCCTAGAAATTAGGGGCTATGTCGTTTTATCTTCTGCTTCCTTTTTATGAAAAACTTTAAGCTTACAGAAAAGTGGAAAAGATAGCACAGCAAACACCCATATAAGCACCACTTAATCTTAGCACTTTCGCCTTTTTGTGTCTTCCCTCAATTTTTCTTGCTGAAAATATTTAAATGTGTCATTTTCTTTCATCGCTGAAGACTAAACCTACATCTCCAGAAGTATACCCTCTTTGTATCTACAACCTCATTCTCGGCGAAAAACATGGCTGTAGTTTTCTAATACCATTGAATTCCTAGGCCATATTCAAATTTCCTCCTTCATTCTCAAAATATATTCTATGTCTTTTTTTCTCTCTGCTCAGATCACATTAAGGATCATAATTATGCTTGATTATGTCTCTTAAGTTTCTGCCAATGTAGAACAGCTCCGAGCTATTTCCCTATATTAGGCCAGTTGTGTTATAGAATCTTCCACATCCTGGATTTAGTCTGTTCCCTCACGGAATGATTTAACACGTTTGTCTCCAGCATCTGGTTGTCCCACTGGTAAAACAGGACTCAGAGGCAGATTCATGGGTGAAGCTGGGGCCTCCAACTTCCTCCACTATAAACAGGCATTTTCCGGGGTGCCTGAGTGGCTCAGTGAGTTAAGCATTCGACTGTTTTTTTTCTTAGTTTTTAATGTTTATTTATTTGGGGGGGGGAGGGGCAGAGAGAGAGGGACAGAGGACCTAATGCAGGCTCTGCACTGTCAGCACAGAGCCCGACGTGGGGCTCGAACTCACGAACTGTGAGATCAGAACTTGAGCGGAAGTTGGACGCCCAACTGACCGAGCCACCCCGGTGCCCCAAGCGTCTGACACTTGATTTCATCTCAGGTTATGATCTCACAGTTCATGACAGAAAGCCCTGCATCAGGCTCTGCCCTGACAGTGCAGAGCCTGCTTGGGATTCTCTCCCTCCCTCTCTCTCTGCCCCTCCCCTGCTCACGCACACATTCTCACTCTCTCAAAATAAATAAATAAAAAGTATGCGTTTTTCCATCGAGACTGGCGTGTGTTCTCTGAGGTCGTATTTTGGCACCAGGAAAATACCCCATCAGCTTTCTCGGAATGAGTTTAGCACGCATGGACGGTCCTTACCTGAATCGGGTGTTTCAGCAGCGGCTGCAAATGGTGATTTCCTAAGTTCGTCATCCCTCACACATTCACCAGCTGGCAGGCTTCTGAAAGGAAGGCCTCCCCCTCACAGGCGGGCTATATGTTGTCGCCCTGAACTGCTGGAAAAGGAGGATGAATCCTTGATTATTCATTTTTTCCCTCCAAATTTGTATTTATTAAATTCCAGCTAGCTAACATCCAGTGCAATATTGGTTTCAGGAGTAGAATTCAGTGACTCATCACTTACATACAACACCCAGTGCTCATCCCAACAAGTGCCTTCCTTAATGCCCATCCCCCGTCTAGCCCATCCCCCACCCACCTCCCCTCTGCTAACCAGCAGTGTGTTCTCTAGAGTTAAGAGTCTGTTTCCTGATTTGTCTCTCTCTTTTTCCCCCTATGTTCATTTGCTTTGCTTATTAGATTCCACACATGAGTGAAATCATATGGTATTTGTCTTTCTCTCACTGACTTATTTTGCTTAGCATTATACTCCCTAGCTCCATCCATGTTGTCGCAAGTGGCAAGATTTCATTCCTTTTGATCACCAGGTAATATTCCATTGTGTATAAATACCACATCTTCTTTATTCATCTGTTGATGGATATTTGGGCTCTTTCCATAGTTTGGCTATCGTGGATACATCAGGGTCCATGTATCCCTTCAAATCAGTATCTTTGTATCCTTTGGGTAAATACCTAGTAGTGCAATTGCTGGGTCGTAGGGTAGTTCTATTTTTAACTTTTTGAGGCACCTCCACACTGTTTTCCAGAGTGGCTGCACCAGTTTGCATTCCCACCGACACTGCACATCCTCGCCAACACTTGGTTCTTGTGTTCTTGATTTTAGCCGTTCTGAGATGTGTAAGATATCTCATTGTAGTTTTGATTTGTATTTCCCTGATGATGAGTGATGTTGAGCATTTTTTCATGTTTCTGTTGGTCATTTGGATGCTGGCTTTGACATCTTCTGCCCATTTTTTAACTGGATTATTTGGTTTTTGGGTGTTGAGTTTTATAAGTTCTTTATGTATTTTGGACATTAATCCTTTATAAGATATGTCACTTGCAAATATCTTCTCCCGTTCTGTAGGTTGCCTTTTAGTTTTATTGTTTCCTTTGCTGTGCAGATGCTTTTTATTTTGATGAGGTCCCAATAGTTAATTTTTGCTTTTGTTTCCCTTGCCTCAGGAGACCTATCCAGTAAGAAATTGATAACGGCCAATATCACAGAAGTTACTGACTGTGGTCTCCTGTATGATTTTAATTCTTTCCTTGCTCACATTTAGGTTTTTCATCCATGTTGAGTTTATTTTTGTGTGTGGTGTAAGAAAGTGGTCCAGGTTCATTCTGCATGTTACCGTCGAGTTTTCCCAGCAGCATTTGTTAAAGAGACTGTCTTTTTTCCATTGGATATTCTTTTCTGCTTTGTCAAAGATTGACCATATAGCTGTGGGTTCATTTCTGGGTTTTCTATTCTGTTTCCATTGATCTGAGTGTCTGTTTTTGTGCCAGTACCACACTATCTTGACGATGACAGCTTTGTAATACAGCTTGAAGTCCGGGATTGTGACGCCTCCTGCTTTGGTTTTCTTTTTCAAGATTGCTTTGTCTGTTCGGAGTCTTTGCAGTTCTATGCAAATTTTAGGATTGTTTGTTCTGGCTCTGTGAAAAATACTGATGGTATTTTGATAGGGATTGCATTAAATGTGTAGATTCCTTTGGGTATTATAGACATTTTTAATTACCAGTTTCAGAGTCAAGACTTGATGTCATAGTTCCCTCCAACTGTGGAAAACGAGTTGTTTTTCTCTTTTGGGAGTTCCATTATGGATTCCTGAACTGTTTTATACATTTGATGTGTCTGAATCAATTAGGGTATTGTTCTTGTGATGTTCAGATTTTACCAGCTTCGGACCTGAGAGCCCTCCCACTGGTTGTCTAGTGACACAAGAGTGTTGTGTAACAAACAGCAACATACCCTCGGTGACATGCAGAGTAAGCATTTATCTTTCACGCAGCTGGTTGTCGGCAGCCGGTGGTTGCTTCTCCGCTGGCTGATTTGCTTCCAGGGCTGGACAACCAGCTGGCTGCCAGCGGATCTGGACTGGCGTCTTCTCAGGTGCCGGGCAGCTCAGCTGTGCTCCACATCTGTTTCTGCCCTGGGGCCAAAAGACGGGGCCACACATGTTTGTTTCACGGCTATGGCAGAAGCCAGGAGGGGCGAGTCAAACTATACGAGGGAGGGGCGCCTGGGTGGCGCAGTCGGTTGAGCGTCCGACTTCAGCCAGGTCACGATCTCGCGGTCCGTGAGTTCGAGCCCCGCGTCGGGCTCTGGGCTGATGGCTCAGAGCCTGGAGCCTGTTTCCGATTCTGTGTCTCCCTCTCTCTCTGCCCCTCCCCCGTTCATGCTCTGTCTCTCTCTGTCCCAAAAAAAAAAAAAAAAAAAAACTATACAAGGGCTTCTCGGGTGCCTGCTTGTTCACAGTCCAGTGACCAGTTTAGGTCATGCATCCGAGCCCACATTCAAGAGGAAGAGCCTGGCGAAGCCAGACACAAAGGCCGTGGGCAGGAGGGAGGGAAGCATTAGGGCCATTTTGCCGTCTACCGTGGTCTTATGGTCCGTGTCCCCGTCGGTCACCGAACACTTCCTTGCTGGCTGGCCGCTGAGATATTCCAGGTTCATACTGTATGTTCTGTGCCTCAGATCGAGAAATGCCCAGGTCTTTAGAGATCCCTTGTGCTTTTTACTGAGAATGGTAGCTTGGGATCCTTCTTAGAGTACGATGCTGTGGTTAATGTGGAACTTAACAATAGCCAACACACGATAATTATCATCTGATTGGCAATGTTAATTGTAATTGTCCTTAAGTCAGGGAACATGGCAGATTCATGGTGCATACTGATTCTGTTTAGTGAGAAATGGTATTATTTCTAGACCACAGCGTGGATGCTAGGGATTACAGATCAGTTTTTATATCTTATGGCCATCACCTGGATGTTGACTTTCTTAAGAAACATGCTATATGCTATGTGTTATCAGCATACGTGAATACAAGTAATTTGTATCCGAGAAGAAAATAAAATAAGCAATAAGTAGGATAGAACGCTGTTTCTATTAGCAGCTATTTACAATTAAAAGAAGATAATTAAAGAAAAACCAGATCTGCTTCATTTACGTGCACTGTTTGTTTCTCAAAGTCTATTTCTCTGAAGCAACTCTTTGTGATATTTATATAATCAATTGTCAGTCAATTTATATAATCAAGACCAGCCAGGGGCACCTGGTGGCTCAGTCAGTTAAGCGTTTGACTTCAGCTCAGGTCACGATCTCGTGGTTTGTGAGTTAGAGGCCCGCGTCAGACTGTGTGCTGACAGCTCAGAGCCTAGAGCCTGCTTCGGACTCTGTGTCTCCCTCTCTCTCTCTGCCCTGCCCCCCACTCATGTTCACTCGCTCTCTCTCTTTCTCTCTCAAAAATATTTAAAAATTAAAAAAAAAGACCAACCAGCAGGTCTAAGTCATCCTTGGCGACGGCAACCACGTATCTCGATGGCTAAGAAATCTCTAGTACCACAAAATGCCATCCATTTAAAATTTCTTCATCATGGGAAAGACCTTTGAAAGGTTTCTAAGAAATACATTACTGTGTCAGGCAAAAATAAGCAACGTACGAAGCCAGCTGATATATGATTCTCAGAGGAAATGACTGGAACGTCATCTTATTTTTGGAAGAGCGAGAAAAACAACGTGTTACAGTGCTATATATTTTTCTATCACAATCGGAGGAAAAGAATAAAATGAAAAGCAATCACCTTCCTTGCGTTGGCTACCGATGTCGTCGCTTTCTTTAATTATGCAGCTTTGGAGAACTGCCGAAGCCACCCAGAACAACTAATGACATATTTTACATGCTGAGTACTTGACATGAACAATACGTCGCACAGGGTGACGCCGTGCGAGACTTTCTCCGGGAGATCTTTTCCTCACAACCTCACCCTCTGTGTTTCTCAGAATCCCCGGTGAGCCTGGCTTTTCAGTGTCGCCGTCCCGTCCTCAGAGTGTCCAAATGCACCTTACACTCCCCTCTGGGGTATCTTACTGCACTGCCGTGACGGGGAGAAAGGAGCTATCTCAGAATCTCACCAAGAGGCACTAAAGGCAGAATTGCGAAGCGGCCCTACCCACCCGTGCTTCCTTTGACCTTGTCGGCCAGGGGCAGCCTCTCACACAGCCGGTCTGCCTACGAAGTCGCAGGCGGGTTGCACATTTGGCGAATCAGACAGACGGGTGATGGTGTGAATTTGGTGAACGCATCACGCGTTTTTAACCCCCGGTTTCCCCTCAGTCATCATGCTAGGTTTTAGAGGTAGAAAGTCCAGAAGGTGCGGCCTTTTCCCCATGCGTCCCGCTCTCTTTGTGGAGGAGACAGAGTTGTCACAGCCAGTGAGGAGCGTAAAGCAGGAGTGGGGTGCGGGGCAGAGCAGAGCGGGGTTAATCCCGCCTGGCAGACGCATGGCAAGCTTTGCAGGGGAGAGGCCTTTGTGGGAAGAGCGGACAGAGGTCCCCCGGAGGGAGTGGGAGAGGGCATTGCAGGCTGGGCTGTGGTCTGAGGCATCACCCAGGCACAGAAGGCACAACATGGTTCAGGACGCTTGATGGGGGGGGGGGGGGGGGGCGGTGACAGCAAATTAAAATGGGAAGAGACACCCAGGCCTGGATGTGAAGGACCTTGAATGTCAGGCTGAGGAGTTGGCCAAAGCAGTCTCTGCCAAAGGACCTAGAAAAAAAAAAAAAAAAAATAGAAGCACGTCCTCGTGTGCACAGAGCATGGAGCGAAGGGAGTGAGCCGTCAGAGGCGTCCAAGGTGAAGGTGGTCATGGGCAGACCCAGGGCAAGGGCACCGCAAGCCACGAGGACCCATGGCTTTGAGCCATTCAAGACGCCCGCAAAGGGGTAGGCGCAGACGAGGGATGGAATATTGAAGACGAGAGACAAAAAGGAGGCAGAGATGATTCCAGATCTTCTCCTGAGACAAGAGTAGCAGCTGACACGCACCCCAGAGCCTGCCCTGATCAGGCGTCATTTTAAGTTCATCTTGAGTCTCCCATACATGATGTCTCTGAATCTTCACATGCACGATATCGGGTGTATACTATTATTTCTCCCGTTCTGCAGAACAGACAAGCATATGAAGGATGGAAAATACAGTGAAAAAAATAAACCTTGCAAATCACCAAGAAGGTGAGAAAATTCTAAACTTGCACTCATCTGATAAAATAGTTACAAGATGTATAACTCAAAATCTGGAGGATGAACAGGAGAAAACTAATCGATCCATCATCATACCAGAATGTGTCAATACAATGGGGGGCTTTTTAAGAAAAAGTGAAGCGTGCAAAAAAATGGGCTGAGAATGAGGCAAGTTAATGAATGGTACAACCAGCACGGTTAAATTAAAGACCAAATAGAGAACCCTGCATCTTCCGGTTAGAAAATATCCATTCCGGCAAGAAACCTTCCACAAAAACGAACCCCGCCTCAGGCTATAAACCAGAGTCAACAAATTTCACAGAGGGGATAGTACAAGTTTTTCTAACACATGTAGCAAATTACAAGTCAATAAGAAAAAGACGAAGAAGAGTGTTTTACATACATTTGCAAATTACAAATTCCAAGTAACTCCCAGGTTGAAAAGGAAAGCATGACAGAAACTAAAAATGCACGGAATAGAGCACTAATGAGAGAACTACCCATTAAAACTTGTGGATTCAGATAAAGACACAATTCAGGAAATTTATGGCACCAGTCGTGACTCTATAAGAAGAGTGGAAATGCTGAAATTAATAAGCTAAGTGTCAAACTGGAAAGATAAGAAGGGGAGGGGGTAACGAGACAGGGTGGAACAGAGATTAGTAACACAGAAACCAGCAGAGCCCTGGCGTCTCTGACCCGTGAGCCACACACGCCCAGAAGACAAGCAGAGCAGTTCAGCTGTAGGTAACATACCGGCATTGAGTATAAAAGGCTGCTGCCCAAAGTTGGTGGCCCCTGTGTAGTGAAGAAAATTACCTGGTGTTGCATAGGAAACCACATTTATTAAAGAATATTAACATAGTCCAGAATGTCCAGAAACTGACAACCATCGTGTCTAGCATATAGCACAAAATTACCTTACTTACAAAGAATGCCCCCCCAAAAAAGAGGGGAACATACTTTCAGTATAAAAGAAAATTAACTGAGTCTGACTCCAGAATGAAACAGATTTTGGAACTGATGGGGCAAAAATCCTAAAAGTGTATATATTTCCATGACGCACAAGGAAGTACGTATGTTTTCCGTGAATGAAAATGTCAGCAGGGAAATGAGAAATCCCCGAAGAAAAGTAGAAACAGTAGAAAGAACAACATGGAAAATCCTAAACATAAGAACGCAGATTCTGAAATGTAAAAATTCACTGGGTGGACTTGACAGTCAAATAATCATGACAAAGGAGAGACAAAGCAGCTGTGATGACAGCTCAATAGAAATTATTCGAGGTGAACAGAGGGAAATTTTTTTTTAAAGAACAGAGCATCAGAGAGTGTTAGATAATATCAAGGTCCCCAATATGTGTGCAGCTGGCACTCCAGGAGAGGAGAGGGATAAAACAAATAGAAAAAAATATTCGGCAAATTAAAGGCTGAAGATTTGACAAAGACATACGTTTGCAGACACGAGGCTCAGCAAACACCAAACAGAATGAACACAAAGAAGTCTAATCAAAAATGCATCATAGCTGGGCTGTTAGAAACCACAAGCAAGAAGTCAGTCTTGAAAACAGCGAAAGAAAAATGCATGGAAACAGTGTCGGGGAAAGAACAATTAAGAGCCGCTTCTTGTTAGAAGCCATGGTGACCAGAAGGACGTGGCATGAAATTTCCAAAGGAAAAGGAAAAACCATCAACCTAGAAATCTATATGAAGAGACAATATCCTTCAGAAGTGAAGGAAATCAAAGGCACTCAGGTAAGAGCAAATTCAAGGAACTGGGTGCCGGCGGGTCCGTACAAACACACACCTCGAGGAAGTTCTCAAGAGGCAGGACAATGATGCCTGGTGGAAACTCAGGTCCTGGATCAAGTCTAAAAAGCGTCAGAAAGGCGAGTGATGGGCAAATGCAACAGACTGTTTTTTTCTTTCTTTTTCTTCTTGCTCTCTTTATAAATGAGGTACTGTTATAAACAGTAATTATGACATCTAGTGGAGTATGTAAAGTATCTCGATTCAATACACATGACAATTATAACAGCATGGGGCTGGATGCGGGCTGAAAACTTGATACATTTCTGTATTTCACCAGAGCTGGTACACTATTAACTCATTGTTGAGTGTGGAAAGTTGAGTATGTATTCTAATCCCTAGGATAAGCACAAAAAATTTGCAAAGAAATACAGCTAAGGGGCGCTTGGGTGGCTCAGTCTGTTAAGCATCCGACTTCAGCTCAGGTCATGATCTCACGGTTCGTGAGTTCGAGGCCCGCATCGGGCTCTGTGCTGACAGCTCAGAGCCTGGAGCCCGCTTCGGATTCTGTGTCTCCCTCTCTCTCTCTGCCCCTCCCCCGCTCATGTTCTGTCTCTCTCTGTCTCAAAAATAATAAAAACATTAAATTTTTTTTAAAAAAATACAGCTAAAATAGGGAAATTAAAATTCTGAAAAATATGCAACAGTAAAGTGAAAGCCAGAAATAAGGGGGGGAAACAAGTAGAAACTAATCACACACACACACCCCTACACCCCCCACCCCCACCTCCACACACACACATCCCACACACCCATACACATACACACCCACCCCACACACATACAACGCCCTCACACACACACATACACATAGACACACATTAGACCAAATGCGGCCGTATCAATCATTTCATTAAATATGCATAGAGGACATTCACCAGGTTAGACCATATTACGGACCACAAAAATGTCTTAATGAGTTTTCAAAGACTGAAATCATGTACCGAGTCTTCTTTGATCCAGTGAATTTAAATTAAAAATCTATAAAACATAAAAGGGCCAGAATAACTTTACATACTTGCAAATTAAACAACATGTTTCTGAATAATCATTGGGCCAAGCAGATATTACAGGGAAGATTAGAAATAATTTGAACTGAATAGTAATGTAACTCAGCATATCAAAATTTGTGAGATGTAGCTAACACCATCCACAGAGGGAAATTTTTAGCGTTCATCAGTTTTATTAGAAAGGATGGGGGGCGCCTGGGTGGCTCAGTCGGTTAAGCGGCTGTCTTTGGCTCAGGTCATGATCTCGTGGTCCGTGAGTTCGAGCCCCGCGTCGGGCTCTGTGCTGACAGCTCAGAGCCTGGAGCCTGTTTGATATTCTGTGTCTTCCTCTCTCTCTGACCCTCCCCTGTTCATGCTCTCTCTCTGTCTGAAAAATAAATAAACGTAAAAAAAAAAAAAAAAAAAAAAAAAACGAAAGAAAGGATGGAAAATCAAACTAAAGATCTAAGCTCCCACCTTAACAACCTGGAAAAAGAAGAGAATGAAAACCAAAGCAAGCAGCAGAAAGGAGTGAAAAAGGAAAGAGCGTAAATTTATGAGATAAAGAGTAGAAATGATAATACCGTTTGGATTAATCCAGTCTGCACGGGTGGTCCCGTCAGCAACTGGTTATTGTGTGAAATGCCTTGACCATCAAGCTGGCTCAGTACTCCCACCTTCGCTTGGACAGACAGTATTTCTTCTCCTCGTCACGTGCCCAGCCCTGTACCAGCAACCCGTCCTTCAGAAAACGTGCCCTTTCACTCGCAGTAGAGACACACGTGCCTACAGATACACCTCTGCAATCATCCTGATCGGTGTGTTTTATTACTTTCCTGAGGGAATAATTGAAAGGTTGGTCATGCAAAGGACCACGGTCACTGTCTCTGGGGACAGGATGTGTGGATTCAGGGGTATGCGTGACCAAGAAACTGCCGACTCTTCCAAGTGTAGCAAGGAAGGTTGTGGACTAACTCGAAACAGTCTTGCAGGGTTTGGATGTCTGAGCACGTGTGCATAACACGGTTCACCCAAGCTGTACATAGAGGAAATCACTACCCACAGTGCCAATTACTGTCCATGCTTTTTGGTAGTAAGTTTCTTAATCTGCTCCATGTGTCCACTGTGTGTTGGGCTCAAGGAAGCTCTAGAATGTCCGAAAGACTTCATGGGCGTGGGCACTGGTGTTTTATATGCCAGTGTGTAGCATAGGTGCGAAGATTCGGAGAGAAGCTTCACATGAGGTTATGTTGAGAGCAGCTGTATATACTTTACCAGATTGAAAGGACCCTTTGATGAATCACAGCATTCTATTTTTGTCGGAATAGTTGATTCGTTCTGTGTAAGTGTCGGTCAGAAGCCTGCTGAGCTCCTTAATGTTTCGTTTCTTTTTTATTTCTTCTCTTGCAGATAAAGAATTCATCTACAGAGAACAGAAAGGAAATGTGATACTACAGAATGTTGAAACAAATATTTCTACGGTGTTAATAGAAGGCAAAAAAATTGTAAGTACTCTCTCTAATGACCGGGATAATTTCAGTTTTCCCTCCTGCAAGTCAATAAAGCAGAAAATGACTTTAGGTTTCAACTTTTAGGAGGAGCCTGGCAGAAGCAATAAACTTGTAACACTATAGCCTGAGCAGCTAAAGATAATGTGAAATTGAAACCACACTAATTTAATAAGATGAAAGCAGTTTCTTTCGTGTGCGGGACATTTCTCTGCAGGTGTTGGAAACAAGTGTTGCATATCATATGTAATTGGAAGATCACGTCCTAGGGCTTTAGACATTTACAGAAAAATTGCAGTAATGCACAGAGAATACTTCAGGAGGGCTTGCTCAGTCTCGTTTAAAAAAAACACCTCATCTCCACATGCACAGGGAATATTAATGTAGGCACGCTGACTGCGCTTCGTCTGAACACGTGAAGTGATGTTTAGGCTTCAAAATAAGTACGGAGTGGATGCGAATGCCAGTCAGTGCCTCATAATCTGGGAAAACCCATTTTCCCCGAGATTTAAGTAGCATCGAAATTTGGAGTTCATGTACAGTTGAAAATACTTACTTAAATTTTTTTAATGTTTATCTATTTTTGAGACAGAGGGAGACAGAGCACGAGTGGGGGAGGGGCAGAGGGAGAGGGAGACACAGAATCGGAAACAAGCTCCAGGCTCTGAGCCGTCAGCACAGAGCCAGATGCGGGGCTTGAACCCACAAACCGTGAGATCATGACCTGATGTTACTTTAAATAAACACGGAAGAGGGGCACCTGGGTGGCTCAGTCGGTTGGGCGTCCGACTTCAGCTCAGGTCATGATCTCGCGGTTCGTGGGTTCAAGCCCCACGTGGGGCTCTGTGCTGACAGCTCAGAGCCTGGAGCCTGTTTCATATTCTGTGTCTCCCTCTTTCTGCCCCTTCCCTGCTCGCTCTCTCTCACACACACACGCACATACACAAAATAAACATTATAGAAATTTTTAAACAAACAGAAGAATACAATATCATCTTTACACTTCAATTAGCAACCATCAACATCATCCCTGTGTATTGAAAGGCTAGGAAGTGAGCACTGAACTATGAAAATCATTCATCTTGTTGGGTGGGGAAGACTTTGTATATTATTTTTCATGGTGATGAATTCCATAATTGTTGTTTCGATGCCGTTTTACTCAATAATTTTAATCAGATTTTTAAAAATTCAGTATCACGTTTCAAAGGGATTAGACCTCTCCATCAACGAACACGTGAGCACCGCAGACAGTTCAGAAAGTACTTGGAAGGGAAAACACGTAAATTAAAAGAGTCCTGCTGTTCTGCGTATGTCAAGTTTTCTCACTTTTTATGTCTTCCCCTGTTTTAATTACTTATTTAAATTACTAAGTTAACATTTAAATAAAAAGTCTTTTTGTTTCTTTAATTTATGCTCCCCTTTGATTTTGTATAATCATTAGACTGTAGGATTTGAATTTTTATCTGTCTCTAAAAATTAATGAATTCTGACTCCTCACAGAGAGGGACATGATTACAAGTATTAGGAGACCCTTTCCAGAATCAAGAGCTGTAATGGGTTCATGTGTTGTAGAGGAACTCGGGAATCTGTTGAGATAAGAACTTGAGACCACTTTTTTCCTTTTTCCCTTCATCCAGTATGCTGAGCTTTCACAATTAGCGTTCACTTTACTTTATTCTGTTTCGTTTAATTTCCATCAAGGGCTCCGTGTGTGTGTGTGTGTTCTCACATTTGGAGGAGGAAGAAGCTCACTGCCGGGGCTTCTCCTGCTTGCCCTCTGTGGAGTCCTGCAGGCTGGCTCCCACAGGTGGGCCCCCGCAGGTGCAGGTGCGCCCCAGGTGGGCCCCCGCAGGTGCAGGTGCGCCCCAGGTGGGCCCCCGCAGGTGCAGGTGCACCCCAGGTGGGCTCCTGCAGGTGCAGGTGTGCCCCAGGTGGGAGGGGTCCCAGCCCCTGCCTTGTGGGCCCGTCCCCACTTTTGCTGTCATCCTCCTGGTCTGCATGACACAGCCAGCCAGCAGCCCTGCGGCTGGACAGGAGAGGCTGGCATGGCCAGCGAGCGTTTCCACCCTGAGGCTGGCTGCGCTTCCCACCTCAGTAAAAACCAGGAAGGGGAAATAGCCTTGTTTTTGTCTGCAGTTGAGAAGGCAAAAGCCAGCAGCCCGAACGCCCGCTGAACTGTTTTGTTTGGCCCACAGACTGGTTTTTTGCAAGCTGGAAGTCCAGGTTTCTGTCTTTTCTTGAAATACAGGAATAGCTAAAAGCAGCGAGACATCATTTTCTCAGACAGCAGAATTTGGCGAGCGGAATGGGGTAGCAGCTGTCCGGTCCCCACAGCGACCACACTCGCTGACTTCTAACCAGACCGGCCTCTGAGTTTCCAACCCCCTTAGTCCAGGAACAAAGGGATGGCATAACAAGTCACCATCATTTGCAAGAATGTTGTCAAAAGCCATGTCACGCGAGGTGTCTATTCTAGTTTGGTTTCTGTGTCTGCAGCGTTCGGTCCAGCCACTGTCCCTCTGCATTTTTTTTCTTCCTCCCCCTCGTGTCTCAGACACATTTTCTTCTTGTTCCTCTTCCCTTTCTTTTCCCCTCTTCCTCTTTTTCCCCCCGCTTATTAAAAGAACAGAAAACAAAAATACTTTTTACTTATTTTTATTTCCTAGGCTTGTCTCTCTCTCTCTTTTCTTTTTTTTAAGTCGGGAAGTATGACATTGTGTACCTGTGTCTTTAAAAGACCTGCAAAGAAATAAAGTAGCAGCTTGATTTTCCTGGCCCTGCACCTGCTACGCTGTGCAGCTTTTAGGTGGTCTGATGTCGTCCTTCTGTCACCCCTGTGCTCTCATCTGACATTAAAGTGTGTCCTCTGAGCAGGGCCCTGGGCTGGCCGAGGTGGGTGGGTGGAGACCAGGATTAATGAAACAGGTTTACTCTCTGGGACCTTTCCACCCAGATCTAGAAGAGGCAGGCATTTGTGACGTCTGTGCTGCAGTGGAGGCAGGAAGGAGAGAAGAGAGTCGATGTCAGCGGTAGATAGGGCGCAGAGAGGGACGTCCAGCAGCCCCCGAAAGGTGAGTACAGTTTGAAGACAAGCGGGAAGCAGCGTCCTTGCTGCACAGCGAACAGGCTGAGCAGTGAATGTCCCGTGGGCAGGCAGGGTGGCCAGTCACCAGCTCCGGTGCAGGTCACGTGGGAGCGGTTGGAAGGCCGTGGCTCAGGGCCCCGGGAAAAGGTCAGGGAGCAAGCCACGGAGCGCCTTACCCGGGGGTCTAGCCTTTTTACTCTGCAGGAAACTGAAAGGGATGGGACTGTTGAGGTCGGGTCTGTCTAGGAAAATAAAGCTAGAGTCACGTGACGGGGTGCAGGAGGGAAAGATGAGAGGCGAGGGGCCCCTGGGACTGCTTCGGGCCCAGGTGAGGCTGAACCGGGTCCTGGTGAAAGCAGTGACTGGGGAAACCAGGAGGGACGAGTCTGCGTCCCGTCACAGAGCTAACATTGACGAGTCTGGCTGCGCGGTGCACGAGGGCCACCGAGGCTGTAGCCACGGTCTGCGTCCACCAGGGGCATGGGCGCGGGTCTCAGACACCCGGAGTGGGGAGCAGTCAGGGCCGTGGAGGAGAAAACCAGGGCTAACCGAGGAAGGAGGGGGACACAGCAGAGTGCACTCGGGGTTCATTCAACACGCAAGGCTATGTGAGTGCTCACGCGTGTTTCCTTATTTAATTGAAACCCTGTGAGCGGCAGGCGGGATATTCTTCCCACTTTACCGAGGTTTATGGAGGCCAAGAGGTCTTTTCTGAGTCACGTAGCTGGTAGCTGAGAGCCCCCAGGGCTGGTCCCGAGCTACATCATTTCTAGATGGCGTAAGGGGTCTTGGGGCCAGTGTTCCACGGCCCAGGAGGGTACCACAGCCTCAGGTGCGGGGCTCACACTGTGAGGCCACCGCTGCCTGTCCCTGTGGCCACTGCACATTGCCCCGAAATAAGGATCACACCTGCAAAACACTGTGTCAGGCAAGCCTGATGCAACACCTGCCGAGGCAACCGTGCGGATTTACCTGTTTGCGAGGTGAGAGCTTTTCTCGGTGGTGGGTCTGCTCTGCTCTGTCCGGCTGCATTTTCAGGTTTCTTCTGGCTCTTACCACCAGTGCAGGGGCGGCACCTGCTTCGATCTGACTCCAAATTTAATGATTTTTAGGGTGCATCAAGGGCCCAGATGCAGACAGTGGCTGCCTTCCCCGGGAGGACCCCCAGGAGCACACGCGCCCTCCTTCCTCGTGCACGGGGACGGGCAGCTCACCACCGCCTGTGTGGCCAAGGCTGATGTGTGTTCCCCTCGAGGTGCACAGGGTGTCCCCATAACTTGTGCCATCTTCTCAGCATCTGCCTTTGGTTTTATCGTTACCAATCTTACTTATTTCCTTGTTTTCCTTTCTGAGGCGATTTTCACAAAACAGCCCAGGGACATATTTATACTCCCTGCCCTCCATTTCTTTCCCATTCCTTGATGATTTAGAGCATTCCATCATCCCGTATCTTTTTCTTTCACTCACGGCCGCCTTTCCTTCTCTGCGTTTATGATCACACAGGTATTTATCCATTACATGAAAACAAGACACCAGCCCTTGGCATAAGTGTCTCACCGGCAACACGCCGACATTTCCATACCTATGGGCTCGCCATATGTGTAGATTGATGTTTTTCTAAGTCAGGATAGGGGCGCCTGGGTGGCTCTGTCATTTGAGCATCCGACTCTTGACTTCGGCTCAGGCCATGACCTCACCATCATGTCGTGGGATTGAGCCCCGCATCGGGCTCTGCGCTGACAGCACGGATGTCTGCTTGGGATTCTCTCTCTCCCTTTCTCTCTCTCTCTGCCCCTCCTCGGCGCTCTCAAAAATAAACAAACTTAAAAAAATCATAAAAATCAGGGTCATGTTATTAAAAATTACGTTACTGATTGTGAGTAAACAGCCCCAAATAATGCAAAATGGGAACTGCACACCAGTCTCACCAGCGAGTGTAGCTACAGACGTTGTAACTGCAATATTGGCAAGTGGAACCCACTCATGTATCCGAATCGTGATTCACTCTGAATCATGTACTCCTGACAACAGCATTTAAATATCAAGAACTCAATCAGCAAAACCCATTACAACTACAAAATAACAGCAAAATCCTTGATGATTACATCACAGACACTGAAAGGGTACCTGGTAAAGCTTATCAATAACTGCTAATAAAATTTCTGGGTGAGATGAAAAGGAAAACCTGCCTAAATATGACAGAAACCATTTACCCTAAGCCAACTAGCAGCAAAAACCAATCTCAATGGCAGACAGTAGAACTATGTCAATTGCAGTCGGGCCAGAGTACTCACCATCACTATTCATATTTAATGTGCTCTTGGAGATAGCAGGAGATGCCGTATACAAGCAGAGTAAGTGATGGGGAACTAGAAAATGAAAGAAAAATGTCTTTCTTTTCGGGTAACGTAATTCCATCCCTAGAAAACCTAAAAGATGTTAGTTTGCCTAAGCTGTAATTAATAAGGAAAAAATTTCATCTGGCTGAATACAGAAAATATGTGAATAAATCCGTGGCTCTCTCTTCACAGACTTAAGTACCTAGAATATTCCATTCACTATATGAACAAAAACAAAAGTTCTCTCATAAATCTAAGAACAGCATAAGACTTAACGCAGACTACAAAGTCTTATTGAAGATTAGAATTCTACATGCAACAAAAATATCTTTCAGAGTTAAAGATAAAATAAACTGGAGACAAAATCCGAGAGCATTCACTGGCCACACACTAGCACTCTGAGAAAGTGAAAGGAAGTTCTTTGGGGTAAGAAAGATTATACTGGGTGAAAGTTTGGATCTACCTAAGGGAATGAACAGTGCCAGGAGAGGTAAATGTGGTCAACGTGTAGCTAAGCTTTTGGTGGGAACTTAAAGAAAATGAATTGGCTAGTCCTGAAAAAAATGCATCTGTTTTTTTACAAAAGGGTCTTTAAATGTGGTGAAGATGTCCAGTTCCTTTTAATATAAGACTTCTAAGTCTTTTCTCCCACACTCTACGTTGACTAAAAACCGCAAACACATACACATAAAATCTTTGGAACATGTTAGAATTTTCTTGGGCAGGACACCCAGAGCAGAAATCTGATACAATGCAGGGTGGAAGATAACTAGTATAAAGGACAGGTTTCCTATATCATTATGTCCATAAGCTTCCCTTATTACTCCCAAAGGATTCAAAGGTGAGTTTTAAAAAGCAAGACCCAGCTCTAAGCCTTCTATGATATATACTTTCAGTAGAAAGACACAGGTTAAAATTAAATTAATGTAAACAGACATACCATACAAACATTAACCAAGGGAAAGCCTGAATGGTCCTGTTAATATCAAAGTAGACTACAGAAGAGTCCCTACTACTGGAAATAAAAAGAAATATTTCATAAGGATAAAGGGGTCAGTTCTTTAAGAAGGCAGAAGAATGCTGAAGGTATATGCAACTAGCAATAGAGCTATAAGATTTGAAGCCAGAATTGGTTGAACCAAAACCAGAAGTGGACAAATCCACAATTAAAGTGGGAGGTTCCAACGGTCCTCTCTGAGTAGTTGATAGAACATGTAGGAAAACAGATCGGTACAGAGACCAAAGTCTTGAAAGCACAGTCAACCAACTCACCTAACTGACATTGATGGGTCACATCCCTCACCAACAGAGAACACGTTCATTCTGAGCCCACGTGGAACATTCACCAAAACTGATAAAAGTCTGGGCCATTAAACGAGTCTCAGTTTATCTCGGAGGTTGGAAATTACGCAAAGACCAGTGTCTAGCAAATACATAATTAAAGTAGAAATCAACAGCAGAAAAATATCTGGAATGTGGCCTGATGATTGAAAATTAAACAACCTGCTTTTAAGTGACGAATCGGCCAAAGAAGAAATCAGATGGGAATTAGGTAATGTGTTGAAATGAAGGGAAATTAAGACATATAAAATGAAAATTTATGGTGTGCAGGTAGGCAGCACTTAAAGGGAAATTTATTGCTTTAAGTGCTCCTATCATTAGATCTAAGCATGCACCTTAAAAAAAACAAAACTAGAAAAAAAGGAATGACGTGTAAGTATGCAGAAGAAAGGCAATAAAGGGAAAAATCAACCATATGGAAAAGAAAAAAATAGCAGAAAAAAAATAAACAAAACCCAAAGCTGGTTTTTGGAAAAGATTCATGAAATTGATCAAGAACAAAGATAAAGGACAAAAACCAATAATAGGAGCAGAAGAAAGTCCCATCAGTACAGGCTTGGAAAGGGTAATTGAAAATATTTGTAGTAGCCATAGATCAATAAACTTGACAATGAAATGAGAATAAACAAGTGAAATAAATAAATCCTTAAAAGATACAAATTATGACAGCTCACTAAAAGTGAAATAGGGACTCTCAATAGTCCTATATTGATGTAAAAGGAATTAATGGTCCAAAAGTTCCACATGTAGAAAATTCAAGGTGCAAATACATGGCTTCACTGGTCAATTCTACCAAACATTTAAGGAAAACATTATACCAGTTCTGTACAAACTTACAAAACAAATAGAAGAGGAGGAAATACTTCCCAAGTCATTTATTAGGCCAGCACTTCCCTCAATTATAAACCAAATGAGGTTATTACCGGAAAAGAAAACCACAGACTAATGTCCCTTATGAACACAGGTGCAAAAATCCTCAACAAAATAGCAAATCATGTCTAGCAGTATATAAAAGGGTTAATACATCATGACCTATAGAGATTATCTAAGGAATGCAAGTTTGCTTCAACATTTGAACATCAAACAATGTAATTAACCATTTTGACAGACTAAAAAGAGCAAAACAGCATAATTATCTCCAAAAATGCAGAAGAAGCATTTGAGATTATTCAACACTCATTATAAAACTCAACATCCATTGTAAAAATTCTGAGCAAACTGGAAATAGACAGGAGCATCTTCAACCTGATAACAGACATCTACAAAAGCACCTGCCATTAATACACTTACTAATGAAGACTGGATGTTTCTCCCTAAGATCAGGAAAAAGGCGAGGTGTCCACCCTCATTATATTTCCGGACATTATACTGGCGGCTCTCTAGTGTGTAATTAGGCTATAAAAAGAAGCAAAATGCATCTAATTAGGAAAGGAGTGGAAAAAAAAAAACTCTTCAGCCACAGAAAATATGATTAGATAGAAAATTCTAAAGAATGTACAAAAAAATTGCTGTAACAATTAATGAAATTTAGCAAAGTCGCGGAACAAAAGGTCAAGGTACCGAAATCAATTCTATTTCCGTATGTTAGTAATAAACAACTGAATATTGATATGTGTATATTTTACATATATAAAACATCAATAATGCCGAATACTTAGGGATACATCTAACAAAACACGGGCAAGAGCTGTACGCTGAAAACTACAAAGCATTGCAGAGAGAAGTTAAAGATTTCTTTCAGAAGCCCTCGTTTCGAGAAGCTTACATTCTAGGGGAGGGGACGGGCACTAAATAAGATAAATAGGTTAAATATACATTATTTTAATAGTGAGTACGCCTAGGAAAATAAGGGATGAGGGTTATGAAAAATTGGAAGCAAGCCTATTGAGATTTCTAGATCTCATGGCCACGGAAGAGAGGGAAGTCTTCACTTAGAAGGAGGCTCCTGAGAAGAAAGCTGACAGGTGACAGTCTAGAGCTTTTCAAGCAAGAGGAAGACCAGTCATGAAGACCACGAAGCCAGCGTGTGCCTGGCGTGCTCATGGAAGGTGTAGACAGCAGTGGCAGTGTGGCTGGGGTGCACAGGGTCAAGAGGCCATACTTGGAGGTGGGGACCAAGGACTAGCCCCACTGCTCAGTGGGAGCTTTGACTTTTAGCCCACTGTGATGGAAGCCAAGGTGGTGTGGCTTCAAGCAGAGGGCAAGGTGATGATTCCTGTACTGAAAAGCTGGCCCCGGCCCGTGAAGCTAGAGTAGAGTGCAGGGGACAAAGTTAGAGCCTGGGGACACCGCTGGAAGGTTACTGCCATGGCCCGAGCGGAAGACTCATGCTGAGACCAGGGTGGTGGCGGGGGGAAGGAAAGCCTGTTCTGAATAGACTCTGATGATAGCCCAACAGTGGTTTCTGCTTGGCTAGATCTAAGATGTGTGAGACAGAGAGGAGAGGAAAGCCAGGAGTTTGCCCTGAGCGGCTGAGGGGGTGGGGTTGCTGGGGCTGGAGGGAGAAGGGACAGAATATGAGGGGCTGTATTGTATTCACGTTACCTTGAGTCTCCCACTTGACATTCGAGTGGAGGTGCCAGGGAAGCGGTGGGACATACACATCTGAAGGTCAGGGTCAAGTCCAGTTGGGTTCACAGGGTCTTGGACATGTGACGCTTGGAATCGTCAGCAGGTACTTGGATTTCATAGCCACGAGTGTGGATGGTGTCAGGAATGTGATTTCTGATAGGAAACCCAGACATTTATGTTGGTTACTCCAACATTCAGAGGTCAGAGAAATGAAGGGAACCAGCGAATGTGCATGAAGAGAAGCATCGAGGAGGTACGAGAAAACCAGGTGTGCGTCCTAGAAGCCAAGTGGAGGCAGGGTTTTGAGGAGGAGCAAGTGATAAGTTGTGCCAAGAGGAGAATTGAGACATCATGACGACATTAAGCAAGTTAGTCTCTGGTCACCTTGAGAAGAGAAGTGGGGATAAAAACATGGTAGGAGTGAGCTTCAGAAAAAATAGAAAACTCAGCATAACAGGTACCTTCAAGGAGACAGGGATGGACAGTTTTCTAAAGATAAAATCCGCATTGCCAGAAATATCCAGTGAGGATCAAATGTGCCCGAGGCAGGGAAATAGGAACTAAACTCTCAGCGAGGCACCACCTGACATCCATCAGAGGGTCAAACGGAAGAGTGGATAGCAGCACTTCTGCCAGAGAAGGGAGAAAGGATGCATTCGCTCATCAGTAATGAGAGTGTTAATTCCAGAAACATTTCGAAAAGCAACTGGGCAATATCTATTTGCACTTTTTAAAAACTTGTGCATCATCAGCCCCACCCTTAGAAATGTGTTCCATAAAAAACAAACGTGGGTGAGGATTTTTATGGCAATGTTGCGTGTCGTAACTGTACTGGACACACATCCCAGCCCATCCTCGCCGCTCACAGCTTCTGTGTTTGCAGAGGCGGCCGTGTGCTAAACTGTGTCTGTAATGTCCAGACGAACACTCATGGTGCTTTTCCAGTCATTCCCAGATGTGTGCATAGTGGCCAAAAAATTGGGGTTCCAGATCTCATGCTGTGAACAGGTGTGTGTGTGTGTGTGTGTGTGTGTGTGTGTGTGTGTGTGTGGTCTGTGTCGTGCCCTGCTTTCCATGTTCTTTGTGCTTTTTCTTGGTGATTATGCTGTTTAAAATGGCCCCCAAGGATAATGCTGGAGTGCGGTAGTGTTCCGAAATGCAAGAAGTCTGTGATGTGCCATACGGAGAAGACACATTTGTGAGATGACTTGTTCAGGCTGAGTATAGTGTTGTTCAGTATGAGTTCAGTGTCAGTGAGTCAACGGCATACAGTCAGTAAGATGTCTTGAAGGGCGCCTGGGTGGCTCAGTTGGTTAAGCATCTGACTTCAGCTCAGGTCGTGATCTCGCGGTTCATGAGTTCGACCCTCGCATCGGGCTCTGTGCTGACAGCACGGAGCCTGGAGCCTGTTTCAGATTCTGTGTCTCCCTCTCTCTCTCTCTCTCTCTCTCTCTCTCTGTCTCTCTTTGTCTCTCTCCCTCTGCCCCTCTCCCACTCATACTCTGTCTCTCTCTCACAAATAAAATAAACATTTAAAAAAAACTTAAAAAATGAGATGTCTTTAAGCAGAAACACATGTGAAACAAGGTTATGTATAGATTGGTTGACCAAAGTATTGTGACCAGACCTTCACCAGAACCTAGCGCTGCGTTTCCCTTAGGAACAGTGTGCTGCAGTTTTCCCTAACCCAGAGTTCGTGGGGACTTTCTAGAACATTACTGCCATGAATACCAAGAATCTCCTGTAACCACGCTTTAGTAAGGACTGAGTAAATCAAGAGAGATCCACACCATGTAGTTCTGTGCAAGCTCTGAAGGTCAGCACTTCAGGCCAAACCAATTGTTGCTCAAGAAAACCCAGGTGAGGGATGTATGGTGTGATGTCACTTTTTGTTGTGGTTACACATCTGTGTGTTTGCACGTGGCCGTATGATCGTTGGTAGGGTTGCCCATGACAGGTGGACAGAGAGTGGGCGTGGGGTCTGCACAGCAGTGTGATCACAGCGGAGAAGGTTGTGGGGGGGAGTGGAAGGGAAATAGCCTTTCTGATGATTTCATGTGGGTAAGATTGCCTGTGTACCATGAAGATATTTGAAGGAAGAACCACAGCTGGTCCTCTGCACACGGACCGACTAGGGGGCCGGTGTCTATCATGGTGAAAAAGCAAGCTGCAAAACAATGTATAGAATGTAATTCTGCCTTTTAGGGACCATCTTCTTGGAGCCCCTGGGGGGCTCAGCCGGTTAAGTGTCTGACTTTGGCTCAGGTCATGATCTCATAGTCTGTGGGTTCCATCCCACGTCGGGTTCTGTGCTGATGGCTCAGAGCCTGGAGCCTGCTTCGGATTCTGTGTCTCGCTCTCTCTCTGCCCCTCCCCCGCTCATTCTCTCTCTCTCTCTCTCAGTCAAAAATAAATAAACATTAAAAAAATTGGGGGACCAGTCTGCTTAAAGTCAGCTTCTAAGTTTAAAGGTACAGAGAGGACAGAGTCTCGTGGGAAGGGATGATTGGTTTTCATCTTTACTTCTATTGACTTGTTTCCATAGATAACCGTAAGTATTGCTGTGTTGAAATTTGAAAAAAAAATGAACAAAATGTGCAAAAGTCTCAATTGCCTGAATATTATTCAGCAAAGAAAAGATATTGCCATCTTTAATAGACTTCAGCGAATTTATTGCATACAAATTATATTAGCAGATTTTGAAAACAGAAGCAGCAAGGACAGATTCACTACAAGATTCTGAGCTATGTTACATGTCACACGTTAAAGTTCTTTGTGTTTAGGGGCGCCTGGGTGGCTCAGTCAGTTAAGCAGCTGACTTCAGCTCAGGTCATGATCTCACAGTTCACAAGTTCGAGCCCCACGTCGGGCTCATGTGCTGACAGCTCAGAACCTGGAGCCTGCTTCGGATTCTGTGTCTCCTTCTCTCTCTCTCTCTGCTCCTCCCCTGCTCACACTCCGTCTCTCTCTGTCTCAAAAATAGATTAAATGTTAAAAAAAATAAAATTATTTGTGTTTTTTTTTCCTTTTAGGAATCATTAAGAGCCATCCGATATGAAATCTCTCCAGATAAGGAATATGCTCTGTTTTCATACAACGTGGAGCCAGTGAGTACCGTTCTTTTCTGTCTATAAAAAATTGTTTCTCCCTTCTGAGACCCTATTAAGTATTTTCCCTTGAACCTTCATTCTCCGTGATCTTGGAATCCTGAAACAGTTGATGGGTCCCGAATTAGTCTCTTTTTAGCCACACTGCCACCTAGGAGAGAAGAAAGGTATAAAAATCCCTTTGGCAGAAAAAAAAAAAAAAAAAAAAATCACTCCTTTTAGGGGCAATTTCGTAGGATTTTCTTGAGGGACATGATTAGAAGTTGTCTTTTTATAAAGATTTATCTTACCCTTTTGTGCAGCTCTTTTTCTTGCCATTTTCTCGATCATACCATAAATTTTATCCCGAGAACAAAAACCAACTGTCAGGTTCTCCCTAAACTAAAATGAAATGTTAATTATCTCTTAGCCATCCTAGTATTCTAGACAAGACTTGAAATATCACTTTTCATTATATAAATCCCTGTTTTTAGCACTTCATATATGAGCTTCCCATAAAATCGCACCAGAAGTTTCTATAAAATCTCACTCTGGGCTTTAGTGGCTGCCTAAAACTAGCTCTTTCTTTTCCTTTTATTCTTTTAACATGCTCATAATTTAAAATTCATCTTGGCTCTTTAATTTTAAATGAGCTCGAAGGTGAAATTTATTTGTGTCAGTGAAGCAGATGTTCAGCTTATAAGAGATTAGCAACTTTAGAAATGTGCATTTGTGAAACTTTATTCCCTGGCAAGCAAAATACAGAATTCCACTGCCTTTCCTGTTCTTCTGAGACCATTCTGTCCAGGGTTTTGTGACGCTTCTGTGAGCTCTAAGGGTACCTGGATTTTAAGTCAAGCCTGAACACCTTCTTGGTGTGTTTGAGAGGCTCTTGTCCCTGCACGAGAAGGCTAGCTTGTTGAATGACATCCCGCTGGAGTACCTGGGGGCTTGGTTTGCATGGAGATCCAAGCCCTATCCTAGAATGTTTAGAATTTCTTTTAAAAGGTATTTGGCAGCTGGATTATTTATTGGAGATTTCCATCTTTTTCCTCAAAATGTACATCTTTTGAAAAACTGTCTCCACTCTTCCACCTTCTGTCGTTTTAATGTCCATAACACAAAAGTTTTCATTGTTTCCATCCACCTCCTTTGGAACAGCTGGTCATCTTTATCTGATTGTGGGAGGTGAGGGAACTGGACGTGGTAAAAGGCATCCTTCAGCCTTGGGACTGTGCGAGTCCTATACCCACCCCTGGGCTTGCCTCTCTAAGCCTCAAGCACATGGGCGTGTTGGATGTGGATCACAAAGTGGTTCAGCTCCCTTCACGGACACTACCAAAAGTGTCATCTCTGCTCTTGAATAAGAGAAAAAAACTCAGCAGGTACTTGAAGGCTCTCATAGGGATGGGGTAATGCCTTTGTCGTGGGTTTGTCTGGGAGAGACACAGCCAACACCCATGTGAGAAAAGCTTAGGAAGACAGATGCTAGGTCATCTTAGTAGAGCCTCTTTTCTCAGTGGGAGGGTCTCAACACCAGGATGGGTTGCCTGATTTCCTCATGAGCTTCCTGCTCCTAGAAGCCTTCAGCACAACACTTTGTATTTGTTCTCCCAAATCTTACAAAAGAGTCTCCTGTCTGCTCATCGGGGGGATCTGGGCACATCCATGATTCTGTTCTGTGCGTGGTAGAACTCTCCATTGGTCTTCCTTGTCTTTCCCGATGCCCCTTCTGAAAGAGTGCCATGAACTCCCATTCCAAGCGATGACTCTTTTGGTAAAGAACACTTTGCTAAATATGAGTCTTTGCCATGTAAAAACACTGGCTGTCCACAGGAACCTTGAAGGAACCGTTTCTCAACACAGCATCCGTTGGCCTTTGGGGTAGGACTGTGTTGGAGTAGGAAAGTGTAAGAAACTAGGAGTGGATTTAGTGAACGGTAAAACTAATTGAAGTATTGAAAATGTGTGCTCTGTAAAAATTCTCTGCAAATGGATACTTTAAACTTGAATCGAAGGAACAACCCTGCATGGTTTTCAAGTAGTGAGCAGTTACCAAACATACAACTAAGCACAGGTTCTGTTCTTCTGGAGGAAATGTTGGCCCTCTGCAGGACGACTTGGAGTTGGGTGTTAGACATAACTTCCTAACTGGATAACTTAAGATGCAGATATTTTTAGAAAAGTGGGTGACTTACAAGGGAAGGGTCTAGATCTGTAATTCTGGAGGAAATGGCACAAGCCAGGACTTTCGACTTTGTTTTTAATGTCTGTGTCATTATCCCTGGATATTAAGAAAAAAAAAATAGTTTCCATAGTCACATAAATTTAAGAACTCTAGTTAAACACAATCAAGTAAGTTTCTTTACTGAGGATATGTTGAAGCTTTTCATATTCTCATGTGGGTTACACAGTGTTTCCCAAATTGGTATGACCATATGTGATTCCTATCTGATGGTAGGGAAACTGGAATTCTATCTTTGGATCTATGTCTATCACATCCTTATTTGTGTGTTTCAAACGCAGCCAGGATACCTTGTTTCTAGGCACTAACTCAACTTCTCATTGAAAAGACTATCATAAAAAATAGTTTTGTATGAACCAACTGTCCAATTACCAGGCATCTCTCGTGTAATAGCATAAATGTTTCATTTGCAATAAAATTTCAATACATTGGGTCACAGCTCCACCCAGAATACCCAAATATTGCACTTTGCATTAGGAAAACAGCAATTCTTCCAACTGCTCCTCTCTGCTGCCCCGCCCACAGTGCACTTGCAAATCTAGCAGCCCCCGGGCTCAAGTGCTTATCTGGAACAATCAGCTCTTTGGAGCCCAGCTTCCTGCCTCAAACAAGGGGTGAGTGGGCATCTAGCCATGCTCAGGTGGGGCCTGGATGGGATAGCCCATGGAAAGCACTTACCTGGCAAACCTAGGTAAGTGTCCTTCTCTAGGGCTTGGACACAGGGCTCTTTCCTCAGGAAGATTCAAGCTCCTTCTAGTCTTGCGGAGACATGTCCAATTATTCTTTTATATCTTCAGTTTCATTTTGTGCACTAAGTCGTGCAAAAGAGGCAAGCTACCTTATGTCATGGAGCCTGCAATACAGTCACGTAGGCACATAACCAGTGCCACTTGTGTAGAACTGCCAAGAGGAGTTTCGTGAGCGTAAAACAAAAATTTGACCCCGTTAGGTAGACCCGGAAAGGCTTCCAGAAGGAATCGGAACTTCAGCTGGACTCTGACAGAGTCCAGTGGGGAGGGTGTGTGTGATGAATAAGAGGTACAGAGAAACCCAGTGTGGCTAGAGATAAGATGGGGCTCGCCCATCAGGTTCAGGGTTACATAGAGGGTGGCGATATCTTGGGCTGTTCGTGGGCTTGCTTTTGGAACTGAGTTTCAGGCGACTCTGGGGCGTTTAACAAGAGTTTACAATTTACAAGAAAATAGCTGGAAAGATGGGTTGGGGGGCGCCTGGGTGGCTCCGTTGGTTAGACATCTGACTTCAGGTCAGGTCATGATCTCAAGGTTCAGGAGTTCGAGCCCCGCATTGGGCTCCGTGCTGACAGCTCGGAGCCTGGAGCCTGCTTCGGATTCTGTGTCTCCCTCTCTCTCTGCCCCTCCCCTACCCCTGCGCGCTCTCTCTCTCTCTCTCTCTCTCTCAAAAATAAATAAACATTAAAATATATATACGGGTGTGAATCCCATAAGCCGTGTCTGGGATGGAGAAAATTTCAAAAGTAATTAACTTAAAGGAGGGAAATACAACCGTGGGTGTAGGTGACATGACCCATGGGGACAGTTACAGGAGCTGTATGGAAGTGAAGAAGGCATAAGACTGAGTCTGAGGGAATTCAATATGTTGTAAAGGTTATAAAGGATAAATCTTCTAAGGAGTAAGAAGAGAGTCCAAACCGATGGGAGAAAAGGCCACAAAGTGTCTTATTATGTGTGTAACAGAAAGGAAATGCCCCAAAGAGGAGGAAAGCTGGCCACTGTGGACTCTGGACATCTGAACATTGTAGCACGGGGCTCCGCCCTGGCAGGTCCTCTGTCTCTCATGGTGATGTCACTCTTCCTTGTGGTGTGAGATGCCATGCCCGTGGTGCCGAAGTCCTGGTTCACTTTCTGTCCTGCACCTTTCCTCGAAGCCCCAGGGGGAATGCTCTGCCACCAGATTGGTCACCATCGTGACCAACTCGCTCTGGATGCCTTTGGACCTTCTGTGCAGCCTTGGGCATCTTGGGAGTCCGCCTGGGAGGCTCGGAGAGGACGTGTTATCTGTCAGCCCCTGTCCTCCATCCGTGAAGGGTAGCCCAACCCACCGAGCTCCTGCAACCGCACTTCTAGGTTGCATGCCTCTGAGCACAAAGGGGCTCTCTGGCTGCGTCCGGGGCCAGGTCTGGGGGCTCTCCAAATGCACCCACTTGGGGTTGGTTGAAGCTTGCATTCAGTGGCTGGAGTAGAAGTGGTGGATAAGGGCCGGGAGAGAATGGGGCAGCCAGAACAGAGAGTCCAAGAGCTTGGATACAGATAGTAAGTAAGGCAGTGTCTTGAGGACAGTAAGGGCCAAAGGAGAGACACTTTAAGTTTAATTTTATACTATTCATTGTGTGTGCCTTCCTCTCATTTACTTAGGCTCACTGCAGCGTTGTTCCATTTCCCAGTTGTTTGACGTAAACTGGTTTGTTTGCCCATTTTTACGTTGTCAGCTGCTCAAGGGAAGGTCTCTGATCTCCCGTCTACCCCCAGCCCTAGCCCAGGACCATCTTTGCACATTGGGTCCACAGGACGTCTCCACCCAGTTCGGGGGGCAGTCTCCCTCATCAGAGCAGCAAGCAGGCTGGGCCGAGAGTGACAGAAAGACAGCAGTCCCAGCCCTCAGGACCTAATGACAGCTACGCCTTCCCCATCCTGCTCTGCTTGTGAGAAACATGTCACTGGGCTCTGCCCCCGCGTGAGTCGAGGGGATTCCACAGGGAGTGAATGTGGGGGCCGGGGGGTCGTCGGGAGCACTTCAGGGGCTGCCTGTCGTACCATGTGTAAGAAAGTGTGGTTCCTTGTATCTGGGTGGCACTTGGTGACCCCACAGTCTGCTGAAGGACGTAATACACCCGCCAGGAGAGAGTAACAATCTTTCTTCCCCCGCCTTCAGAGTTTTGAGGAGTTGGAGAGGCCCCGGGAGGGCTGGGCCGGGAGCAGGAACACCAAACGGTCATCACCCCTCCGCAAGTGACTTGCTGATGACCGAGGAGGGGGGCACACCACTTTAACTTTTCACCAGAGAAGTGGGGATACCACTGTGTGGCCGATTAGTGACTCAGAGATGTTACAGATACCAATTATGGATAACAGCCCCCTGTCTGGGTTACACCACAAGTAAATGAATAATATCGGAAGACGCCTAACCCAGACCTTGACATACAAGAGGATTCTCTATCATGTAATTTCTCGTTATCATTTTATTTGTATTATATTTTCAAGTTCAGCGGCCTAAAGATACCGCCTAAAACCATGCAAGCATAGTATTACCATCATCCTCTTAGGAACCCGAGTGAAAACTTTCTCTTTTTTTTATACTACTTCCAGAATCTCAAATTTAGCACTAAAATTAGAATACAGAGAGAAATCATTAGGCCATTAAACGTGGACATATTTCTTGTGGTTTCCTGGCACATATCTTGAAGAGATTTTTAAAATTTTGTGCTGGAGAAGGAAAGTGTTCCAAGAAATATTATTACGCTCTTTTGTTCTTCTAAGGATTATATATTCTTGGTTAATGGTGGCACCATTAACTAGTTGGGGAAGTTAATCAAGTGATTTGCTATTCTGAGCCCAGATGGTGGTTCCTAGAGGCCTGGCCTTCTGTCTCCGGCTGTGTCTGGGGCCCCCGCCCGCGTCCACGACAGAGAGGTTTGGGGACCGATCTGTGAGGGCTGAGCTGGGCATTTCCCAGCGCACGGAGGGGGCAGAAAGCGGGGTTTTTCCGGAGTCTCTAGCAATGTAAACTTCCAGACCTTCTCTCATGTCTGTATTTCTCAGGGTGGTTGGGAAATGCTGGTGTCACAACAGGAAGCGTCATGGTCCCTGAGCTTCCTGGACCCCGTCCCTCGGCTGAGAGAGGGGTCGTGTCCACCTTCTGGGGCTCACTTCCCCGCACCTGTAGGCTGATCCTGCTCCGACCCGAGAACGGGATGTGATGCTGGGCTTTTCACTGCAGAAATTTGAAGCGGTCTCACGTGGGATAACTTCCTGCCCTCTTCCTGTCCTCGGAGTGAGTGCTTGTGGCCCGCCTTGCTGTCTGAGCCATGGTGAACTTATAATTCAGGTGAAGCCTGAGAAGCACTCAAACGTGGACAGGCCTGATCAAGCCCATTTGGCGAGGTGACCCTGCCCTTCAGTCTTCAGCGCACCTGTCCAGCGTGGTTACCCGTCACCTCTGGGTATGGGAGTTCACTTTTAAATTTTTTTTTTTCAACATTTATTTATTTTTGGACAGAGAGAGACAGAGCATGAACGGGGGAGGGGCAGAGAGAGAGGGAGACACAGAATCGGAAACAGGCTCCAGGCTCTGAGCCATCAGCCCAGAGCCCGACGCGGGGCTCGAACTCCCGGACCGCGAGATTGTGACCTGGCTGAAGTCGGACGCTTAACCGACTGCGCCACCCAGGCGCCCCAATGGAGTTCACTTTTAAAAACCAGCTTGAGACTCTGTAAACAGAAGGGGTTAGCTATAAATTATTGACCCCATATTCACGGGCTGACTCTATTACGGACGAATTCATGTGACTCGTGTAATTGTGGGTATGTGACTTCCTGCACCGCCACCAATAATGCCATAGTTACAACGTGGTTCTGATGTTTCCTACCATCCCTTCCTCCTGAGAACCGACGAGATCTTTGCCCAGGAGCATCCAAGGGAGACGTGTGTCTTAATTCTCGGGCTGTTGGACTAGATCTTTCCGCTTTATCTGACAGCCTTTTCTGGGCCCAGCCCCGGGAACCTGCAGAGCATTGCAGGGAGCTCTCTGTCATCTTCTGCAGCCGGAAGGTGCTCCGGGGCAGGGGCGAGGCCACCCTTCAGTGAATTCTCGAGGTCTTCTTCAGGGCCCAGAGGTGCCCTGTCTGATCCCCAGGCCCCCACCCAATATTTCTCAGAAGCCCCGTGATTCAGTCTGGTGTTTCAGTTCCAACCGTCTTTCGCAGAGTTCGTGAGATACGTTGCCCACGTTGTTTTGTAAGCACCTTACAGTTGGCTGTTTACCTGTGGAAGGCCTGGTCGTCAGCCACCACGTCCTGTGTTCGATTATGGAAAGTTGTCATTCGGGGTCTGAAACACCTGTTTTCACCCAGCACACCTCGGACCCCACGCACACGGTTCCGCCAGCTCGTGAAAACCCAACGAGTCAAAGTTCTTGCAAAACTACGTAAGGGCCACGCCAGCGTGTGGCCACGGGTGTGGATTTCCCCTCCCCACGAACCTCCCGCCTGGTGACAGGGGTAAGTGTGGATTCTTCCTCGTCTGGAAGTTCGGTCGTCCGTTTTTTGTTGCTTTTGAAGTAACAGGTTCTTAGCGTCTCCTAGTTTACTGGTTTTTGTGGTTGTATCGTTTTAACACAAAACTGGTTCCAAACGTGTACACACACAGAATTTGGGGATTTTGTTTTGTTCATGTGCCTTTCTGTTCAGGTTTGGAGCTAAGTTTAAAAGCTCAGTATGAAGCCTAGGAAAAATGTGGTTCAAAGAGTGGTTCTTTTCTCATCAAAATGCAAACATCGTCCGGGTAATTCTGTGTGTGTGTGTGTGCGCACGCGTGCACAAGCGTGCTGCTCCAGCAACAGGGGAGAAATAGAGGCTCTAGCTTACCTGAAGTACCCTCCGTGGATCCCAGTTTAAAGACAAATACTTTTGAGCGTGGTTTCCATAGGGTGCTTGACACGTTTGTATCATGGAGTGCTGCACCAAGAGCCTATGTCTGCGTCCCCACAGGCGAAAGAACAGTCCTCAGGAGCCCTGCATGGTGGGCGGGGCCTGAAGCTTCAGTGGCTGCGGCCAGCAGTGGCCCGGTGTGCTGTGGTTCACAGGTGCCAGAAAACCTGTCCCCTCCCAGCGCCGCAAGCTGACCGCTTCCTGAGCAGCCTCCCTGATTGGTCTCTGTGCTTCCCTTCTTGTTCCCTGTCCACACTGGTCTCTGCAGGCGGCCAGGTGCTCTTCAGCCTGAAATAAGGGCGGTCTCCTGGCACCGTGGCTCCCCCTGCAGGCTGGCGGGACACCGGCATGTGACAGAGGCCTGAGGCCTGCGTGGCCTTCTCCACCTGCTCTGTCCGGCCACAGCGCCTTCTCTGTGGCTCTAACATTGCATGCCCCTGCCGACCCCAGGGCCTTTGAACTCACTCTGCTCCCTCCAGAACCTTCTGGCTTCTGGGAGAGGGCCCTTCTTGTGGTGGAGGAAGGAGGCAGGAGATGATCGAAGACCGTGTGGGCCACTGGTGGATCGGTGGGCTCGTTGGGGTCCCGTGCTTGGTACCAGCTGGGGCTGCAAATTTGGCAGGTAGTGAAGTTGGGACTTAAAGGCGTTTTTGAAGGAGTGCTTTTCTCGAGGAACCATGGACACTCATGGGGTCATGGAGGGAAGTGAAACCAGGAGGGACCAGCAGTAGGAAAGGGGGGTCTTCCGTTGGGTCAGAAGTCTGGGTAGCAGTGGCTGCGGAAGGAGCGTGCCACTGTGGGCCAGTGAGATGCCGTGGTTAGTCCCCCACGGCAGGAATGAGGCAGGCGGGAAGGCCGGGGAGACGCCAGGCATCTGCGAGAGCTGCTGGGGGACGAGGTGCCGCCCGGGCTCCCCGTGGCTTGAGGGAGAGGAGGCAGGACTTACTGTCAGGCCTGGCATTGAAGAGTCCACAGCAGAGGGGGCGTTGAGACCCGCTGAGCACCAGGCGTCGGTGAGGACTGGGGGCAGAATGGCAGCACCTGCTGAGAGACGGGGGACACAACATGTCAGCTAGCCACAGGGCAGGTGTGTCAGGGGATACCATGCCGTGGAAGGTCCGAGGAGCCAGGGCAGCTCAGAGACTGGCTCAGACGGGGGCCTCGAGAGGAGTGTGAGCGGCGGTAACGTGATGACCGTCACTCCCGCGGGCCCCCCCGCTCGTGGAGGGTCTCTGAGCGATCCAGATTGATGAGTGAGGTTTGTGTCGTCGGTAATAAAAGAGGTGAAGAAAGGGAAATGAGGTTTGCTGAGTGACACAGTGAGGTATTAAATAGAGAACACTTAATTGCTTTTATTATACACGGCCGCCATTGTAACGTAGCGAGGGGAAAAATGACTCAAATTCTTCCTGAAAGATTTGTTCCTCAGTTCCCATTTAACAGGCCATTATTGCGGGTGAGCTCGTTAGCAGCAATTACATGCAGGGACGCAAAGCTGATTGATACGGACCCAGCTACGGGGTCCCCTGAACAACAGTGACGGCTTAGAGACTTTCCCCAGAGATCATCATCTATTATCCCTACTCGGTGGCTGAAGCATTTTTCTGTTACTAAAACCTAGAAGGAATTCATCACTATTGTATGTTAGGACCGGTTCCATTTGTGGTCTTGGGTTCCAACTGCTGTTAAGGAAAACACTTTAACGCAACGTTCCGCGAAGATGCCTTCCGGAGTATTTCCAACAATATCACACATATGGCCACATTAGTTCGGCGGTAAAATTAGGCAGCCTGCGACTGGAAACAGGTCAGGACACGCTTCAGCTTTTCCCACTGGCAGCCGTAGCTGTCATGTGTGTGATAGCAGATAGACTTTTCAGAACGTAGTTTTTAAGAGTTGATTGTATCCCCGCTTCTTTCTTGGTGTTTTCCGCAGTAGGGATGCCGTGTGATTTGAAAAACCCCATGACACGCTCCACGCACAACACAGCAAATGCCTTGGGACCGTGTGTTCTATTAAACAATAGGTCTTAATTTCCTAACAGTCTTTTTCCCTCTTACTGGGTTGTGCGGCTCCTGAAGGGGGGGGGGGGGGAGAAAAACCCCGAAAATGGGAGAGGAAGTCTCCAGAGTGCTCAGTCGTGGGATAACGTGCATGTACATCAAGGCTTGGCGGGTTTTATTGATGCATCTGCTGTGGTGGGAGTTCCAGCCAAGTCAGTAACCACAGTTTTGGAGCCTGTAGAAATTAACGAGCAGAAGTGATGAGTTGTTTGAATGAGCCTTAAGTTGGGAGCTGCCCTGGGCCTCTCGGTGTCTGTCTCACCTTCTCCTGGGCGGTGGCAGCAGCGTGACCAACACCATCGAGCCCGTGTTTGCAGGATTTCCCGCGGGCGTGTTTGGGAGCGCGTGGGCACGGGTGCGTGTGAAGGGGGTAGACCTTGTGTCCGCGGAAGGTGGGAAACGGAGAGGAGGAATGTGCAGTGTCATCCTTCAAGCAGCCCTGCAATCTGTTACCTAATTAAGAAATTATAAACTGGAAAGATGCTCATCCCTTTACGTGGAAGGAGCCCAAGCCAGGCACCCTTCCATAACTGAGAGTGCCGCCTGACCGACTCATCTGGGGCTTTGAGAATTCTCAATTTTTTTTGGCTACGACAACAGCTACCAGAAACGATTATCGAAAGAAGGAAAACCTTTTTGTTTTCTTAACGCTGGATTGAAGAAATAAGAACGGACAGAAATGCCCGGGTAGATTTGACGGACACTTGGCTTTGATCTCATCACTTCTTGGGTGAGGAAAGAAGAATTAGTAAAAACATCCCGTAGGTTAATCTGCATAATGTCACAGTCATCAGTTCTAACTCGATTGCTCTGCTCCGAATGGACCAAGGGTTCGGACGCTGCCCGCGAGCACAGGGTGTTCGGAAAAGCCAGGGAAAGTGATGCTTTGGCAATCTGCCCTCGGAGTATCGGTCACGTATTCTCAGATGGAGTATCTCAAATGGAGTATCGGTCACGTCCTCTGCTGACGGTCACCAGGGAGCCCAAGTGGACGAGGTGGGACGGGCCAGAGCGCCACGAGGGGCAGAGAGGCAGATGGGAAAGGAGGAGACAGGTCCCCAGTGAGTCCATTCCCTCCGAATCCCTGAGGAAAGAGGATCTTGGGGTGAAGCCCAGAAAGCATCGTCCTCTCATTCTACAGATTGGGAGACCAGGGCTGGACGAGGCTGCCCGCTTTGCCCGGGGTCGTGGCTGACTCAACGTCCTGTCTGTGAGGCACCCTCCTGACTCCACTGTGCTGTCTCTGCCACTGCGGCAAAGCTGGACCTGGTTTTACCAGCTGTCTTCTGGCCGTCACTGAATTCATTTGTCCCCCCCACCGTGCTAGTCAGCTAGTCACATCAGGGACTACCCGTATGACCTCAGTTAACCTTAATTATTTCCATAGAAGCCCATCTCCAAATACCGTCACACTGGGTTAGCGCTCCCACGTGAATTTTGAGGGGACACAGTCGATTCCCTGGCACTTCACCACTGCCCCCTGAAGTGCATGTCCTTGTCACTTGCAGAATACGTTCTTCCCGTCCAGATGGCCCCCAGGTCTTCATTCCAGCATCCACTCTAACCTGAGTCCACATCTCACCTGAACATCATCTGAATCTTCTCTGGTTGAGGCCCGAGGTCAGATTCAGCCTCAGGCTGTCTCCTGTGCAGCTGGGAGCCCGGGAAGCCAGTCATGTGCTTCCAGAATGTCATGGTGGACGGGCGGGGACACACGTCCCGTTCCGAGTGAGAGATCAGAAAGGGGAAAGGGGGACAGGCCCAAGGACACCCCACATCTAGCAAGGTTACAGGCCCGAGGACACCCCACATCTAGCAAGTTTGTGTCTGTCTTAAGTCTCGAGAATCATCCTCTGGCTGGAGGCTCTCTGCACAGGGGCCTTGCCCCTAGAGAGCTGCCCTCTGCCCTGATGATTCTCATGATTTCTGAATTCTTCCCTTTTCTTGGAGAATGAAGCCTGTTTGCAGCCAGAGAGCTCTACGGTCCTGTCCCGTAGTATCCAAGACATCGGCATGCCCTCTTTCGTTCTGTACCAGGTTACTGTCCCCTGTGGTCCCGGATAGCAGTGTTCCTGCGATACGATCCCTCTCTGGGTCTGCCTCTGCTCGAGTGGCTGGTTGAACTCCGGCTCGCTCCCGGCTGGTCTCTACCAGAGGGTTGTTGGGACGCTTCCAGACAGGCCTCCTCGTTTCCTCAATACGAGTAGGTGGAGCATCTTCCGAGTGGTCCAGTTTCCGGTCCTTCCCACATAACCACTCCTTCTTGCATTCATCTCCGTCCTCTCAGACCGTCTGTGAGCAGTCAGGAGGACCCAGCCCCCACCTTCCACATTCTGCTTAGAAGCCTCCTCGCCACCTGTCCAGTTCCAAGGCTCGCAAGTCCTATCTTCCCCAAGAGACTCTAATTTAGCCGGAATTCTTTGCTGCTCTATGACAGGGGGACTCTTTCTTCTCGTTTCCCATGACGGGTCCTCATTCCAGCCGAGAGCTCATCAGAATGGCCTTTACATGCACATAGGGACCAGCGGTTCTTTCAAGGCAACCCAGGCTTTTTCCAGCCGCAGCTCAGCCCTCCTCCAGCCTCCATTCATCACCCACTTCCGGGCTGCTTCCTCATTCTTACATGTCTGTTACAACAGCCCCCCACTTCCTGGTACCCAAATCAGTGTCATCAGCTCAGGCGCTACGACAAAATTTCTCAGACTGGGTGCCTCAAACAGTAGACATTAATTTTCTCACGGTTTGGGAGGCTGGAAGTCCGGGTTGGGTTTCTGATGAGGGCTCCCTTCCCAGCTTGTAGACGGCCGCCATCTTGCTGTGTGCGGGCCATGCCTTTCCTCGGTGTGTGCGCAGAGAGAGAGAGGGAGGCAAGTCTCTTGTGCCTCCTCTTGCAAGACCACAAGTCCTATCGAATCAGGGAACAGCCCTATGACCCCATTTAACCTTAATTAACTCCTCCTCGGCCTATGTCCAAATACGGCCACACTGGAGGTTAGAGCTGCAGTATGTGACTTTGGGACGCAGATGTTGAGTCAGAGCACCTCCCTCCTCCAGCGTCACCAGGCTGGCGCTTCTGGCAGAACTAAGATCCCTCACCCCTCCCCCTTCCTTTGACTCTCCTGACCCCTCACCCGCAGAGGTTTTTTGGGCTGCTTCTCCTTCGCCTGCCGGGGTGGGAGTTTGTCCAGCACGCAAATTCTGAGTCCTGGACTCAGTCACTTTTCCTTTTGCAACACGCTGTCCCTGGGCATCCCAGTCTCTCACTGCAATTCCTGTATCAGTCGTTGCCATCCCCAAAATGCGATCCACTGACCAGCAGCAGGGGTATGGCCACAAAGCGTGTTAGAAATCCTCAGCCTCAGACCCCTGCCCAAAACGTAATGAATCAGACTGTGCACTTTAAGGAGATCTGGGTGTGACTGACTCTGTGCATTGCAGCCGGAGACCTGCTTCCCTGTGCAGCCACGACTGGCCAAGAGGTCTCACTAGTCTCCCCGTCACACGCTCTGCTGCCTCCAGGGAGCCCCGAGGGACCTGGGGAGTCTGCCCCCTCCATCCCCTGAAAGTTCTACCACACCCTTCAAAGCCCTCCCTGACCCCACAGGTGTGGGTTAGTGACCCCCATGTACGTCCTCAGCCCTTCGCAGTTGCCAGATAGTCTCCGTCTCCACTGGACTCGAACGGCCTCGGATGTAGCCTCACGCCCCAGCTGCCCCGTGGCAGGCCTCCACGAGCGTACGCTCAGTTCACAAATGGACGCGCACCCGCTCCCCCTCCACGCGGTTGTCGCGGCCGCTCAAGCCCTCTCGGGGCTGTGAGCACTTGTGTGGGTGGAATGTTTGCCCACCGTGAGCGATTTCAGCTTCCATGATTCAGGCTTCTTAACTGCACTTTTGTTAAGCCATGCGTATAGACATATGTTCTGTGAAGTGTCTTTTAAAGCCCTTCGTTCTAAGGAGACTTGTAATGTCATAAATATGTAAGAATGCTCTGCAGCTCATCTTTATAATCACTCAGCCCAGAATGCATGTGGAAATGCTGTCGTTGGTGGATTACAGCTATGATAGTCCTCAACCCATCTTGGATCTCTTTGGTTTTAGTGTAGAAGCATGTTATACATAAAACGATTAAAAATTGAATTTTTCTCTTTCTAAAGGTTTACATTTTTTTTTTGGTGGACAGCTCTCTGACTTTTAAAAAATTTATTTTAAGTTTCTTTGTTTTGAGACAGAGAGAGAGAGGGAGCAGGGCAGAGAGACGGGGGGAGGGAGAGAATCCCAAGCAGGCCCCGCGCTGTCAGCACAGAGCTCGACGCGGGGCTCGAACTCACAAACCGCGAGATCATGACCTGAGCCAAAATCGAGAGTTGGACTCCTAACCGACTGAGCCACCCGGGCGCCCCCAGTTCTCTGAGTTCTAAGGCCCGTGTAGGCTTGTGTGACTGTCAGCTCCCATGAGGATACTGAGCCCTCATCACCCCAGAAAGTCCCCTTTGAGGTCAGGCCCTCCTCTACCCTAGCCCCTGGCAGCCAATAATCTGTTTTCTGTCCCTGCAGTTTGACCTTTCCTAGAATGTCAAATAAGTGGCGACAAACAGTATGTAACCTTCTGACAGTAGCTTTAAAGAGGAGAATCTTTTTGCGTCCAGATACGGAGAAAATCTCTGACTTCTTTGGAATCTTACTGCCTTCACCGTGTGAGCATGTAACGCATTCTGCTGTGGGAATTTACCTGCTGCTTCATCGAAATGGAGGACTGCAGGTTAAGCTGTGAAGATGTGGTTCCTGAGTTCCTGCAGGGCTGGGAGGCGGGGCGGGTGCGGGGAGGAGAGGAAGGAAGGAAGGACCGTTGTCACACGTCATCTGCCTGGAGCAGCCAGTGCCAGGGCTGGGGAGAAACCCGGGAGGTGAGGTCTTCATGAAGCAGGTGAAGACAGACTGATCCTTCGTGCTCTGTCTTCGAGAGGGAGCTGGGCGGTGACTGAGGAGGGGGGCGCAGAGTGACGCGAGGCGGGGTTGACCCCTCCCTGCCGTGGATGCGCGGTTGGCCGCCCCTGGGGTGCCAGGCTCTTTCTCTGGATGGCCGATTCCTTTCCCTGCTTGCTGCTGTCCACTCACACCACATTTCCAAGCACCAGACGCTCCCCTGCCCGGCTCACAGGGTGGCGGGACACCAGTGTCACATCACAGTGGTGGACATGTAGCGGGGACATCTGAGAAAGCGTGGCTCTCTTGAAAGAGAGACGGGGTGGCCCTCCCTCCCCTGTGGCTCCGCCTCCAGCAAAGCGTGGGGCACCAGGCACGTGGGACAAGCAGGGACCCAACCCGCGGGAGGGCGTCAGAGCAGGAGACGGCCCTCCTGGACGGCGCCATTGAACTGCCCCCCGACCGCGTCCTCTAGACTCGCGTGCCGGAGAACCGACCTGCCTGTCGAAGCCACTGCCCTGGGACTCTGCTGCTTGCAATTCAGTGAATCGCAAGTGACCGCACGCTCTTCCCTCTGGCTGAATGTCCTCCGCGACCTTGTCCAGCTATTATTGTCTTCTGTCGAGAAATGTAAGTTCTTCAGGGAGGCCTCCCCAGTTGCCCTGGGCCTCCCGCGGAGCATGCCTGTCTCCTGTCCCTGAGCTGTGGGCTCCCCACAGGCACAAACGATCCGTGGTGTTTGTTCACACCTGGCAGGTAATAAATGATCGGCAAATATTGGGTGAATATACGAAAGGACCAGTGAATGCCATAGGATCAAGAAAGGGAAAACGGAACCAATTCTCTAAGTTCCTGCAAAATCACGGCCTTATCCCGCCACAGAAGGCCATGCGAGAGGTTGAGGACTTGAGGACTCTCAGGCACCAGCATTCTGCCCTCAGGGTCAGGGAGGGCACGTCATGTGCCCGTCCTGCCCCGTGCTTGCAGATGGCCTCTCCCCGTGAGTCCCTGGATCTTGTGTGACCCGTGTGTCACGTGGCTGCCTTGTTCCTGACTCGAACCAAATTGAGCGATTGGCCCCGGGAACTTGGGATCCTGTTTTTCTGCATTCCCACTGCCGTTGCCTTCGTCTGGACTCCTGTGGCTTCTGGCCGAGACGGACACCACGCAGCTCCTCGTCTGACCCTTCCCCTGTGCACCTCCCGCCCAGGGGCTTGTTGGGGGGCGTGGCGCTGCCTCCTGCAGTTCTAATCGTGCCCCAAATCCTGTCCCCTGTGCCTACAGACTCACCTTCTGAGGGCTCTCCTCCTGCGTGGAGAGCACCCTGGACTTTATTCCCCAGTCCCCAGCATCTCCTGTCTGTAGCCCGACGGCATCATGGGATCACAGGGCTGGAATGGACCTTCCAAAGCACAAAGATGAGGAAGGTGAATTCTGGAGAGTGGACGTTGACTGCCCCAAGTCCTGTGGCTCACCCACTGGTGGTAAAGCCAAGACCGAAATCATCATTGCACCCCAGGGCTGTCTTTCCCACCTGCGTGCCTTCCCCCGTCACTGCTTTGTGTGGACATGTTGTGGCGGCCAGTGGATGGGACAAAGATCGCCTGCTTGCTCGTGTGCGGGGCTGATCTGTTCCGCGTGTGGAACCGGCCAGAGGCGTGAAGCAGGATCTGAGGAGCAGGATTGTAGACGGAATCAAGCTTTGCACACGTACGGCTGCAGCCGTGACAGCTGTCATCGGTTGTAATGTGAGTGTAGGAGGGACGAGACTATGGTCGGTGATTTTTGCAGCCACATCTGCGCCCCCAGACAATGATGGAGAGCAGCTGCGGACAGATCCGGGTCAGGGACCACAGAGCGGGAGCCCTCGGGGCCTCTGCTGCTGGCACGGGCTCTCTCGTTAGGCCCTTGGCCGGGGCGGGCGGGTGGAGGGCAACATGTTCTCATCAGGCTCCATGAATGTGGCTTCTCTTGACACACCACCCCGTCCCTGCTTGTCCCCAGGAGTGTCCCACCGAGGAGGAGGGGTCCTGCTGGCCAAAAAGGCTTGCTCTAGAAGATGCTGTCAGTGGAATTCTTGTGGACGCTTTAATTCCTAATCAAGAAGGGAGACTGATTGTCCTAGACGCCCCCCGGTTCCTCCGGGGACGTGTGATGTCTCCCTTCAGAATAGAATATCTGCCCTGATCTGCACGCTAGATGTCTCATTACTGAGGCCTTGCTTGCGTCCTTCTTAGCCTGTGACACATTCCAGGATGCCACCCCACAGCTTGTTCTTAACTGTCTACCTGAGACTCTACAGGTGTTACCAGCACGTTGAGCTAAAGAAACGAGCTGGCTTTTCTCTCGAAGCCAAATATCCATGCACCTGACCGAATTAATAATGTATGCATTCCTAAAAAATGTTTTTACAGGTTAAAGAAAATTTTAATTGTAACTTTACGGTAACCGCACGGACTTCATCTTTGTGTCTGTGGCTAGTATTCCGCGCTCTTTGTTGTCGCGTGGACCCTGACACACTCAGTTACCTGGTAACCTGGCGGACACATTCTCTTAATGAGCAGGAGGCTTGTTAAACTCTGCCAGGCTGGTCAGTTCTCACAAAGCCATTAGTCAATAGGAAACAGGATCTGGATGTGGAAGACTCTGCCCGTGAACCACTCTACTCAAATCTCTCTTTTAGCCATTTACCGGAGTGTGCGTTCTGAGGCTTATGGGTTACTTTTGCTTAATTTTCTTTAATTTTCGCGGGATGGCGGGGTTGGATGGGATGCAGACACCAGCTTTTGTTGTTTGTGAAATGTCGTTTAAGAATTTTGATTGTCCCAGGGGCCCCTGGGTGGCTCAGTCGGTGAAGCGTCCGATTTCAGCTCGGGTCGTGATCTCTAGGTTCATGGTTTGATTTCCTACTGCGCTGACAGTACAGAGCCTGCTTGGGATTCCCTCTCCCCCCTCTCTGCTCCTCCCCGACTTGCTCACGTGCATGCACGGGCTCTCTCTCTCTCTCTCTTGAAAAATAAAAAACTTAAAAAAAATAATTTCGATCATCCCAGAAGTCCTTCTACTTGGGTCATGATTACTGGTTGATGCGTGTTAAACAGGTGCCCTCCTCTTCCTCTCTCAACGTGAGCATGTACTCCTTCCTGTACCACATTGGTCATATTCTGTGATGAATAAGACTGGAGGGACGTAGACGGGCATCCGGTCACCGTACGGCACAACTTCTCCGGAAGGGAACGTTCCTGCCTCTCGTTACTTAGCTCTGTTCTCTGTTCTCTCTTTACGAGGTTCCTTCCCTGTAGAACACCCACTCCTGAAGCTGGACAGTTGTGACTGTTACAAAGTTCTTCTCTAGACGGACTGAAGTCTACTTCTTAGGACGTCATGTTCCTGAATCGTGTTCCACCTTTGACAGAGGAGTGGCCAGTGGCACTTTCTGCAGTGATGGAAAGAAATGCTGTGTTTCTGTGCTGTCCAAGATGGTAGCCCACACATGGCGGTGGAGCACTTGACATGTGGCGGGTGTGACGGAGGAACTCGGTTTTTAATTGTAATTAGCCTAAGTTTAAATATCCACGTGTATCTATTGGCTACCAAATTAGTCCAGTTTCAGAGCAACAGCAAATACAATTTTTCCTCCACTGTCCCTTAATGACCCTCAAATATTTGGAGACAGCTGTTGTGTATCCTTAGTGTTTCCTTTGTGCAGCCAAATGAATGTTTTAGGATAAGTGTCCCGATGGCTAAGATCTTGGTCACCCTTGGTTCACCTGTCATGCTTCTGAATTAATGAAGTAATTGAGAGAATTAGTGAACAAATAACTGGGTTTTCTTTCTTCACACCAATCTCATCCTATCTAATTCTCTTCTTATATAAACTGAGGTTTTGGTGTTGTGACCATGGGTGGGGACGGGGTGTGCAGGGGAGGAAGACAGAACCGGGGAGGGTCATGTTGTCTTCAGCTCCCCCCTCCATTACCCCCACCACTAGCAATTGGGAAAAACAGACTTTTTAGCTCTAAGGTATCAATGGCTTATAAAAATAAGACGTGCCAAGCAGGGCATGTGGTCTTGCAGTGAGAGCTGGGATTGTCACTGGTTTGCACAACAGTCTGTATTGTCCAGCAGAGTGCCCCCGACCATTTCTCGAACAAGAAAGAAAGCACACAGGGTGGAGATACAGCAGAGCCAACTTGGGGGCAAAACCGTCCCACGGCGAACAGATTCCAAAGCACGTGAGCCTGGGAATCGAATTCTAGGTTCAATTCCGTTTTTATGGATCAAACATCATATCCTTGTCACTTTCCAAAGCTTCCCGTTTTTTTGTGCTTTTACAGCTCATGCAAGCATGAACATCATTTTTCGGTGTCTTTTTAGAATCCCTCGGTATCACAGCATCCACATTTATTGTAAACACAGAGTATATTCCATGGTCTGTTTTTACTTAAAATGGAAAAGCCAAGCTTGGTAAATAGACCTTCATTTCCTAATGAGGCAGACCCCATTTTTTTTTCACTCGAACCCGAACATCCATTCTGCTAATAAGTGTTTATTGACTACTTGCTCAGTCCCAGGCCATAGTGATGGCCTCCCCCAGGAGGAAGATAACCATGATCAGTGTCGCCCATTAGGCCACAGCGATAGGACTGGTGAGCCAAGTAAAGTTCACATGGAACGTGCTGGGCCCTGGAGGACAGCAGTGAGGGAGACAAGCTTAGGCTCAGAAGCAAAATTAAAACGTGGTTTGTTGTGCCTTCCCTGGGGTCTCTCGGCACATGTTGGCATTGAGGTTATAGACCAGAGTTGCAAACACCACAACCACAGAGACCACTGGGAAGGGGGAGCCAGGCAATGGCTGGGGACTGGAAGGGCAGCCAGTGTCTCCCCTCTGATGCTGATTCAGCAACTCATATGCCCAGGGTGGGTTCTCAAAGTGCAGGAAGCGTTTGAGTACAGGAAAGGAGCTGTCGCTCGAGATTAGGGTTAAGACTAAGAGTGGAATCTTGGGTGTAGCTGCAACGATGGCCACCATGACAGTCGTCATGGTGATGGTGGTGTTGGTGGTGGTGGTGGAGAAAGCAGTAAAAAGGACAATGATGAAGACTGCTAATTATGATGGCACCAACGTCAGAGATCACGATGGTGGCGATAGCAGTCACAGCAGACGAGGACTGACGTCACTGTTTCTCAGTGGCCTCTCTGTGAAGGGAAGAAAGTCTGAAATAGGGCATTCCCACCATCTTAGTATACATAAGGCCCTCGTCCAGCACTGGCTGGCCTGGCTGGGCTTCCTTAGGGGAAAAGACCATCCTGCGATGAGCAGGTTGCAAAAGGTGGGAGCCTGGGGGTCGAGTTCTGGGTTCAAGGGGTGCTAACCAGCCTGCGGTGTCCGGAGCCACAGAGCAGGTCTGGAGGGAGTCGGATGAGTGTGTGGGTTCTCTTGTCTGGCACTGGAAGGTCTGGTCAAGATCACAGATGGTGGTGACCTTACGCAAGGAGAAACTAGGATCCTGGCAGGGATGGGCAGACGTCGGCTCCTGCTCTGGAGGTACTGGGCTCTGGAGCCCCCGCGTCCCCCTGCAGGCCGACTCACAGGCCTGAAAAAGGATCTGCTCATTACTTCATCTTCTGGCTCCGAGGGGCCCGCCGTGTGGCCACAGGAGGACGGCCACACTCGGTGGTGCCCCCAAGACAGCAGTGACAGGAGTAGCACTCCAAGAGCCTCAGACATACCCGTTCTGTTAAAAACATGGCTTGTTGTGGTTTGGAGCAGGGAGAGAACGGAAGAAGATACTGGAAAAAGATCGGTTTAACACATGTTGCCCAAAATAGCACAGTGAAAAAATAAAACATCAGCCCATTTGATCAACTTGGGATCCTCATCAGCACCCATTCAATTATTGAACGAGCATTCGTGAAGTCCGGAATACGTCATCGCGCACTCTTGGCAGAGCTAGGAATACAGCAGCAAACAGAACAGACCAGGTCCCTGCTCCTATGGGTCTTGTATTCTACCGGGCAGACACCAGGAAGAAGCCAATATGCTTATAACATGCCAAGTGGGGACAAGAGCCGGAGAGGAAAGTGCAGGGTACAAAGGTGGGGCTTCCGAAGGGAGGAGAACGCGGTGGCCCCTTGAGGGAGTCACATGGAAGCAGAGAACAGGAGGAGGTGGCGATGAAGGGACCTGAGGAGGGGCCCTCGGGACAGCTGCGGCCAGCGTGCTGGCCCTGGGAGGGGCGGGGCGGCCGTGCGGCCACAGGACATGCATTCCAGGTGGAGCCCTGGGTGGTACTCGAGCACTTCGTCTTTAAACACACACACGGTGATGCCCACAGCTGCCTCCCCCCAGTTGATCTGTGCACCCATAAACCACCCCGAACACAGCTTCGTGATGTGAGCAAGAAGGCGAGGGAGTCATTCACACTCCAGGCACGGTGGGTGTACCTAGCTTCCCAGTCAGTGCCCCCTTTGGCAGGCTGACCAGAGGGCATTGCAGCAGGAGTAAAAAACACATCTCCCCCATCCTCGCAGACGGTATTTAGGCTCCAGTGTCAAGCGGTAACTGAGAGAAACCCCCCAAGTGTGGGACTGAGCCTCGCTGGGAGGGAACAGCTAACACAATTACCCGCTCCTGTCCCCATGGTTAACCATGTGATGCACTGTTGGCGAGGGTGGGGGGGGGGTGATGCAGGGCGGGGGCACCTGACAGGTGGCACAGAGACTGCAAATTAATCATCACTCCTGTGCCGATGACTGCATTCGTATCAGGCACATACGTAGTTTACCGCACTCTGTTAGGATCAGATATTAATAGCTCCGGTCTGCCTAAATTCTGACTTAATTGGCAGGAAGAAAGCAGAGCCGTGCAGATCTTGACTGAATAATGATGCATTTTGCATTGTTAATAATTCCTGGTGCATGGACGCTACCTTCCTGTGATCACAGGGCATAATTTCTTCTTTATGAATCTTTGAAAAAACAACTATGTGGGGTTTTACTATTAAATTCAATGGTGCTCCTTCACTGTGCTGTTTAAATTATGAATTGATCTCACTTAGTTGTCAGATTAGGGATTGTCAGCTCTAGCAAGCTGTTGGCTCAGGATCATAGGGCATGTACTCGTAAAATAACTATGCATCCTGTCTAGGACCCTGAGTGCCACTGATGTGTAAATGGAAAACAAAAAAAATGGGCCCTGTGCCCTGAGCCAACAGGTGCTCCTAGGTGCACCCAAGGATTTGGTCCACCAGAACCTGAGCGCCCTCAGTGTGTGCTACTCCGTTCCAGGCACTGGGGTGGCCACGGAAGCTCAAACAGAGGAAAAGCAAGCCCTCGTGCTGTTTGATCACGGACCTGAGTCCTACACACAGATGACTCAGCTAGTGAGTTAGGCAGCATTGTTCACAACTATACCATATGCTGGAATTGAACTAGGAACAAGTTAGTAGTTAATAACATCCTAATTATATGGTAAGGCTGATCTGCCCTTTTAAAGCAGCCTCCCTGTGGACGGAAGAACCAGGAGAGGCTATGGACAAGAGAACATGCCATTTATTCAGGCACCGAGGGGCAACTACAGAAATGGTGCCATATCCCTGCAACCTTCTATGGCAGTGGGTTCTGATGAATTCTGATTCCGTCTTTGACCAAAGGGTTACTCTAGGAGCTGCATTATTCCCATGGGTTTCCTAGTCTAGGTGATCCTTATGGGTGGGGAGATCATGCATCAGAAGGGACATCTCAGTGGATCATGGGTGGAAATTTTCACACTGTAAGAGCATTCCACCAGAGCTCAGCCATTCTGTAATAGGCGCAGGTATTAATGCTGTTTCTGGAGCGCTTGACAGATCACTGTGTGTGTGTGTGTGTGTGTGTGTGTGTGTGTGTGTGTGTGTGTCCCCATATCCTTTGCTACACTCAGGATTCTCGGAGGTAGGCATATATCTTATTTGTTATTCATTAGAGTCTTGCCCCACTATGTAGGCTAAAGAATGAATGAATGAATGAATGAATGAAGGGAAGTTAGTTTCCCCTTAGGTAGCAATGATTGTGCTTCTCACTCCAGGTCATCTATGGCCTATGACAAGAAGCTAATTGTCACAGTGAATTCCTATCATGTTTGCTACCTCTGATTCTTTGATGTGTACTTATTCCCATTCTTGTATTTTTAGTTCATTGTCTTTATATATATATAAATCTGATTCCCAACTTCAAGTACCCTAGAGAAATAGAATTAGAAATAGAAATAGAATTTATTGGCCATCCCCTCTGGCCTTGCCCATAGCACCTCCTGTCGTATTGAGCAGAGAGGAAACTATCCATGGTAAGTTTCAGACTAATGAAATTGGATGAAGCGGCTCTGTGGATTTCAAGTGGGATTCACCAGCTGACCTAGACCAGGTCAAGAGTCTGCCTGGACATTGGGTCTTTCCCCAGTCTCTGGACAGGCAACATGAATAAAGATTCAGGCCCACATCCATTGCTTAGATGGCAGGGATCCCAGATCCAGGTCAAGGACAGGATGTGCTTAGAAAGGCATTGTATTCATATTCTGGTGGACTTTGTGGTTTTTCATCCCCCAATTGTATAATTGATTCCTTGTGTCGATGTTCAAGTTTTTCCTTGATGTTGATGAATTTAAAAACAACTGTGTAATTTGGAATGTTCCCAGAACAGACACGAAGGAAGGGTTCCCTTCTTCCCTTGCTCTGCTGTCTCCTCGCTGTCCTTCCCCTCCCCATCTTTTCTCTCTTGGCGCTTCCTTCCCCTGGATGTCCCCCCCCTCGCCACCTGCCACCTTGTGTCCACTCTTCCTTCCTGACATTCCCAGACCCTACTGTGCTGTAGGCAAACGGTTCTGGACCTGAAGCCAAGTTTCTTCCGCAGTGCTACTTGCTGGAACTCTCCTGTAAAGGGAAAAATTACTGGAACTCTCCTCTACAGGGAGTAAATTAGATCACTTCTTAAAGGCCCCCCATTCTAGGGTTATCAACCAAAAATGATTTTCATTCATGTAAATCATAGTAGTTATGCTGACTAAAGATACTCTTTTCCACTGTTACAGTGAACTTAAACAAGATCTCTACCAGGTGGCACTTCCCGTAACATCGCTAAGCAGATGGAGAGCAAGTAAAGAGCCATGTGCTCTCCCCGTCCTTCGGTGGAGGGGAGAGCAAGGCCGGCAGAGGCAAGAGTGGCCTTTATCGGCAAAGGGGGCTGCGCTGCATTTTTCTTTCCCATATAATGCCTAATGTGTTCTGACAGCCGAGTGGAGTTTGCACTTTGGAGCATTTTTCTTTGTATATGAAAACCGTTATCTCACATTTAGAGCGGTGTGGGACTTACTTTTCTCGGGATCAGGTATTCATTTTAGTCATGAAAAGGAAAAGGGTATTTGACCCAAATTACAAAAACCACTGAAGTAAAACTGGCTCATTTTATCCTCCCGCTGTCAGTGAAAAATGCCTTGAGTGTCTCCCACTTGCTGAGTGCTGGGCTCAGGGCTCCGGGGAGTGGAGGCGGGGAGGCGCTGACTCCCGCCTGCAGGAACCTGCATCTGGCTGGTGGCATGGAACATCGTTGGCGGTCCTGCCCTTACTATGATGGCAGCACAACTCTGAGAAGACCTTGAGGCGTGTCCACGGTGTCTTTATATCCACTGTATATGAAGGTGTTAAGGACACGGAAAGCAAGGGAAGGCCTGGCATGATGTGGGTTAATGCTAGAGAAGCTTCTAGAAGGAAAGTGAATATTGAGAAAGCCTTGAAGGAAGAGTGGAGGAGACAGACCAGCAGTGCCTTGTGGAGAATTCTAGAAGGAAAGTGAATATTGAGCAAGCCTTGAAGGAAGAGTGGAGGAGACAGACCAGCAGTGCCTTGTGGAGAATTCTAGAAGGAAAGTGAATATTGAGCAAGCCTTGAAGGAAGAGTGGAGGAGACAGACCAGCAGTGCCTTGTGGAGAATTCAGAAGGAGCAGCATCGCCGCTAAGCATTAGCTGCTTTGTAAGACAGCCTGAGAGCACCAACTGATGAATCTCCACAGGTAGACAAATGAGGCACGGCTGAACAACTTGCGGAAAATGACAACATCCAGCTTTCTTTAAGATAAAAATCTATCTCTTCAGATTCCAGAAACACAGGAAGTTATTTTTATTGGTGCTTTATTTTAGGAAAATTTGAAACGTGAGGCAGGAAAAAGGCCATGAGAAAAGTGTTTGTGAAGCTTTTTGCTAATAGAGGGCCCATGCCACTACAAGGTGGTCATCTAAGGAACTGGCCACCATCGTTAAATTCTAAAAGTAGTGAAGAGGCAGCCTGAGCTCCTTGGGAGTGAGAGGCAGAGGGAAGAGTCTATGGAAGGGCCCTGGAGCAGGAACGCGGGACTGTGGAAGGCTCTGGGAGCCGACCGAGCACGGGCTGTGTGAGGCGCAGGGGAAGTAGGCTGTGCCTGAACGCGACTCCCACCCCGCAACCTACGGCCTGAATGGTGTATTTGTGTGCTGGGTCCAAACAACAGGAAACATATTGTCTGTCAGCCCAAGAGGCTGGCGGTCCAAAGTCAAGATGGCGGCAGACTTGGTTCCCTCTGCGGCTGTGAGGAAGGATCTTCCCAGTCCTCTTCTGGTTTCTGGGTTTTGCTGGCACTCTTTATTATTATTATTTTTGGCTTCTAGAAGGATCACCCTGATCTGTACCTTCATCTTCACATGGTGTTCCCTCTGTGTCCCAAATCTCTGTGTCCAAATTTCTCCCTTTTTTAAGGACACCAGTCACATTGTACTAGGGCCACAGTAATGACCTCAACTTGATTACTTCTTTAAGGTCCTTGGCTTCAAATAAATTCACGTTGTGAGGTACTGGGGGTTAGGACTCGGATCTATCTTTTTTTGGGGGGGCAGGACACAATTTAACTCATAGCCAGTAGTTAAAACAGCGAATTTGGTGATTACCTTTTAATTAGACTCTACTAAAACAATGACATGTTTGTTTAGCAAAATCAGGACCAAATTACAGACTAAGGTTGTCTATGAATCTATAAGACTGTGCCTGCATTTCCTAAATACAATGGAGGTTCAAGTCCTGAATTTTATACCAAGAAATATAACTCAGTCAGTGTTCCATAAGGCAAAAACCATGTTATGAGGTAAAAAATAAATGTCCTGGTCGAAACATTCTGACACTGAACTTCTGGATGGAACCCTGGAGAGCAAACGATTTTTCAGCAGGTGCAATTTGTTCACACCTCCTTTAGCCTGCCTCAGATCCTGTATATGGTGGCGTGGGTCCCCAAATCACCACCCGGTCCCCATGGACCACCCAGTTAGACCATCATGTCCGTGTTCCTGACTCCAGCAGGTGCATGAAGTTAGCAACATTATTAAATAGCTTGTAGGAACTCTGAAGACAAAGGCCCTGGAAACAACCAAACACAATTCCGGGAAAGTCTTTCCAAGTCCCTGTTTGTAACTCAGGGAAGGACCCTATCAGCAGGTGAGATGTGCTGCTTCCTCTTCTCTGTTCTGGAGTGTTCTGGAGCTCAACTGTGTCGCACTGTAACTGAAAACATACTGGCACCGTCTACACACATCTTTAAGTGAGCGAGGATGCTCAGAGAATTCTGGAGGGCCTTTATTGTTTACAGGACATCATGTCATTATTAATGTTAACTTTATAAGGCGCCGTTTGGAGTATGGATCTTTAGGAACCTCGCCATGAAACACCACCTTGGTGCTAATGACTAGTCTTACCTTGGACCCTGGAATAAAGGAGCCTGGGGGTGTAGATGCTGTGGGAACAGGTGACCATTTATATCTTGAAGAGGCTGCAGCTGTAGGTTTGGGCCTCCACAGAGCTGAGTGATAGTAAGTGCCGTGAATGTGTGCAATGTTGATTTTGCTGATGGTGTCTTTATAGAGAAATGCATACTTGAAAATAGGTATGACTGAAATCGATGAAAGTGCATAGCAATTCTCTAACGGAAACTCAGCTCTCTTTTTTGTTTTTTGTTTTTTGTTTTTTTTTTTTTTGGTTTCATGGTGTTTTTGTTTTTTGTTTTGTTTTTCTTTTTTGTTTATTTTGCATCCCATCTGATTTTTGGTTCAATATTTGCTGTTCACTTTTGGTTGCTTGAGATTATTCTTCCATTTTTTTTCTCCACTCTTGGGTTATTGGCTAAAACTCTGTTCCACTGTTCCGTGGTTGCTCTAGGGTTAACGTGAGCATCTTCCCTGAGCACAGTTTATCTTCAATTGAGTTCATGCTGCTCTACATGAATGTTTCTATCTTACAGCAGCATTCTTCCATTTCTGTTATACCAACCTTTCTGATACTTTGTCATACATTTTGTTTGTACCTCTGTTATAAACTCCACAACGCATTTTTATTTTCAGTTTAGAAGCATTTTCAAAAATGATTAAGAAAAAAATAGCTTTTGGGACACTTGGGTGGCTCAGTCAGTTAAGCATCAGACTCCTGATTTCAGCTCAGGTCATGATCTCATGTTTCATGAGATCAAGCCCTGAGTTGAGCTTCTCAGGGACAGGGTGGAGTCTGCTTGGGATTCTCTCTCTCTCTCTCTCTCTCTCTCTCTCTCTCTGTCTCTTTCCCTGTCTTGCATACACACACTCTCTCTCTCAAAAGAAATAAATAAACTTTAAAAAAACAAACAAAAAATAGATTTATGTTTACTCACCTTTTTATTAGTTCTTAATCTTTTTTATAGATACAGATTTCCCCTGGCATCATTTTTTTTTCTGCCTGAGTAAACTTCTAACATTATAGAGCTGGTCAGTAGGCAGTAAGTTCCCTCAGCTTGTGTTTATCTGAAAAAGTCTTTATGTCATTTTAATTTTCTTAAAAATATTTTTTCTGAATAAAAAAATCCAGGTGGATGATTTTTTTTTCTTTTGGGAAATTGTAACATTTCATTTTTTGCACTAGGATTGCCTAGTTTCTGAGAACTCCATCACCATTCTTTTTTTTGTTTTGTTTTGTAATGTGATTTATTGTCAAGTTAGCTAACATACGTTGTATACAGTGTGTTCTTGGTTTTGGGGGTAGATCCCCATGATTCATTGCTTACATACAACACTCAGTGCTCATCCCAACGAGTGCCCTCCTCAATGCCCATCACCCATTCCCCCCGCCCCCCGCCATCAGCCCTCAGTTTGTTTTCTGCATTCAAGAGTCTCTTATGGTTTGCCTCCCTCTCTGTTTGAAACTATTTTTTCTCCTTCCCCTCCCCCATGGTCTTCTGTTAAGTTACTCAGGTTCCACATATAAGTGAAAACGTACGGTATCTGTCTTTCTCTGACATATTTCACTTAGCATAATACCTTCCAGTTCCATCCACGTTTTTGCAAATGGCAGAATTTCATGTCACAATTCTTATCTTGTTCCTCTGTGTGTGTTTCTCTGGACACATTCAAAACTTTATCGTTACCTTTTTTTTTTGGCAGTTTGCTCATGATGTGCATAGATGTAATTTTCTTTGTGTTTAGCCTGCTTGGGTTCAGTGGGTTTTATGGCTTTATTGTCAGTTCTGTTCCATTCACCCTCCCCTCACCTCCTATTTCTCCCAACCCATTCTCTGTCCTCTTTCTGGGATGACCCTTCCGTGTACGTGAGACCATACCCATTCTAACAGAGCTCTGGATGCTCTGGACTGCTTTTGTTTTATTTTTCTTTTTCATCTTTCCTCATAATAATAATGTTAAAGAATAGAAGTCAGACCCAAAAGAATACCACCGTGATTCCACAAACTGATCTATGGGGATAAAAGGCAGGAGAGGAGTGGCTGTCTTGGGGTTGGAATGGGATGGTCGAAAGGTGCTTAGGGGTTTTGTCATGTCTGGTAAAATTCTGTTTCTCAATTTCCATGCTCATTACACTGGGTGCATTTGCTGCAGAAATTCACTGAACTGTATACATAATTTGTGCACCTTTGCTGGATGTGATATTCTTCAATTTAAAATTTTATTTTAAAATTAAACATTCCAATGTATCCTTTTTCTAAAAGTGGTAAATTTTGTTTATGTGTACAACCTTTTACCAGTGTCTTTTATTTACATTGTGAAGAAAGAACATACCTTTATTTTTCTCCTCCACGAAGAGTCCTTTTTTTTCTATCATGATTTATTAAATTGCATCATTTCCTGGTGGTTTTATTACAGTAACGGTCATTTGCCAACACCATGTATGATGGCTTGTGTTCGTCTTCTCATTTCCGTTCTGTTTACAATATGAATCAGGGATCAGCTTTCAAGTTCATTAAAATCCCTATTGGTATGTTTATTGAAATCCTATTGAGTTATTAATTTATAGAGAATTGACAACTTATAAAATTGAATGATCCCATCCTGCAGTAGGATATAAAACCTAAGTAGGTAGGTCTTAAGTCTTCCGATATAATTCTGTACCATTCACCCTAAATGTCTTAAATATTTTAGAATGATTATTTGTATATAATTTTTAAAGAGTATAAATTATTTTTTTAGTCACACTTTTCATTGTTACCAGTGAATAGAAATCCTAATGACTCTTTAATGTGAATCTTGTTTCGAGTGATGTCACCGATGTCTGTCATTTCTAACTTCAGTCTGATGGATTCTCTTGGGTATTTTATCAGACATCTGCACACAGTGACAACTGTGTTTCTTCTTTGCTTGACACGTTTTCTTTGTTTGTTGTTCTTTTGCTTTTTGCCTTCCTGCACTAGCTAGTACTTCCGGGCCAGTGTTGGTCTAGAAACCAGGAGAGCATGATCTCTCATCCTCTTTTAAGTTTATTTATTTATTTTGAGAGAGAGAGAGAGAGAGCGAGAGAGAGGGCACATGATCAAGGGCAGAGAGAGAGGGAGAGAGAGAATCCCAAGCAGTCTCCGCACTGTCAGCACGGAGCCCAATGTGGGGTTCGAACTCACGTACTTCAAGATCATGACCTGAGCCAAAACCAAGAGTCGGGCACTTAATCGACTGAGCCACCTGGGCGCCCCTCTAGTCCTCTTTTTAATGTAAAGGGAATATTTCTGTTTTCTTCATCAGTGAGTATGGTTTCCTATGTGCTCTGGTAGCTGCTGTCTAGAAGATTAATAACGATGCCTTCTAGTTCTAGCTTCAATTTCTTTATTTTTGAATTATAAGTCAGTGTTGGATTTTCAAAGGATTTATGATTCTATACATATAGAGGTCATCCTGTTTTTCTTTTTAATCGGTTACTAAATGAAATTCCCAATGTTAGACCGACCATCATTGCATTCTTGAGATACCTTATTTAAATATGAAGTATTTTTTAAATACTTACTGCTGATTATGTTTTGGGGGGCTTTATTTTTATTTTTATTTTTATTTTTCACTAGTTATATAAGCAAGAGGATATTGATTCCATCAGGGCTTGATACTGTTGGGGTTCATTAATTCCTTTTAAACTATTGTTTCAGTGTCTTTAATGGTTACTGTTCTATTTAGGAGTATTCCTGAGTCCAGTCCAATATCTGTTTAGAAAACCATCAATTACATCTGAGTTTTCAAAATCATCATAAAATCATTCACCCCTTTTCACCTGATATTGTTCTAAAGTAGTTATGCCTTGTGTTTCATTCCCAATATTGTTCGCCTCTTTTCTGTTTTGGTTTTGATTGATTTTGACATAACTTTGCATGTTTGCATTCTATTTCAAGACCTCTGCTTTGGTTTTCCTTTTTCTCTTTTCATCCTTGCTTTCTCTCTCATTAATTTCTGCTCCCTTGTACTATTTCCTTCCTTCCACCATCTTTATTTGCATCTGCTGTTTTTAAATCTTGGAGATGAAATTTTAGCACTATGTTCAGTCTCTTCTTATTTGAGAGAATGAGTGTGAATCTCCCTCGATTATTTGAGCAGCATCCACAAATCTCGAGATGGCGTGTTTGATTGTTATTCAGTGCTAAATATTTCACATTTTACATTATAATTTGCTGGTCATGTATTTTTGATTTCTGAATTCGTGCTTATGTTTACCGGTGGCTTTTTGTTGTCGGTTCCTAATTTATTGGCATGCGGAGAATGAACGCTGTTCGAAACACAGTGTGAGTGCCCCCCTGAGACTCTGTAGGCCCCCTGTGTGGTCAAGCTTCATTCATAACAGTGATGAGTTTGTAACCACTGAAATAGAGTTCTGAAGCTATTCATTCACTAGCTTGGTTTCTATGATTACAGACAAATGTTGACTGCTCTAAGATACTTTGTTTTTCCTGCGTACTTGGTTTCCTCGTTCTCTTTATTGGCTTGTTTGGGATTTTGGTCAAATGTTGTTCTCTCGGCCCATCCTGCACTCGTGTCCTGTGTTAATTTCCAGTATTCCCACTCCATCTTCTTTAAGCGCCCCTCCAGTTGGGCCTAATAATCATCATCGCTGGACACTGTCTGCCCTCAGTCATGCCTCTGCTCAGTGTGGGCAGGGCATCTCACTCCTTCCTGCGTTCGGTCCCCACTGGCAGACGCGTCGGTGAATGTCTCTGATGGATCATCTGCTTCACCTGTTGGCTTGGCCATCACGTAAATAAGAGCTTAGCTAGGATTTTAGGTTGTTTCTCCTCCCCCATTTGAAGGTGATAATTTCTTTCCCTCTAGCCTTGTTGCCGAGTACATAATTCTGCGAACAAACTAACTTTTGTTCTGTTGTAGGAGAGCTATCTTTTTTTTTTTTTTGATTGCTTTTACCCATGTCTTAGGTTTTCACTGTGATTTACATGCGTAGGGGTTCATTTTTGTTTATAATGCTCCTGACTGCTTGTACTTCTCCACTGTGAGGAACCATGTTCTGGGTCTAAACAACTCCATACCATATTCTGTTTATTCAAAGAAAATGCCTTCTTGTATTCTCTTCTTCCCTTCCAGAATGCCTTCGACGCGTATTGGACCTTCTTATTTTATCTTACGTAACGTTAATGTTTATTTCTATCTCATTATCTCTTAATGCTATATTGTACACACTTTGCTCTAATCTGTATTCCAGTTCATTAATTTCTTTTCAATTATGCTTAATCTGTTGCATAATGGGTCCATTAAGTTTTTATTTCAGTGGATATATGCTTTATAATATCTAGACATACTGTTTGGTTTTTTTAAAAAAAACTTTCTAAGTGGAGGGTGCAGATTCTTTCATTTACTCTGCCCACTTGAGGGTGGTTTATTTTTTATGGTTGATAATTTTGTATTGCAAGTGCTTCTTAAGTGAGCCGAGTTTGACTGTGTGGTCTTCATCACCAAGGTGACCCTGTGAAGTGGTCTGTGTGTGACTTTGCCGGTGCCGTGGGGTTCTAACTTGCCTGGACTGTGTTTGTGTTAATTTCTCCCCGGAAATTCCCTGCCAATTAGATGGTACAGATATAGACTCCATATATGCACAGGGCAACAGCTTTTGGTTCCAAACTCTTGTAGGAAAACCCCCAGTCCCCACCCCACCCCACCCATAGCCCTGGCTTGACAGAAAACTGCATTGCCCCTTTTCAGTGCTAGGAGAATTTTCTAGTCCCATTGTAAAGGAAGACTGATTCATATGTGGGTACTGGCTTTTTTAAGGAGTCCACGGTTTCAGCCCATGACCCCACTGAGGCCCAGGATACCTGCCCTGCCTCCTTGAGGGCGTTAAAGCCTCAGATTCCCACTCTAAGCCTGTATTCAGTCATCACACCCCCATTAGCTGCCCACGGTTAAGCTGGGACGTGATATTTTCATGGCGAATTCTATCTTCATTTCTGCATCTAGAGATTTCCCATATTCCAAGCTTTGTATATTCCCCAAAATTTTCGTGATATTGTGTCCATGTGCATTTACTGGGTGTTCTCTGTCCACTTAATATACTGTATTGCAAAACCCCAGTGGCGTCTTTATTCTCTGCACTGTCCCCGTAAGTGAGCCCCACTGTGTGACTCCCTGTCCCCTGGTTCGGGCTCATGCATTTTGCACGGAGCATTATCTCAAGAGAGACGTTGCTTCTGGTAGGCAAGCTTACAAGTCAATTCACTAAGGGAATTACTTTCTAGTCGTGTTTGTTTTGATCTGGATTCATTGTTCCTGTTTATTTAGACAAGAGCATTTGTTTTCGCTCCTGCACTTGGAGTGTAATATTCTCCGCTGTTCCCAGTAACTCGGACACACCTCGTAGTGTTCCCGTGTCACTCCGTGTGCACACTCACACCCACGTGTGCACACACTCACACACATCAGCACATGGCACGGCAGGGTGTTCAGTCAATGCAGAGCAGGTGTCCTTGTCTTACTGACATGTGCTCACGGCCTGTCTCTTGCCCTTGTCTTCCCACGCCATCCTGACATTACCTCTGGGGTTCATGTGAGGCGATCTCTGTGCAACATGCTGTAGCTTACAGATTCCTTTCCTGGAACCAGCCTTTCCTTTCAATAGATCCATTGGTTCCTTCTAACCCTGGCATATTTTTAGGCATTATTACTGCATAGTTTTAGAATTATTACTGGGATCAAGCCCCCTGTCAGGCTCCACCCTCACAGCGCAGAACCTGCTTCAGATTCTCTCTCTCTCTCTCCCTGTCTCTGTGCTCCTCCCCCACTTGCTCTCTCTCTCTCTCTCTCTCTCTCCCTCTCTCAAAATAAAATGAAAAAAGAGATTTTAAAAAAGAAATTATTACTGCCTTTCGCATTCTCTTGGGAACACAAAAGTGTCTGTCTTGCCCTTGGTGTCCCATGTCATGTATAGCCATCTGGAACTCAGGTCAACCTATCTATTCATTCATTCCTTTGCTTAGTAGGTATTCATTGAGCACCTGTCATGTTGCGGGTGAGGTATTAGATGCTGGATATACACTAGTGAACATAATCGACTCTGCTCCCCGGAAGGGAAAGAAAGAAAGTCCTGTCCCTGTTTTTACTGCCCCATGGTCCAACCGAAGAGATGAGATTTCTGTGAACTAAACTGAATGTAAAACAAGTGATAGCAGCAGCCCCTTAGAGGCAACAGAAAGCATTGTGGTTCGTGCAATTCCACAGGGCTGCGCCTAACAGACAGACTTGGAATTGGGTCTTGACAAAAGAGAATTTATCCTGTCCAGAAATACAGATGGGAAGGCACTTCAGGTGAGGAGAAGAAAACGAGCTGAAAATCTACCCAGGGTTCTGCGGGGTGCAAAGAAAGAACAGCTTCAAGGGAGGAGGGAGTGCACAAGTTGGGCTGAAAATTGAATCCCCTGTCACTTGGAGGTACTGACTTTTGACAATAAATTTGTCATTTCTTGCAGCAAATGTTTCCCATTGAATGGAAAATTTCTTCTTTGAGGTCTGTGATGGCGTATTGCGTCTCTGGCCAGTATTTGATCTTTGAGCTTAAGATTTTGCATCCATGTTACATCAAGGTTCATATTGAAGCCCAAGTAAAAGCTGTTCCAGTTTCCATTATCACACTGTCTGTATCTGTGCGGTGCATGTGCGTGCGTGTGCATGTGCACACGCTTCTGTTTGCATCTCTCCTCTGGGATTTCTGTCAGACCCTCTTTTCTCCAGAGCGCACACGGGTTTTTCACTCTTATCCACCATCTGACCGGCCTTTTACACCCCAGCGGCTCAGGTGACACTGGGCCCTTTCTCGCTAGATTGTAATTTCCAACTGCCAGCCACTCGCCTTTGTAAGAAATCGATGCTGAATCATCTTTTCTTCAGTTCTTTCAAACGCTGAATCTAAAGCATATTTTAAACCCATGTTGGCGGCCAGTTAGATTCATTTACTGTGGTAGAGGCTGTCTGGCCACTTGCCTGAGACGGATTTGTATCCATGATTACACATTATAAATGGTTGCATGCAGTTAACTATGCAAAGGGTCTAATGTGGTGCCCAAAACTGTTACCTAATGACTTGTGACTCACATGTGTCTTGTAAATGGTATTCCAATTAATAGTTCTTCCTCCACTGTGGCTAGATAAGGTAGAATCTTTTTGATAAAATACATGGGTTCGCTCAGATAAATTGTGTTGCTTTTTACACACACACACACACACACACACACACACACATATATCTCTTTCCCTCACTAACTTGGGAGCTAGATAAAGACAGAGGGAGTCTTATTATTTCCACTGTCAACAGAAGCACTTGACACAAAATGGGGCTCCATAAATCTTTGTAGTTCCCTTTCCCCCAAAATTACCCCCTAGACCTCTTTGGGTATCCATGAGCAATGCTCTGTCTCTTGGTTCTAGAAATTCTTTCTTGCCTCCTTGTCTCACATAAATGTCCCAGAGAAGTTATTTATTTATTTTTTTATTTTATTTTATTCTTTTTTTTTTTTTTTTTTACCAGCACTCAACTGGCCATTCTTCATAAATACCAGGTGCCTTTGTTTTTAGCAGTGCGGCTTCTGGGAAGGCCGCTAGTGCTTTATTTCGGGTGTCATTGTGATTTTTTAAAATTAAGCTTTATATTTGGAGATACTTGATTCACATGACGTTGTAAGAAATGATACAGAGAAATCCCTTATGCAATTTGCCCACTTTTCCTGAATGGTGACATCTTGCAAAAGTGTAGTACAATATTACAATGAGGACGTTGATATGGAGACACTCCACGGGTCTCGTTCAGATTTCCACAGTTCGTGTGTGTATGTGTGTGTGTGTGCATGGTTCTGTGCAGTCTTGCCATATGTATAGATTTGTGCGATGTCGCCACAGTTAAGATACAAAGCACTTCCACCATGAGGACCCTCCTCCTTTCCTCCGGCCTCCCCTACCCTCCAACCGTTATCTGTTGCCCATCTCTATAATCTGTCATTCCAAGAATGTTGTATAAACAGAATCAGAAAGTACGCGATCTTCCCATGTTGGTGTTTTCCACTTCGCTTAATTTCCTAGAGATCCACGCAAGTTATCAATAGGTCATGTGCCCCTTGTACTGCCCAGCAGTTGTCTGCGGTGTGGACCTAACAATTTAATCATTTACCCACTGACGGACACCTGGTATCCAGTTCTGGGCTCTTCCAAACGAAACTGCTCCGCACATGCATGTACAGGGTTTTCGGTGAACTTAAGTTTTCGTTTCTCTCGCGTAGATATCCAGAATTCAGTTGCTGGGTCATCTAATAATTGGATTTTTCGTTTTTTAAGAGACGGCCTCCACTTTCCAGACAGGCTGTATCATCTTCCCACCTGCACTTTGAGAGTGACTCAGTTTCTCCACATCCTTACCAGCATTTGGTGTTGTCATTCTTTTGTGTTTTAGCCGTTCCGAGAGGTGTGTGGTGATAACTTGCTTTTGAAATTGTAATTGGGTGTTTTGTTTGGCCCTGCCCATAAGCCGGCCAGTTAGGGATTGCAGGTGTAGTAAACCTTACGTGGCAGAGAAAGTAAATGGCTCAAATGGTCGGAGGCTTATTCAAGGTCACAAGGCTAACCAGTGGTCTGTCAAGGACCCTGTGTTCCTGACTCATTGTTTGATGTGCCTCCCGTTGAGTAAGCTTCTAACGGAAAACAAAGTCTATTATTCCTAAAACCTTGAGGACTGGCCAGCCCTGCCCCCTTCTCCCTTAATGTTAGAACATCAGACAAGCGCAGTTAATGCTAGAACCTCAGACACACGTGAGGCTGCCTTGCAGCACATCCATCACATCCACCAGCACATCCACCAGCTCCTTGCAGAACGGAGCTGGGGGCCGCCACACCTCACATGCCGGCTTCTGGTGTGATGCACTTGGGTGGGGGACGGGGACCACGTCTGTTCTTTTCATGTGCCTTCTTTTCAGTCGGCCCCTTCAAGGCCACTCTCCAGCTGCAGACGCCCTCTCTGCCTCCCTCGTCCTCCCGCCTGGCTGTCCCCCCACCTCTCCCTCTCCTGGGCTCTGCTCCTTCCTCCTTTTCCCCTTTCCTGGGGCCTCTCCTTTCCTGCTCCCCGTCCTGACCGCCATCGGTCCTTTGCTCTCCTCACCTCCCCCTTCCCTCTCGAAAGAAGTAGGGCTGACACAGGGCTAGCTTGTGTTCTGTCTGCGACTTTCCTTTTGTCAAGTCGGTTTAGTTACGGGCGGAGTTGGAGTCTGTCTGAACTCAGTAGTGATGAGGTGAGCCTATGGCGCTTGAAGGGAAACAGGGAGGAAGGTGGATTCCATTCCGTTTGCGTTTTTCCTTGTCTGGCAAGCCCTCATGTAACTTCTTTCTCCAGACAGAATTCACGTGCGAGGGAAACACGCCTACACTCCATACAGATTGCCGTGCCTTGTTTTTAAATGGCTTATTGGGTTTTATGGCTCGGCTTTCTTTTCTCGGACAAAATTTGTCCTGCCTTCCCTGGAAAAAAAACAAACATGTTATTCTGGACTATCGGGGGGTTCCTTAATAGCATGTACTTAAAATAATGTCAACAGCAAAGCAGTCAGTAGAAACGTCTAGTAAAATGCTCCTGGGAGTGAACGTAAAATGTTAATGTTTCCTTTAATTGAAGCATTCTGAGATGTTAGCATTAACCATCTAGGGTACTGTTATTAGCCAACAAAGCAGAGGAGAGACCAGGGAAGGCCTTAGCAACACTAAGGCCTTTCTAGTACACGTTCATTGAAAGGACTTGCCCTCGATCAAAAATCGCAACATGGGAGAGTGTGTCCAGCATTGTCTGCCATCCCTCATGTCCACGGACAAACCTTGCACAAGTCAAACTCCTGAGCACCCAGGCTCCTCATCTGTGGCATGAGGATAATGGTTCTTCACCTCCCTTGTGTCCGAGGTTTACTTGGGCAGACACAGGGAGAGCCAATGGGCAGAGGATTCCACTCAGCGGGGTCCGGGTCGGGCACCAAAGGCAGCTGGACGTCCCACTCGGACAGGTCGCTGGTCAGCAGCGAGAGTGTGCGTCTCCATGGGGGCATTTTGACTTTTCTGCACAGCAGAGTTTGCAGGGAGGCCTGGATCCTTGTCCCTCTTTATCACGAATAGATTTCTGGCACCAGAAAGCAGAGCCGAACACCGAGCCAGACCTAATAGACTGCCCCTACAAATAACAAAATCCCTCTTTCCTTACATTTGTTATTCATCCCGGATTGCCCTCAAACTTCTTTCTCAGTGGCCATGATTAGTTACGTTATGAATTTTAAAATATTGAAATCCATTTTAGGCTTCCAGTTTTTCTTAATGTGGTAAATATGTGTATTTCTCAGTTCAACCCTTCTTGGGATCCTGGTGGCCATTGAGCACGTCCTTGGTGCTGGATGCCTGCCACTGCCTGTGCCCGCAGACAGCACGTGGGACCATCCCCCACAGAAACTGGGCACACACTGAACACCGCCCCTGTACCCTTACACAGCCCCCCAGGCAGCCTCTGGGAGCCTGCCTGTTCTAGCTACTTCGTGTAGACATGGTCACCAACTCTTCGTGCTTCTGAGCCTGGGTTATTGCAGACTGCCCATTTCCTGGGATGCCTCAGGTACAGCCCCACACAGCAGCCCGTGATTTGGTTTCCTCGGTGCCAAGCACCCCCTGGGAAAGCCTGCCTGTCCCTGTGCCGTGGAAAGCTTCGCCCAGGTCACGGGACACCAGCTGTTCGCATCACCGGAAGCGGCTGTATCTGGAGGCCGAGGGAGTTGACCCACAGTCTCTCAACACGCCCTCCAGATACTCTGTCTGGCTGGGTGTCCTGTCAGCCGGTGGCTTCAAGCATTTGTGAACATCTGAACCTTCCCGGGGGCTGCTGAAGAAGCCAGTTCTCATTCGCACCCTCTACAGACTGACAAAGCAGGTCCGGGCCAAGACTGAGAGATCTGAACTTCTAAGAGCTGAATCGAATGCTCCAAGGAACTTCGCAAAATCGAATACTGTCTGCTACAAACAGCTCACAGTCGTTCACGAAATTGGGAGCTTAAGAAAGTTGCAAAACCGGGGGCACCTGGAGGGCTCAGTCGGTTAGGCGTCCAACTTTGGCTCAGGTCATGATTTTGCGGTTCATGAATTCGAGCCCTGTTCAGGCTCTGTGCTGACAGCTTAGAGCCTGGAGCCTGCTGCCGATTCTATGTCTCCCCCTCTCTCTACCCCTTCCCTGCTCATGTTGTCTCTCTCCCTCAAAAATAAATAAACATTTAGGGGCACCTGGGTGGCTCAGTCAGTTAGGTGTCCAACTTCGGCTCATGTCATGATCTCACTGCTCGTGGGTTCGAGCCCCATGTCAGGCTCTGTGCTGACAGCTCGGAGCCTGGAGCCTGCTTCAGATTCTGTGTCTCCTTCTCTCTCTGCCCCTCCCATGCTCGTTCTCTGTCTCTCTCTGTCTCTCAATAATGAATAAATGTTAAAAAAAAAATTTTAATAAATGAATAGACATTTAAAAAATAAAGTTCCAAACCCCCCTTTATTTTTTTTATTTTTAATATTTATTTTATTTTTTTATATTGAAGGATAGTTGACATGCAATGTTACATTAGTTTCAGGTGCACAACATAGTGATTTGACAATTCTGTACATGATTCAGTGCTCACCATAATATGTGTGGTCGCCATCTGTCACCGTACAACATTATTACAGGATTATTGACTACATTTCCTGTGGTGTACTTTTCATCTCTGTGACTTATTTATTTCATGCCTGGAAGTCTGTACCTTTTAATCTTCTTTATCTATTCTGCCCAGCCACCCATCTGCCTTCCCTCTGACAACCACCAGTTTGTCCTCTGTATTTAAGAGTCTGTTTTTTGTTTGTTTTTTGATCATTTGTTTTGTTTTTTAGATTCCACATGTAGGTGAAATGATAAGGTATTTGTCTTTCTCTGCCTGACTTATTTCGCTTAGCATAATATGCTCTAGGTCTATCTGTGTTGTCCCAAATGGCAAGATGTCATTTTTGTATATATGTATACACACACACACACACACACACACACACACACAGTGGAATATTACTCAGCCACACACACAAAATATACGTATACACACAAATACCTACATATATATACACACATATATATGTATATAGACACACATATAGCATGTATATGTATACTCACACACATTTTTTTTTATCAGTTCTTCCACTGATGGACACTTAGGTTGCTTTCATATCATGGATTTTGTAAACAATGCTGTAATGAGCATAGCAGTGCACATATCTTTTCAAATTAGGGTTTTTGTTTTCTTTGGCTAATACCCATAGTGACATTACTGGATCATATGGTATTTATATTTTTATTTTTTTTAAGGAGCCTCCATATCATTTTCCATAGGGCACCAACAGTATACGAAGTTTCCTTCTTCTCCACGTCCTCGCCAGCACTTGTGGTGTCTTGTGGTTTTGGTATTAGCCACTCTGACAGGTGTGAGGTCGTATCTCATTGTGGTTTTGATTTGCATTTCCTTGATGATGAGTGATGTTGAGCATCTTTTCATGTGTCTGTCGGCCATCTGGATGTCTTCTTTAGGAAAATGTCTATTCAGGTCCTCTGCCCATATTTTAGTTGGTTCGGGAGTGTGTGTGGTGGGGGGTTTGTTGTTGTTGTTGTTGTTGCTTTTGGTGCTGTTGTATAAATTGTTTATGTATTCTGGATATTAACCTCTTATTGGATATATCATTCACAATTATCCTTTCCCATTCAGTAGCTTGCCTTTTTCTTTTGTTGATTGTTTCCTTCACTGTGCAGAAGCTTTTTATTTTGACATAGTCCCAATAGTTTATTTTTGCTTTTGTTTCCCTTGCCTCAGAAGACCTACCCATAAATATGTTGCTAAGGCTAATGTCCAAGAAATGGCAGCTCATATTTTCTTCTAGGAGTTTGTGGTTTCAGATCTCACACCTAGGTCTTTAATCAATTTTGAGTATATTTTTGTGTGCGGTGTAAGAAAGTGGTCCAGTTTCATTCTTTTGCATGTAGCTGCCTGGTTTTCCCAACACCATTTGTTGAAGAGACTGTCTTTTTCCCATTGGATATTCTTGCCTCCTCTGTCATAGATTTATTGACCGTAAAAGCATGAGTTTATTTTTGCACTCTGTTCTTTTCCATTGATCAATGTGTCTGTTTTTCTGCCATTACCATACTGTTTCGATTACTATAGCTTTATAGTATTCTTTGAAATCTGTGATTGTGATGCCTGCAGCTTTGTTCTTCTTTCTCAAGATTGCTTTGGCTGTTCAGGGTCTTCTGGGGTTCCACACAAATTTTAGGACTATTTGCTCTAATTCTGGGAAAAATGCTGTTGGTATCTTGATAGGGATTACACTGTATCTGTACATTGCTTTGGGGAGTATCAACATTTTAACAATATTTGACTTTCCAACCAGGACCATGGAATGTCTTTCCACTTGTTTGTGTTGTCTTCAACTTCTTTCGTCAGGGTTTTAGAGTTTTCTGAGTACAGGTCTGTCACCTCCTTGGTTACATTTATTCCTAGGTATTGTCCATGAAATTGTGAGCTCAAGAAAGTTCCAAACTCGTTGTTATTTTTGAGTCGAAAGAGGTGGGGTGGCCAAAACAGCCTTAGAAAGAGTCTGAAAATGCCAACACACTGGGTTGAGGCCTTAGGAGGGAAGAAGATGGGCTGGAGGGAATCTGCTTGCTGGGGATTCTTGAGCGTGAACGAATCCACCAGAGGACAACAGGAAATCAATTCCTCCAAGCGTAAGTTGGTTCTCTTCTCTAGAACTTGGTCCAACCTAAGTCAACGGAGTAAATACAAACAAAAGAAGAGCATGAGCTCAAATAAATGAAACTCAGTCTCTACCTAGCTGAGAAGCAGCAGTGTCACCTTGATGCATCCATGAACAGAGAACATCCTGGAATGGACTCTAGATTAAAGATTCCATCACATTCAAAAGAAGCAAAGGCATACATTTCCTAATGTTATAGTCTTAAAAATATTACTTCCAGTCAAAAGTCCATAACTTTTAGCCAAGAAAAGCACGGCTGCAAGTTGGGGATACTGGGACCATCTTTGAAAAATATGTCTACGTGGCTGCTGATATCACAGCCTGGCTCCCGGCACTGGATACTGGGGACTCGTACAGGGGACCCAGCACTGTGGTGTTGACACAAAGGACAAGCCAGCTGCGAGGACAGGAGGGACAGGAGGTAGGCTCTTCGTTATCTCGACATGAATCTCACTTTGCCCCATGGCCCACACTGGAAACAGAGGCGTTTTCTTTGGGGACACAAAATGCATCGTTGGTTCAAGGATCCTGGAATTGTGGTGTTCGGTGTTCTGATCATGGTACCATTTCCATCTTATGAATGGAAATGAACATTTAGGGTCATGCAGTCTGATTATGGACATAACGTTGCATCAGACAGTTGGGGATGTCGAGCCCTCTAAGGTAAGACCTCCTGATGAGCACCAAAATCAGACCTTGGCTCTATTTTATCTGGCAGTCCAGAACAGGTGTCAGTGGGCTTCCCCGCCGACCACGGCGCTGGCCTATTGGGGACTGCTCAGTGAACATTTGCTGACTTGATGGGAAGATTTAGGTGTCAGCAGTAGTAAGAGAGCCAACATGGCAGGTATTGGTTGCTTGAGTGTCACTGGTGTCTAAAGTAATGAAGACCTCCTCCATAGCTGTCCCCCCACCCCTGGAAATCGTGAACCATTCTGGTTAGAAGACTAAAGAAACGCTCGAGGGTCCACACCAATGGAAGACAGTTTGGGGAAAGAGAGGATGTTTAAGAGTTCTGGAAAGCAAGGAGGACAGGGCTCCTCAGGAGACTGACATGTGCCACGCTTTCTTTTCCCGGGAAGGAAAACTTGGCCCCAAGTGGCTTGCGTGAGGAGGGAAGGATCAACCTGAGGAAGCAGTCCAGCGTGAGGTGGGCAGAACCACAGGCCCAGGACTTGGTTTCTCTCTCCCTCCTCTGGGGCTTGGTGTTGCCTGCATTCTCCAGCTCTTTTCTCTTGTACAGCAATAGGATGACTGCTGGAAGCTTCCAGAGCTGGATCACTCTGGAAATGTATCCTGTGGGAAGGGGCACCTTAACTTTCCTCACAAGCAAAGAGGCCCCCAGTGGGCTCTTCCAGGGCCATGTGCCCTTTGTCCTGGAGGCACTTAGCAAGATTCCTTGGGATGAGAAAAGGCTTCGCTGAGGTGCTGAATGGAGATCTTGGACCAAGGATTCAGAGAAACCAGCCTCCTGTGGCCAGTGATCCGTGACCGGATCCGATTCTGGCTTTTCCTCATGTCCTTCTCATCCTCCCCTTCTGTTTGCTGTTCCACGGATTATGTTAGAATTTCAAGAGGCGCCTGGGTGGCTCAGTCTGACTTCAGTTCAGGTCATGATCTCACAGTTCATCAGTTTAAGCCCCACGTTGGGCTCTGTGCTGGCAGCTCAGAGCCTGAACCTGCTTCAGATTCTATGTCTCCCTCTCTCTCTGCCCCTCTCTGGCTCTACTGTGTGTGTCTCTCTCTCTCTTTCAAAAATCAATTAAGATAAGATAAGATGATAAGATAAGATAGAACTTCAAAATCATAGTACTGAGAGGAACCTTGGACATCATCTAGGTTGGCACTTAGAATATTCTTGTATGATCCTATATTTGGCTGATGTGGAAACTGAAGCCCAAGGAGTTTATGACGTGCTCAGAGCCATGCTGTCACCCAAAGGCAGGACCTCTAGACCCCCTGGTGGGGAATTTCCATGGCTGCTCTTTGGGGATTGAGAACTCAGCACATGCCTGCTCCCTAATAAATGCTTTGTATGAATTATCTCCTTGTAACTTCAGTCATATAAGCTAAGTTATATTTTGCCCATTTCACAGATGAGGAAACTGAGGCTCAGAGCATGTTTGCACTTTGCCCAAGGTTGCCCCACCAAAAGTGATGCAGCTGGTGGCTAACCCCTGTGAATGGCGTTCATCCCGACCCCGGTATTCCTCACATTGGGGCAGGTGCCCTCCAGGTTCATGTCCCCAAAGTCTGTCATCTGCCACCTATTACTCATCTGCTATATCTTTAAGTCAACCTAAGCTTAACGTCGTTACCTATCACCGCTTTGTCCTAAGCAGTAATTCCAGTGAGGTTCAGGTTTGAGGTTCTACTTCTCTCCTTTGATTAGACATGAAAACAGGGCTCTGCTAATGAGAAGGATGTATGCACAGTACCTCACCTGCCACCAGCAACATGCAAACATGCCTATGGGCGCCCTGACCCACGCTCTCTGGCCAGGGAATATTTTTGACGTGTGGCTGGTGATGGACCGAGAAACTTAGCACTGTGGGTGGAAAGTCTGGAAAGGTCCTGACAACCTTCAGTGATGAAATGGACAGCAGAGAACCAATGGCAAGCGACCTTCATTTTGTACGAGCTCACGCATATAGATGTGTGGATATGCAGTAGCACTGAACGTTATACTCAGAAAGGGTTGCACGTACCCACTGCGCGTTAGAATCGCTCAGCAGTGATCTAATAAATTAGATGCTCTGATGGTGGGGCCTGCGCATCAGTACTTATTCAAAGGTCCCACATAATTCTAAGTGGAGCCGGGTTTGCAAGCCAAGTACCTTGGACACAGGTTCTCAACTGGTGTGCTCCCCTCGGCTGGCTGGCTCACGTATCTGCACCACTTTGTCAACATTCACGTTCAAAGCCCCAAGGGTTATAATGTAGTAAATCTGGGGTGGACCCAGGAATCTGCATTTTTAACAAGCACACTGGATGATTCCAGTGCAAGTGAGTGGTCCACAGGCCACCTCTTGAAAAGCTCTGCTGCAGAACTCAGCTCTTTAGAAGCCTTGAGTTGCCATCTGGTAAGTCCTGAAGACTTGTACTAGCTAATCAACAAAAGTATTTTTAGCTCAGGGAAAAGCTGTACAGAATTCAGCAACACCGTCCAAATATGGAAGGATTCTTCCTTAAATGCTCATTAGAGGACCTGAAGCATATGGCAAACGCATAGTCAGTGGTGACTGATCACTTTTTGATGTCAGCCTGATCATAATCACCCAGCATCTGAGCGCCAGGCGTTAAAATGCCACCTCCCTCTCTTCTAACCCTGGCTTAAAATTGGTATCAAAGGCAAAACATACTGTGATTCCTCCAGTGTTTTTGGAATTGTCAAAAACAGAAGATATATTTAGAGCCCTTTTGTGTAGAACACAAAATTTCAGTACACACAGAATTGCCAGTTAGGATGGGAGGCACATCAACAATCTTAATGACGCAAGGCGGCTGAACTTTTTCCCTCTGCATTACAGGAATCATCTCAAGGATGCCTTTGCTCTGCACAAGTTTTTTTTTCTTTTGACACTGTGTGTAGAATCTTCTCTGCGGTGCTAAAAGCAACAACTATTGTCTACCGGCAATCGGAAGGCACACTCCCTTCCATTCATTCATGTTCAGTTCGCACCTGTATTTGCAACAATCCCATAGGTAAACGGGTGATCGGGTACAAGTAGGGGCCTCCCTACATCTCAAGAATGACTAAATCTGGCATATGTGATTATTACCATAGTCAGCCTTTGTAATGTCTTCTTGATTGAAATTACCAAATATAATGCCATTGTTACATTATAATTTACTACCCAAACAGGCACAGAGAAAGTACAGTTATCAATAATTATAAAAGCAGGCATAAAACTGTCTTCCTGGGGCACCTGGGTGGCTCAGTCGGTTAGGCATCCGACATTGGCTCAGGCCACAATCTCACAGTTAGTGAGTTCGAGCCCTGCGTTGGGCTCTGGCTGACAGCTCAGAGCCTGGAGCCTGCTTCGGATTCTGTGTCTCCTTTTCTCTCTGCCCCTTCCCTGCTCAAGCCCTGTCTCTCTGTCTCTCTCTCTCTCTCTCTCTGTCAAAAATAAGTATTTAAAAAAATTAAAGAAATGGTGCAGGGGCGCCTGGGTGGCTCAGTCGGTTAAGTGTCCGACTTCAGCTCAGGTCATGATCTCACAGTTCGGGGGTTCGAGCCCCACGTCGGGCTCTGTGCTGACAGCTCAGAGCCTGGAGCCTGCTTCAGATTCTGTCTCCTCTCTCTGCCCCTCCCCTCCCGCCCCGTCTCAAAAATAATAAGTAATTATTTTTTACAAACCTGTCTTCCTACACAGGATAGAGCCACACACCAGATAGTAATATCCCAGATCAGTTTGGTGAATTCCTCCCCATCCATAGTGGCAGATGACTCTTACTGAATCACATGAATGCCTTTTTTAAGATCACCTATACTTTTCCTTAGAATGTCCTCAACTATGAGATGGTCTAAGACCAAGGAATATTGGGACATTCATGGATGAACATACAGTTTACTTTTAGAACCAACAAGTAAATGAAATACCACCCCATCTGTAGCCCTGTGTTTGTTTGTTTGTTCCCAAGGATAGGCACCTAAATTAAAACAAACAAAAAAAGTTCCCTCTACTTTTCGTCCCTGTCAGGGAAGTTGAGGGTCTGATCTCTTTCGCTTCTCCCAGCGACTACAGCCTGTTGTGGGAGATTGCTGAGAATGTGTCTGTACTGTGTTCACAGCATATTAAAACATTAAATCCTCTGCAGTGATCACACGTCCTCACCCTGTGTGTTCCCAGTCGATCACAGGGCTGTTTCAACATTGTTTCAGGATGTGCTTTCCAGACCTTCATGTACCTCTTCTGACTTGATGAAAAATGGTCTCTCCAGCCCCATAATCATGCCCAAAGCTTCTCTTCCTGCCTTGTGGTCACTGTTCCCCCTCAGCCCTGGTGCCCCCTCTGCTCCCCTCGAGCCAGACACAGAGCACCTGCTGACGAGCATTGCTTGTGACGTCCACCCTGAGGCTTGGGAAAGAGGCACGTGCCGTGTGATGCAAGGACCTAACCTGTGCAAAGATGGTGTGTGTGTGTGCAGATTCCCGGTGTTTGATTCCTTCTCAGAGACGTGCTCAACACGCTTCCCCACCATTTTGCTTATTCTGTCTGGTTTTAGACTCATCTATCAGCTCCTTGTTGAATTCCTTCTTAAATAAATGCCTTCCCCTACTTGAACTGAGAAAATAATTTATTTTTCTGACAGCCAGTAGGATCATTCACAAAGGAATGATAACAAGGAAGAACGAATATCCTGGTTTATCTGGAACACACTGTTCCAGACAAAGCTTGTGCCTATTTCCCCAGTGTAACTATCGATCATTACACTTCTTCTAGCCTCATAGTTGGTAATTCCATATCAAGAAGACATTACAGACTGATTATGATGGTAATCACATGGCCAGATTGAGCCATTCTGGAAATGTAGGGAGGCCCCTGGTTGTACCTGACTACCTCCGCTTACCTATAGGTTCTGTGCCAGCAGGAGATTGTTGCAGAATGTTCCAGATCTCCAGGTGTGTGTGGTGTCTAACTGAACAGGACACTGAACTTCCTGGAACCACTCCCAGTGGTGATGACACAGGTACTAGCCTGTCGCTCGCAGGTTTGATTCTTCCAGATGCGGGTAGCCGAGGGGATGGAAAGCGAGCTGCGACCAGAGCAGGAAGACGGTACCAGACGTGGCCTTCTCTTCCGGCCGCGAGCGCACATGTCCTCAGTAGCTGCCTATCTCAGAGGCTGGGAGCATTGCTTTGGCTGCTGGCACGTCAAAGGCCTCTGACACACAAGCAAAGGAGAAAGGCTGGAGTATGGGGGTTCTCGAGAAGCAGAAGCCCTGAGGAGACACGAGCCATCTCTGAGATGGGCAACAGGGAGGAAGCCCACACATAGCCTCCCATAAAACCTGGCAAGACATGCGTGGAAAACACAGCAATGTGAACGAGAGAACAAAACCTTCAGAAGCGGTCATGGACGTGAGGAAGCAGGCTGTCAGGGGATCATGCAGCAGGCTTCAGGATCACCATCAGACTGTGCGGTTTCAGCTGGGGCAGCGCCCGCAAGACGTCGCGCTCAGCTGCTGTTTGCTCGTTGGATTCCAGAGTCTTCTCAGGTCGCTTTTATCCCTTTTAGTTAATTGCCTGTCTTACCCACAAAGGGATTTGCTGCAAGGGGTTCTGCGGGTTAAGAATCATAAATGTTTAGCTCAAACAACTTTGGGTACAGAACCCTGGGTTTCTGCTACAGAGGGACAGATTTCAGCTTCTGTAGAAGCCCCTGGATCGGGTGCGACTGGGAGAACACACTTTTGTGGGCCAGTCGGGTTGGTGCCCTGACACTCCACCTCGATGGCACTGGGCTGCTTCAGCATGGGCCACCCTGCTCTGCTCTCATGCTGTCTCCACCGAGATGTGGCTTTCACACTGGGGAGTCTCACAACCATTTGCAGAAAGTCTCCAGCCCCTGCCTGTTCATTTGGCACAAACTGACCGGTACTAACACCCGAGGGACGATGGCCTGGCCCGTGCACTGCACACAAAGGTCTGATGCTGCAGTGAGTCAAGGGGGTATTTCTCTTTGTGTTGTGGAGCCTTGAAACTTGCTGGCAACTATGTTGGAGACAACTGTCACCAGGTGCCACTGCTGTGCTCTCGTTCTGATGTGCACCGTGGCAGCCGCCTCTTGACTGCAGCCAAAGTAATCTGAAAGACATCACTAATGTGATGCTTGGTTTCATTTTTTTTAAGTTTTTTTCCCCCAGACTCCCTGAATTATAATTGACATATAACATTGTGTAACTAAGGTGGACAGCATGTTGATTCAATACACTTACATATCACCACACGATTACCACAGTGGCTTTAGCTAACAGCCTTCATCCTGTCACATAAGTACCGCTTCTCTCCTGTGGTGAGAACATTTAAAATCTACTCTCTTGGCAACTTTTAAGTGTATAATATGGTATTAACTATAATCACTGTTCTGTATGTTAAACCCCCAGAAAATTTATTCATCTTATAACTGGAGGTTTATGCTCTTTGACCTTAATGTGATATTTAAAATTTTTTTAAATTTTTTTTAACATTTTATTTATTTTTGAGACAGGGAGAGACAGAGCATGAACAGGGGAGGGTCAGAGAGAGAGGGAGACACCGAATCTGAAACAGGCTCCAGGCTCTGAGCTGTCAGCACAGAGCCTGACGCAGGGCTTGAACTCACAAACCGTGAGATCATGACCTGAGCTGAAGTCGGAAGCCTACCCGACTGAGCCACCCAGGGGCCCCCAAAAATTTTTTAATGGTATACTTTTGAGAGAGAGAAACAGAGCGTGAGTGGGGAAGGAGCAAAGAGAGGGAGACACAGAATCCGAAGCAGCCTCCAGGCTCTGAGCTGTCAGCACAGAGCCCAACGCGGGGCTCGAACCCATGAACCGTGAGATCACGACTTGAACCTAAGTCAGAGGCTCAACCGACTGAGCCACCCAGGTACCCCACAAAGGCTTATTTCAAAAAGACAGAGAAAAGAAAGTATAAGGAAAACAGTTGTGGAGAAGAGGTGTCAGAACTCAGCGCCTGCCCCCAGCACTGCCCAGGATGGTAGGGTCACTCAAGACCGTGCTCAGACATGATTCGGTCCCCATCTGCTCTGCACACAGGTAACTAGACCCCTCGATGGGAACACAGATTCCTTGGCCCCAGCCTGACACAAGGCATCAGGGTGCCCCAAGAAGAAGCCTGTCAAAATCCACATAGATACAAGCACCCTCATCATCAGCGATGTGTGAGAAACAGTGGAAGATCTGACAGAGACAGGCACAGGTGGCCAGGGCTGACTATATGCCCCATATTTTACTTTGCAAAGATAGATTCCACCTCGACGAATGGAACAACGTGGACACCACAGTCAGCGATGAAATCACCATCGCATGGATGCCGGGGGGACTTGTGCAGAGTGGACGCACTTATGCACGCTTGTGCAGTGTGGCCGTGGATAAATACAAACCAATACCAATACAAACCAATACCAGTACTTTAAAGGGGAAGAGAAAGTGGTGAGTCAGAAACTGAAAAGGCCGTCTTCAGATCATCCTTGAGAAGTCATGATCAGGGCAAGAGAACCAGGAAGAAGGCTGGCTTCATGTGGCAAGAGCCATAATGGGCATTCTGTCCCGCAAGTGGGCAGGTATGCCAGCCAGTGGGCCATAGAGAAGGGCAGGGTGGGTGGTTGAGCCTCCAGGTGCATAGTGGTGAACGAGGTCATCCGGAATCACAGGCACAGAGGAAAGAGGGCCACAAAGACACACAGGTAATGAGGAACTCGGAAAACTCCTTCCCGTCCTGGAGCTCTCTTGCTTCGCCCTGGCAGATGTTCAGGCAGGGGTGGGGGGTGGGGGTGGGGGGGGCTGAGGGACTCGACATCAGGCAGATAATTAGAAAACAGCAGGAGATGTCTATCATGAGGCTGGCCTGCAGAGGGAACCAGGCTTCCTTTCTATCACTTTGGGGAAGTCGGATGCTTGGCTTCATATTCTTACCAGTGACTTTCAGAAGGAAAGCGGTTACCCAGCTCTAGATTTACTGCCGTTGGAATGGATGCTGGTAGGTCTCTCTCTGGTGCAGACGGTGTAGGAAAGTTTTGGTAATTGACAGACCCTCTGACCTAAATGAGGAAACAGATAGGAGGGGAGGTTATGTGGCAGGTCTCTGCGAGGGGTGGATGAGACCCCTGGACGAGGTTGTAATACCCACCCCTCCCTCCACAAGCTTGTTCTTCCAGAGACAACTAAGGACATGTGAAAAAACACAACTGCTCTGCTTTGTTTTTACTTCATCGGGTACCAAAACAATGAATTTTTTCAATGAAAGACCGATGATTGTGAAAATCTGGGTTTATCACGTTTGGGACGTGATGTTCTGAATGCATTGATTACGTAGCATTTGTGGGTCGGTGGCATTGGCATAGCCTCCTTGTATTTGATGATGTGTCTAGACAGTGATTTTTCAACAGTTGAGTCCTGACCACTGTTCCTGTGGTCCTCACTATGTTTTCATGAATCGAAGGAGCCACATTCCAGGAGTGAGGACCGCTGAACCGACACTCTGGAAGGTTCTCCAACATTAAACACATCAGAATCGCCTGGTGGTCTTGTTGAAACATACATGGCAAGAGTTCCCCTCCCAGCTTCTGCAGTTCCGTGGGGTGATTTGTACTTCTAACAAGGTGTCCTGGATGATATTGATGCTGACAGGGAGCATACTTGGTGTAGAGGGATCCTAGGGTCTGCTGTAACAACGTGTAAAAAAAAACTGGGTGGCTTAGAACAGCAGAAATTGCTCACAGCTCTGGAAGCCAGAAGTCTGCAATCGGGGTGAGGGCAGGGCCATGACTCTCTGGAGCCTGGAGAGGAGAATCCTTCCTTCCCTCTTCCAGCTGCTGCTGGTGGCTGGCTATCCTTGGCACCCTTCGGCTGACAGACAGACCCATCGCCCAATCCTCTGATTGCACGGTGCTTTCCCCAAGTCTTTCTACAGTCTTCCCTCTGTATGTGTGCGTCTCTTGGTCCAAATTTCCTCTTTTGCTACTACTCATATTGGATGGGCTCTCCACTCCTGATGACCTTGTTTTAACTAGATTACCTCTGTAAAGACCCGGTTTCCATATAAGGTAAAATCTAAGATGAGGACTTCAACATATGAATTTGGGAGGATATAATTCAACCCATTACACTTGGAGGACCCCCTGCCAAATAACCTCCATGCCCAAAAGTTTTTGATTAGGACACATGGTAAGACAGTAAGAAGTACATCTTACATCTTGAGCTAGTGTTCAAATGCACATACAGAACTGAAATGAAATTTTGCAAAATAATACTCTTCCTCTGTTATATACTCTAAAACAGTGTTTTCTTTTTCCTGTTCTATTTCATTGTTTTTAATGTTTAGCTCTTTGTTTTGAGAGAGAAAAAGCAGGGGGAGGGACAGAGACAGAGGAGAGAGAGAATCCTAAGCAGGCTCCACGCTGTCAGCGTAGAGCCCAATGTGGGGCTCAATCTGATGAACTATGAGACCATTATCTGAGCCAAAATCAAGAGTCAGCTGCTTAACCAACTGAACCACCCAGGCACTGAGCCTTTTTAACAAGAACATCTTTGCGAAACCAGTGCCTCCTGTGACGCTGTCCACCCATTTATGAAACCAACACTGCCCTGCCCAGGAGCTCGATACAAGCTACTTGGAGTGCCCTGCCTTCTGGGTATCTGGAGCTTCTCCCAAAGCCACGCGGTGTGGTTTCACCACCTACTGCAGACCCTGCCACTGCTGTTAGTGCCCCAGCACAGCCTCTAAACCCCTCTCAGCACAAAGCAGCCTCAGCGGTGCCCACACACAGTAGCCCTTGGGTCTCCGTTCACAGCTCAGCTCCCGTAGGAGCCGTGGGACTCAGTGCTTCACTGCCTACCTCCAGGCTGCAGAGTCCTGGTGGGGACATTGTCTGGGCACCAAGAGTTTGTCCTGACAGCCGCCTCTGTTGAACTTCTCTTGCCATGTGCTTCTTGAGAAACTAACATTGTCCTACTCTGCCCGACATCTCCCAGCCAGGAGTGAAGGGAGCCAGTGGGGCAGAGACCCAGGCAAGGGGCTTTGTGAGAAGCTGCACTTGGCAGGTTATAAATGGCTACTGACTCTCAGGGCACTAACTCCCACCCGGCACATAGGGGTAAGACATGTGCCAACGTGATTGTAGTAACAGATGTGATAAGGAAATGAGAACACTACAAAACGTGCCAGAGAAGCAAGGCAGGGGAGAATGGAACTCTTTGTAGTTCCTGTTGTTGGAAGTGAGTCCAGGGCACTTGACCTTCGGTGTCATGAGAGACCGGGGGTCAGGGTCCTGAAATACTCCATGAGCTGCTGTGGGGGGAGCTGCACGTCACGTGGTACAGACAGTTCCACCTGGGTGTGCTGGATGCAAGCTTGCTTGACTTCCCCTTGTCACCTCCTTGGGCTTCCCTTTCTTTCCATTTTCTCCCTGTCCCCAAGACCCGTTTTGGATTCGGTGCTGTTCTCTGAAGGCTTCATTTCAATTGGCTGACCACTGATGCCTTTCAGCAGGTTGGCAAAGTGTGGCTCGGGGGTTAATCTTCTCGCATCATTCCCATCTTGAGGATCAATCCCTCATGAGGAGAGCCTTCCAGAATGGTAAAGAAAAGGTGCTATAGGGCGGGAGAAGCTTTCTTACCAGCATGTCATAGTGGAAACAACTTTAAGCAAAATGTGAAAAGACATGAGCCTCCCACTTCGCCTCCTTTGACAACATGTGACCTGGGACCCACCAGTTTGCATCTCTGAGCCTCAGTTGCTTAACTTAAAAGATAAAGAGGGGCACCTGGGTGGCACAGTTGGTTAAGCGTCCGACTTCGGCTCATGTCATGATCTCACGGTTGGTGGGATCGAGCCCCGCATCCAGCTCTGTGCTGACAGCTCAGGGCTTGGAGCCTGCTTCGGTTTCTGTGTCTCCCTCTCTCTCTGCTCCTCCCCTGCTCATGTTCTGTCTCTCTCTAAAAAATAAATAAAAATTAAGAAAAAAAGTTAAAAAAAAAAAAAAGATAAAGAGAAGCCAGTTCAGCCACAGGAGCAGTTGTTGGGAAGGTCAGGTTAAAAGATATAGAAAAACGTTTTGTAAATTTCTAAACACTTACAACAACGTCAATAAGATTTATCTCTTTTTGTCTTGCCTCTCTGCAAGGCTGGTCTGACGGGTAGCGTGTCAGATGAGAAAAGGAGGCGTTACACAGAGCAAGAAAAAAAAGAAATGCTGTGTTTTCAAGCAAAATCAGGAGTGAGTCAGCAGAAAGTCCTAGCAGAACAACAAAATAGGAAAGGCAGTGAAGGAGAATGCGGGCTTGCGGGACTGGTATGGACATCCCACACCTTTTTCTCAGTGACCAGCCAATTAGACATAGGGGATGTGACAGAGCTGGGGAGGAAGCCAGCGCACACAGGTGTGTGCCCTTGGAAATCAGTTCAGGAGGAAGTCCTTATGGATCACTTCCTCTGCATCCTTCCCTAGCAGCACCAGGGATGGGTTTCATTTGTTTCCGCAAGATGAGCCTCAGACACATGGGCATGCTACTTGAATTGAAATGTCCAAGTGGAGACAGAAGGAAATGATAAAAAAAAAAAAAAAAAAAAGAATTACACAGCTATTTCTGGATGTCAGAGTTGCTCTCGAGATTGATATTTGGAAACGTAGAGTCACAACCAACAGCGTTACTATTTGTCTCTGAAGTAGAAGACATTTGTGTCGATGGATCCCCACTTTGAGCCAGATTGTTTTATACTCACTACTCACTCACCGCTGAAACTCAAGCATCGTATGTGAAGGGCACAGGATGAGAGAAACACTGTCCATTAAATAAGTTAGACGGTGGGGATTGGTCACAAGCGAAGGAACCAGGGTTGGGCGTGGTGTGGAGAGCAGAACGAGACATTTCAAGAGACTGCAGGTTCAGGAGGACGGCACCGTCTCTGCTCTCTCAAATTGTAAAAAGTTTTGCGGAAGACAAGTTGGAGGAAAGAAGTTGAGATGTAAGGAGTGAATCCTAAGGGTTTTTAATTACTTCTGAATTTTGAAACTGACAACTGTGTTTCCTCCATTTTAAGTCTTGCCTAGATTGTGTCGCTAAATCCTAAGTTCCATCTCGTGGGGGAAGGAAAGGCACCCAACCAGGGAAACACGAGGAACATTGAGTTCCTATTTCCTACGACTGTTCTTATGTCATCGAAGCTAGATATCCGTACTTCTACTTTTTCAGTCGTACCTAGTTCTTTGTGATCCTCTAAAAAACATTTTTTAAAAATTATTACAAGAAGAGGTTTAACTTCATGGAAATGATATTAAATAAGTTGGCAAGGTTTGTGGAAGTGTGTGCCAAATGTAGTCATTAGAACGTGAACATGGGGCGATCATGACCTTCCTGAGACAAGAAGCTGCCTCTCTGGGAAGGATCGGTTCATTCAGGAAAGTTTCTGTCATCACTCACTCCAACACCAAGGCTTGTAATTCTCTGAACCGTGAGCCTTACGGGTGGGAACAGAGACCAGGCAGGAATTTAGATACTTTGGGAAGATGCTGGGTCACTGGAGTAGTGCCTGATAAAATCAGTGAACAAGACAGGAGATGGGAAATCAAGCAGGGGCTTGGGGGTGAGGGTGGAAATAGGATTAAGAGAACACTTGTTGGGGTGCCTGGGTGGCTCAGTTGGTTGAGCGGTCATGATCAGCCCAGGTCATGATCTCACAGTCCATGAGTTCCAGCCCCACATCAGGCTCTGTGCTGACAGCTCAGAGCCTGGATCCTGCTTTGGATTCTGTGTCTCCCTCTCTCTCTGCCCCTCCCCCACTCATGCTCTGTCTCTCTCTGTCTCAAAAATAAATTTAAAAAAACATTAAAAAAAAGAGAACACTTGTTGTGATAAGCACTGAGTACTGTGAAGAATTGCGGAATCACAGTGCTGACCTGCTCACACTTTCATGCTCACAACAGACCTGCTCACACTTTCATGAAGCTCTTTAAAACCTTAAAGACAGTCTTCCACGTCTCCTGAGTTTCTCGTCCGGGCAGACCACCTGCTATTGCCCCAGGTGACTTTCTTGCCAGACTCCAGCCAACCTGGTCATATTCTCGTTTTCTCTAGAATATTTGGGCTTATTTGTCTCGCTTCTAAGAAAAAAGTGACACCCTCCACTGGATTCCATTCTCCAAATTTAAGGGGAAGAGTTTCTAGACAAGATACTGGTAATTTCTTCCCAGAAAGGTCTTACCAACTGGTTAGTTCTTGTCTCAGCCACATTACTAAAGATGTGCTCGTTTATTTTTTTTTTCTTCAAAGAAGGACTCAGGAGGCTTTGTCCTTTTTTTTTTAATTTTTTTAATTTTTTAACGTTTATTTATTTATTTTTTGAGAGACAGAGACAGAGCATGTGCAGGGGATGGGAAGAGAGAGAGGGAGACACAGAATCCGAAGCAGGCTCCAGGCTCCGAGCTGTCAGCACAGAGTCCAACGTGGGGCTCGAACACACAAACCACAAGATCATGACCTGAGCCAAAGTGGACGCTTAACCGACTGAGCCCCCAGGCGCCCCTCAGGAGTCTTTGTCCTGACGAGCCACCTGATAATTAGCCATTCCATAGAGTCCTGGAGGGCTTCTCAGAAGTCCGGGAGCTGCCATGTGGTGGGGAGATCGTGGTAATGGATGGTGATAATGGATAGAAATAAGTATGAAAAGCCAGGATTGCAGGTGTTTTGGAAGAATGTGTTAAGACCAAGATTTAGGCACACACAGTGCAAATGTGGCCATTCGTGAAGTATTTTTGAAAAAATGGGGCATGAGTTTCTCATCCCTTCTGCTCCCCACATCAACTGAAGGGGGGGCCACCCAGGTTCAGAATTAAGTGTTTGATCACTACTGCCTTCTTAAAGGTTATTAGGACACAAGGGGCGCCTGGGCGGCTCAGTCGGTTGAGCGTCTGACTTTGGCTCAGGTCATGATCTCATAGTTCGCGGGTTTGAGCCCCATGCCGGGCTCTGCGCTGACAGCTTGGAGCCTGGAGCCTGCTTCGGATTCTGTGTCTCCTTCTCTCTCTGCCCCTCTCTTGCTCATACTCTGTCTCTCTCTCTAAAAATAAATAAACATTAAAAAATTTTTTTTCTTTTTTTTTTTTTTTTTTTTTTTTTAATTTTTTTTTCAACATTTATTTATTTTTGGGACAGAGAGAGACAGAGCATGAACGGGGGAGGGGCAGAGAGAGAGGGAGACACAGAATCGGAAACAGGCTCCAGGCTCTGAGCCATCAGCCCAGAGCCTGACGCGGGGCTCGAACTCACGGACCGCGAGATCGTGACCTGGCTGAAGTCGGCCGCTTAACCGACTGCGCCACCCAGGCGCCCCTAAAAAATTTTTTTAAAGTTATCAGGACACCAGGACACGTTGGATAGGTCTGTTACCTTGACTGTGAACTTGGTGTCACAGATGTTTACATGTGTCTGAACTCATCAAACTGTACACACGAGATATGGGCTGTTCTTTGTATATCAGTTGTACCCCCGTAAAGCTGTTTTTAAAAGGGTTCTGAGGGAACAAAAGGAACGTTTACAGGACATTAGCTTCGTGAAGTACTTGTCATGGTCTGCAAAACCCTGCCTTGAAGTTTGCAGGCAGATTGCTTGCTCTTTCCCAGAGGACAGACCACTGTGTTGGTTCCCAGTAGAACCGGGAATCACTGTGGCAGATGGAACCAAATGGAATTTCCTCTTCTTTTGGTAACAGAACCCTCAACATTGTGAGGAGACAGACCCCCTGAGTAAACCTTTCATTTTCTGCAATCCTAACACCAAGACATCTCACGTTTTCCAGCTTCCAGTTTTTCGCCTCCTTCAGGTTTTTGGTTTTTCACTCGTCATCACTGATGTCACATGCAGGTAATTTTTCTTCTGTTTTTTTCCTTATCATCCAGTTCCCAAATCTCGCTTTCTTTTCCCTGCCCTATCTTTTTCCTGTGTTCATCTTTCCCGGTTCCCAGTACTTTTAGCCTTCATTCACTCCTTACCGGATCTGGGTTCTTTAACCATGTGTCCCAGCCATGGTGGTCTTGACCCTAACTCAGGAGAATCTTACTCTGAGCTCATCCACACCCTCCAGTGCATTTAATCCCCTCTATGAATAGAATGTGGGAAGCGGAGGGGGGAGGCGCAGGAGGCCGGCCGGCCAACTGGAAGATCACTGTGGTCACACAGACATCCAAAACCAGGGCAGTGTAGAAAACCGAGGGTAGAAAATGTGGTGTGAATTTAAGAGACATTCCAAAGTTACCAAGTCCGGTGACACTTGGAAACCCATTGTACATGGACAGTAAAAAATAACAATAATAATAAAATAAATAAGGAATTAGGAATACTTGAAGCTAATGCCAATGTACATGGACAGTAAAAAATAACAATAATAATAAAATAAATAAGGAATTAGGAATACTTGAAGCTAATGCCAATGTACATGGACAGTAAAAAATAACAATAATAATAAAATAAATAAGGAATTAGGAATACTTGAAGCTAAAGACCATCTTTAGCCGGTCTCTGCTGTAAAGTCTCTAAAGAGACTTCTTTAGCGAGAAAATGGTTTATTTGGCTTCTAAACTGTTACATTTGGGAGGCAAGTTTTGGATAAAAAATAGCCATGCAGAAAGGTCCAAAACAGGCTAAAAATAGGAGCCTCGAACTCAAAAGATAGGTCAAGCATAAAAATGTAAATTCAGTAAAAAGCTGCATAAGAAAGGAATGAGTGGGATCTACCAGACCAGAGGTGTAGACCAGCAAGGTGAAAAACAGCAAAGGGGGGCAGGTCTGGTGCCTGCATCCGTTGAAGGTGTCTGCAGCAGCAGGAGAGAAAGGCAAGGTCCTGGAGGCAGTGACCTGTCACAGAAGGAAGAACAGAAAGCGGTTCCTGTCACCTTTATCACCCACTGCACAGACGTGGAGCAGACTGGACATTGAGCTGATGCCATCATGTCTGGCAGCTGGAAATGAGCTTAGAGATCGCAGTTTGAGAATGTTAGAAGTGCACCGGTTACAAGTGCACAGAAGGTGAGGCCCCACAGACTTTTCTCATGCAGCGCAATGATAGTTAAAAAGAAGGAGTCGTTCGGGGAGGATATGACCAGGGATTTTTATTTTTAATGGGGGAGATTTCGAGTTATGTTTGCAGATTTGGGAGACAAAACAACAAAGGGAGAGATGAAACATGTAAGATGGGGTCTTTTATGAAACCTGTAAGGCAGGAGTCCCTAAAGTCCAACAGGAAGCAGAAGGGAACGGGTTGAGAGCTGAGGTTAGTCTTGGAAAGGGTAGCTTCTTTGTGCAGGAGAGGAAAGATGGAGGGGAGGTCGGCAGTAAGGCCATCACAGTGAAGAATTGGCAGTGGATTTGGGAAGGACTGAAGAAGTCCATTCAGCACCATTTGAGGATGGATTGAACTGGAGCAGAAGTTCAAGGGAGACCAAGAATGGAGTCAAGGAAGACTACGTTTTTAGCTCAGTTTACTGAGTGGATGATGAAACCACCAACTCATATGGGACATATCAAAGGAGAACTAGGTTTTAAGGATCGTTGAAGAGTTTATTTTGGAGAATATTGAGGTTTTGGTCCTTGTGAGGTGTGAGGTAGGGATGCCTAGGTGGAAGTGTGGTTTAAAACCACAGGAGTAGATGATTTTGTAGAGGAAGAGGATGGAAAGTGAGTCTGCATGAGTGTGCACAATGGGTCATGAGTGTCAGCACTGAGGCTGAGGTAGGGAAGACCATAGACAACAAGTATGGCTCCGCGGGAGCGATGGAGGGCAGAGGGGATGACCTGTGGGCAGGTGTTTCGAAACTAGAAGAAGCAAACCAAATGTGAACTTCTCCCAGGAAGAACCTTCAACTGGTTATATTTATTCCAATTTTTGGATGCCAGTATCAACCATTTTTCATAACATATCAGAAAGAAAATTTGCTGAAATTGCTTTCCCATCTTGTGAATCGCATTTTGGGTAACAGGTTTTTATATATTCATTTTCCATGGGGAATTTGATAGTGTAGGAAGAAACCAAAATAACTCAAATCCATGAACTCCCAAAAGTGCGCTCTTAGAAAAATAACCAGATGTGTTCTTACCAACTTCCAGCCCTGTACTTTTTTCCATGATCAGAAGTATTAAGTCTATTTTAAAGAAAGAAACATAAACACAACAGAGAGAGCAGAAAAAAAAGAAAAAGAAAGACTTTCTAAGGAACAAATTCTTCCAGTGACATGTCGCTTTTTTTTTATTCCTTTCAAGATCAGGCATTTTCTCTTTAAAGAGTAGTTTTCTTTTGTGTCCGTGGTTCTCTTGGCTCTGGGCTGAGAGAACACTTTGTGGAAGAGAGTGATACTTGATTGTTCCATCTTAGAAGGTTGTGACATGGCCCTCCCTCGTCCATCCTTTTGTAAGAGCAGCTCTTCAGTCCTAAGTGCACTTTCTTTCCTAAGGGTCCCACTTGTGCTAACGTTCACCCCAGACAGCTTCTTTCACGTGCGTGCTTGGCACATCCAGATTTTACCTGTCTCTCCTACATCCTCTCCAATTTTTTTTAAATTAGAGCCTTTCTTTTAAAAAATTGCTTTTATCTATTTATTTTTAGAGAGAATGAGAGCATGAGAGCATGAGCAGGGGAGAGGCAGAGAGAAGGAGAGAGAGAATTCCAAGCAGTCTCCATGCCATCAGCACAGAGCCAGACACAGAGCTCGAACTCACAGACTGTGAGATCATTACCTGAGGTGAAATCGAGAGTCAGATGCTTAACTGACTGAGCCACCCAAACACTCCCATTTTTGTTTCCGTCTTCCTAATTAGTGATTCGGTATTCCAGATATTTTACCACATTTTCTGTCCACACATGCTTTTTTTTTTCTTTTAACCCAACAGTACAGGCATAGAATTGAGGATGGGTAATTCTCTCATTTTCTTCTTACCATTGACCTTATGAGGTTATTTCAGTTCAGTCTCCTTTTTTCTCATTGGTCCCAGTCAGAAGATACTCCCAGGGCTGAATTTCAGAGGCAGAGGCGTGTTTAAAGAGGCATGTGAAGACCAACTTTGGGTGTTTGTGTGAGAATGGCATGACCGGGGAGTAAATGGAAATCACCGTGTCCAGATGGATTAAAGAAATAGTCCTGGGGCTGCTGGGTGGCTCAGTCAGTTAAGTCGGTCACAGTCCGACCCTGATTAATGTTATGATCTCGCTGTTTGTGGGTTCAAGCCCCGCATCAGCACAGAGCCCGCTTCAGATCCTCTGTCTCCCTCTCTCTCTGCCCCTCCTCTGCTGGCATTCTCTCTCTCTCTCTCAAAAATAAACATTTTTTTAAAAAAGGAATAGTCCTTCAACCATGAAGTTTTGCATGGTCATTGTATCAGTTGGGATCCTGGATTCTTCAGTTGACAGCCATCAACTTGGACTTGTAACTTGAGAGTTAAGAGATATGCCCTTTGTTCAGACAGTTTCCAACACAGTGATCAGAGAGAGACAGACCTCAGCTCACACCTTGCTTGAGCTGATTTGAATTCCTTAAGATTCAATTTTCCTGTCTTCAGAATAGGGTGTTAATGCCTATTCATAGAAATTGAGTGACTTCAGTATTCCGAGGGGCTGGCACACCACCTGATGGGTAGGACATTCTCCATGAACACTAGCCACTCACCTTCCACTTCCCCAGCCTCACCCCCATCATCACTTCTGACACTTTGGGCTGCCCTGTACAGTAATGTCAAAGACGTCCTTTAAGTGTTTGGTCTACGAGTGGTCTTACCCAGCCCCTCACTTCTGTACTGAAACTGATTTGATAAGGGATTTCTTTTTCTGTTTGTTTTAAAAGTTGCCGAAGGTTTATAGGAGGGAATCCAGTAACTTAGAAATCTGTACCTATCTGATGGAATAGTTACCCTTTTTCCTCTGGGTTTAAACTAGATCTGTCACTTCTGTATGGCTGTATAAGAACTGAGCAGCTGAAGACAACCAACATTTATTATCTTGAAGTTACTGTGGGTCAGGAATCCAAGACCTTCTCTTCTGAGTGGTTCTGGGTCATGGTCTGTCATGAGTGTCAGCCAGGGCGGCATCATCTGAAGGCTAGACTGGGGATGAAGACTGCACGTCCAAGCTCCCTCATGTGGCTGTTGGCAAGATGCCCCAGCTCCTCGTTGGCTGTTGGTGATCTGTTGGAGAGGAAACTTGGTTGCTCACCACGTGACCTCTCCCAAGGGCTGCTTAAGGTTCTTAATGGCATGGTGCTGTCTTCCCCCAGAGCAATGACCTGAAAGAGAGCCAGCAGGAAGTCAGGATTCCTTTGACAGCCTGGTCTCTGAAGTCTCATACCATCATTTGTGCTGCCTCTATATGATAGAGTCCCAGAATTAGGCTCCACCGCTTCTTCCCCCTCCTCCTCCTTATTGCCTCCACTCCTCCCCTCCCCCTCCTTTTCCTCTCTCCCCTGCCCTTGCCTACCTCACTTTCCTATCTTAGCAAACAAAGGTTACCTTTTGCCTGCCTGGGGTCACCATGACAATAGAGTGAGATTAAACAGAATGAGCAGGTGCCTCCGGAGTTTAGGAGTGCCGTGTAGCACAGGGCCCATGTCCCGTGACTGCAGAGAATTGCATTGTGTCTGTCGAGCTTCTGTTCTTGCATCTGAGGAAGCTCATCCAGCTCAGAGGCAGTGTAGTCAAAGCACAGGGTCCTTTGGTGGGCGCTGTCTAGGCCCTCCCTTCTCTCCTGGGGAAGCAGCGTCACTTCAGAAATAGCAGAGCTGGGTTCCTCTGCTCCTTATCAGTCACCCTGCAGGTCCGTGAAGTTCTCCTGCACAGTCGTGTGCCTGCTGGCTATTTATTCATAACCAAAGCAGTATTTGGACACGTTTCCCAGTCAGATGCCACCCACTGTCCCCAGCAGGCCACCCCACATCCCATCATTCTGGTGCCAGAGCCTTGGGATCTTCAGAAGCAAAAGATCTTCTGGGCTTAAAGGCTGTTGTTTACTTTTGTATCTGGATTCCTTTTCTCCAAGCAATGCAATCCGCCAAGATTGTCCGGAAGTTAATCCCGGGGCCCCAACAAGGCAGGGGGTTGTTGAGCTTAGCACAGTCATGCCTGTTCTCTTTGGCAGGCTCACTCTGTCCTCAGCACCCCAATATATTCCTCTACTCTATGTGCTTCATGATGGATCTGTCTTCCTTGGCCCACACATTCCTCACCGATTATCTTTAGAAAGGTGGTTTGTGGGGCACCTGGGGGCTCAGTCAGTTGAGCGTCTGACTTCAGCTCAGGTCATGATCTCGCAGTTCATGGGTTCAAGACCTGCATCGGGCTCTGTGCTGACAGCTCGGAGCCTGGAACCTGCTTCCGATTCTGTGTCTCCCTCTCTCTCTGCCCCTCTACCACTCACACTCTCTCTCCCTGTCTCGAAAATAAACATTAAAAAAAAAGTGGTTTCTTTTTTCTTTTTACACTTTGTTTATTTAAGTAATCTCTACTCCCCACGTGGGGCTGAAACTCACAACCCCAAGATCAAGAGTCACACGCCCCTCTGACCGAGCCAGCCCAGCGCCCCTAGGAAGGTGGTTTTAAATGCTGGTCACTGAACGTTTACCCACACAGAGTGTTGACTCTCAGAAAGTACACAGGTAGAAGAAAGGGACTACGGTACCTCCTTGCTTCAACCCTGCAGAGTAACCCATCACATCCCAATGCTGGGGAGGCTCTCTGTCCAGAAAGCAGGAGGTGAATGCCGAGACTTCCTGCATTGTGTGTTGTCCCTTCTCTTGGTCATTCCTTGCATTCCTTTCATTGCATTTATGGGTCGGGAAATCCTCTCCTGGCTCAAGAGTTTAAGAGAGGCTGCAGGTTGGGGCTTATAGGAGTTTGGAGACAGAGTTTTGCTTGTTGCCTTAGTTTTAAAAGCCATGCTCCCTGTTGCATTGAGTTCTTAATTTGCTGACCCCTCTCCGAAGCTGAAAGGTGCACATCACATTCTACAGCAGGACAGGGGGCTGCCCAGTGAAGCATGTGTTGGCGTCTGTATTCACTGAGGATACACAATGGAATGTGCCGTCATTTACAGGGAAGTCCTACGCTACAAGGGTCTCATGGTCCCGTTGGGTCCAGCTGACTGACTGCCTCTGGTGACCTCATTCACGCTGTACTGCACGTAGTTGAGCTGGAAATCTGTGCCCCTGATTTAATCACAAAAACCAGCTGATTATGGGGATAATATCGAGCCTCTGGCTGCCCTGTAAACAATGTGCAAATGACAAAAGTAAAATAAACAGGATGTGCAAATTAACTTCCTAAGTAAATTAAAGATGTTGCCTCCGGGTCTCCTGAGTAACTCCTTTTCGTCCCCCTAATGTTTTTTTGGGATTCACAGTGATCTGAAAAATATCACAGTCACAGCCTTTGTCTCAATGCTTGCTTTGTTTTCTTTTTTTGTGTTCTGTCGTGTCTGTTTCAGATATACCAACACTCCTACACTGGATACTATGTCCTGAGCAAAATTCCTCATGGGTAAGATTGTTCTTTCATTTTCTTTTAATGAGAAATATTCAGAACAAAGAAGGCGTAGAACACTGAATAGTAACTTCGTTCATGGAATTAAGGGCAGGTGATGGGACAGCTCGATTTTGACAGTGCAGCATCCTGATGTGTGGCCTCTGTGGCTCCTCCCTGGCTAACTACATCAAGGGTCTCAGGGGTGACATGAGTCCAGTTACTTGCCGTTTGTAAAGCCCCCATCGTAGGACAACTCCACCTGTCTCCCACTCTGGTTCCCAAGGTCCATGTCAAGGTCGTGCAGGGCGGACTTTCCCCTGTGCCTTGCAACCTCCCAGGCACAGTGGATGGCCCTCAGACTCCCACAAGAGTTCCAGTAATATCCAAAATAGAGGGCACCCCTAAACTTACCTGGTCTCTCAAAAATGCATGATTTGCGACCCAGAAGTGTGTGTGGGAAGGAGGGACATGAGCACATGCCTGATACCCACGCACAACACAGGGGCGCCCTATCGGGAGCTCGTCTCCAGAGTCCAAAGGCAGGAAGGACACTGGTTAAAGTCTGCCGAAGCCATTTGTTGAGTCAGACACATGACGAAACAGCTCCAGAGCTAGCAAGAAGAGGCAAGGATGCCTTTTTATTTCTCTCCCTTCCTCCGTCCTCCTGTGTCGTCACCTCACCTGCCCCCAGACTCTTGTTCCCCGCCTCAGCCTCTCCTTCACTCCTCCGGGGCTCCTCTCGCTGTGCTTGGGAAAGGGGAGGGGCTCAGGAAGTGTTCAAAGAAATTGAACTGTGCTGCTGCCCATGTTGCGTGCATTGCCTCTGAATATGTAGGGGAGGCATCCTAATTTTCCTGACTTGAGCACACAGGAATTGCTGAAAAGTTTCATAAGAGAGTATCAATCAACAGCATGAATGTTTCCAATTTGCTTTCTACTCCATTTCTGTAGAATGTGGGCATCTCCTTGGAAAACAAACATGGAGAAAATAATTTCATTTGGACTTCAGGCAAATGAGAGTTGTGTGTAGATCCGAGGCAACGTGAGATTCGTAGTTTCTGGTGGGCTGTTAGACAAATCAAGCTCAAAGAAACTGAAGGCGAACCACTGTGGTAAAAATTAAGTGTGTAGGAATTTTTCATTTAAAGCCTATTTTAAAGATAAACTCAGATGTTTTCCACTGAGGAGGAATTATTCTATCATTTTTCCAAGCAGATGTGCATCTTCAAAGGTCACAGTAGTCAAGGGTGTAATTATGCCATGAGATTTATGTACCCCTTGTAGGACGATAGAATGTATTATAGATGATGAATATTTCATTCCATCTTATATAAATTTGTAAGACTCAAAACTCGAAAAGCATTTTATGCTTAACACTTTGTGTTAATACTTTACTGCATCGGTCAGAATTTAGAAATAGATTTGGAGTCTGTACAAGGTTCTGCCAGACCAGCGACAAACCAGAGGAGGAGATAGTCTGTGTTGATGACTTTGTTTCACGTTGGTGACTTTGTTTCGTGTTGATGATGATGATACCCCCCGTAGAGATTGTCAACACATAATGCACTGTCTTCAATATTTTAAAAATAATCACAGGAATAATAATTGCTGTCATTTATAGATTGACTTCTGTGCACATTTACTCTAACACAACAGCCTGCAAGAAAAGCACTTTTTTTTGAGAGAGAGGAGAGAAAAGGGCAGAGAAAGAAAGAGAGAGAGAGAGAGAGAGAGAATCCCAAGTAGGCTCCCCGCCCAGTACAGAGCCCAATGTGGGGCTTGATCCCATGACCCTGGGATCATGACCGAAACTGAAAGCAACAGTCAGACATCAACCTACAGAGCCACCCAGGAGCCCCAAGAAAAGCATTCTTACCCCCACTTACAGTGAGACCTGGAACATCAACTAACTTCCCAGCATCTCGTAGCTCACGTACAGTCGAGCTGGGATCCAGTGCCAGCGTGGCTGCCTCCAGACCCCAAGCCATCAAGACAACCCCCTTGAGTCATATTACAACTGCAAATATTGCATCTTTAGTGGTGCTAGTTTATTTTCCCCAAGCACCTCTGTATGATTGGTAGATGTAGCCGATTCCTTGTTACATTTACTGGAAGAGAACCCTGGTGGATGAGGAAGTCGGTGGCCCAGCCCATCACCCAGATGAACTGCAGCATCTCCAAACCTCGCATTGTTTGCCCGCCCACCTCTTCCTCTTTGTCGTAAGATCATTTGTGGAAAATGAATCAATTAATCTATTCTAAATAGTGTTGACACCTCATTTGTGTTAGTGAGACAGTGGATTTCCGAACCGGATGAGCGCTCAGGCCTCAAGTCTTTGCAACCTTGGCGATGCCTCAAGTCCACTGCCTGTGCAGGCGACCGAGCCACCGGGTGGCAGGAAAAGATACAGCCCGCCTTCCAAGGCTTGTACCGTAGGTGGGTGTGGGGTAGAAAGGAAAGCACAATTCTGGTTTTAAAACAAAAATAGGCAGGCATCTGGGTGACTCGGTCGGTTGAGCGTCCGACTTTGGCTCAGGTCATGATCTCGCAGTTTGTGGGTTGGAGCCCCGAGTCGGGCTCTGTGCTTCCAGCTCAGAGCCTGGAGCCTGCTTCAGATCCGGCATATCCCACCCCACCCCTCCCCCACTTGCTCGCTCTCTCTCTCTCTCTCTCTCAAAAATAAACATTAAAAAATGTTTAATAAAACAAAAATAAGCTTGTATTAAATTATTTAGATTTGCATTACTCATCATGCAAAAAAACAAGGAGCTTTTCCTTGGTGCTTCTGAAGACACAGATCTGTACTTTGCCACAAATTCTCACTTCCCTCTCTCTGCTTCTCCTCTGAACACTTCACTGGAAGCCGGAGGCCATGCAGCCTGCAGGATGGGATTACCTGTCATTTGTAACTTGAATTTTGTCCTGGCTTCAGGCTGGCCAACCAGTCACAGAGAAGGGTCGAATTAATTTTTCAATGCCTTCTGAATTGTGGTTTCCTTCCTTTTTGCCAGAGGCAGAAGAATTAGGGGAGGGTCTACTTGTTTTTCTGTGTCACTCACAAGCCAGAAAGAGGTCCTCCCTGTCCCGTGTACCCGCATCCCCCATCACAGTTCGAACCTCTGTCTGTAGCGGGAGCTGGGTCCGGTCCTTTGCACATACTGGCTAGAGCTGCAGTGAGAATCCCGGGGCAGCAGTATTTTCATCTACTCAAAGATCTAAAACCTAAGGGAAAATCTGTTCATCTTCCACACCCTATGGACCTATCTACGGATAGATCAAAAAGCGTATTCTTAAACCGGTATCTTTTACACAAATTTGTTTGTTAACCCAGATTTAAAGCTAGTCATTCTTAACATAAAATGTTTCACTAAGTTCGTGTATCAGAAAGTCAGCAAAATAAAACAATCTTCTGTAATAGAGATTATCACCCTGGCTCAATGTTCTCTATTAAGGATCCATCATGTGTTTTCATAGAAGTATTTATTTTTGTAGACTTGGCTGCTTCTTGACATTTTCCTGATATGACTTCTTTCTTGAATTAGTTTTTTTCTTTGTCTTGAGGGCTTTTGTAAAAGAAAGAATTTATTTCTGTATGACTATAATTTCTTATATTTACTAGCATCATCCTGAAAATCATATGGACTAGTGAAAAGTATCCCCTTTATAACCTAAATCAGTTTTAAGAAAAATTCGGCATATCTCTTAATTGGGTGGCCTTGGCATTTGGGGTCTGGCAAACAAAGTAATAATAGAACAGACACCAAGAAATATGTGAGCGTAGCTTTGTTTACATGCCAGGCCATCTTCTATGGATTTTGTTGCCCAAAGTTAGCTCGTTGACTGGTATTTTTTAGGCACCAAACATAAGTATACAGAAATTGCACTCCTTTGGAATTCTCATTGACCTGTGAAGTCACATTCTGTATCTGAAAACTATAAACTGAGATGTAGGTCTTTCTGCCCAGACTTACTCTCTAACTTCATGGGCTGGGATACAGAAGGCATTGCATTTATTTAGTAACTGGACATCTGGGATGAAAACCTACACACAGTGTATGTTGCCCACAGCATGATGTGGGAATTAACTTCAGCTCTGTGGTCCCAAGGGTGTGAATCCGAATCCTCAATCCACCACTGACCTTGATCGTTGTCATACTTCTACAGATCTGTTTCCATATTTTTAAAAAGATGATATAATAGTGTTCCTCTCATAGACACATTGTAACAATTAAGTGGAGCAATATATCTAAAATGCACAGTAGAGAATTTTGCTTCCGGTGAACATTTGGGAATGTGATTTCTTAATATTGTAGCATGCACCTATATATATTTGTAGTCTTGTGATTAAATATTATTACACTTTACTTTCTGGCCAGCTGAAATCCTTTCTGTTATAAGGGGAGGAATGATACACCCGTATAAGGGTAAGATTCCCTTTGGGGCAGCTGGTGGTTCAGTTAGTCAAGTGTCCAACTCTTGACTTTGGCTCAGGTCAGGACCTCACGGTTCGTGAGTTCAAGCCCCATGTCGGGCTCTGCACTGACAGTGGATAGCCTGTTTGGGATTCTCTCTCTCTGCCCCTTCCCCACTTGTTATCTCTCTTGCTCTCTCTCAAAATAAATAAATAAACATTTTTTAAAAAGAGTAAAATTCCCTTCAATAATTGTTCAAAGCTAAGGCTTATTCTGTGACACTCAGGTAATTATAATTTCTCTCTTAAAGGAGATGTTTGTAGCCTCAGCTATCTATAATTCTCCATGCTCAGTAAATTCTTTTCCATAACATCTAAATCTGACCTGTCACAATTAATTTGTAAGGCATTCAGGTTTTGCCTCCAGTGGAAACAAACAAGATGATATAAGTCAGTATTTATTGTTTTAATGTTTTAATGTTTATTTATTTTGAGAGAGAGACAGAGTATGAGCAGGGGAGGGGCAGAGAGAGAGGGAGACACAGAATCCGAAGCAGGCTCCAGGCTCCGAGCTGTCAGCATAGAGCCCATCATGGGGCTTGAACCCACAAACCGTGAGATCGTGACCTGAGCTGAAGTCAGACGCTCAACCGACAGAGCCACTCAGGCACCCCAGTCAGCAAGTATTTATTGAGACGCTCTGTTGAGTAATGAAAGCATGGTTGATATCCTTAAGAAGTTCAAAATCCTGTTGAAAAGAAAAGATATAGACTTTGTAACAGTATGTAATTAAGTGGCCCAAAGGGGTATTTTAAACACTGAGCACAGAAGAAGAGAAAGCTGTGGGCATCAGGATTATGCTGAGCCTTACAGCTGAGTGAGTTGTTGTTTTCAGTAGCTGGAGACAGAGGAGATATTATTCCAGGTTTGGTCGGTCATTAAACAGACTTGACTTTTGCACTGAGCCAGCATCTTCTGGAATTCGTGGGGTGCTGGCCTAGGCCATGTTCACACAGGCTCTGCATGGGTAGAGTTAGGGTTGGGTGGGTGTTAGGATAGCACTGAAGTGTAAGGAACCTAATGCCACCCTAGTGTGATGGGTCTTCATAGTAAGAACATAGGGATTACGTAGAGCAGATGTGCTGAAAATGGCAGGCTTGGGTGAGTTTCGTGCATGTGTGGAGAAGACTGAAGGGAGAGGAGATCTGGGGCATGGACTCCATCAGGAGGCTGGCTAAGGGGAGTAATGAAGGCTTGGAACGTGGCAGAACTCAGTGGGTGGAGAAACCACACTCCTAGTGATTATGGGTGGCCGGTGTTCTCCTGGAAAATGAAGACATATTTCAAGTGTTTATTCCATGTCCCTCTAATTAAATCTTCAGCAGCCTGTGTCCCGCTGTGAGCTGAACCTGGTGCATGAGAAGATTCAAGGTAGTGAGTTCACAAGGGCAGTGATGAGAATTCTCAGCACATGTCAGTGCCTCGGTGGCTCACCACCTTTCCTTCCTGGTCCTTTTCTCATGGATCCCCAGGGGCCCTGCCGCTGGCCTTCCAGGCAGACACACACTGGCTCTACCCTCACAGCTGCCAGGAATTGTATGAATACAATTGTTCGTATAATGTACAAGTGTGAAGCCAAGAGGCAGAAGAAAGTGATGTCCTTAAAATACCACTTTGCTTGTCTCTGTCATGGCATGGGGTGGGGAGATCTCCCCGCCCGCGCCCCCGCCCCCCCCAACCCACCACACCGTTACTGGCTTTCACATATTTTCAGAACCGTGGACAGTTCAGAGGTCTACACTAACATTCAGGACCGTGGACAGCTCAGAGGTCTGCACTAATATATTCAGAACTGTGGACAGCGTAAAGGTCTACACTAGGACTTGGTCTGGGTCCTTCTCCCCCTTCTCCCTTGCTCTCCTGCCTCCCCTCCCCCCCCCACACACACACCGCCTTCCTCCCTCCAGAATACAAACTCTTAGCAAGCATTTTCAAGGGAACATGACTTTAGAGTCAAAGAGATCTGGGAATAAATCCCCAGGCTGCCTCTTTACCTGTGTAATCAGGGAAGAGTTACTTTGCTTCTCCGGGCACAATTACTCCATATGTATAATGGCAATAAAATGCCTGACTCATAGGGTTCATGTAAAGGTTATAGGAAACACTAGAATAATGAGGTGGGCATTTAAATGCCTGCTTTGGTGTGTGGAAAGCACTACACGCTCTATTCACAGAGGAACCAAGATCTTCAGTGATATGGCCAAGTCTAATTAACCCCCCTGCATTTGGGCACCAAATAAATGTCATCCTCAATGTCAACTCGGATCAATTGTAATGGCTTACTAGAGCTCTGAGGGTAGAGCTGAGTAGTTGAGGGCTATGCCCAGGCTCTGTGGGAAAGCATGTAGACATCGATGTGTCTGCCCTGCAGTGAGGGAGGAGGAAGACACATGCCATGCTCCCATGAGTGGTCACATCAGTGGCGTGTCCAAGCACTGCCCCCAGACGGCGAGCTCTTGGAGGTCCTCACCTGCACACGTGCTCCAGACTTCCTGCTCCCTGTGTGGCTGCACCCCCAGCCTCTGACCCTTCATGCCCCAGCACCCACACCCCCTCCTCCAAGAGTCTTCCGCCAACTGCCCGAACCCCCAGAGTTCCCACCACAGTTCCCAGTTCCCACCACAGTTCATCCTGGCATTAAACTGCTACTCACCTTGTTGTAAATATGTGTTTTTTCTGAGTGGAATGTTCAGAAATGTTTTCAATATGCATTCATTGCCTGACACTCCTCACCCTCACCCTAAGGCCTCAGAGAGAAGGGTTTCTCTGGCAGGGGCTTGACTGTGTCTGCACCCACGGGGGCTGGTGCCCCAGGACAGCGTGGCTGTGCAGAAGGGGGTGCCCCGCACACCTTACTCTCCCCGGTGCCAGAGGTCTCATACACCAGGGCTGGGCCAGTTGGCGGAGAAAAGCCATCAGTCACAGGCAGAAGGAGGTGGTTTCAACCATTCTTTCCCACCAAATCATTTGTCGCCACAAGCCCACGTGAAGAGGGAAAAACACACTTGTGACCTTGCTGATTCTAAGCTGCATGTTCGTGTCGCTTGAGTTGTTCCCGTCGTGGGAGGCATTCCTTCGATGCTGGCCGACGGTGGGAGGAAATGAATTCAGTGATTGAGCAGTGTTGACTTGAAAGAAGATGCGTGCCGGGCCCCACCCCCATCAAGCAAATGAGTCTCTGACGACGGGGCCCGGCTCTGGGATCAGCCAGGCCTGCCCCGCCATCACTTGCTGTCATCACTAAATGTAGCTGGAGCTGAAACAAGTGACTGAAGTTTCCCCTGAAACGTTCATTTCCTTGTCCTCTTGACAAGCTCAGAGAGCACAGGTGGCCTCAAATTAATGGTTATGGGGGCGATTTGTTTAGTGATCTTCAGGAGAGGCTCCTTAGTATGGAGGTCCAAACCACAGAGGTGACACAGGGCCTGCTGTTGGTCGCCTGGGTTCATCCCCAGCCAGGGGCACGGTCCCTGGTGCTTCTGTGTGCCCCGTGTCCTGCCAGTGCGGGAGCTTGCCGTGGGCTCCACCGAGTGGGATCAGCAGTGAGCCGCCCATTCGGATTCATGCATTTTTGTCTGTGCTGTGCACACTCCCCCTCCACGGTCTAAGTCACGTGAAATTAGAGGCTTGCCTGCTGAGCCCTTTCCATCAGGCGTGAGGGTCGGTCACCTGAGGAGCTGTCCACATTCCCGGGGTCAGCCCTCTTCCTGCTCACGGACCTTTTCCTGAAGAGAAGTGCCGGGCACCGAGCAGATGCCCCTGGACGGCTGGACCTGCCAGGTGCTTGTAGCGTGTACCGTGCCTTCATTCCTGCTGCGGACATAATGGAGCAGCCAGCGTGTGCCCAAACCGTGCTAGCCTCAGGGCAGATGATGGAAAGGCTATGCGTACCCCTTGCTGCCTCGTTGATTTTGTATTGTTTTTATGTCACCTTTCTGCATCTCTGTGCTCCAGACTATGCCTACAGAGGGCTGGACACTGAGCCCCCAACTGTTTACCTGGGTGACATTGACTCAGGTTGAACTTCACAGCACCCTTGCCCAGGAAAGCGGCTCTGGAGGACAGCGGGAGGGGATGATGGGGGTGGACAGGCTTGTGAAAGACGGGCAAGCGGTGGTCACGTGTGTATAATCGCAGGCTTGTTGCAGCATAACTGACCTATAATAAAACTCACGGTTTGGGGGGACACCTGAGTGGCTCAGTCAGCTAAGCGTCTGACTTCGGTTCAGGTCGTGATCTCATAGTTCTTGAGTTCAAGCCCCGCGTCAGGCTCTGTGCTGACAGCTCGGAGCCTGGAGCCTGCTTCGGATTCGGTGTCTCCCTCTCTCTCTGCCCTTCCCCGCTCGTGCTCTCTCTTTCAAAAATTAAATAAAAACATTTGAAAATTAAAAAAAATAATAAAACATACGGTTTTAATTGTAAGTTTTCAGGAAGTTTTGACTAATGGTGCCATCAGGGGAGCATCTCGACACCAAGACAGAAAGAATCCCATCGTGCACCACTTTCACCCGCTGTGGTTGTCCCCGACAGCCAGTGACATGGGGTCCGTCCCCGTGGTCTTGCCTTTTCTAGAACGTCTTGCAAGTGGAGTCATACTCACATCGTCTGTGTGGCTGGCTTCTTTGTTAGCATGACTACCGTCAAAGTTCCCCCACATTATTGCCTGTGTCTGCATTTCATACTTTTTATTGCTGAGACCTGGCCCATTGTATGGATACACCATAATTTGTTTACATGTTCACCATTTGACATTTCAGTTGTTTCCAGCCTGGGGCTTTTTTGGATAAAGCTGCCGTGAATTTTTGCATACAGAATAGCATATGGAGGTACGTTTTCATTTCTCCTGAGTAAATACCTAGAAGGAGAATTGCTGATTTGCACAGTAAATGTATGTTTAACTCAATAAAAAAAAAAAATCACTGAATTATTATCCACAGTGGCTGTGCGGTTTAGACCCTCCCTTTTTAGGTTCATTACCTGTCCTTCACCCTATCCCTGCACGTGACTGGCCAGATGTGCCTACATAGGCTCCTGTCCCCGAGCTCTCCCTGCCCCGATGCGGGCACTGCAGGGTTGGCTGTCCAACCTGACTGCACATTTCTCGTCCCCACAACTGCTGTCTTTGGAGCACTCTACGAATGAAAGGTCCATGGGGAAGTGTGTGGTCGGCACCGTAGGAGGTCAGAGGTGGGAGGCAGAGCAGACCCTCATGAAGAGGCTGTTATCTGCATAAGCCCCTGGGCGTAAACCTCAGGAGCCATTGGGAAAGTTCCAGGCCCTTGAGATCCCTCACTTCCTGGACAGATTTCCGGGAAAGGATTTCTTTTCAAGAACCACCCTTCTTAGAGGAAGGACCAAGGAAGGATGAGATCCAAAACTGTCCTGGTGATTCGGTCTTGTCCTGGGTGGGCCTGTTGCTTCACAGCTGAAAAGCAGTGTATAGGACCCTTAACACCTGGACAGCCTGGTGACTGTGTTGGGGACCTGTTTTCTGACACCGGAGCTCCCATCCAGCACCAGCAAAGGCCATTCTGCTGAGAGGGCACTGTAGGCTTTTTCAGACCTTCCTGTCCATTCTTTTATTGCATCTTGACTATAATACTGCAAAAAAGACAGGTAGGCAGTGCTGGCCTGCCCTGGGGGGTGATTGGTATGCAAGGTGCCCCCAACCCAGAGCATGTATTTGACTCAGCTCAGGATTCAGCTCAGCTGGCAGGCTCACAGGAGCAAGGTCGACATGGTGCCATGGGCCAAATGCCCAGATTAAGAAGAAGCCTTGCAAAACAGATGCTGTTGCCTGTCTGGACTAGAATTTAATTTAACCCTAGCCTGTAGCTCTCTGTTTTCTGCATCCAGCAAGATGGATGCAGGTGCCCAAACTATAGGGGAAGGTTGGAGCACTTGGAGAGTCAACCTCTTTCATAACCACAGGAGTTTGGACAGCCCGCTCCCAATTACTAATGTGAAGGTCAAGTTTTTTACATCTCTGAGCATCTTGACCCAGAGTCATCACATCATGGCCCTAATGTGAATTTCTACTGACTTTTTGAAATGCTTGGAGCGGCTTTCAGGGCAGGGCGAACACACACTTCGCCGAAGCTCCCGACATAATCAGCCAAAATGGAGTGTAAGGTACCATTTCTTTCTCTTTTTTTTTTAACATTTATTTATTTTTGAGACAGAGAGAGAGAAAGAGCATGAACAGGGGAGGGTCAGAGAAAGAGGGAGACACAGAATCTGAAACAGGCTCCAGGCTCTGAGCTGTCAGCACAGAGCCCGACGCGGGGCTTGAACCCACAGACCGTGAGATCATGACCTGAGCCGAAGTCGGACGCCCAACCGACTGAGCCACCCAGGCACCCCAGGTACCATTTCTAAAAGGGGAGGAAAAAATCCACATCCAGGGCTGATGCGAGCCATGCCTTTAATGGTCGTTGGTATCAGAACTGGGGTTTCTCCACCCAGAACAGAAGCTATCTGTGAGCGTCCTGCTGGGGACCCAGCCCGCTCCCCTGGGCAGCGTCTGAGTGTCCTTAGCCAGACGGGCATCACCCCCAGCCCCCGGTCCGCCTCCTTCTGGTACAGCCCACGAGGGCAGCCCTCTTACCTGTTCTTCATTCCTCTTCCTGTCCCAGAGCACAGGAATCCCTGCTTACCTACTACGTGATGTCCAGACGCCATCAGCCTCCAGGGCTCCATCCACTCTGTCCCAGTCCGTTTCTGCCACACCATTCTTCCCAGGACATGCCCTTTGCTCCAGGGAGAAGTCACACCTTCATCGCGCTTTCTGGGTTCCTGTCACCTGCCTGCTTCTTTCTTTACTCTGGGCAGGACTTTACACCCACATCGGCCCACACTTCTTTCTGCTCCCTTCTCCTTGATTGCGCTTATGAGTGAGGGAATAAATGAACGAATGCATGTACAAACGCATACACAAGTGTTTAGTGACCGCTGGTTACACGTTTGACACTGAGACCTACAAGAGCATGTTTTGTACTCTCAACAATGATGGGGTGCCGGTCATATCCCCACTTCCGAGAGGAGAACCCTGAGGACTCCCCATTGAAGCAACTTGCTCAGGACCTCACAGCTAGTGGCCGGCGTGGTTTTAACTCAGTTGTCCGGGCTCCAAGCGTGGCGTGCTGTTTGTGACGCCACCTTCCCCTGCGTTTCAACCCAGCGAGACTCCAGCCAAATTATGGACTGAGTGGCACGGAGCTCATCTTATGTAGGTTCTTTTCTGCTCCCTGTGTGGAGTGTGATTAGAAGCTCGTAGTAAGGACCGTATTGAATAACTGTCAGATTGGGGATGACCCAGCGACCAGTGTTATCTGATAAGCCCAAGCTGGTGACTTCACCCGGTGCCACTGCTCAGGGAGTGCGTCTGCATGTCCTATGAACAGCGGTGTCATGAAACACTGTGACTGCTTATGTTCTGTTCGGCATCAGAGAGCAATAGCTAACATTGGTGCTGTTTTCCCGTTTGGATAGGACGAATGAAAGCTCTCTGAAGTAAATAGTTGACCCCTATCAAAATAAAATTATACAGCATTATATAGTACATATAGCCATTCTGCGAGGCCAGGCGGGAAGATACCTAGAGGACCCTGTGTGGTCTCAGACCGCCTGTTTAGGACCACAGCTCCCGGCGATCTCTGCTCCAGTCAACCTGCGCGATCCTGGCTTGGCAAATCAAACAGCCTGTCAACTGGCAAGACAGCTGGAGGAGGGGCTCTTGGTGGTTTGGAAGTAGTGAGGTGCCAGTCCTTGGTAGAAAGTGCCCCCCTGGGGGTCTCTGTCCCGTGAGGAAGTGGAGAGCTGCACTCCTCGGTGGAGGTGCGCTTGCTGGAACCGGGGTGAAGGCCGAGGACCTGGGTTTTCCTGCCAACCCGCCCTCCTATGTAACTGCCCTCCTTCTCCTTGTTCCTAAAATACAGCTAGAGGTAGCTGCTCAGGAGGGTTGTCAGAATCATCATGCGACTGGGGAAAGACAGAGGTTACACAAATATATTTGCATTAAAATTCATACTCAACCGGTGTTAAGCTTAAAAGGAACCATCCTCCATTGCCCCCGCAAGAGCCCTGAGATGAAGGGGGAAAGGTTGCCCCTTCAGAGTTACTGAAATCCAGTGGCTCTGAGTGCCGGGGTCCCTGTGGGCACAGTCTAGGTATTCATCTGAACTCATGTGGCTGGGGAACCTGACCTGGCCGAGAACTCAGTCAGAATGATGTGGTAGGCAAGAAATCTGACCGCATGTATTGAACCCTCCTGAAGAAAGTCTGGGTGAATAGAAAGGTCAGTACGCAGACAGAAAAGCCCGGAGAAGCATTAAAAAAAAAAAAAAAAAAAAAAAAAGACAGTGTCTACCCACACTGCTGGAGGAAAAGCTCGCCATACGGGGGCACTTCAAGCTGTCTGCCCACTGTGTCCGGCTTCCCAGCTACCTTCTGATTACAGTCTCACACAACGGATTCATTAACATGAGCCTCTGGCCAACTGGCCTGCGCTGTTTCTCATCAAAAATTAACAAATTCTCCTTTTTGGTTATTTCGATTCTTATGAATTTGGCCAAGATGCAACTTGCCCTAAGAGATCGGTATGAATTCACACACTGAACACATCAGGCATCTGAACACAGCCAGGCCCCACCCTGTAGCAGCCTCTCCAAGAAGGGTGGTCCAGGTAGCTATGTCCTGAAGGACGTTCCAACCTTACCAGTGCCTTGTCTGATTTCTTTCACTGGCTAGCTTAGCTCGGTTTATTTCAGCTGCCTTTGTAAAACACACTGAGTGGTTTGGGTACAGAGATGGGAAAGGGTATTATGTCCTATTCTTTCCTTATTAACCCAGTAACGTATGTGCCTTACAGAAAGGCCGTAAAAATTTGTATAACCAGGGGCGCCTGGGTGGCTCTGTCGATTTAGCATCTGACCCTTGATATCGGCTCAGGTCATGATCTCACGGTTTGTGAGATCAAGCCCCGAGGCAGGCTCTGTGCCGACAGCCTTCTTGAGATTCTCTCTCTCTGCCCCTCCCCTGCTCGTGCTCTCTCTCCTCTGTCTCTCTCAAAATAAATAAACATTACACAAAATTCATATAACCAAAGTCAACTAAAAAATAGGAAAGCAAGATGTCCTTGACAGAGAACCATTGCCCCCCCCCCCCCCCCCCCCGTGATGACCAGTGTGTACAGGCCTCGTGGTCGATGATGGTGTCAGTGTTATGGGTAGTGATGAGGCCTGACTTCTACCTTTTCATCCTGAGCACTTCACTGATGCCAAACATGTGGTTTTTCGTCATGGGAAATGTTTATTTCCAGAGTTCAGGTGCCTTCCACCACCGCCAGCTCCTTGTTCATGGCAAGACGCCCATTTCATCCACAGCATGGCGCTAATCCGGGTCCCTTGGCTCTATGGCCCCCGTTGCTATTTTGGGCATGAATTTGGACCCAGACAGAGACAGGTTTTCTGTGAAAGTGATCTTGTCATTATTTTGAGTTCCCAGATGCCCTTATCATATTCATGCGGACCAAACAGTAATTGACAAGTTACATCACATTGTCCCCTAGGGACTTGTTACCAATGTAATCCCGGCCACTAAATAGCATTGCAATGGAAAAGATACTCTTTGTAACAAGACAGAGCACCCGCTCTTGGTAAAAAATGTTTTTTCAGTCCGTGGAGAAGAGTGATGAGTGTGTGCATGTGTGCGTGTGTTTATTTGGGGGAAGGAGGAGAATCCTAAAAACAAAACTTCCTAATTTAAGTCTAGCACTTTCTCCCCCTCGTCCACCTCTACCCCATTAAAGTCAGCCTGAAAATACTTCCAAGTCATAAATTTGTCATGAGAAGCCAGAGCTGTGGAAAGGTTGTTGCCATCCATACAGTAGTCTCTACAAGTGAAATGATATGTGAAATATTTTCATAAAGAGAAAACGTGGCAAAAACATTCTTCTCCATCCAACTTAAGGGATTCCTCGCTAAATGGGGTCAGATAGAGATTCTGGGACAGATGCTCCAGAGGGCCTTAACATGATCTGCTCAGGAATTCATAGGCTCTAACCGATCCCTGCAGGTCTATGACAGTGACCCACAGGATGTAAAAAAGGGTGCTTTTAGATGAGGGAAATGCTAATTGATGTAAAGATTTGTCCAGATTGTTTTCAAGGTGTTTTTCTTTTTGTCTACCAACAAATTGGATTATTTAAGGAGCCATGTTTTCAAAAAGTTATTTGTTGACCCCAGAAATTTTATTTAATCATAACCAAAAAAATGGCTACCCCTTGGATAGAGGTTTCTGTCAATGTTCTGAGCACTTTGTGTATATCCCTCCTTGACAGCTTAAAATTTGCCTATGATGTAAAGACTATCACAGCCCACTTTACCTTTGAAAAACCAGGTATGGGGAAGGAAAGATGCCCAGCTGGCCAGTGGCAGACCCAGCATCACAGCCAGGCAGTGTGGTCCTGGGGTTAACTCGCTGCTGCCCTCTGCAGGTGAGCGACCGCCATCACCAGCACTCGTGTCAACACCACCTCCAAGATGGCCAGGGGGAAGATAGCTATACTAAAGAAGTGAGCTCAGAGTTAAAGTCATGAGAAGAGAAAGCAAGTGTCTCCAAAGAATCCGAACTAATAGGACTAAGATCTCAAGGAATAAAAACGATGCTCCGGGAGATGGACTGACAAAAGGCGTTCAGTAATGAGATTTGTAGCGTTCATAGACTCGGTTGTGTTATAACTAAGAAACATCAGTACTAATTATAGGGAATGATGGGTCGCTGAGCACAGGTGAGCCCCGTTTTTCTCCGTCCTTGTGAGGCCGTGTGCTTTATTCCCATCTGGTCTCTGTTGAAGAAACACTTCCCATACAAGATCCAGAGGTAAATGATAAACAGTTTTGCTGGCGTCGATGTGACCCTGTTGCCAGTTTCTAACATCACTCTTTAATCATCCTTCAAGATTGTTTTGTGAATTCAAAGGAGGTTTTGCACAACGTAGCAAAGGAAGCAGCCAATCTCGTGGTCTCCGGAAGTATGATGATCTTGTGCGCGCATGGAGACGAACGACAGAAATCATACATCCCGGGAGGGGTTTAGGAGATTAACAGTGACTAGTTAATTATGCATCCTTAATCAGTCAATGCACGTACACTCACAGAATACTTGGCACTGCGTATGGATTACAGAAAAAAGGGGCAATCTTTCCAACGTCACGTTTCCTACTTGGTTGGGGAAGCCACCACATAGACCAGTTATCATGTGAGAAGCTTTCTGAATCCTGCGAATCAAGATGTGTGATATTTAAAGTAAGAGTAATGACGAAGAACCTGGTAAGCACACGTGTAGCCCCATTCTCAGAGTTTAAGAAGCGGTGTTTTCGGCCATCCCGCACTGAAGATGCATCAGTTTTTACTATACATCTGTCCCTGGCACCACAGAGCACAGAATAAATAAGCATTTGCCTGCAAAAAGCTTATTCTTTACATCTGACCACATATAAATGCAAACAGAACAGAAACATGAGGCTGCCGTTTATAAAAGCCAATGGTGAGGCAGGTGCAAATATAAATACAAAAATACAAGCGGCATAAGGTTCCTGGTCTGTAGGCGTCAGGTGTGAGGGTAGGAGGCTCTGATGCCATGCCAGGTGGGCAGGTAGGAAGGTGGAGGGCACAGAAGGGCCCCGCGTGCACGCCATACCCCGTGGCTGCTGCAGCACAGCTGGCTGAGGGGTGCCTGTCAGGTGCCCATATCTCCACACTGGAAGCAGTCTCATCTGAGGCCCACTCTCCCCTGTCCCCTTCCCTCTCCATCCCCACAGCACTGCCTTCAGCCTTGTGCTGACCACAGTCCCCCGCACCCTGTGGCCCTTCCACAGGCTCGTCCCTCTGCCTTGAAGACTATCCTCCCAGACCCCACTCCTCCACCCACACACCTCCAGGGATCACAGCGTTGAGAATCATTACTCGCCATTTGCATCTCCCCTAGATGGCGGCTTCCCCCAGGAAGCCTTGCCTGACCTCCCCAGGCGGGTCGGCTCCCCCCACTGTAGCCCTCCCCTGGGCCCATAGCGCGCGACGGGTTCAGAATAAGCTTTTGAGCACAGCACGGGTCACTTCCCTGGGTGACAGAGCCTTTCCCACAAGCTTGATGCTTACTACGACTTGACAAGCAGTTTCTGGAAGAACGGGTGAGGAGCTCCAGGCAAAGACAGCACAGCTGCCTCTACCACTTTCAGATGCCCTCAGACCCCCACCCATACAACAGAAAGTGGTCTGGGGAGCAGAGAAGATGAGGAGGAAACCAAACTTTGAGTTGGAACGCAGAGGAAGGGGGAACCGCGCTAAGCCAATGCAAGGCAGCCAATTCCCAGGCCAGGCCCAACCTGGCTTCTGAGGACCCCAAGGCCCTCGGCACCCACAGCACAGGCGGTGTTCGACCTCCCCCCCGTCCCCCACCAAGGCCATTTGTCCTGGTTGGCTGTGGCTTCTGTTCTGATGGATCCGATCTTTAGAACATCACCCCTGATGAGAGGCTGGGGAAGGGGGTGTGGAAGAGAAGCAAGAAAGATTGGGAATTATGAAGCCCTCAGAACCCCAAGTTCCTCTCCATAGGTCCTCAGGAGACGAGGGGTTTCTTTCCTGGAGAGGATAGAACAGAGGCCTCAGGCAGAGGAACATGGGGAGCAGTGTAAGGTCTGGATCGAGGACGGAGTGTTGTGTGTGGCGGGCAGCAAGAACCCTCTCCCCCGTCTTCCTCTTAGACGTGCGGCGGCCGCACTTGCCCCCCAGGGCGGGGGCCCGCGGGTCGTCCCCACGAGACCCTGACAACAGGGACGGGATGGGCCAGGAAATGCTTCTTCCGCTCTTCAGAACTGCCCGTCAGCTCATCAGCCCCTGATCCGGTGAAGTGTGGATGACTGGTCAGGAGTGGATGTGAAAGTCTTCATGCGAGGAGAAGAAAACATGGGGACAGAGCCTCCTGCCAGCATCCTCGGAGAGATGATACATTGCTCTCGTGAGACAACACAGTAATGTTCTGTACATTTCAAAGCAAAAAGCTCCTAGAAATTAAGAAGATGACAGAAATGAAAACTGGACAGAAAGGCTTAAAAACGAAGGTGAGGACATTTTCCAGGAAATGCAAGAGAGAAACAGATGGGGGAGGGCGGAGGGAGGGAGAGACAAGATGCGGAAAAGGAGGGAAGATTTTGAGGACCAGCCCGGCCATGTGGACGCTTCTTAGGAATGTGTTGCTGTGAGAAGGAGCCCCTGTGCTCTCCTCCACTCGACACCGGCTCCCGTGCCCGCAGCACCGTCTCCCAGCGAGACTCACCTGGCACAGGTGCCCTGGCATTTAGTGATGGAGCCCAGCCCGAGAAGGCAGGGCCATCAGAGGCAGGACAGATCAGTGCGCTGAGGTCCCAGCCAGGTGCGTGTGGCCACATCAGGGAGCTGCAGAGAAGCTGCTGGGCTCCTCTCCGTTAGGACTGAGTCTCCCTCCAACTGCTCGGCACAGAACTTGAGCTCAGCTTCTGGCTCAGCCTTCGTGATGCACAGATGGGCGGCCCTGGGGAAGAGGCCGCTCTGAGCGAGTGGGAGGTGGCAGAGGGCCTCTCTGACAAGGATTAGCCCAGAAGGCTCCCCCCTGCCTCGTTCTGTGCCAGCCTGGCCGCAGCTGGCCTGTCGGATCCCTTGCCCAGAGCATCCCTGCAAAACAGGACTTTGAATAACAAGACAGTTGCAGGTCTGATTCTGAAAATAAGCCCCCAGGTTGGATAAAATCAATACGGAAGTTCTAAGTTGTGCCTTTGGAGTGGAAAGGCATGACACAGTGAGTGGAGGGGCAAACCTCCATCAGCATAAGGGGAGACAGAGCGCCTCGGGGTCGGCCCCCAGAATCGGCAGTGGAGTCCTACGGGGAGAAAAGACTTTCTCTGCAGGACTTTCTCTAGCAGGATGTGAGCTAGCAGTGATCCCCAGCAGGGCAATGCTGGAGAGAGAGGGGGGCTGGACCTCAGCGCCTTCGCCCGTACCCCACTTAGCTATGTGGCTACAGAATCTGAATCGGTTTCACTCCAAAGATGTTTTTCCTCTGTACTCTTCATTACTTCTGCGCTTTCTAATTTATTGTTTTCCATTCCCTCCCTGAGCTGTTGGAGACGTAATGCAATCTGACTTGTCCAGGTTGTTCTTTGGTCAGATTTATTATTGTGAAGTTTGTGCTTTTGTTTTTGTTTTTGTTTTTACTATCAACATACAGTTAAATTGGTCCAAAATAATTCCTCAAAGGACCTCATTAGTGTCTTCAGATCGTAGACCCAGCTCTTGGTCAGAAGGAGCGTTCATCAGGGACCACAGTGCTCAGAGCCCGAGAGCCCTACCTGCTACACGTGTGTGCAGTGTATGTGTGATCAGGTCCTGGGGGCTAGGTGAGGTGCCGTGGTCAGCTAGCAACCCGGTGCTCGTTCTGAGAGCCGTGGGCAGCCCACACAATCAGAGTGCGGTTCATTGAGATGCAGACACTGGGCGGTTAGCGAGGCCACTTCTCAGTCTTTGGTTTAGTTTGAAAACATCTGGAAAGCTTATAAAAGTGTATATTTCTAAGATGCATCTGGAACTAGATGTATTAGGAATGATTTGGTCAGATCCAGGGAGATAGAAAACCCAAAATAACAAGGGCTTTTACAAAATAGAACTTGTTCTCTGACTCACATCCCGGGCCCCCAGGCAGATGCCCACAGAGTTGGGGACCCAGGCCCGCCATCTTGCTTTCCAGCCTGGTGGCCTCTGCCTCACAGTCCTTGGTGGACAGAATTTTCAGCTAGCCGGAGAGAACAAAGGGAAGAAGAGGAGACTGACTCCATTCTAGGACACTTCCTGGAAGCTGCATGTCCTTGACCAAATTTAGTGCAAGGCCTCCCCCAACTGCAGGGAAGCCGTGACGTGCTAGCAATCCAGGGCCAGCTCTTGGGAGCACAGGAGGGATGTTATTGAGCGTATAAGGAGTTCCTCTCTGTGCACAGTGCACGGAGGACAGAGACCAGGAATCTGTCTTCTTAAGTGACTTCCTCAGGACTCACGACGCAGGTGGTCTTTGGACTGCTTAGAGACGCCCTAAGCAGCTCACTCACCACACGCATCACATGTTCCCGCACACCAGTCTTGTAGTCTGCTGAACAAAATGCTCATAGCACCTTACACAAATCATCGAATTTATCCTGAGAAGCACCCAAGAGGTGGGCTTTATCATCCCCACTGCAAATAATTCCAACAACTTCTCCCAAATACTTGACCACACAGGTGTCCGTGACTAATGTGCAAGTGGAAGAGGTAAAAAACAAGTGGCAAATGTTTCAGGAGAGTGGGGTAGAGATAATACAGAGGGAAGAATGAAGGAAAGCAAGACGTATCCATTGAGAGGGGTGAGTAGGCATTTCTAGAAGAAGGCTGTTGATGCCGTACATTGTGGCTCATCCATGGTGGGGGGAGTACTTGGGTTCTGTAAGTTCTTACTTTCCCTCATCTCATCTGCCCATAGACAGGTTGGCTGGCTGGTGGGAAGTTGTTGGGGGACACGGGGAAGGTGGCTTTGCCCTTTATATATAAATACAATGTCTGCACCTTTCTGATGATGCCATGAAGATCACTGTGTCCCAACCATCTTAAGCCACGCTACACAATGCTTTCTTCTTATTTTCCTCGTACAGTACTCGTGCCAGATGTTCTACTCACTATGACTGAATAACAAATTACCCCAAAACTGGATGGTTTAAAATTGGCAACATTTATTTCGCTCATAAATCTGCCATTTGCTTGGAGCTCAACAGGGACAGCCCATCCCAGCTCCACTGAGTGTCAGCTGGGGCAGCTTGGAGGGTCAGGGCCGGACTCATCAGGAGACCGGCAGATGATCAGGAAAGTCAGCTGAGACATCAGCTGGGTCTGTTGGCTTAAACTCCTCCATGTGGTCCCTCCATTGGCTTGGGCTCCTTTGCCGCATGGTGGCTGTGTTCCATAGGCACATTTCCCAAAGAAGGGGACCAGGGAGTACATTACTGCCTCTGGGACTCGACCCCAGGGGTCTCACAGAGGAATTATGCTTCATTCTACTCATGGATGCGATGAGACGGCCTCAGTCAGTTTCAAGGAAATAAACTCCATCTTTGGGTGGAGAGCACCAGGGTTTTGAAGAAGCATTTGGGACCAGGAATATTGCTATGGCCATGTTTGGAAAATCCCACTTATACCACAGGCCAAAAGATTTTGCTGAGTTTTCTCTGTGCAGTTGATACTTTGAATATACTAGATATATTAAATACGCATTTTCAACTACACCACACACACTTGGTCCCGACATTCAGATGTGGACCTCCTTGAAGATCATATCCACAGAGGATTGTCTAACGGAGCCCCGTTCTCACTGTGCAAACGAGGAAGGCAATCTTCCTCATCTCAGCTGTCTGCAAGCTTAAATTTAAGGAATGTTCAAAGTTTCTCCTTAATACGTGAGGCACGCAACCCTCCATCCCATATGGCCTCTGCGTAAGTGGTGCGACTTCTTACAGCCTCAACCTTTAATGGCAAACCTCCACACTGCCCACCGTTCCTAGTGAGCATCTTCCTAGTAGCTCTTCCTGGCTCCTCTTGGAAGACGTGATTGAATAGAAAAATGTATATTGTTTATGAATCCCTTTAAGTCACAGTAGAAGCAGACGTTTTAGGTATAGGAAGAGGAAACTGAAAATGTGACTTTCCCCAGTGTTCCCCATGATGCTTGCTCGTGGCAGCCAGAATGTTTGGAACCTGCAGATTCACAAGTTTATGATGAAACGTTATCTCTTCTTCTCGCTCTGCTTTTTTTATGCTATTGAAATTGGGCAGTCTGTCGGTCTTCCTATTGTTTGGCTCATTGCTGAAGGTCAGAAATCCAAAGAAATATTGTTGATATTGCTTATGAACACCATCTTATTTCAAGACTTTATAATTCAGCAGACTTTTCTCCAGTTCCGGCCAGTAGGGTGGCATGGGGGCCCCTCCCAAGCCCTGCCCAGGCTTGCCACCTGCTACTGTCTCCCATGGGACTGCTGGCCCTGTGCAGATAGGCAGGGCAGGAATTCCAAGTCTGGGAGCACATCCCGAGGAAGCACCAAGAGCGTGAAGGCTTGGCACTGAGTCATTAAGAGGTGGTGTGGCAGAACGGAAATAACCTTGAACCTGAAGTCTACAGATGAGGCTTAACGCCCTGGCAGCCCGCAGCCATGGCCAAAGTCTTTCTTTTCCTTTCCCTCCCTCTTCTCCTTCTTTTTCCAAGTTTTCCTCTCCTACCTCTTCTTCTTCCTCTCCTTCTCTTCCCTTCCCTGGCTTTATGGAGATGTAGTTCACACACCGTGCAATTCATCCATTTAAATTGTACAAATCAGTAGGTTTTTAGTGTGTTCTCAGAATTGGACAACCACCCCTTCATTCAATTTTTGAACATTTCATCGCCCACACAATATGCTTTCATATTCAGCTGAAGCTCCAGTCCCTCCCACTCCTCTCTCATTTCTTTTTAATTTAATTTTTTAATTTTTTAAATTTACATACAAATTAGCATATAGTGCAACAATGATTTCAGGAGTAGATTCCTTAGTACCCCTTCCCCATTTATCCCATCCCCCCTCCCACAACCCCTTCCATAGCCCTCAGTTTGTTCTCCATATTTATGAGTCTCTTCTGTTTTGTCCCCCTCCCTGTTTTTATATTATTTTTGTTTCCCTTCCTTTATGTTCATCTGTTTTGTCTCTTAAAGTCCTCATATGAGTGAAGTCATATGATTTTTGTCTTTCTCTGACTAATTTCACTTAGCATAATACCCTCCAGTTCCATCCACATAGTTGCAAGTGGCAAGATTTCATTCTTTTTTATCGCTGAGTAATACTCCATTGTGTGTGTGTGTGTGTGTGTGTGTGTGTGTATACCACTTCTTCTTTATCCGTTCATCCAATGATGGACATTTGGGCTCTTTCCATACTTTAGCTATTGTTGATAGTGCTGCTATAAACATGGGAATGCATGTGTGCCTTCGAAACAGCACACCTGTATCCCTTGGATAAATGCCTAGTAGTGCAATTGCTGGGTCATAGGGTAGTTCTATTTTTACTTTTTTTTTAAGGAACCTCCATAGTATTTTCCAGAGTGGCTGCACCAGCTTGCATTGATTGCCACCAACAATTCAAAAGAGATCCTCTTTCTCTGTATCCTCACCAACATCTGTTGTTGCCTGAGTTGTTAATGTTAGCCATTCGGACAGGTGTAAGGCGGTATCTCATTGTGATTTTGATTTGTATTTCCCTGATGATGAGTGATGTTGAACATGTTTTCATGTGTCAGTTGGCCATCTGGATGTCTTCTTGGAGAAGTGTCTATTCATGTCTTTCGCCCATTTCCTCACTGGATTACTTGATTTTTGGGTGTTGAGTTTGATAAGTTCTTTACAGATTTTGGATACTAACACTTTATCTGCAATGTCATTTGCAAATATCTTCTCCCATTCTGTCGGTTGCCTTTTAGTTTTGCTGATTGTTTCCTTTGCTGTGTAGAAGCTTTTTATTTTGATGAGGTCCCAGTAGTTCATTTTTGCTTTTGTTTCCCTTGCCTCCGGAGACGTGTTGAGTAAGAGGTTGCTGCGGGCAAGATGAAAGAGGTTTTTGCCTGTTTTCTCCTTGAGGATTTTGATGGCTTCCTGTCTTACATTGAGGTCTTTCATCCATTTTGAGTTTACTTTTGTGTATGGTGTAAGAAAGTGGTCCAGGTTCATTTTTCTGCATTTTGCTGTCTGGTTTTCCCAGCACCACTTGCTGAAGAGACTGTCTTTATTCCATTAGATATTCTTTCTTGCTTTGTCAAAGATTAGTTGGCCATACGTTTGTGGGTCCATTTCTGGGTTCTCTGTTCTGTTCCATTGATCTGAGTATCTGTTCTTGTGCCAGTACCATACTGGCACTTGATGATTACAGCTTTGTAGTATAGCTTAAAGTCTGGGATTGTGATGCCTCCTGCTTTGGTTTTCTTTTTCAAGATTGCTTTGGCTATTTGGGGTCCTTTCTGGTTCCATACAAATTTTAGGATTATTTGTTCTAGCTCTGTGAAGGATGCTGGTGTTATTTTGATAGGGATTGCATTGAATATGTAGTTGCTTTGGATAGTATCGACATTTTGACAATGTTTGTTCTTCCTATCCAGAAGCATGGAATCTTTCTCCTTTGTGTGTGTGTGTGTGTGTGTGTGTGTGTGTGTGTGTGTGTTTTCTTCAATTTCTTTCATAAGCTTTCTACAGTTTTCACTGTATAGATTTTTCACCTCTTTGGTTAGATTTATTCCTAGGTATTTTATGGTTTTTTGTGCAAAGGTAAATGGGATCAATTCCTTGATTTCTCTTTCTATTGCTTCATTGTTGGTGTATAGGAATGCAACTAATTTCTGTGTGTTGATTTTATATCCTGCAACTTTGCTGAATTCACGAATCAATTCTAACAGTTTTTTGGTGGAATCTTTTGAGTTTTCCATATAGAGTATCATGTCATCTGCGAAGAGTTAAAGTTTGACCTCCTCGTGGCCAATTTGGATGCCTTTTATTTCTTTGTGTTGTCTGATTGCAGAGGCTAAGACTTCCAATACTATGTTGAATACCAGTGGTGAGAGTGGACATCCCTGTCTTGTTCCTGACCTTAGGGGAAAAGCTCTCAGTTTTTCCCCATTGAGGATGATATTAGCATTGGGTCGTTCATATATGGCTTTTATGATCTTGAGGTATGCTCCTTCTATCCCTACTTTCTTGAGGGTTTTTATCAAGAAAGGATGCTGTATTTTGTCAAACACTTTCTCTGCATCTATTGAGAGGATCGTATGGTTCTTGTCCTTTCTTTTATTGATGTGATGAATCATGTTAATTGTTTTGGGGATATTGAACCAGCCTTGCATCCCAGGTATAAATCCCACTTGGTCGTGGTGAATAATTTTTTTAATGTATTGTGGGAGCTGGTTGGCTAATATCTTGTTGAGGATTTTTGCATCCATGTTCATCAGGGAAATTGGTCTATAGTTCCCCATTTTAGTGGGTTTCTGTCTGGGTTTGGAATCAAGGTAATGCTGGCTTCATAGAAAGAGTTTGGAAGTTTTCCTTCCATTTCTATTTTTTGGAACACCTTCAAGAGAATAGGTGTTAACTCTTCCTTAAATGTTTGGTAGAATTCCCCTGGAAAGCCATCTGGCCCTGGACTCTTGTTTTTTGGCAGATTTTTGATTACTAACTCGATTTCCTTTCTGGTTATGGGTCTGTTCAAATTTTCTATTTCTTCCTGTTTCAGTTTTGGTAGTGTGTATGTTTCTAGGAATTTGTCCATTTCTTCCAGATTGCCCATTTTATTGGCATATAATTGCTCATAATAGTCTCTTATTATTTTTATTTTTGCTGTGTTGGTTGTGATCTTTCCTCTTTCATTCTTGATTTTATTCATTTGGGTCCTTTCCTTTTTCTTTTTGGTCAAACTGGCTAGTGGTTTATCAATTTTGTTAGTTCTTTCAAAGTACCAGCTTCTGGTTTCATTGATCTGTTCTGTTTTGTTTTTTGGTTTTTTTTTTGTTTGTTTGTTTGTTTGTTTGGTTTTAATAGCATTAATTTCTGCTCTAATCTTTATTATTTCCTGTCTTCTGCTGGTTTGGGGTTTTATTTGCTGTTCTTCTTCCAGGTCCTTAAGGTGTAAGGTTAGGTTGTGTATCTGATATCTTTCTTCCTTCTTTAGGAAGGCCTGGATTGCTATATACTTTCCTCTTATGACTGCCTTTGCTGCATCCCAGAGGTTTTGGGTTGTGGTGTTATCATTTTCATTGGCTTCCATATACTTTTTAATTTCCTCTTTAACTGCTTGGTAAGCCCATTCATTCTTTAGTAGGATGTTCTTCAGTCTCTAAGTATTTGTTACCTTTCCAAATTTTTTCTTGTGATTTTGAGTTTTATATTGTTGTGGTCTGAAAATATGCACAGTATGATCTCTATCTTTTTGGACTTACTTAGGGCTGATTTGTGTCCCAGTATATGGTCTATTCTGGAGAACGTTCCATGTGCACTGGAGAAGAATGTATATTCTGCTGCTTTAGGATGAAATGTTCTGAATATATCTGTTAAGTCCATCTGGTCCAGTGTGTCATTCAAAGCCATTGTTTCCTTGTTGATTTTTTGATTAGATGATCTGTCCATTGCTGTGAGTGGGGTGTTGAAGTTTCCTACTATTATGGTATTACTATCGATGAGTTTATGTTTATGATTAATTGATTTATGTATTTGGGTGCTCTCACATTTGGCACATAAATGTTTACAATTGTTAGGTCTTCTTAGTGGATAGACCCCTTGATTATGATATAATGCCTTCTGCATCTCCTGATACAGTCTTTATTTTAAAGTCTAGTTTGTCTGATATAAGTATGGCTACTCCGGCTTTCTTTTTTTGACCATTAGCATGATAGATGGTTCTCCATCCCCTTATTTTCAATCTGAAGGTGTCTTTAGGTGTAAAGTGGGTCTCTTGTGAACAGCATGTAGATGGATCTTGTTTTCTTATCCATTCTGTTATGCTATGTCTTTTGATTGGAGCATTGAGTCCATTGATGTTTAGAGTGAGTACTGAAAGATATGAATTTATTGCCATTATGATGCTTGTAGAGTTGGTGGTGTTCTCCGGTCCTTTCTAATCTTTGTTGCTTTTGGTATGTATGTATAAATGTATGTATGTATTTATATATATTTTTTTTCCATCTTTTCTCTGCTCAGAGAGTACCCCCTAAAATTTCTTGCAGGGCTGGTTTAGTGGTCACAAACTCCTTTAATTTTTGTTTTTCTGGGAAACTTTTGATCTCTCCTTCTATTTTGAGTGACAGCCTTGCTGGATAAAGAATTCTTGGCTGCATATTTTTCTGATTCAGCACACTGAATATATCCTGCCACTCCTTTCTGGCCTGCGAGGTTTCTGTGGATAGGTCTGCTGCAAACCTGATCTGTCTCCCCTTGTAGGTTAGGGAGTTTTTTTCCCTTGCTGCTTTCATGATTTTCTCCTTGCCTGAGTATTTTGTGAACTTGACTATGATATGCCTTGTTGATGGTTGGTTTTTGTTGAGTCTAATGGGGGGTCCTCTGTGCTTCCTGCCTGGATTTTGATGTCTGTGTCTTTCCCCAGGTTAGGAAAGTTTTCCACTATAATTTACTCATATAACCCTTCTGCCCCTATTTCTCTGTCTTCCTTTTCTGGGACCCCTATGATTCTGATGTTGTTCCTTTTTAATGAGTCACTGATTTCTCTAATTCTTAAATCATGCTCTTTTGCCTTAATCTCCCTCTTTTTTTCTGCTTCATTATTCTCTATAAGTTTGTCCTCTATATCGCTGATTCTCTGTTCTGCCTCATCCATCCTTGCCACCGCTGCATCCATCCATGATTGCAGCTCAGTTATAGCACTTTTAATGTCATTCTGGCTATTTTTTACTTCTTTTATCTCTGCAGAAAGGAATTCTAATCTATTTTTCGGCTCCAGCTAGTATTCTTATTATCGTGATTCTAAATTCTGGCTCAGACATCTTGCTCGTATCTGTGTTTGTTAAATCCCTGGCTGTTGTTTCTTCATGCTCTTTCTTTTGGGGTGAATTCCTTCATTTTGTCATTTTGAAGGGGGAAAAGGAATTAATGAGATAGAAAAATTAAAATTAAAAAATATTAAAATTAAAAATATATTAAAATTAAAAACACACACACAAATCGAATAAATGATGCTAGATTCTATGTGTGTTTTGTCTGGGTGTTGAAAGTAGTTTGACAGATTAGAGAAAATAAAGGGGGGGAGAGAAAAATAACAAGTTAAACATTTTTTTTTAAAAGGAAATCGTTTGAGGATTTGAAAAATAAATACATTGAAGTAGACTAAAATGAGATGATGGCAGTAAAATAGAATTTGAAAAAATATACACAAAAGTAAAGAATAAAGTAGATAAAAAATTAAAGAAAATTAATAAAAATTAAAAATAAATATGAATCTTTTCCTTTTCTGTATTCCAGAAAAAGAAAAGAAATGAAAGAGAAAAAAGATTTAAAGAAAGAAAAAAAAGGAAATCGTATGAAAATTTGAAAAAGTGAATACACTGTAGCAGACTAAAATAAAATGATAGAAGTAAAATAGAATTTGAAAAAATTTACATAAAAGCAAAAAATATAATGAAAAATTAAAGAAAAATATTTTTAATAGAAATTGAAAGTAAAAACGATGTTTTTCTCTTTCTGCATTCAAGAAAAAAAAAAGAGACGAAAAAGAGAAAAAAGAAAAAGAAAAAAAGGAAATCGTTTGAAAATTTGAAAAGGTGAATACACTGAAGTAGACTAAAATAAAATGATGGCAGTAAAATAGAATTTGAAAAAATCTACACAAAAGTAAAAAATATAGTAATAAAAATTTAAGAAAAATATTTTTAATAAAAATTGAAAATAAGAGTTTTTTCTCTTTCTGTATTCAAGAAAAAGAAGTGTAGAAGAGAAAAAGACACAAAGAAAGAAAATTGAATAGATGAACCTGCTAACAGGTTGAAGTAGGACTGAAATTACTTCCTTTTCCCGTAGAAGTCAGTCCATGTAGCTCTTTATAGTCCATAAATTAAGCCGGCGGTGAGGTTTGTGTTCTTGAAGAGCGAAGTTGGCCCAGCTGGGCGGCGCTCGGTGTGACGGCTCCGCTCTCCCCTAGATGGCGCTGCCAGCCTACCGGGGTGGATTGTTTCCATGCTCCTCGGTGCGCATGCGCGGCAGTGGTGAAAAATGGCGTCACCAGGCCAGCCAGTCTGTTCTCCCGGATCAGCAATCGCGCACCCGTCCTCTGTCTTCAGCTACCATCCACTCCCCTCTCCTTCGCTCTCCGTGACCAGGCCCCAGGCAGTACCTCGCTCCCGAATTTTGTCTCAGATGCAGCTGTTTTCCCAGGCCCCTTACTTCCGAAGGACCTCGGCTTTGACCCGCTCCGCCCCTCTGCGGGAGGGTCTCACCAATGGCCAAATGAGCAACGGCCAGATGTCGGCTGCACCCAGAAACGCCCGCTGGACCCTGCTGCTGCTGGTGCCCCGAGACTGTGGTCAGGTGCCAGCCCGCCCCAGAAAAAGTTCGCGAGACCGTGTAGCAGCAGCATTTCAGGGATTCTGGAAGATCGCAACACACGTCTGGCACCAGGCTTCACCCTTAACGATCTTGCCCCAGCACCAGCGAATGTGGCCGCCTTCCGGGGTCTGCTGGGACCAGGTGGCCTCACAGCCTCTACCAAATGTCCTTCCAGCAGTGGAACCGCTTTTCCCCGTGTGGCCCAAGAACCTCCCGGACCCCACTCTGTTCCTGGGGATTCGCCCTTCCCAGCAGAGCACCGCCAGGTATCGAGCTGCGGAGTTGCAGACTGCACTCCCCTTGTTTACAGTCTTAATGGAATTTAAACCCTCTCCTTTCTCCTTTCTCCCTTTTTAGTTTAGTCCCTGCGGCCATTTCCAATTTTCCACTTTCTCTCCAGCTGCTTTTGGGGAGGGGTGCTTTTCCCATATTCTGCCCCGCCCCCCAGTCTCCGTCCTCTCTCCGCTCACAAAAGCACCTCCCTTCCTGCACCTTCTCTCTCCCCAAGTTCACCTCTCCGTGCACGTTCCCTGCTGAATTCTGTGGTTCAGGTTGTGCAGATTGTTGTGTTAATCCTCCAGTCAGTTTTCTAGGTGTGTAGGATGGTTTAGTGTTGGTCTGGCTGTATTTCATGGACACGAGACACTCTCATTTCCTTCTTTAATGGAAGTTTCTGAGCACCTGTTAGACACTGAATATACAACAACAAATAAGTCCCAAGCTCCCTTTTACCTAAGAAACTTTTCATGTGACTTTATTTGGTATCGTATTTGTGATCACGGTGTTAGAGTGTCCCCATGAATCGGATGGGGGATACATCCAAGCATTTCAGAGTGAGCCACCCCATCATCTTTCAGTGACTGGAGTAACCCCGCAGCAAAACTCCTGTATCAAATCCCTCCTGAGGAAAGACCTTCTGATATGCCAGAGACACAAAGACACTTAAAATTAATGGTAGGATGTGTTCTGGAATGTTGGCGACTCGGGAAGGATTTATGCCTCTGATGAGTCCTGCCCCCAAGAATTTAACCATGTAATTTAAGATATGGGTAAAAACTGATAACACGAATCTTTAAGTTCTGCATGAGTTTAAAGTATCACTAAACCTGACCAATCAGCAATTGGCAATTAGACTAGGTCCCATTGATTTATCCACGCACCCCTCCATTTATTCATTATTCAGGAAATATTTATGAGCATTCACAAGGGGCAGACACTGTTCTTGACCGGGGGTGTATCTTATATTTTTATATTACCCACCATGCCACGCACCTAGGAATACTCAGAAAACACATATCATTTGACATTGCTAGGCTAGTTTTTGGTGTCTTTAGACATGAAATAAATGTTAGGAGCCAGAAAAGCAATTTTTAGTTTGACTTTTCCAAATGCTGTTTTTGTTGGGAGGCTTTTCAGTCCCTTCAACTATCTTAAAAAGATAAATACATAAACTTTGCTGCAGTAACTGCTCTTCAAAATTCAACATGATTGATGCCCTGTGTTGTTTATTGCTCAAATAAGAAAAATCAGAATGGACTGAACGATCATTTTGAGATATGGCAAGTCCAGATAATTTTATTCTAACTTAATCATTTTTTTTTTTTTTTTTTTACCAATCCATCTCCTGGAGGTGATTTATCACAGAGCCTGCCATGCGTTCTTTAAAATAAATGAATATAGTTTCAAAAAGACAGAAAAGTTGCAGGAGGGCACTAACCAACCACAAAATAAACAAAAACATACTTTCATGTGTCCCCCCATCACACACACACCCCCCTAAGAATTGCAGAATAATCCAGTCCACGAGGGGAAATGATTTGATGGCAATGAGCTTTCATGCAGAGAGCACTGCTAGCGGTCCTCAGTGTGGGAAGGAGGCATCCGTACTGCTTTGACGGGAGAATGTGCTCCGCAAAGAACCACCATTGAGTGGACACGGCAGGCGTTTAGCAGATGAAACTTCCTCGGAGGCTGTTTTTGCTCTGCTCTCTGAATGTCTTTCTACTTTGTTCCTTAAGTCAGTTGGAGATATTTTTTTCTCCTTTGACCAAACCAGGAGATTCATCTTTAGACAGAAACTAATCAGCTTGGTGTCATTGAACTAATGGCTTCTCCACTTTGGGCCTCAGTTTAAAGAGTGAAGGGTATATTAATTTCGTGGGGTTGTGGTAGCAAACTACCACAAACCGAGTGATGTAAAACAATAGAAATTCATTTACTCATGGTTCTAGAGGCCAGAAGTCCAAAATAGAGTGTCCCCAGGGCCATGTTCCCTCAAAACCTGTAGTGAAAAACCTTCCAGCTTCTGGTGGGAGCCATCTGTCCAGCCTGTGCCTCTCCTGTCACGTGGGCTTTTCCCAGTGTGCCTTCTCCTCCTTTTATACAGGAGATTGGGGTTGGATTGGGCCCACCCTAATTGAGAATGACTTTATTTTAACTCAGTGACATCTGCAAAGAGCCTGTTTGCAAATAAAGCCATATTTCCGGGGACTGGAGGTTACGGAAGCAGGAAAGATTGGAATCATGGTTGAGAAGAAGGTGACTAACCAAGGCCGAGTAGACATGGCGGGAAGGGTTAGTACCCAGCTGACAAGCATTACACTGGCTTCATGCTTTCTCTGCCAGTTTCCAGTGGCCTAGGTGTTTGTATAAGGGGGTGGATTGAGCATAAACCCAAGCTGGGCGTTTGCTAGGCTGGGGTAGAGAAAGAATGGTGCAAGGAAAGCCATTCCATGGATGGTTTGAGCAGAGGATGGACGACCATCAAGGGAGTCATTGAAGAAAGGACCCCCCCTTGCGAGGGGGAGTTGAGGAGACCGCCCTGAAATCAAGCAAATCTTACACCATCACATTCCAATGCAAAATATAGGTTGATTTCATAGAAACAGGGTTGAGGGTTGGGGTTCCTAAACCCACCCCCATATAATACAAGAATCAAGGTGTTTGTTTTATTGCTGAGTTCTATAAGGTAAATTTGTCCTCCTATCTGATATATTATTGGACCTTTAGTTAAAGTTGCATATGAATAGTGATTGCATGAGCAACTTAATTATTTACCATTTACCAATTAAAAAAACTGCCATTTATTGAATATCTACTCAGTCAGCTCTGTACTACTTATTTTCATATTCAGTGGAACCTTAAGTCCAACCCTGGAAAGCAAGCATTTTTATTCTCATTTTATACATGAGGAAACAAACTTGGGTTAAGTTTCCCTATTACCCCACACCCTACCGCTAGTTAGCGGCAGAATTCAGAATTAAATTTGCAGCCTCTTAGAGCTCTTCCCAGCACATCCCAGCTTCCTGCACTGTGTGAGGTGCTTGCACCATGGTATTTTCCTAAAGACGGACTGAAGCAGCTCTGAGGCATCGTGGGGGCATTTAACTTACAGAGATGCACCAGCTGGGAAAAATAAAGACAGTTCCGTCCTTAGACTGTGTTACAGTTTATAAATAGTGATTGTTTCTCTTGATTTTCCCGGCCCTTCTTTAGGGAAAAGGGTCACTCTTATCCCGCTTCCTCATTAAGGCTGGTCTGAGCGTTGTACCCAGCCTCCTGCTCCTGCTGGAACTTGGCTTTTCCCGCTAGCCTCTGCTGTCTTCAGGCTGTAGAAGCTTGTCTGATGTGTTGGCCATGAGGGGAAGAGGGTATACGTGAGCCCGGAGAAGGAGTGAAGGTGACAAAAGAGGGATGCACATGTGGTCATGGTATTGAAATCTTCTAGGACACTCTGTCTACCTGGAGATACCACTTCCGGATAGCATTTATAGGAATTTACACTTGTTAGGTGAAAGAGACGCTAATCTCCTGCTGTTCTGGATTATCCCAGACAGTGGCATTCATTACCCAACAAAGAGAATTTCGGTATTCAGTAAGACTCTGGAATTTTAACATTTCTTTTTTCCTACGCTGTGCTCCATGCTTGGAAAATTCTAGATAAACCCAGGCCAAATGAATTTGTTAGGTTTGCCGTTAACCTTGCAAAAACATCTTTTACTTAGAGCCACCACCATAACCCATCTATCCCTACTCATTTGTTTGTCACCTCAGATGCATGAATTGAGTGCTTATGCCGTGCTAGTATTAAAGACTTTTTCATCAATTCAATATCAAGATTGCAGTATCGTGGGAAGGAAATTCTCTAATTTTAATTCATTTCTATAATATTTGTTATAATCAATGAGATATAACCTATTCAATTTTTTGAATTTTGTTTAGATTTCTATTTTAAAAATTTTTTTTTTTTAACGTTTATTTATTTTTTTGGGACAGAGACAGACAGAGCATGAACGGGGGAGGAGCAGAGAGAGAGGGAGACACAGAATCGGAAACAGGCTCCAGGCTCTGAGCCATCAGCCCAGAGCCTGACGCGGGGCTCGAACTCAGGGACCGCGAGATCGTGACCTGGCTGAAGTCGGACGCTTAACCGACTGCGCCACCCAGGCGCCCCTAGATTTCTATTTTAAAGTAATTTTAAACAAAGAAAAATTGTGAAAACAGTACAAATCATTCTCTTATATCCCTATCCCTACTTCTCCTATACTCCTGCAATACTGTTAGTGTATTTTATAACCACAGTGTAATTATCAAGGGCAGGAAATTAACATTGGCACAGTATTATTAATCCAACTTGTTTGAATTTGACCAATTTTTCTACCAGTGTCTCCTTTCTGTCTTAGGATCCCACGTTCCTTTAGACATTATTTCTTTTTAATCCCCTCCAGTCTGTAACATTTCCTCACTTTCCTTGTTTTCATGATCCTGACACTTCCAAAGGTTATTGGTCAGCTGCTTTATAAAGTGAGGCTCAATTTGGGCTTGTCTTATGTTTTCTCACGATTGAAGTGAGGTTATGCATTTTTGGTGAAAATACCATATAGATGATGCTTTTCTCCTCCCCAGCACATTGTACCAAAGTGTTCATGATGATGTTGATGTGTCTTATTTCCAGTGACATTGACCTCAATCTCTTAGTTAGGTTGCTGTCTACCAGTTTCTCCACTGCAAAGTTGCTGTCTTCTCCTTTATGACTGATAAATATCTTGAGGGGAGATACTTTGAGGTTATGCAAATCCTGTTTCTCTTCAAACTTGGGTTCACTAACGTAAGCACCTATCAGTAGATCTTGTCTGCAACATTCATTAATGTAAGTCTAAGGGTGAGACTCTTTCCTTTCTTTTTCACAGTTATTAATTGGAATTCTCTTACAAGAAAGCTGGTTTCTGTATTTGATTACTTATTTATATTAGTATGGACTCATGGATATTGATTTTATTCCATGGATGAATCTGATACTATTATTAATTATTTTGTCACTCATATTTTTCCAGCTTTGGCCATGAGAAACTCCTTTAGGTTGGCTTCTGCATTCTTTGAACAAGGATTCCTTTCTTTCTGTCTTTCTTGAGTATTTCCTCATTTTCTGGCCCCATAAGATGTTCCAGACTCATCCTGTATTTCCCTGTTCCAGCCTGGATACAACTACTTCTCCGAGGAGGAGCCTTATTTATTTTATTGGATGATGGTGTTTAGAGACCAAGATACGGGCACTGAGTGTGCTCATTGTTTCTGGGGATCATCGGTTCTAAGCCTCTCCACGAACAAAGCAAGGACATATATGTATGCACACTAACCCCTGGACACACATATATCTACATTTTGCATCTATGTATGTATTAGAAACCATGAGTTTGCACCAATACCTCTGATTCCAGGCCAACACCACACAGTTCATTTTAGCCTTCCCCTTTTCCTTGTAGCTTGTTTTTCCAACAGTAAGAAAACTGGTTTTCATTCTCTCCAATGTATGTATATATTTGCAGAGTAGTTTAATTCCAGCACACACATTAAGTAGTTTCAGAATTGCTAACCCATAGTTCAGAGGGATCTTTTTGTCTTTAGCTTTATGCTATCCAGTCGAGATACTGTTTTCTGATATTGCTTATGTTGGTTCTTTCCTTCCCCACCCTTCCATGTAGTTTTGTGATTTATCTGAAGTAGGGTTTTACTTTGTTGTGGTGTTGCTATTCTTTTTTGGGTTCCCCCACGTCCTGATTGCTTTTTATTGTTAGTTTTGTTTTTGGAGTGTGCAAAAAGTATGTGAAACCCCACTATGGGCTAAGACTGGACGTTATACCAATAAACATACCCCAGAGAAGTGCTTCTCCTTCCTCATGCAGACACCTCATGCCCAATCCCTCCTTCTTCCCACCCACCCCCTATACATAACCAACCTCTGGTTTCTGGTTTCTGCTTCCTGTGTTTTTTTTTTTGTTTTTTTTTTTTGTTTTTTTTTTTGTTTTTTTTTTTCACAAATGAGGATGTATGTATGTGTATTTTCTTAGATCCCTTTCTTATATGATGGGTCACATACTATAGATGGTCTGTTGGACTTCACATACTCCATGATGAAAATCACAACAATCAGTTTATAGAGGTCTTCGTTCTTTCTTGCAGCTGTACCATAGTACCATTGTATGGGTGAACCACAGTTTGTTCAGCCACGTATTGTTTCCAATGTCTTGTCATTACAGAGCTGCAATGAACGTCACCTTCTGCATATCTATTTTTGTATTGTTAGAGGCATATCTTCCCAGAAGTGATGTAGTTCAAAGGATAAGTGTGTATTTTATTAGGTGTTGCCAAATTTCGCTCTAAAAGGACTGCACTATTTTTCAGTGCAAAGTATGAGGACACCTTTTTCCTCACAGCCTCACCAATACAGTGTGCCATACTTTTCTTTCTTTTTTGGGAGGGCATCGGGGAGCAGTTTCATAGGTGAAAAATGGCGATTCAGTGAGTCTATTTCTATAATTTGGCATGCGTTTGGTGCTTTTTAATGTATCTGAGGACCTTTTATATCCTTTTTGTGATTTGTCCGCTCATGTCTTTTTCTCCTGTTTCTACTTTTTTTGTCTTTTGTCACCTCGATATTTTAGAGTTTTTTAAATACATTATGGATATTCGCTCTTTGTCCATGGTACATGTTATGAATAATTTGTCCCAGTTTGTCAGTTGCCTTTTGTTCATGATGTCTTTGTGAGGCAAAAAAAAAACTTAAAAATGTTTATGTAGTCAAATGTATCACTCTTTTATTGCTTCTGGATTTTGAATCCTCCTTAGAAAGCCTTTCCCTATGTAAGGTTAAAGAGGAAGTCACCCATGTTATGAAAATAGTTTGAAACATTAAAGACATACACATGGTAGGGTTTGTTAAGATTCCTTTGCAACTGGGAATGTTAAGACCCCTCCCTTATTCTTCTAAATAAATGCCTGGCCATCAGCCTTCCCGGCTGAGTCCTGTTATCAATTGTCATCCACTACTTAACAACTAATCACCCCATCTTCAAGCTTTCCTGGTCTCTTTAGACCCAGGGACCCCATCTAAAACTACGCAGGGGTATTGAAGACTATCTCGCCTTCGCCAGTGCTTTTTACTCTTAAGTGAATTCTGTTTTGTCCTGGTAGTATTATTAAGTATTAGCAACTTTAGAAGTTTCTGCTGACTCAAGCCCAGAGTCGGCACCTACTCACTTTGCCTCCCTTCCCTTTCTGCCTCATCTCCTTTGTTCTCCTAAAATTCACCTTCCTCCTTTTTCAGAGACCATTCAGCCACAGCCTCTCAGTGGACGAGTGAGCACCTTCACAGCTATGCCTTCTGCATGACGCACATCATAGCCAAGTGATAGGGCGTAAACCCGACAGAGTCAGGCCCATCCAGCAGAACACAGATATAACGTCATCTGAAAAACATATGAAAATGAGTCTTTTCCACATGTTGTAGATAATAGTAGCTACAAAATATACTGAAATATTTCAGACCTATACAAGTGTTAGGTTTTCTTCATGTTCATTATGACATTTATTTAAGCACCTTAGCAGGATTTTGTTAGCATAGTATTTTGCATATCAGTAAATAAAGAACCTCAGTGATGTCTGAAAGGAAGACAGTCTTTCAACCTTCCCCTCTCCCTTTCCTTCCTTCTCTCTCTCCCTCCCTCCCTCCCTCCCCGTGTAAACCAAAGGGTGAAGTCTGTCCTGAGGCCACTGGTTTTGGAAGGTCAGAATGACCTAGCAGTATGCTTAGGAGAGAAGCCATCTGCCAGGAAAACCCAAGATAGAGACAGAAGCCACAGGGCTTGCCACTGCATAGTCATGCATTTCCATTTGTAACGTTGACTGGTGTTGGACGTTTTAATAACTGACCTACAGACCTCTGCTGGTTGTCTCTTGATAAATATTTACTATTTGGGTTAAGCAGTGACGGGCCAGTCTCAGCTTCATTCTGAAGAAGTCTAATGGAAGGCTGAGACATACTATGTAATAACACGAGCTTCTGAAATTCATACAGTGGCTGAAGGGAAGAAATGAGAGGAGGAGGAGGATAAACATAGACCATTCTTGTCTCCCACCATGTTGATTGATTGATTGGTTGTTTCTTCATTTATTTTCTTTCAGGGACCCTCAAAGTCTGGACCCACCGGAAGTGAGCAATGCGAAGCTTCAGTATGCAGGGTGGGGCCCCAAAGGCCAGCAGCTGGTAAGCCAATCGAGCTCAGTGACCAGGTTTGAATTTGATGAAGTTTACACATTGTAGGCGGGATCCGCTCACTACGTTCAGGGTCTGTGTTTGCATGAGTTGAACTTTGGAAAGGTACACCAGAATATTCACCTGTGTAAAATGGACATTTCTTTTTTTTGATTAGAGAATTATGTAACACGGTTCCCAGATCTGAGACCCTTGAAGTGGTCCCCACTTAGCTAGCTGCGTGTAGACTCCAGACGTACCGTGAGGTCAAGGAGATAAACCTTGTCGAAAAGACCAATGGGAATTAGCAGAGTCACGGAGCCGTTGCGGGTTTCTTTCGTTTTGCTCTTGGAAGCCTGGCTCTGTTCTTCGGAGGGTTTGGGGAGAAGGTGGATTTGCTGGCCATCGTGGAGCCGTCCTCCCTGCGGGCGGTGTCAGCATGCGGCCAGCGCTGCCTCATGGCTTCACATCATGTCCTTCTGCGTCTTGATGCTGATTACATACAGCGGCATTTTAAAAACACTTTTCCTAAAATAACACAGAAAATGATTATTTTAAAAAGCTTGAGGTGAGATCGTATTGGACAGTCTGTCTGTTGTCTTAGGAATTGAAATAATCTTATTTTTCCCAATGGTATGGTTATACTGGTTGCATATTAATTCCATTTCCTTGAAATGACTTAAGGAAATAGGAAGATACAGGCCACAGAACTGTCCTAGCTACGACTAAAGGGTCCCCGGTGCCCGACACACAGCGATCAGGATTCGAAAAGCATGTTTAGCCAGTGGGAGTCAGCTTGTGACTTGGGGGGAAGGGGGGGGCCAGGAGGCGGGTGAACACCCCCCGCCAACTCAGTTACAAGGAGACGAAACTCACCTTTCCTCAGAGACGCTAACTCTTCCACAAGGAGAAGCTGCGACGTCATAGAAGGTTGTAGAAGCCCGAGACTCGCGTGACTGAGTCTCCAACAGCTGACTTTAAGTCCCTCTGATGTCATGATGGAAGGTGTGTCTGGGAGCAAAGTGCACCCATATCCGTCAGATCACTCCGTACAAGTGACATGTTGCCTCCACAGAGGCTCTCCCAAGTCTCCACAGTCCTCGGGCAGCCCGCTGCCCACAGCCTTGCACGCCGGCCTCATTCCCCCATGCGGGGAAGAGCTCACGGGTGGGCAGCCTTCCTGAGGGGCCACTGCCCAGCCTCCGTACAGGCGTCAGGGTGAGGACATTGTGACTCACACACTGGTCAGCGTCTCTTCCCGGCAGGCCCGCGGCCTCTTCCCTTGTGTCCCGGTGATTATCACTAAGCTTAGGGACTCACGCTTCCCCATCAGCACTCAGGAGAGGCCAGACCCTGGAACCAAGGTCGCACAACCTGGTCCTGCCTTCTAGAAAGGGCTTTTGGTTTACGGTAAATTTAACCCACAGTTCCTAAAGAAGGACGGGTGTGAGCACGTGCGTGCAAGCAAACACACACACTTTAGAATTCTGTCTGGAATTTGCAGGCAGATGGAGCTGCAGAATGTTCCCTCTCTAGGCCACTTACGTATTAGGCCAGCCCCTTCCGTATCTGAAGCTGCTCGTGTCCGGCTTTCTAGGGGTTGGGGGTGGGCTGAAGGGTCACAGTCATCCTGCTCAACCTCTTAAAGAACTGGCAGCAAAGCTAAGTAGGCACCAAGTTCTCTGAGAAAGCGTCCCTGACTCCACTCCCCGCTGCTGGCTCCGTCTCTGGACTCCCGTGTCTCCGTGCAGACTCCCCTCACTTGGATTTCTTGGTGTGAACTTGGGGTCTCTCCTCTGTTCCTCCAGCTTCATCTGGGCATCCAGCTCTGTCATCTTGTATTCTGAGTGCCTAGCCCAGCACCTAGTGCTCAGGATATATTTGTTGAGGTCAAAAATGGATGCATGGAGGTGCCTGGGTGGCTCAGTCGGTTAAGCGTCCAACTTCGGCTCAGGTCATGATCTTGCAGTTCGTGGGTTCGAGCCCCGTGTCAGGCTCTGTGCTGACAGCTCGGAGCCTGGAGCCTGCTTTGGATTCTGTGTCTCCCTCTCTCTCTGCCCCTCCCCTGCTCATACTCTGTCTCTCTGTCTCTCTCTCAAAAATAAATAAACATTGGGGCACCTGGGTGGCTCAGTTGGTTAAGCGTCCGACTTCAGCTCAGGTCACGATCTCACAGACCGTGAGTTCGAGCCCCGCATCGGGCTCTGGGCTGATGGCTCAGAGTCTGGAGCCTGCTTCCGGTTCTGTGTCTCCCTCTCTGTCTGCCCTTCCCCCATTCATGCTCTGTCTCTCTCTGTCTCAAAAATAAACGTAAAAAAAAAAAAAATTTTTTTTTTAAATAAAATAAAAATAAATAAATAAATAAATAAACAAACATTAAAAAAAATGTTTTTAAATGGATGCATGAATGGGTTTATTACATAATATATCCTTGTGACCCTCAGTCACTTAAACACAAAGTGACTGGGTGCAGACAAGCAGCCACGATCTGTGTGGATGTTCAGGACATTACTTAACAGTAGGGAAGTTCAACTTCCTTTCTGCTCCAAGGAAATGAATGTTCAGGTAAGTAATAATTGCTAGTATTTGGGCTTAGTACCAAAAGTACTAATGTGCTCAGGGAATTTTTCAGTTATTAACATTTTTGAACTTCCAGTTTTTATTATACAGTTCTTGTACCGAGTGTGGTCGGTAGGCAATATAACTCACCCCGGAGAGCGTCGTGTACAGGATGCAGGAGTCAGCACGCTGTTCCTCTTAAGGGGCCAGGTAGCAGGTGTTTTAGGCTTTGCAAGCCCACACAGGAACGTCTGGGTCTCAACTCTCCACTGTGCTGTTGTAGAGAGAGCGGTTGTAGTCAACACAGAAAGAGATGGACAGTATTTTGTTCTGATAAAACTTTATCTGGGGCGCCTGGGTGGCTCAGTCTGTTAAGCGTCCGACTTCGGCTCAGGTCACGATCTCGTGGTCCGCAAGTTCGAGCCCCGTGTCGGGCTCTGGGCTGATGGCTCAGAGCCTGGAGCCTGCTTCTGATTCTGTGTTTCCCTCTCTCTCTGCCCCTTCCCCGTTCATGCTGTGTCTCTCTCTGTCTCAAAAATAAATAAACGTTAAAAAAAAAAAAATGTTTTTTAAAAAACTTTATTTACACACACAGATATTCTGGCCCGAAGGCTGTGGTTGCTGACCCGTGTTTCGGGGGGATCGTATGCTCTCTTGGCTGTCCTCAACTGAGGAAAGCCCGGCCCGGGGACCAGCACCCTGGTGACAGGTACTCCCGGGGCTCGCTTTCTCGGCAAAGAAAGTCTGCAACCCGTGAGCAGGCTTTGCAAAGACACTAACAAACCCCTCATTGCCAGTTTACTTGAAAAAGCAAATAATACTCCCCGAAGGAAATCTACTCTAATTATAAAGAGTCAGACTAAAATGAGTGATGCTCCTTCGGGAACAGAGAACACAACTGGAGTTCAAGTTCACTGGAGGGCTTTCTGAGCATCCTCACCTCCTGGTGAAGAGTGATTTCAGCAGCCCCTTTGGCTCGGGGACCCTGTAAGTCCCAGGGAGACAGCACTCCACCCTGGGAGCAGGCTAACGGCGTTCTCTCGTATCTCCACACGGCCTTCAGTTACTGACTCTTGCCTCCTAGGGTAACTTTTATCGGACCTTCCGTTCACATCTTAGGTAATAAGTACTGCCTGATGGGCCTGTTGTTAGAGGAGCCTGCTGAGCCTAAAAATAGGAAAATGGATTTGGCTAGATTAAATGAGATTAAGGGAGAAAATATATGTAAAGGGTTGAGGAAGTGTCTTCCCCTCCATCTTAATGTGGTCAGTGGACATAGCCATTCACATTGAAAACACGTGATTTCTAAAGTTTTCCCCGTACTTTATCCCCTGCAGATAAACTTTGGCCTACATGGAGTGCTTCTCTGAGTTTCTCTTCTTTGATCTTTGGTGAAGCCCTCCCCCTTACGTGTGTGTCTGTTCATGTGAAGTCCTGTCTCTGCTAACCTTCAATATGACAGTTTGTCCGTCTGAACGTAGCCTTGCATCTTCTAATACATAATCTCTGCAAGGACATCGTTTTAATGTGTGTTTATTTATCTATCTTGAGAGAGAGAGAAAGAGAGCACGCAAGCAGGGGAGGGCCAAAGAGAGAAGGAGAGAGAATCCCAAGCAGGCTCTGCACTGTCAGCGCAGGGCCTGACGTGGGGTTCGAACTCACAAGCCGTGAGGTCACGACCTGAGTTGAAATCAAGAGTCAGAAGCGGGGGCCTCCTGTGCGTCTCTAGCACGCTCCTGGAGCTCAGGCCCCCTCGGCCTGTCTTAGCGGGTTAGCGCGCACACCTAGGGTACTTTGGAGAATTGTTGCATGTTTCCCTTTGGAGCCAAGTGCCGTGGAAAGTTCTACAAATGTGATTGCACGGCATTAGACAACAGTAAGGATTGGAGGCTGGCATCTTTGCTGGCCTACTCGGATGATCAGAGGCAGAAAATGGTCTCCTGTTCGGTTGGCCTGCTACCACGATGGTGACAAACGGACAGCTTTGAAAGGGGAGTCTCATAAGCCCCTTGTGAGCTCTTCAACACCGAGGTGGCTTCAGCACCTGACAAATGACGAGCAGATGGGGTAGCCGGCTGGGAAACCTGTCAGAACTGCCACCGGAGCGGTCCCAGCATGCAGGTGACAGTCCAGCAGAAGAACACGGAGGGATGCTCACAGGCTGTGCTCTCCCGCGTCGAACCGGAAGCTGACTCCGTCGTAGTCTCCCGAGGCACGCAAGGCTGCGGTGTGGATGACAGTGAGAGACCGCTCCGTGTCTTCCTGGAAACGAGGGAATAAAATTAACTATGTTTACCCAGATGGGGGGACTTCAGCTACACTGTGTGAAAAATTGCCTTGATTACCTGGCTTGATAGACCCGAGGATACTTCTCCGGGGAAAGTCATGGACAGAATGACTCCCCAAGGAGAGTCGAGGAATCTGCTTCAGTGGCTTCTTTGTAAATGGCTCAGATAGCAGCTCTCCTGACGAGGTCGCAGGGCAGACTGGACTCTGCAACATTCTCCCGGCCCCAAGAGCTCTCGGGTTGACGGGGGTGACCGGCGGTTGCTGTGGTTGGTCAGCCAGCGACCGGTGAGGGACCTGAAGGCCAGTCCTTTGTGCACACACAGTTTTGACCATCATTCGCTCACACATTTGTTCACGATTTAGTAAATTCCCACTGAACACTTCCTGTGGTCTAGACGCTGGAGTTTCACTAAATGCCGGAGATGCAGAAGCGAGGCACAGCTGTCTCCACCTCGTGGACAAGGCACCCGTCACCACGGTTACTAGCCATCGGCACCTGCACCTGTTCCGTGCTGCCCTGCCCGCCCCGCTGCATCTCCGTCCCCTTGGCACAAGCTCAGTGTCCTGTCCATGGCAGGACGCGTGACTGCCCCGCGTCCCTGCGTGGGTGCTGGCCGAGTTTCCAGCCAGGACTCTTGGGCCCCCAGTCTTGGTGCAGTGATGCCGGCTGCAGCAAAGCCCTCCTGACGGTGAGGACATGCCATCATTCCCTGGCTGCTTGATGTTCTTCCTGCAGAGCAGTTCTGCTCCCGTCCACAGTCTCAGCCGAGACTGAAGCCTGGGCCTCCTTGAGGGGACCAACCAGGCCCCCGTTTTCATTGTGGATTCTCAAGCCCCACCTTCCGTCAAACTTTCCTTCCAGGGTCCCAGCAGCCCTCCCCCGTGCAACCTTTTCCACCTGTGTCCTCTGAGCTGCCTGCTGTGAGCACCTTTGCAGGAGCCCTGGACCATCCTCCCCCTTAGTGGTTAGAGGCACGCGTCGTTAGGTCTGTGACGTAACAACTGCCACGGTCAAATGACTGAGTCTGTTCTAAAGAAGCCAAGCTCTACAAATCAGCTTCTTCTGAGTCCTCTGGGCCCACTGTTTTTAGCGCACCATTTTACCGAGGGTTCTTTCTAACATGTCAACAGCAAAAGAGAGCGAGGGTCTCACTTCCCGGGGTCACTAGCATCGCCTCGTGCTCCCTGTGGACTCATAGCAAACAAGCCATGCCTCTGGGAGTCAGTGGACGATCCGGAAGAGTTAGAGCTGAGGGTTTTTGTGCTCACCCTCGGCCACCGCAGAGCACTCAAGTTTCTCCTGTAAAGGAAAAGAACCTTTAAAAATAGCCCATTAGATGGGGCGCCTGGGTGGCTCAGTCAGTAAAACGTCCGACTTCCGCGCAGGTCATGATCTCGCGGTCTGTGAGTTCAAGCCCCGCGTCGGGCTCTGTGCTGACAGCTCGGAGCCTGGAGCCTGCCTTGGGTTCTGTGTCTCCCTGTCTCTCTGCCCCGCCCATGCTCATGCTCTGTCTGTCTCTGTCTCTCAATAATAAATAAATGTTTAAAAGTTTTTTTTAAAAACAGCGATTAGCGTTGTAAAAATTCACGCCACCAAAATGTCAGTAGTTCAACATGAGATACCAGATGGAGAGATTGTTCTTGAAACACCAAAATGCTCTGTTAAAGGGAATAAAGAGCAGACAGGTAATAGACCTGAGGATTCACTCCGTGCAGGTGTGGGCATCTGCAGACACACTGGCATCCATGCAGGGACCCTGCTCTCCGTGAGGTAGCCAAGTGCAGACGGAAGGGACGAGTGGGTGGCAGTCACCGCAAGGCCCCGCCCTCACCCAGGGATGGGCAGGTGCAGCCAGGACACCTGCTACCATGCAAGACGGCAGGAACCCAGGGACAACCCAACCCTGAATGACAAGCCCTCATCTGAAAACCTCGTTGTAACATTACAACTGCCTGTTCCGTCTCAGAATCTAAAGGTCTTCATTTAGAGCCTTAGAAGGAGAAGAACCTTTAGTTTGTTCTCTTTTTTTAATGTGTATTTATTTATTTTGAGAGAGAGAGATAGCAAGTGAGCATGAGTGGGGGAGGTGCAGAGAGAGAGGGAGACACAGAATCTGAAGCAGGTTCCAGGCTGAGCTGTCAGCAAAGAGCCTGACGCGGGGCTCGAACCCACAAACTGTGAGATCGTGACCTGAGCCAAAATCACGAGTAGGACCCTCCACCAACGGAGCCACCCAGTTTGTTATATTTTTTTTAAGTTTATTTTTAAGAGAGAGAGAGAACAAGCAGGGGAAGGGTAGAGAGAGGGGGAGACACAGAATCCGAAGCAGGCTCCAGGCTCCGAGTCAGCACAGAGCCCAGTGCAGGGCTCGAACCCACGAACCGTGAGACCACGACCTGAGCTGAAGTCAGATGTTCAACCGACTGAGTCACCCAGGCCCTCCTATTTTTTAAGGCTGTTAAAAACAAAACCTGTAGAGTCAGGAGGCCACTTTCAGGTCTGGGTTCTGGCACTTGCCAAAGGTGTGATCTTAAGGCACTTAATCTCTCCAAGCCTCAGTTTCCTCATCTGTAAACTGGAGATAATAATGTGTATCTTGTAGAGGTCACTGTATGGATTCGGTTAATTTATTAGAAGTACATGGTGTAGAACCTCATATAATGAAAATACTCAGTAAATGATGGATTGTTGTGCTGCTGCTATTAGGATTATTACTTGGCTTAACCAAAATGTAGAGAATAAGAAAAAAACAGGAATGTCATCAAATGAGTGTGGTATGTGTCCAAAGGTGAGCGAGGCTACAGGTAACACAGGGAGATAACATGGGTGTGTGGGTGGGTGGGTGCCCAGAGGGCTCAGTCTCTTCTTTGGCTCTTCTCCAGCTTGCAGGTGGTGAAGGATGCTGTTCAGAAACCTTCCCATCAGTCCCTGTCCCTCTAAGCCTGTAGCTCCTGGCAGGTTGGCAACTGTCCATCTCCTTAGAAAAGGCCATTAAAGGTGACGGCAATTCCCCTGCTCCGATGTCACCCCAGAAATGATCCCTCAAACGGAGGGAATATGTTCCTATAAGAAACCTGGATGTTGGATCCCCAGAACTTAGTCATCTTGTAACGGGAAATTTGTACCCTGAGACCAGCATCTGTCGTCTCCCCTCCCCCCGCCCCCCAGTGCCTGGTGACCACCGTTCTATTCCTGGTTTCTGTGAGTTCAGACTTTGTAGATTCCACAGTGAGTGAGATCATACAGTATTTGTCTTTCTCTGCCTGACTTATGTCAGGTAATTATGTGACAGGAGGGAGGCAGTAATCTTCCAATAGAGAAGTACATGACATCACCTTAAACTTAACACAATGTGACGTGTCCGTGATAACTCAGTAATGGTGGGGGAAGGCCTGAGGACCTCCTGTTTCCCTGTCCCAGGTACCCTGCCGTGACCCCAGGACCTCGAGCTGGATGGTGACTCTCTCTCCTAACCCTGATCAGGCAGCCACCTGAGCAGAAACGGGTGAGCTGTCTGCCCAAGGGCATGTTGCTTACCCGCTTCTGAGTCACTAAGGGGGCAAAGCAGAGTTTTATCAACGTTGACAAGTCCAATGAGGGGAGAAAGATGGATCTTTCCAGCAAGAGGAAATTATTTAATGAAATGTCGTAGACATGGAGAGGACCAGACTGAAGTGACATCCCATTAATAACTTATAAAAGCCTCTAATCAGTTTGGGTTAATTTGGTATTCATTGTAAAAACATTCATCATGGGCACTGAAGCCCATGACAGTAGCCAAGAAATTAATATCACCGGGATGGAAATTGCCTTATGTATCCTCAAGTAATGGATGGAGCCAGTTCAGTGAGTGATTTACTAGCTCGCCAAAGGTACCCTTCAAGTTTAACGCAATGCACTCTCACTTGGTGGCCCTGTGGGACTCCCTCACTTAATGTGCACTCTAGTAAATAAGCCACGTTTTTGTCACTTAACCCAAGTGGATGGGGCAACATGGCAGAACTGCCTGACAGTCATAGGTAAAGAATGAGGCGAATTTCTTAAAAAACATTTTTTTAAAAAGGGGGCACCTGACTGGCTCAATCTGTTAAGCGTCCATCTTTGGCTCAGGTCATGATGTCACGGTTTGTGAGTTCAAGCCCCACATCAGGCTCTGCGCTGACAGTGTGGGAGCCTGCTTGGGATTCTCTCTCCCTGTCTCTCTGCCCCTCCCCTGCTAGCTCTGTCTGTCTCTCCCTCTCAAAATAAATAAATAAACACAATTTTTTTTTTAATTTAAGGAATGAAGGGAATTAGGAGGTGGTGGTTGGTGCTTTTTACTTCCACCAGCAGGCTCTCGGAAAACACGGGGATTTCCAAACACAAAAGCAGCTTATAACTGTGGGCTTTTAAAGGAAGTGAGGGCAACAATGTAAATAGTAAACTGTGGAGTTTTTAAATTTTTTGTCCTTCTGTATGAACACAGGGTAGGGGCTTAAGAGCAAATTCATTCTTGACACAATACAAAAATATGTAGTAAGAGTCACAAAACATGTCCCCACGTTAGCAAAGAAGTCCCTTCTAAAGAGAAGCCAGAAGCAATAGTCACAAATGCATTCAAAACACTGTTATCTGTAATGTTTTTTAAGTTTGTTTATTTTGAGAGAGACACAGAGACAGCAAGCGGGGGAGAGGGAGAGAGAGGATCCCAAGCAGGCTCCACACTGTCAACACAGAACCTGACTCAGGGCTTGAACCGCAAATGGTGCAATCATGACCTGAGCCGAAATCAAAAGTCAGATGCTTGACTGAGGCAGCCATGCACCCCTGTAATAATAATTGTTAAAGGCTATACATATCCTAAGTGTTCATAGGAGAGTGATCTGCTAAAGCATGGCACATTGGCGGGATGAACTCGTCTGCAACCACAAGCGTTAAAAAGTGGCAGGTGGGTTGCATATGAACATGGGAACTGTATCATCTACTAATTAGCATTAGGACTAAACATAAGATATTTGGTATATGTTTTGCATATGAGGAAAGATGCTTATTTTGGTCTGGCCGAACTATGCACATTTCACCCACTTCTAAAGGTTTCCTGGACATAACATTATATATGCATTAGAAATGGGGGAAAAAAGAAAGCCCATCGTCAAATCTGAGGTTCACAAATTCCGCTCAGTAGACATGTGCTCCGACAATCCCACGGGGTAGAGCACAGCGCTCTCTGCTGGGACGGATGTGAGGAAGTCAATCCTGGGTGGGGGGACAGTGCCTTTAACTGTGTTAGTTTCAAAGTGCTATGCAAATGTGTCCTTTCTCCTGGCTCTGCTGCAAACCCTTGAGAGGTTATTTTCCAGATCCCACGTGTCAGCCCAAGCAATTAAGAAAAAGACGGATTTTGGGTTGAAAGCCAGACCTGACCTGGTTGTACATGATGGTCTGTGAGCATAAACTGTGTTTTCTTCCTGATCAGAGCTTCCCCGATGCAGTTGTGCTGGAAACAGTGTGTTGCTCTTACAAAAAATCTAATTTAAAAGGGTGCCCACATCAACCTTGGGAATATTAGTTAGAGAATTTCAGGGTAATCTATCAAATAGAGTTTAAAAGCAGGACTGGAACACTGCATTAAGAAAGAGTGCCTTTAATGATTGGTTCCTTAGATAATGTAACAAGGCAGTTATAAATTAAAATAACCTTTTTTGACCTTCGATGGGGGTGCCAGGGTGGCAGCCGGGTTCACATTTGCAGCCCCAGGCAGACATCCCCCATTGGGTGGAGAGAGCAGGCTCTGGCCATTTGGAGATAATTCCAGTAGCTTAAGAGGTGACCTGTACCATTTGTGCTGCTAAAACTTCTCCTTAGTGTCCGTAATGGGCTTTTTTAGACCCTCTCGTGGACTTCTCCCATGTGAGTGGAAGGAACACCTCTTTCTCATGATTCCTAAAATATTTCGCAATTGGAAAATATCAAAGGAATGGCCCCATGTCTTTGGCCGTTGAGAATAACCATGACTTCTCCTTCTTCTAAAAGGCTGTAACATCGTCAGTGCCACAGATAATAACAGTTCCTCACGGGCCACTTTGTTTTATTATCCAGTCATTTCGATTTTGAATAACTTTATCTCCCAGATCAAATGTAAGCTGATCAAGGACAAAGAATGTTTTTCATTGCATTTCACTCTTGCATAGCCCATAGCTCCCTAGCTAGCAGAATACAGGTTTTCAACAAATACTCGTTAAATGGATGATATCCAGAAGGGAAAGTAAAATTAAATGTCAGATTTATGGGCATGGATCCCAAATTCATGGAAATTGGAAAAACCTGGTGTCGTAACCTCAACATTTTAAGATGTAACAACTTGTCTGATGCTTAATCAGCTCAGCAGTTCAGATGATAAGCAATACCATGGCAAGAATTCTAGATTTTAGAGTCAGACTTTTTTTTCCCCTGTTTGTTATGCTATGAATCATCTCCAAACTGAGATGTGGGTTCTCACTATTAAAATGTGTCAAGAACAGGCTGAACTTTCTGACCAAAGGGGTAGAACCCGCTGGCTTTCCTCGGGAATTTCAGAGGATTAAGTTCTCTCTGTGCTTACCCCACCAAGGCACCAAAAGTGATTTCGTTCTGTTTAATATCAGAGCAAACCATCAGACTTGTTCCTCACTTCTCCGCCAGTCATATCTGGATTGGTGAATGACGCGGAGATACTTAGGGACCAGCACAGGCAAGACTTAGCTCACTTAGTTCTTGCTTCCGAGAACTTTGGAGACATCTTAGCAACATCAAGGTCAGTTATTTGCAAATAACTCCTATCTGCCCTTTCTTCAAAACAGACTTCACGGGACTCCTCCTTGATGACATTTTGTTAGACTTCATGGATTATTACAAATCAATTACAAACACTGGAAAGTCACAGTACCTCGCTTCTTTAAGAAACCTTTCCTGACACCAGTGTCTTTCCATTCTTTGAGCTGGTTGTGTTCAGTCCACGAGGCATTTATGTTAGTTGTGTAACTCCTGGGGATCCTGGGTCGACTCATGATAGTTCACCTTTAAATTTGCCTTACAAAACAAAAGCAGTGATTTCAGTGTAAACTTAAATCACATTCTAAAAAGAACAATGCTACAAGTGAGCACAGATAAGCAACGAGTCAGTTAAGAAAAAAAACAGATCCCGATTTATTTATTTTGGATGTGTTTATTTTTATGTGTAGCATGGCTTAACCGTAGCTCAACTACTTACACTTATAAAGAGCACATAGCAAATTAGCGAATTGATTTTTCTAGCTGTTGTTCAAGTTGGAAACCTACTCATTTATCTGAATGCTTTTGGTTTTTATTGTAATGGCTTCGATGGCTATTAACAGCTGGAACTATGTTTTCATTTCCTTGGTTGGGCCTGATTTTATGAGTGTAAATTACACATGGGGATGAGCCGGGACCAGCCCAGAACTTTGGTAGATCGTTGCCACCTAGGCTTTGTGCCTGGAGCACAGGTCTGCACTGGGTCTGTTCCCGTAGGCACCACACCAGCATTAACTCCACACTCCACGGCTGCCCCTGGGCTCTGCTACTTTGTCACCTGGCTTCACCTGGGTTTCTGCCAAACCTCTGTGTCGTGTGGTGATACATGTTACTCAGCAGGTGGCATCCCCGTCCCTTCTGTTGCCCAAATCAGAACCCTGCGCTCTTGACCCCCCCCCAGCCTTCCTCTGCCCTGTCTTGACCCATCCACAGTCCTGTGACCCCCCCTTCTTCCTCTGCCCTGTCTTGATCCATCCACAGTCCTGTGACCCCCCCTCCTTCCTCTGCCCTGTCTTGACCCATCCACAGCCCTGTGACCCCGCCCCTTCCTTTGCCCTGTCTTGACCCATCCATAGTCCTGTGACCCCCCTCCTTCCTTTGCCCTGTCTTGATCCATCCACAGTCCTGTGACCCCCCCTTCCTCTGCCCTGTCTTGACCCATCCACAGTCCTGTGACCCCCCCCTTCCTCTGCCCTGTCTTGACCCATCCACAGTCCTGTGACCCCCCCCTCCTTCCTCTGCCCTGTCTTGACCCATCCACACTCCTGTGACCCCCCTCCTTCCTCTGCCCTGTCTTGACCCATCCACAGTCCTGTGACCCACCCCCCCGCCTTCCTCTGCCCTGTCTTGACCCATCCACAGTCCTGTGACCGCCCCCCCCCCCCCGCCTTCCTCTGCCCTGTCTTGACCCATCCACAGTCCTGTGCGTTCTGCTGTCCTGCTTTTTTGACAGCTGTCATGATAGCTTCTCCATCTCTGCCATCGCCTCACCCCTGGATTCTACAACGCTGTCTCCCTCCAAATCTACCCCTGCTCCAGAATGTTCTCCATTTCTGCAGCTGAGTGACCATGTTTCCCTTCCACTGGTGTGCTGCCTTTAGGGAGAAAGCCCAAACCCCTTGGCCCTTCCTGGGTGCGTTCTCTGCCGTCTCCCCTGTCAGCCTCCATGCCGCCGGCTGAACACAGCCACTGTGAACTCCAGTTTCCTGCAATTTGACTGCTTTCCTGGGAACATGCTCTTCATAGACCCCTTGGCCAACCTCCTTTGCCTGGTTAAAGCCACGTTGCCTTTCAGATCCCAGCTCACACCTGTGTTTTCCCAAACCCTCACCCTGCAGCCAAGCCCGTGCTAGAGACCCTCTGCTTATGTCCTGCCTGTGCCGTCTTCATTGTCATCAAGTCTCACCCCGTGCAGTTAGGTCCTGGCCACTTATTTCTTCCCCAGAAGACCATAAGCTCCTTCGAACCTCCTCCCTGTCGCTGGTGTGTCCTCAGCCCTGTGGAGTAGACTTGACCATGAGTGAGCATCGCGTAACTATTCAGAGGCTGGATGAGGGACTCATCAGTTCACACATGTTATTTACCAAGGTGCAGATCACTTAGCTTTCCCAGCACAAGCATCCTCCCCAGGCCCATTGGTCATGTTTCTGTCTGTGTTTTCACCCTGTTGTAGAAGTTAGCCGGGCCTGCCAGCTTGTGGCGCACCTCCCTTAACTCTGAACCTTTTCGACCTCCCAAGTTACTCATGACATCATGTTCGAGCTCAGACTCTGCCAAATCCTGGTAAACGTCCAGATTTTCAAAGAACTTACAATTGCATATACATGTATTTATGCAGTTAAACTTATTTTCTCCATAGCCTATACAAGCTCCTATGTTTTTTTTAATTTTTAATTAAATTTTTTTAATTTAAAATTTTAAAATGTGATTCTTTAATGGAACTTGAATGATTGAACTGGCCCCTGAAGTCACGACTTGCTATTTCCTGTAAATCTCATCACCCCAGGACAAGGTTCATGGTCGTTTAGTGAATTCTGTCTTTCCAATTTCCTGTGTTTTGCTTTATAAGGTTGGCTGACTCCAAAAATATCCCTCCAAGAAAGTACAGAATACCAAAAAAACAAATTATTGAGTCACGGAAATTTACACTATCTGTTCTAGACTGACAAAGCACCACAGAGCCTCTCCATGGCACATCTCGTTAGTTCACACATGCAGTGTCGGCCATGTCCCCGTATCCCCATTGAATCATATCTGGGCTGGACATCAGTGACAGGACAGAGCCAGCCTGTCACGCAGCTGTGTCATAAAGACATGTGCCAGCCTATTTGTAATTTCCCAATGACATGGCAGTCTGTAACTCCTTTCTTCTGATAACCCTGAAACTTTATTGGCCAAGGGTTCAACAGCCTGGTAGACATTTAGGGAAGCGAAAGGGTTATAGTACAGAGGATTGTTGACACTAACAGTTCTCAGCCCTGCTGCACTGACTTTATAAGACTCGGCCCCGTGCCCACAGATGCTGGTGCGTTTACGCCGGGTTGGGACTCGGGCACTGGGATCCACAAAAGCTCCAGGTGCTTCTCGTGTGCAGCCAGACGTGAACCTCATGGGTTCATATGCTGGCACTCAGGAGGACACCAGATGGCCTCTTCCATAAACTTTGAGACCTCATGGTCACATTTCAACTTCATGGCAAAACAGAGAATCTGTGAGAGTCTGTTTTTAACCACCACGCCTGTAACAAAGGTGTGTGTCACATTAACGTTGCCAGCCATTTCCAGTGAAACTGTCCCTTCCACGAGGCAGCTGGACCCCATTGGGTCGACAGCACTTACAGGGGGTTACTAACTGCTTTGCCATTCGCTGTGGTCCTGGCCACTCGAGTCAGTGCAAAGTTAAGATCCGGACGTCTCCGAACTGTTCTGTTTTCTTTTCCTTCTAACTCTGGGTGAGGAGTCATTGCCCACGTGGACAGACGTTTTACACAATCTTAATCATTTTTGTCTGATCTTGCCTAATCGGACCTTTAGGCACTGAAGTATACTGAAATGACAGCCTGAAGTAACAGAAGCGCCGGGTTCTAAATGGAAGGTTGTCGCCCTGTGGCTGTGTCCACTGGGACATAGGAACTAAGAATAAAGCCACCATTTCTTCAGGGCTTCCAATGCACACAAGTCACCAGGCCAGGCATTTTGCACATATGGTCTCTTTTGTCCAGCCTGTCTCCATTCAGCAGTGAGAACACAGAAGTTCAGATAATGTGCACCATTTGCCCAAGGTCACGTGTGAGTGATGGTGTCGGAACTGACCCCCGACTTCTGTAGCCCCTGCTCCTTTTTTGCGCCAAACTCTACGTCCGGGCTCAGTGTCCTCAGTTGAAAAGCCAAGATGACTTAGGTCAAGAGCAAATGAGTTCGTGTCTGTGAAAAGTCTTTGAAAAATCCTTTAAATGCCCTGCAGATACAAAGTAGTATTATTACTGTGAATGAGGACATTTGTATTCAGGACACCCATAAGAACCTTCCTTGCGATATGTAGAAGCCGACCATCTCCTGACACAGCCTCTCCTGTAATGAATCCAACGCCCTTATTCCCCCCCCCCCCCACGACCATCCTAAAAGGAAACGAAACATTGGCTCAACTGTGATATTTCCATCCGAAATCTCTGCAGGTTCCACAAATGAGCCTTCAGAACCCCAGAGCAGACGCTAAACCCCAATTAGAAGAAAATATTCCTCCCAAGAGAGACCAGATCCTTAGTCCAACATGACATAACTCACATTTGAGTGGTGCACACAGCTCTTTTAGAAGAGCGTAGAGGAAAACTGTGTGTGTCCCCTTCCCCAGGGGGTGACAACATTTTTTATTAGTTTTCTACATTTAACTATTTTTTTGTTTTAAATGCACTTTTATGTGTTCATGAAATAGTTTATTAAGAATACACATGAGAGGCACCTGGGTGGCTCAGTCAGTTAAGCATACAACTCTTGATCTTGGCTCAGGTTATGATCTCACAGTTCATGAGTTTGAGCCTCACTTTGGGCTCTGTGCTGACAGCGTGGAGCCTGCTTGGGATCTCTATCTCCCCTCTCTCTGCCTGCCTCTCTCTCTCTCTCTCTCTCTCTCTCTCTCTCTCTCTCTCTCAAAAATAAAATAAATAAACATTTAAAGAAAAAGAATACAGGGACGCCTGGGTGGCTCAGTCGGTTAAGCATCTGACTTTGGCTCAGGTCATGATCCCGCAGTTCATGGGTTCAAGCCCTGTGTAGGGCTCTGTGCTGACAGCTCAGAGCCTGGAACCTGTTTCAGATTCTGTGTCTCCCTCTCTCTCTGCCCCTTCCCTGCTTGTGCTCTGTCTCTGTCTCTCTCTCTCTCTCTCAAAAATAAACATTAAATTTTTTTTTTAAATACACATGAAATACAAAGAATAGTAAAGTGAACACTCTTACCTTCCATTCAACATGAAACAAGACACTGAGTCCCCCTTTGGTGTCCCCCACTCCTGCCAAATGAACCAGGACTGAATTTTCTTTATGTTGCCCTGCTGCTTTTCAAACAGCATTTCGCTGCATATTTATGAATCTCTAGCATATTGCTTATGTTTTAACTCAACATGACTGTTACCATATGCTGTTTATATTCCTGTTGCTTGAGTTTTGCGCCCAATATTGTTTGTGTTATCTGTGGATATTGATACATGGGCTCTCACTGAGTCTTTTTCGTTCTACATATATATCCCAACGCCCTTATCCAGTTTCCCGTCTGTGCATAGGCAGCCGATTTCTAGTAAGTGTTTAAATTCATTTTCAGCATGGCTGTGTACAGTTACACACACTTGTCAAAGTTTCTGTGGGTTTCTATTTGCATATATTTGATGTCTAGCAAGGCTAATGTCTCTCCTATGTGCATTTACTATTCATGTTAACCTCTTTCGTAAGACACCTACGTGCGCCTTTCCCCTGTTTTTCTTTTGGGCTCTTTGCCCTTTCTTATTGTTGTGTACAGTTCCTGTACATATTTTGAATTCTAAGTGTCCATTTTATTATTGCCAGTATTTTCCCTCATTTTATAGCTTGTCTTTCACCCTCGCTTTGATATTCTTTGGCAGGAAAAGATAGTAATTTCAACAAAATCAAATTTATTCACTTACGGCTTGCCTTTCTTATGTCTTTTATTTTTTTTTTTTAATTTTTTTTTCAACGTTTATTTATTTTTGGGACAGAGAGAGACAGAGCATGAACGGGGGAGGGGCAGAGAGAGAGGGAGACACAGAATCAGAAACAGGCTCCGGGCTCTGAGCCATCAGCCCAGAGCCCGGCGCGGGGCTCGAACTCACGGACCGCGAGATCGTGACCTGGCTGAAGCCGGACGCTTAACCGACTGCGCCACCCAGGCGCCCCTCTTATGTCTTTTAAAAGAAATTCTTCCCCATCCTTGAGGACCTGCAGATATTCTCCTACATTCTCTCCTGACACGTTCGTAATTTCGTCTTCACAACTACACCTTTAATCCACTTGAAGTTGATTTTGGGGTCGTGTGTGAAACATAGGTACGAATCATTTTTCCATAGGAATAACCAGTTTCCCCAGAACCATTTACTGAAAAACTCTTCCCTTCCTTACTGATCTTCAGGGATGCCTCTGCCATTTATCAGCTGTGTGTGTGTGTGTGTGTGTGTGTGTGTGTGTGTGTTTTCAGACCCTCTGTTGTGTTCCATCCGGCCTTCTATCAGTGTAGCTTTTTTTTAATTTTTTTTTCAACGTTTATTTATTTTTGGGACAGAGAGAGACAGAGCATGAACGGGGGAGGGGCAGAGAGAGAGGGAGACACAGAATCGGAAACAGGCTCCAGGCTCCGAGCCATCAGCCCAGAGCCTGACGCGGGGCTCAAACTCATGGACCGCGAGATCGTGACCTGGCTGAAGTCGGACGCTTAACCGACTGCGCCACCCAGGCGCCCCCAGTGTAGCTTTATAATAGGTACGATGATGCATCTATTGTACAACAGTTGTTAGTATGTCCGTTGTACTAGACAGGCATTGGTGTACCTAGTCCCCTGACCACGTTCTTGAGAAGTGTCTTGGCTATTTTTGGCACTTTGTGTGAAAGTGTGTGTGTGTCTGTACACGGAGTTTAAAATAAGTTTGTTCTGTTCTTTCAAAAACACTTTTGGAAGATTAGTTGGACAGCTGAGGGGGAATTTATGAACTCCAGCTACTGAATTTTCCAATACATGTTATAGTTGCCACTGTTTTTACTTTTTCAAAAAAAAATGTCTTTCACTAAAGTTTTAAGATTTTCTCCATAAATTACTTCTAAACATTTGGCTTCGATTTATCCCTATGTTTTGGATATTTTTTTGGAACTATCTTATGTCTCATTTTTTCAAATGTAAGTTTTCTTTTTTTTTAATGTTCGCATTATTTTTGAAAGAGAGAGTGCACACGAGGGGCAGAGAGAGAGTGGGGGGACAGAAGATGTGAAGCGGGCTCTGCACCAACAGCAGAGAGCCCAACGTGGGGCTTGAAACTCACGAACTGTGAGATCATGACCTGAGCTGAAGTCAGCCGCTCAGCCGACTGAGCCCCCCCAGGCGCCCCTCACATGTAACTTTTCTAATTTATATTTGCCGGTGAATAGAATCGCAATTCACTTCTTACGTTGATTCTGTGTGTATGGTTTCTTTATCTGTGGCTCATCTATCATTTATCTATGGTTGCTTTCAGACTGTGGATGTGAACGATTGTATCGTCTCCACATGACCACCAATTTACTTGTTCCTCTGTCTTTTTTTTGTTTTAAATATTCATTTATTTATTTTGGGAGAGAGAGAAGAGGCAGGGGGAGGCGGGGAGGGAGAAGGAGAGAGAAAATCCCAGACAGGCTCCATGCGGTCAGCCCAGAGCCTGACTTGGGGCTCGATCTCACCACAGACCATGAGATAATGACCTGAGCCGAAATCAAGAGCCAGATAGATGCTCAACCGACTGAACCACCCAGGTGCCCCTATTTGTTCCTTCCACCTGCCCTCTGCTTCTGTTTCCTGTCATGAGTACTGTGCTCTCTGGGACACCAGTGCTAGGTGGAGTAGAACCGTAATCATGGGGACTCAATCTGCATCTTACGTCTAGTGCTCTCAGGTTTTCCCTGTTTTTCGTGAAGTTGACGCAGGCTTATTTGGTGGGTGCCCTGAGTCAGTTTAAAGAAGGTCCTTTCTATTTCTAGATTGCTCTGAAGTTTTGTTTGTTCTTTTGTTGTTGTTTTTGCCCTTGATATTGTGGTTTGTGTTTTATTTTTCTTGACTGGAATGGATTTTGAAATCAGTGTGTTTTCTGCACATATTGAGATGATCATGTGGTTTTGTCCCTTTATCCATCAGTGGGTATGTTGTATTGATCCGTAGAAAAGCAATCTGACATTACTAGGATAAGCCCAATTGGTGATGATGGATTTTCTTGTAGACATATATATTTTGCTGCATTTTTAAAACTACTATTTTTTAGGGGCACCTGGGTGGCTCAGTCGGTTAAGAGTCCGACTTCGGCTCAGGTCATGATCTCGCAGTTTGTGAGTTCGAGCCCCGCGTCAGGCTCTATGCTGACTGCTCAGACAGAGCCTTCGGATTCTGTGTCTCCCTCTCTCTCTGCCCCTCCCCCACGTGTGCTCTGTCTGTCAATAATAAATAAACATTAAAAAAACTACTATTTTTTAGAATTTTTGCATCTGTATTTATCAATACAGTTGACATCCTAATGTGATAAATTACATTATTGAATTTGACGTAAATCACTTTGTTAAATAGGGGCACACACAAAACTAGGTATAAACTCATATAACTTAAAAGCCAAATATAATTTATTAATTGACACCAATAAATCCACACAACCAACCAATCACAAGCAATAATATTGGTTTTGGGGGCTGGTGTTGAAACCATGTGGCAGCTGACTATAACCTGACTATAGCCCTGACTCTCCCCGGGCAAGGCCTTCTATTTCTCATGCCTGTGTTATCATCTGAGGACTCAATTTCTCGTGATTTTTCTTTATTTGACCTACTGAGAAATTGTCTTTGGAACAACACAGCCTGAAATTATTGTCACATTGCCTGGCGGGAATGTATCATTTATTTACATAACCAAATTCACTTGGATTCTTTCCTCACTGGCCCACAACAGCCAAGTGGTTCCACTTGGCGGCAGTGTTCTCATAGACATACACTCAGGGACTAAATTCAATGATAGGACATAGATGGGCATCCAGGTGATCTAGAATGTTATATTCTAGATGTCATATTAATTTTATTACGATTTGCACCAAAACAACACATGAAACTTAAAAGTTCTTGGAAAGAGCATGTGTCCTCTGACTCCTCGGTTCATCCCACTCAGTTTGAGAAACACCCATCTAGAGTTTTCCTCCCAGGAGGGACCATCAGTGAGATTTGTTGAGGTGCCATTAGGAACATTAGCCTTCCGTTAGGAACAGCACAGATGCTAAGTCTGTAAATAGAACCACAGTGAACTGAAAGAAATGTTTTGGAAAAGTTGCTCCTGTCCTGGGGGAATCCACCCATGACACGGCTTGTAGACGTCACAGTTCCCCCTCTGACTCTCAGTGACTGTTTTCGTCATGGTGGGAAAGAAGGACAATGGTGTCTGTGGTGTCACGGTGACCTCACAACTCAGTCAAGCTCCGTGTGCCTGTATGGAGCTGTGGCAGCCCGTGGGCAGCAGCGAAGTGCCCCCCACCCCAAGCCAAGCCTGGTCCTCCCCCACCACAGGTGGACCGGAGCACAGCCTGACCCTCCTCCTGGGCTGCCCTGCTCACCCCCTACAGACAGTCCTGTGGGGATTGCCCCGAGGGGCTGACATCATCTTGGCTGTGTTCTCATACATGAAAAGGGAAAGAGTCCCGGACAGAAAACTCCTGGTTTCACTAGCTCTGATCTCTTCTCCTTCATGGTAAAGGCCATACGCCAGATTTGTTGAGCAGCATTGAGCACCTTCTGTATACCAGGCGAGCCACTGCCTGGGGGCCGCCTGCTGCCACAACCGTTTCCAGGGGCTCTACCCCCCTGCGTCGTTCACACTAAGCAGATTGGCAAAGCCAGTAAGACCCAGAATACTTCTCAGGTCTTTCTTTCAAAATCTAATAAACTGTGAGGCAGAAATGATTGCTTCCTTAGGATCCCCTGTGACAAGCACCTTGAAAGTGTTGGGTGCAAGTCTGACACTTTCCTAAGACTGTTTCTGCCCCCGCTACCCAGACAGAGCCCCCTGATGTGATGGCGCATTCAGTGGATGGTCTGGCACGTGACTGTGGGGGCTGCGCGAGGGTGTCAGGGAAGACAGCACATAGCAAGCAAATTGGTCCATTTTCATATGTCTTCAGACTTTGCCTTACAGTCGGGAGGCGGGGGGCGGTCTTTGACAGCGTTAGTACCTGCTAATCTCCCTTTTTAACAAAGAGAGTGCAAGCCTCAGGTCCAGAACGTTAAGTAACCCTGGACAGAACTTGTAGTAATTTTTGCTTTTTTGCTGTTTATTTTATGCCCGTCACGTCTTCACTACTAACCATATTGGCATTCCGTGGAACCAGTGATACAGAATTTCCCTTAAAAATGAAACTTGTTTGGGCGCTTGGGTGGCTCAGCCAGTTGAGTGTCCAACTCTTGATTTCAGCTCAGGTCATGATCTCGCAGTTTGTGAGTACAAGCCCCACGTTGGGCTCCACGCTGACAGCTCGGAGCGTGCTTGGGATTCTCTCTCTCCCTCTCTCTCTGCCCCTCACCCACTTGCTCTCTACCTCTCTCTCAAAAATAAATAAATAAACATTTTTTTAAAAAGTGAAACTTGTTTACGGAAAGAGGGAATCGATTGGAAAAAATAAATTATAGAACCAGTGATACCCCCAAATGGCAAAAACTCATCAAGGTGCTTGGTGGTTATCCAGCTTCTGGGAAGCATCCCCGCAGCAGAAAGACCCAGGGTCACCAGCCTGAGCCGGACCAAAACCCAGCCCCGCTGCTTACGGAGCTGAATGATGTCTGTGACCTCTCTGAGCCTTGGTTTCTGCATCTGTAAACAGGGTAGAAAGACCTTGAAAGAGTGCTATAAAGGTCACTAAAATAATTCATGGGCAACCCCAGTCGATGTAGTAAATGTTTGTTCCCTTCCTTGACCACTGATGTGGAAGGAAAAATCCAATAGAATCTTGAATCTGGGCCAAAGATATAATAAGTTTTGCTCAAACGGTGAGAAAATTACAAAATGAAAAAAACATAGACTTTGGAGCCAGACGACCCCATTAGCTTTTTTTGACCTTGAACCTTCTGAGTCAATATCCTCATCCATAAGATGAGGGTGATTAAGATACCTATTTTGCATAATCATTGGGAGAATCTGAGGAAATGCATGTAATTAAATCACACCGCGGTGACCCCCTCAGTACACAGTAGGCACTCAGTAAACATGGCTACGTGTTCGAGTCCGTGCGTGTTCAGGAGTCACCATGGCATCCCCCCGTTGTGTGTGAGCACCCCTTCCTTTTAGGTCTCCTCCTCGTGTGTGTAAAACTCCACCTGCTGTTTAGGAGGAAACCATCTCATAAATGTTTGGGGTCAAGAGGCACCAAGATGTATAGGGGTCATTCTCCAGGGCTTTGAGGACTTGGGTTTCCCTGTCATCACTTATGATTTCAGGGGTAGCAGGCGAGTCTCACGTCATTAATTAAAGGTTCAGGGTGTTGGAAGCACATGTGCTCACTGTCCTTTTCTCCTCGCCATACTTTTATTTGGGGACTGTTGTTTACATTCTTTCTTTTCTTTTTTTTTTTTTTAACGTTTATTTATTATTGAGAGACAGAGAGACAGCACAGGCAGGGGTGGGACAGAGAGAGAGGGAGACACAGAATCTGAAGCAGGCTCCAGGCTCTGAGCTATCAGCACAGAGCCCGACGCAGGGCTCGAACTCCTGAACCATGAGATCATGACCTGAGCCGAAGTCAGACGCTTAACCGACTGAACCACCCAGGTGCCCCAGCTACTCTGTATTTTTCTACTGACAAGTACATTCTACCCCTCAGGAGGGCTTTAAGGATTGAAGGGGGGGTCACTTGGCTCCTTGCAAAGGAGGTTTTAGAAGGTAATAGCCTCCAGGGCTTTTTTAATGCATATTTATTTTGGGGGGAGAGAGAGAGAGTGAAAGAAAGAACAAGTGGGGTGGGGCCGACAGAGACTCTGAAGCAGGTTCCACACTATCAGGGCAAAGCCCGATGTGGGTCTCAAACCCGCGAACTGCAAAATCATGACCCAAGCCAAAGTCGGATGCTCAACCAACTGAGCCACCCAGGCGCCCTAGCCTCCAGGTTTAATGTGCGTCATGGTGAAGCCATTATATCGCCGGAAGCGCTGCGCTGGCTCTCAGGAAGGTGGCGGGAGGGCTGGCATGTCGTGAAGCAGGACCTCCGCTGACGTGGTTCTGTGAAGCCTCCCCCAAGCCCCACCTGCAGAACACCGAGCGATATCATGCAGCTGGGATGTCTCCTGATATGATAAGGAGTTTGAAATTGTGCTTTCTTAATTAACATTTTCATTTTGCTAAAATTTTGGAGTGCACTGATTTTTCAGAAGTGCTAATTACCAAGCTCACAGCAGAAGGTCGACTGCATATTAAAATATTTCATCACACGCTCCCTGCTGAGCTCAAAGATGTCCTCATTCAGCCGAGCCAGCCAGCCTCCCGGGCTGTGGGAGACATGTGCGACTGACTTGGGGGGCCCCTTCTGAACCAGGCACAGCACTGGGGTCCAGTAGGCAAGGTTCCCACCACGTCTGCCCTCAAGAGAAGTCTGTCCATAGGTGTGAGAACCCAATGTGTGGCATCAGATAACGAGAGCCTCTCCTGGCCACCCCTCCTCCCCAGCTCCAGGCATAGAGCTCCCTGTCACTTGTCACAGTCATGTGGCTCCTATGAATCTAGAAGGCCCTGGAAGGTTCTGACTTATGAGCAAAAACGAGACTCTCCTGAAACACTCTGTCCGGTGACACTGGAATAGTTATATGTGTACGTCCGTGTGATGGCTTGTGTGCAGATGTGTGTATACACATAAGACAGGGAAATCTGAGGCACCTGGGTGGCTCCATCAGCCATAAAAAGCTACAATTTTAAGTAGCTTTAGAACCCACCCTTTTTGCTTATTACAATGCAATTAGCCTTTTGTGCAATCGAATGCCTGTACACATAATTTTTAATAGTCATATAATATTTCATTGAATGGATTTATAGAAACTTAAGTAACCAATCTCTTGTTGGGCATCTAGAGTCTTTATAATATTCCATATTAGAATTGATGGCATAGAATACCTTTGGGCCTGAACTGTTCCTGATGTGGAATCACTGAGTCAGAAAATATGAACCCTTTACCGAGGGCCTCCACACAGAATTACAAATTGTTTTCTGTGTGGTGCTCACTCCTTCTTACTGTATGTTCACCGGCAACATCAGGTCTTATCATTTAAAAAAAAATATTGGTGATTCTATGATTTCAAAAAAATCTTTGCTAATGTAATCCAATCGCATAGCTATTTAAGTCTGCGTATATTTAATTATATCCATGGTTGATTGAATTTGCATGTATTTCATAGTAAACTGATTGTTTTCCATAAATGAATACTCATGCTGTCTTTTCTTGTGAATTACCTGGTCCTGGTCCATTTATCTTTCATTGCCTATTACTGTGTAAATACTAGAAGACGAGATATCTGGGGTGGAGGGTGTAGGCAGCAGGACAGTGTTTGTGTGAGTCCTTCCCCCCCCCCCCCACCTCCTGTCCCCACCCCGGTCTTGTGAGAAGTGCCAGGCTGAGCCAGACTCTCTCTCACTCCCCTGCCCGCCCTCTGGGGAGGTGCTAATGAGCAGTATGCAGCTCTGGAGGAGGAAATAGAAGCTTCAAAGACCTTGAATAATCCACAGACTAGATAATGAGCCCCTTGATGCTGAAGAGAAGATTGGCTGTTTTTCACATCACCTTGGAGAAGAGTAAGTTCCGAGCAGCGTCATCCAGAAACATCAGAGGGAATGTGTCTGGATGGGATGAGCTGGCGTGTCCAGGAAGGGTGTCTGTGGCTTCGACATACCCTCACATCCAGCACACTATAGTTCACACCCCTGGTATGGCTCAGGTGTTCCAACCAGAGAACTCTGGGTAAGGTTTCCCTGGAAGCTGATTCTCCTTGCTGGCCTCCAGGGGTCATTTGTATTTGGACTGCATACAGAAAAGGCCCAGAAAGGGGAAAGGGGCACCTGGGTGGCTCCGTCTGCCCTTTGTCATGTCATGATCTCATGGTTTGTGGGTTCAAGCCCCGCGTCGGGCTCTGTGCTGACAGCTCAGAGCCAGGAGCCTGCTTCGGATTCTGGGTCTCCCTCTCTCTCTGCCCCTCCCCCACCGTGCGTGCGCTCACTCTCTTTCTGTCTCTCGTGTCTGGACGAGGAGAGGCCGTAGATCATGGGCTGTGAGAGTTGCGTTGCCCAAGCCCTGGCTTTCCAACCAACAAGATGCACCATGTTGAGCAGATGTGACCTTTCTGAGTCCTGCTTTCCTTATCCCTGAAAAGGAAAAAATAATCCAGAATAATGCCTGTCTCAGAGGACTTAGTAAATTAATATTTGAAAGTGCTTAGGACAATGTTTGACTAACAAATCGTATATGAGTATGAAATAAAAATAAATATATACAGAGCATCTGCCAATGCTTGGCACCCTAGTGAGCCCTCGACAAATAGTAGTTATTACTTTTAGAATCATTGGTATGATTCTACTAATCAACAAATATTTAGCACCAACTATCTGCAAGGTTCTGATGTGGGCATGAAAAAAAAAAACACAGATCAGGTCTCCATGTTCTTAGAGATTATAGTTAGTGGGGATTCAGCATAAAAGGAGAGTTTCGTCCTGGGGAGGGAGGGGTGGGCGCAAGGCAGAGGAGACATACATGAAGCAGAGTAGACACTTCAGGGCATTCGGACTCAAGCTAAGCTGAGAGTTCTGGAGGCTGAACAGAGCCAGGGAGGGATGCCTCAGGAGTTGGTTGTGCTTGGGCTGAAGCAGGTTGATTCAAAAGTGGTCTCGGGGCGCCTGGGTGGCTCAGTCGGTTAAGCATCCGACTTCGGCTCAGGTCATGATCTCGCGGTCCGTGAGTTCGAGCCCCATGTTGGGCTCTGTGCTGACAGCTCAGAGCCTGGAGCCTGTTTCAGATTCTGTGTCTCCCTCTCTCTCTGACCCTCCCCCATTCATGCTCTGTCTCTCTCTGTCTCAAAAATAAATAAATGTTAAAAAAAATATTTTTTTAAAAAAGTGGTCTTTCACGGCCACGTCAGTGCTTTACCCACCAGACCGTCCACCCTCCTAGCATCCCTTCTGTTGATTTACCCTTATCTCTGTGACTGCCAGCCTCCGAGGTTTATGGATGTCTGGATTGCATCAGATGCCGCCTTCAGTGAGCCAGAAAAAATAAAAGCCTCATAGCTATTCCTTGGAAACTGTAGGGATGAGACCTCATCCAGAATCCAGAATGCTGAGAGTTGGTGCAGCACACGAGGCATTAGTTGTCTGACGTACTTTTGTATATATCTTCCTAAGCATGGGCGAGAATGTGCCTGGACCGGACATGAGCTCCTGGAGGACAAAGATCTGTCATTGTCCACAGTGCCTACACAGGAAGGGCTTAGCAGAGGAGGGAGAGAGGCAGACCGTGCCAACAGAGTACCTGTAGCAAAAGAAGTGTATATATTCCTAGGATTTTTCAGTTATAAGGAACAGAATTCCAAGTTAAACTGGAGTAAACAAAGAAGAAAGTCTCTTACATGCCAAGGATAGGCAGAGGCAGGATTGGCATCAGGCATAGCTGTATCCAGGTGCTGGAGCAAATCCTCGGGTGTGCACCTGTCTCTCCCTCTACCTGTCTTGCTTTCCTGCTTTCCCTTTTTCTCCTGCATCTCTCCTCCTGCCTGTTTCCCTTTGGGTGTTTATTTCACTGTCTCCTACCATAAATAGATACTGTCTGCGGGGTCAGGAATACAAATAACCCCTAGGACTTCCAGGTCTATATCCCTCTACACCAGGACCCAGAGGCAAGAAGCCACGAGGCTCAAAACTGCATCAGGAAAGTGCTGGTCACTGTGTGGGACACGCACCCACCTCTGAGCATCACTGTGGCTGGGGGGAGAGTCCTTGGAATACAGACAGCCCCAGAGTCACGGGAATAGGGAGGAACTGCTTCAGTCTAGGCCAATGGAAAGTGGAGATCGCCACCAAGTGGTTAGCCAAGACATCCAGATGTAAAACAGAAGCGAGTATTCTCTTAAGGCTGAGGCAGTAAATACAGTTGTCCTTTTGTTGAGAGATCAGCATTTGCCACAGAGCAGCTACAACCATTCTGGAGATCACAGCGCACCTGAGAGCATTCTCATCTGGAGCACAGGGGGCCGTCTCCGTTGGAGAAGGGTCAGAGGCCCTCTCTCCAGCAGTTTGTCACATGCCCTAGAAGCCTGTTAGAGGTCCTTTGTGTGGCTTTTAAGTGGCCCTCCCATGCGGAACCCTTTGAAGAAAGACAGCTTGATGAGCAGTTGGCACTGATACCTCTGATGGGTGACGTCCTGACATTTCCCGCTGGCCAGCGAGGCGAGGTGTTAAGGGACCCCCTCCCTGACCGGGACCGGGGACTGGGAATGCCCTGGCTGGCGTGTCCCTGTCCAGGGGCTCCCGCGGACCACACAGGGTCAAGGCATAGGCTGTGGTGCCATGAAAGATGGAAGGGGAAAGAAGAAGCAGGGTCCCACAATGGCTCAAGGTCGTTCAGGGTCGACGAGCTGTTTTCGTGGTAAGTGTAAGTGCAACTCACATCACCTGCAGCCTGAGACAAGCCTCTCTGAAGACCGTTGGTGAGTGTGCGCATCCACGTGGACTGTCCATTTCCCGCATCTAAGGTGGGATCGTGGTTTCCCACCCGACCTGCCGCAGGGGTCCCCAGTGGGTGCCACCATGCGTCCACTCACATGTGTCCTTCACCCTGCCTCTCCCATCGTCTGTGTCCAGGCACCATCACACCTGGGGATTTGCCTGCAGCGCGACGGTTCCACGGCCAACACCCAGCCCAAGCCGCCGTTGTCCCCCGGCTGGACTACCCCACTGGGGCCCTTGTCCACTCGCCGCCCCTGCTCCTACACGGCAGTGGGTGGTCATGGGAGGCACGTTGCCCGTCTTCTCCCTCACGCAGGGCAGCCGACAACCACGGTGACCACGGAGCCCTCCAGGTACCCTGTTCTTAGAGGAAAGCACGTGGGCATTAACGTGGACGGCAGGACCTGCATTAGCTCTCCCTGCCCCTTCCCTGCATCCTCCATACTGTCTGCCTTGACCGGCCACCCCAGCCTCCCGCTAGGGGGCATCACCAGACGTCCCCACATGCCTCTGTCTCCCACAAGGCTCTGCACCTCCTCCACCTGGCCAGCCTCCGCTCGCCCTTCCTTTCCCCACGCCAGTCTTCCTCTGAGGAGCCCACTGCCCAGGCCATGTTTGGTGCTTTGCCCTTTCCCAGCCTCGGGAATTTCAGGAAGCCCAGCCAGGCCACCCTGGGCGGCCCTGGAGCCTCAGAGACTCACGGCCACTGCTCTGTGTTCCTGGACCCGCTGGGACCATCGCATCCGTTTGGTCAGCTGTGAAACTCTTTAGTTCCCGTGTGGAGGTCAGTAGCGTCACGGTGGACCCTGAATGAGGTCTGTCAAATGCACAGGAGCATCGTTTGATTTTGAGACCTCTCCCTCAGCTCTGAAAAAAACAACACGTCAGAACTCTCCAGGTTAAATGTGTCTTCTGCAGGTGATAAGACACTGAGGGATTTTTCTGGGTGGGTGACTTTGAAAAGGAAGCTTCTCCTTGATGTTTGAAGGCTGCTTGACGGGAGGGTCGTTACGGTGGGGTTTCTGATGTTTCGTCTTGATTTGGGTTGACATTTTGAAAGGATGAAAAATGTGAGTACTTTCCAGTAAGAAGGGTAGCCTAGATGATCTACAAGACTTTTTCTTTCCTGGCACTGAACTCTGCCCTGTGGCATTAAATCCTGTATTAATTTGCTCGAGTGGACGTGGGATGTAATGTGTGGCCCTGATTTTTGCGGGACGATGTGTAAGAACCTGCAGAGACCCTGTTATCAGAGCGGTGTCGTCCGTAGGAAGGATCAGCTGGGCTGATGATGCATGTTCTACTGATAATACATTACCTTTAAACGTGCTTCATGACCTTCAAGGTTTTCTCCCCTAAATTATCTCCTGCAGGTGCGGCCGGTGGGGTTATCTGGGTTTTGCGGGTGGGGAAATCCAAAGGCAGAGCAGTTAAGTGATTCTCGCCATGTCCCACAGCTGCCTGGGCCAGAACCAGGTGCTCTGAATTTCAGGCTGATGAATTAACTGGGAAATACGAAGCGGTCACACAAGTAAACAGTTGTGTTCACCGCACAGATCAGCTGTGGTCCTGTATCGCACGTGTTTAGCGCCCAGCCTGGCGCATCGGAGATGCTTGAGTGGGTGTTTGTCAAGTGATGGAGACACCCCTGAATTGAATAAGAATCACCTAGAATCTTTTTTAAAATGTTTATTTGTTTAAATTCAGGTTAGCTAACATACAGTGTAGTCTTGGTTGCAGGAGTAGAACCAAGGTCACCCCTTACGTGCGACCCCCAGCGCTCATCCCAACACGTGCCCTCCTCAATGCCCATCACCCACCTAGCCCATCCCTCCCCCTCCTCCCTCCAGCAACCCTCAGTCTGTTCTCTGTATTTAAGAGTCTCTTATGGGTTGCCTCCCTCTCTGTTTTTATCTTATTTTATTTTTCCTTCTCTTCTCCCGTGTTCATCTGTTTTTGTTTCTTAAATTCCACATATGAGTGAAAGCATACGGTATTTGTCTTTCTCTGCCTGACTTATTTCGCTTAGCATAATACATTCTAGTTCCATCTGCATTATTGCAAATGGCAAGATTTCATTCTTCTCGATCTCTGAGTAGTATTCCATTGTATATGTATATACCACATCTTCTTTACCCATTCACCAGTCGATGGACATTTGGGCTCTTTCCATACTTTGGCTATTGTCGATAGAGCTGCTATAATCATTGGGGTGCAGGTGCCCCTTTGAATCAGCATTTTTATATCCTTTGGATAAATACCTAGTGGTGCAATTGCTGGGTTGTAGGGTAATTCTATTTTTAATTTTTTGAGGAACCTCCACACTGTCTTCCAGAGTGGCTGCACCAGCTTGCAATCCCTCCAGCAGCGCAGAAGGGTTGAATTACCAAGAATCTTAAAGCCTCCCATTGACCAACAGCCTTGGCATCCCTCCACCCATCCACTCTCCAGAGGGGGTTATAAACTAGGAGACTGGAGGGTCACTTCCTTGCCCAGTTGAGCAGAAAAATGGCCAAAATACAAGTGACAGGAGCAAACCAGAGCAAGTAAAGAATTCATTTAGTCTACAGACTGACTGGTCAGCTCCTGACCTTGAGAAGGGCTCCGCAGCCTGGGGTCATTGACAGGGGGGTGGGGGGGGAAGGCGCATCAGCACCTGTGAGTGTGTTTGTTGTTATCCTGGTTCAGAGGCAGCTGCTTCCTGCTGTCATCAGTTTCCAGTGCATATGGTTTGAACGGGCCAATTATACTTTATTTCCAAGTCTTTCTCACATAATCTACACACAAAAAAGTCTCCTTTGATGAGCTTTGCCGACTGCTTTTTGTAAATGTTCTCTCAGTCTCTGTTCCCATCCAGAGAGCGCCCTGCATACTTAGCAATGTTGGGGATCATTGTTGTTCAGTCTCTGACAATTTGATAAACAAAATAGTCCCTCTGCAATAAGATTTCTATTTGTTATGAGCGAGTACAGACGCTTCTGTATTTTCCAGTACTTTGTGTGGTTCTGTGATGCATCCATTCATGTCCTTTACCTGTTTTTTTTAATTGCACAGTGAGTGTGAGTCATGATTTCCACTCATAGGAATTTATTCTAGGGAGATAGTGGAGATATAAGCAAAGGTTTTACCACAAAGATGCAGCGGTAGCATTTTTATTGTAATAAAAACAGAATTGTGCCAGACAACAGGACCATAAAGGCATTGCCCCTAGTGAATCTCCAGAAGGCACATGTCAGGGATACTTTGTGACACAAAAGCATTATTGATATCTTAACTGCACATGCTGTATGACCTTAGTTTTATTAAAAACTAGATTTCGTGCATGCGCACACACATCTAGGAGGGAATCAAATACAACAAAGCTTCTGTTAATAGTCATATTTTGTGTATGCACGTGGGTTGTAGGATTGTGACATTTTTCTTTTTTTCTGTATATGCTGTGATAATGGTGAACGCGTGTGGTCTGAGGTTGTGGGTTTGCTGCCCTCATAGACAAATGGCTTGATCTAGGCCAGCCAGTTTGCTCTTCAAAGAAACCCAGCACTGTTTTACTGTGCCCTCCTTTAGTGCTGGCACATAGCCTTTCTTGTAATTACTCCGTAGTAACTTCACTCCAGGAAAGACTTGCAATGCCCACCATCCTGGGAAGACGGGATGCCCAAGGAGCCTTAGGGCCGCTCTGAGACCCCTGTGGGGGTCTTGTATCAATGGAGCAAATATGCTGACTTGGAAGTCCACAAATGGCCGTGGTAGTCATCCACTTGACCCTCAGGAGTACGGACAGGAACTGTTGGCCAGCGGGTGGTAGGAGGGGTGCCTCTCCTGCAGGGTCGCGTGCGGCAGTGCCCCCACAGCCGTAAGCAGCCACTACCTCCCCCGTTCTCCCTGCCAGATGACAGCTCGGTAGACAGGAGCCCATAGGCGGGTGTGGCATCTGCCCTGCCCAATGCCCCTCTGGAGCCACGCACCCGGGAAGTCACGGCTACGGCTTCCACTCAGTATATACAGTTCTCCTCGCCCAGATGCAACGTATCATAAACGTTTAGAGTCCCTGTCTACCCATACCAGCTGTCCAGGGAAATAGAAACAGAGTTAGCAGAAAATCAAGCTCTATGTGGACCAGACCACCATTAAGTTCTAAATGCAGAACAGTTTTTTTTAATCCACGAGTTGGTGATTCTAACTTGCTGTTATGGGACCTGTTGATGAAGCCATTCAAGGGACCAGAGGTTACTTTTGCGGTACACCTCAAAATTAAAGCCCTATAGAAACATGCATGTGGCCAGTGGCAGCCTCCCAGGGATGTACTGGCCTCTCCGGTCGGCATTTTGCTTATTTACTAGAGTCTCCTAAAAGATATGTTGGCCGGGCTGCAAGATTTAGAGACAGAATTTCCATGTTCTGGTGACGTGTTCTATTTGTGTGTAGTTCCAGTAATGTGAGTTAACTGTGTGCAGTATGTCCTGTGGGGTTAGAGTGGCCTGCAGTGAAGATTACCTAGTTTGCTTTAGAAATACATGACATCCTTATGATCACTGCTGAACCAGTGGTAGGTGGTGGTAACTCCATGCCCCATCCAAACAGGTCTGTGTTTCACCCTAGGAATTAAATTTCCTAGGGTGAGTTTTTTAGCAGTTTTAGCAGTTTTAGCAGTTGAGATTTTTCAACTGCTAAATGGAGAGTCCATGTTCCCCTTGATAGTAACATGCTGGCCTCACTGTGAACATTGAGCATTGTTGAACAACGTAGAAGATAGAGGAAATCATAGAGACCCTCGCATTTATGGTGAAGGACATGAGGCTCAGCAGGTGGCCCGTGTGAAGCTGGCCAGATGGCAGTCTCAGCTAGAATTTAGATTTCTGCTTCAAGCCCCATGTTCCCTCCTCTTCTTCATTCTGCCCTGACCTGTGTTGCTATCTTTTTGCCAAGCACTGAGCTGTTCGATATGCTTCCCTATTGGCCTTGATTTTCCAGAACTAAGAGCTAAGTTGCACCCAATTACAGTAATTATCTCATCCTTGGTTCCTGAGATAATTAGCTCCCTCTTTAGCCATGGATGTCACTTTGAGCTTTATTGTAACCACCCCTCGAACGTGTGGAGATGTGTTTTATTGTCCTCTACTGCGAATCCGGTTTAGAAATACTGAGGGTATCAATTAGCACTTAATACACACACTCACACAGACAAATGTTGATTTCTACCGAGTCAGCTGAAGTTTTATTATGTTTTCAGATTCCAAAACAAGTCAAAGGTTCAATTAGTCTAAACCCAGCTAACTCATACACTAAATATTGGTTTTTCTCTGTACTACTTACGTGGAAAAGGGTTGTACCAACAGCATCAGGGAAAACAACTCTGAGGACAGGTATAGGTTCAACCCAATCCATTTGTCTACAACTACAGCAACAGTTCTAGGCAATGAGAATACATATTTATGCCAATGAGCTTAGGCAACTCAAGGTCCCTACTCAACACCAATTCCATGCTGTATGTACCTCATTCTATCTAATATATCCCCAAAGTAGGAAAATATGGAAATACTTCTCTAAACATTGAAATCAGAAAGATCTTTAATTAGAGAATTCATCCTGAAAACTTGTTTAACTGAAAGTTCACATTCCTCCAGAGATTTCCAATTAATTGAACTCGTAAAGAATTTATTGTTACCATAGGATGCCTAGGTGGCTCAATCTGTTAAGTGTCCAACTCTTGATCTCAGCTCAGGTCACAATATCACAGTTCGTGAGATTGAGCCCCATGTTGGGCTCTGCGTTGACAGCATGGAGCCTGATTGGGATTCTCTCTCTTTTCCTCTCTGTGCCCCTCCCCGCCCCCACACTCACTCTCTTTCTCAAAAATAAATAAATAAACTTTAAAAATTACTGTACCCATGAGTATATAAACCATAATAAGTCAAAAGTGCTTATTAAAAACTCAGATTAGGGGCACCAGGGTGGCTCAGTCGGTCAAGCATCCAACTTTGTCTCAGGTCATGATATCATGGTCTGTGGGTTTGAGCCCTGCGTCAGGCTCTGTGCTGACAGCTCAGAGCCTGGAGCCTGCTTTGGATTCTGTGTCTCCCTCTCTGTCTGCCACTTCCCCACTCATTCTCTCTCTCTCTCTCTCTCTCTCTCTCTCTCTCTCTCTCTTTCTCTCAAAAATAAATATTAAAAAACTTTTTAAGTCACACTAATAAAAATATGTGTTTTATAAAAGAATAGTGAAATATACTTTATATTTTCAGTCTGTTTGGTTTGTATTTCATGAAATCTCTATTTAAAATCAGAATGTGTTTGGGGGCAAGGGATGTGCTAAAATCGCTGTATGTATGGCTCGCACCTTCTACTGCAAGGATAGCAGAAGAACCAAAATGCCCAGAAACGAGGGAAGGAATTGGTCTCCGTGAATCAAGATGAAGCAAAAGCAAATCCATAGAAGAAATACTTTTGCCAACTAGTTGTTTGAAAACAAATCCATGTACTTGTGGAGTAGGGCTGGACGCACGGTCCTGTTACGGATGCTGAGGGAGAAGAAGGGTTGGGGACGTGCATCCCTGCCCTACTGGACTCTCACGGGGACTGTGGAGAAGGACCCGCGGATGCTGAAGGGGAGACAGCTCTGTGTGGCAGCAGAGGCGAAATGGACCAGAAAGTGCCAGCAAAGTCCTGAGGACGGGGTGAGCCCAGGAACGTAGGGGAGAAGCCTCTGCTGCGCCTGGGGATAGAGGGGGATCTGGCCGGGCTGGGAGGGGGTCCTGGCAGGTGCTGTGGGCCTTACCCAGCAGGAATGAGTGGGGCTGATTTGGGAACAGCAGAGAGGGGGGCCTGGCAAGAGGAGGTTTGGATGGGAAGAGATGCTGGATGCTTCATCCTGCCGGCGCGGGGGAGGGAGGAACAGTAGAACGGCACCATATGGAAAGAAGGATCTGGTCCGCTGATGTGTGTTAAAGCCGGTGTTAATATGGTTTTCCAACGAGGAGGAAGAGCCCCAGTACGCCTGCTCGGCCTTCTCTTTGGAGCACTCGCCCCCGTGATGTGGATGGAGTGTGGTGTTGATGTGAATTATGAGACCGTTTGGGACCCGACGGCCCCTCCCGATGGCGCCCTGCAACCTGTGAGATAGGGGGACCCCAGCATGGGTATTCCCATCACATGAAAGCTCGGAGGCCTCTCTGCCATCTACCTCCTCCATAAACAGGGACGTGCCCCAGGCTGCCGCCCTCGCCCTCTGCCACGGAGTTCGGGCCTCTTCTGTTAAAGGCCTTCTGTCTGCGTTTCCGCTCCATCCAGAAAATCCCCTGGCACCTTCTCCTCTTTTTCTTCTTCTTCTTTTTTAACATCTCTGGACTTTTTAGCTTCCTTGCCTTTGATCTTGAACTATTCCACAAATTCTGCTTTCCAAAAGTTTCCTTTTTTGGTTGTGAATTAGGGAGTGACGGCCTCCTCCCACCCCGGGCTAGATCTCGTCTGTTGGGCGTCGTCTGGACCGCTCCCCACCCTCTCTAGAAGCACGGTGATGCGCTTGGAATCTGGGGCTCCCAGGTGAGCTGTGTGGGCCAGGATGCCAGCAAAACTTCCACCCTGCAAGTTCTTGTGAAATTAATTTAAATTTATTTCATCAAAAAAGATAATCGTGTCTGATCACACACAGAGTAACGTGGCCCCCAGAGTGGAGGGGAGGGCAGCAGGGGTGCTGAGGAGACAGCACTCAGGCCTAGTTCTGTCAACTGGAGTCTTGTCAGCTGAGAAGACTGATGAACCAAGAGGAGAAACATGGGGTACGAAGGGTGTGTAGCCCGCTGTCCCCGTCTGCTCAGGTCATGTGCACAAGGAGGGAAAACTTGACCTAAGTCTTTCCGCTGCAGCACCTGCCATTGAGGGAGGCTCTCACCAGCTTGCGCCCCGAGACGCGCACTGACGGCCCTTTCTTCACGGCCTCTGCTGCTGAGGTCAGCGAGTCTTTAGGAGGGACAGCCAGGGCCGCGTCCCTCTAGGGGCACCTCCCCTGTGTCCCCAGGGCCCGTGGCCGCTCCTCTGTCAGCATCTCCACCAGCTGCTGTGGCCGAGTCTGGGCAGGAGCAGGAAACGAACTCTCCTCAAGTCTCTGCGGATTGGTCACTTCTGAAAAGAGCTTCCTCTCGCACCGGCATCCACCAGAAGCGCTGCTGCTGGCCCATGGGATGTGACCGTCCTGCCCCACTTCTAACCTCCCTCATCCTCTCTGCCTGACCTTCATGCTCCCTCTTTAAAACCCTCTCCACATGCAGCCACGTGTGTGTCGGTGAGCAGAGGCAGGACAGTGAGGACGGCGACGCAAGGGCTTCTGGGAGGACGGAGCCCAGAAGAGCCTCCCAGGGTGACCGGGACTTGGGCAGACAGCAGAGGAAACAGCTCCAGGTGAGGACAGAGAAGGTATTGAGGAGGGCATCAGGATCACCAGTGTGCAGGACGTGGGGACTGTCTTCTGTCCCACCAGAGAACCCTGTGTCCCTGGCGGCCACTTGTGGTGCTTGGAAACCACCACGTAAGGACCACAGAACACGCTTTGTCACCGTCCTGTGCTTTGTGTACATCTCATTACTTTGGGGGATATTTTCTAAAATTTTGTTTAACGTTTATTCACTTTTTGAGAGACAGAGACAGAGTGTGAGCAGAGCAGAGGGCAGAGAGAGAGGGAGACACAGGATCCAAAGCAGGCTCCAGGCTCCGAGCTGTCAGCACAGAGCCTGACGTGGGGCTTGAACTCACAGACTGTGAGATCATGACCTGAGCTGAAGTCGGACGCTTAACCGACTGAGCCACCCAGGCGCGCCACTTTGGAGGATATTTTCTAACACTTTCTGGAAGAAAGACTCAAGGGCAAAGTTCCGTGCCTGGGATTGCAGGGCTGCGGTGGTGAGGGCGGGCTTTGCTGGCTCAGCAGCCTTTTCACGGACTAAACTCGAGCCTTTTCACTGGTCCTGGAGCAGCTGTGGGGTACAGAATGTGCACAGACCCGGCCGCCAACCAGGTGTCCACAGCGGGGAAGGCTATAGAGGTGGGCGGCCCCTTCACTGGAACTGATTCTAGAGCCTTGGCTGATAGGATTTAGGAGCCAGCAGGGCCTTGAGTCTGGCGTGGCCCAGTGGGTCATGCAGCACTAGACCCAGGCTCCCCTGAATAAACCCAGGTAAGGGAACACCCTGTGATGGCTTCTGTATCTGCTGGCAAAATCCTGGTGACAGTGACACTGTGACCTGTATGCCATCCAGTCATGTTCTTCTGCCTGAAGAAGTGGCCGGAGGGAGAGTGAGGAGACGCTGTGGCTCAGACAGGTATCCGTGGTCTCTGGTTCATTTCTGGTTAGAAATCACACCTTTTGTTTATTTAACAAGTCGCTATAAAGAGGCAGTGTGCTGTAGCTGCTGAGAGCACAGACCTGCTTGGGTTCCAATCCCGACTCCTCCTCGGATTCCCTGGTGACCTTGGGCGTGGCGTTTCGCGACCCCCACACCACCTGGTTTGAACCCCTGCTGACCCCTGGCCAACAAGACATTGGTCAAGTTACTTACCCTCCCCGTGCTTGTGTTTGCATCCTCAAAACAAGGCCCATGCCTGTCTATAGCATTATTTTTTCAACTGAATTAATGTTTATAAAGCATTTGAAAATGCATGGCCAACATATGCAAAAAACAATTCAAAATGGATCATAGACCCGAAACTAAGAGCAAAAACTATAAAACCTTAGAAGAAAACATGGGGTCAATGCTCATGACCTTGGTTTTGGCAAAGGATTCTTAGGTGGAGCACAAACAGCACAAGCTATGAGAGAAAAAAAAATAGGTAAATTGGACTTGATCAAAATTAAAAGCATTTATCCTTGAGGGTCTAGCTCAGATGTCACCTCCCCCGTGAAGCCTCTCCTAATCCCCCCAGACAGAATGGGTTTTTATAATGACGGTGGTCATCATCGCACAACAACATGATACAACAGCAGTAGCAGATGTGCTAGCGAGCCCATCCTTTGTGCCGGGCATTGCTTTGAATTTGCCAACTCACTCTTCTTGTCCACCTGAGACTAGGTTGTTACCGTCTCCAGTGACAGGAGAAACTGAGGCACACGGAAGCCAGCAATGGGCCCAGGTCACGTAGCACATCCTCTGCCCCCACAGCCCGTGCTCTGGACGCCCTCGTGGGGCCTGGAGCAGACTGAGCGCTGTAGAATCTGGACTCCCGCCTGCAAACGGGAGCCCCCATGGACTGCCTCTCACCCTCGTGCCCCTGCATGTTGTCGGACCACCATAAATCCTGCAGGGGAGAGAGGCCAAGGGAGACAGTCGGGTCTTGAACCCCAGACCAGACGCCTCAACTCTATTCCATAGTTAACAGAAGGCCATTTCAGGTTTTGTGTAACAGAATGCCATGATAAAGGTGGTGTTTTAGGAAAGACTGATCAGGACGGCCAAGTAGGAGGTGAACTTGGGGAGGGGGTGACAGGAGCAGGAACACCTGTTCCCAGTGGATGTGCCAGGGAGGCACCACCCACCTCAGGCTAGGTTGTGAGAAACCCCCCGGCAGGAGGGGAGTGGCTGTGTTCGCACCACGGGGGCCAGGCCAGGGACTGTGGGGGTCGCAGGCCAGGAAGGTGAGGTGCTCCCGTGGGCATCAGGACCCAAGGTGATGGCCGGGGTGCTGAACAGAACATGGAGAGTGGAGAACTCAGCCACTCTCCCCAACACCTACCCTCCCCGTGCCACCATTCACAGAGCCACACCGCGTCCCTTGCCTCTGAGCCGAGCTCCACTGGAACATCTGAAGGAAAAGGTAAAACGTCTCCCAAGCAAAACGCACTCTTAGGTACAACTTGTTTCTTTTCATTTCCTTCCATTAAAAGTAAAACCAAGGTGATAAAAGTTTTAACATCTATCACAGCAAATTTTACTCACCCAAAATATTAATTGGCTGCAGTCTGATTTAATTCAAAAATTTATTATAGGCTTAGAATACATAAAAGAAGTTAAAATCTAGTAATACATCTTACCCTTAGGCAAACTCATAAGAACAGCTACTGAAGTTAAATTAGGATGTATACTTGTGTCTGGAAGTTTTCCAACTCGTTTCGGGATGAAGTGAATGCTGTAAGCGCCAGGAGCCCAGAGCAGAAAACTAACACTTGGTGGTCCTTTCAGATCTACCGTCAGTGAGGACCATCTGGGGAAATTGCCTTTTTTTTTGCATTTTCAATAAAAAAATTAGTATTTCCACCGTTTCCTGTACTCTGCAAAATACCCTGTCTCTGTGGTCTCTTAAATGACACTGACAGTATGTTTTTCTAGAATTTCGTTAAAAGCCTGAGCCTGGGTGGCTCAGTCGGTTGAGCATCCAACTCTTGATTTCAGCTCAGGTCATGATCCCGAGGTTGTGGCATTGAGGCCCACATCAGTCTCTGCACCAAGCGCGGAGCCTGTTTTAGATTCATTTTTTCCTCTCTTTCTGCCCCTCCCCCATCTGTAAAAGAAAAAAATAAAACAAAGAAAAGAAAAGATCTGAGTCCCGTTCCTGGTCCATGTGTAGAAGTCGGCACTTGGCCAGTTGCTACCAGTGTGTCCAAAGCCTTGCGGGCACAGAAGCGGGGATTCCTACAGAAACACAGGGCAGAGCCGGTCAGCACCTCGGAGAGCGCAAATGCTTTGTCTGCCAGTCGTTCCTTTAAGAGACCTTAGGTTTCTCTGGGGTCACAGATCGTAAATTTGGCTGCAGGTTGGAATCAAGTGGGATGTTTTCTAAAAATCCTGATGCCTGGCTCTCAGCCCTCGATACTGGTAGTGGGCTGGGCTGATGGACCAGGCAGTGGGGTTTCTAAGAGCTCTCTGGATCATTCTCGGGGGCCATCAGCATTCAGGAACCCAGACCATCCTCTTCTCCACAACTGGGTCACCACCACCCAGCGGGTCAGGAACAACTTTGCTTCGTGTCACCCCTTCGCCTAGACCTTGGTTCACTCCATGCCGTCAGCGGCTGTCTCCTGGCTGGTGTCCCCCACTGTCCCCTTGTCAGCACCCTCAGATGGCCAGGCCAGCCACACGGTCCCCCGTTCACGGTCTCGCTTCCTTCTCATCGCCAGAAGACTCTCATTCGACTGTGATGCTCCCCTTATGAGGCCACCATCAAGGGCTTCCTGCTGCTGGTGGGGCACCTGCCCTCCCCTGCCCCCCCCCCCCCGCCGCCATGCCCCTGACAGGACAGCCTGCAGGAGCCCCTGTCCACCTCCACCAATACCCTGTGCCCGCTTGGTCTCTGCTTTCACACCGTTTCTTCTCTGTAACCAGCCTCTCATCTCTGTGCTGTCTTCACTGAGGCCTCAGCGTGAGCAGCACTTTCTCGAAACCCTGTCACCTGCCGTAGCCCTTGAGGACTCTGTGCTGAGTGAAAGACAGATATTGTATGATTCCATTTACGTGCGGTGCCTAGAGTCTCCAGATTAGTGGAGACAGACAGTGGAACGGGGTGCAGGGGGCTGGGGAGGGATGGGGACTAGGGTTTCATGGGGACAGAGTTTCAGTATGGGAAGATGGAAAGTTCTGGAAATGGTGGTGGCGATGGAGGCACGGCAGTGTGAATGTACTTAATGCCACAGGACCGGACACTCAAACACAGTCATGGTGGCAAGTTTTGTGTTAGATGTATTTTTCTGCGATAAAAAATGTTTTGCCCATCACTTTCTCAGTGAATCCTTTGGCCTAAGTTAGGGATTCCTGTTACACATCCCCAGAGCTGCACCTGCACCCTCAGAACACTTTCCTGGTAAAGTTTGTCTTCTTTACCAGACTCTAAGTAGAATAAAAGCCCATTCTGCGTCCCACCCCATTAATCACCTTGCCTCCTGTGATTGGCACAGAAAAGGTGCCACTAAATAATTTTTAATGAATAGTGAATGAATAAATGCCAGATTGCCAGTTTTTCAGCTCACCCATCTTAATTGCTAGGAAAAATACAATAGCTGAAATAGTCAACACATTTGACGTGCAAGTGCCTAAAGTATCAGACCACAAACTGTTCACGCGTGGAAAATGATGGCACAGGATGAACGTACCTAAAGATGGCATAGGGTGAACTGTGTGAAGTCTGGAGTCTCTGATTAACCAGAAATGCACACGATACATGCGTGTGCCCCACCTGATCCTGACGCTGCCTTTGTCCTATCAGATAAATGCACCAGGCAGATGCAAACCACATCCCCAACTTCTGACTTCTTACGAGTACCCTATTTATAGCCACTTCATTGGTTAACACTGTGTTTTCTCTCTTCCCAATTAGATATTTATCTTTGAAAACAACATCTACTACTGCGCACACGTTGGGAAGCAGGCCATTCGTGTGGTGTCTACTGGGAAGGAAGGCGTGATCTACAACGGTCTCAGTGACTGGCTGTACGAAGGTGAGTCGCACCGGGTGGGGCAGACGTGGGGGTCTGGGGTCCCACTCCTGCTATGCTGGTGGGGGGGGGGGGTGGTTTCCTTCCACTTCAGCTGAAAATTAGCCTCTAGTTTCTTAAAGTTCTGCTAAATTAAAAAGACACTGTTGGAGCTTCAGGGAGCATCATGCTGTCAGGGTTGAGCCCTCACCTGGTAGCCAGGTGTGGAGGGCTTTCCAGAACCCAAGCTCCTCGCCGAAGGGGAAGGGGGCACTCTTCTGGGAGGTGTGCAAATGCAAAGGTTTCTGGACCCCCTCCCAAGCGGTGGGATGCCTTGTCTTGCCTGGGGAGGGAAAGCTGGAAAAGAAGTAACGGGTGAAGCTTTCCAGAGAAGCCAGTGCAGGTGGTTTGCTGTTCCAAGTGCATCCGCCTTGTTGGACGTTTCCCACCACTGGTTTTCTTCTGGCGCCAGAGGACTCCAACTGAATGCATTATTAAATAACTAAAAATCTGAGCGGGAAGCTCTTCTTAAACATTTATAGTCCGTCTCCGTGCTAATGAGACTTTCGTCGTAACAACAACGATTATGTATCGATTGCTAGTACGTTCCGGTCACTGTTCTGAGCACTTTCTTACCTGTTACCTCACTTAACCATCTGTCTGTCTCAGCTCGGGCTGCAGAACACTGTGGATGGGGGTGGGTGTGAACAACAAGCATGTTTCTCACCGTTCTGGAGGCTGGAAGTCCAGGATCAGGGTGCCGGCCAATCTGGTGTCTGATGAAGAGCCCCCTCCGCACTCATAGATGCTGTCTTCTCACTGTGCCCACACATGGCAGAGAGAGGGGAAGAGACAGATGTGGTCTCCTCATCCCCTTAGAAGGGCCCTAATCCCATCAGGGGGGCTCCCCCCTCATGACCTCATCACCTCTCAAAGGCCCCACCTCCCAACACCATCATGCTGGGGATTTAGGCTTCAACGTGAGTTTCAGGGGACGCAAACATTCAGCCCATTGTGTCCTCACAACAACATTCTGATGGGATGGGAGCCGTATCATTCACACTTCCCACATGATGTAAGGGGAGCTTAAGTGATCAGCCCAGGTTCACACAAAGTTAAGGAACAGGTACCGGGGAGTATCACCGTTCAAGTCCAGGACAATTCCCTTTCCACAAATCCAGGTATGGATCCGGATGCTTACGCACCGGCATTGGGCTGATGAACAGCTATGTGTTCTGAGCCTACCTGCCTGAGACCATGTGGTCACAGTGACAATTCACCATGCTAGGCCGGGTCAAGGGGCGATCAAGGGATGCCCTGGGCATTACGAAGCCCAGGAAATACCATTTTTCCTCAGTGCTATTCACTGCCCAAGCCAGGATCCTGCACTGCGAGGCTTTATGCACTCTGGAGCAGAAAGCAGCTGGATATGTAAGCTTCGTATCACTCAGCGTAATCTCACTGAGCTCTCTGAAGCATAAAGTTCTAGGACTTGATTTCTAAGTTAAAAAAAAAAAAAAATTAAGGGGCACCTGGGTGGCTCAGCCAGTTCAGCGTCTGACTCTTGATTTCAGCTCAGGTCATGATCTCACAGTCATGGGATTGATCCCTACATAGGGCTCTGTGCTGACAGCACGGAGCCTGATTGGGATTCTCTCTCTGCCCTTCCCCCACTCATGCAGACATCCACGCTGTCTCTCAAAATAAATAAATAAACATTTTTTAAAATAAGCTGAGATATAAGTTGTATACAACAAAATGCACAATCATAAGGACATACTTAGATGAGTTTGACAGATGTATATACTATGCACCCTGGTCAAGACATGGAGAATTCCATCCTTCCAGAATGTTCTCCCCTGAGCGGTCCATCCTCTCCACCCACGTCTCCTTTCCCGAGGCCATGACCATCCTGATTTCTGTGCAGCCTGTTTTCCAGCCGGCATGCCAGAACGTGGGTGCCCATTGAGGCTGTCCTCCCCAGTGCAGTCCTCCCTCTGGGATGGTTCACTCTAATGTGGATGGTGAGGCTCAGAATGTTCTGGATTACACTCAGGATTCTGGCTTTTGAGTTGCTTCCTGGGCCCCGGGAGAGGAAACCTTGAGGTTTTATTGTCACATCATCCTTGGCCGCCTCACATGAGGGTGTCACTGGAATGAAGAGGGAGCCAGTGTCCACTATAGGTATGTTTTGTGTGCACAACCAGCCCCATGAGTGTCAGGCCCCAAGGTCCAGAGAGGTCAGTGCAGTAGCAACCCAGAGGTGCCCCAAAAAGAAAAGGTCCTGGAGTCCTGGCTATAAGAGCCTACATGGCTCAGGACTAATCTCCTTTAAAAAAAAAAAAAAAATCCATAACCAGAAGATTTAAAATATCTTTTTTAGTATCTTCCTAATAAAATAAAAAGCTCATTGCTTGGCAATTCAAGTTAAGCTTTTGCTTTAGCAAATCCATTGAAAGGAAATTTTTCTTCAAGGCATTTACACGAAATTGTGTCGGTGTGATAACAGAGCCCCAAATATTTTAAATCAATCACAGCTGATGTGGCAGCTTAAGCTACTTAGTGTTGTTCCCTGGAAGGTTCTATGTGCCGATGCTTGCGTTTCTGATGTGTGGGGGCCTGAGAGCCCCAGGGAATCTTGGTTCAAGTTTGAATAATGGGTAAACTTTCAAGACTGTCCTTTTTCTAATCTGTGACTTAACTGTTTCACTTCTGGATGCTTCCTTTAAAAAAAAATAAAAACATATACGGGCGGGGGGGACACACCCTAAAATAGTGTCTGCAGAGGGCCTGATGTGCCTGGCGACGTTAGCTCTGAGAAGAATCTAGGCTGTGTCTGTGGGAAGCAACTTTACAGTCTGTGGGCTTGTTGGCAGCAAAATGCAGTATTGATACGATTCGCTTTGTGTCCCGAAAGGAGTCTTAAACACATTGGACATTTCAGGATATTGATGGCTGAGGGAGAGAGACGAGGGGGGAGACATGAGGGCTGCCGGGAGCCTGCACTGCTTGTCCGAAGGTGTGCACTCTCTCCATGGAAGGTCTGGGCCAGTTGACTGAAGCAACCTTCACGCTAGGAACTCGGCACCGTGTGCCCCCTTGACTCACTGGAGTCCTCAGCCCATGACGGCCACAGACTAGTTTTGATCAGCGAAATGCAACCTGTGTTTTGTTGTTCTGGGCAAATGCCGTGCAGTCACACAGAATTTTGATTTTAACACAAGATTGAAAATGGCTCGATAGTGCCTTACGGCCGCTTTAAGGTTTAGTAACGTTGGTTATCTAGAAACGGAAATTAAGATCTCAGTGGACCTTTCTGAGAACTCCAGTCCAGGGACCTGTGAAGAAGTCACACTTTCAGGCAAGTCCATATTATTGTTAACACTGTCTTCATTTCCACCGTCACTAGCAGACACGTGCGGTATGGTGGTGCAGCCCAGAACTTTGGGCATGTGATTTCCCAATAACGGGACTTTAAGTCATTACGTGTTTCCCCTGAACTATGAGACATCCACACCCCTACTGCCACAGCGGTCATACGCATACTCCAAAATAACACCGTCAGTCAGTGCTATGTCCTTATCATGAAATGGCTTCTACCCCATCGGGAAGCTAGGATGTGTTGGGATCATTTGAGAACCAAGTCTTTCCCCCCTTAGAGAAGTCCTTGTCTCCTCAACTCCTCTGAGACAGCGGTGGGCATGAGAGGGAGCAGTGAACTTGGGGCACAGGCTGGAATCACTGGGCTGGAATGGTAGGCGGAGTTGAGAAAGTGGCCTGAAGGGTATTTATTTAATATGTGGTTTGGTATAGATGAAATCCCAGGTCTGAGTTTTTGTCTGAACTAGTCCAGAGCCCAAAGGTACTTGGAAGATGCGGTCGGATCTGAGGACCCTGCTTGGCCGGGCAGCCTGGCCCCGTGCAGTGAGCGGGAAGAGTGTTTAATAAGCCCTCAGCCAGCTTCCCTCGTGCCCACTCCTCTTGCTTGGTTTTAGGACTCACGTGCCAGGCAGTGCTTAAGCGACAGTGACCAGAGGGAAAAGCCCATGCAGACAGCCACACCTTCCCTGTGCCCATGCCCAGTGGTCCCTGTTGTCCCCTGTCCTCCCATTTCCTATAGCTTCTGTGGTTCCCAGGCACCGCCTCCTCCCCAGAGTCACGGTCCTCATGGCACTCTGTCCTCCGTCCACCTACCGGGGAGCCCTCGGATCCCTCTCCACTGAGCCCTGTGCCGACGGCTAGTGTCCACACGGGGGCTGGTGTCGAGGAGAGGGGCATGTGGCCAGGCTGGCCAAAGAGGCCCCCTTCCCAGAGTACATCCCAAGTTCGAGCTTGGAATGCTCTAGAAACACTGTTCACACTGTGGTCAGGCTTGCTGTGAAACAAGGCTAGAGCTTTGCTAGGCTGGTTCATTCAGTGCTGCCCGTTTAATGCCCAAGCCTGGTCACGCGGTCCTCAGCTGCCATAGTCAAACTTGTGTCTGGAGACTACAAATCCAGGACAAGGCTCAGGCCTGTTTTGTAGGTCTTGACACTGTTTCCTAGACCATCCTTTATGGGCTCGGCACTCATGTCCTGGCAGTTTTTTTTTTTTTTTTTTTTCCAACGTTTATTTATTTTTGGGACAGAGAGAGAGACAGAGCATGAACGGGGGAGGGGCAGAGAGAGAGGGAGACACAGAATCGGAAACAGGCTCCAGGCTCTGAGCCATCAGCCCAGAGCCCGACGCGGGGCTCAAACCCACGGACCGCGAGATCGTGACCTGGCTGAAGTCGGGCGCTTAACCGACTGCGCCACCCAGGCGCCCCGGCCTGGCAGTTTTTTATCTCAGTGAGGTGCTCTGAGAGAAATCAACAAAAGGTCATGTGGGCCCCAGATGGATAAATCAGAGTTTAATGATTCATGTTTTGGTGTAGTTCCATGTCTTACGGTTTTTATTCCTCGAAGAGGCAGGATGTCAACAGGGGAATGGCTTTCGTGGGAACAGACGTCATTGTGACGAGGGCACGTATGGAGATCCATGGGGTGATTTGATGGTGTGCACTTTCCATAGGAGAAGGTCTCTTCCCTGTTCATCCAGATCGCGCCTCACTTTCTCAGTTCTATGAAAGCAAAACAAAGCCATCAAGTAATATTTACCTTGGAGCATGCTCCATGACGTCAGTTGAAACTCACGGTTTATTAAATACCTGGTGAGCCAGAATGTCTGCTGCATTCTGTGTCGATGTTCAGTGTGTCCAGCGTCTGCCCAGTGTGTGTGACAAGCAGACGGAGCCAATTGGGACCGCCATGACAGTCAGTCTAGCGCATGGCCCTGGCCTTGGACTGGGAAAAGTAGCTGAGGGAATGTATCACACAACATCTTTTTATCGGTAAGAAGGTGTTTCCAATGCCTCCTAAGCTATTGTTTAGACTTCCTGACCTATATTTAGATAATGATATTTTGCAGTGCTTCTGGGGCCACTCCAATGAGCAGAGTCTTGACCAGATTCCTTATTATTAACTGTCTCTGAAGTACCTGGTTAGGGCACTTCAGTTGCCAGCAAACCACCCCAATAGTAGATCAAAGTGAATTTATGCACCCATCGGGCGTCATTCCAACTGGACTGTTCGTTTTAAAATAAGTTACGTGGCCATTCGTTCAACGGACTTGGAATTGTGTTCAAGTCTGTTGTGTTATTCTTCAAGCCATAGATGTGTAGTTCTTTGGACTTAGTGTCGGTTACTTCTCTGATCTTCATGATGGGACATCTTTGGTTAGACCAGGAAATCTCCATCTGTAAACTGCCACATGCTTGTGACCGGCCTTACAAAGCCGTCCCGTGAGGGTGGTGGAGCTGTGGTTAAGAGCGGGTTTTTTTACGGTGACTGTGCCTGTGTTTGAACACTGGCTTCACCACTTAGAAGCTCCGTGAACCTGGATGGGTGTTTAACTCCTTGTGTCTCTGTTTTTCTTGTCTGCAAAGCAAGGACAGCAGCAATCCATGGTCCCTAAGGTCATAAAGGAAATTGAGTAAAAGCTGATGCCGTTCTCAGCACAGCACCCACGCTGGGAAGTACCACTGATAAACCCACTGTCACTTTACCTTGTGATTTCCCCAAACAGGAAACACAGCAGGTGCCCCCTCACTTCTTCATCCAGCATTGTGAAGAGTCAGGAGCATCAATGTGTAGCTAACTTTTCCCCAACATCAGTTTTGAAAACTATGAAACTCTCCGCTCGTAAATTATTATCTATAATATCTTTACATAGTTCCAAATCAACCTGGAAAGGATATCTGTATAGACATGAACATGTCTTCAGCAACCTTCTCTCCTCCTTTAGAATCCCAAGCTGGATTCCCATCCCTCACTCTTCCCTGGCACCTGCCACAGAGACAGCACCACAGTCTTCTGACTTGATAAAAATCACGCTTCATGAGGGGCGCCCGGGTGGCTCAGGGGGTTAAGCATCTGATTTCAGCTCAGGTCACGATCTCATGGTTTCATGAGTTCAAGCCCCGCATTGGGCTCTGTGCTGACAGCACAAAGCCTGCTTGGTATTCTCTCTCTCTCTCTCTCTCTCTCTCTCTCTCTGTCTCTCTCTCTCTCTCTGTTTCTCTCTCTCTCTGCTCCTACCCTGCTTGCACTCTCTCTGTCTCTCTCAAAATAAGTAAACAAACTTAAAAAAAAAATCACACCTCATAAGCACTTGTAGAAATTAGATATTTTTTAAAAATTATGTTCCACTTCATCTGTGACTTCTAAGGGAAAATATAGCATGGAAGTAATGAGGAAAATATCTAAAATGTAAGCTTAATGCACTCAGTGTTCAGTGTAACAATGAGCATTTTTCCTGCCTAGCCCTAGTCTCCAGCCCCATAAAGTATTAATGACCCTGACTTGGATAGCATGTAAGTGTTACCAGTAGAGAAAAGCTACACCTGTTCACTACTCATTTGACTGTGACATAGGTACAGATGAGGTTCGTTCTGTCCACACTGTCCTCATCTGTGAACAGACGCCTTCAGGTTTCCAGATTCTGGATGTTGGTCCACAGCAGGGGACCGTGATGTCAGGCGTGTGGGGGAGACTGAGACGGCCAGTCTACATCCGCTGGCTCTCCAGGGCCTTCTTGCCCACCGGGCTGGTCTGAGCGCCTCTGTGCCCCTCAGATCCCATCCTACCTCCTGCCAGCATGCCTCCCACACACGTGATTCTCCCCTGTCCTCGTGGTGCTGCCTCAGCTCCAAATTCAGACACAGGCATTCTAGAAACCGTCTGAAAGATGTCAGCTTCCCAAGGAAGTCAGCTGGTCTCCCCTCCTTCACAGTCGGTCATCGGGATTTCAAACATCTCTCCACAGATACAACAACCTGATGATCCAAGAGCCACAGTAACCGTGAACCTCATTTTAATTACAAGTTTCACTGTTTATCCCCAGAGATGAAGGAAGTGAGGGTAACACTGGGGACATGGGCGACCCTCTTACCCGGAGTGGAAGGCTGCAGGATCGCAGCTGCCCAGGTCCAGACCCCCCCCCCCCACCGGTCAACGCGAGTCGGGGTTACCCACTGAAGGAATAAGACAGGAATGTCTGACTTCCACTGGGTGCCTCCCGCATGCCGTGCCCCATGAAGAACCTCACTGAATCCCCGTATGAAGCCCGTGAAGAAAGCACTACATTAGTCACAGCTGTGGAAAGTTGGCCTAACCAACCTGCAGGGACTCTCCTGTGGTCACACAGCCAGTAAGTGGCTCCAAACCCAACCCCCCAACCACATGCCTCTTGTGGTACTTTTTACGTTCTATTTTTTGCATATGTAAATAGTCTTGAATCGCTGCTCGGGTTATGAGCCGACCATCACCTTGGTGTCAGCTGCTCCAGCCAGCAGCCCTTAGTGTAGCTGGCTCTGTGCAGGGCCTTCCTCAGAGTACGGACTTACCAGCCCAGCAGGCCTGAGTTTGAGTCCCCACTCTGCCCCCTCAGCCACCAGGTGCCTTGAGTAAGTCACGTATCTTTGTACCTTCCTCAAAGGATTATCATGAATGCCTATTAAATGAATGTTTCCATGAAAGCAGAGGCAGAATAAGGTAGCACCACGTGAGAAAGCTAACACCTAATACGTGTTATTATTTACGAGCACGTGGATGTGAGATGCTCCATAAAGATAAACCCCCTGCCTGCCTGTCCTGCTGTCCGCGGCTGCTGATGTCTCGGGTGTGGCAAATCTCAGATGCCAGTGTGCCCAGCATAGAAGGTGTCTACCACGGACAGAAGTATTTTTAATGGAGAAGTCAGATCTGCACACCTCCAAGCACAGCGTCTCCACAGCCCACAGCAGAGCGCAGGTGGGCACCGAGGCTGCGCAGCCCGGTTGGGGATTTCTCCCGAGAGACGGGGACCTCCTTGCTCCGAATCTTCCTCTTCTGGACTCCTTGTTCCCCGTATGGATGTCCACCACCCTCTCGATCACCATGGTGACCAGTTACTTTGGTGTTTAATTAATGTAATAGGTTACTACACCTGTACCCTGGAACACACAGCCAAGAGCTGCGATCTGAATCTGCAGTAGACGGACAGTTGGGCGGCAGACCGAGGGGGTTACCCTGGACGGTCTGGGAGTCTTCTTCTGATTTTGTGGCCGAAGTCGAGGTGAGGCAGCAATGCACACTGAAGAAGGAACAACACTCTCCTTCTAGAATGTCTGGATGGAGGCCCGAGCCATGTGGGATGGCGGCCAGGGACCTGTGAGGTGAACACAGCGTCCGTGTGAGGGAACAGTAGAAGTCTGATCTGGAGTGTGCCTTGCAATTCTGTGCTAAGCCAGAGCTCGTGGCTCATGCCTGGCAGCTTAGCTCTCTCTGCTCCCCAAAGCTTAGCTCTCTGCTCCCCAAACTTAAGCCCTGTCAGATGGGGCAGGAAGGAGCCAGGAGAGGCTAAGTCAGTCTGTGAATAACAAAACGCACAAGCAAAGAAAACCAAATACCACCTCTGGAATTCACACCAACACATAGACTCTCTCGCCATGATCGCACATGCCCCTAGATTGGAGTGGGAGTGAGGTGGGGGCCCTGGTCCCCACAGTCACCAGGGTCCCAGGCTGCTGGGGCTGCCCTCTTCCCAGCCTGGAGATGACACCAGCGGGCACCTCTGTTCACAATTTATTGTCCATAACTCACCAGCAGGGCCCAGGGAGTACCATGCCAGCAACCTTAGAGCAGGGACAACCAGACAAAGCAACATTAAAGGTTCCACATCTGGGCTGCACTCTTGCAAATGGCAGACCTCAAATCTGGGCACCAGAGCAGACGAGGAATTAGCTGCAGGGATGTTGGGATCTCTTAGAATCCATGAGAGGGTTAGAGGACCAGATTCAGAAAACAGCCAGAGATCAACGGCAGCAAAGGGGATCCCACAGGGCCAATCGAGTTAGAATGGACGCTGGGAGGTGGGGGACGTGGGAGGAGGGCAGTGGGGAGGGGTGCCCTGCCTGCCAGAGCACATGTGATGTTAGTGAATTGCTAAAAGGAGAAATGCCACGTTCCTCACACTGGACCATCCATATACCACTAAGGCAGGATATTCCCAGAAACAGCTGGGGTCTGTAACTTTTTACCATTGCAAACTCACCACGTTGCATACTAATGGCAGATAGCTGAGAGGACTGATCAGAATCACTATCTTGCGTGATTGCTTCCATGGGAAGGTTGGTAAATATCATTCGCCACCTTGCAGGTCAGCTCCGTTCCTCCCGGTGTCTCTGCGGAGTCCGTGAATTAGTGCGTGTGGTTCCCATGAGCATCTCTTGACTGCAGGGGAGAGACCAGGATGGTTGGGGCCCGTCTAAGCCTGGCCATTGTGCGACACTGAAACAAGTTAACTGCAAACCTCAGGTTCTCAGAACCAGAAGCTAAGACTTTGTTCATAAAGGCAGCATAGGCTTTGTTAGTGTCGTGGAAACATGACTGACAATTTGAATTCCACATGGGGACATGATCGGCTTGAACTTGTGAAATGGGAAATAAGAGAAGTCGACGGGGGAAACATTCTCTCAAGATAGGGGAAGAATTCCCACTGGTCTTGAGAAATCTGGCTGACAATTACCAAATCCTGAGAGATTTTGATAAATAATGTACGATGTTCAGTGGTTATATTTTTTTTTAATTTTTTTTTTCAACGTTTATTTATTTTTGGGACAGAGAGAGACAGAGCATGAACGGGGGAGGGGCAGAGAGAGAGGGAGACACAGAATCGGAAACAGGCTCCAGGCTCTGAGCCATCAGCCCAGAGCCCGACGCGGGGCTCGAACTCACGGACCGCGAGATCGTGACCTGGCTGAAGTCGGAAGCTTAACCGACTGCGCCACCCAGGCGCCCCCAGTGGTTATATTTTTAAAGCTTTTTAATTATGCATTGATTGTGAGATTAAGACAAGCACACCTCCATCTTTTTGTTACAGAGGCTTAATGAAATTTGAGTGTTTGTGGCTAAAATCCTTTCATGCCCTTGGGAGCTGCAACTCATTTTAGTCTTTTGGTGTTCTTACATCACTAGGACATTAGACGCTTTACCCTAGTATTGAGAGTTTTGTTAATACAGTTCTATGAAAACTTGAAGGAAGACCTATTGGGCTCCATGCCGTGTGTACTTGAAACAGTTTCATCTGAGACTCAGACACTCCACCCAAGCCTTTCCATCTATCCATCAGACCTGCTTCCCTAACCTCTTCGGGCCATATTTTCTCTTCCCTGTTCTGAAAATATTGTTGGAATGAAACGGTTAACTCCACACTCCCTTCTGTCAGTAACGTTTCCATATTTAAATATCAGTGCTATAAACACATAAGATGGCATAAACTCTGTATTGAAGCCAGATGACTTCAATGAATGAATGAATGAATGAAATATTCACCTGCCCTCCCAGGTACTTAGTGGGTGTGCTGGAGCAAAGATCCCCAGTCATCAACAGTGGAGACAGAGCTCAGGCATGTCTCCGTATCCTTTTCCCTTCCCCTCTCCCACACACGCAGGGCACTTGTGCAGTAGGAAAAGCTCATCAGGTGATTCTGATACCACTTCTCCCTACCCTCTGGTGAAATTATCTGCTCTAAAGGAATCAGCTCGCTTTTCTTTCTTTTACCCCTGTTTTCCTTGCTTTCTATAAAATTTGCATGATTAGTATAACTTTTTGTTATAGAGCTGCTTTGCTTTTTTTGATAAGAGCTGCTAAGAGCTCTTTGCTAAGGGCTGCACTTGGGAAGGTACAGGGGGGTGAAATGGCTGTTCAGCTTCTCCACGGGGGGGGGGGGCAATCTGAACTTGGAGTCGTGGAGAAGACCGGTTCTAGGACTAGTGAACAGAAGCATTGGACTTAAGGAGTCAGGTTCAGGTTGATTCACATTCTTGTTCATCTTCCTGACCCTGGAAGAGGGTGTCCCGGGAAGGTCAAGCAGAGGGAGGTCACTGCCATTGTGTTGGGTTGTCCTGAAGCGCTTCCTGCGTCGGGCAGAGGTCAGACATGTAGGCCTGATGTCTCCAACGGCACGAGCTTGTGACTCTGAGCCCCAAGCACACCCCAGAGCCCCGGGGCCCAGCAGTCCTCAGGGAGACAGTGTCTGCTCCCTCTCGGCTCAGGCTGGTAGATCAGCATACATTCCACACAAGGCCACGCATTGTGCGTTCAATGGAAGGTGGGCACCTCAGCCTGGGAACTACTGGGTGCTGGCTGTCCCCAAAGAGGATGTGACCTTCCAGCTCTCAATGGAAAAAATAATGCATTCGGCATGTTGTTCTTTTTACAGAAACAAGGGCATCTGGCACTTGCTTTATTAAAAGAAAACCCAAGCCCTTGCGTGGACACTAAGCCTGTGAAATGTTGGGATTTTAAATAGATGTTCCTGGGAAGGCGCCCAGCCAGGAGGCTGCCGTGTCACTTCCTGGAGGAATCACATTCTGCCCAGCCCTCAGGACAAAACCGCCTGACCCCTGAAGGTTTGGGATCAACTCTTTCTCTGCTCCACATCGTTACCCTTTGGGTTCTTTTATGTGTTCAGCTCAGACTGTCTTAATCACACCGTGGCTTCCCTTTCTCCCCATCACATGGTTTCCATTAAAGGTCAGCTTGTCCCCAGCTCCAGGTGGTTACCCCTCTAATCCTTGTGCCCCTGTCTCCAGACCGGTGTGAGGACGGTGAGGAATTTGCACATAACAAGTCCGTTCCCTAAGGAGGATGTTCCAAGACTTAGTAATGGCACACGTGCCCCTTATTTATTCAGGAGTTGCACACCAAGCCTCTGCTATGCCCCCAACATGGCTTAGTTACTGTGAGAACACAGAGCCCAACATGGCGTGGGCCTTTATGAAGTGCAAGGAGAGGAGGAGAGGAGGGAGGTGCGTGATTCGGACCCTCCCTTCATGGGATCGACATATGGCGGCTGCCTGGGAAGCGGGGACTATCCTGTGCAACAGCCCGTATTCGCATCACCGGGTGTGCGTTCATGCGTTTATCCTGTGCCAGATCCCCCCTCCCCCAGGGTCCTCTTAGCAAACAAAGATGCTTTATGATCCGGATCTGCCTGCAAGACGTTTATGTAATGCAAGGTGGTATTTAGTCAAATCCTAATTATGTGAGGCAAGTATTCCATACAATGTAGACACTTTCGGCAGAATAACGTATTCTGATTGAAGACTGCAAAACATGAAAATCAGAAAACCAAGCAGCTATTTAATGTGTTCATTCAAGAGCTAATTCTTCAAACTTTTTCCCAAGTGTCCTCCCGTCAAGAGATTACCAGTACATCATCGTCTCCAGGCTCTTTTCCCATTTCTGTCTTTCACCAGACCCTGCAAGGTGTGACCTAGCATAAGCTCGTCCTCCCGGGGAGACTTACAGAGTAGTAGCTAGGGGGAAGCCGGCGACGAGAACATTTGTGGCCGTCTCCCTGCACCATCACCTCCCTGAGGATGATACCCTAAGGTAGACAGGCAGGGGTGCCCCGGGCTTCCCCTTCCAGCTCTCATGGATGGAGCGTTCTCCCCCACGTGCCAGGGCAGGGAAGGTGGGTGCCCACCCAGCAGTACCCTCCAGTGGGGCTCCCCCTGGCGGCCAGTCAGTCACCACTCCCGGCCTCTGGCCTCTCCACCTGCCACTGGCAAAGGGTGTTGGGGATCCCAGGAGGCTCTGGAACTTAAGGACAGAGAAACAGACCTGAGCACTTGGCATCTCCTCCCCAAAATACTCAGCCTTCCAGAGATTCTCCATTATTTCTAAGGCAAATTCAGGTTTCCATGGACTCTTCAGGGAGCATAAGGGGGTCATACTTTGATGGCCATGCACATTACAAGAAAATAAAGCCCGAAATGAAAGAGACGTCGTCCTGGGTGGTTATGGCTATAAGTTCGTGGAAATGCGGGTGGGGCGCTGGTTCTCCTAACAGCTGCGGTCTGTCCAGCGGCTTTCCTAGCTCCGGCCCCCGCTGTGTCTCATCTCCAGAACGCTGGGGTGCGGGCTCTCTCTACGGGCCAGGGTTTTATAGGATTATTTTTGTCTCATTGTAGCATTGAACTGAGTCTGGAAGAATCATCAGTAAGGGAAAGTAAAGCTGAAAGGGGAACTGAAAACCATGTAAAAGAGAGCTTTCGGGTTCCAGGGAAATAGCCTTTGCAGTGTCATGAGTCTTCGTTGACTCTGGGTCACACGACGCAGGAATAGAAAAAGGGACGGATGTTTTCCGCCCTGAGATCTCCAAAGCAAGCTGGCACCTAGACTGAGGACATGAGCCACAGAGGAGTGTACGTGTGTGTGAGAGACAGAAAGAGAGACAAAGATCCCAAGTAAGCCGCTTAATTAAATACCTACTTTGGGGCACCTGGGTGACCGGGTCAGTTAAGCGCCTGACTTCGGCTCAGGTCATGATCACGCAGTTTGTGAGTTCGAGCCCTGAGTGGGGCTCTGTGCTGACAGCTCGGAGCCTGGAGCCTGGTTCAGATTCTGTGTCTCCCTCTCTCTCTGCTCATCTTCTGCTCATTCTCTCTCTCTCTCTCTGTCTCTGTCTCAAAAATAAACATTAAAAAAAATTTTTTTGAATACCTACTTTAACGAAAGGGTGAGGACCTAGTTTACTTGCCCCGAATGTCTTCTTCTGGCATTGCTGGGGACTTTGGAGAATAAGGGACCCCTCCCCGCCAGAGTGCGGTGTGGCCGAGGCGTGCAGCAGCTGGTTCGTCCACACGTGTGGGGCCCACGGCACCACCAAAGGCCTTGGGCGGCCCACCCCACAGAAGCAGCTTCTTGAAATTTTCCTACTTAGGAGACTCCAGCCACAGAGACAAGCTTTGTTGTTGCCTTTCCCCTGCCCCAGTACGAACAAAAAGAGAGCAGGAGAAGTCACAGAGTAGCAGCCAGTGATGTTATAATGAAAATCTGTTGCACCCATCCTGCCATGGAACAGAAATTCACGTTTCTTCAGTGAGGATGTGGGAGGGATGCTGCCCCCTGGTGGTGGCCGTCCCGGGCACATCAGGAGCGCGGTCCCAGCCCTGTGGTGGGGGTGGGGGTGGGGGGGGGATTGCTGGAGATGATAATGAGATGCTCACCGTGTGTAATATGCAAATCGCAGGCGCTGATTAGGGAGGGAGGCTGTGAGCCTTGCAAGGTAAGAGCTCCATTTGCCTCCTGGCTTGACGTTCTCCGATTTCTTTTTTAACCCCCATTTAATTCTGCTCTCGGCACCTTGGATAAAATATTTAGCGGCAGAAAAAAGGCAGCAGATGCAAGCAGGAATAAATAAGATTTTCTGTATTTAAAATGAGGCCATTTATTTCTGAATACAGATCCGTCAGGCATGTTATTTACGTCTTTGGCAATTTCCCAGGACCCAGATTCCTCGGGGGCGCTTTGGTTTTCGCCAATACGTATAGAAGTGGGGGGTGTGGGGAGCAGGCCCTCGTTAACGGGCTAAACCCACGGGGCCATTCTACTGAGGAACGACCCGAGCCCCATCTCTCTGTCCACGCTCCGCTTTCGTCTGTGTCCTGCCTCGTTCAAAGATGACCGTCTGCGACACCGATGTGACTCAGGCAGATGGGTTGTCCAAATGCTGAAGCCTCAGCTGCCAGACTGCAGCTTTGTTCTCCGGCTGGCCGGCCCGGCAGTGTCGTGGAAAGATCGGCGGGCCCAGAATAGAGACACGAAGCCGGGCCCTGCCCCCGTCCTATGATTCTGGGTCAGTGACTCAGCCTCTGCTCCGCCAAGTCCTCAAGGCTGGAGCTGAATCAAGCTTCCCGTGCTTCCTTTCAGCAAGCTGTCGACATCCCCGAGCCTCAACCTTCTCCTCTGTAAAATGGGGGAACCAAAGCAGTGGTACCACTGGAAGGATCCCAGCATCCGGTCACTAGTAGGACAGATTTTGTACCAAGTCAGGCTGCCAGCCGGCTGTGGGTATTTGATAAATGGCAGCGTTTATCAAGGAGAGAAGGAAAACCAACGGGGGGAAAGATGAGCTCGGGACACAGGTGAGTGAGAGTCTGTGAGAGAAACAGAGAACGTTCTACACATCGGTGTCGTGGGGCATCCGGCAGGACGTGGCTCCACTGGTTCTCTCTTTAAGGAAGACAGCTGCCCTCTGGGTCCCAATGGCACAACTCAGAAAAACCACCAAGGCAGTCCACTCTTTGGAACTGGAATCTCCAGGGAGCACGAAGCCCCCGGTCCTTTGTCCAGGACGATAACGCCCTCCCCGTGAAAGGGAGAAGGGGAGCTTCCCAGCCTGCGGCGAGAACGAAGCCAGCCTGATCCCGTTGGGGGCTTGCTAACAAAGTCCCTCCTCGTGAGATCCCCCAGCTCGGTTGTGCCCTCCTGTCTGCAGAAGCCCCACCGGAAGCACTAGTAAATGCTTCTCAGGCATCTGGAAATTTCTACCTGCGATTCTTTTATTCACCAAGTGACTGTAACGGCCAGGATGACTCCTGCCCGTTGCTGTGGACCACAGGTAGCCCCGAAGCATTAGGAGAAAACCGAGCAGAGCCGTGGTTTGCTAGATGTTCGGCTTTTATAAGCTGGTGAGATTTGGGCAAAGCGACAGTTCACCAGGACGGCTGCACTTCACTATAAGAAGAAGTTAAAATTTTCTGCCAACTGTTGCTCAAAATCGAACAGAAGATTCGTACAGCTGATGCTATAAAACGCAGCTAAAATATATAGTCTTTATCTTGGAAACAAACTCCCTAAGAGGATGAGAAACAAATCATCGGAGCTCTTCCCTGACTCAAGGGCGAGCTCCCTTGTGACCGGAATTGTGTGCCCTACCCTGCTTACCCCAGGGCCGGCGGGACCTCGCACTGGTTGCTGCATTCATAGCTGATAAATCCATTAGAACCGTACGAGGTTATCTAGAAGGGAAGCGTTTTCCAGGAGACAGTGGGGAAGGCACAGGGAGCCCTGTCTGCAGGAATAACACGGACACGTCTCGAGCTCACTCGGAGTAATTGCCTCTCGGTGCCATCGGCTCCCTGGGCTGCCTGTGCACTGAGGGTGGGAGCCGAACCCACCTTCCTCTGCACTCTGGCCCCGTCCCACTTGGTCCCCATGGGCATTCCAGGGCTCTCTGCCTTATAGCGTGGATATTTTATTCCATAAATTGGGCCAAAACTCATAGGCTCTTAGAACGTGGCAATTGCACAGAAGCAGAAGCTGAACATCCAGGGAAATTGGTGTCTTGGAGGCTGGCAACCTTGACTGCCTCTACGACGCGCTGGTTGTCTGAGCCCCGCGACTCAGTCCCTGTGCAGGAGCAGCAGTGTCTCCATCCACGCGACGGGAGTGGCGGCACCTGCCTGCGGACCAGGGTGACCCTCATGGTAGCAGGCACAGTGCCATGTGTCACTGGTCCCTTCTCAGGCATTCAGCAGATCGAGGCTGTGAGCCCTTGGATGGTCGCTGTTAGAAAACGCCGCACGTTAGTAAAAAAAAAATGGCAGAGTTTCTCTTTTCTGATGCTGAGCAAATGCCCCAGGTCCTGGTCCAAGCAAGCCTCCATCTGTGTGTTAGTACTACCCTCCGGAAGGGGAACCCATTGTCCTCACGGCCTCGGGAATTTGGGGACGGTGTAATTATCGGGTGCACTCTGGTCACGTCTGTGTCGTGTCTGGGAAAGAGTATAATGAAAAGCAAAGGGCCGCACAAACTGGGTATTATCGGTATTAGCAGGGGTAGCAGCTGCCTCATTGAGTGTCCTGGCACCAGCGTGGGTCAGTTGTAGTCTTTCTAATTTATTGACTTATAAAAATGAGAACGAACGGATGGAGGGTGGGAGCCCCAAGCTGACGGTGGTGTCTGTCTGGTTTACTTGGGTACTGGGTGCTGTAGGAAGAGGAAGACCTGGAACTTTCTCGAGCAGGGAGGAGCCCACCTGATGGTGGCCGCGGCAGTGCGGACCCACAGAGAGGGGCAGTGGGGGATCCCAGTCTGCCCTACGTGGGGAGGCAGATTAAACAGGAAGGGGAGTGTCCCATCCCCTCCCCACCTTGACAGTGTTCCCTCCTGTCCCTGCCCCACCATGCTCCTCGAGATTAAGAGGACCCAGGAGCTCCCGTCCCCAACATCGTCAACACTGGCCACGTCATGGGAACGTCTTGGTAAACTCTGTCACTGGAACCATGACCGCCTGGCACATGGTGCAGTGGGCCGTGCACAAGGGGGAGGGCGAGAGCCCTGTGACCCTGATGCTTTGCAAGGACCTTTCTGCACTTGGTCTCCGTCAGACCTCTCACGACTTTGCTCTTCCCATCCCGTGGGGGAGGGGGGCGAAGGAGGGGGACTTGACGGGCTTGGTTAGGGCCGCCGGTCAGGGCCTGGTGGGAACGTATCCGTTTCCATGACTCTTGCTGTAGCCTTGTCCCACCAGCTTCCGGCTCCTGGCGGCAGGTGGGGTCCGGGAGAGCCGTTTGCTTTCTTTCTGGATTGCCCGTGGCTTTCAAACTCCAGGTCGTGCCCCAGGCATGAAATCATTTTTGTGAAGAGAACAGTTTTTTGAAGAGGACCGAAGCTTTACTGGAAGGGATGATGGAGTAGAGGAGGGAAAGTAGACGAGACACAGTGAGAACGGAAATGATTCTGGTCCAGGTGGGTGTGTGTGTAACGGTGGGTCATGGTCCAAAATGGTGACAGCTGTTGTCACTGACCGTTACGAGGAGGACACCACCCAAGAGTAGGGTGGCAAAGGGGAGCTTGTCTGTAGGTGAACAGCCTTTGGGGAGGTGGTCCTGGGGGTTCCATGGTCCCTCCACTGGGAGTTCTCCAAGGCTAGGTGCGGGAGCCCGCAGCCTTTCGAAGCATGGACACAGTGTCAGATTTCTTTCGGCGGGGACCACGTCTGGGGTCCAGCCAGCTCCAAGAGTTGCCTGCTGCTGAGTACCTCGCTTCTCTGTGCCAGCCGGACCCACAGCGCCGTTCGGAACAGCAGCCCCTGCAGAAACCAAGTGAGGGTGGGAAGAAACGTAACCAACCATCGAGCGGCGGGAAGGGTGATGCTGGCCGTAGAGGGGAGGGAACCAGGCACAGGGCAAGGCTGCTGAGCGGTGGGACTGTTTCTGGCACCTTCCGGTCCTTTCTTACCCTCTGCCCCTCCCTTTGTGCCATGTTTTTTACCCATTGGGGCAGGTCTGATCCCAGGAGCTGGGAGGTCTTCATTTAAAGCCCAGTCTTTAAATCAGGCCCATGCTCGGTGTGTCCCCAGCTTCCTAAGGGACATACACACACACACACACACACACACACACACACACACACACACACACTGCACAGGATGTATCTTCTTGAAATCACCTTTTAAAGTGCCCACCTCCCCAAGCATCCTCTGGGGTCCATGAGGTCAGGAGGCATACCTTGTTTATTGTCTCGAGCCCTGGTACAACTTTAGAAGTCTCTGGATTTCTCAAAATGGAGAAATGCTGAACAGTAAGGGTTTGTTCAAGTCAACCTACCAAATTTCATGGCGCCGTGAAGGGATGGAGAAGACACCTTTTTAGTAAAGCCTTTGGATTGAAATAAGACCATGATGAGCAAATCCAGATCGAAGGAGTCTGTGAGTGAGAGACATGGAGAGCCGTGGGCTCTCTGGGAGCCTGGGGTACTTGTGGGCTTCTCTGACCCTCAGTTTTCTCATCTATGAAACATGATGCCGAGCTAGTTGATTTCTGAAACCTTTTGTCTTGAAAACCTAGAGTTGGTGGATTTTCATCTGGGCCAGAGCGTAGGTGAATCCAGATATCTGGAAGTATCCTAGGCAGAGGATGGCTATGGTGTGAACCCAAGAGAGAGACTTAAAACAGAGATGCTCATGGGACCACGAGTCTCACCAGGGTGGTCAGCCGAGACGGGAGCAATGGCCTCGTGTGGTAGACCTTCCAGCACGGGTGATCCCACAGCACTGCTCCCACACATGGTGCACACACCCCTATTCTCCACCACTGTGCTCGCTCAGGCTGCTGCAGTAGCCTGTGAATCAGTCTCCCTTCCAGAAAGGAGTATTTGCCCCTCAACCCCCATGCTCTGGGCTCTAAATGGCCCTGCCCTGCCCCTCGTCTGCCCCGCCCCATAGGGCAAGGAGTTGACGGAAGCAAGAGCACCAAAGCCAGCACCTGCCCCACCATCTACACCATATCCAAGTACTTGAAACTCCAGAAATCCCTACCCAAATGGCCCCAGCTGGATTCGGGCATGTGCCGGCCTCTTCCGTGTGGTCCTCCCAAGGATGGGCATGTTGCTTGTATGAGTGCCCCCAAGCCCGGGGAGTGGCCAGGAGGCTGCCATGTGCAGGGAGTGTGGGTGGAGGACCACCCCGCAGGGAACTCACACAGCCTCCCTCTTCCTACGGCTGGGGCCTCTCTAACTTCAGGCTTTGGCTAGAGACACTGATGACCAAGGAGTGCTGTCTACAGCAGTTCACCTTGGCTCTGACCCCTCGACGCCTACAAAATGGCTTCTGCTCACCATGCCGTTGGAGAGCCTCCCACCCTGACCTGTCTGCCAGCGAACTGATTCCTCTCTGACCTGCACTGAATCCCTGTGTCTGGCTCTGCACCTGGGGCACAGTGGGCACTCTAATCACCAGTGGAGCCAGGCATTGGGATGGCTAGAACACCCTCCATAAACGTGGCCACTGGGGCATTTGGGAGCTGTTGCACCACGGTGAACGGTTCTCACGCTTCTGTTTGCTACAAAGACGTGTGTTGAGCACTTCCTGTTTGCAGAGCACTTTGGAGGGAAGTGCATTGTGAAGGGCACCACTCTGTTCCAGGGCCGTCCCGGGACACGGATGCTGCAGTCTGGGCCTAGAGATCCAGAGGGTTCTGCAGGCCCCTGGGTGAACCTCGGGTGTGGACAGGTCCCACATCAAAGGCAAGGGGAAAGACGTGGTGGACGGATGTGGCCCGGTGAATGGGACTTCTGCCTTTGCTACGGATTGTCTCAGTTTAGTTCCGCTGAAGCCATTTATTGAGCACCTGCTGTGTACTGTGAGCTGACTCCATTTATTGAGCCCTGTGCTGGGCGGTTCTCTGGGAGGGAAGGGGAAGGGATGGGCTAGGAAAAGGCAGTAAATCTTACAGATTCTCCTTCTAAACACCTGGAGAGCGGGGACTATACCTGCAGTCCTAACTTGCTGGGTTGCTAAAGTTACTGAAGAGGAACGAGGGTGTGGCTCTTGGCCCTCGTGTCATTGTTTGGTAATGAAACGTCATACGACACTCCAGCACACCTAGGTGTGCCCAGGTGGGGTCCCCTCTGGATCTATGATTTCCAGGAAAGCAGGGCCACTGCCTGGGCCACGGATGGCACTGGGTGTGTGACAGCAGAAGGTGCTTCTGACTGGCAGTACCTGGCCCGCGTTGAACCCGTGGAGCCACGCCCCTCAGGCAGCAGTTTTCAAAGGAAGGGGTGGGGACTGTCCCAGAGTCATGGTCACCGCCCCCTCATTATTCTCTCCTGTTCTCAAGCACGGCCCCTGCCTGTGAAACCCGTCCGGCCGAGGCTCCTGGTCTGGGCTCCATGTGCCCACCTGGAACAGGTGACCTCGCGTCCTCAGCCTAATGCCCAGCACAGCACTGCTTCACTTAGAGCTAGGGCGACACTCCCGGAAAACGCGGGGGTGGGGGGGAGGGGGGGGCGGAAGCAGGTGGGGACAGGGGTGGGCTTCGGGGAACGGCTTGGCCCCGGGCTTGGGGATGTGCCTTGCTCCTGGACCACCCGCCTCTCCTCTTCTCCGTCCACATCCTAGGAACAGCACGGCAGCGTCCCTTCTCCATCCCGGATTCCTGGGCCGTTCCCTCGTGCTCAGGATGCGTCTGCATGAGTCAAAAGGCAGGCTCTTGTACTTTGAGCCGTAGAACCAAGAGTAATTAATAATTTGATGTTGTTGGGTACAGAAGCTGTTCTGAGTGCTGTTTATAATCTACAGTTAATTAACCTTCTGCTTTTCAAAAAGCAGAAACTTAAGACCTAATTTTCTGTCTCAAACACATTGTTTCTGATATCCATTATTTTAAAAATATGTTTTCACTGATATTAAGAAATAATTATGCAGACTATCTCAGACTGATTAAGGAGACTATGCTCTGTTAGGATTTTCTTTGAAAACGTGTATTATAATGAGCTTTTCTGCGGTGTATTGTAAGAGGAAATATTATTCTCATCACACAATTTTAAAGCAAAAGCCAGTGCATAAAAGAAATGTTACATATAATTTCAAGGCTGTAATTTTGTTGTGTGGTGAAAAATTCTAACTTTCAGGAGAGGACAAAATAAAGTCAGCACTTGGGGAAAAAAAAAACCTTCATAAATACAAACTGTGGTAAATCTCAGTTGGTAGCAAAGTCACTATCCAATTAAAATTCCAATTTCAGAATCTCAATCATTTTTAACTTTCTTGTGAATATTAACAGGATGATCAGCTTTGGCAAAACACCAGGAAGAAAACTGCAACTGTCCAAGGAAATTAAAAATCATGATAGGGTTGGTAATATATTTTACCTAAGACACTAAACCAATCACTGTATAGATTATTAAATTAGTATCAAAGTCAGTTAGAGTATTATGGTAGAACATTCTCCGTTATTAAATGGAACACATTTCAGGAGCTGAATTTAAAACAGTGTTTGGCGAGGGCACACGAGGCCCCAGCCGTGCCGTCTCCATCCCGTTTTGGGGGGAGTGCACGGGGTCTGAAGCCACAGGGGCGGAGGTCGGGGGGTGGGTTGGAGCCGGGAAGACACTTTGGACAAAAGTGGTTGCGTTTAGTGTTTTCCACGGATCCACTCTTTCACTTACCAGCTCAGGGATTGGAGCGAATTATTTAAACTTTTCCCCTTGGATTTCCTCAAGGGTGAAAACGAAGGCAGCAACGGCACGAAGCTGAGGTGCTTGTCTTGAGGATTAAATGAGCCCTTGATGCATCAGGCACCCTCACTCTGCCCGTGAGGTTTGGCAGGAAGAAGGGGAGAGTAACAGTGTCGCCGGGGCGTGCAGTTAGAGGAGGGGTCACAGTCACGTGCTCTCTGCGACAGGGACGGCAGAACGTTGTCTCTCTGCCTCGACTCAGCCCTGCCTTCCCAGCGCCGATCCTCACTGCGTTGTTTTTATTAGAAAATCACGAGGACCTGGGTGGAGGGGTGGTGGTGTTTGTTCGGGTTGTTTTGTTACAGAGGAAATACCCTTTTTGCAGATGCTTTACGAAGCGTGCAGTGGAAATCCCAACGACCCTTCTTGGCCCTGATTTTCAGTCATATCCCCGGCAGATTGTCCCCACGAGGCCGCAGTAACCCGCTGGGACCCCGTAGGGAAGTGTGGCCGTTGCTCTCTCACCCTCCAATCACCAGGACCAGCGAGGGGGGATCAATACTGAGATTCCCCCGCTCTCCAGGTGGTTCCGTTACCACATGCCCAGGCTCTCCAGGCGCGAGGTCAGCTCCCTCTTGACCACTTCATCCAACTGCTCCTAGGTTCATTTTCCATTTGGGTTTCTTCTGCTCCCTCAGTAGGCCCTACTATCTGTCTCCATGATGACAGACATTGTATGGCAGTCACAGGGCACAGGCATCAGTGTATTTATGTATAACAACTAATAGAACTCGGGTAACAACAGCCCAACGAGGTAGAGACTGTTTTCATCCCCATTTACAGATGGAGAAACTGAGGCATCTCTTACCTAAGGTCACACAGGTGGTGAGTGGCTGGGCCAGAATTTGGATCTCCCACGCCCAATTCTAGCATCCGTCCTCCTGAGCACCACACCCTGGTAACCAGGATGGGGCACTGTTCCCGAAGGCCGTCAGCCTCCTCCTCGGTCCCTTTTCGGGAAGCCTTCAAAGATGGTCCTTGTGTACTTTCCTGTCACTTTGTGACACCTGATTTGGGACAGGTGCTACTCCTCAGGGAAGAACGAAAGGGAATGCAGCCTGTCCCCATGTCATTGTCCTTCCCTGTCGACCTCCCGTCCCTCCAGGGACACAGCCTCTCTCCCCTTTGGGTGTGAGTGTGACCGCCCTGCAGGGATTCGCAGAGTGTCTGGAAAAGCGCCTTCCTAACACCCCCCAGCCCAGCACACGCAAGTTCCCTCTTCTCGCCTGCAGCCCTCCATCCCCTTATTTCTTAGGGTCTTGCATGATTTTTAAACATGTACGAAGTCATTTTGAAATAAGAGCACCTTCCTGCAGGGGCCACCTGCACTGAGGATGTGAGAGGGCATTTTTGCTCAAGTCTTGTCCTTCCAGATCCACGTGAGATCCTTCTGGCAGAAGTCAGTGGTCCTCTCTGTCCTCCAGAGCATCCATCATGGCGCCTGGATAGTTAGTGGTCCGTACCGTCGCTGGGATGGGAAATCCTGGGCGCGCAAAATAGGAATATTGACACTAAACAAGGGCTCGTGATTCCCCCAGGATGTTCGTTTAGGGCTTCAGAGTTCACTGGAGGCCATATGGCATTCGAAGTTAGCCTCCACTCTGAGGAAAGACGGTGGACAGATCAGGGGCGGCCTGGGAACAGGTGACTGAGCAGCACTTGAACACGCGTCCCTATTAGAACGTGCTGCACTCTTCTCTGCCTCGAGCTCCCTCCCAGGGAGGTACCCTACCCCGTGGAGCTGCCCTACCCCGTGGGCAGACTTACTTCCAGGCTGCTCTAAAGTCACAGTTTTCTAGCCAATGCAGCCTCCACAAACCTCTGCTTATAGTTGGTGGTTACTTTTTTTTCTAATGGTTATTTATTTTTGAGGGAGAGAGAGAAAGAGATGGAGTGTGAGCGGAGGAGGGGCAGAGAGAGAGGGAGACGCAGAATCCGAAGCAGCTCCGGGCTCCGAGCTGTCAGCACAGAGCCTGACGAGGGGCTTGAACTCACGAACCGTGAGATCATGACCTGAGCCGAGGTCGGTCGCTCAACAGACTGAACCATCCACGTGCCCCACAGGTTACTTTTCCAAGACTCAGGAAGCAGCCAGGCATCCAGTCTGGTACAGGCCTTCTAGAATCTGCTCAAAGGAAGCTCAGTGGACACGTAAGTCAGGGCCCCAAGCGGTCAGGTGGGAAACAGGCTATGAAGCCTTGTCAGGAAGTCCGTGAATCCGCGGTCACACTTGGTTTTACGTAGAACCAAATATGTTGTACGTCACAGTACAGTTAAATATCGGTCCAGTATGTCAGATGCCCTTGTGAGGAATGAAATACCGATTTACTTTTTAAATATGTTGAGCATTTCGGACTGAATTAAAATATGACACCTGCCTTGTATTTCTGTGAGAAGGGGCACTCACCCACCTTTAGAAAGGGAAGCCGATCCTCTCATTCTAGAGTCGAGGAAGAGGGCCTGGAGGGCAGGTCAGAGGCAGAGTCCAGCTCTCCCCTGTAGCACACGGCCTCTGGAAGTAGCAGGTGGAAACCAGGCATTTTCCTAGGTGACACGATGTTTCTATGGATTTTGCTCCAGAAGTCGCTTTTTTGGCTGCTGGGTCAGATGCCGATTTCGTGGCCCTGAGACTCGAGGTCCTCCAGCCCAGGTTAGCCCCGCCGGCCTCTGGCCTCCCAGCTCCCTGGTCCACAGTCAGGTCCCCACGTCTTATGGCGCTCCTCCGCAGAAAGCACACTCCAGTTCCGTGCTTACCTTATCACTTGATTATCTCTCCGATGAGGACCCTCTTGTACTTTAAATGCTTCCTTCACATCAGCATGGTAATTTGGTAAGGGAGGGGGCGAGGAGAGAGAACTGGCGAGGCTTTCTTGTACTTTAAATGCCTCCTTCACATCAGCACAGTAATTTGGTAAGGGAGGGGACGAGGAGAGAGAACTGGCGAGCCTTTCTCCAACAGCTCAAGAGCGTGGAGACTTCTTTCCAGCAGCAGCTTGTCCGTCTGAACCAGCACGGGGGGAGGGGCCGGGTGTCCACAGGAGGCCACAGGAGGCCAGGGGCTGACCCCAGGGCCAGGCCACAGGACCAAAATGGAGACCAGAGACCAGATATCTCTGCTGCCTTCCCCTTCCCAGAGCCTTGCAACACCCACCTCTTAGACCCAAGCTAGAAACCCCTGCCTCAGGAATAAACAAGAGTGCACACCGACAGCCTTGTTCTAGAGTGTTCTGGAGTACAGGTGAGCCGACATCGTCTGTGTCCTCTGATTCACTGTGAGACCTCGTGTCTACCCAAATCTGTGTTCTGTCGGCCTCATTAGGATGTTTGTTCACCCCACTGAGTGAATGAGTGGGTGGACGGCTGCACGATGAATCCATGAACAAATGAATGAGAAGTGAGATCCTCTGGGAGACGGTCACCTGCCTGGGTGTGGTTCAAGTAAATGGAGGGCTTTAGGCCTAAGTTCTGGAAGCTCCCTCAAGTTCCCATGGTCAAAACGAGGGGCAAAGAGTGGGAGGCAATGCAAAGGAAGAGGGTCACGTAGGAACAGGAGGCGACCGCGCTGGCCCGGGTTTCCTCTTCCTGGCCCTCGCTCTGTCCAAAACTTCTCTTAACTAAGGTTGATCTCATTGATCCAAATAAACCGCCTGAAACAGTGACTTGTATAAATTGGGTGGAGCTTGGCAGGTGTACCCCTTCTGTCTACTCTCACCAGCTGGGGCAACCGGGAGGCTGGTCCCCTCGTGTGTCCCATGGTTGATGCTGGCTGCCAGCTGAGACCAGAACACGGCACGTGGGTCTCCACTCGGCCTCGGCTTCCCTACAACAGGGCCAGCGGTGGTGTTAATGGGGAGCTTCTCAAGCAAGAGAGGGCCAGGGAGAAGCCACGCTGCCTTAGTAGTTAGTTACACAGCGTCATTTTTATCACATTCTGGTGGTTGAGGCTGCTGCACAGGGCTGCTCAGGTTCGAGGGAGAGACACACAGACCTCGCCTCTTGATGGGGGAGCGCAGAGTCCTGGAAAAGCATGTGGGACCAGAAATACCACCTGGGCCGATTCTGGAAAATACAGTCTGCCATACTCAGCAAGGTGTCAAGCTCATACTAAAGTATGAATGACTTCCCAGGAATAAAAGAACGTCAGTAACCCAAAATAATGTCAGAAGGGTTTTATGAATTCAGTTTGGGAAGATACTTCTGACGTTGTCTCCTTCAGTCAGGTGTGACCCCCTAAGACCTTCCCCAAATCACTCCACCCAGGTAGTTAGATTCGTGCACCACACGTGGATTGAGGCCCACGGAATTACTCTCACTAGAGCCTCAGGAAAACAGCCAAATAGTGATGGGCTGAGCTCAGGGGACCTGAGGGTTAAGGACCCACAGACACAGAAGGGCTCCTGTGAGCCCGTTGCTCTGAGCGATGGTCCAGCCATCTCTGCAGCAAGTATAAATTCAGGAACATCGTGTTTTCTGCTTTTGGAGGCGGTCTGTAACTTTACCTCCTGTCTCTAAGCCAACAGCCTGCCCCCTGAACACTGAGGTCCTGACGGAGCAGCCGGGCAGCCGGACCTCCTCGGTGTAGCCAGCCTGCCCCAGCGGGCAGCCGAAGCTTCAAAAAGGGAAATAGCCAAAGTGCAGACACGGCAGATGGTGGGTCTGGGAGCGAAAGAGGGAGAACTCTTAGCCTTTGCCAGCCCAGCACCTCAGCTGTCAGCTCTGGCCGTTCGCAGATGGCCCTGCTGCGGCGGGGAAGGCGGAGACCAGCAGAGCGCCCATGCCCCCCGCACCCCGCGCTGTCCACAGGTCAGAGAGCCGGCTGTGGGGGCAGGTGCAGATTCAAGCATTCCGTCCGCGGGCTCCGATGAGTGTGGACCCTGGCCTCCCTCACCTTGCCCCCCCAGGAAAAGGAGACAGCTCTGTCTTCAGGAGCCCTTTCTGCAGGAGGCCCTCCAACCCCTGCCCTGCATGTCTACACATCCCTCGTCTACCCTGGATCTGTTTTTAACCAGTCCTGGGTCCCAGGTTGGCCCGTCTGCCTGGGGAGCCCCCGGATGCAGTGGACAGGGAGGCACCTTGCACGCTTCAGTCCCACACAGCCCTCCACCCCACACCCTTCCAGGTCCTTGTCTGATGTTGACCTCTGGCTCGGCGGCCTCCCCGCGGGGACTGCAGATCAGGCCTCAGCTCTGGGCTGGAAGTGTCTCTCCCTCGTTGAAGAGCCGGCAGCATGCAGATGTGGGGGTGTCCTTTCCTGGGCATGGGGCCTCTGCAGACGCCGACCGGGGCACTCCGGCCTCCATGGCTCTGACTCGGGATTTGCTGCAGGAGCTCGGCCTCGCGATGAGGCCCTCGCGAACTCTCTAACCTCCCACACACCTGCAGGATCCACACTAGGCTGTTTGTCACCTGCGCAGTCCGCACCTGCCCACAGGACGGAGTGGGGAGGGGCGGGGAGGCCTTGGTGCTCACGCCCTTTCCGGAAGGGAGGACCTGGACACTACTCAGAGCTTCTCTGAGAGCCCACAGGCAGGAATCCGCTCTGGGGCCAGCACTAACCTCAGAGAGCCCGGGGGTGTCTTTATTCTGGAAGGCCCTGAACCTGGCTATCCGTCGTTGGTTCTTGTCCTGAAGGAAGAGCAGACCGTGGATGTTGGGGAGCAGTTAGCAGTGCTCCCCACAAGAGCCTTCCCCACTTTGCTCCAACGACGAAGAGACCTCCTGTGTTTCTAGCCCCTGCAGGTCTCCCGTTCTGGCACCGATCACTAACCCTGGGACTGCTGGCCGTTTGTCCACTGTAATCTACGCTTGTGTATTTCCTCTCCAGCACACACAGCAGGAGCTTTGGTGGGAGCTGAACACTCAGCCTTTGTTCAACAACGTTCACTTCTCTCAACCTCCAAGTCCTCAGCCCGGGACGGGGTTGCTGTGGGGTGGTTACAGGCATCCGGGGAGCAGAGATGACAGGGACCACGCTGAATGCTGTCGTTGAAAGGTCTCTGTTACACACTCCCTGAGTTGACTACTAGGCACGGGAGGGGCTGTTGGGTTTCTCTGCCGGCTTGGGAGCAGGGGCCTCGGTCACCTGGACCAAGAGAGGGATCCAGGGCCCCGAGGGGAGCTGCCTGAGAAGTGAGCGAGCAGAAACACGCAGCTGTGAGCACCGAGCCTGGCTCGCGGTCGCGTTTCATAAATGGGGGTCCCGGCGGTGACGGCCACTGTTGCTGAGTAACTGTCCCTGAGATCGTGCAGGGAGAGCCTGGTGGCAAACGTGCCGTGTCCGGAGAGTGGGCCAGGCCGCGGCTTCGCGCTGCAGGCGACGGAGTCCAAGGAGCCATTTACCTACACGTGAGGCTCGAGCAGGACGGAGAGAGTTGCTGTGTGCACAGTACTTGCAACAGTGCCTGCGGCATACCAAGAACGTTGTGGGGGTTAGTTAAACGCGAGAGTGTGTTCTTACGTCTGGCCGGGGTTCGGGAAGGGCCCAGTCACAAGTACCCAGCGTGTTGGGCAGAGGCAGAGACAAGCCAACCCCGTCAGCCCATTAGAGGCTGGAAGCATCAGCGGCAGGGGGGCGCGGGGCTCGGCCCAGCACACTCAGTGTCACATCTGTGTGCAGGCGTGTGTGCGCTGGGGGTGCAGGGGTGCTGGGTCCAGCCCACCTGCTGCGAGGGCGGAGGCCAGCCATATGTGCCACCATGCTGGGCAGGTCTGACTTAGAAATCCCGCCCCCTGGGTTTCAGGGAAGAATTTGGCAGCCTCTGGGCCCCTGACTCAGGAGTGTATTTCCTACTAGTGTGGAGCTGGCTCCCTGCAACCGGTGTAGACATATCCGGTCTACACGGTGTAGACATAACCCTGCACAAGTCGCCTGAGGCCGCCACAACCTGGATGGCTTTCAACAACAGAAATGTACTGTTCAGGTTCCATAGTCTGGAAGTGTGAGGTCGAGGGGTCACAGGGCTGTTCTCCCTCCGAGACTCTGGTTAGTACCTTTCTTATCCCTCCCAGCTCCTGGTGGCTGGCAACCCCTTGGTGTCCCGTGTCTTCTGGACACATCCCTCCATCCTCTGCCTTTGCCTTCCCACAACATCGTCCCCATCTGTCTCTGTGTCTCCTTTCCTCTCCTCATAAGGAGACCAGTCCTGTTGGGTGGGGGCCCCCACCCTGCTCCAGAATGACCTCACCTTAATTCCACCTGCAGTGACCTTGCTTCCAAATAAGGTCACACTCCTGGGCACCAGGGATTAGGACACAGCATATCACTTTGTATCATATGTGAGGGGGACACAAGTGAGCCCACCGGACACCTTTAAGAGGAACCTGTGATTCTTCTGTTCAGGAGGGTAACTCCCCATGAACAATTTGGAAACATACATCGCCTATACTGATAAAGTCGATGCCTACAGTTCCAAAATGCAATGCTTATTGGATCCAATATAGCATATTTCTCAAATTGGTCATCCTTTCTCTTTTTAATGTTTATTTTGAGAGAGAGAGAGCATGTGCACAGGGAAGGAGCAGAGAGAGAGGGAGAGAATCCCACGCAAGCTTCTTATCATCGGTGCAGAACCCGACACAGGGCTCGAAGTCACAAACCGTGAGAGACAAAACCTGAGCCAAAACCAAGAGTTGGACGCTTAACCAACTGAGCCACCCTGGCGCCCCTCACATTGGTCATTCTTAACCAGAGTAGACACCAAAGCCACCACTTGAGATTTGGGGGAGAAGATGCCTGTGCCCTGCAGATTGTCCTGCGTGGAGTACTGAAGGGCACACCCATTCCCACGTGCTCTCTGGGGAACCGCCCCCCCCGTGACGCCAGTCTGCCACCACGGAGGGGTGTGGGCGTCCCTCCTCTTCTGCATCTGCCACACGCTCGGGGGCGCATGAGGATTCCTCCTCTTTGCTGGATCGGCCCTTATCACCTTGAGCCCAGAGAGAGTTTGCCCTCCAGATAAGCCCTCAACAGTGCTTGTCACGAGCAAATAACATTCAGATAGTCGAGTCGACTTTTTGAAGATATGGTGAGAAGAAATGAGGAGCATTGATTCAGATCCCACCATGAACTAAGCACATGGATGGAGCTTTCTGCCACTTATGACTAGTTGATGGCCCCCAATGTGTTCTTCTCGTATGACTCTGCAGTGGTCCCTGGGCAGGACGGGCAAGGTGAAGGCAAGCTAAGCATCCGGTTTCCCAAGTTACCTGTAGTTACTTGCTCAGAAAGGCAGGCTTCTTGTCTTGTTCCAAGGCGAGGGCTCATGCAGTTAATTTAGTTGACGAAATAGGGGTTTGTTTTTGTTTTTGTTTTTTTCCCTCTGCAGAACTCTGTTCCTAAGCTACATTGACTTCATGGCATTTAAGCCAACTGCCTCATTAAGCTGGAGATCCTGAAGAAAGCGTTTGCAGGATAAGGATGTTCATAATTAACACAAAAAATGCCACGGCTTTATCTGCCTGGTCCTTCTCCCCTTAGTTTCTTACACTTAATGATCTCTTTATTGAGCAACTAACACAGAGAGAAATAAAAGAGCGGAGGAGCCCTGTGTTAAAGGGCATCTGGAGAAAGTAAGCTACCGTTCCCCTGGTTTTGTATGCCTTCCCCCCACCCCCCAACCCCGCGCAGGGCAGGGTTCCTTCCCATTTGCCGTCATCTCGCCGTGGAAGAGAACTGAAGAGAATAACCATCGCCAGAATTTGTCATCCCGGAACTATATGGTCTCTGACTTCCCTTTCCACCCGGCACAAGCGAGAGTCTGAAGTGACCCTTTTTTTGCATCCCCGTTTCCCGGTGCTTTGAGCTTAGCAGAAACGCGCTGGCATTTGCCGACGGAATTGATGGAAACTGATTACTCTCTGCCCGAAGTCAGGCTCGGCCTTCAACCCCATTCATTCTCTCTCCTGAGGGCGAGTCTGGAAGCAGCTTGCACACAAAGACGGCTGGACGTGGGAAGCTAGTTGTCTCTCGCTCCCCCGGCCACCCCCCACCCACGCACGCAGGCCCACCGGACACATGGCGGGGCCACTTGGCACAAGGTCCTCCCTCTCGTTCTAGGGGATTGCTCTGGGTCCAAAGAGCAGAAGCAGATGATTCATCTTCACAGGGGTTGTGGTGGCTTGTTTCTGTCAGGCTTCTCCACTTATGAAGGCTTTGTCAGCCAGCCGTTTTCCCGTTGGGATTAGCCTGAGTTGGCCATGAATTCACATGCTGTGGAAACCGCTGCCAGGCCCGTCGCCACTGACTTTGGGGGCGGGAGGGGGAGGGTCTGCTTCCTTCCCCCTGCCCCTTGAATTCCGTTCACTGGCTGTGATTCCACTCGCCTTGATTGGCTCCCCCCGTCCCAGCCCTGCAGCACAGAAGCGATTGAGCAGAATCACCCACAAATTGCATTGCAAATGGTGCCTGTTTTTTTCCAGCAGGCCATCTGCTGGAGTCTATTACTCACCCTCCACAGAGCCAACCCGAGGAGTCAGGTGGTTCTGGGTACAGCCACTTCGGAATCACCTCGTTCCACACTCACCTGAAAGTCACTTTGCTGGCTGCTGAAGACGCTGGAAAATTCCAGGCTCTGGAGAGGCGGTCTTCTTCCTTTTTTTTTTTTTTTTTAAACCTCAGGAGACCTTTGGGCCTCCGTGGGCTCTGGAAAAGCTTCTGAGCCCACTCGTGGGACGCCCCCAGGTGGCAGGATGCGGGAGGGAGGGGGGTGGTGCTGTTAGGGGCGATGGCCATGCCCTCGGTGAACAGAGGGACCTTGTCCAGGGGCTAGAACCAAGGACTCCGTGGCTCTTCATCTGTTGTCCACGGAGCCCCGCATTCAGACCTGGGTGCACTGGGGACAGGAGTGTTGGGTGTTTCGTGAGACTCTACCGTCTGGTGACCAGCCAAGTAGCAAGCCCGTGTTGCATTGAGGGGAGTCTCCATGAGCTTCTGGCCGCTGGAGGACAGCACCCAGAAGGCAAGGAGGAGTTGCTTCCAAGGAGAATGACACTTGCTGCTGCAGGTGCCACAGACTTGGGGGCTCCTCCCCTGAGAGACCAGGCCAGTGACCCGGGGGTGGACGGACAGCTGCCTTCGGGCACCCCCACACCGGGACTAAGGGTTTGCAGCCTGCCCCACTCACAGGCCTGGCCTTGGCTGTGAGCGCCTCCAGGACGTGGCCCCCAGGACGTGGCCCCCACCCTGCGGCCATCCGATCCCCGCGGTGCTTCCCCCCCCCCCCAACCTGTCCGCCACCTAGGCTAGCCCAGCTCCCTTGTCTCCTCCGTGTTCCTTCCCCCGTGATCCTCTCCTTCTGTGGCCAGTTGTCCTTGGCTCTGTTCCAGCGTATGCTGTCCCTTGGGTTATGTGCACCCATTTTCAGCATGATTTCAGCTTCCTCATCGGCTTTCTGCCATACGGGCATGTGGGGCTGGTTTATGGCACACACCTGATGATAGCCAGCTCAGTGGGACTTGTATTACGTGATTGGAGAATTTTTCAATCATTACTCTATTTTGTTTTTATTTATTCTTGAGAGAGAAAGTGAGTGAGTGTGTGAGCAGGGGAGGGGCAGAGAGAGGGAGAGAGGATCCCAAGCAGTCTCCACACTGTCAGTGCAAAGCCCAACACAGGGCTGGAACTCATGAACCATAAGATCATGATCTGAGCCAAAATCAAGCGTTGGAGACTTAACCAAGTGAGCCATGCAGGTGCCCCCATTGATGATTACTTTAAAAACAAATCTGGAGGGAATTTCTTTATGATGCATATGGATTGTGTACAAGAGACAATCCTTTGACCTAAAAGCTGTTTAGCACCCAGATCGGTCTCTGGTCCCCAGCACCCTGACTTGGTACACTGGGCGAGTTTTAAGCAGAATAGAATTGTTCTTTCTGGAATAGATCACAGATCCCACAAAAATCATCCACAGGTAACAACTCTGATTAGCCAAGACACTTGGCTGCACTAACACACAATAATGGGCATTTCTGGGGGAAGCCTATGAGAATTATCATTTGCATTTCAGCCCCGTTGGAGATGAGGCCATTTTGTTTTTCTGCCACAGGAAGTGAAATCCGTCGTTCCTTTAAGGCTGAGGAATGTGCTGACCTTTGAACCTGTTCTTTCGCACGGCTGTTCATGAGGGAGTATGTGTGTGGGCATGAATCCCCAGGCATCTCCCGCAAGCTGATCTGAGATTTTCCGGGATGTAACCTACAAGACAGCTTTCTTTCTCACTCGGTTGTGCCTGGATGTGCCCTGCTTCTGCGTGGATTGATTTCCTGTAGCTTCGCTTTTGTAAAGCATCTTAAAATAATAACTCACAGTGGCGCAATAATTCAATTCAGAAAGCACTCGTTGGGCTCATCGTGTTCAAATTTGTGCAAACGAGAGAGAGAGAGAGAGAGAGAGAGAGAAGCTCTCCAGACAATGAACTTCTGTTCAGTTGGACCTTGATTTATTGGGGTTCATTCTGGGGCTTGGTGGTCAGCACCAGGCTTTTCTTGAGCCCCGTGGAAGGAAGGCATATCCAGGGCACGGTGAAGACCACTCGAAGATTGTAGAAGGTCTGTGTCCCCAAGGCGGGGTTCATGATTTGCTGGCCAGCTCACAGATGTGTCCACGCACCATGTGTGTGTCCATTGTGTGTCCACATTTCTCCGCTTTGTGTTCCCTTAGAGGAGATTTTGAAGACCCACATCGCCCACTGGTGGTCTCCGGACGGCACGAGGCTCGCCTACGCCACCATCAACGACTCCCGCGTGCCCGTCATGGAGCTCCCAACCTACACTGGCTCCATCTACCCCACAGTGAAGCCCTACCACTACCCCAAGGTAGGCGACAGGAAACAGCGGAGCGAATTCTTCGCCTCGTTCCTCAGTCCCCCCGACCCAGGCGACTCCAGACGTGGAGCTGTAGAATCAGACGTGTTCTGAGCAATGCAGTAGAACAGAGGCAAGATTAATTATTTCCCACTACACTGCATTAAATTCCCATCTCCGCTGAGTTGAATTTGTTGGCAGGTTTACTCTATCTTAAATAGTTGAACTGCCGTTAATCATTTGTGTGAGTTTCATGGGACCCAAAATAAGTACCTTACCTCCCCTTGTGAGTCCATGGCAACAAAGTCACACTGCCTGCTCCTGGGGCCCTCTCTCGTCACGTCCCTGCTTTAGAGTTTGGCTCCTGGGAGGTCCGAGGGACCTCTGTCTGCCCCTGGTCCCCTGGGTCTGTGCAGGGCTCTTTTGTGTTTGGTCATATCCCGGCCTGTAGTCTCTAATTGCTTCCCAGACCAAGTTGTTGGCACAGAGACTGGCAGGACAGCAAGGGTGCGGTGGAGGGGGAGGGGTACAGATGTCTGGACCTTGCTTTGTTAGCAAATCACAGCATCCTGGCACGAAGCAAGGACTGGTGCCACATTTTCTGCAGCCCGCACCGCTGCAGAGACACTGATGTCTGACAGAGTGGGCTCAGCGGCCCTGCCGCCCCCCCCTGCCCCCCCCTGCCCCCCCCCCCCGGCTTCGCTGGAGCGCTCCAGGGCCCGCGGAGGCCACGGCCGGTGGACGTGAGCCGTTCACTGCCTGCACCTGCCTGGTGACGGAGCACTCGCTTCCCGCCTGCGGCTGCCTCGGAAGGACCCCTGGAGCCCGCGCCCGTGAGCGCTGAGCCGTGGCTCCCAGGCCATCAGACCATCTCCCAGATCGGAGGGCTGATGCCACGCGCCTTGTGTATCGGAAGGACGGGACACGCCAGCCTGCAGGGGGCAGCAAGAGGGGCGATAGTGTGCAAGTGAGGCCAGTGAGGTGCCCGGCGTCCCGGGCCACAGAGAGGAAGCCCCTGGTGTATAGTTGGTGCAGGTGCCATATATTCGTTTCTCACAGCCCTGCCTGGAGCCTGAGAGTCCGAGATCGGGGTGCCAGGAAGGTCGGGTCCGGCGAGCACTGTGTTTCTTGCTCCACCCCTGCCTTCTCTCTGTGTCCTCCCACAGCGAGGGAGCTCCGGTGCCTCTTTCTCTCCACATGAGGGCACCAGTCCCTTCACGGGGCCCCACCCTCCTGACCTCACCTGACCCCGATGGCCTTCCCAAGGCCTCACCCCCGCATACTGTCACACAGGGGCTTGGGGCTTTGCCCTAGGAAGGAATTCTCAATTTGGGGGGTAGGGGACACAGACATTCCGTCCACAGCACCTGGAAAACAGTTCTCTTAATTTTTTTTGTTTTTTGAGAGAGAGAAGGAAGAGAGGGGAGGGGCAGAGAGAGAAGGAGACACAGAATCCAAAGCAGGCTCCGGGCTCTGAGCCGTCGGCACAGAGCCCGACGCAGGGCCCCAACCCACGAGCCGTGAGATCATGACCTGAGCCACAGTCGGACGCTTGACCCCCTGAGGCACCCAGGTGCCCCAATACTGAGCCTTTTCTGTGGGTCTTTGATTGGTGTGGCCAGTGTCCAAGGAGGTCCCTGAGCGGAGGAGCACAAGCTCTGTGAAGGCACAGCATTGTCCCCACCACCGTCCCACTCCGACAGCACTTGATGTCAGCCTGCCACACGGACCTGCCTGTTGACAGAATTCTCCCTTTTCAGCTGGGCTTCATTGGACTGGACTCTACATCTTGTGGAAGGGGCCGGGGTTTTAGTCGCAAACGGTTAACTAAATGCGGGCTCTTTTGACCCTGGAACGCCCCACCCCCCACGCACACAGTGGGGCCAGTGGCTGCCTGACTCCTCTAACAGCCAGGGATCCAGTGGCTTCCCCTGTGAACCCTGTTATGGGCGTTTCCCCAACTTAGGAGTGGTGACCTGAGATCCGTCTGGAGTTCACACTGAGCTCTGGGGTGGGTGAAATTGGAATTACAGAAGCCCGGATGGTTTGTATTCGGATGGAAAGGCGGCATATTCTAGCCAACAGAACTCAGGCACCCCTTGCCCCGTTGTACTGTCTCCCAAATCAGAGGCATGAGTTGGTGACCCCGCCAGACTCCCGCCCTATTGTGGTGAACCCGACACGTCTTCATGCAGGGAGCAGAGAAGCAAGGGTATCCGTCAGACCTGGCGTGTCGCTGACAAATAATGCCACGTGTTCCCCTGTCCCATCCCGGCAGTGCCGTTCCGCCCGAAGAGGGAGCACAGAGCAGCAGTGACGCAGAGCAGAACCCACCCAGCACCTTTTCTGCACCTTTTCCAGGGACTTCCCTTTCCCCACCGCTGGGCCTCGGCCAACATTCATCAGCCTTCCCCACCCGTGTCTTTGCCCTTGGGCGCGCTGCCTCCTGGCATGGCCTCCAGGAATTTCTGTCCCGCTCCTTGTCCCATCCCTTGCCCCTCCCAGGTTGATAATCGGGAGGCACTTGGAGGAACAAGAAGAGGGTAGGGTTCCTGGGGAAGGAATGGCACCCCAGTTACCTTTGGTCCTTCGTGCGGCAACTGAGGCACTGTCCCCGCAGGAAGGTTTACTCACACCTGGTCTTCTTTGCTTCCCAGGCTGGAAGTGAAAACCCCGGCATTTCCCTGCACGTCATTGGCTTAAACGGACCCACCCACGATCTGGAGATGATGCCACCCGATGATCCACGGATGAGGTTTGCTTCCTTGTTTCTACTATGCTAAAAAAATAAGATGAACATTCATTCACGTGGTCTCTCCAGATTTATTTTACTGCTCTCTTCAACATCCAAGAAAAAGGTGCATTGTCCAAAGCTTTGCTTCCTGCTTCATGATTCACTTTTCTGGAAAGGAATACAAGTCCAACTGGTACCAGTATTTCTTTCCTTAGTCAGGAGCAGACTGCTCTCCCTGGGAGGCTGGGCTCCTCGGGAAGGGGCATGTCAGGTCAGCCGCAAGACTCCAGCAGGGACACGTTGTCTCACACAGGCAGACGCTGGAGAACACCCATTGGATGAATGCATATAGCCTTAACCAAGAAAATCCACATGATGAGACTTTCTGTAAATGGTGCCCCATTTAAGAGACAACTTTAGAACAATGGCGTACCTGGGCAGCTCGAGGAGCTGGTGGTAAATCCTGCTCTAGTAACCCACTTCTCCTGGTTGCTAAGATAACCTGTGTAGGTGTTAGAGCGCATTGGCAAAGGTAACTGGCCTGTTATCATTACCGTCTGCTTTGGGTAGATTTTTTTTTTTTTCTGTTAATCAAAACTGCTGAGTAGGGTCTATCTCAGTGAAGTGGTCTGAGTATCACCAAAGTTTGAACAGCCTGGGGACTGAATAGACTTCCAGAACCCCCCATATCAGCAGCAAGCTTCTCTATGGGGGATATTGATGGGAGACTGAAAGAAAGGGGAGCCCACCGTACAGACACCAGACCCATAGTGCCGATAGATCTCCGTAAGTCTAGATATGGGCCCAGTGAAGCCAAGAACGATTCATTCTGAGACTCAGAGGACACCCACCGCAAATTTTCCATAACCTCTAGCCCAGGCCTTTACTATCCAGTTATAGAACTCCACATTATTTTTTTTTTTTAATTTTTTTTTCAACGTTTATTTATTTTTGGGACAGAGAGAGACAGAGCATGAACGGGGGAGGGGCAGAGAGAGAGGGAGACACAGAATCGGAAACAGGCTCCAGGCTCTGAGCCATCAGCCCAGAGCCCGACACGGGGCTCGAACTCACGGACCGCGAGATCGTGATCTGGCTGAAGTCGGACGCTTAACCGACTGCGCCACCCAGGCGCCCCTAGAACTCCACATTATTAGTCACTTCTGGCAGCTTCTGGAAGGACAGGAGCTGTGGCCCCATCCGCTCCGACTCCTCCACAGGCCCTGCCCAGGGCTGGGCGCTCTGGCATTGGGTACTGCTGGTATTCTGTGGATGGTGTGGTCCTCTCCTGCGGTGACTTCCTTAGTAAGACCCTCAGAAGCGTGAGCCTGTGGAAAATTCCACAGAGATTCTTTTAACGCTTTCTTCTCCGTGGATAATAAAATGCTGTGAGGTCCTCAGGTACACAGACCAAGCACAGAATTCTGGGCTCTGTAAATGGCTCCTCGCGGCCTCTCTCCCTGCCCAGGATTGGTCTCCTCAGTCATATCAGAGGGTTGCAATGTCCCCAGAGGCTAATGAAGCTGGCCCCCGAGCCACCGGTGCCTGGAGTCCCAGAGCCCTTGGTATATGCTGGTTGGGGGGGGGGGGGAGGGGGGGGTAGTGGGTGTTGAACTGATCTGGCTCATGTGCTTCTGCTGGGGTAGAAGAAAAGTTCCGGTCATCGCTCTGCCTCCTCTCCTGAAGATCCAATATTTCATTGTTTTCCTTTCAGCCCCCATCCCTGCCAAGCCTCCCGGGGCCTGGTCCAGCAAACTCACTGAATTAATATGGAAAGTCACCTGGAAAATTTAAGCCATCTGTTTGAGTTAATTGAAAATCTCATTTGGTCAATTTGGTGATGCTGTTTCCACAGGCCTGATTACCTTCAAGGACAATGAAAAATTAGCCTCAGTCGGGGCTTGAAATTCAGACACTGGCTTCAGGTTCTCTGCTCTGATTTCCTAGGCTAAATGCAATCCCGTGCCTCACGTGCAGCAGAAATCTGTAATATGCAAACGTCACGCTGTCTCATTCTCTCTCTCTGTCACACGGCCTTGAGATTTTTTCCAAAGAGAGCACAGGTATATCAGAAATCGTAGAATAAATTGTGAGCGAATATTTATCGGGCATTTAGTTCACCAGCCGTTAGCGTGAGCGCCGCAAGCATCGTGAGGAACGAGACGTGGAGCGGATGATGTAGGGCCCGGGGTGTAGACTGAATAAATCGTCACAAGCGAGTGGATAACTGCAGGCGTGCGAAGGGCCACCAAGCACGTGGGGTGTGGAGGAGGGGCCGAGCTACTGTGCGGGGTGACCGTGTCTCTCCCAACCTCAGCACTACGACACGTGGGGCCTGGTGACTCTTTGCTGTGGGGGGCACTGCGGGGTGTTTAGCGGGGCCCCAGCCCCACCCATCAGACGCCAGTAGCACCCCACCCTCAGTTGCGACAGTCCCCCGTCTTTGCCAAATGTCCCCACATGGAGAACCACTGGTTCAGAGTGAAGGATCTCGAGCCAACGCCTGCGTTCAAATCCGAGTCCTGGGACCCTGGGGAAGGTACGCAGACACGCTGCCTCAGTTTCCCCATCTGTAGAATGGAGATAAACATTACTGATAGAAGTGGTTGTAAAAACCAAATGAAACAGTGCAGGTGGCACAGGGCTGGCTATACGGTCACCCCGTCTTGTGGCGTGGTCAGTACTTCCTGTGGACTTGCTGGCAACCTTCCCCTTCAGAACTCAGCCTGACCTGTCCCCACAACCCCAGTTCTGCATGAACTGGTCAGGTTGCAGTTCTCCGGGCAAAGTAAATGAATGTGTGTCGAAGATTTTATTTAACTCCTTAGCTAAGAAGGTAGCCAGTGAAGTGTTAGGACCAGTCTTGCTGGCATCGGCAAAGCTAGGTCTGTGTGATCGGTGTAACAGAGAAGTGTGGGGGCAGGTTTGCTGGGTAACGGGTCTAGCAGGGCCCTGAACTGTGACCTTGGGGGATAGCTGGTCCACCTACAAAAACCCAGGAGGGAAGTCTGCCCGGGCAGAGTCCCCAGTTGCCTCAGAGGCCGAGCCCGGGGTTATGCTGGAAGAATACTGCTAGATCCTGTTCCCTCTTTCCAGGTTTCAAATACATTTTCTGAGAATCTCTAAATGACGTCACCAACTGGACACAGAACAGATGCCCCGATCTCCTTCCAAAATCCTACTGCCCGCAGTCTGGCCTCCTTGGGTCCCCATGTGCTCAGGCCTCTGACTTTCCTGGGGGATCTTCCCCTGGAGGGCACGGCGTCAGAGGGTGTCCCCTCCCTCCCATCTCCTGGTGACCCCAGCTGAGGCTCTCCGGGACCACAGGCTTCCAGGCCCTCCCCGCCCCTCCTGCCCAGCCCAGAAAGCCGTGAGCTATGTCAGACCGCCTGTTCCCTCTGCTGGCCTGCTGGTGGCTGGCTGTGCTTACATTCTTTTGTTCCCTTAAAATCATTAGCTGCTGAGGTCTGTTCTTCCGCAATGTTGACATATTCCAGGCCCTTCTGCTAGAAACATGCTCTGGGCGAGTAGCGACAGGCAGGTACAGCTCACCAGATGGCCAGGGGCCAAAAACAGCTTCTACGTCAAGAAAGCCACCTGTCGTCTTTCTTCTTCCGAGGACCCAACCCTACCTGCCCACACTAGAGGCACTGCACAGCTTTATCCCGCCTCTCGGCACCCCTCCTCAGATATGCTGGGCTCGCCCCCTTCTTGGGGCGCTTGCACCTGTGCTCCGTCTGCCTGAAAAGTTCCCCTGCATGGCTGAGGGGAGCACCCATGCACTGTCAGTCGCGATCAAAGTGTTCCTTCCTAGCAGTGTGGAGGTTCCTCAGAAAATTAAAAATAGACCTACCCTATGACCCAGCAATAGCACTGCTAGGAATTTACCCAAGGGATACAGGAGTACTGATGCATAGGGGCACTTGTACCTCAATGTTTATAGCAGCACTCTCAACAATACCCAAATTGTGGAAAGGGCCTAAATGTCCATCAACTGATGAATGGATAAAGAAATTGTGGTTTATATACACAATGGAATACTATGTGGCAATGAGAAAGAATGAAATATGGCCCTTTGTAGCAACGTGGATGGAACTGGAGAGTGTGATGCTAAGTGAAATAAGCCATACAGAGAAAGACAGATACCATGTGTTTTCACTCTTATGTGGATCTTGAGAAACTTAACAGAAACCCATCGGGGAGGGGAAGGAAAAAAAAAACAAAAAAAAAGAGGTTAGAGTGGGAGAGAGCCAAAGCATAAGAGACTGTTAAAAACTGAGAACAAACTGAGGGTTGATGGGGGGTGGGAGGGAGGGGAGGGTGGGTGATGGGTATTGAGGAGGGCACCTTTTGGGATGAGCACTGGGTGTTGTATAGAAACCAATTTGACAATAAATTTCATATATTGAAAAAAAAAAAGATTAACCAGGTATTTTGACATTGATATTTAAGTCACATCTCCTCTTTTTGAGTATTATGTTAATACTAGTTTATATTTATTAAAAAGTTCTGTTTAACAGAAAAAAAAAAAAAGTGTTCCTTCCTGAGCACTTCCCTAACAGCCGAGCCTGAGTCACAGCCCCACTCCCTCCTCCCCGGGCCTTACTTTCCTTCCTAGGGTCATCCCAGCAGGATATTCTGTGTGCTGTGTCCACCAAGTCCTTTCCCTGCCCAACAGCTGGAAGGAAGGTCCGCGGGCAGGGACTTGGGTCTATTTCGTGCAACGCCCGCCCTCCCCTCCAGAGCAATGCCTGCAACACAGGACAAGCTCAGGAAACCTTTGTTGAATGGGCCAGCGAGCTGAACACGTAGCCAGTAAAATCCTACATTGATAGGATCCTCAACGACTGAGAGTTCTTTGGTTTTCTGGAACCTTTCTAAGAACCAAACCTTTAGAAATGTGTAGGCATTGGTGACATCATGCCATTTCCACTATAGGATGCTGTTGGGGAGGCAGAACTTCAGCCAGGACTCCTTAACAAAAAGAAGGATTAACAAAAGGAAATCAGCTCATTAATGCACATGGAGCCCGTCTTCAAAAAGCTCACCGAAAAGTGACTCAAAGCAGCAATTCAGAACTGCCACCCCTGTAGCATCTTCAACCAGGAACAGTAAATTTGCAGGGAATTAGCCGGACGAAGGGGAGCAGTTTTAGGTGTTCAAGGACAGCAGATCACGGGAGGCAACTCCCAGAGGAAGGTCTATTTGCAGATTCCGCTGGTTCTGCAGTCTTCCGCTGCGCTAAGAGTCTGTCTCCAGCCCAAGGAGAACGTGTCTCCTGCCTTTTTTCTGGGCTTGCTCTTCTTCATTGCCTTCAGCTCAAAATAATTTGTATGTCAAAAAGGCATATCTTGAGGCAACATGTTCTGGCTTTCTTCAACTAGTCTAGGAAAGGTAAAAGTAAGAAACCTACCATGTGGAGAGTTTTAGGGAGGAAGGAAGGAGACCCACATCCTCCAAGGACCTAGGTGGGGAGAGACAACAAAGAAATGTATCCTATTACAAAAATTAAGTGCCACAGAGTAGGCATTCTTCTTTTTTTTTTTAAGTTTATTTATTTTGAGAGAGAGAGTGCAAGCGGAAGGAGGGGCAGAGAGAGAGAATCCCAAGCAGGCTCTGAGCTGTCAGTGCAGAACCCAGTGTGGGCCTCGAACCCACGAACCATGAGATCATGACCTGAGCCGAAACCAAGATTTGGTTGCTCAATCGACTGAGCCACCCAGGCGCCCTGACATTGATTCTTTTAAGAGTTTTGCCAAAGGATGGAGAAATCCTCTCCAGGGAGGAGGGTCGGCAGGTGGAGGGGTCGGAGGTGTGGGCAGGATTTGGGATATTCCAGGAGCCAGTCTTCAAGAGAAGTAAGGGAGCACAGGGGTCCCAGCATAGAGTGGGGAGCCCTGAAGCATCATCAGTCATGTGTTGTGGTTTGAACTGTAAAGCTGTGACCTCAGGGCTATTTATATTCTTTGCTCCTTCCAAACCGGGCTTCTGGATTTGCTGGTGGGTTTTCACTCTTGCTTTTCCTTCTGCCCGTCTCCCTGGGAACAAGGATGTGGGCTTACAGCATGTACAGGACAGTGTCTGGGTCCAGGACGGCCCTAAAGGCTTTTGCAAGCTGTACACGTCTGAAGTAGTTCCTAGTGCCCCCGTTCCCCAGATGTAAAGACTGAGAAATGCAGAGTTTAAGGAAGGTGTCTGAATCCACACAGGGTGTAGAAGGGGGTGCTGGGCCTCAAGCCAGGCGGGCTGGACAGCCTCACCTCCCTGAACAGCCTCCAGAGAGGTATGGAACATTCTGGAAGGTCCACTGGTCACTTTCAGCAGGCTGGTCAAGGAGCCACCAGGAGGAAGAAACAAGACACTTCATCTGTCAGCTGTCTGTCGTTTACACCACCCATTTCCAGATTCCTCCTGTTGTTTGCCTGCTAACCAGCCTGACCTCCCCTCCAACAGTTCTCAGATACAGGGAAGATTGAGTCTGGGCTTCCGGATCTTTCCAGTTGGCCAACACTTACTGACCTTGGTTTTGTGCCGCATGCTGTGTTAGGCACCCGGATGGCCTCTCCCATCGTGTCACCCACAGTCCAGAAAGAGGGACAGCTCGTGGTCCACGGCCAAAATGAAGTGTGGTGGGAGCCACGACACGCGAGGTGGGAGGGACAGCAGCCCGCGACGCGGTCCTCAGGCGCAGGACTCCCTGGGCCAAATTTGAGGCCGTCTTTTAAGACGTTTACCTGAAAGGTAATTAGGGACCATGACCCCGCGGAAGCAGGGCTAAGGGAAGGTCAGCGGCGCCTTGACAAGCTGAGCTGTGTCCTGTGGGCGGAGACCTAGATGGAAATCATTACGCACCGCCCGCCCCGTGATTTTTACCATTTCCCCCCGCCCCCCCGAAACCCAGCTGCTCTGATCCAGCAAACGCGGCTGTGTCGTGCTGGTTTCCTGGGGCCTTCCCAGGGCTGCGGGGCCGGGTGTTGAGCTAAGACGCAGCAGAGAACCGCAGGACCTTTTCGAAGCCTAGTTGCACTGTGCCGATACGTGGTTTTATTCTCCTCCGAATATCCATTCGGCCGGGGCACAGCCGGCGGCCTGTGCGCTCTTCCTGATTGCCAGACGGCCGCGGGCTGTCACACAATTGCACCGTGAGAAGGAGCCCAGTGGGTCCCTGACGCACCTGGGCGGGGACACGGGTCCGCAAAAGGCTCAAAGGCGTCTTGCTTTCCTTGCGTTTTCTTCTACTTGAGCTCATTCGTTCATTCATCTTTGACCTCCAGTTCCAAGGACTTAGATGGGCTTAGCTCATGGAATCCCACCGCTGGTCTGTGTGAGGCCTCACTCTTTTTATTTCATTGTTCTTTTCAGGGAGTCCCTACTCCGTACTCTCCTCGCCACATAGACCCCTATGTTTCTTGGTCAGTTTCTGGCTTTTTGTTTGCTGAAATCGACTACTTTGTTCAATGCATTTTTCCTTTAAATTGTTTTTTTTTCTTTATTGTTTTTAACTTAATTCCACTATAGTTAACATGCAGTGTTATATTAGTTTCGGGCATGCAGTATGGTGATTCAGCACTTCTGTACATTACGCGGTGTTCATCAGTGTCAGTTACTCTTTTTTTTCTTAAGTTTATTTATTTTGAGAGAGCAAGAGAGAGAAAGCACGAATGGGGGAGGGGCAGAGAGAGAGGGGGACAGAGAGAATCCTAAGCAGGTTCTGCTCTGCCAGTGCAGGGCTGGATGCAGGGCTCAGCCTCACGAACCAAGAGATCATGACCTGAGCCAAAACCAAGAGGCAGACGCTTAACTGACTGAGCCACCCAGGCGCCCCAATAGAAGTGCCCTCTTAATGCCCATGACCTATTTCACTCATAACCCTGCCCACCTCCCCTCTGGTGACCACCAGTTTGTTCTCTATAGTTAAGAGGCTGTTTCTTGGTTTGTCTCTTTCTCTGTCTCTCTTTTCCCCTTTGCTCATTTGTTTTGTTTCTTAAATTCCACCTGTGAGTGTGAACTCCTGTGGTATTTGCCTTTCTCTGACTTATTTCACTCAGCATTGATACTGTAGCTCACCCATATCATTGCAAATGGCGAGATTTCATGCTTTTTTTGGCTGGATGACAGTCCACTGTATATCTATACCACATCTTCTTTATCCACTCATCAGTCAGTGGACCTTTGGGCTCTTTCCATCCTTTGGCTATTGCAAACAACGCTGTAGTAAACATAGAGGTGTATGTACCCCTTTGAATTAGTGTTTTTATATTCTTTGGGCAAATGCCCACTTGTGCAATTACTGGATCCTAGGGTAGTTCTATTTTTAACTTTTTGAGGAAGCTCCATAGTGTTTTCCAGAGTGACTGCACCAGTTTGCAATCCCACCAACCGTGCATGAGGGTTTCTTTTTCACCACATGCTCACCAACACCTGTTGTTGCTTGTGTTGTTCATTTTAGCCGCTCTGACAGGTGTGAGGTGGTATCTCAGTGTGGTTTTGATTTGTATTCCCCTGATGGTGAGTGACGTTGAGCATCTTTTCATGTGTCTGCTGGCCATCTGGGTGTCTTCTTTGGAGAAGTGTCTGCTCCTGTCTTCTGCCCATTTTTTAGTGGGATCATTTGTTTCTTGGTTGTTGAGGAATATCAGTTCTTTATATATTTTGGATACTAACCCTTTATTGTCTATGTCATTTGCAAATATCTTCTCCCATTCCATAGGCTGTCATTGAGTTTTCTTGGTCGGTTCCTTTGCTGTGCAGAAGGTTTTCATTTGGATGTAGTCCCAGTAGTTTATTTTTGCTTTTGTTTCCCTTGCCTCTGGAGAACTGTCTATGAAGATGCTACTATGGCCAGTGTCAGAAACATTACTACATAGGCACCTATTTAAACATATTTGAGTCCCCCTTCTCTCCATTAATGTTAGTAAAACGTGTGTTGCTGTTTACACAAGTGACATTGTGATGTACATAGATACAGATACATAATAAACTTCTGTGTGTGTGTAGACCGTTTCCCCTCTTTTTCACTCAGCAGTATGTAAAGACCTAGCATATTTCTGTGTGTAAATGCAGCTCTCTGCTTCTAACTGTGCACGTGGTCTAGATTTCTGCAAACCCTCGGAGCTTACATTCTCAGGGCCTCCTCTGCCACCAGGTGCCTCTTCCACACATGACTACCCATGATAAGCCCATGCCAACCAGCTAGGAAATGGAGCCTTCTTTCTGGTCCATCTCTATAAAATAGGGACTCGTTGGGAGATTGGTATAGTGAATCCAATATAAACCTTGACTAAGAATTAGGGGGAAGACAGAAGTCATCAGAGCAATGCAAACATGACACAATAACAAGGTCCTCATTACTAGTGACCTCAGCCCCAGCCCCATCAACAACTATACTGCTGTACCACCATTGTCTCACCCCCCTCACCATCACCACTATCACCGCCATCACCGTAACCTTCACCCCCACCACCTCCATCACTTGCCTCTACGTCTCCTATTCTATAAATCCCTTCACGTTCAAAGCATACCGACTATTGAACAAGGACTCCACGGTCCCTAAGCTGGCACCTCTCTCACCTCCTTCTCCCTTATCCTGACAGTGATCCTACATTATAACCAGCCCCTAAGATGGAAGGGAAAGGTTCCTCCATTGAAAGTGAAATCGTGGAAATCTACATCAAATAGTAATCTGTCTTGGAGCCACATCGCTTTCATATTCTGCAAAATGCAATTTGCCTGCAGATATTTTTACACAACCGTGTGACTCCTCTGAGGACCCGCTCAGATACGGAGCCAGACCCTTCATCACAGGCCGCATTTGGTATCTGGTGTTTCCGTTTGCTCAACAATGTCTTCTATTTAAAAACATCACTTTTTAAAAATTTCTCCCAAAATATTTTTTTCTTCTCCGCCTTTATTCATGGAATGAACATTGCTGAGAAAATGCCAGAGTTAATTGCAGGCTCTTTATTTCGCGAGATAAACAGACCTTCTGTTCCCTTGCCCTTTATTGCCCACAACTGTGAGAACCTTTGCCAGAATTTGGAATACCACAAAGTGACACAGCACATTAATCCCTGGGAGAGAGACGGTGCCCTGTTAATATTTTATGGCAAACAAATGGACTAATAAAAAATTCATATACTTCTCACCAGGAAGAGTCCGTGTATTTTGATCTGAAGGCACCTTTGGCTGCAGATGTTTGGGAAGCTGGCAGTGTCTTCTCAGCAAACTTGTGCTTTTCACCACGCCCTCCACCCCCATCCTCCGGGCAGACCCATGACCTCCTTACAGGAGGGCAGTCCTTACCCCTCACTGAAATGAGGGGTTGTCTGTCTCCCCACAAACCGAGCCCCCCTATGACGAGGGTTTGGCTCTCTATATTGCCAGCACCTGGGACCGCGTCTGCACAATGCTAACCCCTAACTAAATGCTCTTGGAATGAACAAATGTTATTCGTTGGCAGATAAAGTACTTTAGAATAACGACAAAACTGGTAGCATTTCTTCTAGGAACCTTTACTTCCTATTAATGTTTTGGTGTCATGTTCTTTTTAAAATGCAATTTCTGGGGCACCTGGGTGGCGCAGTCGGCTAAGCGTCTGACTCTTGATTTCAGCTCAGGTCATGATCTCGCGGTTTGTGGGCTTGAACCTTGCATCAGGCTCTGCAGTGATGATGCGGAACCTACTGGGGATTCTTTCTCTCTCCCTCTCTCTCTGCCTGTGCTTTCTTTCTCTCTCTCTCTCAAAAGAAGTTTTTTAAAAACGCAGTGTCTAAGATTCTCAAAGTACGATCATCTGCTTTCTGTGATTATCAGAATGTTTCAGTATCTCTCTTCGTCTCGGCACTGGATCAATCCTTGTGTCTTTCAAAGCCCGGCTCTGTCTCGTCTGCTTACATCATTGTGCTTTAAACCCTGTTTTCTCCCCTCTTTTTACTGCAACCAACTTCTCTTTATTCCAGAACGCCTTATCTGCCTGCCAATACGTTTATTCACCCAGAGAACGTTTAGTAAAGGCACATGTGGAGATGGAGATCTGTCATTCAGTGGCTCTTGGAGGTGTTCTCTGTGGTCTCCTGCTCACCAGCATGTCACGTGGCTCACTTAGATCGTGGTTCTCAAACTCGAACACCACTGGAATTATCTGGGGGCCTCGTTCAGCCATAGACTGCTCAGCCCCGCCCACAGTGTTTTGGACTCAGTGGGTCTGGGTTGAGGCCTGAGAATTTGTATTCCCAGCCTTCCCAGTATGCTGGTCTGGGGATCACACTTTGAGGACTGCTAACTTGGATAATCAAGCGTGGGTGCAGAGACTGTTTCTGCTACTGCCTTTGCCCCCTGCGGCAGAGGCATTGGCTGCTTCTGCCGCAGAAGCCCCGTGTCGCCATTGCTGTCCGCTGCTGTCTCTGGGCGGGCCAGCCTCCCGGGAGTGTGTTGGCTGCAGGGGGCGTGCTCTGCAACTCTGAGCCGGTGCGCACAGGACCCTGGAGACAGGCTCCCCGTCTCTGTCCGTGCTTCCTTCCAGGCGCAATGGAATGGATTTGAAGGCACCTTTGGCTAGAGATTTGCGGGAATGGGGTGATGTTGATGTGCAACCCGGATTCATTGCCTGCACCGACACAAACAGGCCCCGTGGAGAGGCCAAGGCCAAGGGGACTCAGAGTTCTCTGGGCACGCAGGCCTGCGTAACCTACGGCTATCCCATCACACAAAGTCAAGTCGCATTACTGTTGCTTCACTGACATTGACTTTCTTTCCCATTATAATGTCCTTCTGGATTCTCCTCGGTCAGTGCCTCCTCTCTCCTCTCGTGAGGCAGTGTGACTCAAGTTGTGAGGATTTTATTGGTTTCTTCTGTAGGTACCCGAGCCTTGGTACTGGATCACAACTAATAGGAGGCATGCCCTTTGCAGTGCCACAAGGAGCTCTGGGCCCGGCTAGTTGTCAAGAAGAATTGGTAATACACGGCAATTGAGATCACATGGCACAGACCACAGGTTCAAGGAGGGAGGGGTGACCATGGCCTCGTGGAGGATTCTGGGGGAGTCCCTTCCCGCCCCTGTTTTCAGCATCTGTAGGTGGGCCAGTGGTGCCTGTAAACTGTGAGCAGAAGCAGGCAGTCTGGGACTTCTCATCTGGGGAAGACGGGCGTGGGGGTTCCTACTGTTGTGCATTGTCTGTGAGCTACACATCCCTAATGCGGAAATCTCTGTCCAGCATAAACAGCACACAGCCTAGGGCCCTCAGCACCTCTGCAGAGGGAGCACAGCGAAAACACGGTGGACGCGCCATTCTCCTGGGAAAAGAGGTCTTGAGGGGGGACACATCTGGGACACAAATCAGCCAAGCCCCCAGGCTGGCCCCAAACACAGCTGTGGGGACACCTGCCTGTGGACAGCCTCATAAAGGCCCCTGTTCTATAAAATTCAGACATCACAGAAGCTTCTCCTAGCAAAGCCCCCAAGAGAACTCAGCACATCAGAGCAATAGCTCTTGAGTATGGTTTCAAAAGAAGGAAAACTTCCTCCAGGATGTTTGGTCCTTTTTTTTTTTTTCTTGAGAAGGACAGGGGACAAAATATGTATTCAGTTTGTTTATGTATGTTCTAATTAAAACTGTTCTGTTTGGGGAATAATTCGGCTGAGATCTTGAACGCCGTGAAGCCCTCTCCTGTCCCAGCGTGTCTGCCCCCGCCGGGCCGGGCCGGTTTGAGTCAAGAGCTGGACAGCTCCCTGCTCCGGCCGCACTGGCCTCGCTGGACAAAGAGAGAAACGCTTTCTGGATTCTGCAGACACGGTTTCTGCCTCACGCAGTCCACACACTCGAAGTGTTCTGTCCTTGACAGGCCCCCTCTTGCCCGCTTTTCTTGTAATGTCGATTCATTGCTTCAGGAGCTTAAAAAAACTCTCATTCTTGCACATCAGTGTGGCCAGAAGCACCCAGAGGAGCCGTGCCCACGTGCCTCCCGAGGGCAGGCGCCTCTCCCTACGTCCCCACGGGTACTCGTCGGCAGACCCAGCCTTGTCCAGGTCACTCAGTGTTTGTCGACAACTCCGTGCGGTTATCTTTTCTTAATTTTTATTTAGTTGTAACTTTCCATTTCCTTTTAATCAAAATGCTCCATATTAATGCTTAGAAGTAAAACCATGCAGAAGGGGTTACAGGGAACAACAGTCCCTCCCCACTCACCCAGCCCCAGATGGAGATGACCCTAACTCCTTGTATGGTTTTCCCCAACAGTAACCCTTGCATCGTTAAATAATATGCTTATATATTTCATTTTTTATTTACTTGTTTTTTATTAATTTATATTAATCAGTTTTATTATTTTTTATTTATGCGTTATTTCTTAGGATACACAAGAAATGTGCATACCCCACCCCATGCCCTCCCACCTTCTCATTTATGTGCGTTTTAATTTCCTCTGTTGGTTACCTTTATTTTATTTTATTTTTTTAATGTTTATTCGTTTTTGAGAGAGAGTGTGTGCATGCGTGGGGGAGGGGCAGAGGGAGGGAAACACAGAATCCGAAGCAGGCTCCAGGCTCTGAGCTGTCAGCACAGAGCCCGACAACGGGGCTCGAACCCATGAGCTGTGAGATCATGACCTGAGCCGAAGTCGGATGCTGAACTGACTGAGCCACCCAGGCACCCCTGTTGGTTACCTTTAGAATCTTAAATAATATTCTTACCAGTTTCTTCTGTATTGCGTTAACTATAGACAAGAATTCGCACCTCCCCAGTTTGAAAGATGAAGATATGGGTCCTGTCCTTTCCTCCAGGTCCCTCTCTGTCCCTGTCTCTCCCCTAGAAACTCTGTCATCTTTTTGTTAACGTTTCTGTCACTGAGATTGGTGGCATTTGCATTCTGTCCCGTGACCATAACTAAATCTTACTACTACTCTGTACGTTGATTCTAAGAAGTTAAAATCAATAAATAGCACTGACTTTATCATAAGTAATTGTCTTTCATGCTAGAGGTGTGATGGGGCTGTGTGTCTTTTTGTTCAGCGTTTTTTCCTGGAGTTTTAAATTACTCTGTTTTTAACGTGAACTGTTTGATTTTTTCTTACTCTCATTCCTGTCCTCCCAAACTCCATTAGGTATTCTGCTGTATTGCCCTGTTCCCTAAACCTGTCCTCGCAAGAACCCCCGCTGCCCACCCCAGTGTGGGCTAACTATTCTCTACCACGTCCTGGGACCTCCACTGCTGTCCCGAGTTGGAGCCACTGTTTTCTGGATCACATGCCACCTTCATTCCTGATGACGTTTTCATTAAATATTACATTATTATATACACTGGGGCACCTGGTGGTTCAGTCGGTTAAGCGTCGGACTCTTGACTTCAGCTCAGGTCATGATCTCACGGTTCGTGGGTTCGAGCCCTGGGGCTCTGTGCTGACAGTGCAGAGCCTGCTTGGGATTCTCTTTCTCTCTCTCTCTCTCTCTCTCTCTCTCTCTCTGAATAAACTTTAAAAATCAAATAAATAAATTACTACGTAAACTATTTTGTTCTTATATAAACCATCATGATTTAAGGCCAGATTTCCTGTGGTCCGATCACCAGTGTGACTGTTCCATCAAGGAAAGACCCGTAGCTCTGGTCTCCCATTAACAAGTCTTGGTGTAAATTCTTCTTGAGAGACTTCCTTTTCAAAACCATCTTGGCTATATTTTTCCATTTCTTCTTCCATATGAACTTTAGAATTCTTTTACTAGATGATCTCTCTGCAAAAAAAAAAACAAAAAAACAAAAAAAAAAAACCTATTGGTCTTTCTGTTGGAATTAAATTTATTCCTTTAAAAAACATTCAACATTCAGCACGTGTGATGCACCTTGCAGGGGCTGACGATACAGGAAGGAACAAGGCAGATGTGGTCTCTGCCCTCAGGAAGCTTCCGTGGAATCAATTCCAGCCTTCCCAGGTGGATTATCATTTTGAAAAGTTTTTTTTTTTTTACCACATTTAGTTTCCTCTTCTGGAAACATAGTTTATATTCCTTTCCCTTTAATGTTTCTTTCTGTTTCATCATGTATGATGTGTCTTACCTTTTGTTCATAATCTTCTCTGAAACAGGCGCCTGGAGGGCTCAGTCAGTTAAGTGTCCAACTTCGGCCCAGGTCATGATCTCACAGTTGGCAAGTTCAAGCCCCACACCAGGCTCTGTGCTGACAGCTCGGAGCCTGGAGCCTGCTTCGGATTCTGTGTCTCCCCCTCTCTCTCTGCCTCTCCCCTGCTTGTGCTCTGGCTGTCTCTGTCTGTCTTTCAAAGATAAATAAACATTAAAAAAAACTTATAATCTTCTCTAAAAGATTCACTAAATGTTTGTAATTCAAGGAAATAGTCACCCAATATTTTTTGTTTGTTTGTTTTATCATGTTTTGTCACATAATAATTACTTCTGATTGTTACTTCAAATTGGTTATCAAATCGATAGGTGTTTGGGACTAGTTACAGATGATTGATTTTCTGGATCATCTTCTTACATGCTAAACTTAAAAAAAAAATGTTTATTTATTTTGAGAGAGAGGGGGAGAGAGAGGGAATCCCAAGCAGGCTCCATGCTGTTAGCACAGAGCCCGACGCAGGGCTCAATCTCACGAACCATGAGATCATGACCTGAGCCAAAACTAAGAGTCAGATGCTCACCCTTGGAGCCAGCCAGGCACCCCCATGCTAAGCTTTTAATTTTGAGTCTTTAATTTTTGATTCACTATGGGGTGTACTTAAGGACAAGATATCGGTCGTTAAAAACACACTGAAATGTAAATACCCCTTAGCCCTAGAACAGCAGAGAAATTTGCTATCAGCCTAAATTTTGACTCTTTGTCGAAACTTACTTCCTTATTAGATTGTGGTGAGATTCCTTTCTTCTTAGGACTCAAAGATTCTATCAGAACATATTTAGGCATTTTATTAATCTCCCTGGCATGTGGAAAATCCTTTTAACCTGCGTATTCAGATCCTGTTTAATCCACGGAGATGCCTCTTCTGTGAGTTTTGGAGATCATTCTGGTCCCGGCACTCTGGTTTCCCTGTGAGAAGTTCTTATGTCCTCGAAAGGGACACTCCCCGCCCCTTCCTGTCGCCTCTGTGGCACCTTCCTCTGCCTTCTGGGAGAGCTTCCCCAGGTTTGCTCAGTTTCTCCTAGTCGGATTTCTCTCACTTTCAGCTTTGGTTTCCCTGCAGTCTTTCACCTCCTCCCCTCCATCTCACCCTGTATTTTTAGGGCTCCGTTCTGCCTTCACGTTTTCCATGTGATCCCCCCTTTCCTTCCTTTGCGTTGCTTGATGACTCCACCTCAGGAAGGAGACATCCACCCACGCAATCTGGCAGCAGATGCGGCTGGGGGTTATTTTTGACTCTGAAATTTTGGGTGCTGCTTGAACCTTCTCCGATGAAATCGGAAGACAGAATCTAAACCGAATCCATCGTGCCTCTCTCTGCTGGCTGAGTTGAGAGTTTTCTTCTTTCTTCTGCCTTCTTTCGAATTTTTTTTTTTTTTTTTTGACATCTAAGTCAACAGGTGTCCATGAAAAGTCATGATTGTCTGCGACACCGAAGTAGCAAAGGTTTGACTTCCCACGTTTCTGGCTGGTACGAGCGTGGTGTTCCCGAGGAAGGATAAGACACTGGGGAGCAGGATTATGTCCTCCTTCTGCTCGGCGACTGCTGTCTCATGGAGGGAAGCAAAGGTGGGCAAGCCATTGTGTGGTTTCACACACCTCCGTCGATGTACGGATGCTGGAGATTTTCAGCACTCACTCCGGTGGTATTGTGATTTTGCGTCTTTTTTGTGTCTTTACAGGCACGTTGACACAAAGTTGGTAAAGACCTCCTCACATTTGCCAAGCAGATGCCTCTGTGTGCTGGAAATCTCCATGGGCTCATGCCGTCCACACTGCTGAGGCCCTATGTGTGTGCCATACGGTCCAACCCTCATAACCAACATAGCTTGACAGAGCCATGACCTTGGACCTTGACACTAGCCCTACAGTCAGAATCTACCCATTTCTCCTGCATATAACGGTCAGGCAAACAGCTTTAAAGTTAGAGGAAAATGGAAAATATATAAGGAACCAGGAGAACCTTTCTACTTATGGGTCTCTTCTTAGGGAAAGTTTCAGAAATGGGCAAACATTGTGTTTTCCTTTCCATTAACACATGGTGTCGCTATGAACCTCACGAAGCAAATAGTCATTCTTTCTAGAGTACCGCTTCTTCGTGAGGCTCTGCATCTCCTCGCCAGATGCTGCCAGCCTTTAAATTGCCCATCCTGAGCAATGCTTTATCTTTACGACTTGACTTGATTTTTTAAAATACCCTGAGCTTATCTGGCATGAAGCCTAGTCGTGGATACAATTCATGGGATTAGGAAACGTTGGTTCGAGACGAGATGTTGCTGTACAAGTAATGAGACTGCTGTGTGTGGTTCTGAGGGACACTCGGGCGGAAGGCTCCCAAGTGTTTGATGGACAGCAACACGATGGGAGATCCTGGAATTGCCAAAACGTGAAGAAGCACCACTTCCTTCTAGAAAGATATGTTATAGCATCTTTCTAGTGTCTTTAATAATTGTTTCAAGAGTTCTAAAAAATATTTCTCATTGCATTTCATCACCATACAATCTCAAAGGGTGCCCTCAGTTTGTTTGAAATTCATATCATACCAATGAGGAGCTGAGGATTCAAGTTCCATGTGCAGTGAGGTGTGTGAGCAAAGCCCTCAGGCGTCTCTGAGGGACGCTGCACCTGCTCATTGGTCGGGGCCCCCGTGAGAATCCACACGACGCGGCAAAGCGGGCCCACGTGTAACTGACCTCATCTGCAGTGCAGTTATTTCTCCCTTTCTATGACATGTCTCGTATTACAAACTGGGAAATTAAAGGGAAAGACCTTCAGACTTGGCCTTTATGAAGATTGTTGGTGCAAAAGAACATCACAAAACCTAGAAAGACACATAATAGGACGCATGAATGTGTCCAACAAACGGAAACAAGAATGGGGTCCTCCCTCATTAGTACGGAGGCCGTGGGGAAAAAAAAATAGTCATTCCAGGAGATCTGACTTTTTCTTCCTTGATTTCATCCAGATGAAGTATGTTTGCTCATCACTGTGACGTCGCACACACACCCTCAATGCAAATGTCTGCATCCAAAAGGCCCCACAGTCCAGGAAAACACGAGTTTGCCACATGCGTCCCATGGCCCTTCAAGCTAGCAGTTTCTCTCCACCTTCCGTCAAACAGGGACCAAAGGATCATTCATGTTATAATTTAAAAATAGGAAGTATTATATGGAGAGCAAGGGCTGAGCACAGACCCTGAGTTATTTTTTTTTAATTTTTTTAATGTTTATTTATTTTTGAGAGAGAGAGAGAGAGAGACAGAGCACAAGTGGAGGAGGGGGAGAGAGGGAGACACAGAATCCGAAGCAGGCTCTAGGCTCTGAGCCATCAGCCCAGAGCCCGACGCGGGGCTCGAACCCACGAACCGTGAGATTGTGACCTGAGCCGAAGTTGAACACTTAACCCACTGAGCCACCCCGGTGCCCCGACCCTGAGTTGTTTTTAAGGGCCAAGCTAAATAAATGTTTTCATGCCTACAAACATCTGGGGAGACGATCAAACCTAGCATTACAAGTCGGCTCCGGCATCCACAGAGGACTTGCCAAAAGGCCACGCTCCCCCCTCAGAGCAGGAGCCTGACCCCGTCGGGGGAGCGGGCAGATCCTATAAACACACAGAGCCAGGTCCCCGAGGCCCGTGGGCCTGCTGAGCAGATGGTAGGAACAGAGACAGCCCTATTTCCAAAACCACAGCAAATTGAGAAGGTTGAAAATCATGAAGTTGGATTATGCCTGAATGACATCCTCACCAGCCATGTCCCCAGGAGATTGGCCAAGGCTTTGATGGGCAGTCCCCGGGCCTCCCCTCTCCCCGACGCAGAAGGTACCGGCCTGAGCCAGCTCTTGACTTAGGTTAAGTTATTAAAAGTTTTGATTGACAGGTGGATTCGAGAAATAGGGGACACAGCAATTCAATCTCCTGGTTAAACCAAAGCTTAGATGAAGACATCTGGTTCTTTAAGCCTTTCTGTTGAAAATAATCATCGGAGGTACTAAGGTCCGTTTTGAGCTTGCTGGGAATTGTCTCCTGAATGTGCTGGAGCCTTTAGTGATAAAGGACCTTGTGAGGCCACAAAGTAATCATTCCTAACAATAGATCTCATTATAGATATAGATGGGGTAGGTGATAGAACAAAGGTTAGCTGGCCTCTAGAACATTCTGGGAACTCACCTAGGGATAGTCTCTTTGCACTTGTTTTCTTCTTTTTCTCAAATGTATAGTTTCCCCCCTAAGACTCCCAGTTTTGAAGGACTCTGGGTGAATTGGTGAGTGAATTAATTGCTGAAAGCCTCAGCACCCCTTGTGCTAAGTACAGGGTAACCTAGAACAGTGTGACGTTTTCAGGTTTGGGTAAAAGCAGGCGTGTGACATCTAGGGTATCCAACCAAATCTGCCTGATGCCCAGGGCCCTGAACCAATTTCCCTAATTAGCTGGCGAACGTCCCTGGGTGTTTTGCCTTCCCAGGAAAGGGAAGGGACACACAGAGCCTTCCTCTGCGTGGCCCCGGGGTTTTTATAGCATGTGAGGCGCCGTGAGCGCCTGTCTCTCCAAGCGCTTCCTGGTGCTCGCTCTGCCAGCCGCTCGTGTGACCTCCTTCTCCGTCCTGTGAGCTGCAGTGGCGCGTTGGCCTGGGCTGTGGCTTGAAACCCAAGCCAGTAGGTCAGCACTAGCTGCAGCGTGACGCGTAAGACCCGCGGAGCAGAAGCCACACGCTTCCCCCTCCGGGAGTCGTTGCGCCGCGCGCACTTTATCCGCAACCCTGGAGGGAGCAGCTGAGAAGGAACCGCGCTGTGTGGCTTACTTGGGCACGTCAGTGCCTTGGCTGTGCCCGCCACAGTTCGCGATCCGAGCACCTTCTTGAGAAACCCCATTTCAGGACCTCCCGGGACGAGTCCAGCCCGACAGGCCCCGGCCCTCGGCCCCGGCGTCCAGGGCTGGGCTGCGCCCGTCTCCTGGCTCCCACGGCCCCCGCAACGCTGCCAACCCCGTGTGTTTGCGTGTTTGCAGGGAGTACTACATCACCATGGTGAAGTGGGCCACCAGCACCAAGGTCGCGGTGAACTGGCTGAGCCGGGCGCAGAACGTGTCCCTTCTCACCCTCTGCGACGCCACCACCGGGGTCTGCACAAAGGTACGGGGAGGGAGGGGACAGGGGCCGATGGCAGGAAGGACGGGAGGCGGAAGGGAGGCAGCATTCCGGGGCGTCTGGGTCACCGTCCACAGACTGGCCGGAACCCGCCTGCCGGCCTCTGTTTTGGTGCCACCGTGTGGATGGATTGTGTACTGCCGCAGAAGTCAAGGCTGAGCCCTCCGCGACCGCAGGGGTCGCGTCCTCAGACCTGCATGAGCTCCACAGCCCGTGATGTGTCAACCCCCTTTATCTGCGCCCACCGCATGCTCGGGACGAGCCTTCTCTTCATTTTCCAGTTGATATCAGAGAGGGGGAGGGGCAGCCTGAGCCCCCAGGACACGGGTGGAGCCGGCCCTGCCACCTGGCTTGCCTTGCCCACTTCCGGCGCACCTGGGGCCGGCGGCCCCTGGGGGCCGCATCCGTCCGGGAAGGTCACCGGTGAGCCCAGCTGTGTTCCTGGGGGCTCGGGCTGACTTAATGTGTAGTTAGAGGAGGTGAACGTAGGGACGATACCATGGAAAGTACCAGAGGGAAGCGAACAAAGAATGAAAATGCAAGCCGAGGGGCGTCCGAGGACACACCCTCCAGCCCGTGGGCGTGAGGCCTCCACACTTCCACGTGAGCCCGAAGAGGCACACCCCCTTGTGCTAGGTGAGAAAAGGTCAATTACACTCCACGAATAATGCCCAGCAGGTCTTCCGGAAACTCCTTTTGGCCCCTAAGTTTTTATTCCCCAGCCGGGGAGGGAGAGGGCTTGTAGAGCAGGTTCACCGCGGCCTGGGAGGCCCGGAGGCATCTCGCCGCACCGCCTTTTCCAGGTGCACAGAGTGATCTGTTACCGAGACAGACATCCCCACGTCTGTGAGTCACCTGAGAGCGGACTCCAGGTGATCCGGTAGGCATATCGAGGGGGAGGAGGGAAGGAAGGAGCAGATGCAGAGCCAGGAAGCTGGGAATGGTTGCTGATCTACACCTGCTCTCACCTCCGCCCCGACCCGTGCGAGTCCGTCATGAGACTCCCTGCTGCCGACCGTACAGGACTTGGGGCTAGAGAACCCCTCCCTGGGCGTCCGGAGGCCGGACCAGCACCGGGAGCAGGCCCACGGCGTAGCTGGAATACTGGTGTTTTTTGTTCTCTTTGGTCTTCCGTTATGCATCTTTCCACACGGTTCTGGGAGATTTACTTTTCGCTCCCGGGGTTGTTATTCAGGGCTGTGGCTTGAGAAACGTCCACACACCTGCACACTCACAAAGCCCTACAACAAGGCAGCACTTCCGAGCAGGCCCACGCGTGGACTGACGGCCAAATATGGCAGAAGTACGCCATCTTCCACCGGGTTCCCGCCCACCATGGGTTTGTCCCCGTTGCCGGGGAGGGCGACGTTTTTCTTGTTCGGGGACACGAGTGTTTGGCGGTGAGCCACAACGGCGGGCCGGGATGCCTCCTCCCTGGGCGGGCCACGGCTCTGTGTGCCTGTGCAGCGACCGTGGAGGGGAATCAAATTGTTTCTGCGCTGTTGGTCACAGACACAAACCATGCAAAAACATCCTTTGTCTAATGCTCTTATTTCATTTCAGAAACACGAGGACGAAAGCGAAGCCTGGCTCCACAGACAGGTAGCTACTGCACGTTTGCCTTGTCTTTTGTCTGCACCCGCCCCCAGATGCGCCACCACGGCGCTCTCCGAGTTTTCACAACACGATGGCTTCTCAAGCATTCAGTCCCTCAGTAGCCCCGCAGAGGTTTCCGGCCCTGGTGGGTGGTGGGGGCTGCTCGGCCGGCTCCTCCTTGCTCCCCGTGGCCCTTGTGCATGACTGGAGAGTCACAGAACCAAGGAAGAAAGACAGTTTGAAAACCACGGCTCTTGAGAACGTACGGGGCTTGGTGAGAACTCCGTTCTGTTAGATTGATGTCCTTGTGGCGAATTACAAGGAGTCCATAAACGCTGCCTCAACGTACTCTCTAAAACAGGTTGGTAGCCGTACATCTCTCCTCATGATTCTGTGGCTGTCCCGTTGGAGGCGCACCGTGCTGGGGTTCGGCGTGAGCTTTCACGGGAACCTGGCCTTCGGAGCCACCCCCGGCTTCCCGTCCTTACTCGGGCAAGAAGTACACGTTCAACAGGCTCCGGGGTCTTGAGGTTTGAGGAGGTCGGGAGAGGCCGACGGGGACTCCCACTTCTGCAGCCAAAAACATTAAACTCCCGCAGAAAGCAAAGCTCTCAGGGCTGGTGTTTTGTCTCACTCCACACCCTGGCAAAGAACAGGTGAGAGTTTTGGAGGCTTCCTTCCTTCCTATCCAGCCTGCTGGGATGAAAGCAGTCTGAACATTTGTGGGGAAAATCACACCAGATTGGAGTCTCGAGAATCGGGGTGAAGCAAGTGCCAACAGAATCCGGGGACAGAATAACGGTGGCTGGACGCGGACCCACGGGCAGGACTTCCCTAGCGGCGGAGTCAGCTGTCCGTCCCAGCCTCCCATCGGTTACGTCCAAGGCGGCAACCTCATACACGGGCACACAAGCACACTCACTTTGAAATACTCCTCCTCGCCGGTCTTTTCCGAAAGAGGAATCGCCCGAATGCCCGATCTTGTTGCCTGTGTGTGAGCGTGGGTGCCACATCCAAGCTAAGAAAACTCCAAGAAAGAGAGCGTGCTTGGAGGACCCCGAAACGTGAGCTGGGAGGTCATGCTGTGAAGTTGCCGAAAGCCCCCCTGGACCAGTGACAGGAGCGCAGATAGCAAACACACGTGCTGGTGCCCCTCTTGTAGCAGACAGAACGTCAGACAGCTTGACGTGAAAGCGAAGAAAAGCCATCATCTGTGTGGTCGTCTGATCGGCCAGTACCTTACGGATCAGACCAGACAGCGCCTAGGCTCCGTGGATCTCAAAACTGAACCAGCGACTTCTCCCAAGCCCTTGTCCGGCGGGTGTGGGGACGACCTTCCTTCTTGTGGCTGAACGACATTCCACTGTACGGACAGACCGCGGCTTGTTTATCTGTTGATGGGCATTGGGTTGTTTCTGCCCTTTGGCTGTCTTGAGCAGTGCGGCAAGAACCTTCTGTGGGGAGCCCAGAGCCAGACAAAGAGGCCGCCCGTTGTGTGATTCCATTAACACAAAATGTCCTGAATAAATGAGTTCACAGAAAGGGACGGCTGTTTGCTGGCTCCCCGGGCCGGGGGAGGGCGCTGGGGAGCAAATTTATGTGAATTTCACCCCAGTACTGTTTTTAAAAAAAACAAACAACAAAAACCCAAATGGAAATGAATCCTTTAGAACAGCAGCTCTCAAGGATTCACGGGGTAGGAAGGTTGATGAGAGGCGGGCATGAATCCCACGTGTGGTAAATGGAAGTAACCCTAAGATATGTTCAGAAGACACGGACAGGTGTTTGGCTGTGGGCGGGGCTGGAGCACTGGCTGGGGGTCCTCGAGGTCTGGAGGCCAAGAGGCCGCCCGCTTTGCTGGTCTCTTCATCGCGGAGACGCCATCATCACCGGGATCTTTCTGTATTTATCAGCCTTGCAGCTCGTGGCCCACCTGAGAACACCAGCCACGCTCCAGACAGACAGCCTGGGTGGCCTTGGGACAGCGGCTCTCTCCACGCAAAATCAAGTCGGCACTCAAAGCCACGTGGAGAATCACACTTTTACAATGCAGACTTGAAGGCATTTACCGAGCAAACCGCTAACATTTTTTAAACAGCCATTGAGAAATGTGTCGTGCCGTCTTGAGTTTAAGACGGCAGGTCCTATAGAGGACCTGTTCCAAGGTGGTGCTTTCCCACCACCTGGGAGTGTAGGGAGGCCCTGCTTTCTCTGGGTACCACTCCTCAGGCATCATGAACACAGCGCTCCAGGGCCAGTAGAAAGGTCTAGCTTCACCAGTTTCTTATGACATTCAAAGAGATTTTTCACAAAGGGATCCGTGGACCCTGTTTTTCACACCCTTCAGGATATCACGAGGTCCTGGAGGGCAAGTTAGGAACCACCCAGTTCTCCTAGGAATATTCCAGAAGAATAGGCAGCTCCCCCGTGATGCATACACTCCATCACCACCACCCGTGACCTTGCAACGTCTGTCCTGATGTGGATCCACGGGGATTCGGTGTAGAGCCCTGGACCCCGTCCTCTGGCTGAAGATGCATCCTGTAGGCCGACATCAGACAGTCTTTCTTCCTTTACCAGAATTTTGGTTTTGTGATTTCAAACTCCAGGCTGGGAGATTGGACAAGGGGCGTGTCCGGAACCACTCTCTGGAAAGAATTGGCAGGTGTGGTACCAACATTTCACAAAGACTCTCTCACCAGTAGAAAGGGCTCCTTCTTCACGGATCCTCTGCGAGTGGCATGGAGGTGGGGAGAGGGGGCATCGTGTGTGGCAGATTCCCTGTTACCGAGAGAGACCGGAGAGCTTCCCCCAGAAGCCCTGAGTGTCAGCACTGACATCCGGGTCTCCTCCTCAAAAACCATTGCACTCTCCTACCAGGAATACATTTACTGCCCCAGAAAGCGGGTCTCAGGCTGAGGGCAGGTGCACCGTGCTCCCTGATGAATGTAAAGGTGACATGGAAATGATGAGGGCTCCCTCAGTATGAAAGCAAAGCGTCTGGCCGGAATTAATTATTTATTACCTTTATTCAGAGTATTTTTCTCTGCCAAAAGTGCAAACACTTCCCCAGAAAACGGAGGCAATATTGCAGTATCCGCCCTGGGGCTTGGCAAATAAAAGTACATTTAAAAAGCCAGAGTCCCCACTCACTTTCCCATTGCCCCTGCTTCTAAATACCACGCTGCCAGCTCTAAATAGAAAAATAAATATTTGCAGATTAAAGGTTTCATTTTATTGCAAATATTCATGAAGATTAAATGTCATTTTAATCACATGTTAGTTTATTTCTCCGGGCGCATCACGCTGGCGTCTCCTCGCTCACTGCGGGGAAATGTGCGTTCCTGGCACCAGCTGGGGCCTATTTACCATTTGTTCTCGGCCGCGTGAGCGTGCGGCTCCTTGAATCAGAAAATATAGATCGTCGCCGACTAATTGGTGTTCACGGATGGAAACTTCCAAGCCGGAGCCGCAGAGATGCTGAGATGCCGCTGTAGCAAAATGCCTTTTCCCCCATCGGGGAGGTGGCCCGACCCCGGGGCCGTGGCCACTCAGCTCTGGGGGTGCCGGGCAGGGATAGGGCAACACACTTCAGGCCTCGGCTTTGAATCCAGCCGAGAATTCCTTCCCCGGGGGAGAGCTGGGAATGCCCATTCCTCTCCGAGGAGAAGTGGCAAGAGACCCCAGCAAACGGGCCATCCGGCAAATGCCCGTGTGGCACGCTCTTCTGGTTCAAGGTTCCTGGAAGGAACGTTTCCTGCACCTGCACCTTAGAATGAATAAAATGTGTCCTTGTTTGCTGTTCTGTTCTCTTTTTACTTGTCTCCCTGGCGGGCTATTCCGTGTTCTTTACTAAATTAAAGAACAAAAGACGAGACCGAACGTGGTAGAATTCGTTTTCAGGCACAAACTTGTGAGTGTTCGGGGTTCGCTTCTTCAAGGTGGAGGCGGGTGTGCCTGGACAGGTGCTGCCCTGGGCTCTGCTCTCACGGAGCCGCGGTGAGAGGGGCAGGTGCCCCGGGCGCTCTCCGTGCAGAGGTCCTGCCCCGCCTGGGGGCCTGCGACAAGCCCGCTCCGCGCTCGGCGCCTTCCTGAAGGCTCTGCTGAATTCCTCATTGTTCCTCGGGAAACAGAAGCTTTGACTCGTGCTTCCCAAGGAGAGGAGAGGCCCCACTCACTGTTGATTCTTTCCACCGCACCCCCCATTACAAACGGCAGAGGAGATGGCTCTCAGGATGTATCGTCTGTGGTAGACCTTTTCCACACACAACAAAGCCTTTTCACACTCTGCTTTTGTCCGTAGAACGAGGAGCCGGTGTTCTCCAAGGACGGCCGGAAGTTCTTCTTCGTCAGAGCCATCCCACAGGGGGGACAAGGGAAATTCTATCACATCACCGTCTCGTCGTCCCAGGTAATCCCGACCGTTTCTAAAACTTCCCGCTGTGCTGGTGACAGCCCCTAGTGGGGACCACTCTGTGTGCCCTGATCATCTGCAAGGTCCCCAGAGAGCTCGGGTCCTTGAACTGGGAGGTGGTTTCCCCAAGGTGGGGCAGAATGGGGCTCTCGCAAAGCCCAGGGCTTGAGACGCTGGGTCGCACGTGTGCCCTTTCTGTTACGGCTCGAAAATGCGATGACACTTCGGGGCCCCTGGGTGACTCAGTCGGTTAAACGTCCGACTTCAGCTCAGGTCACGATCTCACAATTCGTGGGTTCAAGCCTCGCATCCGGCTCTGTGCTGACAGCTCGGAGCCTGGAGCCCATTTCAGATTCTGTGTCTCCCTCTCTCTCTGCCCCTCCTCCACTCACGCTCGGTCTTTCTCTCTCAGACATAAACATTAAAAAAAATTTTTTTTAAATAACCCTTCTGACAGTAGCATAGGGGGCTGTGGGACCCGGTGTCGGGGATGAGCCCTGGGACTCGGGTCTGCTACTTTGTAGACGATCCTGTGCCCTCGACCCTCCCTCCCCGTCTGTTGCGCTGTCCCCGACCCTCTCTCCCAGGGACACGGGTCTCCCAGGGACAGGGGTCTAGTGCCTCACGGTGCAGTGTCCTAGGACATGCTGTCTTTGAGCCCGGTGTAGGCTCTATGCCATTACTCTGCTCCCACCTGCTGCCACTCACCTGATTCTGGGGTCTGGTGGCTTAGGAGCAGGGCATCGCTGAGCTTAATGTACGCGGAGTTAGAACCGGAAGCAGAGATCTTGGTGAACGCTGTTTGTTGCAGACCTGTCACCCCAGGAAGCTCAGGGCACTGAGTGTTTGGGGAGGGCTGCCTTTAGGAAGAAGGTGCAGAGAGGGCGTGGCATTTCTGTGACCATGACCCTCATCTTCCGAGCGTGGATTCCATTTCTGAGAGAGCTTAAGTTATTTGGGGCCCAGGATAGGTGAATTAAAATTTGGTTTTAAACAGTTATCAAAAATATCCTGTAGCTACTAATAGAAGACTCCTATTTAGGATTTGGGCCAAAAGACAATTTCAAAAGAACATGCTGAGGACGCCCCACTTAAGGGCAGGTGTGACACAGGGAACAGTAGCGGAGACCCAGCAGTGACCGTGGGGGGCCTGGTTCCCCGGGGCAAGGCTGCAGGGGCCTGAGTCTCCAGCCCAAGTGACCGCATGACTGACGGTGACTGCTCTCTGGCCGACTTTCCGTTGGTCACTGTGGCACCAGAGTCCTGTTTCCACATTTTGGATCACATTAACCTAGATCAAAAACGTTTATGTGTTGGGGCGCCTGGGTGGCGCAGTCGGTTAGGCGTCCGACTTCAGCCAGGTCACGATCTCGCGGTCCGTGAGTTCAAGCCCCGCGTCGGGCTCTGGGCTGATGGCTCAGAGCCTGGAGCCTGTTTCCGATTCTGTGTCTCCCTCTCTCTCTGCCCCTCCCCCGTTCATGCTCTGTCTCTATCTGTCCCAAAAATAAATAAACGTTTGAAAAAAAATAAATAAATAAAATTTATAAAAAAAAAAAAAAAAAAAAAAACGTTTATGTGTTTGCATGTGGCCGTGTCCCTGAATTCATGCACAGAGTGCCCTGTTAACATCCCTGCAGGAAGCAGGCCCGCCTTCATCCAGGAGAGCACCCCCCTGGCCAGGAGCCCCTCAGGCCACCCCTGTCATCCAGAATCCCCCGCACCCCCGCTTCCCTGCTCCCCGCAGGCTCTCCCTTCCCCTGAGACCCCCATGGGCTCTGCCTGACTTAGTCACCATCCGATTCCCACCTGCCTCCCTGAGCACCTGCCCTCCAGCACAGCTGGCCGGTGCCTCACCCTGCACCTCCACACCGCGTTCCAGATCACGTCGTTCCTGTCGCGATGGCCGCACCTCCCTCCATTACGGTGTATTGTCAGAATTATTCCACATTGGGAGGCACTTAGGGAGAGAGAGGGATTCGAACCGTCCTTGTAAATGATGGCAGAGAATGACAGACGTGTCTCCTCCCTCCCTCCTTCCCTTCCTCTCTCCTTCCTGTCTTCCCCCTCTCTTCCTGCCTTCCTTCCCCTCTCCCTTCCCCTCTCCCTTCTTTTCTTCTTTCGTCTCTTCCTCCCTCCTTCCCTCCTCCCTCCCTCCCTCCCTCCCTCCTCCCTCCCCTCCGTCTATTTCCTTGTCCTGTTTCATACCCCCCCATATTCCTCTTTCCTCCCTCCCAGCCTTCCTGTAGTAATGACTCTGCTAATGAGATTCACAAATTTTACAAAACAGCATCAACAGCATGTGCACAGTGGCCATCGCTGCCTCTAGTGACACCCATGTGTCATGGTTGGTGGCCCCGGCCGTCATGGCACCAGGTGACAAGTACCACGGACGTGGACTCTGGAGGAGGGGGAGGGCTAGGACCTGGGGGTGTCAGCCGAGGCTTTGTGGATGGGCTGGATGCAAACCCCGGTCAGAGGAGAGGACTTGGGGGGGTGGGGACCCCACGGAGGGGCTCGGGCTCACCAGCTCTGCCATGTCCTGTCTGTGTTCCAGCCCAACAGCAGCAACGACAACATTCAGTCCATCACATCTGGAGACTGGGACGTCACCAAGATCCTGTCCTACGACGAGAAGCGGAACAAGATGTAAGTGGGGCGGGCCGCGGGGCCGGCAAGACCCTGGCGAAACGCGGCCCTTACTTCCGGTCAGACGACACTCACTAGGTTCTGTCTCCCAGCGGCCCCACCTCCAAAGTTGCCAGACACTGAGCAGAGGAAGCTGAGCGGCCGGCCCTGCGGGGTGACACAGGGGGACAGGCGGTGGCAGGACGGGTCTGTACTCCTTGTGAGCTCCAGGCCCCGTGTGGGGCGCGTTGTGACCGTTCCGTCCTTCGGCTCAGCAGTCCGGGGGAGGGAGGGGGGTCACTGCTTTCCCCGCTCCTAATGTAAATAAGCCGACACACAGAGCGGTTGAGTCGTTGACTGCGGCTTATCCAGACGGTGACAGGGAGCCAGGATTCAGCTCCGACGGTGGAGGCCAGGCCCGGGTGCCCGCGCTCCAGGGGCAGACGAACGCCACTGCCCCAGGCTTTACGTCTGGACTGGTGTCGAGGGTGCTCGGGTCCCGGCCCTCCGGGAGGCCAACGGCTTGTAAAGGCATGCCCACACCTGAGTCCAGTTGTACACCGTCCTCGGCCCCCGGCGGAGCCCCGGTGAGGCCCCTGGGTATGCGGCTCTCCCCGCCCGCTCCCGGGGCTGGGCCTGAGCGGGACAGGAGGTCCCGTCACCACGCACGGGCAGAGTCCCGGGGAGCGTCTGCAGACAGAGCCCTGCAGGGGACGAGAGCCTACCCTGGGACCACTAATCTCTGTTGTCCCCCCCGGTCTTTGCAGCTACTTCCTGAGCACCGAGGACCTGCCTCGGAGGCGACAGCTCTACAGGTACGTGGGCCGGCCGCGCACACGGGGCTCCGCCTTCAGAAGGCCTGGTGACTCATGCAGGGACGCGGTACCCCCTGGGGGGGGCGCAGGGGACCGCCACAGAGGCAGCTGTAAGGTCCAGAGACAAATAACGAGAGATGCAGAGGCCGCCAAATTTGAACCTTGATTTTTCTGCACTTGTCCAACGCGGGGGTGTTTGCTCCCCACCCCCAACGTGCTTTCTTGTGTTGATAACCCAGCCTCTTTCTTCTCAACTTTATGCAAATGTGACGTGGCGGGCTCATTCCCACGGGGTGGGGGGGGGGGCTGATGGGAGGCAAGTCGGGTCGGGCGTGCCCCGTGTCGGGCGGGGAGGAGGCCCTCTACGGGCTCCGCATCACCACCATCTTGCTGTGACAGCGGTCAGATCCGGAATCCCAGACGAGGCAGAGGAAGGGTGCCGTCTGGACCCTGGAGAGGCGACTTCTTCCAGGGTCTGTTCTCCCTGGCATCAGGTCCTGTCACCTGCCCCAGTCACTGTTCCCACCAGGGAAAGCATTGGGTTCTGAACTGAGATCACCAGACGTGGAAATAGCACAACCTCTTACCTCCTCCGTGTTTCCCAGACTAGAAGGTCGGTGGGTGCTGGTCACAGCCCGCAGGCACACCAGCCACCCCGCGGGGACCCGAGGGCCCGAGGGGGTGACTCAGGCTGGATGGAGCCGACGCCTGGCTCCCCTCCCTGCCGCGGGGACGCTGGAGAATCCCTCTCAGGAGGACCAGCGTGTCCCCTCCCACCCACCGGTGTGTGGGCTGAGGGCACAGAAGGCCAGCACAGGGGAGTCCCTCTGGAGGGGAGAGAACTCTGGCAAACCCACATGGTCACAGGCCCGCTGCTCCGTGTAGCCGGGCGTGTCTGCCAGCATTACTTAGATCAGTCCTGTCACCCCAAGAATGAAGGGGTTCGAGGCGGACCGCCTCCCTTTCCCTCCGCCTTATGAATACCGTTAGAAGGCCGTCTTCTCCTGGGCGCGAGCTACCGTCACCCTTGTGGGCAGGTCTCCTGCGGGGCCTGTGGGGGGAGGGGACCTTCCCCGGCAAAGTGCTCAGGCAGGAACCCCCTCCAGGTATATGCAAAGCCTCCTCGGTATCTTCATTTCGGGGAACACATTTCAGGCCTTCTTGACGTGAGCGTGTGCTTGTTCCGCGTGGTCCCGGGGTTCCTGCTCCGCCTCCCCCCCCAACAAGTGAGAAGCTCCACGTCTCCGTGTGGCTCCGAAGCAGCCGGAGCCCGGTTCAGCCCATGCCCCTGGGGTTCCTGATGCGTCGCGCACCAGTGCTAGGTTCTCCTAGGAAATTCGGAGATTCGGAAGACGAGCTCCTGTTCTCAAAGAGCGAGCCGTCTTCTCAGACCAGAGGCCTGGGTCCAAAGTACTAGATAACGGCACCAGGCACTGTGCGCCTTCCCCCTCCCCAGCGGGGGCACGCACAGGCGCAGGCGACCAAGCGTGCACTGTCACCTGTGCACCCAGAGAGCACATGTGCCGTGAGCTCTTCCGAGGGGGGCCCGCCCACCAGGGAAGGGGAGAACAGAGCAGAGCATTCGGGCCTTCCCAGGGGGACGGGCGGGAGAAAGGCCCACCGTGGAGCTTCAGGGACTCGCGAGTGCCCTTGAAAGGAGAGAAGCCACCAGCCCCGAAGGCCGAGCTGGGGGTTTGGACCCTGCGCCCTGGGCCGGTCTCCTCGCCGCCTGGGTTCACGCCCCGCCGTCTCTGTTCCTCCAGCGCCAGCACGGTGGGCAGCTTCAACAGGCAGTGCATGTCCTGTGACCTGGTGGAGAATTGCACCTACTTCAGTGCATCCTTCAGCCACAGCGCGGACTTCTTCCTCCTCAAGTGCGAAGGTAGGCTGCGGCCCTCTGCACCCGCCTCTAAGTCAGCGCTGAGATCCGGGGCGTCCCGGCCACCGGCAGGGGGGTGGTGGTGGGAGCCCGTCCCAGACCAGGCAGGGACCCGCCCAGGTGGACTCACGCGGGCAGGGTTACCGGACCATCTCTGCGGTTTACGGCTTATCAGGGCGTTTACCCGCTAGGCCACTTAATCCCAGAGTTCCTCCACATTCTCCAAACAAAAAGTCCTAGGAAGTAGATAAGTGTCCCACACGCTGACGAACCTTCGCCATTTATAAAGGTAATAAACGTCTCAAAGCTCAACTTCTTAAGCATATTTAAGGGTCGAGGTGATCTAGAAGTCTCAGGCAGAAAAGAAATTATCATCCTATAACCTAACGTGGGGGTAACTTATCCCAGAAAGTTCCTGATCACACCCGTCAGCATACACGAAGCAGTGGGCATGTCCCACGGTGGAAAAACCAGTGTCTTTGAGTCTTGTCCTCGTATGTTGGAAGGATAAGGTCTGAATCCACAAATAAATACGGTTGTTACAAAGCGTGTCTCAAGAGCTCCTGAGACCACATTGCTGCAGGTGGAACTGACTGGGACCAGGACCAATTCAGGCCCACGACTCGCGGGTGCAGAAGGAGGAATGTCTGTGAGAGCACTGTCTTCGTCGGCCTTCGCCAGCTGCACACCAGTGCGTGACCTCATCCCCTTTTTGTGAGTATCTTCCAAAATCGTGAAAAGCCAGGAAGACTCGGCCCCTTGACCACCACAGGCTCAGCCCCAGACGTTCTCCCAAGACGATGGGGAACCTCTGAATTACAACTGTAGCCACCCCCTCCCCCAGTCCCCTCGAAGGAAGGTGGTACCAAACTCCTCTTTCCTGTGCTGCCCGGGAAGCAGACAGCAAGTGGCCGAAAGAGGAGAGAGCCTAAGAACCAGTCCACTGGCTTCATCCGTCGACAGGAAGTTGGGTGATGCACAGGGAACCAGCATCAAGGTCTCCCGGCTACCGGTCCAGCGACACCTGCCGCCCCGTGGCAGGATCTTTGGGAAATTACAGCCTGGGAAAATGTAGGGTTTATGTGGCCAGGAAACCGACCCACTAGGAGCTGAGACAAGAGTCTGACCAGAGCTACACAATCACGCATCTGGAATCTTGTCCCCAGAAGGAAACACAGAAGCATCATGATAAAATACAGAAGAGAAAAATCAAAGTGCATTTAAAGAACATCCCAGACAAGGATCCATTATTTAAAATCCATTTAAATATTGAGCATGTTGCCTTATCGTAAGGTAAGCTTAAACTAGCCCTCTTCTCTACAAAATTTCTCTGTATATATTTTTTGTATGATAACCTATTTTCTGGTGAAAGTAACTTGAATGCCCAAATTGACCTTTCCCCCAAAGCCTGACCAAACCCTCATTTTTAAAAAGGGACTTTCTAAACGACAAACAAAGAAACATAAATGTACAAAAGATGCAATGATGAGAGACCACGGACTTAGCCGCAGTGAAAGCGAATCCCCGTCCTGCGCTGAGGGACAGTTAACCCCGTGAGCGGTGGTGACGACTGTCATGGGGGTGAGACTTCAGAAGGGGATGATTACACCCAGTTTGATTGCTTGGGATTTTTGTGGGGGAAGAAGAATCAAGGGAAGATGACGTGGCATTTCAGATGTGGGCAAGGGTGGGATTCAGAGTGTCGAGTGCAGTGTCATGGGGCGGGGGAGGGGGATGCAGCGTGAGGAGGAGCGTCGGGCATGCTGAGATCGCGTGGAGGGTCCCCCCCCCCCCGATGGCCTGTGAGCCCCCATCGGTCCAGCAGAGGCATGCATTTAAGAAGTCCAGTTTATTTATTTATTTATTTTTTCAGCGTTTATTTTTATTTTTGGGACAGAGAGAGACAGAGCATGAACGGGGGAGGGGCAGAGAGAGAGGGAGACACAGAATCGGAAACAGGCTCCAGGCTCTGAGCCATCAGCCCAGAGCCTGACGCGGGGCTCGAACTCACGGACCGCGAGATCGTGACCTGGCTGAAGTCGGACGCTTAACCGACTGCGCCACCCAGGCGCCCCAAGAAGTCCAGTTTAACAACCAAAATTAATTCTCAGTGATTTTATTTTCCCCCATGTTTCTCGGCAGAGATTAAAGTGGACCCAAGCAGCATTGATTAAACTCCCTCCCCTGTGTTGCTTTCACACCCCAAAGCTACTCGCTACTCCAGAGATTCCTACGAACCTCTGACCAAAACGATGTCCCCACCCCCAGCTCTAGAGGCTCTCCTTCCCGGCTCCTGCGACACTTCGGGTAGATTAACATGGCCCCTAAGATGTAGCCAGAACAACAAGTCCTTCCCTTCTAGGCTGAAGAAAACGTAATGACAGTAGCGGATTCTCTGTGACTGGGGGAAGGGGACTCTGTGAACGCTCCCACACTCAGAAGGGCTCGGCCCATCGTGCAGGAGGAGGTTTGGACCGAGGGTTTAGAACCGGGGCACGGCAGACACCCAGCGGCCAAAGCAAGGGCTTGATCAGAGCGGCCGCAGGCCGTCACGCTGGGGGAGTCCACAGGGCTGGGGACCACACAAGCGGCTGTAAGACCACAAAATTGAGATACCCCATCTAAACTCCTCCGGCTTTGCCTGCGGACCTTCCTCTGTGATGGGTTTTGCTGAGTTTATCTGCGATGGTTCTGTCCCTTAATTTACACTGTCCCTCTGTCCCAGCTGATTGTCGCCCATCACTCGTCTGCAGTGAATGCTTGTCTGTGACTGGCCCTTCCGTGCGTTGTCCTTCTCCTGGTGAGACCATAACCTCCACCCTCATCGTCACAGATTTCCTCTTAGTCTTATCATCTGGTGCCCTCTCCTGTGACACTTCCTTAACATTTATTCTGTGCTGTCTCAAGGCTTCTCATTTCTGTATTTGTTTATAATTCTTAAGTTCTTAATTTTTATTAAGTATGTAAAACTTTTAAATGCATAAATTATTTTCATACCTTCGCACACCATCGATTAAAATAGCACAGGTAAGGCAAGACTCCAAAATGTTTGCAGTGCTTACATCCACTCATTACCTAGCTGGGTCCCATCTCCCTGTGCTGGTATTTCTAGCAAAAAGTCATGGGTTTCATATGGCCACTGAAGGCTTGCATGAAAAGTGCCTGTAAACCAGATGCAGTGGAACCTTGTAGAAACTCACCTACATAATAAGTACACAGATGTTTAGATTTCTTTTCCGATCTCTAGGGTCTAGCAGTGAAGCCAGATGCATTCAAAACACTGCATTACGATGTGACATCTTACAGCAATTTTCCAGAAAACCCAGCAAGCTTTCAGTTTCTACACTTGCTGGTCTCCCCAATGACCCTGTAAGATGGGTGGTGATAGAAATACCTAAACTCTGTTCAGCTCTTCACAGTTTGAAAAATATATTCCTTATAATATTTGACGTTTATGTTTCCATTTCTGATTGCTTGCTATCTGTCTCTAACACAAAGAGATCTTAGAGTTCCCTACACTGAACATACTGTTCCACACTTGCACACTTGGTCTTTGACCGATCAATGGACGCCTGATTGATACATCCCCCAGACTTTCTTTCAGGCCAAGGGTTGATTTTTTTAAAAAAATTTTTAATGTTTATTTATTTTTAAGAGATGGAGAGACAGAGTGTGAGTTGGCAAGGGGCAGAGAGAGAGAGGGAGATACAGAATCCGAAGCAGGCTCCAGGCTCTGAGCTGTCGGCACAGAGCCCAACACGGGGTTTGAACCCACCAGCCATGAGATCATGACCTGAACTGAAGTCGGACGCTTAACCGACTGAGCCACCCAGACGCCCCAGGCAAGGGTCAATTTTTATCAACCCTTGGGATGAACAAGCCCAGGCAGCGTGGGCACCCTCAGACCAGCATGTGTGACAGAAACTGTCACTGGTTCCTCAGCTGTCCTGGAGCACCCAGATCAGAAGTCAGGCTGCATCTCCCGCAGAGCTGTGACGTCCAACTTTGAGTCTTGGGTGACCCCAGTGTCATGTTTAAAGAAAAATTACTCACCTCCTGTATTAGTTCCCCAGGGCTGCTGTAGCAAATGACCACAAGCTGGGTGGGCTTAACGCAGCAAAAACGTATACTCTCCCAGTTCTGGAGACCAGAAGTCTGAAAGCAAGTCGTCTGCAGGGCTGACTCCTCGTGGAGGCTCTGAGAGGGAATCTGCTCCATGCCTCCCTCCAGCTTCTGGTGCTGCCAGTGATCCTAGGTGTTCCCCACCTTGTAGATGTCCTACCCTGACCTCTGCCTCCACTGGCACATGGCCCTGTGTCTCTGGACCCCAGTTTCTCTCTCCTTATAAGGACACCAACCACAGGTGAGGACCCACCTACTCCAGTCGACTTCATCTTAACTTGATTGCATTTACAAAGACCCTATTTCCAAATAAGGTCACATCCACAGGTACTGGGGTTGGAGCTGCAACATATCTTTCACAGGGAGATACAGTTGACCCACAGGTCCTCCCTTCTGTGACTCCATTCACCTTCTTCTATAAGAAAGAGAGGAAAGGAACTGTTGTTGGTTTTCTCAGGGACACAAATTTAAGGGCAACCACGTGAGACTTTGTGACAGAGACTGTTCCCAATGGCTTTACCACATTCTAGAAAGAGTGAGAGGGGCCTCTGCAGAAAGTGATAGTTTCCAAACCATGTTTTTGGAAGATAACGCTGGCATGTTGGCGGAAGAAGTGTACTTTTTCTCCAGAAATTCTTCCTCCGTGTCAGAAAGTCAAATGAATACTCGAGTCACATGGAGCTTTGAAAAGTTGTTAGGATTTTTCTCCTCCCCAGCTGAATTCATCCAGGAGAGCCACTGTGCAACTGAGTCAAAGCACCCAGTTTACATAATTTGAGTTTTACAATCATAGCCTCTGTTTAGACAATTGGATTTTTCTCTTCAAACTGAATCCCAAGCACATGATTCATTTTCCTCCAAGTTTGTGAGAAGGACTCAGTCAGTTCTGTTTCTAAGAAACACCGAAACTTCACCAGGAAAATGGGACCTGTGCATGAATCAGGCATTTGCTGTTTTATATCAAAAACAGTTTTCTATTTTTAAAAGTGAATAAATAAACTTCTTTTTCTTGGAACCAAACATGGTGGAACTCGAGCTTTTCATCCTGTTCTGAGTGGAGAACCTTTGTTATGAATCCTGCTGCGGTCTGGACTTCACCCCCCTTTGCTGTTAAGTTGTGATTTATGGAGCCATTTGCAAATGGTTAAGACATTCGGCCATAGAGTCAGCGACTTGATTTATCAGGACAGCCTTCTCCATCTTGAAGTCAAATTGAAACAAAATATGTAAGCTTAAAATAAAGCGAGTGACCGTATCCCGATTACTCCTTTTCTTACTACTAAATGCTCGGGGCTCTATCATCACCATCGCTGCCATGGAGAAAGAGAAATCACAGAAATGGAGAGCAATGAAGGATGGAATTGGACAGACCTGGCTAGAAGCTGGGCCCCTCCACTCACTAGCTTCGTGATGTGGGCACGTTGGCTGGCCTTGCCAAACCCTCGACTTCCTCATCCTGAAAACTGGGGCCACAACAGAGCTGTCTCACAAAGCTCTTGTCTGGATTCACGGAGGTAATGCACGTGGACTGCTTGGCATAATGTCCGAGGCACAGCAAATGCCTAATAAGTGATAACTAATACTGTGACCACAGTCACCATCGTCATCATCGTTACCTCAGTGATCAAAGGAGAGTGTCTTAGCCATCCTCCAGCTACTGACTCAGCATCCAGAAGGTGGGGCTAACATGACAGATGGTTACCTTCTGTGAAATTAGTGAAGCAAATCCCTTACTCGGTGTTTCCAGATGTGAGTGGCCATCCTCATGCCTCACCAGGCTGTGCCAGAAGCCCTGGGTGTGCGCTCACACTAGCAAGATAGAAAGTTCCAGAAGTGACTGTAGTTGCCAGAGTCACAGAACCTTAGCTCACCCATGTGTGAGGCATGGAGGTGAAGTACCTGGTGACTTCAGAAGGGCAGATGCCTACAGGGCCCTCCACAGCTGGTTCTTGGTGGAAGTTAGGAAGGAACCAAATTTTCTTATTTTCATCAGCACTGGATATTTCCTCCTTCTGTGCCATTTCCCCTCTCTGCCTTTACTCCATCAGATGCCCAGTGCTCTCAGCTGCCCTGGCCATGTCCTGACCTTGAGGAATATAACAAAGGGGGAAATGTACACCGAGGCACTATATTAGTTCTCCATGAGTTTTAGTCAAAACAAAGCCATGAGTGGCAGGGATGAAAAATGGGCTTCAGCCTTGAAGATCAACTCCTCCGCACTGGAAGTCTCTGGCTGCAGTGCTGTGCATAAGAAGGATGCCTTGGCCAAGTCCAGGCTCAGCAAGAAAGAGCCTCATGAGCGATTGATGGGTCATGTCTGCCACACGCAACAGGGAGGAGGTGAACGATTGATTGGTCATGTCTGCCACATGCAGCAGTGAGGGAGGAGGTGGTGCCCACCTACCACACATCTGTTCCTGGAGGGAGTGGAAAGCTATTAATCTTGACATCACTACAGAAAGTATCCCGAGGGAAGCTTGTGGCCTAAGGTTTCTGACTGAAAGACAACTCGGCCAGTCATACATCTTTTGAAGTAAGGAGAAGAAAGCTCCAGACCCCTCCAAAGTGGCCCCGGGGTAATGCCCATTCACACACAGTCCTTCAGTGTACATCTAAGCAGGTGCACCCTCTCACATCCCGGCGCATCCAATGTAGGCATGAAATACACTCTTCTACTGAAATTATTTCAGATAACTGTAAATGATAGTGCCAGAGCTAGAAAAATAATAATCTGCATCCTCGCTGATGAAACTATATTATTCGCTTCAAACATGGGGCAATACTGATGCCATGCAACAAGATTTGAAAAGGGAAAAGCACGTAATCCTCTAAGCATCTCTTATACCAAGTTTCCAAGCCATTAACCTGGGCGACCCTATTTTAATTTTGAGTTTGTCCAAGCAAATGTTTGGAACCAAGTTTGAGACTCCTTGGAGCGTTGCCAGTGTGTTTGTGAGGAAGAACATCTCTTCAATCTCTCAGACATTTGGAGCTACTCCCTCTGAAGCTGTGTGTACCAAGAACAAGGAGAGGGATTCTCGGGGCAGGTTGTATCATCAGTATAATTTACATGAATACTTTGGAAGATGCTAAACTCATCAGTAAAAGCTCCCAGACCCCAAGCAAGTCACTGAGCAGGAGCCTCGTTGCTCTTCAGTGACAACAAAACAAGCATCTCCCTCAGAAAGACACTTCCCACTTTCCCACTGGACACCTTCCCCATCACGGGGCAAATGTCTGAGCTGTTCCAGCACCAGGTGACAAGGTACCTTCTGCAAAATGAGAAGTCTTTCCTGACCGCATTCTACTTGAAATGTGCGTTGACAATAAATAATACCATTCAGTGCAACTATGGTGACTCTGTGACCCACGTTCTCCTTTTATGCCCACTGCCCCGACTCCAGCCAGCCACTTTGCTCCTGACCACCATCACATTTCCTAAAGCATCTTTTCCTTAAGGACAGCTTCCTGAGTACATATGTAAAATAGTAGAAGAAACATAAAATTAAAAAATAAATGGCATCACTGAGTCACCAGGAAGGGGTTACCTGCAGACCAGAACATTGAAAAATTTTTGAAAAGTAAATAGAAATAGATCACACTGAGAGTTAATTCCAAAGTCCAAAGCCTAGGATGTGTATGTAGCATAAGTGATGAAGGATGTAATTACAAAAAAAAAAATTAAAAAACAATCGATAAAACAAAAAGACAACCTACAGAATGGGAGATGTTTGCAAACGGCATATCTGATAAATGGATCAGATATTAGTATCCAAAGCATATGGAGAACTGATACAAGTCAACACCCAAAAACAACCCAGTTACAAAATGTGCAGCAGATATGAAGAGACATCTCTCCAAATAAGACATCCAGATGGCCACTAGACACATGAAAAGATGCTCAACATCACTCGTCATCAGGGAAATGCAAATCAAAACTACAATGAGATATCATCCCACACCTGCCAGATTGGCTAAAATAAAAAACACAAGAAACAACAGGTGTTGGCAAGGATGTGGACAAAAAAGGAACCTTCGTGCACTGTTGCTGGGAATATAAACAGGTGCATCCGCTGTGGAAAACAGTGCGGAGGGTCCTCAAAAATTTAAAAATAGAACTACCCTACCATCCAGTAATCATACTACTGAGTATTTTCCCAAAAAAGGGGGAAAACATCAATTAGAAGGAATATATGTAGCTCTATTTTTATTGCAGCATTATTTACAATAGGCAAATTATGAAAGCAGCCCAAGAGTCCCTCAACTGATGAATGGGTAAAGAAGACGTGACATATATACACAATGGAATGTTACTCAGCCATTAAAAATAATGAAGTCTTGCCATTTGCAACAACATGCATAGAGCTAGAGTGTATGACGCTAAGTGAAATAAGTCAGTCAGAGAAAGACAAATACCGTATGATTTTACTTATAGGTGGAATTTAAGAAACAAAACAAGTGAACTAAGAGACAAATGAAAGAGACAAAATGAAAAAAAAGAAAAGCAAACCAAGAAACAAACTCTTAACTACAGAGAACACACTGGTGGTTTCCAGAGGGGTCAGGTGGGGGTGGGTGAAGCAGGTGATGGGGATTAAGGAGGGCACTTGTGATGAGCACTGAGTGACATATGGAACTGTTGAGTCACTATATTGTACAGCTGAAACTAACATTAAACACTGCATGTTAACTATATTGGAATTAAAACTAAAAGCTTAATAAAAAAAAGAAGAAAAAGTAAATTGACTCATCAAAATATATACCCTCCCCTAATTTTTCTTAGTTCAAAAGAAAAACTGAATAGATGCGGTAATTATAAGTCCCAGTTTTCCAAGAAAGCCCTGGATAATGCCTGACAAAGATCGATGGAGGCCTGATCTTTATTTTTAGTGCCCTTCTCTTCATTCTCAGAAGTGTCCTTGTTTGGGCAAAATTATGGACAGCATACCACCAAACAGGAATGCGGAAGATCCAGCAGGATTACCCAGAAGACCGCAACTGGATGGAAATGAACATTCCAGCAAAACTTGAGAGACATGAATACTAGATCCCAGAAATGCATTCTGCCATGTGGAGGTTCGAGGGGAGACTGGGAAGGATGAAGGGGAAAAAATAACCAAAGATATAATAGAAAAAAATCCCACCAAGCGTTGAGTCATTACAGAGGAAAGAAGTATTGAATGTCTTGTAAGAATTTGGGGAAAGCCAGGAAGTTAATTGCTCCTAATGAAATTTGATGATTCAGAGGTTAGAAATTACATAAGGTTATGGGGCAGAAGGAGGGTTTTCTCTTTTCTTTTTTCTTTCCTTTTCTCTTATTATTTTAAATACTCAGAGTAGTATCGCACTTCTCACTTTGCAACAACAGTTCAGGAAACAGCAGAACAAGTCCATAAACTGCTGCTGATGGAAAACGGTTTCTAAGTTTCAGTCCTGCCCATCCTGAGCTCTTGTTCATAAAATGGGCAGGAAGGGGTACCTGGGTGGCTCGGTTGGTTGAGAGTTTGACTTCAGCTCAGGTCATGATTTCACAGTTCATGGGTGTGAGCCCCGCATGGGACTCTGTGTTGACAGTACAGAGCCCGCTTCAGATCCCCTGTCCCCCTCTGCCTGCCCCTCTCCCACTTCCACTCTCTCAAAAATAAACATTTAAAAAAATAAATAATAAAATAAAAATCAAATAAATAAATAAATAAATACAATGGGCAGGAAAAGGAATTTGGGAATGTTCAAATATGTAAAATATACCATTCACACATCTGCCCTGGAAAACAAAACAAAACAAAACTACACACAGAGGTGCTTAAACAAAAGAAAAGGGCTGGCCAAAGAGAAGTAAGAGGCATATGATGAGCAAAGGAACTAAACTTTAACAATTATTGGATAAAATGTACTGCAGTTGTTCATGAGGATTCCTAAAACAAAAGTGCTTAAAAAACTAGAAGAAGCTTCTAGATGATTTCAGCCAGCTCTGGAAGGGCAGCTGTGCTCCAGCAGATGGGGTGTAGACCCACTGGTGGGGAGCAGGGGATGTGGGAGACCTGGGTGCCTGTGTGCTGAAGAATTAAGTGAACCCTTACCTTATACCACACACACACACACACACACACACACACACACACACACACACACTCACACCTCAAAATGGGTTAAAGACTTCTACATAAGACCTGACACTGTAAAACCCCTAAAAGAACCCACGGGGGAAAGTTTTGTGCCATTGATCTTGTGTTTCATGGGTAGGACACCAAAAGCAAAATAAGAACAAAACATTTTAGAGATGGAAGCAGGGAAGCGTTGTCACTACACTCCAAGAACTGTCACCTTAAACAATAGTGCTGGCACATTCTGACCACCAGTAAAACATCCATCCGCTTCTACCCACGTTCCAATAGTAGGTGACATTTTGTTTTAAACCAGGGAATGTTATCGAATTGCCTGGCACACGTGAATCACAGGTATTAGATTGGAAACGTACAGCTGGCTTTCAACAAAAGTTTCCATTTTTGATAAGACATAAAAAGAATTGATCCCAAACTTAATTAATTATTGATGCTAATGGAGAGGAAGAGGAATAAGGGGAAACAGATGCTTGTCTAGCCATGAGTTTTGGCTCCTCCCCTCCCTCACTGTTTAAGAGAACACTTGCAGGGCGCCTGGCTGGCTCAGTCGGTTAAGCATCCGGCTTCAGCTCAGGCATGATCTCAAGGTTTGTGAGTTCGAGCCCTGTGTCAGGCTCTGTGCTGACAGCTTGGAGCCTGGAGCCTGCTTCGGATTCTGTGTTTCCCTCTCTCTCTGCCCCTCTCCCTCTCTCTCTCTCCCCCTCCCTCTCTCTCTCTCCCCCTCCCTCTCTCTCTCTCAAAAATAAATGAACATGAAAAAAATTAAAAATATTTGCAAGTATAGATGCTTGAGGGGACAGGAGGGAAGGTCAAGTGAACCCCACTTTGCAGATTATAACGGGGAGGGGCAGGGCAGGGCATGGAGGGTGCTGGAGGGAACATCCCAAGTCTAAAAAGAACACCTGCCATTCCACTGCAGTCAGTTGTCACCATTCAGAAGCTATGTAATTTCTGGATCTTATGGTATTTCAACAGAGCTTCAAAATCCATATTTTTATATAAAAATCGAATTTCTCAATGTTGGAAACCCACTAAAATTTGAAACGTATTCCTTCTGGCTAAGCAAACGTTTGCAGGCCATATCCCACCCACAGGTGACAGTCTGACGTCTACAACCCACTGGATTGCCAAGGGGAGTTTCTCATAATCTCTCGGTCCCAGCTATGAGCTACCCTCTTGGTTGTCACTAAATAGCCAAAGCTTAAATAGCCAGAAGGAGCCATAAGTGAAGTGGATACGTTTCTATCTCAAGGATCCAACCCTGGACCCTCATGAACCCACAACACTTTTTAAAGCTGATCTGTAAGAATATTTTGAAGGTACTTGTACTTAATTCCTAGCTATCCAGCATGGTTGAGTAAGGCAGTTTTCGTATTAATAAATTTTTCTCATTATACCATCCATAAATTGTCTTCAAAGAGGTGAGGATATTTATCACTTACTCTGCTGGCTGTAAATTGATCTTTGCTGCTTCAGGGAGCTCTTTGACACTGTCGTTGCCTTCCATCATTGACTTGAACCATTGGTCCATGTGAGCAAGAAAGAAAGTTATCAGCCAACGGACTGTGGTGGTGGCTGACTCCCTTTTCCTTGCTTTGCTGTTGAGGAAACTGAGGCACAGAGCTGTTGAATGACTCAGGCAAACCGCACAGCCGGTTAGTAGTAGGAGCCCCAGACCCCACGCCATCTGACTACCGTCCTGGTGTTTCTGTAACACTGTTCTTCTCCTTTGCATCCTGATTAGCAAGCACCATGGCTGCCCATCGAGAGTTTTGTGTGCTTGGTGCATTGTACCCAGAGAAGGAACCAAAGAGGCAAACCTGGATGAAGTGCTAAGGAGAAGGCGAAAGGCAAATGTCAGAAGTCACATTTTTACTCTCATAAGTTCCATGGCTTTCACGCACACCAGTTCCAATAGCTTCAGACACGGGATGGCTCACGTTTGCCCGAGAACACAGAAGATGGTGGTTTGAGCCACTTGTCCCACCCCCACCAGGAGATTTGCGTGCTGATAACGAATCACTGTTAAGGAAATGAGTCCACGAGAGACCTACAGTTAGGAGTTCAGCCCGTGTCCAACGTGGAAATGCATACTACTGATAAGAATGGGAGCCATGACTGATCCTCTAAATTGTGGGTGACCCCAATCCTGTGTGTGCTGCACCCAGCACCGTGTAGACTTTAACACGCCAAACATGAACAACGGTTGTCTTCTTCCGTACTGTCGACAGCAGCAAAAAAGCCAATATGGCGGCAGAAGGCAGGGCAGGGGCCAGGAGGGTTGAAAATGAGCTCGAAAAAGGAGCAAAACTTCTTCAGGAAAGCACCTTCTTCAGGAAACGTGGGGCCAAACAAGTCAGCAGTTCTCGAAAGGAGACGACGTGGGATCATCCGTGTTCTTAAAATAGTCACATTCAAGGGAAGATGAGCAGAGGCATCTGGCTAAATGTTACATCTGCTTCCGCTTCCGTTAACTTTTTTTCCCCGAGAAGAAGGTATTAGATTATGGTAGACAGCTATTGAATGATAATACAGCACTCCTAATGCATTTTTAAAAGCCCCCTGTTTTGTACTTCATAGCTTTGCATCCATACCGACCGAGACAAAATGCAGGTGAGTGTAGGGACTCCATGAACACAGAGTATCCGCTCTCCTGCCTGGCTTGTTCCTCAGCAGAACCATGAAGACATCGGAGACATTTCCCTAAGGCAGCTTCTGACCTCCACCTCCCTCCTCCATCCAGTTCAACTATTGAGCAGCTAATGTATGCCTCTAGGTGCTGGGGAAGCACAGAATCAGTCAGAGATCCTGCCTTGAGGGACTCATGTTGAGGGGGGAGCACCCATGCCAGAAATGGCATTTAATGTGGTTGGTGCTATTACTGGCATGTGTGCAGGGGGGCGTGAGAACCCAGGGAATTCTCTGTCTGCTAGGAACTTTGCTGGAGACCACTGTAGGCACTTGAGTAAGGCATCGTCCGGGGCGCCTGGGTGGCTCGGTCGGTTCAGTGTCCCACTTCGGCTCGGGTCCTGATCTCGCAGTCCGTGAGTTTGAACCCCGTGTCGGGCTCTGTGCTGACAGCTCGGAAGCAGCTGAAGCCTGCTTCGGATTCTGTGTCTCCCTTTCTCTCTGCCCCTTCCCTTGTCGCTCGTGCGCTCTCTCCCTCTCCCTCTCTCTCTCTCTCTCTCTCTCAAAAATAAAATTAAAATTATTAAAATTTTTTAAATAAATAAAAATAAGTTTAAAGATGAATAAGGCATCGCCCTTGACCTCAGGGAAGTCACAGACATGTGGTGAGAGTCCGCCTAACAAAAATTTGTATATTTAGGGCATGGAGGCTGCTCTAAAAGCCTAGCAGTTCACCATCTCCTTTCCCACTAGCAGAGACCGCCCATTTTACAGATGAGAACGTTAAGACACTTTCTAATCTTGCCCAAAAGCACATAGCTAATTAGGGGCAGAGTCAGAACTAGGATCGGTATTTTTCCCACACCTGCCTTCTCCACGTGCCCGTGAACACCACTCTTGCTCTCTCTTGTGCGTGGAGACAAATGAGCATTTTTGCTGATTGTTCTCCTCAAACACTTCTTCCACAGCCGTGTAAATTGAGCCCTAGTGAAGCCTTAGACACAAGAGGGCACTGCAGCCCTGAATATTCACACCTGCCTTCCTAGGGCCGCTGTGGGGTCGGTGCAGCATCATCTCCCAGTGTCTGGTGCCCCCTCCGGTGTGGCAGTCCCACCACCCGCACTGCAGTAGTGTTTCCACCACCCCGTGGGGCTACAAAGGACAGAGCCGTCCAGACCGAGAAGCATTTCTCTGATGCTCGCTGTCTGCCAGATACGGACTGCAGGCCAGGCGTGCAGCGATGAGCAAGAAGCAGAGGCCCTGCCCTCGAGTAGCCCAGAGTCTGGTGAAATTCACAACACTGTGAAATCCGTCAAAGGGGCCGAGCGTGGAGCAGGGAGCCCGCGAGAGCCTCAGCTGGGATGGGCTACCTCCCCCACGTCACGGGTGTGAACTGGTCCCTGTGCTCTAGGACTTTACTGGTGAGGAGACACACACCACCAACTGGAGAGTAATAAAGGGCAGACTGTAGCGAATTGTTTGGGAACGACTATAAATGCTCTCGGTAGCCGGGAGAGAAAGCATGTGGTAACTGGCAAAACTTGGGGGGTCGGGAGGAAGGGCAGATGGTCCTTCCCAAGGAGGAAGCGGGAGGAAGTGACCCCTTTGTGCCTTGACTGCCTCATCTATAAAATTGAGATAATAATAGTACCTGCCTGGTAGGGTTGGGGCAAACATGGAAGTTTTGACTATTTATGAAGCACTCACACTGGATGTTACTGTTGTTCGTCATTGACCATGTTATTGTTCGTGATGATGACGACAGTGTTATTGATGATGATGGTGATGGTATCACTGTTGTTGCTGTTGTTGCCCCAGCTCTGGCTCATACCTGAGAGATGGGGCCTTCGATTATGGTCACTTTTCTCCTGTAGTGGGGAGAAGTTTCGCCTCTTGTTTCCGATGACTGGTGATGTGAATTTACATAGAGATCGGTTAATAATAGCTATTATGTTTCTATTCCATAAATTAGACCGAGATGACCAAACTTTATCGTGGAATGTGTCTGTAGACAAAGGATTTTTATTTCCTTTCTGTGTACAAGAAACAGTAGTTGTGGCCTCCACGGCTAGCTGAAGTGGACGTTGAAGATCTGGGCCAGGATCTGGACCTTTGTAGGTGGTGTGGAAAGTGTGCATGGGACAGAGTACATCTTCATGCAGAGGGCAAGAGGGAGTCTGTCCTCAGAGCACGGAGCCCACATAGACCACCTTGACTGTTTCCAAATTGAAACGAAATGAAGAAACACACAGATAATGAATCTTACCTTGCCTGGGCAGGCAGACCGCCGCCCCACGCGCCTCCCAGATCTTAAGCATCAAGTTTCCGTCTCCCTTGAATCCCCAGCTGCTTACTGGGGAATGTTTCCATTATTAATAATTATGAATACCACCTTCTGTCTGTTTCACTCTTGCAATGACCAAGGACTACAAAGAATGTCTCCTTCATTTAGTCCTTCCAAATGCCACGGCTGTCCACATTATACACGTGAAGGGCCCACAGCTCAGAAGCCAGGGTCACATGGTCTTACATAGGCAGGAGCTCAGACAAGATGAAGGTTTATGCTCTTAACTAAATTTATTCATTGCAAAAATGATCATCAGTTATAGGCCTGGGAACTGAAGAGCCTGTTTTTGTTTTTGTTTTTTTGTCTTTGTTTTTTTTTGTTTTATGTGATTTGGAACCATTGTCTATAGTCAGAGGAAGATTCTAATGGGAATATGCATGGGTTATGTGCCACAGAGGGACTTTGTTCTGATGGGGACCTGCTTGTTGTACATCATTGGCCTGGGGGCATCTCAAAATTTAGCTAAGTAACATGTATATGGGAAAGTTTCTTTGGGGGGAGGGGAAGGAGGGAATGTCTTATGCAAACAGGGTCAGTATGTATCATGTGTGGCTTTTCTGACAACGAAGTAAGACCTACCTCTGGGTCCCTATTGTGGGTTGGGTTGTATCCCACCCTCTCCCCAAAACACAGATGGTGAAGTCCTAACCCCCGGAACTTCCAAATGTGACTTTATTTGGAAGGAGGATTGTTGTGTATGTAATTAACTGAGATGAAGTCATTCTGGAATAAGGTGGCCCTTAATCCAAGGACTGGTGTCCTTATAAGAAGAGGAAAAGAGATGCAGACACACGAGGCAGAAGATGCCACGTGCTAATAGAGGCAGAGATTGGAATGATGCGCGTGTAGACCGAGGAGCCCCCGGGACCGATGGCCACCACCAGAAGCTGGAAGAGGCAAAGAAGGAGTGTCCCGGGCAGGTTCAGAGGGGACCGGGCCCCGCTGATGCCGTAGTCTCGGACTCCCAGCCTCCAGACCGTGAGACAGTAAATTCTGTTGTGTTAAGCCCGCCTGTTGTTGGAACCTTGTTACGGCAGCCCTGGGAGAGGGACGCAGCCCCAGGGCAGGCCCCTCCAAACCCTTCCCCAACCGCCTAAAATCCCGGGCTGATTTCTTACCTCGGAGCAGTGGTTCTGAAAGAGCAGCCCACAGACATGGTGACACATGCAGGTTCCACAGACCTGTGGAATCATAACCGCTGGAGCGGCACCCGCCGGACTCTGCCTGTCCAGGCCGTCCCGGCCATTCTGGTGTAGCTAGAGTTTGAGCATTGCCGCCTTAGACGGAGTATGAAATAGCATGTCCTTGCTTCCAAGATGTGCTTCTCACATTCTTCGTTTTTCTGAAATCAAATGCATCTCAGTGTCTCTGTAAAATCGTAAGTCACTGGTGTCTCTTGCATCATTTGTGTGTTAGAATCCATGAAAAATAGTGCATACAACATCCATCCGATATGCCTGTTCATGTTGCTTGTTTAAGAAGCTCCAACCGCCGTAGAAGTGATTCCTGGTGCTCTGGGATTTTAAAGAAGTTTGTGTCCTGGCCATGGGAAGTGCACCGGGCACCTTGAGATGTGGGGTGACCTTCAGAAATGCCTCCCGGGAAGCATTTAAACCTTCCATTCGTCTCTGATGCATCGATGCATCATCTCTGATGCTTCCGTTCGTCAGCTTGAGGCCCACCCTCTGGGTCCTACTCCCATGTCATCACTGTGACCTTCCTTCCCGCCGCTCCTGCTGGCCTTTCCGAAGGGCCTCTGGTCTCGAGGCTTTACTTCAAAGATACACTACTTGCTCAGAGAGGGGCCCCCTGACTGCAGGAAGTAATGCATTTGGTTGATTTGTTTTCTTCCCTCTCTTCTGGAGGCATTTCCCTATGAAGCTTGCAGATCCCCCCCCGCCCCCTGTCCCTGCCCACTTAGAAACTGAGCCTCAGATAAAAATGGTGTGCGGTTAGGAGGCTGGTATTTAAGACAGAACATCTGTTCTGTCACACTTTAACAACACGGCTGCTAAAGCAGGAGAAAATTAATTAAAAGTGTCACTCATGTGGCTGTTCAAATTACATTTCTACTTCTTCTCCACAGAGCATTCACGTATACGTTATAAAATGTGGTGGTGTCCTGAATCATTAATTTTGTTTAAATTATTATAAATTGCTCACTGACACAACAAAAATGAGGAAATTGGGGAGACGAGATTTTATTTGCACAGAGTTTGTATTTTTTTATCTTTATTTTTTTTAGAGAGAGAGAAAGCACGAGTGGGGCAGAGGGAAGTAGAGACTCCCAAGCAGTCTCCGTGCTCAGTGCAGAACCGGACGTAGGGCTCGATCTCACGACTGTGAGAGCATGACCTGAGCCAGAGTGAGAGTCAGATGCTCAACAGACCGAGCCACCCAGCACCCCTTCACAGTGTTTAAAGGATGAGTTTTAGTAACATGCTGTGGGTCAGTGTAAACACACACACACACACACACACACACACACACACACACACACACACAACACGTACTCCATTCTTGTAAAAGTATCACTGCTCTTTACCCTCCCTTCTCTCCCCAGTGTTGCTGACGTTTTCTAGAACAATGATGACCCACGTTCCAACTTGTATGTTGGTTTATTTTTCTCACTTTTCCCACCATGTCCATCCCAAAGCAAAGAAAGACTGTTATATTCACATTCCCACAAGATCCCCCAAGAGATCTTAGCGTTTTTAAGTTTGTTCATTTATTTAGAAAAGTGTTTCACCAGGGTGCTCCGTTTGTCGGGAGCTCAGCGGGCCATGCTCCTGAGATCCCTGCCCTTGATACATGTTCACAAAGGCAGTAATTCAAGGAGAAAGCAGTCAGTGTAATGAAAGCAGGAAAACAGTTATTAAATATTCAGAGAACCGAGGGCTTACGTCTAGCTGGAGGGGGTCAGAAATGTTAGCTGAAATTAAGACACACTTGTGTAGGGAATGTTTTTAGATTCATAGAATGCCCGGGCAGAAGGAAGTTTACAGACTCTCTAACCCCAGCATTTTCTAATGTGGTTTAAGCGACAGAGCCCTTTCTTCAGAAGGAAACTTCTCACAGGGACGCCCAGCATGGCAATGGCGGCCCGTGAGGGCTCCCAGGAGCTCCCTTTGGAAACCTCTGGTCTAGTTCAGTTGCCTCATGTTGCAGATTAAATAAATGTGGGGGCAAAAGGGTCAAGTCATGAGAAGAGTCCACTTGAAGGAAATAAAAATCCGCTGTAGCAAGAGCCTTTGTGCGACAGCACAGGAAACACGTTTGGCTTATTTAAGTGGAGATTTTGGAGGTATTTCTATACAAGACGCTTGCAGCATTGGCCTGCCTCAGATACTGAATAATCCTAACCTTAGTCTGATGAGAGAACGGTGCTTGGAAGGTTCTAGAATGCCTCGTAGAATATGGTTTTTCTGTGGCAGACGCCTAAGAAATCTGCAACTCGGTCCTTGTTAGTCGACTTGGTTGTTGACAGTTGATGCAGTCAACAAACTTGCAATGCCTCTGTGATAAAACTTAACTCTCGATTATCTTTCATACTTTTTAAAAACCAAGGTTAGTCTTTGTAACAGGTAATTGGCAACTTCGAGGTTATTCAAAAGAACGCTCCTCAGCCTCTGAACTGACTTCGCCCAACCTCACAGGTTCCTGAGGGTGCACCCTGTCAATGATTTCTTTACCCACCATTTAATCCGCAAATATCAGGTGGCTGCTTCCTGTGAACAAGACACTGTACGTGTCCCTTTGTGGGAATTAAAGCTATGCTGAGAGCGTTTCCAAAATGCCAAATAGAGTAGAAGAGATTAGACGTAAGTAATCATCGGAACTCAGATTGGAACATACTTGGCTTTGGCCAAAATTCATCACGGGACTTCTGGAATCGCAAGCAGGCAGGTGACAGGAAGCATTGTCACAGGTCTGATGGATGTGGCGATCCCTGCAGCTGCAGGAAGTGCACGGGAAGAGCCTCGAGTTGGAGCCGGAGACCCCGGTGGGGATCCGGGCTCGGCCACACTCGGCACAAATGGAACAGCCAGTGCACGATGCATCATTGCCCCTGTGGTTTGCCTGATCTGGCAAAACGAGCCAGGCTGAGCTCCTTCCTTCCTTCTCTGGATTCTGTGAATTCTGCCAAACCCCTCACACCTTCCCCCAGGTTGATGCATACAGGGCATAAAAATGACGCCACGATTTTAATGCATAAGTCTTGAAACCTAAAGCTTTATGAGTCAACAACCCCAAGACACCAGCTGGATCTCAGCCATTGTCATGAGCCCTGAGTGTCACTCACAGTTTCTGGAGCAAGAGGTTACACGTGACCATACAAAGTCAACGTGACATTTTTCGCCATCGTTTGTGAGTGTGTAAAACAACCCATTGATTTCTACAAACCCCACTGAGTGATTCACTTAGGCTGCTGCATGGATGGAAGTGTGACCTCATCCAAGGTCCCCAGACGCACAGAATTAGACGGAAGCAAAACCCAGTGCTGTGGGCTGTGGCAGGCAGACCCCCCAAATGCCAGGGTTTATGCCAGCGATCACAAGGTCTCGAAATCAAACAGCAACAAAATCTGTCTGCCGCGTCGACTAGGAAATACTGTCTCTAGGACAAATATGTTAATCATCCACGATAGCACCGGTAGCTTGGCTGGGTCCCTGTTTAGCAGTATGATAATATCGCCTCCATGTATAAACTCTGCGTAGCCGGCATACATAATGCATGAGCTGGCAAATAAAGAGATCTGGATTCCGTGCACTGAGGAGCCGCGCCGACTGTCTCTACCAGAGCCTTCGCCTTTTCTCGCACTCCCAGCAGCTGGTTTTGAGACCATTCATCAGTGCTCCCGCCATGCGCAGTGAACTCCATTGTCCGCACGCCGTGGGTTTAGCCCTGCTTGGAAATTATCTGTCACATAAACATCCTCCAAGGATGGAGAGGAGAGGAAGGAAGACAAACACTGTCTCGGTGAATTTTTTTTTTTTTTATTGTGATGATTTTTTTTTTCGTTTCCAGTTTTGTGTCCTTTTTAATCACTTCATTTGCATGTGTAATTGTCACTTTTCCCCATGCAGTCAAGCAAGTGTAAATGAATGTTCTGGCATAAACGGCACCAGAAACCAGAAGCGCAAACGTGAAGATTTTTCTGTTTGCACGTCTATTGCGTAATTTAGTCTTTTCTTTGTGAAATCTGAATGCTTCGCCTCTGACCGCAGGGACTCCGTGGGTCAAAACTCCCATACGCATTGGTTGTGGATTTGCTTGCTACGGTTTATTTTTTATCTCCCCTCAGGAACAATATACATTTGGAAGTCAGATATCTCACTTGAGCCAAAATGGTCTCGGTCACTAACCAAAGTTTTTAGAAAACCAAATGTTGTTTATATGTCTTTGTAAGCAAAGGCCAAGCAAATAGAACGAGCTTTCTCTGTCGGCGAACGCACGGTTCTGCATCTGGGTTTGACAGTTTTTTTTTAATGTTTATTTATTTTTGAGACAATGTGAGAGACAGAGTGCAAGCAGCAGAGGGGCAGACAGAGGGAGACACAGAATCCGAAGCGGGCTCCAGGCTCCAAGCTGTCAGCCCAGAGCCCGATGCGGGGCTCGAACTCATGAACCGTGAGATCATGACCTGAGCTGAAGTTGGATTCTTAACCGACTGAGCCACTCAGGTGCCCCTCTGCATCTGGGTTTGAACATATTAGCGCTCTCACTGCATGTTCCAGGGGTCCACCAGCTATGACACAGGCTTACCCACCAGGGGCTTCAGAAATATCAGGACAGGACGAAGAGAATCGTGATAAATGTTTTTACATCTACCCATCATGTTCATAAGCGTGCACGCCATGTGAATGTCAGAGTGCACGTGGAAGGGGATCGCAGTACACATGCGTGTACAGAATGGGAAATGGACTATTTCACCCAGTTGCAGAGAGGAATTTGCAGTGAGGTATAACCGTATGCTTTCAAAAGCATGCCCCCTGTCCTAAGACCAGACAAAACTGTCCAGATCCCAGAAGGCCAGGCTGAGAGGGAGCAGAGCAGTGATATTCACTCTCTTCTGCCCTCCTTGGCTTCCACTTTGGGCTGAAAGTAGAATCTCCTTCTCGGTCCAGGTCTAGACTGTCGCCTCGGCCTCTTGCCCATGTCTGCATTTCAGAGGGAGGCTCCGGTCGTACAATTCCTGTCTCCGGAGTAGGGTACGCCAGCCTCACAGAGGGACACGGAGGCAGTGTCACCCCAACACCCGGCACAGGGCCTGGCAAGTAGTGGGTGCCCAAAAGTGGTCGTAGCAGCCTTTGACGCTCTTACTAAGAGTAGACCTCGACAAGCCCGTACAATAAAACCTTGGTTTGTGAGCACAGTTTGTTCCGGAAACATGCTTGTAAATCCAAAGCTCTTGTATATCAAAGCAAATTTCCCCAGAAGAAATCATGGAAACTCAGATGATTCGTTCCACAACCCAAAAATATTCATTAAAAAATGATTACAATACCATAATATAATACAAGATACTAAAGAAAATACAAAATATAAAGAGAAAAACGAATTAACTTGCATTTACCTTTGAAAACCTTCGTGGCTGGTGTGAGGGAGACAAGAGAGAGGAGGGCTATTGTGTAGGACAACTTTCAGTATCACTAACCATCACTGCTGTCGATTGGCTCAATGGAATCTTTTCTGCACGGGGGCCGTTGTATATGTTCACATGGCTGTTGACTACAGTACGGTATTAATAAACTCTTGTCATAGACTGTATTTAATATTACTGGCAATAAGGCAGCCGAGGAAAGGGTCTATATCTGCAGGCGGCCTGACCTAGAATGAAGCAAAGCCTTCTTCAGGTTACTCTTGCCTGGAAAAGCAAAGGACTGTCCATAGGTGCTTGGAGGTGACAAAAAATAACACCAGTGCCAGTTGGGGGCACCTTCCAACGTTCTGAAAAGTCAGGGATTTCTGCCAAACACCACCTCCTGAGACCAGCATCTGAGCATGGGAGACGATCACCCACAGCCCCGCAGGGAGTGAGAGAGAGAAAGAGAGAAGAACCATTGGCTCAGTTGTGATCACACGGCATCTGGCATCACATACGACTTGTGTTGTGCAACATCACTCCTCTATAAAGTTAAGATTTGTTAGAAATGTTTGCTCGTCTTGCGGGACACTCACAGAACACGTGACTCAAAATCCAGGCTTGACTGTCTTCTGCACGTGAGACCCAGAGGAGAAAAGGCGCAGAGCTGGAACCAGGGCAGGCTCCCCAACCATGTCCCCGCCTGCGGGAGTCAACTTGCTCACCTCTGAACCGTGTGCCTTCTGGTGATTTTGCTCACGACACGGCATCAAAGCCTATTTTTGTGCATTTTGTATTTCGTCCTGGTCTATTTTGTTCTAGACAGTGAGTCCCTGACAGCAAATACTTTGTCTGTTTCTGGCCGTTTCCCCTGGACCTGGCAGCGTGCCTTGCACACACGGAATCTCTATGTATGTTTGTCGCATTGAATTACACGCAAAGTGAAAAGAAGCCGTGAACAGGAGCTGTCAGAATCACCGTTGAGCAGAGTCCTGTAGGGTTCTGGCTGTCTGTAAAGCAAAAAGCCAGATTTTCCAGGTTTCAGTCACAATAACGTGTGCACGGATAACAGAGAGGCAGTGACAACATAGCCAATAGCTTTGTACTGTACAAAACAACGCGTTTAATCAGTGAGGTGTCGGCTGTATGTGCATTAGATTTTTTTGGAAGAAGAGGAAGGAAGACCAGTTTCAAACTTCAGTGAGTCCCTCCTAAGACTCGTTAGTAAACGTGTTCTTGTTTACAGTGGGTGTAGGGATCTCCCTTTTTGTGATAAGCTCTCCCCAAATCCTGCGTATGCTGTTAGTGTATTGGGTGTGTCCTTTCTCTTCTGAGAGAAGTTGTAGGTGAACGCTAGCCCAGGTCTGATAAAAGTATCACAAAGTCTAAGCATCTTATTCCAAATTGAGAATCCCCTGCTTTTTCTTTCTTTCTTATGAGAAAATTGTTTGTGGTTTAGGTGTGTTTCTCTTTTTTTTTTTAATTTATTTTTAACATTTATTTATTTTTGAGAGACAGAGACAGAGCACGAGTGGGGGTGGGGCAGAGAGAGAGGGAGACACAGAGTCCGAAGCAGGCTCCAGGCTCTGAGCCGTCAGCCCAGAGCCCGATGCGGGGCTCGAACTCACCAACCATGAGATCATGACCTGAGCTGAAGTCGGATGCTCAACCGACTGAGCCACCCAGGTGCCCCAAGGTGGGTTTCTAAATTACCTGCCAATTTTGAGGAGCCTGACCACCATAGAAATCTCAAACCCGTTTGGGTAATATTAAAACCCACCTAGGGCATTTTCTCCCAGAGGAGGGTCTGACCTTCGGACAGGATCTGGAAGGTTAGAATCAGTAGGTTTAAATTATACACAGGGGCTGCTTTTTAACTTTTGTTTTGTGTCCTCTTTAAACGTATTTCTTGTGTGTTTTGTTTCTGTTTGGCTATTCTAAAGAATCTTGTATATTAAAACAGTGGTGAATACAGCACAGTTGTGGTGTGGCTCTCAAGGAAAAGAATGCCGTTCAACCCTTATAGACGGAGGCAGTTATGCTTGGCACTTAGAGAAAAGGTGGGTGGGGGCTGAGGGGTGACCACGTACCCACAGAGAGCCAAAAAGCTGGATTCTAAAACACGGAGATATGGGATGGGCTTAAGAGATCCTTCCTTAGCCTGATTTCAGTGTGCTGCCTTGATATGTCATGGCCAAGTATATGCTGAAAAGGTCTTTGTTCGTTAGCCATTAATCCATTCGGCAAGCATTTTGTATACAGCGCTGAGTCCCAGATTCTGAATAGGCACCGGGGACCCAGATTTCCAGCATGAGGATTTCAGATTGTGTGTGTCTGTCTGTCTGTCTTCTGTTCTCTGGGGGTGTGGTGGGAACCTGGTAGGAGCAGTTACATTTTTTTTTTTTTTTTTCATTTCAATTCGGCACAGCAATTGCTACCCTTGGTACCAGGGACCCTTTTTGAGTGACAGATGAGGGAGAACCCAGGAGAAGCTTCTGCAGCAGCAGTAAAGAGATAAATCCCTAAACAGCACAGGGACAGGCCCCAGCACGGTTGTGGTGGACGAAGGGCAGGAAAGGGCAGTTTGCAGTCACACACACACACACAACGCAAATGTCAAAGAAAGGCAAGAAGATGGCCCACTTCACTCAAAATCTGAGAAATGTGCATTAAACCAATGCCAAGTACTGTGTCTGCCCACTGGAGCCATTGTCGTAATGCAGACCCCCCCCCGCCCCCGCCATGAACTGTAAGTTAGAGAGCGTGAGTCTATATCGACTAGGACTCAGATGCCTCTGCCTGAGGCGGTAGACGGCTGCCCCACGTCTCACGCATAACCCCCCGGGACCCTCCCCATCACCACGTGACCCCAGCCCCCCTCGAGAGAGGTCCCTTCCCCTCTGTTGGCCAAAGGCATGAGAGCCGGTGAGTATGACAGCAGGGCCCGGACGCTTTAGGAGCCCCCGTGTGTCCCCCTTGCTCACCTCCTCCTGCTGTGACCCAGTTCGTTCCCGACGAGGGCTGGGAGCTTCAGCCTGGGTCCCAGAACCAGGACACCACACGGAGAACCCAGTGTAGCCGCGTGTTTACCAGGACGTGACATTAGCAAGAAATAAGCTTTCATTTTTTTAAGCACTGAAGGTAGGGGCTCTGTGTTTGGACCCTGAAGCTGGTTTAGTGAAAGCTGACCATAAAACCTTTCAACACAGCAGTCGCAGTGCTGGTAGCTAGCTTAACTGACGGTCTCGTCCACGCGCAAAGATACGAGCGAGAGAGTTTTCTGCAGCGCCGCTTATGGTAACGAAGAACAAAAGGAAACAGCCTAAATTTCCGTCAGCAGGGAAGGCACCAAATAAATTGTAGTATGTATACATTGTTAATTATAATGTATATAATATATATTATATATAAATTTATAATATATAATATAAATTATGTATACAATTTATATACATCATTTATATATATAAATTATATATACACGTATATATATCCATACAATGGAATACTATACATCTGTTACAGCTTTTCAAAATTACTTACATAATTGTACATTGCAGTATTTACCACAGTATTTACCATTCAGCAACTTCATGCTCTCAGGCAAGTTTACGTTTTTCATGTTCGTCCACGTCAGCAGGTGTGGATTGACTCATTCATTTCATGCGCTCTCCAACCTTCTCCGTGAATGCGCTGATTTAAGCCGCCCCGTCTCCCGCTAGGGGTTAGCTGGGCCACTGTTGCTCAGGCACAGGTGCTGTTGAGAAGGACCTCCTACGCACCTCCTCACGGGTGTGTGCAGGGGTGTGTGCAACGGTGCTTGCAAGACGCTCCGCCGTGGAGATGTAGGCCGCATGGCACCGAGCATCGTCACCTCTCACGGCTGTGCCGACTCCAAACAATTGCTCACTCGCGTGCTGCCCGTTTGGCCCCATCTCCAGATGCTGGGCTACGATGTATGTGACAAACATGAGATTGTGGACCCAGACCATGTGACAAAAATGTCTTTTAATTCTTTTAATGCTTATTTGTTACTTTGAGAGAGAGAGAGAGACAGAATGCCAGCAGGGGAGGAGCAGAGAGAGAGGGAGACACAGAATCCGAAGCAGGCTCCAGGCTCCGAGCTGTCAGCACAGAGCCCAATGTGGGGCTCGAACCCACAAACTGTGACACCGTGACCTGAGCCGAAGTCTGACGTGTAACCGACTGAGCCCCCCAGGCGCCCCGCGAAAGTATCTTTTAAGTGGTGCGGGAGGATGATAAGTCACCTCAAGGTAACAGTTACCTCTGGGAAGGGAGCAGGCTGAGATCAGGGAAGGGTGGACAGGTGCCCTCAAGCCCATGTTTTATTTAAAAACAAAGACAAAAACAAAACACTGAGGCAATAGGGTTCGGCCTTAAGATTTGAGAAAAGCTGCTGGTTTCTATGCAGGTGTTTTTATGTTACTTGAACCTGTTTAAAATATCTGTGTGTGTGCAAATATGACCACATATACACAGAGAATCATCTTAAGACATTTTGGAGACGTTTAGGTCACCTCTGGGAAGTGGGGGTCAGAAGGGTATTTCACTTGTCACTTTATTCTGTTCTTCAGTGTTTGCATTTTTTTAGCAACATATATCAAGTTAATGAATTAAAAACTGAGGAGGGATGAGTTTCTTACTGTGTGGGTTAGATGGAAGGCTTCAGACTCTCAGAACCTGCGTTTTCTCATCTGTAAGATCGACTTTGGAGGGCTACTGTGAGCGTTATGAATTACTCATGTCAAACATCTTGCAGAGTGCCTCTACATAGTAGGCACTAAATAAATAATAGTTGTTTACATTATTAATCAAAATGCAGGATACGCTCTGTATGTGAATTTACTCCCCCTGAAACGTGCAGAGGAAATAGATGTAGTGTCTTTATTTCTCAATAACTGATCTGTTCTTCCACATGAGCTCCCCATGGGGGAAAATGGATCTTTGAGCTGGGAAACTTAGTTTGATTCAATAATTTAAACCCACAGCCAGTGTTTAAACCCCTTTCGGTGAGGGCTGTCTCTTTAGATTTAAACACCTAGACTCTCAGATCACTGCTGCCTGCGCCCCTGGGGAGATGGTGTCAGATTTAGCAAACAAAAATACAGGACATGCAGTTCCCTTTAATTTCAGGCAAACAGCAAGTAATTTTTTTTAGTGGTAAGTCCCAAATAATGCGTGGGACATATTTATACAAATATATATTTATATACTGTAGTGTTTATCTGAAATGCCCACGTGATTGAATATCCTATCTGTGGGTCAATGGTGGAGGGGGCATAGGGGGGAGAGGGAATAAGGTCCCAGGGCCTCCCGGACTTTGGATGTGCATTAGACAGTGTCTGGGTCCAGAGCCTGGGCAGTGGACAGGCTCTGAGTTCCGTGGCTGGTGCGACCCACAGGCTGTGTCTCAGCTCAGCCAGGGTCTGGGGTCTGAAGCCCCTTTGTTTTTCTGGCACATCCTCTTTGGGCCCTGGACTGGGACCACTCTTTAGCCACTGCAGTGGGGTCTTTAAGCCTGACTACGGTGGGATCTGTGCCAGGTTTTGTGGCTCTCAATTGAGCCACTTGGTCTATGGCCCCAGAGAAGCACACAGAAGGTACGATGACCCCAAGGAAGCTGAACTCCAGCCATCCCTCTCCCCAGACAGTCCATGTTCGCCTCCGGCTCAGATGTGGCCCATCTCTGTGAGCTCATAGCGTCCCAGAGTCCCCAGCCTGAAGCAGAGAGCAGGAAACAACCCGACGACCATGTCCCTGTGATGGCCCCTTCTCTGCCCACCCGCTTCCCACCTGCCTTCATTGTCCCCAGTCCCCCAGGATCACAGGGCTCCTTCCTGGACGCTCTGCGATCACCACTCAGCACTCACTCCGTGAACATGTAGTCAAGTACCCACTATATCCCGAGTACCATCCAGGTGCTAGAAATAACGGCAGGAAGACGGCATCCCATTTTGTCCCTATAAATTCCAGAGCTTACACTGTGGTGCAGTTGAACACGCGGACAGTGAGCAAATTCTGAAAATTTCTGTTATAAGGACCCAACTTTACAGAATGTGACAGTGACCTCTCTCAAGGGGAAGAAAACAGGGACATGTAGGGGCTGGTGGCATGGTCATGAGAGGTGCTCTTTCCCATTGGGTGGCTGGAGAAGGCATTTGAGCAGAGACTTCAACGAAGAAAAAAGCCATGCCAGCGTCTGGGGGCAGAGAGAATGATACGCGTCCTTCAGAATCTGCAGAAGTCCAGTGGATTCGCAGAGCGGGCAGAGAGGAGATCAGAAAGGTGGCCCACCTCATAGTCTACTTTCAAAATGATGTAAAAATAATTTGGGAAGCCCCTTGTGCTTTCTGGACTCTCTTCTTGCTCACGAGAATAAGGCTGTTGACCATGGACCGAAGCCAAGGAAGTCTGTGCCTTCCCTCACACCGCGGGGCCCCGGGCTTCCTGGCAGCCTGGAGCTGGGAAGCCGCAAGCACGGTTCCCGGGGAGACGGACGCACGGGCGAAAGTCTACAACATAGCCCTGCTGTGGTCGCGAGTGTCTACCAGGTGTTCCAAGAGGCCGGCGGAGGGGATGGCTTCTCTCGCAGGAAGCCGTCCAGGATTGGCCGCTTGAGCCGTTCACTCGAACTCCGCGCACGGCGTGTGATTTGTGTCGGTGCAAGGACCGTGGAGCGGGGAGGGGGTGAACCAAGTCAGGCTCTGTAAAATGATGTGAATGCGTTTCTGCAGCGGAACATAGGGAGTTTTCATCGGGCCCCTTGTGATGAACGAGGGCCCAGAGGAAGACAGACAGCCTGCAGTACAAGGGCCGGTCCGGGCCCGCACGTGTGCAAGCTGTAAGGAAGGCCGGGGTTCTCTCCTGCTTCGTCTACACTAACAACCTTCTTTCTGTTTCTTGTCTGGCTCCCCCTCCCTACCTGCCCAGGTCCTGGAGTCCCCACGGTGACAGTGCACAACACAACGGATAAGAAAAGTAAGTGTCTTGCTCTTTTCTGGAACCTTCCCGTGCCGTGGCAGAGAGGAGGCTGAGCCTTGTGAGAGAGTCCAGCCCACGGAGTCCTGTCTGGAGACCCAGAGATGGGGATGTCCTCGCAGTTCAGAGTGACCCCCACGGCTGGCAGTATTGATCAAATGTCAGAGTCACCCAGACAGAAGGTGCCCCCGCCCCACGAGTGCTGAGGCCCGGAGGCCACCGCGACCATGCAGGACCCCCGCGTGGGGCGCTGAACAGGGCCCACGGCCCCCAGCTCCTCAGTCTGGCCCTCCCGACCCTCCCCTCCTCTTAGAACCTCCCACTGGGGGCCAAGGCTCCATGGGTGCTTTGAGACTCACCTGCCCTTGTGGCCGGGGGACACCCTCACAGCACGGAGGGGCTTCATGTGCATGCCGCTGCAGGGACGAAACTTTCCGGAGCCTCTTGAGGACCTCCCAGCACATTTTTGCTTGAGGGGACCCCGTGCAGGTCGACACGCACATGCAGAGCTCTGTGCCCTTCTTGGCCTTACTTCTTGACCTTCCTGTCCCCAAGGAACCCTACTGCCTCCTTCCTCCCAACTCCACCCTCCTTCCTACCGGGGCACCACCCGCCTCCGCTCTGTACCCCGCCCTCGAACAGCAAGTCAGACCTGAGGCCCCAATGGCGGGGTGACCCTGCACATCCCTCGAGTGTCACGGCAGCAGGCCGTCAGTGACTCTGACTCCTGTCTCGGTGGTAGGGCTTCGAACGGCGCTGGCGAGGGGGAAAGCGTGGAAGAGGGGGTCTCCCGCCGTCTGTTTAGACACTGGTTAAAAAGTGGTCAAAGTGTTCAAAAGTGGGTAAAACAGATTTATTTCAAGAGACAGCATTTAGAGAGTATTCCCAAATAATGACAGTATTCCACAAAGCTCATCAAATAATGACTAGAAATGCAAAATTAAAAAAAAATCAGAAATAGATTTTTAAAATCACTTAAATGTAAAAAAAAAAAAAAAAAAAGGCAAAAGAGGGACATCAGATGGTTACAAAACCCACTCAAAACACTTGTGTGGCCCTCAAAGGGGAGAAGGGAGGGAGGGGGCTGCGTTGGCCTCCCTGTGTCCTGGGGGGGGCGGGGGTTCAGGGCGAAGGGTGCCCGGCCCCAGGCCTCATCTCCAGCACGACTGGGGAATGTTTCTAGGAGCCTGTGAGGTTTGGGGGTCTGGCCACACGTCCAGTAGGGACAGGGTTTGACACAGGATTCCCTGGGCTGCACCCACCTCCCCCGCCCGCCCCCAGGCTGCCCTCTCTTCCCGGCACAAGGGCTTGGAGAGTCCTGGGGAGCCTGGCCAGCGGGTCGGGCCAGGACCCCCACCCCAAGGCAGGTGTCTGTGGGATCGACAGACACGGCCCGCATGACAGCCCTCGAGTGTTCATGCCAGAATCTCCTTAGCTACGGATTTCACCAGAAAAGATGGAAGTATTTCACAAAGCCTCTGCTGGGGCATCCTTTTTTTCTGACAAAAACATGGATTGTTCCACTAAGAGGGTTTGTTAAAATACAAGAGGACATAGATAATTTCCCGATATTTCATGAAGTTTTTCCCTTCTTAAAAATCTACAGTCTGATGAAAACTGAATGAGGTGCGTGGCCAGCGGCTCCGCCCCAGTGTTGGTGTCTTGCTCTCAAGGCCACGCCAGGTCACGGAGGCCGTCACTCCTGGGGGAGGCTGGGTACAGAGCACGTGGAACTATGCCCTATTTTTTTTTTTTTTTTAATGTTTGTTTTTGAGAAAGACAGAGCATGAGTGGGGGAGGGGCAGAGAGAGAGGGAGGCACGGAACCTGAAGCAGGCTCCGGACTCTGAGCCATCAGCACAGAGCCCAGTGCAGGGCTGGAACTCACAGATTGTGAGATCATGACCCGAGCCGAAGTTGGACATTCAACCGACTGAGCCACCCAGGCGCCCCAAAGGCTTCTTTTAAATTTTTTTTTTTTTCCAACGTTTATTTATTTTTGGGACAGAGAGAGACAAAGCATGAACGGGGGAGGGGCAGAGAGAGAGGGAGACACAGAATCGGAAACAGGCTCCAGGCTCTGAGCCATCAGCCCAGAGCCTGACGCGGGGCTCGAACTCACGGACCGCGAGATCGTGACCTGGCTGAAGTCGGACGCTTAACCGACTGCGCCACCCAGGCACCCCACCAAAGGCTTCTTTTAAAGTAGAAGAACCTCGCGTGTCAGCTAGGGTCTGGCAGTGTCACGGAACCCTAACACAGCAGTCGCTTCAACGGGACAGAACACATTGCTGTCTGTGTGCATCCCCGTCTGCCACGCCAGCTCCACAGTCATCATGCCCTCCTGCCTGCCCCACCGCTGGTCCAGCTCGTCACTTCCAGCCTCGAGCGGCTTCGTGATGCAAAGTGGCCGGAAGGTGGAGAGAGGGCAAAGCACGACCGTCCCTGCAGGCTGGCTTCCTGCAGGGGCCACCCGCACGCCCGCGTTCCTGTTGCCGGTCACAGCTTAGTCCCGCGTCCCGCTGGCTGTGGAGAACGCACAGAGATGGCTTTTGTCCCGGCTCCTTGCACCTCAGAGGAAGTCGGGGTTTCATGGCCGAGCGCTAACAGCTGCTGGGAGTGCCACCACCCAAATCTTCACGTGGGAGTCTCCCGGGGCTCCCGTCCCAGCGCGGCGCACATGGGGTGCTGGATTCTGTCCCGGCTCTGGAGGCTGCGAGTTCAAGAGCGAGGTGTCAGCAGGCGGCTTTGTTCGGAGGCTGTAAGGGAGAGTCTGGTCCAGGTCTCTGCCCGGATTCTGGTGGCTTCTGGCAATTATGGGTGTTTCTTGGCTTGTGTGAGAGCCAGTCTGCCTCCTCACACGGCCTCCCTGTGTGCGTCCCTGTGTCCAAACGTCCCCCTTTTCCTAAGGACACCAGTCGTATTGGATCAGGGCCCCTGATGGCCTCAACTAAACTTGTTTCCTCTGCAAAAACCCTCATCCCAAATAAGATATGGGGGGGTTAGGACTTCGGCATCTTGGGGGACGCAGTCCAGCACACGACACAGCAAAACAAAGGTTTGTATTTCGCTCACACAAAGTTCAGATGGTGTGATCCTTGTCGCTCTTCTGGGAGGAACCTGGGCTTGCAAGTTCCTTCCAGACTGCGGCCCGTCATCATCACCCCAGCTTCCGGCCACCTGGACGGGAAGAAAGAGAAAGGGAAGATGCTGTGGGTCAGGACATCGGACCTCGCACAGCCCAGCAGCGGTACGCGGCACTTCCAGCGGCCCGAACCCCCTCACGTGGGCCCGCCAAGGTGCAAGGGAAGCCCAGGAAGGAGGGAGGGAGGCCCGTGGTGCCTCCTGTCACCGTCACAGGACGAAGGAACATGGGTCTAGGATGCCACTGGCGACCTTTGCCAGTCTTTGAGAGAAGTGACTGAGTGCAGAAATATTGGCCAATTTTGTGTAGATCACTCTGCCTGCACAAGCTTGTCAGATACTTCCCTGAGCCAGCCCATGGAGTGCTCTCCAGAGGCCCCAGACTGCGACAGAGGTGCTCGTGCTGGAGGGGTCCCTATGAGGGGGCTGACCCCACACACACCAGGGAGGGCTCTCTGACTGTGGCCATGAGCACCACCTGGGGACGCAGGAACACAGGAGGAGAGCACAGAGCCAGCAGGGGAAGCTCCAGGGACAGATGGGTGGCTATGGGGGCGTGGGGCCAGGGACCCGCTCCTACCCGCGTGAGCCTGGAATCTTCTGAGGGCACAGAAGACAGAAGACGTAATAACCTAAACAGAGAGGCACATGTTGGCCAGTGCCTGGCGTGAGCAGGGATGCGAATCTTGGGGTCTTTGTCAGACCCAGAGTCAAGGTCCGAGAGACCTCGATGAAGGGTAGAGATTTGTGGACTTTTCAAATTTGGTAGGGATTTGAGATTTCGGTTGTTTTTGTGATTTTCTTTAAAAAAAAAAAATTGTCCTCATTTTTCCAACTCTGCTGTAGGAATTCCCAGATAAGAAGCGGGCTCCGTTTGGAGCTGTAGGCAGGACGAGGGCCGAGTGTTGGTTTGTTTGACTCACTGGGCGTCAGGTGGCCATGCATATGGGGCTCATCACAGAGAAGAAAGGAAAGCTGTTTCGTTCTGGAAATCCCAGATCTGGGAGTTAAAAAGATGATAGGCAACAACTAATCGAACTTCTTCACTTCCAAGGCTGGAAGTCGGAGACCCCGACAGCTGCGGGCCACAGAGCTCCGGAAGGAGTGTTCCTCATGCCCCATGTAGACGGCGTGTTGGTCCCACCCACTCAGCAGCCTCAGTGCTCATCCCTCGGGGCTCCCTTGGTCTGAGAGTCCCCCGTGTCCTCAGCAGAAGCCAGACCCCACGGCCTCGGTAGTCTGATGTGACACGTGATGCCCAAGGGCTGTGACGGTCACAGGACCGTCGCATAGCGCATGATGAGGCTCTTTTCCCTGCTTCTCATCAATAACCCGTGAGAAGGGCGGCCGGCTCCATTTCACAGATGACAAAACTGAGGCTCGGATCGCGGGAATCCCAACAGCTGATGCGTTATGTCTTCTGGAATTCTGACTGTTGAAGAGCAAATTATCTGAATTCTTCAAGGAGACGGTGGGAAGTGGGTTTAAAAAGAGAGAAAAGAAGGAAGAAAGGAAAGGGAGATTAAAAACACCAGCAAGTCACAGTGAACCCTCTAGTCTGCTCCGCGTTCTTAAAGATGAGGTAAAATGGGAAAATGTTCCAATTTCACGGCTCACTCAGTGAGAACATTGATGGCAAGCCTGTTGGGTGCCAGCCGCCAGCGTGGGGCCCAAGCAGGTGACGTGACTTGAAAGTAAGTAGCAGAGCAGGAGACCCCATGCCTGGAACCCCCAGCTCCTCCTGCTCCGTCACAGAGGGTGGCACCGCAGACGGGCCTGGGTCCTCCTGGACAGAGAGAACCAGAAGCTGCAGGTGTGGTAGCATATCGGACCCCGCGCTTGGGGTCCCAGCCTCGGGTTTTGTCGGCAGGATGTGTGAGAGGCTCTTTTCTGTGTGGGTAACTTTCGATGCGTCCTCTGACAGAGCTTCTCGCCCCATCTCGTCCCCAGCCGCGTCGCCGGCACAGAACAAAGCGCTCTCGGTGTTTGCGACACTGGGTGGGTCCCTCTCTGTTGAGGAGTCCGTGTGGGGGGCCGGGCCCCTGCCTGGAGTGGGCGGTGGTCGAAGCTGCGGGTCCACGAGTGTGACCCCTGCTGGGCTGGGACTAGCCGACCGCCCTCACGTGCAGGTGCGCTCCAGGTGAGCTGAGTTCTTTCCTTCCAGGCGTGGCACAAGGTGAAGGGTGGGCAGGCGCCTCTCATCTGTAGTCGCAAACCCAGCCTGCGGTCCCGCATCCTCGATGCTGCCAAGCCCCACCCCACGCGGGCTCGTTATGAGTGATGCTGCGCCGGGAATATGTTCTGGAAACTTGACCTGGCCAGGGGCCCAGAGAGTAACCGTGGCGTCCACGTGACTAGGCCAGCACTTAGGAATCACTTGCTATGGGCCCGTTCTGTCCTCACGTGACAGTCTGCCATCACCCCCATTTTCCAGTTAAGAAAATCAAGGAAACACATGCGCACACATGCACGTACGGCTAGAAAGCGGTGGGTCCTCTTTCCAGCCTGGCCTTTGCCTCTGGCCCACCATCCACTGGCCTTGCTGTCAACGCGGCCTGAGGGGCTTCTGCAGATCTAGTGTTCTCCATCTGGTGCCCACGGTGAGCCGGCCGGGAGACCCGTGCTGGCCCCCTTTCCCCCCCGGAGGAAGAGAAGGTGCTGCTTCTGGGCTGGAGCAGGCCGGGAAGTATTCTGTGGGCTGGAAGGACTGAGCCCTTAAACTTCACCTTCTGGTGCTGGCCACTGAGTGCCCCATCGTCGTGGCATTCACCATTTTCAGCGTGATCGGGGGGGCCATCTCATCCCGTGGCCAGCCCGCCCAAGGGCTTTGCACACGGTATCCTGCACGTGCCTCGTTATAGCAAATTACCGGATGGCACCGCCTCGTCCAGGACCAGAACCATGGCTCACTGACCCCAAGCACATAGTCCTGACCACGGGGGCTCTCTCCCAGACCCCAGGACGCAGCAGCTGGAGACAGCTGTGCCGTCACGATAGTCTAAGCAATGTGCGGACAATCGCAGATTCCCTGATCACAGTTCCCCAAACCACCCCCGGCCCTGTCTGGCTCAGCGCCAAGCCCCTAGCGGTGTTTGAACCTCATGCTGGCTTTGGACAGGGCAAGCAGAGCGACACAGCCACCTCGTGCGTCAGGAAGGCCGTTCCACCCGGCTGTGTGGAGGGAGACGGAGATGTGGGGGTCTGCGTGCCTGTGGCAGTGGCGGGAGGGCCAGCCGGCTCTCCGGAAGGCGGCTTCTGGACAGACTGTGGGAAGCCAGGACTGCCAGCTAACGTGAGGCCTGTGCTCTTCGACCGTGACAGGCACGGAGGGTGGGGGCCACAGGAAGGCCGCACGGCAGGTGGCGAGACGGGCCCCGCGAGGTCAGGGGTCTGGCTCTGGGCCGATCGTTGCATCCACTCCAGCCCTGCTCTGAAATTCGAAATTACTGTTTCAGAATTCTTTGTCCTTCCTCCTCCTCCCCCATGACCCCAGAGCCACCCTGGGAATATTTGACTTCTTTCCCTTTAGAAAATCTTATCTATGAGCAGAGCCTGCAGGGTGTTCACAGATGTGACTCTGAATTATTTAAAAGCTGTTTCCTTAAGAACGTAATTATGCCTGGGACCAAAGTATACTCATTTGATGCCTGGGTATTCAAACAACTTAGGTACTGGGATAGAAAAACCAACAAAACACAGTTAACGCGTGGCTGGTTGTAACGTAAGTAGGAGAGGGAGTGCCACTCAGCTGTGTGGATGCCCTGTCGGCAATCGCGGCACCCTCCCGGCCGGCTCCCTGGCCAGCGGGAGGAAGTGCAGGGGGCGGTGGAGGTGGGCATAGTGTGTGTTCGCAGGCAGCACCCCACAGCGTGTTCTTTACATTGTTTTTTTGTTTGTTTGTTTATCTATTTTTGAGAGTGAGAGACAGCACAAGCGGGGGAGGGACAGAAAGAGGGGAGACAGAGAATCCCAAGCAGGCTCCACACTGTCAACACAAAGCCCGACACGGGGTTCCAACTCACAAACCGTGAGATTATGATCTGAGCCGCAGTCAAGAGTCAGATGCCTAACCGACTGAGCCACCCAGGCGCCCGCACAGCATGTTCTTGAGTGCGTGCTGGCAAACCCCAGGTGACCTGGCTGCCCAGGCCCACCGCCTTACCAACACTCACAGACAGGATTCTCTTCTTCCTCACGTGGGTCTTTATCAAGATGCAAAAGCAACTCCCCCTGCAGCGGACATCAAGACAGTCCTTTTCTGAGATCGTACGAGACGCCAGCTGCCTGGTAGCCTGGCCTTGCCCACATGGTCCTCGCTGTCTGGGAGCCACCCTGGCCCCTCTGCATCTTTTCCTGAGTAACCGCCCACAGACCACATCCTCTGTGGCCCGCCAGTCAGAGGGGAGACGGACGTCAGAGAGACCAGGAGCCCCAAGCCTGGAATGACCCATTCTGTCAAACCCTCGTTGTCTGTGTATCCGAAAGTCTTCTGGATCCCCAGGACTCCACACAGGCAGCCTTTGTGGGGGATGGAGTGATCGGATTTACAGATGGGTCATTTTAGACCAAAATACGGCACATTCGGTGAGCGCGCGTGCGTGTGGTCGACAGAACGGCACACAGCCAGCCTCCCAGCCCTGCCTTGGTGTCCTCCCTCTCTCCCTCCTAGGTCGCTGCCACCCCACCCACCGCTGCACCCAGAACTACGTGGCAGTGTAGTGCATTGTGGGGAGGGGGCCCCGTCAGCCCAGGCAACACACAGCCCTTCCTGATTAATCCCATTCACCTGCCTGGCCAGATGCCAGTGGTTGTGCCAAAGATCAGTTCATTCACAGGGACTCTGCCTTCAAGTTCCTTAAAATCCTACTGAAGACAAACCTAGAGCAAAAAGGAGCAACTGTTACCCGACTGTGTGACAGTGACTCTAACGACCGGACATTCAGCGTTCAGAGAAAGGAGATCTCCGGGAACACAGGGGCGCCCGTGCTGGCGTGGCGTCAGCCTGCACTGGTCCGAGCCGCACGGCCCTGGGGCGGCCGACCAGGGGCAGGTGCACACGAGGAAGCCGTCGGCAGTGTGCCAGGACAGGCCTGGGCAGTGAGAGGCACAGGAAACCCATGCAGGGCGATGAGACCACGCAGCAGGACGAAGCAGACGCCTACTCTCCGTGCACGTGCTCTCCTGCGCTCCACCTCCTACAGAAATACCAGGGGGGGAGCGGGCTGTTCTCATCGTCATCAGGTCAGTCGCCTGTTGGCTTCTGTTAGATTCTGGTCACATTTCCCCAAATTCAGCCAAGCGGTGATGCCCCCACTGCTTCCCTGAACCAACAGAGTCCGCGAACCGCCCACGGGCCATGCCCCATCCGCCCGCCGGGGCACCGGCAGGGAGGCAGGCCCCATGAGCAGGCATTTGCTTCTGCGGTCTCACTGTGTCCAGATCTGATAATAGCTAATTCCACCAAATATTAGAGGGGGCTCACATTTAATTAAGGAGTGGCCATTTGTATGCTCCAGACTGGAGGTCCCCATGGCCCTCAAGTCAAAAGAAGAGTCCTCCGGGAACATGCCAATCTTCTCTTATTTCCTCTGCTGAGCTCCTGCCTTCTTTGAATGCAATTATGGGAACAAATAAAATGGCTTAACTCAACTCCCCTGTGGGCCAGCCAGCTCTCTGCCGATAAAACCAGTTGTGTGGGCAATCATTAAATGAGAAATCTAATATTTAACTAAATTTAATAGTCTGTTGCTTTGGTGCCTCTGTGAAGGGTGGGATTTCAATACAGAGGGCGAGCTATTCAAACGCAGTCCGTAGAGTCAGTGCTCGATGAGAACGTTGCGCGCTCCCACTCGAAGCCGGCACTCCGGGGTCCAGGAACGGACAGGCTGTTCCGGAGGCGAGCCTGTGTTGTCGCTAGCTCCAGGCGAGCTGAGCTCGGTGGGCAGCAAAACGACTCTGCAAACCTAAGCACGAAATTTCTCCTTCAGGATCAGCATCAGAGATTGCTGAGTGATGCCGGAAAGACCGAATTCAAACGCGTGCCCACGGACGGAGGAGCGTGTCGTGATAAACTGAGAGGCTCCGTTCGGTCCTCTTGCGTTTTGAACTCTGGTGGTCCAGTTGGCCTTGCCACCAACAAACTTCCCCAGCTGAGGCTGTCGCCTGCACCCCGGAAGCAAACGCATGCTGCTGCCTCTCGGTGGCAGTGGGCCGCCTTTGTTCTTGTTGGTGAAGACGGTCTACTCATGTGCCTGCTAATTCCCCTCGTCCAGCTTGGCCCACATTTGCACACCCCTAGTCCCTTACCTGTCTCCACCTGGGCTTATCTTGTGGGCATACAGGGAGGGAAAGATGGCAGGTTCCCTGAAGATCGAGGCTTCCAGAAGAGCTGTGCACTGGCTCTTGCACTGAGTGCAGGTCTGGGGCAGCGTCCATGAATTCCATACTGGTCCCGGCATTAACTCAGTGTTAACCTGCGTCCGCCGGGACTCCATCAAGTACCATACGCTTTCCCGTCAGTGCAACGGAAGTGTGCTTTGGTTTCGCCGTGGGTCGTTTCATGCGGGGAACAATGGTGGAGAGGCTTCGATTGTGTCAACTCTCACCACTCGACAGGCCTGAAACCCTGGGAACCCCTGAAAGCCCCCAGGCTTCTGAAGCACCCAGGAGGACCTCCCAGTCCCTCCCAGCTTCTTCTGCAGCAGAGACCCTCTTGCGGCCATGGAAAGGGGCCATGTGGGAACAGGGAGAAAGCGTGGGGAGAAACCCAGGCTTGGCTCCTGTGGGGATGCGCCATTTCCGGGGTATGAACTGGATTTCCCCATCTACTCAGGTGACTGGAAACTCTTGCGTTTCGTCCCTGGGATGGGACCAAACACTGATGCCTGGGGAGTTGGAGGGTGGGAAAGAGTCTGACAAATGACCACAACTCTTACCCTTGGTGTGAAGAGGGGTACCTGAGATAGACTTCTGCTTGACGAGGTGATGTTTGACCTGACGGAGGAGGAGCCAGCAAAAAAACTTCCTTCAGAGGGAACAGCAAGTGCAAAGGTTCTGTGGCAGCCAAGAACTTGAAAAATGCTACTTTTCTCCTTATCCTGCAGAACAACCTTCTAGACTTCCCACCCTATCGTTGTGACTAGGATACGGATAAGAAATAGTTAATATCTCACAAACTAATTTCTCTCCACTGAGTGCCTGCAACACTCTTAACAGGAGGAGGGCATTTAGACTCAGCAAAACCTGAGTGCTGCATCGGCTCTCTGAGGAGTCCGGGCTGTGGACATGGGGTGGGCAGCGGGGCCACCTGCCACCCTGGGGCTGCGCTCCTTCCCTAACTTGCGTGCATGGCCAGAAGATAGAGCGTGCCGTCTCTCAGCCACATCTCCGGGTCTCCAAGTTGAGGCCAGGTGTGCTTGGACCTCCCTGTACGTCCCTCGCAGACTCAGGTGTCCCGACTTGCTGTCTACGAAGGACCCCATGTCTTGGCTGCCATGTGGTGTTCAGAATCTTTCACGATCTTGGTCCAACTTAAGAGGTTTTTACCTTTAACTCTACCTGTTTGAAAATTTAGTTTTACCACTTCCCCCCTCACCTTTACATCAAAGCTGAAATTTTTTTTTTCCTTTTTTTAAAATTAATGCTTATTTATTTTTGAGAGGGAGAGAGACAGAGTGTGAGTGGTAGAGGGGACGAGAGAGAGGGAGACACAGAATCGGAAGCAGGCTCCAGGCTCTGAGCTGTCAGCACGGAGCCCTACGCGAGGCTCGAACTCACGAACCATGAGATCATGACCTGAGCCGAAGTCGGATGCTTAACCGACTGAGCCACTCAGGCACCCCATCAAAGCTGAATTTTCAAATATGTGTCCAGCAACTGGAACTGTCCCTTTCCACTGGCCCCTGAGGGCATTTGCCATTTCTGTTCCCAAAGAATCCCCCGGATCCCTGAGCACCACTGGTAGCCTTGTGCTGTTCACAGATAACACTGCCCAGCGCTGGAGACTCCTGGTTCTGGGCGATATTTGGCCTCCAGGTGCCTTCGTGCTAAAGGTGTCACTTAGGGTGTCTGTTGTTCTTAAAAGGAGTTTCTATGGGGACAGTTCACCGTTCCTTGTAGCATTGCATGTCGTGTGAATTTACTCTTTAAAATATTCATGAATGTTTCAAAGGTGGAGTTCCTTGCAGACAAAATTTCCTTTCATAACGAGCCACAAGGTGTCCCCACGTATAGGCTCAAAGTAAGAGAGGAAGGAGGAAGTCAAATCCGGTGGTTTTATTACAGAGCAGATGGTGGAGTAGGAGGAAGGAGGAGATTAGTGAAGTGGGCTGATGAGAGCATCCTTGCACCTGGACAAATACCACTGGGTGCACGTGCATGTAAGGAGCCAGCATAGGACTGACCCCTCTCTCTCTAATTTGGAGGGGAAAGGGCCAGTCTCGCTGCACTGTATCACTGCCAGCTAATATGATCATCCAGATTAAGGTGTGCCAAGCCAGACCACATTATGAGTAGGGTGAGAGATCTGAATCCACTTTTCCTGTAAAATTTTAATAAAGAGCATACTCCAGCCTCTACTCTCTTTTCTTTCCTTGGTTATTTGCTGCAGACTTTGAGTCTGGAGTTCTGTCTTGTCCAGCAAGAGAGCAGACGCAGAATTGAATACGAGAGAGGCTAATGTCCGGGAGGGACAAGAGCCCCAAGTAAGGGTCCTTGCTCCATATTTATTAGGATCAGAAGGCTTACAAATGTGATGGATGTGCAGAAAGAAACAATAAAACAGTGATCGTTAACTTGTGTGTGAGAGAAATGGGGTTTCAAAGGTATGCAGTGTTAGGGGTTAGGGTCAATACAAATCAAAATGCTGACGCTGAGCAGACGGCCATTTACTGCAGGCATCAGTCACCGTGTCTGTTTATCTGAACTTTTCTAGGGACTAAGTCAGAGAGAGCATGCTACCTCGGGGTTAACAAGGCATTTTTCTTGCTAGTTAGCTCTGGACATCTTTGCCCTGCTGTGGGGCTTTCCACTTCTACCTGTTCTCAGACGCTTTCGTCCTGTGGAAGTGGCTTTCTGCTCGACCCCTTGTTCTACGCTGGGGGCGCTTTCGCCCTGTGGCGGCTTTCTGCCCTAAGCCTTGTTAACCCAGGCTTAGGTTAGGTTAGGCTTAGGTTGGGTTTTGGTGCAAGCTCAGGGAATTCTTAAATTTATTCCCCACCGTTATTGTGGCCACTATATTCGGAAACTCATCTGTCCTAACAGGTATGTGATGTTGGTTTTCCAAAACCAGCAGTGTTGGGATAAAACATACCCAGACCTATGCGTGTGAGTGAGAAATGCCTTGCGGAAAGATGATATACGTGTGAGTGAGAAATGCCTTGCAGAGAGACGATTTATGGGGGGCGGAGGAGTTGCCTAATACGGGGGAGGACTCTTCCGTCTACCCAAGCTCCTGACTTGAGACTGGGCACTCCACCTTGTGCTGTATCTTGAGCAAGTTATCTAATGTCTCAGTTTCCTAGTCTGTGCAAAAGAAATAGTAATCATCACCTCCAGGCCCAGTGTAGGAATTAGTGGTCTGATGCACATGACAACACTTGGCTTCCATAAATGACTGCTGAGTCTGACTGTGTCATTTTCCTTTCTCTCGCTTAGAAATTTATGATCTAGAAACAAACGAACACGTAAAGAAGGCCGTACATGACCGACAGATGCCGAAAGTAGAATACAGGAAGATCGAGGTTGACGATTACAGTAAGTACTGCATTGTCTCCCATTTTTTTAAGTTTATTATTTATTTTGAAAGAGAGCATGCGCACAAGCAGGGGAGGGGCAGAGAGAGGGAGAGAGAGAATCCCAAGCAGGCTCTGCACCTTCAGCACAGAGCCCAGCGTGGGACTCAATCCCACGAACCATTTGGTCATGACCTAAGACAAAATCAAGAGTCGTTCACTCAACTGACTGAGCCACCCAGGCGCCCCTGCATTGTCCTCTTTACAAGGAAAGCAAACATCGACTCTGAAACAGCCCAACCATCAGCAGTAGGTTACTGTGCATCTGAGGCTCCCCCCTGCACCACACTCGCTGGGCTTCATGGCTAGAAATGCATTCCAGCCAGCAAGGAAGAGATTCAGGCGGGGCTCGTGGGGGGAAAGCATCCTGCACCAAGCTATTGTGCTGAGAATCAAGATGCTTCTCTGGCAATTAAAAAAAAAAAAAAAAAAAAAAAAGCCTCTCCTCAAGAGGCTGACAATTTAAATAAGGTCCCAGGCTGGAATTCTCTCCTTTGGGGGGGACATGTCATGACACCATCCAGAGAAAACGTCCTCCGTGTGGGGATTCCTTTCCTGTTCCATTTGGTATTTTTCTGCTTCATCGTCTAACCTGTCAGTGCTGATCATGGGCCAAGGGGGTATCCTCAGAATGGGGGAAATAATGTAATGGAGGACTGATGTGTTGTAACAACCCAAGAAGCACCCAGAACTCTGCCTTTTCTGTTTCCTTCTTGGTCCTGAACTGTCCATTCGTGCATCCAGTAGGCTTTTATGAGCTCCAATGCTGTGCTGGAACCCACCAGGCACTGTAGCCCCAGAGCACTGGTTGCACTCATAGCTCCAGGGGGGGACGCGGGGTCCCCAAAGGTTCAATCCTCCTCTCTTCGGATGGCTCCCTAGTCAACCCAGCCAGCCCTGGCATCCTAACTGCCCACCAGATGTTTACCTTTGGAAACCCCACATGCAAAATGCCCCAGATACGTCTGTCTTTCCCCCTGAGCTCTATCCCCCTCCAGACTTGCCTACTCTGGGAGATGGCACCCTTCTCTTAAACGATTTAGATTTCCCCCTTGAAGGTATCAACGGAGTCCTTCATTCAGGTCCATCTACCCATCACCTCTGAGGTTGGTAAATGGGTCTCCTCTCTTGAGAAAACTCGACTGATTGATGGTAACTGTTAGAGCTCTTGGTTGAAGAGGAGTAGAAGGTCACCAGTGGTCAATGGGAGAGTACTGAGATTGATTAGTGATGTCCAGACCATCACTGGAAGCTCTTTCTCTACCCAGTCCCTTACAGGGGGACAATGGCTCATCACCTAGGCCAGTGGACCCAGAGCATTATTAAGTACCTCCTTGTTAGCGAAGACACAGCTACCTAACAGACTGATCTCCTATGGTCAGGAGCCAAGGCTCTCCCCCATGAAACAAGATCAGCCTGACCCAAACAGTACACGTGGTCAAGCTGCATCCTTTAGAGCAGAAAGCAAATGGCCCACGAGTTCAGAACAGAGCATGAGAGTGGGCTGGGATCATGGGAAGGTTCCCAAGAAGGTGGGGCTTGGACGGGATCCTTGGAGCGGGCTTTAGGTTGGCACACAGGAGAGCGTGCAGTCCAGGGCAGGGAGCAGCCCCAGCCGGCGCTCGCTGTGGGGTAAGTCAGGAGGCCGACCCGGACTCCCAGCCCATGGGAGAGCCCCGGCGGTCAGTGGGCACAGAGGGACCCCTGACTTGGAAGCACCTTCCGTCCATCCAGAGGCCACGTGCCAAAACATCCCAATCCTGTTCTTTCCCTGTGGGGTCACATGACGTTAGAACTTTTCTATACATAGCTAGAGATGCATGTGAGGTTACATATTCATCTCTGAGAGTCGGGAAATACGGTGTACTTCAAATCCCTGCCCCCCAGCCCTGGGTCTAGAGGCTTCCCTTATAAAACACCTCAAAGGTGATCCCTCTGATGAAGGAGACGGTGAAGGAAATAAATAAGGAAGGGTCAAAGAGATGGGAGAAGAAACAAATAGGAAAAGCTCAAACGGGGGCTGTGGCGATTTGCCCTGGCCAAGAAATGTGGTTAGGGCCGCGGGGGTCCCTTCCCACAGGCCCGGGGGTCATTCCCACCGTCTCCCTGCCAGTTGGTTTTCCCCTGGGTGTCCATGAGATGCACTCAGATGCCACAGGACACACTCAGCCCTGGAACCACGGACAGCGTTGGGTGCCCAGGGAGCCGAAAGCCCAGCAGGCCGAGCTCAGGCCTGCTTATTCACGAGAGGGAGAGAAGCGGTAAATTAAAAAGACGTCGACGCGGAGAGACTAGGACACAGATGCCTCCATCAGGGCTCAGGGGAAATCGTAGAACTAAAAAGAAGGGAGCAGAAAGGGCCCGGGTCCAGGCAGCGTATGAGGACCCACAAGAGCCACGGGAACCCCAGCTCTGATGGCGAGCGTAAGAACCAGAGAGATGCCAGCGGGAAGAACACGGCGAGCCTGTAACACAGCAGCTCTTGTCGGGCTGCCATTGGGACATCAAGTAACCCCGCGCCTCGCGGGCGACAGTGGACGCCTCTCCTGAAGTGGGGCGTGTGCCCTGAGAGTGTCGCAAGCTCCTGGTGGATTCAGCCGAGTAACCAACCAGTAACCGCTTGTTTGTCGCAAATCCCGCCCCCGTCCCTGTCGGAGCGTGTTCTAGAAAGAGAGCCACTCTGGTCAGTTTGGCGTATTCTGCGACAGAGATTCTTGCCAGTGGAACAGGAGGGCCTGTTCCAAAGAAGTAGGTCAAGGGAAAATGTGGCCTGCCCACACGGATGGCGTCCTTGACTCGTTCCGTTTTTCATGCCGGCCCTGGAGTCCAGTTACTTGGACACTGAAACTCATGAGAACCCTTAAGTAAACAGCAGAGTTTTGTCATTTCCTCCCACGAGGAAGATCCAAAGGGCAAGAAGATAAGATGATTTTAACAGATGCTGGATGGAGGGAGGGAGGAGTGGGAGGACGGATGAGTAAGTGAACCGGCCATCTCCAGGTTTGCTCCGACCCCCTCTCCCTTCTGTGTCTATATCTGAAGACCCCGAGATGGGCTCCGTAACGTGCAGGGCCCAGTGCGGCGTGAGGACGTGGGGCTGTGTGTCCACGGCTCACGACGACAGCCGCGCACAGGGCCCTGGCGCGTGCCACACTCTGTGAAGCCGTCCCGGTGGCCCTCCGTGGCCTGACTTCCGCCTCCTGCCCCAACCCCCGTCCCCGTCAGCAAGTTTTCCGGAACACTCCCTCGCGTTTCCCCACTACCACAGCCTCTGAGGCCAGACCGTGCTCCTTTACATGTTTGCTTCTCTGCTGGGCCCAGCGCCCTCCTTCTTCAAGCCTGTCCGCACGCTGCTGCCACAGTAGTTCTGTCCGCTGATGGGTGGACGCCATCCCCTCCAGAAATGCAGAGAAAAGACCTTCGGAAACAATCAATTCTCCCACCCTTGCCACTTGAGATTTCTCTCCAGCATGAAGTTTCCGTGGCAGAACGCAGGTGCTGGAAAAGCAGGTGTGTGCAGGGACCTAAATGCATTAGGTGCAGGGCACGTAAATGTCACCCCTTTGGGGCCCCCCAAAGATCTGAAAAATGTGACCCTACCGACATGTCTCGTTTCGTTATGTTTTGTTTTTTTCACCTAATGGCACCAGAGGTGAAGGCCTTCCCGAGGGAAGCGATCCGTCTTCGGGAAGGGCTCCCTGCGCTGTATGCAGCCTGTCGTGGCCAAGGTCGGCCTGCGGGCTTATCGTTGGCCCAGAGCAGCCCAGACCATGTTTTATGGATATTGCAATGATAAAGTCCGACGCCTTTTGGCTGGTCCCTGGGCCATTGATCTAATTTGCAAGCCATTAACATTCAGCCAGAATCAGTAATGAGGCCCCGGTCATAGCAGGCTGCTAAGCCGACCCCCGCCCCCGCCCCCTGAGCCTGGGATGTATCCGTAGTAATTGTACTGAAAAAAGTTACTAATTCCAATGTAATCGCTAATCTGGGTCATAGTTAACATCAATAAACAATTTCTAACGTGGGCAGGAAGGCTTGTTTTGGGGGTTGCAGAAGAAAGTGGGAAGGCAACCCTCCCCCCTCCCACACTGGGTCCCTCGCTGCCCAGGACAAGATCCGAAGGGGGTCGCGCAGCTGTCCTCCAGCCCCCGCCTCTGCAGGGATCCCCCGGCTCTCGGCCTGTCCCTCTGGGCTGCCCCCCCGGCCTCACCACTGGCCCCCTGGGCTCATCTTGTCCCCGTCCCCATGGCTCCCCCGTATCTGTCCCCACTTAACTGACGAACGTCACCCTTGGGGGTTCATTTCTCGCAGCCTAGAATTCGGCTCTTAACAAGTGCTTATGGCGTTTTGGTCTTTTCTGGTTTTCAGCTCGCTCTGTTTGCGAGGTTGAATTTAAGCTTTGGATGGAGAGACTCAGCCTCAAGATGGTTGTGGGTGATTTGCCCAAGGTCACTCAGCAGGCCGGAGGCACGGAGAGAAAACTCAGGGCCAGCCCCAGGAAGGCGGGGTGGGGACCCACCATGTCCCCTCCAGAGGGCCTTTCTGGCACCGGGGCCAAGGCTCTTTCCTTCCCTGTCTGTGCTGTCCCTAACGTGCGGCCCTGTGCTCTGTTCCTGCCTAGACCTCCCCGTTCAGATCCTCAAGCCCGCGACCTTCACCGACACGGCGCACTACCCCTTGCTCCTGGTGGTGTGAGTATTGTCGCCTCTTTCTTTCTCGGGGTCCTTGCCGGGGGGGGGGCTCAGTAACAGCACGGAAAACAACCACCACGCCCATAGGAGATGGCGAGCTCGAGAAAGGAGGTTGCAACCTGCAAACTGAAGGCAGGCTGGCCGCCAGCAGGTGGCAGGCCACACTCACAAGTCAGGGAGCCGCCTGGTAGAGGAAGGGGGGCTCGAGCCCCGAGCCCCGATCCACTCCTGCTCCGGGACCAGGCCCAGAGACGGACAGCAAAGCTGGTCCCGCAGGCGGGCAGCACGTCACAGGACAGACGCCTTCTGAGCACCGCCCCCGCCCCGGGCACAGGCCCCCCAAGAAGTGAGGGGATGGTGGGCGGGCACGGCCGACCCGCTGGCTTCCCCAGCTGGCACCAGGGTGGCAGGGCCTGAGCAGCAAGCTGCCTTGAACGCTGCTCCTCTGCCAACAAGGACTTAGTTCAGACGTTTTGTTTGTGCGTGAATGAGCCCTCTGGCGGAGTCTGGAGAACAGAGAGCCGCTGTCGCCACTGCTGAGGGGGTCCTGACCGGGGACAGCACGCTCTCACGGGCACCTCAGATGCTGCCCAGCTGCCCTGAGGCTTAGACAGGGGCTGGCCTGTGCCCCCCCGGGGGTGAGGCACACGCCACCAGACGAAGCACTGTCCCCACCCCCCCGGGGTTCCTTCAAGGCAGGGGCACCAGGGAAACCCTGACGAGGCTCGGGCCTGGCCTCTTGGAGCCACTGCCCCCGCGGTGACCGGAAAGAGTCCGGGAGAGAGTGGGGCCGTCCGCGGTGCTTTAAGAGTGAGCGGGGTCACCCAGGTCCAGTGACCTGATCAGCCCTGCGCTCCTCAGCCGCTCCTGTCCTCGGGCCTCAGCCCTCACACACATGCCCGGCCGCCTGGACCCCGCGATCTGGTGCCGTGTCGCAGTCACCCACCCCACCGTCTGCGCAGCCTTGGCACGCTGCCCACCCCTCTCCCACACGCCCACACCACACACCGGCCTCTCTCACACACACCCCAGATACACACCTCGTAGCTACACACGCCCCTGCATACACACTCCTCAGAGGAGTGTAGGGGAGGAGAGGGGGGAGCCCAGGGGAGGGGGATGCGCAGGGGGAGGGAGGGGGACGCGCAGGGGGGAGGGGAGGGGAGAGGAGTGCGGAGCGCAGGGGAGGGGGGAGCCCAGGAGCGGGGAGGGGAAGGGAGGAGGGAGGAGGGGAGAGCGCAGGGGAGGGGGAGGAGCGCCGGGCCACAGCGCATGCGCGAGGCAGGGCCTGTGTTGCAGGGACGGCACCCCCGGGGGCCAGAGCGTGGCCGAGCGGTTCCAGGTGAGCTGGGAGACGGTGATGGTGAGCAGCCACGGGGCCGTGGTGCTCAAGTGCGACGGCCGCGGCAGCGGCTTCCAGGGGACCAAGCTCCTGCACGAGGTGGGGCGGCGGCTGGGCGCCCTGGAGGAGAAGGACCAGACGGAGGCCGTGCGGTGAGGCCCCCGGGGTGGCGGGGTGCTCAGAGACCATTCGGAGGGCGGGGGAGGACAGGGGAGGGCAGGGGAGGTGGGCGGTAGGTGTGGGGGCGAACAGGACCCAGGAGCGTCTCCCCTCCCCGCCCTAAGGACAGTGGGAAGGGCCCGAGCGCAGCGACCGCGTGCGCTGCTGTCCCGGGAAGGACTCGGGCCTGTGCGCCAGTCCTGCTGAGGCTGGCTCCCACGCAGGAGGGTGGATGCGAGGGCCGTGGACTTGGGCGGCACCGCGCTCCTCCCCGTGGAGGGTCCAGGGCACAGGCTGACACGCTTTCACCGGGGGTGCCATCCCATCCCCCACACGCCTCCCGGGCTCGTGCTCCGCGGTCTGGACAGTTCACTTTCGACTCTTCCAGACGGATCTCGGATCTCTCTGGGCTCTGAGAAGGCTGGTGGCCCGTGGCGGGCGGGCAGTCGGATCACTTTTGAGTGACTGGGACGTGAGTGATGAGTGAGTGGCGCCCCCTGCTAGGGGCAGGTGAGGACGCCCCCTGGCCGAGGACGTGATGTGTCCAAGGCCCTGTAAGTGCCCCGTGGAAAATGCAGAGAGGGGGAAGCTTCTGAGGACGCCTCCGGGACGTTTTTGCCAGGGAGCAGGCACACCATGGCCACCGAGCTTCAAAAATAAAGAGCCATTAGGGGCCCCCGGGGGCTCAGTGGGGTCGGACTTCAGCTCGGGTCATGATCTTCCAGTTCATGGGTTCGAGCTACGCGTCGGGCTCTGTGCTGACAGCCCGGAGCCTGGAGCCTGCTTCGGAATCTGCGTCTTCTTCTCTCTGCCCCACTTCTGCTCGTGCTCTGTCCCTCAAAAATAAACAGTAAAAAAAAAAAAAAATTAAATTAAAAAAAATAAGGAACTGTATTGGCTCTGAAATCTAGAGTGATGGTGGCCTCGGGACGGATGGACACACAGACCCGGCCATGCCACTCAAAGCCCGGCTCTCCGAGTCCCCCTCCTCAGCTGGCCGTGAGGGCATCACCTGGAGTGACTCTCCTCGTGCCCACAGCATGGCTACCAGGAGCACCTCATTCCGGGCCTCTCCGTTCGCCTCCAAGAGGTTGGGGAGCGAGCCACCTCCAGAAACTTCCAGAAAGGAAGGGAGGAGCCTCCCCAGAAGCCCCCAGCCAACCTCTCCTTACGTGCCCCTGCCTGGTCCAGAACCCGTCACCGGCAAGTGAGAGGTGTGGGCCGTCACCCTGAGACCTAAAGGGTCCCCCCATCCCTGTCAGCGGGGGGAAGGAGGGTGGACAGCCACGTGGGTTCTGTGCAGGAGGGGTGGAGCAGTGGGGGCGGGGCCAGCCAGCAGGTGTCCACCGAGGGAGGCCCCTCCGGAAAAGGGAAGGGGCGCGGTGGGACTTTGTCAGCAGCCCTCTCGGATGGTAGCAGGGCCTCTGGCTCCAGGGGCCCCGGAAGGAAGGACGCAGTGTCCTTCAGGCGCACCCGCGGCCCGCACCCCTGCAGGCGCCTGGCCGTGTCTAGCCTCTCCCCTCTGAGCACAGGGACCAGAGAGCAAAAAGGCTGTTCCACACTCTGGGCGTTTTCAAAACTAAGGATTGATCCGGCCATCTGTTCAAAAACCAAGGCAGAACCCGTTCCGGAAAGACAGCATGTCAACCGACAGACCAAGCTTCCCAACACCAGAATACACGAACTGATGAAAACCTTACAGCCACCTTAAGACACGCAGGAAGCCGAGGCCCAGGGTTCGCCCACGCCAGGGAGAACTCTGCAAGCTCTGTGTGCGGTCCGGGTCTGTATTTTGATTTCAGAGAGCAATCACCCCGTGGTATCAGAAGTCTGAGAGACCCTGAGGCTGGCCCACCCCTTCTGTGGTTCTCCCGTCTTCGTCCACCTCGTGTCTTGTCCTGGAGCCCCACTGGGTCAGCAGCTGTCCTCGCAGCCGACGCGAGCGGATCCCCTCCCAGGCGCGGCCGCTGCGTTAGGGGAGAGGGCAGCCGTGCGGCACAGGGCGGAACCACACTCACGCTCGCAGCACCGGCTACAGAAGCAAACAGCCCTGCCTCGGGGGCTTCTGGGAGGAGGTGGCCTGTGGGCAAGACCTCAAAGGATTACTAGGGATCTGTCAGGCCGAACGCGGGAGATACACTTTCCCAGGGGAGAACACATCGTAAGCGAAGACCCGAGGCAATGCAAAGGCACTGCTGTTCGGGGCACGCTGAGCACCAGAACACCACAGTGTGCGTGGGCCGTGGGGGGGGAGGTAGGACAGGGCTGGATTGTGAGATCCCTCCCACATGGTCCTGAGGAGCTGCTGCTTGCCCTATAGGAGCAGTTCCGCAAGAGGTGTTTTCAGCAAGGAGGTGGCAGGGTTAGCTTTGTTGTTCGGAACCGTGACTCTGGCAGCGGTGCAGCAAGTCGCGTGGGTCAGCGTCCTGGCGCTCAAACTGAGTCATTACGGGGGGCAGATGGGTCACCGTGCAGTTTGCAGGGGCGCGGGCAGGGTCAGGGACAGCCAGTGAGGCTGCGGTAGCCACAGCAGGAGCAGCTACTGGCCCAGAAGAGAACCTCGGCCACGGGGAGGGAGCACCTGACGGGGGCCGTGCCCCCTGCCCGCTCCCCCCACTGGCAGAACCCACTAGATGCCAGAGGACACGGCGTTCGTAGGGCTCATCCTCGGAGGCACCGAGCTCAGCAGAGCCCTGTGGACAGTGAGCAAGGGGAAGCGGAAAGGAGGAGACGCCCGTGGGGACGAAGAAGGAAGAGGGTGGGGAGACGAGGAACCTTCCCCAGCCCTGGCTGCAGCCTGGGTGTGGCCTCGTGGCCCCCAGAGACCAGCCCAGCAGGTGGGGCGACTGCCCCTGGCTATCAGTGCCCAAGCTGTGGCCCACGGGGGGGGGGGTCAAGGACAGACCCACCAGGAGGGCACGGTCCCGGCCGACTGGCCAGGACCACGGCGTCCGTGAGTGGGTGCTTTGGGGACCGCCAGGTGGCAAGGTGGGGTGCGCCTGGGAGGTGTTTCGAGGCAGAGTCCCCAGGCTGGTCAGCAAGTGCACGTGGAGGTGGGCAGGGCGCCCTGCCTCGGAGCCGGAGTCAGGAGCCCCCGCCTGTCGCACTGAGCTGGAAGAAGGCGCTGGCCATGTTTCTTCCCCCTTCCGCCACCGTTGCCCCCTCTTTCTTGCCAGATCCAGGCTCTGGCTGGGGGCTTCCCCCACTCTGAGGCAGCCGTGTGGACCGTGGCACCTGTGTCAGCTGGGGTCCCCAAGAAGGGTGCCAGCGTGGACTTAGCAGACGGTGTCGGCAGGGCTGTTTGCAAAGGATGCTGGGGTGGCCACCAGACTGCAGTGGAGTCTGACACCGTGGAAAGGGGAGGGGCTTGGAGGACAAAGCGGGTACGGGGGCTTCCGGTGGCAGCGAGGCTCTGAGAGTCCCCGCCAGCATGACGGGAGCCCATCGCCGAGACAGGGCAGGATCCCATGCCAGGCAGCCGGGCGTGGCCGTAGGGCCCCTGCCGCACTCAGTCCCCGGGTTGGGATGCTGTGGACGCCACGGAGGGTCAGAAGATGTGACCGCCGGTGGTCGGCAGCCCCCTCAGGGCTGGTTCTCTCAAGGGAGGAGGGACGGCACGCAGGGTGCAAACTTGTACCCTGTCCCCCCCGAAATTCCACACTGCCCCACAAACAGCCCCACTCACCCAGGACCCCGTGCCACCATCTCCCAGGTGTTCTCCCGTCCACATGGTTCCCCCCCACCCTGACCAGCGCACGGCTCCCCCTCGGGTCCCCCTCGCTGCGCTAGGCTCCTTTAGCAGTGACCCCACCACACAACGGACATACGTCCCATCATGCCACATCATCAGTGCTGCTGCCTTGTCACCGTGTTAGTCCGCCCTCCCCCAGGAGACGATGCATCTTGAGGGCTGGAGCCCATCCCCCCTGGGCCTCTGCAAATCAGCAAGGAACCAGACTCAGAACACGCTCCATTAAGAAAGACACCCATGGGGCGCCTGGGTGGCTCAGTCGGTTAAGCGTCGCACTTCGGCTCACGTCATGATCTCGCCATTTGTGAGTTCGAGCCCCGCATCAGACTCTGTGCGGACAGCTCAGAGCCTGGAGCCTGCTTCGGATTCTGTGTCTCCCTCTCTCTCTCTGTCTCTCAGAAATAAATAAATGTTAAATTTTTTTTTAAAAAAGAAAGCACTCCGATGGGTTCTGCCTCTGCTTTTCACGAGGCCTCAGACAACCCCAGTAATAAAAAAAGCACTACCTGCATGTGAAATCGGGCTCTCCTTAATTTGCAGTTCTATTCACCATAAAAAAATCATCACATGGGATTTGCTCGGTTGGTTAATGAAAATAGAAGCACAAGATAATAAAAATATTTGATATTGGAAAAACAACCACTCTTGGAAGACTCCAGAAAAATGAGGATCATTACCAAGGTTTCTGGCATTTAGATCAAGAAGTAAGTGGCCAGGTAATTAGGTGAAGGCATTGCCAGACCCTGGGCCGCCTGTGGACTTGGAAGCAGAGCTGAGAAAGGAAATCCAAGGTGTTTTCCAAGTTGGAATGGAGCCCTTTGTGGTGCACATCACCCACACCACACTCCGTGGTCCCCACCGACTGCCACGTGGATCCCAGCAAGTGTGATCTGGACGTCCAGCCGTGGGGCAGCATCCTCGTGGGGCCCCCCGGCGGGCTGGTTGTGAAAGCTGGCTGAGCCAGAGCATCTCACGTGTGCCCAAATGCACGTCTGAAAATCCAGGGTTTGGGTCTCCAGGAGGAAGTCAGGGAACTTGCAGAAATGTCCCTGCTGGGTCCAGATACGTGGGCAGAACTCTGCAGCCCACGACCCAGTGTGTGTGTGTGTGTGTGTGTGTGTGTGTGTGCACGCGCACATGTGGACCTCCACATCCCGAGTCTGGCAGAGGTGATTGGAGGTCTACGGGGCTACCCTATGACACCCACACAACATTTTTCAAAAGCAAGTTTATTAAAGTGCTGTAAGTCCCCAGGGCTGGAGCATCACAGTTGAGGTGTGTTGCCTTTTCTCTCACTTGAGTAACTTTCTGTGGACCTACTTGTCGTATCTCTCCCTTGTTTCCGGATCCTGCTCACGCTGTTAGTATTTCTGTTCAAATGCTGAGACACATTCGTAACCTGTCCACTGCGGTTTTCTTCTCTTTTCTGCTCCTGTGGGGCTGGTCGTCTCAAGGACCAGCTTCAGCTGTTTTCGCCACCTTCCTCCGTCGGAAAAGTCGGGGACATTGCTGCTTCAAGCTGGGCCCTCAGCCCCCAGGAACTTGTGTCCATTTACCTTGGACATTGGCCATGGAAGCGCGGTGCTGACCACGGAGGACTGGCCTTGTCCTGGGACGCGGGGTGGGGGAGTCATCTTAAGGAAAAAAATTGTCTCCGAGGGCTGGTACCCAGAGTTTTAGACACCCTTCAGGCTGAGAAGGGCGGTTATCAGGGATGGGGTGGCTCCAGCCTGCCAGCAGAACACAGAAAACAGAAACAAAGGAATAACCCCCAAGAAGCAGGTAGAAACCGACGGAGCAGTGCAGGGAGGGGCTCTGGCAGCGGGGTGTATGCGTGGAAGGAAGCAACTTGCAGAGATCCGGAAAGCAGCCGGTCACGTGCCAGCAGGTAGCGGGACCCCTGCTGCTGAATTAGGGCCCGGAAACCAGGAAGATTCCCGTCATTTCGTGGGGAAAAGGGGTGACCGGGGAGAGCAGTGAGACTCTGGCAAGGGCAAGGCAGGGCCCGGACAGCGCCGGGCAAGGCAGGAAGCACAAGGCAGGGCTGAGTCTGCCACCGAGCAGGTGCGAGACAGGGACCCCCACCTGGGAGTTGGGGACAAAGGACATTGCAGGTGGATTGGGAGCCCAGCACCGTGGCTCCAAGCACAGAACCAGAGTGTCTGTTCTCCAGGCCAACCCCGCAGGACACGCCCAGAGTCTGGGGTGGCTGGAAGCCACATGGTCCAAGCGAGGGGCAGACTGGAGCAGAGGACAGGGACCCAGCAGGGCCTGGTCTCCGGATCGGCATCAGCTGCTTTGCATTCCTGGCTCTCGGTCGGCAAGTTTTACACACCTGGACAGCTCCTGTGAGGGCACTTTGAGGTTTCTAACATGGGCAAGCTACATGTGCGCTGAGTAGAGAAAAGCAACAATTACCTTCGAATTCCGATACTTCCTTTGATTTACATGGGGGGTCTTCGTGCCTGAAATGGTGGGAAAGCACGGCTCTGGGCCACCATGCAGGTGCACAGTCACTCAGCCCTCTCTTCTTTGGCCTTGCAGGATGATGCTGAAGGAACAGTACATCGATAAGGCGCGTGTGGCCGTGTTTGGGAAGGTGAGCCTGTGCCCAGCACCCATCCCATCGAGAGCACTGCCATCACCCAGGCCCGGTCTGATTTGCTCAGAACGTCTCTCGGCCGGTGCTATGAGAGCAGCTACGTTTTTTTAAGAGCGAGAGGTTGGACGCTTAGCGATTCCAGCAAGGGGAGCCACCATTTGGCCAGCTTATTTATTAGAGTTTCACTCTCTCTGTTATCTAGAAGGAAAGAAAAACAAGCCAGGTTCATTAGGTTCCTAGTTACTTTTCTTATGCAAGCCCGCCATGGTGCCTGATGTGGTGCCCCAGGAAACGAGGGAACGCAGGAGCCTTTATTTCCGCGTATCTTTTATGTGCACTAGTCAGGTTAGCTGACGTGGAAGGAGTCGGCAGTTCATGTTCCTCGGGGTGGCCCAGCTGGTGCTGTGCAGGCCCCGGGGCTGCAAGGCAGGCCTGTGGGGGGCCACCTAGTACCACCTGGGCACACACTCCCCCCCCATTCTTAGACAGCCTGGATCCGTGAGCCTTAGACTTCGCAAGGCACAGGCACAGATGGATAGACACAGATCCATCGCCCCTCCGAGGGGACACTCAGAGCACAGGCCCTCGGGGAGCACCTCAGTGACTGCAGTGCAGGTGGAGACTCGAACGGTAATCGGTAATCACAGGACTACCTCTAATGTCATCGCCTCCGGACCTTCCGTGCCCAGCGTTCTGTGGGGCCAGTGTACAGTTGAGACGTGGCACCATGGGCGGGTGACCCCAGACACCCCTCCCACACCCCCGCTGGCACCACCAGAGGTGAGGCGGTAAAGGGGAGGGCCCAGGGGCTTCTCTCTCAGGCGCAGCGTTCTGGAGCTTCATTCCATGCTGGCGGAGACCCACTCACTGCCCGAGAGGGGCTCAGAGCCAGTCGGATCATCTGTAGGCATAACTCTGGGCGTCGGCATCTATCACCCACCCGCACCCACCCGGGAAAGTTGCTGCCCTATGGACTGCCTGCCGGGTCACGGCCCCTGGCCTGGGCCTGTCTCTGTTCAGTGCTTGCTCCTCCTCAAACACTCACACAGCCTCTTGAGACGGGCTTCTTTCACTGAGCAGTACACGTTTAAGGCTCTTCTCAGGGCTCCATAGCTCGTTACTTCTCTGCACGGAGTAATAGCCACGTACCACAGCCCATTGGTCCGTTCACCGACTTGCGAGTTTTGGCAATTATGAATGAAGCTGAGGGAACCCTCCATGTGCAGGTTTTTGTGCGGATAAAAGTTTTCCCCTCCTTTGAATAAATACCAAGGAGCACGATTGCTGGGCCACAGGGTAAAAAGCGTGTTTAGTGTTGTAAGAAATCCCCACGCTGCCTTCTAAAGTGGCTGCCCCGTGAGGCATCCCAGCCGGCAGTGAGTGAAGGTTCCCTGTTCCACGTCCTCACCAGCATTTGGTGTTGTCAGTCCACACTTTTTTTGAAAACAGATGGCAGAATGACTTTAAGGACTTCCAGATTCCACTGACAATGAAAATTATTAACCATAATAATATTGAGCATAGAGGTCATAACGGTTATTGAGCATAGAGGTCATAATATTGAGCATAGAGGTCATAACGGTTAATTCTACAGTGAGTTTGGCACAGCACGGGCTACACACAGAGTCTCTGTCAGGTGTATGGCTCCTTCACACTCGATCCTCCCGCCCAACACACACACGTTCACACACCCACACACCCACATGCACAACACATACACCCACACCCCCACACGCACGCCTTCCCATACAGAACACACAGACCCCCCCGTGTACACTTACGCGCACACTCATGCACACACAGTCACGCACACACATACTCCCTACACACGCACACACGCCCACACAACACCGTTAGCAGCCCCCATATCCTTAACATACCTGGCTGTCTCGAGCCCGCGCCCCTGTCCCTTCCCACCGCCGCTCATCACAGCATCTCATCTGTGTCCCACTCCTCTGGGATCTGGAGACAGAGCACATCTGAACCAAGCAGCCTTGAAGGTGCCCGTGGCAGGTAGCCTGTGACGTTTCACTCTCCCCGGAAGGCCCGCGTTCAAGCAGGGGCCTTGCGTGCCAGCCCCAAGGTAGAGGGACCGTAGGACGAGAAGGACCTGCCGTGCCCCCTGTCGGCCCTGAGCCGGGCACTCTGGCCGACCAGCCCCCGGGCCCTTTGACACAGGCTCCTTGTTGGCCCCTGACGGTCACCTCACGTGGCTGGGTCCGCTGGAGTCGGGAAGGCAGCTCGAGGCGCTGCAGGAATATGCTGGTTCGGAAGGGGCCTGACGAGAACCTCACGCGCAGCTCCTGACCCGCGACCGCAGCTCCCGTCACGTGGCTCCCACGACCCCAGGCCCACAGACGGGAGGCGTGCCTCATGCAATATCTAACTGGCAAGGTGTTTGCCTCTCATCCTTTTTTGCTTTTTGGCAGAAACTACGTGACAGTGGCCGCTGAGTCGCTGACCTACGTCGGAGGCTGTTGTCGTGACAGAATCCTCGACGCGTTGCCCACTTGTCCCCCTTTCTGTCTCTCGCAGGACTACGGCGGGTACCTGAGCACTTACATACTCCCAGCGAAGGGTGAAAACCAGGGTCAGCTTTTCACCTGTGGCTCTGCTCTCTCTCCAATAACAGACTTCAAGCTCTACGGTAACGGTCTTGACGCGACGAGGCCCCCACACGGCCCCATGCCTCCCGTCCCGCCACACTTCCCCTGCCTCCCTTGCTTCATGCACCCACGGTGGGTGGGAGGCGACCTGGGCTAATGAGAAACCTGGACAGAAGCCTGGGAAGGGGAGGGAGGGCTTCCAGTCACTTGTTTGAATGAAACCGGTCAACCCCCCGAGACCCGTAAGTCACGTTCCCGACACACGAGACCAGGAGCTCGAGACCCACCCAGGGGTCCCCTGGCCGACCCCTCCCCGGTGCCCCATCTCAGCACCCGGGACCCCGTGGACTGTGAGGACCTCTGACTCCTGCAGCCGAAAGGCTCACAAAAGACACGTTGACAAAGTGCTCTAATGCCAACTTGAACTTGTAGTCCCAGCACTCCCCTCCTTCAAACACGTAATAATTTAAAATTCGTTTTCCCATGGGAATACATGTAATGTATTTCAGATTTTTTTCAACTCAGTGAGACTTTCTTAATTTTTTTTAATCATGCGGGTTCAAAGGTGCCTGACTCGGATGCACATAAATGTACCATCCTGCACCTTGATAGGTCACAGCCGCAGGTGGGGGAATCCTCCAGTGCCGTCTCCACTTAATTAAGGGTGTCCCTGTGACGCCTGGGTGGCTCGGTCAGTGAAGCGTCCGACTTCGGCTCAGGTCACGATCTCACTGTTTGTGGGTTCGAGCCCCGCGTCGGGCTCTGTGCCGAGAGCTCGGAGCCTGGAGCCTTCTTCGGATTCTGTGACTCCTTCTCTCTCTGCCCCGCCCCCGCTCATACACATTCTTTCTCTCAAAAATAAACAAACAGTAAAGAAACAACACCGTCAAGTCAACATTAAAAAGAGAACGAAAGATCCCCCCTGCCCCCTGCAGAAGTGTTTGGTGCTTCCTCCAGCCTGACTTTGCCGACAGGCAGACGTCAGACTCTCACCCAGGACTGGACGCAGACATGCCTAGTGTTTAAAACCAAACAAAACAAAAACAGAAAAGGAGCAAATCCTGATGGCAGTCTGCTCTTCGGGATCTGTAGCCTTTCCTGTATTTGAAACAAAGCGAGGGCTTATCCTGCTCACGGGGTTTCAGAGTCACTGTTTCACGCGGTTGAGGTTTTGCTGTATCGCTTAAAAGCCAGCCACCAACTCTGAGACACTCGAATGTTACCGGGGTGCTGTCTGATTACCTGCGTGAAGCCCCGCAGGCTGAGGCGGTGTTTTAGAAACAAACGTTTGCCCTGAAAGCGTGGGTGAGCCCACCCTCCCTGCCCCAGCCCCCTGCCAGGGGCGTCCCCGCATCGGGGGGCTCGGCACCGGCTCCGCTCGGGTAACCCTGCCCCCCTCTTCTCGTTTCTAGCGTCTGCGTTCTCCGAGAGGTACCTGGGCCTCCACGGACTTGACAATAGGGCATACGAGGTACATGTGGGCAGGACGGGGAATCGGGCGAGCTCGGGCCGCCCCTCCGGAAATCCTCTCTCTCACGCCCCTCTGGCCCCCGGCCCGGTTCTGGGACCCACGCTCCCTGCCCGGGCCTGCTGGGCTCCCCCTCTCCCCCACCAAACTCGCTCTGAGAAAACCTTCCACCGGGCCGTGAACCCTGGTGACCGGGGCCTCTCCCGGGTCTGTCCGCTTTCCCTTTCTGGCACCCGAGAGGCAAGGAGGGGAGTTAGGAAAGTCTTCGGACGGGCAGAGGGTCTGTCCCGGGCTCCACGGTCGTCGGCACGGGTGACTGCCGGTCCCCTCATCCAAGGCTGGTTCTGCTTTGAGGAGATAAGCCCCTGGTTGGGCTACAGAAAAGTTCTCCGATACCACCTGCCAGGCCATAGCCACCGAAGTGACTCAGTGCAGGTGTCACCTGGGTGTTTCTTCAGCGGGGTGAGGGGGGCGTAAGGGGGAGGCCGGACTTCTGTTGCCCGGAGGACCTGGCTTCAAAGCTGGGATTTGCGCGTGGACCACGGGACTCTCTGGCCGGGGTGTCACCTCCCAGTGGCACCGGCTGAGATGGTGGCCCTCTGGGGCCACCTGCCGTGGGCGGAAGGGAGCTCTCCTGTGCCCTCTTCTCTTCCACCCCTTCCTCCTCCTAAGAGGAGCTCATGCAGGGAGGCTTCTGGCACGCTCCGTGCCCTCCCCTCCCCTGCGAAGCCCCCGCTTCTCCCGGGACGAACACCTCGCTGGCTGCGGTGAGGCCCGCTAACTCTGTCCCCTTGCCCTGCCTGTGCAGATGACCAAGGTGGCTCATCGAGTGTCAGCCCTGGAAGAGCAGCAGTTTCTAATCATTCATGCAACCGCTGACGGTGAGGACCGGGGACACTCATTCTCTGCATCGCCCCTGATGGTGTGCTGGGTTTAACCCATACTGTCCTCTTTTTTGTTTTCTTTAACAGAAAAAATCCATTTCCAGCACACGGCGGAGCTCATTACACAGCTAATTAAGGGGAAGGCTAATTACAGCTTACAGGTACGGTATTTGCACACCCACTCTGTTCCACGCTTGGAGAGACACATTCTTCTCGTGGAAAAGGAACTGATTGGTATTCCGTTCATCCCGTGTCTGCAGACGCACCCGTGTCGCGGCTGTCAGAGACAGGCCGGGGCACGTCGGGCCAGACGAGTTAGCGCGTGCTTATTTTCTCCACTAATTGATGCTGATGGCTCGGTTCTACACTCGAGCTGTGTGCAAAACCCCTGTAGCACCCCCCCCCCCACCCAGTCCCGCGGTGAGCAAGGTCAGGACAGCCACCACACCGCCACGGTGAGGCTGGTGGTGTCCCTGGCGGGTGACAGTGGGACTGTTGTCCCAGTGTTGACCAGAGCAGCATCCTGGGGGCCTTGGGGGGCTTTACACGTGCAGGTCCTGAAACTTCTCTCACTGGCCTCCTGCCAGACAGTACCACACATTAACTAAATTCTGGAGGAATGTTCCAGAATCATCTGTGGCTGAGCAGCCATTAGAGTGCTACCCTTCCCATGAAACGTACTCACAGCCTCGTTCTCCCTGGCATCCAGTACTGGCCCAGCAGCTCAAGGCTGGGCTTTTTCCAGCAATGCACAGTGCTGCTTCTGGAAACATCTTCTGTTTCCTTCTTGACCAGGGGTTCCCTTTGGCAAAAAAGACCCCGATGGTCTTTTCACGTCCAGGGATCAACGGGAGATTTCCTCCCCTAAGCACCCATCAGCCCTCAGACAGCACCGGCCCCAGCACCGACCGCTGCCTGCCTTCTGTCTCCAAGCCCCTGGCCTTCTGGCATCGCTGTCTTGGAGGGACACGTGTGTCCCTGCAGTGAGGGGGCTTGGCCTGAGCTGCTGAAGGGGGAAGAGAGGACTTGGTTAATGTGACCTCTGAGCTCACTTTGCAAGTGTTCAGATCGCAGTGAGTTTGATAGCTGCCGGGGTGTAAATACATTTTACGCACCTAGCGCAGCCGTGGTGGGTTACAGGGTCAGTCTCCGTGTGTGGGTGTGGATCGCTCACCCAAGAGGCAGACTAAGCGAAATCGGCAAGCTTTTGAGCAATATGCATTGTAGACCACACTCGAGACAGCGAAAGGGATCCACGCCCAGCACCGGGCCTGCAGGCACAGCAGAGGTTTTCACAGATCCTCAGTGAATTTGCAACAGTAAGCAACTCCAGAAAAGGGCACAGGGACAAGGGACCCAGGTAGGAAGAGACGTGCCTCCTGCTCTGTGTCCTTCTGTACCACAGACATTCTACCGTATACATAATAGCTCACTCCCATCAGTAATAACTACTCTAAAGTAACGGTGAATGCCCGCCTCCAGAGACACAGAGGAAGACAGGATTCAGAATGCGGGAGGCAGCAGGTGTCACGGGAAGAAAGTGGGCTTCCAGGTCAGCGAGACTTGGCTTTGAGTCCCTGCCGGAACAGGTTCCTTTGCGTGGAAATGGTGTGGCGCCTCTAGGATACGGGGACGGCCATTCACATCGTCTTCTTCGCGTTCCCCGTGTCCTGGCCTCGTTCTAAATGCTTCAGGGAGCATAACGTTTAATCCTCACAAAACGATACGAGCCGGATTCGGTCACGGTAATCATCTCCACGTAACACAGCTGGAAACTGAGGCCCAGGAAAGTTACCTGCCCACGGTCAGAGGGTGAGCCAAACGCGTGTGGCCGGGCCCCAGAACACAGCAGCAGGATCCGGCCTGTGAGGGTTGTAGAGAGAGCACAGAACACTTCCCGTGTCTTTGGGGATCCTGGGCCCTGGGGCCCTGGGCCGGAGCCTCTGTGGTCCCGGACCTCGGATCTGTCCTTGCTGCAGATGCAAACCAGACGGACGGCATAGACGGCACCGAGTCTGGTGACCAAAGTGTGGTCTAATTTAGGCACCCGGTGCCCTGAGTGCCCTGATGCCAGCACTGGAGGGGTTTAGGAAATCCATTGCTCGGGCCGACTCCAAGCCGCGTGCGGTGCCCGGGCCGTGCTGGGTTTGGGGGGGGGGGCCGACCACCCCAGCGGCGAGTGACCTGTCCCCGCCTTCCCCGCAGATCTACCCCGACGAAAGCCATTACTTGCACAGCGCCTCCCTGCACCAGCACCTGTACCGGTCCATCATCAACTTCTTTGTGGAGTGCTTCCGGATTCAGGACAAACTCCCCGCAGCCACAGCGAAAGAAGAGGAGGAGGAGGACTGACCCGGGAGCCAGAGCCAGAGCCAGCCCTGAGCACGGCGGGGGCTCCCCCTGGAACAGTGTGCGGCCGGGACCCTGCCCCCCTCTCCCGCAGAGGCCGGGCCGGGGCAGCAAGTGTGATTTCCATAGCATGTGTCCCGAAGGCGGTTTTGCTTCAGAAACCAGCTCCTTCCCAGGCCGAGACGCGTCATCGCCCCCCGAGGGCCCCTCCCCGCCGCGCCTGGAGCCGCCGCCGCAGCAGCATCGCCTCCTCCTGGCCCCAGGGTGACCGGTGCATCCCCCGGCCCCTCCCCAAGGAACGAAGGACGGACAGCAATGCAGAAACCGGCCCTTAAATCCCAGCTCTCCCGCAGTAGCGCAAAGACCCGCCCTGGCCAGCGGCCGCGTCCACATGAGCAGTTTTCCACCCTGTCTGATACACCCACGCCATGGAAACGACTATAGCACAATCATTTTAGCAGTACTTGTTCATAGATCGGCTCTCTCCTTTCTGTAATTCGGAGACCCGGCGTTGTCAGGGCTGAACCCGGTGTTCCCGTAGCTTCGCTAATGGTTAACCTTACGGAATTAATTCGTATTTTTCTATGGTTTTTACCTGGCACTGTCTCGGGTCACGGGCTGTCTCTCCTTCTTTGTGTCTCTCCTTCTTTGTGTTCTTTCTTGGCTTTGTTTGCTTTCTGTTCTTCGGTCCCCGTGTAGGCTTTGCACTTGTTTGGATAAAGAAACACATCAGAAGCAACAAACTGCTCTCTCCTCAAGATTGTCTTGAGACTTTGTGCAGAAATTTCAAAAACCTGAGGGGAACGAACATCCAGTACTACACTAAAAAAAAAAAAAAAAAAAAAAAAATCCTAAATAAAACTTCTTTCCCACGAAGCTGCATTGGGATTTGGCTCAGACTCGCACTATCCACGTATGTCTTGTAGCCTTTTTCCCCCTGATACCTTGTCAAGGCTTTTCAGATGGCATTTGGTTAAAAAAAGGTAAAAAGACTAAGGGTGGACTCCATCCCCAGGTCTGTGCGCGTGTTCAGGGGACAGGCCAGGGAAGCCTAGGCGCGGGCGGTGGCCTCCCGCCCCGGGGACGGCTCGGTGGCCCCGCCACTGTGCGCCAGCAGCCTGTCCACGTGTCACACACCCTCCGATGGGACGAGCCCCCGGTGCTCCCGGTGTCTATTTCATTTCGTTGTATATAAAGACGGGATCGGGCCCCGGCCCTCCACCAGCTCATTTCGCCTGCATGCCGCCGCTCTGTGGCTGACCCGCACTCCCCACCAGTGCCAGTCGGAAATGCATCGATCACTCTTGTTTCCCTCGGAGCTCGTCGACCACCTGAACGGCAGTACTGACCTCTCCAGCGTCCGGTCCTGCCGGGGGGGCCTTGACGTGCCGTCGGCAGAGATTTGTCCGCGTCGCTTTTCGGTGTTTGAGGGCGTGGGTCTCGTCTCCGCGAGTTTGCAATGTGAGTTGCGGTTAGCGCCATTGGAGGGTCTCCGTCACCGGATTTTTTCGGGTGAGACGTCGTCACTTGCGAAAAGGACGACGCGTGAGCAGCCGGACCGCTGTGAGTGCTACGTGACCGTGCTTTCGCTGTTCTCAGCGGGCTTGACCGACTGCAAAGCCGACTAGGTCCGACAGGGGAAGCCAGCTGTGGCCGCGAGATCTGGCAGGGGGGGAGTGAGCATGTGGCATACTAGCGTTTGTTCATCCATGGAATAAAACATTATTTTACCACTCGGATAGCTCTTTTCTTGCTTATCCTCCACCATCTCTGCTTAGGAAGTGTGCAAAGCGTCAAGTGTCTCAAGGTACTTACTGAGCCCCAACCATGGATGCATGTCCCCAAGAGCCTGGTGGGCGGCAAATAAAAACCGCACCTGTGGCAGTGGGGTACGGACGGAAGGACAGGACCACTCGAATATGTCAAAAGTCCCAAACCAACCAGAGAAAATGAATTTCAGTCGCGTCTTTAAAGTTTTAGGGTGAGGACACAGAGCTATTCCCTAACACTAAGAGCAAACCTGTCTCTCAGTCGAGACCACAGCATTGCCCGCTAGAAAACTAGGAAAACCTCCATCTCGGTGGCATTCCCTGGCACACGGGCTGCCTCGCTCTCAGAGGTGTGCACGAGGGGGTGGGGGGCGGAGCTCTAGCCTCACTGGCCTGAAAACACGCCCCTCCCTCTCCTGCCTGACTTAGCAGTATCCGAACGATGATTTTGTGAAGGCTTGATTGCCTTCTGGAAGCCCTGTTAAAGCCCCAGTGTCACAGAGGGACTGGAAAGCATTTCAGGCCTCCTCTGGCCGTCTTCCGTTAGCATGTGGTGTGAGTTCTTAGGATAATCACAGGAGACACCGGGAAGCCTGGTGAGATACTGGATACGCAGACAGAGGATGTCCCCAGATCATATGTAAACACAGAGCTCTGACCCCCAACCCACGGCCACCAGTCGGGGAAGCCAAGCCACGGTCTGCAGCAACCAGCCCCAAACGGCCAGGCCTTGATCAACACCCGCCAGCTTCCCTCGCTCTCACCCCCACCTCCAACTTAGGACTGACGGGGAAAGCCAAATACACCCCCCCAACCAACCGCCTAGGATTCTGCTTCTGGTCAGCCCTCCTGACTTCCCCACGCCCACGGCCCCCAGCGGGGCGCACCTGACCCCCTTTTCCATGGTGCAGCTCCCCTCTGCCAGCTCGGAGTCCCCCCCCTCCTCCCGCCCCAGCACAAGGGATGGAGACTGAGCCCCGGAGCTCCGCGCTCCAGCCGGCTGGGAGCTCGTGGCCCTGCTCTCTCTCATGCTGGTGGTGTCTTAGTCCGCTCAGGCTGCCGTGAGAAAACCCCACAGACGGGGCACTCACACAATGGGAATGTACTTCTCACAGTCTGGAGGCTGGAAGTCCAAGATCAAGGTGCCGGCTGATCCCGTGCCTGGTGAGAGCTGTCCTCCCCGTTCATAGATGGCCGCCGCCATCTGGCTGCGTCCTCACAGGGCAGAGAGGGAGGGGCCGGGTGGGGGAGGGCGCTCTCTCTTCCTATCGGGGCGCTAACCCCACCATGGGGTCCCACCCTCATGACCTCATCTAAGCCTAATTTCCTCCCAACGACCCCACCTTGTAAAACCACCACCCTGGGGGTAAGATCCCAACCTACGAATTTGGGGAGGATACAAACATTCCGTCCCTGGCAGGTGCTTTTTTTTTTTTTTTTTTTTTTTTCAACGTTTATTTATTTTTGGGATACAGAGAGACAGAGCATGAACGGGGGAGGGGCAGAGAGAGAGGAGAGAGAGGGAGACACAGAATCGGAAACAGGCTCCAGGCTCCGAGCCATCAGCCCAGAGCCTGACGCGGGGCTCGAACTCACGGACCGCGAGTTCGTGACCTGGCTGAAGTCGGACGCTTAACCGACTGCGCCACCCAGGCGCCCCAAGTGCTCTTTATTTAGTTTCCGGCTGGCAGAAAACAGGTGTTGGAGAGGATTTGCTGAGGAGCGGGTGGGAGCCCTGGGGGTCAGGAGGAGGGAAGGAGGGGGAGGAAGGGAGAGGGACAGGGACACGAGGGGAGAGAGGGAGGGAGGGGGTCCAACCCCGGGGACACTGCCTCCGAGCGGGGCTCCCCAGAGAGTCGGGATGGGCCCTCCTGCAAACCACAAGCTGCAACGCTGCCATCGGCCCCCGAGCCCCGTCACTCACTGCACGGATCGGATTGGGGAGCTAGAGCCCAGGGGAGGCAAGGTGGCTGCCCCCCAACCCGGAAAGGCAGCAGCACTAGGTGCTTCTTCCCCTCACTGTTTTCTCGTGGGGAGAAGCTCCAAAGGCCAGGTTCCCGAGCCTCACGGGCGCCGCTGGGGCTCTCGGCCTCGCCAGCTCTGGGGGCCCAAGCCCCCGGCCAGCACGGAGCCGGCCTCGGTGGAAACGGGTGTCAACGTCTGGGTTCCGAGCAAACCCCAGGTGGGGCCTCCTTGCTAGGAAGTCTCGCGTTGCATCAGCGGTGGCAGTTCTGCCGTTCTGTTTCCCGGGCTGGGATCTGGAGCGACACAGGGGAGCGGAACGGCCCCAGTCAGCCGCACCCTCTACAGCGCGGCCCTCGAGCCGTGGTGCTCACCAGAACCCGCGACGGCGCTCTGCAAAGTAGACCGGAAGCCCCAGGACACGGACTCGCCCGTGTGCACCCGTCTGCACTTGAGAGGCACCACGCTGAACGCCGCGGCTCCGGCTGGTCTCTCTGCCCCAATTCCCCTTGAACCCAGAACCCACCACCTCACAGAGGCTTCCCATTTCCTGTGGGCCCGTGTCCGAACTCCTGAATCATACCTTACAGTGCCCCCAACCCCCAGGCCCAGTTTATCTCACAGACTTCCCCTCCCCTGACTACCCTGCACACGCGGCCCGGCCACGCGGACAGGCTGTCCTCTCCCTGCGCGAACCCCACACGCCCCTGACCCTACACGCGCTAGCTGCCTTTACCGCGACTTCCCCTTTCACAATGATTCCCAGCCGCTCGGACACCCCGGCCTGGATCATCGGCGGCCGTCCTGTGCAGGCAGGGAGCTTAGCTGCTCGCTGCCCTCTATTTACCAGATGCACTATTTACCATGACAGTCAAATATGTCCCCCAACATCGCCCCATGTCCCGTGGGGAACAACATCACCCCAGTTGAGAGTCAGATCTGTTTAGATGCTAGGCCAGGTTCACGGGCTAACTGAACAACTCTGCACTTGCCCAACCCTGGGAGGCGGCATCGCCTTGGACCTCACAGCCTACGTGTCTTACCTGCCTCGTCTTAGGGCCCAGCCTTACTGCACAAAGCCTTCCCTCGCTTCTGTTCTGGAAGGTGTCGAGAGCTCTATGCCCATAGAGAGTTTATTCTGACTCGTCAAATATCTGTTTGCTAGATCTGAAGCCCTGGGAGGGCTCTGCTTCTGCTGGGGCTCCTGAGGCCTGACTCCTGTGACCAAAGAAGACTGCCGAGGTGACCGCGGGCCTCTCCAGGCTGGGCCGTTACAGGTACTGAAGCTTCTGCCTCGTCTCTGGGATCAGGCTGTGAGGACGCTCAAGCAGCCCCAGGTGAGGAGCTGAGGTCTCCCCCCACAACACCCAGGACGCACAAGGGCACCGCTTTGGAAGTAAGTCCTCCGGCCCCATCAGTCCTACGGAGGCTGGTGGCCAGAATCTGCCAGGCAGGCCACGCTCGAGTTTCCAACCCTTAGAAACGGAGCTGATAAATGAGCATTACTGTTCCCGCCACTGAGTTTGGAGTAATCTGTTACATGGTGTCTGATAATATAACCCTGACCGTCCCCCTTCCCGTTAGCTATGGAAGAAGCTGGGGATGCACGGGATGCCCCATAGATGCCGCAGACTCCCCCCCCCCCCCCCCCCGGTCTGGCTAAGGGAGTGGCCCCAGGCATCAGACACCTGCTCAATCAGGAGACATTGCCAGGTGGGGGGAAGCAGGCCGGTGGCAGAATTCCCACAGACACTTTCTACTAGGCACCCTCGTTCTTGTCTCCCTCTTCCTTAGAAATGGGCCCCCAAGTTTTAGCTGGGCCCGTGGACATGCAGAGGAAAGAAACACAACTTCCGGCCTCCTTTGACTAACCTCTGGCCGCTGAAATGCACGTGCAAATGCCAAGAGGAGGCTCCCACCATCCCACCTTAAGAGGCCGCAGGTGAGCACCCTGTCCCCTCACCGTCCTCTGTGTTCCCTCGGGGCCAAGCAGACACCCGTCCGTGACGTGGCTCCCACACATCGCTGCGAGCACAGCTCAAACCTCTAACGGGTGCTGCAGAATGTTTTTGTAAGGGCTGGCTATTCCAGACAACAAAGCCCTCGTGCTGGGCAAAGGCAGACGACATCACAGCCGTTCGCTCTGCACAGAGCAAGGGCCGCGGCAACGACCTTGATGAACATTTATCGAAAGCTTGCTTGGTTCCAGGCACGGTTCTGTGCACGTCATGCGGATCCACGTACAATCCTGACACGATTCACACATCGATCTACAACGCCCTGTGATGCTGTGTTCTTGGCTACATTTCGCAGACCAGGAAAGAAAAGGAACAGAGAGGTGTGGGCACTGGCCCAGGTGAAGGACAATGGCTAGCTGCCAGAATGAGGCCCCTGCCTCATTCTTCTCCAAAGGGGGCTCTCACTGGGTCCTAAGCCAGAGTTTAGCCCTATCTGGGCACGGGTGACCTGTGACCCATTGTGACCACCAAGCACTTGAATAATAGGTTTGGTTTTGGTTTGGGTGGTGCCGATTGGTTTGTTTTGGGGGGAAAGAGGACAGGAGGGGCCTTCTGCCCAGGCGCCTGGAGAGAAAGTGACTGGAAGGCTCTAACTCTGTGACAGGAGCTCAAGCCAGAGCTGATGGGCCTATCTCCCGGGAGAGAGGCCGGTGAGGAGCTTGGGAGGTGGGCGTTCTCCCCACTTCAGCGGGAACCCACAGAGCATCCATCCGGTGACCCCTCTGGGGGATCCGGGGCCACCCTGGCAGCCCAGGGTCTGCAGCCCGTGCTCTGTTGGTCGACGTGGCCGGACCCAGGGTCGTGAAGGGCTCCAGAGGGGACACGCTGCCCCGTATGTCTGGACAGGCCACACACACAAGCGGGGCGGGGCATCTGTCCTGCCGATCCTACGGAAGCCCTGTGCCGGTGTCTGTGCTGGGCTCTCTCCCAGGCACTCTTGGAAGGGTGTTCTCAGAAGGCGAATGTCCCAAATTAAGACGGCAGTGGGCAGAGCCAGTGACATATAAATCACTGCCATCCATGAGACCCCAGGGGAGCTTGGGGTCTCTACTGTCATGGGTCAAGTAGATTTCGCTGCCCGTATTCCTTATGGGGAGGGGGCACCTTAAAACCAAATATATATAGCAAACTCATTGACTAAAAATGCACCAGTGTCCCCAAATTCTGCTTTTGAATGCAAGCAGATTGTTGGAGTTTTATGCCTCCGATTATGTTAAGAAATGTATAGTTTCTAAATAACCATTTTTTACAGGCATCTTACTATTGTCTACAAGTCAGAATAATGATTTGTTGAATGAGCTATTCCTGCGCTCAGACGAAGAAGACAGCCCGTTGAGCTGGACGCAGATGACCGTCTCGGCCGTGTGCTGGGAAAGCGCGTCTCCGGGAGAAAACCGTTACAAGCGCCCGTCTGTAGCGTTTGCGGATTTCTGTGCCGTAAACACTTCTATTGCCGCTAATTTCAGAGGGTCAACCTAACATCCCTGAAAACAGAGCTGGACCGCGACGGGCAGGATTCCTTCTTGCAACACCTTCTGTGAGGAGCAGCGAGCTTCTCTGGCCGCGGACCCTTACATCTGGGGCCACCGTGGGAAGGGAGGGGGCAGGGCTCCTAGATGGGCCTGAGGATGCTTGCACTGGGAGAAGCTTCTGGCCGGGTCACAAAACCACACGCTCCATCCTGGCCGTGGTGTCCTCAGTGGGTTTGGGGGGGGGGGGGTGATCTTCCACAGATGGACCCAGCATCTTGCCACCTGATGTCAGGCCGTCTGGGGACAGGGGGAGTCTTTCTTTCTTCTGTGTCAGGCAGAGTGGGTAGAGATGGGGCGCGCGGCGGCTGGGAAGAGGCAGGGGTGACCTCCCCGTGATGCGGGGGACGGAAGGAGGCGGCACTGATTATCCTCCTTCAGGAGCCAGCAGCGGGCCGTCCGGGGGCCCCGGGGAGGAGCGGACCGCGGGGAATAAGCCTCACAGCGCAGCACCGGCTCCACCAACGTCACGATGCACCACAGCTGTCGGCACTTGAGCACAGACGTCACAAACATTCCTTCAAACATTCAGCCACTGCGCTCCGTGAACTCGTCCACCGCCTGACAGTGACCCCCCCTCCCCCCTCCCCATCTCATCACAGTCTGGGGAACTCGGTGCCACTCGTGAGGACCCTCGGGCAGCCCTAAGGGGTGGCAGGAGGGGAGGAGCAGGAGGGGAGGAACGGAGCCCCCCCCCCCCCCCGCCAGCGGATTCCCCCACTCGGGCTGCTTCCCGGCTGAGAGCTGGGCTGTGAACGTGAATCAGAGCGTCCAGCCAAACCGCAGCCGCATGCCCGTCCCTCAGAATCCAGACGATAAATGCTTGTGGGTTTTAGTCGGTAAATGGTGGGTTATTTGTAACACAGCACGGGCAGCCCATACAATCCCAAACGCTCGTCATCTGAGCCCCTGACACACGAGGAAGCCGTCTGTCTGGACGCCTCGCTGGCCCCATGAGTGCCCGGGGCTGGTCGTGAGGCAGGCGGGCCCCCTGCTAAAATGAAAACTCCTCCCGTCCATGAAGGTGCGCTCGGGAGCAGGACAATCCAGATGCTTCCGCAGGTTCCGACAGGCCTTAGCAGAGTGCCCCGTGCAGGAGGCCCCCGCCCTCCCTCCGGCCCCCGGGGAACTCCTCCCGGGTCTTCACACACGAAACTGAAGGCCTTTCCACTTTAGAAAGTCGCAAGATGCACCCTCATGACAAGCAGGACAGGGCGAGCGACAGCACACAATTGGGTCTGAGCAACCAGCCGAGTGAAGCCACCGGCTGGGCCCGCGGCAGCCGGACGCGGCCAGAGAAACGCAGCCCCCCCGCCGCTGCCCTGCTCCGTGTCGTGTCATCCAGCTCTGACTCTGCAGGGAGTCCCCAGTCAGCTCTCTGTGACATCGGCGAGTAGGCGAGTAATGGCGCCTCTTTTGCCTGCGGTTTTCTATGGTTCCCGCGGAGAAAGGGGAGGGCGGGGGGCTGCCGGCTTTGTGCCACGTTGCGTCAGGGCCTCACCACGCCGGGCACCAGGTGGCCACTGATAGGTAGCCAGGAATGTGATGGCAAACCACTGCGTTTGGTGGCTTACCCACCCGATTTCCCATCCCCCACACTCACTCAGGGCCAGGACAGCTGGACGGATGCAGTTCTGTCCTCCGTGAGCTCGGGGAGCGATGCTTGTGCCCGGCGTCCCGGGAGCTGCTTCGCGGGGGTGGGAGGGCGGTTAGAGGGGTTGGGGGGCCCCCAGGCCGGGTGCGAGGGCCGGTCACCTGCCCCGCAGAAAGGACAGCTGCAGTGAGGAGAGGCCGTGAGGACCAACAGGTGGCGCTGGTGTGCAGAACACAAACGTGGAGTCCCATGAGCCGGCTACTCTCTAGGTCTCTGCTGCCGCTGTGTGTCCCTGGGCCAAGTGTCCTAACCTCTCAGAGCCTAACTTTTCTCCCTGGTGGAACAGAGACAGGCGCTCAGAGGGGACAATGATGTGAGCTATGGATGGAAATTCCTAAAGTCGTGCTTGGCCGGCAGCCAATAAAGTGGAGCTAATATTGTTCGGAATGTCTAGAATTGGGTTTTTGTTTTTTTTTTTTTTATCTTTAACCAAAACAGTATGAAAAAGGCCTGACAATTCGCATTTGAACTGCATCCTGAAAAATATTTGGGGAACGGGTTTCCAGGCACTGGCAAGAACAGGAAACAGCTCGGTGCCCACGCACAGGCCACGTGAACTTTGGGGCTCCAGTCAATGCGCAACGTGACGGCCGCCTGAGGGTCCCCAGGGGCTCCGGTCCTGTGAAACGCGCGCTCGGTCAACGTGTGCGAGCCCCTCATCGTGCTGGTCTCTCTGCTTCCCGCCAGGCGAGCAGGACCGGGTCACGTCCAGCCCGCAGGCCTCGGGGAGCGTCTCCCGCGGCAGGTGCGACCTGCGCACAGCCGCGGGCACCGAGCGGCGGGACTAGGACCGCCGTCCCGGGAGCGGAGGGCAGGGCTCTCCCAGCCAGCCCCGCCCCCCGCCCCCCCCCCCCCCCCCGCAGCTCGGCCCGCAGCTGAAGGACCCTGCAGGCGATCCCCGCCCCCACCAGTCGATCCCGCTCCTCCAGTCGACCCCCGTCCCCCGCCCCCCAGCCCCGCCCCCCCACCACCTCCCGCCAGCCTCGCCCCCAGTCGACTTCCGCGACCTCCAGTCCAGCCCCGCCCCCTCGCTCAGCCCCGCCCCCCCAGTCAACCTCCACTCTTCCCCGCCCCCCCCCAGGCCAGTCCCCCTACCCCCTTACCCCCGCCAGCCCCGCCCCCAGTCGACCCTCGCCCCCGCAGCAGCCCCCACCCCAGGCCGGCACCAGGCTGGGGGCAGGGCTCCTCCCCTCCGGCTCAGGTCGCGCGTGGACGCCGCCCGCAGAGGGCAGCAGAGGCACGGCGCTGGGCCGCCCGCCCAACGGCGACGCTCGGGTAAGTGGCACGCGGGGGGCCGGGGCCTGGCAGGCGGCGCGGCGGCCGCGGTGGCAGCCCGGGAGCCCCGGCGGGAGGTGACACAGCCCGCGCCCACCCCCCACCCGCCCCCTCCAGCGCAGGCGGCACTGGCCCAGCTCAGAAGGGCGGGCTGTCGGCGAGCAGGGGCAGGGGCAGGGGCAGCGGCAGCCGCGGAAGGGACAGGAGTCCGCACATCCGAGAGCTGCGGCCAGGGCGGCCAGGGCCTGAATGCAGCTCTGGGAACCGGTGCCGCCCGGCTCCTTCCAGCGGCCTCCTCGCGTCCGGAGCCCAAGCTGACGCCGGGGCCAGAAGCAGCCAGAGGCGGTGCCCGGGCCCCCACCCCCCAGGGCAGGGGGCCCGGCGAGGCCTGGGAGGCAGACAGGCCGCCAGGTGCAGCAGGCCGGGCGGGGAGATGCCTCACTCCTCGAGGACTTGCTCGGGGACGGCGGGCAGGGGCTGAGACCCCGCGACCCCGCGGTCACCGGTTGAGTCCCCTCATAGGCCTGCTTGGAGACACAGAATCCGGCGCTCGGGAGAATGCTCACGATCGCATAAGGGCACGTTGGCTCTCCCTGCCCGGGCTGCGTGTCCCTTGTTTTCAGGTGTGCCTTGACTCACTCCTAGACCCAGCTGGCGAATGCCCACGGTCCCGGAGAACCCTTGGGGGGTTTCTAGACGCGGATCCCAGCCTTGCTGGAGACTCGATCCCCAGAACACCCGACCACCGCCCAACCTCCACCAATTAGCCATCTGGGAAACACCAGGTAATGTGGACTTCAGGGAGACTGTCCCCCTATGAGGGCTTCTCTGCGAAGCCCTGAACTTGGGGCGTTCAGAAGGACCCCTGCAGCCCTCACCCCAGGTCTGCTGGTTCCAACTTCACTGATAGTTTGCATCTGTCCTTCCCTGCAGTTGGGCGCTGCCTTCCAGAACTAGCAGTGTGCCCACAGGTGCTCCGGGGAGTCTAACTGGGGCTGTTAATTGAGCATTTAACTCGCACCTGTAAGTGCGTCCATCTGTGCTGCGACTCTGTGACGTCATTGTTTGGGGCGTGGGTGCCGTGTACCGTCTCCTCCGTGCAGCCTGCTAAGGTATTATTCCCAAGAGGTGGCTTTGGTTTCCGGCGCTGCCCCGATGAGCGGTTAAAATGAGCGATTTTGCATCCGTAGGAGGTATTTGGAGTTTAGCTATGAATTATGGAGTCTCGTACCCAGCTCCTAAGTTCTGCTACGGTTCTATCCAAACCCGGAAAATAGCTTTGTTTCTTATTAATACAAGTAGAGACTTTTCAAAAGTTCAAACGTTTTTCTGGGTGCCTCTGTGTTGTGTGTGTGTCTGTGTGTGTAAAGATACAAGCATAATTAATTTGCTGTCATTCCTTCTTTAAATTCCGTACAAAAAGTCGTCACTCTTTTTTTTTTTTTTTTAACGTTTATTTATTTTTGGGAGAGAGATCTCGCACGTGCGGGGGAGGGACAGAGAGAGAGGGAGACACAGAATCCGAAGCAGGCTCCAGGCCCCGAGACGCGGGGCTCAAACCCACGAACTGCTGAGATCATGACCTGACACGAAGTCAGACCTTCACCAACTAAGCCACCCAGGTGCCCCCCCCCCCCAAATTGTCATTCTGAGGAAGAGAAGTTGTCAATGCAAAATGAACAAAGGCAGAGAAGGACAGATATTATGTGTTTTCACTCATACGTGGATCTTGAGAAACTTAACAGAAGACCATGGGGGAGGGGGAGGGGAAAAATAGTTAGGAACAGAGAGGGAGGGCGGCAAACCATAAGAGACCCTTAAATACAGAGAACAAAGTGAGGGTGGATGGGGATGGGGGAGAGGGGAAATGGGAGACGGGCACTGAGGAGGCACTTGTTGGGATTAGCAGTGGGTGTTGTATGGAAGCCAATCTGACAATTCGCTATATTAAACAAAAAATAAAAAAAATTTTAAAGAGAGGGGCTGGCTTAGTCAGTTAAGCGTCCGACTTCAGCTCAGGTCATGATCTTGCAGTCTGTGGGTTCGAGCCCCGCGTGGGGCTCTGTGCTGACAGCCCGAAGCCTGGAGCCTGCTTCGGATTCTGTGTCTCCCTTTCTCTCTGCCCCTCCCCTACTCTCTCTCACTCGCTTGAGCGCGTGCTCTCTCTCTCTCAAAAAATAATACATTTAAAAGAAAATTTGTTTAATTTTAAAGAGAAAGGAAAAGAGTCTTCCTTGAGCCCAAGTTAGGACAGCTGCCCAGGGTACCTGTCTTCACAAAGAAGAGAGTCCTCTGGGGAAGGGTCATGTGGTACAGGGTTATATGTTTGTGTTTTTTCCTTTTCACGAAGAGTTACAAATCGTCATGACAAAGGACATTCCAAACAGTTACAGACTTTGTTTTATGTTTTTATTTTTATTTTTATTTATTTATTTATTTATTTATTTATTTATTTTTTAACATTTATTTATTTTTGAGACAGAGAGAGACAGAGCATGAACAGGGGGAGGGCCAGAGAGAGAGGGAGACACAGAATCTGAAGCAGGCTCCAGGCTCTGAGCCATCAGCCCAGAGCCTGACGCGGGGCTCGAACTCACAGACCGTGAGATCGTGACCTGAGCGAAGTCGGACGCTCAACTGACTGAGCCACCCAGGCGCCCCTATGTTTTTATTTTTTAATCTATTTTATGTTTTTAGTGTGTGCAAGGCTGTATGAATTTAATCTTACGGGAACCAGGGAGATTTTCTTTTTATGTCTGCAATGCTCCTTTTGGTTATTTATTTATTTTTTAACAAAGCAGATGTACAGTGTGTGCACGGGACAGAAATAGAGCCCACGCTCGGAGGTTTTGCTGAGTCGTTCTGACCTTGGTAAATGTTCAAGTCTAGCTTCCCTGGGAGCCCAGGAGCAGGACCCACAAACATCAAAAGTTGAAATTTTCCTTTATCATTTCCTCTTTTTGATCAGAAATCTTTCCTCAGAAAGCACTGACGATCAACCTTATGTTTTCCGGTCCCTCGGTGCCAGGGTGCCTGGCTTGTCTGTCCAGGGCCCATCAAGTCCCTGTTGCTAGGTATGAACATAATGTATTTTTTCACCCCTAGTTCCTTGTTGGGGACTTACTGTAACAGAACCGGTGGGAAGCTTAAAAGTGATAACATGTTCTCTATAAAGTCCAACCGGTGAGCAAACAGTACGCGTGCTTGGCTTAGACTGTCTGTTTTTGCGTTTGGTAAAACATTTAAAACAATGACTCGTGGACAGAAAAAGAATTCTAGTAAGTACAACTTGAAGGAACCAATGTGATGTTGGAATCGACTTAGGAGAAAAATCCAAAGAGTCTTGATTAAAAGGTGGGAAAATTCTTGATCATTCAAGAGGGAAGCTAGAGCCTGTTCCCACTGAGGAAACATACGCGTAACATACATTCCATGGTGACTCTGGGGCCGAGACTTCACGAAATTCAGTCCCCCGTCAGGAGGTTATCTCAGGACCAGGAGAGGGGGCTGTGGGCGCACTCTGAGGGCTGGGATAACCTGGATGGGGTCTCTCCTTATCTCACAGAAGGAAAGCGGGGCCTTGCTTGTTACCAGGCAGGAACCCGATGAGTCCAGGCTGCTGCAGGGACAGCCAGCGGGTTTGTTGGTAGGGACTGGGAGACATAATAGCCAGTTATAGCCAGTTAGGGAGAAGCACTTCTCTGAAAAGCAGGCTTTCAGTTTTCTGGTAATTTCAACCTCATTAACCCTATGGGGCATGGATTCAATTCCTCCCTGAGTTATGACTTTTCCTCAATCTTGAAGAATTGGGGGTGATGGTGCTTTGGCTACTTCCTTGTCTCCTCGGGTGAGGTAGATGTTGGGTAAAGAGCAGTTTTGGTAAACCTTAGCTGTAACGTGCCTACACGCAGGGCTAAGCAGAAAGTTCTAACCTGTAGGTCACTGCAGCAAGGGAAACAGAAGCAACACGGTGTCAGACATGTGGAGACTTTTCCGGTTAGAATTTCCCGTAGTGAGTCCTTCGTTGCATTTCTATGGAGCGTGGGCAGAGCTCTGTCTTCTGTTACTGCTTCAGCCGATTTAGGGTGTGGTCAGGGCTTTGAAACAGAAGGATTTGACCTACTTGTAACTTTTGGTCCCTTGTGCTAATTGAGGGGGCATCAGAGGTAGTTATATTTTTCTACATAGTTTGGCACTACGTGACGTTAATTTCATCCCCAAGTGTATTCCAAGCAATCGTAACGGTGTAGTCAGGGGTGGGAGTCTCGAAAGTTGATCTGATCCCAGTGGGTATCCAAGAGAATGGATCAGTAAGCCAGTCTCTGCCACCTTAAAAAAGGAGGTGGGGGGCAGGGGCCTCTTGTACCCATGTGACTTGCTGCCTGATTATCTGGGTCCTTACTTCCCTGGAGTTCATCTAGGTGTTGCAAGTGGTGTTGGCTTTTGTATACACTCTACCTTGTTCAGCAGGCAATAAGGTTAATTAATGAGAGGCATTTCTATGGAAACAAAAGGAAAACACAGGTAATGTTGGAGCAGATTATAAACCCAGTGTCTGAGTCCTGGATGCTGCCAGTGAGATATCTGTATGACAGGCTTCAAGCATCCTCAGGCAGAGTGGGGGCAGGCAGCAGCAATCTGATGGGTTTTTCTGGTTCATAGTTCAGATGTCTCTGGTGATCCTGTGTGTGGTCCATAGAGCAACAGACACTAAGAGGGCCTCTACATGAGCCATTGTGGCCGTGAGTTTCCTGCACCTCCCAGTCCATGAACATGGAATATCTTTCCATTTCTTTGTGCCATCTTTGATTTCTTTCATCAGTGTTTTGTGGATTTCAGAGAACAGGTCTTTCACCTCCTTGGTTAAGTGAATTCCTGGGTATTTTATTATTTTGGGTGCTATTGTAAATGGGATCGTTTTCTTAATTTCTCTTCTGCAGCTTCATTATTAGTGTGTAGAAATGCAATGGATTTCTGTGCATTGATTTTGTATCCTGTGACTTCGCTGAATTAATTTATCAGTTCTGGTAGGTTTTTGGTGGCGTCTTTTGTGTTTTCTACGTACGGTATCATGTCATCTGAAAATGGCGAAAATTTTGCTCCTTCCTTACCAATTTAGATGCCTTTTATTTCTTTTTCTTGTCTGATAGCTGTGGCTAGGACTTGCAGTACTGTGTTGAATACAAGTGGTGAGAGTGGACATCCTTGTCTTGTTCCTAACGGAGAGGCTCTTGGTTTTTCCCCATTGATTATGATATTGGCTGTGAGTTTTTTTTTTTTAATGTTTTTATTTATTTTTGAGACAGGGAGAGACAGAGCATGAACGGGGGAGGGGCAGAGAGAGAGACACAGAATCGGAAGTAGGCTCCAGGCTCTGAGCCATCAAGCCCAGAGCCGGACGCAGGGCTCGAACTCATGGATCGCGAGATCATGACCTGAGCTGAAGTCGGACGCTTAACCGACTGAGCCACCCAGGCGCCCCCTGGCTGTGAGTTTTTCATCCATGGCCTTCACTATGTTGAGGTATGTTCCCTCTAAACCTACTTCGTTGAGGGTTTTTATCTGGAATGGATGTTGTATTTTGTCAGATGATTTTTCTGCATCTGTTGAAATGATCACATGGCTTTTATCGTTTCTCTTATTGATGTGATGTACCATGTTGATTGACTTGTGAACATTGAACCACTCTTGTATCCTAGGACTAAATCCCACTTGATCGTGGTGAATGATTTTTTTAATGTATTGTTGGATTTGGTTTGCTAATATTTTGTTGACGATTTTTGTATCTGTATTCATCAGAGATGATTGGCCTGTAGTTCTCTTTTTTTGTGGTGTCTTTATCTGGTTTTGTATCAGGGTAATGCCGGCCTCATAGAATGAATTTGGAAGCTTTCCTTCCTCTTTTATTTTTTGGAATAGTTTGAAAAGAATAGATATTAACTCTTCTTTAAAACTTACATAGAATTTGCCTGTGAAGCCGTCTCATCCTGGGCTTTTGTTTGGTGGGAGTTTTTTTTTATTACAAATTCAGTTTTATTGCTGTTAATCAGCCTGTTCAAATTTTCTATTTCTTCTTTGTTCAGTTTTTGGAGGAGGCTGTAAGTTTCTAAGAACTTATCCATTTCTGCTAAGTTGTACAATTTGTTGGCACATAACTTTTCATAATCTCTTACACTCCTTTGTATTTCTGTGGTGTCAGTGGTTATTTCTCCTCTGTCACTTCTGATTTTGTTCATTTGAGCCCCTTGCTTCCCTGTCCCTCCCTCCCCCCCTCTCTGTTTTTGATGAATCTGGCTGAAAATTCATCAAATTTTGTGTTTTATCAAAGGACCAGCTCTTGGTTTCATGGACCAGTTCTATTGTTTTTGTATTTTGTTTTTGTTTTGGTTTTTTTTAGTTTCTATTTTGATTATTTCTGCTCTAATATTTATTATTTCCTTCCTTCTACTGATTTAGGGTTTTGTTTGTTCTTTTTTTTCCATAGCTCCTTTAGGCATATGGCTAAGTTGGTTTTTTGAGATTTTTTTTCTTTCTGAGGTAGGCCTGTACTGCTATAAATTTCCCTCTTAGAACAGCTTTTGCTGCATGCCAAAGATTTTTGGACCATTGTGTTTAAATTTTCATTTGTCTGCATGTATTTTTTGATTTCATCTTTTATTTCTTGGTTGAACCATTTATTGTTTAGTAGATGCTATTTAACCTCCATGTATTTAGGGTCTTTCCAGATTTTTTTCTTCTGCTTGATTTCTACTTTCATAGTGTTGTGGTCAGAAAAGATTCATGGTATGACTTTGGTCTTTTTAAATTTGTTGACAGTTGTTTTGTGACCTCATACATGGTCTGTTCTGGAGAATGTTCCATGTGCACTCGAAAATAATGTGTATTCTGCTGTTTTAGGATGGAATGTTCAGAATATATCTCTTAAGTCCATCTGGTCTAGTGTGTCATTTTAAGGCACTCTTTCCTTGTTGATTTTCTTTTTGGATGGTTGTTCCATTTAAGTGGGATGTTAAACTTCCCTATTATTGTGTCACTATGGATTATTTCCTTTATGTTTGTTATTAGCTGCCTTATGTATTTGGGTGTTTCCATGTTAGGTGCATAAATATATACAATTGTTCTATCTTGTTGGGTTGTTCTCTTTATGATTATGTAGTGTCCTTCTTTGTCTCTTATTGCGGTCTTGCTTTAAAGTCTGTTTTGTCCAATCCTTTGCCACCCCAGGTTTCTTTTCGCTTCTATTTTCATAATAAATACTTTTTCAATATGCATATGTCTTTAGGTCTCAAATGAGTCTCTTGTGGGTACCATAAAAATGGATCTTTCTTTTAATCCATTCTGTCACCCTGTGTCTTTTGATTGGAGGGTTTGGTCCATTTATATTCAAAGTAATTATTGACAGATATGTACGTATTACCATTTTGTTACTTGTTTGAGTAGTTATTTTTGTTCCTTCCTTGGTCTCTTCTTTCATGATGTGTTGGCTTTCTTTAGTGATATTCTTATATTCCTTTCTCTTTATTTTTTTGCATGGCTATTACTGGTTTTTCATTTGTGGTTACCATTTGGTTTGTATATAATATCTTATGCATATAGAATTCCATATTAATTTGATGGATGCTTCAGTTTAGACCCGTTCTAGAAGCACTAAATGTCTACTCCTCGCCCCCACCACATACACACATTTTAAGTATATGATGTCATACTTTACATTCTTTTATTTTGTGAGTCCTTGAGTCACTTTTGTAGATATACTTAATTTTGCCGCTTTTGTGTTTCTTACTTTTCTTACTCCTGCTTATGGTCTCTCATTTTCACTCAAAAGAGTCTTCTTTAACATTTCTTTTAAGGCTGTCTTAGTGGTGATGAATTCCTTTAACTTTTGTTTGTGTGAGAAACTCCTCTTTCTATTCTGAATGATAACTTTGCTGGATACAGTATTCTTGGCTGGAAGTTTTTTGGTTTTTTGTTTTTTCTTTCAGCACTTTGAATACATCATGCCACTCCCTTCTGGCCTGCAAAGTTTCTGCTGAAAACTCAACTGATAGCCTTATGGGGTTTCCCTTGTAGGTAACCTTTTTTTTTTGGTCTCATTCAGTTTTTAAAATTCTCTGTATCACTTCTTTTGCCATTTTAATTACTATGTTTCTTGATGTGGACCTCCTTGGATTGATTTTTTTGTGGGCTCTCTGTGCCTCCTAGATCTGGATTTCTGTTTCCTTCCCCAGATTCAGGAAGTTTTCAGCTATTATTGCTTTAAATAAATTTTCTGCCCCCTTCTTGCTCTTCTCCTTTTGGGATCCCTATAATGCAATTGTTATTATATTTGATGGTGTCTCCATGTTCCCTTAGTCTATTTTCATCTTTTGTTATTTTTTTTCTCTCTCCTGTTCAGCTTGATTGCTTTCCATTACTCTATCCTACAGGTTGCTGATCTATTCTTCCGCTTCCCTCTAGTGTATTTTTAATTTTTTAGGTTCACCTATTGTATTCTTCATCTCTGATTAGGTTAGTTCTTTTTGGCATTTTTTCTCTCTTTGCTGAGCATCTCACTGATGTCCTCCAGTCTTTTCTCAAGTATTTTTATGACCATTACTTTAAATTCTCTATCAGCTATATTACTTATCTCCGTTTTGCTTAGGTCTCTTGCTGTGATTTTTGTCCCTTTCTTTCATTTGGGACATATTCCTCTGTCTCATTTTATCTAACTCTCCGTGTCTGTTTCTGTGTGTTAGGACAGTCAGCTGTGTCTCTTGCTCTTGAAAGTAATGGCCTTCTGAAGAAGCCCTGTAGCGCCCCGCAGTGCCATGCGCCCCATTCACCAGAACCCGGTGCTTCAGGGGTGTCTCCTGTTATGTTGCATGTGCTCTGCTCTCATGGCTGAGACTCTTTTTCCCTTAGTCCAGCCATCTGCAGTGGCTCTCTTTGCCTGTTGTGGGAAGAGTTTAGTCCCTGTGCTGTTAGTGGGCGAGTCTGGGGCCGCTTTAGGCTTGAGCTGAGTCAGACCAGGCATTTGTATCATGCGGTAGCATCAAACTGCAGGGTGCTTTCCCTGTGTTGTCCCCTGAGAAGGTTTCCTTGGTGGTGGGGGGGGTGGGGGTTGGGGGTTGGCTATAGTCAGAACAGCTCTCTGCCCCCAGTCCACTGCTGAGGCCATAGTCTGACTGGTGTGTGTGTGTGGTTATCTTTCCCTCTCCCTGCAGCGGGAGTCACTTTGGAGTAGTGCCGGCCCCTGTTGGGGCTGCTCGCACACTGCCAGGCTTGTGGTACCACTTTGGACAGGTTCTGGCCCAAGGGGTATTGGAGGGGGCAGGTCCACAGGAGGATGTGGAACCCTCGCGGTGCCAGCAAAGTGGCTGGTACTTAGAAAGAGATCTGCAGCAACCCAGGAAAACTCCCACTGAGGCAGAGATGGAGGGGCGGGTCCGAAGAAGTGTGTGGGGGCAGGGCACCCTGTTAGCCAGCCAGGTGGAGAGTGTAGGTGCTGCCCTGGTTCCCGCAGGTGTCTGTGTATCTAGGCTGGGGTGGGGGGCCACCTTCCCCCTCACATCCTATACAAGTGTACCTTTAAAATTCATCTATTCTGGGGCGCCTGGGTGGCGCAGTCGGTTAAGCGTCCGACTTCAGCCAGGTCACGATCTCGCGGTCTGTGAGTTCGAGCCCCGCGTCGGGCTCTGGGCAGATGGCTCGGAGCCTGGAGCCTGTTTCGATTCTGTGTCTCCCTCTCTCTCTGCCCCTCCCCCGTTCATGCTCTGTCTCTCTCTGTCCCAAAAATAAATAAAACGTTGAAAAAAAAATTAAAAAAAAAATAAAATTCATCTATTCTGATCTTAGCCATCCTGACCACACATAAAATTCTTTCCAAAGATTCCCCTTCACAAATTTTCTACTTTTTTCTTTTTTCATTTAGACTTTGTTGTAAATTCTCCCTCTCTAAATCACCAGTCTCGTTTCAGGATAAAATTACTTTCTTTTCTCTCAACAAAAACTTATTCTCATTCTTTATGCCTTTCTTACATATATCCTACTTTGGCCACGCATAGAGTTGGCTTCTTTATCATTTCCAGCAGTATAATTACATTTAGCAGAATTTTTCTTTTCTTTTTACATTTAGCATATTTTTTTTTTTTTTACATTTAGCAGAATTTTAACTCTTGGCTACCATAGTGTCCAGTGAAAACTTAGTTACCAATTGTGAACTATTACACCAGAATTCTTTAGAGTGGGAAATTTATGAATATATTTCATGACTTCTAGACACGTGTGTTTTTTCACAGTGCAACTTTCAATAAAGCACACAATATGTTTACCAGGAGACCCAAGTATCTTTAGATTCTCTGCAATAAGAAGGCAAAAGCAGATAAACCTAATGTTTGGTAATTAAGGTTTCAGTATTTTATCTTATTAGGAAAAAAGTTAGATATCCAGTGAATTCAACCCAATGTGTCATTCAATCTAGCAAGACTCCAGTGGTTTATGGTTTAAAGATCTTGGAAGCTTTTTAAAAGTTCATGAACATTTCCTTTAAAACTGACTAGCTCTGGGGCACCTGGGTGGCTCAGTTGGTTAGGTGTCCGACTTCGGCTCAGGTCATGATCTCACCGTCCATGAGTTCGAGCCCCGCATCAGGCTCTGTGCTGACAGCTCAGAGTCTGGAGCCTACTTGGGATTCTGTGTGTCTCTCTCTGCCCCTCCCCCGCTCATGCTCTGTTTCTCTCTCGTGCAAAACTAAACATCAAAAAAATTAAAAAAAAAAAAAAACACAACTGACTAGCTCTTAACAATTACCCATGAAACCTTGAGACCAAATCAGCCATCATTTTAAGTCATTTTTGCTGACGGATTACAAGAGTTTCAACGTGAATCTGATACATTCAGGTAGAGTAAAAGCTGATTGTGTGTATTATACTTGACGTCGATAGTTCCAAAAACATGTCTATTTTCATTAAATCAATGGCTTGGAACTAGCGTTAGTACCAAATGTGTTGCACATGTGTCCATCACGACATTAGTCAATTTGCTCCCTGCCGTCAACTTTAGCCGGGGCTCCTGGGGGGAAAGCTGAGATGAGCGGTTTGAGTCCAGGGGAGCCCTTGGGCCCCTTCGTGCTGATCTGGGACGTGCTCCGGTTTGAACCTCATCAGGAGGTAGCCTGACAGCTTCCGGTCCTCGGAGGTGAGGGTAGGAGGGGCCGGTGGTGCCAGAGGTGCTGAGGGTGGTGCGGGGGCCGGCTGTGCGAGCGCCCCAGCGGTGGTTGTGCGGGAACAGGAAGGGGGACCGTAGAGGTGGGTGGGGTGCTGCCGGCCGGGCCAGAGGCAGATTCAAGGTTGGGACTGCCATCTCTCCATTTCCATCTCCTGTCTCTCCCTCCTGCAAGATGGGCTTTCTCTCTGGTTGTTCTCAGCCGTCTGGAGGAGGCAGGACTGGAGGCAGTGGACGGGGCGTCAGTTCCGGTGCTTCTGTTTGGGGAAGTGGATTTAGGATTTCCAGTGCCTGTTTTCCTCTTCCTCTTCCTCATCTTTCTGACTTCTGAGAAGGGCGTTGGGGGTCTTGGATTTGTGCCCATCCTTGTCTCTCTGGACCATCGGTTGACATGAGGCGTCTTTATTACGGAGTAACCCCAAAAGCCTGAATGTAGGGAATTTCATCCCAGATCACGTAAACTTGGAAAACACGTGGGTTAGTTTTTATCTTTCCGAGTTTTAGAAGCGATGGCCCCTAAACCAATTAAATAGAGCTCTCTTACAAATTAATTTTAGCAACACCATCTGGAAGTGGAGAAAAGATCTCCGTTATTACACATGGACATATAGACAAGATGCAAACAATACATAGCCTTTGTTTCACTAATATTTGTGGAGAAGACATTAAAGACCCGACTTCCGACTATCCCCCTTTTATCAAAACAAATCTAACTGCAAGATGGCATCATAATTTATGGGTCCATCAGGTTTTTGGTTTTTTTTTTTCCCATTTTCCAGTCAGAACACAGCCAATTTTGCCCAAAGATGCCACAAGCCGCAACAGCAAACACAAGCCAAATGTAGCCCAGAGGACCTCCGTGAGCACTGATGGAACCAAACGGCTTCCTAGTTTCCGGTCGCTTTCTCTGTGTGCACGAGAAAACGAATTGGGACGTGTGGAAAGAACCCCATTTGGGCCGTCCGAGACTTCGATTTTCCCAGTTAAGTAAGCATTGCGAATAGAGGTTCCCTATGTGTTGTGCGCAGAGCCTGCCGGAGCTCCCGTGGGTGGTGGGTGGTTTTCCGGGAGCTTTCGGCTCTCGAAGCACGGTTCCCCATTCCTCTTGTCGTGGTTTTATTTTTCGAGTAAGGCTCGAAGGAGATCTAAAGATGTTAAGTGTGGTGGGCCAGTCCGTGCTGCTCAGATCCCTTCCCGGGAGCTGGGATACACTCTCTTACGTGTCGCGGTTTCTCCCCGTGAGGTCTGAGACCATTGAGCACCGGATGATCAATCCTACGTGTGCGTCTCCAGACGAGCCAAGCATTAGTTACCTCATGAGGTGGGAAGTTCCTCCGGGACCGCCACGTGTCACGAATAGCCACAGACGCTTCCGCGAGGCTCTCGGTCACCTGAAGGCACCATTTGGCCCGAAGGAGCAAGTGTCCCTTCTCTTCCAAGCTGAGTGATTTAGTGTCTCGTGTTTGTAGCCAGAAAGTTTACTCCAGCCTTCCGTTAATAGCATCGATGATGATAATGCTCAACAAAAACAACCAACCCCTGTAGGTTATTCCCGCCTGGAGAACGTCACAGGCAACCCTCAACAGCTTGAGTACGAGGGCTGTCGATTCAAATTGAGGGGGTTGGATAGCAGGAGTCACCGGTACACCCGTGAGAAGTCGGAGGGCACACAGGGCTTGTGCTGGGACGGAGCGCCGAGTTCCAGACCCCCAGCTGTGTTCAGGGGGGTTGCTCTGACACACTGCTGACTCCCCCAAGAAAGGTTGAGACAGAACAAACCTGCCTTAAAATATTAAAGAGAGGGGCTCCTGGGTGGCTCAGCAGGCTGAGCATCCAATTCTTGATTTCAGCTCAGGTCACGATCTCACAGTTCATGGGTTCGAGCCCCATGTCGGGCTCTGCCCTGACAGTGTGGAGCCTGCTTGGGATTCTCTCTCTCCCTCTCCCTGCCCCTCCCCCCAAAAAATAAAGAGAAAGAAAAAGCATCTTATTCGAGCCCAAGTTGGGGCCGCCACCCAGGATACACAGTCTTCACAAAGGTTGCTCCGGGGAAGGAACATGGGCTGCAGGATTATATGTTTATTTACACAGAATTTACACGGAGTTACAGAGAGAATCCAGAGGAAGGGCATTCTGGAAGGCGACAGGCTTTATCTTATGTTTTTAGTGTGCATGAGACTGTATGACTTTATTTTTTTTATTTTATTTTTTTTAACGTTTATTTATTATTTTTTGGGACAGAGAGAGACAGAGCATGAACGGGGGAGGGGCAGAGAGAGAGGGAGACACAGAATCGGAAACAGGCTCCAGGCTCTGAGCCATCAGCCCAGAGCCCGACGCGGGGCTCGAATTCCCGGACCGCGAGATCGTGACCTGGCTGAAGTCGGACGCTTAACCGACTGCGCCACCCAGGCGCCCCTATATGACTTTAATCTTAGGGAAAGCATGGAGGTTTCTTTCTTTGTGTCTGGAACGTTCCTTTTTGGTTATTACTGTTATTATTATCATTATTATTTAACAAAGCAGATGTACTGTGTGTGCACGGCAAAGAAATAGAGCCCACGCTTGGAGGTTTTGCTGAATCCTTTTGACCTTGGTAAATGTTCAAGTATAGCTTCCCTGGGAGCGTAGGAACAGGGCCCACAAACGTTAAAAGTCGGAAATTTCCTTTATCAAAGTATCCCACGTAATCCAAAACTGGAGTCCTCATCGTTCTGTTATCTAACGATCCCAGAGGATGACGATGGTGATGAACATACATCATTTCTGTATCAGGGAAAATCTGAAAATAGGCATAAATTGAAATGAAAACCAAGTCATTTGCATGCACTTGCAAAACAAAGCTTACGAGTGAGAAATCATGGCTGAAAAAGAATCAGGACAACTGGGATCGTGAAGAAAAGTTCGGAGCAAGTGCTACGCGCTCCGCTCACAACTGCGGCTCCTGGTGTCGGGGGCTGCGATGAAATCCCCTCTGAAAAATACAAAATGTTGCTCAGGAAAGTGTGTAGGAGAAAGTGTACACAGGGTTCTAAACTAAAATCTTAACAGCGGTACATCCATATCACCGTAAACTGCACCCCGTATCTCCGGGCGCACCTGTTAGGAAGCTGGTCGGTCGCTCAGAAACCTGCCACGTTGCCCCTCTGGGGACGGAGGCCAGGCAGGGTACACGGCAGCACAAGGCAGACGGTCGTGTTCATCGTGGGTTGGTGGGCAGTGTGGCTGATCACGGAGAGTTTAGGTCCAGATTCCTAGAGGGTCACGCTCCAGATGTAACCGAGGGGTACACCCGCTGTCTCCTGACGGCACGGTGGCCGCCCAAAGCCAAGGTGCCATTTTTCACTGCTGTTCTCAAAGTGGATCCGTGAGTCTCCGTTAAAGAGGTTATAAAGTGTCCAAGGGAACCCACACCCAGGACCTCTGAAAATCCCGTCTTTGCCAGCATCTCACACATCAGGGCAGCTGCCCGCATTTTCTCCGAATTCTCCCTCCTGCTTGGCCAGCGCTGGCTCTTTCCGCTCAACTCTGCCCGCGCCTTCTTGCCTCTGGGATGGGACCCCTTGGGGAGCTCGGGGCTCACGCCCCGGGGCTGCAGCCGAGCCCGGCGCACGGTGCACACTGCTGTGGGGGGGGGGGCACCAGGTCCCTGAGGTGAGAAACAGGGGGTGAAGGCCGCGCCTTCCCCTGCTTCCCCTCACCATGTAAAACCAGACGCGCGCGGCATTCCGGGCCGAGGAGTCGACTCTGCCCCGGTGGCCATCGGTACTTCTGCTCGGTGTCAGGGTCGGCTGCGCTCTGCCCGTCACATCACCCTGGGCAGGTGCAGCGTTAACAGGACGCGGTTTCCGTTACGTGGGGTTGCCGGTGGTAAAAGTAACCTCCTAGGCGCCGGGAAGGGCGGCCCCGTCCGGTGCGCCGAGTCCCTCTGCTCCCGTAGGTGCCGCGGTCCTCAGGGAAGGGCATGACCTTCTCTGTCCTTGTCCGGGACCAGCGGGTAGAGTCCCGTCTCTCGGGCTGACAGCAGAAGGGAGTCCCTGAGCCCAGCACGGACGGGTTGCGGCGGGACGCCAGCCCCAGGAGGACAAGTGCTGCGGCGGGAGCCATTCCTGTGTGCAGCCGGGGAAGCCACGTCGCCCCCGCCCGCGCCGTGAGGGGTGGATGTGCGCTGGGCATGACTCCCTGGCAGGCGGCGGGTCGGGACCGATCTCACGTGGCTTTGGCTGTGCGTGTTCCTGAGCGGACATCACCTCGCCTGCCCGCTGGAGCCGCGTCATCCGGCGCTCGCTTAAAGCTAACGTTCCCACGGGAGGGGATCGCTCTTGCTTCTCAGCCGAGAAAATACCATCTCTACTCCCTGGCCTCCAGACCCCACGTCCTCCCTTCCTGGGGTCAGTGGACCTAACTGTGTGGATGGTTTTCCAGTCGTAAACCCCGGGCACCCTGCCCCTGCCCCGTGCCAGGCAGGGCTTCCGTTCCCGATCTGGTGAACAGAAGGGGAAGCCAGGCTTCTGGGCGCGGTCCCTGCTCTGCCTGCCCAGCCCACGGTTCCCCAGCACCGAAGAAAGACCTCCAGGGCCACCCTGGCCAAAATGCCACAGACGGCGTAACTTAGCAGCTCGGGAGCTTTGAAACCTGAACCCAAAACCCTGCGTTGGCTCAGGGGGCAGAAGGGCTCAGCCTCCCATGGCCTGACATAGTGGTGATGCCCATTTGTGTCTGTTCTCCGTACGGCGGAGAAGGAGATGTTCACGGACCCTTGTTCTGTCGTTCTGGAAGTATCTCCCCGTCTGCTGGTTTTGTCTTGTTTCTAACATGGTGAGTCTTTAATCCTTCCTGGGTCGGATGCCTTTTCAGATGTGACGGGCGCCAGAGAAAGATACGCAGACACGTGCACGCACGCACACGGATGCATTTGCGTGTAACTCTACACGTGGATTCGGGGTTCTGGCCACTGGGTTTGAGAGGGTTCAGTTCAAGTCTGTGGAAGAGCAGGCGGTGAACTCGCAAGAAGTTCTCCCCAACCTCCACTCTGCTACTCGCTGGTTTAACTGGTCTTCATTTCCTTCTTTCTTAAAAGCCGGCGAAACACACAGAATTGACGACGTCCGTCATTTCTAAGTGTCCAATTAAGTGGCAGTGAGCGTATCTGCCTCGTTCTGTAACCGTCACCCCCGTCCTCTCCAGAACTTCACTGTCCCCAACTGAGACTCTGTCCCCATGGAACACGAACTCCCCATCCCTTACCCAGCCCCCGGTGCCCACCGCCCACGGTCTCTATGGATTTGACAGCTCTAGGGACCCCCCCGCCCCAGAAGTGGACTCACGCAGTATTTGTCCCTTGTGACTCCCTTATGTGAGCACAACGTCCCCGGGGTTGACCCATGTTGTAGCAGGTGTCAGGATCTCAAGACTGAGTGTTGCGTCGGGCCCACGGGCTACCTTTGGCTTCTCCGTTCATCAGCAGATAGACACTCGGGTTGTTCCCCACGCTTGGGTGCTGCGACTACTGCTTATGAACGGGGGTGTGTAAATGTCTCACGAAGAGCCTGCTTTCAAACCTTTTGGGTAAAGACCCAGGAGTGGAATCGCTGGGTCTTAGGGCGCTTTACTTTTACACGTCGAGGACCCTCCACACTGCTTTCCGGAGCAGCTGCACCGGTTGACATTCCCACCAGCGGTGCACAAGGGGTCGTTTCTCTACCTCCTGGTTTTTCTTTTTTTTTGACAGTAGCCGTCCTGATGGGTGGGAGGTGTGGTTCACTGTGGCTGTGATCTCCGTTTCCCTGACGATGAGGATACTGAGCACCTTACTGGCCATTCACCTTTGGAGACACAGCTGTGGAGTCCTTTGCCCATTTTATTTTTTTTTATTTTTATTTTTAAAATTTTTTTTCAACGTTTATTTATTTTTGGGACAGAGAGAGACAGAGCATGAACGGGGGAGGGGCAGAGAGAGAGGGAGACACAGAATCGGAAACAGGCTCCAGGCTCCGAGCCATGAGCCCAGAGCCCGAGGCGGGGCTCGAACTCACGGACCGCGAGATCGTGACCTGGCTGAAGTCGGACGCTTAACCGACTGCGCCACCCAGGCGCCCCATCTTTGCCCATTTTAAAACCAGGCTTTTTTCTTGTGGTGGAGTTGGAGTCTTTATATACTCTAGACCTGAGCTCCTTATGTGATACAGGATTGGCAAATGTTTTCTCTCATTCAGTAGCTTGTCTTTTCACTGCTGGTGGTGTCTGTTGATACGGAACAGGCTTGAATTTTGATGCCCGATTTACCTGTTTTCGCTCTGTTGCTTGTGCAGACAAGTAAGCGCATGCCTCAAAGGCGTTTTTTACACAGAATCGGAGGGAAGCAGGAAAGGCTTTCCGGGGCAGTGAGCAGGAGAGGCTGCCGGACGGAGCGGCAGGAAGCGGTGCGTGTGGCTGACGGGACCGAGGGCCTGGGTGGGGACGTCCCGAGGCATTGGGACTTCAGGCCGCACAGCCTGGGTACCTTCTTCTTAGCAGGACCGTGGGACAGTACGGAGGGCAGCAGGGAGGGGAAGAGACAGGAGGCAAGATGAGCCTGGCGGGAATGGGGACGGACAGACGCGACCATCTGTGCAAGTGAGCTGACGGAGCGAGGGGACGTGCGGACAGGCGGTGAGGCGGGGGACAGCCGGGGGACGTGCCAGCCGCGGCAGCTCGGAGGCGGCCATCGGGTGTGACGAGAACGGGGGCGCGGCGGCTGATGGAACAGACGTGGGAGTGCAGTCACCGGTGGGTGTGCAGAGGCAGCTAGGTTCCCGCGGATGCAGACCTTCCTTAACTGCACGCTTGCTTTTTAATCGAGCAGACATCGGGGACTCGGGAGGGCTCCCCGAGAGCGCGGGTGCCTGGGTTGAGGGGCTTTGCCTCCTGCCTGCGGGCCGTCTCCGGGGCCTTGCTCGCTCGCAAGCCACAGGGTTTGAAGAACGTGGCGTCGTGTGGCCGGTCCCACTCAACCGTTCCTTCTGCAGTCCCCAGAGGTGGATTACAACACGTCCAACCTTTCCCGGTGACCGCGGGGACACGCAGGATTTCTCCCACTCTCCTCTCGACACGACGCACCTCCCGCTGCAAATGGACACCCCTTTGCCACCCGTCTGTGGCAGGGAGCAGAATTCCGGGTACTACGGTCTTGGAGCTTCTCAGATGGACCGTCCACCTCCTCACCGGCACTCGCGGTGCCAAAGGGAGCCCGCACGGGTGGCCGCCGGCCCTGCAGACACAACACGGCCACACCGGGTCCCCGAGCATGGAAGTGAGCCTCATGCAGGTAAGGAGCTGGTTTTCATCTTTTTAGGATTAGCTTTAACTTAAAAACGGCCACGAACTTTGTTGCTGGGAAACAGTCCTGCTTAGGATAGCTTGGGCACGTCCACCTTTTTAAACTGTAAGTGGCATGAAATCTAAATACAGAGAAACCATTTCTAATGAAAATTTATTGTCAGAATCGAGATGCGCTCTAAGCGTAAAATACACAATAGATTATTTAAAGACGGCACCGAGAAAACCACCACCGTCGCGGTAATCTAATATTGATGATCTGTCACTGGGACGATATTTTATTTATTTATTTTTTTTAATTTTTTTTTTCAACGTTTATTTATTTTTGGGACAGAGAGAGACAGAGCATGAATGGGGGAGGGGCAGAGAGAGAGGGAGACACAGAATCAGAAACAGGCTCCAGGCTCCGAGCCATCAGCCCAGAGCCCGACGCGGGGTTCGAACTCACGGACCGCGAGATCGTGACCTGGCTGAAGTCGGACGCTCAACCGACTGCGCCACCCAGGCGCCCCATGGGACGATATTTTAGATACGCTGGCGTGGCGTTAAATAAAATTGCGAACACTTAAAAGTTGTTTAAATTTTCGTGTGGCTACTAGGAATTTTTAAATCGCACATGTAGTGCCCGCTTCTGCTGAACAACCCTGAGCCAGACAACACGGGATGAAGACTTTGTTTTCTTAAGAGAAAAGAACTCCTCTCATCAACTTCCGTGAGAAGCGTTTACCTGAAGTCTCTATTCTTACGTGTTCCTCTGGAGCTTCCCCGGAGCCGCCAAATCCGTGCTCGACAGCTGCGTGAGCCAGCTGGCTGCAGACAGCTCCTGGAGTGCTTAAGGATGATTTCTTGGCAGCTTTTGGAAAAAAACACTAATTGAAAGGTTAATCAAATCAGTCATCCTCGCGTGTTGGTTAAGCAGACGCCCCGTCTCTGCCGCAGACTGAACAGATGCGGGGCTCTGCGTCCGCGCCTTCGCTTTTGAGCACGGAAGCAGTGGGGTGGCATTCTGAATCGAAATCGTGTTCTCGGTTGGGAAACTCTGCTTCCCTTTCAGGATCTTGCGGGATCTACGTTGGTAGCGACACTAATTCCAATTCTACAGGGGATTTTTTTTGTTTGTTTATTCTGAGAGGGGGAGAGAGAGAATCCCAAGCAGCCTCCACACTGTCGGCACAGAGTCCAAGGCGGGGCTTGAGTCCCTGAACCGACGTGACACGAAGTCAAGTCAGACACTTGACCAACCGGGCCACCCAGGCGCCTCTGCAGGTGAGTGTTCCTAAGTCTGCTTAGGTGCAAAATTATTAGCTTCTAAGCAGGCACATTTTGTTAAAAATACAAGTAAATGCCAGAATATGCACTGTTCGTAGCACATACTCAAAGAGCTCAAGATAATATACTCCTAGTAGCCGACAACAATAAATACGTGTCAGTCACGCTAAGACTGAGGGTGTGCCCACACGGTAATCGGGCAGGTCACTAGGAAACACGCAGAAGGTCAAGGGTTAGACAGGGGAGAATCACTTGAAGACGCTGACCCGTACCTTAAAATTATGAAGTGTGTGGTGATGTCCCTTCCGCCTGTAGGAAGAACTCCACGTGGTCCCACCCCAGCAGAGCTGAACACCCGAAGAAACTGTCCTGAGCGTGTGATCGTCACTGGAGCCCTACAGGAACACTAAGAATTCCCAACATGGAATTCAATTCATTCTGTGTTCATGTTTTTAATGCAGGTGTTCCGCCTAAACCAAGTTCAAGAGTTAAACTGTAGAGGCTGTGCGGTTAGAGAATAAACCATCAAGTGGGTCACAACTGTTCCAAGGAAGACGTCTGTTTCTAGGAAGGCATTTCGGGAATCGTTACGGAAGCAAACTCTGAACACGCCAGATGAGCACGGTAAGAGCACCTCTGTGGTGGTATTGCTTAAACACGCTCCTGTACTGAACAGGACAGCATAACAAATGTGTCAGGACTGACCTACCTGCTGAGACAGTGGCCTCTCGTTATTTGATGGTACCCACAATCCACCAGGCAGTGTGTGAGAGCCACGTGTGGGGCGGGAGCAGGACGGATATGTGGTGTCCGAGGTTCCGACTGGTCGGTGTCCGCATCGCAGGGGTTGCTGAACGTTCTGGGTACCCCTCTGCTTGGGAGCTTATTACATTGGCAGAGAATGGCTGCCTTCCAGAAATGATTTCTTTGGGAAAAGCTAAGAATATATTTTGTCTTGGAATGACTTAAGATGTGATCCAGTTTGATGCACGTCATATAAATGATGCCAAAAAAAAAAATACAGAATAAATTCTAAGTTCAAAAGTACATTTATTTAAAATGTGGGCAAGATATCAATATAAAAGAAAAGAGTATAAGAAATAAAAATAATCAAAGTACAAAACATTTCAAATCTTTAACATCATAATTTAGAGATAGCAAGGTCTTTATTTACACCATTTTATTTGTAGTTGAAGTTCTGTTAACAGTGTTGTGAAAACATTTAAAAACCTGGCAAATGAATCATAAAACCTAATGTGGGCTCATAAATTCATATCATACAAAACATAATTTATGTTTCCTCAGAATAAAATTACACATCTTAAAAAGATGCAGCATATGTATCCTATTGGTTTTCCTGCTCTAGAGCGCCTGCCTCCCAAAGCAGCTGGCAAACGCGGGCCTCTGCAGGAAGCGGGTCCGTCCACCCGACGGCGGCCGCGGCCGGGCCCGTGCCCAGGACTCCAGTCGCGGTGCAGATGCCATCAGTTAAATTTATACGTAGGTTTGTTGAGGAAAACATGCTTCAAACACGAGGCAAGCTTACATCCCTACGGGACCCCAAGTCTAGTTAACCAGCGTCAGGGCCCATCTAAGACCCTGGACCGCGTTCCTCGTACCCACTCAAACCAGGCAACCCGGATCGGGGCAGCTTTCCACGTGCCCTGCACGGACTGCCACGGCCCGCGTACCCCAGCCTCTCTGCGGTGGGGCCTGGGACCAGCGCCCGTGAAGAGCCAGCGCGGCCACCCCGCGGAGGCGGCGAAGCCGAGGCCGCGTCACGGCGGATGCCACTTTCGGCCACAAGGCAGAGCCCAGGCAGCCGCCCCTGGGGCCCCGCACAGGACCACCACCCCTCCCCGGCAGCTCTCCACGCAGGCTCCGTTCCGTCTCTAGACAGGACACGAGGCCCCTGAGAGGACACCCCCACATCACCCAGATGACTTCCGAAAGCAGTTCTTTCTGAAAGTCAAGGTGGCACAGACTAGACATTCACAAACGTCTAAAAATCCGGAAAAGACGGAAGAGTACGAATCGTATGAAGACAGATGCTCCTAGCTTACGGCAGGGCACCTGCAACGATGCAGCCGGCCTCTTACCGCCCGCGCCACACGGATGCGTGCGGTTCTGATCCTAGTGGGGAGGGGGGCCCTGCACCGAGCCGCCTTCAGAAAAAGGATATGATTCATAGTCCAGTGTCTGCGTGAGCACCCCGGTGAGCACGAACTCTGCGTTATGGACGTCTGAAAGAGAGGGGCGGACCGTGAGGACGGACGCGCTGCTGTGCGCTCGCGCCCACAAACACGGCAACACACCGTACCTATGCCCCGTGCGAAATACTCCCGACATAAGTGCAGGTCGTTCTCGCAGGATATTAAGATGATCTCTGATAAGCTCTAAGGAAAAGAAAGGGAGTTTATCGGTCACCGAACAGCGAATCTCGTCTGGGACGGCGAGGAGTCGGCGGTTTCCCTTCTATCCACCTTATTTTGCTTGTGCTCCACAAGTTTCCGGAAAGACGGCTGTTTAGACAATACTCGTCCCCCTGCACATTCCACGATCGCCTTCATGGTTGACAGGCTTGGGCAGATTCCAGGCGTGATGTAAAAATATTTTGCCTAAAAATGAAACGAAAATACGTGCACTTTGAATCGTTAGGGTACGTCAGTCTTCATGAATCCTACCCTGAGGGTTTCGACAAAATGTGTCGTCTCGGGAAGTTCCGGAAGGAAGTACCACCCCGCCGCGAGTCCCCAGCCTGAGACGGGCGTGGAGGAAGCCAGGAGGTAAGTGTGGAAAAAACAAGCCTGTCCTTAGGTCAGGTGTGAGCTGTGAGGAGTACAAGTGACTGGAACTGACGTTCCTAAAAAACACGAAGAATTCTGTGCGATCGGGAGGAACAGTGTAGACGTTTTTCACAATTTCCACAGAATTCTAAATGGCCATTAGATCATCCCCCTCCGTCTGTCAAGCGCGAGGCAGGCACAGCGCCTGTGTTCTCGTCATTACCCGGGCCTGGTCGGTGCTCCGAATAAGAAATGATTCTGATGGTTAAGGTTCAGTTTCCTAACGCCTTTGTTTTCAAGTGTTCCATAAAGCACGGTGTTAAACTACTTGCAGGAAAAGAACTAACGTTTGGAAAACTCTGCTGTTTCGAGGGAGATACACCCTAACGGCATTCTTGTGCCTCAGCTGGTTCCTTAGGTGTAAAAACAGAGCAGCCTGAACGTTTTTTTGTGTGTGTCCAAGTAGCTTCTCTAACAAATGTTTAAACGTCTTCAGCCTTGAGTTACTCAGGCATACATTCAATTCACGTTTTGCCAAGAATCTTCTTTCTCCAGCTGCGTGTGCGTTTAATGAGAAGAGCGTTAAGTAGCAAAGATTTGTTAAAAGCAGAAAAACCAACTTAAATGCCTCGCACCGATTAAGTTATCCCTGGCCACGCGCTCCGGAGGCACACTGGGTCTCCCCGGCCAAGACCTCCAGTAACATGTCCCGGGAGGAGCACCAGGCTCCCCCCCACCCCCCCGCCAGGCGTGTGTCACCTCCAACCGTGCCATCTGTAACTCCGTGGGGACCTTTCCCTTTAAAGTGTACCTTGAAGAGTGGAGAAGCGTGTGCCCTCTTCAAGGACTCTTCCAGACTGAAAGAGAACAGCACTTCGGCCTCAGCGTCTCGGAGGAGGTAGTTCTGCTCATCTGGAAGACAAGAGCCGCCCGCTCAATGAAGTGCAGACTCAGGGGACACGGGCCGTGCACCCCAGAGGTCGTGCCGCCGGTCAAGTGCACGCCGCTCGAGGCTCACGCTTCCCTGGGAAAGCTGTGAATCCTGAAATGTCAGCTGTATGTCTGACAATGTCACTCACTCTGCCTGGAAACAGCCAGAGCAGGTGAAGGACAGTGCGTCTTCACCTTCTGAGGTTATAAGCTCATGGGAGACAGTGGACTGAGAGGAAGGGCCCCTCCCGGCCGCCGCTTTGCACTATTTCAGGGAGCTCATGGGGAGGTCAAGAACCCCAGGCCCCAAACGACCAGCTCGGAGCGAGCATCACACCCAGCGTGTGTGTGTGAAATACCACAGGTCTTGGACTCTATGATCTGATGACCAACAAATCTTTATAGATCTGACAAAAACATATTCCGTTTAAATACCGGACGGCATATAGCACCTTAGAAAGAATGGTTTCACCCGACTTAGAAGCCTTTGGGTAATTTTAATTGGTTTTCAGAGTTACAAGAAAAGTTAAAGATCACAAACTGTCTCACGATCAGAGAAGCATTTCTTCCTTTCCTCGTTTTCTAAGAGTAGCCCAGTAGCATCACCGCGCTCTAGCCAGACGGCACGCTGCTCCCCGACACGGTGGCTCAGGCCGGGGACACGTGCTCCTTCAGCCACACGTCCTTCTCTTACAGGGTTGCTTTAAAAATGTAAAAACCAGTCCTGGCTCACGGGCCACAGTTTGCCGACCCAGAGCAAAGCAAGCCAATCAGTAAAGAGACCCTGAAATGACGAATGACGAACTGCTAGAGATACGAGGTCAAGTGATCAGCCAATCCGAGAAAGCGGCTCTGCGGTTTTCGGTGGGAAAAGGTATGACTGTCCGAAAATGGGAGAAGTGAAAACAAGCAGTTCAGTCACACGGAAAATGTCTGACGTGTAAGTTCTAGGGCAAAACGCGAAGCTGACCTGCCTTCTCAGGAGCTGGTGAAGAGCCCCACGCGGCGGTCAGGGGCTTGGATGGAGAGAACGGTCCCCGGAGGAACAGCGGCTCTGACGACCCCATCACGGGGAGATTTCAGGCAGGAAAAGAGCTGCGTCACCCTTGGGAGGAGTCAATCTGAAAGCTAAGCTTTTCACAGCCACACAGCAGAAATGAGCACCCCAGGAAGAGTCTGTAAAAGTAGTGTCTCAAGCTCTATAAATCAGAGACAAACACAAAATTACAAAACCACACCCCTAGCACATGATGAAAGCTATCGGGCCCACGTGGGGTGCCAGAACCCCAGCCGAGGGAGCCGGTGCAGGCAGAGAGGGGGCCCTGCACCCGCAAGGCGGTGCCGGCGATGCTGGGACATGGGTCACGCGCGGGAACGAGGTAAGTAAACACGCGTAGCGTTCTGGAAGCCAGGCTGCTCGCCACGGGAGAACGGATTTACAAACGAAAGCCTACAACTTTCTTGCGCGAAAGCCAGAAGTGTTCAAACACAGAGAGGACAGCCTGAGGGGCCCTGAAGCCAGAATGGCTCTCACTGTCCAAGTCGGGACAGTCTAGGCATCAAGGACAGCATGGTAACAACCCACGGAATGCAAGAGAAAAAGGGCTGCACGCAAGGAGATAAACGAGTACATCAAAGGAACGGTGGCAATGGCACACTTCCCAGTACTTCCCCACAGACTTACTACAGCGGAGGCGGCCAGCAGGCATCGCCCGCACCCAGGGGTCCCCGTGACCCCCTCCAGTGACACAACAAGTCAGAACTGCACCACCCCGGCAGGAGCCGCGCGAGGGCACGGTGCCCACCGGAGTTCCCGCACTCCATCGGGGGAAGCGGTGGGCAAACCCACACGGAGACGTGACGACCACGTGTGCTTCTGAGCTACCCTGTGGCTTTCAAGGAAGGACATCACGGGGACGACCAGGCAGAGCCGAATGAGGTCTGCAAACGAGACAGTAGCAGCAGATCCTGATTTTGGCGGCTGTGCCGTGGCCGTCTGGCAGAGCATCCTCTTCTGTAGGTAACACACGACATCAGGGATGATGGCGCGTCATTTTGGGAACGTACTCGTTCACGGTTCAGGAGAAAGCAGCGATCTGTACTGTTTGCTAACTGCAACTGTTTGCGAACTTGGGGATTGTTTAAAAAAAGGTGAGAGAGATTTGATTTCAAAAGCCAAATGTGTTCTTTAAAAACCCATCAAACGCTAACAGATGAGTAAAAGACGTGAACCTGAAAGCAACGATTCAGATATTAATGACTCCAGATAACCTAAGGTCCATATTCTTGAGAAACTTCAAGCTTTTGGCAAAACAGAAGGTCTTTAAATATGTATTAAAAACCAAACACACCAACAAACTGACCCTAAAGTTCACACGGAAAGCAAAGACACAAAGCAGCCAGATTGACACTGAAGGACAGGAACAAAGATGGGGGCCGCCACTGACGGACCTCAGTGCTCCAGCAACAAGACCATGTGGCACTGGCCAAACAAATAGATCAATGGAGAGAAGCCGAGAGACAGAGCCAAGAAACAATCACCTTGGTTTTTAACAAAGGTGCAAAGGCAATCTGAGCAAAAATCATTTGACAACTGGACGTCCACATGCAAGAAACTGAATCCAGACACAGACTGTACATCCTTCTCAACTCAAAATGCATCACTGACCTAAGTGTAAAACACAAAACCATAAATCTTCTAGAACACAGAAGAAAAATCGAGATGACCCTGAATATGGCAATGACTTCAGCTACAACACCAAAGGCATGATCCACGGAAGAAATGTGATAATCTGGACTCCGTTAAAACTGAAAACTTCTGGGGCGCCTGGATGGCTCAGTCGGTTGAGCATCCAACTTCGGCTCAGGTCATGATCTCACGGTTTGTGGGTTTGAGCCCTGCGTTGGGTTCTGTGCTGACAGGTCAGAGCCTGAAGGTTGCTTCGGGTTCTGTGTGTCTCTCTCTCTCTGCCCCTCCCCTGCTCATGCTCTGTCTCTCTCTCTCAAAAATAAACATTAGAAAAAATTTAAAAATAGAAACTTCTGCTCTGTGAAAGAAAATGTCAAAAAAATGAGAAGACAAGCCATGAACTCGGAGAAAAGATTTGCAAAAAACACATTTGATAAAGGACTGCTATATAAAATACACCAAGACCTCTTAAGATTCAATAAGAAGACAACCCAGTTAAGAAATGGGCAAAACATCTGAACAGACATGGCATCACAGAAGAATCAGTGATGGCAAAGATACTCCACATCATGTGTAATTACCGAAGCGCAGATTAAACCAACCGTAAGATTGCCCTTCTACAGCGGTGAAAACGGTGGAAACTGCGAACACTGACAACAGCAAGTGCAAGCGAGGATGTGGAGCAACAGGAACCTTCCCTGCTGGCGGGAGCGCAAGACGGGGCGGCCAGCTGGGAGGGCAGCTCGGTGGCTTCTTAACAGAACTAAACATACTTTTACTGTACAATCCAGCAACCCCACCCCTTGGTATTGGCTCAAGGAGTTGAAAATTTATATCCGTGCGCAAGCTATACACGAATGACGGCAGTGGCTCTATTCGTCATGGTCGGGACTTGAAAGTTCTGACCTTCAGCAGGTGAACAGATTAACTGCGGTCCATGCAGACAATGGAGGACCGTTTAGCGCCAAACAGGAACGAGCTATGAAGCGAGGAGACAGGGAGGAGGCTTACGTGCGTATCACAAAGTGAAAGGAGGCCGCTCTGGAAAGGATGCGTGCTGTAGTAGTCCAACTGCAGGACCGTCTAGAGAAGGCAGCGATTATAAAGTGGAAACACTCTTATGTCTGGAAATTTAGGGGATCAAATATGAAACATCTGGACAGTTACTATTAAATAGTAAGCATTTATACTACGACTAAACCACCTTCTAACCCTCAGACGTCAACAGTTATACCAGAAACAAATGAGTCAATCAGAGCTTCTGTGACACAGGAAATGCCGTAAACTTTATAAAAAGATAAAAGAATCACGTGTCACGAACCGGCAAACTTGGTAAACTAAGTCAAATTTCCATTAAGGAACAGCCCATCTCATTCTAAATTTTACAACTGTTACAAAAACTTGGGAGCTAATCTGTATGTTTATAGTAATTGTTTCTACAAATGTTTTCTTTTGCCTGCATTTATTTCATTAATAGCTTTTAAGAACAAAAACATTAATTTCAATCGAAAGAGTCTCTACAGTTACCCTCGTTACTTGCGGATTCTGCATTTGTGAGTCTGCCTACTTCCTACAATTTACTTGTAAACTTCTGCATTGCTCGCGGAGCCGCGCAGAGCAGCGACAAACCCGAGGACCAGACGCGCACGTTCCCAGCGGGGGCTGAACAAGGCAATGCTGGGCCTTCATCCAGTTCATGCCACAAACAGGTTTCCTTTCTGTGGTCTATTTAGTGCTAATTTTCCCACACGTTTATGCTGTCTGCTGGTGACTGGTCTCAAAAGTGCCAGCGTGGAGTGCGGCCGTGCTCCCAGGGAAGGGGCCGCAGGAGACCCGGTGGCCTCCTTCGGTGTCGGTTACGTGCGGCTGGCCAGGCGCTCGGTGCGAGGGGGCCAAGAGCAGGTGTTAACACGGGCTCTTTGACACAGCGCACACATACGTGATGTTTTCCAGATACACACGAGGGTACGTATGGATCGGCTGATGAGGACAGGACCAGGCGCTCACGGGAGCCCAGCCCTGCTTCCTCTGGGAGCGATGGTTCAGTGCTCAGGAACCCGTGTCTGTGGGCTACTCTGTAGGACGTAACACCAGGAATGACAGGGATCGACTATATTACTGTCGTTGAGAATTCAGGTTTTTTCATTACTACTGATTTTCACGTAAATGATTCTTTCCTATGACTGGGATAGAACATCACAGAATTTTAAGTTTCGTTTAGCTTTGCTATAAACAACAAACCTAAGTGTCTGCAAACAAGTTATTTTTCCGGATCATACTTTCTCATCTGTATGTTAGACTACATGAACTTCAAAATACGCGTGCTTTTTATTAATTTTTTTAAAGACAATCAGATTTAAACACGAGTGGCTGAGAAAACGACACGGATCTGCAATATGACATGTCCCCGTCAGGGAGAAGTCAGGTTAGAGTGTGAGGGCAGTGAGGACGGGAAGGCCTCTGCTGGCCTGGGGCATCCACGGCATCCCCCTGCCCCAGGGGTAGAACAAGTGGGCACAGCCGAGATAGTGGGAGGAGAGCCCTGGGCCCAGGGCAGGTGGCTGCGGAGAAATAGGAGAGTGGGTGCATCCTGACAGGGGGCCGGTCACTGCTGTCGATGCCACATGATGTGGGGGGGGGGGGGGCCGGGGCCCACAAGGGAGGTAAGACTCAGCAGCACTGCGAGATCGCAGTGAAGCTTGTCCGGGCCACGCACCTGCTCTCCCGCTCCACCTGCACCAGTGGCCAGGTGAGGGCTCAGGATGTGCGCGTGGGGTTCATGTGGGCTGGGAGCACCACACGGGTTGGGGGGGAGGGGGGTCACACTGCTGCCGCTTCCACTAAAAGTACTTCGGTCCACTGATCCGTGTAACAAAACCTATGCTTTCTCTGCCGTCTCTAAGCACAACCACCTAGAAGGACTTCGCTCCTGGTGCCCTGAACGACGCGGGGCAGATGAGGAGGGGCGGACGACCAAGCCCTCTGACGGAGCCTGCAATCAGAGCTGTGCCCGGACACCCCTGGACGCCATCCCCGTACCCTGTGCTGCACGCGAGATCGCACCGCACAGCCAGCATCCAAACCGAACACACGCATCAGGATCGGGAAGGATCAGGAGGCGGAGGCTGAGGCCTTATTCCCCCCAACGTCCAAACGCCGAAGCCTTCCTATTTCCCGGTACAAGGCAAAAGTATCAAGTGACTCACTGGGATGTGGGAGACATTTATGAATTTAATGGTGAGTTATCAAGAGTAAGAAAGCAAATGAGGCGTTTGCTGGGACGAAAGCAGAGATAAAGTTGAGAAAAACACGTGTCGGTTTTCCACATCAGCAACGGAGCTGTGGACGCTACGTACCGATAAACGTCTGACACTTGAAACACTCTTCCAGCCAGTCCGGCGTCACGATATGCTTCACCACGGAGATGGCCGTCAGGAACTTCACCGTGCGCGTCACTTTGCTGGCGATGAGGTGCGTGCATTTCTGCGCAGACTCGGCGACCTCGCCCCCAAGGATGTAGAGCTTCTGGAGGGAGGGGCACAGAGCGGAGGTGAGCGCGGGGCCGCACCTGAGCGAGGCACACTGCGCTGGCCTGAGAGCTGGGAGACGGCGAGCACAGCAACGCACATGGACGTGTCCGGAGTCGACCCCGCGCCTTGAGCTAAAACCAGCGATTCCCCGAGGGCCCCAGTATCACACCCCACAGACACGATGCCCGGAGAACAAGGCGGTGCGTTTCACGAAAAGGCGCGAACATGCCCAGACTTTCTAAGCTGAAATGGGTGTTGATGAGGCACATTAACAGACAGACCCTGTTCATAAAAATTAGAGAAGTGACTGAGAAGACGTGAACATCCAGGAAAGATCTCCGTAACTAGACTCAATTTTAAAAGTGAAAACAATTGATACGGCACTTAGGACGGGTTCTTCTCCTTCAAAACCTGAGCGGTACGATGAACGAAGCCCACGTGGTAACAGGCCGACTCACGCCCTCCGAACCGCCGCCCCCGAAACGACAGCCAAGCGAGATGTCCCCTCCCTTGTGCTGTTACTTCCGACAGCACGCTGAAGGCTGCGTCCCCACTTCCTGTCCAAGCACAAGCACGCGGCCGCCCTGGTCCCCACCCAGGAGAACCGGCCTCCGGTGGCCCGCGGCTTCCCCGACGCCGGGGGGGGGGGGGGGCGCGCTTCTGGCACGAGCACGTTCAAGCAGGTTGCTCGCGTTCGCAGGACCATAAATGTGGGTCTTGTCTACTCACCCGAGTTACATTTTCTACTATTAAGAGAGCAAGGGTCTAAGTATAAAACTATAAAAACCACAGAACAAGGTGAAACGTCACTTACGATTTAATGGCTACTTTTACTGTAAAAATGACTACAACTGATTTATAAGCCAAAAACTCTGTTGTAGCAAGACGTTCCCGGTTAAATGTTACTTTAACACACTGCTAGCCTAAAGCCGAGTGTGCAAAAAGGAACGGTGCTAAAACTCCTCCCAGAAGGTAGAAGGGAATTTCACCTTAATATACTGCTGAACTTGCACAGGCTCAAATCCAGTGAAAAGCACAAAAGGGGTCAATTCTGGTGTTAACTTTTTGGTGGGAGGGGGTAGATCTTCAATTCTGTGAAAGAAAATAAACATATTGTTTAACAAACAACAGATTCTAACAGCTTGCACAAGCCTTCAGAGCTCCGAGTGTGCGGGGTTCCTCGGTAAGGGGCAAGCGCGAGGGCCTCCCCGCCTTGGACGCGGTCACCCCCGAGACCGACGCGCTCCGGCTCAGGCGAACGCCATCTCTTCCTCACCACCCTCCCCCCCCCCCCCGCACACAAAGGTCTCCACGGGCTTTAAAAAAGAAAGTGGGGGCTTTAGCCAGCTGTGCCAGTGGAAGCGTCCCTCACGGGCCAGGCAGTGGGGGGCGTCCACGCCGGCCAGGCAGTGACAGGGGCATCCCCGGAGCTGCACCTCTGGCAGGCGCCAGGCCCGTCCGCCGCCCTTACACCAGAAGCACAAAGCAAGCAATCTGACTTAGGCACGCATTTTATTTTTTTTTTTATTTTTAATTTTTTTTTTTTCAACATTTATTTATTTTTGGGACAGAGAGAGACAGAGCATGAACGGGGGAGGGGCAGAGAGAGAGAGGGAGACACAGAATCGGAAACAGGCTCCAGGCTCCGAGCCATCAGCCCAGATAGGCACGCATTTTAAATGAAACCTCAGTCTCACGTAGCTGACAGTTGAGGCCATTTAGGTAAAATAATTTTGTAAGGTTTGTGGCATTTTGATGACAACTTAAAAAACGCGTCATCACATGACTGAGACATTCCTGAACGCTTCTGGAACATGGACTGTGATGTGGGCCTGATGCAGAGCAGGGGAGAGGCGAGGGAAGCTGGTGACTGCGGAGGACAGCCTCATCGAGTCCGCCTTGGAAGTAATGGCTTTTCCACAGTCACGAAAGGAGAAAGGTCCCCGCTCATCCTGCACCTGCCCTGCCTTACGAATCACATGACCCACACCGGCCAGCCAGGTCTTCGGCAGGCGAGACCACCGCCTCCGCACACGTCCTTCCACGGGGCTCTCGGCCCCCGCCCGCCTGGGCCGCGGGGCTCACCTCGGGGACGCAATCCCACACCTGCTCCCGCGGTGCGGCCCGCCAGCCCTTCCCGCCTGCCGCTTTACCGACTGCGGTGGGACACAGTTTTGCTTAAAAATAAAAAGATGCAGGGCGCCTGCGTGGCTCAGCCGGTTGGGTGTCCGACTTCAGCTCAGGGTTGAGCCCCGCGTCGGGCTCTGTGACGACAGCTCAGAGCCTGGAACCTGCTTCAGATTCTGTGTCTCCCTCTCGCTCTGTCCCTCCCCTGTTCACGCTCTGTCTCTCCCTCAAAAATGAATACACTTAAAAAATATAAAACTTATAAAACCAAAAAGATTCAACTTTTTTTTTTTTTTTAACTAAAGAGAAAGACAGATATGTCTGTCCCCCTTCTGGGCCCGGCCACGAGACCCAGCACAATGAGGTTATAAACCAAGAGAAAGTCAGAAGATCCTGTTTTCTATGAAAACGTCCCGGAATCTCCCCAACTGTGAGCGTTTCTAACACAGGCCTGCAGAGAACCCCAACCGTAGTGGCGGGAAGGGGCTGTCCGTACCTGGCTCTTTTGGAAGAAGGCTGGACGTTGGTCACTTCGTTCTGCTTCAGTTTGGGAGGTAGCCTCACACCCTGTAATCACACCGGTGTCCATGTCAGTCGACTGCGCACAAAACACAGCAGCTGCCCACACACCCGCGTCAGAGAAGCGTCCCTCCGCCACACGGAAGCCAGCCGCGCCTAGATGGCAGCGAGGAGGACGCCGGCCAGGGGCCAGCGGGCTTTCTGGAGGGGCCCGCGTGCCTGGCACCTGCCCGCCGGCTGGCCCTTCCCGGCCCAGCTGCACGTGCGGTCCTCCGCCCCCGCTACCACACAACAGCGTTCGTTCCCGCGTCGTCTGCTGTCCCGACGTGGGATTTGGAAAACACTCCCTGCAATCTCGCCCCTAAAACACGGCTGTTCCCGCAACAGAAATCTGGCGCATGGCGGCTCACGAAAGCCGTCCCCGGACGGACCGCCGCGCTGCCAGGGGCTACGCGGGTCACTCGTTTTACCGCGTGAAGCCACTGCCTCTCCATCTTGGGCATTTACCTTCACGTTTTCTAAACACCCCGGCTGTATCCACACGACCAAAAAGAAAGTCGGCGCATCTCCAGAAAACACGCGAGACCCGCTAGCCCGTCAGGCACGGGGCCAGGCTCTCCTTCTCTGACCTTTGCCCTGAGGACACAACCCTCAGCTCCTTAGTCTCCAAACTCCACACGTCGGGGGCAATGAGGAACAAGGTAAACTGGCCCCCGAGTCTCTGAGACCCACGGCTCTGTGACCGCCACACGAAGCCGTGGGACAAGCCGCCGTCCAGGCCCCTGGGGCCGAGCGGGGGAGAACGTGACCGCGTTCCCACCTTCATCCCGAAGGCCACGGAACATCTCTGCCAGCCGGGCGAGTCAGGAGAATATTTGCTTTTGCTGGTGTGTCAGAGCCAGTCGTGTCTTACAAATCATAACTACTAGTTTAAGCAAAGAAAAAACACAGGACCGCATTATCATTAGCCTACGGGCTCCTTGACAGACTCCGGACGATTCTCAGCAGCTCCCAGGTTAGATTCGGAAAACAAGCAGGGCAGACCATCACAGAACACAGGCCGGGGTGTCACTGGGTGACCCTGACCGGAGGGTTCCCCTCAGTTCATTGTTTACGGGGACACAACCCCCCAATTAACTCTGTAGTGCTGAGGGATGTGCTGAAGATCAGCGGGCACGTGACTCAAGTCCCTTAATACGAACAGACAGGTGAACACACACGGTGACCCGGGCGTAACCCTAACCCCTACATCACACGGCCACCCAGCATCCAGGGATCACACGGCGTGGTTACCGCAGCATGACACGGAAAACAGGACCCGACGTCCCAGCATCACACGAGGGAGATGTGGCCGCCCGTCCCTGCTTCCGAGACAACGGCCGCCGGCATCCGACCTCCTCGCGTCCCGAGCCGGCGGCCTCACCCACCGGGGCCCGGCCCACAGTGAGGGGGTCCCCGTCCTGTACCACGGGCAGCCCGACGCGAGTCAGAGCGGCCAGCGCTGTCCCAGGGCTCCTGCCCTGTGAGTGCTCGTGCCTCCCCTCTCGCTGCAGCTCCTCGAGCAGCGCTCCCCCGGGCACACATACGGGCAATGACAAAAGCACCGACAGAAGGGGAGCGAAGACCCCGGGTGTGCTGAACATCCTATGACGTCGTGCTGACAAATCACTTAAAGAGTTTCGAACGTACAAACACAGGTCTGTGCCTACCGCGTTCCTGTAAGACAGGGACAGCCCAAGTGACTGGGCCGCTGACTGGACGTACCATCAGCAGTTCTGCCGACACCTTCAGCGGGACCCTCCAGGCATCTAGAGAGAAACGAGTTACATTTACAACAGCATACTGTTCAAGCAGAAAAGCCCGTTTGTAAAGCCCTTTTTTGGGGCCGGTAACGTTACATCAGACAGGTCGGTGGCTCAGCGGACATTCATTAAGGATAAACGCAAGCACCACGCTTATGCTGAGAAACGTTTTCAGTACAACGTAAGGGGAGAGCAGCCGCGGGACATGCTCAGGTGTCCCATACTGAGGGTTCTCCAGGTGAGGGACACGAAGAACGCAGCACGGCACAGGTGTCCAGAGCGGAGCCGCCCCCCAGCCCACCCTGGCGTCACTCCGGAAGCCGTTCCCGGGAACCACAACCACCCGTGACAATGGGAGGCCCACACGGAGGACCACGGCACGTCAGGGTGGCCGAGGGACCAGCACACCTCCCTACACGACGGCCGTGCTGACTGCTTCAAGGACCGACCACAGGTCTCGGTAAAGCTCCCAGAACTGAAGTCACGTCCCAGGGAGACGTCCCAGGCAGACACGTCCCAGGGAAGCAGACTGTGGCTTAAAACGAAGAGCCATCCAAACACCAAACTCAAGAGCCACGATTAAAGCCACCGGAAAACCAGACTTAATGAGCATTTTGAAAACGGAGCCTATCAAGGCCGAGCTTGAACGGGCATTTTCTGGAGCGCATTCAGCTGAGTGTCAGAGCGTGTCCCGCAGGGCGGGGGTCCATGTGGCCCAGGACGAGCAGCTGGCAAGGACAGGGGAGACCACAGGAGCACAGGCGGGCACGGGACACCAGCAGGGGCTGGCTGGGGAGACCAGACCGAAAAGCGGAGAGCTCCTTCTATCCCCGGCATCTACTAAAAAGGCAGACGAGAACACCAAACCGGCTAGAGCCCCCGGGCAGGGTGGGGGGAAGGGACTAAGAGGAAGCTGGCGCACAGCGGTGCCTCGGGCAAGCGAGAGGCGGTGGACGCACGTCTAGCTCCCGCACTAATGAACCTGACCCGTGAAACTGCACTTACCCAGGAGACTGAAAACCAAGTGCGGGGTAGGGGCAAAGGGCTCCTGCAGACTGAACGTCGTGTAGCGGCCGCAGTGGGCCTGTCTCAGCGCTTCGAAGTTCCCCAGGAGAATGTCGCCAAGCCACTGGGCGTTCACGCACGGTATTCTCCACTCCTTGGCCTTTTCGTACTTCAAACCGGCAGGCCTTTTTGGTTTTGAGGAAAAACACACTTCGTTAAATGCTAGAAGCATCTACCGTTCAAACCAGTGTTTCTTTTGCATCTGGTATCAGAGACCCAGCAGGGCTGCCTGAGCCAAGGCGACGGCAGCCCCTGGCTGGCGATCGCGATCCCAGGATGCGTCCAGGCTCACGCCGCGGTCCCACATCGCCCGCAAGCCCCGCGTCTGCCTTACTCCCCGGACCCGACTCAGCTGACTCAAAGCCCGCGAATTTGAGATTCTAGTTCACCGCAGTGCTTTACGGACGCCTCTGCGAACGTCCAAACTTCACTGCTGTTACTCCCACAGACTGATTTTCGGGCTCCCACCACGGAACGCGACGCGGCGACCAACACCGAACTGCTGACACACCCGCCAAGTCGTAAGCGGACTTGGGAGCCCACGTGGCGTCAGAGGCGTGCTTACTCTTTACAGATGAGCACCGTGTTGCTGCGGCACAGGTAGCCCGTGTACTTGGCGCCTGCCAGGTAAGCCATGAGCTTCAGGTCGTCCCTGTCACTGTCGACAAATCCAGTCACAGAAATAATCTAAGCACAAAGAGAGCAAATAAGGCCAAGACGCAGTGACGATTTAACCCGTGGCCACTTCCTTCTCTGGGCCTGTTCTGTGCACCTGGCGTTCCCGCGGGCAGCTGGGAACGCCGCTCCCGACAGTGTGGAAAGCAGCATCCTATTCACGGGACGCAGGCTACGTCTGTAGCCGACGGGGGAGACGACCGAGATACCAGACCCGGGGAAGTTCTTCTGTGTCGGGAGGACGCTGCTGACGTCACTTTAACAAAGCCGTCCTACTAAGCGTGTAAATACGAACGGGCGAGTTCTGCACCCTCCCTGCCCATCCCAGTTCTGAGGTCGTCGGAGTGAGAGAGCCCACAGGTACCGACAGGGGCCTGCCCGGCGGTGGCCACTCCGGCACAAGACCCCCGCTTTACTCCGGGACCTTAAGTCGCGTCTGAGACGCTGGAGACCCGGTTAGACTCTCCTACGTGCAGGAGCCTGTGCCGCCAGGCGCACGGGAGGGGAGGTGTCTGCCCCGCCTGGGCCCTCGGGCGCCGGGCCAGAGGGAGCCCGAGCGGGAGGCAGAAAGCAGCGCAGGACCTACTCTGCCGGAGGAGGACGAACACAGAACAAAGCCGAGTCCCTTACGTGCTGAGAACACGGCTTCCCTCCGGGGGGGAAAGCCACCGGGAAGTGAAGGGCACGGTGGGGCGGCACCATCTTCCTCTTCTTCAGGACGGTGTTTAGCCAGTGCGCTGTGACACATCTCTTCCTCTCCCTGATCGCCTACCAAACACAGAATCACGGGTCTGTTGTGCTTGGGGCTTTGTGGCTGCAGGGTCACGCACAAAACCGCAAGGCTGGACAGCTATGACAACACCTTCCCGGGATCAGGAAGCCCTCGCGGGAATGTCACGACATCTAGCCCTCGATTTACCAAAGGGACAAACGTCACGATTGAGAACGTGACGACCCACACGCGAACGGGAGCCTGCAACCGGGGCAAAGGCAACACGCTTTGTAAACATCTTAAAAATAATCACGGAATGAGATCACATCGATGATCATCAAAATTCAATTAAAATGCCCCTGCAAGAACATGGAGGGCCCCCAAAAGAACAGGCTCCGAGAAGACGTCACCGCCTACCTAAAATCGGCCATGGAGGGAAAAAAAACCTCACAGGCATTTCTACAGTTTTAGTTGGAAAGTGGATCCAGAAAAAGGCTACAGTGTTGAAGAGCAGTTTCGGGGAGGTTGTTTATCACACACGTATTAACAGGGTTCTGTCCACAAGTAAGAACACTGTTAGAAGAGAAGACACGAACTTGAAGCCACAGACGAGGGGACACCACGCGAGCCCACGCCCTGCAGGAGTTTACAGAGGCTCCGTCCGGCCCCACGCACGAAGGCCCCCAAGGGCGCAAGTCCCGCTTCCGCCCCCCACTTGGTCACGGGGCTGCCCTGGACTGAGAGAAGGGGCGCGTCCTTGGCACACCGCGCTCAAAGACGTCAAGGCCAGGCGACCACAAGGTTATCTGTCCCAGCAAAGACTGGTGAAAAGAAGGGACTCTGCTATCTTCAGAGGCAGAAAAAGGTCCTTTCCAAACACAGCAATCACTAGAATCCTAAGATGGTCCGCAAAACGGGCCAGACTTCATTCCAGTCACAGGGGACGCTGCCCTACTCACCTGTGCGTACATCCCGCTGACCTGACTCTCGCAGAGGAGATGTGTGCATCGGCTCGAGAACGTCGGGTCCACGGTGCCGCCGTGCGCCTGGATTATCTAGACACACAGGAGAGCCAATGTCACAATCAACCTCGTGTGTTCAGGAGGACAGGGTACGGTTTCCGATTAGACTATTAAGGAGCCCATCGTCTATTTTTATAGTATATTTCACCAGAACTTATACGATACACGTATGGGTTATATTTACAGGTTCTCCACTCAGCGCCGTTAAGCGAAAATGAGCTCCAACGTTCATTTAACTCGAATTTCCAGAGGGAAAGACAAGAGAAACGAACGTTCTCTTTTGGTAACACGGTTCCCTCCACCTCGCACTGCTCACGTTCTAGACCAGCCAGCACCGCGTGGTGGAGGCCATCCTACGCTCCCCTGACCTGCACCCACTGGATGCCTACTACCCGCCCTGGCGTCATGACATTTCAGACATTGCCAAACGTCCCTGGGGGGCAGAGCCACCCTGGCTAAGAGCCATTATAAGAAATAAATAAATAAATAAATAAATAGCAGGAAGTCAGCAAACCCCGAAATTGATCTTTAACAACAGATCTGTCTTAGGGCTGAGGGAACTATTCTGTGGCATTGCATGGTGCTGGCAGCATTTGTGAAAGTCCAAAGAACCGCGCACCAGAAGGGACGGACTTTCGCGGTCTGTTAAAAAAAACATCTGCCCCACAAAACGGTTCTGCTTCGTTTACTTTTGTTTAATGTTTATTTTTGAGAGACAGAGAGTGAGCAGGGGAGGGGCAGAGAGAGAGAGAGGGAGACACAGAATCCGAAGCAGGCTCCAGGCTCCGAGCTGTCAGCACAGAGCTTGACGTGGGACTCGAGCTCACAAACTGCGAGATCGTGACCTGAGCTGAATTCGGACACTTAACCGACTGAACCACTCAGGCACTCCTTGCTTCATTTACATTAAAAAAAAAATTTTTTTTTAAATGTTTGTTTATCCCTGAGTGAGACAGAGCATGAGCAGGGGAGGGGCAGAGACAGAGAGAGAGAGAGAGAGAGAGACAGAGAGACACAGAGTCTGAAGCAGGCTCCAGGCTCCCAGCTGTCAGCACAGAGCCCGACGTGGGGGGCACGAACCCACGGACCGCAGAATCGTGACCTGAGCCAAAGTTGGATGCTCAACTGACTGAGCCACCCAGGTGCCATTTACTTTTTAAATTTGATTTTGGTCGGGGCGCCTGGGTGGCTCATTCGGTCGAGCATCTGACTCTTGATTTTGGATCAGGTCGGGACCTCAAGAGTCGTGAGATCGAGCCCTGGGTCAGGCTCCGTACTGATGGTGTGGAGCCTCCTGGGGATTCTCTCTCCCCTGCTGTCCTTCCCCCACTCACGCTCTTTCTCCGGAAAAAAACAAAACCAGAATTCACCGATTTTTGTTTCAGCAGTTCACAAACACGGCTTACTAAGGCATGCGAGCAAACGAGTGGTTTCTACACCACTGGTTCTCATCCCCCTGCGGCAAGCACAGCCAGCTCTTCGCGTGTCTTCCGACAGTTCCGGGTATGTTCTCACGAATCCACGCCTCCTGACCTCCTCCTGCGGGGCTCACCCTGGCTCGCATCTCCTGCAGTTAAGAGCCGTATTCCCTCCCTCCCGCCTGCCTTTCTTAGTTTTCTATGCACCTTTCACTATGTCATTCCCAAACTCTTCAACACACAACTACCGTCCGTGGTGGTATCTGTGCCCACAAATCCCTGGACGCGCCTCCCTTCAGAGCAGAGCTTGGCCTCCTGGCTTGGTATGGGCTGGACAAACAGGATACGGTGCAGCGACCGCATGCGGCTTCCCAGACAGGAGACACTGTGGCTTCCTCCCTGCTCCACCTCAGGTCACCTGCCCCGGCGGAGGCCAGCGCTGCCCCAGCCCCACGGAAGGCCCCGTGGCTCCTGTCGCCCGGCTCCTCCCGACCACACGTGAGCAGAGTGCCTCGGCCACAGCCACCCTACTGAGCCACGGCAGGGTCTCCACTCACGAAGCACCCTCCAGGTGACACGTGTTCCCTGCTGGGAGTCACCATGTTGCGGAGGACTCGTTACACAGCAGAGGGCACGGTGTAGCTCTTCCCGCCCCGACAGATAAGGCACATCAGGTCACATCAGAGCGCGTGTCAGCTGCCCCTCGGGGACCGCTCCTCCCGCTCCAACTGAGGCCGGCGCCTCCCTCCACTCATCTCCACGACTGCCCTCCACCCTCACCCAGAGAATTCCTCTCCCATCTCCGTGGGAGGGGGCGCCCAACCGTGGCCACCTGAGGACGCTGTCACCACAGCGGTGCGTCACGGGCAGACAGGCCGCGACATCCGAAGCCAGGAGCCACTCTTCCTCGGGGCTCCGGAGATGCCGCCGGCTGCTCCGTGACGCCTCCCGACTGCTGCTTCTTAGAGCCGTCCCTGGGGCGCAGCTCCGGGCAGCCCTCCCTCTGTACCCCGAACTTGCAGCGACGGTGCCCATCCGTCCCTCTCCACGTGCTCCTGCCCGTGCTTCGTCTGCACTGGCACGCCTGTCCCTTGCTACGCGCCCTCCTGGACCAATCCCGGAGCTTCAAACAGAAGCAGACTTGTCTCTATCTTTTGTGTCTTTGAGTTACAAAGATATCTTTGTTTTGAGGCCAGTTTCTACACATCACCTTCCAACACTTCTGTGATTTTTAGAGAATTTCCTGCTGCCGTGATTCTCAGATGGGCCTCTCCCCACCTCTCTCTGCCTCCTGCCCCAGGTCAGGTTACCAGCATCTCCCAACTGGCCTAGTCACCTGCCTGCACTCCCGTAACTCAACGTTTCATGGTTTGGAATGTATGTCTCTCCTTTTTCTACATGCTTTAATAACTACAGGGAGAAAATCCGACTTCTGTAACGTGGCACAGGAAGAAGGTCTTCGAAGGGGTGGCCTGGCCGGGAGCCCGTGCCTTCCTGCCACCCCCTCCCCATCTACACCGAGGGTTTCTCACTGGGACACCCTCCATGCTCCCTCCTGTTTGTCCTAAGACTGAGTGCAGGAACCACCTGTCCCCACAGGCCTCTCTCAAGCCCCCGCCCCCACCCAGCGGGCTGGGTTTTCTCACGGCTCTCGCTGCACCTGCCGTCCTGCCTCCTGCTCATCACAGGTGGCTGTTTCTCCGACTCATGTGCGGTTTTCTCCCCCTCGTGCATTCCCAGTATTCTGTCTCACACGGAGAGTGTTTCAACAACAGGAATGCTTTCGGGGAAGCGCATTTAAGATCTGCCCGAAGCATACTTACAGTCTTTTTTTTTTTTTTTTTTAAATTAGAATCAGTTTTGATTTGCGGCACTAACGGGAAAAGCGTTTACTTCTCCTTTTCCTTAAAGGCCAACATACAAAATAATAAATACGAGCACTACGGTTCCACTACAGACTAGAGACTCTGAGGTCCCTTCCCAGCTGGAGAGTCTAAGATTGTCCGGCACTCACCTCTGGAGACAGAAAGGATTAAGGCACACAGAGGATGATGGTCCCTATCCCAGGGCACCAAATACCTGATCTCATTCTCACATCCCCAGTTATACACAAATAACCTGTGGCCCTGAGAGTTTAAGAGCTGGAAGAATCTCAAGAATCACGAAGTCCAACATGCTTCCCTTACAGCGGGAAACACTGAAGCCCAGAAAAGTGATCTATCTGCCCAAAGTCACAGAGTGTCAAAATAAAATGCCCATAATACATTCCCAACACAACAACGTGCAGGTCACTGAGGGCAGCCAAACGGACGGAAGGCCAGTCTGCATTCCGCAAGTCCTCAAGACCGAGCTGTGTTTCTTCAGGCACAACTCACCCTCTTCCAGGTGGCCAGGAGCTGTTTATCAGACATCTGCTCGGGATAATCCGCAATCGCGAACACACAGCCCAGGAGGAACCCTTCTTCGGGAACTGGAACGGAATCACACGAGGAAAATAAAACCCCCTGAGTACATGTGTGCAAAAAACGGAGGCGTTCACTTTGCTGCGTTCATTCTGCATTTCTGAAGCCGGTCGCTCTCCACCGGGACGCTCGCAGCCTGAGCGGTACGTTCAAAACACAGGTCCGCGGGCTTGACGGTGCACACGAAGTGATCAGACACTGTGTGCGCACGGATGAGTGCGTGGAGCCCCGTGAGGGGCCCCAGTGCTGCCTTCAGGGGCCAGGACGCCCCACCGTGACAAGTGGGGCCCGCGTTGGGGACCGGACCCGTTCCCCTCCGTGAGGACCCTCCCGACGGGAACCCTCAGCCCCTCACCCCACCCTGGCGCCTCCCGACAAGACTTTAGGGGAGAGAGAGACCGCGCGCGATACTAACTCTCCACTGCCGGGTCGTGTCCAAACAGCTGGTGCGGGTGCTGGTGCGGGTGCTGGTGCGGGTGTGGGGGCGGCGGCGGCTGCGGCTGCGGCGGGGGCGGGGCCTGGGGCGGCAGGGCCTGGGGCGGCGGGGGCGCGGCGGGTGCGTGCATGTGCTGCTGCAGGTGCAGGCGCTGCAGCTGGGCCAGCTGCTGCTGCTGCTGCAGGTGCTGCTGTAGCTGCTGCTGCAGGTGCTGCGGCGGCTGCGGGTGCTGCGGCTGCAGGGGCGGCTGCGGGCGGGGCGGCGGCTGCGGGAAGGGGTGTGGCTGCGGCGGGGCGTAGGGCTGCTGCGGGATCTGCGGTTGCGGCTGGAGCTGCAGGATCTGCTGGGGCGGAAGGTGCAGGACCGGGTGCGGCGGCGGGGGCGGGGGCGGCGGCTGCGGCAGGTGGGGCTCCGGGGCCACCTTCACTTGGCCGAACAGCACGGCACCGGCGTTCGCGTGGCCCTGCTGGCTGTGGTTCACCTGATGCTCTAAGGTTTTCGTGGGCGCTGAAAGGGACTGTAGGATCTAGAAAACAAAAATGAGGCGAAGTCATTAGCGACAGGGAAACGGACTAACGTCCTCCAAGCGGGAGAACGCGAGCGGACCCAGCCGTCTCTTCAGCACCGCGCGACACGGAGGCACCAAACGGCAAGCGTCACCAACTTCGATAAAGCGAACGAATTCACCGGAATTCAGAATTCGGAAGTAGGTAACACGGAACGAGCTAATGCCTTAAAACTGACACACGTGTAAACTCACACGGCTGATGCGTTCGACAGAGCACAGTCACGGGGCTACAAAAAAAAAGGGGCGGGGGAGGAGAAAAGAGAGGCGCCCTGCTTCCTCGCAGGGGTCTGTGCGCCCCCCGCAATGTGCTGCGGGCACAGCGCCTCACCGGCACCCCCCCCCCCGTCCCCCTGCCAAGCTCCACACTTCTCCTAACCCAGGGATGCTCCAGGGAAAAAGTGGACCCTGCAGCCAGTCGGCCTGGCCCGAGCTCCTCCCCGCACCTGCCATTTTCCAACAACGAAAGGGGCCCCGTAAGAGGCGGATGTGAAGACCACCCCCCGGTGAAAGCACCCCCACCCCCCTCTTCTGTGGTTACCCTGCCCTGCGCCCTGGCAGCTCTGTAAACGGGGGCCGGAAAAGACACCAACGGTAGGTCTGTTTAATGGCAAACAGTCCCTCAACTGAGAAATCCTCAGCACAGCTGGGGAGTCAACCTTCCCCCAAAAGGACGGGGGGCTCTTCAGAAGGAGCGAAGTGTTTCGAGCCAGAGAAAATCCAACCGCCCAGACCGTTCCCTTCTAGTTCCTCCTTCACAACGACAGGCGTAAGCGGAGAGCCGCCGGCAAGCTGAGGGGAGGGAGGGGACAGGGCCAGGAGTCGGGAGAGGCCAGAGCACCAGATGGCACGTTATTGTATCATCCTGCACGGCACTGAATGTTATGTCCTACAATGAATTTTTTCCCAATTAAAAACACACTTGCCATTTAAACAAAACTCTAAAATCCAGTTGCAACGTAAGCCATGACTAAATCGAAAACCTCAAGTATGTTCTTAAAATGTATCTTCCACTTAAACAGACTCCAGAACGTAAAGGCCACATAATTTGCAAGGGTGGCAGACTCTGGATTTCGTGGCCAAACAGCTGCCTCTAAAACTGATGGAGGCCTGGCGCCCGGGGGGCTCAGTCAGGTGAGCATCCAACTTCGGCTCGGGTCATGATCTCAGGGATCATCAGATCAACTTCCACGTCGGGCTCTGCTCTCAGCAGAGAGCAGGGACTCTGTCTCCCTCTCTCTCTGCCCCTCCCCGGCTCGTGCTCGCTCTCTCTCAAAAATAGGCAAACATTAAGAAAAAAAAACAATAAAAACGAAGGCCAAACTCGAGGCTTGCACGATCTGTCTTTGAAATCACTTACAGGTAAGACCTCTCTCTCCATAAGGAGTTCTCTCCACACTTCAGAAGCTCCTCAGTAGAGCTCTAACCAGAAAATTTTTTTAACAAACTCATAACCGGCAGGGTAACGATTTATTCTCTATGCTTAAAAGTACTAAAAAGTATCGTGTAAAGCGGAGGGAAATGGACCTCAGCGCGTACCACACCCAGACAGCAGGAAAGCAACTGGGATGCTCACACGTCCACAAAAGCCGCGAGGGGCGGGTGGCAGACAGCTGCTAGGACTTCTGCGGATCAGTCCTGAGCCTGTCAGCGCAGCGGGCCAGTAACAGTGGCTGCTTCTGGAGAGGACACAGGAGTTAAGGGCAGAAGGGAGTTTACCACTTTGTACCCTTTGGTGCCACTTGAATTTTTTAAAGTTTTGTACACATGTATTTTTTTACTGCAGAAGTCACAACCCACATGAGCTTGACTGGGAATAAGGAATAAAGGCCTGTCCGCCACGATGGGCAGGGTGAAATCAGTGGTGTGCCTCAGGCTGCCTCCCCCCGCCCCGCACCCCAACCCCAGATCACAGGGCAGCTCCGGAAGGTCTGAAGGACCCTCCGTACAAAGGGTGAAAAGACCAGGAGTGGCTGAAGGTCTGGAGCCCGAGGCTGTTCCCCTTCCATGGGGGGGGGAGGGGGGGGTTGGTGCTCCAGGCCTGGAGCAAGGAGAAGCTGGGAGAGGGTGGGGTGGGTGCAGGCTGTGAGCACAGGGTGGCTCGGAGCAGAAAGGCGTCAGGACGAGAGCCCTGGCCTGGGGTAAGACGGACACCGGGCTGGAAAGCCGGGCTTTTCAACCGTCTGATGTGCCTCTTGTGGAAAACGCGCTAGTCTCGAGCAATCAAACAAGCGGGATTCCTGGCTGCTTGGTCGCATAATCTGCCATTCCACAAACAACAGTTCTTAACGAACGTCAAGTCTGGATTCTTCCTTTACGTGACGCTATTGCTTTCTTTATTTAAACTGCTTCCTACCAAGTGCCCCAATATATAAAGAATTTCAACACAAACAACGTGGCTCTAGCCACTACCAATTCGCAGCCTATACAAATTTTGATGATTGGCTGTGTTCTCCTCATCCCCAATCTATTTTTAAACTAAATCTGTCCTCTAGCTGTAACATTTCAAAACTTCATTTTCTTCACTTCTAGCAGCAAAATGTCCCTGCAAACCAAAACCACGCGCAACGTCTCTGGGCAGCCGCTCTCCCTGGGGCCCGGGGGGGGGCTTCGCGGGGCCTCGAAGCGCACCAGAGCCTGGGGCCGGCTTCTCCGACGGCCCTCCTGCGGGGCGCACCCCACTCCCTGATGCAGGCACCCATTTCCACCCCACAGGAGCGGATTCCATCCAAACGTGAATTCAGGGAGCGTGGGACCGAAGTGGACATGGGAGAAGCACAGGGCGGCAACAGGGGCAGGGGCAGCGGTGAGCCGACGGGGGGTCAGCAGGGGGCCCCTGGGCCCCAGACCACAGGAGGGGTCCGTGTGCGCTCCAGCTGCACGCCCCGGGGCCGCCGGGCCTCCCCGCGCACGCCCCAGTCACACCACCGCTGCCTCCCGGCTGTCCTCCGGCTGCCTTCTCCACCGGCCTCAAGCTCCTGGCTTTCCGGTTGGTTCTTTCTGACCGTCGGCTCTGCTCCCCTCACGGCCCTCTGGTGCCGAGCCCAGGACCTCGTGGCTTTAGCATCCACTCCCCATCAGAGCCGTTCTCTGCGTTCCGTCCTCCCCCCACCCGCAGGGACCCCATGTGAGCGTGGGCCCCAATGGACAGAGCATTCCGTCCTCTCCCCCCACCTCCCCTCAGGGCTCCCCCCCCCTCCCCTCAGGTCCTCCTCACTCGCCACCACCCTCCAGAACGGTGTCCCGCCGACTCAAAGTCCTCCCGGCCCCGCAGGTACAGGACCGCGATGGGAAGTCCAAGTATGGCGGTGGGGGGGAGCCCACGGAAGGCGCCTCGCCGCGAAAGTGGAGTCTGCCGCTCGGCCACCACGCGCTGTCACCATTCAGGCTACAAAATACTGCCTCACCCACCTTGCGGGAAATGCCACAAATCCCGCTTTTGTGGACGATCCCACGATTTTGGCAAAAAACCCCACAACCTTCTTTGCCCCAAAATGAACACGCCAGGCAGAAGGTCTCACTGGTTGCTGGCATGTAACCTGGGCCCCCTCCGTCTCTCATCTTCCCAAGCCACCGCCCCTCCGACATCACTAACTCGGCCACCAACACCCCCCCGCGTCCGCCTGTCCTTCGGTCCGTCCGTCATCTGCTCGGCCTCTACCACACCCCACGTCCACCTGTCCTTTGGTCCATCCGTCATCTCCTCGGCCTCCATCACCCCCCGCATCCACCTGTCTTCCATCCTTCCGTCATCTGCTCGGCCACCAACACCCCCCCGCGTCCGCCTGTCCTTCGGTCCGTCCGTCATCTCCTCAGCCACCGCCACCCACCCATGTCCTCTTGTCCTTCTGTCCGTCTGTCATCTGCTCGGCCACCAACACCCCCCGTGTCCGCCTGTCCTTCCATCTGTCCATCATCTCCTTGGCCTCCACCCCCCCACGTCTGCCTGTCCTTCCGTCTGTCCATCATCTCCTCAGCCTCCACAGCCCGCCTCTTGGTGAACTGCATCTCGCTCACTCTTCCTCAGCTCCTAATGTGTGGTCACCAACCTAACCAGGGTCCTGACCACATCCAACAATACTGTCTTCCCAGGATCCCTGTATCACCTATTCCAGAATCTTCCATTCTCCTCAAACCCAATTATGTCTCTCTTCCCCTCCACCCTTCGCCTCGTGCCACCTTAATTTTCTTCCTTCAGATGTCTACAGAATGTTTTCTTTTCTTCCACCTTATTCTGGTGTCTCAACCATGTACTAACTCTCTGCTAAGTCAGGAAGGGAGGACAGGAAAAGAAAAACGAGAACACTTTTAACATGCGCCTCAAATCAAAAGACTTGAAGCACCACCAGTAGACTCATCAGTGACACCGCGATCTACAAGAAACAGACCCTTCCCAGAGCCCCAGTGGCTTGCGCAGAAGGTGGCCTCGTTCCTCAGGGAGAATGGTCCAGGCCCTGGGGGAAAGACCCCTGCAGAGGCCTCCAGCTCTCCCCACAGCCTCAGTCTCACAGATTTTCTTCCCTTCTGGCACAGCGAATGCACGCCTGCCTCTGGGGCTTCAGTCGCTGTTCCTTCCTCTGGGAACCCTCCACCCCCACCCTGTTCTTCCCCAGCCTCTGTCATTCACGCCTCTTTCTTGAGGCCCTCCCTAGCCACCTCTTCTAAATGGCCTCCTTCCTCTGTCGGCTATTATAGGACCCCTTATTGAACTGTCTTCAAAACGCCCAGACCCTGAACCCACAGGAGCCCTTTTGTTTGTACGTGTCTGTCTTCCACACCTGAAATGAAGGCGGGAAACTGGTCTTTCTCCTTCGCCACCTTGTCTCCACGACCCAGAGAAATGTACACAGCGGCCAATATACCACCGTGACTACTTTCTTTTGGTCCTAAATTGAAGGACATCTGCTGAAACTTTCCAAGTCCATTCCACATCAACAAACTCCAACTGGGATCCTATCAACTGAGATCACGACTTCTGTAAACGAACGAAGAATTCGTGAAGTTCATTATAAGCAAATACGAACACGCAGTTAACTTCAAGCCACTGCTGATTTTAGGCTAATTAAGAGCAGAAACGTCCTTGGGGGGCAAGCACTCCCGTCACTGGTACCTGCTGGCGTTGAAGAGACGCTCGACAACACACACACACACACCCCTGTGGAACAATTCTCACATAAATAAATACCGCTTGTAAGGTAACTGTCCTGAAGAAGCGGGAACCACTAACCTGTATCGAAACCATCTGTAAAATCCAGCCCTAAAATCCGTTACTTAAGTTCCCGCTCGTCACAGAGTGACTTACGTGTGCCACATTTGGCGGTCGGCCGATCTGCTGAATGTCAGCATTATTCGTAATGTTTCTCAGCGTCCGCACCGCCGGACTCCAAGAAGCGATCATTTCTGATCTTTCAGAACTCTGCAGGTTCTGTCCCGAAGCCATTACGCTGCCCCGGACGTCGGGGGGTAAGACGCTGCCCGGAACGGGTGGCACGCTGGCACATAAGTTAATCAGGCCCGGCTCCTTTCCCGGGGGCAGTCTGCGTTTGGCCGCGGCTAACTGTGGCACTTCCGCTGGGGTCCAGTTTAAGTTTCGCTCCTGTTTCTCAGGCGATGAATCCGAAGAGTCGTCAAACATCAACTCCCCTTTGGGTTTTTCGGTGTTTGACTTGGGTGAGAACTGCTGGGCACCTGAAGGGGACCCTTCTCGAGAACTGGCAGGGCTCGATTTCTCGTCGGTACTCCCCTCGTTGGGGGAATCCTGCTCCTCATTTTCTACCTCCTCCTCCTCCTCCTCCTCTTCCTCTTCTTCCTCTTCATAGATAATGAGGCGAGGATGGTAAAACGCTTCATCCTTTTTGGTTTTTTCAGATATGCAATCCAGGACCCAGTCGGGGGTAACAATTTTAATACTTGCTCTCTTTAAAGCACATTCGTATTTCTCCTGCAAGTAAAGAACAAACACATAAACACAGCTGTAAGTTTTACCGAATCTCCTAGAACCGTGTACTGAAAACGTCAGGACAGGGATGCAGCTGAAACGGTCGGCACTTGTGACTGCCGTTTTAGACACGGAAAAGCTTAAACTCCTTCCAGACGCACGACTAGAGCCAAAATGAACCATCGGTCTATGAACTCGGGACGGCCTCACCTGCAACAGCGGTCTTACAAGATTTTATTTTATTAAAAAAAATTTTTTTTCAAAGATCACTTATTTTTGAGAGACCGAGAAAGACAGAGTGTAAGTGGGGGAGGGGCAGAGAGAGAGGGAGACACAGAATCCGAAGCAGCTCCGGGCTCTGAACTGTCAGCACAGAGCCCATTGTGGGTCTTGAACTCACAAACCGCGAGATCACGACCTGAGCCGAAGTCGGACGCTTAACTGAGCCACCCAGGCGCCCCTTACAACATTTTGTTTAAAGTTAACCTCTACAGATGGTATTTTAGAAAAAAGTACAGCTAGCAATCCCACGGAAAATTCTCTGACGAACGAAATAAACAATCGCCACCTCGCTTAGTTTTTACCCACCGACAATCTGTACAAAGCCGCAATGGGGGCAGAGCTCCTTCAGGACATCGGGCACAGTCAGGGAGGGTGGCCGACTTTCCGCGGGGAGGCTTCCTCAACGAGGCGCCTAGTGTTAATCGAGCCCGCTCCACGGGAGACACAGAGGGTGCAGCACGTCTCTGACCTCAGGAGATTTACAACTTCGCTCTGGAGAGAACGTGACCACGAACAGGAATACAATGTGCAGCCACTGCTGAGCGAGGCGGGCACATGTACAGAAGGGTCCCACCAGTGTGAGCCGCACGACTCAGGGAAGGCCTCTGTTGCAAAGTGAGGCCGGGCAGGGGCGTGACAGCAGGCACGGGCACTGAGCAAAAAACGTAGGGTGCATGGAAAAGGTGTGCTCACAGGCAGGGGCCCCCTTACAAGTCAGGGTGTAGAACGGCACAGACAGCAAAGGATAAGAGACACCAATGAAAGAGTCACATGATACAGGAGCTTTAAAATAAACACGTCTGAGGGGTGCCTGGGTGGCTCAGTCAGTTAAGCGTCCGACTCCTGATCTCAGCTCTGGTCGTGATCTCATTCACGGTTCCTGAGTTCGAGCCCCTCATCGGGCTCGGTGCTGACAGTGTGGAGTTGGCTTGGGATATTCTCTCTCTCTCTCTCTCCCTCCTTCCCCACTCCCGCTCTCAAAGTAGTAAATCAACTAAAAAGAATAAATAAGCGAGTTTGTAACTATGGTTCGCTTAACTAACAGAATCTCCCCCCCACCCCAGCTTCCAAAGCCTAGGGTAACAGCAGGTCTCTGGCAAACATGCTGGAGCCCCCACATTAAAATGCGTTTCCTGGCAAGGAGGCCGAAGGTGGCACTCGCTGTTCACGGTCAGGGCAAGGGTGACCACGCAGACGACCGCCCTCAGGCCGGCGCTGGCCACCAACGGCAGAGGAAGCCGGGACCCACCTCCTGGGAAAGAGCGAGACCCCCCCACGAGCCTCAGGGAGTTCACGCTGTTGCTTCTGAGGACGCTCCGCTTCGAACCTTCTGAAAACGCAGTCATGGGAGGACACGCGTGAATGACACGTGAGGCCAGAAGCGGATGTAATCACCGCCATACTGCTGAGACCCTTCCACCGTCCCCATCTGAGGGCACGGCTCCAACCATCTTTGTTATAAATGCAGATGTACGTGTGTTCAAAAGGTGGAGGGGGCACCACGGTGTCCGGGGGCACAAACACTCTAGAATGTGCTTCTCGCTTCATACGTCGCGAACAACCTCCCACGTCAACGTGTGCTTCTAGGCCGGCCCTTCTGCTCCTAACTTTCTGGGGTACACTTTCCAACAAACTCCAAAAGCGGAGACGCCCGTGCGATAAATCCCCTGTACCCGTCACCCAGCTCCGTTAGCTGGCAACCGTCCGCCATCCCGCTTCACCTGTCTCCTCTGTGACGCTGCATCTCTGACGACCCCCGCCACCGTGACCCCCACTCAGCTGGGGGGCCCCCTCACACCCAGGCGTAACTCGTTTTAACCCCAGCACGCCATTCTGTTGCACAGTGATTTCAGGCAATCCCCCGTCCCCCGGATCACTGCTTAGTTATTTCTTGCATCATTCATTCTAGTAGTCTCTAACGTCTGGGGTTTTGTTACCATGAAAACCTGAAGTTAATTCTCGACACACATATCCTGAATCGCTGGGTCTGAGATGAACTCCTGGGTTCTGGTATCCGAGTATGGAAAGCACTTTTAGGCTCCTGGCCTCTAACTACACCCCCTCCTAAAAGGCTGTGCCACCAACTACGAACGACTCTATCAACTGACCCACACGCCTGATAATACCCAGTTTTATTCCTGGCCGTGTGCTTGAACTCCTTGAAACCATGCTGTGTGTAAAGCATGATTTAAGTCGTGCGTTTTATTAAGATGGAAACGTTTTAAAACCTATGTGTCGAGCAGCACGTGGGAATACGGAATGCTGAACTCAGTCACACCACAGCGTGCACTGACCACGGAAACTAAGCTGAGACCGGGTGCTGTGCAGAAGTGCTCGATCACGACAGTGCACGCCTGAGACTAACACACCACCGTCCGCTCACTAAATCACGGAATTGAAATAAAAGCTTCAAAGAATTAAAAAATCCCCTTCTTTATCCCCCAAATCATCCCGAAATATTTAACCATGAAATGCGAAACCAACCCTCCCACGTCGCTACAGATGAGAGCCCTCTGTAGCAGACTAGAGACTTGCAACTTCCTGACCGCCTGTCCCAAACGAGCCACAGGGCTGTCCTAGGAAAACAAGTCTGGACACACACCGAAGTATTTATAAGCTACACAAATACGACCAGGTAACAAATCTGAGATTTCTACGTTATTTTCCAAGATAGGAAGATGGTTTGCTGAAAATAATAAAACGTGACATTTTTTTTTAAACTGTTAAAAAATAGCAGAAGTAAAACTAGTGCCACGCGGTGCAGTCGCCGAGCATCTCGGACACCATGGAGAAACTCCATGCTTCGCGCTGGCAGCCGCCGTGGTCGGCCGGAGTCGTCGTCTGCACGCCGGGCCGGCACTCATTTCAGGAGGGACACTGTCACTCACGCGTCCTCTCCCTTCTAACCCAACAGGGAGTTTTTGTCACTGAAAGACAGTTACTGCTTGAACAAAGGCGACCTAAGAACAAAGCAATGTCAGATGCCTTTGCCTGAGCTGACTTCCCAGCTAAGTCGTTCCAATTCTCGAACCCTCACACGCACAAGTTACTAAATGCACGGACTCAGGGGTGCCTGGGTGGCTCACTCGGTTGAGCGTCCGACTTCGGCTCAGGTCGTGATCTCACGGTTCGTGGGTTCGAGCCCCGTGTCAGGGTCTGTGCTGACAACTCAGAGCCTGGAGCCTGTTTCGGATTCTGTCTCCCTCTCTCTCTGTCTCTCCCCCACTCACGCTCTCTCTCTTTCTCAAAAATAAACGAACAATAAAAAAAAAAAAAATCTAAATGCACAGACTCGGGAGCCAACAGTGCAGCCCACAGGGTCCGGGTCGTGGCCAGCGGCGGGGGGCCGGCGGGTCCTCCGGCCACAGCAGGCACGGTCGCCCGCGAGGTCTGCAGCTGCCAGAGACCAGCCCTTCCCAGCAACAACACACTCCCGTTGTTCCGCCGATTCTGTTCTTAAATCCCTTTCTTCTCCACTTGACTGAACATCTTAAAAATCCAGGAATACGAAAGGTGGTTTCGCTCTGCCGTTTAAACATGTTCTTTGTTCATAAAAATGCAAAAAAAAAAAAAAAAGGATTTGAAGAGATGCCGTTTATTTTTGAGTCTGACATTCACGCGTTGCCTCTTCAATGACAATGACTCTTCAGAAGTATTTGCTCATCTTTACAAAAGCTATACTTTGTTTCCCTTCGAGCTAGCCACCTACAAGCAAATGATTTGCTCTTAGCCATAAATTATAAGATATTAATATGAAAAGAACCGTTATACCGTTTCACCAAAACATGCTATATTTCTTAGAGTGTTATACAAAACGTGATTTACTTCGAGAGACTTAAGAGTCACATCTTACATTTTCACAGAAACGCTTCTTCTCGGACCGCGTGGCTAAGTTACAACCACACCCACTGGCTCAACATGGCTCTTGTCAGGAAACCAGCGTGGCCACGGCACACGTTTCCAGATCGCCTCTGCTCAATGTCAAAGCCTCTGTGAAAGAGGAACCTCACACGCCACCCCTGCCCCCCCCCACCCCCCACTCCCAGCCAGGGTACCCTTGGGAAGAACAGGATGGCAGCACGGATTCAGAAGCAGTTAAGAAAAAAACAGGATACTGGCACGTGGAAAGTCAACTTGCCATAAACACACTCCTCTTGACTCTCAGAGTCATAAACCATCGTTCCTGGGAGGAGCAAAGTCTGGTTTCCAGAAAGCGATGGTCCTCAAACTCTCGTGCGCATCAGCACCACCGGGAGGGCCTCACCCAGGTTACCGGGCTCTGCACCTGCCCTCACCGGGTCCTGGTTCACGAGGCGTGGGGCGGGCCGCAGTCTGCGCTTCTCACAGATGCACAGGGGAGGCGGGTGCTGCTGACCGGGGGGCCCCACTTGGGAAACCAAAACTCTGTGGCCCCACCAGTGCTTAGAGACAAGAACCCCACGATTATCGAGATAAACGTACTTGTATCTATTCTAGATCATTAAAAAGGAAATGGCATTGGAAACTTCGCCAAACACACGTTTACAAAGTTTTACTCAGCACAACGCCTTTTTAAAAATTGTGAAGAAGACTAAAAATACATACTTTCACAAATAAAAATGAACTAAACTTTTACTGAATTTGAAAGGAAACTCAAAAAGAGACTGCAAAAACTTTCCCATTTTCTCCACAAAATAAACCCAAATTTCTTCGCATTTAGAGGTCACATCTGGCTCAGAGTAGAAACGATAATCATCTCGCTTCGTCTGCGGAATGAAGCCAGGTCTAAGTCAGGTAAATGAACTGAATCGGCTTTTGTAAATGGAATCTAGCAATTAATCCGAGAGAAGCTCACAACCGTCACTCGGCACCGGAAGTACTGAAGGGATGCGCGAAGAGGAAAATGTACGTGAAATGCTTACCCCCTTTGGTTCGGGGACCACCAGATGCGTGCATTTCTTGTTGAGGTGCAGCTGGCAGTTCCCCCCATAGAAAGTGAGCAAAGCCCACAGGGCGCTCCTGTCTTCAGACGACACCTGGGAAAGGAAGGGACACCGGGCTTCCGTCACACATTTCAGTCCGTGCAAGCGTGCTCATCGTCAAAGTACAAGGTGGCATCTTAGCAGTTCTGCTGCACCTACTGGCCTCCCTCGTCAAAGGAACTCGAGTAGGGGGACTCATGGGGGAACACGTGAGCGCTCAGGGATCTGCTTGGCATGACAAACTTTCAATTCCTATCGTGACTGCTTCGTAGACGTGATTTTTTTCACCCTGTCGCCAAATGAATGGAAAACACATATCCACGCTCCAAAAAAACGAATGGGGGATTCTTGCAACTCAAGTGACGGGGAAGCAAGCAAAGGAGGGAGTGCGTCACCGCGTCTGACAACCAGAGGCTCGAAAATGTCTGCGGGCAACAGCAGCACCCAAGTCACTAAGGAGCCCCTTCACCATTGAGGGCTAAATACTAATTAAGAAATGGAGGAATGCAAGAGACAACGAGTTACCTGGAGCTCAGGGAAAATCCTAAGTATTATCTAACACATCAAAGGAAATGAGGCAAGCCTGAAAGGGCTCATTCTTATGCTTGCGTAACTGATGAAGTCAACTCCAGGCAGAGTGGCTCGCGTTGGAGAAGAGGCTTTCACTGGAACAACAGAAACGGCTCCCCATTTACTGCCTGCCTCCCATGTGCCGGGAACTGTGCCCAGTGCTTCGCACGCGTTCCTAACCCCTAAGACCGCCATGCCAAGTGGCAACCGTGAAGCCCCCGCACAGATCGGAAACAAACCTGCCAAAATTACAGCTCATCACCGGAAAAGCTGGCTTTCGAAACACAGGTGCGTCTAACCCCAGGCCTGCCTACATCTTCCTGCTGTTCTGTAACCTCCCTAAGGGCAACTACTCCCCAAAACGATTTCTAAAAAAGAAACTTTTAGAGTCTGAAAGACAAAAGAAGTAAGAGACATAAAGGTGTGTGAATTAATTCTGACGTAATCATTTAACCGGGTCAATTTTTTTCCTTAATAATTTATTACAAATTCAGGGTTATGGTTAAGAATTCCGTTAGTCCTCAGGTTAGTTCTGTGTTACAAGCAGCATGTTTTTAAAAACCGCCATTATTCAGCTTGCCAGAGCTCCACTGTCTTACATCTACTTCCGTCCGTTTTACAAATGTTTCCAGAACTTATTCTGCACTGCACACTCACTACTCTGTGGATACTAACAAGAACACACTAATCTCCTAAAATCACCTTGGAGGGGCGCCTGGGTGGCGCAGTCGGTTAAGCGTCCGACTTCAGCCAGGTCACGATCTCGCGGTCCGGGAGTTCGAGCCCCGCGTCGGGCTCTGGGCTGATGGCTCAGAGCCTGGAGCCTGTTTCCGATTCTGTGTCTCCCTCTCTCTCTGCCCCTCCCCCGTTCATGCTCTGTCTCTCTCTGTCCCAAAAATAAATAAACGTTGAAAAAAAAAAATTAAAAAAAAAAAAAAATCACCTTGGAAAGTCACTGCTTTGTATCTCTTTAACGTGGTCAGCCACCGTCACATTTCCGAAGACTGGACCAGAAAACCGTTATTTTTTTCCTAGAGGCTCTCGCAAAAACGTGGCTCTCCTGCAGCATTTGGAGAGGTGAGACTGACTCACGTGATAATCCAGACCGCTCCAAGAGAGCACTACATCCCCTGTTAGAACTGAAGTTCAAAGAGCAGCCCCTCTCTGTGCCTTCCTTGGGAAGCTGTGCCTACAGGGAAGCACGTGCAGCCTGGGCTGTGCCGACCGCGGCGAGCCAGGCCCCGGGCCGGCGCCACAGGGACAAGCCTCAACAGGGACAAGCCTATTGCTGGGGAACGAACATCAGGTGGGGGGGAGGGAGACCTGGAGCTGACACAGGGTCTCCAAAACCGAGCTCCGGGCCACCTGGAGACCTTCCACGAACCAGATCCTGCATCAGTGCACGTCTGGGCCAAGCGACTTCAAACAGCCACACCAGCTCACGTGTGTAATGAATCTCTTTGCACACCAACTAAGAATGCTCTTTCCACACCAAAATGTTAACAATAGTGCCCTAGCGGGGATGGAATTATGGGGACATTTTTGTTGTCATGTTTCTACTTTTCTGTATTTTCCAGATTTTCAAAAGCATTAATTTTGTAACTGGGGAAAAAGGTTTTTTGTTTTTTGTTTTTTTTTTAAAGCAACCTATATAAACTACAGATCTTGTCATCTCGGCCAACAAAGCTCGGACATGATCTCAATACCTTAAGACCAAAAACCCAAACGCTTGAGTGGTGAGTCAGGTGCGGCCCCCACACACGCGTCCCATAGCACTGCCGCGTCTCAGGGACACTCCTCCGACACGCGAGGCTCTGGCTCTGTGTCCTGCCCAGCCTCAACGTCCACTCAGCTACCACTGGCCCTGGACCCCACGGCAGGCTGCACACACACCCTCGTGCTGGCCACGCTCCGAAACCACATGCTCACCCTCCCCACTATCCTGTCCTCTAAGGACGTGGAGCAGAGGGCGGTCACCTCGTCCACGGCCCCCCCCGGAATAAATGCCTCCTTCACCCCAGTTGGGAGCGCCTTCCCTTCCCGGTACAAGTAGGACACTCCTCGGTTCTAGCCCCCAAATCTGTCCTTGTCCCCTCCTGAAAAAAACTACAATCTGAAGACACGGTTAAAGATGGAGGTCTCGCTAGGTTTCACCCCCTCGACCTCTCTGCCCTCTCTCACAGGACCTAGTACAGCGCAAGGCACATGGGCAGGCAGTCAAGAAATACCTGTTGATTGAGATACAGAACGAAAGGGCTTTTATCTTCAGCCTTCAAGGCTGAAACCACAACCCTGGCCAGGCTCTCCGTCGCACTCTTGGCCTGTCCCCTGAAACCTACCCAGCACATCACAACGGAGGCCCAGCCTGCATCAATACCGGCTCGGGAGAAGGCAGATGGTGTGTGTGCTTCTCAACGTCTGCGGGCACAAGCTGCCTTCCCTACCTCTCCCTGGGAGAGTTCTGGAAGACTCCAACAAAGAGCTCCAGCCTGTATCAACACCCTGACGGGGAAAAGACAGAAGGTCACTGAGAGCCACCGAGCAAACGGTCCTTTCGCAAAGGCGGGGTCCTGCCTGGTGGGCGCGTGTGCGGGCAGGTGCGCCAAAGTTCAGCAAACGGTGTGGACGCCCGAAGAGTCTCTGCGTGGTGCGGATCCACCGTCGAGACGGCTCCCTCCGGGTACAGTTTCCACACCTCGCACCCACTTTTACACGCTTGTGTGTGTGCTACGACACGCGGCTGGTTCACAAGCGCATCCTCCCTTGTGGATGGTGCGTTCGCTGAGGGGAGACATCCTATCTTAGTTTATTTTACACCCCCCATCGGCATTGCTCCCGTCACAAAAGGACTCATCTGGTATTTGTTAAACCAAAGTCCCTTAGCTACACGCTGTGCACGTGGTCTGTTAACACATCTTAAGCTGAATTAACATTTTTTAGCAACCAGAAAACATCAGTGTCCGCAGTGCACTCTTCTCAACTGGGGTGTCAGCAGGTGAGCTGCTCTCACCCTTATCTGATCGAGCTTTCTGCACTCAAAAGCAGAGCTTTTTACCATGTGATCCCATCACACACTGGGGATTCCAATCCATCATCCTGAGTGATGGACGGCGTAGCAAGTGATCCATAAAGATCAAACTAACTCCAGATTCTGAGTTTTACTACCTAATGAGTTTGCTAAAAGGATAGAAAAAGACTGTCACAGGTCCTTCTAAATTCAGTTGCCTGCCCACCACAGACCCAGCCACGCCCCGGCAACGTATTTCACACCTAGATAAAACTCTACGGGCTGGACCGCTTCCCAGACCACATGACCAAGGGACCCTTGTTCACCTCTGCCCGTGCTCCCTACCACCTAGTTGTGGCTTCTTCCATGGGCTCTCCATTCTCCCCCTCCCTGCCCCTCTGCTGTCTTCTCAGCCCAGACCCTGAGGTCCGCATGGACCACTGGGCCTGTACGATGGCCACCAGACCCATCAGCAGTCCTGTGTCCCTGTCCAGCATTCTTACTCTCCTCCTCTCCTGAGTCACAGGCAGGACTGAGGGGACACCCGGAGCCATGCACTATCTGCTACAAATCAGCGGTCCCCTCCTTTACTTGGGGTGCTGCTGCTTCCCAGCAATAAAAACTGAGTCTGATTTCATGCCTGGTTTCTAAAAACAATTCCCTCTCCTCCAATAGCATCTCTACGCTCAGATTTCTTCTCTGCAGAGCCCCTTTACTGCATGCTACCCAAGGCTCTGCTCCTGGCTACTTACCTTCTACGTTCCTCTGGAAGAAGCAAATTCTCTGCCCGTCACACACCCGAACATCCCCACATCTGGATAGCTAATCGACACCCCAAACTCAACGTGCTTCAAACCAGCTTCCCCGGCTTCCCTGAGGAACCAGGCTCCCGTGTCCCCTCTCCGGCAGTGATGCTGGCACTTCCCCCAGGCTCCCTGCCTGCTCGGACCCACAATTCACTGCGGAGGCAGCTCCAGGACCTGCCACACGGGCGTCCCGGGGCGCTGCCTTCTCCTCCTTCGTCCCAAGTGTGGCCACATCACCAGGCCCTGCCGACTCCCGTCCGGGCCTTGTATCCACAGCGCCATCCCGAATCCAAACCTCTGCCTCAAGTCCAAGATCACGCCCTCCCTCTGGCCCAAATTCCCATCCCCACCCCGGCCCCATGTCCCGCTACAGCCCCCAGACCAGCTGCACCTGCCAAACTGCAAGGATTTTCGTCTGCTTGTCTGCGTTTTTCAAATGTCCTCATGTAAATATTTGTAATCCTAAATTAAATACTTCAGAAAAAAGGAAGGAGCATCCTACTGGCCACTCCAGGAAGCTCAAACTCCAACATCTGGGTCTGTTCCCGTGCTCTCCGCCCCCACCCTCCCAAACGCTCTCTGTCCTCTGCACTCCGAGCGCACACCTTCCGTCAGCAGCCAGCCCTGGCGCCCTCGTCCGTCCTTCCATGTTGCTCTGCCAGGAACGCACTCCCCTATCCCACTTTTGCTCTAATTCTGCCCATTCTTTGGGGCCCCTCAGGTCTGACATCTCCCCTCCCCCAGGCTTCCTGACTAGGTCGTCCACACGGGTGACTGCTCTTGTGATCTCACGCACCGACACCAGGCCACCTGATCTAGCCCATCATACAGCAGGTGTTGTGTGTGCCTTAACCTTAGTGTTGTAGGTCTGATAATCTGTTACCTTTGTGAAATGTAACCACTTTTCAACCTTTGTGAAATGTAACCACTGGTGTTTTCTAAGACTAAAAGTCTTCTCTGATGCTAAACCCATAGTTAATAAGGATCCCTATTAAATGAAGGTAGCAAAGACAAAAAGAGAGAAATTTCATAACTTTAAAGGACTTCACGAATTAACTAGATGCAAACACAAAAAAATGAGCCTAACTGAGCTTGCCTACTGTGCGGACAGGGAAGGGGTCAAACTGTGGCGGGGAGACCGCCTGAACGAAGGGGGAGCCTGGCCAGCCTGGCTGGGTGACTCCCGACCACAGAGGCGCATGGCTGAGAGCGACGCCCTCCCGGGTCACCCAGGGCTTCGAAGGCCCCTCCTTGAGGCTTCCACAGCGATGGGCGCCACCCTGCTCCTCACCCAAGTCATTGCGATGCGTCCGCGAGGGCATGTGGCGAGGTCACGGTCAACCACACCTCTTCCTGTGCTCGTGCTGAACAGATTATTCTACGCAATTTCAAAATGAGTTCAAACAACACCAGCTGGACTTGTTACAATGGTTTTTTTTATAGTTTGAGGGTTTTTAGCTGGGGGTGGAGGGCACAGAACACAATTTAAAAATACCGAATATCCACTTTCCTCACTACCTAGAATTTACCATGGCTAACGTTGGGTCCCTCCCTTCAGACATTTCTCGTATATTTTCCTTGGCTAATGGAACATGCACATACCTACGTCATGGCCTCCCCCCCCCCCGCTTAAAGCACTGACCTCCTCTTTCCGTGTTTTCATAAAGCACCACCGACACCGGCTATGTACTTACACTGCCGTGCAACTGCACACAACAGGTTTCTGAACCATTTCCAGCAAGAGGGTGACCTGATTTTTTTTCCCATTTTACCCTAGATATTCTACACGATGCTCTGCTCAGCGCCTTTGTCTATCAACCTGCCCTTATTTCTGCCAACTTGGGATACGTTTCTAAACCTAAGAGAACCGTAGGGGAAAACAAAATGAGTTATTTTAGGGCTCCCGTCACTACCCAACTTGCGTAGAAAGCAGCCGCGCTGAACTGCATCCCCGCCAGCAGCGGGGGGAGGAGGGGAGCGCGTCCGCAGGTGCACCGGCACGGCACACACGCGGAGTCAGGCCTGCGCACGCGGCCAGGCGCGCAGGGTCAAGCGCGAGAACTGAAGTTCTTACGCCCGTGCTAATAAATGTTCGTGTCCTGATGGCAGAGTGTGTCAAATGTTACGTCCCGCTATTTGTGATTCCTCTTTACAAAAAGTTGTAAACTCATGTTTTTGCCTTATCTACTGAGGTTTTATTTTTCTTTGCCTTTAGGAGTGAATTTTTGCCATCTTAAATAATTTCATTTTCACTATTTTTTCACATTCAAATCTTACACCTTTGTAATTGTTTACGTTAGAAAGACCATTTCGCCCATTAAAACTTTAAATCTTAAGTCTAAGCAGGAACGTTTAAATAATTATAAATTAAATGTATCATAAGGTCACACTGAACATGCAGCTTAGTAGAGAGCTTCTTTAAAACTGGTTTACAAACAGGTCATAAATCTGAAAGTGTAAAAACTCAGAACTGCTATGTGTAAACAACACAAGACGGACTGTAACCATGCTTACCTGGGAGAGGCAGGCAGTGATTCCAAAAAAGATCTGACACGACTCTGGAGAAAAACCATTCACTCTGTTTTATAGTTATTAAGATTCCACTGAAATGAGATTAGTGCAACCTGCATTTCACGAAGACGTGCTATTTGCCCACTGGGACGTGACCCACCCCACCCCCGCCCTCCCACTCAGTCCACGGAGCAAAGAGACTCAGATTGGCCAAACAGTAGAGGAGCCTCGAGAAGGAGCAGCAGACAGCACAGAGACAACGGGAGGTTCCGTGAAGTGCTTTCTAACTCAGCGCCTCCACCAACATCAAGAAAACGGGCCCAGTACACTCGCAGGGGAAAACATCTGACCTCCGAGGGCTGGCTCACTCCACACACACGTAAACACACACACACACACACACACACCTATATACACACACGGCACAGCAATTACTTTAACAGCACATTCCAAAGTCTAGAGTTAATTTTAGAAGGAAACGTTAACGGAACTTCTGGGCTATGACAGAGAGAATCTTCCATAAAAGAACTTGGGTTCTAGTCTTGCTACCGCTGCTAACTTTACGAAGCTGGGCAAGACCAACTCTAAGCTTCGGCTTTCCTTTACTAAAACAAGAGTTAGAATATACATAATTCCCAACTCTCCCGGCTCTAACACTCAGATTTTTAAAATTCATGCAAAAGAGCTGTGTGCCAGACATTGGGCATATGGCTCTACCCAAGGAGACACGACCTCAGGGCGCCAGTAACATACAGCCTATTCAAAGCCAACACGAGAACTTTTTTTGAAGAATCTGGAGTGTCCACAATTCAACATGGGTTATTAAAGTATTGCCCTGTTTTCCCAACAGGAATAAAGTATAGCTACTGAGGCAAGTGAGTGAAGAAAAACAGATCAAACTGAAAATCCTATTGTAATGTGGAAGTCTCCCACCAGCCCTGCTGAGAGATCTCATAATTGACGGGAGCCTGCCTGTCTGACTAACCTCTGCAGACCCCAACGTCATGCCTTCAGCCCCATTATCCAAGATCGGTTTCCATGCTCCTACCTGTAGCTCAAGCATTTTCTCCTTCCAAAGCCTTGGGGAAACATGAACAAAGGCAAATCTAGATTGTGCCGTCCAAGAGTCTTGGGGATCCTTTTATGTCCCTTCGAGCTGCGCTTGGACAGGCAGATAAGAACTCAAGGGGAGGACGGCTTCTTAAGGAATCTCGTGCAGAGAATAAGTGATCCACAACAGGAAGAATTAACCTCTCATCTTCAAAATCATCCCTCTGTCTCCCAGTCTTTTTTTTTTTCACCTGTACTTAGAAAACAAAGACTCCCAAAACAGCAAAATGGGATGAAGACTAAAACAAAACACGAACTGATTTCCTTTAACTCTTCAGATTATGGATGAAAAGCCTTAGAAGTTTTGAGTTGGAGTTGCTAGAGTTCTGCACATCCTCCAAGAACTGCTTATAGAGGGAGGTTGTGTTGATTTGAGGCCACCTATATTTAATACACAAAGATTTCCTCCGTCTGCATCAGTTCAATAAAGTAAAAATGCATTCCCAGGACCCACCTGGCCGAGCTGCAAAACAAAACTGGACGAAAGACATCATCATCTGCAATTTTAGCATCAGGGTACCAGGTACCCTGAAAAGGAGCACCTCCACGATTAGGTTACGCGGGGAGTGACCCTCCAGGGAAGCTGCACACGGCCAGGGTGAAACAGAAGCCACGAGGCTCAGAACACGAGAGGGCAGCCCGACATCTCACCCAAGGCAGGGAGGACCGTGCTCCAAAGCCACACTCAGGAAATACAGAAGCAGGGGACCATGCGTGGGAGGGAGCTCCCTGAGGGCAGCAAGGACACCTTGTCGACCCCTTTAGTTCTGGTGCCCAGCCCATAGCAGATGCCAGCACGTGTGTTAAAGAAACCTTCTACCCGACGTAATCAAAAAGAATGCCAGCGCATATGAACGAAACTAGAAACGTTCTGACGTTCTCTTCCCCTATCCGTTCTTCAAGTAACTCATGATTTGGCCCACGCAGACTTACGAGTTTGGAAATAGTCCACCTAACTAGACATCACAAAACCTGTTCCAGAGACGACAAGCTGAGGTCCAGAGAGGAGGCCTGCCTGAGATCAGAAAGCCCTGTCCTGGAACTGGAGCCCGGTCCCTGCAGCGGGCGGCCCTCCCTCCGGGGGTGGGGGTGGAGGTGGGGGTGAGACAAGGATCAGGTACAGAAAATCCGAATCAGAATGGAAAACACAAGGAACAGAGGACACGGACGGACGGACACACACACACACACACACACACACACACACACACAGGCCCAAACTAACGAATCCACTCAGTTACCATTTCAGTCTTAAACCCAGAGTTGTCCTTTCCCTCGCCCCTTCCCCAAAAAGGATACGGCAGAAGAGCTCCACACTGAACGGACAATATCACCCAAGACGGCTGAAAAAGAAAATATGAACTCAAATCAAAAAATGCTTTCAATTTACAATCAAAATGACATTTCACCAGCCCTGCTCCTAGAAATTAAAGGCTTTGTTATAACTGATCACAAAGCATCCAGATTATGAGTATTCAAGTGGTAAAAATATCAAAGATTAGTTATTATTGCCCAAGCGAAAAAGCTCAATTACAGAACAAAGCACTACCACATATTTTAAAAACTATTATGCCTATAAATGTAAATTCTAGGCACACACACTATTAATGCTTAAGCGTCGAGGTTAGCTGGGAACTGTCCTCAGACCCAAAGGGCTGGGGTCTGACAGCCAGGCCTACCCCCTCCCCATCCCAGGCACACTGGTTTCCCTCTTCAATCCCGAACCCAACCAAGTCTAAGTTCATGAGTATTTTTAGTAATCTCCAGTAGATATAAATGCTGGTAAATCGTGAGAAGTATTTCTGTCTGGTAATTTTTTATGAATTCCATAATTCAGATTAATTATAAAACCTTAGTTTAATTACTACCTTTTTGGGTAACTTGTATTTTTGAAAATTTGTATTTCCACATTTTTAACATTACATTCACCTACATAATACCCCATTTAGCCAGCTGAAACTTTCAGAAATTTCAACCAGCTGAAACATACACACAGACTTATTATTCGTGCATTAATTTATTCATCAAGTACTTATTGAGAATCTGTTTTGTCCCAGAGATGGTACAAGGCACTGGGGCTATAATAACAAAGAACAGGTATGCGGTCTTTGCTCTCATGCAACCTATATTCCAACCTAATGATCTCCAAACTAGTTTTGGCACGTACTAAGAACTTTAGAGGGACACCTGGGAGTCTCAGTCAGGTAAGCATCCGACTTCGGCTCAGGTCATGATCTCACTGCTCGTGGGTTCGAGCCCCATGTCAGGCTCTGTGCCGACAGGTCAGAGCCTGGAGCCCTCTTCAAGTTCTGTGTCTCCCTCTGTCTCTGCCCCTCCCCTGCTCGTGTGCTGTCTCTCTCTCTAAGTTAATAAACATTTAAAAAAAAAAAAAAAAAAAGAACTTCAGAAAACAAAATACCCCTGTCATTTTTCGGGTAACATCAACAATTTTTCAGCCTAAGTTTATAAAAGTGTGTCTTCTGTGAACAGGGTGTAGGAATACTGACCGTTTTATAAAATAAAGATTGGCTCCGCTTGGAATAATTATTTCATGATGATGTGATAATTTTACCACGCATTTTAAGTAACTTATTGGAAAAAGTGCACCAGGCTGAAAGCGAGCACTTATGCTTCTGCCCAGCGCTTCACCCAGTGGGCCTTCACATTCTCTGATAATCCCGGGGAAACTCCAGTTCAGTTTAAGGGAGCTGGCCAGCGTCGGTAGCCAACACTGGCTTGGACTCTTCTATAGTGAGTGTCGTCACGTGAGCCAAGCTTCATGGTCCACGGTAGCACCCAAAGCCCCGCGGAGCCCTGCTTGCACGGCTGCACACCAGGGCGGCTTTCGAGAAAGCAGCATTTCTAGTCATCCCGTGGCGTGGCGTGGAGGGTTCCCAGAGCCCAGGGCGATGCGCTGTGACAGGACCTGGGCCGGTGAAGGTGTGACTCTTCCCAAGGACACTGGGACAGGTACCCCTTCTGACTATCGTGTGGCATACACCCTGGGCGGTGTCCCTTGGGGAACTGGGGGGCGGGGGAAGCATGGGTATTCCCACTTGAGGGTTGAGGGCCAGCCACCATCAAGTCCACGCAGAGCAGAATCACCCCCAGACCCTCATTCACATGAGTCTAGGACACACTAGTAACAATAAAGCAGAAACGGAGAACCGGAAACCGGAAAAGCATCGTAATAAGGAGCTCTTTATCCCAAAGGCCAGTAACACCGCATAAAAATAAGCCCACTGCTGGTCAGCGTTAACATTTCCAATGATGCCCTAAGGCCACTGAGAAAAATAAAAATAGGTCCATTAAAAAAGTTATTCCAAAAGTTTTGGTGCCTAAAGATGCAAGTTTTAAAGATCTACGCAATTCAAATATGTAAATGATAATCTGTCGCCGTGTATAAGGACGCCTCATTTTTAAAATGCACTTGTCAAATTCAGTATGTTAAAGGCCAAGGGATCTGGGCTTATGGAGCCAGGCCTCTGCCTCAGTCGGCTGAGCTCAGACTAAGAACTTGAGGGTCTACTGGCGTCATCGTGGCGGGGGGACACAGACTGCTGGGCCAGCTCTGACAAGCTCCATCACCCTGTCATGTGGCACCACAGTCCCTGGACAGGACAGGCGCGGCCACCAACTGCAAGTAAACTGGGGCGCTGGAGACAGGAGCGCCAGCAGTGCTAACGGTGTGCCTGGGGGCTCGTGCCAAACTACAGCCAAAAGGGGACGGGTGGGCCAGGGGCGTACTAAGCCGGACTGGCAAAATGGTGAGAGTCACAGAAGCTGGCTAATAGGCACTTTATGCGGCCTTATTACAGCCTGACTCTTCCAGAAATACGACGTGTAAAATAAAGAAGACTGCTTTTTTATCTCTGAACTGTACAGGGACTGATCGCCACTCAGAAACGTGACCTCGCAGCTGGCGACTCTGCCTGCAGAGACGGGGACAGGTCTACATTTCAGGAGTCACTTCACAGCGCCTCCACATACGGCAGCAGGTGACCTCCGTCTCCAGGGGGTTGTGCCCAGTATTTCCGTAGCGAATACGTGATCTTCACTTTCCCTTTTTCCCCCTTAAATTTCACTTCGGGGTACTTATATGTCAACACAAGTACACATTTGTGTATACGTGTTTTAAATTGTGGGACGCTCCTCTACGTATAAGTAAGGGGATAATAAAGGGGGTATTACAAAGCGCAAGAAGGGATTTGACCGTCACCAGATTTAAGACCCACTGCTCTAAATGACCTCAGCCCCCAGCACTGGTTAACACGGGGGCCCTTTTAAGGTTCACTCTGAAACCTACACAATCCATGTGAAGTCACTGTCACAAGGCAACAGGCTCCACGCTACCGAGAAAAAGAAAGTGTGCAGGGAAAGGGGCCAGAGACACGGTCCCCACAGCTAAGGAAGAATGGAAACAAACCAGAGACAAAAGCAGGATCCAAGGGAGGGAGGTGCCCAAGCCCACGGCCCAGGGCCTGTCGCAAGTCTGTGTGTCTTGCGAGGTGGGGTCAGGTGGACAGAGCAGGCAAGGTGCGGATACTCCGTCTTCACGAAGGACGTGGCCAGGCTGAAATGCACCGTCTAGTGCAGGGACGTGACCACTGTATTTCACTGCTGCAAATGAACAGTCGCTCGGACTTATACAGCCGTCTCTTGAGAGTCTGGTCTCTGAAAGGCTTCTCCTGAGACACAGATCTGTTCTCAGGTTTATTTTCAAAAATCAGATTTCTAAGCAGTTTCAGAGCCTGGACACTGATGAGGTGCACACCTCCCAGGGCCAGGCCGGCTTCTCTGTATCCCAGCCTCACTTAATGGCAATCCTTCCTGATTCTAGCCTCTCTTGTTACTAAACCACAACAACTTTTATACTGATTTTAAAGCCAAGTGTTTGATGGCATAAAGAAGAAAAAAAATATGATAGTGGAATTAAACTATTTTAGGACAAATATACAATACCTCTGATTAGAAAGAAACTGAAGGACTAAAACTATACAATTACATTTAACATCAGTCAACTCAACTACGGGCAGCAAGAGAAGAGCAGCACAGTGTGTAATCAGCAAACTCCGAACAACTCACCCACCCAGCTGAGGCCCCCACTTTCTAAAATAAACCAGCCGTCAGCTATGTAGCGGTACCAGTGACGGCCACCAGGTGGACAGCGTGACACATGGTCATCGCGACCACTGCCGGGGAGCAGTTGAACAGCACGGCAAAGGGGGGACGGGACTCCCTCCAACATGGCTGGCTGGAAGTTAAGGCCACCTGACACGGCGGGGATGGATCGTGACCCTGCTCCAGGAGTCACCTCCTGTCAGGACTCTGTCTGCCCCTGAGACTGAGCACCTTCTCCCGAGTCCCCAGTGCCCGCTGATGACACACCCCCTTCCAAGGCTCAGGTCCTTGGCGTAGAGAGCTCCAGGCAGAGTCGAGATGGGGCCACCCCACGGCAGGTGCATCCGCTGACCGATCTAGACCTAAGGGAAAGGACCTTCTGCCGTGGTGGGTTACGAGCTGTCCAAAGAGCTTTGTTCATCCGGCAGCTTCCTCTACAAAGCAAACACTCTGAGAAGAGTTCCACGAAGTCTTGAACGTATTACTTTCAAGATACACAATGAGATACATAAAATCAATTCGATTTACTACCGACCTTAACGACAGGTAAGTCAAAGACTTCCCGAGCTTCTCCAACCTCAGGATTGTCCCCGTCTTCTGAAATTATGTGTGAGGCTAGCGCGTTGTAGGACACTTCCTTCGCTTTCCCAGCTTTCAGAAGCTGGATAACCTTTTAAAAAAACACACAAATTAAAATGGAGGAACACATTTCATTCTTCTTTTTTTTTTTTAGCGTTTATTTTTGAGAGAGACAGAGTGCGAGCAGGGGAGGGGCAGAGAGAGAGGGAGACCCAGAATCCGAAGCGGGCTCCAGGCTCTGAGCTGTCAGCATACAGCCCGACACGGGGCTCGAACCCACAAACCACGAGATCATGACCTGAGCCGATGTCGGACGCTTAACTGACTGAGCCACCCAGGCGCCCCCGTTTCATACCTGATTTACACAAATTATTGTGAACAATGAAAAGTGTAATAAACACACGCCATGTCCACCACATCAAATTAATAACTGACTCTGAGTCATACGCAATCCAACATTTGAGGACAGTGAAAAGCAGCAAATCTTGACCCACTGACCAGGTAAGCACAGAGGCTGCGAGCCAGGTACTAGGTAGTATCTTGGTCTGACAGACAGTGGCAACAGTACCCAGGCCCAAACTCAAAGCGCTTAGGGACAGGCGGTTTCACCAAACCAGGAAAGCTTCTGGAAGAAGAGCCACTTGAGCAGAATCCCGATGAACTTAAGGAGTTGGCCACACAAAAATGCAGGCACCGACGGAGCACAGCATTCGACACACGGGACGGGACACCGGGCCAGACCACAACCGGCCTGACCTCCTACGCAAAAACATTTGTACTTTATCCTGAAATAAAACACAAGCGTCTTCTGGAGCGACAGAAGGGTTTTAGGCAGGGAAACGGCATGACCAGATTTCACCCAAAGAGTGCGGTCAGGGCAAGAATGGAGGGAGTGTGAGGCACCTGCAAGCGCCCGGGGGAAAGCGGCAGGTACTGACCTGAGGGACTGTCCCAGGGATAGGAAGAAGGAAGGTGCGGGAGAACAAGCAACACGTAGTGCCTGGGAGGGGGGACAGTGCAAGAGAGAAAGTGCTGGGGACACAGCAGTAGCAGTCACTGAGGAATGTGTTCTGATCTCGCAGAGGTGGGGAAGCAGGAAGAAAAGTGCTTTAGTCTGGGCACATCCTCTGGGTGCCACATGGAAGGTCTAGGAAAAGACATCAGTAGTCCTTGGGGAGACCTGGGCCCCCAGCGGGTGGGGAGTCATCAGCACGTCAGCGACACGGTGGTGGCCAAAGTTCTGAGGGTGACCGAGATCCCCAGCTGCCAAGGGGTGAGTGAACCGGACCCTACTCACCCGCCAGGGACAGGGGAAGGGGGCGCAGAGCCCGAGTGGCCCGGGTGGGCACCACCTATGAAGGTGATCTGGAGCCCACACGGCTCGATTGACCCACAAGTCGGACTTTTTCAGAACATTTCACTCACCATCCAGAGATAGCAACTGGGGCCGATGCTAAGTATTTGGTTCACACGTGACCCAACAACGGTGGTAGCGACCAATCACCCCCACTTCCCTCCCTGGCCTCCAAGCATCCACGTCCACTCAGCTTGTCCCACAGAAAACGACACCCTCTTATGCAGCCTTCACGTGCACTCCTGACCCCACTACCTGTTTTAGGGGTGTTGAGATTTCCACCCCCACCCCCCCCACTGGTCCTAACACGCGCACGCACACACGTCCGGGCCCCTTCTCTGCTTCCTCTTTGTGACAAACCGCTTGGAACAACGGTCCAACCTGTGTTCACTGCCTCACTCCCTGTTCACTCTTCACCCACTGCCGCCTGCCTTTTCTAGAACTCTACGGAAACACTGAATCTTCGTGGACCTTGGGGATACCCAGACCACTGGCTTCTTTCCAGGCTCCACAAAACTGAAGCTGCCTTACTAGCTTGACCTCCTATCACCCTGCACCAAGTGTCCTCATCGTCCTAACGTATCCCAAGTATATTAAGGCCTCCGTTCCTCAGCACACGCGTTCCACGTGAAAGGCCTCACTTCACCCTCTTCTTAACTTCTGCGTATCTCAACAGCCAACTGCAAAGATGCCGACTTTGGAAAAGTTCAGGGGTGCCCAACACAGAAGTCTGCTGTTGCCACACCAACCACCCTACACCACAAGGTCTTCAGGTGGGCCCCCCACTCCCTACCAAGAGGGGGTCCTCAAGGATACGAATCAGGTTCCGCTCCTCTCTTACATCCGCTATCTAGGCCGATGCCTTAACAGGTACTACGTGCTCAATACGCATGGACTTTCCGAATCCGTGTTTGTAAGATTCAGGGAATCAATGGTTTGGCTGTAAATCATTTACAAAATATCCTGTTCCAGATCAAAGTGGTTTGCCAAGGACATTTTGAAGCACTTAGATTTGAGTCATGGTTGAGCAGATATGGTTCCAACTCAGCTTGTTCCAGGTTTTCAGTAATATTTGGTTCAAGTCCCTTGCAAGATAAAGTCAAAACCCTAAAACAAAATAAAGAAAGTAGCAAGGAGGTGGGAGAGAAGACTGATGGATACTAAAAGAAAGGAAAATTATCAACACGGGGAAAAAGGTCCCACTGTTACAGGCACTCACTGTGATCACTCTGGGTTCAACACCTGTTTACCTTCAAACTCAAGGCTAAGTCTCTTCACCCCATAAAGTAGAAAAAGGATCCACCTTGGGGACCGCGCCATGCGACAGAATTTAGTTACTAAGATACCCACAGACCAGCCTCCAGAAGGCCAAGACCAATCAGCCTTCCATAATTCCTTTTACGCCAACCAAATCTACTTCTTAAACACCAGTCTCCACTCCTGAGGCCTTAAGGTCCGATCATCTGGCTCTGCATCCACTCCCAGCTTGGCAGTCACAGCAAAGGACGCCCGAGACAACTTTAACCACATCAACTTCAATAAAGGGGATATTGTGAGGATGCACCTGAAAAGGATATCCAACCAAGACTCATTTCCACCGTGGAAGAGGAACACTCTGGCATTTCACCACATGTATCACTTAGAAAACCCACGATATCCTTAGGGGTGAGCCCAAACTACGAAAAATTAAGTGCCTAGAGTGACGGTACTCCCTGGCTATTTCCCACATTTCCTGTTTAATTCCCCCAATCAGGAAAATCAAACAACAGGACTTCACTGGTGGCAAAGTGAGCGCTTCTCGCGTGACTGGGGCTGCACAGCCCAGACGTGTGCACTCCTGTGGCCGGCCACACCAGGGGCCACGTTCACTAAGCCCCAGCAGCCTGGACGTGGGGTTCCTGGCTGAGCTCCATCACCTTCCTCCTGTCCACACTCTGGGACCTACTGTTCTGGGAGCCCACACACACGCGGTGGGCAGCAGGAAGGATGCTCCCAGTCCAAATTGGCCCCAGAAAGGAGCAAAGTGGCAGGTGGCTGAGGTGGCAGGCTTCGGGGGGAACTTACCACACGCGACAGAGGCCGGTCCCCCACCAGGCGTAGGGCAGTGGGGCAGTGACATTCCGTCCTAGGCCCGAGGCATGGACCCTCCTCCCCTCCTCCCTGGTTAGTAAGTACCCTCCTCTCCAGGTCTCTCTCCTCCCTGAGCTCACCCTCCAGATGCCCTCCTGGCCAAAGGTCCTAGTAGAGCACGACACAGATCTGTGACCCTCCCCCCATCTCCCCCAATCGTGGGTCCTTAAGACCCCCCCTCCCCTCCAGCCTCCCGGCCGCGGGTCTCGCAAACCACCCCCACATCCCCTCTCTCTCCTCTGCTCCCCGCCGGGCGCAGGTCCCGCAGAACCCCCACTCCCAGGTCTCCTGCCTCCCCTCCCCGGGTCTCCTCCAGAAAGTCCCGCAGACCAACCTCAGGTCTCCTCTCCAGATCCCCTCCCGAGAGTACCGCAGAGCCCCCCCCCCCCCCCCCAGGTCCCCTATCCCCAGCCAAGCTCGCCGGCCCCGGGCCTGCTCGGCACAGGTGGCCCAGCCTCCGCGCAGCCAGGCCGGCGGGCTCGGCGGGGCCCGGGCGGCGGGGCCCAGACGTTTTGCGCCCGGGCGCGCGCCCGCGGCGGGAGCGGGGACGGGCCGGGGACGCGGAGAGCGGCGGGCGGGGGTGGCGCGGTACCTGCGGGTCGATGTCGCCCACCGCGTAGTACTTGACCTCTCGGAACATCTCATCGGGAACTTTGGGCGCCGGGTCCGACATGGTCGCGGCTGCCGGAAGGCTCCGCGGCGGCTCCCGCCCCGCCCCGCGGGGCCCGCTCCCCAACGGCGCGGCCGGGGCCCGGTCCTGCGAGTCGGGCCCGCTCCCCCGCCCTCTGCGCCCCCGCCCGCGCCGAGCGGCCCAAGCGCGGGAGCCGCGCGCGCCCTGCGGGACGCACCATCCCGCCGGCCGCCGAGGGGGAGCGCCGAGCAGCCGGCTGACAGCCGGCGCCGCTCTGCGGCTCCGCGGCGGCCCGCGGCTCCGAGGGCACAGGCACCGCACAGCCCGGTCCGCAGACCCGGAGCCCGTGGCCGCCGCCTCCTCACAAGGGGGCCCTGGGGACGCGCAGAAACGCGCCCCCCCCCCCTTGGCGCAGCCCGAGTGGGCCGGTCCCGGGAAAGAAGGGAACGCAGAGGCCCCTCCCGTCAACACGCGCGGACGCCCGGGCGGCGCACGCGCGCGGCGGAGGGGGCGGGGCTTGCCGCCGTCCGGCGGAGGCGATGGCGGCGCGAGCCGGCCTCGGGCCACAGGGGAGCTCACGTCGCCGGCTGCTGCCCGACGGGACCCGAGGTAAACGCCTCAGCGCCTGGGGCCGAGAGAGGCCGGGTCTCGGGTGCCGGGTCCCAGCTGAGGGGCGGACGCCGGACCACGTTCGGGACCGAGCGCCACGGGCGAGCCGAGGGCCCCAGGCCCCGCCGGGGGGCTTCTCCCCTTCGCACCCGAACCCCACTTCCGCCGACAGAGGCCCGGCTCCCCTCCCCCTATAGCCTCTGACGGCGGCCCTCCGTGACGTGCGCTCTCTGACGTCATCCTGGCGGCGCCGCCGTGACGTGCGCTCTGACGTCACCTGGCGGCGCCGCGGAGCCGGCGGGAGCGTGCGGGCGCGGCTGATCGATGAGTGTGACCGGCGGCCCGGGGCGGGCGCTGTGGCGGCAGCCGCGCTGGGGCCTCGTCCGGAGGCGGTCGGGAATGGGACCCGGAGGAGGCCGAGGCCGCCACCCACTGCTGCGTCAGCCGCTGAGTACTAGGCGTTTTCGAGTCCGTGTTGGTGAAATTGGGGTTCTGAAAGCCCGGGGAGTTGTGAGAGTTCCCGCGGCCGAGGAGGCAGGCGTGACCGGCCTGTGTTCCGTCGGGCTCCGTCGGGGGGTGGGGGGCTGGGGGGCTGGGCTCCGCGGTGCGCGGCTCGCGGGCGCGTTCCCGCCTTCCCGCGCTGCGGTCCAGCGCTGTTACAGAAATAATCCACTTCCTCCTCTGGTGCACGCCCGACGGTGTGTGCGTTGTCGGTCGTGATAGCGTTGTAGGTTCGCTGTTAACTGTGGGCGCAATAAATGAGTCCAAACACAGAACCAGAATTCGCACGCCCTCTTGTTGTGTGAGAACACTTTCCTTCTTTCCTTAGCTCTCTCCTTCTTTCGTTAAAACACCCAACCAAGCACGTAATTTTTTAAAAGACTTAAAGCAAACAGGTATTTTATTTTCGAAGTTAGAAACTAACTTGCAACATTTAGCAGGAGAAATTGACCCTGCTGGGGCCTCAGTGATTCAATAAGGCAGATTATGGAAGTAAGCTATTTAGTCTAAATCTGCATTGTTTAAAATCTCATGAGCCTGTCAAAACTGCAAGGCATCCCGGGTGAACTGTGCCAAGTCCTGGTCCGTGCACGCGTGTGGGCCTCACAGCACGGCCCGGGGTCAGCAGCACACAAAAGGGTGTATTTCTGGAGTGTATTGCCAGTAAGGAAAAATAAAAACCTTTGGAGGAAATCTGATTTGGTGTGGGTGGTGGATGTTCCGAGGAAGTCTACAAGACCGGCATCTGAAGTCATCAAGGCGAATCCGTCTGCCGAAAGACAAAGTGGCAATTCAATTTGAAAATCAGCACTAAAGGGGCGCCTGGGTGGCTCAGTTGGTTGAGCGTCCAACCGCGGCTCAGGTCATGATCTCGCGGTCGGTGAGTTCAAGCCCTGTGTCGGGCTCCATGCTGACAGCTCGGAGCCTGGAGGTGCTTCGAATTCTGTGTCTCCCTCTCCCTCCGCCCCTCCCCCGCTGTTGTTCTGTCTCTCCCAAAACTAAATACAACATTTAAAAAAAAATAAAAGAAAATTAGCACTAAAACATAAAAATGATTTTCACAAAAGTTTCCTGTCTATAAGATGTTCGTGTACAAAGTTATAGAAAAAAAATACCATGTTGAGACCACTGTATTTTCTTCACAAATAGATACTTCTTATTAATTTCTGTGGCACTTAGGAGAAGACTGTTCAGGTTACTAACAGTATCTATTCATTAAAGAGACACATTTCTTTAACTTGGATGCAGGTACTAGCCTCGAATATGACACTGAGCATTATTTTTACACTTAGGCGCCTGGGTGGCTCAGTCGGTTGAGTGTCCAGCTCATGATTTCATCCCACAGTTCATGAGTTCAAACCCCAGAATTGGGCTCTGTGCTGACAGCACGGAGCCTGCTTGACATTCTCCCTCTCCCTCTCCGTCCCTCCTCTGCTAGTGTGCTCTCGCGTGCGTGCTCGCTCTCTCTCAAAATAAACTTTAAAAAAATTATGTTTTTACGCTTCTCCCAACTAACTTCAAAGCACGGTCATTTTGCTGATGAAGTCTTAGGAGGATAAACAGACTGATGCTAATTTGGAAATAGGGTAACATTTCTCATTTTCTGTTTTGCAAGTTAAATAACCTGAGGCTACAAAAAAATGAAATGTGAAATTGAAAAAGCAAAAGTAGAGTTGGGAATACTTAAACTGTACCTACTGGTGGGAATTTGAGGCATTATTTAGAAAAGTATCTCCAAGTGGCTTTTTAAAAATGCATCTCTATGTTGGGTACAACAATCTCAGTCCCGTTGTCATATTTTGTTAAACTGGTCACACACCCCTTAAAGTTAGACGTTAGCAATGTTTAGCAAACCTTTCATTTGGGCTTATAGACTACAGCATTTAACCTTTTTCATGAAAGGAAACGCTTAAGTCAGAGGCACAAAGAAGCCATTTTGTCACAGGGAAACCTGGGACCCAGATGTTACTTCTTTATGGGAAAGGTGCAGTCAACCCAGCACAGTTGCCACCAGCAGTCATCCAGCTGTTTAGTATACAAAGACTAGAAAACACAGAGACACCTGGGTGGCTCAGTTAAGTGTCCAACCCTTGATATCGGCTCAGGTCGTGATCTCAGAGTTGGTGAGTTCAAGCCCCAAGTTGGGTTCTGTGCTGACAGTGTGGAGCCTGGGATTCTGTCTCTCTCTCTCTCTCTCTCTCTCTCTCTCTCTCTCTCTGCCCCTCCTCCACTTGTGCGCTCTCTCTCTCTCTCTCTCTCTCTCTCTCTCTCTCAAAATAAACTTAAAAAATTAGAAAACAAGTAAAAAACCAAATTATCCCAAATCCCATCCCCAGAAGCAACACTTGAAATCCTTGCACTGTCCCATCCTTAGGGGCGCCTGGGTGGCGCAGTCGGTTAAGCGTCCGACTTCAGCCAGGTCACGATCTCGCGGTCCGTGAGTTTGAGCCCCGCGTCGGGCTCTGGGCTGATGGCTCAGAACCTGGAGCCTGTTTCCGATTCTGTGTCTCCCTCTCTCTCTGCCCCTCCCCCGTTCATGTTCTGTCTCTCTCTGTCCCAAAAATAAATAAAAAACGTTGAAAAAAAAAATTAAAAAAAAAAAAGTATACCGTAGTACTCTTCTGTTGCCACTTAAAAAAGGAATTGTACCTCCTTGTCAATAAATAATAGATCTGCATTACTTGATGGATACACCATACTGTTTTTTTAAATAAAATTTTTAATGTTTACTTGTTTTTGAGAGAGAGAGTACAAGCATGGGAGGGGCAGACGAGACACAGAGTCTGAAGCAGGCTCCAGGCTCTGAGCTCTCAGCACAGACCCTGATGTGGGACTCAGACTCACAAATCACAATATCATGACCTGATCCAAAGGCAGACACTTAACCAACTGAGCCACCCAGGCGCCCTAACCATACTCTGTTTTTTAGTGTACTTGAATTTAATCAATTCTGTATTGTGCTTTGTTTCCAATTTAACAATTACAGTGCTCCAATGAAGCAGTCATCTTAAAACATGCATGCGTGTGTAATGTACTATATACAGTTCCATGCTCTTAAGTCAGAAACTGTGGTCCAGACCTGTTCCCCATCTCTCTGAGCACAGTGCCTCGCACACAGTGGGTGTATTAGTCAAGAGGACTTAGGTCAGTTGTTCTCGACTATGGGCAGTTTTGCCCCCCAGGGGGCACTTAGCAACATCTGGAGACATTTTTGATTGTCATGACTAGAGGTCGGGTACTAGTGGCATCCTGTGGGTAGAGGCCAGGGAGCTGCTAAACATCTCAGAATGCAGAGGACAGCCCCGCAACAGAGGATAAACCGTGCAAAATGTCAGCAGCACTGCTGTAGAGAAATACAGTTTAAGATGATGTAGCAAATCACATTCCACCGGACTAAGACCTTGAAATTTTCTTGCACACAACTTGGTGGCAGCGTACTTCTGCATCCAACTACTTCCGTTGGCCAAAACCTAGTCTTGTGACCCCAATCTAAACTGCAAGGGAGGCTGGGAAATGTTGTCTTCTATGCATCCAGGAAAAGGAAATGGGATTGTTGGCATCCTGCCAACTTCTACCATTTTTACTTTAAAAAAAAAAGTCTACAAATTAAGATTAAGGGGGCGCCTGGGTGGCGCAGTCGGTTAAGCGTCCGACTTCAGCCAGGTCACGATCTCGCGGTCCGTGAGTTCGAGCCCCGCGTCAGGCTCTGGGCTGATGGCTCAGAACCTGGAGCCTGTTTCCGATTCTGTGTCTCCCTCTCTCTCTGCCCCTCCCCCGTTCATGCTCTGTCTCTCTCTGTCCCAAAAATAAATAAACGTTGAAAAAAAAAAAAAAAAAGATTAAGGAAGGTGATACAACATCAAACAGGGGCGGCTGGATGGCTCCGTTGGTTAAGTTTATGACTCTTGATTTTGGCTCAGGTCACGATCTCACAGGTTCATGAGTTCAAGCCCTGCGTTGGGCTCTGTGCTGATGGCGTGAAGCCTGCGTGGGATTCTCTCTCTCTCTCCGCCCCTCCCAACTTGAGTGAGCGCTCTCTCGCTCTCTCTCTCGCTCTCTCTCTCGCTCTCTCTCAAAATAAACTTTAAAAAAAAGCAGAAATTGTTAGATATTTAAAAAAAACATGTTTGCACATAGCTACTCAATAGGTATTTGTTGAATAGGGTTCTTGACTATGGAAAGGATGAATAGTGTTCTTTTAAAAAAGCAATCAGGTATTTGTTGAAGGCCTTCGTGGACACGCTGGGTGTCTTGTGTCATCTTACGCCCACCCTCAGATCTACGTTCCACCCTTCACCTCGTTCTCAGTCCCAGGACGCTGACCTGACTGGACTGTATAGTCTCCCTCGTCCTCTGCCCCTCCAGGTGACCTCGGTGAACAGGGAAACCCAACAGAGTTGAGGGGAGGGAAGGCAGAAGACTAGGCCGTTTATTTTCCAAGTTCCGCGTCAGGTTGACTTGAGCTCGCAAAGGAACCTGTTCTGTACAATTCTCTCCTTCTGGGTTCTGGCCACCTGGCCTCCTCATCCCTTTGGGCCTAGGCTCTTGCATTATCCATCTATCCTGCCTGCACCTTCGTGAGTAGTGCCCTTACAGACTAACTTTCCCAGATAGTCCTAATTTGGGTGTGCGCCTTGAGTTGCAACCCTGGCTGATACAACAGACAGGAAAACCTGATGGGGACGTTGCAAATTGTTTTCCTTCAAATAAGAGATTACATCTGCCCTAAAAAACCTGAAGATAGTTGGGATACACGAGCCTGGCGCTAGTGGAATTCAGGGTAAATGCAGCAGAGATTTAGGGAAGAGGGGCTCATGTGCCAGGATACCTGGGGAAACCTCCTTGGATGGAGTGGATAAGAAAGAAGTGATTCTCGGAGGGGGAAATCACTGACAAGGCATGTGAGGTCAGAATGCTGGCATTTCTGGGTACGAAGTTGCACATTTTAGATAAGTTCTCGATTATTTGATACAAGGAAAATTGGGGAACAGTACAAAACAAATAAGCTATGTTCAGTATATGAAGAGCCTGGATCCCCACCCCCACCCCCACCCCAACCAGAGCAGATTGTTGAATTCGAGGTATAGAATAATCCTGTAGCTGTGGTAATAGGACAAAACAGCTTACTAATTATTCAGAGTTAAGTACTCTGGGACAGGCTGGCTGTAGGATTAACTGTTGCTTCATTCATGGCCTTTGAAGTGTGTGGAAATAAAACTGTCCTGAATAGCGTTGACCATTGATGTGAAGCAGTGAACAGCATTAACCCACCAAGAAATTAGAACACCCCCATTCATAGCAGTTAAAATGAACGAGTTAAACATTCACATTTGGAGGGAAGAAGTTGTGGCCTCTCAGCAGCCACTAGCACTTTGTGACAGTCACCTTGATCGTATTGGCTTGACTTCATTCCTGTCAGTGTTCACAGGTACCAGCAGCAGGAAGGACACACGGAAGCAAAAGCGCCCTGAAATTTGGAAGATCCCCCGCAAATTGGGGCCACGCACCTGCCTGTAGGTGAGATCAAGTGTCTATCGAAGCCCTCCTCTTCGTCAGGACGATTTTGGGTGCTGGCTTTTGGGAATCTGTATTGGCTTACCTCCCCAGAGCGGGTCCCACAAGAGGGCCTCGACCGCAGTGCCCCATGCTCTTGGCAACTGCATGCAGTATGAGAATAATGGGCGAAGAGTCCAAAGCCTTCCAACGGGATACCTGCTTAGATATTTTTATAGCACTTCCAATGACACCTGAGCACCACGACCTTACTCTCCAAGCTGTTGTTACCCAGAGACTTTCCCGAGGTTACAAATGTATAACCAAAGCTCGTGTTGACTGGCATGATGGTCTAATGTTGTAGAGAGAGTTGTGTCCATCTCACGGTTCACCAACTGCGTAATAAAGACTCTGAGGACCTGGTCCTGTGCTCTGTCACACTGACAAAGATTGCCACAAGCTGGCTGTAACTTCCTGACTTGTTCCTTCTACTTAGACCTATTTTCATCTCCAAGATACTGTGACTGTGTCTCACCTCTTGAATAGAATACGCTGAGCATGAGAAACCTGAGGCCCAGAGAACTGAAGCAACTGTCCCATGACCAGTTACTAGCAGAATTTGGGCTAAATCCGTCTTCTTGGACTTTAATTCATTCTTTTAAAAATTAAAAGGAACAAGGTTTAACTTCACATATAATCGAAGTAGAAGAAAGGTAACCTCTAAAAATACCATTTATGGGATGGAAAACTGAGCTTGGCATTGATTTAAAATAGTCCACCGATACATTTTTTGCAGCTAATATCTATTCCTCCTCTGGAGTCGGCTGAAGATGAAGAGATGGTTGTTACATCTAAGTCCAAAACTTCCTGATTTTAATGTCTTGTGTCAGTTTTAATTTTCTGATTTAATTAGTTTCCTAATTAGAAGGGGTTAAATTAATTAACCTCATTATTTACTATATATTTAATGATTTCTCCCCTATTGGGAGTTACTCAATTTTCAATAATTGGAAAGCTTATGACAAGAGGGAATATTGCCAAGTTTTACACTTACTGCTTGCTGATCAGCAGCAGGAACAGGACAGGCTGAAGGGGACTTCAGGTGACCTATCAGGTACATGCAAAGGCCGTTTCCCACTTGTTTTGAAACATGGTGCACGGAAAAACTTGGGTCGGGATTCCATAATTGCTATCAACTCTGAGTGGCTATATCCTTTATTTCAAAGATATCCTGGAACATAGGATTTTATAAGAAATAGCCCTAGTTCATGACAATAAAATAATCATGAAGTTTTGGATAATGCTAGATAATTACAATGAAAAGGAGGCTTTCGGAAATTGCCACCCATATAAATGAAACACTAAAATATTCAGATTTTCCTCAGACTTTGTTAATGGACAACCTCAATGGCATTTGGGAAGACATAGTAAAATCATAGTCTAATATCCACATGGCTTGTGGAAATCACACAGGCCTGTTCCTATGTATAGATATAAGCAATTTGTGGATAACAACGTTTTAAAGAAGTAATATACAACGAAGAACACAAACGAGGCCCTATCCATACAATGGCTGAATTTTTCTTTGCCCACTTTGGAAGTACAGTCTAAGGCAGATTTGGGTAATCTGTCCTCTGCTGTGCAGAGACTAATGGAGACAGGAGGCAGCTGCTCATGTCTCCATGCCTCTTCATTGCCACTTGCACATAGCACCACCACTACCTGGGAGAAGCCCAGACCCACAAGAGGTGACGTGAGGCAAGATTGGGTGGTGGTGCAGGTTTAAACGCACACCTAACATATTTAGTAGAACGAAGTGGTCTGATCATAGGAAATTCGCTTCAGTTGAGCCCTCAGGTGCGTTGCAGCGAGGACTTGCTCAGCAGTCCAGACACACCCATAGAACGTCTGGGTCCTGTTCTAGAAGCAATGCCAACATGAGTTGTGTAGAGTGACCGAATTCACAGCGGGGAGATGCTATAGAGACTGGGATGATTGGGGAGAGCCTGGTAGAGGGCCCGAAGGGTAATAGGAAGAGGACGAAGACGTCCATCCTGCTGGGAGCGGCAGGCCTCAGCAGAGGCCTGGCCCGGAAGCAACATGGCGGGCGGCGCAGCAACTCCGGAAGTGAGGACGATGGTGTGGGCGGACCTCTGAAAGGCAGCAGCAAGCACCAGATGGAAGACCTTCAGGGCACACTGTGTAGGAAGTAACAATAATTGCCCATATTTATCATCGATCAGAATCTGTCTATTATGAGGGCTAAACTTGAGACAGTAGAAGCTGGTCTTTAATTTGATCCCGTTTGGAAAATACTGGCCGTGCTCAGTGTAGACTCTGGGTATACAGTACTCCGGAAGTGCCAGCTGCACAGCGCCACCTGCTGTGGCCCCACACTCACCGTAGCTTCTTGTTGCCTGTGGAGCGAAGTTCAGTCCCGTTAGCCTGCCTTCCATGAGCTCCACGATCACCTGTTATTCTTTGACATACACCCCATCCTTATTCCCCAGAACTGAGCACCCCAGACTTATATCTGCTACTCCCCTTCATTCACGCTCTCTTCCCACCAAACTGGACTACTTTCTTCAATCACAGCCACAACTCTCACCTCCATGGCTTTCTACAGACTGTCCATCTCTCCATCTGGAATGACCCCCTCCAATTACACACCTATGCAGATCTTACCTCCTCCTCCCATGGCCAAGCTCAAGTGCCCGTTTCTTGAAACATCTCTGAAGCCTTGAGATAGAAATATTTGTCCCTTCTATTTATGATTACAAACAAATCATGTAAGTGAAGGCTCTTTGGCACGGATCAAGGATGACTAAGCTGATCAAATATGAGAGAGTTTACCTCAACCCGTTGTAATGGCTGGTGTGATGCATGTGTGAACCATTTTCAAGGCAAGGAATACAACAGGGTAGGGAACCTAAATGTGATAGCTTACCTCCATCCCTATATCTAGATATAAAATACCAAAAAGACTTTATTTTGAAATACTTCATCATCTCACACCCCGTCCCCACGTAATCCTTCCACGACTAACTGAAACAAGTCTTATTTCCCTTAACGTGTATTTCCCCCGCTGTTTGATATGGTGCCCGATGAAGAGTGGACAGTGGACACATATTTAAAGAGTAGATGGCTGCACTTTGAATGAATTAATATCATTGCTAAGGGTTTTGAGGCACCATTAAAGACAGTCATCCTTGTGCAAATTTAAAACTTAACTCTTCTTGTGCAGTTGCTATGTTACTGGCTGTTGGGTTTTATTTTACAGATGGGGAAATGCTCAGAAAGGTTCAGTCTTGGGTCAGCAAAGTCTTTTTTTGTGAAAGGCCAGGTAGAAAATATTTCAGGCTTTATGATCCATAAAGTCTGTTTTGATTTCTTACCTTGGCTGCTGCAGTGTGAAAGCACCACGGACAGTGTGCTTACCAATGAGCAAGGCTGTGTTTCAACAGAACTTTATTTGCCAAAACAGGCAGTGGGCCAGATTTAGCCTTTGGGTCTTGGTTTGCTGACTAGGGGTGTGGGGGCAGGCAGGGGGAGGGGCAGGGCTCCAGGGTTACAAACTTGAAAGTGGAAGAAACAAAGACTGACACCCAACAGGTGTGAACTAAGCCACCAGCCTCACAGCCCCGGTCTGCATGCTTTCTGCTTCACTCTGATAACTCTCTGCTCTCCCGGGGTCTGTCTGAATGCTTGACCATCAGGAAAACAGGGAGATTAGGGCTAATTAATTAGTCCAGACTTTGAAATCCAGAGAGAAAAGGGCCTCATATTAAGTGCAAATCATCATCCTAAGTAATATGTTTGTGGCACTTTCATTAAATTTTCTCTCAAATCTTGAAAAATATGTATCTCCTGGCTGCCAACATTTTCATCTTAGTATAATTATGAAGCCTCCCCAAATAATCATTTTTCGGTTTGTGATACTCAGTGGGGCACAATGCCAGCTGCTGAGACCTGACCGAGCTGTTTGAGACTTATTAGCACGGCACAGGTGAAAATGAGTAAAGTCTTAGTGAAATTTGTTCATAGTGTATTGAATATAAATGCCTATTGTCTAGTGGCGTGCGTGGAGAAAAAAAAAGAGCACTAATCAAAAGAAGTTAAAATAATTCCGTGTCAAGATAAATATAGGGATTTAGGACATTTTCCCAAGATATTAATAAAAACCATTTTGGTTACCAAATACAAGCCAGACATTTCAACATGTGATAACTGTTTTTATGAACAACATGTTCACAAACAGAAAATGGTCACAAAATTAAGTATGTGGCTCCTTAAGTGAGTTAAATACCTTTTTTTTTTTTTCCATTTCCTAACAGGAGCAAGTATTTTGGACCTGAAGCTTAGAGCAAATCTAGGGACTATGAATCTAAAAAAGTATCACTCTTTGTTTATGGACTTCCTATTCCTGGTCAGTTCTACAGACACATTTTCTAAGATACTAAAAACCCAATGACATCAAAGTTCTAATACTCTCCTCTGTTTCCTAGGCAGGGTTTACAAGTAACTCTGAACTCCGTTTAAATCAGTTCATCGTCTTTCCTTGAACACATGCTACCCCTTCAAAGACAGAGACAGCGGGAAGTGGCTTACCAGTTCAGAGCATGGAGGCTAGAGGATGAATCAGAAAGAGAATCGCAGGAAAGAAGCAGCTGATGTCCTTCAATTGGGTGGCAGTGACTTTCTGTTATTTCGTTTGTAACAGAAGAATAGCAGAGAGTCACCTCCATGAACACAAAAGCAATTTACTTTCAGAATTCTTGGCCCAGGAACCCTCTTCAATTACTGAGTGATTTAGTAGAGTTGCGGATAATTCTAACATGTTTCTAAGTGGGAGAATTTGCTTAACCTATTTGCCTATGTGTGGCAGCTCTAAGGAATTTCACCGAAGTACAGAAAATGAGAGGAATATGCATACGGTGTTGAGTCCCGCATTCCACTGCTATGGAAAATTTGCAGAGTATTGGGTGTGTGTTATAACATCATAAACACTGAATTGTAAGTGTTGTAATTTATGGATTTTACTCCATTCGCCTACATGTTCATTAGGATCAGAGAAAGCAGGTTCATTTAGATCAGAGAAAGCAGGTTCATTTATATCCTCTTTAGCATCGGAATTTACAGATTCATCAGAGATTAGCGCACCTGAAACTCAATCCGTTGGTGTTTGCCAGTTTGCCACAGCCTGTTCTGGGCAGCACCTTCTTGGAACCCATCCTGGGAACGGTTGCTTATTTCCTGAATCATTTCAGACATAAAATGATTGAATTTCAAGGCTTCTTGATGCTGAGTGAAGATCCAAAAATGCAAGTAAAATAGGCTTTACAGGGACTTGAGCGGGGCCGTGTCAAGGTTTCCCTGCTCCATACACTAGTCTTCATTTTCTTCCTTGGTGCCCTACCATCCCCTCTTCTGTCTTACTTGACTCGGTGTTATCGGTGATCTTCATTTCTTTGGTGCTCAGATGGGAGCCATTTGGGGAAGTTGGGGTCGGTAAGGTAAAACGTGCCAGAGGAAGGTTTAAATCCAGAGGAACATGACTTCTCTCACCTTGCATCTTGCAGTAATGTTTTATTCGTAGTAATTACATATTTGTTCACATGTCCACTCCTATCAACAAAAAAGAAAAAAGAAAGCCTGCTTATTCGTATTGCCACTTAAGGTCCCTCGATGGGCCTCTATTACCTTGCATCAAGTTCCCAGACCTGTTTTTTTATTTTATTTTATTTTTTATTTTTTAAAATTTACATCCAAATTAGTTAGCATATAGTGCAACAATGATTTCAGTAGATTCCTTAATGGCCCTTCCCCATCTAGCCCATCCCCCCTCCCACAGCCCCTCCAGTAACACTCTGTTTGTTTTCCATACTTATGAGTCTCTTCTGTTTTGTCCCCCTCCCTGTTTTTATATTATTTTTGTTTCCCTTCCCTTATGTTCATCTGTTTTGTCTCGTAAAGTCCTCATATGAGTGAAGTCATATGAGTTTTGTCTTTCTCTGACTGACTAATTTCACTTAGCATAAGACCCTCCAGTTCCATCCACGTGGTTGCAAATGGCAAGATGTCATTCTTTTTGATTGCAGAGTGATACTCCATTGTGTATATATACCATATCTTCTTTATTCATTCATCCATCAATGGGCTTTTGGGCTCTTTTCATACTTTGGCTATTGTCAATAGTGCTGCCATAAACATGGGGGTGCATGTGCCCCTTCGAAACAGCATCCCTGTATCCCTAGTAATGCAACTGCTGGGTCGTAGGATAGTTCTATTTTTAGTTTTTTGAGGAACCTCCATACTGTTTTCCAGAGTGGCTGCACCAGCTTGCATTCCCACCCAGACCTGTTTTTCTCTTATTCCAGCCAATAATAATTTGGGGGCATCTACTGCTGCCTTCCTGACTTGAGTATCCCTGTTCTTACAACTTACAGCTCCACATCTGTCTGGAGTGCAGGGGACTCTTTGTTCTCCCGTGCCCTGTGATTAGAGCCAGTGGAGAGCTATGACAACCTGTGACTAGCCAGATGCTTGCTAAGGGCAAAAAAATTACACAATGGATAGGGGGAGAAGGAAGTTGTAAACTCCAGCCGTGACCACGTGACCAGTTGTAGAAGCAACAGCCTCACCCAGACTGTTCAACCAACTCCACAGCTGTGTGAGGTTCAGTTGCTATGATGAATTCCTCATCCTATCTTGCGTTTGTTCTGCTTATCTGGTTAAACCTAGATTCAGGGTCTGTGATATACAAATTCATGTGCATATACAACTTCCTGCCCTCTTTTCAGGTGAGAACAGAGAAACTTTCCTTCTGACTCTAAAGCTTTAGATCTTATCCCACCTGCATACATCCTGAATTGTGTATCACTTATTCTTTCTCTCCCTTATATATTCAACCTCTCTTTATTGGGTCTTCCAAAAATCTTTTTTTTTAATGCTTATTTATTTATTTATTTGACGGGGGGGGGGGGAGTGTAAGGGGGGAGGGGCAGAGAGAGAGCGAGAGAGAGAATCCCAACACAGGGATTGAACCCACAAACTGTGAGACAACCTAGCTGAAATCAAGAGTTGGGTGTTTGACTGAGCCACCCAGGTGCCCCTCAAAAGCTTTTAAATAAGCTCATGCTTTTATTTTTTTAAAGTTTATTTATTTTGAGAGAGAGAAGCCCAAGCAGGCCCCACACCATCAGCCTGATGCATGGCTCCAACTCACAAACCATGAGATTATAAACTGAGCTGAGATCAAGAGTCAGACACCTGACCAACTGAGCCACCCAGGCACCCTTAAACACCCTTTGTAAAGTCCAAACTCTCTGTTAGCCTGGGTCCCTGAGCGACCACAAGCAGCACCTCACAGTGGATGTGGTGTGTGAGTTAGAAAAGATTGTGAACCATGGCAAGTTCAAATGCTGCTGCAGGAGAGTCTAGCTAAAACTTGCAAGACCAGAGATACAAGCATGAACATGGACAGGTATGAAGTTGGCTCTCGATAGGTGAGGAAAAGTAGTTGGGAGAGGGCCTGCTAGCCTACAAGTGGTATACCCAAGCACCAGGATAAATAAAAGACAACCATTTCTTCCATACTTGTACCCTTCTCTCAAGGTTCAAAGTCAACAGAGGGAGCAATGAATTTGTCAAACCTGGGTTGACGCCTATCCTCTCTTTACACCATGATGCTGACAGAGGGGCTTTGAGTCTTTCAGTACCTCCAAAATAGGCAGGTGTCTCAATGTCTTGTTCCTCTATCAAGTGTCTACAGTGCTGGGTGACAATTACCCCTCCATCAGTGGGGTTTTGTCTTAGGGAAAGGAAAAGGATTCTTGTGGCAACAATAGCAGCAAACAGATTAGTGTATTTTCTCTCCCTTTTTCTACTTATACGGCTAAGCAAAACATAATCGTAAATATTTCTGTCCCTTTTTATTTAAAAAAAAGGTAATTTCACAACTAGTTTCCACTTAATATATCATGGCATGCCTCCAAGTTAATATGGATACTTCTAACCTAAAAAAAGTTATACAGTTCATATCGCGGTTCTACCATAATTAATTGAACCATAACCTGAATGCCCACTTATAGAGATAGCTCTAGTTTTTTTTGCCCCCCACAAACAACACAGCAATAAACAGCTTTGTCCTACAATTAAGAACTGGTGCTTTTACTTCTGAAAAATTGAGTACTGATTCTCAGAGAAGGATTGCTGGATCACAGAATATACACTTAATTTTGGTAGGTCCCCCTAGGTTATTTCCTCCCCAAAGTAACTTATATTTCCACCAGCAGTTTTCATTACTGTCAGCAGTGGATAGGATTGTTCATTTCCCTACACTCCCATCAACTTTAGATGTTATGCTATTCTTCACCCATCAGATTAGAAAAATGAAAAAGATTTAAGAAAGTAAACTACAGCATTTCTCTATCTGCAAGGCAGACTGGTCACCTCTTCATATCTTAATTTGCTTTTAGCACAGCAGTTATGCTCGTTTTTCATTCATGTTCTATATCGGAATGCTTTGCAAATCCAAGCCTCTTAAGAGGTCTCTGGAGGCAAGTGTGTATGTGTTTGTGTGTATGAAAGGATATATACATATACAAATAATATATATTCACACGTAGACAGGTGTGTGCCAAAGGCAGCAAGACGTGTGTGGCTGGTGAACCTAGGTTATGATATGTGGATTCTCATTTCATTATTCCCTCAACTTTTCCAGAAGCTTGGACATTTTTCAAAATAAATTGTGGGAGAAAGGCAGTCTCTCCATTTGCAAGCGTGGTATATCTTGCGTCTCTGGGTTTTCCAAGACTCAGACCTGGGCTGCCTGACTTCTTTACCCATCACTCTATGTGTCCACTGATTTCTGGCTTCCTGCCTCCCTGGTCCCTGATCTGTAGGGTGTCTCAGCCTTCGGTATTCACCTGCCTTCCAGTACCACCCACAAGCTAAATCCAAGGAGCGTCCAAAGTTTGGCAGATCTTCTCCAGCAGCCGAGCCTCTCTTTATGACTTGCTTGGGGAAGTTGCACCAAGTTATTGCACATAAGCTCCGGGCTGACCAGCAGTCCCGATTTGCCAGTAACTGGAAAGACCTGCATCCTGGGAAATCCCTCAGACTGGAGCAAACTGAGATGGTTGGTCACCAACAACTGCCTGCCCAACCTCTGTGAGAGAAAAAGTTACCCTGACCCTTGTTAAAACAGTAAGGAAGAGTTTTTCAATAGAGGAGAGAGATTGGGCTCAACTCCGAACACCTCAAAGACAACTGGGGATTTCTAGCCAAGGAGAAGACTGAGGGGTCAGGGTATGGAAACTACTAAGAGGAGGCATCAAGGATAGGGGACTCTTGCTAATGTGGCTGAAGACAGGCCAGGTGGGGAGGAGGACCTTGATGAGACGTCAAGGGTGGGTGGGGTGACCTAGCAGGATTCTTGCTAAGACCAGGCCGGGCAGACCCAAGATAGGACTAACCAAAAGGAGGGCTCCATGGATCCAGACAAAAGGTCCATAAAACAGAGTCTCTGTTGCCTCCACATTGGAGAAAGGGCCGCCAGTCAGAGTTTATAACTGAATCGGTGGCCCGAGGACTGTCACTGCCATCCGAAAGTGAGATTGTTGTTGCAGAGTGGGACAGGTGGCTCTGAGGACGCCAAGACCAAGGGTAGGAGGGCCGGCCAGTGCAGCCCTGCTCTAAGCACAACCAAGGGGGGGTAGGTAGTTCATGAAGACTTTACAGCATTGTTAGTCCCTGTATGGTTAACCCATAAAACTGTTACATGTAGCCTACCAGAATTATTGTACCCATATTATACCCAATTATTGTCACCAAGACCCAAAACCTTTTAGTGACTCCTGCAAGTCTTCCTGGCCACAAGAGAACCCAGGTCAGCCATCAGATCTCACAGTCGGGCTAAAATGTCAGGAAGTGTTTTTCACAAACATCTTCATTAGCCAACGTGGGCTTCGGATAGATTTTTTTAAAAGGGCATTTACATATCTAGGAAAATGGCCATTCAAAGAGAAGTTTTGTGACCTAAGGAGGGAAAAAAAACAGAAAACAAGAATTTTTGCTTGTAACACCATGATGGGCTTCAAAAAACATGCTTCTTACAGAAAGATATACTTATATTTTACCTGAAAAGGGCTCAGTAGTTATTCTTCGGAAGCTGTTGGTGTAGTAACTCCCCGGAGATTAACATGAGTAGCTACAACTGGTCAGGTAGGTTTAGAGTCAGACAAACAGCTGCGGGGAGCCGCAGTGGGTGGTGGGACCCCGGCAGACTCAAGTTTGATTCATTGATTGGCTTAAAAACTCCTGCAGCACATAAAGCTTAATTGGGCGCAAAGAGAGCTGGGGCCCCAAGACAATGATGACGAAGGCAACTGCACCTGCTCAGAGTTCCAACACGACCGTGGATCTTGGTGCTTGAACAAGACATCTGATTATCTGCGGAGCACAGGCTATGGTTAGAAGCACATGCCTGCAGCCGTTGAATGCACGGTTTCCTCTTTAGTTCTTGTAGACGATGCCGTTCGTTGATCTGCAGGATGGACGTCAAGCACGTGAACGCGAAAGGGTAATGCCCCCTGCCCTGTGAGAGTGGTACTGTTGTCCCCTGACGATACAGAGTCCACTTTGCCAGCACAACTTTGTGGATCTTAGCGGGTTAGAGCTTTGACAGTTCTAGAACTGACCAGGGCTAGAGTATATAGCAAAAAAGCAAGGTTTATAATACAGCGTCATCACTGAAAAGCAGGAAAAAAATCACATGGGAGAGCGCCAGTGATTTTAAGCTTTCCCATTTAACTGTCATTAGCAACCCTACTTTGTCCTCTCCTTTTGCTGCTACACGGACCAGAAGGCTAAGTATGAAATTTCCCAGCCTCTTTTGTAGCAAGCATCGGCCACGTCCTACAATTCTTGCCAGTAAAACAGAAGTAGGAGGCTGCCATGGAGGCGTTCTGGGGGAAAATCTGTGTTCCTGGTTCCCTGGTTTAGGTACGGAGTGCACAGGCAGAGCTGAGCAGAAAGTTGCCCTTCTTCTTTTTAATTAATTTATTTATTTTGAGAGAGAGAGAGAAAGAGAGCAAGTGGGGGAGGGGCAGAGAGAGAGAGACAGAGAGAGAGAGAAAATCCAAGCAGGCTCTGCACTGTCAGCACAGAGCCTGACTCGGGGCTTGAACTCACCAACCCTGAGATCATGACCTGAGCCCAAACCAAGTCAGACACTTAGCCGACTGAGCCGCCAGGCACCCCTGCCCTTCTTTGTGAGCCTTTTCTTTCTTCTTGTACACGGGCGAGGTGCTTGGATGTGCAGCAGGCAGTGTGAACACATGAGGGGCAAGCCCGCCTGCGGAGGACAGCGGGGTGCGAAGACGGAGCTGAGTCCTTGTTGGTATTGCTGTCACGACTCTAACCCAGGGCCACTCATGTGATGACCCCAGTTGAAACCACTGCTCATCGGGCATTCAGTTACCTGTAGCTGACCACCTTCTTGGTTCCCTACGATAATTTTAAAAAGGCCAAAGAACAGGGGCACCTGGGTGGCTCAGTCAGTTGAGCGATCGACTTCAGCTCAGGTCATGATCTCACGGTCTGTGAGTTCAAGCCCCACGCCGGGCTCTGTGCTGACAGCTCAGAGCCTGGAGCCTGTTTCAGATTCTGTGTCCCCCTCTCTCTCTCTGCCCCTCCCCCACTCATGCTCTGTCTCTCTGTCTCAGAAATAAATAAACATTAAAAAGAATTTTTTTAAAGGCTGCAAAATAATACACAAAGCAGCAGATGGTTGCCATAGGCATATGGCATTATGCTTTTAAATTTTTATTATAATGTACTGAAGCACGGCAGGATTTAATATTGCTAAGAGGAGTGAAACGTGACATTTTTAAATAAATATTTTTTATTTTTAAATAATTAAAAAAAAATTTTTTTCAACGTTTATTTATTTTTGGGACAGAGAGAGTCAGAGCATGAACGGGGGAGGGGCAGAGAGAGAGGGAGACACAGAATCGGAAACAAGCTCCAGGCTCTGAGCCATCAGCCCAGAGCCCGACGCGGGGCTCGAACTCACGGACCGCGAGATCGTGACCTGGCTGAAGTCGGACGCCTAACCGACTGCGCCACCCAGGCGCCCCTTTTTTTTTTTTTAATTTTTTTTTTCAACGTTTATTTATTTTTGGGACAGAGAGAGTCAGAGCATGAACGGGGGAGGGGCAGAGAGAGAGGGAGACACAGAATCGGAAACAGGCTCCAGGCTCTGAGCCATAAATAATTTTAAATAAATGGTTTCATGACCATCATGAGCTCTCCATTCTGCTGAAGGTAGTTGTTGCTGGAGGACATAATTAATCTGAAAGAGACAACTAAAAACATTTTTTTTTCAATATTTATTATTGAAAGACAGAGCGAGACAGAGCATGAGCATGGGAGGGGCAGAACGAGGAGAAGACCCAGAACCTGAAGCAGTCTCCAGGCTCTGAGCTGTCAGCACAGAGCACGACGTGGGGCTCAAACCCACCAACTGCGAGTTCGTGACCTGAGCCAAAGTCGGACGCCCAACCGACTGAGCCACCCAGGTGGCCCAAAGAGACAATTTTTTAAATTAAACTTTTTACTTATTTATTTTGAGGGAGACAGAGACAGCGCGAGTGGGGGAGGGGCAGAGGGAGAGGGAGAGAGAGAGAACCCCAAGCAGACTCCGTGCCGCCAGCACAGAGCCTGACTCAGGACTTGAACCCACAAAAACGAGAGATCGTGACCTGAGCCGAAATCGAGAGTTGGCTGCTTAACCGATTGAGCCGCCTGGGCACTACTGGAAGAGACCATTTTAAACTGAAAGATACTGAGCTGTTCCTACCGTCAAATTCTTTTTTATTAAGGCATAATATATCCACAAAGCATAAGATCAAGTAACATGCACAAGTCACACTTGTACAGCTGAAAGAATCTCACAAGGTGGGCACACCTGGGAAACGAGCAAGAATTAGAACACTAGCCCCTTCTCGTCACTGTCCCCCCAGACCACAGCTAACCACCCTGATTTCTGAGGCCCGAGAGTCATTTTCCTGTTAGTAGAACTGTGCACATGGAAAGCCGTATTCAGTAGAATTCTGTGTCTGTCAGCCTTGGCTCAAAATTCTGTCTGTGAGATCCATCCCCGTTGTACGACGTAGCACAGGCTTCTCGTCCGGTGCTGGGTAGTATTCCATGGTGAACGTGCTAATTTACCCACGGAACTATCCGCAGTTAAGGTCCTATGGCCCAGGACTATGAACTATGCTGGCTCAACAGGATGGTATGTGGACCGCTGTATCAGAGGATCAGAGCTCAGGTGAGTCCTTGGAGAGTGGTGCTGGCTGAGACCCTGCAGGCAGGAAGGACGTGTCCACATTTGCAGATGAATAGGTGCCCTCGGCAGGTGGCTGGTTCCAAGGGAATCAGTGCGGGACACTATGTGAGGGACTGGTTGATCTCCTCAGGGGACGGTGTCGGTCTGGGGACTCAGGATTGGCCTCTGCTATTGGCAGGTTGGATATCAGGCAGGGACAGTGACTAAATGCGGCTTGGTGGGAGGGAGTCTATACTGTTCTACCCATACGGAGTTGTCTTCCCTTCCGCCATGGCGTCCTCACGCAACTATTATCCTGCACTAGGCTGGCCCGTGACAGTCCCCAGCCAGTCCCCAGCTGGCTGGGCCATTCTGCCATCAGTATTTCGCTCTGTGGGGTTGCCCTCGGGAGCATGTGAAAAGTAATTTAAAAAGAGAAAGAGAGATGTTCCCATTTCGTGTGTTATTCCCTTTGGTTCATCCATGTGCCTGCTTCCACAGACCAACTTCTTCCCAATCTTCCACCTCCGAGTCCTTTAGACCCTGCTCGTGAGTCTTTGTATATTCTTACTTCGGGCCATTTCTCTTTCCACACAAAACGGATGGTTGGGTACGCCACCTAGAGCTCTGCCCATTGGGGGATATACCCTCTCACGAGCCCACCCCCGGAGCGGGGGCATGAGCAGCATAACGCCAAGGTGACCTGTCTGTGAGCCACTCTCGGCTCCTCTCATACCCCCTCCACTAGCCACGTGGCCGCGGTTTTGCGCTAAGGGGCAGGAGCTCACACGGGGCTGACAGATGACAGGGTGGTCTAGGGCACCTGCTTGTGGAGCTTCCTGGCGTTTCCATTTTTATGCGGCTTTGCTACCAAGCCCACCCAATCTCGCAGGTGCGTCTGCACGAATCAGACCACGACGGCGATACCTTGTCCTGTCGCCACTTAATGTCTCATGCTCGGATGCTCTGACTCCACTAAAGCCCTGGCACACCACAAGCTGCTTTTCCAATAACGCTTTCTGTGCAGATGGCACGACTTTGCATCAGAGCAGTTTATACTGTGACTCTTTTACTGGTGTTCACTACACAATCTGCATGGAGTCTCCTCCCATCCCAGGTATGTCTCCTACCATAAAGTTTGCCAAGTCTCGAGGCCACACAGAAGGGCTGCTTTCCCTGCCACCAGGAGTCTGGGACAGATCCCTTTCCTGCTGTTAGCCCCAAACAGGGCTGGCAGCCTCTTCGTGTCATTGGATGTAGGAATTAGAGCAGTATTCTCAAGCATAGAATATGCTGCCTGTGGCATCCAAAATACCATGCAGTTAGTTTGCTTCCCTTTTAGTGGTGGGAAATCCCAGATGCAGTAATCTTTCTTTTACGTTGGAAGGAATGTCCTGCCAAGTCCCGGACAACTGGACCCCTGACATCTTCACTGATATAGCAGTTGCCTGGATCTTCAAAGGGTTTACTTCCTGCCCTATGCGGCACACATCCTTTACCAAGGACTGGCAAATTGCCATCCGGTTCTATTAACATTCTGCATTAACACAGTGGACCGAGGTGATATTCTGATGAATACTGACGACAGCCATTCTCAATTTGGGTCCCAGGGCCTCCTTTACATTCTTCAGAATTCTCGAGTATCCCGGAGAGATTTTGTTTACGTGAGTTTCATCTATATATGTTTCCTGGAATATAGTTTTAAATGGACAAATTTCAAACACATCTGTGTATTAATCTGTTAAAAATAAAGTAATAAAGCCATTACGTGTTTACATAAATGGCATAGCTTTAGGAAAAAATGACTCTATTTTCCAACAAAAATTTTGAGGGGCATTGTTTAACATTCTTGCAAATGTTTTCAAGACACCTGGAACCTTGTATTTGTTCCTGCACACCATCTGTTGTGGTACGTTATTTTGGCTTAAGTTTACAAAGAAAATCCAGCCTCATAGAAATAGATAGCTGGAAAGTGGAGGGTGTTTTAATAGTCTTTTCAGATAATTACGGATATGTTTTTGTGATGGTATATTGAAACTCAGTAAGTGGTAGTTTCTTAAAGGTTTGTTGTAATACGGAATCTGAAGTCCTATGGTGCCCTTTTTGGACTCCGTTAGGTTAAAGCCCATTGGTCTATTTTGCCATTTGAAATAGGTCTTTTATTCCTCTCTGATTGTGCACCATCATGCACTGGTCATCGGCTCACTGAATTCTCCAGATACTCCAGGCGTCGACACCTTTCATTATATAATGTCAGAGACTCACATTTGTTAATCTCACCAGCAATCTCATCAGAAAGGTCGTTAAGTATTGGGAAGCTGTCAAGTTCACGGTGGTGGTTATGAGTTTTCCAAAATTCTAATTTTCACTCAAAAGCTCACATTTCATTATAGGCAACAAACACTGTCGGTTGTTTTGCCTGAAGTGAAGGCTCATTTCATTCATCTTGAGAAAATATCTACCAAATACCCAAGACTCAGTAATGATAGTTTATTACCTGTCAGTAGTTCCTTCAAGTAAAAATGGTGTTTCCTTAAAAAAAAAAAAAAAAAAAAAAAAAAAAAAAAAAAAAAGCGCTTTTCGTTCAAATCAAATGATCACATGCGTGCTTTTCCTTCAGACAACCATCTTCTTTCAGTGTATCCTAGAAATGCCATATGTGTACCTTCCGACTTGTAACATTGACTTTTAAAAAGATGTGTACTCAGGGGCGTCTGGGTGGTTCCATCGGTTAAGCATAGACCTTCAGCTCAGGTCATGATCTCACGGTCCGTGGGTTCAAGCCCTGCATGAGGTTCATCAGGTTCTGCGCTGACAGCTTGGAGCCTGGAGCCTGCTTTGGAGTCTGTGTCTCCCTCTCTCTCTGATCCTCCCCCACTAGCACTCGGATCCTCTCTGTCTCTCAAAAATGAATAAAAATGTTTAAAAAATTTTTAAAAAGATGTGTACTCAAAGGTCTGGATTTGATATAATTAATATATAGTTTAATCTATTGATATAATAAATTACTTATAGTATAAACATGCTATATAGTACTATATACAGTATTACTTATACGTATAATTTATTACTTATAGTAATATAATTTAATATAATTGATGCTTCCTTAGGACATTCTTCAGTGAAGCTGGCAATTTTTCCTTTAGTTTTCCTCCTGCGAGTGCATGGCGGCGAGGACTCTCATCCCACTGCTCTGATGTGCGCCCCAGTCCCCGCTCTCAGGTTTGCACACCACTGCCTCCGCACCCTCGGTGAAAATGTCAACCCAGTGAAAAAAGCAAGCCATGTCTTAGTGTTATTGTGAAAATAGCTTTGACCTCCTAGACCTGCTGGAAGGGCCCGAGGGGCGTCTCAGGGTTTGTGGACCCACACTCTGAAAACCATTCACCTAGAGGATCCAGGATCCTTCAGTCCATTTTATGACCACGAGAGGGAAAGTTAACATAGCCCCGGAACAAGAGCATAAATGTTTGCCGTTGGCTGTCCCAAGTGCCTGTTCGAACTGCTTTCATTCTCCTGTCTGATGGGAGTGGAAAACAGCTCAGGGACCAGGCCAGTGGCTGGCTGCATACCGGGTAGTGAAAGCTGTGTTAATCCACTCCAGCCGGCGTGCCAATTCAGCTGCACCTGCACGGGCTGTGCAACTGTGCTACTAATGGTTGATTAAGTTTGTGGTAGATCCCTGTCATCTGCCGGGATCCAGCTGATGTTATAGGGATTAAGTAGTGACTTCCATGTGGATAAGACAGGGAGGTGATAATCTCTGCCATTTCCCTTCAGCTGTGTTGTTGTTATTTGCTGTCTTGGCTGCCGGTTGTGGGAGGAGTTTTGGAGGCTCCCTCTTGGCCTTCCCTATCATAATAGCTTTTACCCCACAGGTCAACAGACCGATGTGGGGCTCTGCCAACTACCACAAATGCAGTCTAATCTTCTGGGAAGTGGAGAAATAACCCCTGGGGAAGGTCCACTTCTCTGGACCTTCAGAAGGTCTCTACTCTGACCTGGACCTTGGCCTCCATTTGTTGGCTGGCCTCCAATCGCTCCTGCTCCAATGAGGAGGCCATAGTAGCTCTTTGGATTCCTAAATATCAGTGTCAATTCAGACTGTGTCCAACAGTCCTCAGAAGGTCTGGATGCTTCCTTTCCTCCATGCACAGTTACCTGTGATTATAGCTGTCAGTTCTTTGGGAGAAGGACTGAGGATATTTCTGAGTACACGTAGTACTGTGTTGTAGGGTCACTCGTCACAGGCACCTGGCTTCTCTTCTCCTTCAGTCCATGGGTTCTGGGCCTGAGAAGTGGTTCAGGTGTGACGACTGGGCAGAAGACTGTGTCTCTTTTACTAGGCTAACTATCATCGGCCTCCTCATCACCCATGCTTGGTTTATTTTAAGCACATGCCTTATGCAGTGCTCTGGTCAGCTGCCCATCTATCTAGACTCGAGGTTCACTGTGTTCTTTTCACCATCTCCATAGCTCACTGCAAATTGGCCCCTCCCACCTGCCCCTATGACTTTGTTGTTTGTCACAGTAATTATGGGAGGAGCATCATATTATCCAAGAGGTGCAACTTCCACAACCATGTCCTGATATTATTTTATAGGATTTCAATAACAATTTAGCATCTACTTATTCCTGACTTCACCTTCTTCGGAATAACTAGGCTTCAAAAAAAGTACAGCGTCACTGCTCTGAGGTTAGAAGTTAACTTCATTTTTATATTAGCATGTTTCCACTCAGATAGCCTTAATTGTGCCTACATCAAACACAAACACCAGTAGTTTACTTGGGAGATCGTTTTTTTTTTTTCTGATTTTGTTTTTTTTCAGCAAATATTTATGGAGCCTAATACATTTTAGGCTCTTTGTTGGGTGTGATAGGAAAACAACAATAAAGAAAAGCTGTCTGACTTGAGATATTCATTATTCAGCCTAATGAATTGCCTATGACTAGGATAGTCAACCAGTTCATGTAGTTCATCCAGAAAGACATGGAAGGACAGGCCAGTGGTTTGTCGTCAAGATGAAAGGGTTGAGCAATGGTTTATTGCCCCGGAGCTCCTCTGAATGATAACCTGTCACCCTTGATACATGTTCTCCCGGACAAAGTCTGTGTGTATTGCCCTATGAGGATGCACCCAGAGAATAACCCATTGTTAGTGGTCTCCAAACTAGGTACATGCCCCCAGGTGTGTGTAAGGCAATCAGTGGGGGGTTGGGCTGAAAATAATGTCTATCTGTGCCCTTTTTTCCTTTGAAAAAGGAAACAAATACACTCTATCATATATAATCTGGATTTTGACTAGCAGGTTTATTCTTTTGGTTGCATGATATGTATGGAGCTTGAGACATCCTGAATGAAAAGTAAGATCTCCACCGGCTGATGGCACCTTGTTCTTTAGCTTTAAGTCTATTGTGACCTGTGATTGTTTTCTACTGTTAAGTAGATTAGATGAACAAAACAATAGATTTTTTTTTGTATATAAATAGGGGCAAGCAGGGGGCGCCTGGGTGGCGCAGTCGGCTAAGCGTCCGACTTCAGCCAGGTCACGATCTCGCGGTCCCTGAGTTCGAGCCCCGCGTCAGGCTCTGGGCTGATGGCTCGGAGCCTGGAGCCTGTTTCCGATTCTGTGTCTCCCTCTCTCTCTGCCCCTCCCCCGTTCATGCTCTGACTCTCTCTGTCCCAAAAATAAATAAAAAACGTTGAAAAAAAAATTTTTAAAAATAAATAGGGGCAAGCAGTTGTTTTAAATGTGTGGAGACTACTGTCTTTTCAGTTATAGGCTAGATACATACTTATCATCCCACCCACAATACATTGCCATTTTCTTCCTAACCAAACAGCAAGCCTAGATTTTTCTGGCCATTGTTAAGCATATGCAGAAGGTAAGCCTTCAGGCCATTCAGACTGGCTTCTCTGGTTATTTTTATTTTCTCTCACCTTTGGAAAAAATGGTTGGGAATCACATTGAGTTCTGTAAATTGCTTTGGTTTTTCCCTTACCATTAAATAATCTCTTAAGGCTGCTATGGATGGAATTGTGCCCCCCATTCATATGCTGAAACCCTAAACCCCAATGTGGCAGTATCTGGAGACAGTCTTCAGAAGGTTAAATGAGTTCATGAGGGTGGGGCCCTTATCCAACGGGACTGTGGGCTTAGAAGAGAAAGATTGATCTCTCTCTCTCTCTTTCTCTCTCTCTCTCTTTCAACTTTCCGCAAGCCATGAAAAGACCCCTCATCAGAACCTGCCCATGCTGAGACTCTGATGTCAGACTGCCAGACTCCAGAACTGTGAGGTCAATGTCTGTTGTTTAAGCCACAGTCTGTGGTATTTTGTTTTAGCAGCCCAAGGCAATGAAGACAAGGGCTTAGCTTTCAATTGTTGTGAAATCCTAATTATTTGTGTAGTAAAACATACCAATTAAGAGCATAGACTTGGGGGGCACCTGGGTGGCTCAGTCAGTTAAGCATCTGACTTCAGCTCAGGTCACGATCTCACGGTACGTGAGTTTGAGCCCCCTGTCTGGCTCTGTACTGACAGCTCAGAGCGTGGAACCTGCTTCCAATTCTGTGTCTCCCTCTCTCTCTGCCTTTCCCCTACTCATGCTCTCTCTCTCTCTCTCTCATAAATAAACATTTAAATAAATCTTGTGGTTTTGGGAAAGTTCCTTCATCTCCAGGATTCCATTTCCTCAATTATAAAATAGGGATAAGGATTCCTTAATTTTCTTTTTGTGGTAGGACCACACAGGGATATGCATTTGACACCTGGTTTGCCATATAGATTTTATGTAATAATGATGATGCCTTAATGGTTTATTGATCTCATGAAATTGTGATGGTTTGGTGGATAGGAAAAATCTTATCCCTCCCATCCTTGCAAGTAGGGTGGAATAAGGTTATGTTCTGCATTTTGATTTTTTCTCACTTTAAACTTGTAATTAATAATCTTAGTTTGGAGGCTCATGGGAGGCTCAGTTGGTTAAGCATCTGACTCTTGACATCAGCTCAGATTTGGGAGATTGAGCTTTGCACCAGTCTCTGCACTGATGGTGCGGAGCCTGCTTGCGATCCTGTCCCCCACTTGCTTTCTCTCTCTCTCTCTCTCTCTCTGAAAAAAAAGAGAATCTTAGTTTATACTTGAATCAAATAGATGCATACCTTCCCATTATAAAAAAATGTAAGACAAGCATCTTTCTATATGCCAATGATATGGCTTAATCACAAGTTGTAAGTAACTTTAGTAGACAACAGAACTTGTGTCCAGTTATTCCTAGGATGAGCACAAAGTACATTTTATAAAGATGTGTTTTAGTAGATGTCCCTTAATTTGTCATTGTGTTTATAAATCCCCCCCATGGTATATCATCTTGGTTGTATCTTTCGTACGTATCTTTTGTTGGATGGTGTATTCATTGGCTAGAGCTGCTGTAACAAAATACCACCACTAAGTGGCTTAAACAACAGCAATTTACTTTTTTCTGTCACAGTTATGAAGGCCAGAATTCCAAGATCAAGGTGTCATCAAGTTTGGCTTCTCCTGAGGCCTCTTTCTTTGGCTCACAGATGGTCACCCTTTTGCTGTGTTCCCACACGGTTTCCTTCTGTGTGTGCACATTTCTGGGGTCCTTTTGTATGTCAGACTTTCATCTTCCTATGAGGACACCAGCCCAACTCACCATAGGAGCCTCTGTTTAACTTCATCACTTTTTAAAAACCCTATTTCCAAATACAATCATGTTTTGAGGTACTGGAGGTGAGCACTTCAACACAAGAATTTTGAGGGAGAAGGGGACATAATTCAGCCCCCAGGAAGAAAACCAGGAAATTCCACTCCTCAAAACTGGCATTTCAGAGGTGCTTTATGGCAGAGTTGTAGACCTGTTTACATGTTTTTTGAGCTAAAATTATGACCATGCTCTAAGATAAAAAACTGAAATTTCTGATTTCTCTTTGTGTTTCTTTAAAAGATAAATCAGGATTTCTTTCTAAAAAAGGTTTTTCTGGAAATGCTCCATTGGACTTCTTCTTTTTGAGAGCATTTGACTTCATTCTTACCTATATGACACTCCAGTTTTTACCAAAAAACCTCAGTTACGCCTGGCTTGGTCTCCTATTTGAAGCGTCTCACTTAACAGACAGCTAGCTGTAGCACACAGTACCAGTGGGGAATATGCCTGCATCCCATATGCCTTTTAAGATCTGTATCCGGAGATACCATCATCAAGGCCTGCTGCCCACTGGTTATGCAGCTCACCCATTATTCCAGGTCACGGGCCCCTGAAGTGGAATGCAGAATTGTTCAGAACATTTGTTTCAAAGACGAAGATTCATGGTCTACATCTCAGTTCCATTGGTTCTATGGCTCCAAGAAAGTCACGTGCTCTGAATGAGCACAAGTTTTCCCTTGACTAGACCCACACACAGAAGCACTGTACACGGGCAGCCACCATCCAGTGTGTTTAAGGAATATTTGGTTAAGCAGCTCTGTGAGTAATCTTGTGTTGAATGAAGAATAGTCTCATCAACGTTTCCCAACAGCATTCTCTCTTATGGGCCCCAGTGGAGAAGTTTCTCTCTTCCCAGTGCAGTCTCCTGATGCTTATCATACTCATTTAGAAACTGAATCTTATAACAAAACGTATTTCTCATTTTCAAATAGCTAAAAAGCTTTTGGCCAAATTTGTGGCCCGCCACTTGTGAATGTATGGGACTTCATAATACCTACTGTATGTACTGAAAAAAAATTTTTTACATTTATTTATTTTTGAGAGACAGAGAGAGACAGAGCACAAGTGGGGGAGGGGCAGAGAGAGAAGGAGACAGAGAATCCGAAGCAGGCTCCAGGCTCTGAGCTGGCAGTACAGAGCCCGACGCGGGGCTCGAACCCACAAACTGTGAGATTACGACCTGAGCCAAAGTTGGATGCTTAACTGACTGAGCCACCCAGGCGCCCCCCCTACTGTATGTACTTTAAAAATGCTTAATGCCATCTTATTTTCCTTGCTGTCATGTTGGTTTTCTTAGTTTATTTTATCTTTGTATATCATGTCTCTGCAAAGTGCTTTACATCATAACTTCTGGGTAGGGCCTTTTGATATTTTTGCAATTACTGTGAATGAATATATGGTTATGTGTGTATGCACAGGGAAAGAGTTAAATGCTCCCTCTTTTTTTCTAGTGAGATGGAGTGTTGTTGTTGTTGTTGTTGTTTATAATAACTTGTTTCCAATGTTTCCCTTCATGGGGAGCAAATCTAATAGGGTCTACTGGAAAGACTGCAGCTTTTCTGTGATTCTGAGGAAATAGTTTAAACATTCGAGTTCCAATGCCTCAACCATCTCTAGGAACAGCAGTAAATACTATCTTGCCTTTTCTCATTAAAGGAAAACTACCCTTTAAGGGAAGCACTGGGTGTTGTGTAGGAAGAATGCAATAGTATACTGAAATCTTCAGTAGTTGAAAAGCCAGTGTGATACCATCTTAGACGCTTAACCTGGAATACACTTACAAAATGTAAGTCCCTGCGGAAAGCTGAGAACCCACTGAAGGTACGCAGACCACCCCTAGAGGATCGTGGGCAGGGGGTGGCTACAGGAATGTCTCAAGGGAAGTTCATTGGTAAACTTGATCCATGAGGGAAGCCCATTTCAGAAAGCAGGGCCAGTACCGAGGACAGCACCAAGCCCCGCGCCCCGGTGGAGAGAGGCAGCAGCACCATGGACAGCACCAGCGTGCCGGGGAGAGAGGCGGGGAGAGGCGACCTTATCAGCTGATGCCTTACGTAGGCTGGATCCCCACTTTGATAAGGGAGGTCTGGAGCGCGCGCCAGTGTTCGTTCTCCAAAAGCTGCAGCCCCAGACGGGGTGGGGCTAGGGGACGGGTGGTGGCGGGGTGGGGGGGAGAGCGGGGGGGAGGGGGGGAGGGATAGCAGAAGGCAGGTCCCCGAGAGCAGGTCCCTGCTTGGCTTCCCTGGCACGGAGTTGAGGCTGCAGCCCGCTGCCTGGAGAGAGGGGCGGGTACGGAGGCAAGGCTGCGAGAGTACTGCTCTGACGCACCAGCATCCTCTCCGGCAGGAGAGGCACCCACACGCTCCAGGGTCGCCCAGCTTCCCCGCCCCCCCCACCTCCCCGACCTGGGAGATGCTCGGCTCTGGGCGACCAGACTGCTGTCTCCGCCGAGGTGAAAAGCCTGGGCATGTGACAGCTTAGGCGGGCCCCGGCTGCGAGACGCAGCCCAGCGCCCTCCTCTCCGCCGCGCCGTCTCCCACGGATGCTCGCCGGCAGAAGGTTGGGGCCAGTTTCATAGGCAATCCCCAGAAGCCCTAGCCCCAGCCAGAGGCTGCAAACATCCGAAGTGGCTCTGGACGCAGTGGCCACCGTCCGTCTTCCTGAACTCCCCTCCTGCACACACCCTGGGCCGGCCTCCTGACCCAGAGATGGATTCGCCTGTGAACCTAACCTACTTTTCCCTCTCCACCCCCGCCCCTTTGGAGACCAACCGCAGCGGCCTCGGCGCCGAAGACTCGCGCCCCAGCCCCCTCCTCTCCGTCTTCGGTGTGCTTATCCTGACCTTTCTGGGCTTTCTGGTGGCCGCCACGTTCTCCTGGAACCTGCTGGTGCTGGCGACCATTCTCCGTGTGCGCACCTTCCACCGGGTTCCGCACAACTTAGTGGCGTCCATGGCCATCTCGGATGTGCTGGTGGCCGCTCTGGTCATGCCCCTGAGCCTGGTGCACGAGCTGTCCGGGCGCCGCTGGCAGCTGGGCCGGCGACTGTGCCAGCTGTGGATCGCGTGCGACGTGCTCTGCTGCACAGCCAGCATCTGGAACGTGACGGCCATCGCGCTGGACCGCTACTGGTCCATCACCCGCCACCTGCAATACACACTGCGCACCCGCAAGCGCGTCTCCAACGTTATGATAGTGCTCACCTGGGCGCTCTCCGCCGTGATCTCCCTGGCCCCGCTGCTCTTCGGCTGGGGGGAGACCTACTCTGAGGACAACGAGGAGTGCCAGGTGAGCCGCGAGCCGTCCTACACCGTGTTCTCCACCGTGGGCGCCTTCTACCTGCCCCTCTGCGTCGTGCTCTTCGTGTACTGGAAGATCTACAAGGCGGCCAGGTTCCGCGTGGGCTCCAGGACCAACAGTGTCTCACCCATATCGGAGGCTGTGGAGGTGGGTGTTTTAGTGACCCTTGCAAATACTTCACTCGCGTTCCTACGGGCCTTAGCTCCAGCACGCTGACTTGAAAGTTTGTAGGAAGTGAGCTTTTTAGTTTCCTTTCTTGGGGAGGAGTGGGGGCAAAGGGGAAGGGGTAGACCGGGGTAGCTGAAGAAACCCTTGGAGGCTGATTTTGCTCCAACGCGCTCTGTATCACAGAGCCAATAATGGTCTTTACCATCTCTGATGGGTTTTTTTCCCCCCATATGGGAAATGAGGGGTTTGGACTACATTCTTCCACAGGGTCCCATCTGGCTCTAAAATTCTGTGACTCTATCACACCCTGTAGGAGGGCTGAAGAAGCAGGTGTCTGGGGCTCTACTAGATAAACTTGCAGCTTCCTGCATTTGGACTGAGCTGCTCAATGAGGAAGGAAGGGACAGATGGTGAGGTGCCTTGGCAGAAAGATTGCCAAACAGCAGGCCAAGCAGATTCATGTTTCGACCCAATCTATTTTTTTTTCTTTGCAAATTAAAGCAGCTAGCTTTGCAGAATACAGGGTCTCCTGGATTACTCTCTGCAATTCTGCAGTGTCCTCTTCCCCTGGTGTGAGATTACAGATCTTTGTCTGTCTCCAAGCCTGCATTTGTTATGTCCCATCGTTGCCTGTGGTGCTGCTCTCTGGGTGTAGCCCCAGCCCTGTCAGGCTTCTGTGTATAGCTGAGGATCACCTGTTTGCCTTCCCAGACAGGCTACGGGACGGGGGGGGGGGGGGGGGGGCAGAGGGATTAAAAATCTAAGGCAGACAATTCCCCAGCTCTTTGCAAGTGGCATTTTCTGTAGGACAATCGTTACAGCCACAGTGGGGATCTCTTCCAGTTCTCTCTCCGCCACACTTTCCTGTTTCTTGTTAACTCTTAGTAATCCAACCCTGATTTCAATTCAGGAAATATACGACAACTGAACCCATGGGGTGTGGGGATTGCATCCCCCCTGACCAACTCATTGCCAAGGTGATCCCTTGAGCCTAATTCACTTTTTAAAGTGAGATCAGAAATCGACACAGCCCCATTTTCTGTTAGGGGCTCTAGGACAACAACATAAATTCAATTAAGCATATCAAGCACATACTATGGGGATGGTGGTAGGAGTGAAACAATGAAAGACGTCATCTTTGCCCATGAAGAGTTCCCTCTAGTGAGGGGGGTAAACACCTACTGTGGATGCTGTAATGTGGTTCTGTTTTCCTGATCAGAGGCTAACTCCAACAATAACCAGTCAGTCAAGCTTAGAGGGACCAGAGGTGTAGGTAATGGAGGAGAAAGTGCATCATTCTGGAAGAAAGAAGGGAAAGGGGGTCAGAGGCTACCTATCCTTTTATCTGGAACAATGGTCTCAACCAGGGGTGATTTGCCCCCTCCACTTGGAATGTCTGGAGACATTTCTGATTATCAAAGTTTGGGAGAGAGTGTTAATGGCATCTAGCGTTAGAGGCAAGGGGTGGGGCTAAACATTGTACAGTGGACGGGACAGCCCCCACAAAAAATAATTCAGGCCAAAACGACAGTAATGCCAAATTTGGGAAACCTTGACCTATTAGATTTCTAACCTGAATGAGGAGTGCTGATGGCTAAGAGTGCTCACAGCACCAGACTGTCGGGAACTTCCATGTGTATGAGAATCACCCCAAGCCCAGGTCAGGAGCAAGAGGACTGACCACCTTCAAGGGTCCTCCTTACACGGACTCTCTTATGCCAGGATGCTTATCCAGGTAAATGGTTTACAATTGGTACCAGATACAGCTTTAAAAGGAAAGCAGTCACAGTTTTTCTTGTGAGGCTTACTGCAAGGCGATGCAGGCTTTCACTGCTCTGCTCTGGAGACAACAGAAACAAAGCATCATGATATCTTTGTGCTTTTATACACTAGTCTGCACTGTTTCATTTTCTCTCTTTTCTCTGCCAGATAACTTTAAAAAAATGGTTTGTCTTGGCTTTGCAAGACCTCCAAATGATCCAGGGTTCCACATACATTATGGGGCTGCCTCTGTCCTCATGTTACTGTGAAGGGTTAATTACAAACCAGGTCTCCTGATTTCTCCATGGTAGCAGGTGCCAAAATTTCTAAATACAGTTCTACCACCAACTAGCTGTGTTACCCAGGGAAACACAATACTTCCTCCTTCTTTATCTGCTGAGTTTTCTCCAAGGATATTACTGAGAACCTAACCTATGTCAGACACTGAGATGGGAACTGGCAACACAAGAGATGGGCTTTGCCCTCAAAAAAAGGATGATGAAAACACTACCAAAGATCTGGCATAAAAAGATAATGCTGAATTTATTATTTACTAGTGTATGGCTGAACCATGCTGGCCAGGCACAATCTCTCTGAGCAGAGAAGAATGTTGATCTTAAATAGCATTTTTAGAAAGCTTGGAGTTCAGACATTGGGAGGCTTTGAGAGATATATGTAGGTTGATATCATCTGTACGAGTCTTAAATTTGTTGGTTGGTTGTCATCCCAGTAGGGGTTTACTGGAATGAATCCAACCCAGGTTGACCTGGGACTGACACTGCTAGGTTGGCTTGTAAAATAAGTCCATTGAGTTGAATTGCCCCTGATCAATAGACCAAGTTTAAGCTGGCTCTAGGCTATAGAACACACAGTCTTGTCCTAAGTTTGTGGGAACATTTAGTTCTCAGGCTCCCACTCTTGGTCCTCATTCAGCCAAAGCTTTGAGAGAAACCCTCAAGGACTAACTAGATATTGACCACTGTTGGTGATTCTCCCGGAAGATGAAGTTTCATCTGTGGAGATCTGATGCTAAAATTGCACATCAATCAATGTAATTTCCAATCGTTTCTCAGGACAGGGCAGTGCAGAAGCATTTAAGCTCTGGCTACCAAGCATTGAACAACTCTGAGGCAAACAAGTAGAAGTATTCTAAGAAGGGCCTGGAAGATCTCCCAAGTCATGACCCAGGATTTTCTAGTCCTAATCAAAGCCAGTCCCAAAGATTCCCTGTGTCTACCTAAGACCGCTAGTTTACCTTTTCTTTTAGTTTAAAAATAGTTGTATCTTACCTGTAGTGTTAATCCAGGTACAATGTGAAGTCTTACTTAGTGTTAGTGGGTAGACTCCTCCTTGGCTGGCCAAAAGCAAATCTGGAGTGATTTTATTAGTCAAGATTTTTTGGGTTAAGATACTTAAACTGCTTTGTTGTGCCCCCAGAGCGTAGACTGTACAATTTACTATGTCAGCCAATGTAGACATTATTGTGCCAACCATTTTTTTTTTAAATGAAAACCTCAAGTTGTCTGACTCCTATGGATGAGGTCAGTATTCTCAGGAATCTTTTCCCTGAAAGAGTTGTAACCATTTGGACTCTTTGTAAGGAGATATAATCCATTGAGGGCATTGGAGAGTTAGTCCTTGAAATGGCCTAACCGATGGCCCTACTGAACAATCAATCTTGTTTCTTGATTGACATGAAAAAGCATGAGTTTAGTATAGGATAAAGAACCCTGGAGGTGTACAAGAGATGTGATCAACTTCAGTGAAGCTATAGGTATATTGTCAGACAGTCTTCATGTACTCATCTGCTTGGTCAAGGTTCTTGATTAGCAGCCAACGCCTACCTCTCTACTTCTGGGCATTGTCTGCAGCTAATGTTGAGGTCATCCTCCCTGAATCCTAACACTGCAGTTTAGGATGATTTCAGAGAGCATTAAGTCACCAACCGAGTAATTCACATTTGTTGTTCATTTTTATTTTTTTTATTTTTTTTTTAAATTTTTTTTTTCAACGTTTATTTATTTTTGGGACAGAGAGAGACAGAGCATGAACGGGGGAGGAGCAGAGAGAGAGGGAGACACAGAATCGGAAACAGGCTGCAGGCTCCGAGCCATCAGCCCAGAGCCTGACGCGGGGCTCGAACTCACGGACCGCGAGATCGTGACCTGGCTGAAGTCGGACGCTTAACCGACTGCGCCACCCAGGCGCCCCTGTTGTTCATTTTTAAAGAACGCCTGAAGAAGGTGCTTCTATAGCATGTTGAAGAAGTGAATTATCTGGAAAGCATACCAGTTGTTAGTTCCTATACCTCCTCTTCTATTATTTTAGCAATTTTATATGCCCTAGAAGCAGCCACCGTTGAGTCATTGAACAGTTTGTCTTCTGATATGAAATTACGTTTTATGAGAAAGACTGAACTACTTATTACATATCAAATTGATTATTACACATTATTTTTATTTTCAGTATAACACCCACCAACAAAGAATAGTAAGTTGTAATTTCAAACAAGAGCGAAAAAAATTCTGCTTGGGGCAAGGACACTTCTTCAGTTACAGAAACACAATCATGAGACTTACCTTCATTGGCTAAGGATTATACAGTTGCCGGATTGTTAGTGTTAAGCCAATGGGTGGTAATAGGAGAAAGAGAAGGTGACAATGAATCATGATTAATCAACGAGTAGAAAAATGTGGGTGGTTTTGATTAGCAGTAGGGATTGTCTATGTATAATAACAAGATTTAAAGGCTTAATATAAGGTCTTAAAATGTGGTGACTAATTTTAGTCATGTAATTTCTCCAAAGCAAAGGGAAAAACCTTTATTACTGAACTGAGGGTTGGCCTTCAAGAGACAACAGTTCTCTGATAGGCACCATGTTGCTGAATTCATCTACCTAGAGCATGGCCCAGCATTATCATATTTGTACAAAAGGCAGATTAATGATAAGCTAGGAAGAATCAATCTGGACTTTATGCATTCTATTCCAATTAATCTTTCTCTCTGTGGTGTCCTTTGTCCATAGGATTCTAGACCTATTGCCATTTGTTTGATAATGTCTGGAATTACACAGAGTGTAAGTATTTTCATGTGTAGATCAGCTATAATCTGATAACCTACAAGGGCTGCAGTACATTTCATCTGGAAGCAGATCTTACTTCTTAAATTTGTAGGTGTGTTATAGAAACTAAAGAACTATTCTTCTAATAACGATCCTAAAATACCAGCTTTGAGTTGGCACACAAAATTATGAAAGATTTTCATTGCTTGAATTTTTCTAATGAAGTTCACTTTCCCTCAAGCCTTTAGAAATTTACTCTCTAGCCACAAATTTGTCTTTCATGATCTTCTTTCACCATCTGGTATAACTAATTACTTTTTAAAGAAAAATTTCTCTAGTTTTCTTCATTTGCTTTTAACTTATTTCAAGTCAATTTACTGTTTCCTTTTCAGACAATGGTAAAATTTTAGGTTGAAGGATCTGTTGTTCTATAATTATGGGGATAATGGCAGTTATAGTGATGCCTGTATAAACAAGAAAGCTGTATTGTTGTACATCTATAATGATAGACAACTCCCCTTGGAAATTTAGAAGGATAGGGATTTGTTGGGTGATAATGTCTCCCTCAGAGGGACTTCACTGGACAGATTTTAGATAGTTGTCCTCTTTACTTGTAGCCAGTATGGAACACTGATTTTTTCAAGGATTTTTCTGTTGGCAATACTCACAAGGGTCCTTGTCTAGACTCCCAAACCTTTGAAAACAGAGGTCCTTTGGGATGTTTCATCTAGAGAAACATATCTTGTATTGCTTTCTAGCTAATTTATTTTTCTAAGGATATCTGGAAACGTCTAGTCCCTTAATGGATATTTTCTAAATTGGTAATTTCACATTTCCATTATTTTTTATTATTCAATTCCCTAATTCAAGTTTGAGCCCACTTATAGAAAGATAGGGCAAGACTCTAAACTTCAGATGCTGGGTTTATACCAGAATACTGCTTGAACATTTCCAGAAGTCTATTTTCTATCTTTATTTAGTTTACAATGTGGAACATCTAGTCAATCTTTCCTTAAAAAAGGGCTTCTGATTTTTACATTTTATAGTTTTATATATTTTTATATTTAAAATGTTCATAGCTGGATTATATAGCTCTTCTCTTTTCTATCCTTCTACTTTTAAGGATCTGTTTTTCCCCATCTGAGGGGACTTCAATTAACTTCACTCACTGGTACAGACTTGTAGTTTAAGACAATAAGAATTTTGTTCAATACTCTCACCAAATTCTGAATTCCATAACCATTTTTATTTTTATTTTCTCTCTGAAGTTTAGGAAAATTCTAAATTATAACCCTTAACGTAACTTGAGGCCAGGGTTTTAATGGAAATTCTATAGATTTGACTCCTTATCTGGCAAATTTACTATGTGGCTTTGCTTTTTCTGAGAAAACCCTGAAGAGAGGACAGTTCATTTAGGAGGTCAGGTGCAGCTAGGTAGAAATATACAAGACCTAGATGTGCAAGGCGGATGGGTGTGGGGATGTTACAAAACCTTCGAGACTATTTTAGAGTTAAGATTTTGTTTAAGGCCCTAGCATACCAATTAAAGAAGGAAGCTGTTAACTGTTTGGTCTTTTGCCCCCTGATTTTTCTAGGGCTCTTATCTGGGTGAATTTACTGATTTTGACTTGTCAGAAGTTCCTTATCAAGAAAGGTTTTTTAAAAAGGCATTTGTTGAGAAAAGCACAGGAGTTCAGATTATAGTGCAAGTTAAAATAGGAAGTCAAAGTTCCTAAAGGAGAAGGTTGAGTCCTTGGCTTAGACCAACCATGACACACAAGAAAGACTCTATGGTTGGCCAACAGTCAGTGCCTGTGAATAGTGCCCAGGGATCCCTGACCAGATGCTAGCAAGGGGCCATACAAGCACCAACCCAACACTCATTGAGCTGGAATACCAACTAAACAAAGTGACATTCCTTCACAAATTGAGAGGACAGGGAATATCCTCAAATTTTGTAAAGGACCGAAAGCGAAGTTTGATCAATTACTTTTCCACAAAATGGTCCTCAGAACATTAGCCCTCAGGTCTGGCTTGGAATGGATTAGAAGCTTATCAAGCCAATGCCATACAGAACAATCTTTTTTTATATTTTTATATTCAACTGAGAGAAAGGCTCTCTAGGAAAAGCAAACGAAACTAGCCTATGAAACCAGACTTTGCACATATAGACAAATAATAGCAAAAGCAAAGCAAGTAGCAGTAGAATAAGTACGTCGATGGCATAAACATATTTGCCAAATGGTACACCTCTAGGATGAGAGATATAATTGGCTTGCACAAAGATCTAAGTCAATTACCAAATAGTATACATCTCAATCAAAGGTCTAGTTACCTGGTACAAAGACCTAAGTCTAAAGACCTTAACCAAAGACACTTTTGGTTACAAGTCCTAGGATAACAAAATTCAGAGAGCAAAAAGAGCCCATTGGAGCTGGTTGGAGCTGTTGAGACCACCACAGCTGGCTACAGATTCTGAGTGCCCCTGGAGTCTGGGCTCCAGTGAACGCACCTGTGGTCCAAGCGTCCTGTGGAGGGTCTTCAAAATGATCTCAGTGGACTCTGTTGAACTGTCCAAGGATGATACGACCACCACACAGTATCTGAAACAGAAATAAATGCCAAACTGCTTACTACAGTGAGAAGAAACTATACTTGTCAAGCACCGTATCCAGAATGGAGCAGAATGCTGACCACCTGTGGGGACTGGGGACAGCGTGGAGTTCAGGGCAGTGAACTGACATCCCCCTAAGACGAGGTTCCTCGGTGAGACTGCTGTCAATTGATTGGTGCTCAGAGGAGCATTTATTGGGGGTGAGTCCTATCCTAATTGGCTGACGTTCGAGGCCAGACATGGATTGTGTGGTTTGCAAATGAGTATTCACAGAGAGGGTTTGTCCCTGGTCAGTGGAAGATATGTAAACAGCAAGACTCCTTGTTGCCATAGCCACAGAACAATCAGTCTTCCTAAGTTTGTTGGGAAGTTCAAGCGATGTTTTCACCCTCCCCTGTGTGGAGCCCTCCCTTAACGTGTAAGACCATTTCTAGTTTGAGCATCCTGGTTCATCGGTCCATCTTCCATTCTGACAGTGGGCTGGTCTAACCTGCAAACCACCCAAAACCACTTCCAAGGTAACAGTCTTCATCCTTGAGCTGCAGTACCTACCATTGATGGTAATCTATCAATTATGTGTGATATTAATAGGAAGGCGAAGCTGAGTGGTTAGAGGAAATGAAAGAAACCTACTAGGTTTATGATTAACCCGTAAATCGTTATTTAGTACCTAACGATTTCAGAAAAATGAGAAGTCTGACACATAAGTACACGTCCCCCAAAGAACGCAGTTATTTGGAGAGATGAGGCTAATTGTTCACCTAGAAAAATTTTGTATGTGTATCCTAAATTGTGAGATGTGTGCTTCAAACGATACAGCATTAAGAAGATGATTAAGAAAAGTCTAATTTGGCTTGGATGTCCACTTTATTTTTTATCCTCCTACTTCTTTTTCTGTGAATTGCGTGTTGAGCAATTGATAGAGTAATTAATAGAGTTCTATTCTCAAGACTCAATTAGGCGCTTTATTGTAATCATTGATGAGCAGAAAGCAAAGAGCTAAGGAGTCCCTGAGTCAGAAAGCCACAGGGCGAGCAACAAAAAGCCATGAGACACTAGAAACCTGAAACTTCCCAGACGACAAAGATCCTCCTTCCAGCGGAGCCTCTGCTGTCCCAGAAGAACCATTTTAAATCCGTGGCCCTCTTTCTTCTGTCAGGTGAGTTGGTGTTGAAGGATGCATGAAGAGGGGCCCAGTTAAACAGTCAACATTTCATATCGAGGTCCTAGAAAATGTGCTTTTCTGGGCCACGTGGGGTTCTAGGACTAACCTATAAATAACTCCTGACTCACAGAAAACCAGAAAAAGATAGTATTCAGAGAAAATATTTAATCTGAATCTAAAGCAGAACCATAAGGGGTTCCCATGGGACATAAAAAAGAATGGTTAAAACAGGAATCTTGAGTCTTTGTTGGAAGGGGCTATGGACGTGGGCTCCCCACTGCTGTACTAACAACTCCGTGAGGAAGGAACATGCATGTAACCCCTGCGAGGGTTTAGCTGAGCCCCTCTATTGACACGAGGAAAGTCCTCCTGAAGACAAACTTAGGAATAAACTCCCTGGGATATCTTTAAGAATGCCCTTCATTCAACATTAGAACCATCACACAGCGGACGATTCTTGCAGACCCAGAGAATGTCCGTTTTATCTGGGAACAGCTCATCACCTGTAGGAACCCAGGTAAACTGGAAGAACACCAGGTTTTATAGGATGACTGCCAAATGCCCATACAAGCAGGCCTGCACGTAGGGCACTTCACGTTCCTGTACAGGGACCACAACTAAAGTGATGAACTTCCATAAAAGTGTCCTATAAAACGTCAGCTCCCTTTCCCAAGACTAATTTCCATAGAAATATTCAAATCCTACACTTAAATGTAGGTCATATGCCTGGAAACCTTGCAACTTTTTCCCATTATGCAACAGGAAACTCCTACAAACATAATGTGCCAACACGGGGATATATCTCATCCTTACAGAAGGCTGGTCTTCCATTGGTAGTTTCATTGTGGGGCTCATCGTGTCTTGCAACTGGAATTTGAGTACATAAAGGACTACGCAGGGGCTTCTGGAGTCAGTCTGAAAAGGCTAATGACCACAGGGAAGGCAGACAGGGAGTCAGGATGGGAGGGGTTGGCTGTTTCCCAAAAGAGTGCCATATCTCCAAAGCCAGAATATCTGGCTGTGTGTTGCTGTATTTATTTCTACTGTTAGACCAGAGCCTTTGACAAAGTCTAGTTTAAGTGTTCTACTTTTATATCAGTTGTGCTATAGAGAATTAAGGGGTGGTCACAGGGGAGTCACAACCCTGAGTGGCCAGTGCTACCCCTGAAAAAGTGCTGAGAGGGAGGAGAATTTTTAGGGGTTTTAAAGTCAGGACCAGAATGTTGCTTCAAGTTGCCACCCTTGGAAAAGGGGTAAAAATCGCTTCCCTGATGCCGTTTTGGGTTTGAGTTTTATTAAGAAATTGGTAGGTTTTCCCATTTGTGCGGAAAAATAAAGCTAAATATTGTGTTGCATTTCCATAAATGAATTCCCTGCAACGCACTACCGGATATGCACTAATAATATATGAAAGGTCACTGGTGCATCTCGGGGTGAGACTGGGGTCTAGAAAGAGGTTTTCACTTCTCACTCTATGTCCGTTTTTCCAGGTTGCGGTGTTGTGGACTATTTGTTCCAATATTTATGATTTTCTTTTCGATTGCACAATACTTGGTGTTTCACTATTCTTCAAGCAAATAACAAGAAGGTTATCATGCAAATTTAAGAATTCATATAGCAGCTAATCTTACCTTAACCATAGTGTCCTTATTTATACCCCCGTTATGCTCCATGAACAGATAAATCGATTCCTTTGGACTCCCAATCTGTAGATGTAGCCATGAACTGGTCAAGGGGGTTAGGTTAACAAGAATGACCCTCTGACCTGGTCCTTCGCCTAAAAGTTTGTGTGCTATTGAGAGAGAGCTGTGTGAGCATCCTTTTCGAATGCACTGGGATCACAGAATGCTGAATCCGCTGGGTTGGGCTGGGAAGAATGATATCGAACGTCCACGTAGTCTCACCCGCTAGGGAATGAAAGTCTGCTTTCCATGAAGCCCCGAGGGAGGTAAGTGTCCCGGTGAGCGAACTGTCCCGAACGGTCCTGGGAAACTGACACCAGGAGAAAAGTTCTAGAAAATTCCTTGAGGGAGGATTCACATGAGCACAGAAAGTTACGAAGATTTCAGAAAGTTGTGAGGATTTTAGAAAGTCAGACTTTAATTGTCCCAGGGTTTGACAAGGATTCGGAGCACTTTAGATTACTCATGTGCCTTTGTCACCGAATTACACGCACTGACTATGTGACTGGCTTATTTTTTTCAGTTGTTTGTTGTTGAACACGCAGCAGTGGGAAATTCGTCTTCATCATATTTATTATGGGTGTTCCCAATTTCCTTCCACTTCTAAGACGTAAGCAAATGCCAGCTCTGTCACCACGTTTCCACGGCTGAGGGTGGGCTCCCCAGGCAGCCAGTCTCCCGCACGCAACGATCAAGGGCTTTCTCTTCAAGTGGGTGTGCGGGACCCAGCGTCTGGCAGGCACAAGAAGGTGGCTCTTCATGAAGCTTCTGCTTATCTCTTCCAGGCGAAGACCTCTGCTCAGCAGCCTCAGATGGTGTTCACAGTCCGCCACACCACCGTCACCTTCCAGACAGAAGGGGACACGTGGAGGGAACAGAAAGAGCAGAAGGCCGCCCTGATGGTGGGCATCCTCATTGGGGTGTTTGCGCTCTGCTGGATCCCTTTCTTCACCACGGAGCTCATCAGCCCCCTGTGTTCCTGCGACATCCCCACCATCTGGAAGAGCATCTTCCTTTGGCTTGGCTACTCCAACTCCTTCTTTAACCCCCTGATCTATACAGCTTTCAACAAAAACTACAACAGCGCCTTCAAGAACTTCTTTTCTAAGCAACACTGAGCACGAGGCCTGGGGATAGGAAGGAGCTGTCCCGTAACTCCATCAAATTTCCAATTCTACCTACTTCCCCATAAATACCCGGCACCACACGGAAGAGGCAAGTCCTCGGAGTTCTCCGGGGTCGTCTTCAGAACTAGCCCTCCCTTCCATGCTCCAAGGCAGGAATGTGGGTCTTCCCAGACAGTTTTGGTGACCTTATTAATCTAACTTACCTGTTCTTGCTCCCCCTGCACCTACCAGCCACGGACTTTGCCCACAAAGTGCCCTTTCCTCCCCCAAATCCACTCCAGCATGGTCATTGTCCTTGCCCCAGAGAAGTCAGACATAGCAGATGAGAGGGAGGAAATAAAGCAACATGTACAGATTGAGAATGGGTGGATGATGATGAATTAGAAGTCATACTGCGATATCCGAGGGGTAGGAAACCATAATTCCAAGTTTTGTGGAATAGTCCTTATTTCGAACGTTCCATTCTGTGGTCCTGGTAAATATACCCTAGTACTTACTGTGTATGTCCCAGTGTTTGGCCATAAAATATGGTCTCTGAACCTATTAAAGCACATGGCCACAGCTGTAAGACCAGTGAATACTGGCTTTAAGGCTTTGTTTGTGGCAACCACACGTGTGTGTGTGTGCGTGTGTGCACACACGCACGCACACACACACACACACACAGAACTCTGGAAGAGGTGAATGTTCCAAAGGCCAGTTTATTCTAAAATCCAACCCGTCAACTTGGAACAGGAGCTAAAAGTCAAACCAAATATCTCCCACCATTCTGAGGCAACTGTGCACAAACCATAGAAAAATAGACTAGTTTTGTAGACTCTGTCAAACTTGCTTATTTTCTATGGAGTTTCTTTGTATAGAGTTTATTCAAATGTTGCAGGACAAAGACCTTTACCCTTGGATCATGAGGTTAGAGGAAGCCAGGTGTCATGAAGCTGGCGGCTTCTTTTAGTCTCATAACCAAGGACTGTGAAGGTATATTTACCGAACACGTACACTTTAAAGGGACAGTTGGTTAATTTGCTATTTTTTACTGATGTGTGAATGCCCATTTTGAGGCCAACACTACTAGTAACTAATGAGAAAAGCAGAAATATGGTAAAATGTGGCCTCGGTCCTCTGCAGGTTGACACCTCTATGTAAGTGAGTCAAGGCATTTAAGTGATGGTGTGGTGTTTATATGATCATATAAAACCTAGACCATTCTACAAAACTTTAAAAAGATCTTGGGCAATAAAAGTGCCTGTGGTCCACTATGTCCCTGGTTCTTTCGATGCATGAATTCAAAAACTATATCTCATAATAATCTTTGATTATTATCATAAATATATATGTATTCTTTTGTATATAATAAATTATATCAAGAATAGGAAATCTGTGTGAATTTGCAGTCTTGGTTGGAAGTTTAGTCTTGCGTTTACTGCCAAGATTCTTTACTCAAAGAATGTGAGCAGATGAGAAAATGTTGCACAGCTTCTGTGGGTCATGGCTGATGATGCTAAGCACAGACCTCTTATCTATGCATTGAAGCAAGTTCATGGAAGAATTTGCTTGGAAACATTCTTAGGTTTTTCTGCCTTCTGTTTATATAACTTGAAGTGCCAAACCTACAAATATTTTAATTTCTTTTTAGTTTTTTTTTTTTTGAGAGAGAGAGAGAGAGAGACAGAGGGAGAGGAAGGAGCAGAGAGAGAGAGAGAGAGAGAGAATCCCAAGCAGGTTCCATGCTGTCAGCACAGAGCCTGGTGTGGGGCTCAAACCCATGAACTGTGAGCTCTTGACCTGAACTGAAACCAAGAGTCAGATGCTTAAGTGACCGAGCCACCCAGGCACCCAACCCACAGATATTTTACAATACGGATTGTTCACTTCAGTTACCTTCCCCACTATTACTTGGAACCAGAGAGACCACCAAATGCTATTAGATTCTAGTGTCATAATAAAGGACGAGCTTCTAAAATTTCATCAATACCTCGTAGCAGAGAAGGCTACGCTCAGACAAGGGGAGCCCAGAGATGGGACATCACAACCAAGGGAAGGGGAGCCTGGGTGGCTCAGTCAGTTGAGCGTCCGACTTCGGCTCAGGTCATGATCTCACAGTTCATGAGTTCGAGCCCCGCGTCGGGCTCTGCACTGACCGCTCACAGCCTGGAACCTGCTTCAGATTCTGTGTCTCCCTCTCTCTCTCTCTGCCCCTCCCCCACTCGTGCTCAGTCTCTCTCTCTCTCTCTCTCTCTCGCTCAAATAAACATTAAATAAGTAAATAAAAGAACCACGGGTAAACTTTTCAGTCAATTCTATCTGAAAGAGCCCGCGAATGTCATTGCAATCCATTATTTCAACGTTTGTCTTTCTGTTTTAAAAAAACAAGGGTTCCTTTCCTTGACACTTTTAGGAAGATCTGCTACATTTGTCTGGTGGCTTCAAAAACTCCTTGACTCCCCCAGGATTCCGTATCCCTCGTTGGAGAAACATGTCATTATTTTCATTTCAGTCTCCTACAGAGGCTGTTCATATTTCTGTCAGATGAACAGGTACCGTGGCTGTTGTCATTCGATGTGTACTTAACGCCTCCCGGACGGCACGTTATACGTCGTGCGACACGCTCTGCATGCACCAGAGTGAGAGACACTGTCCCCACCGTGGAAGAAGTGGCAACTCATGAGTTATTCTGCTTCTGTTTCAGTTCCAAAAGTTGTCCGTGACTAGGTAGGAAACGCTGGAAAATGCAAATGGTGATTGAGCCAGGGTGTCTAGGGTGCATTTCGTCACCTGTGACCCCGCCACGGCCCGCGGTCAGCGGTCCGGGGCTGGCTGGCCGTGCTCGTCGGCGCTTCTGTCTGTCAGCGGGGCTGGTGTGCTCGCCTTCCCGAGCAGCCCCTGAGTGATGCGGGGAGCCCGCTCTGCCGAGGGTGCCACGGCCCTGGAGGACCACGTCCATCGTGGGTAGCCCGTGTCTGGCTGCCACGGGATCACCCAGCCGCACAACAGCTCTCTGTTTTGTCTCCCCCTTTGCATTCAGAGCAGCTCACACTTATTCATACCGTGTGCCCAGAGATGTCGTCTCTGGACATCCCGGTGTTTCTGTTAACAGAAACGATGAGGGTCCTGGCTCCTGACACAGCTGGGCAAACTCTGAGGGTGGTGGCATTTGATGTGACAGTGTCTCCAGGCTCTGCCCTCCAACTTCTCTCCAGTCGGGTCTGCTGGAGCTGAACTTGGGGGTGTCGTGGGCTGGGCCGTGTCCCTCCAGAGTTCATAGGTGAAGCCCTAACCCCCCGGCCCTCAGGATGTGGCTGTACGTGGAGGTGATTAAGGTGAAGTGAGGTCAGGAGGGTGGCCCTGGTCCAGTGTGACTGGTGTCCCTATAAGAAGGGGAGGTCAGGACACACACACAGGGGGATGACCCCATGAGGACACGGGAGGAGATGGCATCCACGCGCCAGGGACAGAGGCCTCAGGAGGGACCAACCTACCCACACCGTGATCTCCGACTCCCAGCCTCCAAAACTGTGAGAAAATGAATGCATTTGTTTAAACTGCCCAGCCCGTGGTCCTTTGCTAAGGCAGCCCAAACACACTAACACAGGATAGGATTTGGGTTAGGGTTATCGAACCAAACCTCCAGTTTGGCATCAGACAGCCTGCCTGTCTCCTCTGCCCTGACCAGGCACCTTAAGGGGGACAGAGGTCCGGGCCCAGATTGGAGAAGGTGGGCTGGAGAGAGTGGGTACAGAGGCCACCTCTCACCTTCCTGCTCCTCAAGGCAGGTGGGGTCCCCTGGACACTGAGCCGTTCCCCAGCGGGTCACAGGGATCACGATGGACCGCAGTCGGCGTTCACAACTACGCCCGTTGTGACTCTAGCATCAGCAAGAAACCACGCCACTAATAAATACATTCTTCATTACTTACACTGATGTCTCCAAATACAGTGTGTTAGAATCTTTGAGACAATGTAAGTTTTGTCTCATGGACTTAATTCCCCCCCCTACATTTTAGAATCAATCTAATGTAATCTAATGTTAATCAATCTAATCAATCTAATGTTAAGGTCAAAGAGGGGAAGGATCTCGGGAAAGACCACGTGAGGTTTCGCAAGTGTGGCTGGAGACAAGGGCCTGGCGGTGAGCTCAGAGCCACATTTGAGAACAAAACTGACTGCCCGGTTCTTCTGTCCATTTAATTGTGGTTTTAAATTTTTTTTTTTTCAACGTTTTTTATTTATTTTTGGGACAGAGAGAGACAGAGCATGAACGGGGGAGGGGCAGAGAGAGAGGGAGACACAGAATCGGAAACAGGCTCCAGGCTCCGAGCCATCAGCCCAGAGCCTGACGCGGGGCTCGAACTCACGGACCGCGAGATCGTGACCTGATCTGAAGTCGGACGCTTAACCGACTGTGCCACCCAGGCGCCCCTTTTTTTTTTTTTTTAATTTTTTTTTTCAACGTTTTTTATTTATTTTTGGGACAGAGTAATTGTGGTTTTAAATGAGACCGGTGGGTGAGTGGGGCAATGGTTCTTAGCGTCCCCCAAAATATGGTTGAGGGGCGCCTGGGTGACTCAGTCGGTTAAGCGTCCGACTTCGGCTCAGGTCATGATCTCATAGTTCGTGAGTTCGAGCCCCACGTCGGGCTCTGTGCTGACAGCTCGGAGCCTGGAGCCTGCTTCGGATTCTGTGTCTCCCCCCACCCCCGCCCCCTTTCCCTCCCCTGCTCGTGCTCTGTCTCTCTGTCTCTCTCAAAAATAAACATTAAGGGGCGCCTGGGTGGCGCAGTCGGTTAAGCGTCCGACTTCAGCCAGGTCACGATCTCGCGGTCTGGGAGTTCGAGCCCCGCGTCGGGCTCTGGGCTGATGGCTCAGAGCCTGGAGCCTGTTTCCAATTCTGTGTCTCCCTCTCTCTCTGCCCCTCCCCCGTTCATGCTCTGTCTCTCTCTGTCCCAAAAATAAATAAAAAACGTTGAAAAAAAATTTTTAAAAATAAACATTAAAAAAAATTTTTTTTAATATGGTAGAGAACAAAGTTTGAAGATGACCCTGTGTGTGTGTGTGTGTGTGTGCATGTCTGCGTGTGTGTGCACGTGCACACGTGCACATGCAATTTACAGAGAATGTACAAGGCTATAAAATGTAACAGCCGGCCAGGGGGCCCTAGGCTCTGGGAGCTTAAAACCAGCCAGCAGCAGGACACACAGTAGGTCTACATACAGCAGAGTACCTGCCACCCTGGTTGCTGACTCTGGCTCTCTCTTCGTCTGGAGGTGTGGCTTCTCCTCTGCTCGGCTGTTTATCTCTTCGCCCACCAGTGCCACACTCTTTACCCGTCGAGGCCCAGATTTTGTTACGCCCTCCGGTAGGTATCATATTATTGTTCACATAGCCCTCTGCTGTCACGGTTTTCCCAGTTTTGTTAAATACTATCTTCCCATCGGACTCTACGTCAGCGTGCCTAGTTCCAGGCAAAACGTGGTTGGCATTTTTTTATTAATGTTGCGTTAGGTAAATGGCTCCATGCCTAACCTGGAAGGCCTTAGGGAAGACAGTCGTCTAGGATGCTGAGTCATCCTATCCGAGAGCGAGGGATGTCCTTATTCATGTGTAACACATTCCTTCCTTCCTGCTCCTTAACCAGCCCGCCTTGTCTCAGCGCGCCGCGAGATCAGGGCCCTGGAACCATAGGTGAGGCCATTCGCGTCTTGTAGCCTCAGGACAGAGTTCTGGCCACAGACACACCGAACTATGGTGAGCCCACCCTGCGGTTTGAAACAAAGGCCTCAAGACATAATCATGCGACGAGAGTCCACCAGACAGCGTTTCCGGTTTCCTCCATTGGATGGAAAGCCGTGGGATGCCCAATTACGTTACTACAGATCACGTGCACTGCTCAGTTTCCTCTTGCCGCTGTAACAAATACTACAGACTTGGTGGTTTAAAACCACAGGAACTGATCGTCTCATAGTTCTGGAGGTCGGAAGTCCAACATGGCCTCACCGGATTCAAATCACGGCCTCCGCAGGGCTGTTTTCTTTCTGGATGTGCGAGGCAGGCGAGCATCCGTGCCCTGGACTCATTAGCTTTCAGAGACACTTTTCCTTGGCTCGTTGCCTTGCCTCCGGCTGCCAAGCCAGCGACGTCACAGCCCTCCTGCCTTCTTCCATCGTCACACGTCCCTCGGGCTCACTGCTGCCTCCCTCCTCCGCTTGTAAGGATCCCTTGATTACATTGGGCCCAAAGAGATAATCCAGCAAACCTGCCCAGGACGGGCAGCTGACTCCTGAGGCCACTTCCAAGAAGTACTTTCAAGTTCCAAAGCCACACGGTCAATCGTCCAAGCCGCTGGAATGTGGGATCTAATGTGTGGCTTAATGGGCAGATAGGCCAGACTGAACTCACTTAGAAATCAGCAGGGTAGGGGCGCCTGGGGGGCTCAGTCGGTGAAGCGTCCGACTTCGGCTCAGGTCACGATCTCACGGTGTGTGAGTTCGAGCCCCGCATTGGGCTCTGTGCGCTGACAGCGTGGAGCCTGCTTGGGGTCCTCTTTCTCTCCTGTCTCTCTCCCCCTCCCCCATTTGCAATCTCTCTCAAAATAAACTTAAAAAAAAAAAAAATCAGCAGGCTAATTCCTGATGAGGAAACACTAGCTGTGCTATTTCCCAACAATTGTGGGTGAGGGCTCCGTGCCCAAATCACCCAAAATGTGGCACCGTGCCAGTGGTTATGCAAATCAACCATCCCTCCGCCTTGATGGCGCCCTGGATGCCGGGCCTGCGGTTTTCCATCAGGGAGCAAGGAGCCTTCACTCGTCGTAGCCCCCACCGTGCAGAACACCAGTGGCCCAGGCGAGTGGCTTGCAAATTGAGTTGGCAACAGGACCCTTTCACCAAGGGCGCCCACTCCCCAGAGGACTCTTACCGGAGGACACTGGAGACTGCCGGGGCCGGTGGCCCTCCCGGTCCTCCCCTTCCCGGGTAGCAAGACACTGGGAGGCATCCTGGTTCCGTTCTTGCCTCACGGACACAGGGTTGGTTCTCTGCTCCCTGCGGCCAAAATCCCAACGGGGACTTTTCCGAGATGATGACGGGCTGAGAGTCGCGTGTCTCCTCTGTTCATATCCACAGTGAAGCAGCTTCCTGACATCAGTGCCTTGGAAAGGGAACCGCTCATCCGAACTGGTATTTCTCCCTGGTGTAAACCGACTGCTTTAGAAAATGATGAACGTATTTCATTCACCACCTCCCGTCCTAGCTCTGCCTCTGGGCTCTAATTGACGTGTTCAATTCGCAAGGAAATCGTTATTTCCCTCTTTGGCCCTAGGAAGGCTTTGAGGCAGCTTATGAGAGAACCAGATGATCAGGTTATTGTAATAAAAGCTGTGGGCGCTTCGGAAGCCTTGTCGGAACGTCTAGGAGGAATGATCGCTTCTCTAAAAGGAGAGAGGGTGCCTACCGTCACAGCTGCCTTTCTCTACAAACCCCGGGAAGCCCATCCCCACGCCGCAGAGTACGAAGGGGATAAAGCTGGAGGGCATAGAGCAGACCCCGAAAGCAGGCCAGTCCCTCTGACCGCACCTCTGTGGGGACCGTGGCCTTGCCGTGGCTGGCCGGGCAGAAATGCCACCCGGGGGGGATAGACTCCACGAGATTCACACTGGCTTTAAGGGACCACAATTGTGTGTTTCTCGCGACTGTGGGACACCCGTCTTCTATCCTGGCACAAGTAGCACGAGCCAACTCCTGGAGCGTCTCCTGTTTTCCAGGTACCAGAGCAACAATCACTATGAGAATGATCTGGGGTCACCGACATACTTTTTTAAAGAATACGTTCATGTGCCTTATGCCCACGCCTTGCCAGACACACCGACTTCTCCCCAGTCACCAAAGGTATCCATCTGCCGGGATTGGAGGCTAAGATGGTCAGGAGAAGGATAGATTGATCCCCTCAGCTTTGAAGAGCAGTTTTGAAAAGACAATGAGAAGAAAGGATTTTCTACATCCCTCGAACTCCTCTCTTTGAGTATTATAATTGGAAACAGAACCCATAGTGTGTGTGTGTGTGCACGCGCCCTCGCATAAGGAGGGAGAGAGAGAGAAAGATTTTAAGGAATCGGTTCTTGTGAAGTCTGAGATCTGTAGAGTAGGGCCCACGGGCTGGAAATTCAGGGAGGAGTGAATGTTGCAACCAGAGTCAAAGGACATCTGCTGGCAGAACTCCTCCTTCCGTGGGGGAGGTCAGTCTTTGGTGAAGGCCGTCAACGTACCGGACGAGACCCACCCGCATCGTGGAGGTCGGTCTGCTTTGCTCCGAGTCTACCGATTCACATGGTGATTGAAATTTTAAGATGCCTTCACACCTAGAGTAACGTTTGACTAATATCTGGGCACCACAGCCCAGCTGACCCGTGAAAGTCACCGTTACAGAGGCCAACTCTCCTGTGTCTGGCCGCTAAGCGGTGAGACTTGGTGCCCTATGGCAGAGAAGGTGCACATACCTGCTTTCTTTTCCACGATGGCCTCACCGATACAGTCAGTGCCTGCAGCACAGTAAGCTCTCAAATATCGTTTGAGTGAAAATAGAAAGGCTTAAACCCTGCTTTTCCGCCTGGAGAATTGAGAAAAATGGACCCAGGGGCGGAGCGATGAGGTCAGGCCTGTGGTCCCTGTCCTCCAGCCTCTGTGGGATGATCTAGAAATATTCGGCTGACATGGAAAAGACCGAGAGCAGCCGTGCCGTGGCATCTTTGCTCTGCCGCCCTTCGGACTGGCTCAGAGTGACAGAGGATGACCTAGCTGGCCGTCCAGGGGACATCCTGCAGTGTTGTGTTTTGAAGTGACACACAGGTGCTGATGACGAACAGAGGCCGCAGGTGGGCACCGGACCCCGAGACATAAATGAGTCAGGGCCAGGCCTCGGCACTCGGTCTGGAGAGGAGAGAGGGGGCCAGTCCCAGTTTGGGCGGTGGTCCAGGACGAAAGTCAGACCGGCCGTTCTACCGCAGACAGATGTGGATCCAGGGGATGCCTCCCGGGTCAGGAGCCCGGCTGGCACCCGGAGAAGGGGAGGCGGTGGGGACTCATCTAACGAGCCCTCGTCTTTGAAATGGCTACGTGATGTATCCGTGGTAGAGACAGACATTCCTCCCCATTTCCCTTTCTAAACAAGATGTCCAGGGGCCCAGTCGGTTAGACATCTGACTTTGGCTCAGGACATGATCTCAGGGTGCACGAGTTCGAGCCCCGCGTCCGGCTCTGCGCCGACAGCTCAGAGCCTGGAGCCTGCTTCCGATTCGGTGTCTCCTTCCTCTCTCTGCCCCTCCCCCACTCATGCTCTGTCTCTGTGTCTCGCCCTCAAAAATAAATTTTAAAAAACATTAAAAAATTAAATAAAAAAAGGTTAAACAAGATGTCCAAATAATGGTATTAACCCAGGTCCCCTGTCTTGCCGCCTATAAATCTCAGTTTCCCTGGTCACTTTTGAGTGAACAAAACTTAGAACAAGAGTGAGTTTTGACCGACTGTCCTCTACAAAAATCAGGTGTTGGCAAACTTCTCCTGTAAAAATTCAGATAGTAAATTTTTAGGCTTTGCAGATCATACAGCTTCTGTCACCACTATTAATTGGGCCATGATGGCATGGCCACAGCCGTAGAGGTTACAAAAATCAGCACACGGGGCTTTGTTCCAATAAAACTTTATTTATGGACCCTGAAATTTGGATTTCACGTAATTTTCACAGGTAGTGTGAATGTATTGCATTGTGAAGTATTATTCTTTTGAATTTTTTCCATTCTCTTAAAAATGTAAAATCCACCCTTTGCTAGTGTGTCACACAAAAATAAGTGGCAGACTTAGCACGTAAATTATCTGAACCCTGATCTAATTTTTAAAATCTTTAAACTTCTTACTTCCTGAAGAATGGTCTTTTTTTAAAATTTTTTAAATGTTTTTATTTATTTTTGAGACAGACAGAGCATGAGCAGGGGAGGGGAAGAAAGAGAGGGAGACACAGAATCCGAAGCAGGCTCCAGGCTCCGAGCTGTCAGCACACAGCCCGACGCGGGGCTCGAACTCACAGACTGCGAGATCATGACCTGAGCTGAAGTTGGACGCTTAACCGACTGAGCCACCCAGGCGCCCCAGGAATGGTCTTCTTGAACTGTACTTTGTGGCAAACTTTTTTTTTTTTTTTTTTTAATTTTTTTTTTCAACGTTTATTTTTATTTTTGGGACAGAGAGAGACAGAGCATGAACGGGGGAGGGGCAGAGAGAGAGGGAGACACAGAATCGGAAACAGGCTCCAGGCTCTGAGCCATCAACCCAGAGCCTGACGCGGGGCTCGAACTCCCGGACCTCGAGATCGTGACCTGGCTGAAGTCGGACGCTTAACCGACTGCGCCACCCAGGCGCCCCTGTGGCAAACTTTTAATAAAGGTTTACATTCCTTAACTTCCTTGCAGTGTTATTCGACTGTTCCCTTCCTGTGCGTTGCCCTTGAAGTCTGACACAAACCTAACACCCTGCGCTCTGTAAGTGACCTGACCTCTTCGCCAGGAGGCCTCTGGGCCTTTTTCCTTCTCTGCCATGCGTTTTACGGGTTTCCATCTCAGAGTGGACTTACCCATTTTCCCCAGGGACCTTTCGGTCCATCTTTTATTTCAGGAAAACGTCCTTGAATTAAATTCCAAATAGTCTGTTCCGTTGTTTTATCTTTCTTGTGGCTGCATTGCTTTGCATGTTGAACCTTCTTTGTTAGTTTCGCAAATGTCTCTGATCATTTTTATTTTCTTTTTCCCCTTGGCCCTTTATGTTCCTCCTTGTGCTTCTGGTGATATCTTCATTGTTTAGTTTTGTAATTTTATTGTCGTTTTTGAGTTGACTTTGTCTTTTTCTCCTCTTTCTTTTCTGAGTTTGATGAGTCCCCACTTTATGCCTTAATATTTCTCTATTTCTCTTCTGAGCTTCTGAGTTTCAGTTTTGATTCATGGTTATCCTTTTTTTTAATGTTTTTATTTATTTTTGAGAGAGGGAGAGAGAGAGAGAGCCAGCGGGGGAGGGGCAGAGAGAGAGGGAGGAGGCACAGAATCCAAAGCAGGCTCCAGGCTCCGAGCTGTCAGCACAGAGCCCAACGCAGGGCTTGAACTCATGGACCATGAAATCATGACCTGAGTGGAAGTCAGACGCTTAACTGACTGAGCCACCCAGGTGCCTTGATTCATGGCAATCTTATTTTCTCATCTAATTATATATAGTTTACATTAGATTGTCATGGTTTTCATCTGCCTTCGTTAAGCATCTTACCTGAGAGAATTATCTGAATATAAAACGGAGCCTAGTACACAAGTAGGGGCAGCTCAAAAGAGTTATATTTATATATATATTTATATATATATGTCACCAATAATAACCATACTATTAAAACAATATTGCACCTTTTCATTAAGAGAAGAATCTGCTGGTTTAAAAAATAACGCGATGGCCAAAACGAACGATACCCAGCGCTGGAATGGTTATGAGTTCCCTCATTCCCAGCTGGTGGGAGTGAAAATGGCCCCAGTGTTTTTGAAGTTCATTCTTCTCTATTTAACAGAAACCTTGACCATGTGCGTAACAGGAAAAGTTCTGCTTGCTCTTCCCGTTCCCCCATTAGGGATGGGCCCCCAGAAGCTCAGGAAAGCAGCTTTCCATTCAGGGAACACATTTTTTTTTTTTTTAAATTTTTTTTTTCAAAGTTTTTTATTTATTTTTGGGACAGAGAGAGACAGAGCATGAACGGGGGAGGGGCAGCGAGAGAGGGAGACACAGAATCGGAAACAGGCTCCAGGCTCTGAGCCATCAGCCCAGAGCCCGACGCGGGGCTCGAACTCACGGACCGCGAGATCGTGACCTGGCTGAAGTCGGACGCTTAACCGACTGCGCCACCCAGGCGCCCCAAGGGAACACATTTTTGAGAAGCTGACAGTTGTTACGTCCTTTGATCTTCATGGGCCCGGAATTACTGAAGTGTTTAAGAAGTTACTTTTGGAGTTCCTTGATTCTCACCGTGTTATGTTTGCTTGAGGCTGAGGGCTAGGAGAGGGGGGAGCGGCCGCGGGAGGAGCGCTGTGGGAGACTCCTGTGTTATGAAGAGATCAAACCCCCGAAAGATGAAAACGAGCCAGGGTCTGTCTCTTCAGAAGTCCTGAGTCTGAAGGTCAGGACCAGTGGGCTGTGAAGCAATGATATGATCCAATCCTTAAGGGAATTACTCTGGAGGAAAGTAAAACCTTCAAGAAAACATTGGTGAGCCCAGCCTGGAGTTGGTGGGGCTGGGGGAGGCACGGGAGGCCAGTGGATGGACAGACAGATGGACAGGCTGCTGGTGGACGAAGGGGAGCAGGATGGTGGGGAAGCCAGCAACACCCGTGTTCAGAGGCTTTGCTTGGGCGTACGTGGCCTTGTCGCTGGGCACTCCGAATCTCTTTGCTGTAAGTCCTTGAGAAAACAACCTGGGTGTCCGTCAACTTTGGGAAAACTCCACACTTCTTTTACCAGGACATCAAAACCCCAAGTTTCTCGAACTTCAAGAGCTAGGCTCCAAAGCTCTCAGCTTGCCATTAAAAACATTTCACTGCAGAGCCTCTGTGTTCCCTGTAGGGTGATTCTGGGATGGATTTTCCCACGTGCCCTTGAGAGGACACCGAGGCCACACGGGCTGGCCTGGGCAGTGCTGTCCTGCAGTCCACTGTTACTGCTTCTGTCCCTGTGTCTTAACAGCAGAGAGAAAACAATCTTTAGGTAGGTGATCACAGACATCGTCGCCTGTGATCCCACATCCATGGGGCAACGCAAGGAGAAGGAGAAGCGGTTGGACACACCGTCCTACCAGGACGGACACAGGGAGAGAAACACCAGTCAGGGGACGCAGCAGCAGGGCACTCCTGACAGCTGTTGCATCCACACGACTCCTGGAACAGAATGCTACGGGCACCAGTGACAGTCACAACAAAGCTTATTGCAATGAGATGCAAGGCAAACCGATCGATCGGGACCGACACTCTTGACCAGAGTGCGGTCTCGAACGGCCGGGGTACAGAGTTTTCATAGCCGACCACATCGTCTTATTATCACCTGGGAACAGAACAAAGAATAGTTCCCAGGTGGAAACAGTTCAAGCAGGCCCTTGCCCCAATCCAATCAAGCGCTAATCCATCCCTTGATTGATAGGCTAAGGCTGTTATCTCTGAACAAAGCTGGTATTTCTTAAGGCTACAGGTTAGCCCTACTCTTACACTTCCCCCTTTTCTTGTCCGTGAATCAATCCCTTGATTCATCATTAGGAACTAAGGGGACATAGTTGGACTAATCAATCGATTAGGTACTAACCAATTGATAATGCATGGGCCGACAGTTAACCCGAGAAGTAACAATAGTAGTGGCCCAGCTATGGTGGTGAGCAGCGATGTGAGCCAGGGGGACCAAGAGTGAGACCAATTATTGCTGGCCTCCCTGGCACGTTCCCTGGCTCTAAGATTGTTCCTTACTAAGCTGGGAGTGTCTCAAATTGCTCCGGAATTGTTGGCATGAAACACCATGCACCAACCCTGCCCTTGGAGGTCCCCTAGGGTTAAAATCGGTCACGAACCTCCAGGGCACAATGACATCATACGTTCGGAGGCCCCAAGTGTGCCCAGTATCTCAGAATGAGGAGGAAGTAGATGAGCTGGTGTTGGGTTACATTTTCCTTGGGCCTCACAATGGGGGTTTGGGGTTCTAAGGAGAGTAATTAGGGGGTCAAGGTCCCATCCTGTTAGCCAGGGGGCTAGTGTCTCACAACCCCATTTGGCACAGTGGTATTGACCCTCTCCTTCACATTCATTTTTTTCTATCTGCATCTTAGCCAAATTTCACTCTAGTGCCCTATTTCCACATCCATAATTATTCTCCCCAATGTTCCCGAGAGTTCTTGCCCAGGTTTGCAAGCCCCATTCTTCTCCTACCAGGTCACACAGGTCGAACAAGAAACAAGGCATAGTATGAGAGGCATTAGACGTTACCACCTTCCCTGTGACAGCGTCTGAGTTCCCATTGGTAGGGCCAAAAAGACAAGGGGTGCAGTTCTACACAGTCTCCCAAGATTATACAAACCCAGACAATTATTATTCCCACATCAGTCTTATCTTTAAAGGATCCTCTGGGTGCCTTTTGACCTTCCATCGCTGTCCGTTCTCTGGTCCCGTATCAGTCCTGGGTGTTTCCGCCTCCACGCAGTTTTTCTTAACCTGAGAGTGATGAATCCAGGTTCAGACACCATCTACCTTGACGGCCGTGTGCGTAGTCAGGATCACGGTGTGCGGTCCTTTCCAGCGCGGCTCCAGGGTTTTAGGCTCGTGCCTCTTGACCCAAACTAAGTCTCCTGGTTGAAAGGGGTGGGGAAGAACAGGAGGATGGGCGAAGGCTTCTTTCAAGGCCTTAGTTATTTCCTTTTGTACAAGATGCAGGGCCATGAGTGAAGCCAACAAGTGGTCCTGTTCTAGCTGTTCCTTTATGTCGTTCCCTAGCCTCGGCAAGATAGGTGGAGGTCTGCCAAATAGAATTTCATAAGGGGACAATCCCTTGATAAATGGAGTACAACGCACTCTCAAGAGGGCAAAAGGCAGAACATCAACCCAATTTTCACCAGTCAAGGGACAATTTGGTTAAGGTCTCCTTTAGAGTCCGATTCATCCTTTCTACTTGACCTGAGCTCTGGGGTCTATATGCGCAATTTCCAATCTATTCCCAATGCTCTGGCTAGACCCTGCGATACCTGTGCCGTGAAGGCCGGGCCATTGTCCGATCCTATGCTCAGAGGCAGCCCGAATCCAGGAATTAGTTCATTTAATAATTTTTTAACTGTCGCCTGAGCTATTTCTGATTTAGTGGGGAACGCCTCAACCCACCCGGAGAAGGTGTCCACAAAAACGAGCAGATATTTGTATCTGTATTTCCCTGGTTTAATTTCAGTAAAATCTACGTCCCAAAACCAGCCTGGCTCAGTTCCTGTATCTCTTTTAGCTTCTGAAACCTTATTTGCACCCTGATTTACTTGGGCGCAACTTACACATCTTTCAACCGTCTCCTCAATCTCTTTTCCCAGCCCTTGCGCCCTGAACTTTTTCCGCACCAATTCCGCCATCTTTGTTTTTCCCAGACGAGACCCTTGGTGGAGCAGACGCACCATTCTGTTATTTCTTAAGGCTACAGGTTAGTTCTACCCTTACACAGCATTTTTGTAACAAGAGTAAGTAGACATGACATTAACATTAACCAGTCAGGAATTGGAGAAAACGTCCCAGGATAATATGCACAATGAAAGGCCTTGAAGTCATTATAATTGTGTGTGTGTGCAAATTATAGGAAATGAGGACTGTAATATATTTCCAGGGAATGACATCTATAAGAACTTATAGCATAATCCTATTTTTTTCAATATATGAAATTTATTGTCAAATTGGTTTCCATACAACACCCAGTGCTCATCCCAAAAGGTGCCCTCCTCAATACCCATCAACCACCCTCCCCTTCCTCCCATCCCCCATCAACCCTCAGTTTGTTCTCAGTTTTTAAGAGTCTCTTATGCTTTGGCTCTCTCTCCCACTCTAACCTCTTTTTTTTCTTTTTTTTTCCCCCTTCCCCTCCCCCATGGGTTTCTGTTAAGTTTCTCAGGATCCACATAAGCGTGAAACCATATGGTATCTGTCTTTCTCTGTATGGCTTATTTCACTTAGCATCACACTCTCCAGTTCCATCCACGTTGCTACAAAAGGCCATATTTCGTTCTTTCTCATTGCCACGTAGTATTCCATTGTGTATATAAACCACAATTTATCCATTCATCAGTTGATGGACATTTAGGCTCTTTCCATAATTTGGCTATTGTCGAGAGTGCTGCTATAAACATTGGGGGTACAAGTGCCCCTATGCATCAGTACTCCTGTTTCCCTTGGGTAAATTCCTAGCAGTGCTACTGCTGGGTCATAGGGTTGGTCTATTTTTAATTTTTTGAGGAACCTCCAAACTGTTTTCCAGAGTGGCTGCACCAATTTGAGCATAATCCTATTTTTAAGGACGTATTTACACATGTGGGTTCGTAGACCTTAGAAGGCTGTAAGGCAAGACATAAATGGTCCTCACCTCCGTGTGTCCAGATTCCAGGTGACTTTTCCTTTTAACTTTTGAAATATTTTTGGACACGCTTGCAATGAATATAACGTATAACCAGAAACAAAGGTGCTTGTAAATTCGAGAGTTCTGAGCTGGAGACAAGCTAACGTGCATGAGGCAGGAAGTTTCCCTATGTATTGAAAATAGACAAATTTAACAGCAATATTTGACCCCCCCTAATGCCTAAAGAAGGCAAATATTCCTCCTAGAAGTTTGGCTGGAAAAGCAATGCTTTTTTTCTCCCGATGATTCGCCATCCCCCATGATTTATTAAAGTAATGAAGGCTTGTTGTGGAAACTTCCAACAAAGTGTGTTTGATTACCTTTCACGGGGTGGTCCGCACAAGGCATGCGGCTCTCCCCATCTGTCCGCTTCGGGCTCAGGGACTTCCAGAGTTCGTAGGAGGAGGGGGCTTATTCCTGTTTACTCTCCTTCCCTGCACAGCCCTGTTGATGGGTAGACGCTACTGCTTGTGATGAATTATTAATGGCAGAAGGTGCTAGACCATAAATATTCAAGGGGATACATCTGGTTTCCCTGATGCCCAATGTAGGGCAGAAAAAGTACGTTTTTACTGAATAGGACACCTTGTCAACCCCAAATCTCTGTTTGCCTGGGCCCAAGCTCCTCGAGGAGAAAAAGAATCTTCTGGCACTTTACATAAAAAGTCCCGCTGAGACACGCGAGTGTGTGAGGACGTGTGCAGGGTTCTGCCCGGATAAGTGCAGGTTAGCCAACGGTTCCCACCGTGCTCCCTTAGTGGACCAGAGGCCGTTCGCGAGTCGGGGTGGGGACAGAAATCTCCCCGAGACACTTGTATTCAGCTGGAATGCAGCCTTTAAGACACCAGCTGGAGCCTCCGGAGAGAGGAGAAGGAAGAGGATTTGCAGTTAGGCGGCATCCGGGGGTGTGTGTTGGGGGGTTGGGGGTCCCATCCTGGCTTCCACAAGGCTATTATCTCCCAGTTTTCCACCCCAGAAAGATAACAGAATTCTCTCCGGGCTCCAGGGCACGTGTCTGCTTTAACGTGCACCTGCACAAGCAGAGGGTGGTCAGAAGAAACGGGTGTGCCAGAAAGCAGGCGTGTCTCTGGTCACCTTAGCGTCAGCTGAGTCCTCTCCGTGTGACACTGAGCAGTGATGGTCATCCGCGCCTGGTCCTCCCCCAGGACCGTCACCCACTCAGTATTTCCTCACCCAGCCTTTTCCAGGCTGTGCTCCATCAAGCCCTGATCCCAGTGAACGTGAATAGATTCTGTGAGAACAGAAGGGCTCCTCTGTGGCCAAATCAGTTCAGGAGATAGAGGGCAAAACGACCGAGAGTGGAGGTGGGGCAGAGAGAGAGGGAGACGGAGGCTCCGAAGCGGGCTCCACGCTGTCAGCACAGAGCCTGATGTGGGGCTCGAACTCACAAACTGTGAGATCATGACCTGAGCTGAAGCCGACGGAGCCACCCAGGCAGCCCCCCAGGCACGTTCTATTCTAAAGCCACCAGACCAGAGGGAAGTCACCTGCCCCCAGAGGCACGGCCCCGCCCCCTGGATCTGCCCCCGCACCCCCAGGCTGCCAGCTCCTCTCCGGGTAGGAATAGCACCGGACCACAAGCTTGCTTTCTTTCTTTTTTTCTTTTTCTTTCTTTCTTTCTTTTTTTTTGAAAGTTTATTTTTTTGAGAGAGAGAGAAAGAGAGAGCACACAAACAGGGGAGGGGCAGAGAGAGGGGGAGGCACAGAATCCAAAGCAGCTCCAGGCTCCAAGCTGTTAGCACAGAGCCCGACGCGGGGCTTGAACCCACGAACCGTGAGATCATGACCTGAGCCGAAGTCGGTCGCCTGACTGACTGACCCCCCGAGGCGCGCCAGGACCCTGAGCTGTCTAAAGGAGGCTGCCTCTGCTCCCTGAATTTCACTCTATCCGGTGACAGCTCATCTTCAAATATTTGAATGAGGATAGGAGTCTTGAAGGGTCTGGAAAAGACCTAGCACCGCTTACCACTTAAACCTAACAAACGTTCACATGGTTTTCTTGGTTGTGGAGCACAGAGCTTCTAAGTCCACACCCCCACACCCTCAGATGAGCCCAACCCCCCCTGGAGGGAAGTGACTGCGATCGATCGAGTAGGGGGATTTCTGTCTGCTGGGGGCGCTAGAGACAAAGAAGTGAGTTGGGGCCAGGCCCCCAAGTGAGGACTCGGGAGGATGATGGGGGGAAAGTGGAGGAGGGCGTCCACCCAGCACAAGAGCCAGCCCCTGGTGCACTTTCTGGAAGAGGCTTAGGGGATAAATGCGGAGAAGGCATCAGAGAGCAATTATTTAGCTCCAGCTGATGACAAACTGTGTTTGCCCAAGATTTATCTAAGCACTGCAACATTCCTGACAGCCGTTAGCCTGGGGGAGGGCTCGCTCTTAGGCTAATCCACTGCCCCCGGGTAGAAACTGAGGCAGAAGCTGGAAACTGACCAAGGGAGCTGCTGGGAAGAGGAAGCAGGGCCTGGCCGGGGTGGGCCACTGACTGCACCTGCTGTGAACTCAGCTCCGTTGTTCCTCAGGGGGCTTCAAATGGTCACCGAACGGGACAGAAAGGCTGCTGGGGGACAGGGCTTCATAAAGCTGGTGTTCACCGTGGCTTTGACCTTTGGCAATAAGAACTAATTCTGTTTTGTTTTTTTAAGTTTATTTATTCATTTTTGAGAGACAGAGGCAAGGGTGGGCAAAGAGAGAGAGAGAGAGAGAGAGAGGATCTCAAGCAGGCTCTGCACTATTAGCACAGAGCCCAGTACAGGGCTCAGTCCCATGAACCGTGAGATCATGACCTGAGCCGAAACCAGGAGTTGGAGGCTCAGCTGACTGAGCCCCCCAGGCGCCCCTTTATTTGACTCTTTAGTGAGTGGACCAGCAGAGCTCCAGGGAAGCTGGTCCGAAAGGGTTTGAGGAAGTACGATTGCAGGTAAGAACGGGAGTGGGGACGTGGGGTCCCCCAAAACTGGTTCGTGGCCTCTGGGGCAAAGACGCCCTAAGCCTGGGGTCGCCTCGTCTGCCCGAGCGACCATCTACCAAAGACTCCTTAAGCAGCATGAGATGCTATGGTCACGTGGGCTGCGGGCTCTCAGGACAAAGGCCCGAGGAGTGCTCCCCACCAGATGTCAACAGAGCTGTAAACTGTGGGTTCGTTGTTGTAACTCCAGTGCTTGGAATGGTGCCAGGCACCTAGTACGTGCTCAGTTAACGTTTGTTGAATGGATAAATGATAGCCAGACGCCTCTCCACCCTGCAGCACCCCAAGGGAATTCTATGGTATGACTAAGCATGTGCAGAACTAAAACGTATGAGGACACACACAGCCTTGAAGCTCGGGCCGTAAGCTCAGATGTACTCAAAGTGTCACTTTAATTGCATTTCAACTGCCAAGCTACGTCTACGGTTCTAGAATTTTACCCAGGGCCATAGGGTGGGGAATGAGCCTGCCCAGGGTCCTCATGACCAGTGGGACACCATATCCGGACACCATGACCCCTCCTGTGACACGCTGGGGGCGTGGAAAGCCACCTCCCTTCCCACCTATACCTGCAGGTCTCAGCCGTAGCTCTGAGCTCTTGGTCCCTGGAGGACTTGTGAAAACATACTGATGCCTCCTTTCCTCTGTCCGAGTTCAACTGCCCTTGGGTGCTGATTTCTTTTTATTTAAGGTGAGACTCACAACACATAGAATAACCATGGAAAGGGGCGCCTGGGTGGCGCAGTCGGTTGAGCGTCTGACTTCGGCCAGGTCACGATCTCGCGGTCCGTGAGTTCGAGCCCCGCGTCAGGCTCTGGGCTGATGGCTTGGAGCCTGGAGCCTGCTTCCGATTCTGTGTCTCCCTCTCTCTCTGCCCCTCCCCCGTTCATGCTCTGTCTCTCTCTGTCCCAAAAATAAATAAAAACATTGAAAAAAAAAAATTAAAAAAAAAAAAAAAAAAAAAAGAATAACCATGGAAAGGGAGCGACTCAGCAACACCTACTGCAAGCCTCACCCTCATCTGGCCCCAAAACATTTTCTCTCCCCCCAAATAACACCTCGCTCCCCTTAAGCTGGTTAATCCCCGCTTCCCCTCCCCCAGCCCCTCGTAGCCAATCTTCCACCCGTATGGATTTACCTCTTGTGCGCATTTTGCACAGACGGAAGTTTCTGGTTTTGTTTTGTTTTTTTTTATTCCAGTCATCCTGGTACCTAGTGGGTGACCAGCAGCATCTTGTGGTTTGATTTGCCTCTCCCTCCGGACTCAGAATGTAGGGCGAGCCATCTGTACGCCTTCTTGCCTGTCCTCTGCCCGTTTGTGAACTGGGTTGTTTGTCATTTTGTCGTTGACTCGTAGGAGCTCTTCAGATGTTCTGCATATTTGCAAACAGTGTGTCCCATTCTGGGGGTTCTTTTCACTTTCTTGATAACGTCCTTTGAGGCACAAGCGTTTTCGGTTTTGATCAAGCTGGATTGATCTATTTCTTGTCGTCATTTGTGCTTTTCGCACCACGTCTGAGGCCACGAAGATTCACCCCTGTGTTTCCTTCTGAGGGTTCCATAGTTTTATGTCTTACATTTAGGTTATTGACCCACTTCTAGTTAGCTTTTGTATATGATGTGAGATACAGGTCCAGCTCATTTTTGCATGTGGACATCGCATTGTCCCAGCAGCTAGGACATCGGTTTTTGCGTAGCTCTGCCCGGGTGGTCCTGATACGCCCAGCCTGCTGCCTGCCCGCCCCGGGAGCCTGACAGGTGCCCTCCGCCCATGCTGACCCCACTTCCTGCAATCTTTCCCGCCAACCTGTTCTGACTCCATTCCTGCGGAATGAAGGCTTTTGGAAGCTTTGGGCTCCCTCTGCTTTGAGCCTGAATACCTTCTCCCCTTTTCCTGAGCACGGCTTTGGCTCAGGCTCCTGCTGGCGGTGAGGCTGTCCTTTGCGGGACCCCTTCTTTGCTGGACCCCTAAGCCATGGCTCCTTACCTGAGCCACCTTCTGGCATCAGTGGCTATGTTATTTGGGCCCAGTATATGGGTTTCCCCATCCAGATGGGTGCCCTCCAATTACCTACAAATGAGTTCCCCTTAGCTGATTGGAGCTAAGAATTGACCTACAAAGAGATCTTCAGTGTTAACGTGGGTTTTATCGCTCCTCGCCGCGATCTCATTTCAGCAGAATCTGTGAGGTAGGTATGGGCAGGCTTTGGTTCCATTTTGCAGGAAAGAAATGGGATTCTGACAGCGAGTTCTAGATCTGGGAACTTTGTGCTGAGCACTGAGCCCTGAGCAAGCTTTCGACCTAAAGGATCCATTAATCCGAGGGTTGCAGGGTTTGGACGAGGGCAAGCGGGCTGGACGTGCGGCCCAGGCCGGAAAAGGAGGGACCCGTCTCCATGCGAAGGAGGGCCCGCCCTGCAGAGTAGCGTGACTGAGCAAGCAGGGGAGTGGCACCCAGCACCACACCTCACCCCTGACTGTAACCTGTGTTTAAGGAGCAATGACTTTATTCCCACGTGCAGCTAGAGACTCCAGCCCAGAAAGCTCGACTTGTTTTGCGGCGATGAGGTTCCACCACCGCCTTGACCTCTAATCACGCATCACCCGCTGCTCGGACAACGAAACAGGTGCCCTGCCCCGGCCGGTCGGCCTCGGCCTGCGTGCTAACACGGTACCTAGAGAGTTCTGCCCTCCTGTCCCAAATTCTTAACCCAGGGCCATGTTTAGTGAGGGGCTGCGTTGATAATTGTCCCGTCCTCCGCCTGCCTTCTCCTTGGGCTCACTCACCCTCGGAAATCGGTCTATTTTTGCAAAAGGATAAAGGGCTTCTCTCACCACGGGAAGGTAAATTGACAATATCAGTTACCCCTTAGGCTGTTCAGGACTCCGTGACATTTCTGGGAGCTGCTGCTCAATCCTGAGGGAGAATTAAAATTCTGGACAGGCGTCTCCCTGGTGCCAGAGAAACTAAACCAGACCGGCCCCCATTTGCTCAGGAGGAGGTCTGTCCTCCATCAGGGTGAGGGCGCGGGAGGAAGCACGAGCCCTGGGATCTGGCCCAACGGCCCCAAACAGGCTCAGTGAGACACAGAATCCGAAGCAGGCTCCAGGCTCCGAGCTCTCAGCACAGAGCCCGATGCGGGGCTCGAACTCGTGAACCGCAAGATCATGACCTGAGCCAGAGTCATACGCTCAACCGACTGAGCCCCCAGGCGCCCCGAGGGTCACGTCTTTAGATTGGCTACCTCTGTGCTCCTGCATGCGTCTGGGGCTGCAGGGTTCTTTGCTGAGCGCTGTGCCTGGGGCCCGGCTCCCCGTGCACCCCCCACACAGCCCCTTGGGAGCTGTCCTGGGACCTGAGGACTCACTGCCTCCAGCCTGGTCTCAGCTGCTGGGCACCAGAAGGCCACTGCTCCAGGGTGCCTGTGGGAAACAGCAGCAGCGACTGAGGTGTGGGTGTGCGGGAGGCTGGGGTATCACACGGGGCTCTGGTTCCATGCGGAGAGGGCTGCAGAGAGGGTGTCACCAGGCCGAGGCTGCCAGATGGCAGGAGAACCAGGGTCTAGGCCATGGCGGGGGCAGCTCCCTGGAGACCCTCACACCTTAGCCCCCCACCACGCCAGGATCTCCGGAAAGCTTCTTCCCCCGACGGTGAGCCTCCCACGCCCTCTACTAAAAGATCAACACCAGGATCACTTTTAAAGAAAATTACTTCGAGGACCCCACCCTCTACCATGGGGCTTAGACCGGGGGGGGGGGGGGGGGGCGCAGGCCCAGCTAAGAGGCAGACGGCAAGCTCGAGGTGTCACTTAAAGCCTGGTGCTGGGATCAGGGCCATTTCCAGGTGCTTGTTCTGGATTTTTCTTCTCTTCGCCCATTTTCTTTTTTTAAAAAAAATTTTTTTTTTCAACGTTTATTTATTTTTGGGACAGAGAGAGACAGAGCATGAACGGGGGAGGGTCAGAGAGAGAGGGAGACACAGAATCGGAAACAGGCTCCAGGCTCTGAGCCATCAGCCCAGAGCCTGACGCGGGGCTCGAACTCACGGACCGCAAGATCGTGACCTGGCTGAAGTCGGACACTTAACCGACTGCGCCACCCAGGCGCCCCCTCTTCGCCCATTTTCTACTGAGTCATGGGTCTTTGTGCGGACTTGTGTCCCAGCACAGCGCTGGAAGCAAAGAGCTTCCTCAAGCCGACCTCTCAGAACGTAACCAACGTCACTCCCCGATCGCAGACCCGGAAAGACATGCCTTTCCCACCTCGAAGGACAGTCTGACTTTGAGCCCACATTCGCGGGGCTCGGTGGGCACACGTTTCATGTGGGGCCAGCGACGGTGTGAGGCTGACCGTCGCAAGCCAGGGAAGCGAGGTCCAGAAATATGGCTCCTGCCCCCGCAGCCCGGGGCCCAGCACCCACACACAGTGTGGCCACATCCGCCAAGGACCAAGAGCCCAGGCCTGGGCGGCCAGCAGGCACAATTCAGGAACCTCCTGTTTCTCTGGGTCACGGTTCCTTCGTTTCCTGCCCTTGTCTTTCCTTAGGAACACTCTGCAAAATATAATCTAACTGGTTCCTAGTGAGCCCGGGACATTTGACGTTGCAGCAATGTCTGAACGCCAGAGAGGCAGATTTAAACACACTTCTTAATCAACCCTTCACTCGGGAGTGAGCTGGGCGGACGCGGGAGAGGATGTAACACCTCTTACAGAGAAATAACTTCCGCAAGTCTGCTTGTCTAGAAGTAAAAGTGACATGGGACCGAAGTGCTGCTTTGTAGACGTTCAAGTGCACAGGGACCCTTCCCATTCTTGATAAAATCAAGCTAATTTTGAAAACGAATACCCACCCGAAGGTCACAATCACATAAATATCGCAGCCAGCTATATCCTTTTCCCACGCAAAACGTCGTCCCTTTATACTGATGCACACCTTAACTCTGTTTTCTTTCTCTTAATAAATTATGGTGCTTTCTCCACATGAGCACATACAAAATTCCATCCGCGTGTGCGTGCACGCGCATGTGTGTGTGAGCGTGCACACGTGTGTGGTGTAAGTTGTTCTACACTATAGTATACTATTCATTCTATTGGTGGGTATTTATATTTATATTACAATAAATAATTTGTGATTCCTACAAGTAGCATTCTTGTTTAGAATGCTTTGTGGTTTTTAAAATTTATTTAAATTCAATTTAGTTAAACATCCCGCGTAGTCTTGGTTTCAGGAGCAGAATTTAGTGACTTATTGCTTACGTACAACACCCAGTGCTCATCCCAACACGTGCCCTCCTCCGTGCCCGTCACCCATCCAGCCCGTCCCCCACCCCCTTCCCTTCCAGCGGCCCTCAGTTTGTCCTCTGTATTTAAGGGTCTCTTTAGGGTTGCCTCCCTCTCTGTTTGCATCTTATTTTTCCTTCCCTTCCCCTATGTTCATCTGTTGAGTCTCAAACTCCATGTATAAGTGAAATCCCATAACTGTCTTTCTCTGACCGACTTCATTCGCTTAGAGCGACACCCTCTCACTGCAGCCACTTTAGAGCCCAAACGTCCATCGACTGATGAAATGGATAAGATGTGGTTTATGTATACGTACAATGCAATTCTACTCGGGGATGAAAGAGAATGGAATCTTGCCATTTGTTTAGAACTTTAATGAGTATTGCTGGCTGGAGCGCCGATCTACGATTCCGCCGAACGCAGGCGGTGGGACGCCTCCCTCTCTGCTTTTGCCAGGGGAGCCAACGCAAGAGGTAAAAAATGGAATCTCGAAATATATTCTCCTTGCACTTCCGGTTGTGAGTAACGGTGAGCATCTTTGCTTCCTTGGAGTGCCTTTTTATTTCCTTTGCTGTGAATTTTCCTTCTCTTTTCCTCCTTTTGCTACTGAGTCGGGTCTTTGTTCGTATCCGCCTGCAGACGCTCTATTAGGAAAATTAACCCTATGTCGGCGATGTTACCAGAAAGCATTTTTTTCCCAGCGCCCTTCTCTTTGGACTCCATATAAAGAAAGAAATTTCTGCATGGCAAAACACCATCCGCAGTCAGATTTGTTCATCTTTAATTTTACGGTATCTGGGTTTCAGGTGCTTGGGCCTTTTCAGCTCCAGGCTAGAAGAAATCCACCGAATTTTATTTTTGCATTTAAGTTTTAATCCATCTGGAATTTACCCTGGAGTCGGGTGTGAGACGCGAACCCAACTTCGCTGTTTTACAGGTGTCCTACCCACTTTGTCACTCTCTCCACAAACCCTCCGGCACACGTGCCTCCGAAGGGGGCCGATTCCCCTCCCCGACGGTGGGGGGGACTCGGTGACTCACTTCTGTGATGGTACAGAAGCGAGGGTGCGCTCAGCGGAGCCCAGACCACAGGACGCTGGCTCTCCCGCTCGCGTGGGGGCCCTGGCGGAAGCTGGCACCTTGTTGCGAGGACACACAAGTGGCCTCGCGCACAAGTCCCACGCCCAGCACATGTGCCAACGGGCAACGCGGGGTCAGCTCCTCCAGCCACATCCCCGAAGCTGGACGGAACCCGCAGGAGAGGCCCCAGAACCACTCAGCTCACTCACTGGTGGGTTCCTGACCCACAGAAACGGCGAGAGACGATAACCGACCGTTGTGGTTTGAAGACACTGGCTTTTGGGGTGAGTTCTTAGACGGCAAGCGGGAACTAACCCGTTAAACACAGGTAACAAACCATTCACGGAGCAATTTATTTGCCCCACGACCTTGAGATGTCACTTTTTCTATACTGCAGGCCTGTGGGGCTGTGCGTCTATTTCTGGATTTCTGTTACGTTCTTTGGATCTAATCACAAAAGCTTTATTTTAAGTCTGAGTGTCTAGGAGGGCAAATCCTGCCTTCCTTCCTTCATCAATCCAGTCTCAAAATTATATCATCATGATTATCGGGATGACCTAAACTTTATAGATTCAGGGAGAAACGACGCCTTATGATGTTGTGGTAAAGCGGTTCCCAGGGAGACATTCGGAGAGGAAGATTTGCATGCAGAAAATGTGTCAGGGTGTGCTCTTGGGATTGACGACTTTTTTTTTTTTTTAACGTTTATTTATTTTTGAGACAGAGAGAGACAGAGCATGAACGGGGGAGGGGCAGAGAGAGAGAGGGAGACACAGAATCGGAAACAGGCTCCAGGCTCCGAGCCATCAGCCCAGAGCCCGACGCGGGGCTCGAACTCACGGACCGCGAGATCGTGACCTGGCTGAAGTCGGATGCTTAACCGACTGCGCCACCCAGGCGCCCCAGGATCAACGCCTTTAAGAGGGCGAGGGACGTGGATGAGACCAGTGGCACATGGCAGGACCCGCAGAGGGGAAAGTGAGCTGCAGAGATGACCATCCGTGGAGAGAAATGCATCCTGGGGGGTGAGTGAGGGGAGGTCTGGGCAGTGTGCACACGGCTTATTATTTCTTGAAGTGTCTTTTGTGCCCCTCGGGAGCATTTGAAACATCCCTTGTAAACGTATTGTAAATGTCTTGTTAAGTTTATTTCTAATTATTTTTAGTTTTGTGTTGGTAATGTGTTTCTTTCAACTAGGTATTTTTGTGTGTTTGAGACCCTGCCCCCAACGCCCAGCGCAACGCCCAAGGGCAAGGTGTTTGTTGAGCACCTACTATTTCCACAGCTGTTCTCTAAGAAGCACTGCTATTTGCTCCAGGGCCATAAGCCTTAGGGGATTCGAACAATAGTCAACGGGGACTTGTCCCACTTCCCTGCTCCGGCTTCTGTAGGGAAGAGGGAGTCTAAGACTGAATACACCAGAAACACATCTGTTGCCATCCAATACTGTCTGGCTAAGGGGTTTCCAGTGTCTTCCTGGGGGGGGGGGGTCACATCAATCTCCTGAATATGCTTCCCCGGCTTCTCTCTGCCTCCATCCATGGACATGGGAGCACTTTCATCAGATAGACTCTTGTGACTTTTCCCAGGGGGTTAAAACTTCAAACAACTTTCATAACTGAAGACCCTCCGGCTTAGTAATTATTAAGACCATTGAATCCATTTGGAGTTGAATTTTGTGTGTGGTATGAAATAATGGTCCAGTTTCATTCTTGTGCACGTGGCTGTCTAATTTTCCCAGCACCATTTGCTGAAGAGAATGTTCTTTCCCCATCACATGTTCTTGGCTCTTTTGTCATAAATTAATTGATCATATATGCGTGAATTTATTTCTGGGCTTTCTATTCTGTTCCGTTGGTCTATGTCTGTTTTTCTGCCAACACCATACTATTCTGGTTACGTCGTTTTGTAATATAGCTTGAAATCAAGAAGCGTTTTTGCCTCCAGCCTAGTTCTTTTTCCAGATCGCTTTGGCTAATCAGAGTCTTTTGTGGTTCCGTACAAATTCTCAGATTGTTTTCCCTATTTTTGTGAAAAATGCCATTGGAATTTTGATAGGGATCGCTTCGAATTAGTAGGTTGCTTCGGGTAGCATGGATGCAAATACTAGATGTATCATTTCTACGTGGAACCTAAAAACGTCAAACTCACAGAGACAGAGAGTGGAGAGGTGGCCAAGAGCTGGCATGAGAGGTTGGTAAAAGGTATGAAGTGTTAGGGCGCCTGGGGGGCTCGGTCGGTTAAGCGTCCGACTTCAGCTCAGGTCAGGATCTCACAGCTTATGGGTTCGAACCCTGCATCGGGCTCTGTGCTGACAGCTCGGAGCCCGGAGCCTGCTTCGGATTCTGTCTCTCCCTCTCTCTCAAAAATAAATAAACATTAAAAAAATTTTTTTTTAAAGGTACAAACTGTCAGTTACCCGAGGAATAAGGTCTGAGGAGCTAATATATAACATGGGGACCATAGCCGATCATGTTGCATAACTAAAATTTGCTGAGAGGGTACAACGTAAGTGCTCAGGCCAAAACAGAGGAAAGGAAAATGTGTGAGGTGAGGGGTGTGCTAATTAACTTGATCGTGACAATCCTCTCACCAGGCACCTGCGTACCAAATCATCACGTTGTACACGTTAAGTGTATGACGATTTCATTTGTCAGTTACACGTCAGGAAAGCTGAATAAAGGAAAAAATGGCAGTCGGGCAGAGACAGTTTCCAAGGCCAGGCCGAAGTGTTAATGCGGGAAACCCCTTGCCCTGGAGACCCGACTCTGGTGCACAGTGACCGATCGGGGTCCCTCAAGCCGATTCACGTGTTCTAGAACCCATTGATCTAGACTTTCAAAAAGACCTCTTTTACACAGGAGAATCATTACTCGTCTGTAAGGTGCTGAAACAGACCACTGCGTTTCTAGAAAACTAAACGCCAGATGGACGATTGTGCGGCTCACCGCTGGCTGTCCAGGCCGATGCTGAAAACAGGGAATGTGCACGGGGTCCTGGGGTCAGAACACATCACAGGTGTCCAGAGAGCCAGGGATGTAGGAAAGCAGACTTGGTCAAGACAGCTCCTGCAGGCTGCAGGTTTCCCACACGCCCTGCACGAGTCAGTTCTGTGACCTCTGATGACAGCGGCCTGGGACGCTGCCCTGCCAGGTGAGGCCGGCTTTTCAGCACATGGTGAGGCAGCCACGGAAGAAAGGCACCTCTATGGAGGCTTATACCTTCTCTCAACCAGAGGAGTATCCCACATGTAAGCTGTCTTGATCAGCACGGGGGGCTTGTAATGTTTTTGCCCCAAACGCACTAGCTCCACAGAGAGACTTCTAGCTTCAGAGCGGAAGGGTCAGAAAGAATTCAGAGATTTTTCTAGGAGAAGAGCATTCTCAGTATCTTTACCTCTATGGACTTCTTGCAACTTTAGACACACACACACACACACATACACCCATCCACACCCATCCACACACACACACACACACTTTGGCTCTGAAAATCAAACTTGATAGATTTAAGATTTCTCTACTTTGCTTATGGTACTAATGACTAATACGAAGAACTCAGAAATAGTCAGACAATCCCTGTAGCCAAGCCTCCGTGTGGTAGAGGGGCAGTCACCTGGGGTAGGGATGGAACATCCAGTCTAAATATTCAGTTATTCTCTGCTGATGAACGCTAAGTTCGTTCCCATCTGACCCCATCCTTCCCGACTATGCAAATGAACAGCACTGGCTCGCAGACTTTGAATGATTTGAGGACTTACTGAGGCTAAGATGATGAGTTTACAAAGGTAACAATCATCTTTAGTCACATGGCTTTTTTATTTTTCAATATATGAAATTTATTGTCACATTGGTTTCCATACAGTCACACGCCTTTAAGGGAACAGTAACAGAACAAAATATCTCATTATAGTTTATATAGATTACAGTGGCTTTTACAACAGATTTGAATCCCCAAACGTGATTTTTATTGGTGAATTGATCGTAGAAACTGATTGCATTTTCCGAAGTGAGGACCTAGGATTCCATATTCGTTTTCCTCCCATGATTACTTCTGCAGAAGGTGACAGATGTTGACCAAAGTCCTACCAGCGTCCAGGAGGCAGTATGACCTAGGGGTTCATCCACTAACGGCTGTCTCTGTGTTTTTATACTGTGCTGTCAGACGGGCCTGCCTTTGAGTTCTTCCCTCACAGAACCACTAGTCTGCGTCGTTTATTTATTTATTTTTGAGAGAGAAAGTGAGAGAGACAGAGCATGAGCAGGGGAGGGGCAGAGAGAGAGGGAGAGAGAAAAAATCCCAAGCAAGCTCCGAGCTGTGAGCACAAAGCCCGACGCGGGGCTTAAACCCACGAACTGTGAGATCATGACCTGAGCAGAAGTCGGACGCTTAACCGACGGAGCCACTCAGGCACCCCGAGTCCGAGTCTGCTGTTTTTTTTCTCGCTGAAATAATCTATTTCCTTGTTTATTGTATATTTTATAAAAATCTAATAAAGTCCCTGCAGCTCTAAAACTACATGATACTATCACAAAAGGTTTTTTTTCTCTCTTGGAGGACCTCCAGACCTCCGGTGGCCAGCTTCCCACATGTGGAGCAGATCTGCCTATGAGCAAAGGGGACACGAGGGGGCCAGGAATTGACAAGTACCCGTGACATCTCGTGGGCGTCCTCAGTTCTACTTCCTGGCCCACTGAGGCGAGGACGACTTCCCTCAGCACCCTGGAGGCTGACCAGTGGCAGCCCCCGACACCCAGGCCTCAGGCCCCCCGGATCCGGCCGGCCTGTCGCGGCTCACGGCCCTCCGCTGGGACTTCTCTTCCTTGTTGTAGGGGCTGCAAGCTTCCTCTGCTGCTTTCCTGGGTCCAAGCCTCCGTGGCCCCTGCCATCTTGGAGTATTTGTTCCGGCGTGGAAAACAGACATTGAACGATCAACATCTTCTTCCTAAAGCAACAAAACGACCCAACAGCGCTCTTTCTCCTGAGATGGGCCTGCCGGGCTTGGCACGCGTCCCGACCAGAAGAATTTTAACCAGGATGTTAAGCAGCTCGTAGGTCTCGGGACCTGTCTTGTCTCTCCCTCCCTCACGCTGATCCAGACTGACCCGGACATGTCTACCCTCGCCTCACCTTCCCCAAATCAGAAGTGACGGCCCCGCGGCTGTGGTTTCTATTGTCCTGGGCAGTGACAGATGATGCTGCAGTTTCTGAGAAAATTAAGTCATCAGCTCCCAGGCACCCCTGACATCATCAAAAATGTCCTAGCTGGAGAGCCACAGGCCCTCAACTCATTGTTGGAAATAATGGGCAAAAGGCAGGCAATTATGTGTCGACAGCGGGCTGTGCCGCTGTGACGGGGTGGGGAGTTGTAATTCCTGCCCGTGGGTCATATCAAAATTTGGAACCAGAACCCAATTTGAAGTAACGTAAGCTAAAAGAATTGATTAGACCGGGTGTCATTTGGAGTGCACCTCTCTGAACTGCCCACAGATCCCTGCAGGTTATAATCTAATGCACAATAATTGCACCAACTTCCAGGGGGCTGTGCAGGAGGGAGGAAGAAGAGGTTATGGGTGCTTCCAGCCCTGTCTGGACTGGACCTCCTGCCAGGAAGACCTCTTATTCCCTGGCTCTTTCAACCCAGTACATCACGCAGGCCACAGCCACTGGCACAGGGAGAGGCCCTCGGTAATTAAGGTGGATGATTATAACCAGAGGTGCCCATTCAGCTCCCTAGAGGCATGTCACCGAGAAGACAGGAGAGGTCTAGTTCCTAGGCATCAACCCCAAGGTCCCGGGCAGGGCCAGGTGTAATAGACAACACAGAGGAAGGACAGGGCAGCCCGGGGGCGCTGGGGGGGTGTCTACCAGGGCTCGGGCTGCTCCGACCCAAGAGCAGTGAGGGCAAGGGTCAGGGAAGAGTCAGACTGGCTTCCCAGTGCCCCTACACACCTTAACCTGCATGCCCTGTGCTGGGCAGGGGACCCCAGGCCTATTTCCCGGATTTTCAGGCGTGCAGAATTTCCACATGGGCAAGGCGGTCACCTCCCCGACCTGAAGCTCAGTCCCCCAACATGCTTATGTAGGTGAGTGTTTTGTTTCCTCGTTCTCACATCAGTTCATGAAGCATACGCGTCTACTTGTTTCCACCTGCTTAAGCAGGAATACATGCAGGAAACTGACTCACTCCCAGAAAAGGAAAACACCAGCCAAGGAGAGAACAGATCAGCACGGGGAGCCACATAAATTAACCAGGTGACAGAAAGTTCCATTGGTTGCTCCAAATGTCAATTAGCCAAAGAGTAGGACTGACCATAATAAGAGGATAAGGAAGTTTTTCTCTAAATGCTAATACAGCAGAACACAGATCAATGGTCAAGTAACTCCAACCACTGAAGAAGGAAGAAAGAAAGAAAGAAAGAAAGAAAGAAAGAAAGAAAGAAAAGGAAGAAAAGGAAGGAAGGAAAGAAAGGAAGGAAAGAAAGAAAGAAAGAAAGAAAGAAAGAAAGAAAGAAAGAAAGAGAAAAAACTTAAAAATACATTCTTGAGGGGCACCTGGGTGGCCCAGTCGCTTAAGTGTCTGACTTCAGCTCAGGTCATGATCTGGTGGTTCATGGGTTCGAGCCCCACGTCGGGCTCTGTGCTGACAGCTCAGAGCCTGGAGCCTGTTTCGGATTCTGTGTCTCCCTCTCTCTGACCCTCCCCTCCTCATACTCTCTCTCTCTCTCTCTCTCTCTCTCAAAAATAAATAAATATTTAAAAATTGAGAAAAATAAAAATACATCCTTTAGAAAAACAACAGGTCTCAAAACTTAAGTAAATAAAATAAAACAAATGTAGAAGAAAGAGTCTTAAAAAGATCAAGACATAACCAGTAAGACGAATACAGGCAAGAAGTCAGCCAGCTGGCTGGTGGGTCAGGTTGGTGTACCAGGGACTCAGGACAGTGAAGAAATGGACAGCCTGAATGCCGATAAATCTTTATTAACAAAACCAGAGGAAGTTGTCCCCACCAAGGAATGTCGAGAGGAAACCCCAAAGGGGAAACTAATTCTGCCAGAGTACCTGACATTGTAACATTTCTGTATGTCCTGGTACACTTTTAGTTTCAAAATTGTGGAAAGTGAATGGATATTTTAAGAATGAAAAGTAACAAAGTACTATTAAAGATTCTAAGAATGTTCTGTTTACAAAATATAATGGGTAACTGATGAATAATTTAATCCGTCTGATATTTAAAATCTGGAAGTGGCTTTCACTGATATTTAGTGTACGTGTCTACATCTTTTTTTAAAAACGTTTTTTAAATGTTTATTTTTGAGAGAGAGAGAGAGAGACACAGAGAGACAGAGACAGAGACTGCGAGTGGGGGAAGGGCAGAGGGAGAGGGAGACACAGAATACGAAGCAGGCTCCAGGCTCCTAGCCATCAGGACAGAGCCCGACGCAGGGCTCGAACCCACGAACCGTGAGATCATGACTTGAGCTGAAGTTGGACGTTTAACCAACTGAGCCACCTAGGCGCCCCACATCTTTAACTCTAAGTCACTATTGAATAAATATAACATATTTACTAAATATGTTGATGTTAATTTATATTAATAACATCACATATTATTTTTTAAAATTTTTTTTAACATTTATTTTTGAGACAAGGAGAGACAGAGTATGAACGGGGGAGGGTCAGAGAGAGGGAGACACAAAATCTGAAACAGGCCCCAGGCTCTGAGCTGTCAGCACAGAGCCCGACGCGGGGCTCGAACTCACAGACCGTGAGATCATGACCTGAGCCGAAGTCAGCCGCTTAACCGACTGAGCCACCCAGGCGCCCCTAACATCACATATTATTAAATGTTATAAATATAACATATATCTTCGAAGCATAGCATGTGATACTTTATATAATAGAAAGGCAGAATGAGATCCAAATCCATTATTCTGTAAAATATGTTAAAAATTAGCAAACCCAAGTTTGTTTTTTACAAATGTATTTATCTATTTTGAGAGCGAGAATGAACGAAGGAGGGGCAGAGAGAGAATCCCAAGCAGGCTCCACACTGTCAGCACAGAGCCCGGCCCGGGGCTCAAACTCAAGACGGTGAGATCACCACCTGAGCCGAAATCAAGAGTCAGACGATTAACCAACTGAGCCCCTCCCCCACCCCCCAGCGCCCCATCAAAGCCAAGTTTCGCACCCAGCTTCGCAGGCTCTGACCACTGTCTTTGTCCTGCCTTCCTGCCCCCCTGCGTGAGCACCCAACTCCAGCGGGAACACTTTTCCAGCCGCATGCCTGCTTGCCCACTTTCTGCCCGCCATCTCATATCTCACGGTTACCCTTACTGCCGGGATTGTCCTTCTTATTCATCCGGACCCAGTGAAATTTCTGACATTCAACCATTTAACCTACAAAGTGGCAATTTTCTAAGAGTCACACAAATAATGAAAATATGGCGATTTTCCAAGTAAGTACATCCCAGACCATTGGATTCCCAGGTCAGGAGTCCTGGAAGACAGATTTCAAAGGCATGAAATGTGCACGCACCATAATCCACTATTTCAGCCCCTGTGGCTCAGCTAGAAGGATCTGGGCTGGACTGGTTTCCTTATCAGGAGTGTGGCTGGCAGGGGGGGCGGGGGGTGCCTGGGTGGCTCAGTGGGTTGAGCGTCCACCTTCGGCCCAGATCATGATCTGGCGGTTCACGGGTTCAAGCCCCGCATCAGGCTGTCTGCTGTCAGCATAGATTCCTGCTTCAGAGCCTCTGTCCCCCAATCTCTCTGCCCCTCCCCCCTTCAAAAATAAGGAAATCTTAAAAAAAAAAAAGAGAAAAGAGTGTGGTTCGTTCCACACCAGCCAAGCTCGTTCTGGACCGGCATTCGGGGCTCTCTGTGTCTCGGCATCTTGTGCGCACAGACGGCATCCGCGTGTGCTGCGAAGAGCCTTGGACTAAAGGTTCGAGAGGCTGGGTCCTTCATCCCGACACGGTCACATCCCTACTTAACCACATGGCCCTAGATGTCTCCGAGCCGACAGGGACGACACCTGCCTTCTTTTTAGCACACCACAGATCTACGGAGCCCCCCCCCCACGTGCCACGGAGCTCCCGTGCCCCAGCCCCAGCGCCTCAGGGGTCCCCCTCCCCTTTGCCTCCGTGATTTGCAACAACCGGCATATTGGCACCCCTTCCTGAGAAGAAAATGAACCTGCCCAGGAGTTGACGTCACCATATGGCCAAAGCTGCTGGAGCCGACAGATGGAAAAATAAAAAATAGAATAAGACTCCAGGGATTCCAGGGACGGTGTGACCCCCCCTGGGGCCCGGGGCCTTCAAACTGCTCGTCAGCAGGTAGGAGACAGCCTGGTCCCAACCCCAGACTTCCCCTCACTCTCTGGGCGACCTTGAACAAGTTATTTATCCCCTCTGAGACTCAACTCTTCATCTGTAAAATATCAGCCAGGGCAGTTCTTTCGTCAGAAGGTTGAGAGGGTACATGAGCAAACGCACGGGGCACACTTAGTGCAGTGGCCAGTGCACACAGCAAGTGCCCAGTAAGCGCTGCGATCCTCGTGGGTGTGGCGTCCCGGTGGATCCTGCCCGTGGGGTGGGCTCCACTTGGAACAAAAGACTGTGCTCTGTCTGCATCCCGAGCCAGGCGGATAGAAAATCGTCACATGGCAACGAACCAGCTCTGCTTCAGGACTTCGTGTTCTGACCTCTGACACAGTGCCTGGTTCCCCCAGAGCAAGAGTAGAGGCTAACAGGTCTTGTAGGGCTGGCCCCAAACTGGCAGGGCCATGCCCAACATCCTCCTAAGACACACACACACACACACGAAGGAAGCAATTCTACACCCCCAGTTGTTACTGTGATAAAATTAAGCTTTTGCACTTAGAGTTGGAAATGTATTGTTCTCATGGTGTTTCGTACATAGGGCATGGAGCCTCCCATCCAGGACTCCAAATAGAAGGTAAATTGGAATTATTTCTACTTCTTCTAGAGGCTGTAACTTCAAACAGAACAAAATGTCAAGTTTAATGATTCCCCCAACCACGAAGCTAGAAATCAATTTTTTACCTCATTTCTTGTGCCACCGCTCCATCACCTAAATAGACACTGTATTCTAGAAATTGCAGCTACCAGCAGTGAGAGCTCAGGCTTTCTGTACAAACAGTACCAGTCTTTTCCCAGAGAAACATAACTGCATCATTAGAAGGAAAAAATTCTGTCCCTAGGAATAAATTGAGAAATTAAAGTGCAAGTACCATTATGAATTAAAATGGACTCTCCCGGAGAAACATGAAAACCAGGTCCCTGTCGACCCCAGATGTGAAGGGGAATGAAAGGTGTGCGTGTGAAAGGCAGAACTCGAAAGTTCACCGTAGACGATTCAGGAGAATATCCCTGTGACCGCAAAGGTAGGGAAGGACTTCTTCATCAAAACATCTAAATCAGAAACCACAAGGCGCACACACACACACACACAGCATGTGCACTTGATGACATAAAAATAAGGGTTTCTTTTTGACGCACACCATGGACACAGAAGATAGGAGGAAGAGGGGAAGGTATTGCGATGTCCAAAGCTAACAATTAGAAAGAATTCTTGCACCAACAAGAAGAGGGCAACCATAACAGAGAACTGGGCGAAGGGTCCGAACAGGCGATTTACAGAAAGGAGATCCAAAGAGGCAGCAACCAAATACAGCGATGTTGAAGCCACGAGCAATCACAGAAACACAAATCAAAGCATTGTGATATCACCCTGCACTCATTCGATTGGCAAAGGCTAGACGTTTGGAAATGCCAGGTGTAGGCGGGCCAGAGGCAGGGTGGCTAGGTGGAGCTCACCAGGAGCCTCACCGGGCACCGCTCAGCTGGGTCTGCACACCCCCCACAATCTGGCCATGACACAGCCGAGTGTGTCCCCTGGTGGGCCGGAGGCTGGTCCCCGTCTACTCTTCCCTGTGACGGAATTGCACATCCACAGCCTGCTGCACGTCAGCTTGCTACGCGTCCCCATCCCATCCGTACGGGGCTCGTCCAGAGGACCTGCCTCAGCCTGTGGGGCATGAAGGCTGGAGGAGGAAAAGCAGAGACCACAAATGTGTTTGTGTGTTTTTGTCTTTACCTCTTGCACTCCAACCACCCGTCAGAAGAGGAACATGCCCTGTGTTGACGTGGGCCCAAGGTGAATGAAGAGTGGTGTGGAGCAGCTCTGGCCCCAGCCCACAGCCCCGCACCCGGTCCACGGCACAGGCCAACTCCCGCCTCGGGGTCATGGCTTCACCTGCTGTCGGGGGGCCCAGCTTCCGCACGGGCAGGTCTCCCGGTGCGAGGCGGGGTCAGCCCGATTTTAATTACGGTGTTTTGTCCATGCTGTGTCAAGGAAAGGGCCGTGTCTCTACCGCTCGCTGTCCTGTACCCAGAGCTGAGAACAGAGCTGGGAACGTGCTTGTGTTTATTAAAGTTTACAAGCAGATGTGGGCCGGCGACGGCTAGAGGCTTCTAACACCCCGACTGCTAACAAGGGGAGGGGAAGCCAGGCTGGAGCGAGGCTGTGTTCCAGCTGCAAGGAGTCTTTTCCATCGAGAAGTGGGGTCTCTCATTTATCTTTGAGTCCAGACTTCTCCTTTGGGAAAATCACTTTAATGGGCTTTTATTTTTTCTTTCTCTCTCTCTCTCTCCAGAAACAAAGATCTATGAAAGAATTGGTAAACAGCTCTGCATAATTACTCAAGTTTGTGCTGTGGGCTCTTTGCACCTTTGTGAGACTCTTCCCTTTAGGAGAGACGCTCATGTTCTTCAGAAAAATGTTTCTTTATTTAAAAAAAAATGGGTTTATAGCGCATTGTCCCTGAAACTTACTCATTCTTGGGAGATGTGTGTGTTCATTCGATCGGTGACGCCCCTCCCAGGAGCCTGGAGTGGGGGTGCCTGGCAGGAAGTAAAAAACAAAAGATCAATGTGGAGCGGGGTTACAGAAGTGGATTAGAGGTCACAGGTGCTGGGCCCGAGTGCAAGACTAACCTCCCCGGGGAAGGGAGGGCCTGACTGTCAAACATCTGACAAAGGGACCATCTGAAAATGGTATGAGTCAGTGCCTGCACCCAGGTAGGGAACACATGCTCCGAGCATCCACCTTTCATGTCGACCAACCCCCCACAACGTGGTCTAGAGAGGGTGGTGTCCAGGAAGGCTCCTTGGAGGAGATGGGCTCACGGCATCTTGTGACAGCCATGACTGCCTTCTGGCCCTGGGTCTCCGTCCCGTGATACCCGTAGACCATCCCAAACGCTAAGCATGGCAGGGAGAGGTGGGCATACGGGGGCTTGCAGGAGAGTCCCAGCAGACCGCTGATGTGGCCAAGACGTGTCAGGACCCCCGGGAGAGCCCCCCTGGAGCGGGACCTGGGCAGTCTATGTCCGCATCTTCTCAAGTGATCTAGAAAAGATCCTGCCCGCACGGTTTTCTGAAGCAGCAGACAGCTGTCCTCTGACCCTGAGGGTGACTCCTCCTGGCTTTGTCCCGGCGCAGAAGGTCTTGTCACTATTTTAGGATTTCCTCAACCCTGGAGGCTGACGATAGCCAAGCCAGCCAGAAATGACACATCCATTCATGGTGTCACCCTGCATTTGACAAATATGGAGTAAGGATTGCTGTTAATTCAAAATTCTCAAATAGATTTAATAGCATGGGTCAAAAAGAAGTCTAACTCTGGGAAGAGAGAAGTGACAGGAAGATTTTTTTAAAAAGCAAGACAAGTGGTATTTAAGGACTAGAGAGCCAGCTGGGTGGCTCAGTCGGTTGAGCATCCAACTCTTGATCTAGGCTCAAGTCTTTATCTCACGGTTCAGGGGGTCAAGCCCCGTGTTGGGCTCTGCACTGATGTGCGGAGCCTGCTTGGGATTCTCTCTCCCTCTCTCTGCTCCTCCCCCCACCTCACCCATAATAAATAAATAAAGGAATAGCGATTCATCATCAAAGATCTTCTGCAGAGACTGGTCAGTGGGATACGACCAGCTAACCTTCTCCACTGGACCGTCAAATTATACAGCTTCTCAACGTGTGCAGGCCAACCCAGCCTCGCAGGGCTGTAAGCTCGGGACGCTTCTGTGGATTGTAGCTCTTAATGAGATATGCTTCGGTCACAAAGTTACCCTCTCCAGCGTTGTGGGATAAGCACGGACCGATGAACAGCAAGGTCCCCTACGTATTCGCACAGGCTTAGGAGAAAACACCCCGTGGTAATGCCAGGAATGAAGCAATTGAACAATCCGGCAGATGATTTCTCCCAAGTTTGGGATGACTTTTTCCCTCCTTTGCCCAGGGCACCTTGGTACCAGGTGAGGAAGGGCCCCCCGTCCGGGGAGCTCCGCGCGGGAAGGACAAGGCAGAACAGCCACAGGGTGGCCGTGTCTATGGGGCCGCAGGGAGGAGGGGCTCAGAGGCAGGAAGGAGTCACCAGGAGGCGAACTTGAGCTCTGGCGGCCACCAGGGCAGGGGAACGGACGTGCAAACACACACCCAGGAAGCAGAATGAAAACACCGAGGTGTGCACAAACAGTCCGGTAGGACCGGAACCCGGGGTGTGGCGGGGGACACCGCTGCACGATGGTTGACACTCAAGTTCTGGGTCACACAGCGAGGTCAGACCGCATCTCAGCCTCTGAGTTTCAGCCTTTCCATCTGTGGTGTGGGTACCGTGCCGACCTAGGATCCGCAGTGAGACTAAGGGACACCACCTTGCTCTGCTGCCTCATACGAAGGCATAATGCACGTCTGCTGTGGGGCCACGACGCTCGACACTCGGCTTCTCAAACTTTGCGAGCATCCGAATCACCTGCCGGGGGCGGGGCACGGATGTTCAAGTGCTGACGTCTACGCCACGCCCACACCCACTCGGTCTGCGCCCCAGGTGTCAGCACCCGCTTCCTAGACATCGGGGGGTCTGGGGGCGATCAAGAGGACGGCAGTTCGGGAACGCAGACGTGAGTGTGGATGAAAAGGGCGGCAAAGCTCAAGCCCAAAAGTTTCAGGGTCATCGCTGTCCGCACCCACCGAAAGTGACACGCGTGACTGTCCCCTGGCCAAACCCGAGGCCAACAAGGACACTTCTATCAAGGAGGACACTCCGGGGCCTGGAGGCCACCTCCCGATCATCCGGGGCACAAGCCAGACGTCTCTCCAGGTGAGGTGAATTCTTCAGCTCACGGCCCCCATTTCCCCATAGGAGAATCATAAAGACATAGGACTTTTAATTTCTTTCCACGTTTCTACATTTTCTATAGCGACTGTTTTCACTGGTATAATTCTTGTTGAGATAGTTGACAGCTGGGACTCTGGAGCCCCCTGTGACCGCCACCCGCTCACCCGGCGTGTGGCCCACAGGCCCACCTGGAATCAGGAGACGGAACCTCGTTCCTTTCGATGCTGATTAAAAGGGTCCAAGCCCTCATACACTTTAACAGCTTCAGGCCGCAGCCTTCCTCGCATGCCCTTCCCAAATGCTCTGAGAACCCCCACAGATGCTCACGGCCTTCCACAGGCACCCCTGACCTCCCCCTGCCCCTCGGCTATCAGGAGGGAGCCTGTAGCTGCATCCGGGCCCCCCCGGCCCTCCTGCCCACCGCTGCCCCAGCATAGGCCCCTGCTCTGGCCACGTTGGTGCCTCAGGCAGGGGGGCAGTGCTCAGAAAGGAAGGGGCAGCCGTCCAAGTCCTGTCCAAGGGGTCTGGGGCCTGGGCTAAACTGGACCCAAAGAATTTGAGCCCCATTGGGCCAACCCTGTCTGCTGGGGCCTCTGGCTGGGGAGGGCTGGCTGGGCTGGAGCACTGAGGGGGCCTCGGGTGCCACGGCGTCTCAGGGAGCGCGACTGCGGCACCCTGGACTGCGTCCCCAGCCACCCGCGCCCACTGCCTCTCTCTCGGGTGCCCCGCGGTCCAGGGCTGAGGCAGCGTGAGGCCTGGAGGAGGGGTGCCCAGCACCCCTTCCCAGACCAGCCTCCAAAGAGCGCTCAGCTGTGAAGCAGGCCGGGCTCGGAGGCCTTCGTTCAGTGTCCAGAAAGTCTGTGGGGCCCCTGCTCGTCTGTGCTCCCCACACTGGGTGTCTGTGCTCCTCTCGGGCTCCCTGCTCGCTCGCTCTCTCTCTCTCTCTTGCCCACTGGAGCACGTGGTCCTGCTCTGTTGTGTCCCCGCCCGCCGGCTTCGCTCTGGACTCTGGGGGACAGGACTTATTTCAGGAACTGTCTGCGCTGCGGCCTGGGGTCTTGATGTCAATCTGTGAAGGACATTAACGGAGCAGGTGCCACAGATGACAAAGTCAGATGAAGTATCCCTGTACTTCCTTAACGGAAAATCGGTTCCTCGTGTTATTTTCTAGACCAAAGAGGAAGACGACTTCCTCTTTACTATTCGAGTCTCTGAAAAGGACAAAATGCTCAAACGTGCATAACCTCCACCTTCTTCCTCAAACCTTCCACCTTCCCCTCCTCGGGCTTCTCCCCCACCCCGAGCGCACGAACCCGAGGTCACGAGACGTTCAGATCCCACGGTCGTCACGTTCTGACGCCATCTGCGTTCAACAACTTTGGAGCCATGATCTGGGCCCGCCTCAGGGCGGGCTGCTTTTCACAGGGACCTGGAAGATTTCGTCTTCCTCGTTTGTGAGGAATGCGTTCACGGGCATTGGGCCGCGCACGTCTGTCTCGCGCGCGTGGCTCACGTGTGTCTGAGAGACAGCCCCTCGCCAGTGCTGACTGACCGCGCTCCTGGGCTGGCAAGACCGCTGGTCCCACCTGACAGGAATGGTCTCCCGGGGGGTCCAGGGCTCTGCTGGCCCCATGCTGTAGCACTGTGGCCACACACACTGCTACGGGGCGTTCCTCACCCGTCTCCAGGGTCCAGACACGGCCCAGAGAGGCCCCCCGCCGAAGGTAGAGACCCCAGAGGCACATAGGTTGGGGACATGGGTTTGATCTCCAGGAAGCGGTTTGCAAACACCCGGATGGAGGCCGTCGAGGGTGATGGTGGTGGGGGCCAGGGGAGAGAGGCTGAGGGCTCCCCACCCCAGACAGCGGAGCCCGGCCTGGCCCAGTTCCTGGCTCTGTGTGATCTTGAACAAGTCGTAACCTCAGTCGCTTAGCTGCGAAATGGGGTAACTACCCCAGGTGTCGTCTGCGGGCCTGGGAGAGATGCCACGGGGACCCGCCCAGAGGGCACCCTGCTCTCCCAGCCGCCAGAACCGACAGCGTTCCTGCTGTGTAAGCCCAGGATGTGGAATCCCGGGGGGGCCATCCAAGCCCCCGGTCCGACGGGGACGGCTTGCAAGGCCCCTGCCTGGCCTTCTGGGAGTTGGGCAGGTCAGCGTGTACGGGCGGGTGGCCAAGGGTACAAAACACCCTTGTGGAGCCTGCTCACCACCCAGTGACCTAGAGATCCGGGGCACGACAGCCCTACTTCCCCTGGCCTCCTCTCCACCCCCCACCCCACCCCAGGAATGTTCCCGGAATGTGAGCCCAACATCACACCCTGGCTTCTGGAAGGCCCCAGATCCCGAAGGGCCCTGCACTACCAGGCGTGGCCACTGGGTGGCGCACCTCCACGCGGTTCAGCCCCTGGACTGGCCGGGAACCAGCGCCTGGACCGTGGCCAGCAAGGCGGCACCCAGTTCGTTGTGATCACAGCTTGAACGATGGGGGCGGCACAAGTCCCTCCTGCTTGAAACGCACCTTCGTTGTTCTGGTGTCGCCATGTTTCCCTGTAACGGGTGAAAATGGGACATCCCGACTGAGATGTGCCGTTAACGTAAGATACGCACCAAAAAAAAAAAAAAAAAAAAAAAATGTACCAGGGAAATATAAAGTAGTCATTAATACCTTTTTATATGGAGTAGACGTTGAAACGGCATCTGGTGACATTGCATGAAATAAGACATTCTAGACTGCCTGTGCTCCTGGCTACTCCTCTCTTTCGGCCGCGGCACATTTCAATTACACACGAGCTCAGGCTGCATTTCTGTGGGAGCGCGGATTTAGGGCCTATTTCCAAATAAGGTCACGTTGACAGGCCTCGGGTGGACTTGAATTTTGAGGGGACGCTGTTGAACACAGTAGAGCAAATTTCTATTTTACATGTGCCTGCTCTTATCCTACAATCTTCCCATAAATACGTACGTGTCCTTCAGACACACGAGGCTACGTGCCCAAAATATAGGAACAGACATGCCACAGCCCTGCTTGTAAGAGTTCCACTGCTTAACCAGTGCTGAGACCCAAACCCAGGAGCCGCTAGAGTTTCTCCTCTTTCTTTTGAGCTCCATCCACATCCTAATGCATCAGCAGCCCTCTCGGCACTAATTTCAAAGCTATCTAACTTCCCTCCCTCCACCGTCACCCCCGAGGCCGTGGGCCGTGGTCTGGCATGGTCTGCAGCCAAAGCTTCCTCGTGGGCCTCCTGCTTCCCAAAGGTTCCCACAGCCACATGATTTGTCTCTTAATACAAATCAGATTACATCAGTCCCAGGCCGAGACCCTTCTCCGACTTCTGTCGTGGACGGAATACGTGTGTAGCTGGTCTGATAGCTGATCTGATAGGATCTCGTGTGAAAACACACCGGAGAGTTCTCGCCCTCCACGCACGTACCCAGGCAAGCAGCCCTTGATATCTACTTATCTGCTTGGATTTTCCCCCATGGGATTTATCAACACTGAAAATTAGCTATACATTCGTTCCCTTCGTTGGCCTGTTTCACCGCCTGGAAAGCCCCCACCATTGGGAGGAGGTCTTGGCCTCAATCGCAACGGCCCCCCCTCTGCTACCCGTCCCCCCACCGCGCCGCTTTCCCAGGGACACAGTTGGCACTCCGGAGTCGGGCGTGTGCATCGAGGGAGGCAAATACTTATGAACAGAAGCTTTTACTCAACACGTGTGACATCCTCAAATAGAAAGTAGCTGTCGCAGTGAGGTCCAGGGCCCCTGGGGGCTGGCTGCAAGGCCTTCTCAGGGGGCAGTGGGCTCAAAGCTATTTTCGTAACAGGAAGACGTTATCTGCCCTCTCCAGCCTCATTTTCCCGTGAGCACACAGTGAGGTTTTGCAGCGGCCACAGGATGTGGCTGCCGAAAGACGTGAGAATCCAGACATTTGCAACCACGTAAAACAATCCACTCTTCTCGATAATGTTTTTTGTTTTGCAATGCAGTGTGTTTCATACAGACATATTATATATGTTAACATGTAATGGGGTTTATTTTTAAGTGAGTTACTGTATTTTAATTTCTCAGTTTTGATTTCTCTTATGGTAAATGTCAGCAGATGTAATCCACATCGACAAAACCTCTTGGGAGCCTCACAGGTTTATAAGAGTGTATAGGGGTCCCGGGGTCCCCCAGCTTGAGCACTGATGCCATCGATGAGATGACAGTCTGTTTTGTGCATGTCAGTTCGTTACATTAAAAAGACAAGTTATAGACCAGCGTGCATAGCATGAGCCCGTTTGTACAAAGCCACCAAACTATAAAAATAATTTGTTTAGTGGCATTGATGCATGCATGTGTCATCACAGCAAAATGTCCAGGGGCACCTGAGTGACTCGGCCAGGTAAGCGTCAGACTCTTCGCTTCTGCTCAGGTCATGATATTTCGGTTCGTGAGAACGAGCCCTGAGGTGGGCTCCACACTGGCAGCACTGAGCCTGCTTGGGATTCTCTCTCTCTGCCCCCCTCTCTCTCTGCCCCTCCCCTGCTCACGCTCTCTCCCTCTCTCTCAAAATAAGTAAATAAATAAATCTTTTTTTTAAATGTCTGGTAGGAAAGTTGGCCATGGTTTATGGAGGCTAATTTTGGGAGGAAAGCAGATAGAAGGAGGGGAGGAAGGACTTTTACTTTTTCCTACGTGTGTCTGTGCTGTGTGCATTTTTGTACAATGGGATGTATTCCTTTACTACATAGACTCTTTTAAAAAAATTTTTTTAATGTTTATTTCTATGAGAGAGAGAGAGAGAGAGAGCATGGGAGGGGAGGGGCAGAGCGAGAGGGAGACACAGAATCCGAAGCAGGCTTCAGGCTCCGAGCTGTCAGCACAGAGCCCCATGCGGGGCTCGAACCCACGAACTGTGAGATCGTGATCAAGCTGAAGTCGGATGCTTAACCGACTAAGCCACCCCGGCGCCCCCTCTTTTTTTAAATAATGGAGGGGAAGTAAAAGCCTGAGGAGGCTGGGCTGATTGGCGGGGGAGGCCCTGGGGAGCCCGAGGCAGGAGCCCGAGGCCAGGAGGCCAGCTGCCTGGAGCTTTGGGTCCTCCTGTCTGGACCTGACACAGGAGGGTGGTGAGTGGCACCGAAGCCGGGCTGCCTGCTGGAGACACGGCTTGAGTTGTCGGGGGGCCCCCGCATCTGCATTCGGCAGCTCCCAGGGCATCTGCCGTATGGAACCGAGCAGGGACAAGTCAACACCGCTTGTGCCCCAGCCGAGGCTGCTTCCCTGGGGCCTCGGCGACACGCGGCAGAGCCTGGGACCCCCCAGCGAGTCCCGGTGAGAGCCGTGCACACCGGGGTCTGGGGCAACGCTTTGCACACCGCCCGGCGCAGTTCACAGGACGGGGCTGGCGGGTCCGTTCGCAGCGCGTTTCTAACTGGGGTCCCACCTTCTCTCGGGTGGGCGCTCCGCAGAGAGGCTAAGCCACTGGTTTCCTGGTTTGTTCCGTGCTGCCACGCGGTGTCCAAACTCTGGCCCTTGACGCTCCGTGCTAATGGTCTCCCTTGGTGATCTGGAACTTGTTGCCTGGTGTCACCGCGCCTCCCGGGCTGAGTACATCCCTGCACCGGCCGGACGCGCCTGACGGGGACATGGGGCTCCACAGATAACTTCCAGCGCGCGTGTCCCAACTTTAGTCTCAGGCTGCGCTGTCCCTTGAGGTGAATATCGATTTGGTATTTAAGTTCCGTTGATATGTACCTCCCAAGTCAATAAGGCTTAACGTTTATCTCCACTGATGCTGGTATCTGCCTAGAGCTGATTCACACTCCCGGCCTGCAATCCTGCAGTCCGGAGGAGAGGAGTTTCGTGGGCCCGTCCCCTCCTCGGGCCGGGGTGCCCTGCGAGGTGTCCAGACCCCTTCACCCCACGTCGGATGCTTCCATCCGCGCGTAGGGAGAAGGGGAGCGGAGGCCAGTTGCCTCAGGTTGGTGACTGGCGAAACCTGATGAAACATGGCTTTTCCCTTTGGCCGGACGAGAAGTATTTGCACTCGCTTCCGCTGGCCCTGCTTGGAAGCAAATTTCCGGGGAAAGCTGCGAAAACAATCAGATGGCCTTAACGCTGGGACCAGGCAGATGAGGCATCTGGTCCCCATGGGTGGGGCCCTGCGGAGGGAACCGGTCCCCACGGGAGGGCCCTGCGGTCCCTGTGGGTTTTATGTTTAATTAATTATGTTAAATGTTTAAACATTTAAAAATAAAATTAAATTAAATTAAATTAAATTAAATTAAATTAAAATTCAAAGAAAAAAAGGAGGGGGCCCCTGGGTGGCTCAGTCGGTTGAGCCTCCGACTTCAGCTCAGGTCATGATCTCACAGTTCGTGGGTTCAAGCCCCGCATCAGGCTCTGTGCTGGCAGCTCAGAGCCTGGAGCCTGCTTCGGATTCTGCGTCTCCCCTCTCTCTGCCCCTCCCCTGCACGCGTTCTCTCTGTCTCAAAAGTAAATTTTTAAAAAACATACAAAGGGTTAATGGCTGTGATTTTTAAATGAATTAATAAACATTGTTAAATGTTCTTGGCTTTATTTTCTAATCTAGAAAACTTGTCATTGGTAACCTCTAACGAGGCCGACATCCTTAGGTATAAGCCACACGAACCGACCCTCCCTGGGTCCCCCTAACTCCCAACCGTGTGAAGAGTTCCTGGCGCTGAGTGGGTGAGCCCCATACTCAGGACCACGGCTCTGCCCGCCCGCAACAAGCCGCCGCCTTGCGACCCTTGTCGCCTGTTACCGGGCCTCTCAGGTGAGGGAGAGAACAGCAAACACCGTGTGCCCTCCATTTCCCAGGCGCTGCGCTAAGCCCTTGGCAAACATTAACGAACTTGATCCCCAGGCCGCGTCATGAGGTAAGCTTTGTGTTTCGCCTCCCGTTTACACACGGAGCACAGAGACGTGAAGGCACCAGCCCTGGGTCCCACAGCTGGGAAGGAACAGAGCCGGGATCCGCCCCGGCGGGCAGGCCGTGCTGCGTCAGACGCCGGCGTGTTCGTCGCTGACACTCACTGGCCCGCGTCCTGTCAGACGACACTTTTAACACTTTAAGAGCCGTCTCTGACGGCCGGCTCTGTGGTTTGCAGTCACGGAGGGTGCCACCGCCCATGGCTGACAAGCGTGTGGTGCGTGGGCACTGGTTTGCTCGGGCAAATACACGGCCCGGAGTCCGCAGGTCCGAGACCAGCCTGCAGCTTCCTCCCGAGGCTCCGTCCTTGTCGTGGGGACGTCCGTCTGTCTTCGTCTTCCCATGGGGGACCTCCCGCGTGGGCGCCCGCGTCCAAGCCCAGATACTGCTTGCGGCCACCCTGGTCCACTGCATCCGAACAAATGGCCCGCAAGGCCCCTCTTTCCACAGAAGGTCACCTTCGAGGTCCCGGGGTTGGGGGGCGTAGCGCGGTCCCTAACAATACCTTACACCGCAGCCGTGCTTCTGAACGTCGTTCCTGCTGGTGGACAAGCCTTCGAAGGGGAGCGAGCCCCGCTCAGGGCCCGGGTGGGGAGGACGCCCCGGGCCCAGTTCGCCCCTGGGTTTGCTCCCTGCTTCCCTCCCCCTTCCTGCTCTTCTCCACCCCCCCGCCTGCCACAGCGGGGACTTGAAGCTCGGTCCTGGAAGAGGCCACGGTACTGAGGCCGGCGTGGCAGCGGTGGAGTGACATGAGAACTGTTTCCGCATTGACCCCGGGCTCTGCCCACGCCCACGGAGGGGGGGTCACCTCCCTGACGCCCACATGGTTTCCCCAGAGCAGCCCTGGGTGACGTCTGGGTTTCACCAAGTAGTCCCTGCGGGTGTTTGTGGTAAGGCCACACTCGTATTCCTACTCACCAGGGGGTAAACTGAGGCAAAATGGAGCACCCGGGCAGAGGCCAGATCACAGCCGCGTGGGGACGGCCGACTGGGGGGGCAGCCTGTGTGCTCTCGGTCCACACACAGGGTGTTGGCGCGGGGACGCTCCGCCTTCCACAAAATCAAGACGGAATAACGTGCAGATTTACAGAAGCGATGAGTTGAGCGTCGACCTCGGCTCAGCTCATGATCTCACGGTCCGTGGGTTCGAGCCCCATGTCGGGCTCTGTGCTGACAACTTGGAGCCTGGAGCCTGCTTCCAATTCTGTGTCTCCCCCTCTCTCTGCACCTCCCCTGTTTGCACGTGCGCTCTCTCTCTCTCTCAAAAATAAATAAATGTAAATTTTTTTAAAAAATGTAGAACTCCACACTAGGAGTATATTATGTCTTTAGTTCTCACTCCCCCTTATTTTTAAAATTTTCTTACTGAGGTATAAAATCCATACAGCTAATCTTTCTTCTGAGGGGGCTGCAGAGGAAGAGAGAGAGGGGGAGTGAGAGAGAGAGAATCTCAAGCAGGCCCCAGGCCCAGGATGCAGCCCGACGTGGGGCTCTATCCCACGACCCTGAGATCGTGACGGGAGCCGAAATCAAGAGTCAGACGCTTAACTGATTCAGCCACCCAGGCGCCCTGATAAAACTAATCTTAATCGTACAGCTTGTACAACTACCGTGTGTTTAGGAGGGAGAACGTTCCGGAACCCCAGACAGCTCCCCAGTGCCTTTATCCGTGAGTGTGTCCCATCCCTCCCCGGGATTTAGTTACCAATGCTACACACACATCCTGCTTTTGGGAAATCCCACACCATAACCGCCTGTGTGGTTTGTGCCGGGAAGGGCAGACCGTTCCCAGCAGCAGACCGGTTCTCCAAGCAAAGGTCATGACCCTGCGCTAACAAAGATAAAGGTGAAAAGCGTACACGTTTCTGTGTGAAATGCAGACATTTCTGGACCTTTAAAAAACACCATTCCCTGCTTGAGGACTCTCCCAACTGAGCAGCCAGTCAAAAACTCCCTGATACGAGGATTCCTCCTGTTGTTGAAATGGTAAAATGATCTGCAAAATTTTAACCTACGACCACCTGCTCTAGCTATTCCACTCCTGAGGCAACCCCAGTCCAGCCGTGCGGGGCGCCAGGCGCTCCCAGAAGCCGGCCCCCACCGAACACGGCACGAGGGCGTCTCGTGGCACTTCTCCAAGTGAATTTTGTTCACACGCACCTTCCTTGACCAGACGTGGTTCACCGGGGTCCGCCAAGCCCCTAAATCCATACACATGGTAGGCCGTGATGACAGGGGTCCATCAACCCAAAGTCCTCTTGGCATTTGTTTCTGATTGGGAGGACCCGGCACAGATGTGGGCACCTGGACGCTTTCCCTCCTCTCTCGGTGCACGCAGGACATCCCCTCCCGCGACGCTCGGGTTCACGAGAGGAGACCGGGCAGAAAGACCACAGGCCATCTGAGGGCGGGACGGGGTCTTTTCATCTCTGAGTCCCCAGGCGGCGCGAATCCAAGAGTCGCTTCAGCCCCATCTATATCCACCAAAGGACTGATGGTCAAGACTGAGAGCCCGAGGACCAGGCCGGCGGATGGGGTCCTGGCGCCCGAAAGCTATGTCCGAGTCCCCCCCACCTGCGAATGTGACCTTACTTGAAAATGAAAACGAGGGGCGCCTGGGTGGCGCAGTCGGTTAAGCGTCCGACTTCAGCCAGGTCACGATCTCGCGGTCTGTGAGTTCGAGCCCCGCGTCAGGCTCTGGGCTGATGGCTCAGAGCCTGGAGCCTGTTTCCGATTCTGTGTCTCCCTCTCTCTCTGCCCCTCCCCCGTTCATGCTCTGTCTCTCTCTCTGTCCCAAAGATAGATAAACGTTGAGAAAAAAAATTAAAAAAAAAAAAAAAGAAAAAGAAAATGAGAACGAACCTGGCGAGGTCTTCACTGACCCGACAAAGACCCCCGTCACCAAGCACACTGCTCGCGCTCTCTCCCGGGAGGGTGGGACCCGGCGTCCAGAGGCCCCGCACAGATGCCCCGTTCTTATCCTGGGGGACAGCGTGGCTCTGCCACTCGGTTGAAAGTCTCAGAGCCTCGGTTCGGGGACAAAAGGCCCGAGGGCCCAGAGGATGCCCGCCGCCCTCACCGCCCTCACGCCCACTGCTCTGCTCCTTGGTCGTCCGGTTGGCCAGCCGCTGTCCGTCTGCAGGGGCCGTGGAGAACCAGGGGCCGCCCACCCCGGGCTCACAGGCCTGACAGCACACGCCTGGGCCCAGAGCCCGTTCTCCCACGTGAGGGTGTGGGTGGCTGGACGGGTCTCGGGACAGCCCCAGCAGGGGTGAAGCAGAATGACTGAATGCAGTCTGGTTTCCTTTCCTAATTTGCATGTATTTCACTCACAGCTACCAACCTTGAATCTGGAGGGGACCCTAAGAGTCTATAGGGCTTGTGTATTTTGCCAAGCCCCTCCCCACCATTACCTGCTCATGACCTAAGGTAAGGGGGCTGGTGCTTTTAGCGGAACCTGGGCAGGGGCAGGGATGGAGGGGTCCCAGTGGCTGAGTCAGGTGCCCTGTCCAGGGGTTCCCAGGCCACCAGTGGCACAGCTGGCTTGCATCCCAGGACACCTAGTCCCGGGAGATCAAAGCCAGCTTTGAAGACCAGTGCTCCCCGCCCCATCCTCTGCCCAAAGGTCAGACCCTGAGCTCACAGCCTCCCTTAATTTCTCTGAAACTTCCAGGCACAGATGCTGCCGTGCAGATTTCGAGAGTGTGAAATCCTGTTACAGCAGTAAATGGCAGCATGCCCAGGGGCTAGGATGCTTTCCAGGACTGGGGGGCTTCTAGCCTGGGAGGCTGGGAGATGATGACACCACTCGTCTGGATCCTGAGGTTACTGGAGAAGGCGCCTATTTGACGGGCGACATGAGCTCAGCTTGGGGAAATGGGAAAGAAACAAAAGGCATCAGTTCAGACCTGATACAACACAGTCTGTTTGCAAAGCTGAAATATACACCAACGAAGCCTCCAAAACGAGTTACAAAGGGAGTTCTCTATGAATGCAAAACGACAACCAGGCTGACTGCATAAGCGCTGACAGAAAAGATGAACTCACCTGAAGGTTAGGGCAGGAATCCAGGAGGCCTTCCTGCAGGAGGAGAGTCTCAAGCCAGGTTTTATGGATTGCTGACCAGAATATTCCAAAATGAGAAGTACTAGCCAACACTGAAAAACAGAAGACTTTTATTCAGCTTTCAAAGGAAACACTGAGAGAGAGGAGAGGAGGGAGAAGGGGAGGGAAGGAGACAGAGACAGAGAGACAGAGACAGAGAGAGCCTTCTCATTTTGCTTGGGAACAGAGCACTCAGGAAACAATGTGGGATTTTTTCCAGGAAATGCCTTCTTCCTTTCTTTCCACTTCTCCCTAAGTAAATAGCCCAAGACCTCTATCACGATGTTTGGGTAGCATTTAAGGCTGGTTTATTTAATTAGAGCGATGATTTCAGCCTGCCAGCCGGAGTCCGTGAGGCCTCAGCCCTGCCGCCTCCAATTGGCATGGGGGGACTCACTCACCCTCCGACCTTGGAGGGTCTTTTTATCCGCTTGATCTCAGCGTGATTAGTGAAGGCAGTTAGGCAGTCAGATGGAAGCCCAGGGCCACGCCGCCTCTCAGACACTCTTTAACAACCCTGGAAGGGTTTACAGAAATGAGCCTAGAAGGAATCAAGCGTGGCCATGAATAAATATCACCTGAGAACGGTGGGAAGACCTCACTCCACCTCTGGAAGAATGTTCCGGAAATCAGGGACAGAAGCGGCCGCAGGGAGGGGACTGGCTGGCTAGGAGGAGGGAAGGGGGCTTCATTTCTCCCCGTACTCTGTGCTCCTTCCCATCACGTCCCCGTGCACGTACCACCACGGGGAGACACGTTCCTTAATGTCTAGTGAAACACCTTGTGCTCCTGCCTTGATTCCGTGCGAGATGCTGATTCTGCTTTTCTGTGACAACACGCTGAAGGTGCGGGCAGAGGGGCGCCCAGGGCCTACTTTGCATGTTGTTGTGGCCCTTTTGTTTTTTTTAATAAAAAAGTGTTATGTGTTTCCTTTTTTTTTTTTTTAAGAGCTTCTGAAACAGAAAGACCAGCTAATACTTCTGGCTACAACAGAAACCAGACTAACTTAATCCGGGGCGTCGTGCGTATGGGGTTCCAGAGGTGACTGCTGCTTCCCGCGGCAGGGTACTTCCAGGAGGGCAGAGAGGGCACGTCCTGCCTCGGGCGTCACTGCCTGGATGGTGGCCGGGACAGAGGCTCCATGCTTGCTAGCACACAAGTGCCCTGCGTGTGGCTAAGGCAGAGCAGGAGGAAGAAGGGGTTGGGGGTCCAGAAGCAGGTTCTTTCTCATGGAACATTTTGTGGAGAGAGGCTCAGACTGCCCTTGAGGGTGGCGACGGAGTCACATCTGTTCCGGGCAGACCGCCTGCCCGGCTCAGTGGAGACACCCACCACATGCTGGGCAGTGCTGGGGAGATCATGGGAGAGGGTGGGGGGCTCGGCTCTGAGGCCCCCGCCTGGGAAGCCACCATGGGCGCAGGTCATAGCCAAGCAGGGGGAGCCGGTCTGCAGAGCTCGAAGGGGGTCACAGAGACACGGAGGAGAGCAGAGACAGACACAGAGAGAGGCAGACGGAGAAAGAGACCCAGAGAGACAGAGAGAGTCAGAGAGATTTGGACAGAAAGCGGCAGAGAGAGGCAGGCAGATGGAGACAGTGACACAGGGAGAAAGTCAGAGAGGGTCGGGGGGGGGATTGGGGAAAGGAGGGGGTGCCACCCCCCAGCCCCAGGCCCCGGGCCCAGCCCAGCACAAGGGCCTGCTTCCTGCCCTGGGTTCCTAGGGAACCCCCTCCTTCTGCTAGATTCTGTCTGCTGAGGCTCCTGGGAGAGTGACAGTTCTTTTTAACCAAAGGCACCTAGCTTAAACCTGAAGTTATAACCAAGGAGACTGAGCAGTGATGCAGAGTCGGGGTGGGGGCCACCAGGGCACCCCCGTGTGCTGGGAAGCCTGGGCACTCAGGACAGGGGTGTGGGGTTAGCTCCAAAGATCCATTGCGGTGGCCATAAAACCGGCCGTGACACACCTCCAGGCGCATAATCACAGGGCCCCGAGCTTTCTGCAGCCACGCACCGCCCCCTCAGCCGGCCAAGCGTCCCACGCGGCTCCCAGCCAGCGACCAAGCACAGACGGAACACCGAGGGTGGCGGGAGGGGGGATGAGTGCAGGGGTCAAAAGGCAGCGACCCCCAGTTACAGGATAAATAGGTCCCGGGAATGTCGGCACAGCACGGGCACTCTAGCCGATGACACTGTCCTGCACACCTGAAAGTTGCTTGGAGAAGAGATCCTAAAAGCTCTCATCAGAAAAGTACAATAAAATTTGTAACTATGTGTGGTGATGGATGCCAACTAAACTTATACCCTGGTGATCATTTTCCAAAATCTACGTGTACCAGATCGTTATGCTGTACGTGTAAAGCCAATACAGCGCGAGATGTCGACTGTATCTCAATTTAAACAATTAAACATAAAGCGCTACGACTACTACTGAGAGAGAGCAGTGAGGCTCGCCCCCTGGTGTGGACTGCTGATTTCTCCCAGGGGAGGGGGGCGAGGCTGGGCCAAACCACACCAGGCACCCGGAGGCCCCGAGGCTCTCATCCCCTATGGACAAGAAATTAAGAAAAGCCTTGGGGGGTCTGGGGGGGCTCAGTCGGTTAAGTGTCCAATTTTGGCTCAGGTCATGATCTCGCGGTTTGTGGGTTTGAGCCCCGCATCGGGCTCTGTGCTGACAGCTCGGAGCCTGGATCCTGCTTTGGAGTCTGTGTCTCCCTCTCTTTCTCTGTCCCTTCCCCACTCTCACTCTCTCTCTCTCTCAAAAATAAACATTTTTGAAAATAAAAGAAAGAAAGAAGGAAAGAGAGAAAGAAGAGAAAGAAAGAAGGAAGGAAAGAAAGAAAAAAAAGAGGAAGAAAGAAGAGAAAGAAAGAAAGAAGAGAAAGAAAAAAGAAAGAAAGAAGAGACAAAGAAATACATAAAGAAAAGAAAAAGAAAAGAAGAAAGAAAGAAAGAAAGAAAAGAAAGAAAGAAAGAAAGAAAAGAAAGAAGAGAAAGAAAAAAGAAAGAAAGAAGAGAAAGGAAGGAAGGAAGGAAGAAAAGCCTCGCCTGGCTCGTGGCCAGAGTGTGCCCATCCCCCACCCCAAACCAGCTGAACCACGGCCTTCGGTCCACAGCATCACCTCCCTAGGAGTCAGTCTGTCCAGAGGGCTCTTTCATCCACCTCGTCCCCTGAGTAAGTCTCCCGGTGCTTGGACACGGCATTGCGGTCCACCCACCTGCCGTCTTATCGCCGACTCGCGGAGGAATGCTTTGTCAAGGTCAGCATCATGGATCTTCATAAAAACAGTTACATTCTGGTGGTCCCGGCGCCAGAACCTCCGTGACACACATCCGAAACGACGTCAGTCTAGAATGTTCCCTCGTGGGCGAGACGAAATACGGCGCACGTTGGATGACTCGGCACAGCCACTACGCACGGTCACCTCCACGTCCGGTCGCCACAAAGGCTCGCTCGCGAAGAAGGGGCGGTTCAGCCTGAAGACCCCGCACAAGGGAGGTGCTCGGGTCCAGTGTGGCCCGGTCCGACGACGGTAGGCCGCGCAGGCGTCACGAGTCACAAAGGAGACGCGTGGACGCGGCAAGGGTACTCGGGTGGGAGGAGGGACTCCCTGAAGGTGGTCGACCCCCTACCGGCTCCAACAACAGCTAATTCCAGCCGACAAGCTCGTTGTAAAAACCGCAGCGAGGGCGCGACGTTCACGACACAGCATCGTTTCCCAGATTGGGTCCGTATCGGCTGCGGTCCGGGCTTGAGGAAACCCGGGAGGCGCCACCTTCCACCTTCATCCTGGGACCGTGTTGTGCCAGAAGGAGAGGAGACGATGGGGTGTCCGGAGCGGCCGTTGAGGGAGATGGGCCAACACGGCTGGCTTCCGAGACTCATCCGCCCCCCGCAACAAGGCCGCTGCCCGTGAGCTGGGGCTCTGAAGCTCCATTTGCGCACAGAAGTCACACGGGAAGATGGTTATAAAAACAACACGAGCTCCCCAGCCCCAGCAACTGGACGCGACGATTCTGCCTACTGACCACGCCCCCCGCCCCGCCGGGATTCGGACGCTAGCGGCCTAGCACGCACACCCCGAGCGTCCTTTCTGGCTGGCCACGGGGGCTGCTTCGGCAAAGCCACGTGACGCTTCTGTCCCATCGGCAGAAACCCAAACGGCATCCCCAAAGGTTGCTCTGTGGGGTCAGCACAGTAAGAGCCCCCAAGGGCATCCTGGTCCTGATCCCAGAACCTGTGGCTGCCTTAGGCGACACGGGAAGAGGGCATTCACGACGCGGTTGGCACCCCGGCGAGCTCGAGCAGGGACAAGCGTCCTCAGAGACGACTCATTTCTTGCCAGTTTTATATCAACTCAGCGCAATCATACCATTAATATCGCTGGTGGCAGGAATTAGTGATGTCCCCTCCATGCTTGCCCGGAGCAGACAAGCAGAAATCTGGGAGGCGGAGCTGGCCCAGAGGTGGCGTCCCTGAACATTTACTGCGGCCTTTATGCAGTCCGGTCCTGAGAAGCCTTTGTAGTAACTGCCCTTCCAACAGGTGAGTCAACAGCCCCAGGGAAGCTGCGAGAAGCAGGTCCTGGGCGCAAACCCCGGCTTCCTCACCTTTAATAATTAGCATCTCGTTTCTGACACTTAAAAATCGCCTTCAGAAGGACTTGAACACACACCACCTGCCAGATAAGTTAGAGAGTTGCTTGGCAAATTTTACGTCTTCAAAAGTGGTAAAGTCAACGTCAGATCGATTGGTGTCTGGATTATTGCAAGCTCTGAAATTAGCCCAGCGTGAAATCACTGGCCTCGTAAGAATAATTCCAGACGTGTAACCCAGAAGGCATGTCTAGGATTTGTTTTTTTATGGCCATTTATTTTTGAGAGAGAGAGAGAGAGAGAGAGGGAGAGAGCAGGGGAGGGGCAGAGAGAGAGGGAGACACAGAATCCGAAGCAGCTCCAGGCTCCGAGCTGTCGGCACAGAGCCCGACGCGGGGCTCGAACCCACGAGCTGTGAGATCATGACCTGAGCTGAAGTCGGACGCTCGACCGACTGAGCCCCCCAGGCGCCCCTAGGATGTTCTGGTAAGAAGCGCTTTGTTGCTCTCTGACACGTTCTTCCCTACTGGAACTTTTTAGCCAGTCCACCAAATGTTTTCCTGACATGTTACCGAATGGAGACACAAGAAAGTTTTCTCTAAGCGGCTCTAACCTGACACCGGACAGACCCACGTTCCTTGGCTTCTGCTGCTCAAACTGTCTCAAGAATGTCACTGCTACATATAGTCGGTGACTGACTCACCAATAGTACGTGTGCTCTTTCCGTGACCAAGGGACTAGGAGGGGTCAGCAGGGGCTCCACGCGGCGGGCCAGCAGGCAGGTTTCTGGCCCGCAGACAGAGCCCCAGGCCACGTCCACGGAACGCAAGCCCTGCTTGGGCCTCTGGGATGTGGGCTTGTGCATCCAGATGGGCTCTCACGGTCGGAGAAGGATCAGGGTCGTGTGCGGTCGGGGTAATTAGAGGAAACGGCCAACCCGTCACGAGGCCAGGGAGGCGTGCCATCGCGGACTGGTCTCCCAGCCTCCACGACCTTTTGGCCTGTCATTTAGCCTGGAGTCATAGGCCTGCACCTGCACCAGCTGCTCAAACTCTTACTCATCAGAGCACTGCATATAAAACTGAAAAGCAGCCACGACCCACCCACCAGAACGCCTCAGAAAGAAACCTGCGCTTGTGTGCACATGCGGCCGGCGCCCACACACCGAGACGCGATAATCGTGGAAAACGAGCCTCCCCTGGCTGGACTCTAATTTGTCAAGCGCATCCCCCTGGGATTCCTACAACGACCCCACGAGGTCTCAGTGGAGGGGCTTCAGCTCCGTCTGAGGGCCCTGGGTGGCAATGAACCTGGACTCAGGCCTAGATCTTTCCGGCAACATCGCTGTAAGGAGAAAACACTGGACTAAGGGACAGGAAACAGCAGTTCTGTCCTTTAGCCACACTTCCTGCCATAAAACACATGTACGATCTCTTGTGATGCGTCCCCCCGCAGAGACGTGGCCGTGCAATGCAATTCTGGGCACCTGGGGCGGGGGGGCTCAGTGAGTTAAGTGTCTGACTCTTGGTTTTGGCTCAGGTCATGATCTCATGGTCGGTGAGTTGGAGCCTCGCGTGAGGCTCTGCGCTGACAATGCGGAGCCTGCTTGGGGTTCTCTCTCTCTCAAAATAAATAAAATAAACTTAAAAAAAAAAATGCAGCATCCCGGACCCGACGCCCGAGGTTCTGATGGCCATCTGACATGGAGCCCAGAAACCTACGTTTTCAGCGAGACTCCCAGTCACCTCTGATGCAGGGGTCACCACGCACACCAGGACAATTGGGGGAGCAAAGGGACATGACTAATGATTGAGCCGGAAACCAGCTTACGGCGGAGACCGAGATGCACAGGCTAAAAGCAGCAGACCCCACACCAGCAGGAACACCTGAGAGCGTCATGGGAGGAACCGCATGGGCTGACCCCGAGCATTCTGACTCACACCCGTCGTCAGCGTCACGAGAAGGTTTATGGCCGGCAGAGGGTTAAAACTCAAAGACGAGACATCAGAGCACTGTCCTCTTTCCCGTGCGTGGGAATTATCGTCCAAGGCATGAGCTGGCTCTTCTGATGGGCTTATTATTTTGATTTTTTTAAAACTTTTATTTATTTTTGAGACAGAGACAGAGCATGAGCAGGGGAGGGGCAGAGAGAGAGAGGGAGACACAGAATCTGAAGCGGGCTCCAGGCCCTGAGCCATCAGCACAGAGCCCGATGCGGGGCTGGAACTCACAGATTGCGAGATCGTGACCCAAGCCAAAGTTGGACGCTCAACCGACTGAGCCACCCAGGCGCCCCTGATGGCTTATGCTTTGAAGCATCAGGATCTATCACCGTCCTTTCCATCATCACTGTTTCCAAGAAGAATTCGAAGCCACCACAGACTTTGGTCATCTTTCCTCACTGCAAGGTGTGACGCTTCCCGTCTCCCCTCTTGGCAACAGTCTCTAACACCCATTCTGCCCGTCTCCCTCCAGAGGTGTGGTTAAAATAGAACTGCCGTAGGGGGCCCCTGGGTGGCCCCGTCAGCTAAGCGTCCGACTTCAGCTCAGGTCATATCTCACGGTTCATGGGTTCGAGGCCTGCATCAGGCTGTGTGCGGACAGCTCGGAGCCTGGAGCCCGCTTCGGATTCCATGTCTCCCTCTCTCTCTGCCCCTTCCCTGTTTGCGCTCTGTCTCTGTCTCTGAAAAATACATGAACATTAAAAAGAAAAAGATCTCTAGTCCTGTGTTTGATTCTTGAAGAATTTGAGACAGCCATGCGTGCACACGGGCACACTCAGGGACATGCACACGCGTGCACACACACACACACACACGTGGACATGCACACCCTACAAGCTCCTGCACGTATAAACTCATGACCTGCCCCCTGAAGAGGTTCGCTCCTGCTGTTCCCACGGGGGTGCCCGCCACACCCGGGCTCTGGGCTCCAAGGCCCCCGGTTCTGGTCCTGGAGCTGCCACGGGACATTGGCCCTGTTTGTCACCCACACCATGCTTCAGAGTCCCTTCTGCAGACAGGGTCACAGAGACCTATGCCCAGACCCAAGATTAAATGAAAGAGTCCACGAAAAGTATGCCACACGGTGCCTGGAACGCAGCATTGAACTTGTCTTAGCGATTATTACGAGCTGTGGGATCACCGTTTGCTAACTCGTGATCTATATTCTGCCTTTTGTCCCCTTTGATGGGTGTGACGTTAAGATCCTGAAAGAAAGTGGAGCCAAGGGTCTGCCCCCTTCCGGAAGACAGGCCGCGTCCCCGTGCGTGCCCCCCGCCCCCCACGTGAGTCCAGGGCCCCCCTCGTGAGCAGAGCCCCGGTCCCGTCAGCTTCCAGCTGGGGCCTCGCACGCACGCACCCCCAAGACTGGCAAACCCTTGCCTTCCCCTCCTTGGACTTGGATCCCCGAGAGCTGCCCTGGTCCCGGCAGAACAAGAGCAGCGGGCTGAAGAGAGAATTAACACTCCCCCCAGTCACGGGCAGCTGGCTCTCAGTCCGCGGTGTTTCGATCGCCCACCCGCCAGACTCACTCCGGTGCCACCGTCCAGACAGAGCGGCTCCTGGCCCGGGAAGGTGTTCAAGGAGCAGGCCACTGCTGGCGTGAAAGTGTCGTGATGTGCCAATTCAACTTCTATCAGCAGTTGTAACGGGAAGCAGGTGGGGAGTCTCCGGGGCCGCAGGGGCTCCGCGAAGTCCAGTGCTCACCCTTTTGCACACACAGCCCCTGCCACCCCCCCCAACCAGGGATTTAATCGCCCCAGACACGGCTAAGGGAAGCAGAAGGTTCCACAGAGTCCCGTGCGGCCCACTGGCTTCCGAGCTCCGGCCTCTCTCAGCCTCTCTCCCTCTTGCCACTCAAGATGGAAAATGGCGAATGTGTTCCAGGGACTCTGCGTCTGTCCCGGGGTGGGCGGCCTGAGAGCAGCTCCCCTGGGCAGGTCTCCCCCCCAACAAAGCCTACCCCCACCCTACATAGCAACCGGAGGGACAAGCCCAGGCAGGTGGTGAGGAGGAAGGCCTGGCTTCTGTCCCTGTGCATCAAAGGCCACTCCTGCCGTCCAGCCCGTCTCCCCATCTGCAAAGCGTCCCCTCCAAATGTTGTATCTGGGGTGTCATGGTCTGAATGGCAAGTACCGTCAGGCCCTCAGAGAGGCTGAGGGGGGGCAGTCCCAGTGGCCCAGCCATGACGCAAGGGGACACCGTGATGGGAACCTCACTGCCCATCTGACTTCCCTCCCCTCTGTCACCAGCAATGACGTTCCGGGGACTGACCTATGTCTAGGGCTGAGTCCCTTCTTTTCCACTCCTGATTGGTGGGGCACTGCACCGTCCAGCAGAGATCCAGGCTGAGCGCACGAGATGCTCGCCAAGGTCCCTAAGGACGGACGGTCACTGGGCGGCCCTGACATCTGTCCTCAAACGAGAGGGACCCAGCCTTCAGGAGACACTGACAAGGTCAGCCAGCAGCCAGCGAAGAGCGGACAGGCTGGGTCCTCAGTGATAAGACGTGGCTTAGCTGCTGGACGAGCCAACCCTGGACCCACTCTGTCTGAACCTCCAGTTCTGTAGACCCCCAATTCCTGACCGTTTAAGCAAGCTGAGCTCCTACTCTGAGGGGCCTTACGAAGTTTTGTCTTTCTTTGAATCTCCGCAGAGTTCGGCCCAGACGCTGCGAGATGTTCACGCACGGGGACCAGGGCAGGACACAAGCTCTCTGAGACGGTGCCTGACGCATCAATGAACACCCATCAATGCCTGCAGGGTGGTGGACACTAGGCTGATGCCTTCCACGACCCCTTCAGTTTGCCGGGGCGCCATCACAAAGTGCCACACCCCAGGGGGTTAGACTACAGAAACGTATCTTCTCCCAGCCCTGGGGGCCGGGAGTCTGAGATCACGGCCTGGGCAGGGCTGGGTCCCCCCGGGGCCTCTCTCCTTGGCGTGTGGATGCCGTCTTCTCCCCGTGTCCTCACACGATGGTCCCTCTGTGTGTCTGTGTCCTGACCTCTCCTCATAAGGACACCGGTCACACTGGAGCAGGGCCGCCCTCCTGACCTCATGTTACCTGAATCGGCTCTTTAAAGTCCCTCCCAAACACAGTCACATCCTGGGGTCCTGGCAATTAGGACTTCACTATGTTCATTTTAGAGGGACACATTTTGGCCCATAGCAAGTATTACATCATTTTAACCTGCCCAGAAGCCCTGCAGAGCCTGACTCCCCGGTGCTCTACGGGGACGCGTCTCGCCCAGATTTCCACGGCCGGTAGTGGGCCAGCCAGGACTCCCAGAGACACCTCTTCCCTCCCACCCCAGAGCAGCCAAGGCCCATGTTCTTTTTTTTTTTTTTTTTTTTTTTTTTTTTTAATTTTTTTTTCAACGTTTATTTTTGGGACAGAGAGAGACAGAGCATGAACGGGGGAGGGGCAGAGAGAGAGGAAGACACAGAATCGGAAACAGCCTCCAGGCTCTGAGCCATCAGCCCAGAGCCTGACGCGGGGCTCGAACTCACGAACCGCAAGATCGTGACCTGGCTGAAGTCGGACGCTTAACCGACTGCGCCACCCAGGCGCCCCTCAAGGCCCATGTTCTGGCAGAATCCCAAATCTGCTTCACAAAATGCTCTGTGAGTCCCGAGTGCTCCACACCTCGCAAGGTGCAGAAGAAAATACGAGGAAACCCGGGAACGGCCCCTTCCCTTCTAGATGGTCACCGTGTCACTGGGGTGCTGGTCTCACACTCTGGGAAAAACAGAGATGCTATTCTCGCTTCTCTCCTGAAGCACACGCCTCTTCGTCGGGGAAACGATTCGAGACTGCTTGGCTCAAGGACCTTGCACTCCACCTCTGGTCACAGCTGGCTGGCCAGAGCTGGAGTCTGTCCCAGCTGCCAGCTGTAACTCCTGGTCCCCTGGGAATAGGTCACCGGCCCACGGTTGGACCAATCAGAGCCCTCCCCCAGGGGGAGAGAGGTGAGACCCCTCCCTCGTGGCAAGGCAGGGAGAGGGGAGGGACGGTGGGGGCGGCCAGCCAGCGGCCTCGTTTCCGGCCTCGTAGGAAAGGCGTCTGCGAGAGCCAGGCCACGCTTAGGGAGAGGCATAACGAAGGCAACGACCCAGGTGGGGAGACAGCCTGCAGCTCGAGAACTTTATCCCCGGGGTCCCTGAGGGCACCTGTCCCCTACCTTTCCTGGGGTTGCTTTTCCACAAACTCATAGTCTCCCCAGCAAGGGGACTGCTGCCTTCAGGGACACAGGACCTGGGTGCACAGCCCACATTCCAGGCTGCCCGCTGGGCTGGGTTGCGGGCAGTCACGATTAAAGACTCTGGGGCTCCGGTACCAGGTTCTCTCCCTGAGTATGGTCTTCACTCCTGTTATGGTTAGATTGTGTCCCCTCCCCACCCCCAGAAATTCATACATCAGAGTCCGAACTCCCAGAACCTCAGAGTGTGAGCTTGTTTGGGAACGGGGCCATTGAAGACGTGGTCAGTTACGATGGGGTCCTGCCTAACCCGCTCTGACTGGCTGTTTACGAAAAGAACGTCATATGAAGACACACAGAGGGAAGACTCGGGACGACATAGGAAAATGCCACCTAGGAGCGGAGGAACGCCAGGAGGAATGGCCAGGAGCCGGTGCGGGGGGGAAGGGGGTGCTTCAACCCGCACTCACGGACCTCTAGCCCCCAGAACCAGGAGACAACAGTTCACGGTGCCACACCTCTCCGTGAGCGGCAGTTTATTGAGGTTGCAGACATGCGACTCCCACACCTGCCTCCGGGTCCGGGGTCCGGGGTCCGGGGTCCGGGGTCTGGCTCAAGGCATCATCTAAGAGGCTGGGGAAAATCTCTCCCCACCACCGCACTGGGCACCTGGAGGGAAGTCGCGAGGACAGGTAGTTTTGAGGAAGGACTAGGTGGGATGCTCACAGGAAAGGAAGGGCCACGAGTATGTCACAAACTGAGGGCCGGGCCTTGGACACCTTAGGGGAAGGACAGGAGAAGTGGGGAAAATGGCAGGGAGGCCAAAGTGAGGGGGTCCAGGTGGCTCACCACCGCTGCACCTGTCTCACTCCCCTCCCTCCCGTGGCCCCGAGGCACAGCCAAGGCGAATCCTTCGAGTTCACAGCCAACAGTTGCGAGAAGGTCCCCCGCAGCAGCCTGACGCCCTCCCTACCCTCCCCCCGCCCCCGCACTTGGAGTTCTGCACTCACTGTTGAATTGCAGGGGTGGGGAGGGCCGGGCTGACGGTTCCTTCCCTCAGGGTCAGCCAAGTCTCATGACAAATGCTGGCATGACTTAGCGAGCTTTCCAGAGTGGCACCACCTTCCGGAGGGGGTGTTCCCGCTTTGCACCGGGTGACCGCCACATTTCCCAAAACACCGTTCCCACACTTGGCTCGCCAGAGTGGGGAAGCGTTGCACAACCGAGAGCAGATAAGAACGAGCCGGCCTCTCCGAGCACAGGGGCCGCTGTGTGCAAATCGGGGCGAACGCGAGGGCAGCGCGGGGAAAGGGGCACTGGGCGCGTGTCCGAGCTCCTTGCAGGGGTCTGCTCGCAGCAGGACAAACCCACAGCCCCGGAGCCTGCTACACCCACCGCCTGGTTCCGCAGCGTCGCCAGGCGAAGGGGCCCTTTGAGAAAGAATGATTCACGGGGTCGGTTCTGCAAGGAGCGTTTGGAAAACAAGAAGCCTGGGACTTAGAAATCACCGAGGCCCACGCGCACGGGTCCGGCGGGCTCGCATTTGTGCGCGGCGGGCCTCACCAGGAGACCCCGGGAGACGGAGCAGATCCCCGCAGCGGGAGGAACGGGGGATTTCGCAAAAGTGTCCCCAAAACGTGCACTCTCAGATACATCCGTGCTTTCAACACCAGCCCTGCAGACGAAAGTCGCCTCTGTGCTTCGGTCCCCAACCTCCACCCTGCACGTAACGTGTCAACTCGCGGCGGCCGCGGAGAAGTCGCTGCCGGTGTTAGCGGTGAACGGGCATTAACAAAGCTGTCACAGCAAACCCAGGAGCAGCGGCGGAATTAACTTTTCCTTCATTAATAATGTCCTAATTTGCATGATTAATATGTCATGGTCGATAAACACAGGCAGCGACGAATGAAATCACTGAACAAAAAATGCCACCTGCTGAGCAAAAAGCATAAGTAAATGACTTAACACAGCCAAGTGAGCAGGAGACACTGTATTTCCCCAAAAACAATGTTCGAAACGCTTGAAGTGTCACCATTATTGGGAGAACTGGTTGAGGAACACAGAGACAATCATTCCAGACGTTTCCGTGGAAGGACGAGCTCCAGGGCATTCACGGCTCTGACAGGTCGCCACAGGACAAGGCTGACTCGCGCCAGCTCGCTGGGCTCCTTCCTCACCTCGCCCTGCTTCCTGTGCCAGGCCCAGGCCACGGGGCAGAACATTCCAGGCCACAGTGGTGCCACGTCTCCGACCAGCCGCACGCCTCGGTGATTTGGGCCCGGAACTAGGGAACAGGGCTGTTGCCAAGGGCTCGAGTGGCTACAGGGAACAGAAGGGAAAGGGAAACTGACAAGACCCGAAGTGGCCCCAGATGCATTGGCAAGACCCTTCGTGGACACCGGCCCAGTGCTGGACACAGAGCCAGGAGCCGGGGGGGTGGGGTGGTGTTCACACGTGGGTCCCGGGTGCAGACGATGATGGCCTGAAATCCCGGACGGCAGAGCAGCCATAGTGGCGGGCAGCCCGTGCAACAGAACTTCCCGCAACGATGGGAATGTTCTAGATCTACAACGTCCAGGGTGGCAGCCACATGCGGACCGAGCACCCGAGAAGTGTCCGGGGCGAGTCAGGATCCTTGACAATCCTGGACTGGGTTGCCCGGTACATTCCATTTCCGTTAACGCAGATCTGAACAGCCACACGTGGCTGGTTGCTCTGTACCCAGCAGGGTCTGGAAGCCTGTTCCTGCACCAGCAACGAGGGCAGCAGGGCCCCACAGCCCTTTCCTGGCTGTGGCCCTGAGAGACACATTCCCCCCCCACCCCCGGACTTGTTCGTCTGCGGCGCGAGGGGATTGGACGAGCTGATCCCTGGGGTCCGCCTGCTTCCTCCCTCAAATATCTGAACACGCTGCTCTGTTCACATTTTAGCATCACCCAAAGCCTTCGAGGGGTCTCCGCTGCTTACCAAACCCTCCTCCCCAGGGGCCCCCTCGGGTCCCTGTCACCCCACCCAGTCCTGGCGGGAGACCCGCCTTGACTCCGAGCCCCGCGGCCTCCTCTGACCAGCCGCTGGCGGTGGCCCGTGCGTAGCCCTGGCTTGTTGATCCCCGGTGCTGTTTCCGTGCATCGACGTTGCCACATCGTGGTGGCAGCAAATGACACGCTAGAGCTCCTGTGCGTGCGTGACCCCAGGCAGCAGGGGCAGGTGAGGTGTGGGGTCCCGTCCTCCCCCCGCCCCCCGGCAGAGGCACGGCCCCGGGAAGCTGCCAGGCTTCTCCAAGTCTGGGTCCCGCGGGTCCGGACGAGCAATGCCCCCCACCCCTCGGGCTGGATGGGAGCCGAATCCAAGCCGGGCGGGAGCTCCCAGCGGGGGCCAGGGCTCAGCAGGTCCTCAACCCGTGGGGGCCTCTGTTTCACCCCCAGACGGCGTCCGTTCCTCCGCCCTCCAGCAGCTCACAGCGGATGATGGGAAACTGTTGCTGATCACGGGGGCGGGTAACCCACAAGAAGCGGTATGGCAGATGGTTTTCGTCTCGGGCTCATTTAGTGAACTGGACCGCGCTTGTGGCGGAATAAAATTGTAAGGATGCTTTCCCCACTATCTCTTCTCTGGATTATCTGTGTCTAATCACCTCTCTTTGTTTTTGTCATCCTTCTCATCGAAGAAAGAGGACAAGGAGGAGGAGGGGGAGGAAGAGGAGGAGGGAGGAGAGAAGAGGGAGGAGAGAAGGGGGAGGAGGGGGAGGGGAGGAGAGGAGGAAGAGGGGGAGGAGGGGAGGAGCCAGAGGGGAAGAGAGGGGAAGGGGAGAAGGGGGAGGGGAGAAGGAGGAGGGGAGGGGCAGGAGGAGGAGGGGGAGGAAGGGGAGGAGGGAGGAGAGAAGGGGGAAGGGGGAGGAGGGGGAGGGGAGGGGCAGGGGGAGGATGGGGAGGGGGGAGGAGCCAGAGGGGGAGAGAGGGGAAGGGGAGAAGGGGGAAGGGGGAGGAGGGGGAGGGGAGGAGCAGGGGGAGGAGGGGGAGGAGGGGAGGAGCCAGAGGGGGAGAGAGGGGAAAGGGAGTAGGAGGAGGGGTGGGGCAGGAGGAGGAGGGGGAGGAAGGGGAGGAGGGAGGAGAGAAGGGGGAAGGGGGAGGAGGGGGAGGGGAGGGGAGGAGGGAGGAGAGAAGGGGGAAGGGGGAGGAGGGGGAGGGGAGGGGCAGGGGGAGGATGGGGAGGGGGGAGGAGCCAGAGGGGGAGAGAGGGGAAGGGGAGAAGGAGGAGGGGTGGGGCAGGAGGAGGAGGGGGAGGAAGGGGAGGAGGGAGGAGAGAAGGGGGAAGGGGGAGGAGGGGGAGGGGAGGATCAGGGGGAGGATGGAGAGGAGGGGAGGAGGGAGGAGAGAAGGGGGAAGGGGAGGAGGGAGAGGGGAGGAGAGGAGGAAGAGGGGGAGGAGGGGAGGAGCCAGAGGGGGAGAGAGGGGAAGGGGAGAAGGGGGAGGGGAGAAGGGGGAGGGGAGGAGCAGGGGAGGGGGCAAGAGGAATGGGGAGGAGAGAGGAGGAAGAGGTGGAGGGGGAAGAGATACGGGGAGGGGACGGGAGCAGGAGGGGGAGGAGGAGAGAGAAGACAAGACGCATGTGGAGGGAGGGGTCCTGGAATAGCCCGTGCGTGCTCCAAATCTGGGGGCAGTGATACTGGCTGCCGGGGGACACGTGTGGTCCCCGATCCCGTCCCCTGGCCCCAGGCTCCAATAGTCCGCCTGACTGGCTGTTAATGGACTGCAAGTTGCGTCCTCTGTGCCCTCACCCAAAGTTCGTGTGTGGAAGCCCTAACCCTGATGTGTGGGTGTTGGGGGGGGGCGGTCGTTGGGAGGCAGGTAGGTTTAGGTGAGGTCCTGAGGGTGGGGCCCCCATGACGGCGTCAGTGCCCTTACAACGAGACCCCGGAGAGCACTCAGCGTCGATCTCTCTCTCTCTCTCTCTCTCTCTCTCTCTCTCTCTCTCTCTCTCCCCCTGCCGTGTGAGGACACAGCGAGAAGGGCCTTCTGGAAGCCAGGAGAGAGCCGGAGCCAGAACCCCAGCACGCTGGCACCGGTCTCAGGCTCGCAGCCTCCACGGCTGAGAGAAGCTGCACCGTTCTGTCGGGCCAGCCCCAGCTGACCGAGGCACGCGTTCTGCAGGACGAAGTTCCCCAGATGGAGGGCGGCACGGAGCTCTGCCTCGGGGGGGGCTGGGGCAAGAGCGGCCAGCACACGGAGCGGGAGGCTGCAGACCCTGGAGGTCTGTGCGGCCCGTCCTGGGGCCTCGGGACGCTCCGGGGGAGCCCCTGCACGGGGGTGTCTCGGGCAGAGAATGACACTTCCGGGGTCTGAATGCTGGAGGCTCACGGTTCAGTGGGGAGATAGTCTGATAACTCTCGGTCACGGCCTGGTTTACTGTGCGACCCGCGACAGTTGGGTGAGAAGTGACCAGAGATCCGCGAGGGAGGCGTGAGTGACAGAGATGGGAACGGGTCCAGGGAGTCCAGACGGAAGCGGAATTACTTAGGGACCAGGCAGGAGGACTCCCCGTGTCTCTTCCCTGTTGCTGGCAGCCCAGGAGGTTGGTTGTTGCCTTTGGGAGGATTTACCAGCCCAAACGAGGCTTGTGTCCCAGGCACACGAGCGCATTCCCGCGTCTGCGGGTGCATCTAATGGGTCTCTACCTGTACCGCTGTTTCGGGCCACGCACCCCGGGCCACGTACTAATTCTTCAGATGCTATGTTTCCCCACTAATAAAACATAAAGTAATGAAAGAAAAAAAAAAAAAGATGCAAAGGTCCTGGAACCATCAAGAAAATTAATTGCTGTTTTGGCCTACGTGACAGAAAAGTCCCACACTTCCTCAAGGTCAGGATTTTAAAAGTATGACAAGGAAACCTGGAGAATTTAGAAAACACGTGCTCCAAATTACCATCAACGGCCGTCACACCAGTGGCTCTCACAGGCCAGGCTGACTCACACCAAGGGACCCCCGTGCTTCTAGATGCATAAAAATATGAGAAGATGATTAACCAGAATAATTAGAAATGCCTGGCAAGGTCAAGGCACCAGGAAAAGTTCTTGTGTGAAAACCCAGGACCCGGGGATTACGGCGAGCGCGATCCGGGATATCTGGTATTGAGTCGTGTGTTTTTGTTGGCACGGGGGACGGAGAGTGTGAACCCGCGCCCCAGGGAACCACGGCAGAGTGAAATCTGGCACACCCGGGCTCGCCCTCAAAGCCCCGACAAGACGTGAGGCCCTAAGCCACACTGCCGAGGAAGCAGGCGTCGGCCGATCTGAGCACAGCACACACGCCGGAAGTTCAGAGGAGGAAGAATATCGGGAATTGTGCAACAGGTCCCCTGGGGACTCAGCAGACCATGACGAGGACCCGAACAGCAGGCAGATGTGAAGCGAGCAGGGGACCAGCCAAGAGGCCGTCGTCTGGCACAGGACCGGGTGGGGCCACCGTGGGGTCACAGGGACTCCAGCCGTCCCGGGAGAGCAAGGCCGCCTTCCCCACGCGTTCCCAGCACGGCCGGGCTCGGCGGGCTCACCGGCTCCCGCTCCAGCGCTCCCTTTGTGGCCGCGGGCCGGGCCATCTGGGTGTGGGTGGCGGGGAGCCCGGCCGATGCCCTCACCACCTCCCTCTGGGTGCTCTGGGAAAAGTGTCCTCTCCCTGCCCAAGGACTGTGACCATCGTGCGCTTCTCTGCTGTCCCCAGGCCGGTCCTCGCGCCCTCCACGCGCCCCTCTTCACCGGCACGCACCCCTGCTCTGACATCATCATCACCCCCACTGGGGTCCAGTCCCCACACCCGCTGTGGGCCTCCTGGGGAGCCATCCTTCCTGGTAGACAGTAGGGATCTCTTACAGACACGGTGCCTTAATCCAAAAGATGGCCCTCGACGCGGCGAGTCATGGGCACCTAACGGCTCTGCTGGTGGAAACTTACTCTGTGTATTTGCATTATTCTAACTCTGCGTAGTTCCCACGCGGTGTTATAGCGGCTTCAGAGGCGCGGCACAGCGACTCCACGCTGCCACGCGTCACGAGGGCGCCCATGATCCCTTCACCTGCCGAAACGGTTTCAACGTAAGTAGACTCCTCGGGCTCCTTCGGGTCGCTGGGTCAGACCGGCCCGCTCTCGGCGGTAGACCTGGCCGACGGCAGAATTCGGACAGTTCGCGCTGGAAAACATCCACCGCGACGGCACGAGCATTTCATCCTAAGCTTTTCTTCACGCTGTTTTTTTCTGGGTACAAAAGTAATGCGATGGTGTTGTGAGGAATTCAAACGCTTGCTATACACTTTTTAAAAAGTTTTTGTGGGGGCGCCTGGGTGGCTCAGTCGGTTGAGCGTCCGTCTTCGACTCAGGTCATGATCTCGCTGTTCGCAGGTTCGAGCCCCGCGTCAGGCTCTGTGCTGACGGCTCGGAGCCCGGAGCCCGCTTGGGATTCTGTGTCTCCCGCTCTCTCTGCCCCTCCCCTGCTCGCGCTCTGCCTCTCTCCCAAAAATAAATACACATTCTTAAAACATTGTCCTTTGGATAGATCCTGAGTGCCGTGGTCTCCCCACCAGACTGTACAGAATAATAAAGACGATATATTACAACAACGTCCTCTTTGTAAACCCAGTTTCGATTGTTAGTCTGAGATCATAAATTGTTTCTCATTTTGCAAAACTTCTCAGTATCTGATACAGTAACCATAAACACAAATGCTACTTCTCCATTTTATTCGTGGACGTATAGTTACTTTTTACCCACTTCCTTCAAGCAGGCTTTGATAGATTTTCCAATTCTTAGACCCCCCCCCCCCATGGATGGCCTAACATGGGGACTTGTCTGGGAGTTGATAGGCTCTCACACTTTTCCTTTTACAGGAAAAACCATGGACCCATTTCTAGCCCATGAGATAAAATCGGAAATCTGCTGGTGGCATTTCGAGGAAATCTTTAGCCGTCCTGATACAAAGGGCCCAATACAGTTCACATAGGCCTTTGACTCCTTGCTTTCCCCAGTTATCACTGGCTTGAACACAGGTGTGATGCCCAGAGTTCTGCAGCCCCGTTGGCACCATGAGGTGACTGACAAGTATCCAGGGGAAAGCACACGGTCTAAGGACAGCAGAGGGCTGGATGTTCTCCCCTGCCATTCTAGATCATCCACTTAGCTCCACTCAACTCTGTGCCCCAAGACATTAGCAGCTACGGACTGAATCACTGGGCCTCCTTTCCTTCTGGCCTCCAGTTGGGTCCATTCAAAGAGGAAGGTAGGAGTCACCGGCAGAGAGTGGAGGGGGGAGGACATGAGGTCCGTCTCTCGCGCTTCCCCATCCGTGTTGGCAGCGGCTGCTGTTCCCCTTCTGAAGGCCACAGCCTCTCTCCGGGGACCCTCTGAAAGCCGCAGGCCTGTTACAGCTTTCTGCACATTCCACTGATTACCCCACCAGGCGGGGTGGGCCTCACCCCTTCTTCAAAGTAACTCACCCCTCCATTTAATTCCCCTCCGTCACCCACTTGAGCGTGCCGTCCCTTTCCTGCCGGCGCCCCGAGACAGAGAGACAGAGGATCCAAGCAGGCTCTGAGCTGTCAGCGCAGAGCCTGACGTGGGGCTCAAACTCACAAACCATGAGGTTATGACCAGAGCCGAAGTCAGACGCTTAACCGACTGAACCACCAGGGCGCCCCGTGGCTGGGATGTTTCTTAAAGGAAATTAATGGATCAAAACCTATGAAGCGTCACCAGGAAGTTTGAGAAACTTTGTTGTCTTTCCCACCCAGACAGACCGTTTCAAGTTTAAGAGTGTTTTCCACTAGTTTTCTTTCCTCTTCTCAAAGCCAGAATGGGCTTTAAATCCGTGAACACCTGGGGAGCGTGGGTGGCTCAGTCGGTTGAGCCTCCGACTCTTGATTTCGGCTCAGATCATGATCCCAGAGGTGTGGGTTCGAGCCCCGTGTTGGGCTTTGCACTGAGCGTGGAGCCTGCTTGGGACTCTCTCCCTCCGCCCCTCCTCTGCTCATGCTCTCACTCTCCCTAAAAGAAAAAAAAATGTAAATCTGTGGACATCAGTTAGAAATGAAATTACAGAAGCTTATCCTGTGCCAACAAACATGTTCTGGAACAGCCAGTTTTTGGAAATCAATCAACATTTTCTTTTCCTCAATCAAGAAGACAGTGTGCATCTTAAAAACATGGGTAGTGCCAAAAAACTCAAAATGGATGAAAGACCTAAATGTGAGACAGGAAACCGTCAAAATCCTAGAGGAGAAAACTCAACAACCTCTTTGACCTTGGCCACAGCAACTTTTTACTTGACATGTCTCTGAAGGCAAGGGAATTGAAAGCAAAAATGAACTGCTGGGACCTCATCAAGATAAACAGTTTCTGCCCAGTGAAAGAAACAATCAACCAGACTAAAAGGCAACTGACCAAACGGGAGAAGATATTTGCAAATGACATCTCAGATAAAGAGTCAGTATCCAAAATCTATAAAGAGCTTACCCCACCCAACACCTGAAAAACAAGTAATCCAGTGAAGAAATGGGCAAAAGACATGAATAGACACTTCTCCAAAGAAGACATCCAGATGGCCAACAGACACATGACAAAATGCTCCATATCACTCATCCTCAGGGAAAGACAAATCAAAACCACAAGGAGATACCACCTCACACCTGTCAGAATGGCTAACATTCACATCTCAGGCAACAGCAGCTGTTGGCGAGGATGTGAAGAAACGGGAACCCTCTTGCACTGTTGGTGGGGATGCAGACTGGTGCAGCTGCTCCGGAAAACTGTGGAGGTTCCTCAAAAAATTAAAAATAGATCTACCTTATGACCCAGCAATAGCACTGCTAGGAATTTACCCAGGGGATACAGGAGTGCTGATGTGTAGAGGTACTTGTACCCCAGTGTTTATGGCAGCACTTTCAACAATAGCCAAATCATGGAAAGAGCCTAAATGTCCATCCACTGACACATGGATAAAGAAGATGTGGCTTCTATATACAACGGAATACTACTTGGCGATGAGAAAGAATGAAATATGGCCATTTGCAGCAACGTGGATGGAACTGGAAGGTATTATGCAAAGTGAAATAAGTCAGTCAGAGAAAGACAGATGTGATATGTTTTCACTCACATGTGGATCCTGAGAAACTCAACAGAAGACCATGGGGGAGGGGAAGGGGAAACATAGTCTCAAACAGAGAGGGAGGGAGGCAAACCACAGGAGACTCTTTTTTTTTTTTTTAACGTTTATTTATTTTTGAGACAGAGAGAGACAGAGCATGAACAGGGGAGGGGCAGAGAGAGAGGGAGACACAGAATCTGAAACAGGCTCCAGGCTCTGAGCTGTCAGCACAGAGCCCGATGCGGGGCTCGAACTCACGGACCGCGAGACTGTGACCTGAGCCGAAGTCGGACACTCAACCAACCAAGCCACCCAGGCGCCCCGGGAGACTCTTAAATACAGAGAACAAACTGAGGGTGGATGGGGAGGTGGGGGGAGGGGAAAATGGGTGATGGGCTTTGAAGAGGGCACCTGTTGGGATGAGCACTGGGTATTGTATGGAAGCGATGAACCACGGGAATCTACCCCCAAAACCAAGAGCACCCTATATACACTGTATGTTAGCCAACTTGACAATGAATTATATATATATTTTTTAATGAAATAAAATAAAACAAAGCGTGAGAATCTATGAAGGAATACAATAAAATCAAATATAAAATAAAATAAAATAAAATAAAATAATAAAGCATGGGCGTTTCAGCTGAGTCCCTGGCCTCCAGCACCCCCCCCCCGGCAGTCCCCACCCGCCCCTCCTGAGACCGCCAGTCCCCCCCCCGCCTGCAACACATCAGCCTGAACCCAAGCGCCCTACAAGCAGGTGGCACTGAATTTTGAGGTGTCTGTTCACTAATACATCACTGGGTCTCATACCCTGGGCCTGAAGGCTGCTGGAAGGGGGAGGACAGAAACTCTGTCCCCCATATTGTGGTCCAGCTGGTCCCACCCAACACGGCGGAGGGAAACCCAAGTCCGAGCTCAGGGCGTGGTGGCCATGAGGCACTGGGACGCTTGGAGCCTAACTCGCCTGTGTTACGTACTGTGGGGAACCCCTGACGGTGAAGACGCAAACCCAGCTTGCAGAGGGTTTCCAGTGGTGTTGGATAGCACGTGCACGAGAGCCAGGATGGGTGCTGGGGCATCAGGAGAGCCACAAACCGTCTCCTTCTGAGAGCATCACAGTAGGACCGCTGAGCCGAGCCTTGGACAGCAGGGCAATTCTCCCAGCCTTGGTTCCAGAAGCACTTGCCTTTCATCAATACAAATCAAATCTTAATTTTTGACTAGTAATCTATTATAGCACGTAGCAAACTGGACATACCCCTATCCTAGTTAATAGCTTGTGAGCATTTCTTTTATTCTTAACACGATTCTGCTAAGGAGGCTCATTAACAGCTGGGGTATATCTGCACCCCTGGATGCCTGACACAGAGTCTGGCCTAGAGGAGGTGCCCCAAACGTTTGATTACCTTCAATATATAAACCTATGCTATGTGAGTCATGAGCGGTCCTGACTTCCCACTTCACAAGGAAATAAATTACAGGCAAGGGTTTTTTTATCCTCTCCCAACTTGGTTTACCCACATCTGAGGGAAAAGAGATTCAGGAAAAAGGCAAAGCTGAGAGCAGACAGCACAATGTGTATTTCTGGACGCACATTTCGATTCAAGAGTTTATGCTTACCAAAATAGCGCTCAAGTTCACACGGCAGAAGACGATGGAAAAGAAAATGCGAAGGATTATGATGAGGTTTCTCCTAAAAGGTTGCTACTCGAAGTGTGGTCCCCAGACCAGCAACACCAGCTTTGCCTGGGAACTTGCTAGAATGCAGAACCCAAGCCCACCCAGCCCTGTCCGATGAACCCCTGCAGGTCGACGAGGTCCCCAGGCGACGGGAAGGAACACCGAGGTTTAAACAGCCCCGTTTTAAAGGACTTCAACTTACAGACTTGCTACCTTATCTTTTTTATTAGTATTATTATAAAGAGAGAGCATGCACGAGCAGAAGAGAGAGGCAGAGGGGGAGAGAGAGAGAGAGAGAGAGAGAGAGAGAGAGAGAGAATCCCAAGCAGGCTCTACTCTCAGTCTGTTGTCCAACTTGGGTCTTGATCTCAAGACCCTGAAATCACGACCTGAGTTGAAATCAAGAGTCAGATGCTCAATCGACTGAGCCACCCAAATGCCCCTGTCTTTAAGAGAGAGAGAGAGAGAGAGAGAGAGAGAGAGAGAGAGAGAGAGAACAGAAGCTGTGGGTATGCATCCACCCCCAAAGGTAGCACCCCGGCCATCACGCAAAAGGGTGACGATGCAGACCCCCTTTCTGCCGCCCGCTGGCGTCCCCAAGAAAAGCACCTCTGGGACCAAACTCCTGGAAGCTGTCCTGTCTCCAATTGGATGGTCTCCCAGCTTGGAAAGGACAGCACAGGACCAATCGATAATGCTGAGCCGATGATGCAGTAGATTCAGGTCAGGACCAGAGCGGGCAGGAGAGGTAACGCCTGTGGGACACACGCCAGACGCCCGTCCTCCAGCCCCGACTGGAACCATCCAGGGCCTACGAAGCGGCCACACCGGACGGAGTCAATCTGCTTCGCTGTGTTAGAGGAGCTGTGACTTCCACAGCTACATTCTCTTTGGAGAGAAGGCCGTGTGGACGGTGGGCCTGCACCAGGCGGGCAGGGAGGCGCCGCGGGGGAGCTGGGGAGCGGGGAGCCTGCTCCAGACCCCCCACCCCACCCTGGGGGACCATTCTCACCTTCCCCGGGCACAGGGACAGACGGAGACGGGCTGTCACGAGAGCCGGGGGCCAGACGCACTCGCCTCCCAAAGGGGCTCACCCATGAGCGCGGGGCCCCTCCGGGGACCCGCGTCTGTTTAACACGCTTCACACAGCCCATGAGAGGAGAGGGCAGTGGGTGATGCAGCAGAGACCCACCTCCGCGGGCGTCGACCTCCGGACACGAACAACACAGTGTTTACTGCTCAAGCACAAGACGAAAAAGTAATTCTCACCCTATTTAGAATTTTTCAATATGTTAGTGTCGTCTAAAGTCACATGTCTCGTTCCTCGAAGCCATTTCTACCTTCTTTTCTCCTGGTGTTGATGCAGAAATGCTTCCAACATCCCAGGCTAGGAATGGGAGGAGAGGGAAGCAGACTCCTGGAGCTGGGAGTCGCCTTGGTGTCACCTCGGGATTTCTTGATCATCTCCAGATGTTTGAGGAAGCCGAAGTTCCGGGAAGATCATGACTTCTTCCAGCTCATGTGATGAGTGGCTGAGTCAGAACCGGAACTCAGAACCTCTGAGTCAGAAGCCGAACTGCCCTGACACCACACTGCCTGTAAAATCAAACGTGCGCCGGGGCACCTGGGTGGCTCAGCCGGTTAAGCGTCCGACTCTCTGTTTCAGCTCAGCTCATGATCTCGAGGTTCGTGAGTTGGAGCCCCGCCTCGGGCTCTGCACTGACGGCACGGAGCCTGCCTGGGATTCTCTCTCTCCCCCTCTCTCTCTGACCCTCCTCTGCTCTCTCTGTCTCTCAAAATAAATACATTTTAAAAAATAAATAAATAAATAATACGATTAAATGCGCATGCACACACATACACGCACCCCCTTAGTCATGGACAGGTAGAATGTTCTAGGAAGTAAGAGTAACGCACGAACGATGACTCTTGGATGTGTCCAGTGGAGCAACTGTATACAGATAAGTCTTGATCTTCCTCTGTCTTGCTCTGTTAAATGGGGAAAGTGAGGAGAACTTTAAATTGTATATATCACCCCATTTCCTCTATAAGAATCTCACATCTAGGCACCCGGGTGGCTCAGTCTGTTGAGCATCCGACTCCTGATTTCAGCTCAGTTTGTGATCAAGGGTTGTGGCTTCATGCCCTGTGTCGGGCTCCACGCTGAGTGTGGAAACTGAGATTCTCTCCCCCACCCATCTCTCTCTCTCTCTAGAGAGATGGGGGGGCGGGTAGAGAAATCTATGGAAGTAGGAATATTTTAAATAAACAAGCACACTGCATAAGCCGTCATACAACTTTCACTCTCCAAAATAGCGACTTTCACTCTCCAAAATAGCACCCAGGGCCTAGAGCTGGTGGTTACACAACAGTTATGCTGCGTCCCAGGGCGCGACACTCCTGAAACCGTCTAAGACAGTGGCCCCCGCACAGACCCCCAACTGGCCAGGCGAGGGCGGGGATCGTCAGCAACAAAATCAAGCTGTAATAATGTTCTATGAACATGATTTCTTATCGTCGGTCTTACGTATTGAACACCAGGCAAGCACGTGACAAACACAGTCACGAAACGTTGTGTCACTCCATACCAAGAGTTGAAAATTCGGGCTGGCACCATAAACAAGCACCCGGGAACTTCTCAGTGTGCCCAAGTAGAGGGCGAGTGGTTGAATGTGCCAGTAACTGGATGTCCGTTCCCAGGTTACTGCAAGGTACTGCCGGGTCTGTGGCCAACATCGCCGGGGTCATGCGAGGAATGTGCAGTCTTGGGCCCCACCCCAGACCCAGGCATCAGAATCTGCACTGTAGCGGGATCCCCTGGGAATCTGCATTCACGTTAAAGCTTGACAGGGAAGGCATTAGATGGGACTTGATCGATATTTGGTGAAAATCTTGTATTTCCTACTCTTTTGCCTTTTCAATGCCACAAGAAAGCAACTGCTGTCAAAAGATGTATATTATCCACAACGGCAATATGAAGCAATTATTAAATGCTTTCTGTATGCATGGCATCGGAGTAGGTTTTTTTTTTTTTTTTTTTTTGAGAGGACCTCATTTTATCCCTCCTATGTAGACTGATTGAAATTAACATAACTGGCCGCATGTTCACGCCTGGGAAGGATATCGTGAAAAGTTTCTGGAAGAAGCCTTCACCAAATTTCTTTATATTAAAGGGGATTTGAAACGGAGGAGCCAGCAGAAAGGGAGATTTAAAAAAAAAAAATTTTTTTTAACATTTATTTATTTTTGAGACAGAGAGACACAGAGCATGAACGGGGGGAGGACCAGAGAGAGAGGGAGACACAGAATCGGAAGCAGGCTCCAGGCTCTGAGCCGTCAGCACAGAGCCCGACGCGGGGCTCGAACTCGCGGACCACGAGATCATGACCTGAGCCAAAGTCGGACACCTAACCGACTGAGCCACCCAGGCGCCCCAGGGAGATTTTGAAGGTACAGGTGAAAAAGAGGGTACTGGGGGAACGAGGTGTCTCAAGGAGAGAGAGAGTTTCCACAGCCCCCACCCCACCTCTCAAGTGCGGAGAAACGCTGAGTGGGGAAGTAGGAAAACAGAGGCAAGTAAAGTCAACTACTGCGGTTCATTCGGCAGAGGCGGGGGCGGGACAGGTGGGCGCAGTGGGAGTCCCCCGCCCCCCTCCACCCCCCCCCCCCTGCAGCGGGGGCCGAGCTGCCCTGAGAGCAGGAGTCTGGAGAAGACCCTTGACAGAGAGGTGCTTCCGGAAGATTCAGATCTGCTCCGCGTTGCAAGGACTCAGACCAGTCCTGCCTTCTCTGCCTGGAGGGGTTGTGCCCTCTCACGGGAAGCCCATCTACCATATTTCTTCTCGAGACAATGGTCCTCTCCCTCTGCTGCATCATGAACAGCTTTCCTAGAAGCTGGCCTATTGTTCTCATGCCTCTGATGCCTCTGTTCTGACGCCATCGGCTGGTACTCGCTGGGTTCTGTGTTAGGCGTAACTTCTACAATGGGAACCGTATCCTCACACCTTGCTAATGCATCAAAGGCGTGTGTATGCCTGGCTTCAGAACAAAATTTGTTACCTGTGTTTATTTACAAACCTGCATGTTCACAGTGGAAAGAAAAATTATCGAGGTCAAAAGTGATTCTCAAAAGTGCGATCGCTGCCCTCCAATTTTGTTTGCCTGAATACCTTTAATGCATCAGACCATCAACCCTCTTGTACACTTGTGAGGGTTCATTTGGGGCGCCTGGGTGGCTCAGTCGGTCGAGCATCCGACTTCGGGCTCAGGTCACGATCTTGCCGTTCGTGGGTTCGAGCCCCGTGTCAGGTTCTGTGCTGACAGCTCAGAGCCTGGAGTGGAGCCTGCTTCAGATTCTGTGTCTCCTTCTCTACCCCTCCCCTGCTCACTCTCTCTCTCTGTCTCTCTCAAAAATAAATAAACATTAAAAAAAATTTTTTTTTAAAGAGTGTTCATTTAAAAAAATCAGTAAAAAACCTCTTTTCCATTATTTTCAAGTTCTTATGATATTAAAATTAATAAATTTCCCTGGGATTTTTTTTGTTAATAATAATAAATCCACCATGGAGGAGTACAAAAATTATTACCCCAAAAATACAAAAACACTAATTCAAAGGGGTACATGCACCCCAATGTTTATAGCAGCATTGTTTACAAGAGCGAAACTATAGAAACAGCCCGAATGTCCATTGACTCATGAATGGATTAAGAAGATGTGGTATAGGGGTGCCTGGGTGGCTCAGTCGGTTAAGCATCCAACACTTGATTTCAGCTCAGGTCATGACCTCACAATTCGTGGTATCGGGCCCCATTCTGGGCTGTGTTGAGCATGGAGGCTACTTGGGATTCTCTGTCTTCCCTCTCTCTCTGCTCCTCCCCTGCTTGTACTCTCTCTCTCTCTCAAAATAAATAAATAAACTTAAAAAAAATAAAGAATTAAAACATTAAAAATAAAATGGAATGCTAAAACATTAAAAATAAAATGGAATAAAAATAAAATGGATGCTGTACTGACATCATCTCAAAGATGCGGAGGGAGCAGAGAATCACCAGAAAAAGGGGAACATTTCATAATAATAAGAGTCTCTTTATCATCAAGCTGTAACAATCATAAAGGCATATGCACCTAATAACAGAGCTTCAAAATACACACGGCAGGGCTCAGGACAGAAGACACTTTTCTCGACTCACACCACACACCCTGCAGTTGGCGTGCAAACACACAGCCCCTGCACATATCCTGTACTTAATTGCCCCAAATCAGGAGAAAAACCAGAGATCCTGAGCAGATCAGGCAAACTCAGAAAATCAGAGGAAGCTTTCCATCTCACTCTGTTCTCACCAGATGCAAAACCTTGCAGGGATCTTAGCCATGCACACTTGGTTGCAAAACATTTTATTGTTTTTTGCTGCTGAGTGGGTCATGTGAGTAAACTGACACCGAGCCCAGGCATAGCCCAGGTCACTCTGAAGGCAGTCCTGTCTCCTTTAGAGGTCGGGGTCATCTGCGGTGAGGTCACAGGGCACCCACGCACCCAAATACCTAGTGGCTCTGTTTTCAGTGGGTGTGGCCCTGAGTGTGGGGAAGGGGGAGGCTAATCTCTTTTCTCAACTCTTAATATGTAGAAATTTTACATCCCAATACCTTGCAGCAAAAAGGAAATTAGTCCAATACTTAATAATAATTAATAAATTACAATTCATGAAATTCTACTTATTGCAAAAAGGGAAAAGAATTCCATTAGCTAGATACAATTGTTTGTCATACTGCAAAATTGCATACAGAGCAACAGAAGCTAAATCTTGCATTGATGAAACACAGCTATCCTGTTCATTGATGAACTTTATACACTGTTTTGTCTTCAAAGTGCCAGTAAATATTTCAGATTATAAGCAATTTAAGGGTTTCTTGTTCAACCACAGATTTAAGCTCAGCTCTGATTTAAAACAAAAAAAAATAGGGAAACAGGAAATGATTGTGAATGAAAAGCAGAACAGGAGCCACGTGACCCATGAGGCACAGAGGATGAACTTCAAAAGACAGTGCTGAAGTTTCTCCTAAGGCGAAAGAAGAAAGATGTGCGTACGTATTTAGCTATGAAGGTATTTGTTGAAGCTTTGTTTCTGATGATGAAAAATAAGAGGCTATCTGTGAGTGTCCACTGATAGGATAGGCTAAGAAATTTGTCGCGTGCGCGCGCGCACACACACACACACACACGCCCCATGTAGCCAGTAAACATCACGGTGGCCAAATGTTTCTTACCCCAGGTTGATGTTTACCCTGGATTATCGAACCGTCGGGGGCAAGAGGAAAGTGACAAAGCAACAAAGTATTAGGTACAGTACAATCCTAATGATACTTGTCCACAGGTTGACAGGTGTAATTACACGGGTAAAAGATCTGGTCGTGTACACATACCATGATCATCTCCGAGTCTGGGAACCATAGGTCATTTTTATTTTCTTGTTTTTGCTTCTTCTGACTTGCCTATGTGACCTTCTGGTTACAGTTGGGTCTGCCTGAGATCCCTGCTTTCAACCAAGCGGTACTCTGAAGGGTTGAATTGTGTCCCCCAGAGGATGTGTTCAAGTCCTAACCCCCGGGACCCGTGAACGCGACCTTCTCTGGAAATAGGGTTGTTGCAGGTGGAATTAATAAAGACGAGGTCCTGGGGCACGCGGGTGGGTCCGTCGGTGGAGTGTCCGACTCTTGATAACGGCTCAGGTCGCGACCTCATGGTTCGTGAGTTCCAGCCCCAGGTCGGGCTCTGCGCTGACAGCACAAAGCCTGTTGGGATTCTCTCTTTCTCTCCCTCCCTCTCTCTCTGCCCTCCCCTGCTCACGTGCTCTCTCTCCCTTAAAATAAATGAATAGTGGGGTGGCTCAGTCGGTTGAGCTTCCGACTTCGGCTCAGGTCATGATCACATGGTCTGTAAGTTGGGGCGCCACGTCGGGCTCTGTGCTGACAGCTCGGAGCCCGGAGCCTGTTTCGGATTCTGTGTCTCCCCTTTCTCTCTGACCCTCCCCCGCCCATGCTCTGTCTCTCTCTGTCTCAAAAATAAATATTTAAAAAAAACTAGGGGCGCCTGGGTGGCGCAGTCGGTTAAGCGTCCGACTTCAGCCAGGTCACGATCTCGCGGTCCGTGAGTTCGAGCCCCGCGTCGGGCTCTGGGCTGATGGCTCAGAGCCTGGAGCCTGTTTCACAGTCTGTGTCTCCCTCTCTCTCTGCCCCTCCCCCGTTCATGCTCTGTCTCTCTCTGTCCCAAAAATAAATAAAAAAAACGTTGAAAAAAAAAATTAAAAAAAAAAAAAAAAAAAAACTAAAATAAATAAATAATAAACCTAAAAAGAAACAAAATAAATATGAGGTCCTGCTGGAGTGGGACCCGTGTGTTATGAGAAGAGGGGAGAAACATGGAAAGAACACACCAGACGGGAGATGGGCATGTGACGACCGGGACAGAGACTGGAGGGAGGGGCTGCCAGAGGTAGCTGGCCAGAACCCAGACAGGCAAGGACAGATTCTCCACTAAAAGTCTTTGGAGCTAGCGTGGCCCCACTGGTACCTTGATTTCTATCAGTTTTACTCTCCACAATCCCATCGTACCTACTAATACCAGCACAGTAACAAGACAAATGCGGCTTTTATCAGGCCCAGAGTTTTCCCAATATCCATGGATGGCTCAGATTCAGTGCGTCCTAAGCCCCTCACTCACGGTGACGGCCCTTAGCGATACTGAATGCAGTGGCCGCGTCGCCCGGCTCTCTCCAGGGAAGCCCGCACTCCCACAGCAGCGGCAACGCCACTAGGCCCTGGGGGCATTTTCAGAACCTTCGGTGTCTTTCCGATAACCTCGTGAATGGCTACCGGGCTTGCTGTCCTCAGAAATTTCTGGAAGCTTCTTGCTGGGAGAAGCACAAGAGGAGTGATTCAACCAGGCCCAAGTGGGAGATCAAACTCCCCCGGATTGTTAAGGAAAGACTTGGTGAGGACTACTTAGGGAGGAGACCACGGGGAAGGGAACAAATCAGGCACAGCCGGGTGTCTACAGACGAACCAAGGGGAACGTCATGCCCACCGTGGGGTCGATGCAGCTGAGAGGGGGGCTGGAGGGGCCTCCGGAGGGCAAGCCCTCCTCCCCAAAGCAGTCTCCCACAGCGGGCACAGGACACGCAGCGGCCAGGCGGTGGCCGGGCAGGGCAGAGATGGGTCCAGGGGGCAGAGGATGATGACGACCCCAGAGGAATCTTCCTGAAAGAGCCCAACCTAGAGGACGACCCGAGGGAGCCGCGGAAACCCCAGGTCATCCAAGAACGTTCTTGTCACGCAGCTCGCGCCTTTTAGCAACTGTGACTATTCAGTGTGCAGAGATAAGTGACACTAGAAGTCAAGTGTGGGGAGCGCGTGGGGGAAAGGACAGTGAATATTCAGAAAAGACACTTGAAAGAGAGAAAGAAGCCTGACAAAGGCCCTCTGTCATCTCTGACGCTGCTGCGGTCCCCGGCTGCGGAGGACACGGACGGCATGGCACCAGGCGACAGGCCCCTCTTCCTCCCGGGTCTCTCTCTTCTCTGCTTTGGCTCGCCAGCCCGAGGCCGCGGGACACAGGCCCGACATGACCACGCGCACACGGGAGAACCAGGCCACGGTCATTTCTACGTCTTTCCGTCTTTCCTCTCACAGTTTTTTTGTTTGTTTTTTAATTTTTTTTTTAGTGTTTATTTATCTGAGAGAGAGAGAGAGAGAGTGACAGAGCATGAGCAGGGGAGGGGCAGAGAGAGAGAGGGAGACACAGAATCCCAAGCAGCTCCAGGCTCCGTGCTGTCAGCCCAGAGCCCGACGCGGGGCTCGAACCCACAGACCGTGAGATCGTGACCTGAGCCGAAGTCGGATGCCCAACCGACTGAGCCACCCAGGCGCCCCTCTCTCACAGTTTTTAGTTGGGGCAAAATCCACAAAACATGCAATTTACTACCTTAACCGTTGTAAGGACACCATTGTGCAGTTATCTGTACACTCACTTGTTGTATAACCACCGCCGCCGCCCATCTCCAGAACTTTCCGTCATCCCGGATTGTAACTCTGTCCCCGTTCAACACTAACCCCCGTCCCCCTCCCCCCACCCCCAGTGCCCACCCTTCTGCTTTCCGTCCCTGTGAACTCGGCGCCTCTAGGGACCTGTGACGGAGTGACGTGCACAGTGCTAGTGTCTCTGAGACTGGCTTCTGTCGTGCACAGTGCCCTCGAAGTCCACCCACGCTGTCCCGGTGGATGCGCTTCGTTCTCGTTTGCGGCCGAGCTATACCGCTCTGCGTGCACACGCCACAATCTCTTTGCCCGTCAGCCGTCTCTGAGGGGTTCCAGGCACCTGTGCCTTCAGGCAACTGCCGGGTCTGGGATCCCAGCCCTCTGCCCTCTCTCTGCTGCCATCACGCACTTTGTCCCTTAGGGTCCTGTCCCCAGGTCCCTCCACCCCACCCCAAGCCTGGTTGCCAAACAGCAGTGGTTTCCTCTCCCTCCGTCTCCTGTCAACCTTGAACAAGGGCACACAACGAATGCCCCTTTTTCATCTCGAAAGTTTTGTTGCCAACAACCGCAGGGAAGCTGACAAGGGATAAAAACCAACAAACCAGGGGAAGTGACAAACATCCCCCAGCCCTGCAGGAGCCACTGGCCCCAGCCTACAGCCCTCGGCTCCCTTCTGAAGTTCTTTCCAGCCAGGTCCAGCCAGGGCTTTCCACCTTCTGTTCTGAGAACTGGCTTCTCTGTCCCCACCCCCATCTCCTGGGCTCAGCCAAGTACAAGACACGATGAGCTGCTTGATAAGCTGTTTCTCCCTGACAGGTCCCGGGCCTGAAGGGCCACGCAGGGGGGACGTGGGCTCTGTGCTCGGTCAGACTCTCCAGGCCACAGGGCCCATCCCAGCGGGGCTCAGCCCTTGCCAGCAAGGCACCCTTCGTCCCGGGGACTGAGGTGACAGAAGGCACGGCCAGCCACCACTCTCCACCCCAGAACCCCCAGATCAAAGCCCCCTCCCATCCTACCAACTCAAGCCACCATCACTCTGTGGCCCGCTTCCCCACCGAAGCCCAGAGCTGGCCTAGAGGCCGTCTTAACAGAGATACGGCTTACGCTCTATGTCATTCTAACAAAATCTTTATAATTCTCTATGAGGAAGGGGAAGTGACCATGAAAATATTTTCTTGCATGCACAGCCTTGTTGTCTATCAGGGAGAAGTATGAAAAAAACAAAACAAAAAAACTAGGGCGCCCGGGTGCCTCAGTCGGTTGAACGTCCGACTCTTAATTTCAGCTCAGGTCTAGATCCCAGGGTCATGGGCTGGGGTCCCACACTCCGTGCTGAGCACAGAGCCTGCTTGGGATATTCGCTCTCTCTCTTTCTTTCTCTTTCTCTTTGCCTTCTCCCTTGCTCTCTCTCTCTCTCTCAAAATAAAATAAAATAAGACAAAATGAAACAGCTTGAGCTTAAACGTGAACCCCTCAGGTGTATTAGGGGTAAACAGAACCGCTATATAGGAGTCCAAAAACAAGGTGACTCAGACGGGAGCTGAGCCCTGTCTCCCCCAGCCACCTGGAGGTGAGTGGGTTGACTTCCCGGGTCACCCCAGGGCCCTACGGCCCTGTATCATCTTGCCCGCATAGTAGAAGCTGGCTCACTTCTCTATGTTCCCAGCTGCAGGAACAAAGAGAATCCAGGAAAACGGTTTGTGTTTAGAGACACGGGCCGGGAGTTGCCCGTGGCACGTCCGTGCACATCCTATCAGCCCAAGTTCAGGCATGGGACCACACCTTGCTGGAAGGGAGCCTGAGAACTGCGGTCTCTACCTGGTGGCCAGGCAGCCAGCCAAGTTTCAGGCGCTCTGTTAGGTTTCTCTGCTTTATGCGTGTTACGACATACACTAGATATCAGCACAGCGACGCCCGTGTAATTCATAAACACACCAATATACTTCGGGGTGCAAGCTAAGATCGGCTCAGCCAAAAGGAACGCACGACCGAACAAGGTTTGGAGACACAAGCCCACAGGATAAAGGCCAAGCTTCTCAGCCTGTCCCTCCCGCAGGACGTGGCCCAGCTCATCTCTCCCAAATTCTCCAGGCGCGCTCCCAGCACCCTCAGCCCTGCCCGGAAAGTTCTGGCACGTAGCACCACTGTGCATTATTCCATCTGCCTCCTGCCGTGTTTCCGCTTCTCCTCAGCACAGACTCGTCCTTCCAGACCCAGTGCAAACATCCCACCTCCTGAGGAGCTTTTTCTCATCGTCGCACCTCTGTTCCCTAGCATTCTGCGTGAAACTCTGTGAGAAAGCCTGCCGCGGTGCCTGGAAACTCTGTCCTCCCCTCGGGCACGGGGAGCAACAGCCTCTACCCTTCTGTTCACATTCCAATCCCAGAGCCTGTGTCACCTTCCACGGCAACGGGCCTTTGCACATATCATAAAGATCTTGGAGGTCTTGAGACCGGGCGATCGTCCGGTGGGTCCTATGTGGGTGCAAGGGTCCCGAGACGTGACTGAGGCTGGGGGAGCAGAGTCAGACAAGGAAACGTAAGGCAGGAGGCAGAGGCTGGACTGACACTTGGAAGGGGTGGAGAGCCAAGAACAGTAGGTGGTCTCCAGAAGTGGGAAAGGCAGGGAAATGGATTCTCCCGTGGAGCCTCCGGAAGGAGCCGCACGCGGGGACACCTTGATTTCCACTCACTGACACCCATTTCCCGTGTCCGACCTCCAGAACGCTAAGATAACACATCTCTGTAATTTGAAGCCACTAAGTTGGGGACAACCTGCCACCGCGGCCCCTGGGAAACTCACACAATGCCGTTCTCTCCTGTGGGTTCCTCCAGGTCACATGCAGGGGCTGAGTCCCCAGTGTTCTCAGCACGGCATATACAGCAGAGGCCCCGAGAGGGGTTGTGAATGACAGCGGTGGGGGGCGGGGGGGGGGAAGGGGACGGGGCTGGAGGTGGAGGGGCAGGTCGAGGGGTCGGGGGAGCAGCCACTCGCGACTCGGAAGGACCTGGATTTGAACCCCGCTCTGCCACTCACAGTGCGCGGTAGCTCTGAGCAAGTTTCATTCGGGACCCCGTTGCTTCACTTGACATCCCCGATGACGGTCTGGCAGGTGTGTGCGAGGACTAAACAACAGAGGTGATATCGGGCGTTTGCATTTTGGACGGTAACCAAGGAAAACAGAAAACAGGGCCGTGAGGCACGACGGATGAGCTCGCGAGCTCGCACACGCCCCGCACACGCCTCCGTCCCCGCCACCCGGCTGTGCTTCCTCCTCCGGACCGTCCCCCGCGGGAATCCCACCCGTGCCAGCCCGCTCTCCCGGGACCCCTGCCCTGTAGCCACCCCCCCCACCCCGAGTGGGGGTGCCTCCCCTCCTGCCAGCCCCCTGCAGCTGGGAAAGCCCCGCACGGGGGGGGGGGGGGGGGGGGGGGGGGGGGGGGAGGGGACTCAGCAGAGACCTCCAACCCCTCCCAGGCCCGCCGGCCAGGACGGGCCCACGGTCAAGGTGTGGGCACGCTCGCGCCTCCGCAGCCTCTGGGGGCAGGACTGTCCTTGCCCCTCCTGCTCCTGGCAGCCCTCGGCCTCCCCGGGGCTGGGAGCCGCATCCCTGTGACCTCCGCCTCTGCGGCTTCGTGGCCTTCTCCCGTGTCTCCTCTGTGGCTCCCCTCTCCTTCTAAGGACATCGGGCCTGTTGGATTAAGAGCCAAACCTACTCCAGTAGGTCCAAGATGAGCTCATCTTGACCAGTCACCTGCACAAGGACCAAATTTCCAAACAAGGGTGTATTCTGTGGTCCCAGAAAGGACAGGATGCCGGGGGACGCTAGCCAGCCTGGCGCGCCGGTGTGCCACGGGTGTGCCACGGCCGTGTCCCGCCCTCCCGGGCAACTGCCTTCGCTCCCCAGGACCTCAGGCCCCAGCCACATGGCCCACCTTCACATGGCAGGTGTGCCACTGGCTTAAGCAACTTCGTCCTCCACAAACATGACCCATCCAAACCCCGGCCTCTCTGCGCCCCGGCCTCGCCGGCCCCAGTGACTCACTCCACACCACCGTAGCCACCCAATCCTGGGGCCACGGCACAGACGTTGTCATCATCTGCAGCTGCTGTCTCCCTCTGAAACCACGCATTCATAAAGCTTCCCGTGGCCTCTTCCACACCAGGTGCCACCTCCAGTAACAAATTTGTGACTGCTTGGTTTCCATCAGTGGGCGGAACGATGACCCCGCTGGGGTGGAGCCGACCTCCAGGAGAGGCGGCCCCCCACCTTCCCTGCTGCACTCCCCCCCCCCCCCCCCCCCCCCCCCGCCCCAGCCCTACTTCCTTCCGCCCTGCTTGGGCCCCAGGGCCCCCTTCAACCACTAGTCACGGTCCGGGACTTCCTTGCCACTTTGTCCCAGAAGAGGCCAGTTCTAGATGCCTCAGAGGGCGGGCCTTCTCTTCCCCGCCGGCCCAGGGTGTGGCTCACAATAGTCACACCGCCCCGAGGCCCCTGCGGGATCCCGGCAGAAACCTCAGCCAGGCCGTCCACACTGAAACCCAGACTGCAGTCTCTTCGAACCAGCCCCTCCCTCCCTTGAACCCCTCCTCCTCCTCCTCCTCCTCCTCCTCCTCCTCCTCCTCCTCCTCGGGCAAAAACCGGAACTGCCTGAGGGCGACGCCCTGCAGCCCACCCAGGACTCCAGTCCTTTCTACCCTACAGGTGGCCTCTGGGTAATTACAGGAAATGCCTACCCAGCCTCCGCAGGACTCTTCCTGGGAATCGCCCCACGTCCTTCCCCTTTATCCGTCTCTGCTGGAACCTTCCAGCAGCATTTACATTTGCTCCCGTCTTCCCCATTTTTGAAACAGAAGAAGGCTCCCTCCGCCTCACGTTCTTGTGCGGCTCCCAGTCTCTCGCCATCCTGTCTACACTTGCTGCGTCACCTTCCTGGGCTCCAGCTCTCCTCGGGGTTCCCAGCGGCCCCACATCGCCGCACACTTCCGTGGGGCAGTCAGGAGTGGCCTGCCTTCTTTGCCACGGCCGGCCCTCCTTCCTGGAGCTCACGCCCCCGGACTTCTGGAGCTCATATCTTCTTCCCGCCCCTTTGGACCTCCCACCCCACACGCTTTGCCACCTCTGTTCCTCCTCTCCCTTCCCAGGGCTGTCGGAGGCTCATTTGGTTTCTCATCCTACACACTCTGCCTCGGTCCTCGTCCAATGGCTTCGGCCGCCCTACGGATGGTCTCTGATGGATGCGCCCATAACCTGCCGCAGCCAAGAAGGTGGTCTGGGAAGGACGGAAGCATCCTTCTCTATCCTTCGAGGTCTTGCCCCTGGAGTAATAATTAAATTTATGTGAGACAGATCGACAGGACAGAAAACCAGCGTTTTATTACGTGCTCGCAGTGGCCCGCGAATGAAATTGAGACCCAGAGAGATGACCGAGGCAGGCAGTTTTTCCGCTTTTTAGACAAAGGGACAACGGATCCGTGAGGAATTGACGAGACCAGAAAAGCTTAACTTTGGGAGCTTCCGGTGGTAGTGAGGGATTCTAAACAGATTTGGGCTGGGGAGTAAATTAGTAGAAAGTAACAAGGGTTGTCTATACAGCCTTCTCGGCCCTAAATCTCCCATCGCTGGTCATAAGGGTGCCTCTTCACCTCCTGGGACAGGGAGGGCACCTTTCACATGGGAGATTTGTTTCCCGCTTGCAGGGGGACAGAGGAGGGTCTGAGTGACCTTCCCGCACAGGCAGGGGCACCGGGGCGCGGAGTATTAGAACAAGGAGAGCAGAGGGGTGAACAATGTTGGAGCAAACCTGGGCCGGCTGGAGACAGGAGCAGAGAGCGAACAGCCACACTTCTTCCCCCACAGGACCGGTCCCGCAGAGCAGAGGACGCCTGTGTGGCCCCTGGATGTGTGTACTCGCTTCTATCCCCCACTCTTGTGGGGGTGACACTCACCAATAAAGTCTTAGCGCGCAAGCCAAGATGTTCCTCGACATCCAAGAACACCGTCCTGCTCTTGGAATCGGGACTGAACCCCCTCACACCCCCTGGGATAATGAGACTCAAACAAGCGAGTAGTGACAGGTGTTGATAAGGATGTGCAGAATGGGGTGCCCGGTGGCTCAGGCAGTGAAGCGTCTGGCTTCGGTTCGGCTCATGATCTCACGGTCTATGAGTTCGAGCCCCGCGTCGGGCTCTGTGTTGACGGCTCAGAGCCTGGAGCCTGCTTCATATTGTCTGTCTCCCCTTCTCTCTGCCCCTCCCCTGCTCGCGTTCTGTCTCTCAAAAAATAAAATAAAATGTTAAAAAAAAAATTTTTTTAATAAATAAATAAAATGAATAGAAAGGATGTGCAGAAATCAGAACCCTCATACTCTGGCGGGAATGTGAACTGGGCAGCTGCTTTGGAAAAGAGTCTAGCAGTTCCGCTAATGATTAAAGACAGGGCCACCACTGGATGCAGCACCTGCACTGCGGGCAGCCTCACCTGGGAGAAGGGAAGCGTGCCCTCCCCCGCCCCCCACAGAGACGGTCACGCCCATGGTCGCAGGGGCATTGTTCATCAGAGCCTCAAAGTGAAAACAACGCAATTATCCATCAATTGGCAAATGGATAAACAAAACGGGCATTTCCTCATAACAGGATATTATTCAGCCATAAAAAGGAGTAAAGTACTAACACATGATACAACATGGGTGAACCTTGAAACATTATGCTGACTACAAGAAACCAGTCCCCCAAGACCACATGTTATATAATCCCATTCAAATAAACTTCCAGAACAGGAAAAGCTATAGATAGAGACGGAAAGTACATTACTGGTTGCCGAGGGCTGAGGAGAAGAGGCTGGGAGGTGGGGAGGAGGGGCGTAGCGGAGATGTGAGCTACAGCCTGAGTTTCTTTTCGGGTCGATGAAAATGTTCTAGAATTGACAGTGGGGATGGTCGCACAGATCCGTGAATATACTAAAAGCCTTCGAATTGTACACTTCACATGGGTACATTGCGTGGTTCGTGAATTATATCTTAATAAAGCTGTATAAAAATGATAACACAGTCTACACTGATCGACTCTGAAAGATACTCATTATCTCCAAAGTTCTGGTTCCATTATATGCGAAGTATGATCTTAGTCGTGTTTGTTTTTTTTTGAAACACACACACACACACACACACACACACACACACACAATTTATGCATAGAGAAAAAAATGTGGAAATTCACACCCCCAAATGTTACATTATGTTTAGTCACTGGGATTATGAGGTTTTTAAATATATTCTTGCATACTTTCTGAATGTTTTGCAGGGAGCATGTGATATTTTTCCATTAAAAATAATATACTTAGTCATCTACCCTATTTTTTAAGACTATTTATTATAAATGGTTACTAATGTGTTTTTTTCTTTAAAGAAAAAGGCAGCAGATTGCTCACTGCATGACCTCTCAAAGATCTGAGACACCACGTCCTCCCTTTCTTCCCATGAGTCTTCTGTGTCCAGAAGAGCTACAGAGGTCTTGTGTCCTGGGTCAGCGATTTGGGAAGAAGGCACTGTGCTACCGTTAGTCCATAAGCGACATAAGTGAGGAGTAAACTCTCCTCACATGATGGCACATCTACACGGATTACCCTCCAGGGATGCCGTTAAGAACCAAATGTTACCCTCCTGAACACATTTCCCTAAATACTTAAGTCAGAGTAACTGGGGCTAGGGAGAGCAGATCCTGTCATGGTTGAGACACAGCCCTCATTTATTAGAGAAAGGACAACAATAACAACGTCCGTCTGTCGCAGGGGCTGATTGAGTTGCAAATTCTCAAAATAAGTGAATATGGTTTCTGATACCAAGGCTGTGGTTTCCAGGACTGCAAATTCACATGCCTCCGATGCCGTTCCCCTAGACTAACTTCATTCGTGGGACCAGACTCCCATGATACATACCCTGGGGATGCAGCGACAAACCCTTTGTGGGATGGAGGCCACACCGACAGCCCTCAGGAGGGACCCGACAGAACGCAACCCCCAAGCACCCTCCCACGTGGTCTGTGGGCCTCTGCGTGGCTCCGGGAGGCCCCCTGATTCACAAGGACCCAGTAGAGATGGGAGGGAACACAGAGTCAGAGGCTGGGCTGTGCTGACAGCGGCTCAGGTGGACAGAAAGGTGGGCCAAGTGAACAGACTTCAACACACCAATAAGCTTGTGGGACGGAGAGTCCCTTTCCACACAGGAAGCCATAAAATACTTTCCTAAGGTTTGTACCTGTCCGGAAGGAGGAGGACAACTCAAAATGACACTGGGAAGGTCTGCACGGCCGGGCCGAGTGGCAAGAGGGAAAACGTAAAGAAAACCGAGGGCACCTTACACCCTGGAGGACAGATACACTGAGTTCTGTGCTGTAAGGAATCCGCATATACAGCAGCTCCACTGGGAAGCAAAGAGCTGTCGCTTCTGCCTCTTGGGCCTTGTAGACCCGAATAAGCCAGTTTCTGAAAGCTGGCGAGAAGCTCCTTGCGTTTACCGGCGTTTCCTATCGGAGTCCGTGACATGCCCACATTTCAGGGTCAAGACGGTGGGAGAGACACATCTCCGTGAGGTCCACACGTTGAGTGCATCGGTGCTTCTCAAGGTGCCTGTGTGACGCGTAATGTGTTTCTGTCCTGTTTCTACCCAGCGCTTGAGGCTGATGGGGGCGGGGCGGGGAGGGGAGAGACGCGCAGGCTTCTGAGGACGGACTGAAGAAGGACGCGACTATTCGGCGCCTGGTTGGATAGGTGTGCCCCCACTGATCCAGCTGACGTCCTGCCGGTGCGCAGCAGAGCAGCCTCTGCTTTTCTTGCTTTGCAAAGTCCCAAGGCTCCTACGACAGGACGCACTTACACAAGGCGCGCTGGAGAAAATGGCCAGGACCCAGATCACAGCGCGCCATGAGGTCAAAAGTGCTGCGAACCTCCGGAAACCGAGTCTATAGTGGGGGCCAGGGCAGACGGAGAGAGGGTGAGAGCCTCCTGCCCTTCCCACGAGAAGACGTGACCACGGAACCCCCCCCACCCCGTTCCCACCTCCACTTTGTCTGGGTCATGCTCAAGAAATGAAAACAAGTCACATCCCTCACAAATGCTACGTCCGGATTGTGCATGACGGTTTGAAAGCCACTTTGTCATAACATGTGATGATGACACTTCTTAAAAATGTATGCTCTCGCGGACGTAGATTAGGTTAAGAGGTCACAGCACCGTGGTATGTTGGACTGGGTGTGGGATACCTACACCACGACCAGGCTGTGTCTGGCCTGCAAGTGAGCCCTGGCCGAAAACCCACTACTGGGGGGGGCGGGGGGATGGGGGAAGGAGGGGCAACAGTGACCAGCTAACGAGTGGCAAATGTCTTCACGCAGCGCTCCTCAAAACTCTCCCAGGGCAACACCCCTTAAAGTCGAGAAGTGTGACCCCAGCACTGCAAGCACTGCTTTTCCTTGAAGTCTACTGTTTAATCATTAAAAATGCATGCGAATCCTGCCTCCACCCCCCACCACCAAAACCAGGAACTTTGAGAAACATCAATATCTCAGGAGGCTGTTTCTGGTTTTTTGTTTTGTTGTTGTTGTTTTTTTTTTTTTTTTTAAGATTCTGGCAGATGGCCACAAGCCCCGATACTGGAGATGCCACACAGTGGAACCTCACACCGCCTGAGCCTGTGCGACGTCGTGGCCATCAGACTTGCTCTCAAGGTCCGAGTTCCTCCCAATCTCTGCTCCTCCGCGGACAGTGCCGCAGACCCGGCTCTTCCCCTACGGTTGCTGAAGATCCCGCGAAACAACAGGACCTCGCTCAACAAGATGTGGATTTTGTGGGGCCTGATGTGACACACGTTGGCAAGCAGGACACAAACACGTACGCACCAACGCGGTAAAGTAATCTACTCTTCAAGAGGAGAGTCAAGAGTTCAGATTTCCTTTTTTTCTTGAATGGTGGTGGCTTGCTTTCGCCGGGTAAGGAAAGACGAATGAGATTTTTACCATTTGCATTTTCGTAACAGACGTCACGTGGACCAGAGGTTTGTGGACCGCTCTGCCGCGGGGAAGCGGCGATGCACCCTTAACAGCACGCACGCCTGCGCGCGCGCACACACACACACACACACACACACACACACACACACACACACAGCGGAGCAGCGCGCCTCCGAGCCCCGGGCACTGCACGCACCAGCGCACTCGCCGTAAACTAGCAGGTGTGGTGACCAGCCGGCGCCACGAAGCCGGCCACACGACAGAGGTCGGAGCATCGTCAGGTGACTCGGCAGGTGCATAGCGATCACCTGTTGCCCGCCCAGTGGAGGGGCCAGGTCAGCAGGGGAAGCTCATCAGTGGGCCACGTCTACGTGACGATCGAGGGCCCAGGTTGTTCAACTGAGGGATGCCGCCCACCCGCTCCGGGCCAGCCCCGCTCTTCCCACCCAGGCCCGGCCGGCGAGTCCCCGAAGCCCCCTCGGTCCCTCAGTCCATCCGCCCGCCGTCCGCGCTCCCGAGCCAGCGCCGGGCGCGAGGCGGCGGTGGCGTGTGCTGACGTCATATGGGCCGCCCGCCCCCGATTGGCCGCGGCCGCCTCACCAGACCCCGAGCGGACGGGCGCGCGGGCGGGGCGGGGCGCGCGGAGGCCACGCCCCCAAGCGGCGGGCCGGGCAGGGTCACGTGACCCGCGGCCCCGCCACCGTCGCCCGCCTTAAAAGCTACACCGCTTGCCCCGCGCCCAGGGCCCAACTCCAAGCGGTCCGGGCCGTGACCACTTTCCACAGCGAGTCCGCGCGCGGGCGCCCCTCGGACAGGTAGGTGGGGCGCGCTGGGGATGCCCCGGGGTCGATGCGGGCCGGCGCCGAGCTCGGGTCGGGAGCCGGGGATCCGGGCGCCCCCGGCCCGGCCCCGGGGCGGGGCTGCACCCCTGACCCCTGCGGGCCGGCTCAGTGCCCCCCTCCGTCCGCCGGCCCCGGGAACTTGGCGCAGCTCGCGGGCGGGGTCCGGGAAACTTTCGGACTGGACCGGCCGGCAGTAGAGGTGCGTGCCCTGCTTCCGCGCAGAGCGGCGCAGCTGCGCCGGACACCTGGCCGCCCCCCTCCCCCGTCGGCGCACAGGCCAGGTGGGCTGAGGGGGGTGGGGGTGGCGTCCCCACCCGGCGGCCGTGAACTTGACGGGGTCCCGCCCCCTCCCCCTGCAGGAACGCCGGCCGGCGCCCGGAGACCGATGCCCAGGCTGGACGACCACTGCTGGAGCTGTTCCTGTGCTCAGGGCGCCAGGCACCGGAGCCTCCCGCGAGCCGGGCCCGGAGGGCTGGCGGCCAAAGTGGGGGACATGCTCGGCCCCGCGGCGCTGGCGGCCCGCCGCGGCCCGGACCCAGACCCCGCGCCGGCTCGCGGGCCTCGGAGCCCCGGGCCGGGGGGGCGCGGCGCTGGCGGCGGCCCCCCGGGCAGCTGGCACCACCACCTGGTGCAGAGAAGCCTGGTGCTGTTCTCGGTGGGGGTCGTGCTGGCCCTGGTGCTCAACTTGCTGCAGGTGCAGCGGAACGTCACCCTGTTCCCCGAGGAGGTCATCGCCACCATCTTCTCCTCGGCCTGGTGGGTGCCCCCCTGCTGTGGGACGGCGGCCGGTGAGTGGAGCGGGGTGGGAGGGGGGAGGTCCGGGGTTGGGGGTGGGGGGGGGAGGTGGGCGCGCAGGGGCGGGGGCCGCGGGGGCGCCGGGCCGGCCTCCCGCCGACCTGGCCCCGGGGCCGCGCGCGGAGCCCGCCGCCCGCCGGGGATTGGCCGCCGCGGAACTGGTGAGCGGCGCGGCCGGGCTGCCATTGGCCGCGCGCGCCAACACGCTACCCGCGGGCCGCCGAAAACAAACCGTCACGTGGGCCGGCGGGCGGGGCGGGGCGCGGGTCAGGTGCGGGGGCGCCCGGCCGCTGTCAGCTGCGGACGGGCGCGCGCGCCCGGTGCGCTCCCCCGGCCGCGCGCGTAGAAAGACCCGGCCGATCCGGGCCCAGAAGAGCGCTTGGTGCTTCTGCAGTCACGCGGCGCCCGTCGGCCGGCAGACACTCGCCAGGTGCGGGCCGCGGCCTCCGCTGAACCCGCCCCTGCCCTCGGCGCAGGGGCCCCGCTTTGGTGCGCAGAGCAAAGGTGCGTCTACGTGGGGCAGGGCCGCGCAGGTGCGGCGACGGGGGCGCCCCGCTGCTTGCTTTGCAGCCGGCCGGCCGGCGTTCGCGGTGTGCTTATTACTTTGTATCTTCTGCGCGTTGCTTCCTTCGCGCCTGACAACAGCGCTCTCTGCCGGTGCTCCATTTTACAGATGTGAAAACTGAGTCACAGAGAGGCTAAGCGACCGGGTCTAAGGGCACGCAGTACAGAGCAGGGCCACTGCTCACACCTCTGAGCACTGCCTCCCCGCAGTCGGGGTGTGTGTGCGGCGCACTGAGGAAACGCAGCACCTTCTCAGCACGCTCCCTGAAAACCGCCGGAGGGCCCAGGACTGGGAATGGGGAGCTGTGTTCTAGCGAGGACACATCCCTGGGGGGTACTGCACTTAACTCCGCGAGCAGAATGTCTTCATCTTTGTTCTTAGAAAGGTAGGGTCCTGGGACGCCTGCGGGCGCAGTCGGTTAAGTTTCCGACCGACTTGCGCTCAGGTTATGATCTGGAGGTTTGTGACTTCGAGCCCGGCGTCCGGCCCTGCGCTGACAGCTCGGAGCCTGCAGCCTGCTTCTGATTCTGTGTCTCCCTCTGTCTCTGCCCCTACCCTGCTCACACTCTCTCTCTCTCTCAAAAATAAATAAACGTTAAAAAAAAAAAAAAAAAAGAAACTTAGGATCCTACTTTGCCTTTCTAAACCTTTAAGTAACACAGCTATACTATTAATTTTTTTTTTAACGTTTATTTACTTTTGAGACAGAGAGAGACAGAGCATGAACAGGGGAGGGTCAGAGAGAGAGAGGGAGACACAGAATCTGAACCAGGCTCCAGGCTCTGAGCTGTCAGCACAGAGCCCGACGCGGGGCTCGAACTCACAAGCCATGAGATCATGACCTGAGCCTAAGTCGGACGCTTAACTGACTGAGCCACCCAGGTGCCCCCACAGCTATACTATTAAATATCCTTTTTGAGATACTTACTTAGATGCAGATTGCATTTTTCATGCACATTTGGTACAGCAGTTTGTTTGAATCAAAAATTGGATTCTAAAAGTGAAATCGTTTAGTTTAGGCTTTCTTTGCAATTGCAGCCTCAAGGAATTCCAGGACTACCTGAAGCACAATTTCTCTTACTACCCACCCCCGCCCTCGTATGTTTGTACCTATTTCGCTTTTAACCTTCAAAGGCAAGATTAAATTGTAGCGAAATAAGTTACAGAATCATTTGCATTCCAGTTTTCAAATCTCCGAAACTAGACCTTGAGAAAATGTCGAATGAAATTGAAACCCGAGTTTCTAGAACCGAGCCTCGTTTCTCGGTTCAAGAGCCTGAAATACTTGCCTCTTTCATAGGACGCCAGGTGGATGTGCTCCCTGGCTTCCAAGCCTCAGCGTTTCAGTGACTTGACCAGCTGAACTTTGTGCCCCACAGTCGCTCCCGTGGGCCTGGCTCCCCAGCAGCCTGCTTTGCTTCTGGCCTGGAACCCCACACCCTTCCCCCGTCTAAATTCTCTTTATCCGATCCCATGCTTTAAAGTTCCGTGTCTGTAAAAACTCCCTAACTCTTCCCGACCACAGTAAGCTCTTGTAGTTACATAACCCTTATCACTTTACACATGAGAAAACAAACATGAGGATCCGGGTCCCGTCAGAGCCAGTGTGATCCTTTTGTTCTCAAGGACAACAAAAATGTAAAGTTAATCTTAATTAAAATACTGTATTCTGTAGCACATACGTTTTCTCGGGAAAGAACTGATTTGAGTAATGTGTTGACAATTGCCACGTGGAAATCCTATCACCTTGAAGCCGGCACAGTCTAATACGGTTTTGTTTCGTTTTAACAGCTGTTGTCGGCTTGCTGTACCCGTGCATCGACAGTCACCTTGGGGAACCCCACAAGTTCAAGAGAGAGTGGGCCAGCGTAATGCGCTGCGTAGCGGTTTTCGTTGGCATCAACCACGCCAGTGCTGTATCCTTCAGTGGGTGTGCCGGGTCCAGAGCATTCTCGTGGGTTCCGTGTTACAGCGTTTTGTGACTTTCAGCGAGCGTATCTTACTGTATAGGTCACTTGAATGGTCTCCTTCCAGCTATTTTGTTTTAAAGCGTGCCGCTTGGTTTATACTTAGCGAGAGTTTTCAGAGTTTTCAAAATGGTGCAGGGAGACTGTCAAAATAGTACCAGAAGCAGAGTGGACTTCTTTGTTCTGCCTTCTGTCAGACAGAATCTTCTGGTTCCTTGCAGTTGGTTTTGTAAATTCCCTCGTAGGTTGCTACCTCTCATCTTCCCTTGTGAAGATCTGGTTTCTGTGGCCCAGTGACCGGTGGCTGGGGGTTCCTCTTCTTGGGGCCACTGCTTCCAGAGGTTGGGGAGAACCCCGTCTCTGCTTCTCTGCCCCCTCCCTGGCCGTGACCATGAAGTTTCAGGGACTGAAGTGGTGTTCTCTGGAGTAGGAGCCTTTTTTTTTTTTTTTTTTTTAAGTTTATTTACTTATTTTGAAAGAGTGTGTGTGCATGTGGGAGCTGGGGAGGGGGGGGGCGGGCAGAGAGAGAATCCCAGGCAGGCTCTGTGCTGTCGCACGAGGCTCAGTCTCACACACCGTGAGATCAGGACTTAGCTGAAATCAAAGTCGGACGCTTAACCGACCGAGCCCGCCGGGTGCCCCCGGAGTAGGGTTCCTAATGGAAGGTCCCCAAACTTCCAGAGTCCACGGGTGGAGTATGTTGCACAGACTTATGTTACGTGTCTGTTGTTAAGTGCATTACAGAATAGCGCCTCCAGGTGGCTTACCAGCAAAATACGTTGTTGTGTGCTCAGAATGCCGGCAGCCACGGCGTTCAGAAAGTTTCCGGGTAGAATTATGGGTTTAACCCAGTGATCAGAGAAGGTCCGTCTTCTTGTATCCAGCAGATCTGGACACAGCCTGGGCAGGACTGTCAGATGGAGAATCTCCTGCTACGTAATGAAAACACAAATGCGTGTGGGATGTGCAGGGGGTTGTTGTTGTTGGCTTGTATTTGACGGCCTTAAACGTCGCTGAAGTTTCCTTAGCCTCGCGCCTCCAGAAACTGGATTTTGCCAATAACGTGCAGCTCTCCTTGACGTTAGCAGCCCTGTCTCTGGGCCTGTGGTGGACGTTCGACCGGTCAAGAAGCGGCCTCGGACTTGGGATCACCATCGCCTTCCTGGCCACGCTGATCACTCAGCTGCTGGTGTATAACGGCGTCTATCAGTAAGCACGGGCTCCTGACTCCGCCTTTGTCCGCGAGCTGTCACCTGACTCCCATGAAAAACACCCACCAGGCCGGGCGGTCAGGTTGTATGCGCACACACGTGGCGTCGATTTAGGCAGGAGAGTCTCAAAAATGCCGCTGCTGTTAAAAACGTGCCGTCTAACCTGGGGGGAAACGCAGCAGTCACGGCAAGCGCAGCATTCCGACGTGGCCCTCCCACAGCGCGGCGCGGCGTGTCGCGTCGCGTCGCGTCGCGTGCCTCCCCGGTGAAGACAGTCCACCCGGAGGCAAGCCCGGCTCGGGGAGGCCGAGTGCCCACAGACAGGTCTCCTCCTCTGTTCTTTCTGCAGGTACACGTCCCCGGATTTCCTCTACATCCGCTCTTGGCTGCCCTGTATATTTTTCTCAGGAGGCGTCACCGTGGGCAACATAGGACGCCAGCTGGCTATGGTACGTGACGCAATCAGCTCTGCTGGCCTGCTGCAATCGCTTTATGTAATACAGTGTGATTTGTGTTGACGGATGTCTGGTTGGGACTCAACAACAACAGTTACTAGAACAGCATACTCTTGAAAAAAGTAGCTAACGGTCCCGAGGCAGTTCCTCGGTATGTGAAGCTTCGGGGGTTTGTAAACGCGTGATGAGCCAGGAAGTAACCAGGGTTCCCGGGCAGCCCGTCCTGTTACAGGGCTGTTCGGTGACGGTTCTGAGCTCTCCATGGAAAGCGCCAGAGGAAAGTTACTGAGATGGTAACGGGAGTGGTTGGAAATGAGCCCCTCGCTGACGCCGCGGAGACCCCGCGCCCGGGTCGGGGCCTGGCCCAGCGAACACTGCCCTTCCCGGGACAGGTGGCCCCGGGGCGGCATGGGGGGTGCCCAGCGTCGCCAGAGACCTCCCCCCTCCCCCCCATCACCGGGTAGATGGACTCCCCCAGCACGGAGCCGTGTCTTGAGAGCCGGAAAAGCAAATGAAGTCGGGAATAATTATGGCAGTTCTATTCCGTAGTTAAAAGTTCGCATTTGAACACTTTAATAAGAGGAAATCAACTTTGGACACGTAAGCGTTCCTTGGCGTTGACTTAGACTCTGGGGCTTAAATAGAATGAACTGAAGGAAACCACGGAGACTTCTGAGGGCCATTGCCCTCAGAGATAAACCCTGGGGCTTGCTCAGAAAAGTTATCTCGGTCCCTCACATGCTATTTTTAAAACAAGGCATTTATTAGTGCTGATACTCACCAGTGGGAGCTGAGTCTAAAGGCTACTCGGCTGGTTCACAAAAATAGAACTAATTTCAAAAAGATAGAATGTGTAGCGTGTCCTGCTGGTTCCTGAGTCCATCGTTCCACCCTCTACCCCTGGAGGTTCTGTGGATCCTGCCCCAGAATGAGAACTCGATTAAAATACCATTTCTGGCACCCGCAGTGAGGATCAGAGGATTTGACGTGTGTGTGTGTGTGTGTGTGTGTGTGTGTGTAGATGTACCTATAGACTTACATCTAGATTTTTGAGTGATTTCTATACTCAACATGGGGCTCGAACCCCGAGATCAAGAGTCCCGCGCTCCACCTACTGGGCCAGCCAGGTGCCCCTTGACTGGGTCCTGTTAACACTGGCCGCAGCCCCGCATCAGACCTGTGCCCTGGCTCCCTCCCTCCCCTCCCAGCCCCCCTGGCTGCTCTCCCCAGGAGACCCGGACAGGTCCACCGGTGCTTGTGCTGGTTCTTAGTCCGGTAGCTTCCATAGAGAACCCCTAATAGGGCTTCCAGGACAAAACCGTCCTCAGCCAGGGTAACCCTTCACAAAATTAAAATTTAATAACATTCAGTGAATTGTCGTTATTTGAGGCCGACGGGCAGATGGTGTTCCGTGTGCGCGAAGACGTTTTTGAACCAGGTTCAGGACGTGAGCGCGTCTTCGGTAGAGGCGGAGGCTTCACACGTGCGCGAGTTGCAAGCGGCTGGAAACAGTGGGAGGAAACTTCTTTCAAAGCAGTCGTGCAAATCGTTACCTTTGAAAATACTACCGCTTGGAGACTGTCTCAGTAAACGATCCTGGGTGGGCCCCTGCAGTCGTTTTGGTGCAAATTTGGAAATTAAGTACAGGTTGTCCAGATGAGTGTAAGACGTGTTCCTGTCGTACGTCTAAACGAGGAAGGGCCACGATCCCTTCCCTCCCGGGTCATCAAATCTCCGCGCCCACCCCGCTCACTCGCTGTTTTTTCCACCCGTGAGAACGTAAGTCCTTCCTGCTGGGTCCCGCCCGCAAGGAGGGTGAGCCGAGACCTTGGGAGCGCGGGGCTCCCTTCCCCGGGACCAGTGGCACCCCGGCCGCCACCCGCTGATACGGCTCCAGGGCAGGGGCTCAGCCTGGTCCTCGTCCTGTGGGTTTTCAGAGAGCAGGGGGCCGGAATCGTGGGCCCTTGACCCCGGGGGGCAGCACCCCCCCCCGGAGTTGGGGGATGGGGAGAGCAGGGTGTGCGGACGGTTAGACGTGGCGGCTTCTGGAGAGAACCGCACACGGCCTTTACAGTGCGATTTTTCTGGTCGTGAAAGTTATGACGCGAATGTGACTGTCGTGGTCGGCCCCGGGCGAGGTGTGCAGGGACCCGTCCCACGGTCTGTGGAGCACGCCGTGCGTGCGGTCACGGGGAAGCCTGGTCGCGGCGGCTCCTTGAGACCGGTCGGCTTACTCGGGGCACGACCGTGGCGTGAGGCCGCCGTGGACGTGGAAGGCGGGGTCCTCCCCCCACCGCCCCGGGTCTGTCGGCGGGTCCCTGCGTTCCGATTCTGTTGGCCTCCACCCCCGGAGGCGTGTGTGCCAGCCCCTCCCGAAAGCAGTGCATCTTCTACGTCGGTGCTCGGGGAAGGGCCTCCGCTCTCCAGCGGCCGGTGCCGTGCGCCCCTGAGCCCGGCAGCCCGCCCCGTCCACTCTGCACCAGGGCGCTGCCCTCTGTGCCCTCTCGGGGGGCACACAGACGGCCTGCTGAGCTCACGCTGCCACAGCATCAACAAGAGAAGCGCGTGAGGCCAAAATTGTGTTCTTTGTGGGAATGGAATCGGGGGTGTCAGAAATCAAATGGTCTCAGGCTGCGTCAGGACCAAAGGGTGAGGTGCGCGCTCCGAATAAACGTTTCCCTGCCTCGCTGTGTTTTCACGGGGCCTCCTTTTTCGGGGGGCTTCTCCCCCCGACCCCCACCCACCCCCCGGCACTGGCAGGAGGTGGTCCCCATGGGCTGGAGGCGTCGAGGGCCTGCAGGTGTCTCCCGCGGCCCGGCCCCGATTCTGCGGCGCCCAGGGCAGCGCGCTCTGTCGAGTGAGCCCCCCGGCCGCTCCCAGGGCAGCGCTGAGGCCCGCGCACCCCAACAGCCTGGGGGAGACGGCCCCGCTCTGCAGGTCTGTGTGTTGGGGTCCCCGAGTGGTGAACCTTGGAGCTTTGCTCTTACCGCTCTTGTGGCGTCTTGAAAGGCGACACTGTGACAGGGTGGGCCCTTGCTGGAAGCCTCATCGTCGAGGACACAACTACCTTTAAAAGGACAAGTTAAAAGAGGTGCTTTAAAGAGAGAGGATACTTGCACCTACGACCTTAGTTATTCTCTCTTCAAAGAAATGAAAAAGTAACAGCTTTCTGTAAAAACAGGCCTACTCTTTGCTCAAAATTTGAAAACTTGTTTCCGCCCTTCAAACCCAGGAAGCTGCTCCATGTGTCAGGGGTGGGACCGGCCCGGCCCCGTCCTTGGGCCCTGCCCGCAGCTCGGTCGAGCTGTCTCTTTCCCACAGGCCTTTGCACTCGAGCTGTTTGCGTGAAAAATGAACCCGGCTTGGTATTTTAGGGGGGCATCTAAGAAGGAACTCCACCAAGTGGGGCTTTTGTGACGGACGTGCCTCGAGTGAGGAACATGAAGACGGGGGCCCTGCTCAGGCCAGCGCTGCCCACACCTGACCCAGTGTCACCGGGGGCGCCTGCCCTGTGCATCCCTGCCCCGACTCCATCTGGGTTCTAGAATCCTCTTCTGTCCTTCCCCGCGGCCCCCTCCCTGAGGAAGAAACGTAATTACCAGAAGGATGGCCACGTCCACAAGCCACAGGTGGGCTTCGCTTGTGGTTCAGTGGTTCGCGTGGCTTTTTCTACGTGGTATTTGTTGTCAGCCTGGCGTTGAAAAGGAAATGATGAGTCTGTAGCATAATTTTATAGAAATTTCTATTTATCGCTATTCGTAGCTTCAGGTTTTTTAAAAAGCTAAGGCTTCAAACTGCTTCCAATAGATGCCTGCTTGCCGCCGGGCTGCCCCGGCCGCGGGCGTTGAACTTGCCTTTCCTGTTTGTGATGGACCCCATCAGCTGCAACACGGATCACGCCGGTGTTCTGTTCGAGGGTGAATTAGCACTCACTGTGCACGGGTGTGCATTTTCGTTGTCGGCTGATTTCACCTTTTATAACAACAGTTTGAAGCAGGACCTGGTGTTAGTCCATTGTGAAGATGGGGAAACGGAGGCTTGGGAAGGTTAACAGCTCGCCCGGTGGGCGCAGGGGTGTGAGGCGGGCTGGGCGGGAGTACGCGCCACCTCTTGCTTCTTGCACGCTGCTCGCCTCTGCCGGCAGCCGGCAGCCCTCCCCGTGGCTCTTCTGTGGGGCGCGGCCCCTCCCGCCCCTGGACACGCTGCTCTCGGGTTGCGCGAGTGCGGTACCCGGCCCGGGCTGACCCATCGCCTCTCGCCAGCGGTCACTCGTGTTCATACAGAAATGCCAGACCTAATTTTAGTCTCCCGTGGGCCGTGGACTCCAGGCCTGTTCTCTGCGTGTCTCGGCAGGAGCATGGGTCTCCTCCCAGCGCGTGGTGGGTCAGCCCCCGCGTTCCCATGGGTGACGTTTCCTCGGGACCGTCCTCGTGTCTGTGCTTGTCGGTTCGTGATGCTTTCGGGTGACCAGTTGTGACCGGAAGTCGTGCTTCCCTGGGGGAGGAATGAACACCCCAGAACCCCTGGCAGCCTCCACACCCCACGGCACTCCCCACGGGTCCGGATACACGCAAGGTCTCAACCGTTTGCAGTTGACTCGTCATGGTCAGCCCTGCGGTCTGGTTGCCAGACGGGGAGGCCAGCGGGCACCCCACACTCAGGGCAAGAAGTGTTCGCTGCGGGTGTTCCCGTGCCCATCGATAGCTTTGTGGCCTCGGGAACGGCATCGGCCCTGCTCGTCCATCAGCGGGACGCCCGTCCTCCAGGGAGGAGTCCCTGGCGGGGCCTGGGGGGCGGTGGGCACCTGCGGGTGAGGGTCCCGTGAGGAAGTGGGGTGCGGAGTGTTTCTGTGTCGAGGGAGGCAGAGTCGTCACTCTGCGTCCTAAAGCAACACCTGTTTCGGGCCCCTGTCTCCCCAGGCGGCGGAGGGGAGAGGAGCAGCGGAGAAGCGGGGGTCCGTGCAGGTGGGGGGCAGAGACCCCCTCACGGGAGCAGACCCATCCTGCACAGAACAGCATGCTCCCTTAGACCTCAGGGAGCCACAGCCCCCAGGCCCCGTCCCACCGGGGGCCCGTCCCACCGCCGGCCGCCTCCCTGCGGGTGTGGGTTTGGTCTCCACCCACACAGCAGCTTCACTGAGGGCTGTCCACGCCCGTGTCACCTGACGGTCCCTGATCCGCCAGGTGGGACGGGTAGCTCCCGGCCGGGGGCAGTGAGGAGGGCCCGGGCCGCTGTCTCCCACGCTTCCGTCGCCATCATCTCCTGCGTCAAGGCTGTTTCTCTTGGCCTCTCAGGGTCCACGCGGGGCTCCCTGCAGTGTGCACGCACGTGGTGCTGACCAGCGGCCACTCTTTCTCCACACAGGGTGTTCCCGAGAAGCCACACAGCGACTGAGTCTCAAAAGCCACTGAAGAAAAGCACGATTTGGGAAGAAAACCTGTGACCTTGGATTGTGACAAAGATGATCTTTCTCCTCCGTGATCTGTTTAGATTGGGTGACTGTCCCCGTGACTCCCGGAAAAAGAAGTCCCCTGTTCCAGAGTGGCAAGCGAGGGGAACCGCCGATGTCCAAGCGGACCTGCGCCACACGCCCGTGCCTGCGTCCGCTCCGACGGGGCGGGGGTTCAGGCAGGCACGGCTTCCCGAGTATTCGATCTCATTTATGTTATTAAAAGCAAGTTGCCATATTTCAAAGCCTTGAACTAAAGCCTAATTACCAGCTCTTGGTTTCGTATCCGTGCCCACAAGGGATAGCTTGATGGTGCTTTAACAAAGGTGAAGTGTGGTCTAATAGGAACCGTATTTATCCAAGAGATTTTTTTTTAAATAGGGTTGTGTAAAAAGAGAAGCGGCCGGGAGCCCCGGGAGGCCCGCTCCCGCGGTTGCAGCGCAGAGACCCTTCGCGCCCTCGTTCCCCCCGCGGAGCCCTGTGTAGACAATCTCACCGAGCACAGAAGGCAGCGAAGGCCGCGGCTCTCCACTGTGACCTGCTGGAATTCTCACCTCCGTATTTGCGAAGTTTCATCCCAAATCCACAATCCTCTAAGAGGGAACGCCTGTCTGCCGTGTATTCTTAGCCAGAATTGTCTGTCGTTTCTTTAATCCTCCAAAGCAGAGATGACGATTTTTCCGCAGCCCTATGGAATTTGCAATCTGTGATTGCCTTGTAAAAAGAACCGTGCACATATCACCACGTTGAACATTTGGTGTTTCTAAATACTCAAAGATCTCGGTGAGCACAATGTATTCACTTAATGGCATAGACCATAGTAGACCCGCTTGGCGAGGGTTGGGTCTCACACTTCAAGTGCAATGTATCTGAAAACCAATCTGAGCCTTGTATTCTCTTAAATATTTATTTTCTTTTTTTTAACGTATGAGATGTTAAAGAGGGATTCTCCATTCATTTCAGTGCTGCATGGAGGCAAAATTCAGCAATAATTTCTTTCAGTTATGAAGTTACTCTGTTGTGCCCTCCACTGAGCCCTGGTCCTTTGAAATACTCCAGTTTTGTGGGTTTAGTAGACTTGTAATTTTTACTGACAAATTTACCTTTTTTGTATTTTGCAATTTAAATGTTTTTGTTTTAAATTTTTTGTGAAGCGATTTCATGAAGAGACTCCTTTTGACTAGACGCAGGCAGTCGGTGGGACGGGGGTCGGCGCCCCTGGCGCCTGTGGCCACGTGTGCTTGGCCTCGTCCGCGCGATGGGTTTGTGGTTCCTTTGTTCTGCGAAAAACGCCTTGGAGTAAATTTTAGGTGGCTGTGTAGCTGATTTGTTTTCAAGGAATTTTGTCTAAAAGAAAACGGGGTCATTCCGCACCTCGAAATGACCCCTACGCGTTTTCTGAAAAACCGGAAGTTATTAGGTGAGAACAGTAATTGAATCTTTAAAATATACTTGATCATGTACAAACAATAAGTATTTTTTTTCTCTTAAACTGGAAGTAAATCTCTGTTAGAAATAATGTAGCCAAAAAAATGTGAATCCGAAGAATTTTTTTGCCAATACTTTATAGCAAGTATATGAACCAAAGTGATTTGAGTTTGTAAAAATGTAAAATACTATGAACAAAATTTGCACTATCTGAGATATGGACATCTAGTGAGGTTCACATTCGCACTAAGTTTTCAGCGTTGTGTTCTTTTTCCATTCGTTTGTTACTTTTATTAAAGGTTCAAAACCAACCATCATATTTATGAGTTTTTCTTTAAAGGCGAGGGGGGCTTCTCTGTAGGATGTTAGAAGGCGAAATGGAGAACTGTTTTATAGCTCTTCAAATTTGACTACGTTTCTGTATAGCCTCTTGGGAAAACCCCACTTGAGTGTATTTTCTGTCACGGTGGAAGGCGACGGGCCGTAGTGGCCGTGTTCACCGCCCCCCCCCCCCCCCCCGCCCCTTGCCCTCCTCCCTGACGCGGGGAAAGCCAGGCACCTGCTGTGCCTTCCTCTGCCCTCTCCCAGGAGCGCTGTGCACGGTCTTGGGGTGACAGGGCCCCTTCTCCCCATTCAGATGGGTGTCCAAGGGCCTCTGGGCTCCCAGCAGACAGAGCCCGGGAAGAAGGGGAACGTGCTGAGTGCCCGCCAGCATGGCAGGCCTGTCCCTCCCCACAGAGACTCCAAATGCTGCCTGAGTCCAATTCATGTGGCTCCAACGTGGGATCGGCCGCACCGACCCCGTCCATACCTGTGTTTGAGGGGAAGTCCGGGGAGCGGGGTGCTTCCTGGACCATCTATCTGGTCAACAAGGGGGGAATCCTGTCGTCCCATTTCATTACGGGCCGGGCACCGAGTCACGCAGATTCCTCGTCCCCACTGTCGGAGGCCCGAACAAGGCTGAGTGCGGGAACCCGGGACGGGCACGAAGGTGCTGTGTTTACTCAGCTGGTCTTCAGAGTCACCTGTAACCTCACGTAAAGAGTGTTTCTGGAGATTGAAGACCGGCACCCGACTCAAGTCGCCCAGTGTCCCGGCACTGCCCTGGCCTTGAATTCCAGGCACCCCCACCACCGTGCTGGTAAAAAGGGAAGGGGACCGACTTAAATCTAAACCTGTCTTTTCTCTTTCGTGTGTTAAGATAGACCTAACAACACTCGCTGTACGAGAGTTTCAGCTTTTGTCTTTATATTGTGAACTCTTAATACGGACATTACAATTCGGCTCCAATATATATTATGCGCGAAGACTCTGGCCCACTCCCCACGAAGCTACCGTCAGGCTTGCCCTTGAAAAGGAGGTGGGTTGATGCGCAATAAATTGGCCACGGGAGGGATTTCCTGTTGATCCCTGAGTACGGCCAAAATAGGTAGAGAAAGACACATGAAACGTATCCAGTCCCAACCCCTAATCCTGGTGCCCTGTGGATTTTCTTCATGAGATTCACGCCGGAGAGATTTACCCGAGCATTTCTAGAAACCCCTGCGAGTGCTGGGCATGAGGTCGGCTGGAAAGAACAAGTGGGCAGAGTGCTGCGGGGGCGGGGTCCTGCCGGACTCCTGATTTTGAAGACAAAATGGCCCACGTGACAAAGGGTATTTCTTTTTTTTTTTTAATGTTTATTTTTGAGAGAGAGAGTGTGTGTGTGTGTGAGCAGGGGAGGGGCAGAGAGAGAGGGAGACGCGGAATCCCAAGCAGGCTCCAGGCTCCGAGCTGTCAGCACAGAGCCCGACGCGGGGCTTGAATTCACGGACCGTGAGATCATGACCTGAGCCCAAGTCAGATGCTCAACCGACTGAGCCGCCCGGGCGCCCCGACAAGTGGTATTTCTTTACCATGTCCGTTTATTGGACACTGAATTTGGCGAAGTGTTTTGGCACCTGTTTTCCTAGTTCGCCACGGCGCCTTGTTCCTTCCGATGCACGTTCTCAAGTTCAGGAGCACGGGGAAGACACGCGCTCAGTCCACGCAAGGACTCTTCTCGCTGTGTCTCTGAGAAGCCGTCCGTTTGCGGTTGTGCGGTTTAGCGTTTTCATCCTTCAGACCTCGGCCAGCGTCGCCCTCTTCCCGCAGCACGTCCATCCCTGGAGCTCCTGGGGCCGCAGGGCCCTGTCCTCGCCAGCCGTGAGCCCGCCAGGGGGAGGCTGCCCCGCCGTCCTGTTCCGCGCCTGGCCTGGCCTCGGACACTCGGCCGGATGCCGAGTAAACGAATTCATTCATTCGCTCGGACCCCCGTCAGCCCACGCGCCGCCGTGCCCGGCCCTTCCCATGTGGGCTCGCCAACCTGCCAACGCCATCCTGAACTCGCTAGGGTCTCGGTGGCGCTTCCACGAGGGCTCCTCCAAGGCCGCCGTGTTGCCACACGCCCCACGTCAGCGAGGGTGGTGGCACCGCGGGTGATTCTTCCCGGCACCGGGCCGGGCTGCGCTGGGCCGTCCACGCTGCCGGCCTCTGCCAGCCACAGCCGGCTGCACTGGCCGGATCGAATGCGGGGCAGCTGTGGCTGCTGACTGAAAGTCGTTAGAGCCCGGAGCCCCCCTTCCCTCCGCTAACCGCACCCCTGCCTGTCCCCCGTGCACACGGACACCCTTACGCCTGGCCTTTTCTGGGCTCCATGCTGTGAGCTTTGGCTCCCGGGAGGCCTGAGGCTGCCCTTCACGTCGTGCCTCGTTGGCCATCTGCCTGCCTTCGTGCCTGCCCTCGTTCTCCCACACGTGGGCCCGGTGCCCCCTGCCAGCCTGAGCAGCTGGCATCACTAGCCCCCGAGTTTCCTGTCAGTCACCTTTGTTGCAAAGACCCAACGAGGGCAGGGCAGGTGTGGGGCTAAGCTGGGAGAAAAGCTCTCTGGGTGAGGAGAGCGGCTGTGCCCCTAATGAGCGGCTTCCTCCCTGACTCCTGGTTCCTGCAGCCGGCCTGTGGGGGGGGGGGGTGTGGAGGGAGGGGTGCGAGCCCTGCTCAGACAGCCTGCTGGAATCAATAGCCCTCCACAAGTCCGGCCTGTCGGGCCGGTTCTGGGGTTTGCGTCCTCCCGCTCCATCACACGTCACTATCCGTCTCCCTCGGACGCCCCGCCAGCTGGCCGAGCCGTCTGGAAAAAGGTCAGCATGCCAACAAGTCACGGGAAAGATCATTTCAGAGTTTCACGCGTCCAAAGGAGGGAGAGTCTGCAGGTTATTTCCCATTATGGGGTTAGCAGCAAGCTTCCAGTCCTTTTAAAAATCTGGGCACACGGAGCAGCCCCGTCTGGGGGCTTCTCATAGATGAAATTGTTGCATCTTTTAAGAGGCACATACGGGAATTTGCAGGTATACTGTTGGTCATTTAAAACCATCAGGAATGACAATGATGGTATGTGTTTTCATAATAGTGAAAGAGGGAGGGAGGCTGTTAAACACCCAGGCACCTGACATTATGAACCCGTCTTTAACGCAAAAAAGCCTCCCTTTTCCCAGCACTTCAGAATGTGACCTTGTTTGGAAAGAGGATCCTTGCGGTCGTGAGCAAGGGAAGACAAGGTCACGAGGGTGGGCCCTGATCCAGCAGGACGGGCGTCCTTGCCCAAGGGGGGGGAATCGTAGACGCAGAGCAGCAAACAGAGGATGGTCGGGGAAGCACGGAGAGGATGCCGCGTGCTGCCAGGCTCTGCATCGATGTGTCCACACCCAGGGAGGCTGGGAGGCTGGGACACGTCCTGCCCCCATGCCTTCGGGGGGACGGCGGTCCCGTGACACATTGGCCCAGACCCCAGAACCCGAGATTAAATCTGTTCGTGTCCTGTCTCCTACAACAACGTCGACTTTTCCGGAAGCACAGGAGACCTGCTGGTCTGCAAACTTACTTGCCCACTTCATCCAGACTTCTGGGCGTCTCCCAAGCTAGACCCAAAGTCCTTTTTTCTCCAGTACAAGTGTATTGAAATCTATTCCAAATCATCTGAGCCATCCTGAGGTAGGATATTCACACTGTATTATAGATAGTTGGAAATGACAGTACGATTCACTTTTCGATTGCTGTCATTTGGAACGTGGAGACGCTTCATTTCCCAGGCAGTGGTGGAGAAATGGACGGAGAACCTGCAAAGCCAGTCCAGGGCTTGGGAGCCAGACTCTGAAAGGCTGTACACGGTCAGCATGGAAGAGTTTGCCGGCCTGTGTGGACGTGAGTGGCTCAGATTAAAGTTAGCGCTAACCAGGTAGCGTGTCAACGGCCAGTGTCAGATTGTCCCGCTGAGATCCGTCAGTCTCCTCTCTGCAGCTGGCCCTGAGGACGACAGACTCCGGAAAACAAAACAGTGAAAGCTCAGGCCCAGGCCCCTCTCCCCCGCCCCCCGGGGAACCTCACCCCAGGCCCAGCCCCGGCTCCGCTCGGCAGCCAGATCCCTGCCCTTCCCAGGGGCCCGAAGACGCGGGGCCCGTGGGAAGACCTGGCTGGAATTCTCTTCTGTTACTGGGAATGCAGTCACACTGGAGGCGGGAATGTCTTAGGAACCATCCACATCTGCCCCTCCGCTGCACAGGTGAGGGGCTGGAAGCCCGAGGGGACACCAAACCTGCCGTGTCCGAGCGTGGCCTCTCCCAGCTCCTCCGTCCAGCCCCAGCTCTTCCTCCCACTGGTGCATCCCAGTGCTGACCTCTGGGCCGGGCACTGCTCCTATGAGCAGCCGCCGGTGTGGCCAAGCAAGCAGGGACTGCTGTCCCCCGGGCTCCCCGTCGCCCTCCTTCCCCTGCACTGGGGCACTCTGTCGTAATAGCGGTGGGGTGTGGGTTATGCTTGTTGGGCTCCCGTTGTGAGCACTGTGTGCCCTAATTCACATCACCGGGCTTCCCCCAAGTAGCCTGTGCCCTCCTGGAACAGAGCCCTGCCCCTCTCCCTAGCCACGTCCCCCACCCCAGGAGCTGAAGCTCTGACCTTGACCTTACTGATGGCAGAAACGTGATTACGGGGAGGCTCGTGCCTTTCTCACCACCCTCCTGGCTCTGAGGATTTCTCCTGGAGCTTCCTGGTGCTATGAGCCTGAGCCCATCCCATGGCACAGACCCGTGAGTTCTGCTCCCTCTTCCCGAGGGCCACCCTGTCCCACAGGCTTTGCTCTGCTGTGCCCAGCTGACGTCACTCTGCTCTCTCCTGCAGTGGAGATGAGGAAAGGCAGACCAGGATATTGGCTCTAAGACCAGGTTCAAGTCCAGGGCTGCACCCCTTCCTAGCTACACACACTTGGCTGATGAACTTTCAGCGTCCCGCTCTCCTTATCTGTAAAATGGGCACAATAATAGTACCTATCTCATGGAGTTGTTATAGCCTGGCAAGAGTATGAGCTAAATAAATGTTAACTACTGTCAGCATCGCCATCATCACCACCATCACCATCATCACCACCATCGCCACCACCTCTATCACCATCACTACCTTCACCACCCTCACCACCATGACATCATCATCATCACCACCACCATCACCACCATCGCCACCATCACCATCATCACCATCATCACCATCGCCACCATCGCCACCATCGCCATCGTCACCATCATCACCACCACCTCTATCACCATCACTACCTTCGCCACCCTCACCACCGTGACATCATCACCATCACCACCATCACCACCATCACCATCACCACCATCACCACCATCACCATCATCACCACCATCACCATCACCACCATCACCACCATCACCACCATCACCATCACCACCATCACCACCATCACCATCATCACCACCATCACCATCATCACTACCACCATCATCATCACCATCATCATCACCATCACCACCATCACCATCATCACCATCACCACCATCGCCACCATCACCATCGCCATCATTGCCACCATCACCACCATAGCCACCATCGCCATCATCGCCACCATCACCACCATAGCCACCATCGCCATCACCACCATCACCATCATCGCCACCATCACCATCGCCATCATCACCACCATTGCCACCATCGCCATCATCACCACCATCACCACCACCATCATCATCACCATCACCACCATCACCATCATCACCATAGCCACCATCGCCATCACCACCATCACCATCGCCATCATCACCACCATCGCCACCATCACCATCATCACCATCATCATCATCACCACCATCACCACCATTACCACCATCACCATCATCACCACCATCATCACCACCACCTCTACCACCATCACTACCCTCACCACCCTCACCGCCATGACATCATCATCACCACCACCACCATCACCACCACCATCATCATCTCTTTACTCCTTTTGTTTGCTCTACTCTGCTTTGCCTGGCTACTATGGCCATCTATAGAGAAGCCCACCAGGAGAATGTTATAGCCTACTTTACAGGACCCTACTTCTGATTTCTAGAATTACAATCCTGAAGCATAAATGCACAAAAATAGAGATAACAAATTTTACCTGGAGAAGTAAAAATAATAATCCTTCTTAAGATGGAGAAGTGGACAGAGTTTCAGCACTCGTAAGCAAGCATTTATCTTTAACTAGTTAGCTAACCAACTATCATCTCTCTCCCTACCTATTCCTCTAAACCTTATAAATATTAAACCTTATTTTTCTGGTTAAAAAAAACTGTAATAGTAATATCCTTTCCTTCTGAAAATGCCATATAGAAATGGATAAAAAAACTTAGAATTGTCTCCTTCCACTTTTACCTCCAGGAGTAAGTACAATGTGGTGTGTATACTTCCAGGTCTTTTCTGATACACACAAATAGTAAGAATAATACATATAGTGGGGTACCTGTAGCTCTGTCCCCATTAAACACTAACTCCCATCCTGCACCCTCAGCCCCTGGCGCCTGCCATCCTATTTTGTGTCTTAAATCTGATTACTCTAGGTACCTCATATAAAGGGAATCACATGTCCTTCTCTGACTGGCTTATTTCACTCAGCATAATTACCTCAAGGTTCATCTATGCTGTCGCAGGGGTCACAATGTCCTTCCTTTTGAAGGCTGAGTAACGTTCCATTGCTTGAATGGACCACATTTTGTTTATCCATTTGGCAAACGCCCGTTGATGGACGCTTGGGTTGCTTCCAACGCTTGGCTATCAAGAAGAACGCTGCTATGAGGGTGTTGTGTAAAGATCGCATTGAGACCCTGCTTTCAATTCTTTTGAGTATATACCCAGAAGCAGGATTGCTGGATCATATGGTAGTTCTTTTTAAAATTTTTATGAGACATCTCTACACTGTTTTCCGCCATTTTACAATCCTACGAGCGGTGCAGAAGGGTTCCAACTTCTCACATCCTTGCCAACACTTGTTATTTTCTGTTTGTTACTTCGATAGAAGCCATCCTAAGCAGATGTGAAGGAATATTTCACTGTGGTTCTGATTTGCATTTCTCTGACTTCAGTGAGGTTAATGCTTATTGGCCATCTGTATACCATCTTTGGAAAAATATGTACTCAATTCCTTTGCCCATTCTTGAATTGGGTTCATTTTTGATGTTGGATAGTAGAAGTGCTCTTTATTCTGAGTATTATCCCCGTATCAGGTATATAATTTGTAAATATTTCCTCCCATTTTTAGGCTGCCTTTCCACTCTGTTGGTTGTGTTTTCTCCTATACAAAAGTTTTTGAGTTTGGTGTCGTCCTATTTGTCTACTTTTGCGTTTGTTGCCTGTGTGTCTCGTGTCATATCCGAGAGACCACCGCCAAGCCCAATGACGTGAAGCTTTTCCCCTGTTTTTGTCTAGGAGTTTTTTAATTTTTTTTTTTCAACGTTTATTTATTTTTGGGACAGAGAGAGACAGAGCATGAACGGGGGAGGGACAGAGAGAGAGGGAGACACAGAATCGGAAACAGGCTCCAGGCTCTGAGCCATCAGCCCAGAGCCTGATGCAGGGCTCGAACTCCCGGACCGCGAGATCGTGACCTGGCTGAAGTCGGACGCTTAACCGACTGCGCCACCCAGGCGCCCCTCTAGGAGTTTTTTAGTTTGGGGTCTTACATTTAGGCCTTTCATCCACTTTAAGTTAATTTTTGTATGTGACGTAAGATAATGGTCCAACTTCATTCTTTCGCATGTGGATGTCCAGTTTTCCCAGCACCGCTTGTTGAAGAGCCTGTCCTTTCCCCCTTGAGTGGTTCGGTACTTATGTTGAAGATCATTTGACCACATACACAGGGGTTTATCTCTGGACTCTATTGTGTTCCGTTGATGTGTGTGTCAGTCTCCATGCCACACCACACTGTTTTGATTACCGTAGCTTTGTAATACGTTTGACATCAGGAAGTGTGGGTCCTCCAACTTTGTTCTTCCTTCCTTCCGAATCATTTTTCTGGGTCCTCCAACTTTGTTCTTCCTTCCTTCCAAATCATTTTTCTGGGTCCTCCAACTTTGTTCTTCCTTCCTTCCAAATCATTTTTTCTCTCTGGGGTCCCTTGAGATTCCACTTGGATTTTAGGATGACTTTTTTCAATCTCTGCAAAAAAAACAAAAAAACAAAAAAATGCCATTGTGTTTTCATAGAGATTGGGTCGAGTCTGTAGATCACTCTAGGTGGTACTGACACCTTACGTCTGCCAATCCCTGAACACAGGATGTTGAAAACTATGCTTTTTACCCAACGGGATATCGGGAATATATTTTGATATCAGTTATACAAATCATTCATCCATTCATCCATCGAGTGTTTTGTAAGTGCCTTTCGTGTCCCAGGAACTGTTCTAGCCACTTGAGCAAAACAAAGGCCCCCCCTCCCTCAAGTGTCCTTTCCAGCTGGGGACAACAGACACTGAGCACCAGACTAGTAAACAAACAAATGATACAGTATGCTAGAAGATGGCAAGTGCTATGGGGAAGAAATCACCACAAAGTAAAGAGGATTAGGAGTGAGGCTGGAAGGTTCACTCACTTCCAGTGAGTGAGGTTGCAATTTTGAGTAGGATGTCTGAAATAAAAACCTCACCGTGGGGGCACCTGGGTGGCTCAGTCGGTTAAGCATCCAGGTCATGATCTCACGGCTCGCGAGATCGGACCCCGTGTCAGGTTCCGTGCTGATGGTGCAGAGCCTCCTTAGGCTTCTCTCTCGCCCTCTCTCTCTGCCCCTCCCCCCTCAAAATAAATCAATAAGCTCCGAAAGCAAACAAACAGACACACACCTCACTTGGAAGCTGGCTTAGCTCACGCTCGCTAGAAAACAAAAGCCAGGGAGAGGCATAAGTGCTAGCACCCTCCTGGAGGTGTAACCCCTGGGCAACAGTAGTGAGGACAGGAAGGGTGGAGAGGCGGGTGTGGGCCCCCCCGGAGAGCTAACCAAGCCGCCCCGGGGCTGCTGAGGCTTTGTCACAGGCCGTGGAGAGGAACACTGGGTTTTTAGCCACGGGGGAGACCTCCGGGCAGGTTCTATGGAAAAGCCACGCCTGGACCACGGGCCCTGGAGAGAGCACACACGAGACACCCAGCTGCCTGCTCTCTGCCCCCTCCATTAACTGAAGTTTGCAGCTATCCCCCTGTCTCCGGGCTGTGTCCCTTAGCTACCTTGTCAGCTGCGGCGGGAACCAGGTCCCATGTCCTTGAACTTGGTGCTTCATCCGAGCCCAGAAAGGGCAGTGGGAACCGGAGACTCAAGGCGTAGCTGGCCAACCTCAGGCAGTGGGGGGACCCCCTGGCCATTTCAGAAGCCGGGTAAGGGATCTGAGAGAAGGCGAGGTTGACGGAGTCCCGTCTGATGCAGACGATTTACCGCATTCCCCTTAGAGCACTCTCTCTCTTTTTAATGGCCACACGCCCTTTTATCGAAAAGATTTTAAGCTACTGGGGCGCCTGGGTGGCTCAGTCAGTTAAGCATCCGCCTTTGCCTCAGGTCGTGATCTCGCGGTTCGTGAGTTCGAGCCCCACATTGGGCGCACTGCTGTCCGCACAGAGCCCACTTCAGACCTTCTGTCCTCTCTCTCTGCCCCTCTCTTGCCCTCTCACTCTCTCTCAAAAATAAACATTTTTTTTTTTAATCTGAAACAAACAAACAAAAGAATAGATTTTAAACTATTTCAGTTTCCCCCTCTGGAGAGACTAAGGTCATCTCCAACTTTCACTGTCATAACCAGTGGTCAGGCAGACACGCCTGTCCAGTCGTCCTCGTGACCTTGCCTGAGTATTTCTGTTGCCGGAGTTCCAAAAGCGAAACATCGGGATTTATGGCGTGTGCGTATCTGGCCGCTTGTTAGAGGCTGTGGAGGTCCCTTCAGTGCTGTGGTGCCTGATCGCATTCTCACGGCTGACAGTCTCACGCCCGGGCCTTCACCCGTTGGCCAATCTGCAGGTGGAAATGGTTTCTCATTTTTGTCTTGCGTTTCTCCAGTGAGACCGGGCGGTTTTCAGGGAGGTTTTAACCATTTGTGTCTTCTCTTGTGAGTTTTCTTTTTTTTTTTTAATTTTTTTTTAACGTTTATTTATTTTTGAGACAGAGAGAGACAGAGCATGAACGGGGGAGGGTCAGAGAGAGAGGGAGACACAGAATCCGAAGCAGGAGCCAGGCTCTGAGCGGTCAGCACAGAGCCCGACGCGGGGCTCGAACTCACGGACTGCGAGATCATGACCTGAGCCGAAGTCGGCTGCTTAACCGACTGAGCCACCCAGGCGCCCCTTCTCTTGTGAGTTTTCTACAAGGTTTTTGGGTTTTTTTGTTTGTTTGGTTGGAGTTTTTAGTTTCTTTAACGTTTACTTGTTTATTGTTTTTAAAGTTTATTTATTTACTTTGAAAGAGAGAGAGAGAGAGAGAGAGAGAGAGAGAGAAGCCCAAACAGGCACTGTGGGTGCAGAGCTCCATGCAGGGCTTGAACTCATGAACCGTGAGATCATGACGGGAGCCGAAAGCTAGAGTTGGACGCTTAACCAACTGAGCCACCCATGCGCCCCGACATTTATTTATTTTTGAGAGACAGAGAGAGACAGAGCGCGATTGGGGGAGGAGCAGGGAGAGAGAGGGAGACACAATCCAAAGCAGGCTCCAGGCTCCGAGCTGTCAGCACGGAGCCCGACATGGGGCCCGAACTCACCGACCACGAGATCGTGACCTGAGCTGAAGTCAGACGCTTAACTGACTGAGCCCCCCAGGTGCTCCCAAGGTTTTTGTTTTTTAATTGTTACCGTTTTCTCACTTCTAGGGCCTCTTTGTATGTGAGGAAAGTTAGGTCTTTGTCTTTTCTGTGCAACCCATGCTAGTAATAGCCCTCCTCACCCTGCAGTATCTGGGTTGGAGTGACAAGTCGTATCCAGTGTGGCGCCCTCTCTGGGTTCCTGAGTCTTTTTTTTACCAAGGTCAAGTATGGTAAAGATGGGCCAGAATAGATTGTCTGAAAGTTGCCTGAAGCGGCCGGGCCCTGTCCGATGTCCTCCAAAAGAGGCTGTTCTCAGTTTGTAGAGCAATCCCCAGGATGGACCCTTCCGCTGTGTGAACACAACACATTATTCTGTCACTTAGCCCAGAAATCAATAAAGTTTCCTGAGCCAGTGAACAAATGAGTGGGGGAACCGAGCAATCGGATGTTCCTGTTGGATTAGGTTTTTTTTTTTTTTTTTTTAATTTTTTTTTCAACGTTTATTTATTTTTGGGACAGAGAGAGACAGAGCATGAACGGGGGAGGGGCAGAGAGAGAGGGAGACACAGAATCGGAAACAGGCTCCAGGCTCTGAGCCATCAGCCCAGAGCCTGATGCGGGGCTCGAACTCACGGACCGCGAGATCGTGACCTGGCTGAAGTCGGACGCTTAACCGACTGCGCCACCCAGGCGCCCCTGGATTAGGTATTTTGTTGAAGGTGAAATGGTGGAATCAGACCCGGGAGAAATTCGATCTGAGCCGAGAGCCTGGAATCAACCAGCGCGTGGCACCATCTGATGGCCCTCCCGGTCCCCTCCTCCTAAGGGTGCTGAGCATCACAGCACGGCCGTCATCCATTGACCCATTGAGGCTTCCTGTGTCAGCCCACTGTTGTCCCACAGCCGATGAACTGGGGTTGTTCCCACAGCCGGAGGAGGAAACGGGGCACGGAGGCCCCTCCCCACTAAACGCCAGTGACGCCTTCCCCCCTTTCCAAACATGTCCCCACATCAAAGCCTCAGGGACTGAAGCGCGGGGTGCCGGCCTCACTCGCCGTCCCTGCCTGGCACAGCCCCCTCCACAGCCAGTGCCCGAACCCCAACAATAGCCTGAGCCTGGGCCTCACCTGCCTGCCCCCCCCCCCCCAGACACCGGGGGAAGCGGAGGGGAGCCTGCTTGACCAAAGATCAGCCTTCTGGAAACCACTTCTCGCTACCGTGGGGACCCCCGACAGGAAAGCACCCCACCTTGGTTCAAAGACCTTCCCACGGTCGCCAGACGTTTCCTCCTGATGTGGGCTTGTGGCCAGCGTGTCCTGCACGTGGGGCGTTTCCTGGAACAGACGTGGCTGTGCTTGTGGCGAGGGCTGCTTCTGTCCCCAGGTTCCACGCCACTCCCACCCCCCACCCCCCCCTCTAGAATGAACCGCTGTGGCCCGGGCCACGCCTTCCACAGACACATGCTCCCTACACTCGGGGGCGCCGTCCCTGCTGGGGCTGGGATGGGGAGGCCCTTTGTGTGCCCGCCTTGGTTCCCGGTGGCGCCTGGTCACGTTCTCCAAGTGGCGCCCGCGCCCCCTGGTGGCCACTGCGGCACCTGCGTCCTCCCGGGCGCGCGCCCTCCTCAGCGGCCAAGGGGGCTGGGGGTGTGTCCCGCCAGGCCAACCCGGTGGCAGTTTGGCTGTCGGTACCGTGTTCTCTTTGTTAAACAGGCAAACACGACAGAGCTTTAGACAGTCTGTTCGCTGGGGTCACGGGGGACTGGGATTTGGGGCCAGTTCTCCAGATTGCTGAAAATGACAGTGTGGGAAGGGTGCCACGTCGGTGGCCAAAACGTCGACAACCAGAAGGGAGAGTCCCTGATGCTGTGGAAGCAGCCACCGGGTCCCCCAGGACCCCTCCCCAGTCACCTTACGGTCGGCTGGTGGTTTGACTGGCGGCTCACGGCCCGTTGGCAGACTGCCTCATCAGGGGTTTCCGGGACTCAGTGTCCCCCGCCCCCCAGTGCTCGGGGAAGAAAATGGGTCTGGATCCCCCGGCGGATCGGTGCGGCGGGCATTGTCAGGGCTCGGGTACGGGAGGAAGGGGCAGCAGGGCTCCGGCCGGGTGCGCACACCCGCCTTCCCGTCTCTGGCTCCCAAACCCGTCTGTCTGACCCGGCGGGGAACTGGGGCCCCCGGTGACCCCCGGCTGCTCCTGCCTGCTGTTGAGACCTGGCAACGGAACGGGACGCTCGAGCAGGACCGTCTGAAGCCAGCAAGGTGACAGCCTTCACCCCCGGGGCCCAGGCAAAACGGTAACAGAGGCCACGGCCTCTGCCGAAATGAATTTTTAAATGAGGCGCTTCGGTCGCAGGCACATTACCGAAGAAAGATACACTTTTCCCCCTCATTCATGGGCATAAACGGCTGGAAGCCAGATCAGTGGGGGGAAGGCACAGAGGAGAGGCTGGGAATTCTTTCCACGCACAGACGTCCAGGAGCCGTCGTCCCTGGATGCCTGAGGGACGCGATGACACCGCTCTGCCCTCCGGCACCAGTCTGGCTTGTCACCCCACAGCTTTGCCCTTTGTGGCCGAGGACAGATCTGTGGGCTGGAGAGGCTGACAGAGCCCGGCTGAGCCCCACTCGAAGGGGGTGGCCCTTAGCCGTTTGGGGGCCACAGACGCCGCTCAGAACAGGAAGGGCTCTCTGAGAGAAGGAATGGGGGTCCCGCGATGCTGCCCCCAGGCCACAGAGGGCAGCCTGAGGCCCCTGCAAGCCACGTCACCCCAGGCAAGCCCTGCTGTCCCCCATGTCCCTTGCTGCAGGTATAACCGGGTATCAGAGAGACCGTCTCTGCAGATGTGCATCCCGAAAGGTCCAGAGTGGGCTTCTGGCCAGAGGCATGGCTGTGTGGGCCGCCCCTCCAGGCCCAGAGCCCCAGCAGTCTATGGCCAGATCGAGACCGGAGCTGAGACGCAGAAGAGGGGGAGCTGGTCCGGGGGCTGCCTTAGGGCATCTCCCCAGCCCGAACATGTCCCCTTCCGGCCCCACCAGGCCGGCGGCCCTGCCTTCTTCCCCAGGTGCTGTCTCCCTCCGGGGCACACCGCCAGCTGAGCCAGGCATCCAGCTGGGGTCTCGAGCGCGGGCACAGGGCCTGCGGGGACCTCAGGCGCCCCGGACAGCTGCTCTCGACTGTCGCCCACCCCCCAGGGACATGCTGCTGCCAGCTGGAGGGACAGCCTCCCACAAAGCCTGACGGCCCCCAGCACAAGGGACGACTCGCCCCCGACTGGCCCTCATGTGCGGCCAGGAGCCCGTCCAGCCCTCCGTGCCTGCATCCCTGGGGCTCCCACACTGAGTTTCACCCACTGGTGCCATGTTCTGACACGTATACCTTTTTAAAGATGTCAAAGGCGGGGGGCGGTGCCTGGGTGGCTCAGTCGGTTGAGCGTCCGACTTTGGCTCAGGTCGTATCTCGCGGTTTGTGAGTTCAAGCCCCACGCTGGGCTCTGTACTGACAGCTCGGAGCCTGAAGCCTGCTTCGGATTCTGTGTCTCCCTCTCTCTCTGCCCTTCCCCAGCTCGTCCTCTCTCTCGCTCTCTCGCTCTCAAAAATGAATAAACCTTAAAAAAAAAAGTAACGCGTTGGGCAGCTTATAACAGAATAGCAGCCCTCCACCCCACCCCCACCACTTGGAATTTCTGTGCTGACACAGCCATCCACAGCCATCTCTTCTGGCTGTTGTTTCTAGAGCCTTCCTCATGCGGATGAATACTATGAATAGCTACCTCGTTGGTTCCTATGGGGAACCGTGGTTTAACCCTGTCATACATTCCCCCCCCCCCACACTGATCCCGGATGCTTACGATAGTATATGGTTGTGTTAATATTGTTCATAGCTCGCTCCCTTATGCGGTAAGATGTTTATTTGCTGGTGCAATTTTTTTTAAGTTTACTTTTATTTATTTTGAGAGACAGAGAGAGCGAGCCGGGGAGGGGGCAGAGAGAGAGAGAGAGAGAGAGAGAGAGAATCCCAAGCAGGTGCTGCACTGTCAGCGTAGAGCCCGATGCAGGGCTGGAACTCGAGAACCAGGCGCGGAAAGCAAGAGTCAGACGCTGAATCGACTGAGCCTCCCAGGCGCCCCTGGTGCCAAGTTTAACTTTCCCTGATGTTGATGACGGTCTTTCCCCTCTAAGTTAGCTTCTCCAGGGCTTGTTTGCCCCCGCGGTACCTGTGGGGACTATAAAATCCCCCCCACCGCCAGCCGTCACTGGTTGTCTTTCCTCCGGGCACCCCGCCCCCATCCTGGGCGACCCTCCTCCTCCCCCACCCCGTCCCCCCTGGGACAGCCCTCCATGGCCCTCTGGCGTCATTTCCTCCCCTGCTCTATTGTTGTGGGTTTGCTCCTTTTCTACCACAAGTGAAAAATACAAAGAATGATAAAAAGGCACTTGTTGTCCCCACTCTATTAAAAGATAAAACCTTGCAACAGTTAACCTCCCGTGGATTCCCCCTCCTGCTCGCCTCTCCCCAGCTCCCCTCAACTTGCACAGAACCCTTCCTGTGGGTCGAACTGTGTCCCCCCCAAAAAAGATCTGTTGGACCCCTAACCCCCAGTGCCTGCGAATGTGACCTTCCTTGGAAAGTTAAGACGAGGTCACACGGGAGCAGGGTGGCCCTAATCCCGTGTGACTGGCGTCCTCATAAGAAGGGGAGTGTGGACACCGACAGGAATGGGGGGTGGGGGCGTTCTCTGCCACAAGCCCGGGGACCAGGGGCCGCCACACTCGGGTCGGGGGGGGGGGGGCGGTGGCTTGAGCACGTGTTTTCCGGCAACTGCAGAGGATCTCGGGCCGCGGGGAGGCCTGAGAGACGATGCATTTCTGCTGCTTAAGCCCCTGGTTTGTGATCTGGCGGCCTTACCCCCAGCTGGGCATCCGCTCGTCTGTCTTGATCCTCACACGCCCTCGGGAATGCGCTGGTGTGTGAGCCCCACACCATGTGGGGGGCGGGGCGGGGAGGCCCGGTGCCTGAGATGCAGGTGGGGTGGCCAGTGCGGCCCAGGGGACAGCCCGCGGTGGGGGCCTCTCCCTCGCACCCCAGTGGAAGGGACGAGCTCTCTCTCGTCCGTCCCGACACCAGCCCTGGGGCCGGAGGGAAGCTCAGTGCCAAGGAGTGACCATAGGACACAGGCGTCCCCTCACAGGTGGACACGCGGCTCCTCTCTGTGCCTGCTCCGTGCCCGTGGCCATGGCAGACACCACACTTTGTCCCCGGGAGCCTCTCTTCCTTTCAGAACCTTCCAGAACACCCAGGCTGCACCAGGACTCCCTGCGGAAGACCTCACTTCCCAGCCTCCCTCGCAGCCACGCGGAGCCATGTGAGCAAACGTGGGCCAGCGCAGTCAGTGACTTGAGAAGCTTCTGGGCCAGGTGGTTTACAGGACATCATCCTGCAGGGACACAGGGACACAGACCTGATGGGGGCGGGGGCGGGGGGGTGGATCTCACCGTGCAGGCCAGACCCCGACCGGCAGGAAGTGTCATCACCCTGCACCATGGAGGGAGCCTGTCAAGGGGAGCAGGGAGCCCGTCCAACCTCCGGAGGAGAAGAGGGGCTCCCGGCTCGGAAAACGCACTCTGTGTCTACCCACAGCAGCCCCGGGGGCAGAAAGAAGCGATCTGCTGGTGGGGGGCCTGTGGCTTTTTATTTGTAACCTGCACAACTGCGATGAAAGCTTTCAACACAGAAGAAAGGCCAAGCTATCCATTGTTTTTTCATGACAGGAGTCTGAATTACAGACCGGAGCAGGTGCACAATTATCATTTAATTTGTCCCCATCCCGTTTCTTGGGCTGCAAGGACTCTCCCGGGCCCTGGGGGGAACGGGTTTGAAGCCTCCGAGCTACCAGTCATTCTAAGGCTTTTAACAATTTGAAAGCGACGAAGGGGGGGCAGAAACAAGCCACCAGCGAAGCATGAGCGCATTTCACTCACGGGACAAGGCATCACGGAGTCACTTAAATAGCGCTTTCTCGACACTCAAATGCAGATTCTGTCTTTCTCCAGACCAAAAGCCCTCTCGCCCGGAGACACACAGACGATGTCCAGGCGTAAACGAGTCCTCGACTTTTGGAAACGACCAGGAGCCGGCGGCATGTTCGCCCCCCCACCCCCCACCCCCCAGGACACCCTGCTGAGTTTCTGCGCGGCTGGCTGGGCACGATGGGCCACATCGCTCGTGCTAGGCGAGCCATTGGGTCGATGTGATCTCCTCAGCTGCTCACAGGGGAGTCGGGACAAGAACCCAGGAATCAGATCCCCATCCTTGGAGGCGGGTGTAGACCTGCCAAGTGCAGGGCAGTAGCAGGGGTCCTGGATTCGCGGGACGGAAGCAAGAGCCGCGTCATGAGCCCCTCGGAGACCTGGAACAGAAGGGGGACCCCACCTGGAGCACGTACCTCCCTGCCCCTTGGGCTGTGCGCGTGCATTTTGTGTGGAAGGCAGCCCCCGCCTTTTATTAGATTTTAATCAAGAATGATCCTGTTAAATATTTAAGATTGCCTTTTGAGGATGATATTCTTAAAGAACCACGTGATGAAGAGAAAAAGACGGGGAAGCATGAATTTTTAAAATTCATTCCCGGTATATAATAATTCCGACAGGCTGTCGCTGCTGCTCTGCCGTGAGGAGAGTGTCTCTCACGTGGCCAATTACTCCCGTCCCTCCGGCCCCAGGACCCCCATCCCAATCGCCCATCGCAGCTCTGTTTACAGAAGGTAACACCATTGGACCCACCAGCAAGGCAACACAGGTTTCAGAAAGGTCTGACTTGTTCCGTGCGCACTCCACGGATCCGTCCTCTGGCCGCGTTGAACGGGTCCTCCCCTTCGGCTTGGGAAGGCCCAGTCGGAGCGCACGCGCACCGACACGCGCACGCGCACGCACGTTCAGGCGCTTCCTCTGAGCCCGTGCTGCCTCCGGGGAGACCAATAGCACAGAAAGGCAAGAAGCCAAGGTCTGGGGACTCCCCCTCCTGGTCTGGGGACCCAGGACAGCCCCGGCTCCGCCTCACCTGCTGGGTAGGCAGGGCCTCCGATGCCCCCGTTAGCGACCACCCGTGGCCACAGAGGCCAAGATGGGTTATAGGAGTATGGGACCCCCGGGATGGGACCCCCCATCGACCCACCGTCACCTGACGGGGCTCTTCCCACACCCTCGCCCTCCCCCCGCAAACCTCCGCTGCTCTAGATGCCACTCCCCCCGCAGCTGGCCAACAGGGTCCCTACCGAGGTGTGGGCAGGTGCCTAGGACGTGAGCCGATGCTGATTCAGGCAGGGTTCTCAAGAACGGAGGAAGGTTCCGGCGAAGATGCACTCGTCTCCCAAGGAGGAGTCGGGGCTGGTGGAGACTGAGGTCTGGAGGATCTGCTCCCCAAGGCTGCCCGGTGCCCAGGCGCCTCCCGCGTGGTGCCTCGCTGCGCGTCCTAGCGGTCACTTTGTCCTCCGGGGCGAGTGGCCTACCACGAGCCACAGGGGAACGGAAAGAGGGCAGGACGCCTTCCACTTACTATCCCCGTCCCACCCTACCCGACCTCACCTAATCCAGAGGAGACCAGGAACTCTTCCTGTGTCCGGAGGGACAGTTAACCGTCTCTGCCACGCCGAGCGAGAACCTCTGTAGCCCTTCTTCGTGATTGATCCTACACCATAAGACACAGTTGAGAAAAGAAAAGCTAGGGCCTATCTGCACTTGAACCCGGGACTCGGAAAGGGAAGGCTTCAGGACCTCCATACGCCAAATGATGGGGTCAGACCTCAAGGACAGCCCAGGAAAGGGAAGGGACCTTGTAGGTGGAGGCGCAGGGGCCCAGCCCCCAGCCCCTCCTCCCGACACCTGAGACACATGACCCTGAGAGGCAGGTGGCTGTGCTGCTGGGCCGGGCCAGACAACCTTGGGTGGCCCTGAGGGACAGGGGGCAAGAAAGAGAGGAACGGGGGGGGGGGGGGGGGGGTGGAATGTCTTCACAGCGGCTGTTGATTTTCAACGGAGGTCCGTGCGCCCCTCGCTCAGGACGCTGCAGCTGCCTGGCCCCGTGCCCTTCCAGAGAAGTCTTTTCTTTCTTCCCTCCTGGGAAGGGTGGGGCCAGAGACGCCACAGGCCATTTGCAGCCGTCCAGGGAAGGTTCAAGGGCCCGGGGTGATTTACCAAGAGGTGATTGGGATTAACAACTATTTTCGAAGCTGCTGCATCTGGGTTCTCCAGAGAATCAGGACCAAAAAGGTGTGTAAGGAGGGACCTTCACTTAAGAAATGGGCTCGTTTGGGGCGCCTGGGTGGCTCAGTCGGTTAAACGTCTGACTTCAGCTCAGGTCACGATCTCGCAGGTGGTGAGTTCGAGCCCCATGTCGGGCTCTGTGCTGACAGCCCGGACCCTGGAGCCTGCTTCGGATTCTGTGTCTCCCTCGCTCTCTGCCCCTCCCCCGCTCACACTCTTGTCTCCCTCAAAAATAAATAAACATTAAAAAAAAAATAGAAAAGAAATGGGCTCACTTGACTGTAGGGGCTGTAAGTTCAGGTGAGATTTGGTGTCCCCGTCTCAAGGCCAAGTTCTGAAAGGCGGCAGGCTTGGAAACAGGACGAGTATGTTAGTCTCAAGGCAGAATTCCCTCTTCGCCAGGAAAGCCGTCTTTGCGCTTAAGGCCTTCAACTGATTGGATAAGGCCCACCCGTGTTCTGGGGGGTAATTTCCTTCCCCAAAGTCTACTGATTAAATGTTAATCACAGCTGCAAAATACCGTCACAGCAGCATCCAGGCTGGTGTCGGACTCAATGCCGGGGCACCAGAGGCTGGCCCCGAGGACACAGACCACTGACAACCGTAACCTCAGGCACTGTCCTCCTCTATCCCCCAGACTTACACAAAGGCTCGTTACAGTTTTACTCTGCTTTGTTTTGAAGGAACCCAGAACGCTTCCCGAAAAACAGGGCCCTCCGGTGGGCAAAACTCCATCACTGAGCAGGGGATCCGGACCAGGTTGGCCCCGGGGTGAGTGACTGTGGGTCTCCCGTCTCTGAAGGGTTTTCAAAACACAAAGAAAGCACGTGAGCAGAGACCCTGCGTGGCCTCAAAGCCGAATTCACTCTGTTTATTATCAGGCCCTTTGTAGAACGCGTTCGCCCACCTGGATCTAAGCATCTCTAATTTCCTGTCTCCGCGGAACGCGCTCTGACAGCGCGTTCCGCGCTGGACGGTGTAGATTGGCTCCCAGTGACAGCCTCCATCCCTCCTCACTTAGCCTAGAGCAACTCGGTTAAAATTAAACGTACTTCACCTCTTTACCTTGGTCTTCTCTGTCTCTCCTGACGGAAGCTAAGCCCCAGGGGTCTTATCCCTCTTGCCAACCTGCGGGGTAGTTTCTGCATCTGCATCTAGAACAGGACCGGGTTTCTCATAATAGTGCTATTAATACTTGTTGAATGGATGAAGCCTTCCGTAAATAGATACTCTAAGCAACTCTGCCGTCTTTGAAATTCTGTAGTTAGAGAGGACACCTTCAACTTGAAGCAAATAGGGGGATGGTCCTCGGCTAGAAGGCAAACGCCCCAGGCACGTGGGCAGCGCACACAAAGCTTCCCGCCCAAAGGAATGTAAGTGATATCAGCCGGGTAGCCATTTACACCTTAGTATAAACAAGCTTTCTATTGTAGTCATGGAAGGACATTTCAAGGACAGAAAAGAAAGGCAGAATCAGAACACTGGGTATGTGAGCAGGTCAAGGAGAGGGGACGCTGACAGGGAAGAGGCGGACCAGAAGGGGAGGCCAAGGACACTGAAGACAAACCGTCCCATCTTCCCCAGGAGTTGGCCCAGACAACCACTCTCAAACCTGTCAGTAGGCAAAGCCCGCTCGGTTATTAGGTCACAAAAATGGAAACCATGTGCACTGTTGATTTGCTCCCAGACCATTTCCCCCCGATGCTGTAAAACTGGACCCTCCCAAAGTGTTCCAGAACACCAGACGGCGAGGAATCAGTAGGAGCTACGTAGGGAGAGATTCCAGGGGAAATGCCTGGTTAAATGAAACCACACGGGTTTATCATTTCAGGACTTGCCAGAGCCTTTATTATGCTTACACGAATATCTTCACCTCTGGGAGGAGGCTCCAGATGGTGGTATGCCCGACTGTTTCTTCACGGAACCCCCTCGTCCATTCTGCATGGCACAGACTGACATTCCCAGGAACACCATTTGGGAAACACGGACCCCGAGGTTCGGACCATGCGGGAAGTTCTGCCTGGTGCTCCCAGGAGGCATGTCACTTCCGGAGCTAACCAGGCACAGGGACACCTACGTGTAGCCTGGCTCTGAGTGACAGTCCCCATCGTTTTTATAAAGAGGCTCCGGGCCCTGATCCACAAAAGCTACAGAAGGGCCACGCTCTGCCTCACTTACCTCTGCCCACAGCTCCTGCCTTCCAAGAGGAAGAGAGAAAGGGGAACAGACAAGTGGTCTAGGGGGAGGAAAAAGAAGATGGGGAGGGGACAGGGAGGCTGGTGCAGGGGTGGCACCCCTCTGCGCCCTCTGCAGCTCTCAGCGGACCCACTCCCCCCGCCCCTCCCGTGGCAGCCAGGCCACAGAGGGACCAGGAGGGACCAGGAGGGACCGGGGCTGGACGCGGCGTGCACGGCCCTGTCCTCCTGGCCTCAGGGCTGTGCTGTCACTGCACAGACAGCAGCCCTTTTCCACCACGGGTTTCCGGGCAGATGTGCAGCTGGGCCCCGCGTGGCCCCCCGGAAGGGAGCCCGGCACGTTGCAAAGCTGTGTTCCCCCCTTCAAGGTCACGGGCCCCAGCTCCTTCCTGCTCTAAGCAAACACCTACGGACCGCGGGGGGAGGGCTGGGCAGCAGGCAACGGCAGACGGGTAGCAGTGTCCTGTCCTCGGGCACCCGGTGACACGCAAGGACCCCCGTGGTCTCTGAACCGTGGGCACGGAGCGCCCCCGTGGAGCTCTGCCGCTCCCCTGCAGGCGGAGCTTTGCAGATAAAGCACAAGCCGCGGACAGAGCTCACACGCCTGGCCTCTTCCCTGCGATCCCTCCACCTGACCTCGGGTCCCCCCCCAACCCCGAGCCAGCTCTTCCGGGCCTCGGACCCCCTCCCTCCCCAGGGAGGCAGGTGCACCTGCGTGGCTGGGTGACCCAGGCGGCTGGCGGGCAATCCCGCGTCGTCCCTGCTCGGATGTGGGGCTTGTCAAGAGGAAGGACAGACGAGCGTTGCGGGAGCGGGTCCGTGCTGTTTTCCGTACAGTGTGTGCTCTTTCTGCCCCGGGGCAGCCATCGCAAACCAGCCACTCCACGGCCACAGAGCCACACGCCCCTGTCTGGCCTGCGAGCCCCCGGAGGTGACCCTCTTCTGCCGTCATCACCCCAGAGCTTGGAACCCACTGGAACGCTTCGAACCAGCCCTGCTGGCCTTTCCCTCGGGAACCCCGAAGCCCTGCCTCCCTCCTGCCCCTCTGCCCACCCTCCCCGCCCCGCCTCTGCGTCCCCCTGGCCCCGCGAGGCACGTGGCCACCCCTCGGGGTCCTGGGAGTGTAGGCAGCGGCTTCTTTCCAGGCCTGGCTGTCATCCCCTCCCTCGGCCTTCGCCACACCCCAGCCCACACGGAAGCTTCGGGAGCACGCAACAGCCCAGGCGGATGTTCTTGGGTGGGGGCCGGGACCGGACGGAAGGAAAGGGCGGAGGGAGTTTCCCAAACCCTCACAGCCCAGCACACCCTGGTCCCGCGTGGGCCCTGCCGGCCCCCCTCGTCAGGGCAGACGGACGAGGACACATGGGCATCGGGAACAGCACCGTGGCATCGCAGCAGGAGGGGGCTCCTGTGTCCCCGGCCTGGCTGCCACCCGGCCTGCCACGCCCCACCACCCTCCTCCTGCGGAGTCTGCAGAAACAGGGTCCCACAGGCGGGGGGCTTGAGCGGCAGAAGTGGACTGTCTCCCAGCCTTAGATCCCGGCTAAGCTGGCACCTGCAGGGGAGGCCCCCTGCCTCTTCGGGCCTCCGGGGGAGCCTGCAGGCCTCCCTGGTCCCCGCTTGTGGCTGCTCGGCCCGGCCTCCACCTCCATCGTTGTGTGGCCTTCCTCTCTGGATGTCTCTGTGTCCTCCTCTCCTCCAGTCAACGTCTACAGGGCCACCCTGCTCCAGGATGACTAACGACAGGTGCAGAGACCCCTGAGGGTCTGGGAAGGACGTGACGGGGCGGGACACTGTCGCCCCAGTACAACCGTGGTCTGTTCAGCACACCCCCCCCGCCTGCCGCGCGGTCCTCTCCCCTCCTCTAAGGGAGGGGCAGGCTAGAGACCCCAAAGTGTGACGTGGGGCAAGGCTGCGTCCTCTGGGGCCGGAGCCAGAGGGAGCCAAACCACAAGCCGGGGAGGCCCGTCCTGCTCTCTTCTCGGCGCCTGGTCTGGGACGTGACACGCTGAAGCGAGTGCGTCCCCTCCAGACCCCAGGTTCTCGGCACACCGCTCAGACCACCCAGGGGTGGGGACCGCTCATCGCGAGTCCTGAAAGTCAGATGAAGTCAGACGCTCCAGGGTTACTGCAGAACACAGCCTTCCCGCAGCCCTTCAGGCCCTTCAGGAAGTGTGGACGCCAAGGCCGGGGGGGGGGGGGGGGTGCTGAGAGTCTGCAGGTGAGGCCGCAGGTGCTCCCGGGGAGGAGCGGGGACACCGGCTCATCCTGGGTCCTCCCGAGGGGCCACCAGGGGAAAAGAGACCCACACGTGGCTGGCACAGGTGATAACACAGATCGGGTGCTCTCACCCCACGGCTGTGGGTGTTTCTCTACCCCTCGTCCGGCCACTCGTGACACGTGACCGAGGGAGGGCCTGCCCTCAGGATGCCCCGCTCCCAGGGGTCATCGGAACTGGGCCAGCTGTATGGGAAAAGCCTGCTGGACACACAGCCTCCAGGTGCCGCGGAGACCCTGCGGGGTGCCTCCGGGACTTGGGCAAACGCTGCATCTGTAGGCCACGTTCCGATTTGGACGCTGCAAGGAGGGTGCACTTAGCTAGCTCTGCAGCAAAGCCATCCACTCGGTGTGGGGACGGTCGTGGGGGAGGGGGTCAGCAGAGGCAGGCAGGGCTTGGGTAGTGCTTCCTCGGCCGAGCGTCACTACCCGGGGAGCTGGTTCCCGTCTGGAACGGCGGCCCACACCTCGGTCCCCATCTTCTCTGGTCAGGCACCCTCTCAAAGGATTTGATTTTCTCTGAAGGAAAACCCATTTGCCACCTGAAAGGTGGCAAAGCGCTCGGCACCCACACTTCAAAGGCTCCCCGGCCCCCAGCCCTGCAGGTGTCCTTCCCCTTTCATTTAAACTTCAATTTTGCAGCAGCTGTGGATGAGGCCAATGTCAGGAGGGATGTTTTTGAGGCAAGATCGTTGGAGGCTGGGTGAATGTGACCCCAGAAGCAGGACGGCTGGGAGAGACGCTCATGAGTGCCCGTTTCCTGTAGAGCACAGACCACACGGGGGCCGCAGGCGAGTAACAGCCGCTACTCGGGGGCCACGCCATCTTGGGGTTCAGAGACCCCCAGCCCCTGCTTCACCCGGGAGTGGCTGTGCCCCTCCTCAGAGGAGTCTGCAAAAAAGGCTCATGACAGTGAAATCCAGACCCGCCCGTGTGTCTTCCGGTCTCAGATGGTCTGGTTAAAACAAACAAACAAACACCTGCAGCATCCATCCGTTTATGGGGTCTGGGGTAAAGGAAAACTCGCAGGAAGCGAGTAATTTCCCCAAACTCCATCAGGCTGTTTCCGTGCCCCCAGCCCCCGAAGTGTGGAAGCCAGGAACCCCGACGTGAGTGTGGTTTTGTTCCAGAGACAACAGGGGCACAGTTTCAAGCCGGGCAGGTGAGGTAGGCTCCCTTAATAAGAAAGCCTCTCCACTTTAATATTATTTTCCCTACTTTGGAGGGAATCGTCTGATCCGTTACCAAACATACTTCCCGAGCTCTCGTCACAGCGTATTAAACAGGCGTGGCTGTTTCTGGATGGGTTGGGGGACATTCACTTAAGGGGGCCGGTGACAGCTTCACTCCAGCTGTGTTTCTGCCGCCCCGTGGGAAGACAGGAGGTTCGGGGGACAAGGGTCGCCAGTGGGAACAGGTGTTTAGGCCGAAGAATCCCAAAGAGGCTGGCGTTGCTGCCCGGATGGTGGACAGAAGCAGATGGACGGAGGCCAGGTCGCCAGCGGGGATTAAGTCTCATTAGATCAAAGCTAAGGACGGGGGGGGGGGATGGGGGGTGGGGGGTGGGGGCCCAGGGTCAGCATCGGGAATCTCTCCCGGCAGGGGTTATGGGACAAATGGCATGTGGGGCCAGCTGCGCTCTTTGATTTGGGAACATTGGAGGCTTCCTCCAGCTCACCCTCAGGGCGGGGACCAGGAGGCTCCGAGGATGAAAGGCCGGGTCCCAGCAGCCAGGTGGGTGGCCGGACCTCCGTTGCCTCCTCCTTCCCCGTCCATTGTCCTCTCGCGACAGTGGATGGTGGGCAGGACGGGCCTCTCTTTGTGAAGGTGACGCTGTGCAGGGCCAGACCGTCTGGAGACAAAGCCTCCATCGCTTACCTGGGGGCGCGTCCCTTGGGCAGGTCACCAAACCTCACGGTGCCTCGGCTTTCTCCTCTGTAAAATGGGAAGAATGAGGCTGGAGCCTATCCCCCAGGCTCGCTGTGAGGCTGCATTCCTGAAGCGGCAGGCACGGTGATCGCTGCTCAGGGAGTGCTCCCCAAGTACGCCTGATATCAGCTGCCGGGGCTCCCCTCTTCCCCGCCCGTGGCTGACCTCCGATGGTGGATGGTCGGTCGATCATTTCATCTGGCAAGGCCCTGGGGAAACCCCGCCCCCACCTTGCACCTGCCCTCCCGAGGCTTCTTACCTGCAAAGGTGATGCACCTTTGGACCGGAAGTGGTGGGAGGTGGGACTCGTTCCCCGGCCGGAGCCCCTTTCTGCCCCCCGGAGGATGTGGTCCTAAGGGGTCAGGAGAGCAGGTGCAGAGGTGGCGAGAACGGCAGAGGCTTGCGCGAGGCAGCACGGTCTGCTCAGACCCCTGCAAGTATAAAAGGGGCCTTCCACGGGATGTTCTAGAGCATGATTGTCCTGTGCACGTGCGTTTAGATACATCTCCCTCACCTGTCGTTCTCTCACTGGCCCAGCTCAGCACAGGTGAGGAGGCGTCTTCACATGCTGGGCACTGGATCCAGGCTCGAAGCTGAGGGAAGCTGTCCACAGGAAGTGGACAGTAAAAATGGGGGAGTGAGTTGAGCAGCTTTTTCGCCATAGTGTGGAAGGTTCTAGATAGGCCTATCGGTGCCCCATTTATCCAAGCAGTAACTAGGAAACTATGCTGGAGGCCGCCTTCCTTGAGTTAAAGCACACAGATCGTGGGGTGCCTGGATGGCTCAGTCCGTTGAGCGTCCGACTTCGGCTCAGGTCGTGATCTCATGGTTCATGGGTTCGAGCCCCGAGTTGGGCTCTGCACTGACAGCACGGAGCCTACTTGGGATTCTCTCCCTCTCCTCTGCCTCTCCCCCCACTCATGCACATTCTCTCTCTCTCTCAAAATAAATATATAAACAAAAAAAAAAGAACACAGGGGTGCCTGGGTAGCTTACTCGGTTAAGCGTCCGACTTCGGCTCAGGTCACGATCTCGCGGTTCGTGGTTTCGAGCCCCACGTCAGGTTCTGTGCTGAGAGCTCAGAGCCTGGAGCCCGCTTTGGATTCTGTGTCTCCCTCTCTCTCTCTCTCTCTCTCTCTCTGCCCCTCCCCCACTTGTGCTCTGTCTCTGTCTCTCAAAATAAAATAAAAACATTAAAGACAACCACACACAGTGGGGCAAGCTCTGGGGGGCTACAGGGCCCATGCACCTGCATATCCCTCGGCGCACTTAAAACCATGTTTGGCTCATAGCAGGTGCTTGATAAAATTTGCCGAGCACTGCTGTCCAGAGATCTTGGATTCCAGCATTGTCTCTCCCAAAGGACTCGACCCCACCTCCTCCTAGTCAGCTCCGTGACTCATCCACTCACATCGGAAATTTGAAACACAGTCCCTGATCTCTTCAGCGGGTTAAAAATCATCCCAGCGCCAAGCGCTCTCTTATCTGACGACGGCCCCCCTGCTCCGAAGGGCACGGCCACAGCAAGTGCACGGGGCGGAGTCCAACACGCGCTTGGCCATTTGGGCCACAAGGAAGCAAAACACGTCCCGCCCCACACCACTAAGAGCAAACGTCATGCGTTGAGATATTTATGCATTTCTGAAGAAACGTATAAATGAGTATTTGCTCATCCCTTTTTAGTCTAGGCTTCTTCGCTCCGGGGTGAAGGGAGTAAGGCCGGCTGATCATCATTTTACAGGCCAGTCATCTGAGACCCCTCCCCTCCCCAAACCCAGCGCAGAGCGGGCTCCCCACGGGCACACTGAAGGGGTCGGCAGAATATGTCAGCTCTCAAGACAGATCTTGGTCAAATTCTGACCAACTTACTAGCTGTGTGGCCTTGAGAAAGTTGTTGCCCTGTTTGTGCCTCAGTTTCCTCACTGGATGGGATAAATGGACCTGCCTCACTGAGTCGTTGGAAAAGATTAGCCACAATAATCCACGAAGAGCGCTCAAAGCCACCTGGCCCGTCCCGTGGTTATTGTTACAAAGGAGGCCCTGGCTACACCGCCCGGCCACGGCCGCCCTCCGCCTGGGGGCCCGTGAGGCCGACTCCCATGGTCACAGGAATTATTCCCGGGCCCCTCAACTCTCGCCGAAGGTCCTGTTTTGCACGCAGCTGGGTATTTTTTTGCTAAGATTCTGCAAGCATCCAGGCAGGCTCCAGGGAAGGGTCTAGGGCCCCAAGAGAAAAGCGTCAGGATCCGAGGAGCTGCCCCCTAAGCTCTCCGCAGGGTTCCGCCGGCAGCCCTGAAACGTGCAGAAGAATGTGGGGACCCCATCCAACCTGTGACAGTCCCTGGCTAGATTTCCGGTCTTTGTCAGCCGAACAAAGGCGCGTCTCCCCGCTCCCTGCACCCGGGAACTAGACCACCGTGAGCGGAGGAAAAGGAAACATAATCTGGCTGCGGTTGTTGGCGGAGAGTTCAAGAACAAACTCCCCTTTGTGTCTTCCGGCTCCGTGCAGGAGAGTGATAAAGCCAGCGAGGGGAACAGGAAAACAATTTCTTGACTCGCTCTGTCGCCTAGCTCCCTTTCCCAGGACGAGCTGCTGGAGCAGCGCTGGGCGTGGGCTGGGTGCACCCTTCTCCCCTGGGGCGTGGAGGCCGCCAGGGCGCGGCGCAGCGGGTGGGGGCGGGGCGGGATCTGGGGGCCTGGAGGGCGTCGCTCCGCCGCCGCCGCCGTTTGGGGCGCAGCCCGGAGGCCAGGCCCGCCCTATCCTGGGAGCCATCGAAAGCTCCAAAGCCTTGTCTGAGGTGATGCCCATGGTCCCACAGCTCCCAAGAGCTTCTGGAAAAGTCTATGGCCCTGCATCCTGGCCTCTCTGAGCCGGAGGAGCCCTTTCTGTGGGCCCCACCCACCCCTTGAACAGGTTCCGTTGGGGAGAGAGATCCTACCGGGTGGGACCGCGGCGCCGGCACCAAGAAAGGTCTCCTAAGCAGACCCGAGCCCCTGCCTCCACTCGCATCCTTCCACGTCTGACCTTACTCCAGCCTCATCGTGGAGGCCTATGCACTGGTGGACTCGGACTCCTTGTTCTGCATTTATTCGAGAATGTTCAAGGGAGAAACCACATTTCTCTGGACCGGGCCAAGAGTTTAGGGCAGGAGTGGCGAAGACGGTCTGAAAGGACTAGGGTGCGCGCCTTGGCAGCGAGCAGACGGAATCCGCACTCCTCCTGATCCTGGGACGGGGCCCTGGAGCCGAGCCCGTCCCGCGCAAGACGCCGGCTCCGGACCCGGCCTCCGGGTCCCGCCCGTGGCTCCCTCCGGGCGGCCCCTGCCTCCGCCCGCCCTGGCGCGCCCTCCCCCAATCAGGGAAGTGCTCGAGGGCAGGTGCTCCTGAGGTCGGGGAACAGCCGGCACAGCCCAAGACCTGCGGGGTCCCTTCTTCCTGTGGGGAGAAGCTCGGGGCTCCCCACCCGCGGCTGCCCCCAGAGCTGGAGGCTGGCGCCACGGGGCGTCTCAGCGCGCCCCCTGCTGATTGCGCGGGGCGGGGGCAATGCCACCTCCCTGGGGAGGCCCCGTTTCAGAAGGCGGAGAGGAGAAAGGCATGTGTCCCTGGCCAAAGACATCTGGTTTCGGAACGAAATCTCCAGAACGAAACAAAAACCAGCCTGGCGGGACGCAAGCATTGGTCAGCGTTCCCTCTGACTGGTATATGGCCAAGGCGGGGAAGAGAGGCCCCTGCCCGGGCCGCCTCCCTCTTTGCTGACCCGCCTCGACCGCGGGCGACCCCAGAAATCAGGTCTCCCAATGGGTCTCCCGCTTAGACAGAATCCAGGGTCCTAGGCATCTGCGGGTCCACGTGCACCCGCAAGGCCAGAGGAAGGCCTGCTCCCTGAAAGTGGCCCGGGGTGGGAAGGGACTGGGGGAATGACTTGGCCGCGGCCGCTCCCGCCCGCAGCCCAAACGCGCCCGGTCTCCTTCCTTGGGCTCCAGGCACCGAACGAGAACCGCTCCGGCCCCGGATTTTTTCAAATCACTTTTGCTGGTTTTCCGTGGCTTCCCTCCCGAGAGGCTGGGTTTCCGGCCAGCCCTCTTGCCTCCTCGCCCCACTGCTCCCTCCGCGCAGCCCTAGGGAACAGCGCGGACGCCAAACGCGCCGGGGCCCGGCAGGCTCGGTCCTCGTCCGAGTGCGCTGAGCGAGCTGCTAGGGGGCGCGGCGCCTCTCGGGTCCCCGGGAGCGCAGTGCGAATCCCGGCGCCAAGGCCCGGCCGGGCGCTCAGGTCTCCGGGCCCGAGCCCCGCCGCGCAGCTTCTGGGGGGCGCTTCAACCCTCCGAAAGCGCAGCTTCATTTATTTATGTGTTTTAATGTCGTCAACGGGCAGCTAAACGAATTGCAATTTGTAATTTTTATGGTTAATTTGAGATCTCGCTCTTGTTGGCTAATCCTGTTAGTTGGCGGCCAAACAAGGGGAAAGTCGTGTCGCCGCCGCGGTGGTTCTAACGGGCATTTTACGTGAAATGACACCGGCGGCCGGAACAAAGGGCGCAGCGCATCCGCAGGCCCGGCGGCCGCGGCGGGTCGGTGCCGGCGCCAAGCGAGCCGAGGCCCGGGCTCCGCGCGCCCCAGCCACGCCGCCCCGACCTCGAAATCGGGGGGCCCCGGTTGTGGCCGCGAGCTCCCCCCCCCCCGCGCCCCAGAGCCTCGCCCCGCGGCCCCCGAGCCGCCCCGGCCTCGCCCACCCCGCCGGGCGTCCGGGCCCTCCTGCCCTCCTCGCCTCCTCTCTGCCTCCCCGGCCGCTCTTGGCGCCGGGCCCCACGGGGAGCGGAGCGGGGAGCGGGGCGGTAGGGGAACGCCGTCCCTTCGCCCCCCTCCCCCCTCCCAGGGGCAGCCACCGTGCGGGGGCCCCAGCTCCTTCCGGCCCCCGGCGCGGCCCGGATGGGGGGGGGGGGGTCCCCGGGGCGGAGCGCGCGTCAGTGGGGGCGCTGGAGCGCGCGGCTCGGCTTGTTCGCGCGTTGTCGCCCGCGCCGTGTTCCTTGTCCCTGGCGCCTGCTCGGTGCCGTCCCAGTGCGTTTGATTGAAACGCGGCTGCGAGAAGGTGTCGAGCAGGGAACGCGGCGCGCGGGGCGGGCGGGGCGAGGCCGCCGAGAGGGAAGGGGACCCGGGCGGGGAAGGGGCCCCTGGAGAAGCCCGGGAGCGCGGCGGCGCTGCTTGCAGGACTCCTATTTTGAAATCGGCGGCTGTGCCCTCCGGGGCGCAGGATGCAAGGGTCAAGTGTCACTTCCTCTGGCAGTCAATCTCCAATATTCCTTGTAATGTTTCTAAATGGACGAATTCATTACGCGGGGGACACGTGAATGGGGAGAGGCCGCTGGCGCGCCGGGTCAATAGCGTCCACTAATGGTTCATTTTGCACAGCGGAGCGCGGCGCCGTGGAACCCAATCAATAGTGTTCACTTCCTCGCCGCCACGGGCCTAAAGGTCACTTAGGGAAGGTGGGAAAGGGCAGGCCCCCGACAAGTCCTAACTGTCTCTCCTCTCCCCCTCCCACCGGTTCCCCCCCCCCCCCCCCCCCGCGACCTCCTCCACCCTGGCGGTGGAGAACCGGGTGTCTTCCGGGGGGCGGAGGGGGTTGTAGGTCGCTTTTGCAAGGACAGGGGCTCTTCTGGCTAAGGGGAGGGCGACAGGGTGGCAAGCCAGCAGGCGGGACCGCGGTCTCTCCTCCCGCTGTTTTTCAGAGGAAGCGTTGAGTACAATGAAAAAGGGACCATCTCCTTGTCCCTTCCCGCGGGACCGCCAGGACAGGAGAGGGCTGGGGCAGGCAAAGCCCACTCCTTCCGGGGGAGGAGATTTCAAAATGATCCAGGAGAGGCAATGCCCAGAGAGGAAAGCCTGCCTCAGCTGGGTGGCCTTGAGGGCTTCCCCGAAGGGGTCCTGGAGCTCAGAGGAGGGAAGGACACCCAGAAGGCCACCCAAAAGTTTCTCCCGGGGAGATGTCAGACGGGGCTGGCTCCAGATTACAGGGTGGAACGAATTCCCTGAGTTTGGTGAAGGGAAGTAAAAATTTGCCTTCTGGAAACCCCTCCAACCCTGCCCACCGCAGCAACCAGAGAACTTCACCTCTCTTCCCTTGTCTTCCTGGGGTTCCCACGGCGAGGAGGAGGAGGAGGAAGGTCATGGGGTTCACACTTGGGGGGGGGACATCGAATGGTTGTATCTGACCCTCTGAAACCTGTGACGCTCTGGGTATACATGGCCGTCCCCCGGACACGTGTTTCTCGCGGGAGCCGTGTGGATGTCATAAAAGGCAGACTTTGCACAAACCCTGCTTGGCTGAAAGGAGATGGAAGGGGTTGGAGTCGCGGTAGGAGGTGCAGTGTGCGCTTACTTATGGGCGTCAAGGCCAAGGTCAGGGGAAGAGAGGGTCCTTGGTGAGCGACCCACAGAAAACCCAGTGAGCTTCCGCTGCTCTCTCCCTTGTGGCTGGTGGCTGGCGGGGACCCAAAGGCAGGGACAAGAAGGCATCTCCGCTCCCTTTGGATGTGAGGAGGTAGAGCGGAGTGGAGGTGAATGGCTCCGAGTTAAGACGCAGCCACCACCTGCTTGTCTTGGCTGCTAATGCGTTTCTCACCTCCCCAGGCTTCAGACATATCTATTCCCCCGAAAAGCATGCTTTTAAAGAAACTCAGATGTGAGGACTGTGGCAGTGCTGACTGTCCACAATGCATCCCGTCTTGGCTTATGGTCAGACGGTTCGTTTCCACCATCGTCTGCGGGTCTCTTTGCAGCAGGGGGTTTAAAACTGTTTGCACTTTGATTTACCTGGAAACGCACTTCCCTCCTCCAGCTCCGTTCCCCACGTGTGGCTGCCTGTGAGGCCACTTCCAAACCTCCTTGTCCTCCCCATCGGGTACCTGTGCCCAGGGAAGGCTAGAGCACTTTGCTCAATTGAAGGAAGTAACCTGTACGAATAGGTAAACGCAAGCTAAGGCAACACAGCTAAAATCTTCGGCCAATTAAATCTGACATTTTTTTTTTTTTTTTACCAAATTCCGGATCTTAAGTTATTTATTCAATCTTCAGTTATCCTATTAAAAGGACAAACATATATCCTATTAAAAGGACAAAGGGACCTTTGGTGCCAATATTTTTTGGAAAGCAAGCTCTTGTACAGATTCCCACAGAATACGTTCTTTTACTTAAACTTGTCTATAATCGAGCTTCTCGAATAATCATATGAATGCTGTGTCCTCATCGTCGGCCTCCTCTAAGCCTGTGAGCCAAAATACTGTAAGGTCAAGCACTTGCTTTTTATTTATACATATTAAAATTGCTCCTAAGAGTGGACTTTTCGCACACGATGTGTCAGGACAGGAAGCAAATGTTGTTTGAGGGGAAGATTCCAATAACAACCCCATTTATGCAAGCACATCAGAGCAGAAAGAATCATTTCTGTTAGTTAACATTTTTAAGCCAGAAAATTAAAAACAAATATTTAACTTCCCAATTTGGAATTCGGGTTGGCATTTGACTGCAAAACTTTTACAATGCATACTCAATGAGTTAAACACAATCTTTACTAGCCAAATAAAACGGCCTTCGTGTGGCTCAAAAATAAGTTTGAATAAACTGAAGGATAAATAAAACGTGTGAGGATGCCCGGGGAGGGAGCTGATGTGTGCGAACTTGGCCAAGAGACAGCTTTTGGACTCTGCCCAATTCAGGGGTTTTAAGAAGTCTTTTATTAGATGCTATATTTAGAGAAGACAAATATTGAATAAATACGTACACTTACAAACATTAACAGTTCCCGCTTTGTTCTCTTCCACGCCGACTTTACGGTCTGTTGGGGATGAACTTGCCCTTCTCCGGTCTCCATTGCTCCCTTTCTGTTTGGGGCTCACGCTCCCCCTCCCCCTGAGTGTTCTGTGATTGTGCGTGGGTTTATCTCATTTCCCCTACACAGGCCACCAGTGGGGAGCAAGAATTGGAACCTCGCGGCTCACTGGACGGCCTGTTGTGTGCTCCGAGCCCCTCCAAGTGAGCAAAGGAAGGAGGTTTCTAATGTGGGGGCCGCCCCCAAGCCCTAACATGATGTCCCTTCTGGTCCCAGCACACACCTGGCTAGGCCTCCCTAAAATGCAGCTTAGCTGGCCTCCGTGGTCCTAGCGCTGAGTTCTGGCCAGAGACATCCTAGTATTTCCTCTGTGCTCTGCCGGTGCACTCCAAACCCCTCTCCCAACATGCACAAAAACATGAGAGCTCTCGAGCCGGGAGCTTGGGCTCCGGCCTGACCAGGGCTCTGCTGGGGCTGGGGCAGCCCCGCGTGGGCCTTGGCAGAGCTCCCTGGGCCGTGGAGCCCCGGCCCCCCCCCCGTAATCTGCGCTCCTGGAACCAGGGAGCAGCTCTCCCTTCCCCCCCACCCCTCGGTGCGACCCCAGCTCATGTCCCGCCCCTGGGCCCCAGATCATTTGAGCTCAGTTCGTTCACCGGTGCAGACCGCCGTCCTTCCAGCTGGACGCTGCCAGTCCCAAGGCTGACAAAGGCACAAATACAGTGAGAGCCCACTCGTGTCTGTGGGCTCGGAGATGGGGAGGCAGGGGAGGGGGCAGGGGTGCAGACTAAATGCCTGAAGGAAGAGGCCGGCCTCTGGGTTTCTCCAGGGCCCCTACAGGTACAAAAGGAAAGGCGGCCCTGCCCCCTCCTAGGATACCTGGGATTCTAGGGATACCCTGGAGAGGAGAGCCGCCCCCACACCTATGAGCTTGAGCTCTTCCTCTTTCACCTGAGCGGAGGGTTCACCCCTACTTGTAATTTCTGGCTAAACAACAAATGTTATGATTAATCCGGATAAAGACAGTCTCCCTCTAACACACACACCTGCTGGTTATGCACAAGCTTGGGAAAATCAGCAGAGGGTGTACATCCCAGGCCCAAACAAAGGTGTGTGAGTGAAGGGACGTTCTGAGATGTTTTCTACACCTTCGGTCAACACGCAGCTGCTGTGGAACTCCCCCCCCCCCCCCCCCCCCGCTGTCCCTGTCCTCCATGTTGACAGTTGTTTAGCCTGGCCCGGTCTGGGGACGCCTCTGTGTCACTTTAAGCTTGGGGTTCAGCAGAATGAGCCAGAGAAGGGCAGGGGAGGGGTGTGCCCCACGTCCTCCCATCGTGCAGCACCTACGGGGGGGGGGGGGATGGTGGTAGGGGGGTCGGGTAATGATGGCAGACGTCTGGGAGAATGAAAACCTCACTAAGAGATACAGACCTGAGTAAAGGAAAACCCCCAAATGTGATAAAGATGGGGAGAAGAGGCAAAAAGGGTCAGATTCTTTGGGCCTTTAGGACCATCAACTGTCTCATGTGTTCAATGTGTTCACTAGAGGAACCAGACCAGAGTTCAGACCAACGAGGTCGTGGGTCTTACCCCACCTATGAGAAAATAACGGGCCCTGGGGTCCTGAAGCCTTAGCAATAAGTGAGATTATTGATTAGTTTTTAAAGGGGCACCCGTGCATGAATTCGCAAAGCAAGCCATTAAAACATGGAATCAGTGAGATGCGGCCTTGCAAAAGGGCTTCGTTACTGCTAACGCACGCACACACACACACACACACACACACACACATATACACACACACTACGTTACATCTGGGAAACAGGAAACATTTTAAAAATAAATCCCTGACTGCACTCCCACCAGATTGATCAAAAGGGAACCACAGACCTCTTGGATTCACCTAAATGCATCGCCCAAGAAAACTATGAAAATGCATTATCCAAGACTTCGCCAGCCTGCCCGCGGGGAAGCGCTCAGATAGCAGTTACCCAAGGTAGGCGAGGCCAGGGCTCAGACGAAGCAAACTTCTCTTTCCATTCCCCCGGACAGGACACAGCTAATCTGCCTCCGTGAGCAGACATCGGCAGACATCTACCCAGTGTTCTGGCCCTGCACGGTTCTTCTGGGGACACCTGTCTCTCCCTATAGAAACTGACGTTCCAGATCTGTGCCCTCCCCGGCTTACCGCGTAGGGAAGCCGAAAGAACCCCCTGGCCGGCCTCTCTCCCCGCCCTCCCCTCAAGGGGGAACCTTTGATCAAGCAGAACTTTTCTTTTCCTTTGGCCCCCCCCCCCGGAGCTTCTAGAACCTCAGAAGCCTTTTGGATTAATTCTGTCCCCTCTGGCTTTCTGTCTGCAGCTCATCCTGAAAAGCGCTCTCAGAAATGCCACAGACAAGTCAGATTCAATGACTTCCCAGTGGTTCATGAACTGACCGTGGCTACCTCGGGAAACGCACCCCGGGGCCCCCAAAGTTCATGGCTCAGCGCTGTGCACACTGAAACAATTAGAAACGTTCCCTTGCTTTGCCCCAAAGAAATCGTGTTAATGTATGACACACAGGAGCCCGATTAACAAATCGAGACTAAATCTGCATGTGGCGAAATGCAATAAAGATCTACGTATTTTTCTCAACAGTAGAAACAACAGGCTTTGCCATGGAGTTCTGCAGTGTCTGCGTTTCTCTGCTTTTAAACACCGAATCTGTCTGGGTATTTAAAAAATGAATCGATTGCTGTCGCTGCCTGTGAGGAAGGAGCCTGTCTGCAGCGCGTGGGGTGTCCTTCCATCAAAGGGACGCCAGGGGGCAAGAGGCGTTAACAAAGAACGGGCGTAGACACGCTGCCTTTATCTGCCCGTGCGTGTCACTTTCCAGGGCGAAATGTCATTTTGCAAGGTTATACGTTTCCAATTCCACACAGAGCCTTATCGCTCATCATTTACCTCTTGGGCACAAACAAACATCCTCTTTAAATAAAACCAGGGAAGGGAAACGTATACCCTCGCACAATTAAAAATCACGCAAGAATGCCAGACTGTATTGAACATTGCTGATAATCCGACTTACCTTGCTGATACTTTGGCCTAATCCTATTTTCTCCTCGCAGGAGAAGGATTCTGCAAGGCCATGTTTCGTTCTTCGGGAGGATGGTTTACCTGGCCGGTGGGCCAAAGGGTGCAGAGCCCTCCCCCCCCCAACACCCAGGCCACCTAAGGTGGGGAGGGGGAGATGGCGGGCTGCCCGCCTGGCCCAGCAGGTTGGATGTCCGAGTGCAGAAAGCAAACGAAATCACTCAAGGGAAACTTGGCTGGAGACAAAACACATTCAATTTCCTGACTCCTCCGCTTTCTGTCCCGAATTATTTGCTTTTGCAGGGGCACGTTAAACAAATTAAACACTAAAAACAGAACCTCCCTGGCTCAGAGCATCGTCGTTGTTTTTTCTTTAAGGCTATGGTAATAACAGTAATAAAAATGAAAGAACACAATGGCAGCCTGTCTTTTAAAAAATAAACTCAATTTGTCCCCTCCAGTCCTTTTGGCAAATTCTTATCAGGCAGGGCCGAGCAGACAATGGGGGCTTTGTGCTAATGGCTGCTGCACTCCGCTAATGGCTCTGGAAGCTTCCACACTGCTTATTTGGGCTCCTTCCTGCACCTTGGCCCTGCAAACAGCGGCTTCTGGGGACTCTGACATCAGCCTGGCTCCCCCGTCCGGATCTGTCCTGAGAAAGGGGCCTGGTCTGAGCGTTGCTGAGGAGCCCCGGCGGTTCAGGATTCTGTTTCTCCTGCACACCCTTCCCTACCCACCCCCCCTCCCCCCCAGTATCATTTCTCTTTGAAATGTCATGAACTTGGCGCTTTCAGACCCAACCGCGGGCTCAGGCCCCAGACAATGGGATTGTCAGAGGGCCAGCGCCGAGTTTTTTCTGCGTGTGCACCGAGCGTTAAGCCTTTTCGCCCACAAAACGGCTCTGTCTGACCGGGTCAGACAAAAGCCAACTTCCACCCTCCGCCTCGGAGGGCATCTGGGCACAGCCGGGGTGTCCAGCGCCGCGCCGCCCGCTCCCCCTGGGGGGGAGGGGGTCCCAGCCACCCCACCCCCGCCCCGCAGCCCAAGCGCAGGCTTCCCCCCCTGCCTCCCGCCGTGGTGCGATCACCCCAGGCCCCCGGGGCTCCCTCTGCGCCCGCCCCCTCCCCGCGGCGCAGCAGCTGGGGGGCCCCCCCGGCCCGCCCCTTCGTTCGTCCGGCGGGCCCTGCTCTCCGAGGCCCCCCCCCCCACCCCCCCGCGCAGACCTGCAGACCCTCCCTCCGCACCTCCCCGGGCTTGGGCCGCGGGGCCCTGCGGCAGGGGCGCGTGTGAGTGTGCACGAGCGCGTGAGTGTGCCGGGGGCGGGCGGCGAGCCGGCGCCAGGCTCCAGGAGGGACAAGAGGCCTGCTCGGTTCCGAAAAGACCGATGAGAACGCGGGCGCGCCCGACTCCGTGCGGGTGAGTGTCGGGGGGCATCTCTCTCCGGTGGCCCTGGGCTTGGGGGGTGGGGGGATGGCGGCTCCGGGGGTGGTGGGGGACCGCTGCCCGCCGACCTCCTGGCCCAGCCCGAGCGAGCGCGGCCTCCCGCCCCTGGGCGCCCCGCTCCACCTGCGGGACGAGGGGGAAGCGAGCTGGCGGCTGCTGAGAGCTGCTCCCCGGGTTCACGGTCAAGGGCGGCCCAGCGGCGTGTGCGGGGCGGGGCGGGGCGGGGAGGTGGGGGCCCGGCGCGCCCAGGGAGCCCTGCAGGCAGAGCCCGGGAGCGGGCAGGAATCTCGGGCGACGGGCGGGCGGGGCCTCGAGGCAGGCTTCGGAGGGAGGACGGTGCACTCGGGGACGTGGTTTTGTTCCTCCCTCCTCCGCCGTGGAGTTGAGTTTCAGCACGGGCAGGGGGCGGGCTGGAAGGAGAAGGCGGCCGTGAGCGCAGAGCGCCCTCCCACACACACACCTGCAGCAGAACGTGGGCAGGTGGACGTCTTCCAGCCACAGAGTCATATGCAGCGACCCGGGGGTCTGGGGAAGGAGAGCGGCGGGCGGAGCGCGGCTGGGACGGGGCTTGGGAGGCCTGTTTTCCATCCCAGATAGGCCGAGGAGCCCCTCACTAGCCGTGGGGTGAGTGAAGGTGGACTGGACAGTGTCCCCGCCGCCTCTGGAGCCCTGCCCTCCCAACGGTGACTTCTCCCATCTCTGTCAGTGTCCTGGGGCCATAACAGGGTCCTGCAGGCTGGGGGCTTGAGACAGCAAATGTATTCTCTCCCGATTCTGGAGGCTGGAAGTCCGAAATTGAGGTGTGGGCAGGGCCTTCGTTGCCTCTCCCCAGCTTCTGGAGAATTCTTGGTTCTCCTTAGCTCCGCGACGCAGCATTCCAAGACCGCATCGTCACATGGCCCTCTTCTCCCTGCGAGCCTCCTGGCCTCATCTTCCCTCAGTGCCCGCAGAGGCTTCTGCTCCTACCAGGCCTGAAGATGGCCTTGGGGGGACCCTGAGAGACGACCATGGGTCCCAGCAGCCCAAGAGGCCGCCAGGGGACAGCAGGAACAGAATAGCAACACTGCCCGGGGAGCCTTGCACGTCCCCTCTCTGTTCCTGAGGAACCAGGGCTTGGAGCAAGGTGGGCATCTTGGCTGGCTCTTTCCTCCCAGCAGATCGCCGTGTCGCCCCGGGATGCGCTCAGGGTCCTTCCCCCTCTTGACCTCACCCCATCCCCTCCTCCCTTCCCTTCGGGGCTAGAGTCTTGATGGAGCGGGGACTGAGCGTGGTGGCTGACGTTGGCCGTTCCCCAAAGGGGTTGCGACAGAACAGCGCATCCCCAGGAGACTTGGGGCTCTGTGGCGCCCTCCAGAGTGAAGGGTTCCGGGGCCCCTGGAAAACTTCAGCTCCACCGAGCCCTCGGGCTGTGAGTGGGTCTCACGCATGGCTGGGACCTCAGGCCAGGGAAGGGGCAGTCACCGTGCTTGCAAACTTGTTGGTCCCTTCCAGCTCTAAGAACTTGGAACCTGTTACAAGCTAAAGCTGGCCTCCCCCCCCAGGATGCCCTATCCCTGCACTGTTTCCCCACCTCCTCCTAATTCCAGGCCAGGAAGTGTGTCCCTCATCTGGATCCTGTGACACCAGGCCCGAGGTCTGTCACCACACCAGTTCCATCGTGCCCGCTCCATGCTTGCACACGTGAAATCCCGACGCGATGCCTTTGTTTCTGTGTCCCTGGCTGACAGGGACTTTCACGGGCCCGTGTGCAGTAGGTACTTAATTAATGCAAGTGAATGCGTGTCTGGCCACTGCTCCCTGGATGGGGATAAAGGGAACACTCCCCTGACTTAAGCCCCTTTTCCTGCAAGTTGTGTTCCGAGAAGACAGGACTTGTAGCAACGATCCACGCGTCCCTCGTTCTACCCAAACTTCATCTACAGGGGGAAAGGGAAGGAAGCCGTGTGGATTAAAACTCAGACAAGACCCCCAAGCAGAGAATTCGGGATTCCCGAGTGTGATCGCTGGGGCCCGTATCCCGCCGTGGGAGGGGTGGTGCTGCAGACCGGAAGTGGGTGGAACAGACAGCTCTGGGGCCGGTGCACCTGCTGGTCCGCCCGGAGCCCCAGGCCACGGGCGTGTTCCCGTGTCACACCAGGCATCTGCACCTCCCAGAGGGTTTGCTGCCCCCTCAGCCTCGGCAGGGAGCTGGCGCGCCCGCCTTTCCCGCCAGCACCTTAAGGCCCCCGGTTTCCTTGACCTTTGCGTCAATTTAATTGTAGGAATGGTGAGGCTGGTTTGTGCACCGCGTGACGCTGAGTGGATGCGTGTCTGAAGAAATGGTCGGCGCCACAGGAATCCAGGCCCTTGGGCAGCAGGTACCGTGTGCCGGGCGCGGTTGTTCACGGGACGCACCCGGCCAATCCTCACGTCGAGTCCGCAAGGGTGGCGCTTTCGTCATCCCCACCCTCTGCAGGACGGAGCAGATGGCGGGGGTCAGCGTCTGCTCGGCCACTGGGGAGGAGGGGCCAAGCCTCCGTCCTTGGGCAGACCACTCAGCTCGCCCCTCTGTGAACACCTCTACGCGTCCTCCGCTCCCCGAGACGGTGAGCTGTAGGTCGTTTGGAGGGCGTCCTGCACATTGTGCGCGGATCAAGGCACATCCGGCCCCATCAGCACAGGGGCATCGTGCAGAACTTAGGGCGCCGTGTCAGAAGGAGCCCGGGACTAGGCCCGCGGCATCTGGCCCCTCATCTAGGTAGGGGAGGCTTGGGGCAACTCATCTTTCTGGATGTCAGCTCCTACGCAGGCTGCTTTCTCATCTGTACAAGGAAGCCACTGCAAGTCAACTCTGTGGGGCCATGGGGACCATCCAAACGGGGACAATGGAAGCTCCCTTGAAAAGTGCCGGGCAGTGCACAAAGGCAGCCGTCTGCCGTCGTGAAAGTGAGCCCCCTTGGAGGACACCCTCACAACACAAGTAAACCTGGGGCAGAAGGTTCTGGTTGCTTAGACCAGAACAAAGCCCTTCATCCCAGCGCGGAGAAAAGAGGACTGGCCAGGAGTCAGACCATTTGGGTTTTAGCCTGTCAAAGCCTTTTAAGTGTTCTGCTTCGTCAAAGGGTGTGTTACAAACTCAGCTTATTTTAAGGTCCCCTTCGCTCAAAACCTTTGATGTTTCATATTTGAGTAGGAGGCTGTTCCTCCCTCAGAGAGGGCATCCTCGGCTTTCTCCGCCGAGTCCCCTGCTCATGGTCGCGGCCCCTGCACCTGCAGACCAGTGTGTTCTCCTCGGGGGTGCGGTCGTGGCCTTGGAGAGGGGGCTGGGGGGCTGCTGGGTGAGGAGGTGCTGGGTGGAGCCTCTGTAAGACAGGACCAGATAGGAAGGGATGGCCAGGCCTAGGGGGGCAACACTCCCACCAAAGCGGGGAACAGGCGCCCCGGCACCAGGGGGGGTGTGCCCCCCACTGTTCGCGGAGAGAAAAAGCAGACTCGCCTCCTGCCCCGTAGCGTCGGAAAGAAGAAACTGGGGTTCTCAGTGGTCCGGTGAGTTACCCGAGACCCCAGACTACACTCTCAGTCTGTCTGTCCCACTCTTACTGATTTCACCAACGCACGCATTTGGGCTAACGAGTCCTGCTCGCAAATGTGGCGGTCTCGTTAGGAGAGCGCCACCAGCGCTAAGGACACAGTGACGGAAGGCTGGGGGCCAGTGAGTAGCTGTGCCCTGTCCTCGTGGTCGGTGCCGGTGCAGCGGGAGTTCCGGGGAGGCGGGGCCTTCTCAGGGTTTGCAGGACACCAGGCCCTGACCGTCTCCATGTGCGCGTGCCGGTCCCCCCGCTCCAGACAGCCAGGCCTGCCCTGTCGGGCACCTGCTGGGTGTCCCTGGGAAGCCTGCACGTGGGCTCTCTGCGCCCCTCCCTCCCAGCCTGCGCTGTCCTCTCTCACACGGTCCCCAGCATGGGTGTCCCAGGGATTTCCCCGAACCCGACATTTGGCCGCTCTCATCTTGGGGACTCGAGGAGGCCAAACACGGTCAGCGGCCAGGGTGGGAGAGATCACCCCTGTTATGCAGAACCCCCCAACATTTCCCGGCTATAGATTGACTTTACCACTTTGCAAGAGCTGCTCCCGTGGGAGGGGCGGTGCTGACCCGGAGGCTGAGGAGCTGGCCAGGTCTCGGGGGGGGGGGGGTGCGGAGGGCTGGCAGTGAGCTGCATCCCGGGCCCCGAGGCCACGTTGCCTCCTGGCTGGGCCGAGGGGGCTGGGTGGGAGCCGCCGGTACCCCCACAGCACTGTAGGGTAGCTCTTGTCCCGTTTCACAGCAGGGAAACTGAGGCCCAGGAGGGCAGGTCATGGGTTGGAGGTCACCAGCCAGTAAGGCACGGAGCCGGATTTTAAATCTGGCTTCTTGAGGCCAAAGCCTGCCAGCGCTCCACCCCTAGGCCACATCAGCCTCCGGTGCAGGTGTAGCGCCTGGTGTGGGTGCCTCTGAGACACCCCTTCTCCTTAGTAGACCCCTGATGCAGAGGGGTCTCCAGAAGCAAGAGACTGCGGCTGCCGGGTGCACCATGCAAGGGCTTGCTTCCAGGGTGTGGACTTCAGGCCAGTGTGAGCCTGGCGGACTCCACGAGCACACCTGCCTGGTCTGAGATCAGGCAGGGGGCGGGGTGGGGGGGTCTGGCCGGAACGCCAGTGAGCTGAGACTCGGGCCCTTAAAGGAGCTATGTGGTGGCCCAGGGGGCAGTCCAGCAGAAGAGTGCTGGGGCGGGCCGGAGAAGACAGGGCTGGCCTGTGGGGCCACCTAGAGGACGCCTCCTCCGGCTTGGGGCTAAGGGACTGGTGGGCGGTGAAGGCCGCTTGGAAAAGCAAGAAGAGGGCCGGTGACGGATCTGGACCCTCATCCCGAACACAGCGGGTTGTCTGGGAACGGCTTGAAGTTCACGGTCAGCTTGCCACGAGCGTCAGTCGCGTCCCCAAGGGGAGAGAGGTGGCCCGTGGAAGGGGACACGGGTGTGGACGCCTGGGCCGGTGATGGCAGGCAGCAGCCCCCACCCCGTGGCTTAGGGGCGGTCACCTGATGCTAGAGGAGAGGGGACAGACAAGGAGCAGGGGACGCGCACCTCTGATTTCCTGTTGACCTCCCACCGCTCAGACCCAACTGGAGCCAAAGGCCAAGGCAGCTGCTGGGTTGTGCCCAGTTAGCTCCTCCAGGCGCAGAGAAGGGCAGTCAGGTGGGGACGACCCGGCCCAGAGGCCGTAGGACCAGGTGGTCCCCCCTCTGTGACGGGGAAGCCCCCACGCCTACCACTCCTCGGTCCCCGGTTCACGAATAGAGAGGAGTCCCGGAGGGCCCCCCCACCCCGGTCCGGCATAAACAGCCCTGCGGTGCTTTATTCGGAGAAAACCAACCAGCGGGAGCTCTGGCCGTGTTGAGGGGCCTCTGTCCACCCACAGGGCTCCGCTCACGCTCCCCGTTTGGCACGTCACTGTCCTCATTGCCCCCGTCACAGGCACGTCGTGCAGGGTGCGGTGGGGCCAGCCTGCGGGGGCGCGTGACCCAGATCGCGCCGGGCCTCCCGCCAGATCCCAAAAGGGCCAGGCCACGGGCTTTCGTCAGCGGCCGGGGTAGGTGCCGTGGAGTAGGAGGTACCACGTGTGTCCCGGGACCGTCACCTGTGCGGTCCCCCCCTTCCCACGTCAGCCGCTGAGTGATAGGCTCTCTGAACTAAGCGAGGGAGACCCAGGCTCTCCGGTGGGTCCCTTCGTTGGGTTCTGGCTGCGAAGTAAAGGGAAATCCAGAAACGCCGTGGCTGGAAGCTTAGGGCCCAGGTGTGGGGCACACACGGTCCTCAGCGCTACCCGGCTTCGTAAGAGACGCCGAGGTACGGAGCCCGAGGGACACAGGGACGCCAACAAACTTCTCGCCAACTACGTGCACCCAGGACGGGGGGAAGGCAGGGCGGGGTGGGGGGCGGTCTTAATCAAGGCAAGTGACTAAATGGCAGTGACATTCAAATTAACATTATTCACCTTTGGTCTGGAGAACAGTGAGCGGATGATCGCAGGCCGTGTATGTTTGAGTGGCAAGTCGTTAACTATAAAAACTCACAGTATGGTGTCTCTTGAAAAATACTGCAAAATGAAAAGCATAAAGCCTGTATTTTCCCATTTCATTAAAATATGAGTGTGACCCCCCCCCCCCCACCGCCCCGCCGCGTGGGAACGTAGCGGGCGGACCGCCGCCGGCTGGGCTGAGAGTTCACGGTCCCCGCCCGGCGCTCAGAACCCCGCCCGCGTGCCGGGCCCAAGGCTGCCCGAGTGTTTAAAATGTCGGAGAGCCACTCTCAATATGCACGGCCTGGGACGCGGGCTTAATAAAGCATCCTCCTTCACAGTCGCGGGTCGTGCCGACAAAACGCAGCCGCTGAGGCCGGGGAAGCCCGCGAGGCTGCGGCCTGGAGTCACGCGCTTTCCAACCCCGGGCGGGAGGGGTGCGGTGTGTAGAGTCGTGTGCAAACCCCGAGTCTGTCTGCGGCTTCATTTCCACGCCAGGCCCGGCGGCAAAGTGATGCGGTGGGAGACGCGTGGTGTTTTGGGGCAGGACCGACACATCTGCTCACAGGCTGAGCTCCAGGGAGCCCTGGGGACCCCAGCCCAGACGCTCCCCTGGCTGGTGGCTGCGACCTTCCCCCCCCCCCCCCCCCCGGCCCCCGTGGCCCCTGCGGCCAGGAGGGAGGGCAGGGCTCCTCTGGAGGGAGGGAAGGGGCGGAAGGCCAGGAGATCCCCGGACGACGGGGCGGAACAGCCCAGAGTCAAGGTGCTTGTGGACCACTGGGTTTAGAGGCTCGTCTTCTTTGAACGGGGCTCTCAAAATCAGGAACCAGGGCCCTATGCGATTCTGTACGGTCTGTAGAATTTCCATTCCCAACATTGGAAAGACGTGTAAAAATACGAACATGTGCAAAAAATAAACAAGTGTAGAAAGTAAAAAAGAAAAAAAAACCCCATCCACCACCCGTCAGAAGTAAGAGTGAAATGAATGTGTTTGTTTTCCATAGAAAGTATGAAAAAAACAGCTCTGTGTTGCTTTAGGAATCGGCCCCGGGCTCTGAAAGCCGGGGAAAGAAATCATTTAAAATTTAATTTTAAACGAATGACGCTTTCTTGAGAATCTCCATTCTGGGCCCATCGCCTTAGCAGCACAGACCACACTTTCCTTAGATACCAAATTAATTGCTTTGCTGAGAAGCCCCGCAGTCACCCAGGAGGGACTGAGGGGCCGCCCCTCCCCCGTTTCACCTGCGACCTGAGAGCTGGCGCCTCCCACGGTCCTGGCCTTGGGGACTGTGTCTGAAACAATGAGGGAAATGCGACTGTTGTACAAACTGGGTTTGAAATGCCTTTTCCAGACTTGCTTCTGGAAAGGCACCGTTTGGTCTTTGGACGCCATCCAGGCGATGTCGAGATCACCGCCCTGAAGGGACCCCTGGTGGTCTCTTCCGGGGGGCAGAGGTCCTGGCCGCCGGGAGGGAGGGCTGCCCGCTTCTCCCGTCCCTCGATGGAAGCCGGCCCGTGGTCAGGGGGTGCGCTGGCCTCCCGCCCACCACACACAGCCGCTCGAGACCCAGTCTGCTCTGTTATCGACTCTCCGCCCCTCGAGGACCACAGGGACCGTGGGGAGGAAACGGGGAGACCATGGAGGGGCTGAGGAGCCTCAAGGCGGGCGAGGCTGTTGGCCTGGGTGCAGGCCGCGGGGGACGCCTTAGCGCCCACCCTTGTTGGGGCGCCCACGGTTGTCTTTCCGGAGACAATGGCACGGCTCCCTACTCACACTCTGGGAAGGGCATCCCTGCAGGGGAGGTTCCAGCGGGCCCCAGGCAGCACCCTCTGCAAGTGCTATTTCCTGCCCACAACGTTTCGGTTCCAGTAAGTCGGGCGTGTGAGCACTTGACGCCTCAGAAAGCCAGCTCGGAGGAGCGCTCCCCCGCGGTGTGGACAAGGAGGACGACTGCACGGCCGCAGCCTTGCCCGAGGACACGGACGCTTACCCCAGCTCCCCTCTCTCCCCAAACGCCAAGCAGCCCGCGTGCGTGAACCCCTTTGTTCTCCTGGCTGCCGTTCCGAATTTACAATATTTGATCGAAGCTGCACGAGAATAATGATCCCCGCTCCTGAATGTTTTCACGACGGCACACTGAGGAGCCAGCGGTGACGAAACGGCGAGGGGCGCCGTGTGATTCCCCGGCCAGCCAGAGGCTGGGGGCCGCCGCTGAGGGTCCCTGCCGCCCCCGGGGCCCGGCGTGATTGATGAAAACCCTCCCGGAAGGCGCTCCCACTCGGCCATGCTTTTAATATACGTCTTAACACGGTTATGCTTTTAATACACGTCGTAACGCGTGGGAGCGTGCCGGGGCGGGTGCCGCTGGCCTCCTCGGCCTCATCCGTGACTGTGGGTCACCCGGCTGCCCAAAGGCCCTCAGACGTCATCATAAGTGACACTTCTCCCACCATCCGTGCGTCAGTGACATTATCAGGTGCGGAACGAGGGGGAGAAACAGACCGGTGGCCTCACCCTCTGACAGCTTACCGCACCCCCACCCCTAACCCTTCGGGGACAGAGACGTTGAGCTGCGGGTGAGAGTTCCTATTTTCTTTATTCTTACATTTTCTTGGAACCAGAGGATCTGCTCTATAAAGGGAAGCAGCGATTTTCTAGGAGAGCCGAGGTCAAGGCGAATGAGCCCGGGAGAGATGAACACATCTCGGTTTGGGAGTCCACCAAAGTGAGTTTGGGTCCTGCCACTTGCTAGCCACGAGTCAGGCAACTCACTCTCCCAGAGCCTCCGCTACCGTCCCCGTAAAATACGGGCAAACGTAACGGGATGCTGTGACTGCTAGACCACAAACCGGGGCTCAGGCACTCACGAAATAGCGGGTTCGCCCAGTAAGTGTCCTCGGACCAGTTGCCCCATGTGGTCGCTGTTGTGTCAAGGTTCAGCTTTGGGCTAGCGGTGCAGCCTGTTTACTGGGCACCTATTACGCGTCAGTGCTAATGCGGAGACAAACCGTGCCTGGCGCTGCCCCGCAGGGCCTCACGGATCACACACGTGGAAAGACGAGCAGGTCGCGAGGTTGGAGAGGGTGCGGTGCCCGAGGCGGGGTCGGAAGGTGCGAGCTGGAGCTTGGAGGGGTGGATGACGCCAGGAAGGGCATTTGGCCAGAAGGAACAGCAGTCACAGAGACACAGAACCACGGCCTCCCTGGTACGTTGCCGGAGCCTCCGGGAGGGCTCGTGGGGGGTGAGCTCAGGGCGGGCTCCTGGACGTGTGGCCGTGGGCTGGGACCCCGTCCTGCGAACAGGAGGGCACCATAGGGGTGTCTGATGAGGGAAGTGACATGGTCAACATTTTACTTTGGGAGGACAGTTCTGCCAGGAATGTTTGCCTGGGAGGAGGTGAGGACAGCCCGGGGGACAGCGGCTATGGAGGTGAGCCAGAGGAGTGTGGGGCAGAGCTGGGGTGAGGTCTCAGGGAGACCGCAGAACGGAAGGCAGGTGCGGGCCAGGCAGGACAGAGGTGACAGCGCCTTGGACCAAGAGGGCACATCCCGTGATGCAGGGCTTCCCGGGGACTCTCCTCACAGCAGCCCCGGGGGGGTGGGGGGTGGGGGTGGGGGCTGGCCATTTGTTGCTTGCACCTACCTTACAGGCATGGCCCTGGGGCTGGGACAAATGTCGCCATCCGTCCAACCCACGTCGCTGGCGCACGCTGAAACCACCCAAGGCTTCCGCACTGCTTCCCAGACTCGACGTGCGCCTCCCAGGACCCCAGGGATGACGCAGGGAATGCGTCCCCACGCACCCCCTCTGGGACCACCTTCCCCTGTCTCCGGGTGCCAAGGGCGCTGAGCGAGGCCTCGGCCAGGACCGGCCAGTCGGCCGGCAGGCCGCAAGACTTGGGGCTGACGCGATGTCAACTCGGTGCGGTAACGGTGGTTTTCCCGCTACAAACGGCGAGTAGTGTCTGTGGAAACAGTGCAGGCTGCCTGGTGGCTGGCCCGTTTCCACAGTGGAAACCGGCTTGTGGGATATGTTTTAAAGGTCTAGCGTGGGGGCGCCTGGGTGGCTCAGTCGGTTGAGCGTCCGACTTCGGCTCAGGTCACGATCTCGCGGTCCGTGAGTTCGAGCCCCGCGTCGGGCTCTGTGCTGACGGCTCAGAGCCTGGAGCTTCTTCGGATTCTGTGTCTCCCTCTCTCTCTGCCCCTCCCCTGCTCATGCTCTGTCTCTCTCTGTCTCAAAAATAAATAAACATTAAAAAAATTTTTTTAATAAAAAAAATTAAAAAATATGAAGGTCTAGCGTCATAAGAATGCAGAAAAGCTGCTCCTGACTCTCCATTCCCTCCTGCAATCCTGCCCCAGCCGCCCAGCCCCGTGGGGGCTGCTCCCCTGCCCAGCTGGGTTCTTCCCACTTTGCTGCCTGAGAGCTGCGGGCTTTTTTTTTTTTAAGTTTATTTATTTATTTTGGGACAGAGCGCACGCGCACAAGCCACGGAGGGGCAGAGAGAGAGAGAGGGGAAGAGAGAATCCCAAGCAGACCCCACGCTCAGCGTGGAGCCCTACGCAGTGCTGGAATTCACAAACCTTGAGATCGTGACCTGAGCCGAAATCAAGGGTCGGGGGCTTACCTGATGGAGCCACCCAGGCGTCCTGAGACGCGCGTGTGAGCGCTTAGCCGCGGTCGGCCAAGCAGAGCCGGGGTGCTGCCTGAGTAGGAAGCTGGCTTGTCTGGCTGGTGAACACACTTCCAGACGCACGGGCCTCGTGTTACCCGTCGCGGATGGTGTCATCCTCCGTGCCCGTGGACCGTCACGCAGCAGCTCGGTACCCACGGGAACGGTCTCACCTGAGGGGGGAGGGGAGGGGGCGAAGGGTGGGGGGATCTGGCTCACCTGGGCAGCTTGGTTACCCAGACGCCCTCAAGCTACTTACACAGGCTGAAGACACAGGAGGGCGTTGAGGGCAGACCCCTGGCGCACGGCACAGGGGTCCTGAAGTCACGGTCCGGAAAGACACGGGTGGGAATAACACCCCACGGAGGCAGCGGGCAGCCAGAGTCCCTGCGAGCATCTCTCTGGAGCTGCGCGTTGAGAACCTTCGGTGTTGAGCCTTGAGGTCAGCCGTGGTGGGAGCATTTCTACCATGAAATCCAGCGAACGGCACAAATCGGGCGCCCTGCCTCCACCCCCGAGCAAGCCTGCGGACACATCCCCGCGGAGAACGGTCTCAGGGCCTGGACGTCCCAGAGGGGTCGCCGGCCGCCTCGGAAATGAGAACGAACCCGGGCTTTGAGGGTTCGCTGTGTTTAAGGCCTGTCCACCTGGCCAGGCCCGAGTCCAGATTTAAGCAGCCCGTGCTGGTCCCCACGGCCCGATCCCGGCCACTTGCCTGGCCCTGACCTCACGTTAGTTGGGTGCTGGGTCTCGTAAAACTTCTCACAAGACAACAACACTGTTGTCTTATTTATTTAGGTGTTTATTTAGCACCTGATATGTGCCAGGCCCCGGTGCGAAGGACCTCATGCGCACGAATCGTTTCATTTTCTCCAAACGCCTACGAGGCGGATAATGGTTTCCACATTTTAACACCGGAGGAACCTGAGTGGGAGGAGTTGAACCGCGTCCCGCAAAACTACGCTACGGTCCTACCCGCGGGAACCCCAGAACGTGCCCTGTGAGTAAAACCGGGGTCATCGTACAGGGACTGAGCTCAGGCGAGGTCGCCCTGGTGGGTCACGCACAGGCCCCCACCCTGGGAAAAGGAGGGAAGTCTGGACGCAGACACAAGGGAGGAGCCGCGTGCGGGCGAGGCGGAGACGGGGCGGGTCAAGCCACAGGTCACTGGCAACAGCAGAGCCGGGAGAGGAGCCGGAGACAGGTTCCCTCACAGCCTCAGGAGGAAGCGACCCTGCCGACCTTGATGCTGGGCCTCTGGTCTCCAGAGACGCCGGGAGGCTCGCAGAGGGCAGGACGGGGCCGCGTTCACAGGCGCCCGAGGGGACACGACCACAGTGTGACGCCCCAGGGACCCTCAGGAGCAGATGGCCCAACCCCTTGGTTCCCAGAGGCAGACACTGAGGCTCGAGGAGGAGGGGACGCCTGGAGCGTCGCGGAACAGGGGCCAGGACCGGAGTGGAGGACTGCGGAGTCCCCGCATGTGGCCCGGCTCCCCAGCCCGCCCCGAGGTCGCTGTGTCCCCAGCCCTGGGTGTCCCCCCGGGACAGCTCACCATGTGGCCGCAAGAGTCCCCCGCTGCTGCCGGGCCCGCCTCGCCCGCCTGCCCACGGACCCCCGCACACCCCTCGAGAACTTTGGCTCCTCGCAGGTGGCATCTGAGGCCCCTGGAGTTTTCCAGAAGGAAAAACATAGTCTTTCCTCCTTTCCCTTTGACTACGTTCAGTCATCTTTGCGCCAGGGAGAAGTCCCCGTGTGACTTCTGTCGGACGTCTGACACTTCCCTCTGAGCAGCAGCCCAGGGGGCCCGCCGTAGAGGCTGAGGCGGGAGAGGCTCATCTCGGGGGCTAATGATCGCGCTGGCCTCAAATGGTTGCCGCGAGAGGGACAGCGGCCAGTGCACCGTAACCTCATGCGTTAAGGAGATCAGTGAGCGCATGAGCAGAGAAGGCTGCCCGACGAAGTGTGTCCGTCTGGGGTGTGCCCTGTAACCCAGAGGGATACGCGGTCCACGGGGGCCTCGGTGGCAGCCCAGACCTCACGCGGGTCCCCCCTCCTGTCTTGCTGCCCTTTCTGCTGTGCCCTGGGCGTCCTCCACGGCTCCCGGCCTCCCTCGAGTCTCCCTCGTGCGTCACAACCAGCACAGACACGGCCCGCCGAGGTACGGCGGTGCGCAGGACTCGGTTGGACTTGCGTGGAAACTTCTAGAAGGGGCTGGAGGGGCTCGCTGCAACGCCGTTAGGTCCCAATCACGCTGGAGGTGACTTCCCACGCCGTCCCCTTGCAAACGTGCAAGCCACACGGGAACATCTGTAAAATGCTGGAGGCTCCACCGCGTGAGCTGCAAAAAACGAAAGTCCTCTGACTTCGCCAGCTCAGTGACGCTGCTGGGGGCCAGTTTGTAGCGCTTCTGCCAGAAACCCAGCTGGCATGAAAGGGGGTTTTTAATCCAGCCTGGAGTAGCCTCCCGCGTTAAAAAATCCTTTGCACGACTGCAGAAGTCTCCAGCAGGCCCCGTTTTCCCTACAGCTAGAGGAGGCGCGACGTCTCGGCCGGCACCGTTCGGGAGCCAGATCCTCGTGGCCCGAGCCAGGGGCAGAGGCCGGGCCAGCAGGTCCCGTCCACGAGCCGAGGGCCCCAGCCTGGGGACAGCTCTGACGAGGGGAGGTACCCACGTGGGATGCAAGCACAGCGTTCAGACCAAAGGGGAGAGCTCTCCGAAGAGCCGCGAACAGCTGAATTCAAGAGAAACAACACAGATCGGCGACCAGGCTTTTCAGCCCCCGATTCTCTCTGTGCATCCGGTCTAGCTCCCAAAACCCCGGGCGGAATCGGACCCCCGCTCACGTGGCTCGGGTGCACAGACCTTCGTCCACTCCCACCGCCTGCGGAACAAAGGCCACGTGCTTCATTCTGCCTTCTCTCCTGCAAAAAACAGAACGGTTTTTAAACTGATGGTGAGGATTGTGTTCGTCGAGCCCGCAGGCTCCCGTCCATTCGGCCAAAGGAGCTTCAGCCCGGGGCCTGTCCATTGGGTGGGGGCGGCGGCCCGCACCCCAGGGCCCGGCCGGGGTCGCTGCGGGACGCTTGCACGCTGGCCACGTTCTCTGACCTGGGGCGGGGGGTGGGGGTGGGGTTGCTGTTTGGGCTTACTTCCGTCTCTCCAGATCTGCTCCTGGGGTCCCGGCACGGCGGCCAGCTGAGTCACGGATTCCTCCGCGTGCGCCCCGTGGCCTCGAGAATACCGTCCTGGTCTGGCCCCCACAGCCTTCGGAGCCCTCCCCGCCCCCTCGCCCACAGCTCCCTGGACACCAGAAGATCTTCAGGCCTCGCACCCGGGCTCGCACACTCTCCCCCTCACCCCCACCCGCAGAAAACTTGCTCGCCTCGAGGTCCAGGCCAGACACCCCTCCTTGTGAGCAGACTTCCTGCTCCCACAGCCACGAAGTCCAATGAACTGCCCCCTTGTCTACAGGCGCGACCACAGACCACACCGTTCCGGCTGTCCTGTGCTTCCTGTCCACGCTCGGGGCACACACGTTACTGCACAATCGCGTGCAAGTGCCTGAAAGAGAAAGGCTGTGGGTTGGTCCTCTCTGCCTCTTGCCTGATGCCGTGGACAGAATCTAACAGACGTTATAGGTTGGAAAAGGTGCGAAGAAGGGTGTGTTAGGGGCTGAATTGTATCTCCCCGGATTCGCACGTTGAACCCTAACCCCGGGACCTCAGAACGCGACGGCATTTGGAGACGCGATGTTTAAGGAGGTGATTGAGGTAAAAGGAGGTCACCAGGGTGGCCTTGATCCAATTCGACTGGTGTCCTTATAAGAAGAGGAGATCAGGGCATAGACGCACGGGGGGAGGATGGTGTGAGGACTTGGGGAGAAGACGGCCGCCCACGCGCTGGGGAGAGAGGCCCCAGGAGGAACCAGCCCTGTGACACCTTGGTGTGAGACTCCCAACCTCCGTCAGTCCCCGTCCCTCTCTCTGCCTCGTTCCCACCGCCACCCGCAGCTAAGAGCCTCCCCCAGCAGTCCTGTCCCGGCCTCCCTGAAGTGCCTGCCGGGGGCTCAAAGGACACAGCCCTCTCCAGCCGCCACCGGCCCGGAGGCCGCCTCTGCAGGCTCGTTCACGCGGGTCCCGAAGGAGCCCCTGCCGCAGGAGACCCCCTCCCAAGCTTGGAGAGGGGGCACCCAGAGAGGGAGGGGTGGGGTGTAGGAGCAGGGGAGATGGAGGGAAGCAGAGGCTGAGGGCGGAAGGGAGGCCGGCCGCCCGAAGCCTCCCCTCCACGCCGAGAGCGGCCCTGGACCTGACAGACAGCGCCCGTGCTGGTTCCTCCTGTGCGTGTGCATGCCTGCGTAAACGCCCCCGCCACACCCCTGCAGGAGAGCCGCCACCAGCAGCTGCAGGATCAGGAGATCGCAAACCCGCTCTGTTTTGAAGATGTCAGCATTCAGGCGGATCAAAAGTCGAGCCCGGAGGCTGCTGTCAGCCTCCCAAGCACATAACTTCATACAGTTTCAGAAGCCCCGGTGCAGGGCTGTGGCTGGAGGCAGGCGAGCGTCCGCTCCAAGGCTGCGGGCAGCAGGGAGGGAGGGAGAGGGGCGGGGTGGGGGGCGGGGGTTCTGCAGGGTCGTGGGCAGGTGGGGCGGCATCTCCTCTGAGCACCCTTCCCAGGGGGGGGGGGAGGGCCCTGGTGGAGGGGCCGAGACACCGCACCCTCCAGCTTCTCCAGGGCACCCCAGAGAAGCTCTGAGACGGCAGTGTGATTTCCTCCATGGGGCAGCCAGGAAAACAGGCTCAGAATTATCCGGGGGTGGATGAGCCACAGCCAAGGCCTCCAAGTCCTAGAGTGCAGGGAGCAAGGAATAGTGGGGAAGGGCAGGGGGCCGGGGGTCACGGTCGATCAGGAATTGGTTGACGCACCATGTAGGACTGAGCAGATAGAGCTGGGTCAGTGTGAGCGTGCGGCCCCCATAGCACCCTCACAGGCTGCGTCCTGTGAGGAGTCGCTTGTACGTTTCTGCGGGCCTCTTCCCCTGTGTCCCCGTGTGTCCCCTCCCCCTTTCCTGCATCCTTAAGTCTCATTCATGGGTCATGAGACACCACCGGTGTCTCCATGACCTCACTGGGCCCTGAGCTCTAGGCGGGGATGCCTGCCCCGCTCCCAACTGTAAGAATGGAAGAAAAGACCAGAGGGGGGATCTTTCATCATGCCCATTGGAAAGGCAAGGAAAGTGAGGCACGGAGAGGCCAAGACAGTCGAGGTCACATAGCTCACAAGTGGAAGGAACGCACGAAAATCCAAGCAGTCTGGACCCAGAGCCTATAATGTGAAGCACTCTTTACTTACAGCGATAATTCTTCATTTTTTTAAAACAATTTTCCTGGGGTGCCTGGGTGGCTCAGTCGGTTAAGCATCTGACTTTTTTTTTTTTTTTAATTTTTTTAACATTTATTTATTTTTGAGACAGAGAGAGACAGAGCATGAACGGGGGAGGGTCAGAGAGAGGGAGACACAGAATCCGAAACAGGCTCCAGGCTCTGAGCCGTCAGCACAGAGCCCGACGTGGGGCTCGAGCTCACGGACTGCGAGATCATGACCTGAGCCGAAGTCGGCCGCTTAACCAACTGAGCCACCCAGGTGCCCCTCGTCTGACTTTTTATCTCAGCTCAGGTCATGGTCTCGCCATTCATGGGATCGAGCCCCCCATCAGGCTCTGTGCTGACGGCGTGGAGCCTGCTTGGGACCCTCTCTGTCTTCCTCTCTGGGCTCCTCCCCTGCTCTCTCTCTCTCCCAAAGGAAATAAATAAACACTAAAAAAGATTTTAATTTTTCTAAGTGTAACTGTCTCCATGGTAACCTGTGGCCACATTGTCCGGGTACCGCTTTCCCGAAAAGATCCTGCTCAGCTCCCAGTGTGGGCACCCGGCACACCAGCAGGGGGGCTGGGAGGTGGGTCAGGCTAGACATGGACAGGGTCACTCTCCTCTCCTCTCGGGGGTCCTCTTGCCTCTTCCCGCCTGACCCCAGCGTCCCCCTGCCTACACCCATCTCCCCTCAGGATCCCATAGCTATTAGCACCTTGTGTGGATGCTGTCGACCTGGTGAACCTCCTCGGAGTAAAGGAAGCCTCACCCAAAGGAATGAGCATCTAACAGTGAAAATCTAGGCCCGGAAGCACAACGATAGGAAGTTATTTGGGATGGGGGGGAGGATTTCCCCCGGTCCCTATGCTCAAACCGCTGGGACTGGGCGGACCGCTGTGTTTGAGGACGGCGCCCCCAGGAACGGTCTGTGCTCAGAGCCCGGTTGTTCCGGGTCAGTGCTGACCGCAAAGGGCAGTTCCCTTCCTGCTGGGAACACCCGCGTCTTGGTGCGCGGTGGTTACAGGCCGCCCTGCAGAGGTCTGTCCGGCCCCACGCTGGGGGTCTGTCCCCACCTAACCCGGGGCACCAGGAGCCGAGTGCGAAATCTGCCTCCTAAGAGTGCAGGTGCCGGGGGCTGTGGCTCCTGGGCAAATGTCCTGGCGGCTCAGGGTTTGAGATGGTTCCTGGATGGGGAGTGTGTGCGTGTGCGTGTGCATGTGGGGGGTGTTTCCTGTCTCTGGAACAGTCCTCCTCCAACAAGGATTTCCCGATCTCCAGCGGGGCCCGGTAGGCCGGGGCTCCCGGGAGCTGGTCTCTTGGAGAAAGCGGGGGCGACATGGGTGTTGGAAGGATACTCGCAGCCGCTGAGCTTGGCCTGCTCTGCCCGTCCCCGGCGCCCCCAGTCTCTCCGAATCTCGGAACGGGTTGAGGCTCGTCGGGCTTCTTTGGGCCACGCTTTCAGACCCCCCCTCACCTGTGTCTCATCAGCCGCGTCTGGACACGGAGACAGGGCTCTGACATCCAAACTCCACTCACCCGCCCTGCGGACGCCCCGGGGACCCCCGTGGCTGCAGTTGGCCTGCCCTCGGGCCCCCCTCCCCGTGAGGCGGGGATGGTAGGGCCCACGCTGGAGGCCCGCACGGACGGAATACACAGCTCGCCAGGAGTCACAGAGCACGGAGGCTCCCCTGCCCCCACCCCCACCCCCGCAGTGAGTCCCAGAGGCGCGTGCAGAGGAAGTTGCTCCGTTAGCATCTGTCCGCGAGCCGGCTCCTGGAACTGGGGGCCAGGGGACCTGAGCGGTCATGTACGCCCTGCGCGGCCCTGTTCCCGAGGACGGCTTGTCGCCGTTCCAAGTTACGTTACCTCTCACCTGGCTCCCTGCCTCCGTAACCTCGGACCTTCCCCGACCTCCGGCAACCTGGGGGAAGATGTAGGAACCAGTTCTGGGCTTTAGGTCCTGTTCTAGATGGTCGTAGCTTCCCGTTCCTGCCGTGACAGAGGACCAGACGCAGTGGCTTTGAAACAACACAAACTCACTGGCTCACAATTCTGCGGGTCGGAAGGCCGCCGCCGGCTACAGGCGGGTGTCCACAGGGCTGGTTCCTTGCGGAGGCTGCAGGGGGGGGATCCATGTCCTTACCTTTCCAGCTCCCAGGGGTGCCCACACTCTGCTACTGGCCCTCCCTCCCCCTGGGGTGCCAGCGACACGGCGCCCCTCCCGCCTTCTCCGTGCTCACACCTCCCTCCGGCCGTGGCGGGGAAAGGACCCTTGTGACCAGACGGGGCCCACCCAGATGACCCGGGCAGTCCCCTATCCCAGGTCCCGATCACGTCTGCAGAGTCCCCTCCACCACCCAAGGTCCCATATCCACAGGTTCTGGGGATCCGACCGCGGGCATCTTGGGGGGCACACCTCCAATCCCAGAGAACCCAGAAACCCCGCCCCTCAGTCACACCCCCCACGTCTCGGGCCAGGAGCCCTCAGGAGCTCTCTGCCTCTCCAGTCCTGAGCTTGAAGCCGGTCCGGGGGCCTGACCCGCACCCTGTCCCCACCGGTGCTGCCTCAGGCCCCCCACTGCTCTGCTGTGTCATGACCCCGTCCGGGCCCTGCAGTGGCCCTGCCTCCCCACAGCTCCTTTCTCAGAAACTCGGGGGAGGTCAGGGCCCGCCCACTGCCGCGGAGACCCCTGGGTGCTGCCCCACCGCAGGCTGCAGATGCTGGGGTACTTGTGGCTCCTTCCTGTATTGGACGGCATTCAACACATGCCCTACAACCCAGCTGTGGGTCCGCAGCGTCGCCCCACCCTCCTAAGCCACATTGTCACAGCCACCGAGCAGCCAGGGCTGGCCCTCCCTCGTGTGGACAGTGTGACGGGGAGACGCTCAATCCTGCTAAGCCTCAGTTTGCCTCTCTGTGAAACGGGGGTGATACGAAGAGCACCAACCTCATCAGGCTGCCGTCAGGATGAAACGAAGTCCTGTGCGGGGTGCCTGGCTGGCTCAGTCTTTGCGGCATGCAAGGCTTGACCTCAGGGTTGTGGGTTCAAGCCCCACATCGGGTGTGGAGCCGACTTAAAAAACAAAAAAGAAAGAAATGAAACCCGAGGGGCCTTGGGTACGGCTGCAATACAAGTGCTCCTACAGGTTAGCCACCATCATCATCACCGTCCCTGTCACCGTCGCCTGCAGACGAGTTCCATGAGGGAACCCACATGAGGAAGGTCAAGTTTTGGGTCCGAGCCCAGTGCCGCCACCAACAAGTTCTGGAGCTTGACCGAGTCACTTGTCCCTTCTGGACCCTCCTCGCGCATCAAGCCCATGCCACGGGAGCGGCTGAGAAGCGGACCCACAAGGTTCTGGAAAGCTGCAAGTGACTGCATTGCCAGAGCACGGACGTGAGTGCTCCCTGGCACAGGATAGGGTGTCAAACAAGGGCACGTGGAGGCATTCCCACCTCTGGGGTCCTCACAGCCTGAGAACGCTCTGCGCGTCCTCTCCGTGGGCACTTGGAAGGGCTCGTCACGTGGCCCCGGGGGAGGCCGGGGCACAGGGGGGCAGAGCGTGTGCCCCGGGCCAGCAGCTGCCAACACACGGCCAGGCCTCCTGTGCCGGATTCGGTCCTCCCGGCACCCTCATGGTGTCCTTGTCCCGGGAACATATCCCCGGTCTGCAGAGAGGGCCGGCTCCGAGGAGGTGGGCTCCACCCTGTGCACGAACGTGCCGTAGGACTGGGGCCCCCGCTGCTCCGTCACTGTCCCCTGCCACTGGCCCGCATGTGCAGAAAGCCACCAGGGGAGGGGCATCTGAGTCAACTTGGAGAAAGTGAGACGGGGCGTTTGGGGCACAGGGTGGTCCCGACACAAGGGCCCAGAGGGAGAGAGGGACATGGGTGCCCGGGAGCTGACCTGCTCTGGGCTGCATCGTAGGAAAGAAGCCCCAGGTGCCCCCCCCCATCACCGCACCAGCACCTGCAGGAGCCCGAGTGTCCCGAGTGAATGGATAAAGTGTGGTGTGTGCACAGTGGAACATTACTCAGCCCTAAAAAAGAAGGAGATCTCGCCATTTGCAACCACACAGTTGGACCCAGAGGGTGTTGTGCGAAGTGAAGGAAGTCAGACAGAGAAAGGCAAATGCCACATGATCTCAATTGTATAGGGAAGTCTAAAACAACGACAACAAATGCAGAAACAAGGGCAAAGCAGAGACAGATGCCCCAGTGCACACTGGTGGTGGCCAGAGGGGGTGGGGGCGGGGGAGAGGCAGGCTTCCGGTTGTGGCCGAACGAGCCCCAGGGATGAAAGAGACAGCGCAGGGAATCTCGCCAACGGTGCTGAGGTACCATTGTGTGGCCACAGCACAAGGCTGCACCTGCATTGAGCACAGCACGGTGTCCACACTTGCCTGGTCACTGCGTCGTACCCCGGAGACTCAGGGCACATTGTGGGTCAACTACGCTCCCGTGAAAAACAGATAAGTGAATGAATCATCAAAGAACAAAAACAATTTGGGGCTCCTGGGTGGCTCAGTCAGTTGGGCGTCGACTTCGGCTCAGGTCATGATCTCACGGTCTGTGAGTTCGAGCCCCGCGTCGGGCTCTGTGCTGACCGCTCAGAGCCTGGAACCTGCTCCGGATTCTGTGTCTCCCTCTCTCTCTGTTCCTCCCATGCTCACCCTCCGTATCTCTCTCTCTCTCTCTCTCTCTCTCTCTCTCTCTCTCTCTCTCAAAAATAAATAAAGATTAAAAAAAGAAGAAGAAGAACAAAAACAATTTAAGGAAAAGAAAAGCGCCCCAGCTGTGGCCCTGGTGTCTTGTTCGGGATGGTAGGGACACCCACCCAGGCTAGGAGCCAGTTGAGGCCAAGAATCACAGCTTGGAGTGATGCTGTTTGCTCACTCCACAGATGTCTAGTGGGGCCCCCGTGGGCCAGCACCGCGCTGGGGGCTGGGATGCACCTTCTCCCCTTGCTGACGGAACAGGTGATCGGACTAACGCGGCATTATCTACCTTTTAAAGATCTCCGTCTTGTTGACACACACTCATTTGCCTGTTCATTCATTCATACAACAAATGTTTCCTGGGGACCTCTGTCCTCGGCACGGTGAACACAGCCGAGAACCAGACGGACAAAAATCCACCTCAGAGTTCCAGACCCTTGCTTCCGATGAGGAATAACCAGCATTCTCTCGGCGTCTCTTTTTCGTGGCAGCCGTGGTTATTAATCCATGCCTGACTTCGAAATGGAAACTCCGAGACCGAGTTAATTGCCTAATTACTTTTGGAGAATAACCCACCAACCAACCATGGGTGAAGGTGAGTCTAAAACTGGATATAAACGCTCAGAAATGAATGAAAATATAGCATCTCTCCCCCCCCACCACAGAGTGTCTGTGTTTCTAAAGACACTGAAACATTTTGAAGGATAAAATGTCAATTTCATTGTTTAGCACGGGGTGGCTCTATGTTGTGTCTGGGTCTTTATTCTCATAAAATGATTTCAAAAAACTATGCACTGGGGAGATTCTGTAACCAAAATCAGTGTCCGACGACAGCACGTGAACAAAGAGGGAAGCCGGGCGGTCGATACCACGTGGCAGGGCAGGGTCTGGTCAGCCTCTGGGCCCAGTCACTCCTCAGCCCTCCTCTGCCCGGGGTCGCGTCTGGATGAGGCCGGGACATGGCGTGAGGATTCATTGCAGCAGGAGAGGGAAACAGACACTTGTAGGCTCAGTTGGTACTTGGGGCTTCGGGGGAAGAACGTCTGTCCCTGCGTCTGAGGCTAGACCTACATAACCCTCGGGTCCGTGACCTTGAGATTCTCTGTGAAGCTACGAGAAAATGTCCTTCTCTACGTGAAGACAAAACATGGTAATTCTGCGGGGAAATCTACTTATAAATAACACAGTGTCGTGGTCCCAGGCAACTCACATCCACCCACTTTGTATCTGAAAGAAACGTCAACAAGAGAGGTGGAATGTTTGACTTTCCCCCTAAATGTCCACTTCCTATACTTACTAAGTGGTTGTGGTTTTTTTTTTTGGAAGGCAGGTTTTTTTTTTTTTTAATTTTCTTAAAATTTTTTTAATGTTTATTTTTGAGAGAGAGAGTGAGAGTGCGAGCAGGGGAGGGGCAGAGAGAGAGGAGACACAGAATGCGAAGCAGGCTCCAGGCTCCGAGCTGTCAGCACAGAGCCCGACGTGGGGCTCAAACCCACAAACTGTGAGATCATGACATGAGCTGAAGTCAGATGCTTAGCCGACTGAGCCCCTCAGGTGCCCTGACCGTATGCATTTCTAATAGATAAAGGCTTTTTAGGAACGTGACCACCACCCTGTTATCATGCCTACCAAGCCGGCTAATGCCCCCATTCCAGCAAATGCAGTGTGGACGCCATCCGTCAGCGGGGCCAACACCTTGGTCTCGTCCGCGGGCGTCTGCTCACTGATGGGGGCACGTGTCCCCAGGGTGGTCGTCTTCTGCCGGAACCAGGCCATTTTGTGAATCCTCTGTTCTTAGCTGACTCTGTCCCCTCTGGCCTGGGGCACCATGGACAGTGACCGGGCCCCTCCGCCCGCCGGAGCGGACTGTCCTGGGGCCCGTATGCCCCCTCCTCCCACAGCACCCCCAGAAGTGGACTAGACTCCTAGTCCTCAGCGTGGTTTGCAAACTGCTCTGAACCTTACGTTGAATGTGAACTGTGTTAAAGACAAACAGCTAGGGGCTGGGGGGCCCTTGTTCCTCTCCGAACTCTGCCAGTGAATCGCATGCCCGGCCAAGTCCTCTGACTTATCTGGGTTTGGATTTCCCTGTGGACAGGGAAGGGGGTGTCACTTCAGTCACCCGGAGAGCCACGTATGCCCCCCCGTCCACGGAAGAGAAGGAAGCCCTCACCCTCCAGAACCCTGAGTCACCCACCGATCGGATCACCTCGGCTCTCGTTTTACGCCTGGCCGGGGAGGCAGGAGAGGGAGGACTGAAGAGGGTCGCGTGCAAGGCCATCGGGCCGTCTGATGAGTGGCCGCCCCTCCAGCACCCACGGCCGGCTCTGGGGCCCCGCAGGCAGACCCCAAGCTGAGACAGGGCTCCTGCTCGAACATGTAAAGCCCTCCTGCATCATTGCCCTGGCCCCACCCCCACCACCGCGGGAGGCCAGCCGCGGGCTGTGTGTGCAGGTGGAGTGGGGCGGTGTCTCTGTCCCCACGTGGCCTCGTGGACGCGCCCCCGTCGGTACCTTCAGCGCTCATCGGGCCCGCAAGAGCAGAGCTGTGCCCGCAGACTGGGCAGCCGTGTCCCCTGCCCGCGGCGGCGCGCACAACCCTCTGCTCACACGCGTGTGCCCACGTGTGTGCACGATGCAGCCGCGCGCGCACACACGCGCAAACCTCCAAGCTCCAAACGAGCAGAGTAACTCAACAAAAAGTGCGAGGCACGTTTCCGGGAGACCGGGATGCTGGCACCAGTTAAGCCCCACAGCGGTGAGAAGCTGCAGGCCAGACGTGGGACTTACTGTCTCCGGGTGTCTTAGCGGGGTCTCGCGGAACTCAGCAAACCGGGGCAGGAGATATTTCTAAAGGAATTTTACTGCATTAAAAAAAAAAAGGGATACCTTTTTCTGTAAGGCCTCCAGTTTAATAAGTATCCGGGGCTTACCCTTAAATTCACCGGGGCTCAGCGCTAAGGACTTTATGACAGATTTGCCACTCATCTGAGAAGTGGCCTGAATCCCGGCTGTTATAGCTGATAGATTTATCAAAGCCGCTCTCCTTGGCTCCCGGGTGCGTGGGGAGCGCCGAGAAGCCGGGAGGAGAGACGGGAGAGGTTTGGGAGTATTAGCTGCGGAGACTGGAGCCGCCCCGCCCGGAAATGAGCCACGCGTGGGCTTAGAGACGAAATCTTTGGAACGGGAGGCACGTCTAGTTACGGGGAGCCGCGCAAAGCCGGCGCTCCGCTTCCACAGGCCGGGCTGCACCGAGTTGGGGCCGCGTGGACGTGGAAGTGGACGCCCCCTGCCCACGGCCTCACACCTGCTTCGGGGGCGGGCAGCGCGCGTTCCAGCTCCAGGGTCCCCCGCTAAAGGGTCCACCAAGGGGCCCTGCGCCCGAGTGGGCAGAGCAGAGTGGCGCCCACGGCCACGCGGACGCCCCTCACGCCCACTGACCACGGTGACGTCTCCATTCACTTTCCTGGGTGCGCCTCTCTGAACCATCGCTGAGGGCGTTTCGCACCGAGAACACCCAGGTGTGCGGGGGCCTGGTGAGCGATGACGTGTCCCCCGGCCTCCGACGTCCCTGCCGGCGCCTCGACCAGAGGTGTCCACGGCGGCCCCGCCGTCTTCTCTCCCCACCGGGAACTCGCCCTACTGTGAATGGCCCCGGCAACCCGTCCTCTTGGGTGGAACCCACGCGTCCCGGGTGCCCCTATTCCCCCCAGTCCCACACCCCAGCTGCTGTGTGCCCCCCTCCGTATTCACACGTTGAAACCTCCTGGTTGTGCAACCACGTTCGAGTACTTTGCAATTTCTTCACCCGTAAACTTCTTCACCCTCGTAGTGGCAACGAGGCCTAAATGTTTTGTTTAAATGCCATTGTCGTCCAGCTCAGGTACGGCCGGCGTCAGCCCTTCTGCTGGTCCCGTCGCTGAGCCTACATGGGACGGGAGCCGCTAACGAATGTGCAGCGACACCGCCCCTCCCAAGAGTGCTGGCCTGCGTTGCCTGCCGTCTGGTTTGGGGTCCGCCCGGAGACCCTCGCCGGGGCAAGGGACGTACCTGGAGATTCAGAGATTTGCAGAATGGCTTCTTAGGATTTAAGGGCTGGGAGGGACCCGAGTCCTCACCCCCACTTGGCACATGGACGCTGAGGTCCCCAGAGGGGCGGCTCCTGAATCAGCCTGGTCCCCTTTGAGCCTCAGGACTCGGTATGGAGCCGCCACAGCCTTGCCCGAGCTGTTCCACAGGGTTCGAGGCCTCTGCCCGCCCCCGGGGCCCTCCCCAGGCCCCAGCCCCCAGGTGACCCCCCCACCCCCCCACGCACCCAGGCAGGGTGAGTTCCCAGGGGCCTCACCCCGGCTCCCCCAGGGATCGGCCAAGGGGATCGCCGTTCGCCCCGGACTGTCACTGGTCAAGGGCTTCTGCATGCAGGAAAGGGGAGTCAGTTACCAGGCGGGTGGACCAGCTCCCGGTGCCTGCGGGCCAGTGGCTGTACCCGTGCTGGGTGTCAGGAAGGGAAGGCCGTGGGTGGGGGCGGGGCCCTCAGCAGCTGGAAGGCAGCTGACGGGTGGAAGGGCGCCACCATGGCCGGCTGCCCGGGGGGGGGGGGGGGGGGGGGGACCGTGCTCACGGGCGAGGGCTGGTGAGGGACGGGCGGGTGCAGGGCAGCCAGTGCAGGGCGGCCCCAGCTGTCCCCCACCCCCAAGCTCCCCTCACCTCCAGGACACCGTCTTCCATTTCAGTCTATTTGCGCCTGATAAGCCGGACTGGGGTACGTGGGGTGAAACGATGTAAACCTCTGAGCCCAACTATGGTGGCCCAACTATGCATCGGTCTGCCTGGTGGTGATGGCGGCTGTGGATCGTGAGACGCAGTCAATTCTTGGCCAAGGTTCTGGTGGTCATCTGGAGGCTGATGCCGGCCCACCCCCTTGGGAGCCACAGCTGCCAATCCCTCCTGGACCGAGGGTTGGGTGGCCCAGGAGGGGGACAGCCCTGGGCCCCCGCTCTTCAGCCCATGCTTCTGGAAACGCCCTGAGATACCTCCTGACCGCTGGCTTGGTTGAGGTCTAGCGGGACAGGCCAGCCGCCGTTAAACTCCCCCCTGGGAAGTGGGTTTCCGAGCCGTGGCTCAGCTTGTGGAGGTGCCACAGTGTGTGCGTGGTGGCCGTCTGCCCCAGGACGGCCACGCCTGACCCGCTGGGTGTGCAGCCCGGGTGGAGGCAGGGCCTTTGGACAGAGACCTGAACTCCTGGGGTCTAGTCCCACCTTCCCTGGAATCTTCTGGTAATGAGATGAAGAACAAGAGACAGTCCGAGAGAAGTAGACGCGTCACAGCTCTGTGTCCCGTATCCTCGTTGGTAAAGTGCACAGGTCAGATCCGGTCACCTCCCGCACCCTCACAGTCCCATTCGGTGGCTGTGGCTCCGTCTGCCACCTCAGGGTCCATTCAGGTCCGGAACGATGTCATCCCATCAACGATGTTAAGCCAAAACCTACGAAGTCACAAGTCTGCTGCCTGGACAGCCTTGCCACCCGTCACGAGACCCGATGGTGGGCTTTCCCACCTCTCCGGCTCCAGATGAGGGACTGAGCCCACGAGGCGAGGAGCTGCCCGCGGCGCCTGACCACACCGTCCCCCGTGGGTGCGCGTGGGGAGAGACGATGCGGGAGTCTCTTCAACATGCGACTTGCCTCAGAAACTCTCCGCCCTGCACGCAAAGCGAAGACAACCGTCTACCCATCTGGCAGACCGTCAGTGCCCCTACCGTGCGCTCTGTCCGCTGGGTCACCGCACGCCTGGTGGCGTTATCAGCGGTGTGGCCTCGTGGTCCCCGGGATCAGAAGCCACTTGGGGTAAACTCAGCATCACTAACTGCGTGAGCCCGAACAAGTTACTTGGGCTGTCAGCACACGGGTTTCCCCTTTTCCAGATTTAAGCTGCGTCAAGGGAGGTGGGGCTGACAGACGATGTCAGGCGGGGGTCATTCAGAACCTGTTACGAGGACAGCAGTGACGCTTGGGGACAGCGGAACATATGGTCACCGTCACCCTCCGCTGTGTCTGACCCTCAGCACCTCATGATGCTCTTACCTGAAGCCACATCGGGACTCGAGTGGTGTTTTTTCCATCGGGTGCAGAAAACGTCTGACTGAAGTTTGAGTCTTGCCGTGCGTGGGGAGATCCAGTGAGATATCCTTTCTGGAGAGCGAGAGAACCTGGCCTCTCTGGGCCCTGGGAGTGTGGGAGGGCAGTGAGCTTGAGGGCGAGGCCCGAGCTCCAGGTAGAGCCTGACCCGGGGGCATGTGGCCTTGGGTGGAAGCTTCCGGGCTCCAGAGGTCTGTGGACATTCATGTCCAATATGGCGGTAGGGCAGCCAGGCATCCCAGCCCCAGCTGACTCCGGGTGTCCTGTGGCCCGCTGGGGGGCGGGGGGTGAGCCGCGGATGTTTGTGGTGCTCTGTCACAGCAGCCCGGGAGATCATGCACAGAAAATGACAGAAAGGCCAAGAGAGCCACAGGACACAGAGCTATACCACGTCTGCCTGCCTCTTTGCAGAGAAGAAAGGGCTGGTTTCGGTCCCCGTGAGTTAGGTTTCCTGTTACTCGCAGGCAAACGCACTCCCAGCTGATCGAACTGTTCAAACGGGAAAGGCTGGAGATGTTGTTAAGGGACTGCTTAAGGTGCCGTGCTCTCAGCGGGCAGGGGGCTGTCGGAAAGATCCGGTCTTTCTGGGAAACGACAAGGCGAGTATCTGGGGATTCAGTAGGTCCGGGCCCCAGCAGGGTAACCTCTTTATAGTATTAACGAGTATTTCGGTAGAGGTGTGAACAAGTTACACACGGAGTTTTCGTAGGAAGATGAATCTTCGTTGAAAACACCTCCGTAGGCGCCTGGGGGGCCCAGTCGGTTGAGTGTCTGACTCTCAATTTTGGCTCAGGTCCTGATCTCACGGTTCGTGGGACGGAGCCCCACGTCAGGTTCGGTGCTGACAGTGCAGAGCCTGATTGGGATTCTCTCTCTCTCTCTCTCTCTCTCTCTCTCTCTCCCCCTCTCTGCCCCTCCCCCCACAAATAAAGAAATAAACTTAAAAAAAAAATAAAGAAAACACCTCCCTCCCTCACCAGCACCCTATGGTGGGTCAGACGTTTTTCAAATGTGCCCCCCAAAGCCCAGGTGAATGACAGTGGCACGTATCACAGTCTCCCCGTCCCTCGCTCACTCCAGCCTGGGAGCACTCGATAATCAGTCTTTCAGGGTGGGAAACCCAGTGCTAATAAATGTAGGACCCGACTAAGCACTTACTGTGGGTGCGGATTAGCAGCCGAAGCAATAGAAAAGCTCTCGGGCGCCTGGGGGCTCAGTGGGTTGGGCGTCCGACTTCGGCTCAGATCATGATCACGGTCCATGGGTTCAAGCCCCGCGTCGGGCTCTGTGTGGACAGCTCGGAGCCCGGAGCCTGTTTCGGATTCTGTGTCTCCCTCTCTCTCTCTGCCCCTCCCCCGCTCGCTCTCTCCCTCCCGCGCTCTCTCTCTCTCTCTCTCTCTCTCAAAAACAAACATTTAAAAAATGAATGAATTAATTAAAAGGAAAAAAAAGAAAGAAAACTCTCCAAGCTCATACTCGCTTAGGACCTAAGTGGACGAGTCCCTCCCAGTCCTGCTACCCGCTGAACTGAAGCTTCGAGAAGACGTGTGAACGCGCTGACCCCTGCATCTGTGACTGCGGCCTTATTGGGAAATAGGGTCGCCAGGGATGCAGTTAGGTGACATGAGGTCAGACCGGAGTGCGGGGGGCACTACTCCAACGTGCCTGGGGCGCCAAGGAGAGCCAGCAGTGAAGCCAGACGCGCAGGGAGGCGGCCCTGCGGGGATGAAGGCAAAGGCTGGAGCCAGCTGCCAGCCCAGGAGCACCAGGGGCCGTGTGCATCCGCCAGAAGCTGGAAGAGGGAGGAAGGACACCCCCCCCCCCCCCCCCCCCCCCCCGTTCCTCGCAGGTCTCGGAGGAAGCAGGGCGCTGCCGCGACCTTGATTTCAGACCCCTGGCGTCCAGAACTGGGAGGCATTTGCGTGGTTTGAAGCCCCCAAGTTTGTGGTTTGCAAGGCAGCCATAGGACAATAATATTGATCACGGACACCCAGGGAGCGCTTTGCAGTAAGCACGCCCAACCCCCGGCCCTGAAATCCGGTTTTAATGGCCTCGGGGTTGGGGCTGCGTGTCTGTGACTTGGACCCAGCAGAGCCCGTGTGATGGGCCAGAAGCGTCCCCGCCACGTGCTGGGTGAGGATTAGCCTCCGTCTGCAGATCGGAGGCTCCGGGGAAAACGTGCAGTGCCCGACGGGAGCCACGGGCTCACCTGCTCGGCACCGTCACCCTAGGACCCTCTGGGCTCCGACAGCCCACAGTCCGGCAGGGGCCCCGGCCCCGGCCCCGGCCCGCGACCCCCAGGGCCCTCGACTCCCTGAGGCCACCATGAGCGCCTGCGCCCCTCTGTGCCTCCTTTTTGGTCTGTGTGTTTACAAAGCCGACCGGAGCCAGATCCCAGGGAGCCACTAGGTGCGTCCGTGCCCAAGACGGAGAATTAATTAAATTTACGGCTCCGGGTGATGTAAAATAAATTAGGTCTCTGTGTCATTGATTTAAGTCCTCACACCTTGACAGCAAGTTTACTTAGGATGTGCTATCTCTGAGTAAAATAACGCACACCTCAAGAAACGGAAGCCGAGTGTAGAGATTACATGAGCGGCTCCAACTTTAGGAAGTAGGTCACAAATGAGGTTTTACCCTGTGCGTGGAGAGCTCAGGGTCGGCTGAATTATTCATGCAGTCTGCGCTCCACTGTTTTAAACTCGACAATTGAACACTGGCTTGGAAGGTCATTAACACCCAGGAAAAATGCAAATGGTTTTTCTCCATCTTTTTAATTGTCATAGCATGAGAATCACCAGCACGCGGAGATGAGACGAAAGCAGGTCCCCTCCCTGGTGGGGGAGGCGGCTCCCACCTGGCACACTCCTCTCGGATGGAGACTGGAGAAGGTTCCCGTGGGCAACTGCTTCCCCGCAGAGACCCTGGCTCGGTGGGTGAGGAAGCAGATTGAGGTGCTATTTAAAGCCGTGTTCTCATACGTGAATAATCAAGAGCCTCTTTCTTTCTTTTTTTTTTTTTTTTTTATTTTTTTGATAGGGTGGAATTGGGGGCAATGCTCAATTAGCCTAGAAACTATCCCCTCGCCTGGCCACCTGTGGAAGGAGAAATCCCACGTAGATCGCAGTGGCAGAGGGGACTCTTCCCAAACCTTCATCTTGGAAGTCCACAGAGGTGTGGAGATTCGCCCCGAGCGGCTCAGCGACTTAATGATGGTCGGAACCGGCACCCCCTCCCGTCCCCAGCCCAGTGCCCGATTCACTGCACCCCCTGTCCCCCAGGAGGCAGATTCGAAGGGCTTATGTGCAGAACATTTAATATCTGTAAGTGCAGCTGGAAAAAAAAAAAAAAGAACCGAGCAGGTTTTTAACTTTGAATCCCAACCTCGGGAAGGCTCTGAATACAAATCGTAACCGGTTTCTGTTTCCTGAATCCCTTCGGGTCAGTGGGGGGAGGGGGGGTGCCACGGCCACCCAAAATTACAGGGTGCGGCCAGGGAGCCGGGAGCTCCTTCACGGAGCCCTCGCCAGGCGCTGCCTCAGGGTTCCAGTTCTGGAACCCGGTCTGGTGGGGGAGACAAACAGAACACACAGGCAGAGGGGCAAGATAATGGGGTGTGCTCACTGAGGCCTGGGGGGGCCAGACGCGGGGGCCACGGGGAGGTCCCAGCTTCGCCGGTTCCTAGTTTGTTAGCCGACGGCTCATTGCGTCCAAGAGATGGTCAGATCTTAGCGTGCGTGCCAATGACCCGAGGGGCTTGTTGAAAACACGGATTCCCAAGCCACACCCCGGACTCCAGGAGGAGCTTCTGACTCAGGAGATGTCGATGAGGCCAGGATTCTGGCGGGTGAGCCTCGCTCGCAAGGTGAGAGACACCAGGCTAGGGAGAACTGGGCCCGCCGTCCGGAGACGCACAGGTGAATCCTGGATGGGCTCCGAGGTGCAGACGTCAGGGGAGCAGAGGGTGAGGTGTGCAGCTCTCGGGACATCCCTGCCTGATCCCGCAGACCTGCTGCGTCAGCATTATGGCCCCGCAGAGATGCCGCCGTCCCAGGCCCCGGAGCCTGCGCGTGTGTTCCCGGTGGGGACTTTGCGAGCCCCACATTCACGTGTTGGAAGCTCATCTTCAATATGACGGTGTCAGGAGCTGGGGCTTCGGGAAGTGTCTGGCTCACGAGGGTGGAGCCCCCACGATGGGCTCAGTGCCCGTATGAGAGAGACCCCACAGGGCCCCCTCCCCGCTTCAGCCGCTGGGGACACAGAGAGAGGCTGCCATCAGTGGACCGGGGAGCGGGTCCCCACCAGACGCCAAAGCTGCCCACACCTCGTTCTCGCACTTTCAGCCTCCAGAGCCACCGGGCTATTTATGCGGCCCGTTCTGGGGCCTGTTGTGGTGGCCTGAGCTTACGCGGCAGAAGGAAGGGACTCTGCAGATGTGACTACAATCTTGAGATGGAGACATTATCCCGGATCCCCTGGGTGGGTCCAGCGGACTCACGAAGGTCTTTATCCCAGGAAAGCAGGACGGTCAGAGGCAGAAAGAGGACCCGTCAGAAGCCAAGGCTGCGGTTCTGGGCCCGGGCGTGGAGGCGGGGCCCCAGCCAGGCTGCAGGTGTAGCTGGAAGCCGGACTTTGTCAGGGAAACGCACCCTCCCCTGCAGCCTCCAGGCCACCACCTTGGTTTGAACCCGCTGAGACCCGCTTCAGAACTCTGACCTCCAGAGCAGCAGGGTAGTAAGTGCAGGTTGTTTTAGGCCCCCGCACACTTGTGGTGATTGTTTTAAACAGCACTTTGCTGTGGCAGAGGGAGGAAATGCATCCACCTCCCAGTGAGTAAATCCGGATGGAACCGGATGGAACCGTGCCCGCGGCTCCCCACCTGCGCGCACCCGGACTCGTTCTGTCTCTGAGAAGCTACCCCGCCCCCAGGAGGGCATGCCTACCTCGCCAGCCCCGAGCTGCCTCCTTCCACAGGACAGGACCAGAAGCCTCCAATTCACTTAGGGCACCGTCACTCGGCAGGCGGACCCAGTCCCGACCGGGACACGCGGGCACCGAACTTACCCCCCCCCCCCCCCCCCCCGGTATCACAGGTGGAAACGCGTTCCGGAATGTAATCAGGAGATGTTTGGAGCATCTTGTGGTGGGCTCCATCCTTGGGGACCGAACACACAGCGGCTCCAGGGTCAAGGCCACCTCCTTGCCAAGTGTGGAAACAGACCTCGAGGGCGAGCTGGGGGCGCGCGCTAGGGGTGCAGTGGGCGGCCTGCTCGGGGGCAGGGCTGTCGGCACCGGGTGCCTGCGCCCACCTGTGCTCCCCAGAGGGCCGGCTGGGTGTCTGAGCTAGGTCACTGCCCTCGGTAAACAGCTGGACACTGTCCCCACCTCCAGGCTGCGAGCTGACCCCCTGAGGTCCTGGGAAGGAAGCCGAGAGAGGGGGCCAGGAAGAAGCCATGGTGAGGCCCCAGGACCGAGCCTGCGTGTGGGGGTCACCGACACCGGTCCCCGGCTCTTCGTACGCAGGTGCGCCCGCACCGGACAGGGATGGACCTCCACGTGCACACGGGCTCAGGATTCCCACGGCAGGTGCGTACAGCACATCATTTACCCCCTGGCACAGGTTTATCTGATTCTCAGGTCACTGAGCCCAAGACTCATGTTACGGTGTGGAAACCACAGCTGAGGACCCTGGGAGAGCCGCCCATGCCCTCAGGCCCCGGTTCCCCGTAGGGGTCACTGCAGGCTCACTTCCAGCCCCTGCAGCTTCAGGATGCTCAAGACCCCTCCCTCCCAAGGAAAACTCGGGAAAGCCTGGCCGGTGCAGAGAAGCCGGGAGAAGGCATGGGTGGCTGCCCCCACCTCCAGGGTGGGACCTTTCCCAGTTCAAGGGCTCTCTGTCCTCCTAGGACTGAATGACAGGCACTGGGGAGCCAAGGAGAGGTGGGTTGGGGGGCAGAGCTAGAGGACCCTCCCGAGGTCCCCAGAGTCACAGGCCCTCAGCTGCCCCCTCTTCCTACCAAGCAGCCTGATGACCCCAGCCCAGCCTCTGCACCAAGCCGTTAACTTTTCCTTGTGAAACTGAACATGGGGGGAGGTGGGGAGGTGACTTTGTCAAGCTCCCTGATCTTAGTTTGGATTCACTTCCTAGCCAGGAACGAAGGAAGGCGGCAGAAGTGGGGGGCCTGGGGTCTCGGGGACAGAGCCCAGGGGGCAGGGGCTCTGGGCGTGCAGGGGACTACCCTGGGGAGGCACCAAGGCTATCGGCCCTAAATAGGAGCGTTGACACCTTCTCGTTTTGTCTTGGGTGGCACGGCCAGCCACAGTCTCACGACCAGCACCACAGGAGAGGAGAGAGACTGTGTCAACCAGTCTGGAACCTTCCAGGCCACAGTGGGGTGCGTGTGCGTGCGTGTGTTCCCTCATACGCCCACCAAGTCTGTCGGGAGGAGTTACTAGCTTGTTTGTGAAAAACAAAATTGAACGAAACCAAAAGGACCGTGGTGTTGCTCAATGACCCCTAGGTGACGGGGAGGTGTTAGGCCGCCTGTTGGCCAGCCACCTTACCCAGGGAGGCCCTGGGAACACCGCGCCACGTCCCTGGCAGCCAGCCCCTAGGGGTCAGGGTGTGACAGGTCCCGGGGAGTCTCGGAAAGTCAGTCTTCATCAGCTCCTATGATTACAAACAGCTCCGGTTATTACAAACGAGCCCACAGCATCTTCCCGCCCGTAGGCCCGTGGAAAGCCAACCCTCGCGGGTGCACAGATAAACACCTGTGCCAGCTGAGGTGACCCTGCGTCCGAAGCCAGGCCCCGCGAGCTCAAAACCCTGCTCAAAACAAACACTGACTGAGCAAAGCGTGTGCTCCAACGCGTCTGTCTCGTCAGTCCCCGTGAGGCTTCCCGGTGAGGTCCGTCACCAGGAGGGCTTTTCCCGCGGACAAGAGCCTGAGATGAAACCCCAGCAACCAGGGCCGAGCCCACCCGTCCCCTCGGCCCGGCCCTCTGAGGCCACAGCCAGACGGGGAGCTGCCCTGGGAAGCAATCTCAGATCTCGTAAAGCGTCCGCTGGAGACCACGGGTCAAGGCCGCCTCTCCTGTTCCAGCCCCTTCCCCAATACCCAGTGTGGACACACATACACAGGGGCCGCTCTGGAGGTATTTTGTGGATGTGGTTACTACCTACAATCAGTTGGCTTGAAGGAAAGGAGATCACCCTCCGCAGTGAGGTGGGCCTCGTCCAACCAGCTGCAGGCCTTCAGAGCAGAAACGGAGGTGTTCAGAGCAGGAGGAAGGAATCCTCTCTCAAGACGAGCATCAGCTCCCGCCCAAGCACCCACCCGCCAGCCTGCCCGGAGGATTTTAGGTGTGCTCGACCACCGTCTCGGGAGCCAGTTCTGTAAAACCGGTCCCCTGTTGGCCGCTGGCGAGCCCTGGCTGGTGCAAGAGCCCACGGGGATGCTGTGCTTTTGGATGGATCCTTCCACGTGAAGGTTCCAGAAGGATGCCCAGGACACAACAATCATTCAATAGACGTGACCTGCCGTGGCTGCTCTGGGCCGGGGACAAGATACCACGCTCCCTGCCCTTGGGGACTCTCCCTCACACACCCCGTACTCTCTCCCCAGAGACAGGGTCCGACCACTAGGCCACCCCCCAGCCCTCCCCCCTCCCCTGGACCGGGGCCACCGCCCTTCTGCCCACTGGCCCTTCTGTGGGCTTAGCTCCACTAAGTCCCCAGTGCGCTCTTGCTCTCTGTCCGCTCGGCCCTGCCCCGGGTCGCGGCCTCCGCCGCTGCGGAGCGCAATTCTAGACCCGTCCCCCAAGCTGTCCCCACCCCATGCTCCCACACCCCTCCCCCAACAAAGCCAGCTAGACCGAGGCAGAGGCACCGAGGCACAGCCTACCCGCCACCCAGCTCTCCTGGGGCCTCACCTCCAGGAACCGTGAGGTTGGGTCCGCCTCTCTCCCTCTCGCCAGACAATGGTGCGCGTTGGCGAGGACGTGGAGAAATTGGGACCCTGCACATGCGGGTGGGGATGCACAAGGTGCAACCACTGCAGAAAACAGTGCGACAGTTCCTCCAAACAATGTCAAATAGGGGCACCTGGGTGCCATATATATGTGAGTGTGACCCTCGGGTGGGTATTCATGTTCAAAGGTAGCTTGATTAGTTAAGAGCGGGAAGGGTCCCTGTGCACTTGAATGCCTACAAAACAGTATTTCTGTCCTATGTCACTTTTACTTCTGGACAAGTAGATCGTCATAGAAATCATTTCTCTTTAAGAGGCATTATATCCTCTCCCTCAGTCCACCCAGCTCACTCCAGAGTGAAGGGTGAATTAAGAAATGTGTTCAGGGGCCCCCGGGGGGCTCAGCCCATTGGTTAAGCGTCCGACTTCGGCTCAGGTCACGATCTCGCGGTTCATGAGTTCCAGCCCCACATCGGCCCCCGGACAGCTCAGGGCCTGGAGCCTGCTTCGGATTCGGTGCCTCCCTCTCTATGCCCCTCCCCCATTCGCATTCTGTTTCTCTCTCTCAAAAATAAATAAACATTAAAAAAAAAGCGGTTTTATTAAACCTTGGCCCTTGGGCACATACGTATCGTTTCACCGTTCTGGGTGGAGAAGTGGCCACGTCCAGCAGGGAGGCTCTTGCCGGCCGAGCTGCGAGCCAAGCGGGCGTCTATTCCTGGGACTCCATTCTGCACAAAACGACGGCTGCCGGACAAACCACGGTTATCCGGACTTGGGTATCTGACTGACGTTTTTGCGAGAATAAAAGAACCAAGGCTGGCATGTCCAGGAAAACCAGAGCTGTTGCCAAGAATCAAATTTGAGTTTCCAAGTGAAAAACAAAATTTTAGAGACCCTGTGTCCAATACCCCGAGCCAGACCACCTCCCAGTATTTCAAGCCGTTTCTGATGAATTCGACGGTGACAATAACAAATGTGACCGTGTGGTCCTGGGTGACGAAAGCATCCGCGTCTGGAAGAGCTGACCCGTGAATGGTGGTGCAAAATCTTTCATGGCTCCAAGGTCCTTTCAAATTCAAGGGGGTTCAGGAGAGTAGGAAATGTTCGTGGATGTGGTTTCCGGTCCCATGGTGCAACTAACCTTCCCGTAACTACCACTTGTTGAATTTTGGTGTAATATTATGGGGAAGACTATCCACGATTATCTGACAAAAAAAACCTAACAAAACATTCCTTCCTCTTCCAACTCCCCGTGAAAGGTGGGGTTTTCTTCATATACCTGGACCAAAGTAAAGGCTTGCGCAGCAGAGGTGCAGAGCCAGCAATCTTCACTCTGAAGCCAGACGATTAAGCGTGTAAACGTGTAAAATGCTACTCTTCTGACTAATTTTGTTTTGTTTGAGGGGATACAGTAAACGTTCATTGAAACATATTATTTAAGAAAACATGAGGAGGGTTTTTATTGTCATTGTAAGTGAATCAACAAATACGTTCACAACGTTGGTCTTAATTTCTAATATAATAAATATCAGTAGCAGGGCGCTTTGGTGGCTGAGTCCTTGAAACATCCGACTTCAGGGGCGCCTGGGTGGCTCAGTCGGTTGAGCGTCCGGCTTCGGCTCGGGTCATGATCTCGCAGTTCATGGGTTCGAGCCCCGCATCGGGCTCTGTGCTGACAGCTCGGAGCCTGGAGCCTGTTTCGGAGCCTGTGTCTCCCTCTCTCTGCCCCTCCCTCCCTCACTGTGTCTCAAAATGAACAAACATTAAAAACTAAAACTAAACTAAATATCAGCAGGTATAATCCAAATAAAGAAAGGTCTTTGGTGGGGGGGGGGGGCACCCGGGTGGCTCAGTTGGTTAAACATCAGAGTCTTGATTCCAGCCCAGCCCAGGTCTGCACTGAGTACGGAGCCTGCTTGGGATTCTCTCTCTCTGTCTCTCTCTCTGCCCCACCACTCTCAAAAGCAAGAAATAAACATAAAATAGGGGCGCCTGGGTGGTGCAGTCGGTTAAGCGTCCGACTTCAACCAGGTCACGATCTCGCGGTCCGTGAGTTCAAGCCCCGCGTCGGGCTCTGGGCTGATGGCTCGGAGCCTGGAGCCTGTTTCTGATTCTGTGTCTCCCTCTCTCTCTGCCCCTCCCCCGTTCATGCTCTGTCTCTCTCTGTCCCAAAAATAAATAAACGTTGAAAAAAAAATAAAAAAAAAAAAAAGAAATAAACATAAAATAGAAGACAGGTCTTTGGGACCCTCAATAATTTTTAAGACTATTAAGGGGCTCGGAGACCAAAGCTTGAGGGCGCTGGCTGGGTGTAGCCGTGTTCTAGCTCCTCTTGTAGGACCGGGCTTGAAGCCACAAGGGACAGGGCCCCGCCCGCCCCACGTGCGTGTTCCAGCACAGCCCAACTGCACCCACACTGACACAACCTCAGGAAGCCAAAAGTGCCATGAAGAACGCATGCCTGGGTCAGGCACGGTTTTAGACAGCATGGCCTCGTGTTGGCTGTCTGTATCCAAGGATCCGCAGGAAGGATGTTCCAGACAGCGGGGACAGAACCCCCTGAGGTGGGGGTGGCTTGCATGGAGAGGGAGAGTGCCTGGGCCTGCAGAGGGAGGCCAGTGGCATCTCGTGTCCGGCAGGGTCCTGAAGGACGCTTACAGGGTTGCCTCTCATTCTCCGCATTCTTGGAAACCGCCTGTGTAGACGAAGGACCTGAGGGCGTCTGACCTGCACTCACTCAGGCTTACTCAGACTGCAGGGACCCGCAGGGATAGGAAGCTATTCGGAGGGATACCGCAGCCATCCCGGTGGGGCAAGAGACAGCAGCAGAGGGAGAGGGAGACAGAGAAGAGGGGTAATCAGGGCCTAGCGAGGGTGGCCTGGAGGCTTCGACAGAGAAACTGGGTGTTTGGGGGAAACCTAGAAGGAGCAGACTGGGGAACAAGGAAGGCAGGACCCGAGCTTGTAGACTTCAGAGTGGAGGTGGCCAGGAGGCAGTCAAAGCAGGAGTCTCGCGCTCAGAGGCGGAGAGAAATCTGGATTGCTCACCGAGTAAGGCACGTCTCTTCCGAGCTGCCGGGAAATGGGGGTGGGGGTAATCACAGGCAGCCGGGTGCTGGGGGGGGGGGACCCAGGTGGAGAAGGACATACCGGGCTCAGGTTTTCTTTGTACTCCTGACTGCCACAGCTCCCAGAAAATGTCAGAGCCCCTCTTGTGGCTGGGGGCGGCTGGCCCCCCTTGGGGGGGGGCGGGATTTATCCTCGGGAATCTGGGGAAGGGGAAAAGCCAGAAGGGCTTTCCCAGGAGATGGGAGGGAGCCGGGAGGCCGAGGCCCGGCTTGGGGAGTCTGGGAGTCTGGCCCAGGAATCCGAGGCCCTGCTCCTGCAGGGCGGCCAAGGAGAAAATGCATCTTCCCACCCGCTGCTGCTGCGGGGGGGTGGGGGGAGGCTCTCCGGGGGTGCCCTGGTCACCGAGGGACAGAGAATCATCAGAGGCGTAGATGGCAATGGGCACCGTCGTCGTCAGTGTCCAGAAATGGTTGATGCGGCCGCATTGAGACACAGGGTATGTTTGCAGGCACAGCGCGCTTTCGGCGGCCTTGGCCTCTTCTGCCGGGCTCCTGGAGCAGAGGAAGTAGAAAGACTTCTAGACTTCTCCTGCTCTTTTCTGGACCAACGCTGCCCCCCCCCCCCCCCCCCCCCCCGCCGCAACTGGGCTTTTTAAAAACATGTCCGGACCCTCTGCTTCAGTGATCCCCTCCCGGGGCCACTGAGGATGAGAGGGGTCGCCGAGCCGTAATCCTTTCTAACCTCTGACCTCGCTCTCCTTCCCTCCAAGCAAGTGCCCCACCCCGCCCCCCGCACCCCTGCCTCCCTTCCCGCTTCTCGGCCGCTCCCTCACTTAAATGCAGGTGGGGGGCCGCTTCGGAGGAGGCCAGGCCGGGACCGCCTCGGAGACTCAGCGAGACCCACCTTGCGGAGAAGGGGAGCCCGGCGGCGGGCGCGCGGACGGGTCTCCCTCCCGAGGGGGCTCTCCTGGGCCCGGCCCCCGGGGTGCCTGCGCCCCCACCCCCGACAACGGGGAACACCGGCGAGGCCACGACAGGCCTCGATTGCAAGCTGGGAGGAGCAGTGGGGGAGGCGTTTGAAAACACAGCTCCTTGGGGAAGCCCCGCGCGCGCGCGCGCGCGCGCGCGCGGACCGGACGGGGTGAGGGTTTAGGTGAGCGCGCCCGGAGGCCCCGGGGGGGTCGGCGAAGGGCGCGCGCGGGGTGGGTCAGAGGCGGCCGCGATCCCGGGGTCGCTGCGGGCAGGAAGCGGGAGGGTCGGGGGTGGGGGTGAGGGACACGCAGCTCCAGGCCGCGCCTCCGCTGCGAGCGCCACCCTTTCACTGAGGCCGGGCGAGCGGCTTTGAAGTCGCGGCCTCCGCGCGCCCCCCGCCCCCCGCGGTCCCGCCCCGCGCCGCGCGGAACCGCCAAGTCCGGGCCGTGCCTGCTTTGTCGCTAAGCGCTCTTTGCAGCGGCTCATTGGACCACGTCGGTGGGGCGATCGCAGCCCTCTGATCTGTGAGCTGCGGAGAGCTCGGCGGCTGGTTCACAAATCCGCGCCCGGGGCCGCCCTCGCTGCGCCGGAGCCTGGGGGAGGGAGGGGCGGCCTTCACCTCGAAGGGAAAGCCCGAGGCTGAGAAGTCCGCCCCGAGGATCCGGCCCCCGACCCCCGGGCCCCCGCTGTCGAGCCGAGACCCTCTCAACTGGGCCCGGGTCCCCTCCTCGCCCGGAGGCAGGAGCCCTGCTGGGGCGCATCCCTAAGGGCCTACTCTGAGCCTCAGGCTCGAGTGTAGACCTCTCTGCCACCCGGGCAGGGCCGGCGCCGGAGCCACAGCGCCCCCTCCCTCCCTCTCGGGGCGTGGCGGGGCACCTGGCAAGTCACGAGGAATCGCCCCGAAAACCCCGCCTGCCCGGACTTCGCAGCTCACCCTGATGCTCAGGGGTGGGGGTGGGGGAGGGCACCCGCGGAGGAAACTTGCCCGGGGGCCTCCTGGGGGTCTCGCAGTCGGAGCTCAGCGAGGGACCCCCTCACCCAACCCCGCGCAGCCGCGAGGTGGGGAGGGCAGTTCCGGGGGAGGTAGAGGAGCCGCGCCCCCGACCGAGGCAGCCACCCCTGGAAGGAAGGGCCCGGGTCACACACGAGCGAGCAAAGGCCCGCGCCCCCGCCCACCCCCGCGCGCGCACTGCCGGCCCCTGCCCCGCGTGCCCGCTCCGCCTGTCGGGCGCACTACGGGAGGACCCGGCGCGGGGCGTCCCACCCCCGCCGCCGCCGCCGCCGCCGCCGCAGAGACCGCAGCCCCTGGGCGCAGAGGCCTGTGTGCCCGCCCGAGACACCTCCGGGCCCTTCCGGGGCGCTGCGGGTGCGCGGGCAACTCCCCGATCCCGCTCGGCGGAGCAGACGGGAGCGCGGCGGGCGCCCGTGGGCTGCCGGGGGTGGGGGGGGCACCCCGCCCCGAGCACGGCCCCCCGCCCCGGGGCCTGCGAGGGCGAGGCGCCCTGGCTCCCGGAGAGGGAGCTCTCCTAGAGCCCCGGCCCAGCCTGGCCTCGCTGCTTTCCTGCTCGCTCGATTTTCTGTTTTCCGGGAGTTGTTCTTACTGCGGAAGGGAGGTTCCCACCCCGGGGCAGAGGGCTTGCGAGCCTGCGTTCGGCCCGGTCTCCAACCCGGGGAGACGCTTCCCTCTGCGGACCTTCCCGATCCTAAACCTGTTCCGGGCTTCGACTGCGGGGAATGCACCCGAGCGAGGTTCCCAGCAGATCCCCACTTGGTCTCGCCTTCTGTTTTCAAGGCTGAGCTTTCCGGGGCCGCTTGGCACGAGGAGCCGCTGAACTCGTGTCTGCAAATAAGACAGAAAACCTAATTGTCACCCAGAGAGTGTCGTCTGTTGGAGGGGGGGGGGTTGGGGGGAACCCGCGCTTCGCCTTCCGAGCGCGTGTGCCTGGCGCTGGCACCAAATCTAGGCCCGGCCGGCCGCCTCGGACCGCTCGCCCCCCGGGCGCCCGGGGCCCCCAACGTCTGTAACCCAGAAGCGGCGGCGCCGCCGAGGCATCCCTGGCGATGCCGACCGAGAACTAACGTCGGCGGTTAATTAGAACAGCTCGCGCTTCCCGCTCCCGGTACATGGGGAGGTGTAAATCCCGAGGAATTTAAGGGCATTAGCTACATACGTGGGAAATCCTCGCTCATATCCCATTTCTCTCTCGGAGCCTGCGCTAATGCTCCAAATGGCATAGAGTCCCAGCACTCTGCCGGCCTCGCAGAGGCTGTTGTGTCTTAAGGGATTACTGACATGAGACACGCAGAAAACGCTGGAAGTCCATAACGTAAAACGCAACACAAAGAGGCTGCCTGCGGAGGGATGGGGTAGTTTTGTTAGAGGAACTGAGGGGAGGGAAGAGTTTCGCAGGAGAAAGAATGTTCTGCAGTGTGGCCTCGCTCTAAAACATCGCGCCCCGGGTTTTTTCCTGGAGGGGAGGAGGAGGGTGGAGGGAGGTTCTGAGGGTGTCCCCGGCCCTAACAGCCCTCTGAAAAGCCCAGGGAAGGGCAGCCGGGGCCCTGGTGAGGACTCCCAGAGTGAGTTGCTAAGGCAGGCACCCACTGGGCACCCCCGCCTGGTTCCCGGCCCCCCTTGCAGGTTCACCAGGCTGGTGCATGGAGCCTTTGTCCCCGTCAAGGGCAACCACCCTTCCGACGAGTGCCCTTCGGTACTTAGCACAGGAATTTGCCAGGTTGGGACGTACCCAGCTCCCATACACCGTTCGTTTGAGAACGTTCTCCAGTTAGATCGTCATGCTGAAGAGGTGACCGACTTTGTTGAAGTCCCTGAAATTGATCCATAACTCGACCAAGTACAGGGAATGTTTGGATTTAAACCACAAGGTAGTTTCACCCTTTTATATCCAAGTATCCAGTTCTATTTGCTAAAGGGACAAAGAAATCACCTTGAACATAGGTTTTTGAAAAATCCTCCCTCCCCCAGCTGAACCAGGGGCATAACTCTACTGAGCGCCCCCCCCCCCCCCGCCCCAGTGAGGCGCGCTGTTCAGTCGTGGACGTGTGAGAGTGACGGTGGAAATCTAGACGAAGGCGCGGTTTGTCTCGCGAGCTGGGCTGGGTCCAGGGACTTGAGTTGAGCCTGAACTTGTCGAAAGTTCTGAAGACCTGTAGCTCCTCAAACACACTTCCAAACACAGCGTAAAGTCAGCACACGTGGGTGGCCTCTCCACGGTTACCTGTGTCTTTGAGGGAAAAGAAAGAGAGGAAAAGAAACCTCGTGCTCTGCGAGGTGAAGCAGGTGTTTGGGGAGGTTCCTTTCGAAGATCTCGTTCTCCTTCCAAAGACCCAAAGGAAGACAGTGGCTGGACATGCAAAGTTCTTCCACTCTTCGTAAGTAATCATAAGATCGGAGAGGGGGGCTCGTTCTCTCCCCAGCTCCGTTCCCCTTGGCTGTGTCGTCTCACTCTGTTCCTGCTCTCAGCTCGGACTCTAAGTGCCGCTCTTCAAAATGCCTTTGCCAAACCAACTTTGCCTATTTTCCTCTGGATTATTTGGAATGCGTCACTTTCCTCTGGGGACGTTTTCTTTACAGTAGAGGCGTTTGGTCCTGGAACAGTCCATGCGGCCCCCGCCCGTGACTCTCTTTGTACAGGCTGCTCTGGGAAAACATCCATGCCAGACCCCAGAGCCTGTGGTCCGTCCGGAGAGCAAGTGGGCCCAACCTCCAAAGGGGTCCGGGTTTGACTGGGATTAAGAACGGCAGTGAAACAGGGTGAGAGAGCAGGAAAGGGCCCCCCCCCTCCCGCACCGGGGCGCAAAGGGATTCCCAGAGACTCCTTCCTGAATCTGCTCGCCAGAGTCCTCTGGCCCTGGAGAAAGTCAAGGGAGGGTGAGCTTGGGGCCAAGACCGAGGAGAGAGTTCAGGGGTGAGTTCACGAGCACAAGTACGGCTGGCCTACAGATCCCCCGTTAGAAGCTTCTGTTTGCAGGAGAAACCAGGTTAGGGGTGGTTTCCGCAGGCCAGTCTCCCAGCTCCGGAAATCTGCCCACACTCCACACTTGCCCCAGCTCTCCCAGGCTAGCGCTAGAGCTAAGCGGCCCAATGAGGACCTCTCCCTGTGGCCTGGACAGGAGGGCCGTCTCCAGGGGTGCCTCACCCACATGGTGCCCCCTGCCACCCAGGAGCTTTGCCTAAGCACAAGCTGCTGCTTCTCCGGCTGCCCCCACCGGAGCCCAGACAGGCAAGGCTCGCTTGCTGCCCAAATACCCTCCTCAGCTGAGCCTGCCTGGGCACCCACCCGCCCAGGAGGCTCTCTGCGGCACCTCAGGCACCTCTGGGGAGCTGGGGGACCACTGCCGGCCTGGGACAGGAGAGGCATGAGGCCTGGAGCCCAGGAGTGGAGGCACCTCAGCTCCCGCACAGGCTTTGGCCTTCCCCCGGCTGGCCACTGCGGTGTTTCACCCCTTCCTTCCTGGGGTCACCGGGCTGAGGCCCCAGACCCCAGGCCCAGCCTCCAGGACCCTGGGCCCCAAGTCACCCCGCTGGGTGTGTAGGCCCCTGCTTCCCTTGGAGGTGAGCACAGACGTGCTCCCCCGCTCCTGGCCCACCGGATCCTTCCTCTGTTACTCGAGCCCCTTCAGTGCGGCCTTTGTCTGCAGGCCCAGGGCGGGCGGCTCAGCCAGGCTGGAGGCAGTTCTGCTCGGCCTCGCTTCCCCGTCCAGGCCCAGTGCCCAGGGCCAGGCAGCTCGGAGCCGGGCTCCCAGCCAGGGGCGCGGGGCTTCCCAGCTTGATTGTGCCGGGGTTGAGATTTCGCTCTCTAAAACCGTGGGGCGTCTCTACCAGCCGAGTGGCAGGGACCCCTCGGGGAGAACGCCGCTCTCACTGCCTCCGTTTTTTCCTTCCTGCGTGTCCCCACGCCCACCTACCCAAGTGTGGAGACTGAGGGGACCACGGAGCTGCCACCGAAATGTCACCCTCCTCCAGCCTCATTTTAAGAGAAAAAAAGGAGGCTGAACCTGCAGCCAGGCACCCAACGTCCCCAGGAGCTCCCCTGCCATCCACAGCCCCGCAGGTTTTATTTGCAATGCTAGTGTCACTGTTATAAACCCACGTGTCCAGCAGCGGTCTTTCCTTTTGACACACTTCCAGGTCCCTCTTTGTGCAGCTAGCCCGGGAAGGACGGAGGCGCTTCTCCGAAAGCGGGTGGCTTGCTGAGGCTCTCCCGCACCTGGGAGAGTAGCAACGTTCGAGGTTCCCGGGCCGCGGCCTCCTTGTATGCTAAGGAGAAACACGGGTCCGGCGGTGGTCCGCTCGATCGCGCAGCGACCGAGAAACCGACCTTGAGCGCGGCCGCAGCCGGCAGGGTCCGGCGAGAGGGGGAGCGCCGCTCGCCGGGCGCAGGGGCGCGGGCCGCGGGGCCGGCCGAGCGGCGGCAGGGCTGACATCTCCGGGACCGCGCGAGAATCTTACAAACGCCCACTCCCCGCACTCCGCAAAAGCGCGGCCAGGGCAGAGTCCCGGATTCCGCGGGAGGCCGGGGCTGGGCCTCAAGCGCGTCTTGCAAGCTTCCTGCAACAGCTTGTTCGCATGTCTGTGTCGCAAGATTTAGAATCCCCTCCGCTTGTGCAGCTTCGGCCCGGATTCACTGGCCCTCCCCGCTGGCGCTTTGGATGCTGCTCCCTCTCTAGGGGTGCTCTTTTGGGGAACTATTGCCACGTGTATTGACCGGGTGTCTTGAGGTTACTGCCCACAAACAGTCTAGGTTTGCCTGGAGATCATGTGCTGCTTTGCAGAGTTCCTGCTGCAGCCATGACTCGGAGCCTGGGTTGCAGGAGAGAACACAGCAGAAGTCCAGCACCCGGGGCTCACTTAGTGCTAAGGCAACCGGAGGCCAAGTTTCCCAAGAAATTAGAAAATATTTCTCGGAGCCCGCCTAATTGATTTTTCATGGGACAGGTGGGGAAATTAACCTGGGATGCCTTTGCAGGAAGCAAACCAGCCATGGGCCTTCCCTCCGCTCCCTGCCAGCTCTGGAGCCCGAAGTAATTGGACATTCGCTGGCTGGTGATGACTAGGGCTCTCAGAGGTGCAGGAAAATTTCCCAGAAGACCACAGGCATGTGTCGAAAGGGTGCTCCCACAAACCTTACCAGCCCCATTCTCCTAGGGGCAGGCAGACTGGGAGGTTTGAGTTTCTGGGACACAGGGAGGGCCCCTGGCAGGTGTGTGCCCAGACGGATCATTTGGCAAGCACCCCTCCAAGGGGAGGAAATGTGGGTCACCCCAAGTGAGAAGTGCCTTCCCCACCCTGTCTGAGCCCTACAGAAGATCAAGGAGCCTCCCCATCTGCCATTAGAGCCTACCAGCCCTCAGTCCGCTTCAGGGGCCAGGCGACCCAGGCCAGCACCTTCGCCTGTCCCCATCCAGGCCCCCCCTCCGAGGGTTGATCTTCTGGGGAGCAGAACCCTTGTAACTGTTGCTCCTTGTCCCACACTGTCCCACGCTGTCCCACACTGCACCCTGGAGCCTGCAGCGGGTAGACAGAGCTGGCTTAGAGAGAGGACAGGCCCCAGGTGCCACCAACCGGAAGAGAGCCGAGCCAGACTAGGATGAAGCCTTCAGTCCTCAAGGTGGCCCGGGGGTCACCGTCCTGGGAAGGCTGCTCGCCCGGGCCCCATCCCACCTCGCCCAGCCTGGCAGTGCCCCCTGGCAGCCCCAGGCCCAGAGCCGCTCCGCAGTGGGTCTCAGCTGCCTGCACCCTGAAACGGCCTGGGCTGGCCAGAGCCCCAGCTCTCCCTCCTCTCCCTCTCCCCACCCCTCGTTCGGCGGAGGGTACTTTTACTGTGTCAGTGCTCCCGAACCCTCCGAGCTGTCCTTTAGGATGCTTCCTGAAGTTTGCAAATTTCCATAAAAATGCATTTTAAGTGATCGACAGGCAAGCCCAGGGAACAACAGCCGCGTTCGGTGGGGTGTCTGCAGCTGGGGACAAGGAGGAGAGAAGGGCAAACAGGAAGGAGCCTCGGGGAGGAGGGGGAAGAGAAGAGGAAACAGAAGTTCAAGTTGGACATTCTGACAGCAACTGGAAAGGAAGTTTAGAAAGGGATAGAGAAAAAAGCGGAGGAAGTGGGGAGACCCAAAAGGACCCCCCACCCCGCCGCTCCTTTTAGATGGTCTCTGCTCTCCTAAGGAGCTCCTTTAAAAGGTTTTAAGACAAAGAAAATGAGGTGAATGGCCTGGTAGCCCCTCAGTGGGGGCGGAGATGTGGGGGAGGAGGGTTGTCTGAGAACTGGGGGGGGGGGGGGGAGGCGGCTGATCTCGGTATTTTCTCTCCGGCCGGTTTTTAAGGTTTGGCTGAGCCGTCGGCCGGGCTCTCCTGTCCGAAACAGGCTTCGGTTATAACCCGCCACGCTCCTTTATTCCTCTTTCCCCGCACGGAGCCCCAAATCCTATTCCCGCGCTCTTCGGGGTCTACATGCATGTTTCATGAGGACCGGTGTCCCCGGGTGGAATCCTACCGTATGCACGCGCCGCCCTGCTCACGCACACGCACACACATGCACACTTACAATGTGTGTCTACGGGAGGAGGGTCCTGCGCGCCAGCTCTGCGTTAAAGACACGAATCTGCCGGGTTACCAAAGTCAAGTGTAAGTGACAATTTCCCTCTCCGCCAGCAAGGAAAGGAGACCACAAAAGTCCCTTTGTATCTCGGCGGCTCGTTTAATATTATTTATGCATTTTTGTGCAAGGAATTGTGGGATTTTTTTCCCCACGGTAAACAATATGGAAATGTTAAAAATAGCCGTCTCGCAGCGCGCGTCCACGGAGGCACACCGGGGGGGGGGGGGGGAGGACCCGGCGGGGCTGTGGCGGGGGCTCCTCGGGTCCCCGGACCGAGAGGCGGCCGGGGAAAGCGCGAGCGAGCGCGGGGAGCGCGGTCGCGGGCTCGCTGGGGCCGGGGCTCCGGCACGCGGAGCCCGGGGACGCGGCCGCTTTAAGGGGGGGAGGGGCGGCGGCGGCGGGGGAGGGGCGGCGGGCGGCCCCCGTCACCCAGCGGCCGCCGGCTCGTCACGTGGGCGCGCGGCGCCGCGGCCATTGGCCCGAGGCACGTGTCCAGGAGACCGGCCCGCGACGTCACTCGAGGGGGCTCTGTTAAAAATAAGAACAAAAATCCAGAGTGAAAGTGTCTCAGGTTGCGCTAAGTGGCCTGGAAACCGCCCGAGCCCGCGCCGAGGCCGAGGCGGCGAGGGCGCGCAGACGGCGAGGGAGCGCGGGCGGCCCAGCCCGGCCCGGCCCGGCCCGCGCCTCCCGCCGCTCACCCATGCGCCTCGGGCCGCGGGGCTCGGCGGGGCTCGGCGGGGGCGCGGCCGCACGCCGGTGGGGCGCCCGGGCCCGCGGCGGGGCGGCGGCCGAGCGCAGCGCGGGCCCGCGGGCCTCCATGTGCGTGCTGGCGGCGGCGGCGGGCGCGCTGACCGCTCGCGCCCCGCACCCTCGAGGGCCGGCCGGGGCGCGCGGGCGGGGGCGGCCGGGCGGCGGCGGCGGCGGCGGCAGCGGCGGCGGCCCGAGCGGGCCCGGGCGGGCGTGAGCGCGGGGGAGCGCGCTGCCTGCATGCGCGCAGCTCCGGCCCCAGCCCCGGGCGGCCGCGGCGCCAGCGCGGGAGCCGGAGGCAGCCGGCCGCGGAGAGGAGCGCGGAGCCCGGGAGGAGCCCCGGGTCCCTGCCGGACCTCTGTGACTGTCTAGCGCCCGGGTGCGCTGCAGAGACGAGGACCCGACTCTTTTGAATCTCCCGGCGTCTGGGTGCGGGGCGACTCTTGCTATTTTTCTAAACTCAACTCGTGGATTGGAACGTGGCTCCGCTCCGAACGCGGCCGGTGACTCCTACGACCCCGGCCCTGGCCGCGGCCGCCGCGCACGCCCTCGGAAGACTCGGCGGGGTAGGGGCGCGAGCCGGCCGCGAGTGTCTCCGTGCGCATCACGGGCGGGCCGAGGGCTGATTGGAGCGGGCGGGGGGGGGGTCCCCGGAGAACCAATTTGGGATTTGTCGTGAACAGCATGGAGGAGAATGACCCCAAGCCCATCGAAGCGGCGGCGGCGGCGGCGGAGGGGCAGCGGCAGCCGGAATCCAGCCCCGGCGGCGGCTCCGGTGGCGGCGGCGGCGGCAGCCCGGGCGACGCGGACACTGGCCGCCGGCGGGCTCTGATGCTGCCCGCGGTCCTGCAGGCGCCGGGCAACCACCAGCACCCGCACCGCATCACCAACTTCTTCATCGACAACATCCTGCGGCCCGAGTTCGGCCGCAGAAAGGACGCGGGGACGTGCTGTGCCGGCGCGGGAGGAGGAAGAGGCGGTGGAGCCGGCGGCGAAGGCGGCGCGGGCGGCGCGGAAGGAGGAGGCGGCGGCGCGGGCGGCGCCGAGCAGCTCCTGGGGTCCGGCCGGGAGGCCCGGCAGAACGCGCCCGGGGCGCCCGGGGCGGGCGGGCCGCTTCCCGGCGGCGGCGGCGGCGGCGGCGACTCTCCGGGCGACGGGGAAGGCGGCTCCAAGGCGCTCTCGCTGCACGGCGGCGCCAAGAAAGGCGGCGACGCCGGGGGCCCCCTGGACGGGGCGCTCAAGGCCCGCGGCTTGGGCGGCGGCGACCTGTCGGTGAGCTCGGACTCGGACAGCTCGCAGGCCAGCGCCAACCTGGGCGCGCAGCCCATGCTTTGGCCGGCCTGGGTCTACTGCACGCGCTACTCCGACCGGCCGTCTTCAGGTGAGCCCGCCGCGGGGAGGCCCGCGGGGTTGCGGGGCGGCGCTGGCGCGGGAACTTCCCCAGGGGGAGAAGACACCGGAACACCACCACCCCCCCCCCCCCCCCCGTCCCGACACACACAAAGACGCACAAGCGGGGACATTGTGCCCGGCTGACGCCGGACCGGGCAGCGGCAGGGAGAAGGGACACGATCGATTTCTTAGACAAGCGGAGGAGACAGGACCTTTCTCTCTCTCTCTCTCCTTGGGGCCACTCCTCGGAGTCACTACCCACCCCTCCCCGCTGGAGTTTATTCGGGAGGACTGGGGGTGGCCGCAGGGCTGGCCTAGAAGCCTGCACTCTTAACCCCTTCTCCGTCCTTCCAACTCAGTCCAGACCCAGAACCCATGTGCAGCCCACCTCAGACCTAGACTCGCCCTGCGACCCAGTTATCCCAGACGAAGCCAGGGAAGAAAGAGCAAGGCTCCCGGCTCTTCCTTCCACCCTTGGGCCTGGGATGAGGAGGGAGGAGCGGGGGACAGAGACCGGGACGGACACAGAGGCGCTCTTCGCCCGGTTTCAGTTGCCCGAGCACACGGTGAGGGAGCTCGGCACCCATCTTGATCACTGCCTGGAGAGGGAGGGAGGCCTGCAGTCCCCCAAATAAAGGACCTGCTCCCAGAGGTTTTGTGGGGCAGCTCCCAGGCAGGAAAGCAGATTTCGGCGGGGAGTGCGGTGGAGGGGCCCGCGGGTGTGCGCAAAGGTGCTGAGTGTATTTTTCATAGATCTGGATTTTGAAAAGCTACATCCGCGTCCTTGTGGAAATCATCAGTTGCATGAAACGCGGTGCTTGGCTTGCAAACCGCCATTAGGACGGACTCCATTTGTCCCTGAGCTGGTAGCCCAGACAGGACCCCTCTGCCCCCCTAACCCTCAACTGTTTTTGAGGGGGGTGGTTTACCCAGATCACCGCACAACCGAGTCACCCCTTGGCCGCCTTCCCGCAGAAATGTGTGTGCCTATTTCTGATGAAATCCAAATTTCTCCGGCTAGACCTGAAATTTGCTCCATTGTTCTCGCCTCCCTCCTTTGTTAATATTTAATTAACATATAGGCTCACAAAGCGGCCGGCGAGGTGTCTCGGCCCCGCTTTGTGCAGCGACCAAGTCGCGGCCGCCCCAGGCCCCGCTGGCCCGCGGGAGCCCCGCAGCCCTGCCGGGGCCCAGTCGCTGGTCTTCTTGCACTCAAAACAAAACAAAACGAAACAACAACAACAAAACCCATAAGGTAACATTGGTGTTTCTTGGCCTTTTACAAAGAAGCAACGCAGAGAGTTTTCTTGCCGAGCTTTGGTTCTGTCTCTGCGACTCTTTAAGTGTTTACGTTTTGAAAGAAAATCAAAGAGAGAACGAAACATTCTGATTTTAGGGAGATTTCCTTCCCGCACAATGGTGTGTATGTTTTTACCGGCTGGTTCGCGGGTGCAAGAGCCCCAGCACCGGAGGAGTTTGGAGGGTGGGGGGCGTGCTTCCCTGGGACGGTGGAGACGGACAACCGCCGGCTCCTGGCGCAGGAGGCCGCGGTCGGCCCGAGCAGGTGCGGGGCCTCGCGAGGCCTCTCCGAGCCTTCGCCGAGCCCCTCGCGGGCGCCCCGGCAGCCTCCCGATCAAAGCCCGGCGGCCCGCGCGGAACCGGCGTCCTGGGCGAGCGCGCGGCGGCCACGGTGGGTGTGCGCGCGCGGGACGCGGGCGGGGGCGCGGGGGTGAGTGTGGGTTTGCTCTAGATTCTAGAAGGCCGGGGCTTTGAGCCGAACGGCCCTTGGCGCCCCCTCTCCCGCGCCGCGGCGGCCTCTGTCCGAGTTTGCCTCTCCCGGAGCGCACGGCCGCGTCCTCGGGCCTCGGCGCCGCTGGCTCTCTGGGGCCCGGGCGCGCTCTCCACCCTCCCGGGTCGGGACTGTGCGATCGGAAACCTCCCGGCGGGATCCCTCCGCCGCCGCCGCGGCGCGGGGTGGCAGGGCTGTCCCCTGGCCCCGCGGGACGGGCATGTGGGCGCAGGCGGGGACCCGGGGGTTCCGGCGGCTCGAGGGAGCCGGCAGGGGGTCCAGCCTCCCGCCGCGGGCGTCTGGGAAGGGGCCGCGGCCGGTGCTCCCCAAAGGTGGTTCCCTTCACGCACCAAGAAGCCCATACGTGCGGCCCGGACCCTCTCCCCAACAGCCTTTGCGGCCTCGGCCTTCAAGCACACCCTCGTGGGGCCGAACTTCTTGAACAGAAACAAAAAGAAAGCGCTGGGTCCTCCTTGTGAGCGCTCCCCTCACAAGGGCCTTTTCAGATAGCCGGTCCGAGAAACCTTGCACTGCCCCAAACCAACCTCAAGTGGTGCGGGGAGGGGGTCCCAGCGGCAGGAGACCCGCGTGGGGGTCAGAAGCCCGAACCCTCTGCCCGAGGTCGGCTGGGCTCCCCTGTGGCCTCCAGTGAGGCAGCCCCAGTCTGGGGGAGCCGGGTCCCCTCTCCTGCACTGGGAGACTTGAGCGGCGGGGGGGGGGGGGGGGGGGGGGGGGGTGTGTGTCGAGTGGCTCAGTGCGTGTGCCCCCTCTCTTCCAGAAAAGAAACAATGAACTTGGGCCCACAGGCCCAGTTAGGGGTGACCGAAAGGGGGCTAAGGTGGAGGCAGCCCGGGGGTTCCTCCTGTTTTCCAGACTCTGTGGCCTCCTGGCTTCTCAGGCCCCTAGCACCTGAGGGGTACCCCCTGTGGGCATCTCGTGGGAATCCTGTCACTGTCCCCTGGGCTCCTCTTCCTGCTGCTCTGACTGCCCCTCCCCCAGCCTTTCTTCGTGGCCCCTCTCTTGGCACCTGCCTGCACTCTGTCCTCACTCCTGGACAGAACCTCAGAAAGGGATAGAAAAGGTCGTGCTAGGAAGTTTTGGATTTTTGCTTTCCTGCGGGAGTTTTCCTTGGAGACCTTTTTGTTTGTTTGTTTGTTTTTAAGTAAACTCTATGCCACATATGGGGTTGAACTCAGGACCCAGGGATCAAGAGTCACGTGCACCCCCGGCTGAGCCAGCCGAGCGCCCCTGGCGACCCTTCCACTAAGCCTGTCCTTTACCCCCACTCACTCCCTCACACTTACACTTTTTTCAGCCTATCTTCTCGCTTTGTGGGGGGTGGGGGGGGGGGACGGGTCCTGGAGGCTGTGTGGGTCCGAGCCCGGTCCCCAAGTCCCTCTGGGACTGGGTACTTTCCTCCCTCATCTCTTTGTCCCTCTGGCTCACTGAGGGGGCAGACAGGCCCCGAGACGTCCTAACCCTGTTCTCTGTCCACCGTGCCTGCCCAGGTCCCAGGTCTCGCAAACCAAAGAAGAAGAACCCCAACAAAGAGGACAAGAGGCCGCGCACGGCCTTCACGGCCGAGCAGCTGCAGAGGCTCAAGGCCGAGTTCCAGACCAACAGGTACCTGACGGAGCAGCGACGCCAGAGCCTGGCGCAGGAGCTCAGCCTCAACGAGTCGCAGATCAAGATTTGGTTCCAGAACAAGCGCGCCAAGATCAAGAAGGCCACGGGCAACAAGAACACGCTGGCCGTGCACCTCATGGCACAGGGCCTGTACAACCACTCGACCACGGCCAAGGAGGGCAAGTCGGACAGCGAGTAGGGCGGGCGGGCGCGAGTCCAGTCTCAGTCCACGCTAAACAATGCAATAATTTAAAATCATAAAGGGCCAGTGTATAAAGATTATACCAGCATTAATAGTGAAAATATCGTGTATTCGCTACGGTTCTGCAATATTCTATGTATATATAATTTACAGGTGGTGTAAAATCCAAAATATCTGACTATAAAATATTTTTTTGAGTTTTTCTGTGTTTATGAGATTATGCTAATTTTATGATTTTTTTTTTTTTTTGCGAAGGGGGGCTGCTTAGGGTTTCATCTTTTTTAATCCCCTAAGCTCCATGGTGGGACATCGGACACTTTTATTTTTTAATTTCAGAAGAAAAAAAAAATTAAAACAACTTGCTAAAGTCCAAAGATTTTTATTGCTGCATTTCACACGACTGTGAACCGAATAAATAGCTCCTACTTGGTCTGTGAGTTCTGCCACTTTGTTTGTGTGGGCTTGGTGAGGACAGCAGGAGGGTATGTAGCCCCCCCCTGCCCTGCCCCAGGCTGGGGGGAGCACAGGGGCCCCCGCAGGAGCGCCCTGGGAAGCGGGCCCTTGGTGATGGGCAGCCCAGGCCCCAGCCTCACCAGGCTCCCCTCCTCCCCCTCTCCCTCCTCCCCCTCCCCCTCCCCCCTTCCCTCCCCCTCCCCCTCCCCCCCTTCCCTCCCCCTCCCCCTCCCCCTCCTCCCCCTCCCCCTCCCCCTCCTCCTTCTCGCCAAGGCCTGGCCAGCACCTCTGTGTATGCTTCATCTCTGTCGTGTCGCTGTCCCCTATCCAGCCGCCCACTGCCAGGGCCAGCTCTCTCGCCTCCAGGCACCACTTCAGGGACCCCTGGCCCAGCCTCTGGCCAGAGGCCCCTCGTCCCTCCAGGCCCAGGGAGTCTCCTGTGGCTCCATCAGCCACGCCAGGCGCTCGCTCGCGTGGGCCCCAGAAATGGCAGAGGTCTGCTGCCTCTGGGCGGGCACAGGGCTCCCGAGAGGGGAGTTGGTATTTTCTTCCTTTCTGTTTGTTTTTTTCTTCCTTTCCTTTTCTTTTTTTTTTTTTTTTAAGTGGCTGCTTCTGCTACGGAGAGCATTCTTTCAAGGTGCATATGCGCGTGTACATACCTATGCATTGCGTGTACACGTGCACAAGCGGGCCTGTGAGAGTCCAGTTTCCGAACACGTGGCTAGCTTGACTTTCAAAGGAACTCAGAATCCTCCAGGATCTAGAGGAAGGAAGAAAAATGTGTAAATAATCATTTCTTATCGCTTTTTGTCTTTTCTTGTTTTTTTTTTTTAATATACATTTTATTTTTTGACGGTGTGGTACAGTGTAAATTAAATATATTCAATATATCCCCACCAAGTACATATATATAAACAAACACAGTATCTATATATATAACTCTGCACTGTCTTCTGTTTGGTGTATGGAAAAAGAATCGTGTCCAAATGTCCATGTGCAGCCGGGACGGCCCCGGGGGTGTGCCCGTGGCTGAGGCAGGCCCACGGCTGGACCCCTGAGGACTGAGGGTGAACTTCTCTCTTTGCCTTAAACCTCTATTTCCCTGCGATACCACTTTTATTTTGTACATACTCGTGCAAACCTTTTTAAAAAGGAAACTATAAAAAGAAAAGCTGTAATTTAAAATTCTGTGAAATAACCAACTGCTGCTTAGGAAACTTCAATGAAATGATAATGCCTTTTTAGCAGGAAGCAAAGTTTTGGGGTTTTTATTTTTTTATTTCTTTTTTTTTTTTCGTTTCTAAAACGTGCATTTTACAGTTCCAATATCAAATATTTATAATCTTATGAGAAATGAATGTTTCTATTTACAACTGTGGTTATCAGCATTGTGAACATTCCCCTTGCATTTTTTGTGTGTTCCAATTCTTGAAAGTTACATGAAATAAAAAAAAAAACTGCTTTATTGTAAAACATTGGATGTCCAAGGTAGAATGACTAGTTTTTCTAAGCCTGTTTCTAAGTCCAGCCCCACTGCCCTGGGCAACCTCCCCATCACTCAGGTACTCCTGGCCTTGGCCTCCGTCGAGCAGGGGGTACACATGCTGTCTTTGTAGCCAGAGGTACGATTTTTTTTTTTAAACAACGAAGACACTTGGAATATCTCCTGTGTGGGCACAGAACCACCGATGTCCTCTGAGTATGTTGAAGAATTGTTGAGAACCCCACAGAATGCGAATCCCATGAAAGGGACAGAGACGCTGGGCCCGTGGGGAGGGCTCTCCTCTTTTGTGTTTTGTTGTTTTTACTCCTGCCCCCTCCAAAGCAAAGGTCATGGACAACATCTCAGGACAGATGGGCGGGGGGTGGAGAAGGACAGGCTTTGCCCAAGCTGACCAGAGAGGTATCTGTCTGGGGTAGTGTTTTGCGGGGGTTGACGTCCAGGGCAGCCGGGCAGGGGAGTGCTCCCTGTGAGCCCGGTTGATCTATGTCCAAACTATCCTGGCTTGAAAAAGATGATTCTCCCAGTGAAAGAAGCTCAGAGACTAGCGAGAACCGTCTGTTGCCAAAGGAGACTGGTTAGGCGTTTTACGTTCACGTTGCCTTCCCAAGCAGAAGCTGGGCCTCCAAGGCAGGAGAGTGGCCACTCCCGGGATTTGCACAGACACGCTGAGTGAGAGAGAGCTGGGGTCTCACCACAAAGCTCTGGAGCCCTAGCTGCCTCGTCCCAGGAGTGCCCCAGGGTCATCGCCAATGGGGCCCCATCACTCAGGCCATTCCAAGTGTCTCCCCCCTCCACTGCACAGTTCTGAGGAGTCTTTAGACTAAAAACTAAACAAAAAGCATGGGCACAACTTCTGTTACCCGACTGGCTTCGCTCTCTTTTTAATAAAAAGACGGTACAACAACTTTAAGCAATCATTCTTGTTTTTTAATTTATTCACAAATCATAACGTTGTTGAGGGGCAATGTATAGTTTTGTAAGGTAATGAGTTCCCCGTCGTCAGGGGAGTGCAAGCAAACATCAAGCCAGCAGTGGCATGAGGAGTTTTTCTTTTTTGTCTCTGATAGGGGATTGGACCGGATGAACCCCAGACCCTCGAAATGCTGAGATTCTGGTTTTGCTCCTATATTTATTACTTTTTTAAAAAAAATTCAACATGCAATCTAAGTTCGAGACTCGCGGAGAGCCACTGTTGCACCAGCCAGCCCTCTCTCCGTGGCAAGTGGAGACCAGAGCCAGGCCTGCAGGCGAGGCAGTGCTCCTTTATGAACCCAGAGCCTGCGGGACTCCGGGCCCAGCGTGCCTTGCATCTGGACCGGGACCGAAGCCCCAGGAGTTGATGGAGCTGGACCGCTGCCAGACCGTCGCCCCTCCGGGAGGCCGGTTCCTTAAACGTTCTCCGGAGGAACGCCCGCCCGTTTATAAGGGAAGTGCTTGCTCCTTTCAGCCAATCGGCAGCCACCCCCCAGACCTGGCTGCCCGGCAGAGTCCAGGCAGGGGCCCGGGGGCCTCGCTGGGGGTGGGGATCGCTGCCTGCCGCCCCCCGCCCCCACACCCCAGCCCTGCCCGAGCAGAGGCTCCCGCGAGGGGTGCCCGACCGAGGGGCCTAGCAGGGCTCCCTGGGGCCCAGAGGGCCTTCCTCCTCCCGCTGCCAAAGGTGGTCAGATGAATAGGGTCGCACCCTCGGGTCTGCACGGGCCTGAGCGTCACGCAGGGTGGACCCGCCATGTGCTTTCTTCGGCGCAGACCGGGACGGAGCCACGCGGCTGTCGCCCGTCTAATCTCCAGGAGGACTCCGACTGTGGTTTTTGTCTTTTTCCTTGAGGGCAAAGGTGGAGCGGGCGGGGGCGTCTGGACCGCGCGGCGCAGGGTGCTCACCACCGACGGCAGACCCTGGACGCGCCCAGGCGCTCACGGCCGCGGGTTTGCGGGCTCTTGCTCCGCTACGAGCCGTCCTGCGTCCGCAGGAGTAACATCCGACCTCCGCGGTCACGGCCCGCCCCGACAGCTCCCCAGGTGTCCCCCGCCCCCATCCCGGCTCGGCCGAAACCCGCAGCCTGCCTGGAGGAGGCGCGGCGCCCTGGGAGGTCAATGGAGACTGGCGACCTGGAGCTGTGTCGCGGCGCCACGCCCGCACCCCGACACCCGCTCCGCGCTCGCACGGCACCGCCACCCCCTCCCCCCGGGCCGGGACCCCCCTTTCCGCGCGTCTCCGGCCCAGGCGGGCGGAGCGCGAGGCTTTCTGCAGGCCTGGGCCGGGCGGCGTACGGCCGCACGGAGCGTCGCGTCCCCCGGACCCCGCGGGCTGGCAGGACGCGGGCGGGGGCGACCCCTCGCGGGCCCAGCCTGGCGCGCGCGCGCGCGCGCGGGTGCGGGCGGCGGGAGTCCCTGGGCGCACGCAGGTCCGTGAACCCGGCCGCGTGAGCCCCGCGTCCGCTGCTCTTGGCGTTGTTAATGTCAGACACCCACGGAAAATAAAGGCCATTCTTGAAATCGCCCGAAATGTAATAATATTCATCAAAGTGGTTCCTAATTATGAGATTTAATCAAGCGTGGTCCGCCGCGCGGGCTTCGGCTGGTGAGGCTGATGACGGCGACAGAGTTACTAATATTGCTGTTGTTAGCAGCCCGGGTCTCAGCCCCCAGAGTGCCGCTTGCTTCTTCAGTTTGGGGGTTGGGGGAGCCCCACGATGGAGGAAGCGGGGCGGAACGACTCCGGAACGGGTGTGGCCCAAGCTCTCTGCCCTTGCCTACCGGCCCCAGGCCCGTGCAAGGCCTGCGCAACAGCTCGGGGAGGAGGTAGGGGGTCCCCTGGCTCTTAGGCCCCCCGTGTCCCCGAGGGACGCCAGGGCAAGTTTTCTGGGAAGGGGAACGTTAGGTCCGGGACCCGGGACACCTTCCCCCCCCCCCGTTGGCTGCTCCCTTTTCGGGGCTGAGCCCCGCGCTTTGCTCGGAGCAGAAACAAAGAGTAGCCAGATCTGCCTCCCGGGCTGCCTTTTCGCCCCCTCTGCCTGGAAGGCGTCCCAGAGAGGCTCCCCCCACCCCCCCCCCCACCCCCGCCCCGTCCCGGGCCCCCGGAGACCCGGCAGGGCAGGGCAGGAGGGCCTAGGGCCTAGTGCGTTGCGCCGCTGCCCGGGCCTGCGGGGCGTCTTCTCCTGCGCGGAGGGACCCTGGCGCGGCCGGGGGTGCTCCGTGCGGCGAGGAGCGGTGGGGATCACCGCGTGCACGGACCGTCTGGAAGAGTCGGGGCCGGCCGCCGCTCATCCCCATCTGTCTTGGCCGCGCGGTCCGAGCGCGCGCTGCCTGCGGAAGGGGCCGCCCAGCGCCTTTCAGCCGCGCCTTCGGGGTTCTCTCCTCCCGCCAAGTCCTTTGTCTGGAAGGGGACTGTCAGCTCCGCCGCCTCCTCCTTCCCCCAACCTCTACCCCCTCCGCTAACTGCCCTTTCTTCCCTCCGCTTTTCTCTCCTCCTTGGATGGTTAATCACAGGCTCCAGCTGCCAAGCGCGGCGAGCAGTCGCCGCCCTGTTTCTGTGTCTGCGGCCCCTCCCAGCGCAGACCGGCCGCTTCCCTCCAACCTCGCGGGGACCCCAGGCCCCTGCCCTCTGGCGTCATTTGGTGGCCCCGGGAGGGGGGTTGGGGGCGCTGCCTCTGACTTTTCCCCTTTAGGCCAAAACTTTAGGTCCTCAGGTTTTTGGCAGCTTTACTCTCCATCAACTGATGTGGGCAGCCGCCCCCCGCCCCCGGAATCTGGCATTTCTTTGGGTTCAGGCAGTAGGCGACACGGCAGAATCCCGCTGCCCTTGGCAGCATCCGACTCCTGCCAGGGCCAGCACCCTTTCTCTGCCGCTGCCAGTAAGGTGCCCCCGCTGAACCGCTTCCGTCATGACCCACAAGTCTCAGATTGTATCTTCTGATGCTCGAACATCTGGATCAAAGATGGGAGACCTCAGCCCCTCGAATGAGTGATGCCTATGCTGGCTTCCAAACACCTGCTGGTTGGGGGAGAGGAGAACGTGTGTGTACAGGGCAGCAGGCCCGGCTGGCTGTCAGGTGCCCCAGGCCCGTGCACCTCGGCTCAGGCAGTCCAGGGTGCACGGGTTTGCTTTTATTTCTTTTTTCTTGCGAACGCACAATATCACTCAGCACTGAAAGAAGTGCCCTACGGTGAAGGGAATTTTCCCAACTGCTCCCCCCCCCAACCCCAGCCCATCCATCCATTCATCGCTTCAATAGAAAGAAAATCTATCTAATGGGCTTCCCCATAGGGTTTCCCATGCGGGAAAATGAACATAAAAGCCCCTGGCACGGAACGGGGCAGGGTGAGCGAGAGGGTGACTCATCACGGGGCAGGGACTCTGGCGCTGGGCTCGGGCTGTGCCCTCCACAGCTCAGTGCCCGTTGTTGGTAGAGCGCCTCGCCTTCCTGGCTGCTACCACCCAATGCGGCCTCGCTTTAGTTGTCCGGGGGAAAGGGAAAAAGGAGGAGGTCACGACTAGGACAGACAGTGTTCACACGGCTATACAAAGAGGCTGAGAACGACAGAGGAAATTCAGGATGCTGGTCCGCACTCCCCAGAAACACTACCCCCTCCTCTGGAGCACTGCTGTGTGTGCTTTGTTCCCCGCCCGGCTGGGACACAGGCACACCCCTTCCCATCAGGATTTACCCCCACATGTTTCTTGACCGCAAAGTAGGGAAGATGCTCCGGTTTCCATAGAAGCCCGGTGACTTCACACGCCACGCGGCTCTCCGCTCCGATCCCGTAGTCACTGCGTTCAGCAGCATAGTCCCATCACCCTGACTCAGACTTGACTCCGTGCACAGGACGCAGGCACCCCGCTGGACAGTGAGGGAGGCCAGAAGTCAGGCTGCACCTCGCACGCACGTGGGGCCCAGCCTGTGGTCAGGAGCCTCCCTGTGCACCCCCCCGCGCACCCCCCCCCCGCGCACCCCCCTCCCCGTGGCTCTTCCTCCAAGAGTGAGTGGGCGTCCTGATGGCCTGATGAGCTATTTGGTCTAAAGTAACCCCTTTAAATTAATTGCTGTTCCTATAGCTAAAAGCATAACAGGCTTTGATTACATGCTAACCAGAATGAAACATAATCCTGAGTTAATTATGTGGGGATAATTTTATAATTATATCATTCAATTTGAGAAGCAATGTGTTGTTAACCTCTCGTTTTGACAAGAGTGTTGATTCGAAACGAAAATGGTCATAAATCTGGACCTTGTAAAAGACCTCTCAGGGCTCCCCGTTTTCCCCACATGGCGAAAGTGACTGTCAGCCTAACCCACCTCCAGTCCCTCCACCTGCGCCACGTCCCCCCAAGAAAGTGGAAAGCCCTGGCAAAGCTCAGACAAAGGGCCAGTCGGAGCCGAGCGCTTCCCACCGCTGACCTGCTCTCGAATGCTAAGGAAGTCCGTCCGCATTTCTATTCTGCCCAGCTTGTTTGTGGAAATAACACCCAACGTCCCTCACGTAGAAGCCCCCCCCCCCCAAAACCGAGAATGACCAGCTCTGAGACGCTCCAGCTGGGAGTGAATGGAGCCTGGAGCCCGGGGCTGGGGGCTGAGGTGAAGGTCAGACCCCAGCCGCCCCTGCAGTTGGCTCACTTCCTCTCCCAAACACTAGTGCTCTGGGAGGGGTGGCCCGTGTGGGGCCGGCGGGACCAGGGCTGGCTGTCACCGTCTCCCCTTCCTCCCCCTCCCTCCCCTCCCCCACCCCTAAGCCACCCGAAGGCTTAGGTGGCGGTGGCTTGGGAGGCGAGGTCGTTTAAGAGGTCCCCCGCTGGGATCTCCTCTCCAGGCCTGTTCTGCCAGCAGGCTGGCCTCTCCCGGGGCAGTTCGGGGAATCTGCGGAGGGCCGGAGGGCCCGAATCTCGGGTCGGGGTGGGGAGTGAAAGGGCCTGATACTTCTGGGGCCATCAAAGGTCAGCGAGACACATTCCCTCTGGGCACCGGGTGTGCCCTAGAATTCAGTCGCAGCCGACTGATGGGCGAGTCACTGGTGACTCATCACCTGGAAGGGGGAAGGGCAGCTTTTCAGCCGTGGCGGGAGCGCGCTGGTGGGTTCGAGGTCCTCAGGAGACAGAACCAGTGCGTCGGGAGGATAAATACGATACAAACCGCTGGAGGCACAAGCCAAACGGCCCCCGAACCCAGCGCGGGCGTGACCATGGCCTTTGTGCGGGGAGCCGCGCAGAGCCGGCCCGCGTGGGGCACACGTTTGCACGCAGGTAGGCCCGTCTAGGGGGCACACAACCCAGGGGCGCGAGGGGCCGGGCAGCCCCTCCCTCCCCCCTACGGGGCTATTTCATCCCTACCTTTTTTTTTTTTTTTTTTTTTTTTTAAATGCTTCCTGGTCTAACTTGAATATGCAATGAGGCGCCAGACCTTTGTGGCGGAAATATAATTAAACTGGTGGAAGATGTAAACGAGGAAGAATGATGATGACACCAGGCCGATTTCACACTTGGCAGTCGGATGGCTGGGCCCAAGCCGCGCTCTCTCCACGCAAGGCAGATCAAAGTGCCCTGCCACTGCTAAAAAGGCAAAAGGGGACTTAGTATGCTAATCCCCAGGACAAATATATTTTAATCTTGTTAGAATACAAGTTAACGCTGCAGCTCAGTGGCTGAACTTGGTCAGACTGTAGAGATCCATTTTTATTTTAGCTGTGAATGAGGGGCAGACCGCCTGGCTTATTCATAGGTGGTGAAAGTAAATTTGCAAAACGAACCCCTCTTTGGGCTGCGGAGGGCATCCCCCTCACCTAGACCTTTCTCCACGGGGTTGGGGGGTGGGGCGGGATTCAGGACGCTCCCGGGATGGGCTGATCCCCAGGCCTCCCTCTCTCTGCACAGGATCCTGCCGGCCGAGAGAGGAACGCAGCTCATTTGGTGGAGAAGAAACAGGGAAACTCTGAAATTAATTAAAAGATCCTCCAAAGCAATCCGTTTCCCTTTAGGCCCGAGGTATGACAACCAACCCAATCCCTCCCTATCAGCCCCCTCACTTTAATTTTTACGATGTCAATTTTCATTACTATTAATTATTTGCCGAGCTCCAACTGTACATCCGGTGTTGCCCTGATTAACAAGAAGCTTGCGGGTGCTTGTGCCTCGGAGTTTCAGTCCCTGCTAGATGTGAACGTGTAAGGGGGGCTTGCATGCATTCGCAGGCAGGCAGTTATGCACCGAAGGAGAGAGACGAAGTCTGCAGAGCTCCCCCTCAAAGCAAACCATCAGGGTAAAATATCGTGGAGGCGTGTGGGAGTGAGAGAGAGAGAGGGAGCGGAGCGAGCACTCAACTGTAAGGTTACAGAAGGTTAAACTACCCTGCAGAACCTACCTGCTAAATATTGCTGATGGCAGCCATCTAAAAGGCAATTTCTGTCTTGCTGTCCTAGCCTGTGTTAGAATTCCCTCTGCCTCAGGCATAAAACCTGACTCCCGCTAAAGCCGGCATCGCGTCCCTGCATTCCAAAGACCCGCCTTGGCTGTCCGGATCTCGCTGACCCATAGCCCCCGCCCCCGGAACGCCCCGGTTTCCAGGACTTGGGAATGTCCGCGGCCATAATCCACCCTCCCCCCCCCCCCCCCCCAGTTTCCCTCCCGTGCACTGTAATTACTGTAAACAGCCCATGGGTCCCAGCTCTCACCACCAGGGGAAGGGGGGCCGGGGGAAGCTCACTGTTCCGAGGCCAGAGACTCCAGAACAGGAATGTCCCAGGATGCTCTCTTCTTTCTCCGGCCAGGTCTCTCCTTCCCTCTCTGTTGTGTCCCTTAGCTAGTGGCCACCTTAGAAGGCAGTCTAGAACTTCCTTTGTGTTTCTTGCCCCAGCGGCCCTGCTTCCCAGACGTTCAGTCTGTTGTATCCCTTCGGCCTTAAATAGGAACACCAGCCAACCCTGACGGGGCTCCTAGTATGCGCCCCTGGCTCAGTTTCCCAAGGCCACCATAGCAGAGAGCCACGCGCTGGGGGCTTAAAACAGCAGGAAGTTGTCGTCTCAGCTCTGGAGCCCGGAAGTCAGACACCAAGGCACCAGCACGTCAGGTGGGCTCCTCCCGGGGCTCCGAGGGCAGAGCTGTCCCAGACCTCCTCCGGCCTCCCGTCCCACCTCTGTCTTCACAAATCTCTCCCCCTTCTAAGACACGGGTCACAGAGAACTTAGGGCCCACCCTTCCCTCGACTGCATCTGGAGAGGGTCTGTTTCCAAACAAGGCCACAGTCACAGGTTCGTGCACAGACGTGGACGCAACCGGTACAGCCAGGACGTGGCATTCGACGTAGATGGTCCTAAACTCTTGTGACATCACGCCTTGCGCCCTGGACCCTGCTCTTACCAGCACTTAGCAGTGAGGACCCCGGAGGTGAGACCCTCCCGGAGGGTGAGCGTGCTTTTGTTCTCTGCGTGACGCAGCCCTCCGGTTTCCTCTGCTGGTCTGTGGCACCGGTGACACGAGCCCTGACTTGGGTTGGGGCCTGGCCAGCCCGCATCCGTGTGACCCAGTGAGACACTGTCCCTCCCATGACACAATCATGAGAATGGCCTTCGTCATCCGCTTGGCCAGATGCAGGGCACAAGGCAGCTACGTGGTGATGCTCCCCCTCGCCCTCCGTGCCTTGACTTCCTCGTGTGAAACCGGGAGAGAGGGGGCGACAGAAGCCATCGCAGGGGCTGGCTGGGGGGTGGTGGTGACCGGCAGGGCAGGCGGGAGGCCTTTGGACCGCCAGCCCGGCACCTCGGGCAGCTCTCAGGAGGCGTCAGCGGAGGAGATGACGACTCAGGCTTCCCACTCCTCTTTGCCAAGGTTACCTTCGATTTTTTCATCCTAAGAGTCCAACTACGAAGTCCTGTGTGCCGCCCTCTGGGTTTTTCAGGTTCAGGTGAGTCGCAAGCGGTCCTCTAGGGTCCCCGGCTCTGTGAGCAACAAGTGGAAGGGACCCGGGCTTCGGGACCAGCCGGGCCCGTCTGGGAACTCCGGCAGATCCAGGCAAGTCCGTGGTCTCTGGGTGGCTTTCGGCACGTATGGGCCCGGGGCTGACGAGGACTCCGCCACAGCCACTGCCTGGCCTCCCGGGGGCCCCGCCGGGTGCTCCAGAGCAAACCCCGGACCCTCGTTTGCCCGTCCTGTGTGATGCGAGTCCCGTTCCCGCAGAGCGGACAGAGAAGTGTGGGGCTGGCACGCTCAGAATGGCAGACGGCCGAGCGCCCGGGTGCAAGGCCCCCGACAGGACGCCTGTGGTTGGAGATTCTATTTCGGGCGGGGAGGGACGGGCGGCCGTTGTCCGGTCGGAGCCCTTGGGGAGAAGCGTCAGGTGGAGACCTGCTGTCGCACCTTCTCAGGGGCCTGGCGGCACACCAGCCGCAAACGCACGTTGAAGGCACTGTCCCGGGTCGTCCGGCTTCCGTCCGCTCAGGGCCTGCCATTGCCCGCGGCGGGAAGGGCATGTCACCACTGTGGCAGACACGTGGTGCTCCCCGAACATTCCACGTGCACCCGCGTGCTCCCCAGCCTCCCCGGCGGGTAGGCTGGGGACACCAGATTGGCACTGACCAATGATCTTGGGGCAAAGTGGCCCACTTGGGCCCTTGGGTACGAGGCCACTAAAAGCGGGCCTGGGTCCCCCCACATTCTTTCTGTCCCGCCTTCAGGGCTCTGGGCACCCAGGTTAGACCGTGATGTCACGGCGCGGTGAGGCCCGTGTCCGCCTGGGTCCCTAAGTGGCCGTGTGGGACAGAGCTGCTGGCTCACCCTGGACGTGTACATCACGACGTGACTCCAAAGCCCGCCGGTCCTGACGGGGGCGAGCCAGTCCCCCTGCCCTGGCCCTTCCACCCCCACTCTCGTCCTTTGTCACTTCAACCTCCAGGGGCCTAGACCCAGAGCAAGGAGGCAGACTGAGGCTCACACATGGGGCCCAGGGGGTCCCTGGGTTGAGAAAGGGCACGCCCCTGTTGCTGTAACCACTTACTGCGTCTTTACGAAAGGGGAAGAGGGCCCGTCTGAACATTTGCCGAGAAAGGAAGGAGCGGGGTGAAGGGGTGCGTTCAAAGCCGCCGAGCGGCACCACAGGCCTCCCGCCGTCCAGGACCCCATACAACACGATGGGATATGTTGATAGTCGCACTATTCCTGGGGTCTCCTCGGGATGATGAAAATTCAAGACTGACGTCGTCAGCATTATTCCTACGCCCAGCCCTCTTTTATGACGGTTCTGGGCGACACTCGCCTAACTCAAATAAATGTACATGTTCTTTCTTTTTTTTTATGTTTACATTTACTTATTTTTGAGAGACAGAGCAAAGCGGGGGAGGGGCAGAGAGAGAAGGAGACAGAGAATCGGAAGCAGGCTCCAGGCTCCGAGCCGTCAGCCCAGAGCCCGGCGCGGGGCTCGAACCCGCGGACCGCGAGATCGTGACCCGAGCCCAAGTCGGTCACTTAACCGTGTGAGCCACCCAGGCGCCCCTAAATTTACATTTTCATCTCCTCTAGCTTCATAGGAGAAAATCCTACCTTTAAAACCACATGTTCGGGGCGCCTGGGTGGCTCAGTTGGTTCAAGCTCCGACTCTTGATTTCAGCTCAGGTCATGATCACATAGGTTTGTGGGTTCGAGCCCCGCATCAGGCTCTGTGCTGACAAGAGATTTTCTCTCTCCCTCTCTCTCTTTCCCTCCCCTGCTCATGTTCTCTCTCTCAAAATAAATAAACATTAAGAAAACCAAAATCATGTGTTTAACCATATGCAATTGGTTGTTTGTCTTGTATGACCCCTTCACCCCAAAACACAGTGCTTGTTCTCTACCGAGCAGCGAACGCAGTGAGGGGTTTGTCTTCTCTTGCTTTTCAGGGAGCATCCACTGACCTACATTGGAGTTTCCTGTTATTTGCTAGTCCAGAGACAGAAGTGGTACACAGACAGGCCGCCACACACAGCCGAACAGGTTGTTCACTGTGCAAGGGCGGCCCCCTGAGATGGTTGAGCCGTTTGCCAGGCCCCATGTCCTGGCGCAGGGCTGTATCCACCTCGAGGGAGGGGTGCATTTTTTAATTTTTTAAATGTTAATTTATTTTGAAAGAGAGAGAGAGAGAGAGAGAGAGAGAGACCCAAGCAGGATCCATGCCACTGGTACAGAGCCCGATGTGGGGCTCAACCCCACAACCGTGAGAGCACGACCTGAGCCGAAACCGGGAGTCGGACGCTTGGCGGACTGAGCCCCCCAGGCGCCCCTGTTTCTCGTTAGGTTGCTTGAACGTGCTGCCCGTTCACCGGGGTTCGGGCTCGACTGTCCACGGCGGCTCCCAGAGCAGAGGCTTTCTCACACTTGCACACAGACCGCAGAAGCAGCCCCGCCAGAAAGGTTTGGGGCTACCCAAGGAGCGGCCCCCCACACATCACCGAGACGTGAGCACCCAACGTGGACAAGACAGAACTCAGAAACAAAAGCCACAGCAACACAAAGCCCTGCCGGGTACCTTGACCGTGGGGATCTCGTTCAGCGAGGCTCCACTCCCCTCTCCCCGCCTCCGCTCCTTGCATGGAGTGCTGTCCCCACCGCCTCCCACGTGCAACTCTGCTCAGGAACGAGTTTGCAGACGTCTTCGGCTTCCCCGTGTGCCCTGCTGATTGGCCGTGAGGAGACGTGGCCGCGGGCAGCCCGGACTCCAGATGCACCCCTGCGCCCATCCTGAAGCACGGGGCCAGGGCCCATTCCTGCTCAGCCCAACAAGGGTTGTCCTATAGACCCGTGAGCGGAAGGGATCTCACCCCTGCAAGCCGCCCGGGGCTCCGCAGTGCCCAGCAGTGCTCCACGCACTACGTGGGGAACTGCTAACACTATTCTTTCTTTTTCTTTCTTTCTTTCTTTCTTTCTTTCTTTCTTTCTTTCTTTCTAATGTTTCTTTTTGAGAGAGAGAGAGAGAGAGAGAACGTGAGCAGGGGAGGGGCAGAGAGAGAGGGAGACAGAATCAGAAGCGGGCCCAGTCTCAGCTGTCTGCACAGAGCCCGACGTGGGGCTCGAACCCACGGACCGCGAGATCATGACCTGAGCCGAAGTCGGATGCTTAACCGACTGAGCCCCCCAGGCTATCCTTTCAAATGCCTTCTTTGCCCACATCTAGAATTTGGGGCTGGTTGTTTTGTTTTGTTTTGTTTTGTTTTTGAGGGTTTTAAACACATTTCAGCGCAATCCCACTTAAACAGGCCCCGTGTGTGACCCGGGCTGGCGTCGGACAGGGCGGCCCCAGGCGGACTTTGGGCTACACAGGGCCATCCTGAATCTCTGTGTTTGCTCCGCTTCTTGGACGCCCAGACCGGAAGGGTGGGAGTACGTCTCCCTCTCGCGTCTCTGCCTGCGTAGTCCTGCCAGCGGGCCCTCCCAGCCATGCCCCTGTCTCTCTCTTGCTCCCCCTCCCTCCCGATTCCTGGGCATCAGGCGCTCTCGCCAAGCTGTACCTGGCCTTTCCCCTCCAGCATGGGGGCTCCTGGGCCCCCGGCCTCCAGTGGTGGGATCTGGGGCACCGAGGCAGAGGCGAGAGGCGGGGCCCCCAGGTAGAGCCGGGCCGGGGACACGGGGACCCTCATGTGCCCGTGCACGGACTCCTCCCTCTCGGAGAGGCACGGGGTGCCAGGCAGTGCCAAGGACAGCAGGGCCTCCTGCAGGGTCATAAAGGCAACTCTCATGCTCGGTGCGAAGGGTTCCAGGGCTCATCCCGATGCTTCCGGCGGTCAAAGCCCCGCCCCGGGGAGGAGCCTCTTCCTGCCGGAGGGAAAGGACCAGAATGCCGAGAACCCGCCTGGCGCTGCGGGTAGGAGGCCCGACTGTGATGTGAACTCTGTCCTTGTTTAGAGAAGTTCTGGTCCTACCGGAGAGGCTACCCGGAGGCTGCTCTCTGACCCAGGAAATGGCAGACAGTGCTGGGGACGCCGGGGCCTCCTTCCTGCCATGCCTGGACCCGGTCATCTGAGGGGACAGTTCACATGGCGGTCTCCTCCTGTCCTCTGGCTGTGTCCCTCACACCCTGTTCGGGGCGGAAGGGTGTGCGTGTGGGCTCTGGGGAGAGCATGGTCTGTGTCTGAGCCAGCAGCTCGGGACGGGCCCCCGGCACCCCGACTATCTCAGGGGTGGGAGGGGCCGGGGAGGGTGCAGGGGCAGAGGTCGCCCTCCCAGACCTGAGCGCGGGAAGCCAGCCTGAAGCTTCCCTCCTGGAGGGGCAGGCAGACGGGGCCCAGGCCTTTGGGTCACATCCCGGGGGGTGGAGGTCCACGGGGGCCACGAAACAGGCTGTTGCCCGAGTGTGCGAGGTCGGGTCGGGAGGTGGGAGGTGTGTGCGTGCGGGCGTGCCCAGCAGACGCAGTTCACGCGGGAACGGGCGCGCGGAGGCTGGTTTCGGGTCGGATCAAGAACAGGCACGAAGGGATAGCGCTCCTACCCACTGAACTGCAGGGCCCTTGTGCAAGGGTGCGATGCAGAAGGGGCCACGGCGGGGGCGGGCCGGGGTGAGAGGGCCGAGGGCCTCTGCAGAGTCTTGGGGGCCAGACCCCAGCCGAGGGCCGGGCAGGCCAGGGAGGACAGCCTCAGCCCGCCGGTGGAGGGGGGTGGGCAGAGACCCCGACTCAAGGAGCCAGGTGAGCCGAGGGTCCCCAGAGTAGAGTGAGGGGGGCCCCAGGCCCTGCGAAGGGCAGACCGGGCCCATTTCCCCAGCGGCTTAGGCCTCCGGTGAGCACAGAGCAGGAGAGGACTGGCCATGTGCCCCGGGGAAAGCTCGTGTTCCCTGAGAGCCATCTGTGCACGCTGACCTGGGGGGCAGGTGTGCATATGTGTGGGTGAGTGTGCATGTCTGTGTGATGTCCGTGCGTGCCCATGTGTGAGTGTGCAGGCTGTGTGTGCATGTGCACGAGTGTGCCTGTGTGTACCCGCATGTGGGTGTGCACGCGTGTGCGTGTGATCCCGTGCGGGCCCACATGTGTGTGCATTGTGGGTGTGCACGCATGCAAGCGTGTGTGATCCGGTGTGTACCTATGTGTGTGTGCATCGTGGGTGCTCACGTGTACATGTGTGATCCTGTGCGTACCCACGTGTGCGTGTGCCTGTGAGTGCGCACACGTGTGTGCGTGTGCGTTCACACGTGTACTCTACAAGTCTACGTGTGTGCGTGTACACCCGCATGTCAGGTGCGTAAGGTGTATGTGAGGAGCGGTTTCTGTCTGTTGCTGGGTTTGGGACCAAATGCTATTGCTTTGGGGACCTGAAATCAAACCACGATATAGTAAACGGGAGAACAGAACCTCTTTCCACACTAGATTTTTGGGGACTCATCGGGCGGCTGCTCAGAGCACCTGAGGTTAGATCCCCGCTGTCAGCCGGGTGTCAGGAGCACCTTGTTTCTGGGGGGGACCTATGACCCTCAGCCAGCAGGGCTGGGACGCTGGGATTGCTAACAGGCACCCGGGCATCCGAGGCGGGACGGCTGAGTGATCGCTGGCCAGGCTGGTGCCCCTGCCCGGCAGCCTGAAAGGGGACACCCACCTCTGAAGGAGAATCAGCAGCCCCACCCCCAGCTATGCCCACAGGGCATCCAACCTTGGGCAGGACAGACAAAATCAAACCCGGGAACGATCCTGAAAAGTAGAGAGAGTTCTGTTTTTTCCTCCAGCCCAAATTCGAATTGTCTCTCGTGGTCTGGTTGATTCCCATCAGCAGGAGGCCTTTTTAAACATCCAGAACATGCGGGACGCAGCACGACGGCTGCCGTCCTGTACCATCCGCTCGCGGAGAAATTAAACAATGGGAAGGCACGATGACGAATTAAGTAATGCCTTTAAATGCGGCGATCACAACTGCATCTACAGATATCCACTTGTATAAACACGAAACACTTCATTTCTCCAGCCTGTCGGAATTGCTCAACATAAAATGAATTAATAGTTGTGTCAGTTGAGACGCTTTCAGTCACAAGGAACAGTAAAAGCCAACTGAACCCGGCTTAGACAGGCCCCACGGTTCCCAGGACGGTGGCATCAGGTAAGGCTTGACCAAGGCTTCTCAAAGTCACCGGGGCTGGTTTCCTTTGCCCTTCCCTTTGCCGTGGGAGGTGTCAGCTTCATTCCAAGCCTTCCTCCCTGCACGGCTACAAGTGGGCTTCCCGCAAAGACGGGGGACATGACCTTCCTCCTGCACGTTCATAAGGAAACTAAGCCCGGGTCCGCGGTCCCATCCGAGAGAGAAGGGCGGAGAGGCCCAGGAAACGCGTCTCTGTTTGAGCCTCGCTGAGTCATGTGATTTTCCTGAGCCAATGAGCAGGTGCTGTGCTGACTGGCCCGCCCAATCGGGGCCCTTCCTAGAGCTGGGGGCGGAGCCAATACTTCCCGGGGCGGGGGACCCAGTCGGGGTGGAGGCAGGAAGGCGGGGGTGGCGCTGGATGGGTCCCACGTTAGGTGGGCGTCCTCCCTCCGCACCCCTCTCGCTCTGTAAACGGGCCTCGCCCCGCCCCAGGGAGACACAGCACCTGCCCCAGGGGCGGGGTCCCGCCACTTTCCAGACCCCTTGGTTCTCGCTGCGCCCCTGCCCCGACCCTCGGCTGAGACCTGTTGGTTATTCTTCACTTGGGACATGTTAGTCTCCAAATAACTCCTCTGGGGCTTCCGCTGTCACCCTTTCCCCTCTGGTCCGTCCCTTCCCTCCTCCTCCAAGGCGAGCCCACACGCAGGGCCAGGGCCAGGCCCCAGCACCGTCTACAAGAGGTGACTTTCAGGGGCTCCGCTGTCTTTTTTGTCCAGCCACCTGCCCCTCCTTGAGCGGTGACCCAAGGACTCATGTCCCTAAGGCCCCATTTTCGTCCCAGGAAGAGAAAAGCCCCTTTACCGCCTGGGCTCCAGGTCGCTACCTGCCCAACGCCAGCCTTTGGGCACAGATGGAATGAAAACGTGCTGACCCGTGAGATGTATCTGGTCAGGGCCTCATCCTCTGAGACGGACTGGGCCTTCCTTGGCTTTAGGAAGCCACCAGAACTTAACCATCCCCGTGGCCAGCTGGCCCACGCGAGCAGGACACCCAGGCTTCTCGCCGACCCCTCTCCCATCCTGGGTCTGACAGTGTCCCTGCCGACTGGCCCACAGCACATTCTTCAGCTGCTTCTCCCACCAAGGCCCCTCCCGCCGGTGGGGGGCGTCCCAGGCCGCTGTCTGCTTCGGCCACACGTCAGCTTGGATGGAAAGGTGAACAGGAACTCAAGGAGGGGTCTTCCTGGGAGAGTTCCTCCAGCACTGCGGGTCACCCACCAGGTCCCCTGACCAAACAGGCTAACCTCAAGGCCGCGGGAGGGGGAGGCATGCATGTGTGACATCATGCCAAACAGACGTGTCCTTGTCACTGAGGCACAGGGAGGACGGAGAACTTGTCATCGTTCAGCAAAAAGTGTTGGGTGACCAGTACAAAAGTAATTTCTTGGCTGTCGTATGAATTCCCAGGGGACGTATTCACACAGTTGCTTGTAATGTGACAGCCTCAACACGGGCCAGTGGGAAGATAGCAAGACAGCCGGAGGGGCGGGGGAGGGGGGGTGGCCTCCTGGTGGTGAGGGAGGGGAGGGGCGAGGGTGTCCTGTCCTGTCGCATCTCCAAACTGTCCCTCCATTGGCTGCCTCTGGGGAAGCTGCACAGCAGGGTGGCCGGGAGCAGGACTCTGCACTTGGATCCCCAGTTGACCACTGCCCAGCCGTGTGAGCATGAGAAAGTCTCTCAGCCTATCTGTGCCTCAGTTTCCCTGTCTCTGGTGCTCCCCGCATTAGGCTGACAGAAGATCATCTCCACCCCCAGGTCACACGCCTGGACACTCCTGCTTGCCTTGCCTGTTCGAGTCACCCACGCTGAGAGCCCGGTCCGGGACCTCTCGCCTGCGACCAAGGGTCAGCGGTCAAAGCCCCCTGTGCCCCCCACAACGTCCTCACGGCAGCGTGCAGACCTCAGGCTGGGCAGCTGTCCGTCTGGTCCTCCGCTCTGGGCAGGCTGGTCTTCTGGCTGTGGCAGTGACTCTCCACCTTTTCAGGTAAAGGCTTTCTTTTTAACATCTAAAAATGGACTTGGAGGGGCACCTGGGTGGCTCATTTGGTTGAGCGTCCGACTTCGGCTCAGGTCATGATCTCACGGCTCGGGAGTTCGAGCCCCGTAGTGGGCTCTGTGCTGACAGCTCAGAGCCTGGAGCTTGCTTTGGATTCTGTATCTCCCTCTCTCTGCCCCTTCCCTGCTCACACTCTGTCTCTGTCTCTCTCTCTGTCAAAAATAAATAAACATCAAAAATGGGCTTGGAGATCCATGACCCGATGGCAATTATGGCTTTAGCACTTTCTGAGAAAACATACAAAACCCCAAAAACTTTGCATCTGTCGGTCACATTAGCACCCACACATGTCTGAGGCATAATCTATGTATATGTGTATGTGTGTATACACACAAATACACACATTCAAAAATACGGATACCTGCAAATGTATCTTTATGTAAATATGCATACCCCCAAGTATGTATTTATAAACGCAGAAACACCCACAAATACATATTTATGCAAATGCATACACATACAACTATTTACATAAACATATACACCCACAAATATTTACACAAACACACACACCCACGCATATTTACATAAACAGATACACCCACAAATATTTACATAAACACATACACCCACACATATTTACATAAGCATATACACCCACCCATATTTACATAAGCATATACTCCCACAAGTATACACGTAAAGGTAGGTTGCTGTAACAAAGAGGCCCCAAATACAGTGTATTCTGCTGAGAAGATTACGTTTCTCCGACTGGCACGCTTCTGCAGTGAGCAGGCCCGGCCGGTGGGGCGGCTCTGTGCCAAGGGATCATCTGGAAACCCACGATCCTCCCGGCTGCCGTCCTCCAGAACTCTCCACGGTGGCAAAAACGTTCTGCACGTGCACCTTCCCACTAGTATGGCAGCCACTAGCCCACGTGGCCGTCGCGCTCTCGCGACGCGGCCGGTGCAGCTGGGAAGTGGAACGCAGTTTCCCTGAATCTCGGCTCGCTTAGATGAGGTGCCACGGCAGCCGCGAGGTGGGGCCTGCGGGACAAGGTGGGGTTGTCGCAAGGCACACGGTGTGAGGGCTGGTACGTGGGTGGGGAGACAAACACCGAAACAAATACTCCGAGGACAACACGCAGCTTTCCGGCCGTCACCGATGGGTATGGATGCCCCTGAGAGGAACGCCGAGAGCACATTTGGGGATGTGGATGGAAACGTGGTGCCCCCCCCAGATGGCATCAGGGGCTCCGCGCTCTGTGACCGATGGCGCCCCAACCACCAAACCGCAAACTCATCTGGACAGACCGTGCGTTCAGTGTGAGTGGCGCTCCAGACGATATGTGCCTCCAATTCTGCCATTAGAAGATTCAAAGGTGGGTCCCACCTGCAATGCCTCACAAGCGAAGACAGTGGAAAATAATTTAAGCATGTAAAGTACGGTGCTCTTCAGGTAACTGCACTTTTACTGTTTGCTATTAACTTGATTAAAATTGTTTGATTAAGCCAAAAAAAAAAAAAAAAAAAAAAAAGCTGCCCAGGGGGCTGGCGGCCACTGTGATGGACAGCGTAGCTCCCCCAGCCTGGCCCGGTCCCCACTGTGAGACCTGCTTGGAGGAGGCAGTCCCGGCAGGAGGACTATGTCGACTCACGCTCGAGAGAATCAGTCCAGGGCCACTCCTCACGGCAAGGGGCCGGGGAAGGGACTGGCCGAGGGCAGCAGCATCTGGGGCGCCCCGAGTTACCGTGAAAGGGGCATGGGGGACAGCTGTCAGTCTGAGCCAGGCCACCTCAACCCGACACGCGCTGTTTCTTCTGTCCGTAGAACTCACCGGTGAGCCTAGGGGCCCCTGGCAGTCACTGCACACTCAGGGGTCTGTGACCAGGGGTGGGCCCCCCGTGGGCCGCCCCCCTCGCTCAGCTCCCACTCAGCCCTTCCTCGTCTGACGCTGGAACCCCTCGCAAGCCGGGTGCCCTGCCTTCCGGACACCGATCTTTCTCTGATCCCCTTGGACAGGGCTCCCCGCCTCTTGGGGCCCGGCTGCGGTGGGGGGGCCCTTGAGACACCTCGCCCCAGCCCCGGACTCAGGGCCGCCCGAGAGCCTCCCATTTCATTGTCAGAGGACCTGGATGGCTCCTGGCTCATTGCGTCTCCCCAGCAACCCTCAGAGGGAAGGGGGGGGGAATCCGCACTCCCTGATGAGCCGGCTCAGCCCGGCACCCTCCCCTAAGCCCCCTTCCCTCCGACACAGCCCCACGTCCATCCCTCGTGTCCCCAGAGCGATGCTGGGTCTATCAGACCATCCCCCTTTCTCTCCCACTTTGTCTAATGGGAAATCTGATCACTTAAAACTTGACCAGCCCATAGGTATTTACTAACTGTCTGTAATAGTGGGAGCTGGAGGCCCACACCCCCGTGTGCTCTGCTTACGCCCCGGCCCCAGCCGGCCGCTCCGAGCCCTCCCTGCTCCGGGGTCTCAGGTCAGAGGACAGACTCTGCGGTTGCCTTATAAGTAGTGTGACTGTTTACACACGCGCTTGAAAGTCCTCTCCTCGACTCCTCACAACAGGGCTGTGTGGCGGGTACGGTTCCCCGCCCGTTTTACAGGCGGGCAAACTGAGGCTCAGAGGGCAGAGCTTAGATTTCAGGCTGAACAATTTCCTCCCCCATGCACCGAGGGGTGGACAGACCCGTCCGGCGGTCAGGCAACCGGATTGCACGCGCAGGCGAACCTGGGTGGGACGCCTGGATCTGAGCCCCGGGCGGGGGCCGGTCGATGCTTCCCTTGAGCTGCGTCCCGTCCTGCCCCTGAGCCAGTGCCCAACGGCAGGGAAGGGTCTTGGCGGCCATTGGGTCCCAGAACCAAATGGCACAAATGCCAAGCGAGGCTTGGGACGGGGGAAGGCACGCCCGAGGGACGATGGGATCATTCCCCGGCTGCAGGCCTGGGCACAGAAAGGACGCGGAGGAAAATGAAGGCTGAGAGCCAGTGAGGGAGCCCGGCCTCTGCGGATGATGGAAGGCCATGCAGGGCAGTGTGGCCGGGCCCAACCACCAGAGGCTTATCCGGTGGCCCCTGAAGGGTGGCTGGAGGGAGGCCAGGAGAGAAGGGCTGAGGGCCCGCATGGGACAGGAAGGCAATGGCGGATGAACCCCAAGAAGCGCAGGCTGGTGGGGGGGGGGGGCAGAGGCAGGCGGGCAAAGTGGTGCGTGGGGCTGGCAGGGCAGGCTTGCTCCCGCTAAGGGTCCCCGCTGGGCCCAGACCACCTTCTCCCTGGTCCAGGGCGAGCGAGGCCCCATCCGGGCACCCCATCCCTCCACACAGTGCCGGCTGGGGTGACCGAGGCGCGTGGCAACCCGCCAGGAGCGAAGGGCGACCCTTTGCCACTAAGTGTCGTCGGGCGTTCTCATCAGGTGCCTCCTGTCCCAACCCCGGGTCGGCCGAGAAGGAGGGATCCTTGGATCAGGAAACGCCCTCCTGGGGATCTCCTCCCAGGGCCCCGGCCCCCCGGCCTGCCCCCTGCTCCCGGGGATTGTCCTGAGCGCCACTGCCCAGGACGTCATGGTTCAGAAGCCACCAGAAGGCAAAGGGTGAATGGCGGCGGTTCCCAGACTCTGCGAGGGCCCCGGAAGGGGCCGTTCCGGGCTGCACGCTTGGCTGCGCTTTCTGTGTGCTGCGCGTCTTTAAAAGTGGGAAGAGCTGAGGCCCGAAGAGAAAAGGAGGAACATCCCGGGAAGTGATGGGGTATCTGCTCTCACCAGAGAGACTCTTTTAAATTTCTAATCAGGAGCCAGGCCTGGGCCGGGCAGGGCTTGGCGGGGACAATGAGGCCAGGAGGCACTGGCCCGGGCCGCGGGCAGACAGGCAGGGAAGGGCTTGACTTCGGGGCGCGGGCTTTCCAGGAAGGGAAAAGGTCAGAGAGAGAAGGTCTCGGCGGGCAGCGGCCCTGGGGCCCCTCGGCCAGGTGCAAATTCGTCGTCAGGGCCAGGACGGCTGCAGGATGGCGTTCTTCTCCATCGGGGCGTTAATGTGCGATTTTTACACACTCAGAATTCCCTGGTAGTTGCTAGCAACGCGTGTCACCCGTGAGCAGGGCGCTGTTTCCCCGCCGGGCCGCTCAGCCTCCAAACGCCCTAGGCCCGAGCGGCCTAGACACCTGGACTCCGGGCTCGGGGTCCAGAACCTTCTCCCTTTATCCCCTGCGAGGCCCGGGCCGCCCCTTCTGGCGCTTTCCGCCCGGGGAAGGTGAGGCCGGGCGCGGGCCGGCGGTTGCCATGGTGGCTCCAGGCATCCGGGGGGCCTCCGGGAAACGCCAGCCGGGCCTCGGTGCGGAGAGAATGGGCTCACGGGGAAGACGGAAATTTTTCTAAAAGTGTGCAAACAGTTGAGTGAGCCCCACAGACACAAAAGGAAAAGGAGGGAAGACAAAGCGACAAAGGCCGCAGCAAAGCCGGCTGGGCCGCAAGATGAGGCCGATGGGGGGAGGGGCGGGAGGGGGCGGGGCGGGCGCAGGTGCACCGACCGGAAGGGGCGGGGGCGGAAGCCGCGCTGGGGCACGTGCAGGGGACAGTTGAGGAAGTCGACCCGAAGGCCACGGCAGAGTAGGTGTGGGGCGCTCTGTGTCGCTACGGTGTGTCACTGAGGAGCCGCACAATCCGGGAGGGGCCGGAGGGGCTTGGCGGCCGCCCAGCGGAGCCCCTTTCTTCCCAGGGACGACAGAAGCTGGAAGCCAAGGGTGAGGGGTGGCCCAAGGTCACACCACGGGGTCCGGGAGGGGGCACTCCGGTGCAAGCTCTTTCCCTGGCGCCACGCAGCCTGCTTTTCCTTGTTTGTTTACAACCCCCCCTCCCAGTCTCTCTCGTTCCTCTTATTGAGGTGCTACGGCGCGATGACTCCGTACCTGTAGGTCTCGTGTGCGACAGGGTGACGGCGGCTAGCAGCGCCGCAGTCCGAGTTTGGACTGTTGCTAAGAGAGCGAATCTCACGAGTTCTCACCACACACACGCAGCCGGTAACTACACTTGTTGTGGTGATGCTTTCGGGACATACTCAGCCTGCTGCTTAAACGTTCCGTCACACTTGAGCTCTGGACGCAGAGGCCTGGAAGGAGCGAGAACAGTGTTGCGAGGGCGGGAAGAAGCAAACAGACGGGAAGCGGGAAGGGCAGATCTCAGGCTGTGAGGACTGAGCGGGGCAGCACAAGGAGGCACGGGGTGGGGGCACCTGGGGAGGGCAGCTGGAGGAGGAGGAGGAGCAGCTGGAAGAGGAGGAGCAGCTGGAGGAGGAGGGGGAGCAGCAGGAGGAGGAAGAGGAGCAGCTGGAGGAGGGGGAGCAGCTGGAGGAGGAAGAGGAATAACTAGAAGAGGAGGAGCAGCTGGAGGAGGAGGGGGAGCAGCTGGAAGAGGAGGAGCAGCTGGAGGAGGGGGAGCAGCTGGAGGAGGGGGAGCAGCTGGAGGAGGAGGAGCAGCTGGAGGAGGAGGAGCAGCTGGAGGAGGAAGAGGAGCAGCTGGAGGAGGGGGAGCAGCTGGAGGAGGGGGAGCAGCTGGAGGAGGAAGAGGAATAACTAGAAGAGGAGGAGCAGCTGGAGGAGGAGGAGGAGCAGCTGGAGGAGGAGGGGGAGCAGCTGGAGGAGGAGGGGGAGCAGCTGGAGGAGGAGGAGCAGTTGGAAGAGGGGGAGGAGCAGCTAGAAGAGGAGGAGCAGCTGGAGGAGGGGGAGCAGCTGGAGGAGCTGGAGGAGGAAGGAAAGCAGCTGGAGGGTGGGGAGTTGCCGGAGGAGCATCTTGGCCCATGGCACCCGGGTGAGCCCAGGGCGGGAGCTGACGTGACGGGAGGCTGATTTGGGGTGGGGGCCGTAAGGTGGGAAGCAGTACAGCAGAGATGCCGTCCCCAGGGAAACGTGAGGACCACACAGAGGGAGTGTGGGCTCGCTGCCCCGGGTGAAGTCTCCCCGCGGCTGCCTGAGAGCGTCTTTGGGAGAGGACGGCGACCCTGTGCCTGTGGCGCGGTGATCCTGACCGCCACGGGATGTACAAACAAACGCGAGGAAGGGAGAGATTTAGGAAGAGTCAGACCTTTGGTTTATGGAAATGGTGCAAGGGTCCCAAGTGACTATTTCATTCAGACTATTTGCTCAATCAGTAAATAACCACGTACTGTTCCATTCTTTGGGGTGTTATTTTCCATATATTTCTGGAAACGTCTGACATTGGTCTGTACTTTCGGGGGCTACTTGCCTCCAGAGCGGGTTCATTTTGTGCAGAATTTCGGCAACACGGGACCTCAAGACCCATTGGCCATGTCCTCCATTGCAACCACAACGTAGTAAGTGAAGCTTACGGTTACCTTATCTATATAGGTATTTATTTCTTTTAAATCCGAACTTGGTCTGAAGGATTTCTTCAAGCAGTCTTATTACTAATTTTATAGCGCTCCCCAGAACGAGGGCCACGAACTGGAAGTTCGAGATTTTTCTCTAGCGAAATGAATCTTCTCATTCCCCCTCGAACCGAGCAAGTCTGTGTGTGTGGTTCAGGTGTGGGTTTTAGATGATCAGTAACTCTTTCCTGAGAGACTCTTTTCAGCGTCTTAAAATTCTGTCCATAGCCGTCTTCAGTGAATAGCAAATGTGGTCAAGCGATCTTCGTGGAAGCTCGTCAGGATGAAATCTCTAGAACGCTCCTGAGGAGGACGTCTGAGCCAGCACTGAAGGTCAGTGCCTTCAGCAGAAGGTCCCGTGTGGGGCTCTGACCTGCTGTGTTGCCTTGGAGCAAACAGCGAGCCTCTCTGTGCCTCGGTCTCTTCTCTGAACAGGTTGACCCATTCCTGTTTACTTTAAGGCAGGAGCTCTTACTCTGGCCTCCGTGAACTTGGGCCGGGAACATGCATGCTCGTTGTTGTCACGAATCGGTGCCTACCAGCCCCCTCCCCGTTCTTTTCCTTACGAGACAGACATAATGATGTCGCGGCAGGAGTCAACCCTGCCCCAGCCCCTGTTGGCAACTTTTTAAAGGTTTCACTTTCGTTCCCGTCAGCGGCCACGGTGTTATATTCGTCTCAGGTGTGCGACGTCGTGACCCAGCACTCGGTGTCCACCCGGCGCTCCTGGCCAGCGCATCCTTAGTCCCCGTCGCTTGCCTCCCCCTCCCCCCGCCCACCTCTCCTCTGGTGACCGTCAGTGTGTGCTCTGTAGTGAAGAGTCTGTGTCCTGGTTTGTCTGCCTCTCTTTTGTCTCCCTGCTCATTTGCTTTGTTCCTCCAATTCCAAATATGAGGGAAATCCTGTGGCATTGGTCCTTCTCTGACTCCTTTCGCTCAGCCTTATCCTGTCTAGCTGCCTTTTTGCCAACCGAAACCACAGATATTTTCATATCTGCTATAGTCGTCGCAGATATGGCAGATCGTCATTTCGGCCCGTCGCTACTTAATTTTTTTTTAACGTTTGCTTATTTATTTTGAGAGAGAGAGAGAGAGAGAGAGAGCATGAGCAGCGGAGGGACAGAAAGAGAGGGGAAGAGCGAGAATCCTAAGCAGGCTTCTTCCCTGTCAGCTCAGAGTGCAACTCGAGGCTCAGATCCACAAACTGAGATTGTGCCCTCAGCCAAAATCAAGAGTTGGACTTGAAAAAAATGTTTTAAATGTTTATGTACTTATTTTGAGAGAAAGAGAGAGCATGAGCAAGGGAGGGGCAGAGAGAGAGAGAGAGAGACAGAATCCCAAGCAGGCTCCGCGCCATCAGCACAGAGCGTGATGCGGGGCTCAAACCCACAAACCATGAGCCCATGGCCCGAGCCAAAATCAAGAGTTGGAGGCCTAACCCACTGAGCCACCCAGGTGCCTTTGAGAGACGGACACTTAGCTGACTGAACCACCCGCGCGCCCTCGACCATCACTACTGTAAAATCATTGATTCAACCTGTGACTACGTCGTCTTATCTAACACGTTAGTACAGAAACACATCACAGTTAAAATATATTTTGTAAGTATTTTCATCCAATTGTGTTTCTTGTCACCTTGCACATTTTATTTTGTGCATGGATCTATCTATCTATCTATACACACACACACACGTATCCGTCTAAGAAGGGCGTTGCCAAAGGCTTCCCAAGGCTGCCAGAAAGCTCCATGCCATGCGAAGAGGTTAGGAAGCCCTGCTTTAGAGAGACGTTGAGGCGAAACGAACGTTTACCAAAGGGCCAGCAGAACAGTGTCATTACCATGGGGAACAATCAATGAAGTAGCTCCGAGGAGAGGAGGCTGACCTTGGGGCATCACCTCAATTATTAGTATTCAGGGCAGACAGTCCCTCAGGATGGTTTTGGGGCCACACCACCTGGCCGAGCCTGGCCTCCGTGACCCCGCAAGTGGATGTCAACGCCCCCGGCCCCGAGCTCAGCCCCGCATGTTGGGGCCACGTGCTCTGCCCCTCCTGGACACATATTTCCCCGTCCCGATCTCCAGGGGAGATGTCACCGTGGACAAGCGCACGTCCGAGCAGCAGCTGGGCTGACGCTGGGGCCCTGTTCCCCGTGCAGCAAATTTCCGTCCCGATGCTCCATGCACAGGGCTTCTGGGGGCCCTCGAGGCACCGAGCCCAGAAGCCCCGTCCTCCCGCCGTCATGCTCTCACGTCAGCACCCGCGGGACCGCGGGGACTGTCCTGTCCAACCAGTCCATCTCGGGGGCCTCCTTCACCGTGTTGGAGGGGGGCCCCCCGCCGGAGGCGGGCCGGTGCTGCAGTCAGGACACCGGGGCCTTTGAACCCGGTCACCCGTGTTTCTCCAGACCCCGGCTTCCTCATCTGCACGGTGGAGACGAGATTGTATTTCCACACGCAGCGGTGGGAAGGTGATGTGAAACGGTACCCGTGGAAGGGACTAAAGGCACGCTCAGGTGCGTCGCCGGCACAGCTGTTACTGGAGCCGTGGAGGGCTCCCGAGGGCCCCGACGACTGGGCGGCTCACCCTGTGGCTTGGGCACCACGCCAGGGACGTCTGCCGGGCGGGCTCCGCGCTGCTCCAGGGTCTCCTGTCCTTGCACCGAAGACGGGGAGTTTCCCAAACAGGAGAGGACCGTTTGGACTCCTCACCCAGGGGGGGTGCCCAGTCGGGAGGGCAGGCGCTGTTCTCGGCTCTGATGGCACCGCTGGGGACGCGGGGCCACGGGCCCCCCGAGACCTCCCTGCGGCAGCGAGAAACCCAGCCGAGGCCGGCGGCAGCCAGGGAAAATCCGCCGAAGATCCGGCTACCGAGATTCACCTCCGCCTCGTTCCCAGTAGTCAAACACTGAAAACGGTCTAAATGGTCCTAACGTAGGAGGCCCGTTAAATACAAGTAGACATTCTGCAGCCGCGACAACTTACGTGGCAGGAGGACATTGAACAGCAGAAGAAGACACTCCTAGCGCTTTGAGGGGAAAGGCCAGGTCAGAGAACACAGGTTACACACTCGACTCCCCCCCCACCCCCCCACGCACGTGTGTGCACACACATATATGATGCAAACAGTTATCTTGATGGGACTTGAGGACTTTTAAAAACTGATTTTTTTTTTTTAATGTTTGTTTTTGAGAGTGAGAGCACAGGCAGGGGTGGGGCAGGGAGGGAGGGAGACACAGAATCGGAAGCAGGCTCCAGGCTCTGAGCTGTCCGCACAGAGCCCGACGCGGGGCTGGAACTCACAGACCACGAGATCATGACCGGAGCCAGTCGGACGCTTAACCGACTGAGCCACCCAGGCGCCCCTAATTAATTTTTGGAGGAGGGGGAGGGGTAGAGGGAGAGGTAGGGAGGGGGAGAGAGAGAGAGAGAGAGAGAGAGAGAGAGAGAGAGAGAATCTCAAGTAGGCTCCACAGTCAGTGCAGAGCCTGGGGCTCGATCCCATAACTCTGGGATTGTGACTTTAACCAAAATCAAGAGTCAGACGCACAACTACCTGAGCCACCCAGGTGCCCCGAGAACATTGTCATTTTCTTCTTTTTGAAGAAGAAGTACGTGTATTTCTTCTTACCCATAAGGAAAAAAATGTAGGGTTTTTGCGTGTGTGTTTTTCATTTTGCTTTGTCTGGTGTTAAAGAAGGGAATCCAAGCTGCCGAGACTGGGGTGCCTCGTGTGCGGTCCCGCAGACTGAAGGGACCCTGGCCACCCGCCCGTCCAGGGCCCAGCTTGCTCTGCCCTGAGCGGCACCTGCTGAGTGTTTGGAGGACCAAAGGATCCCCCAGTGTGGCGCCTGAGCCCCCGACTTGCCTCCCGGAGGAACAGGGCCCGGGCACTTGGCGACCTGGAACGGGGTCTTCGGAGGACAGTGGGGGAGAAAGACCAGTGAGGGCCACTCAGTGGACTGGAGCCCGAGCGGGGCGGCCGGCGGATAAACCCACAGAAGTCGCACGGTCACCTCGACAAACGGACCCCAGCCGAGCAGGGTCCCTCAGTTCCTACCTCGCGTTGGAGACGCCCTGCGCCAGGCTTTCAGAGGGAAGGTGACCAGGAGGCAAACCGATCACAGGCACTTAAATAAATGAAAACTCTATGGGGCGCCTGGGTGGCGCAGTCGGTTAAGCGTCCGACTTCAGCCAGGTCGCGATCTCGCGGTCCGTGGGTTCGAGCCCCGCTTCAGGCTCTGGGCTGATGGCTCGGAGCCTGGAGCCTGTTTCCGATTCTGTGTCTCCGTCTCTCTCTGCCCCTCCCCCGTTCATGCTCTGTCTCTCTCTGTCCCAAAAATAAATAAAAAACGTTGAAAAAAAATTAAAAAATAAAATAAAATAAAATAAATGAAAACTCTAGAGAGATCCAAGGGATTCCTTCTGCTCTCCACCGCCCTGACCGCCCACCCCCCCTTACTGTGAGAGCCAATAAAAATTAAATGCTTTCCACTCTACTGAAAATGAGCAAAAGTAGATGAACTACGTTTACAACACAAGTTTGTGTTTAGCTTGAAGTTCAGGTAACGTCCACGCTCCGAGCCAGCCCTGGCAGGTGACCCAGTGACACAGGTCCTGCAGGAGGGGGGCTCCGGGTGCGGCCGGCCAGGCACGGTGGAGGCTGGGGGGGGGGGGGCACACATGGCCCACCGTTCTTGCCAGTGAGCCTGCAGAACCGCGAGCTGACCCAGGGCGGTCATCCTCTGTCTCGGCTGGGATCACAGCGACCTGGGAGACACCCCCCTACCCCACCGAGGTGCCCTCTAGGGGCGCCGAGGGACCACCCAGCCGCTCTGACCCCCACGGTCTCTGTGCCTCTCCCCTTTCAGCACAGGAGACCCTGGGAGCCTCTGAACTCCTCTCCCCGCTGACTCCTTCCTCCCCCCAGCAGGGAACACATCCCCCCCGTCCCTGTCCTCTCCTCCACAGCGTCCACGTTAGTGTTTCTTCCCACCACCTGCCCCTGCGGGGGTCTTTTCTGGGTCTGCTTGTCCCACCACTGACCTGGAAAGCAGTGGTGGCCCCCGGAGGAGGTGGCCCTTTTGAGACGAAGACGAGGACCCCGGTCCCTGTCCAGCACGCAGAGGGCACCAGCATTCACGTCGAGGCCTCCGGCGAGGTCTCCCCACGGCCCCCTTCCCGTGGAAAAGTCCCAAATTGAATGTAGAGGGGGCCCCGGCCACCGCCCCTCCGCCTCTCACCGTGGGGCCTTACAACGCACAGGCGTCTGCTGAAACGTGGGCCAGCAAGAGTAGTCGTCAAGGGGGGACAGTTACTGTGGGGGCGCAGGCTTTCGGGGGCACCCTCGGCCCCACGCGGGCAGTGCCGAAGCTGCGTGATGTCGTTCAGCGCTTTTCCGGGAGGCCTGCCAGGAAGGGGCTCTGGCTGAGAAGTTTCTCCGGTTTGGGCCCACGGCTGGCTCTGAGCTACGACACGCGGCCGGACTCGGGGGCCCCCTGAGGGAGGAGCCGTGCGCTGGGCTGGTGCTGCCCAGGTTCCCCTCAGCGAGACCACAAACGGGAGGCAGCCAGTGCTTTGTCTGAGCCTGACGGGCTGACCGTGGTGTTTGGGCCTCTGGGATCCAGGACGAGGGCGGCCGGGCTCAAGGGCACTGGCCGTCAGAGCAAGGCCGCAGGACGGACCTGGACAAAGGGCTCCCCACCTGGGCCGGCGTCCCTCACCTGCCCCGAGGGGCTCGGCCCGGGGCAGCCAGAGCCGCGGGTGTGGGTCACACAGCTGCACCCCCAGGGGCTGGGGTGGGGGGGGGGGCTCTGGCCCTGAGTCATCGGGTCACCGTGTGGTTACTTAACCCTGGGTCCGTGCGTGAGAGAACACTTCCCTCTTTGGGAAGTACGAACTAGAAGAACAAAGGCTTTGCTAGGCTTAGACACTCAGTCATCGAGGGGAAGGAAAAGCATTTCTTAATATATATATATGTACGTATGAACGTATTCCTTTCCTTCTGTGGTATTCAAAGCACCACACCCAACAGGTGGACAGTCAGTCCTGACCAGCGCTGCTCCAAACGGACTCCATCGTTCTGCAGAAGGCACCCGCGACAGCCCTGGTCCACGGACACAGGGCCACGGAGCTCCCTGCAGCGCCGTGAGAAAGAATCTCAGCACGACTGTAGACCGCGCAGGGGCGGGGGCTCAGCCAGGCCAGAGCAGAGCCCCCAGCCTGGCGCTTTGCAGTCTGGAAGTTGTCCAGGTTTCGGTGTCCACAAAGTATGCAAAATGTAGCTAATTCCCACCATTTGGGGGTATTGCTAAAAAAAAAAAAAAAAAAATCCACTCAAGTGACCCTTTAATCTTAGGGCATTAATATTTAATCACAGCTCTGATTGCATATAAGGGCAGTTCAAGGGTATATTTTCACCTTAAGGTCTAATAATTTAATAACACTTATTGAACCTGCATTTGTATTAGACCTCACTCTCTTTTAATACCGTGTTGCTTTAAATAGGGTCCATTTTGAATGGGGACCGAATAGTCTATTTTTTGGTTCTGTGCTTTCTTCTACAAACCACAGGGCATGAAGGTGCTTAATCAGTGCGCTTTGATGAAGAACAACAAAGCCATAAAGATCGTTTCTATCAGACAATGAAAACCACCTGATTGAAATCTTCTCTCCCTCTGTTGACAGTGGTGTCACTTCAAGGATTGTCATCGCCCTTCCTCGGCCGGTATCAGAGAATACGCTGTAGAGAAAGTCCCACTTGTTCGGAAAGCGGCTTTGAGGCGAACCCTTAATCTAAAACGTCAGGAGTACATTCTCTCCCTTCAGGTACCAGCCTCGCTCGTCGTGCAGTTCGAAATCGGGATTAATATTTTAACTTCTCACTTACGGGATCTTTCCGAGTCGGAGCCAGGCTTAATTAGCCGACATCGGGCACCCGGCGTCCCATTATGGAACTTGCATTCCTTAGATATTGGTTCGTTTATGCTCCCGGAGGAGGAGGCAGCTCCTCTCTGTCCGCTCCGAGGAAGGCGTGTGCGCCTCGAGTGGTATCTTAGCTCAGCCAAGTGCGCGGTGCAGCTTCCACGGTGGTTTGGGGGCACGTGGCGCTCTCTCTCCTATTTAATCGCTCGCCTCGCTGTCCCGGCCTCCACTCTGTGCCGTTACGTTTTGGGGGATACGATGTTGACCCGCGGGTGGTCCAATAAAATGCGTGTTCCGTACTAATGAGCCATATTGCAGTTCCGACATATTTCCGGTGTAACCTCATAGCTTGTTTCCCAAGCTTCTTAACAGATGGCATGTGTTTTGTAAATATCTCGCTGTCGTGAGACAGGATATTTTTGTCAGCTGACTTCCCCCTGCCCAGACGACAGGCCCACCTTTGAGCGTGGGACGGTATGCCTGCACCTAAGTTTCCGCTCTGAACCCTCAGAGAACCCAGAAGGGCACACACCTGTGGCTGATGCCACAGACTCGTCTACAAACCGTCCCCAGGAAGCCAAGCCGGATTTTCAGGTGACATCCCTACAAACAGATGAGTTGCTATTACGGTCACTGTAAGCACCATCTCTGTGGAGAAGGGCAGATCCTGAAAATGGACAGAACGAGTGGGTCACTCCTCCTCAGCAAACCCACGTTCGGGGGCCAAGGGCGGGAAGGACAAGTCCGGAGACGACATCATCATCTGTCCGTTGCACCTCTTCTGAGGTGACTTATGGGCGATGTAGGTCTATGATTCCATATTTCAATTTTATGTACCTCATTCGGTCTTTTGTCTGTGTAGTTCCTTGCCCTGGAACAGTGACTCCGCGGACTGTAAGGAACGTAGCAGGGGGCATTAAGACCTGGGCAGAAAATCATAACAAAACACACACTCGTATGTAACAGGTATCGTGACAATTTGCTACCAGTGCATTGTGGGATAGAGCGACGCAAAACGCCATTGAGTGGGTTTCCAGATTTGAGATGAGCTCATAGTTTTGTATCAGATTTTAACACAGGCCACAAAATCACATCAAAGAATGGCTTTTTCCCATATGCCATTGCAACCTGAATTTTAAGGTTGAAAGCTTCAACTTTTTTATGTAGCTAACGCTACCACCTACGTGGATAAATATCAACCTGAGCAGAGAAAACAGGTAGAACAAATAACAATTATAAACAGCAACTGACTCTATTTTTTAGGGCTTGTCTTAGTAAATAAAGTATTGATCCCTCCCATTTGGGACTCTGGCTCAATTCCACTTTTCAGTCCTCAGTGAAATGGATTCAGTGGCCTGGGCTGCTGCTTAGCAAATGGGAATCCACATAACAGAATATAAACCGCTCGTCTTGGCCAACCTGGTTTCTCTCCAGGAGAACAGGTGCGCAGGATCTTCTGCAGAGACCCAAAGAGCCGGCCTCACAAAAACACAACTCGAAACCCCTGCCTCCAACACGTCTACTCTCCGCAGTATTTTCATGAGCATCACACGCCCCACCCCCACCCCCACCTTTTTTACCCCTCCAGGAATTTCCCTGACCTAGAATTCGGTTGCTTTTCACTCTAAGAAACTTTTGTGCCACGCTCTGGGTGCTGACTCTTTCCCCCCCCCCCCCCAGGCTTTTTGCTGTCTTTGGTTTTGGTCAATCAACGTCATTAAAAAGGCAGGAGTGTGGTTCAGAGGGTCGCTAAAGCAACCCACTGCTCTGTCTCATTATTGCTCATTAGCAAACGCAGCCCAACTTGGCCGTGCCCCACAGGGAACCCCAGAATATTCTCAGCCCAAAGATGCAGGGGGTTCGCGTCTACCCCTCAAGCGGACGTTTAATCGGTAACTTCGCAAAGCAAAATATTTACACGGGTTTAGCAAGTTGGATCCGGAAAAAAACTTTCTGGAAGGAAAAAGTACATAGAGGTCGTGGGGCATCAAAAGTCTTGTAAGAGACGAGCCTATTTTTTACCGGGAAATAAGAAAAAACTGAAAAGCCGTATTCAGCGGAACCTTAGATGTGTGCCATCAGAGACAAGAAGGGTGGTTCGCGCCAGTCAAAGCAAAAGCATCCACACCCACGAGGGACACCGATCGGGGACAGAAGGCACACCTCTTGTGTTCGTGCGGGTTGGAAACGGGAGCCCCAATTCTCCTGAGCGGCGCCATCAGCACTGGCCGCGTCTGTCTCTGAGAATTTGTAGCGACCGCCAGGGAGGTGGAGACAATGCCACACGATTCCAGAGTTCCCGTTTCACTGGGCACTTCCTGCCAGGGCCTCTGCCATGTGCTCAGCAAGGAATCGAGTCCCCGGGCAGCACACTCACCAACAAGGCCCACGTTAGGGAAACGTTTATGACTATGTGAGATGCTGAACGAATCTTAAATAGGTAGGTTTACACACGGATGTACGGGCTGCCTTTTAAACACTTTCGCTACCTGACTGCAATACGGTGCTAATTATTCTGAAATCCTTTTTCCGTGTTGTATCAGCTGTGGTGCAGGCTCGCTGGGCTACACTGGGCAGGGTCTAGACTCGCAGCCAGCTGCCGACACGTCCAAAAGCCACGTGCCTTTCCGCTTCCCCCAGTAAATAAGTGGTGTGAACTTAACGACAAGAAGTGGGGAGGGAGAAGGAAAAAAGCGGAAACCGCTTCTCCTGAATTTTGGTAAATTCTCCTAAGTTCCAGAATTGTCTCTTCCCAAAGCATCAGCTGAGCGGTTTAAACAGCGTGATTTCCAGGCAATGACGTAACACACGGCAGACGGTTTTTGCTCTCTGGGGGCAGACTTTATATCACCCTGCCCTAGTAAATTCTCACCACCAACAATGAGCATCTCTTCTTCAGAATAAGTTACAGAATATGCCCCGGCATCGGCAACGATTACAGTCAGATGTCACTGACTGTAAGTTTAACGAAGACAATGAAATATCCAAGCCTAGCACTAGGACGACTACGTTCTGGTATTAAGTGGGGTCAAAAGTAATTTTTCATCCGGTCCCACCTCCCCTCTGTCTCCACACCTACAAACACACCCAAATGGGAGGACAATAGATTAGTTAGTGGTAAAATACACACACTAAGCGTTAGCTGGAAGTCTTTTCAGAGACGCACACGCACAACAGAGTTTGCGGCAAAACAAAACGCGGTCACTGGTGCCATCTTTGAAGAACACACAAGATAACAGTACAGTGACTTTCTGACTCATCTGGATTAACAAGGTATGCGGAAGAAAGGCCACCATATTGCTTGCGAGAAAAGCGTTCATTATTTTTTCACACATTCCGTTACATTTTAGAGATTAATACGTTTTTAAACTGAAGGTTTCTGGAACTTCGTATCTCCTTCCTGATGGAAAGAAAGTTTGTGTCTTTAATCGATCACTGTATAGAACCCAGAAGACATAATCTGGAATTTGTGGCAATATATTTTCTTACCTTCATGACCAATCAAGCATTTAAGAACTCAAATCATGCTCTTTCTCATCAACTAGAACATTATACTTGTAGACGCGCATAAGATATTGTGTATGTTATCAAATCCTTATTTCATTTATGAAATGCCTTCCGTTTTTTCTTCCTGGGCACTTAAACACTTCACTCCTGACCCTGTCTGTATCCGAATCCACAAGGGTAATTTGTTTTATGCAGTCCTCAACTTCCCCTATCCAAAGAATCGGGTCTGTCGCGACACCAAACAACAGATTTTCAACACAATGTCATATGTGCGACAACACCGTATAAGCGAGACACGTGAACTTTGTTTTCGTGAGGAAACGTGAAGATAGGAACACGGACGTTGACCTGTGGGCTGTGACTTTCCTCCTCAGTAACCGGTAGAGGTGCCATCCAGGAGCTCTGCGAGGTTAGCAGAGGCTCCACAGAGATCTGGAAAAAAAAAAAACAAACCAAGAAAAGTCACATAGCATCACTAACCCATCTCACACCAGCGCGTGAGTCACGGACTTTCTGCAAGAAACACAGTTTTGAGGGAAGCACGTTTTAAAAACTTTTTTATCGTGGAAATTTTCAAACACACACACCTCCTCCCCGGTACCCCAAACGTGGCCTCCACACCTGCCAAGGCTCTGTTATCTTTGCTGCTGTCCTCCAGAATTTTTTCCGGAGTATTTTAAAACCAAAGCCCAGGGAGCGTGTCACTTTGCCCATGGCCTTGGGGGTGTTTAAGAAATGCCTTAAATAGAGGCGCAGCACGCTTGGCATTTAACCCAAGGAGCAGAGAGGCAAGGAGGGGGCTCTGAGACGCTCCACTTTGCCAACTGGAAGCAATTAACGTCCGCCCTCTCCAGAAAGGCTACGATTCTTTTTACTCCATAATTTATCAAAAACAGGAAAAAGACGAGGTTTTGAAAGTAATTATTTTGTGTAATATAATTCAACACCTCCGTTCGCGTAGGGAAGTCTGCACGAAGAGGTAAAAATGCTTCTTCTTTAGACGGAAGCCGAACATCTCAAGATACCTGGTCCTTTACTCCATAGGTCGCATTCACAAGGATCACGCGTCAGATTCCTCAGTCTCACGTTTTCAGGGTTAAGATTTAGGAGCGGAGCAGAAGTGACACGTACTCAGAATATATTCGTGTATTTACATTTAGGCCCTCACACTCCAGCTAATGAACGCCTCCACAAAAGTGAGAGGCTCCATCCATTCCCAACCCAGAGTGGTACACCCTCCACCATCCGTGGGACACAGCTACCCTTTTAATCATGACCTTCTATCTTATTCAGATTTTAAAGCATCGTTTGGACTTGAAGACGTTAAACTGACAATGTGGCCGGGGTAAGTGCCACAAAATATTCCACCAGGAAGATCGAATACACTCACTTCTCTTTTTTTGCCTGGGGACAAACGACGACGACGACAGATTGTCTATCAGGTAGTCCCATTGCTCCGTCTCACACCCCAAGAGCAGGATGTATTTGACGCCTTTTCTTTTATGCAGTGCAGAGCGGTGAAGAGGTATCCACAGACCCGTCTGCGATGCTATCGTCTTTCACCGAGGTTTTCTTTATGCGTTCAAGGCAGGGTGCATACGTTCACGAAAACCTCACTGATGGGGCCTTTTTAAATCCAGACGGTCATCTCGAATGTAATATGCGTTTTCTCCATGGTCCCCCACGTACTGGTCTGCGCACGGGGAGTAAACTGGACAGTCCTGTTAGGGTCCAGCGTCAATGAGCTAGATGGGAAGAAGGTTTCACAACGTACACACGTATCAGATCGCCACGGTGCACATGTGAAACGCCTTACAGTTTATACGTCCATCAAAGCCCAATAAAGCCGAGGCTTTAAAATCCGCGAACGTGCTTTCATGTGCTCCTACGTAATTACCGAGAAGAAGGTGAAACGATCTACCCTCAAGAGAGAGAAAAGCAAAATTCATATATATACACATATAACACACACGTGTGCACGCAGGCACACGCACGTATAGGTGAAGTGTACACAAAGTGTAAAAAGGAGCCGCCCTTCCGATTAAACGTCTAGTTCTAGAACCATCTATTTAAAAAAAACCGATCCCCCTAAAAGCAGAACGTACACACTCCAGCAGCCGTCAGTGCAGCGCCTTGGACACAGCACGCTCTGCCTTGGGGGACGGTCACCGGTGAATGCGGCCTGGCGGCCTCCAGCACACAAGACACACACACACACACACACACACACACACACACACACACACGGCCCTGTCTTTAAAACGTTTTAAATCACGGAGCTCAATCGTAGCAAAGTTTCGGACAACAGCGTGGGATTTTTTCTACAACACGAGAGTGTCACCTTTTCCACGGGAATCCGAAAGCCTTCCAACCTGTGAAAACACATGCTTCTTTGTCGCCGTGGTCACCGAGGGCGAGCGTCCTCACTGACGCGTGGCTTTCGGTTTTCTGGCGATAATTTTTAAGTGTGAAAAAGGCGACCTCGTTACGTGGCGCTAACTTACTTCGACGGCGGGGACTTTGGGCTGGGAGGGAGTCTAGCCTCTTTGTAAGGTGACCGTGTTCTCACTTTTTAATTTACGGATGGTTTACAACAGCCATGAGGAGGCTTCACGGGGAAACACGACCCTGAAAAGGCTCGCTACGTTGCGGCCACGAGGCGGTGGCCCACCATGTACTCTCAGCAGCTCGGAGGGGCCGACGCTTTACAGTGGAAATACTTCACCAGTTTTTAAACAACCAAATGCTATTAAGACTCCGTAAGCTAAGGTTTTCTTCCCTGCGTAAATCTTAGGGTTTTGCCTTACACTCACGCTTTCTCGGGGCTAACGTTAATGCTCAGTTCCAGGGACCAATATGCAGAAGCAATGAAAAGGCAGTCACTATTATTAAAATTAAGTCAAACTGCTGCATTTAGGAAGAGGGTCTCTCCCCAGAATCTTGTCATTATTTGGGGCCACCGCTGCCGGGAAGAGTTGGTGAAACTTTCTCAGGCCCTTCTGTGAGGTCCGAACAGGTGTTTAGAGAGCAAACCAGTGGCCCTTGCCATAGGTGATTGTGACAAGCCCAGACCCTCTGTGACAGAAAAATAGGAAAGGAAGTATTTCCAATAGCGCGCATCCCATTTTTGCTCGTATCTTCAAGCACGTGCCCATCTCTGAATCGTTCGCAAAACTTCGAAAATATCGAGCCTACTTTCTTTGGAAAATCGTGGCTACGCACTTATTGATGGGAGGCTCACGAAAGCAACCTTTCGTGTCTGAGCTCAGTGAGACGGCTCTCCGGGCCCTGAGCAGTCCCGAGTATCTCCTTCTACGGTACACTTCAAACCCCCAATCAAACTGGATCATCTTTATTATTTTTTTTTTTCAAACTGGATTTTAAAAAGAAAACAACCCCATTATCTACTCAGAGGAAGAAAACTTCTTCCTGTTGATGTGGCTTTGTCACTTTGTCGCTTAATAACCTTTGATGACAGAAAACGTTTCTCCACAGATGGGCAGTAACTCTTATTTCAAGGACTGGGGCACTAAAGTTGATACTGTGGAGGAAGGTACGTTATGCTGTATTAGAAACAAAAAAAATTTTTTTTAAGATATCCCGGGAAAGAAACTTGAAAAAAAAAAAATACCCAGCACCCCTCGCAAATCGGCAAGGAAAAAAAGCTTTTAAAATCTCGTACTAAATAAAGATCCCGCCTGCTATCAGTTTAGGTTCCAGGCGAGTCATAAAGAGATTCTCCTTCCTGGTCCAGGAGGGAGAGAGAACCCAACCTCTCCGAGTTTGCAAACTGGAAAGAGAAAGTGCTTTGGACCCCGCCGGTGCTGATGGGCCTGGGCCCCCTTTACCGTCTTTAGACTTCCTGGCAAACGCAGAAGAAAGCCAGCGCCCACGGAAGAGCCACCTAGCCCCGTGGTTTTGTTTATTTGTCTTCTCTCACATGGGGTCTTTCTGACTCAGTGCGGAGCCGGTGGTGGTGGTGGCGGGGAGGCAGCGAGGGCGGTTTGAAAAAAAGATGCTGCCGCGCCGGGTGAGGGGGGTGGGCGAGCGGAAGACACATGTTACATCAGACACAGTACCTGCTTTCTCACTGCACAGCTTGTCAGCGAGGTCGTGTGCCTCCTGGGCGATAAGTGAGAATATCTCGTCTTCATGCTCCTCTATAATAGCTTCGCACTGCGGAAACGTAATAACAACATATGTGGATAGATCCGCGCGCACAGGGCTCTCGTGAGAAGGTCGCACCAACATTTTATTAGCTAAAAACAGAAAACCGTGTTACCACCGTGGCCCGTTTTCATCAGCCCCTTTGCTTTCGGGACCTCACTGCCTCGGATGGAGCCTCGTCCCCAAACGTTAATTGCGTCATTTTCCTGGGACTTAACTAACCGATTAGTCGTGTTGAAAGACGAGGGTGAGGAGGAAAGCGGTTCTTTGTATCTGTGCCTCTTCGTTACATTGGAATGCGAAGAAAAGGAAGAAAGGGGTCTCCTAGGTAGAGCCGGGGAGTCTTAGCTTTCTGGTTTTGTTTGGGTTTTCTAGACTCCTTCAAAGAACCCGGCTCCTGGAGACGCTTAAACCAGTTTCCCTCAGATTTAACATAACAATCCATTTTGTGGTTTTAAAACAGAGTCTGAAGTGTGAAAACAATTAAGCTTTCTCAGCAATCAAAACAAACCTCGTCGGTTTCACTGTGGGTAACATGCTTGGCAGTGACTTGGCCAAGTTTCTTTTCAAACCATCTAGCGCTCCGTTGATAATTTCACTTTGCTTCTAGCCCCAAATCTCACTTTTCAGAGAAGAGGGAGCCCAGAGGCGCCCGGGGCATTAAAAAAATCTTAAATTCTAACTGAAGGACGCGTCTGTGCTCAAGACCCACAGGGTTACAGCTCCTGGAACCGTGAAGCTACAGGAGGGCATTCGCTTGAGACTTGGCAAAGCACAGTCCTAGTTCATTCAGCAAGACTTTAAAATTTTTCAATGGCATTTAAAAATATGCAAATTCCACCATAACGTGTTTATTTAAAACCTGTGAAATACAAGCACACGTACTCACCGCAATTCCTGTTCCAGGGTACTTTTACCTTGGAGTTATTGCCCTTACTTTTTAATTAAAATGAAATCTTCAGAAGTCAGCTAAAGCCCCTGTTTCGGGGCGTCAGCATGCCTGACATTTCGGCCAGTGTGTGAACTTAATACATTTTTTAAACAGGCTTTGCCATCACTCGGTCTGATTCAACAGCGTTAAGTAAAGCGAAATATATTGGAATCTATTTTGCCAGGCACATTCTAGCAAGCCAGAGGCCAGCATTCACTTAAAATAAACACCATACCGGACGGGAGTTTGGCATTAAGCCAACTATCATACCTAAGCCTTTGTTTAACTTAGTTTGTGCTAAAATACTTGAATTAACTCGGGAAGGAAATTCTCTGTCTTCTGTGAAGCCTGAAGGGGGAGAAGGGAAAAAAAAAAAAAGATGTTTGTCACTCTTCCTCTATCATTTGGCTATAAATATTTGAAAACGACATTCATTCTAATTTGGATTTTAACCTAGGAGCCACCACCCCTGATTCCTTCTGTGGGAACCTGGAAGAGACCTGCCTCGGCAAGGGGGGCCACTGAGACCCCTCTCTGAGCCCCACAGGGGCAGAGCAGGCGCGACCCTCGGCTTCAAGTCGCTGGGAGCTACAACAGCACTTTCTGCGAAACACCGCCTGTCTGCACAGCCCCGCGAGGTGTCTCAAAGGCAACTTCCCAAATGCATGGTCAACACTGACGCCGCCGCGGGACCACAGAGCAGCCAGATAACCTTTTAATGTTCAAGGTCTGGAAACTCAACCACAACCCAAGCAAACGGCCAAAAAGAATACCCCAAATGGTGTTCCTGGCGCGTGGGATTCACCTGCGAGGAACGGGAGCTTACCGCGAATTTCAAAGGTCTGTAAGCATCAGAATAAAAATGGAATTTTTTAAATTCTTTGTATATTCTGTCTCCTTTCCTTGGAGCAAACCTCTTAAACTTCTTCGCCCGAGTCACGGAATCTTCTTCCAGCTGGTAGTGGTTCATCCGCTCGCACACTTGGTCCAACAGGTCTGTTAGGAAAACCTCCGAGTGGGCTAGGGGGGTCTGTGGAGACAAACGGGGCAGGAGACCTGCCTTAACGTTCACGCGGTCTTAGCAGATCGTGCGCCGGACGCGTCCGGGGCCGCGCGCCACCCCCAGGAGCGCCGGGAGGCATGACCTTCCTCGCACAATGTGCTTGCGGTTGGGTTACTTACAGAACGTGGGAAGTTCGCTTACACTGTGCTTTTGGAAAGGGGCGGGTGTTTGAAAGTGGACGGGAAGGAAACCCCTAGATTGGAACTGGAAAGTGCACTTACACAGGTAGTCCTTTTTCAAAGTCATTGCACATGCAGAATACGGCACCGAGGACAGAAAATGGCTGTGATTATTTACTCGCCGGAGAGAGGGAGGGAGGGGAGGGGGAGGGGCGGAGGGGGAGGGGGAGCACAAGAGGGGGACCGGGAGCGAGGCAGAGACCGCGGGCCAGCGCGCCGCGTCCTTCTGGACGGGTCGGGCCGAGCCGACAGTGGCGCCCGCGGGCGCCGGTGGGGGAGGGGGGGGACAGGGGCGCGCGGGACGGCCACGGGCGCGGGCTCGGGGAACAGCTGGCGCCCGTCTCCGCGCGCCCCTGTCCCTCCGGAATGCGGCGAGGATTCAGGGGACGCCCCCCCCCCCACCCCGCCCCGGCCACCACCTCCGCCCCGCGCGGGGGTCAAAGAGCACCCCTCGCCCCTGGTAACCGACACAAAACCTCGGGGCCCGTCTAGACGGGTCAAGGTGCAGGATGCCGCGTCCCCGCGGCTCCTTCCGGAAGGGGGCGGGGACCCGCCAAGGGCGCCGCGGACGCGCCGCGCCCGGGCCTCCGCGGGCTTTCTCCCTCTCCACCCTCCGCTGATCAAAGTAGGAAGTTTGCGTGACAACCGTGGTGAAAGGGGCTGAATCGCAAATGAACTCGATTTCGGCGATGTTGATCTAGCCGGCCTCCATTGTCCCCTTTCAGGCGCAGTGTGAACCCTTCCGGTGCCGGCGACCGCGCGGCGGCGAGGCGCGCGCTCCGGGCGCACAAAGGGTCCCCGCGCCTCCCGCCCCCGGGCCGGCGTCCCCGCCGCCCCCGGGGTCCGCGAGCAGTGCGCGCGGTGGGACACAGGCCTGCAGGAGCCGGGGCAGCAAGAGAGCCGAAGACGACCGCCGCCGATGGGCGCCCAGCTGCCCCCGCCGTGTGCGCGGTAACGGGGTCCCCGCCTCTCCCCCCAAAACCCGGTTCCAGGCGCATTCTCTCCAGGCCCGGGCGCTCCCTTTTGCAACGAAACCGTTTACTCAACTGGATTAAACCACAACGCTTATCCATTCACTAAAATAGCCAGTTTTTAAAAACTCGCGAGTGTGGTTTGTTGTTGTCGTTTTCGGGTCTACAGTGAAATGACCCTAAAGGTAGTGGCTTGAAGTGCATTCCAAATACAAGCTGCATTTCACTTACACTTTTAAGTATGCCAATCAAGCCCTGTAAGTTGTAAAAACAAAACAAAACAAAAAGCACAGCAATGCGTGGGTTAGGGAACAAACTGAAAATCCGTTTTATTAACCACAGGCGCTGAGGATTAAATCTGTATTGGGTCTGCACGTTATAAAACACAGAGGTAAATTCTTAATTACAGTTAATCAAGCAGATCATTAGCTGCATGATTATGGGGTGGTTTTTTTTTGCCTGCCACGCGTGTGGTTTAAGTGTATTTCCTTATCTGATACGTTTGAGATGCCTTCATGGTACTTTCTGGATGTTAGCAAAGCAGGTTTTCACTTTACGGTGATGAGTACACGCTTTCACTTAAAAAAGCTAACTGAAACCCGGAAAGGCACTCTCTGTCCCCTCCGGCCCCCACCTTCCCCAGCGGAAAAGTAAACAGGGTGGGGGTGGTCGTCACCGTCACCGGAGGGCGGGGGTTCGAGTCTGGGAGAGTTTGGGGGAACACTCAGCGCTGCCTTGACGGATCCAGGTACTTTCCACTGACTGGGGACGCTCTCGAAAATGTTTTTTAAATCTGACCTCCCCCACCCAGCCGTGTGCAGAAACTGCCCACCGTCTCTGGTGAGCAGATCAGACGCTAGCGACCGAAAGGCCTCCTCAACTTACTTTGGAGGGGTTTTTGATTTGTTTCCCGGGGCTGGCACTATTTTAGCACAGTCCCCACTTTACAACTTTCCCCAAAACGGGATTTTTTTTTTTCCAGTTTTCAAAGTGTCATGCTATACATTTGAATATACTAGTATGGTACTGTTTTAACACACATATGTTATATCAAGAGATCAACACGTGAATTTTGTTGATTTTATGAGTCTGAAGGCCAACGGGTTTGTGTGCGTGTGTGTGTGTGTGTGTGTGTGTGTTTTCCCGTCATTAGCTGGCTCTTTTGAGTAAACATTCCTTAATAGGAGGAAGTGATTGCCTGCAGATAGCTCAGAAAACGCTTCCTCACAATCTCCGCTAAAAACAGGTAAAGGAAAAACACCCAACGTGAACTTACTAGATCTGCTTTCAGAAGACTAAGAAAAAAAAAAAGGATTTTAAAATCTCAATCAAAGCATCCGGCTTTGTGAGAAAATGCTAAAGATGTCTAAGCATCGCCGCTCTTTGCATATTGACGCCGCCGCACACGATCGGAGTTTAAAATGATTCCACTTAGCTGAACTGCCTTCAGTAAATTTAAAGACTGTTCACAGAATAATTGGGCCTTTTTCTCCCCTCAGAGTGTTTTGATTATAAGAGTGCAATAAGTAATGAGACAAGTGGAATAAAACAAAGTCTTTCTTTCTATACTATGAAGATTTTGAATAGTACTTGTCAATAAAGCAATTCCTATTGTAATCTTAGGGGAGGGTGGCCTCCACCCCGGAAGGACTGTCTCAGAGATAGTAACCTCATTACAATATGAATGAAAAAGGCCGCCAGCATTGTATCGGGAGAAAACCGATTCACGGGCACCCGGTTTTCTTATCAGCCGTTACTTTTGCGCAGGCACTCACTTGGGATACGTTATACATATAAAAGCGATCCGTTATAACTTCATCGCTATCTCAGAGCGCGCTGGTCAAAGTAAATCCTAACTTGTGCTCTTCTGAAACCTACCTGCCACTCTGAATCCTGCTAGAGTGTCGACTTTTCTTTTTTCCCCTCAAGGCTTATTCTGACCATGTGCTTATTCTGTGAGCAATGAAACGGGGGGGGGGGGGGGGGGGCGGGCGGAGGGAAGTACCCATACCCCAACGTGAAAGCGGGGAAAAAAGTCTCTGGAAGTTTTGGCTCTGGAAGGCCGGAGTGTGGGGTTCATTCCAGACGCCGTGAGCCACATTCCTAACGGTTCCAGGGCGCCTCCGTGCGCGTTCATTACTGTGTCTCTGTTAATCTTGTAGCAAATTTCTTGCTTGATAGCTATCACAATTAGGCAGGAACACAATTATGTTACGACGCACGATTGGATGCGGAAATGCCCTTGTGCTCTGTCTGTGGTTTTCATAACAGTCTGGCAATCTCAAATAAATCTCACTTATCTTTATCGTTATCTTGAGTGTTCCTCAGATAGGAACCCAGGACTTAACCTGCTTAGCGACTGATAATTGATTTCACATTGTTGCAAAGATTCCCCTTCTGGAGGTTTAGTTAATGTCGAGATTTTAATTGCACTCTGGCAAATATTGCATCTGGCTTAATCACTAACTTTCCATCCATAAAAATATTGAAATCGCTTCTGATATTAGTTAAAAGTCAATATTTAGAAGTGAAAATTCAAGCCTCCTTTGCTCTAGGCGACAACAGGGTAAGCATACATTCGGAAACTTGTAAGATGATGAGATATATAATTAGCTTTTATGTTAATTGACTGTTATGAGTTTGTTGTAGGACAATTCTTCATCTAATATGCAGATAGCATTGGCTGTTTAGTTTTATTAGACAATATAATTAGAAAGCTAAAGGAGCTCATTTCGATGAGGAATAATAGAAGCTGATAAATTTCCCAGTGTTCTGTGTATCAGAAGTGAATTCCATCTGGATTTAATCAATAACAGAGATTTCAAGTAGCCTTTGTTTATGGAACTGAAGCCAGCCCACAGATAACAGAACTAATATAGTTTTTCCAGTTACCATCAATTCAGTGTTAAAACAGGTGAATTTCTACAATCAATAAGACCTTGGGGACAAAACTGCAAAGATTTCGGCACAGTTTATCACAAAGACACAGGAAATTTACGTAAATAACATCGCAATTTTACCTGCCGCAACTTGAATAAGGAAAAGAGTCTTTCCTATTCTTACTTATGGACATGTTGTGTTATATCAAGTATATGTTCAGGTTGGGAGGAAAATCGAAAGAATGAAATAAGAACATTTTGATTTGGGGGTAAATTTTCCTACAATTCAAAACTGCGCGAGTTTCGATCACATTTTTTTTTTTTTTTTTAAATTCTGGAGCCTTTTTCCAACTTACCAGGGATAAAACAGAATCAGAGAAAAATTGCGTAATGCACCATCATTGATGAACTCCAAATGGGGTCATCAAACACAATTTGACCTTTTCCTGAAGTTTAAAAAAGCTCTGCTTTCATTGGCAAGCCTAAAAAAGTCTTCCACCAAAAACTTTAATTTTCAAACATTTTAGGTAAAGTGAAAACAAAATGCACTTATCCATATGAAAACGTCGAGACTTTTCAATCTTTTAAACGAATCAGCCCTTCCCACAGTGGAGCCGTGCCCTCCACCGGCGTGCCCCGGAAGGATTTTGCAGATTAAAAAACAACAACAAAAAAAAGTGAATGGAAAAGTGCATGAAAGGAGACGACAGCACCGTGGCATTCCTAGAGTAAGATGCGAATCTGTCCATTCATGCCACGAATTCCGGTCCGTCTCCGTGCCAGGTCATTCTTGAGGCTTGGAGGGGGCCTCCTCTGTGGTTCTGAATAAAAACGAAGGTACTTGGGGGAGCCTGTGTGCCCGGGAGAGGCCCAGCGAACGCTAGCGAACTGTGATGTGATTCCTGGTCTGTCGGCAGAGCTGAAGGTCACATAAATGCAGAATCGGTGCTCCTGGTTCACAGTTTTCCGCCCTCCCCCCAAGTCTGCATCCCTCACTACCTTGTCACGGAAAACAGGAAGGGATTGAGTGGTTGTGTTTCTGGGCACCGTCACGCAAGGGAAAAGGTGAGACCCCACGTTTGTGGGATGTAGGGCGGCATTTCCCAGCTTTGTGGGCAAACGGTAGCAGTTCCTTAGAAAGCGTTGGCGGGCTCAGGGGAGGAGGGACGGAGAAATGGGACCACGAGAACCTGAGTTGTTCCGTGTCCACAGATGTGGACACGCCCACGCACACACAGTGGTTTCCACGGACCAGAAAGACAGCGCTGTTTTTCTTTAAAACCATTTTTAATAGGAAAAGTAACATAGTCATTTGGGAAAAAAAAAAAAAAACATTCAAAAGGAACAAAAGGGCAGAGTAAAAAGTGAGGCTGATACCCGGGACCCTACGGCCCAGCTCTCCCCCAGGGCCAGGAACCTTCCCCCTGCACATCCATGTGAATGTGTGGCTGCACGTGTGTGTGTGTGTGTCACGAGCATTTGTGAGCACCCCTGTCCCCTTGGTACCCAGGCTAGGGCACAGCACTGGGCCTTGGTGACCCCATCCCCCCGCTCCTGGACTTGAGGGCACTGGAGCTTGGAGACCTCGCAGCCAACCCCCTTCTCGTCAGGGGAGGGGGCAGGCACAGAGTGGGGGGACGGAGCCAGGGTCAGAACCCAGCCACGGGACGTGGTCGGCCAGGCCTCAGGGAAGCCTGTTCCCTAACCACCTTCAGCCGAAGCCACACGCCATGTCCTCCCCAGGTGACCAGGTAGGGGCACTCTTTGGGGCTGAGTTGTGTCCCCTAGATTCCGACGTTGAAGCCCCGACCCTCAGGACCTCACAACGTGGCCTTATTTGGAGACAGGACCTTCACAGAAGTCGTTAAGGTAAAATGAGGTCACCAGGGTGGCCCCGATCCAGTGTGACCGGTGTCCCTATAAGAAGAAGAGGTCAGGACACAGACACACAGAGGGACGGCCACGTGAGGACACAAGACAGCCGTCCACACGACGGGGGGAGAGGCCTCGGGAGGAACTGGCCCTGCCCACACCTCGGTCTTGGACTTCCAGCCTCTAGATCTGTGAGACGCTACCCCACCCCCACCCCCCCCCATCTTCGGTACCTTGTGGTGGCGGCCTGACCCGCAAATACAGTCACAGACCATGAGGTACCCACCCTGAAGTCCTGCTACAACAGCCCAAGCCCATCAAACCGAAGATCTGCAGAGAGCTCGACGGGCTGACTACCGCAAGGAGGCCCTGGCTCTGAACAGCACGAGGTGTGCGCCCAGCGACCCCATCCCCCTCTGTCACGTCGCCGCGCCGAGTGGGCAGGGCCCCTGCACATCTCCCCTGCGTGGCCCGGCCAGCCGCTGGCTTCTCCATTCTTCCAGGGTCTTGGCCTGTAAGGCTGGGACGAAAATGACGCCCCGGCGGTGTCTCTGATCAGGTCAAGTGACTGGAGTGACATCCTCCCAGAGCCCAGCAAATAAACGTAAAGGGCTACGATTACTGTCCCTTCGACGGGTGCTGTTCGAGTCCGTCGACGTCTTGGGCGGGACGCCGACTTCAGGAGCGGAGACTGATTTCTGTGCTCTCCTTACTGTTGGGCTGGAGGGAGGGGGCCGAGTCCTTGAGGCGTGGAGGACGGGTGGGTGGCCTCCCCGGCGGTGCGGACCTCTGCGAAGCCGCCTCCCCTCCTGTCCGCTCAGAATGCGAGGGCCGCCAGGATGCGCACCTAGACCCTTGGCGCTCAAGGCGTGGTCCAGCAGCACTGGTGTCCGGGGGCCCCGGTCCCACCCAGACCTGCTGGGTCCCGCTCTGCCCGGGAAGGGCGTCTAGACCCTTGGCGCTCAAGGCGTGGTCCTGGACCAGCAGCACGGGGAAGTTGAGGCCTCGCGGCTCAGAGTCCTGAGCACGGTGCCTGCGGTGGAGACAAGCGTGTAGAGAGCTGCCCGAGCTGGCGTCCGAGAAGCCGGGCTTTTATTCGCCGCTGCCGCGCTCCCCCTGGAGACTGGAGGGCGGGCCACGCGGTCAGCGGTCTGGCTACAAGGCGTGTCTTCAGAAACGCGGTGTGGGACGGCCTGAAAAAGGTGCCTCTGTCCTCAGACCCAAACCGCACGCGGACGGCACCTCCGGGAGAGCCGAATGCGACCATTCTCCTGGCGAGGGCTGAATGTGATGAGGCACCGTCTTGCGGATTCGAAAACACGCTTGCAGACCCGAGCTCTTTCGCCAAGAAACCGAGAGCGGCAAAAGGCGATGAAGGGTATCACCGATCCTGGCCTGGAAAGAACGGGGCCAGCGTGGGAGACCAAACCCAGCCCGCCCCTGTGGCAGCGAAACGGAGACGACTAGCGAATCCACTTGGTTCTCGTTAAAGAAGCGCTTTTGTTGGCTTGGCTGGCTTTCCCTCCTTCGGCGATCCCCGAGCCTTCGTCAATCCACGTGCCCGCAAGGTAAACGTCCAGCAACGCGCTGCTTTTACTCGCGCCGCGGGACCCACGCGCGGCCACAAACCCTGTCCCCCTCCAGCGCACGCCGGCCCCGGCCGTAGCCCCGCTCTCGTGTCCCCGCTCGGGGACGGCAGAGCGTCCCGTGAGACCTTCCGGCCCGTCTCACGGCCCCTTGACCTTGGGACGCTGAGGGAACCACCAGCACTTGAAACATTACGGGTAACTCCTCCGCTCTGTGCTTCTGGATCCTTTTCTCAGGACGGGGTCCCAAACATCGGGTAACGACGTCATCCTTGATACGCGTTTCCACGTGTTTTGGTCTCAACCCGGCCGCGTGTGGTCAGCACACTGAACCCAGCCGGGCTAATCACAGAAAGACGTCTCTAGAAATAAACTCTGAGCCAACTCGCTGGACTTCTCTGATGGCTTCCCTGAGGAGAGACGGCGCCACAGGCTGCCCGCGTCCTGAGGGTCCTCCGGTCTCCCCTCTTCGGTCCAGCTTGAGAGCAGATGGTGGGGGACCCAGAGCTCAGATCCCTCCCCCCGCGGCAGGAGGCATGGACCCACGCTGGAGGCGGCCCTTGGAGCCGCAGTGACCGCCAGCTTCCGCACGACTTCTCGCGGCCGCGGTGGCCTCTGCTTTCTGACGTCCGTAGACAGGAGATTCTTTTGCTCTGTTGCAACTGAATTGGTTTTTCACTTCTTAAAAATTACTAATCCCAAGAGATAATGTGAAATCTGTGCCTTCCTGAGTCTCCTGGATTGGGGTAAATATTATCTTTCTGCTAGTTAGTACTCAGACCGGAGAAGAAGGTTATGCTTCTGTTTTTTTAAACAAGCATGAGATTAAAAAAATTTTTTTTTCTTACATGTTTATTTATAGTTGAGAGAGAGACAGAATGCGAGCGGAGGTGGGGGGGGGGGGGTGCAGAGAGAGAGGGAGACACAGAATCCAAAGCAGGCTCCAGGCTCTGAGCTGTCAGCACAGAGCGCGACGCGGGGCTCGAACCCACAGACCGCGAGATCATGACCCGAGCCGAAGTCGGACGCCCAACCGCCTGAGCCACCCAGGCGCCCCGAAAGGTTATGTTTCTAAATTGAGGGTATGAAATACTCCCCCTGGAGCTCCTGGAGAGAAGAAAGCGTGGTCGGCTATTCTTCCGGGCCCCGGGGCCCCTGGCTGTGGGCGCACCAGCCTTCCGGGGGGGGGGGGGGTGCCAGCTGGGCCTCCGATTGCAGAGGCCACGGGCATTTGCTGAGCCCTGGGCACTGAGCGCTGTGCTGCGGGCTGATGGCAAGGAGAGTAAGCGTGTCTCCGAACGGGTGAGGTGCCTCGCCTGCAGGAGCCCCGGGAGAGGCTGGGCGAAGAAACACCTGCCCGAGAGAGAGTCTAGGGCAAGTCACATACCTCCGCGGTGAAAGTGAGTCACTCGGCCGCTGTTTGTTGAACGTCTACTTCATGCCGGGTTGTGCCAGACATGAGGAGGCCGCGGCGAACAAAATTAAGGTGGTCCTCGTCATCCGGTGCCGGCGGCCTGGGCCCTTGCCTGAGGTCACACGGGGGCCTTATCGGCCTTGGGAGGAGCCCTCCCTTGGAGCTGGGGACCCCAGGCCACCGTCTGTTTGTGCACAGCCTGGGAGCCAAGACCGGTTCTTGCATTTATAACTGGCAAAAAATCAAATCAAATCAAAATCAAAAGAATAGCATTTTGTGACGTGTGAAAATGATAGGAAATTCAAATTCCAGCGTCCACAATAAAGCTTCCTGGGACGCAGCCACACCCGTCCGTACACATCTCGTCCGTGGCTGCCGTCCGGCCGCAGTGGCAGGGGTGAGTCGTGGCCACGGGGCCCCACAGATCCTCAAGTACTCACTGTCTGGCTCTTTCCAGAAGCCACTTGCCCAGCCCTGCTCTGCGGCCCCGCCCCTCTGCGCAGGTGGCTTTGTTCCTGCTGTTCCCTGGCCCCCTGCCTGCAGGGCATGGTCCTGTCCCCACTGCCCTGCCTGTGTCCCTCCTCCCTTCTCTGTCAACAGCCTTCCTCTCCTGCCGGATGCAGCAATAGTTCTTCTAAACAGGCTTCAGACACACGTGTGTGCACCCACACACGCGCATAGTCCCGGGTGCACACGGGTGCTCACACACACGCACGCACACGTGTACTCACACACATGCACGTACTCGCGCTGCACACGTGTGCTCTCACACACTCACACGTGCACACATGCATACACATGTATACTCACACGCACACGCGTGTGCTCATGTACATGCACACACGTGTGCTCACACGCACGTGTGGTCGTGCTGCACATGTGCAATCACATAACACACATGTGCGTACCCACACATGCACACACGTGTGTGCCCACACACGCATGTACTCGCGTGTGCACACATGGACACACTGTGTACTCACACGCACACACGCGTGTGCTCACGCACGCGCACGTGTGTACTCACACGCACACATGCATGCACTCATGTGCGCACACGTGTGCACACACACACACACACACACACTGAGCAAGCTGCATCGCCCCGAATGGAGAGGAAAGCCATTTTTACCCAGGGCATGATGACAATGTCAGAGCAAACCCCTCCCCCGTGCCCCCAGAGCACGCTCGGTCCCCGCTCGTGTCCCCCGGGGGCGGCGGCCCCGTGCCACTGAGCGGAGCCAACGCAGCGCGTGAGGGAGGGCCCTGGCCCGAGATCACAAACTAGTCTCTTCGCTGAAGCCAGAAGACGAGCAGGTCTATCTGATGCTAAAGTCCTTCTCCGAGTGTCGGGGGCCAGAGGGAGTGGCGGCTTCCCAGCCCTCACGGAATGTTCCGGGTTCTCTGCCGTCCTCCCGAGAGCTGTGCGCGTGTGTCTCTACCGCCGGGCGCACCCCCCCGCGCAGCGCGTCTGACTCCTGTAGCGTCAAGCACGTGCCCCCCAGGTCGCCGTTTCCAGGCGAGTTAGTGTCACAGACTCAGTCTCCCGTCCTGGCGATCTTTCTCGAAGGCAACCGGGGCCTCGCTTTCCCTCCGACGGCTCCCTGGAAAGAACGTTCGAAACCCGCCAGACTCCAAGCTGCCGCGCAGGAAACCCGGCCTCCCTGCACGCGGGCTGCGCGGCGCCCACCTGGGTCCTCACCCCTGTGTCCTGGGGGAGAAGCAGCGGCAGGCCTCTAAACGCTGCCCGTCCCCCGTCCCTTCTTCACCCGATTTGCGGATTCCAACAACCCTGATTCAGTGGAATCAGGAGCAATTAACGGGACTAGGGATTTATTAAGGATAAGTCATGCAGACAGTTTTGACAGCTCGTTTTGAGTGTGACCGAATTACAGGATGCATTATGTATTTAGGCTTTTGTGCAGCGTCTAATACCAGGCTTGCGAAATTATTCTTGCCAAATGGTGTGAACCAGCCTGGATGAGAAACGGTCTCACGTACCGGAAATGAACTCGAACATCAGAGACAAAGGGTAAATGGCAGTGAGCCGCACACCCAGACGGGGGTCAGGAGCCATGGGGGGGTGGGGGGGGCGTGGCGTTTCCTGAGGGGCCGTGGAGGCCAGCGGTAGGGTCTGTTGCCCTTAACACCTTTATTGCTGATCTGCAGGGAGGGGGGCGGTCCCCGCCACGGGGCCACGTGAGGGGTGGGAAGCGCCAGCCCCGACCAGGTGGCCCCCCGGCCCGGCAGCTGGAGGGGGGGCTGCGAGGGGGATGCCGGCCCAGCCTTCCAGCACCCCCATCGCTCAACAGTGCCCGGGAGACACCGAGGCAGAGAAAAGAACCCACTCAGCCTCATGGGATCAGACAGACAGCCGGAAGGCTCCAGGTCGCCAACTCGAAAGCCTGTGGTGGGTGAGATTGTGTCCCCCCAGAACACGTGCTCCAGTCCAAACCCTTGGTCCCTGTGAATGCAGCCTTATTTGTCAACAGGGTCTCTGCAGACGTAATGAGCACAGACGAGGTCACATTCGGTTAGGATGGGTTCTGACCCGATGTGACCGGGGTCACGGACCCCCGGAGAGGGGTGCCGTGTGCTCACGAGGCAGACACTGGGGGTACAGCTCCAAGCCAGGGAGCTCCAGGACTGCCAACCACCCGCAGAAGCGGGCGAGACAGGGGACCCGCTTTTCCTGAGCACTCGAGAAGGAGCCCAGCCTGCCCACACCTCGCGCCTCCTGACCTCTGAGAAACTCAGCCTCTGTTCCAGCCTCTGTTCCGGCCGCCCAGTCTGTGGCATCTGGTCAGGGCAGCCCCAGGACACACACCAGTCTGGTTTCAGGCACGAAGAACTAATGAGGGGGCTCCGATGGCCCCGGCCCCCCCCTCCCCGGGCGAGAGGAGGAGCTATGAGCGTCCCCCCCGCCAGGGGAAAGTGGCCAGAGGAGGGGGTCTCCGTCCCCCGGGGGGCCCAGGGAAGATTTCAGTCCGGGGGGGGGGGACGCCTGGCCCATCCTGTCACATCTCCTGTTTGTAGTGATGAAAAGAAACACGCGTGGCCAGCAGCTGGTTAATTAACCCTGTGCCGTGCTAAGCCGCTACAGCCTTTAATTCTCTCCCATCACTTTATGCCCTCTGATAATTATTATTTTTATTCTGCTCAGGGGTACTGAATCATCTGTTTTATTTCTTCCCCCTGAGGGTGGTATAGCATTTAATCCTCCTACATGGCCAAGCGCTAAGGCTGCTGTTTTCTCCCTGCACCAGGATATTTGATTAAGCAGAAAACACTGCGCCTCTGCCCCTGAGATGCGTCATGTCACCAACTTTCACGTCAGTCCCGGCCGGCGGCCGGCGTTGCTGCCCGCGGGGCCCCGGGGCGGGCCGTGGGGGAGCAGTGCAGGGAAGAAGGCGGTGCCGGGGACGCAGGGACCTGTCACAGGCTCACCGCCTGGACCGAAGGCTGGCTGTGCGAAGCCGTCCTCTCGGTACGCAGCGCCGACCCGAGCACAAAGCCACAGCTCCCGAGTCTTGTCTAGAAACTCCAACCTGATCCATAGACTCTTGTCATATCGCACTGGGCTTAATCAGCACCTGGTGCCACAGACACTTATCATCAAACTAAATCCTCAGGAGGTTAGCAGGTGGAGGATCCCCTTTTTTCCTTGACATTCTATCACTTTTCTGAAGTCTTCACAAGGTAATGGCAATAGTCCCCAAACACCTCACAGAACCAAGAGAGAAGTGATACATCAATCGAGCAAACATTTATTCTTTTCCTCTTGCATTTCACGGAAATTCAGAACCCGGGTGCCTGGGTGGCTCAGTTGAGCGTCCGACTTCGGCTCCGGTCAGGATCTCACGGTCCGTGAGTTCGAGCCCCGCGTCGGGCTCTGTGCCGACAGCTCGGAGCCTGGAGCCCGCTTCGGAGTCTGTGTCTCCCTCTCTCTCTCTGCCCCTGCCCTGCTCATGTGCTCTGTCCCTCTCTGTCTCAAAAATAAATAAAAACTTTAAAAAGCAATTTTAAAAAAATTAAAAAGAAATTGAGAACACACTAGAAGCAAATACCGTGCTGTGCGCATACGGAGGGGGCGGTGCCAGAAAGAGACGTAGTTCAGGACAGAGATGTATTACGCCGTACGCATAACTAGAATGAAATGTAGAGATCAGCAAGTGCTCTGAAAAAGCTACAAAAATACATCCGATGTTAGGAATGTGTATTTAGGAGTATCTGTATTTCAGTTTCTAATGAACTCCTCTTCATAAAAAGCTGACAACGCATCACCCTCATTCACTGAGGAGGGGTGTGGTTTCCTTAGTAGCGAGGGCTGACACATGTCACCGGAAGGAGAGGAGCCGGACCGTACCTCACGCCGTATCCAAAACCACGTTCCATACGGATGCCATGTCCACACACCAAAGCACAAGCTCTTGGGGGAAAATTCAGAAAGCCGTCAGTATGACAAAGAGGAGGGAGGCGTCCCTGAACAGGACGAGAAACCCACAGCCATCAAGAACAAAGACCGTCCGGGCGCCAAAGGGGGCAAGGCCACTGACAAACCACGCGTGGAGACTCCTGTGCGGCCGGCGAGGCACAGTGTCCCCGTCTGCTGGATTGTCAAATAACAACGACACGAGGGACGAGCCAACAGAAAATGGGTAAGGACACAAATAAACAACTGGAAACACGGGAAATCTAAGTGAACGGTGCCCTTGCGAAAATATGCTTCATTCACTTGGAGCCCATGAAACGGAAATGAGGACAAGAATGAGATACCATCCCGGGCGCCTGGCGGGGCTCAGCCGGCTAAGTGTCCAACCTCGGCTCAGGTCATGATCTCGCGGTTCGTGGGTTCGAGCCCCGCGTCAGGCTCTGCGCTGACAGTGCGGAGCCCGCTTGGGATTCTCTCTCCCTCTCTCTCTGCCCCTCCTCCACTGTGCTCGCTCGCTCTCAAAATAAGTAAGTAAACATTAAAGAAACAGAGAGACAATGAAATAACCGTCTTCCACTTACGAGATTCCCAAACATCGAAGAATGATATGATCCAATGCCGGCCGCAAGGCAAGAAGGCTGGTGAGGATCTAAAACCCAACAGCCTTTGGGGAAAACAATCTGGCAACACCGGTTCCAAAGAAAATGCGCACGTCCTCTGAGCCCCGCCCTTCCGGGGGTCTGTGCCCTGGAAAGCAATTCGACACCAGGACGTACCATCCAGGGGGCTTGCCGAAGCCCTGATGGGTTGTGATAACACACTGGACACAGCCCGTACGTCCGTCGCTGGGGCGGTCACCAGGGTGCAGACATGGACGGAGACGGGTTGGATCTCTGTCCATTGGTTGACAGTGGGGGGTGTCCTCGTCTGCTCTGGCGGCCATAACAAATAGCACCGTCCGGGGGGCTTAGGCATCAGGAGTGTATCCCTCACACTTCTGGAGGCTGGAGTCCAAGATCGCACTGCCAGAAGGTTCCGTTCCCGGCGAGAGCCCTCCTGCTGGCTTGTGGCGGCCACAGCCCCCTCTGTCCTCACACGCGGCACAGAGAGAGATGCCTCCTTCTCTGCTCACGAGGATCCCAGTCCTACCCGAGTGGGGCCCCACCCTCATGGCCTCATTTAACCCGAATCACCTCCTTATGAGCGACCCGTGCCCAGTGTGGCCACGTGGGGGGTTAGGGCTTCGACATATGGATGGGGTTGCACATGCCAGTCGAGAGCGTGGAGTCTAGACTGAACACTTAGGTTTATTTCACATTTCCACATTCTTCGGAGGAATATAGAGAGGCTATTAATTTATAATGACAAACAAAAACAAAAACAAAAAATACTGAACGTGTGGACGTTTGCGAGAGTTTGAGTGCGCGTGGAGAAAGCTGGGGGCTGGTCTCCTACCGCTGATCATCTGAGTCGCTGGGAAGGGTGGATTTCAAAAGCTCCTGTATCCCTCCAGCTAAAATCACCATGTGTTACTTTCATAATGTAACGTTTTTGATGAAAAGAACTTAGAAAACCCAAAGTGGGGGCATCGGACACAAGCGTCCCTACTCTGCCCGCCTCCTGCCTGGGGGCCGCTCATCGCCCAGCAGGAGCCCCAGCCCACAGTCGGCGCACTGCTTGGGGGACCCCGGGAGCCCACAGAGACCCAGCCCCTGGGCGGCATCACTGACCCCTTCACTCAAAAGGCGACGCCTTCCCCGAAACGTGGGGGCAGCTTGAGAGCTGACTAAATAGAGGATCTTATCAGCGAAAGCTACTGGCCTCCACAATATTAGAGACGACTCTTAACTCCACGTTTTCGTACAGAAGGGAGAGCAGAGCTCTCCAGGCAGCCCCCTCCGCACGGCCAAACAATTCAACGTGGCTGGAGAGGCTCTCTCCCTCTGGTGTTTCCAGAAAGTTCACAGACCAAGACTTGAGAAGGGGCCCAAAGAGCCTAATTATTTCTGCACTTGACTTAAACAGTGGGCCGGAAAATAAGACCCTGTTCATATAAAATTTAAAGTCTCTCCATTGGAGCTGGGCCCACACCAACGCCTCCCTCCACGGCTCTCCGTGCCTCTTACCGGCGGGACGGCAGGGAGGACTGGCCGGTCCCCGAGCCAGGCCGGCCGGGTCTCCGGCAGCCGGGCATGGCGGCCCTTCTGGTCACAGGTCACCTTGCCTTCTCCGTCCCACGTCAACCTCTGCTGGAGGGATGGGCCGCTGTCACCACCGTGCGGGTCACGTTGGCACCGGAGAGAAGGGATGTTCACGTCGGGCACGGGGAGTGGAGCCCCCTCATGGCGCTGGGCAGTACCAGCCACGGCAGTCCCTCGTCTAGAGCCAAACTCCAATGAAGGGGGGCTTGTCTAACTCCTTCCACAGGGCAGCCCGGCCTCCCATTTCTCTCCAAACCTGTGACATCTTGGCCTTTTAGGTCTGCTATGGTTAGAGACCGGGCTGTGGACCCAGACCCTGCACCTGTAAGGAAAGCACTGGGCCAGCAGTGAGCACTGGGCTGGGTGGCCTGGGAGGCCACCAGAGGGGCTGTGGACACCGCAGGGAACACGCCGGATGGGGGGGATGACTGAGACCCAAGGGGCGGGTCCCCGGATGCCCCAGAGAAACGAGAAAGACAACCGCTGACAGGGAACCTTCCACGCACGATTGTTGGCTCGCGGTTCTGTTTTCCACGTTGTGGGGGCTGCATGTGCGGGACCCTCCGATCTTTCTCCCCCCGCGGGACCCGCTCGCTTCCCCGGGGCCGGGCTCCCACCCGGCTCGTGTCCACACTGTGGCTCCGAACGGCAGAAATGTGCTCTCTCACAGTTCTGGAGGCCGGGGTGTGACCTCGAGGTATTGGCAGGGCCTCCAGGGAGGGTCCTTCCGGGCCTGGCTCCAGCTGCTGGTGTCCCCGCATCCTTGGTGGCCTTGGCCTCTCCAGTCTCCACCTCGGTCTTCGCATGGCCACCTCCCCTCTGTGTGTCCCTGCTGGCCTTCTGGGAAGGGCTGCGATCATTGGAATAGGGCTTCCCTTAATCCGGGATGACCTCCTCTTAACTAAAAACATCTGTAGAGATCCTGTTCAAAAATTTTTGTGAGAGAGAGAGAGGGAGGGAGACAGAGTGTGAGTGGGGCAGGGGCAGAGAGAGAGGGGGACACGGAATCGGAAGCAGGCTCCGGGCTCTGAGCCATCAGCACAGAGCCCGACGCGGGGCTCGAACTCACGAACCGTGAGCTCAGGACCTGAGCCGAAGTCGGACGTTTCACCGACCGAGCCACCCAGGTGCCCCTGGAGAGATCCTATTCAAAAGATCAGGTCCCATTCTGAGGTTCTGGGTGGACGTGAGGGTGGGGGGCACTGCCTCACCAGATTTGGGCCCCACAGCCCCTCGGTGTCCTACTGATGTGTTCCTCTCCCAGCTGGATCTGATACAGTCAAGGTCCAGCCCTGGCAGCAAGGCGTTCTCAGTCCTAAGACGGCGACGCCTCCTCCCCAGGCTGTGGAAACCGTCTGGGGACATCTCCCAATGTCCCCTGGGGAGCAAACTCCCCGCCAGTTGAGAACCATCACAGAACCTGGTTCCAGTTTGCACACTTCTGAACCATCCTGGTGGGGACACAGGCTCTCTGCCCATGATCTCATGTCACTGCCACCCAGGCTGAACTCGTCGCACTGTTGGCCTTGACATCCTAGGCCCACGAGCCCGGCCCAGTCCCGCCTGCTGGCCCTCGGTGCCCGCGTGTGCCCGACAGGCGGCTGCTGCCGGTGCGGAAAGCGCGGGGCTGTTTGTTAGAAGACTTCTTGTTGTCGATAGACTCTTTTCGAAAGAAAAAAACTGGGTCATGCTGTGCCAAAATTCTTGACGGTTTGACCTTGTTTGTTCAATGTTTAGTTTTTAAAATGAAAAATTCAAGGACTAGTGTCCGTATTTGGCTCTAGCCCTGTTGCTTAATACTAAGCTAAATGATAGAATTTCTTACCCTCAAAATTACGTGAATCGAACACGTAGGTAATCAGACTGGTCATGGCATTTAAATCTGGGAGGTTCAGAAAGTTTAAAAAGTGTTTGGACAATAGGGTGGGTGCTTATATGTTGGCGCAAGGACCTGCTGAGCACTTGGTGGTGTTGGGGCACTGGCATCCTTCCACGGCCTTCCACGGCCTTCCTCGGCCTTCCACGGCCTTCCACGGCCTTCCACGGCCTTCCTCGGCCTTCCACGGCCTTCCACGGCCTTCCACGGCCTTCCTCGGCCTTCCTCGGCCTTCCACGGCCTTCCTCGGCCTTCCTCGGCCTTCCTCGGCCTTCCACGGCCTTCCTCGGCCTTCCTCGGCCTTCCTCGGCCTTCCATGGCCTTCCATAGCCTTCCATGGCTGTCCTCGGCCTTCCACTTGGCCTTTCACACAGCCTTCCACAACCTTCCCCGGCTTTCCTCCGCCTTCTGCAGCCTTCCGTGGCCTTCCTCTGCCTTCCTCAGCCTTCCACATGGCTTTCTGCAGCCTTTGACAACCTTCTGCATGGCCTTCCTTGGCTGTCTACAGCCTTCCGCAGCCTTCTGCAGCCTTCTGCGTGGCCTCCTACAGCCTCCCGCAGCCTTCCGCTGGTCACCCCTGACTTTTACTGGGTTCATCCTGCCCGGCTCACCCTCTCCCTCTGCAGGTTGGCATTCGGGCACTTCCTTGCCAGATGACACACAGCCCGCACCCAGAGATGGGATAATTCCTTATTGGTGTTTCTGTTTCCAAAGAGCTGCTCAGCCGAGCCTTGGGGAGCTCTGGCTGATTTCAGCTTCACACAATCCAGCAACAGAAACCCCAGATAGGACATCAGGGCGAGTGGTGACAGCTAAAGGGACAGAGTTCCAGGGAAATGCCTCAGAAGCAGACAAGGGGATTTCGCTTTGTCAGTTCCCCAGAGGGCTGAGCCCTGAGCCCCTGCGAACCATCAACCCAGGATGTCCAGAAGCGTTAGAAAGGACCTCAGCGGAAAGGGGTCTCCTCCTCGCGGTAAACTGTCCTCTCACTGCACATTCCCGTTCAAGTGTGGCAGCCAAGCCGGCTTGCATTCCAGATGACACAATAGAACAGAATATGTGCAAACAGCAGCCCAGGATAATAAATAGCTCACTTAGATCGATGGCTAGGAGGAGACTCCACAAGCAAAAGTGATACTGAAATTCAGAGAGGAAAAAGAAATTGGTTCTGAAAGTTCAGCCTGATTTGTTAAGCCCTTTAATTAACAATGGAAGTTATTTCAGAAGAGAGGAGTCTGTGGACGGTCCCAGGGTCTTTTTGTCTTTTGAAACGATTCTCGGAGAACCCTTCTTCACCGTTTTGGAAACAGGACACTTTTAAAACCATTGCTTCATTTTATGTTACCTACCAACTCCTCCTAAAAATGTTGCTGGAATTTTCGTCCTTCCTTCCTTCCTTCCTTCCTTCCTTCCTTCCTTCCTTTCTCACACTTTCTCTCTCTTTCTTTCTTTCTTTCTTTCTTTCTTTCTTTCTTTCTTTCTTTCTCTCTCTCTGTTTCTTTCTCTCTTTCTTTCGGAAAATCTTTTCTTAAATCAAACCCAACAGAGAAGAATTTGCATTAAAAACTCCCACTATGCCTTTATGAGAAGATGCCATATCGCAAACACGGAAAGTCGTGCCGATGGAGTACCTCCCAGCCTGGCCACAGGCCTCTGTGTGCCTCCTCCTGCCCACGGGCATCTCCAGCCCCTGGGGAACACTGCTAACAAAGTTCAGCTTGCAAGCCCGATATGAGAATTCACCCCCTCAAATACTGCTTGCGGGACGCCTGCGTGGCTCAATCGGTCGAGCGTCCGACTCCTGATTTCGGCTCAGGTCATGACATCACAGTTCGTAGGTTCGAGCCCTGTGTCAGGTTCTGTGCTGACAGCGTGGAGCCTGCTTGGGATTGTGTCCTTCCCTCTCTCTCTCTGCCCCTCCCCAACTCATGCTGTCTCTGCCCCTCTCAGAATAAATAAGTAAACTTAAAAAAAAAAAAAAAGATTCTTTAAAAAAATGCGGCTTGCCTCATCAGAGAACAAAATATGCCAACTTCTTTCTCACTCAGTAACAACCAAATGATCTCAAACGGATACCCATTCAGACTTGCTCACCTCCAGGTAAGTGAGCAGACGTGTCACGGGGCGGGGGGCTTCCACTGCCGCTGGAGGAGCGGAGGATAAACCAGACGGGGCTAACAAGCACGCGGTGACTGGAATCTTCCAACGCCACGTGCAAGTAAGTAACTGCAGACGCGGGGTTTCCCACCGCAACGCGTCACCCCCCGGCCACCGCACCCCGGACAGAGCTGTGCCGACTTCTAATCTCAGCCCGCGGCCGGTCCGCACCAGGCAGGTGAGACAAGCGGACCGGCCGGAATGCGGCGGCAAGTCGGGGCCTCACTGACGCAGCTGCTCTGTGTTCACTCCTGGCCCGGGCGGATGAGTCCGAGCAGGACGGGGGACCGAGAACGTCTGTGTCACTTCCCGGAAGGTTCTCAAAGCAGCTCAGTGTTCGGGTTCATTTTAGTTTTAAGTTTATGCCCGAGTGACAGGGCGGAGGCTGCGGGCGACCCAGCTAACAGCGCCCAGAAGGAGCACCCACCCACCCCCGCATCGGGGAGTCCCCCGACAGGCCTCCTGGGCCGGTTCCAAACCCGGACGGGGAGAGGTGCCATCACGCCTGAATCCCACCTGCGCACGCCCAGCACAGGAAGACCCGTCTGGGGCCTGGAAGGCAGTGGCCGGGTGGGGAAGGCCTGGGGAAAGGTCCCCCTGCTGGCCCCTCCGGGAAGAGCAGTGGCGCCCCCACGCCGGGGCACGCGGTCCTGCAGGAGAGATGTGCCCTCCCCCCACCCCAGGGCCGCAAGCAGTCCCCCTGGGGTCCCAGCCGGGCCTGCCCCCGCCCCCGCAGCTCCTACCTTCCCGAGGCTCACGCTCTCTGCTCTGTGATAGGCGACCTCCGGCTAAGGTGCCTGTGTTGTGTGCATACACGCACACACACGTGCACACACGGAGCCCGCAGACGCCTGCTCCTGTCCCCCAGGGCTGCATTCTCACCCCGGCCTCCCCGGACGAGATTTGGTGGCAGGGGCGGTTCCACTCTGGGGTGGTGGCCCATCGCGCTGACCCAGAGGCAGCCCCGGACGGTCCCGGGCAATTCAGAGGCAGGGGTGAGGAGGGGCTGCGTGAGGTTGGACGGGGGGAGGCACCCCAGCCTTGGGCCCTGCAGGCCCAGATGCCCTCCCGGCCACGCGCGGAGCGGAGGGCACCCCTTTGAGCCACAGAAGCAGGGCTAAGGACCTGGAGGCTTCGCCGCAGGGTCTGGGGGGCGAGGGGAGGTGGAGTGGGTCACCTTTCCGCCGGCGATGGGGGTGAGAGAGTCTGATGTCGGAGGAGGCCGGCGGTTCCGGGTCAGGAAGATCCTCCTGAGCTAAGACGGCTGTGGGGGGGGGGGGGGGGGGACCGGCTGATGAGGGAACCACCCCCGGGCTGAGCCGCTGCAGATCAGGAGGTGGGGGGTGTGGCGCCAGGTGGGGGAGGCTCCTCCCCCCAAACACCGTCCCCAAGCCGTCCCCAAGCACCCGAGTGCAGATTCCACACCCCCAGGGTCCCTGCTGTTGCGCGTGAACCGTGTGCGGACATCCGGGCACACCGCGTTGTGGGGGTACCAAGGCGAGCCTTCTCTCCACTGTCCCCTGCTCCCCCAACCCTGCTGCCCCTGCCTCCGGGGAGGCCAGCGCTGCGGGGCCAAGGGCGAGAGTCTCAGGCCAGACCCTTCTGTCCGTGCCTCTGCCAGAGTGGAGCCCGCCAGGACGGGACAGCGGGAGCCCTGGGGAGGCGTTCCAAAGCTGGGGAGGGGCAGAAGGGACACAGGGGCAAAATGACGGAAATACACTGGGCCCAAGAAGGAATCTGAGGCTGCCCGGAGCCCACCCAAGTAAGAGGACAGCATGTTACTGGACATAAACGGACTCGGATGCACGGAGCGCACACCTGAGTCCGGGCGCGACTGGCTCCCTCCCAGACAGACCGCCTCCCACCACCCTGCAGGGGGCGCCACACAGCACAGCCCTCTGGGCAGCTGGGGCTCCTTCTGGGGCCCGCTGGATGTCCTCCCACGGGGCCGGGAAGACGGGGAGTCTTCTTCTGCCGTCATCCTCCGGTCGGGGTGTCCGCGCCCTCGGGTTTTCCCAAAGCGGTTCCCAGCACCCCGCACGGGTCTGGAGCAGGACGAGGGTGTCTGCGGTAGGACCGGGCAGGGGCCGGGACTTCCGCTGCTTCCTTTTGTGGGAGCTGACCCAGTGGACGTGTCCTGGGGGCAAGGTCACAGCTGCCGCAGTCACTTGCTGGGCCCTCGGTGACAGCTAACCAGAGTCCCGCATTTAATGCGGCTGCTCCGGGCCGCGGCCTCTCGCTCTCCCTTCTCCTGTGGGCCGCAGAGGGGGCAGCTCCCTGGGGGTCTGGGTGTGCTGTGTGGACGCATCCAAAAGCCTGTATTAAATTCCTTCCTGGGGGCGCCTGGGGGGCTCGGTCGGATAAGCATCCGACTCTTGATTTCGGCTCAGGTCACGATCTCGCGGTTCGTGGGTCGGAGCCCCGCGTGGGGCCCTGCGCTGACGGCTGGGAGCCTGGAGCCCACTTCGGATTCTGTGTCTCCCTCTCTCTCTGCCCCTCGCCTGCTCATGCTCTGTCTCTCTCTGTCTTTCAAAACTAAATAAGTACAATAAATAAATGAAATCTTGAGGGGTAGCGTTTCTCTTAAAAAAAAAAAAAAAAGAAGTAAAATAAAAGATGCACGATAAAAGTCCCAAAATTTTTCTCCAAGGTGCACAGAACCCCAAGTGTTGTGGTCTTGAGGACTAGAATCCGTTCTTTCTTTTTTAAAAAAAAAATGTTTTTTAATGTTTATTTTTGAGAGACAGAGACATGGTGTGAGCAGGGGAGGGGCAGAGAGAGACGCAGAATCCGAAACGGGCTCCGGGCTCCGAGCCATCAGCACAGAGCCCGATGTGGGGCTCGAACTCACGAACTGTGAGATCGTGACCCGAGCCGAAGTCGGGTGCTTAACCGACTGAGCCACCCAGGCGCCCCATAGAAGTCATTCTTATTCTTCCTCGAGAGGAAGAGGAATGAAGAGTGTAAGTAAACCAGTCAGCGTTATTTCGTACCAAACACACAAATACCTGTTCATTTCCTTGCAGACGAGGGACCAGACCAACCTGTCCCCCGGGGGAAGTTCTCGGGCCGCGAGGGCGATGGAGACAAGACAGCGACACATCGGAGACGTGCTGAAAGCCACCCCAGTCCCACCCCGTCCTCCTGGTCCTGTCAAAATGTCTGAAGGACAAGCGTGTGCCGACTGCATTACCGACGGTGATGGAGGACCAGTACAACCACCAGGAACGGAGACTGAACAAATTGGGAGAAGGCCTCGCTGTAGCTCTTTGTCAGGAATTTTGTAAAAAGGCAAATCACGTGTTCCTGGGTGGCTTTCCACCTCCCTGAGAACAACGCTGCTTTTTAGCATTGGAGTTCTTGAAATGACATGGAATTCTTTTGATCTCTCAAAAAAAAAAAAAAAAAAAACCCACACTTTGCAAAACATTACAGCGATAATGTGTTCATTATGGAAAACATTTAAAAGATAAGCAAACGGAGAAGAAAGACCCAGTAATACCAAAGATAACCATGACTGCCGCTGTGATGTGTATTCTGGGACGCCTCCCCCTCCCCCCAGAACAAGCGCATGTACACGCAGGGTCATCCTGCACCCTGGCTAATAACCTTTTTTGCGTTTAAAAACTGGAAAACATCTTTCTGACTTTTTTTTTTTTTTTTTTTTTTTTACTGTTGCTGATTTACAGCTTCCTGGGAACATAATTTTATTCATGATTGTTATCAAAGTAACATACTTATTTTTTTTAATGTTTTTATTTATTTCTGAGACAGAGAGAGACAGAGCGTGAGCGGGGGAGGGGCAGAGAGAGAGGGAGACACAGGATCCGAAGCAGGATCCAGGCTCCGAGCGGTCAGCACAGAGCCCGACGTGGGGCTCGAACCCACAGACCGTGACATCATGACCTGAGCTGAAGTCGGACGCTTCACCGACTGAGCCACCCAGACACCCCAGTGACATACTTATTAAAATGTTGTCTGTGGGCTGACAATGTCTGCAGACGAACTTAGAGGTGACCCCCCAAGTTCCTGCTTCCTAGGCGTGGTTGCCAGCCGGGCACTCCAACCCCACACCGTTTCCCTCTCTTGCTGACCCGGGAATGCAAGGCAGAGTGCAGGGCTGTCCCCCACCCGTGCCTCGCCAAAGGGGGGCTCTGGCTTCTGCCTGTCTCCTCAGTCCCCGGCCCTCAGGAACCCCCCTGCCCCCTCCCGCCGACAGCCCCCACTCCTGTTGCCGCCTGTCCTCAAGCAGGCACCCCCAGCAGACCCCGAGTTCGGGTCTCCAGCGAGGGAGATCACCAGCGGGTGTTTGGGGCTCTCCTGACCACGACCCAGGAGAGAAATGTTCCGGGGATGGGGGTGGGGCTTCTGGACAAGTTTCCCACGGGTTAAAAAAGGAACGTAATACAAAACCTTCCCCTTCCCTGCTCCGAACGCCGCGATGGATGATTCATTACGTAGGCATATGGTCGATTAAATCATTGGCTGTTGGAGATTGAGCTCTGTCTCCAGCCCCCGCCCTCCCCAGAGGTCCGGGTGGGGTTGAAGGTTCGACCCCAAGGGTCACCTCACCAGCATACGCTCTCGTCCCTATCTCTCAGAATATCACAAGGGTTTCAGAAGCTCTGTGGCAGGAAGGGAAGGCAAAGACCAAATACGTGTCTTGTTGCTGTCACACGCGGTGTTCACAGTGGCTAGGGTCTAACTCCTTCCGGGTAAGCACTCTTTGTCTCGTCTCCACCGCGTTCAGCAGGGCTGAACTTGCATCTGGCGTCCTGACCTTGGGAGGCCACAGCGTCAGAGCACAGGTCCTGAGACGGCAGTAGCAGCGGGCCAGACTCGGGCCACTGGGGCCGCTGGGGCCAGGAAGACATCCGTCCCCCCGTGGGGCCGTGGGGCCCTGGGTCCCCGGCCTCGAGAAGGTACAGACCACCGAACTGCCAGCCATTTCTGCCCTGATATCTGGTCTCAGAGAAGTTCTGGCTGCTTCTGTAGAGGGAGGCAGGAATTATTACAGCTCTCTGTTTGGGTATTAATAATCTTCCCAAATGAATTACCTTTAGGCTACTGTCCCATGCTGAGAACAGCCATCTGCTATGGTGGCTTTTAGCTTTTTGGACATGACCCACTTTTTGCATTTCAGCTCAATACACGGTGTCATGAGATAACAGTTTCCTTTGCCATAAGATGCACTCTGATATTTTATGTATATTTTTACATGCTGGTTTCACCCCACTACACCTATTTGTGACAGACTACAGTCCGAAAAATATGGAGGGACTGAATTTCCCCTCTGCTTCCTAGCTGGCCTATTACAAAGGCCACACCTCTCACCTTGTTAGCAAACAGGGCCCCCATACAGTTGTACAGGTTGTGCACTGCACAACTTCAAAATGCCGCAGGAACCTGGTGCTATACAGTATGTAACAGCATGGGGTAGCTCTATCGATAGCAAATGATGTGGCTCTGTCTAAACGGACTTATCAGCAATTAAATTAAATTAATCCCGATTTGCCAAAACAGTGAGTCACTAAAGCTTTCTGAGCCTCGTCTTCTGTATTTTTTTTTTTAAGTTTTAATGTTTATTTATTTTTGAGAAAGAGAGAGAGACAGAGCATGAGCAGGGGGAGGGGCAGAGAGAGAGGGAGACACAGAATCTGAAGCAGCTCCAGGCTCTGAGCTGTCAGCACAGAGCCCGACGCGGGGCTCGAACCCACGAACCGTGAGATCGTGACCGGAGCCCAAGTCGGATAAGCCCTCACCCCCCGCTCCCAGACTCTGGGTCCCCATCACGAGAGCACAAGTTCATTCACGGCCCCTTCCTGGAGGCCCGCTGTCGCGCTTTTCAGGAGAGGATGAACACTTGGTTACGAAGCGATCGTAGAACAGCCACCTCCGGACGGTGTTGTGCTGTCCGCTCACCGTGGGTCACTACGACCGTCACAAAACCACGAGGTGACCTAGAGGCTGACGTGCACGGACACGGCTTTGTCACAAGCCAGGGGAAGTATCAGGCGGCGACGGTCCCCTCGAGTGCAGCCAGCAGGAGGCTCCCTCGGCGGTCACCGGCCGGGGCCCTGGGGCCCCCAGAGCGTGCCTCCCACAGCCCCCCCTCCCGCTCCGCTGCAGAGACGTGGCCGGCGACAGGAAGACAAGCACGTCCGGCTCATTAGACAGCCGAGGCAAAACGCCGCTGTGCGCGAACCAAACTTGTCCGTTCAGGAAAAGGAGAAAGGAGACTGTTTCCAACAAAGCCACCAAATCTCTGGGGTTGGTCCGGCACCGGGACTCACTCATCTGTTTTTGAGAGTATTTTTTTAAGCTTATTTATTCTTTTGAGAGAAAGAGTGAGCGAAAAGGGGGCAGAGGGAGAGGGAGACCCAGAACCCGAAGCAGGTTCCAGGCTCCGAGCTGTCGGTACAGAGCCCGACGCGGGGCTTGAACCCACAGACCGCGAGATCGTGACCTGAGCCGAAGTCGGACGCTCGACCGACTGAGCCGCCCAGGCGCCCCCGCTGCACCGTCTGCTTTTATAGGCCGTCCCTAAAATCGGTAACACTGGAGGCCTCCGAGCGACCTCGAGGATGATGTCATCAAAGCCCAGGAGACTTACGTCTTCGAACCCCAGCCCCACTTGTCAATCTCTGGTAGCCCGCTCAGCCCAGCAGGCTCGGGTCGGGTCGGGGGCCCACCGAGTCCGGGCGGCAAGTGTTGGGAGGCCTGGCCGGTCACAACTCCGACAAATGGGGGCCTCTGCCCACCCGTGCTGGGGTGGGGAGCCGTTGGCGGCTCTCGTGTCCCTCCAGGACCCCCCACTCGTCCACGCTCACATCTGTGAGCAGGACGCAGAGGAGGCGCTCTCAGAAACCCTTCATGTCCCCGGAGGGGGCCTTTCAGCCCCCCCGGGTGGTCGGGTTTTCATCCGGGAGGCTCCCGAGGCAGGGGAGGGGAGGGGGCAGAGCTGTGGAAGGAGGGCCGGCCGATAAGCTGTGCTCTCCGGGAGTAGCTGCGGCCTGATTCCGCGGGGGACCTTCGCGCTGAGCATACTTCACAAGTACTCTGAAGGTACCAAGGAGTACTTAAAACCCGGTTCCGGGGGCTGCCCCCCGGGAGTCGATTCCTTTCTTGCTCAGCTGGAAACAACTGCCGGGCAGAGAGCAGGTCTCACTGGAAGTCGGCTGGAGCCCCGGGGAAACGGGGGTGTCTCACCGGGTACGGCCCCCCCTCCAGTACCCTAACCCTGCCCCCAACCCCACCTGAGTCCCGCCCAGTCCTCCGAGGGACAGCTCTCCCAGCGTCCCCACCGCCCGGCATCTTGCCGGTGGCCACATGGGCGGTCGCATCTGGGAGCCGGTGGTGTTAGCCAGCCGGTGACCCCGGGGGTCGGCAGCCCCTTTTGCTGCTGTGCGCACGGAGTCGGGGGACGAAAGACTGAAACCAGGACTCAAAGCAAAGCCAGGTCAGAGCCGGAGAGGGCCAGGGAGATGGCGTGGCCACCAGACGAGGTGGGGCCGGCGGGCGGAGGGGGGGGCCGGCGGGCAGGTGGGGGCAGGGGCCATCTGCAGCCCTGCACAGGGCAGCTTTCTCCCCGGCCGTCCTGTGGGGGCAGAACGTGCACCAGGAACCCCCTCGGGTCTTCTCACCAAGTGAGAACTGGTCCCGAGCAGGCCCTCCCGTCCACGCCACCCTCCCCACGCCCGCCCCGCTGCGGGCCCCGATTCACAGTGAGGAGCCCTGCGTCTCTCAACCACACTGTGCAAGGCCACCTCGGGTCGCTTCACCCCGTCCCCTTCCGAACATGGGCTCTCTCGGGGAGCGCCCCCACCCTCCCTCTGAGGACGGGGAGGCTTTCCAAGGACCTTGGGGTGTCGGCTCCCTCAGCTCGCAGATTCGTGTTTCCTTTTATCCTCGGAGAAACGGAATGCAAAGGGGGAAGAAAAAGCAGAAAGACGCAGGAAGGTGAGTGGTCTCGTCCCTCGGGCCAGCCGCGTCCCTGAGACCCAGGAAAGGCCCCGGGCGTCTGAGGCCTCGCCCCGCCAGGGCGGCTGGTCCAAACCTCCTCCTTCAGCGTCCTGCCAGGCACTGCTTTTGTTCTTTGCCCAACGCCAAGCTGAGCCCCCACATCCTGCAGGCTCGCGGCAGAAGGGCAGAGAAATGCCTCTGGATCCACACCAGGCAAGAGCCGCCTGGCCCCCCGTCCAAGACGGGCATTGGAAGGGCCTGACTTCCTGCCGTGATGCCCCCCTGCATTTCCAGTGTGGCGAGCAGCCGGCCGGCCCAAGAAAACAGCGCCACGGGGTTTTGGATCACCGCAGGGGAGAGTTTTCGCAGGCCCCGGTAGCTTCCTGGGGAAGGTGGCAGGGCTCCCGAAACGATGAGGGCTTTGGGGTTATTCTGCTGCGAGCTGGCCAGAGGTGGGAAAACCGACCCGCACCCCAGAGCTGAAAACCACACGGTTCCAAAACGCAGGGGCTTTAAAGAGCAGCCTTCTGGCCACCCCACAGACCGGCCCACATGCCCGCGGGGGAGCCCTGCTCCAGCCTGAGACCCAGGGCTCACCCGCTGCTCGTAGCCGGGACTCTGAGGTTATGGATGCGCAGGACGATGGCTTTCAAATCGCTCTGCGGACCGACGGTTTGTGGCAAACGTCGAAAAAGTTATTTCAAGTCGACGGACTCAAAGTGGGATGTCCTGTGGCAAGAGGAGGAGGGGAGAGGAGGCCCATTTTCTCCAGGTAAACGCGGGCCCCTGTCCAGAGGGCCCAGGGCCTCTAAGCCAGGCCTGGGTGAGAGCCAGGAGGCGGGAGGGCCCGCGGGTGCCCCGGCGAGCCCCCGTGCGGCCCTCCATCCACCACGGGACCCCAGGCTCTGCGCGCCTGCCTCATTCCCTCCTTCCGCGACCCTCTGGTGTCTCCTGTAACCTTTGGCCTGTTACCCTGTGAGAGAGAGGTCTTCCTTCGTCCTGGGCAGGCGCCCGACAGGTAACCCGCATTGTAACCTTGTATGATACTAGCACCCGGTTATTTTTGACCGTGTTGGTCCGTGCCCGGCCCTGCCTGGCTGTGGGACCCCGCTCCAGCTGGTGCCAGGGGCCCAGGGCCGCTCCTCTACAGGCTGCCGTGACCGCGTGGGGCCGGGGGAACCTGGGGATATGCGGCGACCACCGCCGGCAAAGGAGCCGCACGGATGTGCCCGTGATGCGGGTAAGCACGGTCCTTCCGGTGGCATGACGCGAACAGCGAGACCTCAGGGCCCGTCCCTGTCTGCGGCCTCAAGATGCGGCGCACCGGAGCCGCCCGCTCCCTTCGCCAGCAGGCACGCGGGCTCCTGACGGAGGTGAACATCACGCTTCGGCCCCCGTAAAGGCTGTCGTGTTCACACAGCGCAGCCCCCCGTGAAGTCCTCGGCTGGACCCGGCCCCGCCCTCCTCCCTCTTTGATGGGCACAAAACCCCAGAAAGAGGTGGAAACAGCAAACAGCCCACCTCGATGATTTGTTCTAAGACAGAGTGCAGTGCACTGGCCAAGCGGCGAGAAGCCCCAAAGCGGCCTCCCCTCAGCTCTGAGCGACTTAGGCCACGTCAGGGAACAGCTTCACTTGTGTCTCGCTTAGGATGACATCACTGTCGGCTGGCGTGCTGGGAACGTTAGGACCTCGGTGCCGGGCGGGGTAGGAGACAGGAGCCCGGCTCCCGGCAGCCCCACCCACCCATCACACCCGCGGGTTCGGGGCCGGCCTCTCTCTAGAGGGTCTCTGTGGGGGAACAGCATCCTGTCCCCTCACACAAGAGCCCCCGTCTGTCCTGGAGACGGGTCTCGCATTCCCCCCCGGTAGAAACCTGTAGGTCTCGGGGTGGGGGGGGGTGGGGTCTGGGGGAGGGTGCTCCCGTTAGGGGGGCTCGAGGCAGCCCCCCCACCCCCAGCCGCTCTGGGCCCCCTGCTGGCCTCGCCCAAGAACCACGGAAACGCTATTTTTATCCTGATGAACAATAGTGCCGAAATGTCTTCCGACTTGGCAAGACACAAAATTTAGGTGCTGGGAGAGAGACTTCAATTTCAAGCTTAAAGATTACTTTGGATCCCCCAGGACTCAGAAGCAATTTAGAGCTGATACCCTGAACAAGAGGAAGGTTACAAGATTAAGACCAACTGCTGTTTGGATAAATGGTTGGTAATTGCCCATATCCGCAATTATACACTGGCACATAATTTCTTTTCCGCTACCTTTCTCCTCTCCTGCGTCCCGTCAGGATTTATTCGGAAGGAGCCCACCTTGGTCGTCTTCTGCCGAGCCTTGGTGACGTCATACTCCACCTCGTCCATCAGGGCCCTGCATGCTAGACAAGACACGAAGCGTCTGTTATCTCCGGAAGGCGCAGACTAAGGCCGCCCGGAGCCGGTCGCTAGCTCGACCCTCAGCCAGGGCGTCCCCGTCAACAGGGAAGGACTCTCGTCCCCCGACTTTCCATCCACAAGCACAGGTGTGCAGCTTTTCAAAGACAGGTTTGAACCGTCTGAGACTGAGACCGAATGCAGAACCAACTGAGACTGATTTTCTTTGTATGGCCCTTTGTACTCTGTGGTTTTTAAAACCATGTATGTTTTACGTATTCATTTAAAATATGCATGTTTGGGGGCGCCTGGGTGGCTCAGTCGGTTAAGCATCTGGCTTCAGTTCAGGTCATAATCTCGCAGTTCATGGGTTGGAGCCCTGCATCGGGCTCTGTGCTGATGGCTCGGAGCCTGGAGCCCGCTTCGGATTCTGTGTCCCCCTCCCTCTCTGCCCCTCCCCCACTTGTGTGTGCGCGTGTGCACTCTCTCTCTCTCTCTCTCTCTCAAGAATATATAAACATAAAAAATTTTAATGAAAAAATAAGAAAGCATATTTAAAAATGTTGAATGTTTGTTATTCTTGAGAGAGAGAGAGAGGGAGCAGGGGAGGGGCAGAGAGAGAGAGACAGAATCCGAAGCAGCTCCAGGCTCTGAGCCATCAGCACAGAGCCCGATGCGGGGCTCAATCCCACAAACTGCAAGATCTCGACCTGAGTCGAAGTCGGACGCTCAACTGATCGAGCCTCTCAGGCGCCCCTAAAATATGCTTTTTTAAGGAATAAAGACACAGTTGCTCCGGGGCACCTGAGTGGCTCAGTCGGTTGAGCGTCCGACTTCAGCTCAGGTCACGATCTCGCGGTCCGTGAGTTCGAGCCCCGCGTCGGGCTCTGGGCTGACAGCTCAGAGCCTGGAGCCTGCTTCCGCTTCTGTGTCTCCCTCTCTCTCTGCCCCCGCCCCGTTCATGCTCTGTCTCTCTCTGTCTCAAAAATAAATAAAACATTTAAAAAAAAAATGTTTAAAAAAAAAAAAAAAAGACACAGTTGCTCCTAGTCTGTCAGGGATTCCCCAAGCCTCCCTGGGTCGCATTCATTACACTCAGGGAGCCTCCGCCTTACGGGAAAGGTTGGCCCCAAACTGGGCCCTGCTCCCAAATGACACACTTTTGCTGGATTTGAAATCGCAGGGAGCCTCTGACCCGTACCTCTTAACGGGCTATATGGCGGGTTCGGTCCCTTCTTTCCAGGCACTGCCTCAGCAGCTGAGAATTCTCACCAGTAACAAGTAAATGAAGCGATGCCTCCAACACCAGCCTCATTTGCTCAGCAGAAAGCAATTTTGGACGTGCCGTCTCCGCCCAGCCGTGGCCGAGGGATGTGGAGGCGTGATGGAGACAAAGCTCCCCCATTCGGACGAGGCATAAGCAGCCTCTGTCTGACTCAAGTATTTCCGAGTCTCCCCGTGGGAACAGCACTGCCTTTACCTGCCCACGAGGTGAATTCTGGCACCGTAGACCCGACCCGGTTCCAGCACCGCGTCCTGATTGCACACGGGACCGGGATGGCCCAGGGCCCAGGCGGCCCGATGACGACGACAAAGGCCAAACCGTCCCGATGGTGACCCACACCAACGCTGCGGGGGCTCGCCGCCCTCCTGGTGCGGACCGAGCTGTGTTCCCACGGGCACAGCCCGTGACCGCAACAGTCCTCCTGGGTCCCTGGGACCACACGCGTCTCATGGCGGGGATTTCAAAGTGTTTTGCCAGCTCGTTTGAGGGGGCAAACTGTTGGTGGCTTGAACCCGTTTTGCATAACTTGTTTTGATGGCTGTTTTGATCTAAGAAAGGAGTTGCGGACACTGGGGAGGCTGTCAGGGGGACGTCCTCAAAACCGAGGGGCTGAGGAGGGCTTGTCAACATGAGCACAGGGAGGGGCCGTCATCACGCGGTCTCTGGAAACTTCAAAGAATCTGAGAGGACTCGGGAAGCGTGTCCGGCCTGGCGAGTCTGCTGCTGGCCGATCTGAACAGCTCTCCGGAGGTCCTGGACACCTGTGCCCACGTGGCCAGGCCGCTCTTGGTCGGCGGTGGGGTCAAACCGTGCAGCGGGCTCGGGGGGAGGGAGGCCCGGCCCGGCCGTGGAGGGGCTCCTGCTCGTGGGTACTGGTGCACGGTGTGCTGTGGCCCCTGGAGAAACGCCCTCCGGAACAGCCCGGCCTGCCCGCCCCCCCCCCAGCTACACGCCCCGGCAGCGAGGGACCTACGCGGGCGGCTGGCACCCCGCTTTGGCCGCAAGGACTCACACTCCCCAGAAACAACCGGCAGCAAAGTGCACCTCGGCTGAACCTGGACTTGACGGCCTTCCTCCCGCTTTCCCCGGAACGATCGTGGAATTCATCTATCGTTGGTTCGGAGTGCGTTATTTCGTCATTGGCTTATTAGGAGACATTATCTGCTTTGCTACTGGCTTGTGAAAGAGTATTATTATAAATTACAATGCCCGCCATGAACCTGTGTTAAATAGATGACCAGCAAAGAGCGTCTCAGTCTCCGGGCATAATTTTCCCCCAACAAAACAGCCCCAAGGCCGTCACCAGCGGGGCATGGAAGGTGTGTGGGTCCCTGCCTAGGCCGTCCGCTCAGCGCTTTCTGCCTCCCCCGGCGGGTCTCCCCCCACCCGGAGAAAGAACGCGGAGCCTCAGACAACACGCGCGTCCTTTCCGGCACCTGTACGGCCCCGGGCGGCTCTAGAAGTCGTGTTCCATGACCTTCCTTCCTGGAGAGAGAGCTGGCGCTTGCCCTTGGCCCTGGGGTCGTCCCCTCCCTTTCCCACCACGGGGGCCCCGATGAGCTGGGCCAGGCAGCCCACAGATACTGCAGGTGAGCGGCCACAGGGGCTGGTCCCCCGCCAACCCGGACAGCGACTCCCCATCCCCTGGGAGAGTGCTCACTCACTAGTTTGAGTTTGCCAAATCCCAGGTGAACGTAAGCCTGTGCCTCCTGGGCAGGAATTGGGGAAGGTGGTCACACGCCAGCCCGATGTATGCTTATTCCCTCAACCTGGGATAAGGCGTCAGGCACCTGCAAGGCCCCTTCGCCCACCCTCTGGAAGAGTCCCGATTCCCAGAATCCCACCCTGACCTGGTGACCCACCTGGGATCCTTGAGGTCTCTCTGCTCTGTGTCACAGGCCCAGGTTTCAGAGTCCAGCCTGATCAAAGGTGGCCTTGGCTCTCGAGAGCCCACAAGGCTGGACGTGGCAGGTACGGAGTATGCCTGGCCCCCCCCCCCCCGGGGCCATCGGTCATATTTTAACACCTGTTCCCGTCCACTCAGTCCCCAAGATTCGGGGCCACCGAGACAGCCATGTAAAGGATGTCTCCTGAGGACCGGCCCCTGGAGGGGCTGAGCTGATGGCCGGGCCCCTGGTGTCAGGGAGGCCCGTGTCTCCTGCATCTCTGCCCCCTTGACCCCGGGGTGGGGGGTGCAGTGGGAGGGGCCACACCCACTGGTCGAGCAGAGCATCTCAGGGTCAGAGGTGACCCCACCCCCCCCCCCCCCGACACAGAAGGTTCTAAGCTTCTAGGACAGGCTGGGAGGGAGGGGGGGCCTCCCCATGGAGGGGCGGCTCAATGAGAAAAGATCATTTTAGATTTCTGCCCCAGGTCACAGAACAAGTTAACAGAGTCACATCAGCGACCTGGGCCTCCAGATTTCCAGTCCGGTGTTAATTTAAATGTTAATCTGAAATCTTCACTTAAGTCACTGGAGTTTTGGGTTTATTAGAGCAGGCGGCAGGAGTGAGCCTCATGGGGGGGTTGGCGGGTCACGTTGCCTGCCAGAGGGCGAGCCCTCCTCCCCGCTGGGCCCGCCAGCCTCTTCCGTCTGTCTGCCTCCTCCCTTCTCCTGTCCTTCCTCTCTCTCTCTCTCTCTCTCTCTGTCGGAGTGAGATTTGGCAATGGCAAGGAGGTGGCGGTGGATGTCACGGCAGATTCAGCCTATCCCGGAGGAGCTCAGGTGCCGGAGCCTTCTGGAATCGCCTGGAATCCCAGCCCTGCAGTTAGTGAGCCACGTGGCACCGGTAGCCGGAGAGCCGCCTGGATGCGGGCGTTTACGCAGGGGACCAGGCAAGGGCCGCGAATCAGGAATCGCGGCCGCTCTCCGCCCGGCCCTGCTCTGCACGTGCCCTGGAGACTCGTGGATCAACCGGTGTTCGGGCACCTGCTGTCTTCAAGGACAAGCGCAAGGTACCAGGAAGGAGCAGAGAGGGAGAGGTCACAGACCAGGCCCGGGAAGGAACCCGCACTTGACTGGGGGTCCGTGAGCAGCACTGATGTGAGAAGGAGCCGGGGACGTGTGGACACGCGTGCAGACGCCTCGAGCAGGCAGGGCGAGTGAGGGAGGCCGGGCCAGGCAGCCCGTCCCTCAGCCGCACGTGCCGGGGAACCCCAGACCCACCTGGGAAGGGGCCGAGCCTCAGGCCCCGGTCACAGGCTCTTGGTCGCTGCTGGGGGTGTGGCCTGCCTCTTTGACAAGCACCTGTGACCACACGACGGCCACTCAAAGACCGCCCGGGGCGCCCGGGTCCGCTTAGTGGAGCCCGACACCTTTAGGGGGAGACGAAGCCCTGCCCGCTGCTCCCCACGGCGGGGAGGACACGTCGGGGAGAAGGGAGCACCACCCCCCACCCCGCCGACGAAGCAACACGCGTTCTCCTACGAGCAGAGTGGCTGATACCTGAGTCTGTCCGCAGCGCTGTGGGCCCAAGACCTCCAGAGGGTGGTGGAGTGTTGGACAGTCCCACTCGGGAGCAGAGGAGACACCAGCCCGGCCAAACCCACGTAGAAACAGCGACCCGGGGCCCGGCCACACGCCTCCTTCCTGGGTCCTCCTCCCCTGCTCCTCACCGTGCGGTGCGATCGTGGCTCCAAGGGGGACGGTCCACAGCCGACACCCGGGATCTGTGAACGTGACGGAACTCGAGATAGGGTCTCTGCGGACGATCACGTCACGGTGGGGCCTTAATCCGGGGCGCCTGCGTGGCTCAGTCAGTTAGGCGTCAGACCTCAGCTCAGGTCATGATCTCCCAGTTCATGAGTTTGAAACCCACATCCGGCTCTGTGCTGACAGCTCGGAGCCTGGAGCCTGCTTCGGATCCTGTGACTCCCTTTCTCTCTGCCCCTCCTCTGCTCATGCTCTGTCTCTCTCTGTCTCTCAAAAATGAATAAACATTAAAAATTTTCTTAATAAGAAAAGATGGGGCTTAACCCAATGTGACTGGTGTCTTTATAAGAGGAGAGACGCAGAGACAGACATGGGGAGGGCACCTGTGAGGACAGACGCAGGGTCTGTGAGCCAACAGTCCCCAGCCACCACCAGAAGCTGGGACGAGGCCTGAACAAACCAGGACGTGCTGAGTTTGGGCCTCAGAGAGACGCCCCGAGGACGCACAGGGACGGGCCAAGCTTGGACCAAGAGGGGCCTGTCCCGAGGTGGCTCAGCGTCCACCTCTAGGAGGAGGGGAGCCGGGGGGGATGTGTTTGGGCGGTGGGGACACATTATCATAAGAAGATGTTCTCTTTTTCTCATTGCTTCTCGTTCAATATTATGTCTTAAACATTATTTCCACTTGCTGCGTTGCGATGACTTTTTAAATGTTTGCTTCGTACCCCATCAAGTAGATGTACCGTGATTTTCTCCGCTCTCCTATCTGTGCACATCAGGTGCTCCAAGTGTCTAAAAGATGCATCACGTGGGCTCAAAAATTATCTTCCTTTGCAACACAGCTGCCTTTTCCAGTTAACCCGGAGCCATCGCTCAACAAAACACTTGTGTCCTGACTCTCTTCCAGGCGCTGGGCCAGGGTGCGGGGGGGGGGGGCGGGGGGAGGAGGGAGGACGGGGGAGGACACAGAAGGGGGAAGAGCCACGTCCCTGCCACGGCCACGGCCAGGGTCCCCACGACGGGGTCCGGGAGACAGGAGCACAGCCGTGCCCCGAGACCGGCGGGGAGGGGGCGGGAGAAGAGGACACGCCCACCACATTCTGCCCCGAGTTGGGGGGACCCGCACAAGGTGGAGCTTCCGTAGAAGTTCCGGGGGCCTCGCAGTTTTCACTTTTGCGGTCTGGGAACAAGGAGAGGCCTCCCGGGAATGGAATCGAAGCACGGGCCCCACCCCAGACGGTGAGGGAGCCATCCTGGCCCCCGGGGGGGAGCCGCCGCGGGAGGGGGACCGCGCGTGAGGCCAGCCGAAGGCAGGGAGCCACTCGTGCCTGTGGGAAGAGTCGGGTCACGTCCAGGCCTCCGGTGTGGGGCGGTGACATGGTGCAGCGGCCCCCGTCGGGGAGGATGGGAGGCGTCCCTGACAGAGGGAGCGGGAAGGCCTGCGGGGTGAGGATACACCTGCCCGGCGAAGAGTGGAGGGAGCTGGTCCTCGGGAGAGGGGGTGTCTACACCACAGCACCGCAGTGGAAGAGCGTAAGGTGAATTTGAAGAACGATCAAAAACGGTGGCCCGAGGCCTGAGTCCGAGTGTTTCAGAGGACGACGGCGCCTGATGAGGCTGCCGGGGTGGGCAGGGACCAGGCAGACCCTTGCGGGCAGAGGTGAGGAAGTATGTCTTTCTCCTCAGCCACGTGGAACCCCTGCGGTATCGTAAGGTGTGGCTTGATGTGATTTGTGTCTTCCGGAAACGATTCAGCCTGTTGTTAGAAGAGGCAGAAGGGACCAGGGTGGGTGCAGGTAAGCCAGCTGATAGGCTACTGCACCAGTCCCAGCAAGGGATGACTGTGGCTGGAATCACAGTAAGCACAGAGGAGATGCTGAGAGGTGGACGACTGCGAGAGGTCTGTAGGAGGTAGCATCGGTGGGATTTCCGTTCTACTTTCTTCTGTGGTGGTGACACAGCATTCCTGTTTGGTTACCGGCAGCCACCTGTGTCAGAAAACTGACTCCCTCCTGAGTCAACTGCAGTAATTCCACGCGTGTTGCCAGTTGCTGGTCTGGGATTGCACACGTGGAGGAGCTCTGGCCGAGACACGGGGAGAAGACTTTCCTCTCTTTCACAAAGCGCAGGCACGTAGGGGCCCCGTCCGTGCCGCTGCACAGGAGGCAGTGTGGGCCGTGCAGCAGGAAGGGGGCCAGCAGGAAGGTGGAGAGCCTGGCTGTCTACCGACGTGTGGAGACCGCCACGAGCCGCTCTACTCCCGGGCTCGCTCAACTTTCTCCTCGTGGGTGAAGCCACTTCGACTTAGGGCGAATGTCGCCGGCTTGCTTCTCACGCCTGTCCTGTCTCCTAGGGTGGCCGTAACGACCACGGACGGGGCTCCCACAGCAGACAGTCCTCTCTCACGGTTCCAGAGGCCACAAGTCCACAAATAGCTACTAGCCGGGCCGGGTATCTCTCCGTGGCCCGTCCGTGGCCCCTCGTGGTCCTTCCTCTGTGCGGGCCCACGTCTGTGTCTAAAGCCCCTCTTCTTACAAGACCAGCCACACTGGACCGTGAGTTACCAATTACAATTCACTGGTCGTTAATCACAAGCCTAACCCTCACTCGGGTTATGGTCCCTAAAGACCTCTTTAAAGACCTTGTCTCCAGGGATTCCTTCCGAGGCACAAGGGGCGTAGGGCCGCAGCCGACGAATTAGGGGGGCGCACAGCTCGGCAATAAGGCGGGAGGTTTGCTACCACGACCAGGACGGCCACGGGGCAGCGGCTTCAGCACCGGTTAGCTCAGCACCTCGAAGGTCATCCGTCTCCGGGTCTGGTTCTTCGCCAGGCTCTGGCTTCCCCTGCGTGGCCGCGAGACGCTGTCCCAGCAAGGACTGAGCCGCTCTGTTGCTGCACAAAATCGGGGTTCTGTTAGCGAGGACATGCCCCGCCCAGAGGCCCCCCCCACCCCCACCCCACTCACCCCTGCCGGAAACGCCCTCCTACTCCAGGCTGGTGTCAGTACCGGGCAGGGATTCAGGGAGGCAGCAGGTGGGGAGGGGTGAGGGGAGAAGGAGGCCCACCAGCTGGCTGGGAGACAAAGCCCAGCCCGGAGGCTCATGCAAATACCGCCGGCCATCAGGCTCCCCTCGCCAGCACATCTCCACGGCAACCCATCCGCGTGAGCGACTCCCCATCGAGTTTTAACCCAAATTATATTTTCCAGGCCTAAAATCGGCGTCACTGTGAGAAGGAGAACTCATGCTAACAACTTTAGGAGGCTCCGGACGTGAGGCAAAGAGAGATCAATGGCAAAAAAAAAAAAAAAAAAAAAAAGGCAAATCTTACAATATTTTACTCAGAACCCACCCCACAGGCGTTTTCCATCTGTATGATTTTAAGAGAAAGAAGCGATATTAGACTTCGTTACTGCTGGTGTTTGTTTTCCAGGGAATATTCTAGTTGCGCTGTAATTCTATTTACCTACACTCTTACTCAGTCATCCTTGATGTTCGGGATAATGGCCTTTAGTCACCAAGGGAAGAGCTAATTAAGAGCATCAAATGCTGTTTACCCTGGGAGGAACGTGGGCAAACACACAGCCGAGAGATTTCTGGAAGTAGCAGCACACCGGTATCCCGTCGGCCTTCAGAAACCAGGGATCCAACCAACCAGAACAGCACCGGAGGCTCACTTGAAAATCGCTTTCTTTGATTCAGCTGATTCTCACCGGATGGCTCTTCGAAATCTTCCACCGGACACCTCTGGAGCATTGACTTCCTTCTGTGAGACTTGGCAATGTTAAGAAGAGTCTGGAAGAAGCTTAAAACAGGCCATTGTGATGCGGCTCAGCTCGCTGAGCGGGGCTCCCGTCCTTTGGGTCGCTGTCAGTTAAAACCCAGCACACGTGAACGAAGGATCACCGGGGACCGTGGTCCTGGAGCCACGGATCTGGACCCATCCACGGGGGGGGGCCGGGCTTTCGTCCGTGGGGCGCTTCCGGCCTCAACGCCGTGCTGCTCACTTCACAGGCCGTGACACTGACCCCCACGGAGCAATGTCGTTGTCATCCCATTTTGCTGACGGGGAAACTGGAAATTGCCTTGGCTCCTGAAGAGCCAAGATTCAACACCAGGTACGTCTCTGGAGCTCACGGCCACTTTACCCAAACGCCTTCTGGGCAGAGAGGCACTAACGCGCCTGGGGTTGGGGGGCAGCCGGCAGGCGGGGCGCCTTCCAAGGCCAACAGCGAGCCCGCGTTTGGCCACACCATCTCCCGAGGGCTCTGGAAAGCCCGTCGCGAGGCCCACCGTTTCCACCGGAAAAGGCCTGGTGTGGAAAGAAGCCGAAAGGCAGGGCTCGCCGTGAGTTCTAACAAGCCGAGGAAGAGATCACCCAGGCTGACTTCATCTCGTCACGGCGAGCCCCAGCACTCGGGTCAACGCGACCCACCGTAACCAGGGGCCCCTCCGGTCCTGCCAGGAGTCTTACCTACACGCCTCCGTCTAAAGACGCCTGCCCTTCCCAGGAAGAAAGCCATTTCCCAATAAAGTGTCAAAACATGCCCCCGTAGGTTCTAAAAAGGCCACGGCTCTCCTGCCCGCGGGGGGGGGGGGGGGGGGGGGCTCTGGCTCCACGGAGAAAGCCAGGGAGCACTCGTCAGCGAATCCCACTCGGCGGTCCCACTTGGGGCGAGGAACCTGGCCGCTGCAGAGCTGGCATTTCCAGAGAGTGACGTGCACGGCTCTTCGAAGGCTCAGGCTTGATTTCCCCGCGTGGGCACAGACCCGCCTGTAGAGGGCAGAGGGAGGAGGTCCACGGAACCACTGCTTCCTAAGCCCCGCTTTGGTGGCGATGCCGGCATTTTAAGGTGCCCTGGGGGCCGGGCCCCGAGCCGGCGTCTGGTGCCCGTTCGGCCAAACCACTCACCCTCCCGGCCGGCCGTTGCGTGAGCGTCGCTGAAGACGTCCGGGATCCACGGGGCCACGGCCACAGAGGCTGGCTGAAGACGTGTCTGCCCCCAAACCGCACGACAAGCCAACTCCTGCGACGGCCCACAGCCCAAAGCCACCCTCCACTGATACCAAAAACTCGGTCCACTCAGGTAACCGAGGGCAGAGGGAAGGAGGACGAAGGTTTACAGTGAGGGATGGTGGGGGCGGGCAAGCCATTGCACCAAGCATTTCGGCTTAACTCCCCAAACCAGCCCCTCATGAGACATTCTCTGTAGGTCGAGAACCTTAGGGAACTCCCCCCCCCCCCCACTGCTACCAACCCTTTATGAACATGAAACAAAGCAAACATCATGCAGGTTTCTTTTTTCAACCAGGGTGAATAACCATTATTATATCTCCGCTCTTTTTTTTTTTTTTATTTTTTTTTATTTTTTTATTTTTTTTATTTTTTATTTTTTTTTAATTTTTTTTTTTTTTTTTTAATGTTTATTTTCTGAGACAGAGACAGAGCATGCGTTGGGTAGGGACAGAGAGAGAGGGAGACACAGAATCAGAAGCAGGCTCCAGGCTCCGAGCTGGCAGCACAGAGCCCGACGCGGGGCTCAAACTCACGGACCGTGAGATTATGACCTGAGCCGAAGTCGGTCACTCAACCAACTGAGCTACCCAGGCGCCCCATATATCTCCGCTCTTAAAACGCCATCGTTATGCCTTTTAAGTGAGGATTCAAATCGGAGGGAAAAAGCTACTTTAAAAGCAGGCAGCTTTTGTCTCTTGTGTATTCCACAGGCAAACCCGGGTAAAAGCAGGTTTACATTTTTAAATCAAGTGCCGAGGGGCGCCTGGGCGGCTCAGTCGGTGAATAGTCTGACTTTGGCTCAGGGTCACGATCTCACGGTTCGTGGGTCGGAGCCCCGCGTCGGGCTCTGTGCCGACAGCTCGGAGCCTGGAGCCCGCTTCGGATTCTGTGTCTCCCTCTCTCTCTGCCCCTCCCCTGCTCTGTCTCTGTCTCTCTCTCAAAAATAAATAAAGATTTAAAAATAGATAAATCAATCCATCGATCGATCAGGTGCCAAGGACTCAGAGAAAGGCTCACAAATCACGGCCGCCACACTAATGCACGCTGCTCTTTGAGTACCCACCGTGTGGATTCTCAGAACACGAGACTAGCCCCTGCCGGAACTAAGGGGTGTGAAAAGTAAACAGAACCCAGTATGTGCTCTTCCTTAGAGGGGGGTGAGGAAGGGGCGGCCCTGCAACAGGGACAACATGGCGAAGCCCTGGTTTAACTGTCGGCGAAAGGGAAGCCTGAAGGTTAGCATCAGGCGAGGAGGGATCCTGGCGTCAACCGTGAAGGGTATTTGAAGAGAAGGAGGCGAGTCACGTAGCATGCTGGGTTATCGTCCCCATTCGTTCAGCCCTCTGTCCGTGTCATTTGCTGCGTACATTTGCAGTGTCCTGGCCCACGCCTCGCCGCTGGCCCAGACATCTGACGTGCCAATGGACTGTGGTAGGCGCGACAGCCTTCGGCTCTGAGCCTGCGCCCCCGAGGCATCATTTACCTCCACTTGCCCCGTGACCCTTGCGGGAGAAGAACGGGCCCCAGGCGGCCGGTGGGTCAGAGGAGAAGGGGCCACGTCCGGCGTATACGTGGACCCACCCTGCCCCTTGCAGCCGCCTGCTGGGCCCCGTGCCATTAGACTCGCGATTAGGCAGCAACCGCTGAGGGACACCCGCGTGTGAGCGGGGCGAGGAGTGGGAGATCGGGTTACGAACGCGGATCGGTTTATACGGTTCAGGGTCTCATCTGTGCCCCGGAAGGTCCGACATTTCATCAGTCACAAAACCTCTCTGTTGAAATGTGTGTCCAAGTCAAGGAAGAGCCGAGACCTTGGAGGCTGGTGCTGGGGTTTTTGTGATTTGCTTCCCAGGTCTAGGAGACTATGGAGCAGCCCAGGGAAGACGGGTGTTTAGAAAGACCCCCAAATGCTTGCATTTTCCTGTACCTAAAGGGGCGGATCTATGTTGATGTCCTGCGCTGGCTCCCGCTGGCTGGCGTCTGGGGAGGGTGCTGGGACCCGAGCCGCCTCGTCTCCTGGCCCCTGGGGAGGCAGTGCTCCCTCATTCCCTGCTCTGGGTGGCGGCGAACCTCTCGTCCTGGCCCGCGGACTGTGAGCGTGGGCGCCGGTGTCGTTTGGGGCCCCGGCCTGCGTCCTGGCCAGGACCTGCCCAGCTCTGAGCGCCCACAACCCTGGGGGTGGCCGCGCGACGTGCTTGTGGGGCTCAGGGGTCGTTGGTGACCGCCTGAGATGCGCGGGTCTCACCTACCTCAGACCCCGTGAGATTCGGAGCTGGCAGGTGGATCTGTGGGTCTGGTCGCCGGCCTGCCCAACTGAAGGGACCCCCAGGGAAGCAGACCCCACTGGGCAGAACCAGGGGCCCCACCGGCCCTGTGCATAAGGAAGTCGCTTGCTACTATGGCTCCTGGCCAGGACACCCGTCCCCTGAGGCGGCTACGACCGTGGTTCCTGGGACACAGGCTGGTGGGGCCTCGGGGGCAGGTGCGGCCCGGGAGCGGTCTGCTGTTGCCGTCTGGGAGCTCTTACCGATTTGTGAACAAACCCTGCATCTCCATTGCGCGCTGGGCCTCTCCAACGATACAGCCGGTCCCGTCATGGGGACTCCGTGACCAACAGCTGACCACCAGCTCCGAGCAGGGGGTCTGAGTGGAGAGCCAGCCCTCTGTGCTAGGCCAGGCTGGGGACCTGGGCCTGGGAGAAGGGCACCGAGGCCAGGTGAGGCGGGAGCCACGGCTCTGGGCCGTGCACAGCAGTCAGACCTGAGAGCCAGTTGGGGACCCCGCGGCCAGGGGTGCCAGCCTGGCACAGGTGAGGCCTGGCGGTGCGAGGGATGGTTTCCCCCAGCACTCAGGGTGCCGGCCCCCTGAGGCCGCCCTATGAACACGTGCTTGCACACACAGTTCTCTATGGGGCCCTGGGGCACAGAGTCCGGTGGCTCGGAAGCAGTCGGGGCTCAGACTGACGGCCACACACAGTGGCAAAGCTGGGTGGGAAGGAGGAGGAAACCAGGCAGGAAACGCTGAAGTCCCCACGTGCAGAACGTCCAGACCGGACAGCAAGACGGAGGAGGAAGCTGAGCTTTTTCGAGGGCAGTGACTGTATGGGGCACCTGCTTGGGGGGGGCGGGTGGTGGGGGAGGAAGAGGCGGGGCCCCCAGGACAGGGACCATGGGGAGCCCAGGACCCTCTGTCCCAGCAGCCGCACTGAGTATTTCTACGTGGAGTCCTGACGGAGACGGCGAGGGCTCCGGTCACTTTCGGGAAGGCGGCTGTACAGCGTGCAGCTGTGTGTCACCGCACGGGGGGGGCGGCTCCGGTCCCAGAAGGTCGCCTACGACTCACCTTTCTTCAGGGACACAGCCAGGCCCGAGAAGATCTTTACCATCTCCCGATACTGAATGAACTTGTTAAAGCATTTTTAGTGTAATGAAAACATTAGATCAATTCCGAGCGCTGATAGTTGTCATTAAATCAATAGCCCGCGCAGGCCATCACGCTGACGGCTGACACGCGGGCCTGAAGGTCTGCTGACAATTGTAGAGACCGAGGACTGCCCTCTGCAGAGCTGCGGGGAAGGAGGGGCGGAGAGAGATAAAAATCTGCTGCCCGGGAGAAGAGGGAAAGAGGAGACTGTCAACGGGTGTCCTGAGAACAGTGGGGTGACAATGCAGGTGGTTCGTCAGGAAACGCGCCGGCTGGCACAGGTTAGTAGGGGTAGGGCAGGAGGAGCAGGGTCTTTGTTGTGCCTCTGCGCTCACACCCAGTAGGGTTCTTACCACTCACTCGCTCTTCGTCTCTCCTCCAAATGAGTCGAACAAAGAAAGTAGGGGCAGAAATGCCTCCTGTGGCGGCAGCCCAGTGGGAGCCTCAGGGATGGGCGCCACTGGAAAGCCAGCCGTTTGTGGGGCTCTGGTCCCCGAGGGCAGGCCCCCTGGCAGCAGCCAACACACCCACTGGAAGGAGGCTGCTTTGAGGAGCGCTCCAACTGGGTCCCGCTACGCGTTTCCCAGCTTTCGGGGAGAAAGGGGAACTGGTCCAGGATGACAAGAACACCAACGTCTGCGGGAGGGTTAGGGCCCTAAAGACCCATCACGCGCGCTCTGCGGGCAGGACGGGGTGGGAAGGGGTTCGCCACGGGACGTCATGGGGCCAGAAGCGTGGAAGACATTGGGGCCAGCGCGTGGCAGGGGGGTGTCTGCGGGTGAGTCTGGAGACCCACAGAAGGGGGTAGATGAGGGCGTGAAGGGCTGGGACCCCAGTCAGAGTGGGAGAAGGTCCATCTGGAGAAGTAGAATGATCTAGAAAGTGTGAACCATTGGCAGGACGGAAGCACATTGACAATTACTCACAGATGACGCCTGTAAAATGCAAATGAACCCGCCCGCAGAGGAGTGCCAGGACGCTCAGAGAATTCACCAAAGCGGCTGATTACAAGTTTATACAAGAAAGTAGGACTCATATGAACTAATGAGAAAGCACGAAGGAAGAAAAGAACTCATGAACCCGGCAATAACAAAAAAGATACTCCAGCTAGAAATAAACAGAAAGACAAGCGTTTTAGGGCAGCGACCCCACCCTTTAGGAATCCAGTGCTTAGGATCCGCGACGAAAACCCTTAACTCTCCGAAGACATAGTAAATGGAAGTGAACGAATAGCTTGCTGTTGGCTACGAGGCTTAGCAGTGGTGAAGGTGGACGTTCTCCACAGGCCCCGTGGGCTGGCCCCGAGCCCCGGCTGGGACAGGAGGCCAAACAGCAAAGGAGCCAGGTCATGAAGTGTCTTACAGGCCACGGCAGGCAACGGGACTTTATTCTAAGAGCGATAGGGAGCCATCGAAGACTTTAAAATATAAGCAAGTCACTCTGGCTTTGTGTGGAGAGTGGGTTGGAGGGACAGGGAGGGAAGTGAAAGCGGGTCAGGGACCAACAAGGAGCCAGATGAGGGTGGCTTCACTGGGTTCCGGCATCGGACGCGTTTGGAGCAGCGCCATCGGGCCCTGGCCGTGGAGTGAATCTTGGGAGGGGAGCAGAGGAAGGAGTCACAGGCGGTGGCACCTGGTTCTTGGCTCCTACCGCTGGGTGGCAGGTGGGGCCGTTCAATGAGAAGACAGGACAGCAGGTGACGTGGGCGGGAGCAGAGCGGGGAGGTCCGATCTGGAACCGTGAGGGCTGGGAATCCCAGTGGGCGCTGTGCACGCGACTCTCAACGCAAGAAAAAGGGCTGTGTGGAGACAGACCGTGGGGCCCTCTGCATCTACGTGACGAACGACGCCGGGGACCTGGCTGGGATCACGGAAATGGAGCAGGTGCACGGATTCGCCTGAGAAAGGACTTCCTGGTTCCAGGGAAGAAAGGAGTGAGCTCCACCCCCCCCACCCCACCCCCCCCCCACCCCCCGCCACGAGAGGCGTCCTTACCTACAGCCCGGCTGTGCAGACCCGTGGAGGCGCATCAGCCTTTCGGGGGCCTCTGCTCCTGCCTGCGCCCCGCAAGGATGGGGGGAAGGAGGGAGTTCGGGGTTACAGTTTTGGACCATCCGGGCCAGGCTCAGGCCTGGCTGGCGCCGGAGAAAGGATGGGGAGGCGTCTTACGAGCGCGGCAGAAAGGCAGGGCCTTCCCGGTGGGCAGACCCTCCTAGCAGGGCGGGCTCAGCACAGGCGGGCTGTGGGCGGTGCTGGCACAGCCCGGCCCGGAGAGAGGCCACGGGCACCACCGACCCTCCGCCCCCGTGGGGCCAGCCGGGCGTAGTTCACTTCTACCCTGAGCGGCCAAGCAGTGGGGGGCCGGCAGCCTAAACACCAAGGTGACGGGACATTCCGGGTCAGGCCACCCAAGCTCATTGTCAGGGTCCTGGCGTTCAGGGCTCGGAGCACCGCAGCCTACGATCAAATATTTACAAAACACTCGTGGGCCGTCTGGGTGGCACAGTCCATTCAGCGTCTCACTCTCGATCTCGGCTTGGGTCACGATCTCAGGGCTTGTGAGCTGGAGCCCCGCGTCGGGCTCTGTGCTGACAGTTTGGAGCCTGCTTGGGCTTCTCTCTCTCTCTCTCTCTCTCTCTCTCTCTCTGCCCCTCCCCTGCTCGTGCTCGCTTACTCTCTCTCCAAATGAAATAAAACTTTTAAAAAAGTAAAAAATAAATAAAAACTAAAAACCACACTCATGTGTCGCCCTGTCGTATTGCGATAAAATTGCGTCAGCCCGTTTTACAGGCAAGGGCTCAGGCTTCCACGGCTCCGAGGGGTCATCTGGTCAACAAAGGTCTTACTTCTCCAAAGTGGCTTCTGCTTCCAGAGGTCAAGGCACCATGAGGGCGACTGTCTCCCCAGCGCCTTGTACCAAGCTGGTGGAGAACCCAGAGGCCGTAAGCCTGAGCCCCCGGCGTCGGAGGTGGGCAGAGTGGGAGAGGAGCAGTCGGGTGTTGGCGAGGAAACAGGGCCACGACAGCAAAGTCAGGGAGGGTGCAGAGGCCAGGAGGGGGCTCTGCCGGCCCGGCTGAGCGGTCGGTCAACGGTCCACGGGATTTGGCAACGTGGTAGCCGTGGGGGAAGGGGGCACGGGTTCCCGCCGCCTCCGAATTCAGTCCCTTCCTTTCCATTTATCTGACACCTGTCAAAGTTCCGGTTCACCTTGTTTTGGCCGTGGCTTCTCCCCACAACGATTCACGGTTCCTATCTGTGCAGTCCGCAGAGGTGCCCCTCTGTGGGTCGCCTGAGTCACCTGGCGAGCGAGACGGCTGGTGCCTAAGGGCCTGGGCGGACCAGAGCGCTGGGTTCGAGCCCAGCCTGCGTTTTGCTTCTGTTTCCTCCTGTGTCAAATGAGCATAATAATTGCACCCACCGGTGTTTGGCCGAGCCCCGCCCCCCCCCCCCCCCCCAAATAAAGGAAAAAGGCAGCGGAGCGGAGGGTTGAGAAAACAGGATGCTTCCATGTGGGCGGCCGGGGCTGGATCCCTTGAGACCCCAGGACGCCGTGGAGAGAAGGCCGGGCACACTGCGGCCCCCAGGCCAAATCCGGCCTGCCGCCTGATTTTACAAATAAAGCTTTATTCCAACACGGACATGCCCCACTGTTTGCATGTTTTCTGTGACGTGGATGCCGGGAGAGGCCAGAGGCCCGGACAGGGTACCTGCCGATAGGTCGGCGGCCCCACCGGCCCACAGGGCCGTGACGGGTCCGAGTAAGGTGGGCCGTGCCGAGCCTCGCTGGCAGGATGTAAATGCTGGACACAGAGGCTGGACAGAATTTCATTTCTCCATCCTGGTGGCTCTCCCACAGAGCCCGCCAAGCACAGTCTCAGGGGAAGGTCACCCGTCCTGCGTCCGAGCACCAAGGCCAAGTCTGGAACAGTCCGCTCCGCCCACAGCCCCTCTCCCGGCAGAAGGGACAACAATGAGGGGGACAGCGGCGAAGAATGCTGGCTTCGCGCATTTTATTGCTAGTATTACTCCTAGAATGAGGGCAGGCAGGTGGCTTCCTGTCCCCCCGCTGGGGAAGGTTTTCTGCATTCTATGTCTTTCCACCGCGGAACGAGGAGAATCGCCTCAGGGCACAGAGCAGCCACGCGGCATCAGCTGTCAGTGTTCAGGGCCATTTGTGCCAGAGAGACGGGGTTCAGCCGAATGGAAGGGGACGTCCCCTCCCAGGTCTCCCTAAATGAGTCTGCTCCAAATGGAAGGAGACTCTGAACGAGGTTTTCCAAGAGCAAAACAGAGTGAGAGAGGAGAAAAAAGAGAGACAGCCGCGGGGGGAGACTTCATGAGTGGAGCTGGGCTGGCCTGGGGGAGCCCTGACGCCCACGGAGAGCCACCCGCAGCCACGCCTGGGGGCCTCAGCTTCCCCCCCCCCCCAGCACCCACAGCTGTGCCCAGAGTCCGGAGACAGACTTCCTCACTCTCCGTCCCATTTCCTACCTGGCGTCCCCAGGCCGGCACTGGTGCGTGTGGGGCACCCCCAGTACGTGCCTACGGGAGGCTCTATGAACAGGCTCAAAAACACTTCCATACGCTATGCAGTGTTTTTTTTAAAAGATAAGGTCTTTAACTTTTTTTTAACGTTTATTTTGAGAGAGCATGAGTGGGGGAGGGGCAGAGAGAGGGGGAGACAGAATCTGAAGCAGCTCCAGGCTCCGAGCCGTCAGCGCAGAGCCCGACGCGGGGCTCGAACCCACGGGCCGCGAGATCGTGACCCGAGGTGAAGTCGGACGCTCGACCGACTGAGCCCCCCAGGCGCCCCGTACACTCTGCACAGTTTTAGGATAAGACGTACAGAACTAGAAGCTCTGATCCCCCCGCCCAGCCCTTCTCTGCGAGCACACACTTCTCTGAAGACCCCGGACCAGGCCCGGGGGCCCCGCTTCGTCTGTCCTTCGCGGCACAATTTCATTGGAAAAGAGGGACCTATTGCTAAAGAGAAGTTTGAAAACCACAGCCCTAGATGGGTCCAAAAACCTGTCTCTTGGTCAGAGCTCACTCACCTTGTGCCTCATCCTCTGGGACCCCCGCCCTGCCCCGGGCCGTCGGGCAAGCTACCTATGTGTCCCTTCAGGATGCGCACGTGGTCCCTCCCAGGCTGAGCTGCAGGTTTACACTTTAGTGGGAACTTTCCGGAGAGGATGTGAATGACGTCAGGCACCGGGTCCAGACAGAGGACGGTGTATCTTGGGTCAGGGGGATCTTTCACTTCGTCGTGAGTCACCCCCCGCTCAGGGGTGCGCGCTGACTGTATGAGGGGTGGGGAGAGGGCCAACCTGAAGCCACAGGGAAAGGTGAGGCGATGGGCCCTCCACGCAGGGCCCCTGGCCCACGCCTCTTCCCCACCTCTCCCCCAGCCCCCACCCCACAGTCAGGCCAGGGGGGCCCTCGCGGGTCAGAGCAGAGCTTGGAAGGCACCGCCAGCCCGTCTCCAGAGACCCGAGGGCCACGCGATGGGGCCACGAAGCATGAAGAAAGCTAGACTCAGAATCCAGAAGGCAAGCAGAAATACCCAGGGCTCCTGCCCCAGCCCTGGGGGCCTCTCTGGTACAAGGGCCCCGTCCCCACCCTGAGGGGATCACCCGCTGCTCTCTGATCACGCCCCTTCCAGTGACTGGAACAAGGCGTCCTCTGGACACGAGGAAGCCTAAACCCACCTATGGATTCTACAGTCCTGAGGCCAGAGTTGCAGCCAGAAAGCCAGCTGAGGGATCCCCGAAACAGGCTGTAAGAGATGTCACTGAAGTGCGACCCCCACGGCTGACCCAGCACCCCCAAGCCCACCCCAAGAGGGGGCTAAGAGGTGAAATGGTTGCCCCGGGGCCACGAGCCAGAGCGGGCGGAGAAGTCACGGCCTGGGCAGCTCCCAGGCAGGCGCCGGGCCTGGACCTCGTCAGGGCCCAGAGGCCTTCTCGTCCGGGTGCCCCGGGGTGCCCCAAGCTGCTCCCACACACTCACCTCCGCAGAGCACGTCAGGGTCCCAGGCACCCAGGGCCCGCGCCGGCCACATCAGCAGGGCCAGCAGGGCCACGGACAGCACCGCCGGCCCCATGCTTCACAGCCAGCCTCCTCTGGTGCCGTCCTGCCGCCCGGGCGCCCCACGGGGACAGCAGGTGCGGCCTCGTCGCCTGGAGACCACGTCCACCCTGCAGGTGCCACCCCTGCACCTGTGACCAGGTGCGCCGGGCCGGTCCCCGCCCCCTCGTCCCCATCACTGCACCCCCACCCCACCTCTGAGCTGTCAGCACAGGGCCCCACGCCCGCCCCAGGCCGCCTCGATGGGGTCTGGGAGTGATGGTGGCGATCGTGGGGTTTGGAGCCGACGGCCAAGAAAGAATGCTTGAAGATGTCTTTGGTGCAAAAAGGAGAATTTATTAAAGCCTGGGGACAGGACCCGTGGGCAGGAAGAGCTGCCCTGGGGTCGTGACGGGTAACTCATCATATACCCTCAGGTTGGGAGGGGGTCAAGGAGAGCGCAAGTCTCTAAGGAATATTTGAAGCGAGGTTTCCAGGACCTTGAGGGGCTGGGGTTGTTAGGAAAACAGCATTTATTACCGGTTCGTAAAACCTCAGTCATGAGACCCTTCAGATGTAGATCAGGGGCCGTAAGCTTGGATGATGATGCCAGCATATATTTGGGGGAGTTGAGATAAGGGAAGTTTCCCCAGGAATTTTTGTATGTTAAAGTAGGACTTACAGGACCCTGGGGGGTCAGCATAATGTTGAGCCAAGATTCCCTTTTGCCCCTAGCGACGTGTCATCATTGAGGCAGCTGAGCTCCTAGAGGGAGGTCACTCTGCCTGTTTCAAGGACTCGTCACTGGGCTGCAGGTAGTAAGGGAATTTAATTTTTCATTTGCCTGAGTTTCCCACACCGCCACGGCAAGCACTTAAACGTCTTTCCTTTGTTCTTGGGGGGGGACAGGGGTGTCCGAGGAATATCACACATGTCCCACCTCGGGGGCGGGGGAAGGCTGCTGTTAGCCTGTACCTTTCCCTCAGCCCCCTCGCCCCCAGCCCTCCTGCACCTGCTGGTTCAGCTCTCCAGTGCGGACGGCCCCTGGGAGCTACAGCAGGTTCTGGTGCACACACTCCTCTGGTGCAGATCCTCACCTTGCCGGGCAAGGGTGCGTTCCCGCTGGTCACGTGGCCCCTATGGGCCTTGTGCTCAGTGTTGCCACGACAGGCGGAGGAAATGTCCTCCCGGGGGCTCTGAGAAGCCCCTCGCAGTGGTCCGGGCCCCACAGGATATACTTGCCCTATTCCCCCGACCCGTCTCCATGGTCCCTGATACCCTTCCTTCCCACCTTATCCCCACCCATGGCAAAGCCAGGTGCAGGGAAACGGTGATGCATTTAGCATCACATTTACGCTGTAACAGGACCCTGCCTTAAGCAGTCAGCACAGTGTCTCTTTTTTTCAAATGAGTCTCATGGAAATCCCAGTATGAAAAGCAGCTACGTTGCAGCCTCCCCGCATCTCCCCATCCACACATTCCTCCCTCTCCAGGGCCACCTCTCCCCACCCAGCTGCGGGCTGCAGGGGCAGGACTTAGGTGGAGAGAGAAAGAGAAGTACTTTTGGCTGAATGATTTCCCCAAACTCATCTGATCCCCATTTTCTGTGAGTAACAGCGGGGACTAACTCTGTGTAGTTTGGTTTTGAATGCTTTGGATTCTGCGTCTCCCTCTCTTTGTGCCCCTCCCCCGCACATGCTCTGTCTCTTATCTCTCTCCCTCTCTCTCTCAAAAATAAACAGACATTAAAAAAAAAAAAAGGGTTCAAAGTCATTGACTGAAGAGCCACGGCTGGAAAGAGAGAGAATCCCAAGCAGGCTTCATGCCGCGAATGCAGAGCCAGATGCTGGGCTCGATCGTACGAACCCTGAGATCATGACCCGAGCTGAAACCAAGAGTCGGACGCTTAACCCACCGAGCTACCCAGGGGCCCCCTGCCCCTGAAAAAATATTTTTAAGTAAAAAAAAAAAAAAAAAAAAAATGTTCCAAACCACGTGTACAATGTCACGTGCTACTGAAGGGGGACAGAATTCGTCGGCCCAAATTATGCCTCTTTGGCATAAAGATTATTTTAGGCTGATTATTTTTAGAAACTGCCAATTCAGGAAAAGTCTTTTACTTCCCCTCAGCTGCCTGAGTTTACACCGGAAAGGGGGCCTGGACCAGGAAGAGAGCTATCACCTCAGAGTCCCCATTCCCCAGGACACTTACTTGCATGGCAGGGCGGCCTGTGTGTTCCAAACACGTCCTGTGCTTGGTCCTCCTGAAAACCGTCGCTCGGGATGTCCTAGAAGCCTCAATTACCTGGCTGCCTTTTGGGTCTCATATTTTTGGGGCCCCCGTACATACAAAACTTGTTTTTCTCCTGCTAATGTGCTATTTAATTATTAGACCAGCCAAAGAGCCTAGAATGGAGGCAGGGAAATTTTTCCTCCCTTCACCTCGGAGGGCCTTTCGACAAGGTGGCTGCAGGGTCTGTTCTCTTCGGCTTTGGCCGGAACCAAACAAAATCCAGAAAGCCACCAGGCTGTGTGGACGCACAGAGCCTCTCAGGAGAGACTCCTTTCTCTCTGGCATCCTCTCTGACACACGGGGATTTCGACTACACGAGGAGCAGGCGTCCCCTGCTTTAGAAAAGTTTGCGCGGTGCTGCTTTGCTTTTATGAGAGGCCTACGTTAGTGCCTGTTGTTTGCTAACCGGAAGACATCTGGGAAGGATTTTTGCTTTTGCGACAAAAGGTGAAAAGCACAAATAGCGCCCAGCGTTTGTGGCACGGCGAGCCCTTCCTGCTACGCTCCGCTTCCTGACACGGAGGAAACGTGTACTAATTAGTCTTTCCTAAGAGCCAAGCGGCACAACACGAGCTTCCGAAAAGCGAGGGGCCCCTGCACGCTCCTGTCGCTCGGCAGGTACGAGATGCTGTGGGGAAGAGGTGCTCACGTACCCCGAAGGTGCAACCCCCTACCGGGGAAGAGGTCGTCCTCTTGCGACCCTGCAACTTGCTGCGGCCAGAAGGGCCGACAGGGCCGGCTGGTCCCCCTGTAGGCGGCGCGTGATGAGAAGACCAAGTGCGTGTTTTACCCTCCGAGGGTCACCTTCGCTGGGAATAAAACCTACCGGCGGTGCGACCGGAAGCAGCTGGGAAGCAGCGAGAGGGCGGGGTGTGCTGGGATTTTCCGAGGCTCGGAGTTTGCTGCCCTGGTCTGCAAAGGGGGGGGTCGCGGTCCCCACATCCCTCCCCCCTCCGCTCTCCCCTCCCGTCCCCACCCCACACTGGAAAAGCCAGCAGGTGCCAGGGACCGACCCCCAGCCGCCCTGCCTCCCTCCTCACTGCCCCTGAAAGGCCAGGAGCCTGAGACCCTTGTGTCAAAACCAGCTTAAGTGCCATGAGGTCAGTTCCATTTAAAAACAGCATATTCCAGTTCAACTGGATGCCATCAGCTCACATTAACATAGCACTTCCCATTTAAAGGTTTTTGTGGCAAAGTAGTGTTGAGTTGACCCTCAAGGCAAAAAAGAATGAATAAGAGAAAAAAAACAATAACCTCACCCCTCTGAGGGTTAAAGCACATCTCATTTACCCGGATAGGTATTTTTCTTTGGTTGAATTGTTTTGTCTCTTTTACTTAGACTGGAAACCTCCTGGGCACAGCCGGCCTGACCCTGTGCCCCTAAGCACAACCAACAATCCCCACTTGCTTTAAAGGAACGTTTTCAGGGGCAGGGCCTGGATCTCTGAGGAGACACTTGGGCCTCTGCAAGAGGGAGGGACCCGGAGCTGAGAGCCCCCGGCTGGGGGCCCGTTCCAGGTACGGACAAGAAGCGAGCCCTTCTCTTGGGCTGTCCTCGGGCGATGTGGGTGCCGGGGCCAGGACGGGGACCCGGAGACACCCCCTCCAGACCCCCAAGTGCACAAGCTTTGGTTTCTAAAAGGCAGGGACCCATGGAGCATCAGAGTCCGGGACAATTAAGTCAGCTGATAAGCAGAGCGGGAGCTGTCTCCTCGGGCAGAAGGACAGGCCGGGAAGGGCTTCTCCGTAAGCTGCCGCCAAGGAACTCTCGACAGAGGAAGGAAAAAGAGCTGAGGATCTGAGAATCTCCTCCATCCGCCCCCGTCTCCCTGCTCGCCTTTCCTTCTTAAGTGTGTTTGTGCAAGAAACAGAATCAGGGCGGGGTTTTCTGGGACCGATGCCGCTGTGGGAGCCTTGAGAGGCCGGGGCCACCGAGCAGCAGGCTTGCTCCCCCACCGGAGGACGGGATGGGGGCGGGGACGGCAGCCGCAGGGACACCTGGACACGCAGACCCCCCTGGGGGGGCTGTGGCCCCGGGGTGGGGGTGGGGGGACAGCCAGACGCACACTGAGGCCTGGGCCACATGGCCCTCACCCTCACCCTCACCCTCACCACACAGCCTCACCACACAGCCGAGTCGGGCACGGCAGAAAGCCGACAGGTGATCACAGAACCGGGTGATTTCAGGAGGACGGCACAGTCCCCGGGGCCCCGGGGCCCCAGAAGGACACCTGCAGCTTGGGGAAGATGGTGGTGACAGAGCCTGCAATTCCTGCACCGTGACCTTCAGCGCAGGGGTGCACCAGCCCCGCCAGCCGCCAGCAGTGAGAGGGAGCCGGCCCCACCCTGCGCTCGCCTCCAGCAGCCGGGCCTCCAGGGCTCCGGGAGGGGTGAAGAGGGCTGGGGAGGGGTGAAGAGGGGTGCGGGGGGCAGAGGAGGTGTCTGGGGTTTCGCCCTTCCCGCCCCACTCTAAACGACCCGCCCAGCGGCCTGCTGTGCCTCGTCCCCCTTCTCCCCACAGCCCTCGCTCTTGCCAGGTTGATTACACAGCTCAGCTCCCAGCTTCCACCACACCGCCTCCTCCAGGCTGTCTCCCAAGTTGCTCCAGAGACGCCGACACAACTGCAACTCAGACCAAATACCCAAATGGCACCCACACTGCCGAGGATACAGCCCAGGGTCCTTGGCGGTGGCATGAGAGCCCTACATGACCGGCCTGCCTCTCTCCGCATCATCTCCTTTATTCCTTATTCCTCGTCCCCTGGCACGTTTCTCCAGATCTGTGTGCCTCTTTTACAGATGTCCCCTCAGGCTGATGCTCCCTTCCCTCCCAGACCTCCCCTTACTCGTCCAACAACCCTGGTCCTTCAAGACTTGATTCAAGCATCACCTCCTCCAGGAAGCCCTCCCTGAACACTTGCCTGCCCTCCAGTCAGAGGTTGAGCCCCGCTTTGGTGCCCCCAGAGCCACGCCCAGTGTCCCTGTCAGAGTGCCCCCTTCCCTCCTCGCTGTGATGGCCCCCGACTGCTTGGAGCCCCTGGGGCTGGGCCCATCACCACTCCCTGTGCCTAGGCACCAGACTGAACTCGCCCGCGACAGATCACCGTGTCCCAGGGCTCGGCCTTTCCAATGACATAAGAGGATGTGATTAAATGAACACCAAGAGCACTTCCAGCTTGAACATTTCGTCAGTTGTCCTTGAACTAAAAGCCACAGGAAACAGAACCCGGCGTGCAAGATCTCTTCGACGTACTGTTCGCTGCTGCTCTCATTTGCCGCACGCACGCGCTCTGTGGGTACCGGGTACCGCCCCGTCAGTGACCTTGGGAGGCAGTCCTGGCCAAGCCAATGGGACCCGAGCGTCCCCAGCTAAGAGTACGCGTCCCCAGCAGCAGGGCGGCCATGGGCTCGGACCACAAGTCTGTTCTCCGTTGCAACAGGAGTTTGGAGATATGTGCCTCGTTGCCTGGGGCGCGGAAGGGCCGTGTCCAACGGGCTCACACGAGGGACATAATGTGCCAACGGGCCGTAAACAATGTCGTATCTGCATTTTGCGTGTTCTCCCCGTTCCCACTGGAAAGAATCAAAGCTGTATGTGTGGGGAGCGTCCTTCCGGAACCGGGTCCTGTCCGGCGTCGTCAGGAGCGCGTGGGGAGCGCGGGCGGTGGGCGGTGTCGATCCGAGTACCCCCGAGGTCAGTGGAGACTCCAGAGCAAGGACCCCCAGGCCAGGAGGGGACCGGGCCGCCCGTCCCTTCGCCTTCGCCCTTGGCTTCTTCTTGGACTTTGCAGGCTGCGTCCAGGGCCGCACACGTGTCCCCACTGAATCATCTGGGGGGAGGTTACATATGCTTTTCACGTTGGTCAAAGCAGCACAGGATGAGTCTCAAAAGCCAAGTGCTCCTGAAATACAAAACCTGCGGAGTGGCGCTCCCTCCGTGCCTCCTTGTTTCCTGCGCTTCGAGCTCCCTGTTTCCAAGGAAATAAATAGCTTGTGTGGCTATTTCCCGACTTGTCAGTCGTAGACGTTCTCCGGTCTTGCTGTCTTTGAGGGTAAGGAGTTAGCCCTTGGATCCGATGACCTGGTGCGCGAAGCAGGGCGCAGACTGGCAGGTCCCGTGGCTGCGGCCCCTGCGGGACCCAGTGCAACCGAGGTTCAGAAACCAAGGTGGAACCGCCCCCCCCCCCCCCCCAGCTGAGGCCCGACAGCTGCCTCCCAGGCCAGAAGGCCCAGCGCCACACTTTCGGGGGGTGAGGGAAAGACAAGGCACAGGGTGTGGCGGATGGGGGAGAGCAGCTGAAAGCCTGGCCGCTCCTGGTGGCCGGGGGGAGGCAGGGCAGGTGGGAAAGAGGGTGTCAAAGCAGGGACAGGGGTGCCGGGCCGGGGTCCGCCTTGCTGGCAGGAAGTCAGACCTCCCTCCCCAGACCCCAGCAGTGCGCACCTGACCCCCTTTTCCACGGTGAGGCTCCCCTCTGTCTGCTCGGAGTCCCCCCACCCCCCCACCCCAGCACAGGTGTCCAGCCTCTGGGTCCTTCTCCACTCTCCCAGCAGAGCCGCTCCCGGGCTGCTTCCTTCCCCCAAAAGTGCAACGGCACAATACGGAACAGAGCTCTTCAGAAATGTCCAGGCTCGTTTGAGAGCAGGACGTCTGGACAGGATCCCTGGCTGTTTCTCCCCCTTCCAACCGCTGCCACAAGTCATGGGGCACGCTCTTAGATAAGACATCTTCTCAAAACACGGGACATCAGTGACACAGGTTAAAACCAACATCCAGGACGGCCTCAAAAGAGGAGGCAGGAGGGGCAGGAGGAGGGCAGTGAGCAGGGCTGACCTGTGGGGGCACCACCCACACCAGCAGGGCAGCGCCCCTCTCACCTGGCCGTGCCCTGCTCCGCCCTGGGCACGCACACAGTCTGAGCCCGTTTCTGGGACACGTGGGGCAATCTCTGGTCCCCAAACCGCACAGAACCTAGGAGAACAGAAGGGAGACAGTTACCAGAGATAAATTATACACATTAAAACCATGGTTGCGGGGCGCCTGGGGGGGCCTCAGCGGGTTAAGCATCCTATTCAACTCTGGATTTCGGCTCAGGTCATGATCTCACAGTTCGTGGGATCGAGCCCCGCGTGGGGCTCTGGGCTGACCGTGCAGAGCCTGCTTGGGATCCTCTCTTTCTCCCTCTGCCTCTCTCTCAAAGTAAATAAACATGAAAAAAACAATGGTTGCAAAAGGGCAGTGGAGGAAAACACAGTCGAGAACGCAGGCTCGAGAGGTGAGACCACGGTTTTCTGACTCTGGAACGTAAGCTTGTGAAGCTCAGAGACACTGGGGAGACGCCTGGGTTTCCTGCTGCTATTAAACCCACAGCCATTTTATTTGTTCCAAAGTGATTCGATCAGAGCTTAAAGATGCTTCGCTGCCTGCGGTTGAGAGGAGTGTGTGCTGGGGTAATTTTTCATAGTTCTGCTCTTTTTGTCCAACTAGATCAATACGCTAGCCGGTGCCTCGGAAAACGATGGCGTTTCGTATCTATCTGTGGGAGCTTCAAAACGCTACAGGGACGCGGGGTGCTCCTAAACTTGTTGAGACACGTTCTGCATGCAGCTACAATACATGCGTGCTCGTCTGCCTTCAAAGCCCTGAAATGATGACTTCTGAAGAGATCACAGCCTTTCTCTCTGTTTCCGGTGTCAGTCACGGCCTCCCTCCCCAGGAGGTGGGAGAGGGTGTTCTTGCTGCGCAAAGCAGGCGAGGTGCCCGGGACGGGCTCATCTGTCAGGAAGGCTCCTTAACTGCAAAACTCGAAAGGCTACCCCCATCACCTCTGTCTCCCAGCCCCCCGCTCCGTTAGACATTATCGCGCGGCGGTCACACACACAGGGCTTTTCCAGACCAGACCGTGGCCCGGCGACTGACCGTCAGCGTGGAGCAGCCGGGCGTAGCTCTGCTCAACACCCAGCGGCTCGGGTCTTGCCAACGTAACCGAGGCCTGGTCTTACCAGAAGGGCTCCTCGTGCGCTGAAGACACAGAAACGCGGAAACACGTGGGCTTAAGTCGATTCTTTGGTCCCCAGAGCTCATCTCTGTTTTAACACCCGTGGATAGACTGGGAGCTCCTGAGAGCAGCAGCCTTGACGAAATCAATCATTAAGTGGAGGAGCTGGGTCTCCAAACAGGCGAATCTTTCTAAATTGCAAATTATTAGCTGGTTCACAGACTTTAGCTGTGACAAGCACATTGCATTGTGTAAGAGGCCTAAATGGGTTTGCTCTGCTCCCGCGGATCAGCCCTAATGCTCTCCCAGCAGGAAATTTATTGCAAAAAAAAAAAAAAAGAAAAAAAGAAAAAGAAAAATCACTCTGATTGGAAAAGGAAAACAGTGTGCATCTTTCAGCAAATAGGGAAAGATAAACATCTGATGAGTCACATTTTAGTCAGAAAGTGACTTACAGCGTGTGTGTCCCCATTTGGTCTACTGTCTCACTGTGTGACCCACGGAGACTGTGTGAGAGGCTAAAGGGGAATACAAGGCCTTGCATTTCAGACTGGTTTGAAGATACTGGTGTTGGTGCACTAAAAAGAAGAAAAAGGGGGAGGAGGAGGAAGAGGGGGAGGAGGGGGAGGGGAAGGGGAGGAGGGGGGAAAAGGGAGGAGGAGGGGGAGGGGAGGAGGGGGAGGGGGAGGAGGGAGGGGAGAAGGGAAGGAGGGAGAAGAGGAGGGGGAAGAGGGGGAGGAGGGGGAGGGGGAGGAGGGGGAGGGGGAGGGAGAAGAGGAGGGGAGGAGGAGGGGGAGGGGAGGAGGGGAAGGGGGAGGAGGGAGAGGAGAAGGGGAGGAGGGGGAGGAGGAGGGGAAGAGGGGGAGGAGGGAGAGGGGAAGGGGAGGAGGGAGATGAGGAGGGGGAGAGGGAGAGGGGAAGGGGAGCAGGAGGAGGAGGAGGGGCAAGAGGGGGAGGAGGCAGAGGGGAAGGGGAGGAGGGGGACGATGGGGGAGGAGGGGGAGGAGGAGGAGGGGAGGAGGGAGAGGGGAAGGGGAGGAGGGAGAGGGGAAGGGGAGGAGGGGGAGGGGGAGGAGGGGGGGAGGAGGGGAGGGGAGGAGGGAGAGGAGAAGGGGGGAGGAGTGGGAGGAGGAGGGGGAAGAGGGAGAGGGGAGGAGGGAGAGGGGAAGGGGAGGAGGGAGAAGAGGAGGGGGAGGAGGAGGGGGAGGAGGGAGAGGGGAGGGGGAGGGAGAAGAGGAGGAGGGGGAGGAGGAAGGGGAGGGGGAGGAGAGAGAGGAGAAGGGGAGGATGGAGAGGAGGAGGAGGAAAAGGGGGAGGGGAGGAGGGAGAGGGGAAGGGGAGGAGGGGGAAGAGAAGGGGAGGAGTGGGAGGAGGAGGGGGAGGAGGGAGAGGGGAGGGGGAGGGAGAAGAGGAGGAGGGGGAGGAGGAAGGGGAGGGGGAGGAGAGAGAGGAGAAGGGGAGGATGGAGAGGAGGAGGAGGAAAAGGGGGAGGGGAGGAGGGAGAGGGGAAGGGGAGGAGGGGGAGGAGAAGGGGAGGAGTGGGAGGAGGAGGGGGAAGAGGGAGAGGGGGAGGAGGGAGAGGGGAAGGGGAGGAGGGAGAAGAGGAGGAGGGGGAGGAGGAGGGGGAGGAGGGAGAGGGGAGGGGGAGGGAGAAGAGGAGGAGGGGGAGGAGGAAGGGGAGGGGGAGGAGAGAGAGGAGAAGGGGAGGATGGAGAGGAGGAGGAGGAAAAGGGGGAGGGGAGGAGGGAGAGGGGAAGGGGAGGAGGGGGAGGATGGGGGTGGAGGGGGAGGGGGAGGAGGGAGAGGAGAAGGGGAGGAGTGGGAGGAGGAGGGGGAAGAGGGGGAGGAGGGAGAGGGGAAGGGGAGGAGGGAGATGAGGAGGGGAAGAGGGGGAGAGAGAGGCGAAGGGGAGGAGGGGGAGGAGGAGGGGCAAGAGGGGGAGGAGGCAGAGGGGAAGGGGAGGAGGGGGAGGAGGAGGGGGAAGAGGGTGAGGAGGGAGAGGGGAAGGGGAGGAGGGAGATGAGGAGGGGAAGAGGGGGAGGGAGAGGGGAAGGGGAGGAGGGGGAGGAGGAGGGGCAAGAGGGGGAGGAGGCAGAGGGGAAGGGGAGGAGGGGGAGGATGGGGGAGGAGGGGGAGGAGGAGGAGAAGATTGGGGCATCTGGGTGGCTCATTTGATTAACTCAGGTCATGATCTTGAGGTTCGTGAGACTGAGCCCCACGTTGGGCTCTGCACTTAGAGCACAAAGGCTGCTTGAGATTCTCTCTCTCCCTCTCTCTCTCCCTCTCCCCCTCTCCCCTTCCCCTGTGCACTCGCACACTTTCTCTCTTTCTAAATAAATAAATAAACATTTAAAAGAAGAAGAAGACGACGACTATGAAAAAATGTGTCAACTCAGTTATTTCATCTGTTTTGTTTCATTTCATTTCATTTCTAAGCAGGCTCCACACCCAGCGCAGGGCTCAACGTGGGGCTTGAATTCATGAGCCTGAGATCAAGACCTGAGCTGAGATCAAGAGTCAGATGCTTCACCGACTGAGCTGCCCAGGTGCCCTTAATTTATATTTTATTTTATATTTTATTTTATTTTATTTTATTTTATTTTATTTTATTTTATTTTATTTTATTTTATTTTATTATTTTATTTTTTAACAATTTTATTTGTAAGTAATCTCTACACCCAACATGGCACTCAAATCCACAACCCGAGATCAAGATTTGCTCCACCGACTGAGACAGCCAGGAGCCCCTCAACTCAGTTATTTTAGATGAAAGAAAAGAGTAGGTATTTACAAGAAACAGCGTGGGGCGCCTGGGTGACTCAGGCCCTGAAGCATGCCACTCTTGGTTTCCGCTCAGATCCTGATCTCGAAGTCATGAGACTGAGCCCTGAGTTAGGCTCCACACTGATTGGATTCTCTCTCTCCCTCTCTCTCTGTTCCTCCCCACCTGCGTGCACACATATGCTCTCTCTCAAAATAAAAAAAAAAATTGTTTTTTAAAAAGAAATATAAAGTATGCTTTTCCAAACTGAAAAGACTGTTTGTAATGCATCAAATTATAATTTAAAATTATCCAGCTCACAAATTTGGCGTTTTAGAAATCTTGTTTTCCTGGGGTGCCTGGGTGGCTCAGTCAGTTAAGTGTCTGATTTGAGCCCAGGTCATGATCCCAAGGTTCGTGGGTTCAGGCCCCGCATCGGGCTCTGTGCTGACAGCTCAGAGCCTGGAGCCTGCTTGGGATTCTGTGTCTCCCTCTCTCTCTCTGCCCTGCCCTCTCTCTCTCTCTCTCTCTCCCTGTCTCTGTCTTTCAAAAATAAATGAAAAAAAATATATAAATCTTGTTTTCCTTAAGCAGAATATTCTACACAAACTGCTCAGCGTGATTTGAACTCACCTGCACCCCACCCGTTTCCCTTTGAATAAACGGAACAAAGAGAAAATGCGTAACATTGAAGGCAATAACTTCTTTAGAAGTTCACATTTCTCACCTTCTCTAAAGGATCGTAACAATGTTGGTATTCAAGAACCCTTTTGAGAACCCTTTGTGTGAGTCAACAACATCTCTCTCTGTCCTCGTCCTCATCCTCCTCCTCCTCAAAGAGGTTACAATGTTTAGAAACAAGATTAGAGATTCAAACTGTGGACTTGGCTGGTTTTGAACATCCACGGATCTTCCTCCACTTTCCATGGGGTTCTGTTCTGGTAAACACACTGTAGGTTGAAAATACCGTAGGTAGAAAATGCATTCGGTACACCTAACCGACCCAAGACCCCGGCTTAGCTCAGCCCGCCTTGACTGTGCTCGGAACGTTCACGTTGGCCTACAGCTGGGCAGAATCGTCTAACGCAAGCCTCTTTTACAACAAAGTGTCGACTATCTCCTGTGATGCATGGAAGACTGCACTGAGAGGGACGGGAATGGCTGTGCGGGTGCAGCCGGCGGTCGGTGTGTCGGCTGTTGACCCTCGCGATCGCGTGGCTACTGGGAGCCCCGGCCACCGCCCGGCATCACGGGGGAGGATCAGACCGCCTGTCACTAGCCCTGGGAAAATATTGAAATTCGAAATTCCAGGTATGGTTTCTACTGAGTGTGTATGCCTCTCGCACCATCGTAAAGTCAAACAACCGTGTGAGTGGAACCATGGTTAAGTAGGAGATCGCCTGTACTCAAATGTTAATCCGATCAACAGACCATCATTATAACGTAACATGCGTTGTATGTTACTCAGAAATACGAAACAGGCCTACAGCCTCAAGCCTAATTTCAGCCCACATTCCAAAATGGGTCCTTCCGGGGGGGCTGTCCACGCAGTGCTGACAGCCGCCAGCAGGTGCCGTCCACAAGGCTCACGCATGACCGTCACCAAGAGGGAAATTCGAGGGGTGTTAGCTGCATACTACAATGTCAGGACATCCAAGAAAGGCAAATTTATGTTCCCTCTTTGTTGTTTTCTCGCTAACACGTTTGCCAACCCATCTTTTATCAGCATTTGCATTCTCTGGGATCACGCCTTTGCATGCCACCATACGACTTCAACATAAGGGATCAATTATGGGTCAAGAGGGACAAGATCCTATATAGAGAATATTTATATCTTAATTGTCTTGAAAGCTTGGCATGGGAATTGAAAATTCAAAGGTCAAAAATTCTACTTTGGTTTTCTTATTTTTCAAGAAATCAAGAGGCCAACAACACGAAGATTGATAGAAATACATTTTCCTTGTCTCTTTTGCACATTATCCTAAACGGGGAAAAGACGTCAAGCTGACAGGACTTTGTGATGTTTTCTATCTAAAGGTGAGTATGCCTTAGTGTGCCCACTAATAGAGATACTACCTTATAGGGAAAAGGACTAACAGACAAATCACGAAAGAGGTCATTATGAAGGACAGTGAACCTCAGTAGCACATGCGAACCTCAGCAGCAATCAAATACAAAGCAAAGCCCCAACTGAGATGTCATGATCCATCAGGTAAATTTTCACACACAGAAAATATATTAATCACAAGTGCTGTATGAGAGAGGATAAACGGATCCAATCTTTCTTGGGGGCGAGGTGAGGAATGTAGCTGGGGATTCAGGAGCATTAAAAATGATCGTAGCCTGGGGCTCAGTTGGTTAAGCGTCCGACTTCGGCCCAGGTCATGATCTCACGGTTCGTGGGTTCGAGCCCCACATCGGGCTCTGTGCTGACAGTTCAGAGCCTGGAGCCTGCTTTGGATTCTGTGTTTCCCTGTTGGTCTGCCCCTCCCCTGCTCACTCTCTGTCTCTCTGTCTCTCTCTCTCTCAAATAAACATTTTATATATATATATATATATATATATATATATATATATATATATATATACACACACACACACACACGAGGTCATTCATTCCAGCAGTGTATATAAAAGAAAAACACAGGGCACATTCTAAATATTGCCAACAAAAAAGTTAATTATGAAGGTTGTATGATTATATATATCTAACCTATATATACATCCGGAGGTAAGCATCTGAAAGGATGTGGGCAAGTTATTTCTAAATACTATGGTTAAGGGTATTGTTATGCTATTCTTTTGTTTACCTATGTTTCTTAGACTTATACAATAAGCACGTTTATTTTGGGAATAAGGAAAACTCTGAACGGGGCACCTGCGTGGCTCAGTCAGTTAAGCATCTGACTTTTGATTCTGGCTCAGGTCATGATCTCATGGATCCTGAGTTCGAGCCCTCTGCTGAGGCACAGCACCTGCTTGGGATTCTCTCTCTCCCTCTCTCTCTCTGCTCCTCCCCCTGATCTCTTGCTCTCTCTCTCTCTCAAAAACAGTAAGTAAACTTCATAAAAAATATATTTCATTTAAGAAATAAATTTACTGGGCTGCCTCACTGGCTCAGTCGGTTGAGCGTCCGACTTCAGCTCAGGTCACGATCTCACAGTCCGTGGGTTCGAGCCCTGCGTCGGGCTCTGGGGTGATGGCTCAGAGCCTGGAGCCTGCTTCCGATTCTGTGTCTCCCTCTCTCTCTGCCCCTCCTCCATTCATGCTCTGTCTCTCTCTGTCTCAAAAATAAATAAAAAACGTTAATAAAAAAATTTTTTAAAAATCTACAATAAATAAATTTACGAAGAGTGCATGAGCAAATACTTATGATGAAATACCGAGTGGATATGAGTATGGGATACGGGTTACACACAGCATGAGCTAGCCTGTGTCAGATAACACACATGAGGGAAGGCAATGCGCAAACAGGTTGAAAGCGGGTGCCACGTATGAGTAGGTTATGGGTAATTTTATTCTCTTCTCTATTTTCAGTTTTCTGAAAAAAAAAATTAATGAACAAAACGAACCTCGACCCTTAACTTGCACTCTAGTAAAAAATCAACTCAAGATGGACCACCGGCTTCAAATGTAAAACCTAAAATCATAGAACATCGAGAAGAAAGTCTTTGCGACTTTGGGTTGGGCACAGGTCACTCAGGACACCAAAACCGCAACCCGTGAAAGAGAAAGTGACAAATCGGACTTCATCAGATTGAAGAACGTCTGCTCTTGGGAAGATGGTGACTGGCGTCTCAGACTGGTGAGTGTATACAGAGAATTCTCAACACTAGATAATAAGAAACACACAGCCCAATTGGAACACGGGCAGACGTTTTGAAGGAGTTACACGGGTGGCCGGCCAGCACGCGGAAAGCTGTCCCGCATCCTCCTCAGTCATATTCCAGAAACACCAACAAAAACATGGAGAGATTTGACGGCACGGCGGCGAGAACCGCTCCATGGTTTTTAGAACCCGAACGTGCCAGGTGCTGACGAGGATTCAGAGGACCTGTATCTCCTCTATCCCGTTGCCACAAATACAAAGTGGTGCAGCCACCTCGGGAGCCAGCTTGTCAACCTCTCTTTCGTTGTTGTTTTTTCTTTGTTTGTTTGTTTCTTTTGGCAATTTCTTACAGTTAATCACACACTCTTCATGTTACCCGGCTGTATCACTCATCACTCCAATGCTCTTAACCCCCAAAGAAATAAAAGTGTATGTCCCCTCAAAAACCTGTATGCTATGTTTATAGCACTTTATTCCTGATCGCCAACAGCTGGAAACAACCCAAACCAGCTGGCGCACGCAGAAGGACTCTGGGGTCTGACTTTAGGACGATGTTGGTACTTGATGCCGTTCACTCACTAACGTAGGTGAATCTCCAATGCGCCACACCATGTGAATGAAAAAGGCCAGGGGCGCCTGGGTGGCGCAGTCGGTTAAGCGTCCGACTTCAGCCAGGTCACGATCTCGCGGTCCGTGAGTTTGAGCCCCGCATCAGGCTCTGGGCTGATGGCTCGGAGCCTGGAGCCTGTTTCCGATTCTGTGTCTCCCTCTCTCTCTGCTCCTCCCCCATTCATGCTCTGTCTCTCTCTCTGTCCCAAAAATAAATAAACGTTGAAAAAAAAATTAAAAAAAAAAAAAAAAAAGAAAAAGGCCAGACTTAGAGGCTCTGTATATCGCACGATTCCATGCATATGACATTCCAGAAAAGGCAAGGTAGATTCAGAGAACGGATCAGTGGGTGGCAGGGGCTGGGGGTGGGGGAGGGGTTGACCGCAAAGGACCAGGAAGGAATCTGGGGAGATCTGGAGCTATTCTAGATCTTGACTGAGGCGACGGTTCTATCGCTGTGTGCACTTGTCGCAACCCGCACGAGTGGACACTGAGAGCAGTGCACTGTGCTCTTTAGTTTCACGAAGGAAGTTTTATAATCGTTGGGACAGTGAGAAGGTTCCGGGGGGTGGATGCCCGTGCTGCTTGTACAACGGGTGTGCGTGTACTGAATGCTGTTGAACCGGACATTTACGATAGTCAAAATGGAAATTTTATGTTCCGTGTATCTTTTCACTATCAGAACGGTTTCATAATTGCTAGTCATTAAAGTTTTATTTTTTTTTCAACTTTTTTTTTTTTATTTATTTTTGGGACAGAGCATGAACGGGGGAGGGGCAGAGAGAGAGGGAGACACAGAATCGGAAACAGGCTCCAGGCTCTGAGCCATCAGCCCAGAGCCCGACCCGGGGCTCGAACCCACGGACCGCAAGATCGTGACCTGGCTGAAGTCGGACGCCCAACCGACTGCGCCACCCAGGCGCCCCTCATTAAAGTTTTAAAACAAATTTTAGTGGCACCTGAGGCTCAACTGGTTAAGCGTCTGACTACGGCTCAGGTCATGATCTCACGGTTTGTGAGATCAAGTCCCACGTTGGGCTCTGTGCTGACAGCGTGGAGCCTGCTTGGGATTCTCTCTCTCTCTCTCTCTCTCTCTCTCTCTGCCCCTCCTCTGCTTGTGCTCTTTCTCTCTCTCTCAAAATAAATAAATAAACGTAAATAAAAATATCCTATTTTGCGTTTGGGTAGCAGTTGTATTTTTAAAGCACACCCACCTTTTTACATCTTATCAATCCTTACACCAACCCCGTGAAGCCCACTAGGCTTTGGATCGCTCCCTTCCAACGGTCAGAAAACAGGTCCAGGTGGCCCAGTGGCCACAGCTTGCCACCGAGGTGGCACTCTTCCCCTGCACGTGAGGGACACTGGTCCAGCTGCTTCATCCCCACAAAGGATAAGGTGCTGTTTCTTCCCCTCTGCTGACGGGCTGCAGAGGGGTTGCCTGAAGCCACGGGTGGACTTTTGGAAACAAGCCCAAACACTTCGTTCTTACGAGATGCGGGTCATGACCCACTAACTGACTTTGAGAAACAAGCCTGGAGAAGCTAGCTGCACAGCCCTTCGATGTCTCGTTAACCCCTTTTGTAGGGGAAAGACTCAAGGATACGCAGAGACTGTGTGCCTATTTGGGAACTGAATATTAAAAAATAATTAAACGCTGATTTAAAAATAGAGTCCTTTCCGCTCAGGCCTCATTTCCTAGTCCTGTGGCCCAGCCCACAGCTGCCGCGGCCAGCTGTAGAGCTCACCTCGCTGGCCTCACGCCTCCAGGCACCATCCCGCCCCAGGGCCTTTGCACTGGCTCTTCCAGCTCCCTGCCGCCTTCCCCAGATATCCTGTGACTAGGCCCTTCCCTCCCCCAAGTTTCCGCTCCCATGTCACATTCTCAGTAAGGCCCACCGGCTGCCTGAATTAGCTCCAGCCAACATCTCTGTCACCCGCACACTTCTCTTCTTACCGCTTACACCACCTTCCCCTCCTGGCGTACTATTGAGTTAATTTATTATGTTTTGCTTATTTTCTGCTTCTCCCAGTTAGATCACAACGCCACGAGGGCAAGGGTCCTTGCTTCTTCTTCCCCGCCATATTCCAACTGGGACAGAGCAGCATCTGGCAGACAGTTAATAGCTACCGATGGCACGTTGGGTCAAGGAACGGACGGAGAGGCTTGTTTTTTATATACTTTTTATGAATTAGAATTAATGAATGACAAACTTTATATCGTATCCGGCCCAGGGGAGAGGAGCTGGGCACGTGGTTCTGGGGTCTCACCCATGTCCCCTGACCCCAGGCCTGGGGTCGCATGACAATCCTCACAGTGCGGGCCTCAGGAACACCTGCAGCAGAATCACTTGTCACGCTTATTAAAACTGCAGATTCCTGGGGCGCCTGGGTGGCTCAGTTGGTTGGGCATCCAACTTTGGCTCAGGTCATGATCTCGTGGTCTGTGAGTTCAAGCCCCATATCGGGCTCTATGCTGACAGCTCAGAGCCTGGAGCCGGCTTCAGATTCTGTGTCTCCCTCTCTCTCTACCCCTCCCTGGCTCACACTCTGTCTCTCCCTCTCTCAAAACTAAATAAACATTTAAAAAAAAACAAACTGCAGATTCCTGGGGCGCCTGGGTGGCTCAGTCGGTTAAGGATCCGACGTCAGCTCAGGTCACGAGTTCCCGGTTCGTGGGTTTGAACCCCTGCATCAGGCTCCGTGCTGACCGCTCAGAGCCTGGAGCTGCTTCCGATTCTGTGTCTCCCTCTCTGTCTGCCCCTCCCCCACTTGCATTCCAGGTCTCTGTCTCAAAAATGAATAATAAAGATCACAAAAAGAAATTTGTTTTAATGCAGATTCCTGGACATACTCCAGACTTACTGGATTAAAGTATCTGCCAGCAGCACCCAGTAGTTTGTATTTTATTTTATTTTTTAAGATTTTATTTTCGAGCGATTTCTACACCCAAGGTGGGGCTCAAACTCACAACCCTGAGACCAAGAGTCACATGCTCCAATGGCTGAGGCAGCCAGGTGCTACAGTAGTTTGTATTTTATTGCACTGTATTGTATTGATGTTTGTTTGTTTATTTATTTTGGGGGGAGGGGCAGAGAGACAGGGGAGAGAGAATCCCAAACAGGCTCTGCAGTAAAGTGCAGAGCCTGACGAGGGGCTCGAACCCACGAACCGGGAGATCACGACCCGAGCTGAGGTCGGATGCTTAACTGAGCCACCCAGGCGCCCCCACGGTAGTTTGTATTTTAAATCAGCCCCAGCTCCCACTCCCACCCCCACCACTGGTGTGATGTCAGCACCAAATTCTGACCCGTTTCCTTGTGTCAAGCAGCTGTTTGGACTTCGTTGTGAACTGCAAGCTGTCGGACTGATTCAGAGTGTCCAGACTCTGCTTGCAATGGCTGGGTGGTGGTGGTGTTAGTGCTGGTGGGGTTGATGGTGGTCATGGTGATGGGGGAATTGATGGTGGCCGTGGAGGTAGGAGGGATCGAGCTGCTAGCCGTGATCAGCACCTGCCCAATGCCAAGTTCCACTTAAGTGCATCAACTCCTTCAGTCCTGCCTACAGCCCCAGGGATTGGCAGGGAGGGAGACACAGAAGAGGGACATGACTTGTTCAAGGCCACAGGCTGGTTAAAGGAGAGCCTGTTGTCACGGGTGTGGTTTCCTGACTCTGTTATCTCATCACCTTCAGTGCGATTCAAACCGCTATTACTTTAAAATAGAACACTTAGAAATGCTATTTTCGGGGCGCCTGGGTGGCGCAGTCGGTTAAGCGTCCGGCTTCAGCCAGGTCACGATCTCGCGGTCCGTGAGTTCGAGCCCCGAGTCGGGCTCTGGGCTGATGGCTCAGAGCCTGGAGCCTGTTTCTGATTCTGTGTCTCCCTCTCTCTCTGCCCCTCCCCTGTTCATGCTCTGTCTCTCTCTGTCCCAAAAATAAATAAACGTTGAAAAAAAAAATTTTAGAAATGCTATTTTCTCACCTACCAGACAAAAGAAAATCTACAACTAGGTCAAATAAATCAAGTAGGAATTATTCACAGAGGGTCGGTTTTTATACATTCTCACTTAACGCACGGGAGGAGAGCTGGGCCTGCCCTCCTCTTCCTCCCCCTGCGCTGTGATGGTCCAGGAGCAGGAGTGAGGATGTATCCCAGGCTCTCCGTCCTGCTGGGCCTTCAGGGCCCGGGGAGGGAGCCTTTCTGGGAGACGCCAGGTTGCCTCAGCGTCCTGCCACTCAGCGAGCTGGCACCTGGGCTTCGAGCCTGAGAGCGGACCGTGCCAGGCCTTCCCAGCTCATCTTGGCGCTTTCAGACCCCCTGGGAGCCCGGCCCCCGCACCGGCCCGGCCCCGGGGTGCGGCTGTTTTAAACTCCCCCAGCGTAGGCCCTACATCAGACATTCCAGAGGAGCTCCCTGTGCGGGGGGGAGAGGGGGGCACTTCCTGCCCACCCTCCTGACGCCACCCCTGGGGACCCGGACTTTGCGGAGGGCCACCTTTAAAGACCTTATTATGATTCCAATATCCGTCTCCCTTCAAGCCTCCCTTGAAGACTTCACCGTGGTTTCACATTTAAGTAGGGCACGTGGCCTGTGGTCCAAATGTCGCATTGACAGCATGGGATTGTGGAAACGTGTCCGGATTGGGCGGAGAATGAGGGCATCGCTGGCCCTGCCTAATAACCATCTGTCTCCATCATTCTGTAGGAGCGCTCCCGAGATAATGGGATTTATTCTGCAGTGTTTACTCCACTATCTGGAGCGTCTGTGTGCAAAGGAGCCCAGCCGCGCCTCGCCCCCCACAGCCTTCAAGTCTCAGGGGGTCCTCTGTTCCCAGTGGGGGTTTCCAGTGAGAGGAGCTGAGGGACAGACCCGCAGGCCGCCAGCTACCCGGGGGGGGGGGGGGAAACACTGCCAGCAGGTCCCAGATGCCAGATAACCAGGCCCCAGTGCGAGAGAAAGAACAGAACAATGTGTGTGTGTGTGTGTGTGTGTGTGTGTGTCTAGTTGTTGGAATTCCTTTCTGTAAGAAATAAGAGTATGAAAACATGCATCATCTGCTCACTTGTGCAAAAACCAAATTCAGGAAGGAGGACTTGAGAGCCAAAAGAGCTCGGTTACCTGCAGGGATGGTGGGAATGGGGTGTCTGTGCGGGGAGCGACACCTCCCTGGACACACCCTTTGTGTGATTCTGACTTCAGAACCATATGAATGTTCCACATAAGCCGGCCAATCAGTGATGATAGAGGGAGGACTCCAATGGAGTCCAGACAGAAACAAAGGACCCGAACTGCATTACAGGTAAATCGCATGATGACACGGGGCGGGGGGTAGACAAGAAAGGAACTAGTAATTTGCAGAAACAGTAATTTGACCGGGTAGTCTTGGCTCGGGCTGTGATAACAAAATACCACAGACCGCAGCCTCAACGGCAGGCACTCTTTCTCCCAGTTCTGGAGGCTGGGGGTTTAAGACAACGGTGCTGGCAGAACGGCAGAATGAGCTGTTGGTGAGGACCCTCTTCTGGCTTAGGGGCGGCCGCCTTCCGGTCATGTGTCCACACGGCATTGAGACTGAGCTTGGGCACCTCCTCTTCTAAGGGCGTGAATCCCATCACGGGGGCGCCACACTCCTGGCTTCATCTGAATCTAATTGCCTCCTAAAGGCCCCGTCTGCTAATACCATCACACTGGGGGTTAAGGGTTTCAACATACGAATTTGGCGGGGTTGGGGGGGATTTGCTCCCCCCAAAATACTCTAAAGCTAAAGGATACCAGGTCCAACTAGAAGGGTTTTCCAATGCCCAAACCTGTGGCAATTTGAAAATAATAAAGATTATATTAGGTGGTGATGTATAAAATAAAACAAAATCCACGAGTCCATATAGACATAAATAATTGAATAAATAACTGGGAAACAGTAACAGTTATTTCTTATAGTAGCATTACAAGCAATAAATATAGGCGCGCCTGGGTGGCTCGGTCGATTAAGCATCCGACTTCAGCTCAGGTCATGATCTTGCCATTCCTGGATTCGAGCCCCGTGTCGGACTCTGTGCTGACAGCTCGGAGCCTGGAGCCTGCTTTGGATTCTGGGTCTCCCTCTCTCTGCCCCTCCCCCACTTGCGCTCTATTTCACAAAAATAAACATAAAAAAATAAAGAAACAAGGAACAAATATAGAATTATGAAGTTTTAAAAGCACCATTTGGCATCCAACATAATGGTACTTAGTTCAGGCGAAAATCATAAACGGAGGCTAAACTAGTGAGTGTGTGATTAGGAACGGAATATTTACATAGTCTCGAAGTATCTCCCCACAGGACACTTCTTAATGACAAAGGGAAACATTGTGCAGTGGCAAAATCTGGTAGAGACAGCGCCCCAAGGGTGGACCAGCTGGGCGGTGTCCTGTGGGGTCAATCTATCTGAGACACACACATAAAAACCTATAGAAAGGTAGAGGGGGCAGGTGTTAATGTTTACAGGAATTCCTTTCGAGAGGGCTACTATTTGTGGATTGAAAAATACTCCAGGCCACTCCCTCCCCAACCCAGAAGCCGAATGAAGGCGGACCCTGACACTGGGTTCTATCAGGAGGTGTGTGCATGCGAGCATGTGGGTGTGTGTGTGAAGGGGGGTGTTGCTCAAAACGCTGGAGGAGAGGCTGAGGGGTCACTTTCACACCTCCACCATGCAGACCTCAGTTCCTTCTTCTAATACATTATGTTAAAAAAAATGTGTATTTATTTTGAGGGGAGGGAGGGGCAGAGAGAGAATCCCAAGCAGACTCCTCACTGTCAACGCAGAACTCCAAGTGCCGTTCGATCTGACAAACTGTGAGATCATGACCTGAGCCAAAATCAAGAGTCGACGCTCAACTGACTGAGCCCCCCAGGCGCCCCTCAAATTAATCTTAAAAACCAGGATCCAGCTGATAAGCCAACAGTCTGATGAATTGTCTCCATCCTATTCCCATATTTAACTAAAAAACCCCAACTTCTAATAGAATGTTACTCTGATTTTCAAGTGTTAAAAATTTCAGAGTAATAAATCTGAGTCTTTTAGTATTTCTAATGACAAACATTTACAAATAAAATTGCTCCGTGGAAAAGGAGACATGGTGATGGGAAGGAATCCACAGTTCAGAAGATTCTACGAGCATACAGACGTAGAAAAGCCTGATTGATTAAGAAGTGGTCTTTCAGGCACACAATAGGTTCTAGATTTTTTTTCATGTTTATGTATTTTTGAGAGAGAGAGAGAGAGAGAGAGAGAGACGGGGTGTGAGCGGGGGAGGGGCAGAGAGAGAGGGAGACCCAGCATCTGAAGCAGGCTCCAGGCTCCGAGCTGTCAGCACAGAGCCTGACTCGGGGCTCGAACTCACGGAGTGTGAGATCATGAGCTGAAGTCGGACGCCCAACCGACTGAGCCACCCAGGTGCCCCATACAATAGGCTGCAAAGATTCTTGTTTTAGAGATATACCAGAGGCACACCTAGCATAACACACGGAACTCACGCAGTCCCTCCCTATGACGTGCCCTACATAGAGCATCTGTCATGCCTGTGCGTCCCCTTCACAGTTTGGCTTTATATCAAAGTTTACTCAATGTACATATTTTAATCTTAAAAATTATTCGATTTATTCAAACTAAAAAAAAACCAACACAAACCACCCACAGCAGCGTCCCATTTGTCCCGTGCCCCCTCCCCCACCTCTTGCAACCACCAGTCTATTCTCTGTATCAATGAGCTGTTGTTGCTGTTTTCAGATCCCACATATAAGAGAGATCACATGGTATCTTTCTGTCTCGCTTATTTCACTGAGCACGATGCCTTGGAGGTCTGCGTTGTCTCCAATGGAAAGATTTCATTCTTTTCTGTGGCTCAACAGTATTCCAGTGTGTGTGTGTGTGTGTGACGATTTTTTCCATTTCTGTGTGTGTGTGTGTGTCACGATTTTTTCCATTTCTGTGTGTGTGTGTGTGTGTGTGTGTGTGTGTGTGTGTGTCACGATTTTTTCCATTTCCCGGTTACTGTGAATAATGCTGCGGTGAACACAGAACTGCATGTATCTTTTTGAGTTAGTGTTTTCATTTTCTTCAGATAAATACCTAGTGGCAGAATTACTGGATCGTACAGTAATTCTATTTTAAAATTTTTGAGGAACCTGCACACCGTTTTCCACGGTGGCCGCACCAGTTTGCATTCCCACCAATAGTGCACAAGGGTTCCTTTTTCTCCACATCCTCGCCAACACCTGTTGTCTGGTGGTTTTGGTATTAGCCATTCTGACAGGTGTGAGGTGATAGCTCACTGTGGATTTGATTTGCATTTTCCTGATGATGAGTGATGTTGAGCATCTTTTCATGTGTCTGTTGGCCATCTGGATGCCTTCTTTGGAGAAATATCTATTCAGATCTTTTGCTCATTTTTAATGAGATTACTTGTGTGGGGTTTTTCTTTCCTTTTTTTTTTTTTTTTTTCTCTTGCTATTGAGTTATATGAGTTCTTATTTTTTTAATGTTTGTTTACTTTGGCGGGGGCAGGGGCAGAGAGAGCGGGAGGCAGAGAATCTCAAGCAGGATCCAGCTTGAGATCCAGCAGAAGAGCCCGCCATGGGGCCTGAACCCATGAACCACGAAATCATGACCTGAGTTGAAATCAAGAGTTGGATGCTTAACCGACCTAGCTACCCAGGTGCCCCAAGTTACAGGAGTTCTTTATATATTTTAGACATTAGCCCCTTATCAGACATATGATTTGCAACTGTTTTCTCCCATTCGATAGGCTGTCTTTCCATTTTGCTAATGGTTTCCTTGGCTGTGCGGATGCTTTTTAGCTTGATGTAGCCATACATGAATCCTTTTTTTTTTTTTTCCCCAACACTATCCCCAGATTGTTCCATTTTGGTACACGTTGCTCTGGTTCACCAATTCCACCTTGTCATTGTTGTGTATTTAGACACTGTGCTTGTTTTATGCTTTTATGGGTTTGGGGGTTATGTCAGGTTTTGTAAGGTAATACTGCGCTCTGATTCACATCTTCTTGCACACGTGCAAGAATTTCTTTGCGGCATGTGACCAGCAGTGAAATAGCTGTGTGGAGGAGAATGTTCCTGCTCAACTTCATGAGATACGGTCAGGTTACTCTCCCCAATGATTGTTCCAGTTCATGCTTCAGCCGGCATCACGTCCTCACCAGGCTTGGTATCGTCCAGTGTTTGGAGTTCTACCAATGACACAGGTGTGAATTTCTTTCAATTTGTGTAACCCTTATATGCAGTGAGGCTTACCCGCCTCTCGTACTATTAGCCATCAGAGTTTTCTCCCCCTTAATCTCTGCGTTTACACCCTCTGCCCATTTTTCTATTGGAGTATTTGTTGTTTTTTATAACAATAGATTTATAGTAAGAGATACGTGCATATTCTGGGTACTGATCCTTTGTTCATCCCAGGTAGCGCAAATATCTTTTCCTAGCTTATGGCTTGTCTTCTCACATTTAAATGGTATCTTCATTCTTTTTATTTATTTATTTTTTAATGTTTTTATTTTATTTTTGAGGGAGAGAGAGAGGGAGAGAGAGAGAGAGAGAGAGAGAGAGAGAGAGAGAGAGAGGCAGAGAGAGAGGGAGACACAGAATCCGGAGCAGGGTCCAGGCACAGAGCTGTCAGCACAGAGCCTGATATCGGGCTCGAACTCAACCGTGAGATCATGACCTTAGCTGAAGTCAGATGCTTAACCGACTGAGCCACCCAGGCACCCCTAAATGGTATCTTTAGATACAGAGCAGTTTCAAATTAAACAAGCTCAAATTTATTGATCTTTGCCTTTATGCTGTTTTTTTTCTTAATCTTAAAAAAAAAAAATCCTTCCATACCCACTGAATTAATGTAATTCTATTAGGCAAATGCTTATCAAAACATTGACATTTTTTCCTAAGTTCCAACATCGGTCAACGAGAGAGATTTATCAGTGGTTTCCCAACGTATAAACTGGGTTACCTCACTATGATGGTTACGATTGTTTAAAACGTTAATACTAACTCTAGCGGCAAAAGTTTTTACAAATGGTTTTCAGCTCAAACGAAACACGCATGATCTTTTTTAAAAAGGAGATCTTTGAACTGCTCAGACATCCCTCTCAATGCTGAGGGCTTGAAGACTAACCACGGCTTGGCTGTACGCCCTCTGACGTGGACCACACCACACCACACACCTGGACCTGCTCCCCTCCCTCCGTCCACGCTGTCCTCCGACTGCCTTCCCTCCTCCGGCTACTTACAGTTGCCCCGTATTCGTTCGTCCCTCATCGCGTTAGCCACACAAAAACCGCTCCGGCCAGAGACGGCCAACACCGCTGGTATCATTCCCAGTGCTCTGTGTAGCGTGTTAAAATGGCAGGCGATTAAATGAAAAATTGAAGAAAACATTTGGTGAATGCCTTTTGGGCAGGGCTGTTCAGACGTTACACAGCTGGCCAGTATTCACCCTCCACTTGGACTCCGGCGATCTGCCTTCCTATCATTTTCTGCTGGTGAAGATTCCCATTCTTTGGCTTGCACGATATCTTAACTGACTTTGAAGTTGCAAGAGGGTGTTTTTGGACTCTCATTCTTGTCTCTTTGTTCTCATCTTCTGAGCCCAGGGTTTCCCTGCAGGACAGACACGGCCCACAGACTGTCTCCCCAGCCAACCACTAAGGCTGGGGAGACAGCAACCCATTGGCCCCCGCTAGCCACAGGCTGGGGTGAGGTCAGGGACAGCAATTCCCCAAAGAGGAGGCGGATTCCCCCCAACTCGTTAGAACAAATGTCCACCACACAGGGCGTCGGTCCTGGCTCAGATCCTTCTAGGTTCTGTGACCTTGGCCAAGTCCTTGATTTTCATGTGGTCTCCGTTTCCTTACTGCCTATCAGGGACTTTGTTTCATAATCCTATTATTCTCGAAGGAACGGGGTGAAGGGTTTCTCGTCTTGAAACCTTGGTATGACATTGATCCTTCCTCAAGTTTTCGAAGCCACAGGACTCTGCAGTGTACTTACTGTGCTCCTGGTATGGAGCTAAGTGTCTTGGGGCACATTGGTGTCTGTTCCTCACGCATAAATAAGGAAACTAAGGTCCCGACATGTAAGTGACTGCCGTGGGCTTAGACACCATAGTAGGCCCCCGAGAAATGTTCAGGGCTCCGTGGAGATGTGGCCTCACGAGATCTGTCATTAGTCAAAATGACAGACAACAGTTTAATGTTCAGTTGCAATAATCAATGGTCAGATTTCTTTATCCAGTAAATATCGATATTTGAGGAATTTATGGTTTTTAGAGCAGCAGTACCGGCTCTGGGATGTGGCGTATTTATTCTGAGGGATCTCTTCTTCCCGTATGAGTGTGTTTTAGTGACTTAGCCTTGCGGAGTCACTGCAGGACTGGGCTGGTCTCATGCCAACTGCATAGAGCTGTTGACTGGCGCTGGGCTAGGTAGGGCTCCCCAGGGCAGGGCGGCACCTTGGTCATTTCCACGCCTCCACCGCCCAGCCCCAGGTCTGGCACACCTCTGCACACGATGGCTGGGTGAACACATGTCAGTGGGCAGTGAATACACCCGGAACTGGGTCCTTCCCCTCTGGAAGGCAACCCAATGGCGAGGGGGGCGCACGAGCACCTACTTGTCAGCTGGCAAGATGGGGAGCAAAGTAAGAATCCTGAGTATTCGGATAACCCAAATAGCTTGGTCTCAGAAAAAGAAAACAATGCTAGCAAGAAGGTGGGAGCCTGAAGTCATGTTAGGAGCAAACGTGCAACAGACAATGGGCGAAAGATCAGTTACGTTCGCAATCAGATAGAAGATGTAATTTAAGAGGGGATTTAACGTTCCTGCTTTCGTAAGCACAATGTTATTTGCTTTTATACAATTCCCAGCGTTGTCGTTAGTATTATGCGGTGATTTCACGCGACTCTCCACAATACGGAAGCTACCACACAGGTGATACCTCCTGGGTGGTCTGCACGAGAAGTGGGAGACTGTCTTGCTCTCTGTCCTTCGCACGTCCCGTGGTGGCTCCTGTCCCTGCTTCCCATTTGTAAAGCAGTGAAGGAAACAGGCAACCAGCTTGCAGGGGGCAGCCCCCACCTGCGACGCTCGCAGGCACTGTCTGTCGGTTAACATACTTCTGGAACGTGATCGCCAACGTGGTGTATCACAGGTGGAGTCACCACAAGCAAAGGAAACATCCTGGGGCCATTGTGGTTTCCGTAGCGAACTTGTACTCAAGAAGTGGGGCTGTCTTTGACGCGGAGCTCTGCTCCCACACTGGAAATGAGGATCAGACTTACCACGGCTCTGTCATCCACTGATCGGTTACCATCTCACACTTATACTTAGATGCGACTGAAATGCAAGCACGCTGTGAGACCTGGGACCTTGGGCTTGCACACTGTCCCACAGGAGACGGTTCAGGTGTGTATTTGACATCTCAGTGCTTACTCCACGTGGCATCACTGAATGCATTGTTTGACATCTTTACATCTAAAATCATCCACTTCAAAACGAATATTTTAGTATGCACTAGGATGACATCCTTTTAAGATTTTTTTTTAATGTTTATTTTTGAGAGAGAGAGAGAGCGAGCGAGCGAGAGCACCAGCGCAAGCAGGGGAGGGGCAGAGAGAGAGGGGGACACAGAATCTGAAGCAGGCTCCAGGCTCCGAGCTGTCAGCACAGAGCCCGACGCGGGGCTCGAACTCACGAGCTGTGAGATCATGACCTGAACCAAAGTCGGACGCCCAGCCGACTGAGCCACCCAGGCGCCCAGGCTGACATCCTTTTAAGATTTTTATAAAGAAAATGTTCTTGGGGTGCCTGGGTGGCTCAGTAGGTTGAGCATCTGACTCTCGATTTCGGCTCAGGTCATGATCTCACCATTCATGGGTTCGAGCCCCGCATTGGGTTCTGCCTTGTTGGCACAGAGCCTGCTTGGGATTCTCTCTCCCCTTCTCTCTCTCTCTCTCTCTGTTAAAGATAAATAAGTAAACTTAAAAAAAAATGTTCTTAATAATGAGAGAAAAACAGACTAAGGGAAAAACACACCCTAAATTGGCTTATTTTCTGGCTCGAGCGGGGTGCAGACAGAGCTTCACGTTCATACGTAGTGGTAACCACCCCTCTAAAGGGTCAGGAGCACGACTGTGAAAACTGTGGGGGCTCAGGCCCAGCGGGGGCGGCTGGATGGACGGACAGGTACGTGAGGAAAGAAGGGCCTGTCTGTCCTGCTGAAGTTCCGGGAGAGGCAGGGCCCCGAGGGAGGTGGGAAGGGAGGGCGCTCGTGGGGTGTGTGGGGGGGCCACCATCAAATCCTTTAGTGACCCGTGAGCCACTAGCCTCTCTGCGAGGCTTCTCACGGGTAAGGCGAGGCCACCCGTCGGCCTGCACCACAGGGGCTCCATGGGGGTAAACGAGGTAAATTCCGAGCTCCCCGGGGACAAGGGGCTGTTTAAACACAAGGTGCGCCTTCGCCGGCTTTTCTGCCTTGGCCGGAAGCAGTCGGTCCTCCCGAGGGCTCAGCTCTGCGCCCTCTCCCCGGCACGACCCGGCCACATGCACACCTCACGACACGGACACAGGTCGAGGAACTGGCCCAGCGCTCCTCCGCCTTCTGGACACCCAGCGAGCCTCTTTCGCTCACCTCCCCCGACCCCACTTCCGTTAGCACAAACGCCCATCCTGAGGTTGCCACCGAGCAGAAGCGTTTCCCAGAGGCCCCGTCTCCCTAGGTTCCTGAGCTTGAAATCGTAAATGAAGGAAGCAGGCGGCCCCTCGACGGCACAATCCCCATTCCTAGCAGACGTCCGCGCAGGAGCAGCGAAGGAAAGTTAAGGCGAGTTAACCTAACATTTCCCAGCTTCGCTGACGCCTCCGTGGGAGCGGGTTTATCCTCAGGTGAGCGTAGAAGGCACCCGGGGAAGTGACTTCCCGACCGAACTTCCAGAAGTCAGAACTTGGCGAAACTGGCACGAAGTCTAGGAATCTGCGTTCTGACAAGGACCCAAAAGCGACCGTAAAGCACATTTCTAAACTGATGGATGGCACTTCGAGAAATGCGGCCGAGGGGCCGGAGGAACAGTCGTATCTGAAGAGGGACGCACACAGCTCAGGACCCGTGGAGACTGGCCCACGGAGGCCACGGGGACCGGGGGGGGGGGGGGGGAGCCGCTCCCCGTACGGCACTTTCTTTTCCTCGCAGGGGGTAACCCTGCAGTCACTCTCTCAGGGTGACGCCCTGCACATTTCTGAGCTCCTTCTGGACACAGCGCCACTGCCTCCAGCACGGAGCCCTACAAACGCCCCACGTCAGCCCCGCGAAACTCTTACCTCTCTAGTCGTTAAGATGTCGGTGTTTTACTGGGGTCTCCCCTCCTCCCCCCCAGTCCAGAAAGTGCTTCCCGGCAGAAAGCTGGACGAGGGCCGCTTCGGTGGCGCCCTCTCTCTCGGTGATGGCAGCTCTGTGCTGCCTGTGGTCCAAGGTCGGAAGCGTGTTTGCCTCACATCTGTCCGGTTTTCACGTTATGATGTGGGGGACGTCTGCCCCAACTGCTCCATCGTGACCCCAGATGGCGGTTCCCTTTTGTTTACTCTCAGGCTCTTCTCTGTTTCGGATATTTTTTTGTTGCACTACGTGTAAATCTAGGTGTAGACGTCTCTGAACTTTTCTTACTTGATGCTCCTGTATTTGTGGACTCGCATCTTTCATCGGTTCTCGAAAACTCTCGGAAATCAGCTTGACAAATACCGCCTCTCTTCCATTCTCTTTGTTCTCTCCTGTGGACCTCCAGTCGGACACTCTTATTCTGCCCTCCTGGTTTCCGAACCTCTCAGTCCCACTGTTCCACACCTTTCCTCTTTGTGGTATGTTCTAGGCGATCCTACCTGTCCTTAACTAAAATCCCCTCATCAGCTGTGCCATCTGTTTAACGTTTCTTTCGAGATTTTTACTACAACAATCAATTTTTAAGACAGCTTTATTGAGGTATGGTTGATACACAGAGAGCAGCACATATTCAATGTACACAATTTGATGAGTTTGGACATAGGCACACACCCATGATTCCTTCACTATTTAACAATTACATTTTAATTTTTTTTTTTTTAATTTTTTTTTCAACGTTTATTTATTTTTGGGACAGAGAGAGACAGAGCATGAACGGGCGAGGGGCAGAGAGAGAGGGAGACACAGAATCGGAAACAGGCTCCGGCTCTGAGCCATCAGCCCAGAGCCCGACGCGGGGCTTGAACTCACGGACCGCGAGATCGTGACCTGGTTGAAGTCGGACGCTTAACCGACTGCGCCACCCAGGCGCCCCTACATTTTAATTTTTTAAGTTTACTTATTTGAGAGAGAGAGAGAACATTCGAGCAGGGGAGGGGCAGAGAAAGAGGGAGAGAGACTCCCAAGCAGGCTCTATGCTCAGTGCAGAGCCCGACTCAGGGCTCCACCTCACGAACTGTGAGGTCATGACCTGAGCTGAAACCAAGAGTTGAACGCTTAACCAACTGAGCCACCCAGGTGCCCCTTGCCTTTTTAAAAAAGTTTTTATTTATTTTGAGAGAGAGAGAAAGAGAGAAAGAGAGAGAGAGAGAGAGAGAGAGAGAGAGAATGAACAGGGAGGGGCAGAGAGAGAGGGAGAGCAAGAATCCCCAGCAGGGTCCACACTGTCAGCACAGAGGCTGATGCGGCGCTTGAACTCACAAACTGTGGAATCGTGACCTGAGCCAAAATCAGGAGTTAGATGCTGAATCAACTGAGCCAACCAGGTGCCTCTACAATTACATTTTTGAACATTCTCTTTAGTCCTTTTTTTTGTTTTTAATAATTTTTTTTGTTTCAAAGCAAAACAAAAACAAAAACAAAAAACTTACCGAAAAGTTCAACATGCAGTAAATTAAACCCCTTTTCTTTGCACCATTTGAGAATAAGCCTCTGAGTTGAGCCTGCATCACTGACAAGTACCTCAGTATGAACTTCCAACAAGAACTCTCTTCCTACAGATCACCTACAGTCATGAAGATAAGTCAACCTTGTTACCTTCCTTCCCTCTTGTCTGCAAACCCTGGCCCCGCCTGCAGGCCGTCCCAGGAACGGTCATCACGGCCAGAGTGGTCAGTTTGTTTGCTCACGAGAGGCAGGCTGTCCCCACCGCGGTTCTGCTGCCCACGGAGATGCTCTCACCACTCACACCCAGCTCTGACCTCCTGGGCCCCACCTCCCAGCGGCGTGGAAGCCCTCCCACGGCGCTGGCATGCTGATGTCCCAGTTCACCGCCTGCTGCTACACCCAGCTCACACGCGGCCCCCACCCCGGGGTGGCGTCCTCCTGTCCTGCCCGGGCCGGGCCTCTCCATGTTGCACTGACCCCAGTGCCTCATTCTGCCAAGCTGACTCCTTACCCTAGCCTGCCAATCTGCAAGTACATATTCCTCCCCGTTTTGATCTCGCTTCCCATACCGGACAGCCCTCGTAAGGAGCCTGGGTTCTGATTCTCAGATGTGGGTCAGCAAAGCCATCTCCATCTCCCCTGCCCCTGTCGGTATCACCACCGGCATCACCTAATGGCTTGAGGATAAGACTGTTCCAGAAGAGAAGGCTGCAAAGAAGAGGACCAATACAGAGCGGCTCTCCGGTCACTATGGGGGTCTCCTCCTGGCTTCTCACTTTAACTCATTTCCTTAAACATTTCGCGTAGTGTTGTTTCTGAGAATTTCAGTATCTGAGCTCCTTGGGAGGGCAATCTACAGTTTATATTTTTTCAACTCTCAATTATTGTGGTTTCTTCTCCTGTGTATTTTGTGATCTTTTTTTTTCTTCAAGTTTATTCATTTTGAGAGAGAGTGTGAGTGGGGCAGGGGCAGAGAGAGGGAGAGAGAGAGAGGATCAAAGCAGGCTCCGTGCTGTCAGTGCAGAGCCCGACGCAGGGCTCAACGTCACGAACCATGAGGTCATGACCTGAGCTGAAATCAAGAATCTGATGACTGACTGACTGAGCCACCCAGGCCCCCCCACAGTTGCTTGATCTTAAACTGTGAAAAACAGGGGAGCATAATATGAGGAAGGCCTTCCAGGATCTCTGGCTTAAACCGGGAGCCTCACGTTCATATTCTCACCACCACAGAGGCCCAAGAGCTTATTTCCTACTGGCAGTGCTAACAGGGGTACCTTCCCTCAGGGAAACCTGCCTTTCTTATACCCTCACTATTTATAGCTCACGCCCTCCCCCACCTCCCTGCTTCTTTCTTGATCCCCTGGAGATTTGTTTTAATTTCTAAAGCCCAGCAATCCAACAATTTTTTTTTTTTTTTTGCAAAATCTGTCTTATAGCAGGAGGATGGGGCCCTAGACTTTTCAGTCCATGTTGACAGAAGAGTAAGGCTTCTATATCCACTTTTAACTGAAAGCGAAGCGGAACCTGTAAGATTTTCAGGGGGAGATGTAAGAAATTGTTAAATGCTCAGCAGGAGATCTTAGGTTGACCATTTATACTCCTGTAATGCGACACCTGGCAGCAGCTTCATTTAAAAAGTTAAAGAAAAAACACAGGTTGGGAGCAGGGCATTCTGAGATGCTCTCCTTTGCAGTCCACGTAAGCACACGTGAGCTCCTCACAGAGCTGCTCTGTGGTTCCCCAAATACAACTCAGGTGCAAGATGAAGGCGTCGGGACTGCCCTGGCTTAGAATCCTAGGGGCGCCTGGGTGGCGCGGTCGGTTAAGCGTCCGACTTCAGCCAGGTCACGATCTCGCGGTCCGTGAGTTCGAGCCCTGCGTCAGGCTCTGGGCTGATGGCTCGGAGCCTGGAGCCTGTTTCCGATTCTGTGTCTCCCTCTCTCTCTGGCCCTCCCCCGTTCATGCTCTGTCTCTCTCTGTCCCAAAAATAAATAAAAAACGTTGAAAAAAAATTAAAAAAAAAAAAAAAAAGAATCCTAGACCGGGGGAACTTGCACATCTCATAATAGTTACCCGGATTTACCTTTTACATCCCCAAACTCAGTTAAGGAAGATCCTCAAGTTCTGGCTTCCTGACAGGTGTTTAAAGATGATTCCGTTTTGTCCAGCCAGAAGCAGTGTACCAGTCAGAGAGCACTTCTGACACAAGCAAGGATGTTTTGTAACACAGTTGACGTTGTAACTTCATCAGGTTTCTAGGACAAGTTAAAAAGGCAACCCAAAGTGAAATCTGTCTGTAGAGAAGAAAGGGGGTTTGTTAAACCTTTACTCACAGTACTGTATCAAAATCTTCTCATATTAGGCGTCCAGGCTCAAGTATTTCCAGTTAGTGATGAAAAAATTTAGAGTCTTGTCCTAGAGAAATTCATTTTTAGGTCATTCATAACTGACATAGATGTCTTCCCTTAATTATAACATGGCTACAAAGTACGTATGAGATTGTTTCATCTTTGGGTATTTGGTTTTTTGAACCATCCTTCTCAGGATCACCAGTGGGAGGGGGAGGCAGATGATCACCAGCGGAACTATCTTGAAAAACATGTTCTGAGTTAGAAATGTCACCTTCCACAGTTCAAAAATAATGCAAGGTGATTAGAGGTTCAAGCCTTTTAAAATCTGGATGGGCTGATGTGCTTTCTGATGGAGACTTAGTTATTCCAGGTTGCTTACAATGCTCGCTATCATTTTTTTGCAGTGATTACACGCAGCTGAATCAAAGTAACTTTTAAAAATTGTTTTTCGTTTTTTCTCTTTCAGGTGAGTATCTGTGGCATTAATTACTAATCCAGCAAAGTTTATTTTTTCAAACAACTTATCATGAAAAACTTCAAACGTATATAAAGTTGAAAGAATTTTATAGTTAATGTAGTCTATCACTAACGTTTTGTCACATGCCCATCTCTGTTCCCATCTGGGAAGCCACCTCCAGCATGGACCGTGGCGGCTGTTTACTAATGGGTCACAGCACCCGGTTTCTTACCTCTCCACGCTGCCCATCCGCTTTCTTGCTGTCAGAGCCATCTTCCTAAAACACAAATTTTGTCATGTCACTTCAGTTGTTAAAATCTGTCCATACTCCCTACAGCTTCAGGAAAATGTCCCAAAGTCCTCATTGCATCTGACCCTTGTTCCCCTTTGCAGCTGATTGCTTCTTGAGCACCCGTCTCTCCCAGGACGCTCGCGGCCGCACACACTGCTGGCAATCCTCCGTCCCTAGGAAGTCATCTGACACCTCTGAGCCTCTGCTCAGCCTCTTTCTACTCCATGGCCCTTTCCTTCCTTTCCCCATATCCTCACCTTCACCGTCAACGAATCGACGTTTGCAGCTCGTGGGTACTTCACGACCCCGTTACACCCACGCCTCCCCCATCCCCCACCTGCTGACAAGCAGACGAGTCTCCCGAAGCCCTAAGCCCCTTCCTTGGTATCATTCACGGCACCTCGTTTTCCGGCCGTTTTCGCTGCTCCAGGAGCGCAATCTCCCGCGGACCTCGGGCCCGGGCGCCCAGCGCGTCCGGGAAGCAACCGCAGCCGGCCTCCAGACCCGGGCTCCGACTGCTCCCCTGCTCTGGGTCAGCTCCAGCCAGCCTCTCCGAGCAAGCCCCGCCCCTGCCCGGCCCGAGCTTGACGGCGCGGCCAGCCCCGCCCACCGGCCCGCCGGCCGCCGGCCGGAAAGCGCCGCGCCAACTGCTGCAAAGTGTCGTACGACAGAACCCGGGACGGGACTACGGCCGGCAACCGCCCCCGCCGCCGCTGCAAACTCTGCGGCTGCAGGGGCCGAGCGCGGCGGCCGCCCGCCTGCTCGCCCTCCGCGCTCGCCCCGCGTTCCTGCAGGCGTCCCGGAGCCGCCGCGCCGCGGAGGCGGCCCGCGCCCGCCCTGCTGGTCGCCATCATCCCGGCGTGCACCGCGGCGGCGGGCGGGCCGGCGGCCATGTTGCGATAGTCTGTTGTTTTCTTCCTGCGGAGGAGCCGGGCCGGAGTGGCCGAGACCGCCGGCCGTCTCGCCCCCTCCTTGGTCCCGGCCCGCCGCCCCCCCGCCCCCCGCCGCACGTCCCCGGGCCCCGGCCGGCCGGCGGCCCACCGCCTGGCTTGGCGGGGCGACCCCGAAGGCCGGGCCCGCGAGCACCATGGCGGCCGCCCTGGGAGCCGGCGGAGGAGCCGGCGCCGGAGGTACGTGAGGCGCCCCGCGCGGGGAGGTCGGGCCGGGGCTCCCTCAACCCGCGTCGTCGTGCCTCCCGCGTCGCTCGACGCGCCGTGGGGGCCCGCGAGCCTCGGTGCCGCGGCTTCCGCCGTCGAGCCTGCACGCAGCGGCGGGCCTCGGCCGGCGAGGCCGGCCTGCCGGGGCCGCGAGCCGCTCGGACGGCGGTGCCGGGGAGCCGGGCTCGTCGCCGGAGGGGCTCTGCTGGCGGGCCTGGGTGGATTTCAGGCCCGGTGCAGAGGCGCCGCTGAGGGTGTCCCCCATTGTGCGGGAGCGTGGGGCAGTGCGGCGTTTCAGAAGCCGGGGGTTGCAGAGGAGTGACCCCGTCTCGCGGGTCGGCTGCGTGCACCCCTCCGTGGCCCAGTGAACGCTTGGTAGCGCTTCGTCCGCGTTTGACCGAGACCCAGCCGGGCAAGAAAGGTGTAGATACCGGATCAGTTCCTTTGGGCGGTTTCCTCTTGTTTCGCAAGCATCAGTGGTTTTGACAGGGCGCCTAACAAATTCCAGGTGAAATCACAATTTGTGGGCCGAGGCTTTTTCTTTTTTCTTTTTCTATTTTTTTTTTTAATAAGGAAAAATACTTGCAAGTGAGTTCGTAATTATCGCTCGAAAGCTTCGGTGAAGGACACCCACAGACGGTAAAGTGGAATCGGTAAAAGCATTTGATACGCGTTGAAACATCCTTCCAGCGTATTCCCTGGAGGCACTTCTTAGTACCGCCTGCTTACGAGTACGCTGCAGTGTCCTGCTTAGAACTTTGGTCCAAGCATTGAGACATTTGCGTGGCAGGGTGGAAAAAACCCGCCGAGAGAGGCTAAACACAGAAGTGTCACTTGGGGCAGGGGGGCTTGGTCCGTGCCGCTTTTCTGGAAGGTAAAGAGATGTCGTGCCTGTTAGGGCTGGGGCTCTCGAGTTAAAACGTGAAGGTACGGGGTAGGTAGGGTGTTCCTTCCTTGCTCGGTTACTTTCCGGGGTCACAATGTTGTGTTTTGTATCGTTCTGGAGGCGTCGCCCGGGGGCTCCTGCGTCGGAAGCCCTTTCGCGAACAATGCCACCCGTTATTTGCGTGTTCTCTCACGCACAGGGGCGTTTTGCCGAGGCGGCGTGGTGTGTGAAGGCGTTGCAGAGGTGGCTGCTGCTCTGTGTGCGGGCGTGTCCTTTCAAGTTCGCGATCCTTAGGTCCTGAGAGTGTAGATACCTACGAATACAGTCGACGTAAATCAAAGCATTTCGGCGCCTGGGATGAACTTGGGTCTCGAAAGGTCGAGACTTGCTATTTTAGAGGAGTAGGTAGGCTTTACCTTGAGGTTCTGGAGTTTCTCCTTCCGTTTTGGCAGGGCCACCCCGTTTCCCTCCGAGGCTTTAGCCACAGCCCTTACCAGGTTCTGAGTTGCGTGTGACTTGGCTCCTGCGGCCTCCGCACACAGGCTGAGTGCGGTCCTCCAGGTCCCCTCGGGTTGCACTGCTCCGGCCCTCGCGCTCTGGGTCTCAGGCTCCCGGGATGCCCTCCTTACGTGAAGTAGGTCCAGCTCCTGCCTCCAAGCCTCCCTGCCTTTTATTCTTGGCAGCCTTGTTTGCTTCAGAACGTTTAGCCCGGTTTGTTATTTATTTGGTCTTTTTGGAAAAAGAAGCCTGTAGGTCCCATTGAGACAGGAATGGTGTCTTTTTCACGAGCCATGTGCTCCAAGTTGCTGGCACGTTGCATACGTGCCACATAATTTGACGGTGAGTGAATTAATGAAATGTTTTCCTTGTGAATCCTCCTGTGCCCTTTTATGGTATGAGTAGAATTCTAGTACTCTGCACTTTGCTTTGTTCACTTAAAAGCAGGTCCTGGGCATCTTCCCATGTCAGTAGGTGAGAGTTTTATGGATCCACCACTGATCATTTGCCTGTCGATGGGCATTCCAGTTATTTCAGCTTTCTCGCCACTAGCAAATACCGTGCTCAACGTGTGTAGACACAACTCAGTGTGCCTATGCAAATATTTCTGGAGGACGGATCGCTCTAAAAGTGGAAGTACTGTGTTGCAATTACATGTATTTACAATTTTGGTAGCTACTGCAAGTTGTCCTTAACTTCCCTCAGTAGTGTGTGGGAGTATCCCGTTTCCCATACCCTAAGAATCTTTTTAATTCTGGATCATCTAGGGACAGAAAAAGAGCCTCGATGTTGTAATCTGTATTTCTGTTTTTCTGATCTCCAGAGAAGTTAGACATCTTTTCATGTGCTATTTTTCTGTGAATTGCTTGTTTACATAATTTGCTACGTATTTTTTTAAGTCATGTTACAAGATTTATTTGTTCTGAGAGAACCAAAACCAGCGGGGGAGGGGCAGAGAGAGGGGGGCAGAGGATCCGAAGCAGGCTCTGTGCTGACAGTAGAGAGCCTGATGGGGGCTTGAACTTGCAAACTGGAGAGATGACCTAAGCCGAGGTCTGATGCCTAACTGACCCTCAGTCACCTTTTTTTAAAGTGGGTGGTTGACCTCTTCTCTTTATTGTATATTTCTCATTCTTCGTGTATTGTATCAGAGGATTAGTAACCCTTTTTTAAAATTGTGCATGGGGCGCCTGGGTGGCTCAGTCGGTTGAGCGTCCGACTTCAGCTCAGGTCATGATCTCGTGGTCCGTGAGTTCAAGCCCCGCGTCGGGCTCTGTGCTGCCTGCTCAGAGCCTGGAGCCTGTTTCAGATTCTGTGTCTCCCTCTCTCTCTGACCCTCCCCCGTTCATGCTCTGTCTCTGTCTCAAAAATAAATAAACGTAAAAAAAAAAAAAATTAAAAAAAAATAAAATTGTGCTTGCCCTATAAATAAATTTGTTTTAAGTGTTTTACTATATGGAACTTAAAGTTTTACTTTGTGAAATATATCACTTATTCTTTTATAAGTATTTTTTTTTTTTTTTCTTTTTGTAAATCTGTTTTTATGCTAAGAGTTCCTCTATGTTTTTACCATTTGATGCTTCTGGGCTTTTTTTTTTATATTTAGCTTTTATTCCATATGGAGTTTTATTTTGAGTGTTGTGTGAATTTGGGGCCTATAACAGTTCTAATATGATTTGTTGACTTCTTCTTTGTCTTTTCCACCTTTTTAAGAAGTTACCATGAACAGTTTTTTAGAATTATTTCATTGTGTGTGTGAACATATGTGCATACGTCTTTCTGTGTGTGATGTATATATGTTGGCATATTTAAAAAATTTTTTTTAATGTTTATTTTTTGACAGAGAGAGAGAGAGAGAGAGAGACAGAGAGACAGGGCATGAGTTGGGGAGGGATAGAGAGGGAGAGAGAGAGAGAATCCCAAGCAGGCTCTGTGCCATCAGCCCAGAGCCCATTGCAGGGCTTGAACTCAAAAACCGTGAGATCGTGACCTGAGCCGAAATCAAGAGTCAGATGCTTAACCGACTGAGCCACCCTGGCACCCCTATGATGGCATATTCTTTTCCAGCTAATCCCATATGATTAGCTCTGTGCGTTTAAAAAAAAAAATGTACTTCAGAATCATCAATCACATTCCGTAAAGAATTCTACTAGAATTCTTATTTAGGTTGTGTTGAGTTTATTTACATAATTTGAGAATGATTGGTATTTTTACAGGATGGGTTCTTTCATCCAGCAACAAGAGTGTCTCTGTCAAGCTTTTCTTTTTTGTCTGTTAGTCATCTGCCAAATGTTTATTGAGTACCTGCTCCTGTGCCGGGCACTGATCTAAGAGGCTGGGGTACATAGTGAATAAACCAGAGGTCCCTTCCCCTGTGGAGCTTACATTAAGTAAAATTTTCTTTATATAGTTCTTTCACATTTCTTGGTAGTTTTGTTCGTAGATATTTTGTATTTGTCACTGTGGATGGTGTACTTAAAAAAATTTTTTTTAAATATTTATTTTTGAGAGAGAGACAGTGTGAGTGGGGGAGGGGAAGAGAGAGAGAGGGAGACACAGAATCCAAAGCAGGCTCCAGGCTCTGAGTTGTCAGCACAGAGTCCGGCACAGGGTTGGAACTCATAAACCGTGAGATCACGACCTGAGCCGAAGTGGAACGCTTAACTGACTAAGCCACCCAGGTGCCCCTAAGATGGTGTAGGTTTTAATCCTATTCTTACATTTGATATTGATCTGTAGAAAAGCTTTTTTAAAATGTAATTGAAGGGGCACCTGGTGGCTCAGTCGGTTGAGTGTCCAACTTTGACTCAGGTCATGATCTTGTGGTTTGTGAGTTCAAGCTCCACATTGAGCTCTCTGCTGTCGGTGCAGAGCCTGCTTCAGATCCTCTGTCCCTCTCTCTTTGCCCCTCCCCTACTTGTGCTCTCTCAAAAATAAAATAAAACATTTAAGATCTAATTGAATAGTGTACAACTGGTTTTTTGAATCTTGTTTTACCAGTTTGGTACTTTAGATTTTCTAGTTAGACAGTCATTTCTGCAGCGTCTTTTCTTCTAATATTTATAGCTCTCGTTTCTTGTCTTGTCTCAGAGGCACTCATCATTAAGCCCTCCAGTATGATGTTGAAGAGTGCAGGTGGTGACAGGCTTCTCTGTCTTGTGAGCTTGTTCTGGGTTTTAAAGAGTGTTCTTTTTAATGTTTTGCCATTAGATATGTATACTGTAGGTTTGTGATACTGTTTTTTTTAGCGAAGAAGTTTGTTTTTTGAGTCTTTTAATTTTCATCAAATGCTTTTTCCTTATCTATTGAGGTGATCTGTGAGGTCCTTTCTTTAATCTCTTAATGTATTATGTTGGTAGATTTCTAGTGTTGAACCAACCTTGCATTCTTGGGCTCAAAACCTGTGTGTTTTGTTCTTTTTAATATATGGTTGGATTTCACTTTAGGATTTATGTACGAGCATAAGAAAAATTGGCTTATAGTTTTCTTCCTTTGTGTTTGTGTGTGCATTGGTGCTATCCTGTTTCTTTCTTCTTTTTTTTTTCAATGAAATGCTGATTTCTTAGAACAAGTTGAGAAGTTTTCTGGGACATAATGAAAAAACCTTTGTATTAAATGTTGAAGTGAAGAACTCTGTCTGCAAAGCCTTTGGGGTCTGGTACCTCTTTATTTTTCAGTTTCTTCTATCATTGGTCTCTTTCACTTTTTAAAAGTCTCTGGGTCATTTTTTTTGAGTTTATTTACGTAAGTAATCTTTACACTCAGCATGGGGCTTGAACTCCCTACAGTGAGATCAAGACTTGCATACCCTTCTGTCTGAGCCAGCTAGGTGCCCCTCTGTGGGTCAGTTTTGGTAGATTTTTCTGGCAAAGTACTTCTTTATGTTTTCAAATGAATTAGTGTAGGGTTCAACGCTCCCATTTCTAGTGTGGTAAAGCTAAATTTTTTGACTCAGGCTTGCCCGAACAGATTTTTACTTTGTTTTTATACTTGATTGATGATCTGGTTAGGCCTAGAATTCTAAATTTGAATTCATTTTCCTTAGATTTTTGGTGGTGTTGCTGTGTTTTCCTGGCCTCCAGTTCTGCTGTTGAAAGTGATGGCATTCTGATTCCTTTGTATGTGACCTTTTTCTCTCCCTGGAAGATTTTAACAGTTACTCCTCAGTGTTCTCAAATTTCATCAGCAAATATCTTTTTATTGTGCTTTGCATTTGGGGGACACTTTAGTCTGGGAATCTTCAGTTTTGGGAAATTTTCTTATATATTTCTTCCTATCATTTCTCCTTGTCTCATTTAACTGAAACTTATTTCTGGTTTTTGATACTTCAGTTATATACAAAACATAAGAATAACAAGACAGTTCACGGAGATGCTTTTGTGAGGATAGGCACTTTGGTAGTTCATAGAGTGAGGTGGAGGGATAGATGCCTAGGACGGGAGAAGCACAGCGGTCAGGGCGGTTCTGGGGCCTCAGCAGGCTCACAGTTGCTGGTGGCGCTTTGCTCCAGGGATGCCCCGTGTCTACAGCTACTTTGTCAGTTACTTACCGACGTAGGAATTTTGTTCTGTTCCGCCAGATGCTGTTTATCTTTTTTATTTGTATTTTTTGTTTTTTTAATTTTTAAAAATGTTTTATCTATTTTTGAGAGAGTGAGAGAAAACAAGAATGAGCAGGGGAGGGGCGGAGAGAGAGAGGGAGACACAGAATCCGAAGCAGGCTCCAGGCTCTGAGCTGTCAGCACAGGGCCCAATGTGGGGCTCGAACTCATGAACTGCGGGATCATGACCTGAGCCTAAGTCTGACGCTTAACCCACTCAGGCACCCCCAAATGCTGTTTATCTTTAGCTGTTTTAGCTATCACTAAATGTGGGTCCACTATTTGCCATCTTTTGATATTTTCTCCTCTTTTTTGAAAGAAGATGGAACTCTAATACTTACATATAATTCCATTTTTAAAATGTTAAGTAAGTCAACTAAGAAGAGATCATGTAAATCAGAGAGCATGTGTCTTGTAGACCACCAGATTGCAGCCTGTGCCTGAGTGATTCTGCCTGTGCGATTTACTGCGTTCCATAAAATAAGTGACCTTCCTACCTAAACATCAACGAAGTCATAGTTGCCCTTTAACGTATTTTTTAAAGTTTATTCTGAGCGAGAGAGAGAGTGTGTGAGCATACACATGAGCAGAGAAGGAGCGGAAAGAGGGAGAGAGAGAGAATCCCAAGCAGGCTCCATGCTGTCAACACAGAGCCCCATGCATGGCCTGAGGTCACAAACCGTGAGATCGTGACCTGAGCGGAGATCAAGAGTCAGGCGCTTAACTGACTGAGCCACCCAAGGGGCACCCCCCCCCTTTAATATTTTCATATAGGAAATCAGAGGGTATGCTGCTATAGCTGCTTCTGCAGTAAATTGAAGAGTGCTGTACTTGGTGTTTGGTAGACTTGAGTTTAAATCTGGCTTTGTGGTTCACTAACTTTGGCTAGTCTTGTTTTTCACATCTGTAAAAGGAGGATTTGCGGTTGGATTGAAGGAGAAGACAAGTGTAAAAATGCGAGCTCATTGAAGTAAAATGAATCCTGTGTTCAGCCCTTCTGTAGTGCTGGGATTATTTGAGTTTTATCAGTGAGTCGGAACAGAAGCTGTGCTAAGTGTCCCAGGTATGAAGGGTTTTAATACAGGAATTAGAGGCTTCCACAGTGGTTGGAAAGGTGCAGGTGCAACGGCTGGGAAAACTTTCTCTAGTGATCTCAGCCTAGTTGTGAGGAGCTTGCCTGGCAGTCCTGTGACCCCGCAGAGTCTTGGGGAACCTCATGGGCCTTCTCAGTCGGCTCTGCTGCAGGTACTGACTTTGGGCGGTATCGATCCTTAAGAAGCCACCACCGACTGTCACAGCTCCTGTGAGCCCAGGGGCAACAACGTGGTTTTCCAGAGCTCACTCGTCATCTCTGACGGCCTCCCGTCTGCCGTGTGTGTGTCCTGCCTCTGCCTCCTGAGAATAACTCCTGAGAATGGCTGTGAAGCTAATTGGGACTCGGGCTTCCTGTGAGCGCCTCGCCTCGTGCAGTCCAAGCACACGAACAGAGGCTCGGGGAGGGCACTCCTACATTTCCCCTGCACCTTTGCGGAGTGTGGGGACCACAGTCTGCACAGCAGTTGCTTGTGTCTGTGGAAGGCAGAAAAGGGACTGGCGGGGGGGGGGGGGGGAGCTTTCTCCTTTCCTTTGACGTTTCTTCCCTTAAGTTTCACCTATTTAGCAACTGATCTTTGCCAGTTCAGAAAGTTTAACTTTTTAGAAGGAGGCTATAGACTTTTGGGAAAAGAAATAGGGTGTGATTTCCTTCACATTCCTAAGTCGTGGTGGGGACATCGGTTGGCTGAGCTCAGACCGCTGGCCCTCCTCCAGGCTGCCCGGGATGGCAGAGAATCGAGGCTCTAGCTTTTGTAGCTTGGGGAGGCAGAGCCCTGTCTTCTATCGGGACTCCTAGTGTGATTGACTTCCAGACTCAGGAAGAAATTCAGTTGCAGGACAGGCAGGCAAATGGCCAGTGCGCACTACACGCAAACAGAGTACAAAGTTCATTTCAGGGAGAGCCTGTCCAGGGGCCCATATAGGTGAGAGATCTTTAAAACAATGACTACAAATTATTTTTCAAGCAACATGGCATAGAGGCTCTGTCTGATTATTTTGCTTGGTTGCTCAGTTTGGTAGTTTTACTCTGTAGGGCTAACATGCTCACTTTCAAAGTTCTTCCCCCCGTCCCCCCTTTCAGTAGGTTTCGTGTCCAGCATGGAGCCCAATGCCGGGCTTGTACTCATGACCCTGACATCCAGACCTGAGCTGAGATCAAGAGTCGGAAACTTAACTGACTGAGCCACCCAGGTGCCCCTCAAAGTTCTTGAACGTTACCCTGATTGTTCTTCCTAGATGGCTCAAATAAAGGGTCTAAATTTACTCACCTGTGAAATACAGAATTTTCACTCTTAGTGATTTAGAATATGAGCATATCGTACATGAGAATGGTGTTGAAGCAAAAGGAAGAAGGTTGAGAACCTTTGGACTACAGCAAAGATTGGCAAATTTTGTCTGCAAAGGGCCAATGGTAAATATCTTAGGCTTTGCAGATCACATGGCTTCTGTTGCAATTACTCTGTTTTGCCCTTGTAGCCTGAAAGCAGCTCTGAACAATATGTAATTGAATTGGCGTACACTGTTTCAATAAAAGCTTGCGTGTATAAACAGGCAGCAGCCACATTTGGACAGAGAGGGGTTGCAGACCGTACTTGGCCTGTGGACCGGAATTTGCTGACCCTTGGACTAGGCAGTTGGCTAGAACCCTGTTCAAGCTAATGTTCTGTACTGTTTATAATCCAAGTCCCAGGTTCCTGGAAAAGAGGAAATAGTTAGAATGCTAAGCAAGAGAGTTGGGTTAATTATAGACCTCTCATTGCTATGTAATTGAAAATTATAAAAAATTCCGGCAGATACCTATAGCCTTGCTCTAAGAAAAAGTGACTCCCTTATGAAAATAGAATATCCAGCAGGATGTTTAATTAAATTTTTTAAAAATGTTTTATTTGTTTTTGAGAGAGAGAGAGAGAGAGAGAGAGGGAGAGAGAGAGAGCGCGCGCGCGCGCATGAGCTGGAGTGAAAGACACAGAATCTGAAGCAGGCTCCAGGCTCCGAGCTGTCAGCACAGAGCCCGATGTGGGGCTCCAACTCACAAACCGTGAGATCTTGACCTGAGCCGAAGTCGGACGCTTGACCGACTGAGCCACCCAGGCACCCCTAACAAGATATTTGGGTAAGGAGAGTCTCCTGGTGAGGGCATTGACCACTCTGGTCCTGCAAAGTTAATTTTCCCCTGGGGTCTTCAGGGATGCATTGTTCTTGTTTCAAAACCGGATGAATGTGGATACAGTTTGTTCTCTTGGTTCTGCTCACTGTGATAGGTACAAACCAGAACTTTAAAGAAAGGGGCTGCACGTATTCTAAAGGTACTGCATTAGGTGTGGTCTTTCCTTTGCTTCGCATGCCTTTGTCCAAGCACATGGACCCAACACCGAGAGTTGTGTTTACTTCCTTTTGGGAATTCTAGTTGTTTTCCACTTCTGTTGCTGTGGCTGTAATCTCACTGCAGTACTTACAGGTTTTTTTGGTTTGTTTTTGGTCTTTTTCTGTTTCCTTGGTGTCAGGGGATGAGATTGCTTTCTCCAGAAAAAGAGGCCTCCACCTGCCTTTTCAACCCCAGACTTCTTTCCCCCGTGCTCACATGGATTTACGCTAGGGCTGGGATTCCCAGCAGTGTGCCCTTTGGGACGTCACTGTTCGTAACTTCCCCCCTTTGATTCATCCTCGTGTTTGATCCCTTTTCCTCTTCCACGATACACACCTGCTCATGGTCACTTTGCCCTCCTCCACTGAGAAAAACAAACTTTTTTTTCTATTTGAAATAGTCCCCTTCGGGCATCTGTTCCATGTTTGTGCATACGTGGCCACATCTTCTTGAGGGCGAGTCTATACCTGTATAAAGCAATGGCGTCTCAGTCCTTTGACTTCTGTCGATCTTCGTGCTGGGAGAAGCCATTTAATACAGTAAACGGTAGAGAATAGCGTGACGAACCTGTTAACCTCACAGCTGGAATGAGCACTTAACATTTGGTCACATTTGCATCAGGTTTGTATTTTAAATGAACGACCTTATTACAGATAAGGCCCCCTTTATACTTTGTCGTCTCCTGTCTCTCCACAGTCACGCACACCATCAGGAATTTGGTGTATTTCCCATACATATTTCTTTCCGTATCAGTGGTGAGGTATTAAGTTAGTAGATATACCGACGTACACGTATTCACGACCAGTATGTAGTATTCGTTTTATGCCACAAAGGTTAGTCTCTGCATATGTCATTTTGTACTTTTTCTAGTGTGCCTTTGGTTTAGCCTGGTCGGAGCGAGGCCCCTTGCCGAGCAAGTGAGGAGACAGAGGTGGGTGCGTGTAGACCGTTCTGCGTGGCGTCTGCGCCGTGGCACCCCGCCGCCACCAGCCCGTTCCCACGCGCTCCTCAGCAGAGGAGGCGGTCAGACGTTTGAGTCTGTCAGAAGTGGAAAGTTATTCATAGTTCAGTTTAAAATTTCTCTCACTTTAAAAGAGACTTACTGCGGAAAAAATTTCAACTAAAAAATAATTGCGTAGTTCTTCTGTGTCCATCATCTAGTTACGGCAGTGTGGAAGCACGGCCAGTTGCGTTTCGTGTCTGCGCCACCTCCTCACTCCCTCCGTCCTGTGGAACGCTCCTCCCCATTCCCGTCCTCTACCCCCTGGTGCCCACCGTTCTACTTCTGTCTGTATTAATCCGACTACTCTCGGGACCTTGTGTAGGAGTCAGACGGCATTTGCCTTTTTGTGGGTGGCTTACTTGATGTCGCGTGATGTTGTCAGGGTTCATGCGTGTTGTAGCAGGTGTAGAATTTCCTTTCTAAGACTAAATAATATTCCATTGTATGGCCAGACCCCATTTATCCATTTACGCAGCGATGGACACTTAGGTTGCTTCCACCCTTTGGTTATTGTGAAGGGTGCCGCCACGGACGTGGGTGTGTAAATCTCTCTTCAGACTTGTGTTTGCAGTCTCTTGTGTGTAAACCGAGACGCTTCTCTGGTACGTGTACTGAGAAGTGGGATCGCCACACCAGTCGTGGGAGTTAGGGCCCATCCTAACCCAGTATGACCTCACCTTAACACTTCTATCTGTAATGATCCTTTTTCTTTTCTTTTCTTTTCTTTTCTTTTCTTTTCTTTTCTTTTCTTTTCTTTTCTTTTCTTTTCTTTTCTTTTCTTTTCTTTTCTTTTCTTCTTTTCTTCTTTTCTTTTCTTTTCTTTTCTTTCCTTTCCTTTCCTTTCCTTTCCTTTCCTTTCCTTTCCTTTCCTTTTTTCTTTTAATGCTTATTTATTTTGGGGAGAGAGAGAGAGAACTCTAGAGAAGAGGCAGAGGATCTGAAGCGGGCTCTGTGCTGATAGCAGGGAGCCCAACGCGGGGGCTCGAACTCAAACTCCCAAGATCATGACCTGAGCCGAAGTCGGCCGCCCAACCGACTGAGCCACCCAGGCGCCCCACCCATGCAGCCTTTTAAAGACTGAACTCCTTACCTTCTCCTCGTCCCACTCCCAAAATAAACCAGCACAGTTACCAGTCAGTTCACATCCCACTAATACTCTGGATTCAGAATCCTGATGTTTTCTTTGACTTCTCTTCTGTCCCTGTCATTTGGTCCACAGCACCTGGACTCGGACAGATTCTGGTTTAGTCATTGTCTTATTCTCCCACCTGTTCTCTCCTGTGATGCTAACCAGGACTTTTCTCTTACTTCTTGGTTTGCAATTCTTTGTTGTTCAGGCCATTGTTATCTTCTGTCTCTTCAGTCATTGCTTTTTTGTTGTTGCCAGATAATCTTTCCAAACTGCAGTCATGTTGCGTGTTGAGTGTAGATTTCTCACGTCGATTCTTCAGTAATGCCCCAAATCTGCCTTCTCAGCATTTATTTTTCCTGCTGCTTCTCTCAGTGAATGGTGTTTCAGACGTACTGACCTCGAACTACTCGTGGTCCGGTCTCCTGGGCTTGCCCAGCACTTTTCAGCCTGTGTGCCGTTTACCCTGTATGTCCGCCTGCTTGTCGGAAATCTGGGCATCGCTCAGCCTTTCTGTCGGTTGTTGCCTAGCGTGTGACACCAGGCTTCACTCTCCTCGGCCCCTGTCATGCTGTGTGTATTTTTGGGGGGTGGGGGGGGGCTGGCAATTACCCTCAAAATATCTCCTGCGTTGAAGAAATTTTTACTTGAATTTCAGTCATTCCATTGATTTTTACTTGAGTGGCTTTTTCTGATAAATTTAGATAGTACGAAATTTCGTACTTTGTTAAAGACATCCCGTACCATCCATCCTGTTTTAGTTTGTGCATTATACGTTCAAATGTGTGCATAGACATTTGGAGTAATGTTCACTTGATGTTATGATTGTTACTTCTGATCGGAGAAATTTGGGGTGATTTTAAACCGTCTGTGTACTTTTAGGTATTGGAAGAAGTTTTATAACAAGTGGGTTACTACTTTAGTAAGGACAAGTTGTTATTCTAAGAAAGAAAATGGGTTTTGTAAAAATGTGAGGAGGAATACAGAAGACAGTCTGTAATTCCATACAGAAAGATGACTCTTACTAGCACTTTTGCTCATATCCTTGAGACACAGCTGGACACGCCTGTTTCGTGTATAAAATGGAGCATTTTACTACATGATGTTGTGGGACTTTTCCCTCACATTATGTTACTGTGGATGTTTTTCCATGTCAGGAAGCAGAACAGTACTAGTTACGGTTCTTATTGCTGCCTAGTGTGCAGTTTCAAGACTGTCATTTTAATTGTACCTGTCTGCTTTGTCTTCTTTTGGCCGACTTCCACTTTTCCCCTGTGGATAAAACATTCCTTGGTGAGCGTCCTTCTCCATACTGTCGATGTTCACTGATTGGATGGGAACGGCTTTCAAAGTCATGAGGGTCCCCAAGATGAATTTAGAGGGTCTGTGAGCGCTGTGTTCATAATAGTACTAAGACCCGGTGTGCCCTTTTCACAGTGCTGTAAATTTGTACCAGCGTTGCAGAAGTAATGGCGAGTCAGTCGCCTCAGCCACAAAATGATACAAGTCAGGCCACGCAGAAAAAAAAAATTACAGTTTTGTTTAGTTAGACCCTTGATGAAGTAGTAGATGTTATTTTATTAAATCTTGACCCTGAGTCCATAATTTTTTTTTTTTTTTTTTTTTTTTTTGTTTTAAGACGAAATGGGAAGTACGCATAAGGCACTTCCGTTATTACCGTCTGTGGCTCCCAGGGAACAGTACTTGTCTGGTTGTGTTGAGAACTGAATTAGCTGTTTAATTACTGTTTTGTTTTTTTCATGAAACACCAGTTTTCCTTGAAAAGACAATTGGCCAGCTATAATCACTCAGCCTTTAGGATTTGCCAGAAGTGTGCTTGCAAATGAAGTGAGCCTGCCTCTTCAAGGAAAGAAGCACCTGACAGTATTGATTGCCAGTGAGAAAATCCAAGCTTTCAGGCAAAAATCAGAATTTTGGAAAAGTTGTGTTTGTTGTGGTGAACTTGAACACATCCCAATATTTGAAGACTTTTCTGATGAGATTGGTGGTGCTGTTAATAACAGATCTAATTTTTGATATTGAATGATGAAAAGTGTCCAGATTTTGAAGCACTGGATAACTCAGTGAACCAGTATTTTCTTTCTTTTCTTTTTTAAAAAAAAAAATTTTTTTTAACGTTTATTATTTTTGAGACAGAGAGAGAGACAGAGCATGAACGGGGGAGGGTCAGAGAGAGGGAAACACAGAATCTGAAACAGGCTCCAGGCTCTGAGCTGTCAGCACAGAGCCCGACGCGGGGCTCGAACTCATGGACTGCGAGATCATGACCTGAGCCGAGGTCAGCCACTTAACCGACTGAGCCACCCAGGCGCCCCAGTGAACCGGTATCTTCAAAACGATGTTACACGATCACTCATGATAAAAGATATATTAACAATGCAAGACACAGCGGTGCATTTTAATAGAGGAGAGTACGAAATGTTCATTGATAACGCTTCAGATTCTGCACTGCAAACAGGCTTTAAGAAACTGCCACTTGTTGAGTATTGGTATAGTATCAAGAGTATCTGAAGTTCTCTGAAAACGCGATTAACACTCTCTTTTGCAACTTCACATGTACTTGGTGTTGCATTTTTTTCACGCACTTCAATTAGAACAAATGTTGCAGGAGATCGAAAGCAGAATCAGACGTGAAAATCCAGCTGTTTTCTCCAAAGACAGATATTAAGGAGTATTTGCAAGACTGTTACATTGGGGGCATTTGCAAGACATTTGCAAGACATTACATTGGATGGCTCAGTCGGTTAAGCGTCTGACTCTTGATTGTGGCTCAGGTCATGATCTCGCGAACCCTGAGATTGAGCTCCGGGTCAGGCTCTGTGCTGACAGCACAGTGCCTGCCTGGGATTCTCTCTCCCACTCTCTCTGCCCCTCCCCCACACGTTCTCTCTCTCTTTCTCTCTCTCTCACTCTCCCCCTCTCCCCCCATCTCTCTCTTTCTCTTTCAAAATAATCTTAAAAAGAATATGTTCTGTTAACATGTAATGGGTTTATTGTTTCTCTTAAGTGAACTTACGAATGATATTGTTAAAATGCATTGGTTTCATTTCTAAAATTGATTATATTACCTATGCGCCCCATGTACATTTAATTTTTTTAAATCTTGAAAAGATTTTTAGAATTTATTTTGATGAAAAGCGCACCTGCATGTGCTTGGGTGGGGGAGGGGCAGAGGGAGACAGAACCCCAAGCAGGCTCCACGCTTTGGTGCAGAGCCAGATGTGGGGCTTGATCCCACAGACCGTGAACTTATGAGCTGAGCTGAAATCAAGAGTTGGAGGCTTAACCTACTCGGCCACTCGGGTTTTAAAATTTTGATTAGTCAGCTCTGTCTGCCCATGGGTCCTGTCCTCGTGCTTTAATGAAACCACCTTTTTTGCACTTGGAAAAAAAAAAAATTGTAATCAGCCTGGTTAACACCTTCCACTCCCCTCCTCCTCGTTTTCCATATATATTTGTTCGTGGGGTTTTTATTTGTCTCTACCTGTTAGACAGTAACCTACATGGGGTGGAGATTTTTTTTTTTAATTTTTATTTTTGAGAGAGAGTGCGTGCTCATGCGAGTGGTGGGGGGTCAGAGAGAAGGGGGACAGAGGAATGAAACAGGCTCCGCACTGACAGCAGAGGGCCTGATGCGGGGCTCAAACTCACCAACTGTGAGATCATGACCTGAGCCACCCAGGCGCCGCAACAGGGTGGAGATTTTAATTTTGTGCACCTCGTATGCCAGGTGTTTAGAACAATGCCAGACACACATTAGGTGCTCAAGAAATAATTGTTGATGAAGGATATGGGTTGAACTAATCCTTATTTTGGAATAATTTCATAGCCAGTTTTCTCGGACATTTTACGGGGGTCTTTTCTTTGGAGTAGTATTTATTTTAATTACTTCTGCATAATCCAGGCTTCTAATTTTGATTTTCGTGGATTTAACTTCAGGAAGTACTTACATAGCAAGACGGCAGTTAAATTTTCTTCTGGCGTGTCTTCTCTGCTGGATAGAGGTTGACTGGGGCAGGGGGTTCCCGACTCTAGCTGTCATCACAATTCCTAGAGCCCACTGGATCAGATTCAGGGAGGGGCCAAGGATTGTATGATTTTTAACAAGATTTCTAAGGGATTGTTGTTAGCGTGGCATAAGGGTTTTCTGGCCTCAGCGGAACTGGGTGCTGTAATTAGCAATATCTGCCAAGGGTGATTGTCACTATTAATTCCTTTCCTGTGTACTGAAACAAAACAAAAACAGCCATGAACAAAACTTTTTACTTACAAAAAATGTTGGGACTTTGTTCATGTTGTCGTAGCTAGGGAATGCTCTCTGTTTTCGTGAAGTATGTAATCTGGTGGAGTAAGGAAAACGAACACAGAAGCCTAACAGAAAACTGACCACAGTTTGAATTAGTTGCTTGTGTTTAACGATTAGGAAAAAAAATCCGTATTTCTGTCTTCTCTTGAAAAGTTGGAATCTGCCCTCACTGGGCCTGTATTCCCTGTAATTCACGGGAATGCTCTTGTCTGTAAACAAGGTAAAGTCCTGCTAAATTCGACATAATTCCCATCCAGCTCGCTTTGCTCATTCCCTGTCTACTTCCTGTAGACATTTGAGTTTTTAATCCCTGACCAAAGGTTCTTAATTATCTTTCTTAAAAACTGAGTCCATTGAAGTATAATTGACATTCAAGAGATTGCCTATCTTTGAAACACACAGTTTGATAAGTTTGGATGTGCACACGCATCCATGAAACCACAACTACGTTGTAACGAATGTGTCATCATCAGAAGTGTCTCTATGTCCTTTGTAATTCCTGCTTCCCGCCCCACTGTCCTTGAGCAAATGCTGATTTTTATTACTGTTGGGTGTTTATCATTTTATGAAAAGGAATCTGAGAATATGTGTGTTTTTTTTTTTCTTTTGTTTGGCTTCTCTCAGCATAGTTACTTTGAAGGTCATCCGTGTCGTTGAGGGTATCAGTGTCTCATTCTCCCTTAGTGCTGAGGGGAATGGGGTTTATGGATATTCCACCATTTTATGTTTGCCTTTGATGGACCTTTGGGATGTTTCCACTTTTTGTCTTTTACCCATAACGTGGCTGTGAACGGTTGTGTACAAGCCTTTGCATGCAATTTATATTTCTTTTTCTCTTGGTTCGTCACATAGGAGAGGGATGGCTGGGTGATATGGTAGGGGTGTATTTAAGTACTTAACTTTTTTAAGAAACTGCCAGACTATTTCATTAAGTGGTTGTGTCCCTTCCCGCTCCTGTCAGCAGAATAGAAGTGCTCACTTGCTCCACACCCTTGACAGCACTTAGTGGGGCGGGTCTTTTGCATTTTAGCCCATTCTCTTAGCTGTGTCCTGGGGTTTGGTGTGGTTTGGTGTGGTTTTAATTTCCCTAATGACAGTGTACTGTTGAGAAGCTTTACATAGGCTCTTTGTCATACATATGTGTTCATTTAAAAAAAATTTTTTTTTAATGTTTGTTTATTTTTGAGAGAGAGAGAACGAGTGAGTGGTGAGTGAGCATGAGCTGGGGAAAGGGCAGAGAGAGAGGGAGACACAGAATCCGAAGCAGGCTCCAGGCTCTGAGCTGTCAGCACAGAGCCCAACGCGGGGCTCGAACTCACAAACTGTGAGATCATGACCTGAGCTGAAGTTGGATGCTTAACTGACTGAGCCACCCAGGTGCCCCTGTCATACATGTTATTTAGTCTCTATTTAAATAATTTTTTCCCCTCAAAGTTGGGTTTTTATTGTGAGTTTGAGAGTTTTTAATATTTTCTGTGTGCAAGTTCTTTATTAGATACATACTTTGCAAAGACTTACTACTAGTTTGGCTTGTCTTTTTCTTTCTTTTTTAAAATTATTTGCATTTTAAAAAACTTTTATTTACTTATTTCGAGAGAGAGAGAAAGAGAAAATCTGTGCTGTCAGCTCAGAGTCTGACGTGGGGCTCTATTCCACCAACTCTGAGATCATGGTCTGAGCCGAAATCAAGATTCGAACACTCAACTGACTGAACCACCCAGGCGCCCCTTTCTTATTTCCTTAGTTATTTCTTTGACCTTTTGGTTGATGAAGTGCTGTTTAATTTCCACATATTTGTGAGTTTTCCAGTTTTCCTTCTGTTGTTGGTTTCTAGCTTTATTATATTTTAGTCAGAGACTATGCTTTGTGTGATTTTGACCTATTTAAGTTTATTAAGAATTGTTTTATGGCCTACCAATGGAATGGGAAAAGATATTTGCAAATGACACATTGGACAAAGGGCTAGTATCCAAAATCTATAAAGAACTCACCAAACTCCACACCCGAGAAACAAATAATCCAGTGAAGAAATGGGCAGAAAACATGAATAGACACTTCTCTAAAGAAGACACCCAGATGGCCAACGGGCACATGAAAAGATGCTCAACATCATTCCTCATCAGGGAAATCCAAATCAAAACCTCACTGAGGTATCACCTCATACCGGTCAGAGTGGCTAAAATGAACATATCAAGAGAATATAGATGCTGGAGAAGATGTGGAGAAACGGGAACCCTCTTGCACTGTTGGTGAGAATGCAAACTGGTGCAGACGCTCTGGAAAACAGCGTGGAGGTTCCTCAAAAAATTAAAAATAGACCTACCCTATGACCCAGCAATAGCACTGCTAGGAATTTACCCAGGGGATACAGGAGTGCTGATGCGTAGAGGTACTTGTACCCCAGTGTTTATGGCAGCACTTTCAACAATAGCCAAGTAATGGAAAGAGCCTAAATGTCCATCAACTGGCGAATGGATAAAGAAGATGTGGTTTATATATATAATGGAATACTACTTGGCAATGGGAAAGAATGAAATACGGCCTTTTGTAGCAACGTGGATAGAACTGGAGAGTGTTACGCTGAGTGAAATAAGTTATACAGAGAAAGACAGATATCATATGGTTTCACTCTTATGAGGATCTTGAGAAACTTAACAGAAGACCATGGGGGAGGGGAAGGGGAAAAAAAAGTTAGGGAGGGAGCCAAACCATAAGAGACTCTTAAAAATTGAGAATAAACTGAGGGTTGATGGGGGGTGGGAGGGAGGGATGGGTGGGTGATGGGCATTGAGGAGGGCACCTGTTGGGATGATCACTGGGTGTTGTATGGAAAACCAGTTTGACAATAAATTTCATATTAAACAAACAAACAAACATATTCTCCAGAATGTTCTATGTGCACATGAGAAGAAAGTGTATTCTTTTGTTGGGTTGAGTGTTCTGTATTTGTCTGTTACGTCTAATAGCCAATATAATCTCATCCTAACTCAATTATATGTGCAAAGACCCTGTTTCCGAATAAGATCACATTCATAGGTGGGAGAACAGGGGGAAAGGACTTTAATGTGTCTTTTGGGGCATGTGATTTAGTCAGCTACACAGAGTGAGCAAGCAACAGATTCCTTCTGTTTTTGTTTGTGAATATTTTTATTTCATCTTAATTTTTGATAGTTTTGCTGGACATAGAATTCTTTCTTTGAGCACTTTGTATAGGTCTCTGCCACTGTGTCTGAGAATTACCTGTTAAATTATATATATTTTTTTTCTGTTAAATTATCTTAATTGCAGTTCCCTTGTAAGTGATACTTGTTTTTCTCTTACTGCTGTTAAGGGTTTTTCCTTGTCTCTGAAACATTTTGACTACGATACGTGTGTCTACCTTAAGTTTGTGGGCTTTTTGGATGCATAAATTAACACTTACAATAAGCTTGGTAAGTTATGCAGCTGTTATTTCCTCAAATATTTTTTTCGGCTCCCTTCCCCCTTCTAATACTCCTATTACACATATATTGGTGTCTCACATTTCTGTGAAGCTATGTTCATTTTTCTTTATTTTTTTCCCTTTGTGTTCTTTGGATCGGATGATCTCTTGATCTATTTTTAGGATACAAACTCTTTCTTCTATCAGTTTAGATCTACTGTTGAGCCCCTCTGGTGAATTTTTCATTTCAGTTACTTTTCAATTCCAGAATTTGTTTTTGGCTCTTGTTTTTATAATTCCTATTCCTATCACTTACTTGATGGAAGTGTCATCCCTCCCTTTTGTTCATTAGTCACGTTTCATGTAGTTCTTTGAACATCCTCACAGATGTTAAGTCTAACATCTCGTCCTCTTACACACCTTTTTTGTTGCCTGCCTTTTTTTCTGATGGGTTATGTGTGGGTTATGCTTTCCTGTTTCTTTGCATGTCTTGTCATTTCTTATTAGATATTGAGCATTTTAGAAAATGTGTTGTGTCCACTCAGGGTGCTGATCTGCCTACTCCCCACCTCTGGGCTTGTTAGTTATTTGCTTTTTAACTTGTTTGATGACCGGCTAGGTTGTTTAAGCAAAGTCTTTGTCCCCTACTCCACTCTGGGCAGGGTGCAGCTTCTGATGACATTCCTCAGAGGCCATAGCCTTGGCCATGCCCATAGTCACCCTGCGATGGTGGTTTGGCCCTGCTCATTTCTGTCTTTTTTTTTTTCCCCCTTAATCTTTATTTTTGAGAGAGCGAGCTTGGGCGCATGCGAGCGAGAGCGCAAGTGCGAGTGGGGGAGGGGCAGAGAGAGAGAGGGAGACGCGGAATCAGAAGCAGGCTCCAGGCTCCAGGCTCCAGGCTCCAGGCTCCAGGCTCCGAGCTGTCAGCACAGAGCCCGTCGTGGGACTCGAGCTCACAAACCGCGAGATCACGACCTGAGCTGAAGTCGGACGCTTAACTGAGCCACCCAGGCACCCCTCATTTCTGTCTTTCTCTCTGATCCCATCTTCAGTGTTGTGGGGTGTAATTTGCTTTCTAAACTGATGGTATTAAATTCAGGCTCCTTTGATTGGGTGGTGTCTGGGGTCAGTGTTTGAGATGTTTTAACCCCAGTGGGCCCTTCCCACCTGTCTCCCCATTTCTTTCTGGCACAGTAGGCAGCCTGGACAGGTCAGTCTTTATCTCCATTGACTTTTACTCTCTTTTCAAGGACCTCTCCAAAATTCCCACTTTCTGAGAGCACCTTTTGGCCAGAACCCTTTTTGCACGCTATTCCAAGTGAAACCAGCTCCTCCGAGAGAGTTGGGAGCTCTCTGTTCTAAGGCTTGCTTTTCTCCTTTGGCAAACTGAGGTACAGCCCTGCGCTGTGGGTGTGGACAGTGGTGTGCTTGTCTGTGATTGACATCCTTGCTTTAGGAGCTGAGTGCCTGGGTGGAGGGTGCAGGGGGTGCGGCAGGCAGGAGTAGCTCTGAGGTGTCCTTGGCTTACGTCTCTCGGTGCGAAACCTCACAAGCTGGGGCGGGAGCTGTCTGGGCCCCAGCAGTGTCTCCCACAGGTGGGGTCTGGATGGAAGAAGGGAGCCCCCACTTCTCACTGGCACTCACCCAGGGCCTAGCCCAGGCCTGGGCAACAGGGGCAGGACGAAGAGTGCAGAGGTCTGAGGTCCCCCCTGCACCTGTCCGGAGGGGAGTCGAAGCCACACCGAACTGGGAGGGAGAGGAGGGATCAGTCCTGGTTCAGCAGCCCCAGATTCTTGCAGCTGTTCTTTGGGTAGATTTCTTGAAAAAGGTGCTTCTCGTTTGATGTATGCCTTTAGAATCAATTCCATAGGCTTTAAATGGTTATTTTATTAAAAATAATTTTCATCAGTTTCACAGGGAGTGCGGTGGGCAGGACTCCTCATGCCGCCGTCCTGGACGTGGAACTCTCAAGGGTACCGAGTTTCTGATAGCTTTCATTGTTGTTGTTTTTTAAATCACTTCTGTTGGGGAGCGAGCGTGTGGTTGGAATCGATGTATTATTACCTTGTTAGAACTTGATTGGCTAAGTCTGGATGAATTCCTGGGGCTTTATTGCTGTTTTTATCGTCTGACTCCCCTAGGTAGATTCTCTCTGGGGAGGTATCTGTCTGCTGCTACTTCTCCAGCCTCTTTCCTTGCATGTGTATCTAAGAGGAAAAAATTTCATTCCGAATCTTTGATTTTCCTAATAAAAGAAGTTTTAAATGAGATAGGAGACATACCATGAGATATACACTTGGTATGGGAAAAATGTACAATATCTTATTAATATTTTCCATAATGATTACATGCTATATAATATTTTGGATATACTAGGTTACATAAAATATGTTGTTAAAGTTTCGCCTCTTAAACTTTTATTCTTTTTATTTTTTTTAAGTGTGTGTTTATTCATTTATAGAGAGAGAATATGTGCTTGTGCAAGTGTAGGGGGGGCGGGGTGGGGGACAGGGAATCCCAAGCGGGTTCCACACTGTGCGCACAGAGCCCATCGTGGGGCTCCATCTCATAAACTGTGAGATCATGACTTGAGCTGAACTCAGGAATCAGATGCTCAGCCGACTGGGCCACCCTGGCACCCCTCTTTTTTAAAATGAGTCTACTAGAGGGGTGATTAGGGTGGCTCAGTTGGTTAAGTGTCCACCTTTGGCTCAGGTCATGATGTCACGGTTCGTGGGTTTGAGCCCCGTATCAGACTCTGTGCTGCCAGCTTGGAGCCTGGAACCTGCTTCAGATTCTGTGTCTCCCTCTCTCTTTCTGCCCCTCCCCCCAGTTGTGCACATCGTGTATGCGCACACACTCTCTCTCTGTTTCTCTCTCAAAAATCACATTAAAATGTGGCTACTAGAAAATTTAAAATTATGTATGTGACTTGCATTTTATTCCTGTCGTTCAATTCTGTGTTACCCCTACTTTCCTTAAATAGGGTCTTTGAAAACAAACTTAGAAAACTATGGTTAATTTGGAAAAATGTAAAGATTACACAAAGTATTAGAAAAGTATCTTTGGGGCTC